>NC_073695.1:227442379-229882379 GCF_029784165.1 Wyeomyia smithii | reverse complement strand
TGTCAAATTTTTTGTTCATTGCCCCCCAAAAAAAAAATGATCTGTGCAAAATTTCAGCTCAATCGGACATGATTTAGGGGTGCCTCAAAGCGCTCAAAGTTGTGGTTTTTTGACCCTCGAAAAACTATTAAGGAGAAAGCACAGGATATTGGGTAAATGAATTTTTTTTTCGATGCCAAATGTTTTAGAAATGCTCAAAACGTCGAGATCTGCTGTTATCTTGAAAACAAATTTTTGACCGAAAATCGACCTTTTGGAACTTAGCCGTTTTCTGAGCAATTGAAAGCTTGATATAGAATATTTTAAAACGGGCTTCTAAAATGACTCACAGCTCATTCCAAACCAGATGTAAATTATTCTAATGTTCATTAGGTATCTCAAACTCGATTTTAATTAGGGGGGTTTATTTATTTTTTATTAGGGTGGTTTTGAACACAATTAAAATTTAATTTGAAAGGGTTTAATAGAAAAAATGCTCATATTTATTTGCCTGTTTGATATATTATACTTGATATACCACAAGGATGGACTAACTAGTTTTCCGTTAGGGTGGTAGAGACTACGAAAACTTCATTTCATTTATAGTATTTAATAAAAAAAAATTTGAAGAGAAAATTCAAACCTCTTGATCCTCTGTTACACGCACTGTTATGTTTTGTACAAAACTCTTAGTAATTACTCGTTTAATGAATATTGCTAGTAATGGCACGAGTAACGCAACGGTAATGACATAAGTTTCTTACTATGATTGCTTTTTCCTATTCAATAAAAATAAATTTCATTTTAGTTGTTTTTGGAACCACCCTAGTAAAAAAATTAACCACCCTAATGAAAATCACATTTGAGATACCAAATAAACATTGACATAATTTACATTTGGTTTGGAACGTGTTGTGAGTCATTTTAGAAGCTTGTTTTAAAATATTCCATATTAAGCTTTCGGTTGCTCAGAAAACGGTTAAGTCCCAGAAAGTCGATTTTCGATTAATTTTTTTTTTCGAAATAGTACTAGATTTCAACGTTTTATGCATTTCTAAGACATTTGGCATTGAAAAAAAAAATCGATTTTCCCAATTTTCCGTACTCCTCCCATGGTAGTTTTTCTAAGGTCGAAAAATCGCAACTTTGAGCGCTTTGAGGCACCCCTAAATCATGTCTGATTGAGCTGAAATTTCGCACAGATATTTTTTCTGGGACAAAGAATAAAAAGTATATATTGAAATCCGATGATGAAATTTTTTTCATACAAGCATTGTAACCCTAATAATTACGTCAGTGCAGCATTTTTCAAGGCTATGACATGTACTTGAAAGAGCATAACACAGTGCAACAATTTTTTTGCCTTGGCTTCTATGTATGATTTTTTGATAAAGTTTGATGCGAAAATAAATTTCCCCGAGTTTGAACATATTTCAACTTAAGGGGCAATAATGGCGCCATTTTGAATTTTTGAGAAACCGGTAATTTTTTGTGTTTTTTCGACGCCATTTTGTTTTGAGGCCAAATATCAAAATTCTAAGAGTTTACCCACATATTAGCATCTTTTCCCATCTTTTGGAAAAAACAGATCTTAAATCGGACAAAAACTGAGCTCAAAACGGTGATTCTACGAAACCGGTTTTGGCATAGTTTTAGTATATTTCACAAAGCAAAATAATACCGATTATTTCGGAGCATTAATAGTAATTCACTAATATCTTAAAGTGGTAGTCAAATTATATCTTATTTTGAGTAAAAAAGTCTCAGAAATCGAATGGTAGGTGTCTGATATACGTAAAATGTCAGCAAAATGTCGATTTTGCCCCAGTTCCCCTACAATACAAAAATAGGTTTATCTGCTGACATTTTACGTAGATCAGACACCTACCATTCGATTTCTGAGACTTTTTTACTCAAAATAAGATATAATTTGACTACCACTTTAAGATATTAGCGAATGACCATTAATGCTCAGAAATAATCGATATTATTTTGCTTTGTAAAATATACTAAAACTATGCCAAACCCGGTTTCGTAGAATCACCGTTTTGAGCTCAGTTTTTGTCCGATTCAAGATCTGTTTTTCCAAAAGATGGGTAAAAAGATGCTAATATGTGGACAAACTCTTAGAATTTTGGTATTTGGCCTCAAAACAAAATGGCGCCGAAAAAACAAATAAAATTACCGGTTTCTCAAAAATTCAAAATTGCGCCATTGCTGCCCCTTAAGTTGAAATATGTTCAAACTCGGGGAAATTTAATTTTGCATAAAAATACACAAAAAAAATATATATATAGAAGCCAAGGCAGAGAAAAAGTCAATTTTTGTTGCACTGTGTAATTAATGGTTTTAATAAACTGCAGTTGTATTAAGAATCCTCTTCAAATGCACAGTAGTGTGATGTTTACCACAATTCGATGGTACTGTGCATGACCAGTGGTATATACGAAACTATCAAACAAAAAAACTCTGCATGTTCAGCTAACGATGCTGAAGCTGTTAAGGAAAATTCACAACACTTCATTACAGCAAAGAAGAATTTCGAACTTCATGCTCATGTCTGCCACCAGTTAACGTCAGCACGAACAGAATTTTTCCTAGTCGCACATCGGCAATATGTAACACCCAACAGTTGCACTCTTCCAAGCCGCAACTAGCACGATACGTGTTATATTGTTGCGTTTGAGAGCAGTTTTTTTACTGGTTATCAATTGGAAAGACATGACATTATTGTTATACCACAATTTTTGAGCAACTTTCACATTTCGAACAAAGAAAAGTTAAGGATTTTCGAGGTGCTTTTGCAAAATTAAACCGCAACTCAGCTCCTAGGGCAGCGGTTCTCAACCTTTTTTTTGTCCGCGTACCTCTTGGCGATATTTTTTATGTCGATTGTACCCTCTGGCTTAGAATGTTCTCGCAGTGTGAGAGAGAATAGTGATAGGTCATGTTGTGATAGTCTAGTTCAGGTTTCAAATTGAGCTATGGTTTGTTTGATTGCTACAGTAATGTTTTGAGAGCAAGATTGAACTACAAATGAAGTATTATAACGAAAAATTGCTTTGTCCGCCATTACTGGTTTTTCTTTCGCGTGCCTCCCGAAGGCTTTCGAGTACCCCCAGGGGTACGCGTACCCCAGGTTGGGAACCGCTGTTCTAGGATGATGCTATTTTTTTTTCAAATTTTCAAAAAACTGACAGTGTGAACAATACATTCGAAACTACTTCTACCCTAATTTTCAAGAAAAAATAACCAATTGGTATTTTTTTACAGTTTTTTTCGTGTTGCAGTTTGATGTGGAACACGCTTTAGTCTTAATTCCCCGAACGTTGTGTTATCCGAGATGAAGATGTGACCAGTTTTGGTGAAGCTGCCAATGATGATCTCGAATTGGAACTCTGAATGAAGAATAAGGTTACCTCCAGAAACTGTAACTGCAAATTTAATCGTCGGTACAGGCTTGTAAACGGTCAACACTTTCATTGGATTTGCTTCGTTAGTGTGCGTCGCAGCAGGCTTTCGATCATAAATGTAGAACGACCGTCGGCTCTCGCACAAAGAACAGATGGTAAAATGACATTCAAGCATCTAAGAGATGAACTGCACACTTTCATCCGTTTGACGATGTTGTTTTGTTTTATTTTGGTCTACTCAATTTTTTTCTCTTGAAAAATATTATCGTTGTAGTATTTAGTTTCCAAAATCTCCGCACACAACGTTCAATTCACATTTCTCAAAAAATGGCAGAATACATTCAAGGAAAAAACTTCGTGGTGGCAAGTACTCGTTTGACATGTTTACTCAAGAATGTTTTTCGACAGCGGGCCATGTCAACGTTAGAAGCAAAAGAAGACGATTATCACAGTGAATAATTGTTCTATCGTGGCCATTTACAAGCCAGGTCCAGCTTGAGGTTGGCCACGCGATGCCATTTTTCCACAAGGGACCTATTTTCAAAACGTGAAAAAAGTATCTTTCCCTATCAAACTCTCAAATCTCATTTTTCCCCTCAACTCTCTGAATTGATATGAAAATAGTGATATTCGATCCGGTCTTTAGATATCAACCTTCAACCTCCAAGAATGACTTCCCATAATCTCTATAACCATCTCCTTTGTGTACCTAAGACATGCCAAGCTTAATAAAAATCATAAATAAAAATAATTCGAAGCCGAGGGAATTGCCATACAAATATACAAATATTGAGTTTTACACGGATCATTTTGAGTTTTATATCTTTTATTGAAAAATCATTGGTTTTCTCGAGTATTTTAGTTTTAAAATTTCTGAATAATTTGAACAGTCATTTTCAAATAACTTTTTTTTAAAGTTACGCTTGAGAAACAGTCTACCTATTAGCAAACTGAGCATTTTTTTTCTATTCAAATGCTCCACAGAGAGCAGAATTTCAAAAGAAATAATTACACGTAGCTGAATATCATACGCGATGTGAATTATTATGGAATATGAATTCTCGGGGTTTTTCATATAGAGCACCACTCTTAATTGGAATGGAATTTAGCTGATATGTTGTGAGAGTTTCGTTTTCTATAACACATGTCCTCTTTACGACAAACTTTTCAGAAGAGCGTAACAAAAAAAACGAAATTTACAAGCAAGCTCCGAACTATATTCGGAGCATTATAAAAACAATGAAAGGATATAATTGTTCTTAATCTCCACTTCCGTGGAGCTCTAACTAAATTTTCAAATCTAGCGAATTCCGTATAATTTTTCTGAAAATCACAGACACAAACTGCGTTACGTAACTCGAAAACGATAGAAACTCAACCTGAAAATGACATGAGAATGTGGGTTGTTGCATCACCATTAAACGTCATATTCCGTTGATTGCTATGCAAACAACATGCCTTGCGGTTTGCATAACATCGACTTATCAATAATACTCTGCGCATGAAATCCTAGTTTTATATTAATCGTATCCTCTGTTCCTGCTATGACAGCTTTTTTTTCATTTCATTTCACCTGATGGGGTGGCTCGGAACGGAAATTGCCACGGGATTGACATTTCCTGCCGGGGCAGTTATAGGCATTCATTGATTTCCGTTTGTTTCTGTTTTTTATTTTCGTTCCATGTTCGACTTCGCGACGGCAGACCGTCGTGTACGATGGATTTGGATTCAGCCCTGCTGGAAGCCAAACTGGCGGTCAATTTGTTCTTCAACAACAAATTTACCGAGGCGGAAGCACTGATGAAGCCATGGTTCGTACCGAGATGGGTTGCAAGTGTACCATTATATGTAACAACCCGTCATTTTCGTTGCAGGGCCAAATCTAGCATGTACCACTCGGTAGGACACAGCGTGTTCGCCTATCTGGAAGCAATGCTAACGTTCGAGCAGCAGCACATTTCGGCGGCTTCCGATGCGTTGAAGCAGTGCCTGGGTGTGTGCAATCGTTATCGCAAGAAGAACACACTTACCGAAACGATTGGCAAGACGTTCAAACGGATAAACTACGATCAATACACGGACGTGGAGGCACATGCCGAGCTGTGCACCGCGGAAGCCATGCTGCTGAAGGCGATGCTCACCTTCATCGAGGACGAAACGCTCACTAGTTTGATAAAGGGTGGCATGAAAATTCGGAACTGTTTCGCGATGTACAAGTAAGTGGTGACTGATGATGATGATTTGGGTACGGTGTTAAATTTTTATGTTATGATTGTTTCATGGTCGGATTTCCTAAACACAGAAATAATCAATCACATTCGAACGTAAATAAACACTCACACGCCTCAAATCACATTAAAACAAATGAAAAATTAATCAATTAAAGCCAAATTAGTACCTACGTTCACACTTCATTAATTCTCTTCTTTAATTCACTTAAACTATTCCAAACACACTGCGCTAGCGATTATTAACGGAATAAAAAGTGAAATCTATGTTGAGGGCGAAAACACACAGGGTGATACAACACTGAACAAACGACTTGGAAAGAAAAATTATTCAAAATATACCGCATGATAAAGATGCATAAAGTACGTAACAAGCGAAAAGTTTATTGTGAAATTTACACCAATATGAAATTATTAATGTTTGTAGATGACAAATGATTTTATTAAAAATATGTCATCATCCCGGAGATCTTTTTTTTTACTTTTTTTCAAAATTTGCTTCAATGTGGAGTGTTTGCTTCCAAATACCTGTTTCTAACTACTGAAAATATTTATCACAGCAAATTTATACACTTGTATAAATCCTGCGATGTACAGCCTAAAATTCATGATTTCTTGTTAAATTAAATTAAATTGTTAAATTGTTAACCAGGTAATAATTTCGCTCAATCGTACTTTCCACCTTGAGAATGTAGAGAATATTTATCAACAGACCCAACAAAAGATTCGAAAAAATGGCGATCCTGCTTTTTACTAACTTTTAACAATATTTCAAGCAAATCTGTCAACCCATCCTAGCCGACACTGGGAAATTTTCTGAAGAGAAAAATCTCTGGATTCACGCCTTTCATGAAGAAGTAGGTTTCACTATTCAACGGGTCGTTAGATAGGACCCTGAGTGGAGTCAACTCCGCGGGTAGACAGTAAATAATAAGAAATAGATGTCAAAAAAGGCAGCAAGTATCATATTTGCTAGGAATATCACAATTTAAGTGACATCACCAGTAGGGTGGTTTACCGGTAAAACAAAAACCGGTAAAACCGGTAAAACCGGTAAAACCGATATTTTTTTCAATACCGAAATACCGGTATTAGAGAGGCGAAAAAATCGGTATTTTCGGTATTTTTCTTTAAATTGAAAAAAAAAAAACTTGTCACAATATTCATGAATCATTGTTAGGCTAATGAATGCTACTCACTTAGGCAGGCTTTACAAATCACATGACGATGTATATGTATAATTAATACATTTATACAAAAGCAACATTAAATAGTAATTTACCCTTAACTATTTATCAATTTTTGTTATCTTTTTGTTTGTTCTGCTCGGATTCAGACGATGTGTTTGTTTGTATCGATAATATGTCAAAAAACTTTATATCAATAAAGCAAAACATTTTTTTTTAAGTAGTACAGCTAATCTTTTTACACTCTTATACTCACAGTGGCAACGCGTGGGTTTTGAACCTGCCAGTTTAACTACAAATTATGAAAATCATCGTTCGAGGCAGTAATCACAATCATGTCAGCGAAAATTCATTATTCATTTGTGCTACTTGAGAGTAAAACTTTAAAAAATAATAAATAAATATAAATTCCGATTAGGAATTCATTTCTTGTTGATATAAAGTGTTTACAGGATGAAATAATCAACCAATAAAGAATTTCATCCTAAAAATTACTGCTCCTTGAAAAAGTGAAATTTGAATAGTTCAAACCTTCGTCACCCGTACCGCAGCGGTCTTTTATTAGCAACTAACTGAATGTACCCGGCCTCACTCGTGTAAAAGTTTCTGCTTTTTCCATAATTTTCTATATTTTTATATATGTTTTACCAACCTCTCATTTCAAACATTTATTTCTATTTCAGTTACAAACTTGTTCATATGCCACAATTTTCGATTCTCCATCAAGAGCTAAAGTTAATAAAATAATTATAATAATAAATAATTTGAATGAACTGTTTAAAGAGGATCGAACAGAATGAAGAAGTATTTATATCCTATTCATTCGAATTCGTAAAATGTAAATTCTGGTCTGATCGTGATTTCTTTTTTTTTTACTTCATTCATATACTCTTCTCAACAGTTTCAAATATTGTTTTTTACGAATTTTTTTTTTCCTGTATGGACTTCCTCACTGCGACCAGAATCGTAGATCTATTGTGAGATATGCCCGGGTGTCTGCTGTATCCCGCACTTCTGTTAATAGCAATGCCGCTATTGAGAAGTGGCATGCTTATTATTATTGTTCATCAGTGCTTGTGTGTTATATGATACTCTTCCTTACACGCTTACTATTCTACTATACCGATACTCGTTCCTCTTGCCAAATATCACCAATTATAATTCCCTGGAGAAGTTTCGTCGTGCGTCCTTCTGGCCAGTTTTATCGATAAGAGGGACTTATTTTGTTAAGAGGAAGTCACGCAAAGGTATTGTAGATTTAAGCGTAAAGGAAGGGTAACTGGTGGGGAGCCTGAGAATAAACCCATGCTTAAGTCCTTTTTTGACATCGGATGGCCTGGTTCTACTAAGATTCGAACCCACGACCATCCGCTTGACAAAGCGGACTCTGTAACCTTGCGGCTACGCAGCTCCCCATTTACGAATTTTAAAGTTATTCACTACTTGAAACTAAGTTTTGCGATGTGAAAAAAAATTAAGTAAAAATCTATGTTTTTTGTTATAACATTAGTTTCTAAATTATGTTCCTCGCAATCATATCACTAGATTCATTCATTGGAGTTCTTCAAACACTGTTATCCAGTGTTGTATCTGGATCGTATACCACAAGAGATCAAAACAATGGTCGCAGATTTCTTAATCTTACAAAAAATCTGGATCGTAATGAAGCATAGGTACTCATAAATGCATAAACATAAGCATGCAGCGACACGTCCATACATAGATGCAACCTAAAACGCTAAGCAAAAGATAAATTTCGAATCCAAATTTTATTCTTCGGCAGTGGCTTACTTGGACAGGTTTTTGCATAAGACTGCGGCAGAAATCCGGCCGAAGACAACCACTACCGGAGACGTTTGACACCCTATATCTTTAATTATTTTTAAGTTTCATTTTAAATACCTAGTACAGAGAGAATGACATGCGTTTTTTTTTTCGCGGACACTCATCATTACTTCCCCGAACTATGATTTTAAGAATTTTGTAGTTGAAAAAGTAGGTTTAAAGACCACGAGTCACCTCTGGTTTGTATTAATCCGAAAAAAATAAAAATACCGGTTTTACCGGTTTTTATTTTTATGAATACCGAATTACTGGTTTTTCGAAAAGTCGGTAATACCGACCACCCTAATCACCAGGTTAAGATCCGCAAAGCAACCTTGCATAGGAAAAAGCTACTAAATGATACCTTTTTAATTTTTTTTATTTGTTTATTTGATCGGCCACTAGCACATTCCAAGGCTATCGGGCCGGATACCTTTTGCGAATTTAAAGATATTTTGAAGAAATGCGAAAATTCAAAATTGCCATCGAAGCATTGAAACAGATTAGCAGACTAATACACGTATGTACAATCGAAGTTGTGTCTGGCAAGAAAAAAATGGTACAATTCGGCAATAGAAGGTTTTCAGAAAACTGTTTGGAATTTGAAGTGTCGTATTTCACAGAGGGCGACATAAACGACTATGAACAGTCGGTAGTCTCCAAAGAACTTCGGTTTTCCACGGTAAGAATAGTTGCTAGAAGAATAGAGAATCTTCTCATAAACGAACTAAATATTCAAGATACTTCTAGTTTCGTATAGTACAATCATAAGAACGCGTTTTGTAGAAGCAGATTACTCATTCAACAAATTTTGAACAAACAAAAAACTTGCCGGAATTCAGGGAGATAAGAGCAGAGCTAAAAGGAGTTTTGTATACAGAGAATCGTCCGAATTCCCAGTAAATGTTAGCCTTAACGAGCTGTTTAAGCCGTCATGCTCAAATACATTTCAAACGTAGGGGATTCCATAAGGAATCTACGAACTACATATTCACAAAAGCTTCCCTTTTTGCCCTCGCCACTGAGATACAGGAAAATCACTGTCATGAAAACATACTTGAGAACCCACGTATACAAATTCTCACGATGATTGTGTTAGGTGTTTAAGAGTTTGCAAATAAAAAAGTTGCCACTTTGAAAACTTCTTCCTTGCCACGCTAATGAAACCTCTAGGTAATAGTCAAGACACGCAGACATTCGCATTAATAGATACAGATTTGTACGGGCCCCTCTCCAGAGGGGTCCCGTGGGGTATCGAACCATCATTAAAACATTTTTTTTATCTAAAAACCCTCACTTGTCAAATTTGGCACCGATTGCTTAAAAAGTTAAGAAAAATGCAAAAAGAAATGCAGAAATTTGTGTTTCATTTGTATGGAAGCCTTCCTTCAAGAAGGGGGAGGGATCTTTCCCGGCCTCCTACATACGAATATTCATGCCGATCGGTTCAGTATTGTTCAAGACAGCAGACAGACAGAAATCCATTTTCATATGTTTAGATTAACAGAAAAATAACTGTTGAGGCTTGCCAATTTACTGGCTAGGAGTCAAAGGATTTTCTTTTGTGTACGGAGACACGGCAAACGGGGCCTTCTACGGATTACGTAACCAGCTGAGGTCCCGTAGTCTGCAAACCCGTAATAAACTTACACTCTACAAAACACAAATTCTTCCCGTGGCCCTCTACGGCCATGAAACATGGACATTGAAAGAGGCCGATCGGTGAACTCTTGGTGTTTTTAGGGTAGAATATTGCGTTTAATCCTGGGTGACAAACTAGAAAATGGAGTTTGGCGCCGGCGCATGAACCATGGAGTGTACCAGGTGTACAAACCGGCAGATATAGTTAAACGGATAAAACACGGCAGGTTGCAGTGGGCTGGGCATGTAACTAGAATGCCGGAAGAACGACCAGCGAAGACTATATTTAGCAGAAATCCCGATAGAGGCCGTCGACTTCGAGGTAGGCCCCGCACTCGTTGGAAGTGTACTGTCGACGAGGATGCACGCGAAATAGGTGTTAGGCGAGATTGGAGATTAGCAGCCCAAGACCGAGTAACATGGCGACGTATTTTGGATTCGGCATTGGATCGATAATCGGTCTGTCGCCTTAAAAGTAAAGTAGAGTAAGAAGTACGGGAACACGGCCAAGAAAGTCAGTCAGTCCGGCCCCTTACATCAGCGTTTAAGAGCAAAAGAAACGTACAGGCCTTGTAGAATGTAAAAAAATGATCCGTCTTTCGGTTTAATTCGGTACTTCCACAAATTACCAGTGCTGGCCTATTGCCTATTTATCGATCTTCGTGTTACAACGCGATCGTGTATCGAGAGGTTTTTTTCTTGCTCTCGCTATTTTATCAGTGGATGAATTTTAGAACTACTGGGGTATATCTGCTTCAAGCAGTATCGAAAGTCTTCAAGAAAATTTTTCATCACTTGTTATATTCAGCTGTTTGTAACGTAATCTGTGACTATTTACATGGACTCGTGAAGAAACGATCGACAGTCTCAAACCTAATGCGCTTTGTGACTAATGTTTTGAAACGTATTAAAAGACATCAGCAAGAGATACATCGATTTTTCCAAAGTATTTGACAAAATTCTGCACATGTTAGCTGTAGAGAAAATGAAAGGAAATTGGCCTGCCCGACTGGATAATCAATTGGCTATTATCGTATCTGACGGGTCGCACAGCCTCCCTTAATGTTCTAGGAAGCCATTCTTACTGTTTTCCCATACCTTCTGGAGTATCTTAAGGTAGCATATTGTGACCGCTTATTTTGGTACTCTATGTGAATGGCATCTACGACTCTATCGCCTCCGAAAAAATATTATATGCCGATGATCTTAAAATCTTTCGCACCGCAATGCCCTGCAGCGTGATGTAGACAGCGTATTGCGTTGATGCCTTGTGAACGGCATGGAAGTGAACACAGAAAAATGTAACAACATCTCGTTTAGTAGGCTTCGCAGTCCACAGCATTTCACGTACAGAATAAATGAAAGAGATTTGAACCGTTGTGACGATGTAAAGGATATTGGAGTTTTGATTGGCAGTAAGCTGCGATTTGACGAGCATATTACCACCATCTCTTGGATTCATTCGACGGAACACCTCGGATTTCGAAGGCATCTACGCCTTGAAAACACTTTACTGTTTTTTAGTTCGCAGCATCTTGGAATTTGCAGCTCCTGTTTTCGCATCGTACAACACTGGAAAACATCCAACGTTCTTTTGTCCGGTACGCTCGGTGTCGACTTCCATGGAAGAATCTCTTACACCTCCCAGCTTATGAGAATCGTTGTCAGCTGGTGAAACTAAGTACACTAGCCGAACGTAGAGTGTTATTTCAAAGATTACTTGTGTATGATCTTCTGATGGACACAGTTGACTGTAGTTACCTTCCTGAACCATCAACATCCAATTAAATATCGAACGTTTCTCCGTACTCCAATCCACCGCACCACGTATGGTCAGAACTATCCGTTAGATTACAGTTGTAGGCTCTTCAATAAAGTTAGCCACGAATTTAATTTTAATATAAGCAAAACTAGATTTGGAAATGTCATGGTTTAATTTAAAATAAACTTAAACTTGACCATTCCTGCGAATTTTGGTGCCCCTAGCAAAGATAATTTTTTCGGAGACTTAAATGAGTTTTCCCGTAAGCAAACCTAAGCTACGAACCTAGCAAATATGATCAGTGTTGTAGTCTGCGTCAATTGACCTGCTCGTTTCTAGTACCATTGCCCTTTTTTCAAAATGATGTTTGCATTATTGAAATAGAGGTAAGATCATCGACACGTAACACAGAAATTCTGGAGAGACTCTCCAAAAACGAGCAAACAAATTCTTCCAAAGCGTTACGTTTTTTTTATAGGGGGATTGGTGGTGGCGTTACGTTTGGTTACATATGGGGGGTGGGGGTCCAAAAACTGGGTTTTTTGCATTACGTAATTTATGGATGTCTCCTTACCTCCTTCGCGGGGGAAGTAAAATATGAAGTGCCCTGCCAGTCGTTGCCATCCAGGTCTCGTTGTAACTGACCTGACCATGTTATTCAACCGCTGCCGCTGCGTCATTGCTAGCAGCTCCGAGACCAGTGCACGGGACTGCCGCTTCCTGACATGTATGCCCATGTTCGCCTGGTACT
The DNA here is from genome assembly GCF_029784165.1 of Wyeomyia smithii. Classification (NCBI taxonomy): domain Eukaryota; kingdom Metazoa; phylum Arthropoda; class Insecta; order Diptera; family Culicidae; genus Wyeomyia; species Wyeomyia smithii. The sequence continues at coordinate 229,869,594 of NC_073695.1, read as the reverse complement.
TTTTCAATGTTTGGCCTGTTGCACCGACCTCCCGGTTAAGCGCACACAGCGATGTAGTCACTTCCTTTTCAGCATCTCTTGGAGCTTTTTTGGGGGGTCGTTGGCCGCCTGGAACCGGGCTTTCTTTCGGTTTTTGTCCAATAGCGCTAAGATATTGTAGATGCCAGAACGGGCGTATCCGGCGCCCACAAAGTGCCGCACGATGTCCGTTTCTGACGCGGTGGTGTACCGTTCTTTTAACGCGCACGCTTCTAAATGGAGTAGCTTCACTGTTTTCGTCATCACGGTTAGAGTTTGACTGATAGAACTGTCAATTTTTTTCTGCTGACTCATGGGTTACTCTGATTGATGCTACATGCTACCCATGAAAACTCGACATTTTTTCATTGCAAACGGTGGTACTAATCCGTTTTCTTTTTTTTACCTAAATCCTGATATTTATTATTCATCGATTACACTACACAATAGTCGGAAAATAAAAGTTTACGGCCAAAATTGGTTTGTTGGTGCCAAAAGAAAATTATTGATATAAAATATAACTGACAAAACCTATTCATAAACCACAATCAAAATAACTTTAGTGTTCAGTTTCGTGTACACAAATGAATAATTACACTAATTTTGATAACTCACCCGAAAATTCAAAGCTCATAGAAAAATGAAATTTTTTTATCACTTTTTTCTAGAAAAACGCAAATTTTTCGCTTTAAATATAGGTTCTTGAAAGGCACAAGTAGGGTCCTCAGGCACAATATCAGGAACTATGTTTACACGTGCTTATTGATGTTTTGAAGTTTCAAATTACGAAAACTCTACATATTTTCTAAGGAGTTGATTTGGTAGCTAATATAATAAGCTCTATATTGTATGGAAACAGACCATGACAGATTAGCAGGATTCAATATGATCCCACATATTCCGAAAAACTATTTTGTTTCATTTCTGAAACAAAATTCTCTTTCATCTGAAAGAGGTAACGTTGGAGGCGTTTTCCAACATGAACCGTTTTGTGTATCAACACAGTAAGGCGGCATCCATTAAGTACGTCACGCAAATTTTGATTAAATTTTATTCCCTCCCCTCCCCTTTGCACATTTTGTCACGCATTGACGACCCCCCAGGAGAAGTACGTCACGTCACAGCAACTTCCCTCCCCTACAAAAAAAAAATAAACCGTGAGTGTCCTGCCCCAAAGTGCCTGTCAGTAGGTCTTGAGGTTTAACAAGTTCGTTGTGAGTTGAAATCCTGACTCGAGAGAAACTGTTAGTGTCAGTAGGATCGTAGCCCCGTAATGTAGTAATTTGTTAGCCTTAGGTTAAAATTGTGTCATAGCTAGTTGATAGTAATTTTTGAATGTGGCATCTGTTACATAGTAGGACGAGGAACGGCTTAAGCAGTAGCGCCTATTTTAATCAGTCGCAGAAAACAGGCCTCAAACTCAAAACTTCTGATTTTTGGTCAATATCGACAATTCCAATGATGGAAACGAAAACTTTGATTGTCTAGATGTCTTACGAATATAAGAAATACCGTTAATCACAAAGAAATCTGTAAACAATTGCAAAAACAAATCGACCTATATTGCAGCCATTCAGGAGCCACTTCGGGTGCTGCGAAAAAACGCCTGCAAAACAGATGGAAACTGCTTAAAATAGGTTCGGGGTGATTGGAATAGTGTCTCTCGATTGGTAACTTTAATTGATTATTGTAAAGTTTGCTGACTTTGTTTTACAATCTGAAAACAAGTTCTGACAGAGAAAAAGTTAGAGAACAGAATGATATACTTCTGTTTGAATTTTACCCAACACATTTCGAGTATTTCGTCCCAACACACAGGCGCTTCCTAAAGCTGCTTAGAATATGTTCCCTACCTTATATTAAAACGTTATTAGACTTAGTCTAAGAAATGTGAATGTTCAATCAAAAGATGGTGGGGTTTTTAAGCGCATTTGAGCGTTTCGTAGGGAACTACTCAAATGGACTTTTCCCCACTCAACCCGTTTTAGTAAGACCTAATAAATAACAAATTATAGTTGCATATAAAATTCGTCTTGTACGTTAACACAGTTGACTGCGAAGTTTGTATCAAGTCAATCCAGTCAACTTTTTATTTTTAAATATTTTTAATGTGACGTCACGCAGCTTCATATTCCTCTCTCTCCCCTATGTCACAAATCGTCACGATTTAATTAACCCCCTCTCCCTTCTATATGCGTGACGTACTTTATGGATGTCGCCAAAGAGAACTTTACGTCGAATCGCATATAAAGAATTGCCTCCATCGCTTACGATAGAAAATCCCATAATATTCCACGCAAATTTAAACGATTATTGCCCATAAGTTTCAAACGAAATCGTGGTTTACGTCAGAAGCAACTGAAATTCAAATGAGAAAGTATTTTATGTGATGTGTAATATTCAGATTTTTTTAATGTGAAGATTTCATTTGCACCGAATAATTGGGCTGGGAAAAAGTTTTTTTGTGAAAAGTATTGAATTTTCAGTTTACAGAACAGTGGTTTTAACTTGAGCTTGTCTAGGGTAAGTCACATTAAGTCAAGAATAATTTGGTTTTTATTTTTCTCATCTTATCATCATGTTTCGTTAAATATTCGGCCGTCTGTTCAGCCGAATATTCGGCCGAACGGACGGCCGAATATTCAACAGAACATGATGATTAAATGAGAAAAATTAAAAACCAAATTACTCATGAATTAAAATGGATTACCCTAGACAAGGTCTAGTCTAAATCATTATTCGATAATCCGAATATTCAGTAATTTTCGAAAATAACTCTTTCCCAGCCCTACTATTCAGTGCATCTCTAGAAATTATGAAAGTATAGTTAAAAAACTACAAAATTATGTTGTTCAAAACTTTTTAAATGTGAAATTCGCATTTTGGTAATTTTGGCCGCTTCTTTATATTTGTCTTATGTGCACTGTCATTGTTGTTAATAATAGTCATTGATAATTTATTAATAAAAATGTGCATTATCAATGATTTAAAAATGATGAAAATTTTACACTACAATAAGATTATCTTTCCAGGGTTAATAGGTAAAAAATGCTATATGGTTTTGTCTAGCAGTTGGTTTATTTTTTAAACTTCAAACCAACCAACGAATTTTATCGAAAGAATAGAAATAAAATGCACACTATCATAAGTAAAGTGAGCTAATATACTTTTGGCGTTAAAATCATGCCCGAAATAGGCCAGGATATTAGGTTTGGTTCCCATTAATCTGTTTTTGGTCTCCTTTAGTGTGATTTGTGGTGTGTGTGTCACGCGATTAGTATTCGTTGTTTCTTGAGAATCCTCGAAGGTCATTTGAGCATGTCCAGATATAGTTTTGGTTCATTATTTATGTGTTTTTATTCTAGAAATAGTAGCTATAGGCTATAACATTGATTCACTATGGTTCACATTCGTTTTAAATATGTTTATTCAATTAACCTCAAATAATAAGATAAATCCATGAGTAAACTCAAAAATTTGTCCCACGATTTTTCGCTAATTTGGCTCAGAGATGTTATTATCTATGTTATTTTTAGAAAACGCTCAAAGGGACACCGTGATTTGAACATTCATTGATATTACCTAAGTACTTAATGTTATTTTTAACTTATTTTTATTCCAACAGAGAATGCAACAATATACTCGTACAACGAAACTGGAAGTCGGAGAGTTCGAAGGTCCATTTTGAGAGTGGAGTTCGCATGGGTCTGGGCACATTCAATTTGATGATCTCACTGCTGCCCGGGAGGGTTATAAAGCTGCTCGAGTTTATCGGGTTTTCGGGAAATAAGGTTCGCTTTCACTCGATGTTGTGCAACTGTAGGAAACAATTGTGATTGTTGTTACTTTTTCTTTCCAGCAAGCGGGAATGCAGGATTTAGTGGCGGGCTCTCAAAGCCAGGGAATCCGTCAGGTGCTCTGCGTGATGACACTGTTAGGGTATAATCTTATTGTTTGCTATGTACTTAGCCACAGGGAGGGCGATCTGAAGCACTGTGATGAGCTGCTGTCGAAGCAGTTGAAGTTGTATCCCGATGGCGTTTGGTTTCTGTTTTTCAAAGGCCGTCTCGAGTTCATGAAGGGTAATTTGAACGATGCGCTGACATGGTACAAAAAATCCTGGAAGTCACAAAACGTCTGGCCGCAGTTCCATCACCTGTGCTTCTGGGAATTGCTTTGGGTGAATTGGTAAATGTTTTGCCCTTTCAATTTGCTGAATCATTGCGTAAGTGAATCGTGTTTTTGTTTGTTTGTCATTTATAGCCTGCGGTTAGACTGGCGTGAGTCACTGCTCTTTGCTACGTACTTAGTCGAGAACAGCAAGTGGTCCCGAACGATTTACACATATCAGAAGGCATCCATCATGTGCATGCTGAAGCGATCCGAGCTCACCTCGACTGATCTGCGAACACTGGACGGACTGATGAGAGAGGTCCCGAAGTACAAGCAGCGAATCGCCGGCAAGTCGCTTCCGATGGAGAAGTTCGCCTGTAAAAAGATTGAACGGTTTTTCGCACAGCAATCTTTCCTGTACGTGCCGGCACTAGAGTTGATGTACGTGTGGAACCTTTTCAAGATACTCGGCAAACATTTCCACTTGGCCGACGGGGTTTACCGGATAGTAGAGGAAAACCTAAGTGAGCTAGACGAACGGCAGCAGAAGCGAATCCAGAGTCCCCTGACGCCGTATGACGTAGATAATAGAGCGCTGTTGTTGCTGCTTAAGGGTGCCTGCCTGCGGCAAATGGACAGTCCACTACAGGCTCTCAAGTACTGCTTCTCGGTATAACTATGTAAGATGATTTTCAAAAAAACGTTGTTTTTTTAGGTGTCTGGAGTCCGTAGTGGGAATGTACAAAGATCTCAAGGAAGACTTCTATTTGGTACCATATGCTATCGTGGAAATTGCTCTCATATACGTTGATCAAGGAAACAAGGAACGTGCTATCATCGAGCTGGAGGATGCCAAGTATGTTTTACTAGAGGGATTTCATGCCAATTATTCTAAACTCACATACTTTTGCTGCTGAAATTAGAGAGGGTATTGGCGTGAAAGCCCTCAATAGTGGTTATTACTAAGACGCTTAACTTAACGGCGTTTTTTTTTTGTTTGCAGAAAAAACTACAGCGGATACTCGCTTGAATCGCGGCTCCATTTTCGCATCCACACGGCGTTGATTGAATTGAAAGGCAAAAGTTACGAAAACATTCCAACTGGCAACGATTAAAGCTCTCAGCGATAGAAATTATAGAAAACAAATGAAATCTAGTCTAAGTTACATTTTGTTGTTAGAGAATAAACCTTTAAGAATTATTGACCACCGATCGGATTTTTTTTTAATTCTCATTTTCATTATTATAAAACCAATCCTTGGTACGATTCTCTAAAATGTAACGGTCATTTACGCTGTATTCAAACATGACAGCTAAAAGGGATGATAGCGTCGCTTCTACGCACTGACAGCGTCCCCATACAGCGATTGTCTTGACAACGAAGGCAACGCCGTGTTTGTTGTTCGCTCGCCCAGCCTAGCAGGAAGGGCTAGCTCTACTGACAGGGGGTGGTAAACTTTATAGCATGACGTAGCAAGCCTGCCTTGCCTATTGCTGCTGCCTCATTCGGGCTGATAGGCAGGCACCGCTTTGTAGTTCACAGTGGATCTGTGCGCAAGCAAGCAAGGGTTGGCGGTGGTGTGTGAAAAAGTTTTGTAGCGAAAATGTTGTCCTGAAAAGTCGTCCGTGAGCAGTTGAACTTTTTTAGCTAATTTAGCATCAGATTTCTCGTTCTAAACTAGTGCACGAATGTGAGCTAAAGTGTGGTGTTGCCCGAGAGCTATAAGAACGCAACCGAGCGCTGCGAATTCGGTGTGAAATTAGCGAAAATTTGCAATCTCTATCACATAGAAGGTACGCTGTGACGCAGCTGGGAAACTATCGCAGCTTGCTGTGCCGATGGGATTTTATTTTCATTACAGTCGCGTTTGACTGCAGTTAGATAGTTTTTTGTGTCTTGAGTGATATTATTCACTATAAAATGAACTTTTATCTGAAAATCCGGAAAATTTTGACATTTAGCGAAAAATCGATAATTTTTTCCATCCCTTTCATCATTGGGGTGCGAATTTTATAGCACTCACCAGTGTGGGTAAGGGAAATTTTATGGCACTTTTCACTGTATGTGTGGGTACCGGCAGAGGAGAGCCGTAAAAAAACGTAAACAAGAGCACGTGGGTTTGTTTTGATCCGGTAGCCGGCAACTGCAAGCTGTGATGGTGGTTGTGAAATGTTTTCCCAGCACTTTGTTTTGATTCGGTCATTCTGAAACTTTTTTTGTGTTTTCGTTTCAGCCGCATATATTACCGAGCGTTTGATACTAGCAAGCATCGCAAAGTTTATGATTTAACCAATCAATCAGACAATCAACTATCCTCAAAAGCGTAACATCATGGGAAAAGAGCTGCTGAACAATAGTTCTTTCTGCCAACAGCTGGGCGCGACTCTCGTGCGCAATTTCAAACTGAAAATTAGAGACTCGAGGAAAACGATTGCCGAAGTATTTCTACCGTTGTACACACTTGGGACGCTGATAGTGCTGAAGATACTGATTCCCAATCCTAACTTTCACGCCATAACGGAGCCACGTGGAGCGGCATCGCTTTTCGAACATTTTCAGCACGACAAAGCCCACACCATCGCGGTTCTGCCGCAGCCAAACTCCTCTACAACTTTGGTAATTGTTTTTTTTTTTTTTGTGAAATTAGTAGGCGAGTTTTTTGTTTTCAATTGTTTCAACTTATATTTAATGTTATTGAAAACCTAACATACGTCATCGTATATTTGAATCTCGGCTAGCAGACATTTTTACGGTCATGAGTTCAAAGTATAACTTTTTCATTACTGCTTGAAATTACTATTATTGTTAACCTGAAAATCACTTCCCATTATTACTTTTATTTTGTATGCCAATTTGCTGTTTAGTAGTCGACATATTCTATTATACTTGAGCGAGCCAAGTCGGATCGTAATGTCAGAACCGAAAAAAGGGCTGGCTAAGTGCATTCGCATTCATTAAACGCGTTCGCGTTCACTCACCGGGAACTGCAATTCAGGCCACCTTCTTAAGGGGGATTCTTTTGGCCTTTTCCATTTTACGCCGAAGGCTGATCTTCTGTACGCGAACTCAACTTCAAATCGATTCAAACGATTTCTTTGGGACTAGGTATTGATCTCGAACTGAACGCCATGACCTTTTAATGTCGACTAATTTATTGCTTTCGATCAGATATGATCGATAACCGTTTGAGTTTCATCCACGTATGCATGTGTGGATGGCCCTAATCAACTAGAGAGTAATTTCTCTCGTGTTATCAATTTATCTCACATTAGATTGCAGCCCAGTCCGCACAAATGACATGTTGGTGCCCTTTAAGAGAAGATTCACATTCGTCTGAAGAATATGTTCTGTAAATGGTCAGGAATGCTGAAAAAGCGTCGAAAAGGCGGGGCTTATAGCCTTTTACAAACTTTTAGTAATTGGCATAAAGTGGTTTGTTAGAAATTTTCTACATTTACATATTTTTAACTTGGTGATATTTATAGGAAAAACCAGAAACATATCCATTTTTTTTTAAATTGTCACCGCAAGACATATTTTTATCGACACATTCATGAATATTTTTCGTGATAAAGTTCTTAAATAAAATGTACTACGATGAAATTTAGAAATGATTGAGTGTGTATATAAGTAATAACATAGAACAAGTGGAAATTTCGATAAATGCCAAGAGCTATTTACAAATGCAATCCCATTTTCATGGAGAAAGTATATCGCCTACCCCTTAAAATTTTCACGCGCCTTCAAAAAAATTAGGTTTACGATAGTATTCGTAATTTTTTTTAATATTTTAGCAACACGAAAAAATGATTTTGTTGATCTTTTAAGGCAAATGTCTATTTATAAGTGACTCCTGTTGTAATCTTGCTACAAAATACATGGAATTTTTCAAAGAAAACGTCTAAATCATATGATGGTTTAATTTTATAATGGACTACTTTCGCCGCTTTTAGCAAGTATTTCACCCATTAAGTGAGCCAAAAAACTTCAGGTGTTCGTCACCAATTATTCTTGGTGACTTTTGTAAACAAGATGCATTCGTCCGGTTATAGATCATTTCTTGATTCTTCAATAAAGATCAACTGATACGGGGACTCATTTGAGACGATACCAATCGAACGTTAGTTCAGGGAATATGTTATTAAATTGAACTATTTTTTGTTACTTGGTTAAAATAGGATAGTTACTAAAATCCCGCGGAACTTTCAGAAAAATCACATATTCTCCAATGACATCATTTGGCATATGTTTCCTTACAAAAGTCACGGTGACTAAATAGGAACATTTGTTAGTCAAAGCCCGATGTTTACTTTTTCTGATTTTTATTTAAACCGAAAGAGATGATTACCAAAACCATTGTGACAATGTTAATAACTTATAAGTTTTTTCAAAAGGCCACGAACTCTAACTTTTGATCACTAACAACACTTTTGTCAAATATTTTCTTACAAAAGTCACAGTGACTAACTGGGGAAACTATTTCTATAAAAAGTCACAGTACATTTGTCAGAAAAATTTAAATGTACCTCTCAATTTGTTGCTGACTATTCTAAGACAAAAAGCCATTTGTAACCACTTCAGATCTTCCTGATTTACCTCCAGGATACACAAAGTCATTGTTCTGCGATGACACAAGCATTTCCGTAAAAGGAAAAAGTCTTCGTGTCATATGCAGTCGATTACAGAAAAGTTTAGATATTTTTTCTTCCTACTTGCAAAAGTGGAAAATCTCTCCCAATGCTTCTAAAACTCAAATGATAATTTTTCCGCATAAGCCTAGGGCTTCTTTCCTCAAGCCAAACAATAATCACGTTGTCAAGATGAATGGGGTTATTTTAAGTTGGTCTGACAAGGTTAAGTACTTGGGACTAATTTATGATAAAAAACTTATTTTCAAAGAGCACATTGAGAGTATACAAGCCAAGTGCATCAAATATACGAGATGTTTATATCCTCTCATTAACAGGAATTCTAAACTTTGTTTAAAGAACAAACTTTTGATTTACAAACAAGTTTTTAGACCAGCAATGCTTTATGCTGTACCGATCTGGTCAAGTTGCTGTTCAACAAGGAAGAAAACGCTCCAAAGGATTCAGAATAAAATTCTGAAAATGATTTTGAAGCGTCCTCCTTGGTTTGGTACACTCGAATTACATAGACTTACTGGTGTTAAACCATTAGAAACTATGTCAAATAAAATTATTAACAATTTTCGACAAAAATCGTTGCAATCCTCAATTGCTGCGATAAGCTCTCTTTATAGCCAATAAGTTAGCAATTAAGTTAGTTGTAAGTTTACTTCCCCTTTTCTGACAAGTAGGTTAAAATCCCTACGAATGATAAGTCCTAATTGCGAAAGCAAACAAATCCTAACAATTAAAATTACAAATTTCTAACAGTGTTGAGAAGTCACCATTTGTGATTGGACACACATACTCATTATTTACTAATATTTATCATAAATACTTAAGCTACTAACAAATCCCCCCCTTAAAAAAAGTCATTTGTAGTTTAAATTATCACCTTGACTACATTATGGAAAAATACTTTCGTTTCACAAGTGAAATGATTTTGTCTGTGACTCTTCAGAGGAAAATAAATAAATTGTAGTTCAATGATCACGGAAACAACATAAAAGAAATATTTGTTTTTAGATCATAGCTTTAGTGTCTTTTGTAAAAAACTAAACACAAGTTTTTCTATAAAAAGTAATGGTTACTCGATTACAAAAACTTTTTCCATATAATTTTTAAAACGTTCGGGGGACAATTGTAAGAAAAAAATCCTATTTTATTTGTGACTCTCGTGCGGATTGGGAGGTGAAGTTGTATGGATTTCAGTACATAACGTAGTAACTTTAAGGTAGTTTTACAAATTTGGGTATAAAATATAAAATCTGTTTAACATCATCATATAGGTTTAGCTTTAGTTTAGAATTCGTTACATTACATTCCATACATGTTGATTGGAAATCTAGCGAAGATATTCAGCAATGCTTCATGGTGGTACAACACATTCCATAATATTCAGTACTAATAGAACTTATTTAATTCAATGGAGCACGAAAGCTTCATTTCATTCTATTACATTACTCAACACAAGTGCACTCCAAAAGCTCAAACCGGAAAAAAGAAAGATTATAGCAATTCAACCATTCCTTTGAATTCTGGTGTCTCTAGCCAATAACTTTCTTTCAGAGTTAAATTAATTTTTTCGTAAACATAACGTTGAAGCGACGAACTCGGAGAGCAATTACTATGCGAACTCTCACGTAAGTTGACGCACTTTGGTATTGGCTAGGGGCACCAAAATTCATAGGAATGGTTTAATAGCTATAATCTTTCATTTTTCCGGTTTGAGCTTTTGGAATGCACTTTTTTTCATTTTGTTGGCAATGTTATGTATTCCCTACTTCATTACACTCATTCATTCAATACGCAGCCGTATACTATGTCATCAAAAGGACTAACCGCGAGGTCAGTCAATAATCGAAAGAGGCCAGTTCTGTGACACGCATGTGTTCACCGCGTCAATACGACGTGTTGCCAGTGAAGGCATCACTTATGAATGCACTGATGCCCCGATGTCTTCCAATGAGGAGTACATTAGGACTACTCACACGTTGGAACAGCAATACTTTTTTCTGAAAAAAAAACACTCGTTTAGTTTGTTTATGTAATAATAGTCTCCGATTTAGTTTCTGAAAATAATGAATACTAATTACCATTTTCGGTTAATTTGAATCATAATTATTTTAGTCGTGCTCAATTACTAATAAAAATTGTTTAATAAGGTTGCTTCAACGTGTATGATTATTCTGAACCATTTCAATTATGATAGTGTTAGCGATAAAAAAAAATTTTCAATGAGTATTGAATTAAAAAAAAGAAAAAAAAGAAGGCAGTATACATGTTTTTTTTGACATGTATGCTGTCAAAATGGAAGAAACTGATAAAAGCAAAGCTCAAACGTTTAGTTTCTTCACGAATGGTTTAATTTTAGTTGAGATGATTTATTATTTTATTTCTATTTTATGGATGGAGGCTAGTAATAGAATTGCCAGATTATGCATTTAATATGATGAATTTCACCTGTAATCGATGTATAAAAAAATGCTGAAATGTTTTAAAATCCGTGGATCAACGCGACCTAAAAATATAATATAATAAAAATATAAACACAAAAATCTCATAAAGCTCCCCTCTTGTGAATTTGAATTTATTCTATAAGAATTACACACAATAGGCTAACCAACAATAATTTACTAAACTTGGAGAAATAGAAAGAAAAGTCAAAAAAACAAAAAAGTTCTAGAAGTGCCAATTTTTTTAAGACAAAATTAAGGCATTTTTTTTCTCCCTTGTAGAAGACTGAACCACTGCGACCATTGTTTGATCTATTGTGGTATGCTTCACCTTACTCTAAGTGCGTACGAGCAGGTACATCACTATTTGGCGAGTTGATGTCCTTGCTACATTGCACATTTATCCCAGTTGGGCAACGCACTTCGTATGAAGTTTATTACCTCACCAGGACTTTCCCTCCAAATTTCGGTAGGTTCTATGTGTCCCTTACCGAAGATACGCAATCTGCGTTGTATTAATACTCGGCATTTGCAGAGTAGATGTTCTGAAGTTTCGCTTTCGATGCCACACAGGCGACATTTATCATCATCAAGTTTGCCTATCTTCTTGAGATGGTACTTACTCGGAAAGTGCCCTGTAATAAGACCTGTGAATGTCCTCAAGTCTTTCTTATTTAATCTGAGCAGCACGAGGCTCTTCTCGCGGTTTGGCTCTATGAATCTTTTCGATTGTCGTAATCCACTTATGACATCCCAGTTTGCTTTGATGGTCGCTTTTTCCCATTCACCGAGTTCAGCTTTTAGAGCGCTCGGGGAGATTCCACAGAAAGGTTCTGGGCCAACAAAGTTAGTAGAAGACCCTTGTCTGGCTAGGAAGTTGGCCTTCTCGTTTCCTTCGATTCCACAATGACCAGGAACCCAGTATAAGTTCACCTGGTTTTTCATAGCTAACTTTCGGAGCGGCAGGATGCATTCACACTAGTTTAGAGTGGCAGAAAGGAGAATTCAGGGCTTTAAGTGCTGCCTGACTATCACAGAAAATGCATATATTCGCGTGTCGATAATTTCTTTCCAGACACGTATTCGTACATTCTATTACAGTCCCCCCACGATTATGGATCACCTAAGAAGATGTATGAATGCAAAAAATCATTTCTGACCAATTTTATTGTTTATAAGTAATCTATAAATTTTTTCAGTCACAGAAATATGTAATCTTTCACTTCATTGAGTATTTATTTCCATGTTTTGTGAATATTTCTCAGAAAATATATTTATTTCATAATTCACCAAATACACAATTATAGATCACTTTTGAGAGCGGTTCTAATTATGAAACAAATCGCGTCATATTATGGATCAGCGTAATGAAAACAGCTTTTGGCAACGAATTCATTCAGTAAACCTTATTCAAATTATGGAATTTCAAGAAATAACATATTTCAAATCGTATTAAAGATTCCGCATGGCCTAGCCACATTTCATGTGGCTTTTGAGGTTGCAGTTAGATCGAGAGTCCAGGTCTGTCGCTCCCGAAGGTAGCAATGAACCATTGTATACGGTACATCATAACAGTTTCCCGCTTTACGTAGTTGTCCTGTCCCTCGAGCCTTGGAAATTATATTTTTCAAAGGCTCAGCACTGTTTAGCTTCCGTTTAGAGCTCAAAAGAAGTTAAAAGGGTGTTTTAATTGGTGAAAATCAGATCTAAATCGGAGTGATCCATATTTATAGAGAAGTATCTTGTCTCGGTCCCTATTATTGAACACTTAGAAAATAACTAGTTTTTACAGAAAAATCGTTATCAACCATCAATATTTTGATAGATCGTGCAGAACTTACCTTGATCTTTGTGTATGAGTTATTTTTTGCACGAGAATTAGCGATTATATCACATATGAACCTTATGAATGATGAGCGTGCTACTTACGCTGATTGAGAAAAACGACAAATGTTTTGATAGATTCTGGAAGACAATATTTCACGCTTATAGAAAACACTTCAACCTAGGAATAAGAACGATGTTTTCTGTGTTCAAAGCTAGCAAATATGGCATATTTTACTGCAAAAATGTTACATGCCTTTGAACCGTTAGTTTAACTGAGTTAAATAACATGAGACACAAAAGTGATCCGTAATTGTGGGAGTTCCATAATTGTGGGGGGAGTGTATCGCGTATATTTCCGCCTGGAATACAGTTGGCCAGTGTCCCATGGGAAAAAATTTATTAATTCCTGGTCCTGTGAATCCCGCACCCGCAGAGCCATTCATTTTAGAACCGTCTGTGTAGAAGCAAAGTGAACCATCCCGAATTGTGGGTCCAGCTTGTTGCCAACTTTCTCGTTCTATCTCTACTGTTCTGTAAGGAATTCCGAAATTTGGTTTCCTCTCCAGCCAATCCTCCTTACTTTTTATTAGCTTATTTATTTGGAAATCTTTCAGTATTCCCAGGTGTCCTGTTAGATCTCCTTCTTTTAGGTTGCACTGTCGATTTAGCCTTAGAGCACTTTTTTCCGCTTCTAGTTGAACCACCTGATGAAGTGGAAGAAGGTGAAGTATTGCATCTAGGGCTTTTGATGGAGTGCTTCTCATAGCTCCACAAATCGATGCACAGGCCAATCTTTGGATTTTACTTAGCTTAGCTTGAGTGGATGTTTCAGTGGTTTTGGGCCACCAAACTAACGAGGCGTAGGTTATTCTGGGTATGATTATTGTTTTATATATCCAGTGTATCATGCTGGGTTTGAGACCCCAGCTTTTTCCAATGGCTCTGCCATAGAGCGTTTGTGGCCTTGGTAATTGTTTGTTCTATTTGAGTGTTCCAGTTTAGTTTCTGGTCAAGTATGATTCCCAAATGTTTGACTTCAGTGGAAAGCATTATATCAGTGCCTTTCAATCGCAATTTAGGAATAATGTATATCCTTTTTTGAGTGAAAGGAACAATAGTTGTTTTGGATGGATTTACATTCAACCCCTCTCGTCTACACCATTGAGCTGTGAGATTAAGTGCAGTTTGCATTCTATCAGAAATAACGCTGTCGTGCTTCCCCCTAACTAAAATCACTACGTCGTCTGCAAAACCTATCACTTCGAAGCCGTTTTCCGATAGACTCCGAAGAAGATAGTCTACCTTTAATGACCATAATAGGGGAGATAATATCCCTGCTTGAGGGCATCCTTTCGTAGTTTTTCTTGTTAGGGACGTCCCACCGAGTTTAGCTGTTATTTCGCGAGTTATTAGCATGGCATGAATCCACTTTATTGTGTTCCTGTCTATGCCATGCCTTTCCATTGCCTCTTTCACTGAGTTGTGAGACGCATTATCAAATGCTCCTTCAATATCAAGAAAGGCTGCCAGGGAAATTTCCTTGGCATGGATGGATTTTTCGATTTTTCCCACTAACATATGTAGCGCGTCAGTGGTTGATACGTTGTTTTTGTAAGCAAATTGAAATTTGCTTAATGGATTGGATTTAATATGTTTCATACTGTTTTAATATGTTTCATACTGTTTTAATATGGTAGTCGATTAATTTTTCCATAGTTTTCAAAAAGATGGAAGTTAAACTAATTGGCCTAAACGCTTTCGGAATTGTCCTATCTCGTTTTCCGGCTTTTGGTATGAAAATAACTCTAGTTTGTCTCCAACTAGATGGAATGTAATTTAATATTAGGCTCACCTTACACATCTCCGTAATAATTGGAATAAACAGTTGCTTGCTCTTTTGGAGCATAACTGGCTGAATTCCATCCATTCCCGGAGACTTGTATGGTTGGAAAGAGTCTATTGCCCATTCAACCTTCGATTTACTGAATATAGAACAGGCAAGTTCCTGGGATTCAGTCCAAGTCGCATGTAAGCTTAGCTGCTCTCCAGTTTGATCCTGCACTTCATCAGTATCCGAATATGATCCTGGGAAGTGATTTTCCATCATAATTTCCAGTGTTTCTTGAAAATCTGTGGTGTAAGTACCGTCAGTTTTTCTCAATCTGCCTAAACCGTTGGAATGTTCTTTAGACAGAGCTTTTTGCAACCTGGCTGCAGTGGATGTGTTTTCAATACGTTCACACATTGATTTCCAATTGTTACTTCTGGATTTTCTTATTTCCTTGTTGTATTTTGTTAGTGATGTTCTATACAGTTCCCAATTACCTGTTAATTTCGCTTTATTGAATAGTTTCCTAGAGGACTTTCTAAGTCCTTCTAGGGTCTTATTCCACCAAGGTGAGTCTTTATTTGACACTCGCGTCTTGGAAGGATAACTTTCGTAGTATGCACTAATTATCTTACTTGTGATTAAATTAGAGCAGGTTTCCAGTTCATAAAAATTTTGGCATTGTCGTAGACATTATACCGATCAAATAAACCGCTAAAAATATTTTTTTAATCAATATAATATTATTATTTATGTGGGACGGGCCCGATCATTCTGGACATTGAGCAGCTTTTGTAAGACAAAAAGTTTCTCATAAGATAACAAGAATTCCTGGCCTGCGTGCCGCGAAAACACTTCACTACGACGTCACGGTACTCCTGCATCGTGCGCGGTAAACAAACAATAAATGACAGCAAGTCGAAACCGTGTGCGTAGGTTATCCTATATATGAGGCATAGCTGACTCAGAATGCACATGGTACGCGCCTACACGACGATGAAAAGTTGTTTTCGAACTTATTGAACACCCTGTAAGTAATTTATTTTATAAGGAGCTTCGTTGCCGCAAGGTTATAGAGTCCGCTCTGACAAGTAAGTGGTCGTAGGTTCAAATCATAGTAGAATCAAACCATTTGGTTATCGAAGGACTTTAACATGTGTTTATTCTCAGGCTCTCCACCACATACCCTTCCTTCAAGCTGGATTCTATAGTACCCCTCTTCAGCTAACAAAATCAGTCTCTTTTTATAATAAAACTGGTCTGCGTAACGTATGAAAGTTCTCTGCAGAGAATTGTAATCAGACGATATTGGTAGGAGGAGTAGAGGCTCGGTACAGCAGAACAGTAAGATTGAAACGGAAAGGTGAAATCCACATACAAGGCCGGATATAAACGATAAGCATATCACTTACTTTAATAGGGATACTAGTGATAATATGAAGTGCGGAGTACAGAAAAAATCCGGACAATATCAAAATAAATCAAATGTCTCTGGTCGCATTGATGAGTTCAGATAGGAAAAAACATTATTACCTTTTGGTTCTCAACACTCAAAACCTTTTGTTCACGTTTGTCGATCGCCTTCTTTCAAGTTCCTCAACAAATTTTGAAGGTTGTTCCCTTTATAATATCATTTTCACATTTTAAGCATAGTTTACAGTTCCAAGCGAAGTGAAAAATTTGACAAATGAAAAAGCGTGAATTTTCGCGAGCGAGTTCTGTCGTGAAAACCCGGTTGTGGAACACACAAATATTTCATCAGCCTGCAGTTTACAGTTCAAGCGAAGTGAAAATTTACCGAAACTGACAGATTATAAACACGCTGAAAAGTCAAGTTTTCGCTTGCTGTTTCTTTCTTCAAGCACACAGCATGTAGCGAGTACATGTACATAGAATTTATAATAATTTTTGTTTGTAAATATTAGTTACTAAATATTTGCATGTTCGAATAAAGTTTCACTTTAAATATTTAAAAACGGTTTTCCAAATAAAACGTTTGATTCAATCACCGCAAGCAAGGCCACAGTCAGAATAGTAATTGGCATAATATTTGAAAAATGAGATCCCCGGTGCTCAAGTGCGCTAATTGCCTTTCTCCACCGATGCTGCTGATGCGACGGGATGATTGACACAGCCGAGAAAGTCTATCGACCTTTGCAGTGGGAGAGAGAATCTTTTCCTCTCTATCCTTTGGGCCAGTTGGGATAGAGGATAACTGATCGCGGGAAGAAGATGATCTTCGCCCAATTTTGACCTTCGTGCTTTCAGCGCGATTATATATTCGCGAAGCAGGTAACGAAGTTACCGAAGGACGGTTTATCTGAGGACTCTTAGGCTCCTGTACTTCACTTTAGTCTGGCTAGTGGAGGAGGTAGGAGTTACTTTTAATTAGTTTCGCGTTTACGAAGAAAAAGTGTAAGTTGATAACCGCATGTGAATCTCGAACAAGATCACTAAATTTCCTTTCCCTAGATAGATAAGCTGTTCCCATTCAGCTAGGGTAGCTAGTGCGTGCGATAGTTCATGCACCTGTGCGATTTAGAGGTGAGCCACAAATTCTCACCGAAAAGAAGCGGTCGCTTCACAGTGCCACGTGTGGCTTATTCTTTATTTGAATGGTTTGCCGAGACCGCACCACTAACTACCAGTTCGGAATAGCAACCACTATAGAGCCACCGCCAGGACTGAAGAATCCGCCCGGCGATCTACAAGGCCGGAAGAGGGACGCGACCTTAATTGTGCGCCCTAACGAGAGAGCATCCAGACGAGAAGGATAAGCTAATCCAGCCCGAGTGCAGCACAGCATCCAACGCCAACAGCAGGCGCGCGCAGCGCGCTAGAAGCAGCATCGAGAGAGGGAGAGAAATGGATTAACTGATCCACCAGCAGCAGCAGTGCAGAGCCGATAAGCAACGTGGGGGACCCCATGTTGGCCTTAGGACGAAATTGACCAAATAACGTGACGGAAGGTAAAACCCACCGAGAGTGGTAGGCAGCACTGAGTACGTAACTATAAATAGTCCATGCGCATGTGACCGAAGGTGAGGGCCGCGACCCTAGAGAATTGATCGATAGATTCGGATCGGAAATGAAAAAAGTTTAAAACGCACAGTAGGAAGAGAAGTTAGAAGTTTAAATGGGAAAGGAAAGGGAAAGATAGACTAGCCCTAGAGAAGAGAAAGATAAAGTCGAATGTTTGACGCTAAAATTGAAAAGTGATCAATAAACCCCATGTAACTTGTACCACCGCACTTGTGACTCATTGGTAATCTTGTGCGCTATTTCCCTTAGTGTCTTGGGAGAGGTTTTCATGCGGTCCGCGTGACGTTGTCATGTAGTTTATTTTTGTGTAGATTTTGTACTGGGGAGGCTGACCCTGAAATCAGCCACGATCTCTCCCGATTCTTACCGGTGGGCAGGCGGGTTAAAGTATAGGGCTTTGCCCGTGATGATAACAACTCTCCCGGTTTGTCTAGCGAGTATTTTAACCGTTGCTCGAAGGCACGGGGTTTAATGTGTGCGCAAGGTCATCTGACGTGGTTTTTCTGACGGAGTACCGCGATAGGTGTTAGAGTCGGCCAACTGCTTTCCCCTCCCTAGTATAGGGATAAAAAGGAACCCTCCCCTAAGGGTCTCACGCTGGGCAATCATCGTGGTGGGTGGTCTCTCTTAGGAGAGTGGCGCTTAAGTCTCCCACTTAGCATCGGGGTGCAGAAAGGCGGGCCAGTTACAAGCATGCGTGAAAAAAGAATGTCCAAGCGAAAAAGATGCGATCCACGACTTTCGAATTTGCTGGATCGAATTTGTTTACAATTCTAAGCGAAGTGAAACTTCGACAATTTGTGTTTTTCTACTTCGCCTGGAACTCTAAATAGGGCTTTAGCTTGTAACTGTCAAACATCACATCGAATCGTAGTGAAATTCAATAGTAGTTATTTACACCTAAGGCAACACAACTAGTTTCTTACTTTTTTTCATTCTCCACCTCCATGATTCGTGCTAAATTTTTAGCATTGATTTCATTACCACAAAAAATACTCGAATTTTTTCAAGCTTCCTTTTTAATTATACACAATTTCTCCTGCAGGCAGAAAATTTTTCGTCACAAGGTTACCAGAGAATCTGCGTAGGATCTGTTCTTAATGCTCATCCATAAAAATTTGAATGTGTTATTCATCGATAATTATGGCAAGTTTATTAAAATTGATCAAACAACTGATAACTGACAACATAACAGAAGGGTTGTGTGCAATGTCACGATCGCAAGGTTCAAAAGTTCAATCTCCAATATATTTATTTGGTTGTCCTAAGAAGGACAATTTGTTGTTTGATTTTAAATCGGATATGTTGCTGATCGCACCTCTGTGCAACTGTATGATGAAGGCATCGGATCGCCTGATTGATTAGATTGGAGAAAATAAAATATTTCAAAATGTTGTGAATAGGTATTTAATTCTCTTATAACGGAGCAAAATGCTCTTTTCACACTTAAAATCGGCAGAAATTTTGATTTTCCTCAATATAACGTAACTCGAGGTATATCGTAACTTTTGCCTCGATATAACGTAACTTTTCTAGATGCCTTAAAATTAAAGTATAGCAATTGTTTTTGGGGTACAATAAATGTTCTGATAAATATATCGAAGTTTTGAAAACAACAAGTACCGTAAAATAGGGTAATATTGATCTTTTTCCAATGTTTTGTGATTGATTCACTGTGCTACAAATGAAAAAAAAAAATGCAAGAACTTCTGAAGTGACCTAGTGTAGGTTGTAGGTCTTGTTGAGTGTAACATTCGCTCATACTAGAAATTTTCCGAACACCCCCAAAATCTGAAGTTATGGTCAAAATACGGTTTTTAGACCTCCGCGCATATAATATTTTTTAACCCAGTCATTTATCAACCAATTTTCAATATTCTAGCAGTTTTAGAAAGAAAACAAATAGAGCTTTCAAAATATATACGGGTTTTTACTAATATCAATAAAACATGTTGAGTTATTTGAGTTTAAATCTATTTTTTTAAACTTTTTCATGCAATTTTTCAATTTAATTTTAAATTTGTCGTCTATTTTTGTAAGAAACATACCACAAATATACTTTAATTTTTAAAGTATATGCAATTCCAAATTAATTGAAAGTAGTTTTGTGAAAATCGGTTGATTTTTGGCTAAGTTATATATTTTTTAAGAAAACCAGAATTTTTGGCTTCTATCGCACAATTATTTCAGGGAGCTACAAATGATGAAAAAATGCAAGAACTTTTGATGTGACTTAGTGTGGGTCAACTTGTCATAAAGCAACTAAACCTCCAATTCAAAACTAAGATTGTTGAAATCAGTGATGCCATCTTTGGCAAAACGAGTGAATTTGATAAAGTTTTCTGAACACGTTTCTTTTCATAACCTTCGAACTTTTGAACACATAATAAAATTCGTTATTTAGGGTTTTTAAAAACAGCCCGTTCATTTGATACCTATTTTGTTCAAATCGGTTGTGTAGTTTCTGAGATAATGGAGTTTCATAACTTTTACATTTTGATACATAACAGACAAAGTTACAGTCCGATTATAATAAAATTCAATAGGGTTTCATCAGGCAACTAGACCTTTCTATTGCAACTTATTTTGTGAAAATCGGTCCATCCGTCTGTGAGAAAAGTGGGTGAGTTCAAACAGTCTTAGAAACATGTTTCTTGTCATAGCCTGATTTCACATTATTATACATAACGGACAAAGTTAAAGTCCAATAACAATAAAATTCAATAGGGTCTAATGAGGCAACAAGACCTTCCATATGACACTAATTTTGTGAAAATCGGTCTAGCCATCTCTGAGAAAAGTGAGTGAGTTTAAACAGTGTTCGAAACACGTTTCTTTGCATAACTTTTAAACCACATGTCAAATCATTATAAAATTATCTCACAAAAGGTTCAAAAAACAAGCCCGTTCTTTTGATATCAATTTTGTTCAAATCGGTTTTGTAGTTTCTGAGATAATGAAGTTTTGTGATTTTCACATTTTGATACATAACCTCGATACTAAAAATCCGATTACAATGAAATTCAATAGGGTCTTACGGGGCCCTTAACTTTTGAATTTCGTTATGATTGAACATATGGTTCAAAAGTTATGTAAAGAAAAGTTATCCTGAGGTTGTTTAAACTCACTCATTTTTCTCAGTGATGGCTGAACCGATTTTCACAAAATTAGTGTCAAATGAAAGGTCTAGTTGCCCCATAGGTTGCTTTTGAATTTCATTGCAATCGGATTGTAACTGTGCCCGTTGTTCATAAAAATGTGAAATCACATAATGAAAGTAAACATATTGACTTTCTCCTAACGATCACTGGCTAATTAAAAGGTAGAAAAATGATTGAAATGGCCGAATGTCATATACTACTCAACTCAGTTCGACGAATCGAGCATTTTCTGCATATATGCATGTATAAGTGTATATTTTTGTGTGTAGGTGTGTACGTGTATGTGCACCTTTATTTCGCACTCTTTTCTCAGAGATGGTCCGACCGATTCTTTCTATCTTGGTGTCAAATGAAGGGTCTGTTTGCCGATTAGATTGCTATTAAATTTCATTGTAATCAAACTTTTAGTTTTGGCGCTGCGTCAGAATGTGAAAAACGCTCTTATATCTCAGAAGCTATGAACATAGTTGAATTCAAATAAATGTGCTTTCAAACCCTTAAACAATGAATTTCATAATGTTTAAACGTGTGGTTTGAAAGTTATAGAAAGAAACTAAACCCGCAGACTGTTTAAAACTATAGCTACGATCAAAATATGTGGCCTCACCGATTAGAACAAAATTGGTTTCAAATGAACGGTCTACCAAAAAACCCTCAACTTTTGAATTTTATGAAGATTGAACATATGGTTCAGAAGTTACAGAAAGAAACGTGTTCTGGAGACTGTTTAATCTCACTCATGTTTCTCAGAGATGGCTGGACCGATTTTCATAAAATCAGTGTCATATGTAAAGTCTTGTTGCCCCATAAGACTCTAATGATTTTTTTTTTTGCGAACGGATTATTACTTTTCCTGTTATGTTTAAAAATGTGAAATCCAGCTATGAAAAGAAACATATTCTGATGACTACTTGGGCTCACTAACTTTTCTCAGAGATGGTTGACACGATTTCCACAGAATCAGTATTAAATGAAAGGTCTAGCTGCCTTATAACACCCTATTGAATTTTGCTGTAATCGGAATGTAACTTCGTCTGTAATGTATCGAAATGTGAAAATCACTAAACTTCATTATCTTAGAAACTACACAACAGATTTGAACAATATTGATATCGAATGAACGGGATAGTTAAGGGTTAACTGATGAATTATGGTTGAACACGTGGTTCCAAAGTTTGGCTTCCCCATACGTTCCCTTTTCATTTGATTGTAATCAAACTTAAGCAACCGTTATGTTTTAATTTGTAAAACAACCAAAGTCTATTATCTCAAGTATTACACGACTTATTTGAACATAACTAGTGTCATACAAACGAGTCATCTCTCAAACTTACAAATAACAAACTTCATAAAAATTTGATATACTGTTCAAAAGTTTTGTAAAGAAAAGAAATTCAAACACTATTCAACACTTTACCTGCCTCGATCAATATATATGGCCTCAACATGATTTAAATGTGGTATCGTACTATTTGAACATTCCCGGTATCGCTCGTGATTAAATTGTTCGAAATTAAGAGTCATTTCTTATATTTCGCTATTTCTGAAACACTAAAATTACGTCAAATTTCATATTTTATACTTCAATTACAACATCAATATTTTAGAACCCAAAGAGTGAATATACCTTTTTGGATTTAAGCATTCATGTAAATCTATTTTTACAAATAATAAGTTCGAATGAGAAAGGCTGAGTCTGACCGCTAGGTGGATTAATTTAGGTTTTTTCAGTGATTGCTATACCTTTCTAGGAGAAAGGCAAAACAGGATTTTGACCATAACTAATAATTTTTGGGGTATTTGAAAAACTTCAAGTAAACGCGCAAGTAACACTTGACTAAAGCTACAACCCACACTAAGTCACATCAAAAGTTCTTGCATTTTTTCATCATTTGTAGCTCCCTGAAATAATTGTGCGATAGAAGCCAAAAATTCTGGTTTTCTTAAAAAATATATAACTTAGCCAAAAATCAACCGATTTTCACAAAACTACTTTCAATTGATTTGGAATTGCAGATACTTTAAAAATTAAAGTATGTTTGTGGTATGTTTCTTACAAAAAAAGACGACAAATTTAAAATTAAATTGAAAAATTGCGTGAAAAAGTCTAAAAAAAATAGATTTAAACTCAAATAACTCAACATGTTTTATTGATATTAGTAAAAACCCGTATATATTTTGAAAGCTCTATTTGTTTTCTTTCTAAAACTACTCGAATATTGAAAATTGGTTGATAAATGACTGAATTAAAAAATATTATATGCGCTGAGGTCCAAAAAACCGTATTTTGACCATAACTTCAGATTTTGGGGGTGTTTGGAAAATTTCTAGAATGAGCGAATGTTATACTCAACAAGACCTACAACCTACACTAGGTCACTTCAGAAGTTCTAAATCGCTGTAGCCATGCTTGTCTTTTCTCCTCAGAAAACCTCTAGAGTGCAGGAGAACATCTTGCACTGCGATAACAACTGCCGTCACACAAAAGAGCAAATCATCGCTCATGCTAGAAGAGAGCGACAAACGATTTTTATCTGCTGAGTTTTCTGAACGCACTGCGGTGAAATCTGAAATCTCTCTTTTGCGAGACAATGAACTGTGGTGTACTTTCTCACACGTGTGGACATCGCACAATAATTACACTGCAGAGCTATCTGCGGTGCGTTTCACAGTTGGTTTCTTGAGCATGGCGGAAGAGGAAAAGAGATTGGGAGAAAAAAATAGACTGCGTTGCTTGTGCCGGTTTACTCTGGTCGAATTCGTTTTCGCAGTGTAGGTACACGAGGACTACATTTTTACCCGGTAGGTTTTTTTTATCACCTTCCGGACTACTCGCCAGTGGACACTGCTGTGTTCTTCTGCGTTTTCTCTGTAGAGTGATTCACCCCTCTTGTTTCAATCAGATGTGGGGTGAGCTGGAAGTGTGTTTGTCTCTCTGTAAACTAGTTGAGACACTTTGGAGTGGATAAAGAAGCAGTGTGGTGAAAGCATTTGCTACACGCAGGCACATACTGGAAGGAAAGTGCGCGGTGAATTTTTTCTCCTCTCCTTTCACATACTGAGGAGAATGACAAGCATGGGATTTAGGTTTTCATCTTACACTCTTATGTAGCCAAACTTCGTAGAGACGAAGTTCGACGTTAAAAATCAATGAGGAATAAGTTTACCAGAAGTACCGTGTAAAAATGATGGGTGGTATCACAAGAAAAGTTCGAAGTTTCATCCGAACAGCTGACGAATAATTTTCATGTATTTTTCCCTTAAAGTCCATAAAAAAGTTACAAAATGACATCGTTCCCAATTTCACACGTTACTTCTTTGCTGCAAAATGTCCTATTTTATGTTACCAAATACTAACTGAAACAGACTTTAGCGCTACTGTGGCTGCCACTAATAGTTTCTTTCAAGTCGGGATTCAAACATACGACGACAAACTTGTTAGGTCAGTATCGTACTTCGAGTCTACCTGACAATAAAGAAAAATTATCTTTGACTAAACTAATTCTGAAATTGCAGCTTGATATTGTTAGAAAAATGACTCAAATCTTCCAATTGCATGCATGTCTGTTTGCTGTAAACTAACCTTCCTTCCTGATCTTTTCTATCACCAGCAATTTCTAAGCGAAGCCAACGAGCTGTGGATATCGAATCGGCACCACTCGGCCGGCCATCATCCGATCAAATGGATCGTGTACGACACACAGGACGAACTGCTGGCCGCGTACTGGCGCGACCCGGACAAGATGCCGCTTGCGCTGATATTCCACAGCGAGGATCCCATGTACGGGCAGCTGCGCTACGAGATCCGCACGAATCCGTCGTTTTTCGTGACGCCCGCGACAACCGAGCTGTACTCGTCGCTGGTCACCTGTCGCCAATCGGACAGCTACTGGTCGGCGGTCATACCGATCGAAACCGGCGACTCCTGCCCAGTGAATCAGTATTACTATTCCGGGTTTGTGGCGCTGCAGACCTTGCTGGATTACACCAAAATCAAGGTAAGTGTGAGCACTGCAGTCGCACTGACCAAAAAAAAAAATGAATATCTGGTTCGGTATTTGCAGATCGTAACGCAAAACGATGACATTCAGATACCTCACATTACGCTAGAGATGTTTCCTAAGGAAGCCTATACGGGTAATTGGATGGTTGCATTTAGACTAGTGATACCAATCTATATGGTGATGGCACTGTCCCAGTTTATCACATATCTGCTAATACTGATTGTTGGCGAGAAGGAGAACCACATCAAGGAGGGGTTGAAGATTATGGGCCTGCGGGATTCCGTGTTCTGGTAAGGTTATACACAATTCGAAGGGTAGAGCTAGTGGATTCACTGTTCTCTTGCAGGTGTGGCTGGTTCATTATCTACGCGGTGTTCGTGACCTTCCTAACCTTCGTGTCTGTTATACTGCTGTTTTCGCTTGGCGTTTTCCAGAACACAAACTATCTACCGGTGTTCATTTTGATTTTACTCTACAGCTTCTCGGTCATTTTGATAGGCTTCATGATTACACCGTTTTTCGATAACTCTAGGGTTAGTGGTTATTATTCAAAGATATTTCGAGTTGATTAAGAAACTTTCTTCCCTTTTAGACGGCCGGCATTTTGGGTAATTTTGCGGTCAACATCATGTCGCTGCTATACTTCTTGCAGGTGTTTATTGACGATACGCACACTTCAGCTGCCTTGTGGACCGTGTCTCTGATATCGCCGACCGGATTCGCGCTGGCGATGGACAAGATCCTAGTGCTCGACATATCGGGGCAGGGTGTTACGTTGAACAATCTGTGGACCGGGCCTGGGATTCCGATTGGAGGATCCATTCTGATGCTGGTGGTTGACATCCTGCTGTACGCTGCTTTGGCGTTCTATTTTGACTGTGTGATCCCGTCGGATCATGGAACGAAGCAGCGCCCCTGTTTCTGCTTCAGTCGCCACTATTGGTGTAAGAAGAAAGTGCCAAAAGTAGCACTCTTGAACGGTGAGTCGGCGAACTCCTTTGGTAATTTGGACGAGCAAACGAGGGATATCGAACCAGTCTCGCGTGAGATGCGTGGCAAGGAAGCCATTCGGATAGTGGATTTGTACAAGACATTTCACTCGTGTCGGAAGCCAGCGGTGAACGCAGTTAATGGTATCAACTTGACGATATATGAGGGGCAAATAACGGCGATTTTAGGTCATAACGGAGCCGGAAAGAGTACACTGTTCAATATACTAACTGGTCTGACTTCCCCGACGTCGGGAACGGTGTACATCTTTGGGTACGACATACGTGACCCGAACGACATGACGATGATTCGCCGGATGACCGGAGTCTGTCCGCAGCATGACATCTTGTTTGAAACGTTGACACCGAAGGAACATCTATACTTTTTTGCGGCAGTTCGTGGGATAGCGCCTAACCAGGTGGATAGCGAGGTGAAGAAAACATTGCGGGACATCGATCTGTTCGATTCGGCAGAGACGCGGGTTAAATATTTAAGTGGAGGCCAGAAGCGAAAGCTTTCCGTTGGTATTGCGATCATCGGTGACCCGAAGATCATTATCTTAGACGAACCAACGGCAGGGGTGGATCCTTATTCGCGGCGGCACATGTGGTCTATCTTGCAAAACCGTAAGCATGGAAAAGTGATCCTGCTGACGACGCACTTCATGGACGAAGCGGATATTCTAGCTGAGCGCAAAGCCGTTGTTTCCAGGGGCCGTTTGCGTTGCTGTGGCTCTTCATTATTTCTGAAGAACAAATTCGGTGTGGGATATCATTTGACGTTGGTTCTGGACACGTGCGCCTGTGAGACGTCTATTACGAAGCTGGTTAATGAGCATGTGCCAAAAGCCGAAAAAGCTAGACGACACGGACGTGAACTTAGCTACATTCTACCGCATGACGCTGTCAATTCATTCGTTTCCTTGTTCGATGATATTGAGAAGGAAATTAGAACCAAGAAACTGAAGTTGGGAATCTGTTCGTACGGGGTTTCTATGACCACACTGGAGGAAGTATTTCTACATTTGGAAACACAGCGGGAGGAAGAGCAGAAGGTGGAAACCGAAGAGGAAGACGATCAGGAGGCGGCTTATGGAGATAGCATTAGCCGAAAGGTGATGAAGAATCGAGCGCTGCCAAGAAGTCTGTCGCTGCAGGAGCGAAGCAATAGCTACCAATCTTTAAAGAACGACACTAAAAATCTGCTGGAAAAGCAGAACACGGAGAACAAAACTTCACTACCGGATAACGGACTGGACTTCGATACAATCATACCGGTGAATGGACTGACGAACGACGTCGAGGTTGTTAAAAGTGAAAAAGGTTCGGCGGCTCCGTCACCTATTCTGAAAATTCACCGCAAAAGACAGCACGGCAGATCCCGGAACGGGGTCAGCAAGAGCACGAAAAGTATTTACGAGGATCCAACCCATACCTCGTCCTCGGTTGTGAAACTGAACAGTCAGAACAAAACTAACTGGATGGATTTGGATGACATCGAGCTGAGACCGTCTTGTTTTGATACTATCGTAGCACTACTTAAGCTTAGAATTACAATACTCTTTCGCGACATTCAGCGTCTGTATCTGCTAATAATCCTACCGCTGGCGTTCACTGCGCTTGGTTTGTACTTGAACTCTATCCAGGTGATATCACCGGTGATGCGTTCCATCCTGCTGGACAACAGCACGTACGGCAGCAACATTACCAAAATCGCAGTCCATGATAACACGAATAGACTGCTGTCACAGCACACCCTCTACCACCACCACCAGCTGCAGCAGCCCTCGCCGTCGCCACTTCTGCTGCACCAGAAACACCACCAACATCAGCACAACGCCCAGCAGCAGTCCAAAGAATCATCATATCTCTATCATCGTTTCATTGAGGAACTGAAGCAATCATCGAACGTCACCGAAGACTACAGCGGTAACTTTTCGTTGCTGCTAGAGATGGCCCCGCACATGGCGGCCTTCAACGTAAACACTATATCATGGTCAAATGTGTCAATAACTACTTTGTACAATGATACCACTCAACATAGTCTCCCAATAATCTTAAATCTAATAAGTAACACTTTGCTGCGGATGTTCGTCAAAGTGGGAATACCAGCCTCGTCCCAAGCGGTCTACCGTCACCAGCGCATTGTCACTAGGCAACAGTACGGAACCGTCGACTACGGCGAGGAGATGCCACTAGGAGATGAACCACTGGACACCTCATCGTCATCATCATCGTCTTCAATGACGCCATCGATGGTTGGCTCCACTGGCGCCGGAGGAGGGCCGGAATCAGTACTCAACATCGAACTACACTCGCATCCCTTCCAGCAGACTGCGCAGCCCCAAGAGTTCAATATTGGCACATTTTCGTCGGCTCTGTTTGTGGGTATGATATTCGTGCTGATTCCGGTGTCGCTAGCCGTCGATATGGTGTACGATCGTGAGATGAAGGCGAAAAACCAGCTGCGTGTCAATGGGCTGTCCTCGGCAATCTATTTGTCGGCTTACTTTATCGTGCTATCCGGACTGATGCTGCTGATTTCCGCCGCCCTGTTGGGACTGGTGTTTCTGTTTGATGTTCCCTCCTTTAGACAGGTACTCATTTTGTGGAGCTAAGGGTATCGAGAATGTTGAATTAATATTTGTGTTTTATTTTCAGCCTCCTGCACTTATCACACTAGGTTTGCTAGTGTTCCTGTATTCCCCTGCGGGGATTTTGTGTTCTACGTGCTTTTCATACTTTTTCGATCGCACGGACTCGGCCCAGTCCATCCTGCCTAATATTCTAACCTTTGTCGGACTGATCCCCTTTATTTTAGTAGTATTTTTAGATATGCTAGGAATTGGTGAGTTTCAATGTGCTCAAGCCAAACGATTTTTAATACTTTTTTTTTTCTCACCACAGAGGTTAAAGCTGCTATCGCCTTGCACTACGTATTTTCGCTTATCAATCCGATGTACATTCCGTACGCGGCGGTCTATTTCGTGGATCGTGTCTACATCGCCTGCCGGCTGAGCTCCGCCTGTGCCGAGCTCTCGATGGCCCACTACATGACGGAGGAGATGATCGTGATGGCCTGCGGGTGTCTCCTTCATATTCCCATCTGGGCATTCTGTTTGCGGGTGTCGGACCTCGTCAAAAGTGGAGGTCGCGTGAGGGATATGTTTCATCGAACTACAGTACGAATCATCA
Source organism: Wyeomyia smithii (assembly GCF_029784165.1). Classification (NCBI taxonomy): domain Eukaryota; kingdom Metazoa; phylum Arthropoda; class Insecta; order Diptera; family Culicidae; genus Wyeomyia; species Wyeomyia smithii. The sequence goes on along the minus strand of NC_073695.1, from coordinate 229,840,332 downwards.
TCATTGGATAAACCTAGAAAAGTGACACATAATAATTTTATTTCAGAACGAGGAAGACATTGTATCCGAGGAGCAGTGTATCGGAGAGTACGAGGACGAGGATGTTCGCAATGAGCGGGCGAAAATCTTTCGACTGTCTAATCAGGATCAGAGCGATCAGCTGCAGCCTGTAGTTCTGGTCAAGGTAACTACCGAAGTCTTCTCTCAATCAAGTCAATCAGTAACTACTTTCCCATTTTAGAACCTGCGAAAAGAATTCTCGCAGGAGTCACTGTGCGGGAACTCATCCTGCTGCTGCTGTGTCGACGATGAACCACCAAGGAAGAAAGTTTCCGTACGCAGTTTGTCCTTTGCCGTGGATGCTGGCGAAGTGCTGGGACTACTAGGCCATAACGGAGCTGGAAAAACAACCACCATGAGAATAATGACCGGAGAAACCATTCCCACCAGAGGAACGGTTCGGGTTGCCGGTCACAGTATTACCATCAATCAGGATGATGCGTTCAAAACCCTAGGTTATTGCCCGCAGCACGATGCCCTGTGGAAGAACATCACGGTTCGCGAACACCTCGAACTGTACGCTCGCATTAGGGGCGTCACTAGAAAAGATTTGAACCATTTAGTGACCACGTACCTCACCGGATTGCACATAAATGAGCATGCCAATAAGCAAACTCAGCACTGCTCCGGTGGAACACGCCGGAAACTTAGCTACGCTATGGCAATGGTCGGTGCTCCCAAGGTAGTCTTGCTGGATGAACCTTCCACGGGAATGGATCCCAAATCGAAACGATTCCTGTGGGACACAATATTGGCCAGCTTCCACGGAACACGTTGCGCTATGCTGACCACTCATTCCATGGAGGAAGCGGATGCACTTTGCTCGCGTGTTGGTATCATGGTGAAAGGTGAACTGAGGTACTTTTTCTACTCTATCTTTAAAACAGCATCATTAATTGCAACTTTTCCTCCCGCTTTCTAGGTGCCTTGGTTCAACACAGCACTTGAAGAATCTGTACGGAGCGGGTTACACGCTCGAAATCAAGCTGAAGCACGTCGAAAGCGTGTACAGCGAGACACCCATCGAAAGTCAGCCCAGCAGCAGCCAGGAGCAACTGCAGCTCGACCAGAGCGTGGACCACATCGCCGCGACACCGGTCATCAGTAACTGCATCGACAACCGGTCGATGGCGTTGCGTAACTTTGTCACAGACCTCTTCCCGAGTGCCACGTTGGAGGAAAGTTTCGCCGATCGGCTGGTTTACTCCGTACCGCAGCAGGTCGTCAGTTCATTGGCGGAGTGCTTCTCGCGGCTCGAGAGAGGTAGGTTCCTAAACTATTCCACATTCGATTAGGGAATAACTTTACTGTATTCATCAGCCAAAACGGAGCTGGACATCGAGGAATACTCCTTCAGCCAGACGACACTCGAGCAAGTGTTTCTGAAATTTGCCCACTACGATGAAGAGACGTCCAGTGTGCAGTAGAATGCGCCGCAGGCTACGGGCACTGTCACGCTGGACGTTAGTGTCTGCCACTAGGAATGAAATGAGCGTTATTTGTGTATAAAAAAAACCCTAAGCTAGTATCTAATGGTAAGTAAGTTAAACTAAACCAAAAAGAGTAATTATTTAATATTGATGCCCCTAAAAGTATCTCAAAAAGACAGAATAAAAAGCGACCCAAACCGGATAAGTTACATAATCTTAACGAATTAAAATGAATTACAATAAAAAAAAGTGAAATTACAATAAAACATAAATTGAACAGTGCGAACAAGTGAAGTGACAAAAGACCCACACAAAAAATGTACTCATAATACGAAATTTAGATGATAGTTAAATTGCTTGGTGGGGGCAAGTGATCCAAATTAAAATGACAGCAAAAAGTGTGAAATTTGATTTACATCTGTGATTTATTACGTTCAGTAAACCCAAAAAAAATTAGAGGAAAAACAGATAAATAGACAAAAACAAAAGATTGATACACCCCGACCGTGGATGGAGGGCGCTAGGAATGGTTCAATAAAATTGCAAGATAAACGCTTTCTGATCCGGTTCTGGTTTGCTTTAGAATGGTAAAGAAATTCCGGTCTTGGAAAAGGGAGTGAGGCATCACTTGAAGTGTAACGAGATTTTGGTCACCACGACGGTGTGAGGAAAAGGACTTTTCGATCTTAAATTTATGATTCCATTCTAACAAGCCTGTCATCGTATGTTCGAAACCCATCTCGTTATGGTAATTCAAATACTCACGTGTTTTTGACGTTGGACTAACGTCTATATCGAAGTTAGGCACCTGAATTTGAAAATCTAGTAATTCAACCGGGGAAAACCAGGGAAAAGTGGTCAGGTTTTGAGCGCTTATACATCAGTCATTTCTTTTCAGAATTTCGAGGTTTTGGCATCAACCGATCAGAAATTCTTTTACGGTTGAATTTATGTAACAAAAATAACCTATTGTTCGAGATACACTATTGAAAAATTGATAAATCACATCGATTGTCTAAATCATACCGAGCAACCAATCACCACCTCTCTTCACAAGCACAGTCGACACTAACGGATACAACCGATCTGACTTTGTAAACAGTCTCACAGCTTTCAACCAATAACGAGCTCGCTTTCGGTAGCTGCAACAGGTGTTCCAACACCGCTTTAAAATGCTTCTTTTATCATTACCACTGAACAGATTCTAAACTGATTGGCTTGATTGATAGGGGAAATATTGCGCAAGATTGACACATAATAGTTTAAATATGTTTTCGATACTAAACTAGTTAAAAGTCGTGCACATTCAACCAATCACAAGCTCGCTTCTTGTTTGCTCGCGGATGGATTTTTGCTGGGCTGGGCTGTATAATAGCCTGTGTCGTCTCATAGCAGTCATCAGTTAACAAGTGAAAGGCCACCAGGCCGGTCGTGTATAATCAGCAGCGGTGGCTGATTCCAGCGGCCAAACTGAGCTGCAGCAGAACCAGAGCGGTGGTATCAGGCAGCAGCGGCGGAGGTAGTGGGAAGCTGCATTTCTTCATTCAGTTCGGTTCTCCTTCGATCTGAGTTGGACCCCACCAGCGGTAATCGTTGAGTGAAAACAGTCAGAAACTGCACGAGCCAGCACCGCCACTAGGAAAGCTACCGCCATTTAGTGTGTGTGCAGTGTGCACATATAGCGTATGTGCATCTGTATTGCTATGACATTTGCGATGATAGGGATGGCGCTGTTGCGTGTGTATGGCTGGCTATAGCGTGTGTAAGACACTAGCATGTGTAGCATATTATGGCTATTGCGTGTATATCTTCAGCGTGTGTACGGATAGTTATAGCTTGTGTGTGGATAGCTGCTGCGTGTGTAATGATTAGTTATAGCGTATGTCTGGATAGTAATAGCACATGGTTGGATAGCTTATGCGTGTGTATAGATAGTTGTATCGGATGTATGGAAAGGAATAGCGTGTGTATGGATAGCTATAGCTACAGCGTATGTATGAATAGTTTTAACGCGTGTTTAGATAGTTATAGCATGTGTGTGAATAACTATAGCGGGTGTTTATCGAAGATTATTATTGTCATTGAAAATATTAAAACGTTTTAACGAACACAGTTGTGAATTTGATTTTACAGCAGCGATTTTAACTTCTTCAGCCAGTCTTTATTCATCGAGGAAAAATTACTACCTATGAATGATCAACACTTATTTACTAGAAATTTGATTTAGATCAAAACGGGTTCTTTTGAGTATCATAAATTTTTGATAAAAAGAGTTGCAAGTTTTCTCAATGAGCATTCATTTAATTTTCGTTTTTGTTTCTCGGTGCGCGGTTTTGATTTTGTTTCTCGCACACAGAGAAAGAAACAAACTTGTCGTTATCGTGAAAAATAACAAAACAATTAGAAATGCTCTAAATCACAACTGAAGAAGTTAAGATATTTTCCTGTCACTCGCCCAAACCTTGATAACAACTACCGAAAAACGTGTGATTGAGCTCTTGCTATATTGAGTTATTGAACCAAACGTTTTTTTTTCAAATACATGAAGTTATATGCTGTGCTGGAACTAACCTAGCATGAGTTTTATCGATTAAATGTCAAACAATTTTCAAATTTAAAATTTTCGGTTGAATCGTTCTGGGCTCCAATTTCAGATAGTTTCGTAAAGTTTGCTTTTTGCTTAGATAGGAAAATTTTACCAATTCGCTCAATTGAATGATTGTCTTGGTAGTGCAGCAAACAAAGGGTTGATTCGAATATGTATGAAATGACAGCGATTAAATAAAAGATATCCATTCTTTTAGTATATATTATTATTTATAACGTTTTAACGTCTCAGCATCCAGAAATGCACTGTTAGATAAAATTGCAGCAAATACTAGAGTTGCAATTCTCTCTATTATTTGTTTCAATGGAATATAAGAATACCGTAGTCCAACGTCATGCGGTCGTGTCTTGAATACCACCCTCCTACTTTTTTTTATAGATTGAAAGACTGAAACAGTTTTTATTTAGTTTATATTAGTACATCTTGCGTCCGCAAAGCCGATTATCATAACTCTTACAGAGAACTTTAGCATCAACACTCCGTCATACATGACATTCCACTATACCGGGCATAGAATGGAACCTTGCGGTAGTCCTGCGGTGATTGGGACGTACTTTTGTCTCTCCTTCGTGTTGTAAACTAGTACTCAATTAGTAGTAATTCTACAAAATCTTGTACAACGACACCGGTACGTGGATGCTCCCTAGCGCGAGCGCTATGGAGTCCAAGGTGGCTCTATTAAACGCATTCTTCACGTCAAGCGTGACAATTGCGTAATGGTGAATCCCCCTTTTCTTGCGCTCCGCCGTCTTGGCGACCGGGAGAATAGCATCCAGTATAGATCCATACATTTCCGAAAGCCGAAATAGTTACTGCCAGTTCTTCATCAGTCTGTTGAAAATAATCCTTTCAAGCACCTTGCGGCAAAGTAAAGGATGCAGTTAGGTCTAAATGACGATGAGTTTTCGGGCGGTTCCCTAACCTCCGGCAATGGGACTAGTTTTTGCCGCTTCCATCTCTCCGGGAAGAGTCAATTATCCAGGTACTAGAGCATGACTGTCTGGAACAGTCCTGGCCATCTTCAGGCTTGTCGTTTGTCTTCAGAGAATCACTAGCGTGTAAAAGAACATCCTTCACTGCGAGAACAACACTCATACTGGGCAAAAAAAGAGTGGTGAATATTCACTCTGCTCTTTCCACACATTGAGGAGAATGACAAGCCTGGCCGCCTTGATGGCCAAATTCGCTCAGCTTAAAGCACTTGGCGATCACTCCTGGTCTGCAGTAAGATACTGGAACATCGGACGTGAGCCTCACTGGGCTCGTGGCGTGGAATCTCCCGCTGCTACGCTACGCTGCACTGGTCGCTCCACAGGCGAAAATACGCCTTTGGTTTTTGGCCATTACGATCCCGTAGGTGCTTCCCCACGGGTTCGTTCGAAACAAGCCGTCTTGCTGTCCTCTATCTCACTCTTAAGCGCCGATCTTGCATATTCAAATGCTGCACGGCAATTTGCCCTAAAAGATAGTCAATTCGCGTACTTTGCACCCTCTATCTTGCACGGAGGCAAGCACTGCGGATGTCCGCTATCGCGTCAGTTATTGAGAGCTTACCGTTCCTAGTAGCGAACCTATACATTAGAGAAATGACAAGACACTCACCGTTAAGGCAACTGTCAACACCAAAACGGGCGAGTTGTATCATTCGGCATTGCCGTTATCCGTTTTGATGTGACAGTTGCCTTAACGGTGAGTGTCTTGTCATTTCTCTAATGTATAGGTTCGCTAGTTCCTAGGCTGGCAAGTCCTTGGCATAGAGTGGCAACTAACAACCAGCTGCCGCTCTCGCGCTCTCTTCGTATTGCCTTCTCGAAAACCTCGGCATTCAAACGCCATGTCTTTCACACGCGGACGGTAGGAGTGTTGGTTCTACTCGTCGCTTGCCGTGTCACGTTGTGATATACACTATAGCAAACTGACTAGTTATCCCATTCACAAGAAAGAGAAAGTATAATATTGCAACTCTAAAGTTGGGAGAGACACAGTTGGAGCTATCCAAGCAAACCAAGTACCTAGGTGTCATGCTTGACCATAAGCTTAACTGGAACGACCATCTGGAGTACGCAATCTCAAAAGCCAACAATGCTCTTTGGGCTTGCAGCAATACATTTGGTAAGAAGTGGGGACTCAAACCAAGGATGATTCACTGGATTTACTTGGCTATAGTGAGACCCAGAATAACTTATGCCTCATTAGTGTGGTGGTCTAAAACTACACAAACATCAGCTCAGAAAAAGCTGGATAAGCTACAACGTCTGGCATGCCTATCAATAACTGGAGCATTAGCCAGCGCACCATTCAAGGCCTTAGAAGCTCTTTTGTATCTTCTACCTTTGCATCAATATGTGCAACTTGAAGCGGAAAAGGGGCTCTCAGGCTCAAACGCGTTAAACTTCTTCAGGAAGGGGATCTAGAAGGACACTTACGAATCCTAGTGAGCGTACAACTTCCGTACTGAACACACGCGTTTTTGCTACCGTGCTGTGAAAGTCAAACGCCAGCTATCGATATCAGTGCCAACTGTGTCTTTTGATCTCCCTTCTTGCTCATCGTCGAGCCGTTTAGTGTCGCTGTGCGTCCAAACGACTTTGCGATGGGCCGTCGAGAGAATACCTTTCGCATAGATTTTGCAAACGTGCCGAAAAAGCCGGACAATGCCAAAATACATCGTTTTTGTGCGACCGTATTGGGTCTAAAGCAAGGTGAAGTGTTGAGGATCCAGAACAGTAGAACCCTCGGTGCCTCCTTCGTGAAAGTCGTAGATTTAACGTTGGCGCAGCGAATATGTGAAGAACATGACAATAAACACGAGATTACAGTCGATGGTAAAAAATATCCGGTGAGAATAACCCTGGAGGACGGAGCAGTAGAGGTGAGACTTTACGATCTGTCTGAAGATGTGACGGACCAGAAAATTGGTGAATTTTTGGGCAGATACGGTGATGTCATCGCAATTCGAGAACAGCAATACGGGACCGATGTTGACTTTCCTGGCATTTCAACGGGTATTCGAATTGCTAAGATGGTCGTAAAACAAAACATAGAATCGTGGGTGACCATAGACGGGGAACTAACTCAAGTCGCGTACTATGGTCAGCGCCAGACGTGTCGACATTGCCGCGAGTACATCCATATTGGAGCTACCTGTGTGCAAAATAAAAAATTGCTCGTGCAAAAGTCCTATGCCGATGCCGCCAAACAGATGAGCCCAGCCTCCATCGCTGTGCAAAAAACTAAGCAACTCGCTCCAGCAGTGAAACAAGCCACCCCGAACTCAATCCACGCCTCGCCCGGTACTAAACCAACCTCTACAAACTCGGTGCCGTCGGAAAGAATGCCGCCACCGAAACAAATTCCCCACCGGCATCAGCAGAAAGCAGTACATCCAACAATCCTCACTGAACAAAATTTCCCCACGTTAACTTCGACTACGAACCCATCTCATCCCCCAGTCGGCGGGTCGTTGACTTCTCCTACAGGTCAACAATCTCACGCTGGTGGAGGAATTATACGTAAGACGTATGGTGATAAAACTGACGGAAGCGAAACTGATTCGTCCGTTGGTTCGTCCAACTCAAGAAGACAACTTCGTTCTCGAAACATAGGTAAAAAACCTCGCGTAGGAGACGGAGACGACGATGACTCGAGAGATGGGAGCATTATTTTGTCTTAATGGCTGAGTTCTCAAGCTACAATCTTGCTTCCATCAACATAAACAACATCACGAATGCAACGAAAATCGACGCACTTCGGAATTTCGTACGAACGCAAGAACTAGATATCGTTTTTCTACAGGAGGTGGAGAATGAGCAGCTTTCGTTTCCTGGTTTCAACGTCATCTCAAACGTGGATCATGCGAGACGAGGAACAGCAATCGCGCTTAAAGACCACATACATTTTTCGCATGTAGAGAAGAGCCTAGACGGCCGACTCATCGCTCTCCGAGTACAAAACACGACTCTCTGTAATATATACGCACCATCGGGGACAGCGCTTCGGGCGGAGAGAGAAAGATTCTTCAACGGCACCATCGCATACTATCTCCGACACAACACGGAACATGTCATCCTTGCTGGAGACTTTAACTGCGTTCTCCGTCCATGCGACTCTACGAGTGCAAACTCGAGCCCAGCTCTCCAAGCCACCATACGCCAACTACAGCTGCACGATCTGTGGATAAAACTGTACCCTACAATTCATGCTCCAACCTACATATCTCATCACGCGGCATCTAGACTCGATCGTATTTACGTTAGTACTGGCCTATGCGAGCAGCTGCGAAACGCTACCACGCACGTATGCTCTTTTTCAGATCATAAAGCGCTATCGGCTCGAATATGCCTTCCCAATCTCGGCCGCGAACAAGGCCGCGGGTATTGGTCCCTGCGCCCTCATCTGTTGACTGCTGAAAATATCGATCAATTCCAACACCGGTGGCAGTTTTGGACTCGCCAGCGAAGAAATTTTCCTAGCTGGATGGCATGGTGGATTTCTTTTGCAAAACCAAAAATTAAAACCTTTTTCCGCTGGAAGTCGAATGAGGCTTTCAGAATGTTCCACACAGAGCACCAACGACTGTACACACAATTAAGAATCGCGTATGATGGATATTATCTAAATCCAAACATGTTGGTTACCATCAATCGTGTTAAAGCACAATTGCTCACGTTACAGCGTCGATTCACACAAAATTTCATCTGCATCAATGAGACGTTTGTGGCAGGAGAAACCCTATCCACTTTTCAGCTGGGTGATAGACGACGTAAAAAAACAACCATCACAAAACTGAAAAACGAGCAAGGCGAAATCATACAAGACTCCCAAGAAATCGAACAACATATGTACTACTACTTTAGGGATCTTTATGCGAGGGAAGACGTGAGACGAAACGAGAGCGATGCTTTTGACTCGGAGAGAATAATTCCAGAGAACGATGAAACCAATGCGGCGCTGATGGCAGAGATCACCATCGACGAACTAAAAAGTGCCGTCCAAATGTCACAAAAACGCAAGTCGCCAGGCATCGATGGACTGCCAATAGAGTTCTATCAACGAACTTTCGACATCATCTATCGAGAACTCTACTTCGTGATCAACGAAGCAATGACTAATGAGCTCCCCACTGAGTTCGCCGACGGAACAATCGTGTTAGCAAAAAAGAAATGCGACGATGGAACGGCAAGAGCATATCGTCCGATCAGCTTGCTGAACGTAGACTTCAAAATACTGTCCCGCGTGATGAAAAGACGTCTTGAGCACGTGCTGCGTACGAATCGAGTATTGAGTGACGCACAAAAGTGCTCAAATCACGATCGGTCAATTTTTCAGGCAACACTCTCGCTTAAAGATCGTATCGCCAAATTAAATGCAAGGAGACAGAAAGGAAAGATGATATCGTTCGATCTCGATCATGCTTTCGATCGGGTCTCTCACAGTTTCCTACATCAAACTTTAATTTCTCTGGGAATCAACCAGAGCTTCGCAGACTGGCTTTCTCGAATCAACAATGCTTCGTCTTCACGGCTACTGGTAAACGGACGCCTCTCGCAGTCGTTTCGGATTGAGCGATCTGTTCGTCAGGGAGATCCGTTGTCGATGCTGCTTTTTGTGCTTTATCTCAACCCTCTCCTTAAACGAGTGGAGCGTGCATGTGATGGTGACCTGTGTGTCGCATATGCCGATGATATTACATTGATCGCAACCTCAACACAAGTAATCGAACGTATATATCAGCTGTTCGACAGCTTTGAATTGGCAGCAGGAGCAAAATTAAATCGACAAAAAACAGTAGCTATTGATGTCGGGTTTATCAATGGAAACCCGTTAATGATTCCAGGGTTACAGACTAACGACAAAGTAAAAGTCTTGGGAGTTTTCTTCGCAAACTCAATGCGACAGATGGTGAAGCTGAACTGGGACTCTTTACTGTCCAAAGTTTCCCAACTGATTTGGCTGCATAGCATGCGCACGTTGAACCTACAACAGAAGGTTATTCTACTAAACACGTTCATCACGGCAAAGGTCTGGTACCTTGCATCCATAATTTCACCGCAATGTATGCATACGGCAAAACTGACAGCATTAATGGGAAGATTTCTGTTTCGTGGTTTACCTGCTCGTATACCAATGCAGCAGCTGGCGCGCAACAGAGAAAACGGAGGTCTGAAGTTGCAGCTACCAGGTATCAAATGCAAAGCACTACTTACAAATCGCCACCTACAGGAAAAAGATTCGCTTCCCTTCTATCAATCCTTCCTCTCCCAAAACATACCTCCTCCTACCGAACTCCCTTGTCTCAAAATCTTGGCTCAGCAAACTCAGTTACTGCCAAACCACATCAAAGAATGGAGGGGCCTTCTCATTCATAACTTCTACCTGGAACAAACCGAGCTTCCAAGAGTAGAGCGTAATCTCCCAGGCGTCAACTGGAAAAAAATATGGAGAAACATTTCGTCAAATCGGCTAACATCGAGCCAACGCAGTGACCTTTACTTACTCGTGAACGAGAAGACGGAACACCGAAGACTAATGCACGTTATCGGGCGAGCAAGCAACTCTAACTGTCAACACTGCGCGGTTGGTGTCGAAGATTTGAAGCACAAATTCTGCGAGTGCCCACGAGTAACCACAGTGTGGGATAAGTTGCAGCGGAAAATATCGGCGACCCTTGGCGGATGGCAGAGACTCTCGTTTGATGAATTAATTCGACCAACCTTGGAACACGTGCCAACGACGACCAGAAATGACGTTTTGAAAACTTTTGTAAAGTATGTAAATTTTGTAAACGAAAATGAGAGAATTGATGCAACTGCGCTAGACTTTGCATTGAGTCTAGAGGAATAACTTATATTTTAATGTTAAAAATTACAAACCCCTATGACTAAATAAACGATATTTTATTATAAAAAAAAAAATAAAAAAAAAAATCCTTAAAGATTTTCAATTGAACAACTTAGTAACAATGTATGACGACTGGATGGAATCCAAGACTAACTTCAATATTCCCTTCAAAGTGATTGAATCCTCTCGCAGCGAATGGGAAGAAGGAGGTCCCAAAACTCGCCCAGGATCACTCTTGTTTTCCACAGATGGCTCTAAAATAGGTGAATTTACTGGTGCTGGGGTTACTGGACCAGGAATTAATATATCAATTCCAATGGGACAGTGGCCCACAGTCTTCCAAGCTGAAATAAATGCTATCCCAACATGCACAAATATTTGTTTAGCTAGAAAATATAGATAAGCCAATATCTGTATTTTCTCTGATAGTCAAACAGCTCTTAATGCACTCAAAGCCTACACATGCCAGTCGAAGTTAGTTTGGGATTGTATTTTATCCCTACGACAACTGACTGTAACAAACGATGTAAATCTATACTGGGTGCCTGGTCACTGTGGTATGGAAGGAAATGAAAAAGCCGATCTCTTAGCAAGAATTGGTTCTTCAACTGCATTCTTCGGACCGGAGCCATTCTGTGGGGTTTCTACATCCTGCCTGACAAAGCAAGCTACCCCGCTATAAGGGTAAAAGTTAAAATCTCTACCAACGTGTTTTTTTTTTACACATTCCGGTTGAAAAGAGAAACCTGGCTGGTCTTTCAGAAAAACAGACAATCAAACTGTAGTTGAAAAACAGAACAATTAGAACAAACTCTTTGCAAACAAAGGCTTTGATGAAAGCTTAACACGTCCTACTACAGTAAGGTTCTTTTTTACACGGTTTTTTACGCCGGTTGCTTTTCTTAATTACTCAAAAACGGTACAAGATATCGACTCCATTCCAATCACGTTTTCCGTTTTAGGCAAAAGGGCATCCGTTTCGTTCCGTTTTCAAAAGAATTCACAATTTTTGGTGTAAATTGTACTGAAAATTTAAAATATTGAATTTTGGTCTCTAGATTGACCACTATCATATTCAAACGAAGCTCAAACAATTTAAAACGGTTTCCTTCGTAATATTTGCAACTCAAAAAAGTCTTTTTTTACGCGATCCCATACAAGTTTGGGACGCATTCATCGTGTAAAAAAAGACCTTACTGTACGTCAAAATTCATGTGGATGCAATTCCTTGAAGGACGCATCCCGCACTGCGTACAAAAGTGGGTTACTTCACGCAGAACAGCGGCTGAGTGCTCTTGCTAGACGAATGCGACGTTATCTGGAAGGTTAGTTAGAGAAGTTAGATCTCGATGAAGGACTGCCAGAGATTAGGAATTTAAACCAGAGTTGGGTTGATCTTTGGGAAAATCCAGCCGAAAATTACAGTGCAGGAATGTGGTTGGTAGAAGAGGACAAAAATGTATTGGTAAGGCCGTTACAAATTTTATTTTCATTTTATGTCACACCCCCCCCCCCTCCCTTCAAAAATCTTGAATATTGGAAGGGGGAAAAAAAGGTCAAACCGTTTTGTTCATTTCATTGGTTTTCCGATAGCATAAATGCTTAATTTACAAACGTTATAACTTGCACACAAACTTTTACAAACGTTATAACTTGCACACAAACTTTGATCAAAGATATTTCTTTTTTTTTCGTCTCGGTGTTATTTATTTTTTGCCACCCCCTCTGCTAACTTTGATAAGCTTGGACATAAAAAGAATTCGAATTTTGTATCAGCCCAACGACCACCCAGGACATTCACGAAGACAGAGCCGGCGGTTGATGTGGGTAGTATGGGTAGTAGTACCCACTCGGAAAATATCCCTGTGGGTACTTACCCACACGGAATTATCGGACAAAATGAAAAGAAATGTAATGATTTGTATGTTCGAAACTTAAAATTGCCGCGAACATGTGCGAACGACCGTTTTTTGATAGATATCGTTGAGCGAAAGGTTATAAAGCTACAGATTTTATGCATTTCTAAAGCAGGTATTACGCGAAGCAAATATTTGCTATTTTTAATACGGATTTTATTTTGTGCAAAGAAAATTCGTATCAGAAATAGCAAATATTCGCTTCGTCTAATACCAGCTTAAGCGATCAAACAAAATTACGATTCCTAAAACTTCAAGAGCTACTCTGATGCATTTTTTTCGTTGGTAAAAAAGTGAGACTTTTACTACTGTAAGTGAAGCCTTGACAGAAGTCTTATTAAGCTTAAACTTTGGATGGACACTTTTTTCGAGAAGACAAAGCTGTTGAGCCTTATCGTTTGCATTGAATAAAACGTACAAAAATTGTCGTTTTTTCATGGGTTTACCCAGGGCCGGATTTAGACGCTGGGAGGCCCGGGGCAAATTTGTCTGTGAGGCCCTCTTTTCTTAAAATATTTAGAGGTAACGTTCTGGAAGGTGACGAGCAAAAAAAAAGGTCGCCCCTGGATTAGGGGGGCCCCTTGAATCGGGAGGCCCGGGGCATTTGCCCACCCTCAAATCCGGGCCTGGGTTTACCTTTACTCGCACTAACGAAACGAAACAGCCAACACAGCATCAATCATAATAACCCATGAGTCAGCAGAAGAAAAAAAAAATAAACTCGAACTCTAACCGTGATGGCAAAAACAGTTAAGCTATTTCATTCAGAAGTGTGCGCGTTCAAAGAACGGTACCCCGCCGCGTCAAAAACGGATATCGTGCGACGCTTTGTGAACAACAATCAGACATTATCAATAATCAATAACAATCAAAGCATCGGAAGAAAGTCCGGTTTTGAACGGCCGACGATCCTGAGCGATAAAAATCTCCAAAGGATGCTGAAGAGGAAGGCTGAGGGAAAAGCGACTACTCTGCTGCGTGCGCTTGTCCGGGAGGTCGGTGTCACCGGCTAAACTGTGAAAATTTCCTGGCGAACATGGATGATGGATGGCAACGACTGGCAGGGCACTTCAAATTTTACTTTTTGCACGAAGGAAATGAGCTCCGAGGTGAAGTTCATTTGACACACCAAGTTCTCCAAGAAGGTGCTGCTATAGCTGACAATCAGCAAGAAGGGGATGTCAAAGTCGCTCTTCTTACGCTACGAACTGGCCGTGAACGAGGTCACGCATATGGGAGGGAGAGGGGGTTAAGAACATCGTGACGATTTGTGACGTAGGGGAGAGGGGGATATAACGTTGTGTGACGTCACATGAAAAACATTTAAAAATGAAAAATTGACCGATAAAATTGGTTAAGTCTATCTCCTTTTTATTCACAACCTTTTGATTAAGAATCAAACTGACACTAATTAGACAAAACCAATAACAGCAAAAAAAAATTTTTCCGAAACTGATTGCTTCAAGGCATCATCAGAAAGTCCTGATTCCCCAAATGGTTTTGACGCAGTGCCACATTTTCGCCTGTACTGGGAGCTCCTGTACTAATTCCGACAAACATCTGTTCCATTGTAACATAGTTGTTCATTTTGTAAACCTGTGAAAAAACAACTTCAACGACGTTTGCTTATTGTTTTGAGAAAACTGTGACTGCATTGACTCTCCTAATATTGGTTTTGAAATTATGAGCTCACTTGTCAATGAAACTTTTAGATTGCTGTAGTATCGGATTGATAACAAACGTGACAACATAAATATACTAGCAACACTGCAGAGTATACACACATACACACATGTAGTTCATGAACAAGCTAGCGACAGAGAATAAAGAAGGTTCACTTGGAGACCGACCAGAAAGCAAACAAGACGCGTGTTTTCATTTGTATTTGGAAGTCCTGATTCTACAATTTGGCGACGAGAGAAATTGATTGTTGGCTGCCGGTTATTAATTCTCAAGTATTAGGTCAAGTAAGTGGTGAAGAAAAACCCGTAATAAGTGGAGGTGAGTGATTCTTCTTACAGGAAATATTTTTTTTTTTTCGATACTGCGTTTCGAGGAAAATGGCGGATCTTAATGGCTTGTAGAGTACACCAATGGAAGTGGATAGATCAAAAACATGGATCACAAAATAGTTGTGCGCTTCTGGGGTTATGCTCAAGTGAAGGCATAATATCCGGTAGATGCAATGCAGGTGGGAAATTAGAAAAAAATTATCGGCACACGGCGATTCGACACTCGATAAATCGTTTTTTTCTCAAAAGAAGGCAACTGTGTGCCTGGTTGGAATACAAAAACAAAGCAACTGGGGTGCAAATTGAACTTCGGTTGAAAATAAAGCAAACGTTTGACTGAACGTCAGAAAGTGAAAATGGAAAATTAGACGAGTGCGCTTGGATAAAAAAAATTGATAGCAGCATTTCCAAGGCAACTGTGTGCCTACAAAGAAAAATTATGACAAAATGCCAAAAAAAAAAAAATCAGAAAAGCATAGCAACTGGTGCTCGAATAAATTGTTTGTATTGAAAACGAGGCAACGATGTGCCTATATGTAAATATCTGCAACTGGGTGCAGGCGTTTATATTGCATTTTAGGAAACTGTGTGCCTCTATGTAAGTTTCTGCAACTGGGTGCAGGCGCGTATATTATATTTTAGGAAGGAAGTCTTGATTTGAAGTGCTGATGTAGGCACCTGTAGCTGTTGGGGTGCTTATAGCTGTATATCTGTGTTTACATTCGATTGTTGGTAATTGAACAACCTATACAGGTGAGCGTTTTTGTTACATAACTATCAAACGTCGGGCGATTTTAAAGATTTCTGAAAATCAAATCAAAACGTAAAGTGTTTAAAAAAAAATGCAGGGAACAAAAGATTTTTGCTTACAGATATGCGTTACCAATAATTGTTACTCCATGTGATCTAGCCACTCCATATAGTTATTGTTATTTTATTCAAAAGTGTATATGGGAAATTGTTATTTATAAATATTACAGAATGGATTCTATGCGTCGTATTCGGCCGTTTGAAATGTCGACTGACTGATCTCGGCTACCGTCAGAATGGTTGAAGTGGAAAAGAGAACTGGAGCGATATTTTGATGCAGGTGGAGTGAGTTCGCAATGGAAGAAACGGTCACAGATGTTACATTTGGCAGGGGCAGAAATCCAGGAAATATTCGATCATCTCCCTGGTGTTGATGAAATTCCGCAAGTGGTAGTAGAACCCCCTTATTACGACGTGGCTATTCACAAACTTGACGAGCATTTCGAGCCTATGAGGAGACGTAACTACGAACGCCATTTGTTTCGACAGATAATTCAGAAGCAAGATGAGAGATTTGCGGATTATATATTGAGACTACGTATCCAAGCTAAACGATGTGAATTCGACCGTTACGACCCGAGAGAAGTCGAAGACCGGATTATATAGCAAATAGTTGAAACATGCAAATCAAATGACCTTCGACGTCAAATACTGGGTAAAGATTTGGCTCTAGAGGAGATTCTTACGTTAGGAACAACGTTGGCTGATGTTCAGCAGCAGATGAAAGAGTTAGATCGCACGGGTAATGAAAACAAACCAGTTGACACAGTCAACAAAATTGCGACGGAACCATTTCGTGGTAGACCAAAACCATACCCGATGCCAACAAAAACTTTCAGTAGAGCTTGTTTCGCGTGTGGCCGAAAAGGGCATTTGAAAGGTGATTACATTTGTCGAGCACGTAATGCGAAGTGTCTCAAATGCGGGGAAATAGGTCATTTCATTAACCGTTGCCTCAAGCGTAGATTCGAACCTGAGGCTAGTAGATCAAAGCAAATCAGGCAGGTTGCAGAAACGTTCAAAGGACACGGTGAGCAGAGATCCGACGATACGATTTTCTACGCGATGGGCAAGAATATTTTCGATTTCGTTGTGGGTGCAATAAAGATACCAATGGTTATCGATTCAGGAGCAGATGCAAATATGATCATGGAAGCTACCTTCAATTGGGCGTATGAAGGTGGTATGAAAATTACGGAGTTGTCAAAAGAAGCTGATCGCAAACTGTTTGGTTACGCCTCGGAGCATCCTATGAAGATCAAGTTCGTGTTTTCTACTAAGGTGGAGGTAGGATCTCGTTCGGTTCTGGCAAAGTTTTATGTTGTCGAAGGAGGTCAACAGAATTAACTTGGTGATTTCACAGCTAAAGCGCTAAAAGTACTTAAGGTGGGATTCGATGTAGGTATCGTAGATGTTTCGGATCGCAAGGTTTTCCCTAAGATCAAAGGTATGGTCTTGGAAATTCCTATTGACAGGTCTGTACAACCAATTCAGCAGGTATACAGAAGAGCTCCGATTGCCCTTGAAGAGCGCATTCATGAGAAGTTGAAATACTTACTCGAGATGGACGTAATTGAAAAAGTGAAGGGCCCATCTCCATGGGTTTCTCCGTTGGTCCCTGTTCTGAAGCAGTCTGGGGACATCAGACTATGTGTCGATATGCGCCGTGCAAACCAAGCTGTGTTACGTGAAACACACCCGTTACCAGTGATTGAAGAGCTATTGGTGGATATGGCAGGAGCAATAAAGTTTTCTAAGCTGGATGTAAAGGATGCGTATCACCAGCTGGAACTTTCAGAAAAGTCAAGAGTACTAACTACTTTCATTACAAAATATGGACTTTTCAGGTAAACAAATAGCTATTATCTGAAAAGTTATAAATTCAATAAAACTATTTGATTTTTCAATATTATTCAGTTCTTTAATTTTGCTCTTTTATTGGTTTTTATTGCTTGTTTAATTAGGTACAAAAGACTGATGTTCAGAATCAGTTGTGCGCCAGAACTTTTCCAAAAAGTGATGGACACTATCGTAGCTGGGTTAGAAGGTGTTACAGTCTACTTGGACGATGTTGTTGTTTCTGGGCGCACTCAGGAAGAACATGATTCTCGGCTCAGCAAACTTCTGAAACGGTTCGAAGAATATGGTATAGTTTTAAACAGTAATAAGTGCCAATTCAATGTGGAACAGCTAGAATTTCTCGGACACGAATTGTCCTCGAAAGGAATCAGACCAACGGCCAATCGCGTTCAAGCTGTAAAACAGTTCAGAAGACCAAATAACACAGCGGAGCTCAGGAGCTTCCTTGGTCTAGTGACCTATGTGGGAAGATTCATTCCACATCTGGCTAGTAAAACGGATACACTGAGATCACTTCTAAAAAGCGAAAGCAAGTTTTTTTTGGTCAGAAAAACATCAACAAGCGTTCGACGAAATTAAGCAAGCAGCCGGAGATATCAAGCAATTGGGATTCTTCAACGTAAGAGACAAAACTGTTTATTATTGCAGACGCAAGTCCTACTGGCCTAGGCGCGGTTTTGTTACAGGAAGACGTACAAGGACAAAAGAGAATAATAGCTTATGCCAGTAAATCACTCACAAACTCGGAAAAGAAATATTTTCAAACTGAAAAGGAAGCTCTGGCGCTGGTCTGGGCGATTGATCGTTTTAGGCTCTAACTTCAAGGTGCAAAGTTCACGTTAATAACTGATTGCAAACCATTGAAATTTTTATTTGGCCCAAATTCTAAGCCTTGTGCCCGGATTGAACGCTGGGTGTGACGACTTCAGTCGTATAACTATGATGTCGTATATCAACCAGGAACAACAAATTTGGCGGATGTATTGTCGAGGCTTTCAGTATCGAGTTCGGAACCGTTTGACCCGGACAACGAGTGCTACGTTCAGATGTTGGCTACCATGTCTGCACCCGTGGCGATAACCGTGCAAGAACTCCAGAAAAGAGTTGGAAAAGACATAGAAATTCAGGAAGTTGTCTCAGCACTGGAAGGTGAAACATGGCCAGAAAGAGCTAAACCGTACAAAGCGTATGCAGCGGAGCTCTGTGCTGCATCGGACTTGCTCCTGCGCGGAGAGAGGATCGTGATACCAAAAACTCTGCGTAATAGAATTTTGGAGCTAGCGCACGAAGGGCATCCGGGGGTTGTTGTGATGAAACGACGTCTGCGGCAGAAGGTATGGTGGCCGGGAATGGACACAGAAACTGAGCGATTTGTCAAGAGCTGTAAGGACTGCACTTTGGTGTCGTCTTTGATGGCTCCAGAGCCGTTAATTAGCACGAAGATGCCAGATAAGCCATGGGTTCACATTGAGGTAGATTTCATGGGTCCATTGCCAACAGGTCATAACCTTTTGGTTTTGGTTGACTACTTCAGTAGATTCATTGAGGTTATTATAATGAAAGAAATTTCGGCAAAGAATACGATTTTGGCTTTTCATGAAACCTTCTGCAGATATGGCATACCGGAATCTACCAAGTCGGACAATGGTCCGCAATTCATAAGTGAGTCGCTGCAAAGCTTTTGTACCGAGTTTGGAATTGAGCTGCGGAAAACCACACCATACTGGCCTCAGGCCAATGGTGAAGTTGAGCGCGCTAACAGATCCCTAAAAAAACGACTTCAGATCAGCCAGGAATCTTGTAAAGTGGATTGGAAGTGGGATTTACGAATGTATCTCCTGATGTATAATTCGACACCTCATTCTACTACGGGAGTGGCACCTTCTGCATTAATGTTCGGTAGAGTGCTGCGAGATAAACTTCCAGCTTTTCCAACAGGTTTGAAAAAGTCTATCGAAGAAATACAAGATGAAGATCGACAGAAAAAGTTGAAAAGTGCAGAATACGCGGACAGAAGAAGGAAAGCCTGTCCAAATGCACTGAAGGAAGGAGATGTGGTGGTCGCAAAAAGAATGACAAAAGATAACAAGCTCTCTTCTAATTTCAGTCCCGAAGAAATGGTAGTTATGAAACGAAACGGTGCAGATGTAAAAATCCAATCCAAAGAAACCGGAAAAATCTATCGTCGTAATGTATCTCACCTGAAGCCACTTACCTCGAGAATAGAAATGGACACGGAGCAAAACCACGAGAATCCGGTCATCCCGAACAACAGCGGAGAGCTCCAGGAACTGACGAACAAGGACACATCAAACTGGACTCTGGATTTTCAACATGCAGATCGACCAATCCCCGAGGCGAAGAAACCCAGGTACCTTGATGACTACCAAGTGGGTATAGTTCAGGACCAGCGAGAAAGTGGGGAAGTGTAGTATCGGATTGATAACAAACGTGACAACATAAATACACTAGCAACACTGCAGAGTATACACACATACACACATGTAGTTCATGAACAAGCTAGCGACAGAGAAAAAAGAAGGTTCACTTGGAGACCGACCAGAAAGCAAACAAGACGCGTGTTTTCATTTTTATTTGGAAGTCCTGATTCTACAATTGCGAGATCGCGTAGATTGTATCGTTACAAAGTTTAGTTTAATCTTTTCTAGCCATTTGAGAAATCTGTACTTTTCGGTACTTTTTCACAAAAATCTGTGAACTGTACAGTACAGAATCTGAACCGAAACAATAAAAGAACCTGTACGTTTTCAGAAAAGTTTGTACAATCGGCAACAATGGTCTGACGAGTTCGAGTTGATGCATAAAAATTACATGGGTATGAGAGAAGCTTCCATTGACATATCCAAGGCTCCTGAAACATATCCAATTACAGCAATTAGAGACCATTTCTAGAATCCCTGAAATTTCGCAAACAACTGCATTACGTACAAGATAATTGTCCTGTACTCTTTACAGTTGGCTGCGAAGTCTGTGTACAATAAACAGAAGGTCGAGTTCCGAATCGGAATGTAGCATAGGTGTATAGGCTGACTAACCTTTACTACCCACCATTTTCTTCCCTTTTCCTGATTCTAGTTATGCCCACCCCTCAGGGTTGTATGTCGCTGATTGTGTGTAACAGTTCCTCAACCGCGATTAGCTTGCCCCATTTCAGTATAACAACTTTTGTGTTGTGTATTTTACTAACCTAACTCTTAGCAATATTTATATTTTATTTTTATTTTAATTTCATAATCCTACTAACAAACTACATCGAAATAAAAAGAAATACAATAGTTCCCAAAACACATAGAGCACATTTAAAAAAAACTGAAGACAGTTTGTGACAACGGTTACAACGGTGTTCATGTCGGTAATTGCACGGAGAGTGATATAAACCACGGACCCACATCTCATCACATAATAAGGCAGGAAGAGGTATCGACGATATCCAAGCGCTGAGGGTCGCCCAGATCCAGCAGTCGCAAGTGTTTTGTGAAAAACCAGGACCGCCACGAAATCTACCGTGCAGTTCATGAGGAGCTACCAGCTAAACTGCAATGTTATGTTATCGCAATGCAATGAACAACATGCTGCTTGTTGAACATTTACAAACAGGTGGCGTATCTCTTTCATCCTAATGGCGTCGTTAGGATTGTGCACTAACAACTCGTACTCTACTACAAGTATCTACCAGACCCGATCCTAGAAGAAAGTTGTATAAAGCTGTATGGGGATCGTAAGATCGTAACGGACGTCCAAATACGTGCCAATCACCCGGACATTTTAATCTGCGACAAAAGGATGAAGTAGCTAACCGTCATCGACAACGCTGTACATTCCTGGCAAAAATATTACAGTGTCTTACGATCAAAAGTTGGTCAACTTCGGTTTGCCGTATTATTTTTATCGTGTTTAAAAAAACTCTCTTTATTTGACATTTGTTCTTCAATAATAAAAATGGCAAAATTTTTGAATGTGATCAAATCAACTGTCCAAAGTAATAAAAGTGTTTGGCGAACGTTTGTCGACCACCAGGAAGACACGTTTGGGGGGAAAATCAAAAAGAGTGGCCAGCAGTTTCAAACGAAATCCCAACCTTTTCTTCCGGAATGTCGCGAGCAAGCTGGGAAAATCGTTTATAACTGTGAATTGAGTTAAAAATCACAGGAAGGTTGTATGCAAAGCCACGACCGCAAGGTTGAAGTAGAATACTTTTAAAAGAAAGATAACCCGGCTGCTTGCGTGTCAGTCATTTTTTCTAGTAAATAAACGTTGGCCGTTCATTGGCAGTATTGTAATTTCATTTTGTTTGATATTTTGAATGAAGTGTATTGAATATTTTTAAAATTTTGCGCAAATGAGCAGTTGAAGTGCTGCCGAATTGTAATATGCACATTAAATACGACAGGCTACAGGCTACAGTTATGCAGAACGCGAATGACGGCGCGATGCGATTCGCCTTACGTGGTGAAATGTACAGCTCTTTTTACGGCGAAGTCGAGCTATACATTTCAACACATTTCGTCTTGCCGAATCGCATCGCGCCGTCATTTGCGTTCTGCATCACCGTAGCCAAACACTAAGCGACGCAAACACGTAACAATAGGCAGAGTATGCATGTAGATGAAGATAATTAACTTTGGATTATAGCGAAAATATTAACTCTTCAAATATTCATTTGTGTTCTTCAAATTTCAGTTGTTCAGTTTAATATCTGATGAAATATCTGTTTAATATCTGATGAAGGCTCTTATTTAGGCCAAATAATGCATTATTCAATTTACTAGGTCCAAAACTCTGTCGACCGTGCTTGGGAAAGCAATCGTATAACGACCAATCAGAGGTCAAATTTTGTGTTTTAACGAGGCTTAAGAATTTTCAACAGTACAATAGTTCGAATAAAAAAATTGCAATTTCCTGCATTTGGTAGGAATCTTAGAAGGTTTTCTAATCGATTGCTGCAAAAACGAAGGAAATCCATCGAAAACTAACCGATTTCTTGGCATTTGAAATTGGACATAATTTTCACTTTTTTCGGTTTTAGATTTTCATTTCACATCCCTATGTAGCCGAACTTCCTGAGAGAAGTATTCTACTTCAAAAACGAGTCGGACTGTCGACTTACAAAAAGGTAAAGTTAAGCAAAACAAGTCGGCCAGACAACGTACGTGAAGTTGCTGACAAAGTTTCATTGCGTGGTACAGGATTGTGAAACTTACGTCAGGGCAGACTTTAAAAAGCTTCCTGGACAGGCATATTTTACGGAAACTGGAAGAGAAAGGGTGGCAGAGATTTTCAAACACATGTCGAAGTTTGCAAAGAAAAATCTCGTGTGGCAGGCCATCTGGTTTTGTGGTTTGAGGAGCAACATTTTCATCGCGAAAGGTTTCGTCAATATATGTGCAGGAGTCCCTGGTGGATCGTCCGTTGCCTTTCCTCAATCAAAATGGTAGTTCCGGTATTTTTGCCAGATTTAGCATGTTATCTTTACGGAAAAAAACAATGGAGTGATGAGTCCGAGTGTAGGTGAAGTTTTACAGCATTTGTTTACTGAGAAGTAAAACTCTATAATAATTTTTACTATATTAAAATGTGCAAAAGAACCTAACTTAATTCACTTGACGACGATTTTTAGCGACATAATTAAATTTAAGTGTGTAAATATTCCATTTTGCGATAACGTAAAATCGGTAAAATCTTATTGTGGTATAACCATGGGCGCAACTAAGGAAAATTTCTAGGGGGGGCTAGTTTTCATGTATGTCACTTAAAAAAGAGAAAAAAGAGTTTGAATATGCTTATTTAATAACGCTTAAAATAGTATCGTAAAAGCAGAAAAAAATCACTTCGGGTTAGAATCTCCGAAGATGTACTGAATATCTTGAACACATCGTCAACGCCAAGCTCTTTCAGCAACACTGATTCGATATTGAGGAGAGCTAGATTTGGTAAACGGCTGGGCAGTGCTTTTTAACAGTTCACCCGTACTAGTTAGAAGAAAATAGACCCCAGTGTGGTTCAAGGCATATTGCCCTATTCCTACCTCCACGTGGTACCAACTGGGATACGAGCAACCAAGGAAAAACCGGTAACCGGTGGGGTAGTTGTTCTCCTAGAGAGCAGCTTGTCTGCGCGTCTACCCCACAGGCTAGGGGCGGCTCAAACAGCGACTGATCCGGACCGGATGGTTGAACTATGAAATGCGGTGTCTCGCCAGCTACATCCATGGCGGCAGCTCCGTCGCGAGACTAGGTATCGCAGCCCTAGTGAGGCAGCATACTAAAATAAACATACTACGGAGAATCAAGAATTCAAAACGAACCGGAACAATCGGCAATGACCCAGCCGACGAAATAAGGACGACGATTAGAAGCTCAGTACATGTAACAGAAGATCGCTTAACGACCCGGATGTCGACCGAATTCTGCTGGATCAGCTAGAACCCCGCCACTTTGACATCGTCGCGCTCCAGGAGCTTTGCCTGAAAGGAGAGAAGGTACGGTGGATTTGACGCCGCAAGGCACAGTACCACCAAAGCGGCAGGCAATCAGCGACAGGTTGTGTTTGTTGAGAATTAAGAGCCGGTTCCACAACTACACTATTCCCGATGTGCACTGCCCTCACGAAGGAAGACCTGATGCAGGGAAAGAAGCGTTCTACGCACAGCTGGAGAAACTCTACGATAGCTGCTCGCGTAGAGATATCAAGATCGTCGTTGGGGACATGAACGGAAGGGTAGCCTTACATAAGCCGGTTATCGGCCCGCACAGCCAAAGTCACTTCTTTCCTCGACCAACGTACAGCAAAACAAATTGACCACGTTCTCAACGACGGCCCGTTCTTCTCAGACATTATAAACGTACGCACCAATCACGGTGATGATCGGACATGACCACTTCGATACAAAAAACTACAAAACCCTGATAACCGGTAGTCCTCTATGGAAGTCCTTTTGATATTTTCGAATAGAAGGTGCCTATCGGCAAACAGAAGGTGACTATCTACGGAGGAGCACAAGCGGACGACGGGTAATGGCTACAGCGCATGAACCATGAGTTACAATCGCTGCTTGGAGAGAACCCCATTGCACACCTGGCGAAAGACAATAGGTTGCGGTGGGCCGGTCACATCTCAAGAATGCCGGACGACAACCATGTGGAATCACTTCTTTTCAGCAACCCTACCGGCACAAGAAATTAAGGGGCGCAGCGTGCATGATGGCTCGACCAGATTGAAAAAAACTTGCGAGTGATGAGACGTCTGGGGAACTGGTGTAACACAGCCCAAAACCGAGTAAACTGGCGACTTCTTGATACAGCACGAGTTACTACAGCTCTCGTCTGACTGGTAAAGTGAGTAAGAGAGCAAGGGTTGAGAATCGATCCTGGGTGCAGAACTAGTTCTTAGCCAATGAATGACGACATCTCAATTTGTGTTGATTTTGATGCTCTGATAAGTAATATAGAATGTAGATATATTGAATACAATCATTCTCTGGGAAATTCTAGGGGGGGCTAAACACGTAGCCCCCCCGTAGTTGCGCCCATGGGTATAACCTAAAAAAATGACGACTCGGTTCCGTCGCAGTTATGAAGAGTTTTCTCTCAAAGTATAACTGCGGCCGACACTATCAGTATATTACAAATCGATATTGTTATTTTGTACTACATGGTTTACTGAAGAGGTTTTATGCAGAATGAAAAAAATAAATTACCTGCTATCCAAGAACTCCTTCAACCGACTATTGCTGGAAAATCCAACGACAGCGAGCACTTTCTTCTAACTAGGACTAAAAAACTTTTTCCTCCTTTTTTTGCTTATTGTTTGTGTTTTTATTATTATAATCACTATATTATAGCAGTTACTGTTTGTAATATCATATGATCGGATCATGCCGAAGAAGATACTTGCCGGAATCAAAAAAGATACTTTGCTTCAGATGTGAATATATGTGTGGATATTCCTTTAATTTTTGTTTTTTTTTTCTTGCGTCTTCTGCCGATCGTGGTTTGGATTTTTCCCGCGCAGCTCACTACACGCACACGTGCGCCTGTGTGAGTGAGTACACCAAATGGGTGACAACTAGTACGATTGGTTGCGATTGTGAATGTTTGGATGTAAGTGTGAGTATGTGTGGGTGGGTGTGCTACGTGTATGTGTTTGTGGGCGGGTTATTTCAGTACGGTTTGTTTGTTTGTTTTTTTTTCGCTTTTTCTACTTTCGTGGTGACCATCGTTTATCTGTGTATAAGGGTTTGAGTTATAATGCTGACTAAAATGCCTGTGACTGTTGCTTTGCTAAATGCGGTTATGTACTGTCGTTTGTCTAATATTCGTTCATGTTGTGTTTTTTTGCTGTTTAACTTGCTATAAAGGCTATTGCATTGTGTTACGTTTAGCATTCGTGTTGTAAGTTGTTTTCATTTTTGGACTGCTGCTTCGATTATGTTAGGCTATAAACCAGGTTGTGATGAGAACTATTTGGATTGTTTACGTTTTAAAATAGTTTTTGTTTTTTTTTTGTTTCACATTTTACGGACAGATTTGCTTGCTATTCGTTTTGTTTGCTCTAAGCTTACCGTTTTCTTTCTAGTGTTAAGTTTAATAGTAAAATTTCGCTTGCGCTTCATACGAATCGTGCTGAATGGCTGTTGTTTTTTTTTGTCTTCATGCATGTGTATGTGTTTGTGTCTATGTGTGTATGTGTGAGAGATTTTTTGCTTATACGACAAGATAATTGCGATGTTTTAAAACTCCGTTAGCATTAAATATTATGACGACACTTGTTACTTTTTTCTCAGATAGGTGACGAATTTATAGCTTTTCACTATGCATAGAGTAAAAAACTGCAAACTACAACTGGGGGAGGCAACAACAAAAAGTGTCTTTTTCTCGAGACCATTTCTGCTTACTTAATCATCATCACTCTATCGTAATTGTTTCATTACAAATTAGGTTTACCTCTCTAATGGTGCGGGGAAGAAAATGTACAACAGTAATATAACAACCAGGAGGGTGGATGAGAGTTTCCTTTAAAAATGTTCCCAATGTGGATTGTTCGCACTTTCAGACATATGTTTGGAGGATCTTATCATTAGCTACTATTCTGTTGACTTGTTAATTAATGTAATTAATTAAAGACAGAAAGTTCGAAACGATTCCGTATGAACAGGTGTTTAGAAAAGAAGCAGAAAATTACAAAAGATCAAATTCGGCTAAACGTGCGTCATACCAATTTCTGTTGAACAATCAAGTGCTGAGCAATAAATCACTTATTCCACCGAACTTTGAACTAAACTAAGGTAAAAGAACCATTATACACTAGTAAAATCCACTAAAAAGTAACGTTAAACCGAAATCGAAAACGAATTCTCAGATTGTTCCAGCCGCATACACTGATTGCCAATATTCGCTACGATGAACAACTTGAAAGATCGTTTTGCTTGCCGTTTTCAAAATACACAACCTAAAAACTGATACCTAGGGTAGGGGTGGTTAAACATTTATACAACTCAGTATTTCTACAACATTGATTGAAGGTTTCCGTTACTCGATTTTGGCTACTTATTGGAAGGGGGAGAAGGCGGAACGCCTTCAAGATTTGAGCTTTCGTCGACGAATTCGCTTTTCTTTTGCCCGGGTATTGCACGAGCTACTTGGGATGGGACAAGTAGAAATGGCCACCGGTTGGAAATCAGCAGCCCGAAGTGGGTGAAAGTATGTCTAGAAGGGGTTTTACGCCAACTCTGTAATAGAGGTTGCGATACTCTATCAGATTCAGATGAACCTTTATTATTTTACAAAACATACAAAGTTTGTCTGAATTCTGATAGGGTATCGCCAACTACTGCTAGAATTAGCGTGAAATCCTTCCTAATCAACCGTTTGAGCGTGAATAGTTTTTGCTTTCTCTCGTGGTTTTAAGTGCGCGATCGTCGCTTAGCTGGGTGCGGGTGCATGGTGCTTGGCTGAGCAATGCGTGGCACTCGCACACCCGACACTATCGTTAATTTCACCCGTATTCTCGTTTATTTAGTTCTTAGGTTTCTCTACACACGATAAAAGCTGTTTTTTTTTTCTTCGAGAAACTCCGCAATATAAGAAATAGGCCAGAGCATACAGATTATTAGTCCCAGTGAGATTAGCTTATCTAAATCGATACCTTTATCCTTAAAGTGGTTGCGATGTTCATTTATCTACTGGTAGAATGTTGAAAACTGTTTCCTCTTACTGACTATTTAGTCGGTTGACCTTCGGGACAGCGCCGACTATTCGGACACGCTTGCAATTTGGATTGTGGCCACCGATTAGCGCTGATGCCGGATAATGCTGGTGCTGATGCTGATGCTGGTGGTGGTGATGATGATGCTGCTGCGGCTGATGTGGGGGATGTCCCGGTCCGGAATCGCTAAACTCCGCCGGAGGTGGCAGCACCATAGCCGATCCATCCCCGACGGTGCCGTCTGCTGGTAGCGCACTTGAATCAGCCTCATCCGAATCAGCTTCAATCGGTGGTGGCAGTGTTGCTAGTGTGACAGCGTGCCGCTGCTGGATATTTTGCTGGTTGGCCTTTGCACGCTGTGCCGCAATAGTTGCCGCTTGCTTTCGGGTGAGGGAATTGTGTCGCTGGAAGCCGGTCGCTGGTGGACTGGGACTTTCATCGTCATCTTCGTCACTGCGCACTAGAGGCACCGTTGCCGTAATCATGACCGCCATCTTTTTCTGCTCCAACAGTGATCCCACCTTTTTTGGATCGAGAGCTGATGCAGTCGGTTTTGGATTCGGTGCCGGTATCTCGTTACAAGTGACGGTAACTTCCTGGTCGCTACTAACTCCCGAAGAGCTGTTGTCACCGTTGTCTTCGTTGTTCAAGCCAGCGGCCTGGTCAGCCGACTGGTTGTTTTGCTGCCGCAGAAAATCGTTCGGGTAGGATTTGGATGATTTGAGCTTTGTGCGGATTTTTTGGATCTCCTCCACCGAAAATGAGTGAGGAATTGAGCTGGAACCGGAGCTACTGCCACTAAAATATTTGAAAGAAACGCTCATTATCAAAACAATTTCCAGTAGAGCACAATCTCACCTCGTGTTGCTATTTCCACTCGTTTCAGCAGCCATACCGGGATTAACAACCGCACTTCCGTTAGTTCCCTTGCCGGTTGCTGCATTGTCAGCCGTCGTTCCGTTCACTTTCTTGCGCACCAGCCGAACCGAGTTATCTTCTTCGGTGTCCGATTCGCTCAGACTGTAATCTGGATCAGGTAGTGGAGGCGCACTGTGGGGAGGTGATTTGTACTGCTGTTGTTGCTGCTGGGTTTGAGGTTGGGCCAACTGCTGCATTGCGGGACGGCCAGGTTGAGCGTAGGGATTGCTACCACCACCGATGGTAACGGTGGTAACGTTGTTCGCGCTTGTCGCTAGACTGGTATTAGAGCGCAGGGATGATGCTTTGCGAACCTAAAAAGTACCATATTTTTAAAATCAAAGTTGTTGAATAAAAGTAAACCTCACCTCTGTTCCGGTACTACTGTTACCGCTGCTGCTGTTGCCACTGCTACTGGAGGCAATGCTGGTGGTCCGATAGCCAACGTTTCGGATGTCCTGCGGGGAGGCGTACAGCTTGGCATTCGAGGCTGGCTTGAAGCTGGACATAATCTCCGAGTCCTGAATTTTCGACTGCTGTTTGGCTTTCTGCTGAATGTGTTTCTGGAGCGCGGTGAGGCACTCGTACTCGGAGCCGCGGGAAATTTCCACCTTGACAACCTGTCCGACGGGTGGTGGAGGCGGCGGGTGGTTTGGTGGTGGGAGATTCAGTCTTTGCATTGACATGTGTAGGCTGTGGACGTCGTCTTGAGATCGATGACCTTTATGACCAACGGTATTGAACCAGCTGGACGAGGGAGTGAGCGTTCCGGCGCTACCTGCTGCCGAAATTGTACCCGCCGTTGCAAGGTCGGGTGTGCTGTGGAAGGTACGCTTCAAATCGGAACCGACCTGCGGAATTGGAATGGGACGACCTTTCAGCGTACCAATTTTGGATGACTTCTTGCGTTTCATCTCCGCCACGCTGGCGTATACAATTGGTCCCTTCTGTGGAGAGGTTGGGGGCGTTGCAGTACCACTATCAAAACCAGACTGGAACCGTGAGCTAGTCATAAGCATTGAGCAACGATTTGCATCGGCACCCTGCTGTCGCTGGAACAATTCTTCCAACTCAGCAGCTGTGATTCGACTAGAGGTGGGCCGCGCTTTGATACTGGCTGTTCGTGGCTGTGTCGGAGTTCCCGGTCCACCCTGGGTCGGCGTACTGATAGCGGACTGCGACTGCTGATGAATCGATTCGGCCGACGTGGATTTAGTTTGGTTGGTCAAATCATCGTCGTCTTTCTCGCCGCCTCCCTCCAAACCGGCGACCATCGATTTGGCACGAGCGCGTCCTACACTAAGCGTTGTCTTTGGATCTCGTCGCGGTGGCATCGGTGCGGGCAGTTTGCAACCGGCCAACCCAGCCGTTCCACCGTTCATTCGACGGGGCAGCGTGGAACACTGCCGGGATGAAACCGGAGTGCTCATACCGGATCCGGAATGTTGGCTACCGTCGCCACCTCCTCCAACACCGCCATTGCTGGCACTAATAGCACTTTCCATCATTGAATTGACCAAATTCTGCGGTAGCGTGATGACCGTCATCGAAACCAGCGAGCCCGAGTTCCGAATCAGGTCGACCACGTGCTCGTGTGAGGCACACGTGACGTCTTCGTTGTTGATCTGGAAGAAGGTGAGAGTGACTGGTAAAGTTATAGTTAGTAGCAAACGTTACTTACGGCAAGTAGAAAATCGCCCGGCTTGAGGCCGGCCATGTCGGCAACGCCACCCGGATCGACGTCATCCAGGTACTGCAGAGCTGGACAGCGGGGTGACGGTTTAAGCTGCATTAGTGGAGAGGACGCTTTGGCACCGCGTAGAATGAAACCGAAGCCTCGCTTCGCCCGGTGCAGGACCACATTGCGCGGTTCACCGGTGACCCTGGAAGAAAAAAAAACAAACCCAAATGCATCTTTTCTTTTAAAAAGAGAAAAAAAGTATTGGAAACTTACGCCTTTTTCGCCCTGGGCGCAGTTTGGCTGTTGTACTGCTGGGATTGCAACTGGTTTTGCTGCTGCTGCTGTTGTTGCTGCTGGTGTTCCGGCAGTTCGTTGCTTCCGGTGCTGATCACGTACATGTGATGGGGCGTAGAGGTCGACACGTTGATGATGCTTTTCTGCCGGAACTGAACCTCCTGCACGCAGTGGGCAGGGAAGAAACCGGTTTTGTTCGTACCGCGTACGAATCCTTCGAGCAGGCCGCAATCTGTCGAACCGACCACTTCGATCACGTCGCCCGGCTGGATGTGGATGTGCCCGGACAGGCCGGCGTCGTACCCCTCCATGCAGACCACCGTCGTACTCGGATGACCAATCGAACAGGCTGCACTGTCCGAGTTGGTGCCAACGCCGGACGAGTCGCTGATGATGTCGCTGGTGTCACCGAGGCTTTTGTCTGTTTGGGAATAAACCGGATGGAGAGAAAGGAAGAAAAAAAATAGATTCAGAAGTGAGAATAGCTGTCACTTACGCCTTAATTAGGAGAGTTAAATGATGGGCACGTTCCCTGCCTGTCGATCTGGCTGGCATAGCTTGCTATTCGTTTGAGGGGAGCTCTGAGCTCTGGTAAGTTAGAATAAAGCGAGCGCTTGGGTTAACTAAATATCACGCTGCTCCATTATTTGTTCTTTTTTTATTTGCATGATGTTTAAATGTATGAAAAACAATGAAAGTTTAATGTGAAAATCAACTGGTGAATGATTTGATTAGAAAAATATACATTCATATAAAATGCTTGATTATTAGTAATACATACAAGTTGCACATACACTTAACGAATCATGCACTAGAACACTTCTCGATGCAAAATTTCGACTAACATGGTACTATTTAGTTGAAAGGTAGTTAGCTTGCAAGCAGTCACCTGCTCCGGAACATCCGCGCACCGCGACCCTAACGGAGAAGAAACCTAAAACGCTACTGGCTAGGAGACTACACGCTAAATCAATACATTACCGGTAACAATGCTGATATCATCTTCATGGCTCCGATGGCTGGACGATCCCTCCGACAGGCTGGAGCTGGCCGAACTGAAGGGATGTTCGGACGGACAAGGCGACGGCGGACCGCCGTAAATGCGCGACAACGTTGAGCCCCAACCGAGCCCGGAACGGCGCCGTGGGTTGTAGCGGGGTGGACCGCGGAACGGGACTGCGTAGAGAATACGGGGATGGGTAGGTTTGATGGATAGTTCTGTTTGTTTTAGGTTTGCGTGCGCAGAGAGCAATAGCAACGATATCCAAAGAATAGTACCTTCTTCAATCATCATCTCTTCACATTGCAATTAGCGTCATCATCATCTTTATAATCCTCATCATCATCATCATCATCATTATCATTACAGGCGATATGTTTATAATAAAGTTAATGGTAGAAAACGGTAATTGGAAGTGCGACTGGTGCCAGTGCCGGAGTGAAATGTAGAAGCCGAGAACACACCTGACTGTACTGGCCTGATCAAGAAGCTGTTTTCGCACAGTCTCCGCGGTCTCCGTGATTTTCCGCATGTACGGCGTACGGAATGAGGCGAATGATTGTATTGACATATAAATACCTGGCACATTGCACAGCTCCGTGCTTGCAATAAACAGAAACAACAAATCAAGCGAGTAGCTATAATTTGTATGCGATTTAAATGCTGAGTGCAGTTCATCACGAGTGAGATGAAAAGCCGTACTCATTAGCCGCGATAGCTTTTGATTAAAGTGGTCGGGAGATGTAAGCGACTAAGTGATCATAAGGAAAAAAATGACCGACTCTTTGTTGCACCAGATTCACAGACTTTAAATGATATGCATTAATTGTTTTAAAAACTTCTAACAAATTAAAAAAAGGCTTACCTAAAAAACCTAAGCCTAAGGGAATCTAATAGTAGAAACTTATTTGAGTTTCATGCATCCATAATCTCAAGAATAAAAACACTACAAGGCGTGCTTTCCTGAAAAATCAGAAGATACACAATTCAGATAAATGTATGAGTTCTACGGCCCAAAAAACACGGTGCACAATCAAAACTTTATAGGTCCAGTGGTTGAATATTACAGCAATACAAGATGAAGTGAACAGGTCTCAGAATTGAGAAGAATTAGAGAAATTAGGAAACCGACAACAGTTTGAAAATCCACAAATTCTATGAACAAACAAACATGCATACAAGCATTTCATCGAAAAACCAAACAATCTAAAAGTTTTAAAATTTGAAAATCTAAGAAAGAATCTAATTCGAAAATCTAAGAAAGAATTTAGAAATTCCAAATGTTAAACTTTGTTGGTCCGATAATTGAATAAACCTCTAAAAACATGCGAAAAATAAATATCAGAAGTTGAAACGAAGAACATCTCAAAAAGATACTTAATTTCAACAGCAATCCGAGCCAATTTCAGCCATCTGATGCTGCGAGTCGCATTTCGAATGTACACAAATTTAAAAGAAATTTTTCTACACTAGTTGTATGCAAAGTCGATGATGGCCGCAGTTTAAAGTTTCAATTAAAATTTCTTACACTTTTCTCCTGTATAAAATTATTAGAATATTAAGAAACGCCGTGGCTCTTTTCTGTAGTTTTTTTTTTATTTTACAATAAATTCAATGATTTTTCTGTAGTACACGTGTTTGAAATTCTATCATTTTTTTAGAATATATTTTTGAAATGTTACTCAACAATAATAAGACTAATATTTTAAAAAATATTTATAGATATTAAATAACTTTCGAATTGGATACGTTTTCAAAATTTTTTTTTGAGTGTCGAGAAAAATCCATATCCACTCATGTACAAGAATCCCGAAACTTATGGATTTCAAGAACGCACTCTTTTGAAACAATACCTTCAAATAATATAAACAGGATCAGAAAATTTAAGCGGTATTGAAGGCGGAATTCCACAGTCTAAAACCTAAAGAATTATGATGAAAGGAACCAAACAACTCGTAGAAATTTTATTTAACATTAGGTACGCAACTAAGTTCCCTCTTTTTTTTCAAATTGAAATGCAACTTTAATTTGTAAAAACATGCAATTGCTTTGAAATGGCTTGCTGGGTAACCCCTAATACCGAAGCAAGCAGTTCCTGCGTTGAACATGGATCTTCGCCAAGCAATTTCTCCAATTCAGCGTTTTCGAAGGTTTTTCGCCTTCCTTTACGCAGACAGTTGTTAGCATTAAAATTACCGTCTTTAGAGCAACGGAACCAATCACGGCACAATATTATACTTAGAGAATCATTACCGTATTTTTTTTAACTCTTGATGCGCTTCAGTCGCTGTTTACTTCGAATGAAATGAGAAAAGTAACACGATTATTTGTTAGTAACACGATTATTTGTTACCAAATCTGACATGTTTTACACGACTTAAAGTATATGTAACAGTGGCGTAGCCAAGGGGAGTTGCAGGGCACAGTGATTCGAATTGTACAGGTAACAGAATCAGGTGTGTTTTGACTATAACAACCTTTTTTGGAACTGTCATGATCCAATTTGTTTCAATTTTCTGATACAGTCACACCTCGATATAAGGCAACTTTATTTTTGTTTTCGTTACGTTATATCGAGTTACGTTATATCGAAGCAAAAAAAATCGTTTTTTTTAATTAATGCAAGAATGTTAATGGTTACCCAAATATGCGCGAAAACCCATTTTCCATCACCTATCAGTATTTTTAAACCATTCTTATGCCCATTTAGGACAATTTTCAACAAGCAGAAATTTATTTTTTAATTGATGCAAGACTGTTGACGGTTACTCAAAGATGCGCGAAAACTTATTTCCCATCACTTATCAGTACAGTAAGGTCGCTCTTTACGCGGGTTGCTTTCCTCCATTACTCAAAAACGGTTCAAGATATCGACCTCATTTCAATCACGTTTTTCGTTTTAGGACACGATTGATCATATATATGTTTTCGAAAAAAAATCACATTTTTTGGTGTAAATACTCAGAATTTAAAATATTGCATTTTGGTCTCTAGATTGGCCACTATCATATTCAAACGAGGTTTTAACGTTTAAGGACGGTTTTCTTTGTTATATTTGCAACTGAAAAAAGTCGTTTTTTACGCGGGCCCATACAAATTTGGAACGCATCCCCAACGTAAAAAGCGACCTTAGTGTATTTTTTAACCTTTCTTATGCCCATTTAGAGAAAATTTCAACAAACAAAAAATAATAATTTTTTTTAATTGATGCAAGACTGTGAATTGTTACTGAAGAATGCGTGAAAACCTGTTTTCCATCACCTATTAGTATTTTGAAACCTTTCTTATGCCCATTTAGGACAATTTTCGCATAAGTTTCATTAATTTTAAAACTTACTGCAAACATTTTTTGAAGCAATTTATACTCCGAAAACAGTTGCTGTATCATTTATTTTCAATTTCAAAACATTTTCAAAGTTACGTTATATCGAGGTAAAAGTTACGTTATATCGAGGTTGCCTTATATCGAGGTTGCCTGATATCGAGGGATGACTGTATTCCCATTATCATGCATACATAATAGGGTGCTAATAGAATATACGGAAAAGTTTGACCATCGAATTTTAAAATGCGGCAGTGTTGCGGCAGAACGTAGTTTGTCGCAGTTCCCCAGCCGGCAATCCAATTCGAATATTATCTACACGATCACAAGAAATAGACAATAAAGTGACTCTAATCAGTTCGCTCGGAGCCACCGCCGCTGTCGGCTGGCCGTGCACTCAACACAACAGCAGCTTTTGTTTTGTCTTGTATCACACCGTTCCGTCTTTGTGTCGTTTGCTGCTGTTTTACACAACGGGTTCTATTGTGCGCGATCAGGTAGTTTTCAGAAGTTTTGCCTTCGCGAGAAAAGTCCCTATGCAAAATTTAAGCGCAATCGGGTTTCCATAAGTGAACCCTCAAAGCCATCAAAGTTTGACTTTTCTACCATTGGGAAACTTCCCGTATTTCAACACCAAAAATCATAATTCGAATATATGTAGACAAATGTTTGAGAACAAATTTGTAAATTTGAGCTGAGTGTTCCACAACCCTTCTAAGAAACTAGGCAGAAAACATAAAATTCAAGCGAAAAAGTAACTATCTTTAGCCGCTTGTCATCGAATTGGATGCAAATATCTGCAAATGGAACCTTTAACAAATCTTTCCTGAGCCCTGAGTCTTTCGTTTGGTGGTAAGTTGGTGATAGTATCTCGCGCGGAACACATTTAAAAGTTTACATGAATTTTAATATTAGTGGTGCTCTTTGACTTTAATACTACGTTCCCTCTTACGACTAATTTTGAGACAAGTTTAGCACATACCTATCCAAACAACATCGCAATAGCAAAACATACCTGTTTTCTGAAGGTTCATAATGAAAATAAACATATGAAGGGACTGAATTTGTTCCAAGAACCAAATTCCTTGATTTTCCCTGATATTCCCTGAAATATGACATTATTTTCCCTGATATTTTTTAGCATTCGGCACAAAAAAGGGCAACGTAGAATAACGCAACTCTGGAATCCCAGTGAAAAAAGTATTCAATTGGATATGAAACCTAACCGTGAAGGTCCCGAATTAGCCTTTTATGTTAAAAAAATCAGTTTTTTCGCTATAGAGTCGTTTAAAAAACAATCATCTCTCGTTTAAAAATTGTTCCCTGAATATTTTTTCAGTTTTCCCTGAGATTTCTCGATTTCCAGGATCGAATGGGGTTCAGGGCTTTGATGTTCAATGTTTTTCAATAGGTTTTACATTACGGTTTATTAATGGAATGAACAGAAAAAAATAGCCTTCAAAAGTTTGGTTTTCTCGTAAAAGCTTGAAAAAAAATGTAACATTTGTAAATTCACAATCACGTGTTCCAGCATGCAAGATTTATAAAACAAAAAAAAAAATCGAAAAATATGAAGCAATACAATACTGAATACCTGAGAGAATTTCTTCAATCGTATTTTGATTGTGTTTAAGCGAATCCTCCAAGGGCATCATAGTTCAATAATCAAAGTAAAAAAAGTCTATAAAAATCCAAATTTCGATGTGGTTCATAGCTCCATAAGTGGATTTCTTAGAATCTAGCCATTCATGAACCAGCAAATGATTTCAAAACTAATGAGCAATCAGAAAATGAAGGTATCCAAAAAGTAACATCGAAGAGTAATAATAAAAATTAGCAAAATCCCGGTATGTCAGAGTATGATCGTCTTCGTAATGAGTTTATTCGCACGCATTCGATTCCGTCACTTACACGGGTGAGACAAAACCTTTCCTTTCCGCCACAGGCGTGGAGTTGCAGGGGTAAACTCGGTCTCCAACAACAACGATTGTAATATCTTCTTCTTCATTTTAATAACTGTAATGGATCTTTACAAAGCGGAAACTACTGAATTGTTGTACATTGAAGATGGTAAACTAATCCCAAATAGCCATATACATG
This sequence comes from Wyeomyia smithii, assembly GCF_029784165.1. NCBI lineage: Eukaryota > Metazoa > Arthropoda > Insecta > Diptera > Culicidae > Wyeomyia > Wyeomyia smithii. Next base: position 229,803,257 of record NC_073695.1, on the reverse strand, counting down.
GTTCTTTGTGCAACTTCACTAACTCAGATTTATCGCGAAGGAGCAACTACTAAATGTATGGCCGTCAAGCTCAAGCTCAAGAATTTCCAGAAACCCATTTAGAATCCTAAATTGATTTGTAAAATAATAGACATGAAATGGAAGATTGTCGATTTCTAACCATTCCAGTTAATTTTGGGGCCTCTAGCCGCCTCGAAAGGGGGTATGGGGAGCTGCAGAAAAATTTGCTCACCGGGTTCGTTTTCTCTCTGATTGCTTACGGGAAAACTCCATCTGAAGATTCGATACACTTCCCAAACTGCTACCAAAATACACGGAAACGGTTAAAAAGTTATAATCTTTTATCAAGTTTGAGCTTTAGGGCATTTTTCCCGTTTTTTGTCGGTCAGTGACCGATGTATGGAAAATCCAAGTATTACACATTACTAGGTTTTGCCTAGAGCTTAGACTAGAAAAAAATGAAAGATTATAGATTTTTTACCATTTCTGTGAATGTTGGTGCCCCTAGCAAAGATAACTTTTTCAAAGACTTAAATGAGTCTCCTGTATACCAATGTAGAAGCGACGAACCCGGTGAGCATTTGCTCTGCGGCCTTTTGACGATCTTCTGCATTCACTAAGGGCACCAAAATTCACAGGAATGGTTAAAAAGTTATAATCTCCTTATGGAAACTCGTTTGAGCTTTGGGGTAACGTTTTTTTTTGCTTTTGTCGACCAGTGTTATAATAATATATGAAATAAAACTCGGATACCCTGCAATTTGGACCTTTAAAACGCAAGAATTCTTGAATTGCGTATTTTGTTTCAGACACTTTGAGTGATCTTATGCCCCGTAGTGAAACTTGAGTTCTACGAAAATCGGCAAAAGATTATTCTTAGGACAAATTTTAGGGCGGCGAAAATGTTTTCTAAATAAAATTCCCTGATTTTCCCTGAAATATAACATTAATTTCCCTGATATTTTTCAACATCCGGCACAAAAAAGAGCAACGTAGACTTACGCAACTCTGAAGAATTTTTCAAGGAGTATCCAAAAAATGGTCACAAGACGGGACGGATCAAAATGTTCAAATAAAGGGAATTGTCCCGTTTAAAACGGTAAGTCTAGTCACCCCGGTAAAATACTCATGGTTTTTGGCTATATTTCTCCCAAGGCGTGTACACAATGTATATCAAATGCCGAAATATAAATGCGTGAGTACCCCGAGAATCATTATACGATTTTGCGAATCACTGCGACTTTACTTTAATTCACACGGATTTTCATTTGTTTATTGCGGTTGTATACACTTTTTCTTAGCCGGAAGTTTTTCATTCTCTTTTCATTCAACTCATTTTATATTTTAAAAAAGGTCTTTTCAGACCACCTTATATTATGCTTACTACGAAACTACAATTTGTTTTTTGATTTGAACAATATATGAATTGCCATCTTTATCCAAATTTTTCGATGTCCGAATCAAGGCAATAACTTATTCTATTCAACTATAGTTCTGATATTAACCCACTAACATCACCTCTGAATTTCACTACTTCAGTAAACGTTCTTCTTCGATTAATGTGGAAAATGAAACCGTGTTGATTCTATCACTCTTCGATACTAACTGGGGTTGATCGGTTGATTGGTTGAGGGTGGACATGCTCGAATGTACAAAGAATAAAAACATTTACATTCATCCGGACAACACACAAGTGACGGAGATAAGATATGTTTTATTACCGCCATCGCGCTGTAAAGCGCATTTTTCCTGTCCGTCCCTCTGCGTACGCCTTTGAATGCAGATTTTCGCTAGTAAAGCTAAATTTTGCGTGAGTCTATTTTACTTAGAATCGCCGCCAAAGGCGGTCTTATTGTGAAGTTAATTGTACCAGATAGGTTTTCATCGATTATTATTTTCGAAATTGCGTACCAAATTATTTCGCAACAACAACGCTCCAGAGTGTGCACTAATCATTACAAAGGAATCCACTTTATCGCACAAATAAATACCTCATCATCATTTGAAGCTGCGCTGTGACAAAGTCTGTCAATAAATGATTCGTAGTTATTTACCGCTTATCAACCCGGAACAATGACGTAGTGTGTACTAACTACTACCAAGGATTGCGTCGTTATCGATGAGGGAGCCTTCTACGGAAAGTTGGTCAACAATTATTAGGGTCAGCCTATCTTTATTGCCAATACGAACTGGACGCATTCTCGGGTGATGATTCGTATCGATTGGCGACATTTGCCTTTCGCATTGTTTCTGCTGTTTACAGCTAATTATATTGGAAGAGTTCGACCTGCCAGCGATGGGGGTAGGTGAATTGCAAATTAAGCGAAAAAAGGCGAGTGCCAGACGTGCTATTTTTACAGCAATGATGAAGATTGTCGTCGCGTCAGTTGTCAGCACAATAAAGTGTGTACAGAAAACACTCGTGAAGCTCGCCCACAATCGCCGGCAAGTTTATAAACAGTTGCGTCGTCGGCGTCGTCGTCGTCGCTAGGCGGATCCGAGAAAACGGCAATGTTTGCAAACATATCGCCACTCGGGCACTTGCTTATCGGGTGTTGATCCTGCACACCGGATAAGTGGGTGGTCGCCGCCATTGTTCACTTTCACTCGTTCCGCTGGGGGGGGGGGGGGGGGTGCTTCTAAACAGGAGCATTCATTTCGCTCGTCTTGAAGTGGAAATCACTCAACCCTATCGTTAGTCGTTATGCATGTGTGTTTGTGTGTGTATGTATGTGAGTTTTGATAAACCCGACGGGAGTTTCGTTTGTAGAGCGCAAAGGGATTATCGTCTAATGGCGTTGCATAAAATATGAATAAAGCGATTGGAGTGATCCATTTGAGGACTGACTGATGGCGGGAGACAGCAGCCAGGGCGGTTGGGGGCGATCTAAATGCTGTGGAAACTTTTCCGCCGGTCGGAGTAGTTTTAATTCAGTTTCAATCTGTTGCTTTGAAAGTCGGTATTTGTTTCTCTTTTCGAGAAGGCACTACGTAGAAGTGTTCCATTCTGTAATATGAATCGATAAATGTAGGACCTTTCGTGCAATGAGAACACTTATACAGTACAGTTACAAAAGTGTACTGTCTAGTACCATACTAGTACTTAGGTAGTGACAAAATGTTTACGTTTTGAACTATAAAAAAATCGTGTTTAGTGTTTCCAAGTGAAATTCGACGGTAAATTGGACAAATGAGAGAAATAAGATGTTAAGAATATAGGTGTAGCTAGCTGTTGAAATGAATAATGGAGCGATTACCCTATTTGTTCATTTATTTTTTTTGTATTTTTCTTGACCTGAAAACTTTAAACGATTTTCAGTCCACCTTTTCCCAAAAATCTTTTTTTTTTGTACTCATTCTGCCTTTGAAAAATATTTTTAGCAACTTCAGGATAGTTTTTCAACGAATAATTTCTTACTGTCATTATCATTTTAATCTTTTTTTATAATTTTACCATTTCACGAAACTATAGAATTTTTCACAGCGTTGGCACGACATCGAAGATACGAAAAAAGGTTGCCATAAAGCTCAAAATAGTTGCCATACAAGGATTAGAGCTTTTTCACTATTCCTGTGAAATTAGATGCCTCTAGCCAGAGTAGAAATGCGTCAACTTACGTCAAAGTGTTGCATGGTAATTGCTCGCCGGGTTTGTCGCGTCAACGTTATGTGTACTCAAAAACTCATTTAAGTCTCTGTAAAACTGTTGGTAGCTAGGAGCACCAAAATTCACAGGAATGGTTAAAAAGCTATAATCTTTCCTTTTTTTATTTAAATCAATTATACAAGTTGTAAAAATTTCGCAAATGTTTTTTTACAGAATCGCTCATAAGGGATTCCCAAAATCCCAAATATTAAGTCCCAAATTCTGGACTTCTAATCTAATTCTAAATCTAAAACCACAAAATTTCCAATCCGCATGAAATTCTAACGAAATCTTTATTGAAACATTGCAAATCCGAAATCCTAAATTTCAAACCACAAATCACAATAAATTGATGAAAAGCTTCCAATATAAAATTTTGAACCGAGACGCAAATCCAAAATATCAAATCTGAAGTTCGAAGTAGGTACGGATCTAAAATGCCGAATGCGACATCCAAAATTCAAATGGTATCACTGAACTCTATCATAATCGAAATGAAAAATGCCAAATATTGAATGTTAACTCCAAAATCCAGAAATTTAAAATTTGAAATCTATTTTCAAAACATCCAAACCGTGAATCACAATTATAATTATAGGAGTTATAAAAAAATTGTGAAATGTTTTGCGTTCTCAAATCAAATAAAATTCGGAATTTACAATGAAAATTTACAAATTCGAAACCCTACTGTAGTTTCAATCTAATTCGAATTTAAATCCACAAAATTCCAAACCCACATAACATTTTGAAAGCAATCTCTGAAATAAAATCTTCACTTTAGTATGAAATCGAAAGTTCGAATCATTCAAATCTGAAATCTCAACTTTTAAACCACAAATCAAAATGAATAGTTGGCAAAATTTTTAGTACCAAAAATGTCCTATCATAGCGAAAATCCAAAACATCAAAGTTATGTATACAAAAGGACCAGAATCCGGCATCCAAAATCTGAATCGGTAGCTCACATATCCGAAGCAAAAAATGTCAAACCTTAAAATTGAATTTGGAAATCACAAACCCAAACTCCACAACCACAAACTACAAAATCCAAAAATTCAAAATTTGAAATCTATATTCAAAACATCCAACCCGTAAATCCCAAATACGGAATCCGGAATCCCCGTTATGAAACGCGAAATTTGAAATTCATAATCGAGAATCCAAAGACCTTAATTCTATGACCTGAATCGGAAATTTAAAACAGACAATCTGAAATTTTGATTTGAAATATCACACCCAAAACTGATTTGGAGTAAATTTTAAGCCAATTTTTTATTTAATGATTTAAGTTTAACTTAGGATTACATGGTTTTAAATTTTTGATTTTGTATTGGGTTTTTTTACTGACTTCTATTTTCCGTTTTTTTGACTTCACAATCATATTTCAGCTATCTTCTATCCAGTTCAGAATCGTTTTCTTTTAATCTAATCTAATTCGGAATATAAATCCACAAATTTCCAAATCCACATAACGTTTTGAAAGCAACCTCTAAAATGAAATCTTCCCGTTAATCTGAAATCAAAAGTCCAAATCTCTCGAATCTTAAATCCCAACTTTAAAACCACGAATCACAATTAATTATTGACAAATTTCCAGTACCAAAAATTACTAATCATATCAAAAATCCAAAACATCAAATCCATGTATCCAAAAAGGCTAAAATCCGGAATATAAAATCTGAGCTAGTGACTCACATAACCGAAGGGAAAAATGTCAAATCATTATTTTAAGCTCCGAAATCTCAATTCTAAAATGTGAAACCGACATCTGATACTTTTGAAACTGAAATTCAGAATTTTAATTGTGAATCTCAAATCAGAAATCAGCATTATGAGGTACGAAATTTTAAATCCCGAATCGAAATCCACGCACCGAAATCGGAAATTGGAAAATCCAGAACTTTCCAATTCAAAATTTCAAAAAGTTTTTTTTTATATTTTTTTGCTGTTTAAAGGTTTTAGGCTAAGCTTGAGGTTACTTGTTTTGTTTCCCTATTATGGGTCATATTTTTCGCTCTGTGTGCCAATCGTTTACCATTTTCAATCCGACTTAGGAGTAATTTTGGTTCATTTTCCATTTCCAATTATGGCTTTTTTTTTCTTCACATCCAATTATGGCTTATTAACATTTTCATTGTGTTCCCTTTTTTTATAAGTTGATGTATTTTGAAATCTATACATATAAAAATGGAGTTCTGTCTGTCTGATTCATATAGACTTGGAAATGACCGAGCCGATCGGCGTGAAAATTTGTATGTAGGGGTTTTTGAGGCCAGAGAAGATTCTTATGATAGTTTAAGACTCTCTCCTCAGTAAGGGAGAGCTCTCATACAAATGAAACACAAATTTCTGCATAACTCGAGAGTCAATCAAACAAATAGAACTAAAAATAGGATAGGATAAATAGCATTTTTTTCACAAATCGAAAACTAACTAAGCAAATGGAATCAACTGAGGCATGTTTTTTGGAGCAAGAAATATTTCTATGGTGTTTGCACACACCTCCCTGGTCTGGAAGTGAGGGTTCCCATACAAATAAAAACCAATGAAACATCACAAATTCTAAGTCGATGTATCACCGTGTAGTTTATTATTGGATCCATAGAAATAAGCAGGTGATAATGATAATTGCTTCATATTGTTTGTGTGTAGCCTTGGTGCTACATTCCGATTCGGAACTCGACCTTCTGTTCATTTATACACAGACTTCGCAGCCGACTGTTAAGTGTACAGGACAATTGCGGGGCTAGCGCTACGATCCTACTGACACTAACAGTCTCTCCTGAACCGGGTCTCGAACCTAAGACGACTGGCTTGTTAGACCAGCATCGTACCTCGAGACCAACTGGGAGTGTGTAGACGATTATTAATTTCCAATCAGGACCTTTGATTTGGCAGCTAGTCTCAGGATTCCACTTTCCCAATCTTTCTTACAACAAGCTGGTAGTTATGAATAGAATTTCTATAATGTATAAGGCACACTTAAATCAGGTTTTCGTAAATCAGTTCTGGTGCTCCAGAACATGAATAGTGGGCAATTTTCCAGAAGCAGAATATTCATAAATTAGGCCTAAAAATATAATTATTTTGGAATATGTTTAAGAAGGTGTTATTATTTAACTTATACGAGCTATTCATTATTCTGTTGAGGCTCTGACGTGTGCAATTTTAAATTAGATTTTTAGAATCTTGTTTGTATAAAAAGACTTATTTTTATGATTCAGTGTAAATTTTTTGAGTATTACGGTAAGATTATCCAACGCCGAGGACTAGTTCTTCAGACAACTTTTTCTCAGGTGTTATTGAGATTCGAACTATTTCTAATGCTCCAATAAATTCTAACTTATTTTTTTGTCGCTAGCATTACCTCACTGTGTAATGGACAGATAAATGTTTGAGCTACAGGACATTTTCTGTTATATCCGTTTGGGTTTGGGTAGAAGGGTCTTTTCAACACGTAGAGTTCAACGATTTTTGAACGAAAATATAATGCAGCGCCACAGAACATAACAACAGGTGCAGTCAAATTTAAAACCAGCCGCTGTCTTTTCGGCGGTCTTTTATCCGTGTAGATTATTTCATAGACCAATGCGAGGATTAAAAATTATTGTGAATATAAAACCAGTGCCAGATCGATTAGTTTATGGTACACATGGTGACAGCGGCGGGATTCCGCAAAATACACATTCCGTAATGTCCTCTTAATTTGCTTTATCTGATCGACGCCAATGCATTCGTCACTCAAATAGTCAACTAAGTCTTCAAAAGATGAACTTTTTTGAGTTTTTGCCATATTTCGCTTTTTAGTTCCACAAGAAAATATCACCTCAAGTTTTTTAAAGCGTACAGGTTTGTTTAGCGTTAGGTAATTTTGGGAGGGGAGTCATATTGAACGTTACCTTTTGTTACTTTTGGGAGGGGGTCTGGAATCTAGCTCTTTAGCGTTACGTAATTTGTGTACGAAGCCTAAGTTCACGATGTTCACATGCCATGTCGAGCTCTTTTCATGTCCAAGCTTATGAAAGTTAGCCAAGATAAGGGCGAAAAATGAATAACACCGAGACGAAAAAAAGGAATATCTTTGTTAAAACTTTGTATACAAGTTCCGACGTTTGTAACTTGCACTCAAATAAATGTTGAACAATAACACTTTATTTTTATTTAGCATATACGCTGTCGAAGAACCAACAATATTAACAAAACGATTTCAGCTTTTTTTTCTTCCCCTTCCAATTCTCAAGATTTTCGAAGGGGGGGGGGAGGTGATGTTGACATGGAATGATAATAAAATTTGTTACGACCTTAATAAATATTAAAAAATACCACATTATCAATATGCTTCCAAATACAGGCAAACTTCGATATAAGGTACCCTCGTTATAAGGTACCTTCAATATAGCGTCACTCGATATAAGGTACATTTTACCTCGATATAAGGTACATATTTATATTATGTTACACATAACTCCGAAATTGGTATGGAAACTTCTATAAACAACATATTGATTATTTTGTCAACATTTCTACTTACTATTGATTATTTAGGGAGTGTCCATAAGTTACGTCAGCGGAAGTTTGAAAAAAAGTACAAAAATTTATTTTTGCCGAGAAAACATGATATTGTGTGGATGGGAACGGGGGAGCTGATAAAAAATATGAACTTAAAGTTTGACCCCTGAACAATCTGTGTGAAATTTCAAATACAATGCTCAAAAAAATATTCCAAACCCAGTTTTTCTTTCATAAACCGCACTTGAACACTCTCTCAGCTGAAACAAGTTTTGATTTAAAAAGGGGAATTTTATCAAAAACGTCATAGAACCTAGGAAAAAGTTGAAAATATGCTTAAAGTATGTTCGGCAGAATAATGTATTTCTCAAATATGAAAAAATGTCTAGGACATAGTAGGCCTCTTAAATCACACCACAAAAAGTTTATTGGTATTTGTTTTTTTAGACATTTTGAGAATGTGCGTTTATAAAACTACCTGTATGTGGTCTATTTTCATGAAATAGAACCAAAGCGGCTTCAGCAAAGTTTTTCTACATAATATTACCTACAAGTTTGCTAAAGATTTCGCTTTGATTTGATAAGTAATAAAATAAATAAAATTATCATCTCACTTTTAGGCAGATTAATCAAGAATCTATTTGCATCAAAAGTTTTTCCTTAAGATATAAACAAAATTTGTCAAATACACTATAGAATTAAAATGGCATTTTTACACTCAAAAGGTTGACGACCACGTTTTTCACGTTTTAAACCACTATGCAATGTGCATTTCTGGGCCACTTTTATGTGTAATGAAAAGTTAGTTCAAACGGTCATTTTAAAATTCAACGAGGAAAATGCAAGTTTCAAAATCCTAAGGAACGGAGAAATAATTTAAAAAGATCTCAATCCGTAAGCAGATACCTATTCATGGTTCTTATTCATTGAACCAAAAATTAAAATAACAACAAGAAGAAGAAAAGTATTTTCGATACAAAAATGTGTATGTTTGTAAATAAATGGCTTGATTTTTTTTCAATTTTCAATGCTCTAGACTACCATTTTTTTGGACGCGGCTGAAAGTCTCCAAAAAAGCAAAAAAAAGTGATTTGAATTGTATTTAAAACAAGTCGGTTCACACTTATAGATGGATACTATTTCCAAAATAAACTATACGTAGACAAAAGACAACAAAATAAGGTGTTTCAAGCCCTATTGTTTAAAATGTTTCATGATTCGATATAAGGTACAATTCGATATAAAGTACAAATCAAAATTTGAAATGTACCTTATATCGAAGTTTGCCTGTATTCTCAAGTTACGACGAGGTTAGAATCAATGACTCAGAGACTTCAGTTAAGATTGGTTTAAATGCTGCTTCCAAATATTGTTGCTCAAGCAATCTGAGTGGATCAACTCTTCGAAATCTTGCTTTTAAAAAATAACCCGAAGTAGACTCACAGAGATACGAAACTCCATACATCAACATATAATCCCAAAACCGTTTTAAAATTCCAAAGTTGAATTCACTTGATAAAAATTTCCAACCACAAATCTCAAATCGAAAGCTTACAAATTTCTCTTTTGAAACTAAAACCACCATTCACATAGCTTTTTTATTTGAAATTTTGTTCTTGAATTTGAAAGATGTAAGCTTTCGATGGAATCTCTAACCTAAGATTATAAATCTAGGATCCGAAATCCTAAATAAATAATAAATCCAAGACCAGAAAGATGGAATTCCAGTATGAATGTCCAGTAGCTTGAATTTCAAATCCGAACTCGCAAACATTTCTTATTACAAAATTGATCTGTGAATTCTGATTTAAAACGAGTATTTTCCCGCATCCTTCACTAACGATGAAGTACAAGCGTTTATTTCTAAGCGTTCAAAGAACGACATGTTTTAATTGGATTTTGTTCTCAAATTGGGAAAATAAAATCCAGAAGAAAATCCAATTCGTTGAACCACTGAACCAGAAGCTGTAAATTGGTGGACCTTCTCTTTGCTCTCTGTCTCAATTATATTCGATTTTTTTATGACACTGCTAATTATTTACCGAATTGACATTCTTTTCAGCAGAAATTAATTTTTGGATGCAGATGGTAATGAATGAGAAGGTAATTAAATCCGGTATGGTGCAGTTAAAATGAAACGACATTTACCTTTTTTCTTTTGTGACCTAAGGCAGGTTATAAGTATGTGACACGATATCATAAAACTGTGCTCTAGTTTTATATAGATTGACACAAAGCTCTTGAAAGAATTATAAATATAACTGAACGTAAGAGTTAAGTGGATAATCAATCAATTAATCTAGAAGAAGTACGATCGACCCGCCAGCTAAGTCAGCAATAAAAGTGTCACCCAGGGCTCATGCTATCACATCTAGGGAGCTCAATCTAATCTTTGATACTTGGCCTTTGCTTTAAGTACCGGCTAAACGTGCATTATAATGAAAAAATGGGGCTATCTTTAGTCTTGGCGCTATCCTCAGCAAGCAGCTTCCTCCCTCACATTAAGTACTCTCATACCGGGTTAATCCGGGTGAAAGTTTCGTTGCCCAGCAGGTGAAGCTATTTGTGAATGAAGAAAAGCAAAACAAGACTATGGGAACGCATTCTTCGCGTTCAGTGCAGTATGTGGCCGAGTGTGAGTGAGTGTATGTGTGCGCGCTCTAGAAGCATCGCATTTGATTCCTAGATTATGCTAGCGTTAACAATACCGAAAGTAAATACGTACCTACGGCTAGAGTGAAGGTAGCAGGAAAATGACTGTTTTTTTGTGCACAACAGTATAAATTGCAAATATCAACAAACAAACAAATGAAATAAAAAACGCATGACATACACAGCGCGTTTACAATGCAACAAGACAGCCAAGCGCCAGCAGTGATGAAATTACATTTAAATCCGGCCGAAGCTCGATGAAAGTGAAAGCAGATGAACGGAAAATGAATGTCTGATGTTACTTTTGAAAGGAAGACTATAAAAAAACTAAGTTACAGAACCGACTGTGAATAGAAAGACAACTCATCACTAATGTAATCCGTTCACTGATCCTGTCGAACTAAATCGTATGTGGAACTGCGAACACGGTTGGAATTTGTAGCAGGAGTATTAAGTTTAAATCCGGCAAAACATGGAATTAATGGAAACACAACACATCTACAATGTAGTTGAAAAGCTTGGTTCAACCTAGTTTTTATTGTGGATCAACCCTTCTTTCAACCATTCATCGGTGCTAGACTATCGGTGATAGCTATCACTGTCGACAGCAGCTAAATTACTGACATTTTTTTGGCAAATGTTGAATCATTTTCTTCTAGTTTCCATCCCTCGAAAAGGTTACCTAATTAATTATTCAATAGATCCATTTCGACAGAGACAGGATCGTAAAGCAACGTCTATGCTCGAAATTCTTGCGTAAAATATTTGGGATCAAATTTTCGGGATAATTATGATCCTTCGAAACGGATGGAATTTGATTGAATTTTACTCGAGAGTCATAAATTTAAATCAAAAATCGGATGTTGGAAATTGCAAAGCCTATCATCCTGGAATCCCAAATCTTGAATGTCATTGTTACATTATCGATAACTTTCACTGATATACGAAATAAAATTTTATCATCCTTCAGATAATTTTCTACGATACAAAAAAATAATAAATATATCAAAGAAATGTGTTTTTTTAAACCAAAATAAAAATCTATCAGGAATTTTAGACAGGCACTCAGAACACTAAAAGTAACGTACAAAATAGCACTTTTCGTCATACTATTACCACCATCACATATTCTCATTGCCATTAGCATTGAAAATTCTGGCTCCACAGTATATTAAAATGAAGAGGTCAAAAGCTTTAATCATTTAGACTTCGTTCAGAGCACCAAGAGCAAGCAAACTGAACCGAAACCGCCATATCACCTGTTCCTTTTATTTTTATTTTACCGATTTTCGACGAATCGATTCGTTTCGTTACACACCCGCTAATCCAGATCGGGCAAACTAAACATCACGATTTTTAATAAACAATCTTGCCAACAGCGCAGCACCTCGCACCCCAGCCTCTTAGTCTAGGGAGAAGCGAGGAGAAAAAAAACCAAACATCAACCATGCAATGAGAGTTCGGTTCGCGTGTCGAGAAGTAGTTTTCTTACACGCGCCGATTCCGCTAACTTTTTTCTTACTGTGATGAGAATGTCTGTCTTCTAGGAGTATGCGGTCTACGGTCGCTATATAGTCTAGCGCGTGACCTGATGCGAGTCGCAAAAAACAAAACGAAGGTGAAAATGAGACGAAAACAAAAAAAAGAACGGGAAGGCCTGCTATGTGGCATACAAATGATCAGAACAGCAACACAAAATCGACACATCTAAGTTGCGAGAAAAAAAAAACAAGTGAAAAAAATGTAACAACCAACATACATGTGTGTACAGTACATATACGATGGGAAAAAAGTGAGTGATTTAACGTTGTTCCTAGATCACACACAGTAAGTGCACTGCACTTCCCACGCACTGCGCGCCGTCCTCCGTCGTTCTCAGAAGAGCTCAGAGGGCCTCGCTCGGCGGAAGGCGGCCGTACCGGTGAACAACGAAAAAACCACAATCAAGATGATGAAAAATGGTGTTGCTATAAGTAAATCTATATAGTAGAGTAGATTATGATGATGCGGGCAGGAAGATGATGAGATTGAAATTAAACAGCGAGAAAAATGAGAGCAAAAAATCATTCGCTATTGAGATTGATAAAAACAGAGTGAATAAGTAAGTAAGTAAAAAAACAAGTTCATACAAAACATGTTCGATTGAAAAGTGTAAGAGATAAACAAACTCGAAGGTGTAGTGGAAAGTTAGCAAACTATTTTTTTAGCAGCTCATTTTTCTGCACCTACTATTTATGCACTCTTGTATCTCTGGAACGGAACGCTTGCGAATATATTAGCACACTTTTGCGTGACAACACTACTTACCGATATCTTCGCACTTGTAGTTCTGTATCATCTCCGCCAGTTCCAAATTGCCTGCGATGACGGCGACCTGCGGTGGGTGGATACAAAAGAGAAGGGAAAACGAAACAACAACGTGGTCAATTAGTATGTCGTAAAGTAATGATGCTGGTACGAATATGCCCCGGATGATGACGGCATGCGTGATAGGTTTGAGGTTCGAGCCAGGGGGATGGGAGGAGAGAGTGAGGTTCGTATTTTACATCGTAACATGTGAAAACAAGCCACGACGCGGTATCGCAAAGTAGCAAACAAAACCGAAGAAGAAACATAGCAACTACTCGAGTGCTAATAATAATGAACTCATATGTCGGTTCGGTAGACTAACAAAACGAGCGCTTTGATGGATGGCGTTTAGTCGCAACTGGGTGTGATATGTAGTGACAAATTGCTGGTGACTTTCTCTGTTTGGAGGAGGGCTTGGTGGGGAAAGTAATGGTCGAGATGTGTACCAAAGTAAATTTTGTTAGCGATGTGATTGATCGCTTCGTGACCGAGAAAATCGAACGATTCTCCATCTGAGGTTTACGCGCCTGTCCGTACTGCAGATCTATTTGTGTGAAGTAGGCGGAAGGTGATCTACATCTGTTGGAACAACCAGTCGAAGTAATCGGTTGAAATAAATTTACGCGTAATTAGGTCTTTTAAAAGAGGAGAGGTAATACATTTTTTTGATGTGCCTGAATCGTTAACAATTCGATGTCAAATTTTACCAGTTTCCCCCCCCCCCATATTTCCAAAAATTTCTTTAAAAAAAATTAGACAATGCATACAATACTTGACATAACTTTAGAACTGATTTACTTAGTATTGCAACACCCAGTTTGAATACTGCAGTACCCCTATAAAGTTTGGCATCACCTGGAATAGGCAGATATCTCGCAATTCGGGCTTCCTAGAGAGTTGTGGTCTTCAATGAACTTGTTCAAAAGGTGAAGGGCCTATGGTTGAGGAACAGTCTAGTAAAGACTTCTACCGCAATTGGGAACTAGGGTGTCCCAAAAAAATCGATGTTGAAAATGTCAAGGTGCTCAGCCCTAAATTGAAAGATAATGTTATTTATAGCATTTTTGTAGAACATTTCGACTTTCTAAAAAAATGTTGAATTAGTTAACCACGATTCTTACTTTCTAGAAAGTTGCTGTCTTCGACCAATGCCAGCGGAAAATTGGCCGCAAAAATATGTATCGCGTGCATACCGCAAATATTTTCATTACGAGAAATTCGAGTTTAGCAAAATTTTATAAGAACTTGATTTTATCTCTTCAGACAAAAACCTGTGATTCAAAGAGTCCTATACAGTAGATTAAGCAAAAGAATGAGTTGATTTTTCCTGAGAAATTTTAATAACTAAGTCGCTAAGTATTACATCTTCTTATGTAGTTTCAATTCTCGAGATAAATTTAGTTCATAAAATTAAAAATTAAATGCATACCAGCACCACGTAGTGGTGTTATTCCCAGCCAAACCATCAATGAACCATAATCCCTTGACTTCCCTAACAACTTCGTCGAAGACCGCAATTTTAATAAGTAAAAAATAATAAGTAAAATAGAAAATCCTAAGAACTTTATGCATACAAGCACCACGTTGTGGCAGAATTCTAGGCTAAGCTATTAGCCAATCAAAAACCCTTGAGCTTCTGAACAACTTTCTAGGAGATCACAGCTTTCTGAGTGCTTCAATTCACGAAATAAATTTCGTTCAAAATACTCTAAACTACATGCACATCAGCGCCACGTAGAAGTTGAACTCTATACAAAACTAGGAACCAACTAAAAGCCGTTATCCTTCTGAACAACTTTGCTGGAATCCACAACTTTTCACGAGATACATTTTTTTCAAAATACTTAAAACAATAGGTACACTAGCTGCAGAAACAAACTGTGCACTAAATAAAAGCCATATGCATACTGAAAAGCTATAACGAGGACCGCAATTTTCTAAGTGGTTATAAGGGGCCATCCACATTCCACGTGGGCAGATTTCTCCCTCCGTGAACAACTGCCTATATAAATTCTGAAAATTTGGTACGGACCGTGGACATCACATAGACCCCCCCCCCCCTAAAAAGCTGTCCACGTGAAATGTGGATGGCCCCTAATGGTGATATTCTTGTAATAAATTGAGACACTCACTACTACAGGCAACTTCACGTCGCGTTGTGCCTAAGTTACGAACCATACTGTTCGACGACGACTAGCTCTTGATCTTCAGAACAACTTTGCTTGAGACCACAGATCTCTAGGTTTTTGGAATCACGACATGCCCATGGGCAGTGGTAAATTGCGATTTCACTGAAGCCGCGATATTTACAAAACCCCGCGAAATGTTGCAGAAGAAATGAAAAATAGCAACATTATATGTTAATCATCAAATATGTTGTTTGTAAACCTGCTTAATGCATGAACAAAGCTGAAGACACTTTGATGGCAATAGGAGACCTTTTCCTACGCAACTAATAAGATGAAACAGTAAGTATTTGCTTTCTTACAGCACGATCTTGTCGGCCTGATAGAATTACAGGATGCGCAGCCATAAAATCGAAGTTGCAAGATGAACTTAGTACAGGCAAACATTTTTAAAAATACCCCACAATGAGATTTGGAAACTCGGTAGATACGGAACGCAGTGTGGGCAATACGTGCCTGCCAATACCAAAATAAGATTAAGGACAATTTGACACACAGTATGTACTTTTAGTCAGTAATGCGAAGAAATCATGAATCGTACAATTAAGTTACCGTACACTGAATAAAAAAACATTTGTTTCCTATTTTTCCCAAAAATAAGCACTTTATCTAGTGTTTTCTGAAGAGAAACCTTGCCGAAAAATTACCGTGATTTTTTTTTATTTTGCCACCCGCGAATTTCCATCTTTTTTGCCGCGAATTACCACTGTCTTTATATACAGTATCAGTGTAAGACTAATTAAGGCCATGTTGATTTATATTTTTCTTAATTTTATTCCGATTCTGCTCTGAATTTCTTACAACTTATACGACTTTTTACATTAATTTGTTCGCACCGCAATAGAGCAAACGCAGACAAATGTTCTGTATCTTAACTAGAATAAAAATTTACAAAAAGGCCACAAAAGGTTCACATTTTTCATTAATTATTAATTTTCCATCAAATATATCGACACAATTTAAATTTCTCATAGATAATGGGAAAATCAAAAAGGATATATTTCAGAGTAATGTTTCAAAATTCCAAGCAACTTTTTTCATTTTTATTTTTAATATTTGCAATAACTTGAGAAGACTTGCACTTGAAAAATTTGTATGGGAAACGTTATTTAAAAAAAAAACACTAGGTTCGCTTGAGTTCACTAGGATAAAAAAATATCTTTCCATTACACTGGTAAGCACACGCTTTGCCCTAGAGCTAATTTTGGTGCCCCTACCTGAGATAATTTTTCTCAAAGACTTAAACGAGTTTTCCCGTAAGCCAACGTAGAAGCGACGAACCCGGAGAGCAATTACTCTGCGGCCTTTTGACGCTTTTCTACGTTTGTCAGGAGCACCAAAATTCACAGGAATGGTTAAAAAACTATAAACTCCTTTTTTCCAGTTTTAGGGTAAATTTTTTGACGTAGAAGTTCAGGAAGTTCGACTTTATAGGTTTGTCAAATGAAAATCCAAAAATGAAAAAGGGGAAAATATGTTCATTTTCAAATGGTAATAAATCGGTTAGTTTTCAACGGCTTTATTTTTTCTTGCAGTAATCGATTGGAAAATCTCATATGCCTTCGTCAAAATGCAGAAAATTTAAATTCGATTATTCGAGCTATTGTAGTCTTGAAAATTGTCTTGTTGAAACACAGAAACTGATTGGTCATTTACTGTTTGCTTTCCCTAGTACGGTCTCTTTGGACTATATAAGAGCCTGTCTCTGCTTAAACTAACTATTTTACTAGTGGATGGCGACTAGGACGATCTTAACCATGAAGCAGCAGTACCGGCTGCGGGTATCAGTGGTAGTAGTGGTAGCACAAGCTGCAGCGCCAGAGATGGCAGATGTTTTTGAAAAATGTCTGCAACAGTTCGAAAAACTGGAATAATCAACTCGAAATCTGAAAAAAAAAACCAATCCGTGAAAAAATTTGGCTCGCGCAGGCAAAATTCTGCAAAAATCTGCACATTTTATAACGAGACTTTGACGAAAAGCTGCAGAAATTATGGAAAAACTGCAAATGTCTACGAATCAACAAAAATCTTCACACGTACTGTAAAAATCTGCGTTTTGCAGAAAAATCTGCGTATCTGCTATCCCTAGTGGTAGCAGCGGTGAAGCGGTAGGTGCAGCGGCACTTCCTTTGATGAAAAATTGTTTTTGTGCAGTAGCGGCAGCATCAGCGGAAGGTGCATTGGCCGGCACTTCCTCCAATGAAAAGCTCTGCCATATTTTGGCAACCCACAAGCTTTTTGGTATGTTGGCAATCGAAATCTGTCGTTGTAGGTCGATTTGCAGTATGAGTTGTGTACAAAGCATCGATCACAAGGTTGACGTAGAACTACATGAGGTTGTTTGTAGTTTGTTACATTTTTTATATTGTTGCTTTTGAGAATGTTATTGATCACTAAACTTTTAACCAGCTCTAATCAAATACTGTAATGACACTCAAAGGATGCAAAATAGCATCTGGGGTCGATTTATGATCATTTGAAAATTCTAGCAATTTTTATTCTTTTCGGGGTTAACACTTTTTCCAGAGTTTTACACTAATAAATTGTGTTTCATAAAAGTTATTAACATTGCACAATGGTCCAGAAACCAAATTTAGGGGGAAATTTGGGTCATGAGCTCTATAGCAACATTTTAGAGAAAAACTTTCTTCTACAAAGTTGTTACATATGATAAAGCGCTTATTAAAAATTATCAAAAATTAGGGTGACCAACATTTTCGATGCGATCAAGTATCTAACTTTTTTATCTTTGTAGATAGAAAAAAAATTTGTTCTACAATGTTATAGCTCTATTAATTTTAGGTAACTTTGTAAAAAAAAGTTTTTCTCTATCTTTGAAAACAATCGATTTATATTGAAAAAACATATTTTACCCTCTAACTTTTTTATTTCAAGTTTCATCTCAAAACTGTCTTTGAACGACTTTTAAAGCTTTTTAAGAGAAACAATTTGCAATGCTAACATCGTAAATATCTCAATTCTACTAAAAGTTATTAATGTTTTTCAAAAAACATGCGTTTTTCATTTGTTTGACATTCTTTTCAATAAGCGCTTTATCATATGTAACAACTTTGTAGAAAAAAGTTTTTCTCTAAAATGTTGCTATAGAGCTCTAGACCCAAATTTCCCCCTAAATTTGGTTTCTGGACCATTGTGCATTGAGATAAGATAGTCTATCATAATCGGTTGCAAGGAACAGCTTTATGTAGTTCTACACTGACCTTGCGGTCGTGACTTTGGACACAACCTTTCTGTTATTTTTTTCGCTTTTGTCGACCAGTGTAATTAACAAAATTCAACAAATCATTGGAATAGCAAGTCCGTCCCATTTGCATTTTCACCAAAATTGAGTTAATAAATGGTAGCTAACTACGCATAGTTTCGTAACAATAGACGAACTCATAAGCAGAGCTAGTAGAGGACTTGGAGTAAAATAAGAGTGACTTTAGTAACTCTTTCAATAAAATAGTAACCAACAAGTGAATGATATAGTGTTTCAGAATTCATTTGATTGGTTTTACTTAAGTCGGGTATCTCCCAAACATGTCGGAAGAGAAAAAAATAGTAACAAATATGCTGAAAGAGATAGTAAAGAGATTTTTTTTAAACAGACAGATTTTTTTCAGATTTCAAGCAGATTTTCCCGGTTTTTTGAGCAATTGCAGACATTTTTCAAAAACATCTGGCGTCTCTTTGTTTCTAATAATTTTGCCCATACAATCCATTTCCTTGGTGCCATCTTCCTCAAATTATTGCAAAGTATTGGACAAAATAATAATACTGACACTGATAACAACAGAATATTTTCGACAGCTTTTCCTTGGATTAATTTTTTAATTAAATTTTGAAGAAAATTGAAAAATTATTGAAGAGAATGTGCGTTTTAAAAACTTTTTAGGTATAAATAAATTTATGAAAAATAATCAAATTTAAAAAAAAATGCCAAGAATGAGTTTCACATAATATTTTTAATAAATTCGCATTTACATCACAGAAAAAATATTAAAAACGTAAATTATTTGTTCGAATTGATAAACCCTTGGTAATCAACAGGCTTATATAGTTTTTGAGAGAAGTAGAATTTTCAGCGTCTAGTTTTATGAACGCAACTT
This sequence comes from Wyeomyia smithii, assembly GCF_029784165.1. Taxonomy (NCBI): domain Eukaryota; kingdom Metazoa; phylum Arthropoda; class Insecta; order Diptera; family Culicidae; genus Wyeomyia; species Wyeomyia smithii. Next base: position 229,783,803 of record NC_073695.1, on the reverse strand, counting down.
ATTAGTCTTCTTTTGCAGTTTTTCTAATACTCGCCTCAAAATTGCAATCGTGGTTCGTGAACATGATAATGAAGCGCTTGATCGATAAAATGCTACATGGCGACCGTAGGTTTGATCACTTCACAGAAAAGTTCTATCATTTTTTCCATAATGAAGCAAACTTTGAAGATTTAGCATTAAGAATTTACCGTTTTGACGATTAGGAGATTTATCGATTCGAACAAAACATAGGGTAGTTTGGGGTAATTTGGACCCCTGGGGTGAAATGGACAGGTGCTTTATCTTGGAAAGTATTACATTTTTGGGTTCCATGTACTACTTCATCCTTTCCTTGAACTACTAAACCCTAACTAATATGAAAATTCCATGGTTTGCTGTGACAGGTGCACCGCAGTGCCAATGTAAACAAAGGAAACATCAAAAGTTGATTTTGCTGTAAGTTTTACGCTCGTGTATTTAAGGTTTTTTGAGAACTTCTTCGATGTTTTCAGTCTAATGAGCTTTGCAGCCGTGTTTGTCTAGTAGAAGAGTACGTTTTAATAAAAGATTGCGATAAGTTTGATCGGAAATAGTGGAAGGAATTGAGTTTTCAGAAAAACGTCCTGTTTGGGGTAAAATGGACAGTTTTTTTGGGGTGATATGGTCAGGCGAGTTTGAAGTAAATTCTTTTGTCGGACGGATGCCGCGGGCATATAAAAACGAACGGATAGACGGCGGTGTACAAACAATGAACTGTAAAAAGTGTTGCAGGCAATCTGGGATGATTTATCTGTACAAAAAGTGTTTTCAATGCCCCGCAGAGTGGCGGGTTTCTGAACAAAAATTGGAGAAACCTAATTTTTTTTCTAAAATGCTTGAAAATGACGTATAATGCCAATTTTTGGGCGCTGAACTCATTTCTGATGTCCGAAAATGTTGTTCCCCCAAAATGCCGCTAAACCTTTCTTATTATCAGATTTATTTTTTTGTTCAGATCATGTTCAACATTGGTATACTTGTTCTTTATCGAAAAACTTTACACCAGTATTTTTTTGTTTGGTCCTTAGTGTGATCCATTTTGAATTAAAGTTGCCAAAAATCGGCAATCATTTTTCAAAAAAATGTAACTTTTGAGCCGTTTGACCGATTAAAAGATTTAATGGAAAATTTAAGGAATTTGATAGGCCTTTCAAGGAAAAATAAGAAATCGTACGTCAACGTACATTCGTTATATATTTTCCCGTTTCGCGAATTTGGGATTAACGGATTTGGAACGACGATATGCAAATCGGGACCCAAAAATTCGAAAAATACGGTTAATTTCATATAGGCTGTTGATTATCCGATCATTCCGAACTGTTTCACGAGACTGTACGGTACACAAGAGTTCTGAAAAATAACATAAATTTTCCCTCAAAACGAAACTCGTTGATGCAAAATCAGATCAAAATTGAAGGAATTAGGTAATCGAAGTTAAGCTCAAAATTGTGATTTTCGAACATAAATAATCATTGAAATTTCCTGACACAGCAACATTCAAAGTGGTGCCAAAAATTGGTATATTATCCGATTCTCATGAAACTTACATCACACATACACTGACACACACATACACACACATAGACAGACACACACAATCACACACACATACACACGCACACAGTCACACACACTCACGCGCACACACGCCCACACACGCACACAAACACACACGCACACCCACACATTCACACACACACACACACGCACGCACGCACGCACACACATGCACACACACACAAACGCGCGTGCGACACACGATCGCATACTCAGTTTCTAGTATGAATAATTGGAGAAGGGAAATTTTTTTGGCCTATTGTGGAACCACTGTTCAATGCCTAAGAATTGCAGTTATTATTCCGTATGCCTGATACCACCTTCTACTGTTTATTAAGCAACTATTGATACTATAAAACTCACATTTTTTACCCTGTCCACATCACCCCAAACACTGTCCATATTACCCCAATAGCTGTCCATTTTCACCCCAAACGATTTTTTTATGTCCAAAAATCATAATTTTTAGTTTCGTTATATTTTTTTGTTCTTTTGACCTCAATATCAAGGTGTTTTCGTGCAGAAACATAGAAAACAGATCAATATTACTATAGTACATTACGTTTATGGGATAGAAAAAACAGGTTACGAAATAACATGAGTTTTCCTTAGGGGGTCCAAATTACCCCAAACTACCCTATATATATTTTGGCAACTATTTTTAAATCAAATGTTTGCACACTGACATCAAATCGGTGCAACTGATAACCAAGCGAGAATTGCTCATAGAATCTATTTCTGGCATTTTACCATACCACATATGCTGCTTAATTGTGGCCATTTGAAGAACACCAAGGTGCCCATCCCACAACAAACCACTGGATAAGAAAACCCTGGCTAGTTTTATATTAGCCTTAATTTTAGCTCGTATTCCAATTCTGAGCTGCGAATGCTCGAACTTGAGATAAAATACGAATATACTGGACGAAAAATATCCTTGAATAAAGTTAGGGCATTATGTCTACACTTGTTTATTGATTTATTTGAGACACCATCTTTTGTCAACATTTGGTCACACCCGTGTTTATATGAAGATACCTAGAAGTCTCTCCCAAAATTATTACCTATCATGATCCCGATACGAAAAACAAATCTATCTTTGACAGACGTTTCATTTTCTACACCTGAACATTTTTTATCTCGTCACCATACATTTTTTGGGTTTACTTTTTTTTATTTATACATCCATTAAATCGGCTCTAATGGTTTCAAAACCAGATGAAATAGTAAAATTTATCTCTTTCGGAAACATCCAAAACAGGGGTTTATTCAAGTACTTTCGAGCGAGAAGAAACGAGCATTCATAAAAAGTGCAAAATCAAAAGGTTAAAATAAATACACGACAGAAAGTTTTATACTTTTGTTTTGAAAACAGAAACAGAAAAAAGTCCCTTCTACTATCCACCTCCCTTCTGCAGACGGTGCGGTTGTGCAACAAACGCTAAATAATAATTACACTAACTTTTCATGTGTATGTATAAAACAATAGTAAATATCACAGCAAACGACGAAATGACAGCCGGTTAAAATCCCCAAATGGAACCGACCGTGGAAGTGGAAATGTACAAAATACAATTTTTTGTATGATGTAGTGCTTTTTTGCGACACTCTGTGCTACGATTATACGATGTGGATGATTTTTGATACGTATTGTATGAAGGTATAAACAGAGCGGGCTGTGTGATAGGGTAACAGACGAGTATACAATCTAACAAACGAAACAAAAACAGAAAAACAAACAAACAAACAATACTACCTGGTACGGTGTCTGATTGGCATAGTTTAGTGCGCCCCGGTTGGCACCGCGAAAGAGAAGCATTCTAGCGCAAGCCTCCTGATTGTTAACAGCGCAAACATGCAGCGGCGTATTGCCGGAAGCGTTCTGCCCATCCATATCCGCACCGTAGAACAGCAGGTGCTCTAGGTGATGCACTAACCCGTTCCGACAAGCCTACAATTTTTTTTGTGTGATCGTGTTGTGTATGTGGTTTTTTTCGTGTCAGTGTATGTGTATGTGTGTATGTGAGGGGTTTACATTTTAGGGTGTTGATTTAAATTTAGTATAGTTTTTGTGTACGTGTTTTAAACAATAGTACAAAAAATGGTTTTAGGTTGCAGTTAAGAGTGGTTATTTTTGTTTCAAAAAGTTGAAGATAGTCAGTGGAAGTTTCGGTTTTGTAGGCCAATGGAAAGAGAAAAAAGAGAAAAAAGAGAAGAAAAAAGAGATTCATTAGAAAACTCGTACCATCGCCGTTTTGGTTTGGTTTGGATTGCTTTTTTTGGCAAACGTCCTGGTTGTGTACGTAGTGGAAAGTCTCTTTTTTCTAGTAGAAAGTTTCCAAACTAAGAAGTCAAAACTAAATGCAACTACCTAAGCTACCTTCCTTAAAACACAATACTCCTTCGATCTAAAATAAAAATAGTCAGTCAGTGAGTCAGCACTTTTACCTGAATAATTCCAATCACCTTTCTAGTGTCTACTAGACCAACTCTAAACTAGTAATAATAATAGTAGTAATGGTAGTAATAATAGTAGTAATGATAGTAGGTCTAGTAATAAAAACAGGAAAATCAACTACGTCCGTGTCACCCTGTTTACCTGATGCACTTCCTGCCAGCCCTGGCTATCCTGGATGCCAAGGGTAGCGTGATCGTGGAGCAGAATTTCGCAGATTTTCGGGTCGGTTTTGCGAGTAACCGAGAGGTAGACCGGTGTTAGGCCCTTCGTATCGCGATAGTTGGGTGAGGCGCCCAGTTCCAGCAGGGTACTGAAAATGGAGAAGAAGCAAAACATAGGTTAGTGAAACTCTGTGTAATGTGAAACTTACTGATACGAAGACGACTGAATCGGATGATTTTGTAACTTATAACTTGCTGTTTTCGTATGTTGTAATCTCATTAGAGTTGTAATGAAATCAGAATAAGAATCGAATGTGTAAAATGTTTAAATGTTTGATATTGATTTTCAACCAAACAAAATAAATCCAAAATTGATGATTGATCCCTGAAGAGGCTTCACAAACGTTTCTGACCAGTTTTATTATGGACTTATTTTTTAAAGAAGAAGGACTCATATCGAAACTTCATTCCTCCTGCCAATTTGGCGCCACAATCAGTGGAATTTAGCGTGAAGGAAGGATGTGTAGCGAGAAGCCTGATAAAACACCCATGTTAAAGTCCTTCGACAACCAGATGACCTGACTCTACTAAAACTCGAATCTTAAACCACCCGCTCGTCAAACAGGGCTCTGTAAACTTCCGACTACGAAGTATCATTTTACTATTTTGACCAACTGCGAAATGTTTACGGTTTTTGCTGTTTTCACCATATTTAACCTTTATCGTCTATTTCATCTTGTTTACCTTTTCCACCATTTAGTAAAATTCATCTACGCGTCTGCTTTTTTTATTTTTTTGGTATCTTTATTTATTTTTTGCATTTTCTGATGAACCATTTTCAGGATTTTTACTATAAATTATTCTTACTCTTTATCAAAAACTTTGTCATTTTATACTGATTTACATTGTTTCTAGTTTTACAAGTTCTAGTTTTAACCAATCCAACATGATTATTCATTTTCCCGACTTTTTCCATGATCAGCAGTTTACTCATTTTTTGTTCTACTTTTTTATATTTGTCAACTTTTACTATTTCATCTTTTTCATAATTTTTTCTTTTTTGCTTTATTTAGTGCTATTCATAATATTTCCATCATGCTTTGTTTTGTAACTATTGCTAACCCACGGCATCCTTGTTATCATATATGTATTACAGATTTCCCACTTTGACTATTCCCATCGCTTCACTTTTCGTTCTTATCCGAGATGACTCGTCATGTCCTGTTTTATCTGACTAAGATTTCGCACCCACAGGACAATAGGACAACTACGGGGCTATTGCTATGATCCTACTGATACTTACTCACGAACCGGGACTCGAACATACGACGACCAGTATCGTACCTCGAGACCAGCTGGGAAAACATGTGAGTAGGCATGTTTTTGAGTTCATTCTTCGTTTTATATATCATTGAAGAACGGCGCCACTTTCGGCAGGCACTTTGTACTATAAATTTTCCTGTTAACGACCAGTCCGGTGCGAAAGAAGAGCGGTTTCGACATCGCTGATTGTCAGTCTCTGCAGCGCCTTCCTCTGGAATATGGTGTGTGAAAGGAACTTCACCTCGGTGCTCACTCCCTTCGTGGGGGAAGTAAAATGCGGAGTGACACAGATCTTGTCGTTCATTCCCACCGCCACGATTTGCCGGGAAAATCAACTCTTATTCAAGCACTGCCTCAGCGTCATTGCCTGCAGCTCTGAGACCAGTGAACGAGAACGCCGCTTCCTGACACGTATGTTCATGTTCACCAGGTACTTTTTCACTGTTTGGCTGGTTGCACCGATCTCCCGGCGCACGCAGCGATGTAGGCACTTTTCTCTCAGTCTTCCTCTTCAGCATACTTTGGAGCTTCTTGTCGCACTCAGGGTCGTCGACCGCTTGGAACCAGGCTTTCTTTCGATGCTCTTATTGTTGTCCAATAGTGCCAAGATGTTGTGGATGCTGAAACGGCCGTATCCGGTGTCCACGAACTGCCTGCCGCTCGATGTCCGTTTCCGACGCGACTGGGATCCGTTCTTTGAGAGCGCAGAACTTCTAAACGGAAAAAGCTTCCCTCTTTTCACCATCACGGTTAGTGTTCACCAGATAGAGCTGACAAATTTTTTCTGCTGACTCATGGGTTATTATGATTGATGCTGCATAGGTAGTTTCGTCAGTGCGTGTGAAGGTAAACCCATGGAAAATCGGCAACTTTGTCAATTTTTTCACCGCAAACGTTATATTATTGTTCAAATTTTTATTATTTCATTTTTTTTTTCTGAGTTTTTATCAAAGCTTTCGATTCCACTATTTGAACAATCCTATCGAAAACGTGCCAATTATGTTCTGTTTTCATTTGGCTGTAACATTTCACAGATGTTCTCAAGGGCTAAAGATATCATATTGTGCTATTAGTATTGTTTTCAAATCACGAATAATTTATGAAAAGGTTTTATGTAAGAATAGTATTGATAATAACAAATATTCATTAAACCAAAAAAGTTAGAGCGGGGGCCTAGCGTGGTTGGTAACGTCTCCGCCAACCACGCTCGACGCCTGGGTTCGAATCCCACCGCTGACATAGGTGTCCATGGTTGTGAGGTGGCGTGATCCACTCACAACCAACCCAACCGGTCTAGATTCAATCCTAGCCGACACCGGGAGATTTACTGAGGTGAAAAATCTCTGGGATCACGCCTTCCATCGCATGAGGAAGTAAAGCCGTTGGCGCCGGTCCGTTAATCAACGGGTCGTGAGTTAGGGTCCTGGGTGGAGTCGCCTCCCCGGGCGTCGGTGATTGGCACAACAACAGTGGCGGAACTAGACCGACGGAAATTAAGCGAGAATAAAAAAAAATAAACCGAAAAAGTTTGTTAGATCGGTGTAACGTCTTCGAAAACGTTGTAGATAATAATAATTCTGCGGTTCCGAAGACACTTTAAAAAAAATTACAAAACAAAAAATAGAAAAAAAAAGTAAAACATACTTTTCTCACATTTCTTCATGAAAATTGCAAAGTTAAATAGCTGTGAGATCATAAAAAAAAGAGAAAAAATTTTTACATTTTCTAAAAAAAAATAACGTAAAACCCGAACCCTTAGTTCGATAGTCATCATGAGAATGTATCTCGATATAGTGCGGTAAGACGTCAAAAAAAAAAAATTATGTGCAATTTTGCCGAAGGTACTATAAAAAACCTCCCAGAGCAAGATTTACTGTTACAAAAACTCTGTGCTAGTACATAAAACAAAAAAAAATACAGAACCGAGGACTTACTAATGATAAAAATACTTTTAGAGCCAAAACAGTTTGTTTGATCGCTCAAGCACCTTCGGCAAAGTTGTATTTTTTTTTCCCAATTTTACTTTTTTATTCTTCACATTCACACAATTACACTAGCCGACAAAAGAGAAAAGAAAGCTCAAACTGGAAAAATATGGAAGAATTATTCATTCCTGTGAATGTTGTTTGCCCGGTACCATTTTAAAAAAGCTGCCATCCACTCCAACGCGAACGTGAACAGTGCGCCTCCTTTCACTGATCGAATCAATGGTGGCGCCAAATAACCATTGCACAGCGCTCTAAATTTTCAAAAAATAGGTTATCTTAATTTGTTTTCTCATCATTATTTCACTAAAAGCAAAATACATTTACATATTTCTAATAAACTTGAATCTTTTTCTTTTGAATGAACGTTTGGGTTTGCTGCTATTCGATAATCGATATAGTCTCCTAACATTGCCTCGTTGCATTGTTTATTGTAACGCGTTTCAAAACTTTTAATATCCTGGTGAAAACGCTCGCCATGTTCTTCAAAATATGCTCCCATATTATCTTTGACATTATCAAGATGAGAATCCAGAATATGAGTTGCGCATGATGGGCATATCTCCAAATGAGTTTTCCGAAACACGTGAAACATAACAGATAGAAGAAAAAGATTGTCCTTTTTTAAATTAAACAATGTCGTTTTCGTACTTAAAATTTAAAACGGCGAAAACTGATTCATTTTCACCTTATTCTAATTTATGAATTATAAAGTAGCTCTGAATAGGTTTTTTTGAAAGTTGGAAAAAACTTTTTTTACGAAATTACTTGAATTTAAAGGAAAAGCAACATTGTAGAACAATTTTCTTAAAAAAGGGGCCACACTTATTTGTGATAACATAAAAATAATCGCCTCATCATATGTTTTACCTTGTAGAAGAAAGCTTTTCTCTAAAATACTACTAACGAGACCCAGAGTTAAATGATCCCCCAAACTCGTTCTCTAGAACGCCGTGCAATGATTATTTGGCGTTTTCATCGATTCAACAGTGAGCTGGTGGGAGCTTTTGAAGCATTTTTGAAATGGCTAGATGCACAAAAATTCACAGGAATGTTTAGATACCTTTCATTCTTTCTTTTTTTCCAGTTTGAGCTTCAGGGCCGCACCTGTAATTTCCTTATTGTGATTTAGTAAAAAAGCTCTAAATCGATTATTTTGAAGGGTAGAAAAAAACTTTCTTCCACAAAGTTGCGCAAAGTTAGCGGGGCTACAACATTGTAGAACGACGTTCAACTCTATCTGCTAAAATAAGAATGTTTAATATTGGGTTTCACTGAAGCTTTTGGCCACCCTGATATGTGATTACAAAAAAATGTGCCTCCATGCGCATTTTTTTAGCAGAAAGTTCTTCTCTAGAGTATAATTATCGAGCATTACATCTAAATTTTCCTCTAAACTTGTTCTCTAGAACGCTGTTCAATGGTTATTTGGCGTCTCCATGGATTCAACAGTGAAAGGAGGCGCACGGTTAGCGTTTTAGTGAGTCGGAGCTTTTGATGCGTCTTTACGATGACTACGGGTACCAAAAACTACAGGAATGGTTGAATAACTATAATCTTTCGTTTTTTTCGGTTTGCCGCACCTGTGTTTAACTAACATTGTGTAGTTCACGTGGTCCCCGTGGTTCCGGGTTAGCGATGTCGGTCGGCACGCTCTCCCACACGGTTGTGATACCGGGTTCGATTCCCGATCAGGTCGAGCAATTTTTCGAGCTGGAAATTTTCTCGACCCAGCACTGCGGCACGGTGTATCGTTGTACTTATCCTACAACATGCAGAATGTGCCGAAAACAATATCGATAACGAATTCTCTCAACTAATCTAGTTGATCGAGACCGCATTAGCCCCCAGGCTAGCGTGCGGTATTGTTGTTATATTGTTGTTGTGTAGTTTACGTAACAAAAAATGTTGATTATTTAAAAAATTGCATTATTAGAGATATTTAATCAATAATAATATTTAAGAGTTATTCTTCTTAAATTTTTTAATGAATATTGCGTTACATATTTTTCTCTGGAAGGACGAAATTACTGTCTACAAGTTTGCCGAAGACATCGTACCAATCAACCAGGCTGTTCTGGTTTATTTATTTTTCATTTTTTAATGTGTCAAAAAACAATTGATTTTAATTTTTTTTCTTGAAAAAACTACCGCTGTATTTTTTTTTAATAATTTTTTTGCATTGTTCGAAGAAATTTATAACATATGTAGTTGAAACAATAGTAGTTCATTGAAAAATGCGTTTCAAGCATACTTAATAACTAAAAAGACGCGACAAAAATTAAGACCGGTTTTGAAATTTATGGTAAAAAAAAATGAAACAAGGAAATTAATACCGTGAAAAGCTTCTAGGGTTAGTATTTGGTCGTGTAACCTTTGTTACGCATCACTTGACGCACCCGGTTCGGAATGGATTCCACCAGCTTCTGGCACGTGCTGACCGGGATGGCGTACCAACAGGCTTGGATCCTATCCCACAGTTGCTGCTTATTTTTCGACTTTTCCATGTACACCGACCTTTTCACGATCTCCTATAGGTTCTCTATAGGGTTCAGATTGGGTGACTGCGCTGGCCACTCCATGACGTCGATTTTGTTCTCCTGGAGCCAGTTTTTGATGGTCTTGGCGGTGTGCTTCGGATCGTTATCCTGCATGAGCTGCCATTTCAGGGGCATCTCCCATTCGGCATGTGGCAGCATAACATCCCTTAGAATTTGGGCGTAGAGGTATTGATCCATGATCTTATCCACCCAGTACAGGGGGCCAACCCCGTACCAGGAGAAGCACCCCCACACCATAATGTTCCCTCCTCCATGCTTAAATGTCTTCGTTGTATACTGGGGCATGTAAGCGCAGCATATTGGGCGATGGACCCAAGTTTTTCCACCTGAGCCAATGAGGTTTACCTTCGTCTCATCCGACCACAGAATATTTCGCCACTTCTTTTCCTTCTCCGGACCAATCCAATCAAAATGATCTTTCGCAAACTTCAACCGCGCCTTCAGATGGTTCGGCGTCAGCATCGGGACGTTCCGGGGGCTTCTACCGCCTAGCCCCTACTCCGCCGGCCGCCGCTGAACTGTCCGGGAACTCACGGACAACTTCAACACGGGAACAACTTCAGTTCGTCCCGGATCTTTTTTGAGGCCTTGAAGGGATCTTTCTGGGAGGCTCGTTTAATGGCAGAATCATCCTTCCCGGTCGTTTTCCTTGGGCGTCCACTTGTTTCGGATTTTTTGCGGTCGTGGAGGGCATTAAACACGAAAGTTTTGGATCGTGCCTGCCTTGGACATTTTGCGAATGACCATCCGTTGTGTTTCTGTGCAATTCTGAGCGCGACCCATTTTTCGTTGACTGCAACAGAAATTTGAGAATTTAAACCTCACACACTTCTTGTTTATATGATAAACACTTACCAGGACCCGAAAACATAAAATATCACCGAGAAATATTAAGTTTTCTTCAAAAATCAATCGAAATAACACTCGAAACAGCCGAAACGAGGAACTGGTCCTAAATTTTGTCGCACCGGTTTTCAACCTTTGATAGCCCTTAGTGCGTTTTGCTAAAACGGGTTGCTTAGATTGCGTTAAACTTGCGGTTTTCAAAATTGTCATTCTAGTATAAGTGCTCGCCGCTAAGTTTCGCATATACCATATATGAATTGGCAGTTGAAAGCTTATTTGAAGTTTTCGCATTGGAGTGGTCTTAACGTTTTGTCCGACACTGTATATATATATATACAGTGATCACCCGATTATATCTCACCCTGTTGATTTTTGGCGTGATAAAATAGGGAAAGTGATAAAATCGGGAAATTTTTCAAATTTTATTTTTTTTATTGAAGATGTTAAATCAATAACTAAATACGTGAAATCAGCGATTTTAATTTTTTTTTGGAAAATTTATCTGTACAAACATACGAAAAAAGCTACAGTTGTTTTTTCACAAATCGATATATCTGAATAATGACTAAAGATAGAGAAAAGTTGTCAAGGGATGAATTTGAGAAAACTGTTTAAGCTTTAAAAAAAATATTTAAAAAATTCATTTTGAGATCCTGTACTGAAAAAAAAAATTAAAAACAAAAAGTGACTATAAAAAATCGATCATCACTATTTTTTTAAAACATTTTTTTAGATAGATAATTCAGTTGCCTGAAACTTTTCTTAACAAACCTTACAAAATAAAAAACCCAAAAAAAATCGATGCAAATAAATTACAATTAAGTTATTTTATTGTTCATGTTTTTGTTTGAATTGGTAAAATGAATTGCTTGCTTTTTTGTAGCGCAGTACCATAGGCAAAATATTAGATGTTCTCACAACACTAACCTCACTCACCCCCACTTTGCCGAAGACAGCATGCTGATATCTCTCACATATTGCAACCAGAAAAATCTTAAAATGTAAATAACGATTTTCAATGCCTTCTCATAGAAAACTTGATGTTGCTTGCAATATCTAAGAGATAGAAACATGATGTCTTCTGTAAAGTTTCTTGTTTTGAGATCACCTAATACTTTGCCTAAGACACCAAGCGTCTTTCTTTATCTAATGAAAAAGTAAATATTCTATCTCACTTTTAGGAGAATTGATCTTCAAGCTTTCTACATGACATTCAAAAGATGCGTTTTCAAATTTTTTGAAACTTCTCCGAACATATTATACGGTTAAAATAAACATTTGTATCACTAATCAATTATTCGCACGATAACAGCAAAATGTAACATTGTGCATCGGTTGAATTTTTAATGTAAACTGCATCCAGAATGACACACAGAATTATGAAAAATATCTTAAATATTGAAGGGTAATAGAAAATCAGTTCACCCTGACATTTTTTTAATGAAAGGTTTTATGATGATAAAATCGGGTGAAAAATGTGATAAAATCGGGGGCAGGGGGGGTAAAATTTACCAGCTTTACCTTATATACTCCCTTTTATATTATGACCTTTTTTCATTATTACTCTTTTTGTGTTATGTTAGCCAAGTGTACCAGTCTTCGAATTTTTGCCATTCCTATTAGGTTTGCTATTCGTCCATTACTATTAATTTATCATCATGTTAACCACATTGATGTTTTACCATTGCAACCAATTGAAGAATTTTTTTGGAAGCTCATGTTGGATAAGGAAAGAAACTGCATTTAGTTGATCAAATTGACGAACCCCTCGTTAACTGGAAATCAATAATTTTTTTAGTGTCTTCGTTTTGCGTCAAAACTTCGCTCACCAAAATTGCTCTAGCTCTTGAATCTAAACATATAAAAATTCAGCTCCGTCTGTCTGTCTGATTCATATAGGCTTGGAAACTACCGAACCGATCAGCGTGAAATTTTGTATATAGGGGTTTTAGGGGCCGGGAAAGGTGACTAAGATAGTTCGAGACCCCTGCCCCTTCTGCAAGGGAGGGGTCCCATACAAATGAAACACAAATTTCTGCACATCTCGAAAACTAACCAAGCAAATGGAACCAATTTTGGCGAGTGGATGTTTTTAGGAGTAACAAATATGTCCATGTTAGTTCGACACCCTACCCTCCTCTGGAAGGGAGGGGTCCCATACAAATGAAACACAAATTTCTGCACATGTCGAGAACTAACCAAGTAAATGGAACTAAATTTGGCATGTGGATGTTTTTAGGAGTAGTAAATATGTCCATGTTGATTCGACACACTTCCCTCTTCTGAAAAGGAGGGGTTCATAACAAATGAAACACAAATTTCTGCACATCTCGAGAACTAACCAAGTAAATAGAACCAAATTTGGTAGGTAGATGTTTTTGGGGGTAACATATATATCCATAATGGTTTGACACCCCTTCCTCTTCTACAAGGGAGGGGTCCTATACAAATGAAATACGAACTACGCACAGCTCGAGAACCAATCAACCAAATACAACCAAATTTAGTATGTGAATGTTTTTAGAGGTAACAAGTATGTCCATAGTGGATCGACTCCCCTCCCTCTTCTGTGAGGGAGGGGTTCATAACAAAAGAAACACAAATTTCTGCTTATCTCGAGAACTAACCAACTAAATGGAACCAAATTTGGCAGGTGATTGTTTTTAGGGGTAACAAATATAATGGTTTGACACCCCTCTCTCTTCTATAAGGGAGGGGTCCCATACAAATGAAACTCAAATTTCGGACAGCTCAGCCAATCAAGCAAATATAACCAAATTCAGCAGGTGAATGTTTTTAGGTGTAACAAACATGTCCATAATGTTTCGATACCCTTCCTTCTTCTGGCATGTCTCCAAATACCTTTTCGAAATCCAAGATGGCGACTTCCCGTTTCTGAAAAATAGCGGCAAATGACCTTATACCACCCAACATGAATATTTCCGGAATTGTGGATATTTCCGGAATTGGCACTGAAGCCACAAATCGACCTCAAACAACATTTTGAATTGTAAGATGGCGACTTCCGGTGTCTAGAAAACAGCCGAAAATGACCAAATACCACCCAATATGAGTGTTTCTTCAACCAGAATGACGCTCAGAGGCCAAAAATTGTTTCCTAATGCCAATGTGAAACCAAGATGGCGACTTCCGGTTTCTGAAAATCAGCGGCAAATGACCAAATACCACCCAATATGGGTATTTCCGGGATTGTTATGATGCACTGAAGCCACAAATCGACCTCAGACATTTCAAATTGTAAGATGGTAACTTCCGGTGTCTAGAAAACAGCCGAAAATGATCAAATACCACTCAACATGAGCGTTTCTTTAACCAGATTGACGCACGGAGGCTAGAAATTGTTCCCAAATGCCCTTTTTGAAATCCAAGATGGCGACTTCCGGTTCCCGAAAAACAGCGGCAAATGACCAAACACCCCTCAATATGCGTATTTCCGGGATTGTTATGATGCACTGAAGCCACAAATCGACCTCAGACAATATTTTGAATTGTAAGATGGCGACTTCCGGTGTCTGGAAACAGCCTAAAGTACCACCCAATATGAGTATCTCTGGAACGAGAATGAAGCTGAAAATTGACCTCAGACACCATTATGAATTGTAAGATGGCAACTTCCGGTTTCTAAAAAACAGCTAAAAATGGCCGATTTCCATACAAAATGAGTATCTTCGGAACCAGAATGATACACAGGAGCTAGCATCGACCACAGACACCATTTTGAATTCGAAGCTGGTGACATCCGGTTTCTGGAGAACAGCCGAAAATGACCAAATAATACCCAATATGGGGGTTTCTTAAACCAGAATGGCGCTCAGGGGCCAGAAATTGTTTCCAAGTGCCATTTTTAAATCCAAGATGGCGACCTACGGTTTCGGATCACCGGATCCAGAATGATGCAAGGAGCTATAAATTGACCTTAGACAACAGTTTGAATTGAAAAATGGCAATTTCGGGAAAACAGCCGAAAATAACCGAATACTACTACATATGGATAAGTCCGTAATCGAAATGATGTAAAGAAGCCAAGCATTGACCCTGGACACCATTTTGAATTAGAAGATGACCACTTTCAGTATCTGGAAAACAACGAAAATAACTGAAATGCACCCAATATATATCCGGAATAGAGGTCAAGTACAAAAGCCAAAAGTTGAGGATTTGCCATTCCGATTAAACCAATTATTTTTAAACGATATAATCCAATCGCAAGGAAATAATAAATTTGAAATGTTTAAAATTATTAAATTAAACACTAAAGTAGGCGGGACGAAGTTTGCCGGGTCAGCCAGTTCCTTAATAAAATTATTAATCAAATCATTGGAAAGGGAAAAACAAAGCCTTCTTTCGCAAATGTCGAAGTAGGTGGTCGCCATATTGAATTTAGACGCCATATAGGTTTCTTTCAGAAAAATTGATTTTTGAACCTATTCAAATTTGTTAATTCCATTCGAAAGATCATGCTATTTTACATAAAATATGTCAAAATCAGAGATGTATATTGTCTAAAGCAAGAGTTATAATAGAATTACCAAAACATGTTCGATTCGGCCGTTTGGTTATTCGTTGAATTACTAAAACTGCTGTAACACATGACACTCTTCATAGAACATCTTCAACCGATCTATCATTACAATGGGGATGAAAAGGACGTTTAATTAAAAATTTTCAGGTTTCTGTGTACTTCTGTGTATTCTTACTAGAGTGATTCACCACTCTTGTTTCGCTCACCTGTGCTGTAAGCAGCCAGTGTATTAATTTTTCTGCGAGCGGCAGAAACACAGCACAAAGCAGAATAAAGAAGTTTGGTGCAAAAAATTGCGGTAAATATTCAGTCTCCTCTTTCCACATATGGAGGAGAAATACAAGCCTGCCACGCACTCATAATTTTCTTTTTTCAAATAGACCTTTTTTATGTATACCATATAATTTTTTTAACAACTCTTTCTAACTCTCTTCTAAGTAATTGTTTGAGCACAGTTTGCTAAATTTAATTCAAACCTATTTGCCTTGAGCTGCTGAAGGAATGTTAATAATGGGTATTTTTCTTATTTCGCAAAATTCTCTGCAATAAAACACAAATAAAGCCATTTTATCGTTGTCGTACAACAGTCAAACCATTTCAACATTATTACAGATAAATGAAATAAAAATAATAAATGACAGGATAGTTTTTTATGCTGAATACATTTGCTCTCATGAAACCTTGTGTTTAGCGTTCAAAGTACATTTTTTTTTCAACTTTCACAGATTTTATATTGAAGTGCATTGACAATGCTCTATGAACAGGTTTTCACTCAAAACATAACGGGTCAATTTCAATTAAGCAGCTGCAACTTGCTATAAGACAAGTGCGGCAACATTCCACTGAATACTTTTTTAAAACGCCTGTAACTAGCAATCAAACTATAATGACATTATTGCTGTTTACCTTAGCGGCTTGTGTCACCTTTTGCCGATAAAACAATTAATAATCGATTACTGATCACCGATGCACGCCATTTGATACCCAAGCGTTACCAATCCGGTTCGGTTATTGTTTTCATTTCTAAAACAAAGCACGGCTGCTTTACAACAACCGGGCCCGCTATATATTCATGCAAATTACCGCACCGTTTGTAAAACGACAACAACAACAACAATATCACGCCGTGGTCCATCATGGAGGTAGATTTTATTTTTTTGAATATACATATTGAGTTGAATGCAAGGTGAGCTACGTTTGCACCTCAGCAGGGGCTGGACTGACAACGACGGTCTTCGTGGTAATTCATGAATGAAATGCAGTGTTACTTCTAACCAGACGGAGCCGCGGATATGGACCGACTGGCGAGGCAACAACAAGAGCGCAATCGACAGACCCCAAACAACGGACTAGGAGTCTGCTTAGCATATTTATATGCATAAATTCCCACTGCCTTCAAGAGACCGCGTCGCACAGTGCATTGAAATGGATGGGAAGGTAGGACACAAAATCTAAACAGGAAAATTTACAGAAATGGTAAAAAAATGTTCTCGAAGGTAAGCTGTAAGTAGCCTTCATATCGCTTGTTTGATTTGTAGATATAAACAACATTGAAACAAAGTGAAAGTGGGTTTAGCATCCGATGTCATCTTGAAGCCTTACTTATCAACATTAGGGAACGAAAGGAATGTCATCTGCTACAACAATCGCATCATCGTATTATCGAGCGCATAACA
The DNA here is from genome assembly GCF_029784165.1 of Wyeomyia smithii. Lineage (NCBI taxonomy): Eukaryota > Metazoa > Arthropoda > Insecta > Diptera > Culicidae > Wyeomyia > Wyeomyia smithii. The sequence goes on along the minus strand of NC_073695.1, from coordinate 229,766,675 downwards.
TTAAGTTCGTTGCTTACTAATTTGCATGAGCAAAATATTCATATTACTTTTTAATACTGATTTTGTTTATAACTAAAATTGTTTGCTTTTTGGATTTTTGCATACAAAACGCTGCACTGTGCGCGTTGTTGCAGGTGCGCTCGTGCGCGCTTCGAAACACTCAGTAAAACAGTGTCAGAACTAAACACCACTCGGGTTTAGTTTTTTTTATCACAAACGATAATAAATTCATGCTGGTTAGTTCGTATAAAAAATGACATATTCAAATCTGAAACACGTTTGGGTTCAAATGTGAGCCTTCGGCGTATGTTTGTTTGGGAGGATTAGGCGTGAGGCTTAAATATGTAAGCCGACGGAAGCAAACTGGCAACAAGGTCGATGCCGAGTGGAGCCGCTCCACTTTTGATTTGAATAATATTACCAGGTCCGGTGACCTTCTGACGTATGGCCTGGCAGGCAGGCAGGCAGGCAAGACTTACCTCACAGCCTCGAGACTGTCCCGCTCGACGGCCCGGTGCAGTGCGGTCGCCCCGTCTCGCGTCCGGTAGTCGAGCAGGGCGCCACCGTTGACCAGCGCGATCAGCAGCTTGTTCGGTTTCTTCGTTCCGGTGGCGATCGTGAGCGGCGTTTCGCCCGTTTCCTGACAGTGGAAGTTCGGATCGAGCCCTTTGGCACACATCTTGGCGATCTTCTCCACGTGTCCCCCGTTGATGCACTCCAGAAAGCGCCGCAGGTTGGCCCGGGTATGCAGTGCCTTCAGTTGCCGCTCGTCCAGATTCAGCATCTTGTACACCCGGCGCTTGTATTTGAGCTGTGTTGGAGAAGGTAGAAATAAACGAAATAAAAAGTCATTAAAAAGTGACGATCAAATCGATTAGTTTGGTGGCCATAGTCGGATAAATTGTGAGGCGGGGCGAAGTGCAGCATGCTTTACTCTTTGTAATGGGGCGACGACTAGAAAAGCCAAGCGCTTTCCGCTTACTTTTCAAATCACTCACCGCTTTTGAGGTCGTGATTCGCTTCTCGGTCGATCATAATGATTCTGCACATGAGCATACATACATATATCGCACAACGGTGACGTTAATTGGTGCGGTATCAAGAGAAACGCTGCCTCTGCTAATGCAAGGCGAGCGAACATTCTTATGAATTTTGTTTCATTAATTCTAGCGTGGAATCTGTTATAGTGATAAGAAAAGGAAAAACTGCTACAAACCATGCCCCAACATTCAATACCCTCACTACGTCCCGTACAACTTTTACGCTGTTAGCCTTTTGTTGCGACCTGCTCCGGCACATGAAAGATGCTGGTTCCAGGCTTGATACCCGAGCTGCAAATCTATGAATCAGCGAACGTGATCTAAATTCCCGCTCAGCATAACTTCAGATGAGCGTGCAAACATGGCATGGTGCGGGGAATGGCGGCACTCGAGAGGCTGCAGCATAATTAACACAAACCGCCCGACGGAAAGACGATGATGGGGGCGGCGCCGCACCCGTGCGCGGCATTCATTGCATCGGAGCTTTATTACATGTGCTATAAGCTATGAATGAAGCAAGCACACGGTTGAATACCTGCTCAAAATGGATATCGACCTCATTCATTGCACACCAACCGAAGGGGCATACAGCGAGAGATGCAGAGTTATTAGGGACAAGTTGTTGCGATTAAATCTGTTCCAGCGCGACCACAGTCTTTCTCTCTCGCTGCCTCCATGTCGAACTTGGAAAAAGAAAAAGTAAAAATGCACCCTTGATGAAGGTACAAAATTTTATCCATAATTTTTCTTGGCAGGATGCCAAGTAAAATAATCGAATGTTTAACTTCCGGGAGGGGGAATACTGGAGAGCGGGAGGGGCACTCTGTTGCAAGTGGTGTATTACACTAAGTAAGCCTATCTCGGCTTGATACACTGAAGTTGAGCAATTTGACTTTCAAATGTGATTTTGTACTCAGGGTTTTAATATTTATTTTTGTTGCTTCTAACAGCATAACACACAAAATTTCAATGTAGCCTGATTGTTTTGAAACATTATTAACACTGCACGATTATAGTTTCCTAAAGATGAAAAGTAAAAAAAAACTTGAAAAACTCCAAATGAGGTTTACTCGAACACTGTTACAATAAGCGTTCAAGATTACTCTCACAATTTTCATCAATCTGGCACCAATTTTCAAGCCCTAGTGTACGATATTGAAGGCACGTGCCTAGAGATTTTTTCGATAAATTCATCGTTTTTTTTGTGAAATTTTAGAAGATTTTTCCTCCTTTTGCGAGAATAAAAATTGGAGAAGCCGCTATTGCTGAAAAAAGTTAAAAGGGGTTGTATATGAGACACGACCGTAAGGTTGATGAAGTACATTAAAGTCTTTTTTATGCGTCTTTTTTTTACGCGGATTTCGAAGTTCACGCAAAATTCCGGAATTTACGCCGGTTTCCCAAGGAAAGTCGTATTTTATATGGCTTGTTTTTAACGGGTTTTCATGTTCAAATCGTTTATTCAGAGTGTCAGATAAGTTCACTCAATTCAATTACTGAAAATTCACTGATTTGGCCTAACCTTATGCTTTTTGTTGATTGATTTGGTTTGATGATTTGATACTACTTACTGCCTCTGAATATCACCACAATTCCGAAAATACCCATATAAGATGGTATTGGGCCATTTTACGCTGTCTTTAAAAAAACGTAAGTCTTCTTCGAGGTCAATGCCGGTGTTTCGGTTCCAAAAGTACCCATATTGAATAATATTTGGTATGATTCCATAACAAGGCTCTAAAGGTTTTGAATAGTACAGAATAAAAAAAATCGCAATTTTCCGCATTTCAAAGGATGCATAGCTAATTTTCCAATCACATACTGCAAGAAGTAAGGGAATTCGTTGTAAACTGACTGAGTTATGAGCATTTGAAATTGGACAATTTTTGTGATGCTCCCGATATTTTCGATATTTCAATCTGCACCCCTATCACAGAATATTGCCGTAAGTCGTAACTCTGCGTCAAAGAATGGCCGTTTGTATTGAACATTCAAAGATATCAACTTCGAAGCCATCTACAAACCATGTTCATTTTTTGACATGTTTATTATGAAGAAACATTTTTTAAATAACTTCTCATGAACTACAAAAATTGATTTTACTTGTTTTGGATATACAGGGTGCGTGCGATATTTCTGGACTGAATTTCAAGCCGCTATATTTCGTTTAGTGAAACACAATACTGACAGATTTGGCAACACAGTATGGCAAATGTTACGGAAAACAAAAGAACTTTAAAAAATAAACTGATGGCAAGCTAATCTTTTCTCGGTTTTTGTTTTTATCGCAGTGTCAAAGAAATTATCTATCTTGTAAAATTTACAACAAAGTAAATGTGTCAACAGTTTTCTGCAGTTTTCAAAAATTGGTAAGTTCTAGAAAGTCGATTTGTTTGCATTTACACCAGATCTCGACGTTTTATGCATTTTTAAGATCTTTGACACTAGAAAAAAATTTTAACATCGACATTTTTATGTACTGTTACTACCTGTGCATTTTTTCATCAATCAAACTTTGATCGTTTTAAGGCGGGTCCGATTGAGCTGAAATTTTGCATGGAGGCTTATCCGAATAGACGAAACTTTTGCGCGCCACTCCTAAGCGAAATTCGAAAAGTCGAAAAAAAGAAAATTTGATCGCCTAACCTTAAGGTCAGGTTAGGCGATCAAATCTCCTCCACTATTAAAGAATGGCTTTTTAAAAATAAATTTAGTAGCGTAATTATTAGGTCCACAAATATTGTACGCACCCTGGAGGAAAAAATGCCCTCCTACATACTGCCATGGGCCTTCACCCTTAATAAAAATTATATAAGGGTCATTCCATACGAAGTGACCATGAAAAAGCACAATGGTCGTGTCCAAGCCATCACAGATTTTGCTCAAAGTTGGGAGAATTATTCATCTACTGTCACTTTGGAAAAATCCCAATTTTGGTGTCGATTGGAATCCCCCCTGCTCTGTGGGACCCCCCTGTTTATTGCAAAGTCACGGATCTTTTGTTCAAAATCCCTTTTTTCTTTTTCTTACAATTCATAGACGTAAGATGTCCGAAAAATACTGATAGATGATTTTCGAAGAAAATAAACCAAGGAATCCAGAAAAAATATAAGTTTTGACCGAAAGTGCTGCCAGATAAATTATTTTTGTATTTGAAAACTTAATTTACATTTTTGGCAAATTCAGCCATTTTTATTGTAAATTTCATAATTTCATCGTGTTCCATGGAAAATTTCACATAAGAAACAACTATCATCCCGAAGTAATATGAGCCAATCTCGAGATATAACATTTTTACGCAAAAAGTTGTAAACTTCGTAATTTGTTTTTGAATTTTGAATAAAATACACCAAGAAATCCAGAAAAAATATTATTTTTGACCGGAAGTGTTGCCAGATAGATTATTTTTGTATTTTAAAATAAATTTGCATTTTTCGGCAAATGCAGCTAATTTTATTTTAAATTTGATGGTTTCATCGTATGTCTTGGAAAATTTTACGTAAGAAACACTTATCACCCCGTGGTAATATGAGCTAATCTCGAGATATAGCATTTTTACGAAAATAGTTTTGAATTACGTAATGAATTTTTCGTGAAAATGTTATATCTAGAGATTGGCTCATATTACCACTGGGTGGTAAGTGCTTTTTACGTAAAATTTTCCGAGACTACGAGAAAACCATCAAATTTTAAATAAAATTAGCTGCATTGGCCGAAAAATGCAAATTTAATTTAAAAATACAAAAATAATCTACCTGGCAACACTTCCGCTTAAAAACAATATTTTTTCTGGATTCCTTGGTTTATTTTCTTCAAAGTTCACCTATCACTATTTTTCGGGAGTCTTACGTCTATAAATTATAAAATAAAATAATTACGAAATTTACAACTATTTTCGTAAAAATGTTATAAATCGAAATTGGCTCATATTACCTCGGGATGGTAGTTGATTCTTACGTAAAATTTTCCAAGGAATTCGATGAAATTATTAAATTTAAAATAAAAATGGCTGCATTTGCTGAAAAATGTAAATTTAATTTTCAAATACAAAAACAATTTATCTGGCAAAACTTCCGGTCAAAACTTATATTTTTTCTGGATTCCTTGGTTTATTTTCTTCAAACATCATCTATCAGTATTTTTCGGATATCTTACGTCTATGAATTGTAAGAAAAAAAAAGAGATTTTTGACAAAAAGGGAAAGGGTAGTATAAACAGTTACGTAACTGTGATGTTTTTTAAAAATTGAAAATTTAGAGAAGGGACAGATTGTTCAGCGGGCGGGGGGGAGTCATATCGAACGTTCCCTTTTTATTGTTACATAGGAGGGGAATGGGGTCTAAAATCTTAATTTTTAGTGTCACGTAATTTGTGTACGACGCCTGACAAAGCTGGAAGCGACTGGATGACTCGGAAAAAAGAGCTTTGGAGACCAAATGTTTGAAAAAAGAGCACAAAGAGAGAACATAAAGAAAATTTATGAAAATGTATTTTGAACTAAGAAGCGAAGTTATTCATTTGTGAAAAAAGTTTGCAAATTTGTGGATATAAAAGGATTGTATTGAAAGAGGTAACATAGGCGTATGATTTTTTCTAGTATTTCAATTGATCAGAATTGCATCAAGAAAAAGAGTTTTTTTTAGGTGAAAAAGAAACCAGTTTAGATAACAAAAAACATGCTACCGTTTGAAAATGGCTGAAGCAAGCTGTTCCTGTGTTTGGCAAGGATCGACATCGAGGAATTCAACCCTCGTTTTCTTTTAATGAAATGAGAAAAGCAATGCTTCCAACAAATCATTTATTATTTACCACAAGTCACAGCTTGGTTCATTACGTTTTAGATACAGTCAGGTTTTTTTTTATATGAGGGATACATTCTAAGCTTGTATAAAACCACGTAAAAAAGACTAAATTGAGTTGAAAAAATAACGTAGAAAATCGTTCCAAAACGTTTAAACCTTGACTGAATATGATACTAGTCAGCCCAAAGGCCAAAATGCAATATTAAAAATTTTCAGTATTTTCATCAAAATTGTTTTTTTTATTCTTTAAACTGATACATGATTACTTTTGTCCCAAAACGGAAAATCTCATTATAGGCCTTTCTACTCTAAGCAACTTTGAATATGTTTTATTTTTAAAAATGTATCTGTATTAATATTTGAAGGGGCCGGAGTAATTGTTATAAAACGATATATCTGAATAACGACAAGAGATAGTGAAAAGTAATCAATGGATAACTGCTAGGGAGTAATCCGAACGTTCATCTGAACATATTAAAAAAAAATGAATTTGAGATCCTATACTATGAAAAAATAAACATCTAAAAAACAAAAAAAGAATTTTCAAAAAAAAACGGCCATCTCCGATTTTTTTTCCAAAATAAGCTTCTCAGATAGACAATTCGAAATTTCTCAAAAACATTCCAAATTCTAAATTGGTGACTTCCGGTCTTTGGAAAACAGCCCAAAAGCATCTATTTCAACTTAATTTGGGTATTTACGGAATCATGATGATGCTGAGAGGTCCGCATCCAATCCTTGGCGCCACTTGCAAATACAAGATAGCGATCCCGATTATTGTAAATTAATGTAGAATGGTAGAAAACTATGCAATATGACCTAAAGGTCGGAAATCGATCGAAGATGTCATTTTAAAATTTAAGACGGCAACCTCCGTTTGCTGGAAAACAGTTTATAAAACAACCAATTACAACCCTATTTGGGTATTGTTCCGGAAGCGTTTGAATCCATATTTTTTGAACATTTAAACAAAAATCGCAAAAGTTGAATGGGTCCGTCTCTGTGTGACCGCAAGGTTGACGTAGAACTACATAAGACACCCAAGAAAAGATTCTCCACCCACCAATGACCAATCCGGCAACAAAAAGGATAGATTAAATCATAACCTACTTGTACCGCTTCGTGAAAATTTAGGATTATTGAGCCCTGTCGACTGAGTGCATTGGCTACAAAAATAACTGCTTACTTTTCAATCTACCTAATAGAAAATAACCAATCCTCTTTCAAAGTTTCTTTTGATTATCTTGAGACGGACAGTTAGTTGTTTCACCATTCGCTAAAAAAAAGATTTGTTTAAGCAAAAGTAAGCTCTTATGTAACCCGAAGAGTACATTCTCGGTACTAGATATGATATAATGTCGACTGTGTTGGGAAAAGCAAGCCTCAAACTCAGCTCTGATTGTTCGGAATCTGCGTTTCAAATTACAATTAAGTTTTTCTACGTTTCTTACGTACCTCGTAAAACAACACGTTATTCAGAAAATCCGCGTAAGGTCGACGTTAGTCAAAAAATCAGCATAAGGTAAACCACCAAGTAGGATTCAGAAAAAAAAACCGGGACGCTTAACGACCAGTATTAAAATTGTCCACTTTAAAGATAATCCGGAGGGCGGAGGTTTTTCCACTAAGTCTTTTACTCAACAAACATTTTGACGTTTTTAGTCCCGGTAATGCGAAAATCCGCCGGAAAAAAACACATAAAAAAGCTTGACTGTTAAATTATATGCATTTGGACGAATGCGTAACTAATTCTCCATTCGAACACTGCGAGAACGAAGGAAATCCATTAAAGACTAATCGAGTAATGGATATTTGAATTTGGACCAATATCGTCCCCTGTTCCGTTTTTAGACTGTTATTTCACTCCCCTGTAGCATAACTTTTTAGTGAAGTAGTTCTACGTCAAAATGCAATGATAATATACTTGCTAGATCTTTAAAGATAGGTCGAATCTTGATGAAGTCCTAGACAAAGTTGACTGCAAAATGATGAATGGATAATCTGTAATCTTATCGTAATTAGTATTACGAAAAATGCAGGTGGAATGCTTTTTTTTACATTGTACAGGGTTAAAAATTTAGGCTATTGAGCAGTTCCACAAAAAATATCCCAGTTCTAATATTTTTTTAAAATCGTTTTTCAAAAAATCATCACTTTTTTTCTTGATTTCTCCATGATCAGACCAATTGCATTGTTTAGGTAATCTTTTGTAGTTTTTTTTATAAAAAAATAAATTTTTAGAAAGTGAGCTTTTAGAGAAATAATTTTAACTTTTTTTCAGAAAATTTTTTTTTTTCTAGAGTGTATATTTTTTTTTTGGAGATAGACACCTCTATGCGAAGTTTCAGCCAAATAAAAAATGGTCGACTAAATTGGTTGCCCGTTTTTTGTGGAATTGCTCTATTGGTTTAGAAGCTTGGCACTATTGGCATTAGTATTTTAGAAATGATAAAAATAGTAAGATTAGTAAAAATAGAATACAAAAAACGTTCAGAATATTATACATGGTAAAAATGAATAAGGGTAAAACTGACGAAGGGAAAATATTCTAAAAATTGTATGAGCGATCAAAATTGTTGAAAAGGTTATTTAGATTGATGCTGAAACTAGAAAGAAAAAGTTAAAAATAGCGAATAGAAAAAATGCCATAGTGAAAAAACTAAAAAGAATAATAATTTTAGAAACCAGAAGTTTGAGAAGAGGTACTTGGTCATCAACTCGAAATGATGAAAAATAGTATAAGTGGCAGAAATGGAGATGATTCCGAATTTTGGCAGAAGAAAAAAGAGTGATGAAGATAAAAAAAACAAAAGAATGATAAAAATTCATGGTGAAAATGTAACTAAAGGTGAAAAGGTATGATATATCTCAATATAACGCAACCAATTATTAAGTCGTTACGTTACATCGTGTTTTTCCAAGTATGACTGTGGAAGACGGGCTTAACACCAAAAATTATATATAAATAATGCAAAATTAAATTTTTTCAATCATTTTCAGTAATGGTTTTCACAATTTTCATTGATTATTTTCTTAAACGGCGAGAATTATAAACGAAAAATGTTCAAGATTATTTTCACACAAATTCATAAACACATTGATTTGTCATTGATGAGGCATTGTAGTGTCAGTAAATTGCATAAAAAAAATCAGAGGTAATTATAAATTTATTCCGTAGCGCCAGATCCCTGCTTTCGAATATCCTCAGGGCCTGAGATATACAATCCTTAATCGTGGCTCAGCAGAACATGATGTTGATTTATGGCTGTCTGAAAAGCATCATGGTGCTCATTAAACAATGTTCGTTGGCATAAACAAATCGAACCACCGATGGATAGACCAAATATGTTAATTTTAGTTTTAGCTTGCAGTCGCAGCGAAGATAAAAATGTGCCTGACATTTTTAAAACTCTTCAGATAGTAAGAAACAAACATTAAATTGTTTCATGCCGTAACAAATGATCGTTTTGAAAAAAAAAAGTCGAGCAATAAAAAATGCGTTTATGACATTATTATCGTTATTTATATCGCTGCGTTTATTTTTTGAATCGGCGAGTAATTGAATAACTAGTTCCTCATTCATTACTCGTGATAGGCGTTTTTTTTTTTCATTATATTGAAATATTAAGTTTTTAAATAAGACCAAAACAAGGTTGAACACAGGGTTATGGTGTTGTTCAACCAACAGTTAAGTCATAATAATAGTTTAAATGCGATTGCAACATTCATTAGGGTATAATCACGCGGAAGCAAAGAAACCACATAACATATATTCAAGTTGAAATTATAGCTTAAGTGGACATAAAAATATGAAATTATAGTCCTGAAAAAGCAAAACAAGCACGAGTTCTTGAGCTTCGATTTCGTATTGTGGGCTGCCTTTCACACCGGAGCGAAAATTATATTATATTATTTCATTGCATAATTCCCAATATCACTTACCTCTAGGTAACCAACGGGACCATTAAACGGGTAATCGCCCAATCTTCGTTCTTCATCGAGAAACTTTCCAGCCTTTCCATTAGACGGCGGACAGAACAGTCCATAATTGAAGCTTTCCTTTAATTCCTGCAAGAAATAGAAAAATAAAACTGATTGTAATAGAATATAATTTCACAGTTTGCTTCTTTTTTATTATGGCTGACAGTCATAAAATAAAACCTTCAAGTTGAGTGGGTAAAATCTCCTCCGGAGGGCCCTAACGCGAATTACGCCAGTAAAATGCCTCCGCACGACTGTTACTTTTTTTTTTCAAGTCCGCCAGGCACAGAATCTGTGACCTCGCAGCATCCGCTGCACCGTTCCCTATATACGGTTATGACATGTCGCGTTCAAGGCATTCTCGGAAATGGAAATTATTTCACTCCGGGCGACATCGCATATCCGGCATGCATATTCAGGCACGTGTAAGTGTCGCCTCCGCAAAGTCTAAAACGGCCCGAGCTGCGCTGGGGAATCCACGGAATAAAAGTGTTTGCAAATAAAATCGCTACGATGTTGCTACTCCCACCCCGCCTGCTGTCGTCATCATTCCAATCAACATTCGAGCAAGCCCATCCGAAGAGATCTGCATTCGTACGTAGTCGTAGAGCTCTTAGTAGGCACAGCTCGGTGGAATGAGACTGCCTCTACTGTGATTGGATGAAAATTCGAATTCCTCGAATGACGAAGCGTATTTAGCTACGGATACAACCGATCTCCGCCTTGTAAGATGCCACGACAAATTACCCGTGCCGAATATTGCAACGCAACCGAATTTACTTCCATGATATGTCCATAAATTTAATAAACGGCTGCCGGGGAGCATCATCACACTAGGATGGGTGCTGGAAGTCATAAGCAGAGGCAACTCTTTGCGTGATGAGTCAGTTTCGGATGAAATAACTTTAATTACATTGCTTTCCGGTTGAGATGTGGTGAAAAATCGTGTCGCAACTAGCAGTTGATAATTCACGACTTATAATAGCCGTTTTTCTGCACGTTTTCCTTGCTTGGATCCGTTAGCGTTAAATGGATAGTAATTAGTGTTGTGATGTTAGTAGTAATTCCAGTTGAATTACTAAAATTTTGTTTTTTTTTTCGGCCGAAGTGTCCAAAGAAAATCATCTGCTTAAAAAAAGTTCCTAATTACACCTACAAATGTTGAACTGAACAAAGCCAAAACGATGAAACTCAATCGAATCCAACTGAGCGCATTCTGATAAACAAATCGGCAATTTTGCCGTTGTCATTTCTGCGAGTTCCTAAGTTAATCGGACAGGAAAGGCCGATTTTAGTCTACCGCTATTTGTTTACAGTTTTTCCGCACGTTCCGCTAAAATTCTATTGCGCGATAGCAAAGTAAAAGATAAATATTGACCACCCCCCGATGACTGGTTTTGATAGCGACTGAGAGAGGGGTACACAAATGAAAACTACAGTGAATCCGATCCGGCTGGCCAATCGACACCAGCTGTCAGTTGTTTGTAACTGTATAAAATCCGCTGAAGAAGCCTAATCGAGGGTGATTTTGCTGACGGGCAGACTTTGATCCGTTTCATGGCTGAGCGATTGTTGATTGCGAAAACACTCTAACGGTTCCGCTGGTCGCGTTATACAACAATGCCCCAATTCGATCGCGTGAAAAATCATGCTGAATTTTACGCTCGTAATTTGCACTGGATTCAACCGAAGAAAGGCCCAAAAAAAAAAACAAAACAATTTATCGCCAACCGCATGGCTTTTTCTTCTATGTTCGGTTATAAAGGCATATATGTAAAAAAAGAAGCACGCAATCGAGCAAATAAATTCAATCACAAAAGGCACGATTTCACCTTTAATTTTCACGCTTAGGTTTGATCATGACAGAACCGTATCATTGCGGAGCGCTTCTCAGTTTGAGCGGATCGCATCCGACGCGGGGCCTGCCGTGCGCCACACGATAAAAACCGAATCAATGTTTAATGTGACAGCGCGGGAAACCGGAAAGCAGCATGAATATTTTACTAGTGACATTTAGTCGCACATAACAAGCAATAAAAAGTGTTTAAACGTTTGTTTTTTTTTCTGACATCGCCGCAACACGTTCACACGCAGGAGAGCGGAAGGGGACTTGGAGGATACAGAGAGCGGGGGGTCTTCGTAATTGTTATGCGAAAAGTTGTGACCCAGTAGAAAATGACAGTGTTTTCAATTTCCACATCTTTCTTTCTTGTATCTGTCTCGTAAAATGTGTGTTTTAATGACGCTATGAAACTTTAAACCCGTTTCGGAATATTTTGCAGAGGATAAAACATGTTTCAAAAAATGTTAATCCGGTAACCAATGTTAATTTGTTATTGCTCATATATTTTAATAAACCCCTCTGAACATCGCCAGGAGAAGTTGTTGAAGGACTCTGGTGAATATTCGACTAAACTTTTCATAAAATAATGCACGAATCTCGCATGTAGATCATTGGATCACTGGTCCACTCTACATTAATTTTGTCATAAGCATATACATATAAACAGAACAGTTGATAACTGTACATTTTTTCTGGGAACTTAAATAAATCCGAGAAGTTTTCAACTAGTTAATCTACTGTTTTAGCTATTGAAATTGAAAAAAAAACTGTACATGCACACATTCCACACAACCCATCCCAGTGCAATTTTTTTCCTTCATCCTTTTGTCAGTGCCAACAAAAAGCATCCACTGGAGAGCCACCTTACGCGACACACTTTTCCTCTATCAGGTTGTTCGAATGTGTCAACTTTAAAGGGCGCTTCCCTTCCAGCCAACCAGACAGACCTTGCGACCTGGTGAAACAATATGGTGGCCAGCCAGCCAGCAGCAGAAGGGCATTGTTTTGTTGACACGCATGATTACACTTGCGAGTTGTTATTTGCTATTTGACAGACAGAAGAGTTGACTTTTGTTCATGCCGAGGTTGCCAGTGACCATCGCATACCAATTGCCGACGGATTGTAGGGAGGACAAGCAGGGGGAATTTCACAGTCCATTGCACCATAATTGGAAAATCAATGTGACAATAATGTGTGTGTGTGTGTGTTTGTTAAATTCACGCCCCACACTTTTGAGCGACAGCGCAGAGAATTTGAATTGAAGCGAATCGATTACAGGGGGAATTTCATACATCCTGGATTGTTTTGAAAGAGTGCATTGTGCGGCTTGACGCGATGATCCAATCCAGAGAGATGACAATTTTCGAATCGCTCAATCGCAACTCCACTGCCATCTGCAAGCGTCAGATAAAAAAGAGCGCGATGTATCTACTAATGACGCAATTTGGCGCGTGAATGAGATAACATTATAAATTGTGATGGAAGAGACGCGCGCACAAACAGCTTATCGTTATTGTTCTGCTTCGTGTCGCCTCATTTGGTTACTTTTATTTGAGTTTTATTACCCGGTTGGATACCCGGTCGGTTTTAAATACCCGGTTGGATACGATTGCATGATTTATGTGAGTAAAAATGAAAGCAGATTTCATCACTTGAAATTAGTTTTTTTTTCTACGGGAAGGTAATAATTTGTGATCATAAAAATCCGTCTGCTGGACTGAGATCGATTTTTACGGTGAAAGCTGGACTATACTGCTCGAAATACAATTATATTAACGATGCAAAATGAAACATGAACGCGATCAAATCAATCATATAATGAATCTAATTAATATTCTACAAAATGTTAAAAGTTATATTTTATAGTATTTTGGACATTATAGCATCACACAGTTCCATTTTCACGTATTGGTTATGAAGAAGAGAGTATCTGTAATTTGAACAAAATCATTCCTTTTCTTCAAGCTATGGTCAATGCATTTTTATTCACTACTACTATATTCTTTCATCAGTTTTTCAGTCTCTAAACAAATAAATACTTACATAATTATGCCTTACTTGCATTATTATGTCTAACGTCTTTACGCTGATCTTTCATTTTTCTTGAATTATTTTATCTCTAGCGCCCTTCTGATTGATCCGTTTCGTAATAAATCTATATTGCCGCTATTCGCATAACAGTCCTTTGTAAAATTTTGCGTTTCCTTGTTTTTTGTGGGAATGGGTACTTTTTGGCATGCTCTTCAAGAATAGCCATTAAAATCGAGATGGGACCAAAACCCTAATTTTACATAGGACTGTTATGCGAATAGCGGCCATATAGAAATTTGCAACCCATCTTCTGTATTCGTACCAACGCACACTGTTTCCAAAGCTGCAAAAACGTGATCGAAATTATTTTGGCCCAAACACATTGATTTTAGAGTCGCAACGTCTTCAGCAAAGTTGTTCCATTAATTATTCTCCATGTTATAGAAGTTGCAATTCCACGATTAATCCACTCAACAGTGAGGAACGAATTTTACTTTTCTCATTTTGGAATATAAAAATAAACTTTGTTCAGCAAAGTTGTAGCAAATTTTAAACGAAACAACTTTGTTGAAGACAGCATAGTTCTATCCATCTATTTAAAATGAATCTTGTGGAGTTTTCCACAGATTACTCCTAAAACATCTTTTTTTTTTCAATTTAATTTTTCATAGTGATTTTCTACAATTGTTCAATGTTCTACAATATTGTTTGTTATAACGAAACAAACAATTTCTAAGAAAGTTTATTTTTATTTTTAATATGTTTTGGTTTGTTTACAATTTTCACTAGAATAATGCACTAAATTACACTAATTACTTTTTAATCAAAAAATAATGATTTTGGAATCATAGCGTCTTCAGCAAAGTTGTTTTATTACTTACTTTTCATTTTTTAGAAGTTGAAATTTTTTTATTTATCTACCTAAAAGTGAGAAACGAATTTATTCTTTTCTTCTTTGTGCATATAAAAATCCACTTTGCTGAGTGAAGTTTTAGCACATTTTATAAGAATCAACTTCGACGAAGACACTATACTACTATTTGCCATTTTAAATGAGCTAAGGTGAAGTTTTCTTTAAAATGCCCCTAAAAATCATTTTTTGTTATAACTTTTTATAGTGATTTTCTACATTTTTTCATTATTCTACAATGTTATTTATTATAATAAAACACACAAGTTCACGGAAGAAAGTTTATTTTGAACCCTTCTTTTGAATTAGTTATTAGGGATTTTTATTGTAATAATGCACTACTTTCAAACATCTACACAAGAAACAGTGAGAGACAAATGCCTATATCTGGATTGAACGATATTTGACTTATACTTAAATAAAGAAATAGTTGAGTCTGCAGATATTTGCAGGTTTTGAAGATATCTGTTAATAAATTAATGCATTGTTTTGATAAAAATCGTCAATAACCAAAGAAATAAGAGAGATAAAAATATACTTTCTTTGGTTAAATACTTTGTTTTGTTATATCAAACAACATTGTGGAACATTGTAAATTGTAGAAAATCACCTCTAAATGTTGAATTAAAAAAAAAGGATTTTTAGTGGCACTCTGTAGAAAACTTCTTAAAGGTTCATTTAAATAGGAAGACAGAAAGTTTCTTATGAAATGTACTACAACTTCGTTCAACAAAGTGAATTTTTATATGCAAAAATGAAAAAGTAAAATTCGTTTCTTATAGCAACTTTTCCAAAATGAAGAATAATTAAAGAATCATCTTTCCTGAAAGCACTACCATGACTCTAGATTCTATTTGGTCAAAATAATTTCGATCACGTTTTTGCAGCTTTGGAAACCGTGTGCAACGTGTTGATATTTTTAAAACTGCATCGAAAGTTAGAATAATTATTCCTAAAACATCTAGGATAGTTGCCCATAGTTATTCAGTTTTCTGAATTTTCGCAGTTATTTTATCAGAGGTTAGGAGTTATAGGTTCCACAGTTATGAGTACCATTCTGTACAACATTCAGAAAAAATTACGAACAAAAGTAGGCTTATATTTTGTACCAACCATGAAGCTTGAGCTTGAGGTTGATGACCGCACATTTGCTCCTGCGTAGTTACTTCTCCGTGATGGAGTCCTTATGGTTGGTTAGGGAAAGGAATGAAGGAAATATCGTACACCAAGTTTACCTTTGCATCTCCAACGAGTGCGACAGAAAGGAAGGTACATGTCCGTAACCGTGGTAATCATGGATTTTTTATACTTTAACTTTCTACGCTTCCTACTGTTCTTCTTTTGAGCCAAATTTTGGAAATTATATTTGCCTGGAGATATCATCCCACTGTGGGTAACACTACATTTTTTTAGAGTTCAGTGCGAGTCAATGTAGGGAAGGGGTGGGAGTTAACCTGAGTATAAACTTAACTCCTTGAGATTGAGCGAGCTCTGCAACCTTAAGCATGTGTAGCTTCCTTTGAAGAATATTTATTCGCAATGAAACCACAAATACACAAAATGACAAGTTAATTTTTTAGTAAAATTAGCGATATGTCTTTTGAATTAACATACAATTTGCTTCCTAGGTAAATAATAATGGTATTTTAATACACAGTTTGACGTAGAACTACGTCTTTGATCATGGTCTCTAGAGGTGTAAAATGAAAATCTAAAATCGGAACAGGGGACGAAATCATATCCAATTTAAAATGCTTACAACTCGGTTAGTTTTGCAATGGATTTCTATCGTTCTTGCAGTAATCGATTGGAAAATTAGCTGCGCATCCACTCAAATGCAGAATATGGCATTATTTATGTCAACCCTTGTCGAGATGTAGCTTTTTACCTGGGGTGACATTGCGCATTTCGCTTCGAGTAACTCGAATCGAGAGAAATCAAACTCGTTTCGAGGTGGCGTTAGTATTACGTATTATTTTCGACACCCCAATTTTATTGCAGTCTATTTCGAGCAAACATTGACTCGAAAATAAATGTCAGATTTGTCTAGGGGCTTTTTTTTTTTCTTCACATAACATTTATTTGACACGGCACAAATACAATTTAATGTTTAACGGCGCCAATTATATCTGATGACTTAAAAACTAAAGCAAATTTTTTATCCTCGCTGCCGACTACGAGCTGAAATTAAGTCTAACTTAAAACTAGCATGGGATTTCCAATCAGTGATTTGTTGTTCAATGGTCGTCTGATAATCGTCGAATGGCATGTATGGATTCGTTCTGCTGAGCCACGATGTCGTGAGTTGGGACAGAGGCTCGTAGTCCTTGGGTCCTGGTTCTATTGTGCGGGGTCTGGTTGCTGGTTTTGTGCTTAAGGTTCAAACGTGTTCTTGTCGTTTTGTTGGGTGTAGACGGAGGGGAACGGGACTAGACTGGGGCGTGGATGGATTTCAGGAAAACGTATATAAGGGACATGTAGGATAGGTCACGGCTCGCCAAGACATCACGAACAGGAACAGCCGGCTGTCTACCCTCGGCCTGCAGGGAAGCTATTAATTTAGACCTGGCGTCACGGTGTACAGGGCATGACCAAACCACATGCTCTATGTCGTGATAACCTTCACCACAGGCACAGATACCACTTTCCCCGAGCCCAACACGACGGAGGAGCGCGTCAAATCTATAGTGATTGGACATAAGCCGGGACATCACGCAAATGAAATCCCGACCTACATCCAACCCCTTGAACCACGGGTTCGTCGATACTTTGGGGATTATGGAATGTAACCACCTTCCCAATTCCCCTCTGGTCCAAGCATTTTGCCAACTGATGATCGTATTCTGACGTACAAGTGCGAAAAATTCATTAAAGGCAATTGGTCTTTCATAAATATCACCGTTTGTTGCGCCCACCTTAGCCAAAGAGTCCGCTTTCTCATTACCCGGTATCGAGCAGTGAGAAGGGACCCACGCTAAGGTAATCTGAGTAGATTTTTCGGATAAAGCACTCAGATGTTCCCGTATTTTCCCCAGGAAATACGGAGAGTGCTTAACATCTTTCATCGATCGGAGAGCCTCAATGGAACTGAGACTGTCCGTAAAGATGAAATAATGGTCCGTGGGCATTTTTTCGATAATCCCTAGGGTGTACTGAATTGCAGCTAATTCTGCGACGTAAACAGAAGCAGGATTATCGAGCTTATGGGAGACGGTTAAATTGTTATTGAAGATACCGAAGCCAGTGGACCCATCAAGAAGTGATCCGTCAGTGTAGTACATATTGTCGCAGTTGATGTTTCGATATTTATTGGAAAAAATTTTAGGGATCTGCTGCACGCGTAAATGATCCGGGATTCCACGAGTTTCTTCTATCATGGATGTATCGAAAAACACAGTAGAATCAGAAGTATTTGATAAGTCGACACGGGTTAATATTTTGGGACATGTGATTGAAATACAATGTCATAAAACGGGTTTGAGAATGAAGTTCGATTAACCTTTCAAAATTTTCAATCACGGGACGGTTCAAGACCTCACATTTGATTAGAATACGAGAAGACAGGCTCCAGAAGCGGTTTTTCAATGGTAGTACTCCAGCTAAAACCTCCAAACTCATCGTATGGGTCGACTGCATGCAACCTAAGGCGATACGCAAACAACGATATTGTATTCGCTCCAGTTTGATCAAATGTGTGTTTGCTGCGGAGCGGAAGCAGAAACACCCGTATTCAATAACAGACAATATCGTTGTTTGGTAAAGCCTTATAAGGTCTCCTGGATGGGCTCCCCACCATTGTCCGGTTATTGTACGAAGAAAATTCACTCTTTGTTGACATTTTTTCATCAGATACCTCACGTGACAACCCCAGGTGCCTTTAGAGTCGAACCAGACACCAAGATATTTGTGTACCAAAACCTGAGAAATCGTTTTACCCATTAATTGTGTTTGAAGCTGAGCAGGTTCATGCTTCCTAGAAAAAACTACTATCTCAGTCTTCTCCGGAGAGAATTCGATACCTAGCTGTAAAGCCCAAGCAGACAAATTGTCCAAGGTATCTTGCAATGGTCCTTGCAAATCGGCAGCTTTGGCTCCTGTAACAGAGATTACACTGTCGTCTGCAAGTTGTCTTATCGTGCATGAATTTGCCAGACATTCGTCGATGTCATTTACATAAAAGTTGTAAAGAAGGGGGCTTAAACATGAGCCCTGGGGAAGACCCATGTGGCTAATGCGAAAAGTTGCCAAATCGCCATGCGTAAAATGCATGTGCTTTTCGGACAACAAATTGTGCAAAAAATTGTTCAAAATTGGAGAAAATCCTTGTCGGTGAAGTTTACCCGAAAGAATGTCAATAGAAACGGAATCAAAAGCCCCCTTAATGTCCAAGAACGCAGACGCCATTTGTTCTTTACGAGCATACGCCAGCTGAATATCTGTTGAAAGCAACGCAAGACAATCATTCGTCCCTTTGGCACGGCGGAAGCCAAATTGAGTTTCTGATAGTAGACCATTTGATTCGACCCAGTGGTCTAAACGACGGAGTATCATTTTTTCCATCAATTTCCGGATACAGGATAGCATTGCAATCGGCCTATAAGAGTTGTGATTAGAAGCTGGTTTCCCTGGTTTTTGGATGGCGATCACCTTCACTTGCCTCCAATCCTGCGGTACAATGTTTTGCTCCAGGAACTTATTGAACAAGTTCAACAAGCGCCTCTTGGCATTGCCGGGTAGATTCTTCAACAAGTTGAATTTGATTCTATCTAATCCAGGCGCGTTATTGTTACAGGACAGGAGGGCAACTGAAAATTCTGCCATCGTAAAAGGTGATTCTATCGCGTCGTGGCCCGGAGACGCATCGCGAACAATATTTTGCTCAGGAACAGAGTCCGGACATACTTTCCTGGCAAAATCAAATATCCACCTACTTGAAGACTCCTCGCTTTCGTTGACCGTTACGCGATTCCGCATTCTTCGGGCTGTGTTCCAAAGAGTGCTCATCGATGTCTCCCTCGACGTCTCGTTCACGAACCGACGCCAATATCCACGTTTCTTTGCTTTAGCCAAGCTTTTAAGCTTGGTATCAAGCTCCGAATACCGTAAATAGTCGCCAGGTATACCTCCCGTCTGGTAGGCCTTAAACGCGTCGGATCTTTGCGTGTAGACATCGGAGCACTCTTGGTCCCACCACGGAGTGGGAGGCCGTTCTTTGATCGTTACGCCGGGATATTTCTTCGTTTGGGCTTGCAACGCGGCGTCGAGAATCGAGCCCGCGAGGAGGTTGTATTCTTCAAGTGGTGAATGATGTTGAATCGACTCGACCGCTTTTGAAATCATTTCCTCGTATAACTTCCAATCGACATTTCGTGTGAGGTCATACGGAATGTCAATTGGTCGCATGCGAGTTGACCCGTTAGTAATTGAAATAAGAATAGGCAGATGGTCGCTACCGTGAGGATCGAGGATTACCTTCCATGTGCAATCCAACCGTAGCGACGTCGAACATAAGGATAGATCCAAAGCGCTTGGGCGCGCTGGAGGTTTCGGGATACGTGTCATTTCACCGTTGTTTAAAATAGTCATGTCGAAGTCATCGCAAAGGTTATAGATTAAAGAGGAGCGGTTATCATTGTATGGGGAACCCCAAGCCACGCCATGAGAGTTGAAGTCTCCCAAAATCAAACGTGGCGAGGGAAGAAGTTCTATTAAATCAAAGAGCAGCCGTTGCCCAACCTGTGCTCTGGGGGGAATATATATTGAGGCAATACAAAGCTCTTTACCTTGTATTGTCATTTGACATGCGACAACTTCGATGCCTGGAATCGAGGGGAGGTTAATACGATAGAAAGAATAGCACTTTTTAATCCCTAAAAGTACTCCTCCATATGGGGTGTCTCGATCAAGGCGAATAATATTAAAATCATGGAAGTTGAGATCAATATTTGAAGTAAGCCAAGTTTCACAAAGGGAAAATGCATCGCAGTTGTTTTTATTTATCAAAACTTTAAACGAATCAATTTTTGGTAAAATACTTCTACAATTTCACTGTAAGACAGAGATAGAATCCTTCATATACGCAGTTGAATTAGGCATCGAAGGATACAATCGCTGCAAGGAGAGGCCATTGGGCAGTCAACTGCTTCAAAAATGATCTAACTGTTGGGAGGAATGCTGTAAGAAAAATTTTAATTGGATCGGGTACATTGAAAGTTTCAAAAATCCAGTCCACAATGTCAGAAAATTTCACTAATCCAGAGTTTGTTTCATCAACTGGGAGTGTAAAAGGAGCAACTGGGGTTTTAGATGTTCCTGGCAGTGCTGGGAACTCCTTCTGGGACTTTAAATTTGCCAGCCCAGGAGGAGTTTGCTTCGGTTTTTCCGCAGCACTGTTTGGTTTGTTTGTAACTTTCATTTCACTTTGAGAAATCTTAGGACCTTTTCTGGGAAGTTTAGGAGAGGAAATATTTTTCCTCTTTCTAGACTCCCCAGGATTGGCGAAAGATGCTCCCGCTGGTGAATCGTCAGAATCGGTTTCATCAGAGGACAACAGATCGAAGGGGTTCGAAGTAACGGGAGAAGTGGTAACGGTCTTCTTCAGCATGTCAGCGTAGGAACGCTTTGAACGCTCTTTGAGAGACCGTTTTATTTTATCCCTGCGCTGCATGTACACCGCACATGTCGAGAGATCATGCAGATTTTCTCCGCAGTGAATACACTTTTCAGCGTTAACACTGCAAGAATCTTCCGCATGAGACTCCCCACACTTGCCACAACGTGCCTTATTGCAGCAGTAGGCGGCTGTATGGCCTAACTGCTTGCAATTCAGGCAGTTCATGACGCGGGGCACGTAGAGCCTCACAGGGAGACGAACCCGGTGGATCGAGACGTGGCTTGGTAGTGCAGACCCGGCGAACGTAACTCGAAACGAGTCTGACGGAGTGTATACTGTTTTGCCACCGATGATCGATGCTGACCGCAATTGCTTGCAGTCGAGCACCTTTACTTCGGGACACGTTTTGTTCTTAAAGCACCCTTTGGCACTTTGCAGTATACACTCGACGGACAGACTCGAATCGGTTATGACACCGTCGATCTCCACGTCTCGTGCGGGTATGTAAACGCGATACTCGCGTGTGAAGAGCTCAGAGCAAGCTATATCGTTGGCCTCTTTCAGGTTACCGACCACGACACGGAGCTTGTTAGGCCGGACCTTGGAAATTTCGGTCACGCCCTTGTACTCCTTCATCAGGTCTTTAGAAATCTGCAAGAGGTTCAACTTTTTCGATTTCGGTCCTGCCTTTGGCCGAAAATAAACAGTATAGCTGCCCTGGGCTCCGTCTGGGTAAAGCCTGGGGCGAGGGGGGACTGAAGAATGAACAGGGGAGGGGGTAACAGAAGGGTCAGGGTCAGAGGGGTTCGGGGATGGTGGCGCGGGAGGCGAGGGATCTACATCCATCGTGCTAAGTCTAGCGCACTAGCGCTGACAAGAACACGTACCTTTTTATTTCTCCCTTCCAGTAAGGTTGGTTGTCCGATCGTTCGAAGTAGCAGCCGTTACAGCCAGCAGCACCAATACAGCAGCACCAAACAGCCACCAGCAGCGAGCCAGGTGTGAGATCACTCCACACAGCGATACAACTCGCTGACACTGATGGCTTCTTCTTTTTCCTCGTTTGTGTCTCGTCCACTGCTGTAGCACAATCCAGCCAGCAGCCAAATCGGCTTACGCACCAGCTGGCAGTCACGATGCGAAACAGTTGCACAAAGGCACGACCTTGAACCCGGATTTATTTCACTTGACCAGGCAAACAATGCCAACACTTGTTCACACGTCTTTTGTTTTATACTCTATCGGACCGATCACCAAACACGTCCAGTACTGATGCGTGTTCGGCACAGAATGATGTCTAGGGGCTTGACAACTTTGTTTTCATGAAAAATATTTCGGTAATATTTTACGATATCGGCTGATAAATTTTGATATTTATCGTTTATCCGACACATTGACATCACACTGACGCTTAATAATGCAACAATAAATACTTTGTAATAGCTAATATTGGAAATATTCCACCATATATCAAAAGTGTCTTGCCCCTAGAGATTGGTATTTTTCACGTTTATAATAAGATGTGTCCTTAAAGCAAAATATTAATCTTTGAATGTTTTTCTACGATTCTTCTAGTGACGAAAATGGTTATAGGAATATACAAAGACGTAAACAATAAGATATGAGTATTTGGCTTACATTAAAATGAAACAAAGTTAGTTATTTTCTGATGCAAAAGAATTTTTTTCCATGGTTTCGTCAACGTTTCAAGATAAGGCGGGGAGCACTCAAACCTATTTTAAGTACAATATTTCCCTCCAAACTGCACTAGTACAATTCCTGCTCCGTTAAAGTTAGCCCCTACTTTGAATCTCCTCGCTAGTGCACCCTACCAAATTAATGTTTTTTCCGCTCCACAAATGTTTAGTGAAATTATTTATGTTTTAGTCAACAAACTTAGGTACAAACGAATGTCTTCAACCTATCGACCATTTTTTATCACTTTCGAGCTAAAAAATGCTCGATCAAACCATTACGTAATGCCAGTTTTGCTCGAAGATAAACTGCAATAATACGCCATCCACTCGTTCCGAGCTCGATTCGAAATCGGCAATGTCAAATGTGGTCGAAACGAACAGAAATCAGTCGAAACGAAATGCGCAATGCCACCCCTGGATTGATCGCCTGGACCTGGATTGAAGCTTGTCTTCCCTAGCACGGCCGACAGAATTATATACTTAGTAAACCGGAAATGTACTCTTTTGACTATATGAGAGCCTGTCTCTGCTCAGATATATCGTTTTACTAGTAGATGATGACTAGGGCGTTTATTTTAGATGTTAGGTGATGCCATATGGCATCATTCGTCGGAAATAGGTTAGCTTTGTTCTAGAAAAATGTTTTCTGTCTTCAAGGATTCAATTTTTGGTACGAGGAGAAACGTTTTATCCAACTCCGAACGATTGATATCCCTGTATAGAATAGAAAATATTCACGAATTTCCAAAGTATAATTGCTGCACTGAAATTAAACGCGTATGTTGTAATTCTCACTACTACGAATTTTGTTTTCAAATACGAATTATTTTTAAGCGATTGTTTGTGTGCTAGCGGAGCTTACAGATGTGCAGAATGCCCCAGATAAAAAGATTTCGACAACTCTTGCTGCGAAGCTTTGTGCGATGTTCCAGTGTACCCTCCTTTTGATTGATTATACGTCATTTGAATATGCTTCCTTACTTTAATTGTGCCTTTTATTTTTAAGGGGCGATCCACATTCCACGCGAACAGTTTGAGAGAGAAGGTATGCGAAATGCCCACGGTCCATACAACAAATTTAGAATTAATATGAGCAGTCGTTCACAGAGAGGGGGGCGGGGGGGTTTCAAAAACCGGTGCACGTGAGTGGCCCTTAAGAAGTATTCGACAGTAGAATGACCACATATAGCAAAGCATGTTTTTTGAAATAGATTACTTCTCTCAGGAAGTTCGGCTATATAGGGATGTGAAATGAAAATCTAAAACCGAAAAAAGTGAAAAATATGTCCAATTTCAAATGCTAATAAATCGATTAGTATTTGATGGATTTCCTTCGTCCTTGCAGCAATAGATTGGAAAATCTTCCAAGATTCTTCCCAAATGCAGATAATTGTAATTTTATTTTTCAAACTATTGTACTATTGAAAATAATCAAGCCTTGTCAAAACGAAAACTTCGGCCTCTGATTGGTCGTTATATGATTGCTTCCCAAGCACGGTCGACAGAATCATAGACCTTGCCATTTGAAATGTGCTATTTGGCCTATATAAGAGCCTGTTTCACCCGAAGCCGCTCATTATAATTCTAGACTGCAACAACAGCAGTCCTCCCTTAGCAGCAGCAGTAGATACAGCAGCAGTAGCAGTGCAGCGTACAACGGCCACAGCTGTGGTATGGCAACGGATAGCGGAGCGCGTCTTAGCGTCGATAGCAGGACCAGGTGATGCAGGGCAGCAGATACCAATGGCAACGGAAGCGTCCACTGCTGTGGCAACGGGGATAGCGCAGCGGTTGACGTTGGTCTCAGCATCTATACAAGCAGGGCCAGCTGATGCAGTGTGGCATTTTAGTGAAATGCTATCTCTGAGCGATAGCAGGCAGCAAATGCATACAATGAAAAGAACGTTCTGGAAAGCTTTTCAGTGTTTATTTTCTCCCAAGGAATACTTTATTCGCACTGCCAGTGATAACGCAAAGATGTGATCGGCATCTTATCAAACATTGAATTAAACAACAAATTGTCCTTTTCAGGATGAAATAAAAACCTAATTGAAGAGTTAATATTATCTCTTAAATCAATTTACACTTTCAAGAAATTTGGAACAGATACATATTTGGCTTCATCTCCGTGTCTCAGGACGTACTGAATTATTTTTTCCTTTAGTCATGAGCACAACATCCGAAAAGCTTTTATTTTCAGCATAAAAAATATTTTTTCGCATAATTGAAATTCAAAAATTATCAAGTCCAAATCATGACAAGCAACTATATTATTGAGAATGGTCAATCCTTGTTGAAGCGCGAAATTTGACTGATCTGATTAGTCTTTAAGGTGAAACCTCATTGAATCCAAAAATGGCCGACTTCGAGTCACCACTTCGAATTTTCGAAAGCACAAGACTCGGAAACAGTTAAGGCTTTCCCTGTGAAAATGCTATTTTATGTTGAAATAAAATTTTCAAAAGGAACACAATGAGTATTTCCGAGTCTTGAGCTTTTGAAAATTCAAAGTCTTGACTCGAAGTTGGCCATTTTTGGATTCAATGAGGTTTCACCTTGATATGATTGCTTCCCAAGCACGGTCGAAAGAATCATAGACCTTGCCATTTTAAATTTGCTATTTGTCTGTATAAGAGCAAGGATGGGAATTATCGACTGAAATGGCTATCGATAGTTATCGATGATTTCCTATTACTATCGATAGGTTTTTCATCCCAATATAAGAGCCTGTTTCAGTCGAAGCCGCTTATAATAGTTCTAGACAGCGACAACAGCAGTCTTCCCTTAGCAGCAGCAGTAGCAGTGCAGTGGATACCAGGCGGATAGCGGCCACAGTTGTGGCATGGCAATGGATAGTGCACTAGTTGAAGCGGATCTCAGCATCGATAGCAGCTGGGCCAGCTGATGCAGGGACAGCGGATACCAATAGCTGCGTATAGCGTCCAAAACATGAGCATGGCTACGGATAGCGTAGAAGTTGCAGCGGGCTTAGCATCGATAGCAGCTGATGCAGTGAGGCACTTTAGTGAAATGCAGTTTCTGTGCGATAGCGGGCACTAGTTAATGCATTCAATGAAAGGTTGACTCATTTTGACAACACATGAGCCGTCTAGTTTTGAGTGTTAAATCAGCTTTTCACTGTTTATTTTATCACAAGGAATACTTTATTCGCACTGTCAGTGATAACGCCAAGATGTGATCGGTATCTTATCCTATATTGAATTGAATAACAAATTAAAAAATGACTGACACGCAAGCAGCCGGGCTTTCTTGTAAAAGTATTCTATAGTATTCATCCTTGCGGTCGCGGCTTTGCACGCAAACCTCCTGTGATTTTTTGGAATAAAAATACTGACTGAAAGCCGGAAATCAACTTCAAACACCATTTTAAATTACCAGAAGGCAAAAACAGCCTATGGTCAAATATCCAGAGGCCGAAAATCAACTCCTAATAATATTTATATTAAAATGGTGATTCCAGATTCCTGCTAAACAGCCGTAGATGACCTAAAATGAATAGAATTTCAATATGGGTGTTTCCAGAGCCCATAAGTCAAAAATCAACTTCCGATGGTATTTTCAAATCAAAATTGGGGACTTTCAGTTTCTGGAAAACAACTCAAATGGTCAATTAGTGGAACCTGGATGATGCCCAGAGACCGAAACTTAAGTAGAAGCCATTTTGAATTCCAAATTAGAAAAGAAGTCCCCCGTGACGATTGTATTTTGGTTGCGGTTAGGTTAGCATTTTACCAATTATTCTTCGCACTTATTCTTTTTACTACATTACTTACTTTCACGATGTTCAACAGTTATGACTTTTCAAAGTAGATACTATTTGAGCAATCCGGGAAAATGCATTTGTTTTTTTGTCGAAGAAAATTAGCAATTCTAAGGTGTCGTACACAAATTACGTAACGCATGAAGGGAGCAGGGGGGTTGAGTCAGCGTTACTTATTGTTACATAAGGGGAATCGGGGTAGTTGAGACAGTTACGTAACTGAAATGTTTCCTCAAAATTGAAAATTTGGAGTGGGGTCAGGTTGTTCCGCGTTACGTATTTTTAGGGGGGGAATCAAAACGAACGTTACTTATTGTCACATAGGAGGTGGGGAGGGGGTCTGAAATCTAGATTTCTAGCGGTACGTGATTTGTGTACGATACCTAATTTTAAAATCTATTGATATTATACTGCCGTTCCAAGCATAACTGTCCCAGCATACATAAGGTTTGTGTAGAACATGGGACAACTATTCTTGGAACGGCAGTATAGTATAGTTCAATAACCGATAAATAATTCCCACAGCAGTCGAACTTTTCGTGTTATTTGAAACCTTGATTCCAAATCCATTTTTAATATACAGGGGCGAGTTTATGCATAACATACAACTCAAAAATCGTACTTTAATTTCTTCAATCAGTTGCATACATTGTATATATTTGTTGTTGATTTTTTTTTAGGTAGAGAAAGGAAAAATCATCATTCCATGGCTTAACTAGAGTATCATTCGGCATGCATTACATAAAAAAAGATTATTGACGAAGTTTGAATAAATACAAGTCTGTTCAAACACAGATGGTAAATAAACCGTTCTTGGTGATCAAATGAGTCATATCGGGCTCAAAGCTGTTGGTTTTCCTTTGTTTCGACTAAGGGCGGATAAAATTTTCCATCCCCCACTCGTCAGTCATCTTATTTGTTATCAATAATGTAAAACAACAAGAAACACAAATACAGCCGCAATTCTCGCCGGCACCGATCGGGTCGCGATCCTCGCGGTTGCCGAATGTCAAAGCTATCAGTTTATTTTGTTTTAATTTGTTCATCCATTTTAAACATTACACGAAACGAGGGCCGTTCGGGGTGGTGGTGGCAACGATGGCGTGTGCAGGTTTCTTTGATTGGCACGCGTAAGATCTTTTTCTTATTTTTCATCTTCTACAGCGAGGCCTTTGCGTTGAGAATATTTTTATTTCCCTACGGGAAGGTACAGTACGGCTCTTCTCTTGCGTTTCAAGTAAATCGTTTAATTGGAAGCCTCGGTTGGGCCGGGTTGAAATCGCATTTGTTTGTTTGTTGTGTAAGTTATTGGATAGCTTACAACAAGTTGATTCGACTGTGCTGCCGACTGCTGGCACAGACCCGTGGGAGTTCAGCTCGCGGAAGTTGACTGTACAATTGGCCCGCGTTGTTTCTAGAACCAATTTGGTACAATGTGACACAACCCGGCTTATCGCTGGAGTATCATCAGCGCTGTGGCATTGCTACCTTCGTTCGCCACCGCATCGGCCATCGTCCGAGCAGGCAAAAACTGCATATGGAACAAGTCCTCCCACGGTCGAATGTCTTGAGAGGGAAACCTCGCGATCGGCAGGCTCGGCATTGGAATTCTCAAGCCAAGCCAGCCAGCAGTGCTGGAATGTGCGTAATTGAACCCATAGGTTGCCGAGTGCCAATATTAATGGGTGAAAACACAAAAGATGCCCATAACCTTCGGCGATGGTCGCGCTTTGCGTTTCGAAATAACCGTTGGGACGCAAACGCACCACTCTCAGAGGTACCGCAATTAGCATACAATTCGTGGCGTGCACATGATACGATGCTGGGGATGGGGCGAGAGATTCCGAACACGCCTGACATGGCACTTACCGGGGTTTGACCTTTACTATGATGCGATAATTTCAGAAGCTAGTTTGGACACGTCTATATGGTAGCGCTTCAACTCGAGAAGCAACACCTGAGGACCACTTATCCGCAGCAAATTGCGCCTTGCAGCTAACTTAACTCACGCTCTTGTCTTGTCGTGGGACAAAGCAAAACAATTACCTCCGATTGATTCAATCGTAAATAATCAAATTACCCTTACCTAACCACCTTTCTTAACCACCCACTTCACATTGAGCAGTGAATTTGCCAATTTTCGCCACTTACTTAAACCAGCACCAAACACTTGAGGTCCTCCATTGGCATTGATTTTCGATTCGATTTAATTGTTTTCTCCCTTCGCCCACCGTATCGTAATTGATCTTGTTGCCAATCGGATCGAAACACAACGGATTGTACCATATATTATTCCAACGCAGTTTACATACATTTTCAAGTATCTACCGGCACTGCACTTGCCACAGAAAGTAAATCAGTAGACCACGAAAAGTGTTTTTTGTGTACAAGTAATACGATCATCACCAGGTACTCTCGACTCGATGGATGAAAGGCGCGCGCGCAATGTTACTGCGTGAGAGGAATTCAAGCCGTTTTGCATTCCATGTCTGTTTCTCGTCGTCGACGGCGACGTCGTCATCAACCTCATCCTCATCGATAAAACAACATTGCATCAAGTGAGAAGTGTGTTTCTGTGCCGTTTTTTTTTTGCTTGCTTGTTTTGTTTTTGCTCGGCGATACTTTTCGCTGCAGCTGCAGAAGAAAGCACAAATCGGACTTCAAGCAAGCAAATACGGGTCAATTGCGGTGGGCGGTTTGTGTATTATGTAAGGCGCAACCAGATTTGCACAGCCTCCTCCTTACCAGACGGATTGTGATAATGATCGACAATTTCACGATCGAATTATATGTTTACTGATCGCTAGGAGGCTTTTTTTGTTCAAAGTTGAGTGGCCGCGCTGCGGTTGCAGTCCTACCGCACAAGAAGCCAGCTTTCGTTTTGTATACACTAACAATAATCTAACACATTTTTAATGATTTTTAAACGGGCTAAAATTGATAAGTGCTGCTTACGGCGGGCATTACAGATTCAATTCAGTACGACAAATATTGAATTACTAATACCTTATTCGATAATAATACGTGATACATTAGACCCTAACGGATATTGAATGAACATTTGCTACTTTGAATGAGTAGATAAAAAAGACGGCTGACGGTGATAAGTAAAATTGTGTAGCCCAAATTAAAATTACTTTTACTACAAATAAGTTTCTCTTAGTTCAAGTGAAAAAGCGAAAAGTTAAATCAACTCTTTTTTCTAGCTTCAACGTTCATTCATATGATGAAGGATTATAATTTATTTAAAATCTAGGAGCAAAATTATTTCTATTTTTTTATTTTGACATTCCTAAAACGGTATGAACCAAGCTGAGACATAAGGCAAACAAACCATTTTGTCACGTTAGTGGTTTTTTGTGATGTCGTTATTAGCAGAAAATGTTATTTTTCTCATTTTACTCAAAGAAAACGGAGGCTGAAGCGCATCGAGAGTTGGAAAAAGGTTACGAAAATGCTGCTCTAAGTGGAACAACGTGCCGTGATTGGTTCCACCGTTTTTAATACCGTAATCCCGTTGTAGGAGTAAGCGTGAAGGAAGGCCAAAACCATTCGAAGACGCTGAATAAAAGGCTTTGTTGGATGAGGAGCCATGCCAAAAATAGGATCAACTTGTTTTGATATTGGGTGATATTGGGAGTTAACAGCCAAGCAATTTCTAAATGATTGAATGCTTTGGGATTTAATCAAATAATAAAAACTTGAAATGATTTGAAACCAAAGCACGCTGAGCGTCCTTTTTTTTCTTGTGAATAACTGCTCCAGTGGCAAAAAAGGAAGGGTTTTCTTTTACAAAAAGTGATGAGTGATAAAAAATGGATTCATTACAGCAATCCAAAGAAACAAAAATCTTGGGGACTCCCCGATTATACTTCTACATCATCGTCTGTTTTTGGTGGGACTAGGATGGTGTTATTTATAACAAGCTGTTGAAACCAAACAAAACTATCACTTGGGAACGGTATCGACTACAACTAATGCGATTATGCCAAGCATTGCGCGAAAAACGGGCAAAATACGAGCAGGAGTACGAAAAAAGTTGTTCTTTTTCATGACAACGCTCGACCTCATACTGCAAAAGTCGTTGAAACTAGTATACAAATGCTTAAATGGGAAGTCCTACCTTACCTACCGTATTGTCCAAATATTGTGTCTTTTATTGTAGCTCTGCCAGAAAGATGGGACAAAGTTGTAGCTAACGATGAGTAATACAATGAATCATTTGTTAAAAACAAAGGCGAAAAGTAAACTGAGCATTTAATAATAGGCTTTGGAAAATTTTTGTTATAAAAAAAATGTTTTTTAGACTTTATATGTTAATATTCTAAAAGTGTTATATTTTTTTTGGGTTTTTTTCACTAATCATATTATTTGGTGTATTTTAAAGATATTTATAACTTTTGAAACGAAATTTTTAGAAATTTTATAAATGTGATAGAATCTTTAGGTTTTTCTGTATTATTTCACAAATTTCATAAATTTTACTAAGTCCATAAATTTTATAGGTTTTATGGATTTTAAAAGAGTTTTTAAAGATTTTGCAGACTTCATGTGAATTCTTTAGACAAAAGGTTTTTTTCGGTGTTATAGATTTTATAAATTTTACTTATCTTGGAAATTTGATTAATTGCATTGTTTTTAATAGCCCTTTGAAAATTTTGAAGATTTAAGATTTTGAAACTTTTAATTTTATGTGTCAACAAACAATGAAGTTTATGAAGATTATAACAATGAACATTTTGAAAATTGCATTTCAAAGAAAATTAGTCAAGGATTCTATAAAAAATCAATTTAGAGCGACAATGTTGCCAGATTTGATTATTTTGTACATTTGAAAATTCATTTCGCGTTTCCGGCAAAAAAATATGGTCTAATTTTGAATTTGACAGTTCCATCGTATTTCTGAGAAAGTTTTACACCAAAAACACTTATGACACAGAGGTACTCGAGCAAAACTCGAGTTCGGCAAATGCAGCCATTTTGATTTTAAATTTGATAATTTCATCATGTTCCTTGGAAACATTCACATAACAAACAACTATCATCCCGAGGTAATATGAGCCAATCTCTAATTTTATTTTAAATTTGATGGTTTCATCGTATTTCTTGAAAAATTTTACGTAAGAAACACTTATCACCCCGTGGTAATAAGAACCAATCTCGAGATATAGCATTTTTACGAAAATAGTTCTGAATTCCGTAATTATTTTTCGTAAAAATGTTATATCTCAGGATAGACTCATATTACCTCGGGGTGGTAGGTGTTTCTTACGTAAAATTTTTCAAGAAATACGATGAAACCATCAAATTTAAAATAAAATTAGCTGCATTGGCCAAAATATGCAAAATTTAATTTTTAAATACAAATAATCTATCTGGCAACACTGCCGGTCAAAAACAATATTTTTTCTGGATTCCTTGGTTTATTTTCTTCAAAATTCATCTACCACTATTTTTTGGGTTTCTTACGTCCATAAATTATACAATAAAATAATTACGAAGTTTTTTCGTAAAAATGTTATATCTCGAGATTGGCTCATATTACCTCGGGATGATAGTTGTTTCTTATGTGAAAGTTTCCAAGAAACACGAAGAAATTATCAAATTTGAAATCAAAATGGCTGCATTTGCCGAAAAATGTAAATTAAGTTTTCAAATACAAAAATAAATTATCTGGCAACACTTCCGGTCAAAACTTATATTTTTTCTGGATTCCTTGGTTTATTTTCTTCAAAAATCATCTATCAGTATTTTTCGGACATCTTACGTCTATGAATTGTAAGAAAAAGAAAAAAGAGATTTTTGACTAAAATTGCGTGACTTTGCAATAAAGAGGGGGGTCCTAGAGAGCGGGGGGTATTCCAATCGACACCAAAATTGGGATTTTTCCAAATAGACAGTAGATGAATAATTCCCTCAACTTTGAGCAAAATCTGTGATGGTCGTGTCCAAGTGGCATGTACATTTCGTATGGAATGACCCATAAGTAAGTGTATATATTTGAAGGAAATTAGATAAGGAAAACAGGGAATATTTATATTTTGACCAGAAGTGTTGCCAGTTATTTGGATATCCAAAGAAAAGTTTTATTTGTAATTTGGTATTTTGAAATTCTACCTTGAACATAACAGAGAAATGTTTTTTTTTATTTATGGAGTTTTTTCTTGGAATAGGTTCTGAAAAAGACCACTGTGAGGTGGTCCAATCGGCACTAAAGTTGGGATTTTTGCAAAGTGACCTTATATGAACAATTCTTTAGACTTTGAATCAAATATCGTTAGCATGAGGTGTGCACAGTTAAGATGAAATGGCCCGTAAGTGTTTCTATCAAAACTTATGTGGCGAGTTGGTAATCAGGAGCGGCGTACATCAGAGAGCCTCGAACATTTTGATAAAATACCACACAAGAGAAATCATGTATAAGATTTTTGTATTTTTTATAATAATTTTGTCACAAAAGAAATGACATAAAAACATCCCTCAATATTTTTCAGAGAAATAAAATGTGTGAATCTACATAATAAGACAAAACTTGACTGAATTCAAACATAGAAGGTAAAACCAATCGATTCTACCAAGTGTTCCACAAAGCTGTGAATTTAACCACCACATTCGGTCAAACCACAATCTATTCAATCACAAATGAATAACGATGACTGGTAACCGGTTGACGTAACACGGTTTAGGATAATCAAACCATACACCGGGAAAAGAAATACATACTTAAAAAATACACATTGCCATGTTTGATGATCGGTTGGTGATCAGCGTCGGGTAACAACTAATGGAGGCTAAAAATGCAACCTTTCATTAACCCGAAAACGGCGTTCGTAGCGAAAATCTGCTTCTGCAGCGAGAAAGAAAGGTTGTTTGCTGGTGAAGTCATGCCGTGTCGTACCGATCGCGCTGCTGCATCATCATAATCGCGCATATAAGGTGGAATTATGCACCGAGTGAATGTGGCCGAGGCTGACGATGCCACGCCGACGTCTGGTTGTTATTGATGGGCAACGAGGGGCGATTTATCATAATGTATAACCAAGTGTTGCTGTTTCTCTTGGGGGTTGCTGAAGGAGCTCAAGGGTTGGCGTGGTGAATGCTGAAATAAAAGTGCTTCTCATGAACAACGTGAACGATGACTCCGAAATGCATCAACTGGGATAGGGTGGGAAAATGGTAACTAATTGTTACTTTAGTACCTTCGCTTGGGAAAACATGTGAAGCCATTTGGAAATAGTTGAACCATTTGTTTTTTAGTAGTACACGAAGAAAGTCTGCAATCATCAAATGGAGTGCTTAGCGATACTAAACATCGTACAACCACGCCTTTACACACGTGGTGATTAGTCTGACCCACCTATTAAAGGGTGCTAACACGTTGTTCGATCGGTTGTTCTACATACGAGCATGAAAAAGTACATGCTCCTCTTCAACACCTCGTAATTCGAGTGAACTTAAATACTTTACAAATTGCTAACGTTCGCCTTTTTCCGTCCATACATCGGACATCGCTCACCCGTAGCGTAAAATGTTTACACAGCAATTAAACTAATGTGTGATGCTCTAGCCAATCCAGCCACGCCAAGCCAAACTGAACCAGTAAGTCAGTCAGCCGATCGGTAGGTACCATAATGCTTATAGCTCTGCTCTGCTAGTAGTACTTCAACGATTTAATGGTTAGGCGGATGTAAGAAATAGCAGCCCAGCAGTGAAGCGAAGTTGTGTTTGGGAAGCAAAGCGGAAACGGGCACCTGGCGTGGAACATTAATCTAAGCAATAGCGCGTCGATTGAAATTGGGAAGAGAGCTCCGATACTGCAAACTCTTCACTGACGGCGGGACGCTTCAAGTGGGTTATAATGAGCATAGATTATGGTGAGAGCAAAAAAAAGCAACACTATTCCAGTTCGAGCTAGCATCGGGGTTCCCGCTGTGCGTTAGTTTGCCTCGTATGGGGCAGGCTGGCAGGGAACGATTGCGGATTAACGCTGAGACTCGGTGAATGAAGGAATGAATAATTTGATTAACATTCATGAGAATTTGCGATGAATTACAATTTGAGGCGTGAAACGATGTGCAGCTAAGTCGAACGTTTCGAAGGTTTAGAATAATAAACTCGACTATTTTGCTAGTATTATAACATGTTAAGTTATTTGACCTTCAAGATGCTAGTAGCAAAAAATCTATCTTAATGAGTTATTTATTCGCAACGGAAAGATATTAGCACAGAACATTAAGTACGAATTGATTTCTCTAATTGTCAAATTAAATTAATCGTCAGACCAATAATAATTGTTATTATAAGTGCCTCGATCTGCAACATAAAACGCAATTACCGGGAAGCTTCATAAACATTGATCGATCAACAATTTTTATTTTAAATCATTTAGAATTGACGTCGCAAAAAAAACCGTAACTTGAACCGTTCCGCATTTCAACCTTCGACATAATAAGCTCAAATCATTCGTCATGCCAATAATACACCCCCGCATCGGCGCATGCCCACTAATCGGAATCCAGTTCCTGGTAGTAAAAAAACCTAAACTATATACCAACAATTTATGTGGTAAACAGAATCACATACATACGAACAGCTTCGAGGTAAATTGTAACGACGAACGCCTCCATGTCCGAGCGAAGCTTACTAGCGGGAGATCGATCGATCGATCCGCAATTTGTGTTGTTGTGGCAAAACGTCACGCAAAGATCGAGTGGAGCAGCGAAAATGCGTCACATTTGCGTGCAGCAATCATAACCTTAGCAAAAACACGAGCAACAAAGTTGTTACCACCAGCTAGAGTGTGGCCAGGAAGAATACCATTTTTTATGCTAAGGTAAATGAAGTTGTCCAGTTCAACAGATGATGAAACGTCGAACAGCGTCCAACCAGCTGTGGGTACCCTTCAAGTAACACAGCCAGAAGAAGTGCGGAAAGTGAAAGTCAGCTTCTGACCCCTGTGGATTTTTTTCGCGTTCCACAGATCTACAATTCGATCAACACAGGAAAACACACCAGCGAGCGTAGGCATGTTTGAATGTACACCGCCGGCCCCAAGATCGTCGACTGGACGGGTTGTCTGGTAATCGAAATGCGACTGGAGCAGCACCGCGCCGGGGGTGTGTGCATACTGTCCCTTTAATGTATGTAAAAGTTGGATTGCACAACTGCGCCGGGGGGATGCTCACGTAATATATATTCGTCACGCTTCATAGGGCCGCCAGGTGAATACGCGCAGTGCGTGAATATCCCTGCAAAATATTGCTCGGAACGCTGATTCGATTCGACGGCTGGAGTGTCTCTCAACGTGTGTGTGTGCTGTATGGTTTTTGCACACCTGGACGTACCAGGTCCGCTGCGAGATGAACATAGATATTTAGCTGTCGTAATCACTACTTTACCGACTTACGACTCATGAAGGGTGCTGCGTGGTCAGTCGACTTTTCGCTCGGATAAATAAACACAGAGTAGATTTTATTGCCTGGCTGGGTTAGGGGTTTTACCGCAGTGCTCATCAGTCACCCCTTCGAAATTCAAAATTAAGTTTTGCAACCGCACTGATGAAAAACCATCAAACTATTGAAGTGCTGGATCAATAATTAGGTCCTTCGCATACCTCTTTTTATTACCAATTCTCTGCAATAATCAACAGTAGTTATCATATTTATGCATCACCGTAAGGTTTGCCCGCTCTCCAGCGGGTAAAGAAAAAAACGCTTTTGATGAGAGAGTTGAAAAAAAAAACGAAGCAAAAACTAATTAAATTATATGTACAAACTATTGTCATGGAAGGCGATTGGCACAACACTGCAAAATTTATCAAAATGCTCATAGATAGAAAATGAAATAACTGTGTTAGTTGTGTTAGTAAATTATACAATCCCATTAAAGCTAGGAATTCTGAAGCTTTACCTAATAAAAATGGCAAACTTTATTAGAATATCCCTATCAGTGAAACAGATACAAGGTTTTTAAAGTAGATTAACAAAAAATATCGGAACAGAAAAAAATAAAAATAAAATGCATAAGAATAACCAACCAACGGGAACTCATTGGGAACTAATAATAAAATACATGAAAATAATTTCAGGTATGAGAAAAAATATTAAAACGATGGCAAACAAATCATTTACAGGCAGGAAATCGAATCGATATAGGATATAGATTTCCTATGAGAAAAATCATTAATGCGAAAAAAGTTAATTGTGTTGACAATGATGGGTTGTTCGCAGACTTCACAGCAGTATCATTTTGAGCGCTCCGTTCAGACTAGCTGCATATTATAGGGTCAAACTACCTTGAATAGTCCACGTCTTTTAATGAATCACAGGTCAGACTAACTTAATTTATGCAAAAACTCAAGAAGTTTACAGAAAACATCCATCGGCAAATATCTTATCCAGTTAATCTGCTTCCAAATCACGAGAAAACATTTGTAAATTACAATTTATATCAAGAGAATAAACAGTTTTTTGTCAGCGTTGTCCACTGAAGGAAGTGGTCCATCCAAGGTAGTTCTACCCCACGTTATGCCACGAAGCTAACAGAATGAGATGATTCGAAAATATGCGGAACCTATCATACAATATAATATACATTGTGGTACGATTTGTCCGTAGGTGCAACCTGTGGATTGCAAACGGGGACGCCAGGTCAAAAATAAATTTCAAATCCAAATTCATAATTATATTTTGTTAGTTTTTAGTTTTACATAACTACTTGCATTTTTTGCGGAAATGATTGTGATTACTTTCCTAAGCTGTGATTTTCAAAATTCGTAGTAGAATAGGTAAGATCAAAGGCCACGAGTTGCCTTTGAGAGGTTAAATGAAATGGTGGCGTAGGCAGGCTTCGGAAAAGTACTGCGGTGCGACACTATACTGATGACTGGGCCCTCTTTTTACTATGACAGCCTCATGAATAAGCTATTCATGAGAGCTCACATACATCTAAAGCTTACACAACCAACGAAGTTGTCTTGTGTTGTGAACAACAGATCATTCTAAGTCATGTATTTTATTCGTTTGGACAGGACAGCCTCGTTTGTTCATTTTGAGGATGGCCTGTTGGGCGCTGTTGACAGTCTACTGATCGGCTGCTGCTGTCATCGCACTCCTTCGTATCTTTTATATTTTCCCTTTGTTCATATTATTCCCCACGTGAGAAAAAACGTGTTCCGCACCACCACGCTTCCATTATAGCATCGGCCTTACGCTCGTGAATCATAATCATCTGACAGCCCGTTCGGATTAGTATCTTTTGTACTGTTTCGGAACCAGTACAACGAATGTGTGTTGTTCATAACGCATTTGGTGCTTTAGCGAATGTTCAATGTATTGGACGGCTCAAAATCAAAACATTTTCGAAGCATCAACCGGTGCTAGTATTGCCATGAAGATTTGTACTGGTATTGGTAATATTTTTCACACTGCTGCTATCGTTAAAGCAATAATCAATACTGATGATTTCGGTACTGACTAGGTTAATGCAAATATGAACTGATCGATTTACTATCCTGAATCCGATCATTCAAAAACATCATCAAATCAATAACAATTGGAATCTCTCTCTCTCTCTCCACTACATACCCTTCCTTCAAGCTGAGTTCTATAGTACCCTTGCTGACTTTCATCCTAACAAAAAAAGTCCCTCTTATAATAAAACTGTTCTGAGTGACGTATAATAGTTCTCTTCAGGGAATTGTAATCATGACGCGGTTTTGGCTGGAGGAACGAGGATTCAATAAAACTTCTTCCTTTTGACAAAATAAGTCCTTCGTATAATAAAACTGATTTCAGAAATATTTACCCTGTACAGGAAGATGTAATTGGCGATATAGGCACGGAGGAACGAGGTTTTGATAAGACTCCTTCCTCTTGACATAATAGGACCCTCTAAGAGTAAACCTGGCTAGAGAGGAACGTTAGGTGTAGCCTCAGTTCAGGGAATTGTAATTTGGCGATATTGGTAGGATAGAAAAGAGGCTCGGTATAGTAGAGCAGTAAGCTTGAAATGAAAGGGTAAACTCTCACACACAAGCACGGATATAAATGAAAAGCGTATCATTCACTTCAATAGTAATACTGCCAATAATATGAAGTGCGAAGTACAGAAAACACCTGGGCAATATAACAATAGATCAAAATGTCTCTGGTCGCAGTGATGAGTCCACACAGAGGAAAAAAAGTACCGGCAGGAGCCTTCGATACGCACCAACTCGCGAAAGTAACCAGCGGTTTTCCCTGATTTCGCTGATCGTTTGCCCAAAACCATAGTCTACCGGAACGCTACGACGACAGAAGTGAAAAGTTGCCCTAAAGCTCAAAAAAGTTGTCCTAAAAAGATAAGAGCTTTTTAACCATTCCCGTGAATTTTGGTGCCCAATGTTTTCACCGCGAAATGATTACCACGTTATTCACCATAGAACTCAAGTTACAACGTGTAATACAGTTACGTGTCGATTTCATCACCAGCGAATTTATCAAAGCCAAGCATTTCGATTTTATTTTGACGTAGGACTACGTCTTTGTTTTCTATACTAGATTCCGTCAGGTTTCAAACGATTATAGCGAGCGAACGACTTAATGCATCTTAGTCATTTATATGTCGGTGGAGAGATAAAATGTGTAACAATTTCTTGATATAATGTTCAACATTGTTGCGTTACTGCTTAATGAAGGAAAAGGGTGAAAAGTTCCAAGGTCAAGTTTTCACATACATGTCCCTCGTTATTGGCTTCCCAAGCAAAAGCAAAGCAAAGCCTTGGTGCTACATTCCGATTCGGAACTCGACCTACTGTTTATTATACACAGACTTCGCAGCCATTTGTTAAGTGTACAGGACAATTGCGGGGCCAGCGCTACGATCCTACTAACACTAACAGTCTCTCCCGAGCCGAGACTCGAACCTACGACAACTGGCTTGTTAGGCCAGCATCGTACCTCGAGACCAGCTGGGAGGGTCAAAGGAGGGCTTCCCAAGCACAGATAACAATAACATGGACGAAACAAATTCCACTGCCTACATATTTTGACTTAACAAAGTGTTTTGGTTTGTTCCTCTTTCTCCAAGCTATGTGGCACGCCCCAATGGCAAAAATCTTCGCTGAACTCGATATAAAAGACTGCGTGTAGAAAATTCAGCTTCAGTCTAGTTTGTCACACAACAGCGAGTGGAGTATAGCTGTTAGAGGTACGCGACATTGAGAAATGAGAGCTGCATACGAGTCAACTTCCAGGCAGTGCGGAGCATGTTACCTTTATTTTTCATACGGCAGCAACAGTTATCACCGTACGCTGCAGGATATTTTGCTGGCACAGCTACTGGAGGGCACAGCGGAGAGAAAATTTTATGCGCGGCCAACAAAATATTCAATAATACCGGTGGTGGTGCGATCATCAGCGCTCAATAGCACACATTTCGAGCTGAAGATTATGAAATCGGTTCTTTTTAGAACTAAAGATGCTTGAAGATAAGAGTTATGAGAATTTTCACAACTACTACTAGGGTAAAAATTTCATGTATTCATTCATCGTTAGTTTTACAATAACGACCATCAAATATAAACGGTAGTGTAGCCTATGAACAGTTTATCGCAGCATATAATATATACATTTAGTCCTACATCACCATTTCGTACAACCCCTAGGGCTGTAGACCTTGTAGTATTTTTTATTATAAAAACACGAATTAATTCACGCAATGGCGTGATATTGTGGAAAAAATTGGCAGCAAATTCTTAGGCAATGGTTGTAGCGCTTCGTAGCCGCAAGGTTACAGAGTCCGCTTTGAAAGAGGCACTATGAAAGTGATATAATCGCTGTTTAATCCTGTTTTTCATACGTTGCGTGCCGAGCCAAAGACGAGCATCAAACATCGATTGCTTAATGCTCGTCTTCGGGTCGTCTTGGTAAGAAAGCAGTCGTAAATGACGTAGCATTAAGGCGAATTGGGGAAAGGGGAGTGGGGGTTTATCGTTTTGTGCCATGTTGTGACAAAGGAAGGGGGTGTTTTTTGCAGAAAATACAGGCGGATTCAGGCGCGCTTCGTTGAAACGATTCGTGGTTACACGTAGCCTTTTACTCATACCTTACCACCAATACATCTGTTTTTTATTTGTCGCAGCTTCTATTTTTTGTATGTTTTTTTTTTAGAAAGGGGTAGGGAATTAATGTTAAGCTACGTCTTTTTTCAGTGGGAGGTTGGGCTTTTGTGACCAAATACTACTGAGGGGGAAGGTGTTGAGGCAAATTTTTGAGGAAACAACTTTGTCAAAGACACCATACTGCTATCCACGCTGCTCCCACAGACCGTTATTATAAAAAAATGCACCAAAGAATCTGAGTACACCATTCTATTCGTTATAACGTCCAGAATGTCTGGTCAAAATTTCAAAATCATCGTAGGTCGTTTTGAAGGTCGTCAAGTACAGAAAAGTTATATAAAAACGACGAAATACTCATTGTAAAGCACGTTTTTCAACCACCATTTTATGAAATAACTTGCAAAATAGTTTCTACACATTCCAAGGGTTATATTTCAAGACATTAACAATTGGTGGAAAGATTTATCAGAAAATCCCACAGTGCACAGTGTTCTAAACTCGAAAAATCATGATCGTCCTAGATTTGACTATGAAAACTTGATTTTAAGTACTCATTGTCTTCAGAAAAATTGTTCCATTGAACAAGGCCTCACTTTCGGCGTTTTTAGTTTTTCGATCAATCCACCTAACAGTTAGATAAAAAAATATTTTTTTTAATTTTCAATATACCAGATTGCTTCCTTCAGCAAAGTTGTGGAAAATTTTAAAAGAAAAACAATTGCTGAATACTGCGATGTCCTATCTGTACGTTGGACACGACAAAATAGAGTTTTTTGTGGAACACCCCTCCTTAGAGTCAGTTTTTTGTCTATAACTTGGTTTGTAATGGTCAAAACAATGCAAAATGCTCTAAGATTTTATTCATTTGACTAAGATTTTCTCAAGACTTTATAAAATTTATTGTTTTGACAATCATGGAAAAAGTTATAGACAAAAAACTGATTTTAAGGAGGGGTGTTCCACAGAAAACTCTATTTTGTCGTGTCCAACGTACAGATAGGACATCTCAGTATTCAGGAATTGTTTTTCTTTTGAAATTTTTCACAACTTTGCTGAAGGAAGCAATCTGGTATATTGAAAATTGGAAAAAAAATTTTTTTATCTAACTGTTAATTGGATTGATCGAAAAACTAAAAACGCCAAAAGTAAGGCCTTATTCTATGAAACAATTGTGCTGAAGACATTGAGTACATAAAATCAATTTTTCACAGTCAAATCTAGGACGATCACGATTTTTCGAGTTTAGACCACTGTGCACTGTGACATTTTCAAATAAATCTTTCCACCAATTGTTAATGTCTTGAAATATAACCCTTGGAATGAGTAGAAACTATTTTGGAAGTTATTTCATAAAATGGTGGTTGAAAAACGTGCTTCACAATAAGTATTTCGTCGTTTTTATATCACTTTTTTGGACTTTACGACCTTCAAAAGGGCATTGCTCAAAAATGTACCGTACGATGATTTTGAAATTTTGACCAGACATCCTGGACGTCATAACGAATAGAATGGTGTACTCAGATTCTTTGGTGCATTTTTTTTATAATAACGGTCTGTGGGAGCACCGTGCTATCTGCCCTATTTAAATAAACTTTTGTGAAGATTTCTATGGAATGACTCCTAAAATCTATCTTTTTCAATGTAACTTTTCGTAGAGATTTTCTACAATTCTTCAAAGTTCTACAATGTTGTTTTCTTTAAAAAATACACAGTCTCGCCTAAGAAAGTTTCTTTTATCTCTTATATTTCTTTGTTTATTGTTGACTGTTATTAAAATAATGCACAAATTTACTAACAGTTATCTTCAAAGAGCGACAAATGCCTATATCTGGATTGAATGATGTTTGACTTATACTTTGACATAAAAATGGGACCTTCCGTCGATCTTCCTGGGTTTTGTAGACATCTATTAGTTATTTGATACATTGCTTTCAGTAACTGAAGTAATAAAAGAGATAAAAATAAGCTTTCGTCGATGAAATTGTGTGTCTTGTTATAGTGAATAACATCGTAGAACATTAGAAAATTGTAGAAAATCATTAAGTCATGTTTAAAAAAAGATTGAAAGGAGCATACTGTAGAAAACTTCACAAAAGTATATTTAATTGTGCACATAGAAGTATGGTGTCTTGGGCAAAAATATTTCTCGTAAAATTTGCTATTACTTTGCTGAACGAAGTGGATTTTGATATGCAAAAACGAGAAAAATAAAATTCGTTTCTCACTTTTAGATTGACAAAATTGTAGCTTTTATCAAATGGAGAAAAAATGTTACTATAACATTGCTGAAGACACTATGGCACCAAAATCTTTTTTTTTGGGTCTAAATAATTTCGATCACGTTTTTGCAGTTTCGAAAACAGTGTACGTCGTTCAAGTATACCCCTTAAGGCAGACACCGCTTCTTACCAAATTTGCTGTACCATTTGTTACGTTTTTGCCTTTCTCCTAGAAAGCTATAGCAATCACTGAAAAAACTAAAGGTATGAAAGTGCTCCAGAGGGCCGAATGTCGTATATCACTCGACTTAGTTCGACGAGCTGAGCGTTTTCTGTATGTATGTATGTATGTATGTGTGTGTGTGTGTGTGTATATGCAACTTTTTTTTCTCACTCACTTTTCTCAGAAATGGCTGGATCGATTTCCGTGAAATTAATTGCAAATAAAAGGTGTAGTTACCCCATAGGTTGCTATTGAATTTCATTGTAATCGGATTTTTGGTTTAGAGGTTATGTATCAAAATGTAAAAATCACGAAACATCAATATCTCAGAAACTACACAACCGATTTGAACAAAACTGATGTCAAATTAACGGGCTATCTTCAGAACTCTTAACTTATAAATTTCATAAAGATTAAACATATGGTTCAAAAGTTATGTAAAGAAATGGTTTCCAGAAGCTGTTTAAACTCACTCACTTTTCTCAGAGATGGCTGGACCGATTTTCACAAAATTAGTTTCGAATGGAAGGCCTAGCTGTCCCATAGGTTGCTATTGAATTTCGTTGTAATCGGTTTGTAACTTTGTCCGTTATTTATAAAAATGTCAAATCACGTTATAAAAGCAAAGCATATACCAAAGACTGCTTAAACTCACTTCCTTTTCTCAGAAATGGCAAGACCGGTTTTCACGAAATTAGTTGGAAATGAAAGGTCCAGTGTCCTCATAACACCCTATTGAACTTCATTGTAATCGGATTTTTAGTTTAGGCACCACCGTGTATCAAAATGTGAAAATCACGAAATTTTTATTATCTCAGAAACTAAATAAATAATAAATAGTTGGATTCAATGGACCAAATAAACTTGTCTTTAAAACCATCATAATATTTAAGCATGTGGTTTAAAAGCTATGGAAAAAAGTGGCTTGGAGACTGTTTAGACTATAGCAATGATCAAAATATGTGACCTCAACATTTTTCAAATTTGATGTTGTACTATAACCTGATTAGGCAAAATTTGGCCATTTTAGGAAGTATTTCGGCAACCAGTAAAGTAGTCAGGAGACTGCGGGTTCAAGTCTCGTCTGGATGCGGTATGTTTTTCCAAATCTGTATCATATTTTCAGTTCGCTTATTTTTTGCTTCCCCGGCTGCACACAATGTCTGCCTTTAATGAACTAGAATGTTAACGGGTAAAAGCCGTTGTTAAAGATAGAAATTAATTCGAAAAAATTTAGCCCTACGGAGCACCTTCCGTTGTTGTGCTGCACTCGCAGGCATGACTCAGACTGGCTTTGGTCTCGATCACACAGGTCTATAAGAGTTATCAGCGTCAGCTGACTCTCCTGTGTGTGATGAGACATTCCTTTCAGTCGCATAAACAACGTCTGCACAGCAGTGTGTGTAGTTAGGGGTGAGCAATAGAATAAGTTTGCAGTGGATTTTTCGCGTGATGTATATGAAACATATTTGTTTCATGGTATTTACATGTGTAAGTGTTAATGTACGCTCATATGTGTGTGTGTAAATGTTAGGTTTTGAATCGTCGATATAATTGT
This sequence comes from Wyeomyia smithii, assembly GCF_029784165.1. Classification (NCBI taxonomy): domain Eukaryota; kingdom Metazoa; phylum Arthropoda; class Insecta; order Diptera; family Culicidae; genus Wyeomyia; species Wyeomyia smithii. The sequence continues at coordinate 229,721,875 of NC_073695.1, read as the reverse complement.
GCTGTTGGCTTCCAGAAATTCTTTATTTAAAGTGGAAAATAAATCAAGCAGAAATTTTCAAGGTGTATTTTTTTAAGGGGTTATATACCTTTTTAGTTTTCAAAAAACCGGAAAAATTTTTATTACATTATCTTCAAATACAACATCTTGAGAACATTTCCACAAATTTTCATAAAGGTCTGAGCAATAGGAAGAAAGTTAGAGCGATTTGCAACGCGCCTCGCCACGGCCGCATAAGCTAATCTTGAAACTTTACACGCGATTATCTCGGAATAGTTTTTTCCGGAAAATGACTTTGCCGTGATCCTGATTGCGGGAAAACTACTGAACCGATTTCCTTCATCTTTTTTTTTAAATTTTCGTTATAAAATTCGCCGGTCCTTGTACGATCGCTTTTTGAAACATACAGTTACATTTTGCCGCAAAAAATTTTTAATGCAATTTTTTGCGCTCAAAACGTGCATTTTTTGAGAAAAACGTCCCCGTTTGCACTAAAAACAAAATACTCATAAAAGCGATCGTTCAAGGACTCGGCACACTTCTAAACTAATAAAATAATATGAGTTTTTTGATTTCGGTTGATCCGCTGATTCTCTATCAGGATCACCGCAAGCCTCTGCAAAAAAATAGCGTTTCGGGGAAACGGCCATTACTCCAGTAATAATTGGTATATCTCAAAATCAAATGTATTTTCTTGCTCTTGATAAACTGTAATTTCAGAAAAATACCACTTTGATGCAATGAAAAGGGTGCTATGCACTTAAAAATAAATTCAAACTTCCCTCATTTTTCTCGACCAAAAAGGTATATAACCCCTTAAATCGGAGTGTTGTGTAATTCTATTTGAACAAATAATGAGTTCGAATGAGAAAGGCTGGGAATCACCACTAGGTGGATTAATTTGGGTTTTTTTTTCCAAAAGCTTTACCTTCAAGACATCAAGATAGTCTAGGCTCAGCTCAAGGAAACAAACATTAGTTGACCTGTTGAGATCGGTAATTCTGTCAAATTAATTTCTGGTACTGATATAAAGGATATCACAGCAAACAGTTGTTGTCTACCCTAGGCGTGCTCGCACGTGATTGGTTCATTGTGCGCTGCTAAGCAATTAAGTAAGTAATAATGATAACTTTCATACCCCAAAATTCTCTATAATTTTGTCTATTCAACGCACACTGTTTCTAAAGCTGCAAAAACGTGATCGAAATTATTTTTACCTAAAAACATTGATTTTAGAACCGTAACGTCTTCAGCAAAGTTGTTCCATTAATCATTCTCCATATTATAAAAGTTACAATTCCACGATTAATCCACTCAACAGTGAGAAACGAGTTTTACTTTGCTCATTTTGAAACATAAAAATCCACTTTGTTCAGCAATGTTGTAGCAAATTTCGGAAGAAACAACTTTGTGGAAGACATCATACTCCTATATATGTATTTAAATGGACTTTTGTGGAGTTTTCTATAGATTACTGCTAAAAATCTTTTTTGCTATTTAACTTTTCATAGTGATTTTTTACAATTTTTGAATGTTCTACAAAATTGTTTGCTACAACAAAACAAACAATATCTTCGAAGAAAGTTTATTTTCATCTCACATATATTTTTGATTGTTGACGATTTTTACTAGAATAATGCGCTAATTTACACTAATTACTCTTAACTCAAAAATAATGATTTTGGAGTAATAGTGTCTTCAGTAAAGTTGTTCTATTAATTATTTTCCATTTTGTTGAAGTTAGAATTTTTTAATTAATCTACCTAAAAGTGAGAAATGAGTTTTATTTTTCTCATTTTTACATTAAAAAATCCACTTTGCTGAGTCACGTTTTAGCACATTTCGTAAGAAAAAACTTTGTTGAAGACACTATCATTGTATCCGTTAATTTGAATGAACTATTGTGAAGTTTTCTCTAGAATGCCCTTAAAATTATTTTTTTAATATAACTTTTCATAGTGATTTTCTAAAATCTAATCTAATGCGCTACAATGTTGTTAACTACAATAAAACACACAAGTTCACCGAAGAAAGTTTATTTTCATCTCTCAAGTTTATTCAGTTATTAAAGATTTTTATTAAAAAAATCCACTTATTTATTTACAAATATCTGCACAGGAGACAGCGAGAGACAAAAGCCTATATCTGGACTGAATGACGTTTTACTAAAACATAAATAGAGAAAAGGTTTAGTCTGCAGATATTTGCAGATTCTAAAGATATCTGTTAGTAAATGAGTGCATTGTTTCAATAAAAATCGTCAATAACCGATGAAATATGAGATAAAAATAAACTTTCTTGGATGAAATTGTGTGGTTTGTGATAGTAAACATTGGAAAATTGTAGAAAATCACCACTAAAAGTTATATTATAAAAATGATTTTTAGCGGCCATCTGTAGAAGCCTCCACAAAAGTCCATTTAAAAAGGCAGATAGAAGTATGATATCTTTGATAAAGTTGTTTTTATAAAATGTGCAACAACTTTGCCGAACAAAGTGAATTTTTATATGAAAAAACAGGAGGGTTGTGTGCAAAGCCACGACCGCAAGGTTGAAGTAGAATACTTTTAAAAGAAAGATAACCCGGCTGCTTGCGTGTCAGTAATTTTTTCTAGTGAATAAATTTTGCGCTTCAACGAGGATTGACCATTTTCAATAATATAGTAAGTTGCTTGTCATGGTTGAAGCTAGACATTTTTTAAATTTCGAGATGAAAATTTTCGGATGTCGTGCTCATGACTGAAGGAAAAGATAATTCAGTACGTTTTGAGACACGGAGATAAAGTAAAATTTAAAACTTACAAATTTAAAAATGTGAAATAACGCATTAGAAAATATTAACTCTTCAATCAAGTTTTTATTTCAACCTGAAAACGATAATTTGTTGTTCATTTTAGTATCGGATAAGATGCCGATTACATCTTTGCGTTATCACTGACAGGGCGAATAAAGTATTCCTTGTGATAAAGTAAACAATGAAATGCTGATATAACACTCAAAACTAGACGCCTCACGTGTTGTCAAAATGAGTCAACTTTTCATTGAATGCATTTACTAGTGCCCACTATCGCACAGAGACTGCATTTCACTAAAGTGCATCACTGCATCAGCCGCTATCGATGCTGAGATCCGCTGCAACTAGTTCGCTATCCATAGCCATGCCATAGTTGTGGCCGCTATACGCTGCCATTGGTATCCACTGTCCCTGCATCAGCTCGCCCAGCTGCTACCGTTGCTGGAATCCGCTGCCTCTAGTGCACTATCCATTGCTACGCCACAGCTGTGGCCGCTTTCCGCCATCGCTGGTATCCACTGCACTACTAGTGCTGCTGCTAAGTAAGGACGACTGCTGTTGTCGCTGTCTAGAACTATTATGAGCGGCTTCGGCTGAAACAGGCTCTTATATAGGCCAAATAGCATGTTTTCAATTGCAAGGTATATGATTCTGTCGACCGTGCTTGGGAAGCAATCATATAACGACCAATCAGAGGTCGAATTTTTCGTTTTGACAAGGCTTGACTATTTTCAATAGTACAATAGTGTGAATAATGAAATTACAATTATCTACTTTTGGGAAGAATCTTAGAAGATTTTCCAATCTATTGCTGCAAGAACGAAGGAAATCCATCGAATACTAACCGATTTATTAGCATTTGAAATTGGACATATTTTTCACTTTTTTCGGTTTCAGATTTTCATTTCACATCTCTATGTAGCCGAACTCCCTGAGCAGTGTTGGAATAATCATGATAAAAAAAAGTTCACTCACCGCTCAATGCAATGAAAAATCGCCAGAGAACTTCGCACAAGAAGATCATCAAGGATATTCGATCTAAAAGTTCATGAAAACACCATACGAGAATCATTTTCAGCTGGCATCGTAGAGGATATTTTTGTCTCCATCTCACATGCGAGCGAAACGTACTCGGGATTCGAATCATTCGACCATCGTGTCGCCTTCGTGCTTTTTCTACGTTGAGAATAGATAGCCTAAATCAACGAACGCGCGAACTCATAATGATATTCCGTTTTGATATTTTTCGTTTCACTCAACCGTCCGGCCCGAGCGGCTCGGGTGAGGATTTTGTTAGTAGTTGTTTGGAAGTCATGCAGATTCGACGTGCATTTACGGCTGTGACAGCAATTGGATGCGAGTTTTTGAGGAATGGATAATAATCGAAGCCAATGTAAACGGTTTTAAATCGAAAAAGCTGTAGAAAAGAATGATAACTCATGCCATTGAATTGCCGTGCGTTTCATTAACCTTAAAGAGATAGAGAAAAAAAACGATCTGATTGTTTCCGTATCCTTGCATCGGTGAGTTGCGGCAAATCAAGTTCATGCAAGTTCGTTTTCATGCACCTCGAAGTTCAATCGGGATTTATCAGCGTGTGGAATGAGCGACAAAAAGTTCAGAGGCGAAAACGTATCGCATTTGAAATTGATATTTTGCTGACAATCCCAACACTGTTCCTGAGACAAGTATTCTACTTCAAAAGTAAAATTCGCTTTTCACTGTTAACAACTTCTATAAAATTGAGAATAATCCATTCATTATTCCTTGCTGGAGGCAATATGGCTCTAAAATCTAGTTTTTTGTGTCAAAATAATTTCGATCACGTTTTTGCAGCTTTGGAAACAGTGTGCAACGACATATTGATTTTTAAAATCCATCGTGTAGCTACACAGCAGAAATTAGCGTTAAAAATCTGGTTGGATTCATTTTCACTTTTATTAATTTTCCCTTAGTATAGAAAACAAAGATGCAGTCCTACGTGATAAAAACCTGTCATGTCATGGGTGCGAGGCTTATTCTAACTATTGATATTGTCGCTTGAACTCTGTTCAGTGGTCTCCAAAGAAAAAAAGGGTTCAGGTTCAATACAAAACATCTTGTCATTTTGTGACATTGAGTTACGTTAACAAGAGTGACTAATTTTACAACTTAAGCTTATAGTTGTTTCAATAAATTCATTAAAATAAAAAAAAGCGGAAATAAATGAATTCCAGACAACAGAATATAGTAGTCAGAAAAAAATTCATTATCAGTAAGTCTACCAAATTGATTTAAAATATTTTACGTTGATTGCCTAAGACATGAGTTTTTTTTTCAGTTACACAAATTGTTAGCGTCCTCCCCGACAGTTGATATGAGAAATCGGTAAGCAAAATGAATAGTGCAAACACTTTACTCAGCCGGTACAGTATCGTAATGAAACCGTCTAAAAATGGTTTTGGATACAACTTCTCAAAGAACAAACCTGCACACGGCTTCGAGTTCATGCACTGCGATTCACACAATACACATTGCAAAAAAAATCTCATTTTTTTGCTGCTCTTGAGTCATGAACTGCAGCAGCAACAAGTCCCTGACCGGCTGAGCGTAAGTACGCAAAAAAGGTAATTGCCTGTACACGAGCCACTGCATACAAATCTTAAGACGCTCAATTTATCGTAAAGTCGTTGTCAAACATCGAATGCAATTACCAAAATAGTCCTTCACCTGAGCAGTGCTACGGCACTGGTCGTCATACGCTACCCACGTGATCATCGTCGTCCGCGATGGAGTGCGGAGAAAAATCGCAGCGAACGCACCAAACCCACTGAGAAGAAAAATTAGAAACTAACGATGCGCGTCCACAGATCAATCCGCCGCGGCTGCTGCTAGCAATTGCTAGTTAGTAACCGTGATTAGCAACGTTCCGATTTGTCTGCAACCTGAAGCAATCGCAAGCAGCAGAAATGAGTTCCGCCGAGCCGCCTGCAGAACGCTTGTCAGTCTGTCAATCATCGACGCAACCAGTGAAGCGCGGAGAGCCTTTCGGGTTTGCGCGACTGATTGATTAGGTCTCTTTCATTTTCGTCATCTTCATCGTCAATCTTTACGAGAGTACTTTGTATGATCGAAAATTCTGCCACCTAAATTAGCATAGAAGGAGTAATGCGCGGCAAATGATGCTCATGACATTTGATTTTGTTATTGGTAGAGGGATTTTCGCATTGCACACCCTCCGTGTCGACACGGTTCGGCTTCGCTGAGGACCGTTCCAAATTGGACGATTATTATCTGCGCGCCGCCTAATGTGGTGGGAAAATTTCGATTTCATTCGAAATTAATGGCTTGTCGACCGCGGTCCATCGTTCGGCTGTTTTTTGTTGCTGCAAAGGGGGCGTGACTTGTTGCGGTCGTTGACTTGCCGAAAGCTTGCCACGGCCACTGGGTTACTGCGTGGTAAAATTTTATCCACAAAAATGACTCACATCCCAAATCCCGAAAACCTGTCAGGAGGTTTTAGCAAAAAATGATTGATTCACGCCGTTCTTTCCTCACCAAATTCCGTGTGTCGTAAAACTATTTGATGCTCTTAAATCATCACTAACGTTTGGCGTAAAAAACAGCGGGAAGAACAGGTTTTCGCGATTTAGAGTTTCATTATGAAACCGGACCAGGTGTTCCCTCAACGAACGCCTAGAGAGGATTAACTGTGACGCACAGTATGCCTGGCCGCGAAAAGGTTCCAAAATACACTGCGCAGCCAATCGGCTCCAGAGTGGCTCCCAAGCCAGCGATCCGATTTTGGACCCGCGGTCTTCTGGCTGGATTGAGTGCGGGCGCGGTTTTGCGCTATTAGTACCATGTGCACACAAACTCGGGTTGGATTGTCAACGTCGCGCTTGCTCCCACACACGGGACGCGTGAGTTGGACAGTAATCCCCCCGAGCGCATTTCGCCATTCAGTCAGTGAGTGAGCCATTAGTCCGTTCGTGTCGTAATCGCGAATATTAACTGGTCATCAACGGGATTTACTTTTTTATGTTGCGGCTTAAGAAGTAACACGGTAAGTAGGTTGTTTGAAATTTTTACCGTTGAACGTTATTGGGCAAGACATGGTTAATGGAGAATAGTTGGAAAGTCTCGATTCTGCCTCCATGCTATTTTAAATGATGTTGCAGTAAAGACCGCTCTTGGCATTGTTTGTTCATTGCCTGAAGTTCGTTCTTTTCTATGCAGTTTCAACTCATTTTGAGTATACTACCAGAATGTTCGAGGACTGCGACTTTAATCAATTACGCTTCTCACTTGAGCAGCATTGTTCTCTATTTTTTCGTGCCAGAACGACGTACATTATAACCCTTTACAGAATTCTGAACATGCTTGAAAGATTGTTATGTTATATTTAAATTTTGTGGTGGTTGTGTGGTTCAAATTAAAATTGCCTAAATTTTTCTTTTAAGTAATTTTTTCTTATTTTCAAGTGGTTTATTAAGATCGGCACCACCTTTTATTGCGTGCTAGGTTATTCAATATAAGAACGCTCAGAAGCTAGGGAACATTTCAGCAAACTGCGGTGGTTTCCGATAACCAACCCATGCTGGGGAAGGAAAGTAAATTGCTTTCGCATGGGAAACATACGCAGTCGTCTTTGGACGGATATAGATTAATTAAGATTCGTAGGTGATTTGGCGAACTTTCGCCAACCGAACACCGAAACGCCCGAGGTATAGATAGGCACAGACAGACAAAGTTTCGAGACCGCACTACACATACGCCCAATTGTGGTGAGGAGGGGCTTGGCATGTCAGCACGGAGTGATGAATGGGTCGTATTGTATGAAGGAGAAGGACCGCACCGGCACGTGTGAGAACCAGTAGATTATTTCACCTTTCGTTTGGCGATCAATCTAACCGCTTTGTTGTCGACGCTCGGTGCTGCTTTTCGCACTCGGAACGGTTGAAGAGTGCCCAAAGTCTCGCTTACCCAGACGGGATGTGTGGATCGACGCTTGTTACGTACCTGAAACGATAGACAGTGAAAGGTTGTATGAGAACGTGCGTTCGTTGGTTAGTGTGATGGTTAGAAATTCATGCGGCTACACGGAAATTTCCCATCCATAGAGGTGGAAAACTTGCGGAAACTATGCAGATAATTCACATGCGACGGATACTTCTAAATAGCTTTTGCAACTATGAATTATTCTTCAACCAATTATATTCTTAATTGGATTTCTAGCAAACATGACTGTCAAAATACAACATTGAATCCCTATCGCAATAAAGCGCTGCTGTACGCTACATGTAACTTCAATAGAGAAGTTATTATATGCTTTCGCGCTGTTCCCGTCGGAAGATTGTCAATGCAGGGATTCAAAAATAGTTTGAAACTAATCAATTCTGCAATTTTTGCTGTTGTTATACTGCATTGCACACAGGTAAAATAGATACGGAAGAAGAACGCTACCGAAAGAGGTAAACCCACAACGGCGACGACGACGACATCGTCTCCGTTTGGCAGCTGCTCGTTCGCCTCCGGCAGTGCAGCGTTTGGACTGATTCCAAACGAGTTGATCGATAGAACGGCAACACATCGCAACACAACAGCCAGCAGCGCAGCATCCCCCGTTCAGCAAAGCAGAGACGACAGCTCCGGTGAAAAGTTAGACAAACTGCCAGATTCTCTTTCCCCAGGACTGGCGGCTAGACTGGTCAAAGCATGACCCGTATTTGCGTTGCACCGCACGGAGAAGAAAATATGGAATAAATTAACCCTAGCCATTTGGAACTAAACTTCCGGGGCACTATTTACGGAACAGCTGACAGAATGGACGCGAGGGTACTTGGGAAAGCTGTTTTCCTCTGGGAAGATGAGTAAAAACAAATGATTGCTTTTTGATACCGTGCCAAACACGAGAGCAAATCTACTACTGCCGGTATAAAATGCTAACTTTTAAGTTATCCAAATTAAAACTTCGAGACATGTTTCGCGACGGGTTGTTGCGTTAGTTTATCAGATGATGTGGTTATTATTGTACCGTCAAAGTTTTGACATCAGTCAAATCGCAGCAACTGGTCACTGAAATTTTTTTGCTGTGCTTTGAAGATTTTTGAATAAAATTTTTTATAAATCATTCGTATTTAAATTTATCTCAGAAACAAACAAGGTGATAACGAAAAAATCTTGGTAAAGATCTGTAGATAAGGTGATTATGAAAAAATCTTGGGAAAGAATGAAAAAAATACGAAAAAAATCCTGAAAAGGAAAGCAATTTGATAATAACGTTTTGTTATAGTATTGACACTGAACTTTCGAGAAAAAGTTTATATCCTATTTTTTTTGTTCTGTCTAATCCTTTACTTTGCCTATTTTGGGATTCTCCTCTGTACATAAGATTAATAATTAATTAATAATAATTAGTTATATAATTAACAAGTTTCAAAGTAACAATTGCATAGATTTCAGTTTTTAACTTAACTTTAATTTAATTTATAAATGGAAAAGATGTATCTGGAAAAAAGCTACAGAGGTTGTGTATAAGACATGATCGTAAAATAAACGTATGATAATAGCCTGTCAATGAATTTCTAGCAATATATTTCTTTTTATGTTTAATTGGTAACCCTAAAGAGGAGCGTTGTACAGTTGGCTTGGAGTCGTTCGAAAATAAGGTTTAAGATTATTGCAACAGAGTTGTTACGTTGTGTGCATTGTTGCTTTCGAGAGTGATCGCAGGTGATAAGTTTGAAGCAAAATTTTCGTTGAATGATGGACGCTAAAATTATGACAGGTTTTTTATCAATATGTTTATGCTACTTGTCTTTACTCATCAGAAAACCTCTAGAAAGCGGGAGAACATCTTGCACAGCGAAAACAACTGCTCACACACTAAAGAGCAAATCAACGCACATGCTAGAAGAGAACGACGAACGATTTTTATCTGGTGTGCTTCCTAAAAGCACCGCGGTGAAATCTGAAATCTCTCTCTTGCGGGACAATGAACTATGATGTACTTTCTCACACGTATGGACATCACGCACAATAATTACACAGCAGAGCTATCTGCGGTGCGTTTTACAGTTTGTTTCTTGAGCATGGCAGAAGAGTAAAAGAGATTGGGAGAAAAAAAAATAGATTGCGTTGCTCATGCCGGTCGAGTTTACTCTGGTTAAATTCGTTTTCGCGGTGTAGCTACACGAGAACTACACTTTTGCCCGGTAGGTTTTTTTCCACTTTCGGACTACTCGCCAGTGGACAATGTGGCGTACTTCTGCGTCTCCTCTGTAGAGTGAATCACCCCTCTTGTTTCTATCAGATGTGAGGTAAGCTGGAATTATATTGTAAGCTGATAGAGACACTTTGGAGTGGTGAAAAAAGCAGTGTGGTGAAAGCATTTGCTACACGCAGAAAAATACTGAAAGGGATGTGCGCGGCGAATTTTTTCTCCGCTCTTTCCACATACTGAGGAGAATGACAAGCAAGTGTATATGTCAATAACTTTCATCCAACACTAATGAAAAATTACGCTTTGGAAACAATGTGGTGGCCCTGAAGAGATTTGAAATGACTTCTAGGGTTCACTTAAGGCTTCTGGATATAAGAGGTGTTACTAGGTCATTAAAAGTTTTTTTTTCCGGAAACCTGAAGTAACAATTTTGATCTTCAAAATGGCGTCTGCAGTCGGTTTGGGAATCATTATATTTCCGAGAATTTTGATATTGGGTGGTTAAGTTGTTTTAAGTTTTGATTGGTCGAAATCAGTCGCAAAACCAAGGCTCCATATTTTTCAATATTACGACAATTAGCATTATAAAACCACAATTTTTCGCATTTTAGTGGAAGCGTAGCTTATTTTCTAACCGATTGCAGCAAAAAAGAAGGAAATCCGTTGAAAAATGAATAACTTCTAAGCATTTAAAATTAGACATTTTTTTTGACGGTCTCGATGATTTCGATATTTTGAATTGCATCCCTATTCCAGAATGCTACAGTAAGACGTAATTCTACATTAAAATTTATTAGAATCATCGCGGTATTTTTCAGAATCAAAAATTAGAATTAGCTCTCCTCCAGATTTTGAGGCATATTTAACCGTTATGTACTCGGCAATTTTAACACACGTAAGTACTCGGCAGGGTACCCGGATACCCACCAAAATGAAATGCGTCTTACTTCTTTAATTCTTGACCGATTTTCAATCTTGACCCGTCAAAAGATTGGAAAATTTGTCTATTTTTAGTATACGGTAACTAAAGAGCCATTGGTCCCAATATGGTTCCTGCAAATCCGGATCTCCGGGGCCAGGTTCAAGATCCGAGGCAAGTTTTAACAATTGGCAATAAAACCAAACAATATTGGTATCGAAATCCATGAAATCACTCCAGAAGTTGACTTTTATAAATTCTGAGTCCATTTGCCGAGTTATCCTTGAAATGACCACTCTGAAGCAGGTTCCCGTGGGGCCCTATATGGCCACCAACATGAGTGGATAGAAACGTTAGCAATATGCATATCAAAATTCTTAAAATCACTCCAGGAATCGATTTACATCTATTTAGAGTCCAACTGATGAGTTGTCCTCGAAATGGTCGTACCGGAGCAGATTCCCGTGGGGCCCTATATGGCCACCAACATGACTGGATAGAAACCCTAGCAATATGTATATCAAAATTCCTGAAATCACTCCAGGAATCTTTTTTGAGTTCATCTGTCAACTTGTCTCCAGAAGGCTACTTCAAAAACTGATTCGGAGCTTTTTCAGTTCAGAATTTAAATCGATTCCTGGAGTGATTTCAAGAATTTTGATATGCATATTGCTAGGGTTTCTATCCACTCATGTTGGTGGCCATATAGGGCACCATGTTGGTGGCCATATTGAGGCAATAAAGTCTGAAAAGGTACCCGGGTACCCTGCCGAGTACATAACGGTAAAGGTTTTGCTTTAAGAAAAAGAGGGTGTATTCCATGATTTTCTCGTGATTTCACTGCGTTTTTTTTTAATTCTTGAGTGTTTTTTTTCTGATTTTGATTCGTGTTACTTTCACGAGAATAAACCGTTTGTTATTCACAAAACAAACTGCAACTGGGTCATTACATGCGAAGTGTACATGCCACTCATTCATCATTCATTGGAAAAATCCCAAGTTTAGTGTCGATTATCCCCCGCTCAGTGGGACCACCCTCTTCGTTGCAATATAACGCACTTTTTGTCAAAACCACTTTCTGTTCTGTTTCTTACAATTTATAATTGTACGACGCCCCACAAATACTGATAGGAGATTTTTGAAAAAATAAAGCAAAAAGCCCAGAAAAAATATTGTGTTTGACCGCGAGTGTTGCAAGATAGATTATTTTTGCATTCAAAAACTGAATTTACATTCTTCGGTAAATGCTGTGAATTTCATTTTAGAGAAATTATTCTTCGTATTTCTCGATAAATGTTACGTAAGAAACAAATATCACCCCGTGGTAACATGAGCCAATCTCGAGATGTAACATTTTTACGAAGAAATAATTACGAAATTTAAAACTATTTTACATTCACATTTCAACAAAAAAACAATTCTATTCAAAATTTTCAAAAGCTTGAAAACAACAGGACTTAGAAATAATGTTTATATTAGGAAATTTGTTTACAATGAAAATCTGATTTTTCTATGGTCTTACGTAAAAATGTAACATATGAAAGATTTGGAGAACTCGCCAAATTTCAAGCATTTACTTCTTTGGGGCCATCCAAATTTCACGTGGACAAATTTTAGACTTTCTGAGGTAGAACTGCGTCCTTCAAAAATTTCGGCTACATAGGGATGTAACATGAAAATCTATAACGAACAAAGGGAAAAATATGTCCAATTTTAAATGCCAATGAATCGGTTGTTTCTTAATGGATTTCCTTCGTTCTTTCAGTAAATGAGTAAATTGTAATTTGATTATTTGACTATTGTACTTTAGGTCAAACTCGATTATTTATAGACTCGATTATATATAATTTTAGACTCGGTTATATATAATAAGAATTTTTTCTGTTCGCAATATGACTTTTCTTAAGCTGAAATGTCGTAAGGGAACGTCCATAAAATACGTAACGCTTCTAAAGAATTTTAGGGGGCTATCTGACAAAGCGTTGCGACCCACGCAGTAATATTTGAGGATCTATACGTAAGAAAGGGGAGTCTAGATTATGGTGACGCTGCGTGAATAATGAAAGTTCTCTGAATGATTCATAAAATAGCAAAAATTGAAAAAAAAATAAAACAAATCAAAAAATAAAAAATTATAAAATATATAAAGAATATACCAATAAAAAGTAAAAAAATAAAAGAATATAAAAAATTACTTAAAAATAAATGAAACAAGACAAAAACATGAAACAATTAGAATAACAATTTTTTTAACGTGAATAAAAAAAATATCAAAAATAAATAAATATGAAAACCCTTTTAGAGAAGAATTGACTTTTAGAGCTGAAGAGTAAACAAATGAATATACACTGATCAATTTTTTTCCGTTTGGCTCAGGGGCGACTCGTGGCTGTTAAACCTACCTGTTTAACTAGAAATTCTGAAAATCGTGGTTTGGGGAAGTAATTACAATTTTATCCGCGAATAAAAGCAAGTAATTCCCTTTGTTACTATTTAAAAATAAAACTAAAAAATAAGAAAATAAGAGCATGAAGTTAGAATTTAGATTCATTTTTTGCCTGACGTCACCATGTGCATTGCACAGGTTGCACCTATGGACGAGTCGCCTCTGGTTCGACTGCATTTACCAGAAAAAAATATATAATTGTCTTTTTTTTTTTGTAAGAAATGTGTTTTTGTGCTTTAGGTGAATTAGTTAAAAAAAATCTTTTTTATTTATCTAATTTATTTATTAATTTCTTCTTATTTATTTTAACAACAAAATTTTTTTTCTGATTTTTTTCTGATTCGATTAAGTGAAAAAGAAATTGGAGACTAGCTATAATCGAGTCCGACCTGTAATGAAAATTATCAAGCCTTGTTGAAACGCAAATTTCGATCTCTGATTGGTCGCCTAACGCCTTTCCCTCTTATGGTCAACAGATTTTTTTACCTAGTTAACCAAGAATGCACACTGAGCTATACAAGAACCTATCTCTGCTCAAACCGGTCATTTTACTAGTAGGTGGCGACTAGGACGGTCCTAATTGAGTAGCAGTGGATAACAGCAAGCAGTGTCAGCTGGAGATGCAGCGGCACTTTCTTTATCAAAAAGCTACATTTGTGCGGTAGCGGCAGCATCAGCACTCATTCCCACTGTAGGAAATAACACAAAGATGTGATCAGCATCATATTCGATATCGAATTGAACAACAAACTGTCCTTTTGAGGACAAAATGAATATTTAATTGAAGAGTTAATATTTTCGGTACCACCAGTGGTAATCGCAGCAGGTAACATTAGCGGTAGTTGTGGTAGCCGAGATTTTTTTTGGGGGTTCAATTTGAGGCTGCTCTGAAGCTTTGTGCCTCGAATGGTATTGAAATGTTAGTGATTTTTATAGTTGCATGAAATAAGACATCATTATCTTATACATATGCTTATTCGATATAGTCGGGTTTTAGAACCCAAACCCGACATTTTCAAACCCGAACCCGAATTTTTTTTCCTCTAAATTCGAACCCGACACTTTTAAAAGTTTTTCAACCCGAACCCGATGAGTACGGATCGGGCTCGGGTTCCGGGTTTGAAATCTGCCGGTAGTGTTTAGTTTTCAGGAGAAAACAGCCTTCCACATTGTTATCAAAGTGCATCATTGAAATTTGGTAGTATGACTTGATTCAAATGTTTACAAGATTTTAAAATATTCTGCTTTGTCCCATCTAATTAAACAGATGATGCGCAATTTCACCATTCCCATATATTAAATATACTGAGGTAGCTCTTAAAACAGTATTTTTAGGCTTACATTTGATAAAAGTAATCTCCGTATAACTATGTTTAAAGCAGTAATAAATGGAATTCTAACCACATTTTTTCAAATACTTTCATTTTGGTGTAACAAAGACTGTACTCGGCTTATTTTTTCAAATTCTCTCATGGAACCTTTTAGGGATAAAAAAGTTTTAGACTGGTTTGTGTAAAACTGTTCATATATAAAAATTTACCATACGGTATTAGGTCTACTGTCGTCAGATTTGTCTTATTATCGTCAGGGTAACTGATGTTCTCATGCATAAATTTCTTGCATGATGGCCCTTCATATTGCAGAGCATCTTTCTGCAAAAGATTATTTCTCAATGACGCCATTACCCCCCTGGACGATAATAGGACAAACCTGATGATAATAGAGCCGATACTCATAACCGACGTAGAACTACGCACACTATTAATAAATGCATTGTTCAGAGTGTTTCATTATTAAATTTTAAAATCTACTATTGCTTGCTCAAATAAAAAAAATCCTTCTACTATATAAAAATGGAATTCCGTAACGCTTGATCTTATTGATGTTATTGCCTCCGTCTCAGTGGTGTACAGTCCCCACCATTATTTTAAATCGTTCTAAATTAAAAAAATAAGCGGTGACAGGTGGGTTTTTTACATGAAAATGTTTGTCAACGATAAGGAAAGACATTTGGGGAAAAATCAAAAGTATCTGATTACTAAAACTTGAGATTTTATTCACAAAACTACGTAAAACAAGCGAAATATGACTTTTTTTGCTGAATTTGCCCCCAAATCAAAATTTCAAGCGATGACATGTGATTTTTTTTTTACATTAAAATGTTTGTCAACGTTCAGGAAAGACATTTGAAGCAAAGTAACAAGTATCTGTTTACTAAAACTTGAGATTTTATTCACAAAACTACGTAAAACTTGCGAAATTATGACTTTTTATGCTGAATTTCTCCAAATCAAAATTTAAAGCGATGACATGTGATTCTTTTTTCATTAAAATGTTCGTTGATGTTCAAGAAATACATATGAGATAAAATAATAGGTATGTAATTACTAAAACTTGAGATATTATTCACAAAACTACGTAAAACATGCAAAATTTTGACTTTCTGTGCTAAATTTGCCTCTAAAACAAAATTCAAAGCGATGACTTATGATTGTTTTCTCACTAAAATGTTTGTTAATGTTCAGGAAAGACATTTGAGGAAAAATAATAGGTATCTTATTGCTAAAAGTTGAGATATTCCTTTAAAAACTACGTATGTTTGAAGATGATTTTCTGCATACAGGAAAACACATTGAAATACTCTTTTTGAAATTTATATATATTATACACATAATACATGTAACATTTTGACTTTTTGAGCATGAGCTCAATTCGCCTGTAAATTATTTTTTTTTTTCAATAAAATGTTCGTTGTTCCTTAAACATCTGCAAATATTTTCTTGCAGAAGAATTTATGTTTTAATTTTATGCGAGTCGATCAGATAAAAATTACATTTCTGATGTTTTCGTAGTTTTGTGAATATTAACACATTACGAGATTCGAAATACTTTCTTACTTTTACCAAAACTAGATCTTGGGACATTTGGCTGGAGGAAAGGCCGCATTTCATTGGTTATTTTTTTTTTATTTCTAGGTAGTTACATGGGTTTAAACGTTAATTTCTCCTCAGACGTGTTCCTTGGACACCAACAAACATTTTCGTTATAAAAATTCACATGTTATCTCTTTAGATATGATTATAGAGGTGAACTAAGCATGAATGATCACGCTAAATTCTTCTTACTTTGATTTCTTTCTTCTAAAAGTTACATAAAAAGAGGTTTTACTGTGAACGATTGACGAATATCCGGTTATCACCCGAGTGTGGTATATACGAAACTGGGATGACCCCACATAGCATTTTCCAAAATAACGACTTCTGGTTTCAGGAAAATAATCTAAAGTGGTATTTGGCCAACCATTTCAATACTTCCGAAACTTCCGAACTCCATACGTCATTTTGAAATCCGAAATGGCGACTTCCAGTTTCTGTAAAACATCCCCAAATCACAAATTAAATTTTCACATAAAAATACAATATCACTGACTGAACAGAAAAAGAAAGAATTCACTTCCAAAGTTTAAACCTCGTGACCTTTCGAAAAATTGATCAATCTACAATTACTTGTTCAGTTGCCTTGAGAAGGGCACTGTTCAAAATTGGATATGCTGATCGCAACCTTTGAGCTACCCCGACATTGGGGTAATAAGACATTTGACAACACACACTTAAAAGCACCGCGCTTTTGCTGAGACATGTGACCAACTGGGCAAGTGATTTGTTTGAGCCGAAAGCAAATTCGGAAAGCCAGCTGATACTGCCGCAATTTACTAATTATGTTGGGTCGTCCGTCCAGCTCACCTTCCGCCTAGAGAATGTAAGTTATTTCACCAGAAGCACTCTTTCATAGCCGTAGGGTGCCCTAACAATGTATACTATTTTGTCAACCTTTCTAGGGAGAGCCAACAAGCGAACGACCAGAGGACGTAATTTTTTTTTCAACAAAGCTTGACAATTTTCAATAGAACAATAGTTTGCATAATCAAACATCATTTTTCTGCATTTGGTTGAATGTGTGTATGATTTTTTAATCGATTGCTGCAAGAATGAAGTCTGGTCTTTATCAATATTTTATGACGTTTAAGATTAAGATTTGTTAAGTGTAAGATTAAGTTTAAAATTTATAATTATCAGTCACTTTAAAACGGCGAAACTTAGAAAATAGAATGAATTTTGTATCATTCTGTTCAGTTAAGTGTATCAGCGTACAGTGGTACGAGAGCTCAAATTCGACAACTCTTTTATTTACTCTCTAAGTACTGGTTTTATTGACATATCATCTGCAGAAGAAATTTCAATATATAAAAAGCCTCGAAGAATGATAGTATGTTTTAGTTCGGAACTCTGCTACCATTGGTACTTTAAAATCAGACTTTTTAGTCTTGCACTTCAGGAAAAGTATCTTCAGCAAAATTGTAGATAACGTTGTCACGAAAAACTGCCACGAAAGTATTTTTCTTCTAATTACTATTGACATATTAGACTAGTTCTTAAAATTAGAGTTTTTATTTAGAAAACTGTAGCATTAAAAAGGCAATAACGTTGAGCATATATTTGTATATCATTGAAACATACAACTTTGAAGAAGACACAAAGAATGTAGCTTCTACATGAAACAAGTTATTTCCAAAAAATGTAAAAAAAATTAGATTTTTGCACTGCCACTAGCGGAATCCTGAACTAAAACTTATTGTCATTCTCTTGTGATTTTTTATATACTAAATTTCTTCAGCAAAGTTGTAGAACTTTTAAAAATATTACACTTTACTAAAGAAATTATCTCTCAGATGGTCTCGAGGTACGATGCTGGTCTCATAAACCAGTCGTTGTAGGTTCGAGTCTCGGCTCGGGTGAGACTGTTGGTGTCAGTAGGATCGTAGCGCTAGCCCCGCAATTGTCCTGTACACTAAACAGTCGGCTGCGAAGTCTGTGTATAAAAATAGAAGATAAAGTTCCAAATCGGAATTTAGCATCAAGGCTTTGCTTACTTAAGTAATTATGTTCTTTTGACATCTTTTCACTGAGATGCAAAGCATTTTATATGTCAACCCCATAAAATTTCGTTTTTCGAAACTAGGAATTATTTTCTTTTTTTTTTCTTTTTTCAAGAACATTATGTTCTACACAAATATGACCAACAAAAAATACAGGTTTCTTTCGAAAATAGTATGTAGCCAGAATTATTCCATGCAAAGTTAGAGCAGTTTTCCGTTAGATTAGACAAGGAAGAGAAAGCAAACCGTGGCACCACAGTTTGTTTTAAGCTTTTTAGATACCCTTGAGAATGAAGATTAAAAACAATAAAAGCTGTCACCTTCTACGATGACCAGCATATCAGAAAATGTCATCTAAATATAAAAATGTCGAGGCTGAAATTAGTGTGGACCAAATTTAAAATCCAAATCATGTTTATAGCTCATTCACTCTTTTTTTGCTTCCAACAACAGCCCCTCGAACCGGGGAAAAGCTATGAATTTCAGTGCAGTATACTAAAAAATATTGACTTCCTAATGAACCTTTCAAAAACACCCTTTCATCGGTCTCACGTCCAGACTACCAGCGGCAGCCAGCGATAGCGATATTTATCGATCCGATATTTCAATTAGGCAAAATAGAAACACAATTTAACACAGCATTCCCTCCCTAGCAAAGCCGCCTGTGGCGCTCTGGCATCCGTTCGCTACCTGCGCGTGGAGTGGAATTCAATGGGACATTCATTAAGGTGCCGATGAAGGGAATGACAGTTTTTCGCCTATTATCCCACAAACACTTTTTTTTGCTCGTTCATGAAAAAAGCAGCATAAATTTGTAGGAAATTACAACCAATACAACGTGAAAGTTATCACGAGCAACGGTCCAACAAACGAGCGCTTGACTGTCCGTGAGTGCAGTGCCATTCTACGCCGGCAGGGTTGTGGAATTGGTTCGGCAAAGCTGTCAACGCTCGAAACACCCTAATGGGCAATTGAAAACATTGACTAGAATCGAGGGTGGGCGAGAATCGGCCAGCCTATTTAGTAGATGGTACTAGTAAACAACGGCTTGACATGCTGAAACGACCGTCGCATGCTACCACCTCTTCCCCAGTGGGGAGTTTTATGGTTCCATTGAAAAAACAGTGCCCCATTAGATGTGAGAAAATCTAGCGCACACAAAGGGGTGGCAAATCGAAATTTGAAGGCTGGATTACATAATACCACGGTCGGGAACCACAAGAGCTAGCTAGACAGTGACATAATGCGTTATTTATTGCACTCATCAGGATGCTTTGTGTGTGAGAGACCTTTTCACTGGCAAGATTTGTGGTTTTGGATAATAATTAAACACAAGAGTCTAGCCGTTGCACTTATGTTACGTACCTACGTACTTTATGCGAAGTGCTTCACTTTTTAGCCGTCGAAAGGAAGTGGATCTCTAATATAGATGAAAACCACGCGTTAGTTAGTAATGCTCCACAAAACCTTTCCATTTCGGTGTAAATCACCGGCCTCTTACCAATTTGGACACAAACATCATGCAAATAAATGCAATGCATAATTCGGGTCCAATTAAAAGTGCGTGTTCGGTGCACTCGATGGCAGAGTAATTGAATGCTGAAATTCGCGAGCATGTTATTTTCAGCAATGTTAATTGAAACATTACGGATGATGAATGGCAGCAGCAGCAGCATACGTGTTTGCATGCATGGTTATTGCAACGCACAGTGATGGAGTTCCGAACAAAAGTCGGACAAAAGCTATGTTTCGGCTTAAACTATTTAACAGTTGTTGAACTCTGCGTAATTTTCCTAAATCTCATTACATATGTTCAAAAGATGTCCGTGAAAAATCTTCTATTTCTTTTATATACGCAAACATGCGCAGTAGAGCTACTTACCAAGGATGTTGATGGCTTTAACCAGTGGAAATTTTTAAGAAATAGAATATGGTATCTGTACAGTCTCATCAACAATACACATTGGCTGAACTCAAACAAAGCGATGTTGACGCAAATTTTACAACAAAAAAGTGTCATGGAAATAACGGCAAACATATCAGAAACATGAATTATATCCAACCTACGACCACTGTGCAGCACAGCGCGAAGTTCGTCGACCGGTTTCGCACTCGCTATTGCTTCCACTGAAACCAATATGCAATGCAAAGATGAAACAATAAAGCTTCTAGCTTACGGCATGCCAAACCGAATTTGACCCATCAGCATTTGTATCGCAAAGGCTACCTTTCAACAAACAAGTGGGCGTTGTGTGCATGTACTATCCTTGCTCGGAACAGTACAAATGTTATTACCGTCAACGGCCGTGGGTGTGGCTGGCGGGTGGCTGAGCCAGTGTCTGCCATTGTTTCGTTCCGGTGCCCTCGTTTTACGTAACCTTTCACTTTATCAGACAATGTTTGCGATCACGAATCGCTATCGATCTTCGAGCCTCGGGGAAATGGGAGAAATTTAGATTGCCACAAGTCACGAAGGTAGATTTTCCTCCTCGTCGTCGTCGGTGCGGTCGTTGGTTGGCCCTCTCTGTACGTGGGTGTTAAAAGGGATTATTTCGGATTTCGCTCACTACATTATGGCTTGTGGGCAATCATCTGCCAAACGGTGATAATTCCCGGTTATAGCAACGTTTCGAGCAAAGTTAATCCGTCAGTCATTATCGGTAGATCCGTTCATTCGGTGCTCAGACTCCCGGGTGACCTCTTTCAGTCCGTCAGCTTCGGAAGACTGCCGACTGGTCAGAGAATATTTACTTATCGTTCTTTCCCGCTGTGAATCTAGACTAGTTTATTTCTGGGTTAATTGACATGCAGCTTCGGATGATTTTCATGTCAGTCTATCGATTATTTCCACGCGGTAGGACGACTGCAGGGGGGTTTCGGTTGGACAGGCCGAGGACATCGTCTTGGAGACGTCGAGCCGTCTGGCAAGTTGACGTTGGCGTCAGCTGGCGGCTTCGGTTGTTACAAATAATTAATCGGATTTTTTTCGTGCCCTTCAGTATTCAGCTTGAGTGAGCTTGATAAAGTTCACCAGAGCCGGGGCAAATCTTAAGCCTGGTTACACCCCATGATATTTGCACTCGATTGTGCGACCGACTTCTGACGGGCCAGAAATGTTTTATTTATAACCGACGAACGACCGCCGGAGGAATGTTGTCGGATTCGCGTAGCACAGAACCAGTTGTTCAGCAAAAAGTTCTTCGAAACAATGCGACCATATGAGGATTGGAGTGCCATTGGCATAAACATTGTATGCAATTGTTTCACGGTTCTCATGCATTTTGCAGGTGAGAATGTCACCAGCTATCGCAAAACGGCAAGGTGACACAGGTTTTTCGAAGTCACAGGACTGCAGGTCTGTGGGTTATGGAAAAAAATGCACGGGTATATCTTATGGGATTGCGAAATCACGTACTGGAGATGAAAGATAAAAATAGGAGCAATTGTGTGTTAATGTGATGTCAAAAACAGCCTTGACAAAGATGACATTCGATAATAATTGACATAAATGTATAAAAGCATGATTGCACAGTAAAACCACTCCAGTTGTTTATTCTAGTATTTTTTAGTTTTCAAAGCACGGAACGGTATTAATCTAAACTTAGACTGTTAAGTTTTGATGCATTTTCAGCTTAATCAATGTTTTCTTAAACATTACAATCTCAAATTTGATTTTTTGATTTGAAAAACAACATTCTAACTTTAGGTAAAAAATTTTTTTATTCTTTTTGCCATTCCATTATTTGCGTGATTCCGCCACTTTATTAAATTTTTCATCACAGATTAACAATAAACACTGGTTACCGAAAATTGGTCTTCTTTTCCATTCCAAAAAGCTAGATACAAGGAGCGTTCTTGTAGCGTTCACCGTTGTACAAACGAACCACATTTTTTGGAAAAGTCTGGTAAAATATCAAGAACTGAATCAAATAGTGAAAATAGAGTAGAGTGAATAATATTACCCACTAAAATCAATTGGAGTTCGAAGCTAGTAGAGTCCGAACTATTCGAATTAATTTAACAATAATTTCATTGCAATCAGAACATCTCCTGAAAATTTTAAATTATTTGGACCACTGAATTTTCAGTTGAACACCACTAACATTTTTTTAACTCTCAGAGCAGTGCACTCATTAAAGAAAAGACGCTTGAACCAAACTTGATAATCTGAAATTTGGACTCTTAGAGGTTTACATCCTGGACTCGATACTTCATACCCCGGATTACTCTAAAGTGAAAAATTCTGGCATTCCAGAATGCTTGATTCAACGTTCTAATCAAGCGTTCTGGAATTTGAATCTTATGCTGATTTTTCAGATTCCAGACTATTGGCTTGTCACTCGAACGTCTAGATTCTGATTACTGAAGAAGCTAGATAGCGTAGACTCTGATTTCGTAAACCATTGATTCTAGACTCTACAAAGTTTGTAGTCCAAACTACACTTATAGTTGAAAATCTCGAAACTAGATGCTGAGC
Source organism: Wyeomyia smithii (assembly GCF_029784165.1). Taxonomy (NCBI): domain Eukaryota; kingdom Metazoa; phylum Arthropoda; class Insecta; order Diptera; family Culicidae; genus Wyeomyia; species Wyeomyia smithii. Next base: position 229,699,099 of record NC_073695.1, on the reverse strand, counting down.
TCTGAATTTGAATTCTAATTCCAATACACATTTCAGACTCTTATCTGTGAAATTAAGGCTCTAGCTAAAATGGATACTAAATTACGATTACGGAATCCAAATTTCGGACTCAAAACTCTGAAATCTGACTTTGAAACTGCGATTTCTGGAATCTAACTCAGTATATTATATATTGTACTAGCTGACCTGGAAAACTTCGTCCCGCTTTTTTTCTTCTTTAAGTAATTTTCAACATTGAAAGCACGGGAATTTTTAATTGAATCCACATGCTTCCAAAGATTGACCCTGCGATTTGTTTATAGTCTGAAAATGCATGACGAATCCAATATTGAACACGTTCAAACTCGAAAGGCGAATAGTTTGGAATGACTGTTTTTTTTTGGAATGAGAATATCTACGCCTTAAATTGTACTTTAACCTATTGGGTTGTATATGGTTATCCTGGGTTGTTTCGGAGGAACCGCGAGTCGCCATCTTAGACTTCATTAAGGTTTCTGGATTCGAATTTTAAGCTTCTGTGCAGCCTTTCGATCGTTTTCAGCTGTTTTCCGAAAAAATTGATTGAATAATGTGTTTTATTTCGTGTAATCTAAAATCCTCACTTTCCAAATTTGGTCCCATTTGTCTGATTGGTTCAAAAGTTATGTAGAAATTTGAGTTGTATTTGTGTGGAAGACCTCCCTTTTCGAGGAGGGAGAGGTATCAAACCACTATAAAATCTTGCCTTGTCCCATAAAACTTCCACATGTCAAATTTGGTTCCATTTACTTGATTGGTTCTCGAGTTATAAAGAAATTTGTGTTTCATGCATATGTAAAACCTCCTCTTCCAGGTGAGGATCCTTTACTTCCAAAGGAGGAAGGGGTGTAGTATCATTATAGTAGTATTTCCTACTTCCACAAACTTCTACGTGCCAAACTTGGTTCCATTTGCTTGATTAGTTCTTGAGTTATGCCGAAATCTGGTTTCATTTCTATGGCAGCCTTCCCTTCCAAAGGAGGGAGGGGTCTTAAACCAGCATTATAACCTTTACATAACATTTAAACTCATTCTAAATCATCCGCACTCTCCTCTATCGATTTCTGAATTGGTTTGACGACTCAACAAACTCGCACATAAGGGATGTAATGTGTGTATGTATGTGTGTGTAAATCGGTCATTTTTTATCAAAAAATCAAATCATGTTTCTTTGTCAAGTTCAAGTCGTATAGAATACTTAAAGAATAAATGTTGACTGAAGCTTTCTTTTTAATGAATGCTCATTGCCGGACCTTTCTCCTCCTTCGAACTCCTTCGATCATCATTATCAACGTGATTCATGATGGTGAAGAATCACCATCATGAAGAAATTATTGCGAAACACTTGAGCAGAGGACAACTAGTGATGTCGATTCTCGATTCACAGTTGTGGACAACACTCCCAGCTCGGACGGGAAGGTCGGGAAAGATTACGTCGTTATTGCCACTTCCGGATTTCAATTTCCCCCCCGATTCTGGCTTCCTGACAAGCGACAAACGGTCTTCACACACTTTTATTACGTTGGTGACGGTTGATTTGACCACATTCAATAATTTTTCAAAATTGGCGTGCAAGCAAAGTTTTGATGCGTTACTTCTCTTGCTTCAACTCCATTTTTACAATTGAAGTCAAATGTCAAAATCAACCACAAGACATGATACTATAAAAACACATCTATAAAATGTGGGGTGTTCAGGTTTTTTTTCTGAAACACGATGAAAATAATACGGCAAATTGAAGTTGTCCAATTTTTGGCCGTAACCTCTTTTAGACATCGTTGTTATCGGTTCTTACAAACTGCGATGAAAACTAGGCTGTGACAGTGATGACTGCCGCAACGTTCTTTGTGGGATACGGAAGCTAAGTAGAACGAGTAACGGAGGGCAGTCACTTCACCGCTTAGAAGCTTCGCTACGAATACCTGCCGATGTAGTTTCCTCCTGTCTCCCAACATATCTTATTTGGATAAAATGGGTCTGATGTTTCCAAATACGATCATATGGAGATCAGTCGAGAGAAGCATGTCTTTCAGACATTGCAGGTCGTTGAAATCGCGAGCTTTTTTTTGGAGATGAGTCCCAGTTGTCGGTTTGCTTTAGATACTATCGAGGTGTAGTGAAAATTAAAGTCCAGCTTTTGGTCAAGTAGAATACCAAGTTGAGTTTATAGAGCGATGGAACGTCATCACCGCACACTTTGGAACACTAACAATGAGTTTATTTCGATGGTACCAGCCAACGAAAGTATTCAGTGAAGCTTGAAGATGATGGCGATCCTCGATCGAGTGAACTATAACATACAGTTTAGGGGCAACTGCATGAATGGTCGGCGTGCGACCAGACCGAACCAAGCGCCATTTTTTGAAAATTGAGTTTTTAACACCAGTGGATTTTAAAGTTTATATTCTATCTTTCATGAAAAAACGGAATCATTTGAACAGTTTATAATGGTATTATAACAAAACTTTGATCGCCGATTACTCGAAATAATGTTTTTGGCGCTTGGTTCGGTCTGGTCGCACGCCGACCAAATGAGCTTGCATCTAGCTCCCAACAGAGCCGGCACATCCTTGAAGAATGATGTGAACGGAAGTGAACCCAGGTTGCTTCCTTGTGGTACCTCGGAAGTACTAATGGAAACTGAAGAGACACACGAGCCGAGTAGCACCATGAATCACGTAAATAATGATCTGGATTCAGCATTATAAATTAGATATAATTTTGAAATTATGATACTTTGAGTCTAAACTTTTCTGAACTTTAAGCACTGTGCTACGAATTGTGAAGTGTAGATACTGTGCGTTAATCGCAAAGTGAAATTGAGCGAGCTATGGATGTTGCGTTTCTTAACGATTGATTATGTCGTGCGTCGATTTGTCGATCTGTCAAATTGTCGACGAAGAAGCTGGCGATTACGATTACGAGAAGAAAGAATTTTTGCGTTATATCGTGAGAATCAGTGATACATGAATCCACCACTACACTTCTGAGTCCAATCCGCTGCCAACAAAGTATTATGCTTGCGTTTGAAAAAATCTAAATCAGCCGGTGAAGTAGTAGCAAGTATTTTTTAACAAAGCATAATCGTCTACATTGAACATAGTAAAATAATCAATAAATAATTTAATTGTACATTATTAAATCGGTTGGACATTGAATTCTAAACGAAACAGCTATATATGGGGAAGAGAAAAGTGCTCTTTCACTAAGGGGCCATCCACATACCATGTGGACAGATTTTTAACGATAATTACCCCCCCCCTCCCACGGAAAAATGCCCATATAAATTCCTTTTTTTTTGTAAGGATCGTGGACATTCCACAACCCCCCCCCCCCAAGCTGTCCACGTGGTATGTGATGGCCCCTAAGACAATGGTTCCGCTCATTCTGCTCGCGATAAAGCTGATTCAGGTTGGACTCGATTATTCGGAAACTCGATTTCAATACAGGGATCCAATTTCAAAACTGAAAACATCGAGAGCGTCACGAAAATTGTCCAATTTCAAACGTTTTAAACTCAGTCAGTTTCCAACCGATTTCTGTCATTTTTGCAGCAATCGATTGAAAAATCACTTAAGCACCCGTCCAAATGCAGAAAATTGTAAACTAATTGTTCAAACTATTGTAATATTGAATATTGATGAACATTGTCGAAACGCAAATGTCGACTTTTGATTGGTCGCTTGCTGCCTTTCCCTAAAAAGGACGACAGAATAGAGTACCTAGTTAGCCGGGAATGCACTCTTTGGGCTATATAAGAGACTGTTTCTCCTCAAGCGAATCAATTTACTAGCAGCAGGCAGCAGCAGCGAACATCAACACCGATGGCAGTAGGCGAAGTGGATCAGCAGCGGGCAACAGCGGCGTTGGTAGTGGTTAGCTACAGTTCCTACCTCTTTCAGTTCGGCTTCCCTTCGATCTGAGTTGGACCCCACCAGCGGTAATCCAATTCAGATATCGTTGGATGAATACAACTCGAAACTGAAAGAGACTCGCACCGCCAGGTGGTTTGAGAAGCCACCATCATCCAGCGTGTGTGCATGTTTATAGCGTGTGTGGCTTGCTATATAGCGTGTGCATGTCTAACGTGTCTGTGCATGTCTATAGCGTGTGTGGCTTGCTAAATAGCGTGCGGCTAGCGTGCGTGGTTTGTTATATAGCGTGTTGAAATTTCCATATATAATTGCTAATAAAGCACCTCATGGTGAATTTAATTATCACTGTAAATCATTCAAAACTAAATAAAAAATTTGACATGTTGAAAAAAATTATTCAGTTGTCAATAACTGGCATTGAAAAACACAATTAACCTCAAAGTTTATCTGAAGAATTTCTGAGCTAGTGAGCCTGAATCACATAATTTTTCGCGCAAGTCTTACTATTTGCAGCAGTCAGTTGTAAAATTATCTACGCTGTCGTAAAATGCAGAAAATTGTTATTTGAACTGTTATACTATAGATGGGGAATGCACTATTTGCCCTTGTCTATAGCCTCTTCGTAGCCACTGCCTAAATTAAGATATCTTAGTGCAACAAGATACAAAAGACAGCCTCAAAACAATTCAATTTCATTCTTTTTTTTTGGATACGGCAGCAAGTGAAACCGCGGTGTCGGCTACAGAGGTAAACGTCATCTGGAGCAAAGAGACTATTAAATTAATTAACCCCAACTGAGTGTATTCCAAAACCTATTCCAAGAAATACATTGACATAAGGCAGGCTTTCGTATTCTACGTTAACTTTTCGGTCGTGTCTCATGAACAAAATCTTCAACTATTTTTGGCTTCTCGAAATTTTACACCTTTTCGCCTCAGAAATAATTTCTGGTTACGCCACTGCATCATACAAGTAAAATTAAAAAAATTTAATAAGATTTAATGGTCGTTAATCGCAAATTTCAGTATTTTTTCTGTGATTCGATTATCCGGAAAACTCGATTATCCGGAATGATTTTTTTTATGTTCCGGATAATCGAGTCCGACCTGTTGTAAAAATTGCGTAAATGATCCTGGATTCCACGAGTGTCTTCTATCATTCACATATCGAAAAACACAGCAGAATCAAAAGTATACTAAAGTGTTTTTTACGCGGGGGTACGTAGCGCGTAAAAAACACGTACATTCCGATATTTGTGTGGAAAAGTGTGAATTCCGAACTCTGTTTAAAGAACGCGCAAATTTGGAATTCCGCGTAAAAAAATTTAATTTGCTAAAGGTTTTCAATTATTTTTGCTAAACACTTTGGAAGAAGTATCAATAGCAGTGTTATTTCTACCTGCGAATCGAGCTGAATATCAAGTAAAATAAAAAGGTCAGTGAATACTCAGTAATTGGATTAATTGAACTCATCGGACATACTAAATAAGCGATTCTAAAATTCGGCTACGCAGTCTGTAGTGAATTAAAAACGGGTGTTTCTGCTGCCCGACGTTTCGGCCAGGGGTTTGGACTTTCTCAAGAAAAATAGTTTATCGTATTTTCGCCAAAATGTCTGTTTCCTGAAACAGTGCTGTGCGGTACGGCAGTGATTAGTGCAAAATAGTTCTAAAATTTAAAATAAAAATTAAATTGTTATGCAGATACACGCTTAAAACCGAAAAATGACATCCTGCAGAAAACAGACATTCTGACGAAAAATTGATAAGTTATTTCCCTTGAAACAGGCCAAAACCCCAGGCCGAAACGTCGGGCAGTAGTAAACACCCGTTTTTGATCCACGATAGACTGCGTAGCCGAAATCCAACCAACAAGTAAACAATAGAAATTTCATTCATAGCTCATAGCGGTTTTCTTGATCATATACCAGTACTCATTTTAAATGATCATTGTTTCGAGAAAAACCAACATGAACCGAATTATTTGGAAAATATTGTAAAGGGTGATCGATTTCACCCCGTTTCTTGGTACACCAACTGGGACAGGATGGCCCAATTCACCTCGATTGACCACGCCGAGAGTAGGTCTGTTTTTGTAGGGCGCAGCTATAGGATTTCCTGCAGCTGCTTCTTCGTGTACTTCGGTCTGGATGTTTACTTATAACGTTTCACGCCCTCCGCCTTCTGGATTCTGACCACCGACCGTGCCCAGTGACGTGTCGAATTTTTTGGCCAGCTTCTTTGTACTGGCGCTAATCCTGTTCTGGACTGCAGCTCTCAATCTCGTCCACTTGTTCTGCTCCGATGGCTTATTATTGGCCATTGGCCCTCCAGCGTAGAACCGAGTGAACACATTGTAAATTGTGGATTCACTGTGGCCTCTGGCGCCTCACCACCTCCGATTTCGGATGTTGTCCAAGCATTCGAAGGACGCGCTCCGGAAAGAAATTCTGTTCCGCGACCTTAAATGTAAATAACCAAAAACCCACTGAGCACGAACAATACCCACGAAAAGGAGAACTAAATCACATTTGTCTCTTTCTAACGCTTGTGGCAAAAAAACAGAACATAAATTTAAATTAGCTAAGAATGGCCTAGATTCATTGTACATAGTTTGATTGATGGGACGGTGAAATCAAAGCGAAACGACAGCATATGGCATGCTCTTTAACCAAGACAACGCTCTCGCGCATTCTTCACGTAATCTGGAGTTTCGGGATTTACAAGATTAAGCCCCGAGCGACTGTTTTTTGTTTCCGCGGTTGAAATCGTGGCTTTCTAGTGAGCGATTCCACTCGAATGAAGAGGTAGAGCACAAAACTGACATTGTAATGTTAAAGGGCCTCTAATTTGAGTAGAAACTATATCAAAGAAAAAGGACTTTTCCATGAAAATTATCATATTTCAATTAATAAACCAAAGACTTTTCAGCCCATGTAGTGAACTCTGAGTTCCGAGCAGCATTCTAAGTGCTAGACGGAGAATCTGAGGTCTATACTTTGGAATGTAGTCTTAGGTTTAACTTTTTGAGACTCCGGCTCTCGAGTTTAAGTTCTGGATAAATTAGACTAAGGGATCGTGACACTAGTCGATGGTCTCTGGATCCTCGTTTGGAATTTGGAAATATGAAAATTCAACTACCAACGTCACACCATAGAAACGATGCTTAAGACGCTAGCTTCAAGATTTACAATTTCGGATTCTGGGTTCTGTATTCATATCTGTCATCTTAAGCGTTTGTTCCAAATAAAGAGAAATGATTCTGTTCCAGATATGAAGGTTTTCCTCTAGAGCATGCTAGAGCACTCGCGTTACTTTTCAGTAGAAAATAACACTACATGTTTCAATAAACAATGCACTATTGTAATCTTCGAAATATATGCAGGAATTCGTTGTTTTAAAAAATTGAATGAACAGTATCTATTCCACTGAGATATTCAGAACAACATTTCATTCAAGTTCGCATGTAACAATCGCTGACTTTATCAGGCTGGTATCCAAAAAACTCGTTTATTAGGAAACCGGCTTAGAACACCACATTTTTAATAAACCCTAAACTGAAATCCACACAACAGTATTGAACGGAGATAATGCGCAATAGAACACCCAATAAATTTACCCATTTATTGGCGGCAACCGCTAATTTAAACGATCGAAATACAAACTAAAACACAACAGCCGCGCAGAAACCTGTTGATCATGTACGGTGATTTATTGCCGACTTCACCGGGTGGTCGTTAGGGAATTTCAGTAAAATCAAGCTAAATGTAGTAGGTAGACTTCTCGTTTCGGCAGTCGAATTGCTGCAGAAGCGTGAAAAAAAAAATATGACAAATGTCACCCAGCTCAGTGCCAAAAAACGGTGCAGGCAACAACGAAAACGAAAAAAACCGTCCTACATTAATCGAATGAAATAGCGCTCCGTCGTTTCACGCGTTATTACTAATAACGACTATTTTTAGTCCGCGAGCTATCGGTGACAATCCGTTACGGCTCGGTTTCGGCTCGGAGACGGCCTGTCTGAATTTCGTATCAATTTGCCGCCCGGGAGCTGTCAATTGATTCGAATGGGTTCAGAAACTCAGTTGGACATGGAATTAAATTTAACTGGCGTCATTCGGCAGACCATCTGTGTCAGTCACATTCCATTCATCATCGGCACTTGATTAGGCTGTGCCATATTGGAGAGGAAGAAGAAAAAAACATCCAGTATAAAATAATTGCACCAATTATTAGTGACGGAATAATTAGCGCCCATTGCACTTAGGCTGCGAGGGGAGGGCATTATAAGTTCTGTTTATGGGTTGAGACGATTACTTGGTAAGGCGATGGTGCCGTGCGTGATTGGGTATACTTAACAACTTTTTTTTCTTGCTACACAAACTCGACATTGTTCTCACTAGCCAAACAAAGGCTAAACACAACAGAAAAGAGATCAACAGATGACCATAACCTTTCGTAAGCCTGAAGTTGCTCCATTAAGGAGCAACTAATGAGGCTGTGACACAAATTGCCCATATGACCAAAAACGTGTGTGGACCCTAATCGGAGTGCACGGTGCAAAGAGAAGTTGAAACAATGTGTACCCCCATGTAGGGAAGAATGGTAATAATTTTACGATTTAAGATAATAACTCATTTAAATTAAGTCAAATTGAGTTGTTGCACACGCACTGTACTAGCGAATTAAGACACAAATGAGAATAACATTTGACAATTATTTCCATTATCCAGGTCGATAATTGAAAACCAGTCCGGCGGAAATTTATTATCAATCTCCTCGCAGGCAATCAACTGACTTCATCCTACCCAACATCGAACGAAAGCATACATACTCATAATAAATGATAAATGTACCAAAGACATGCAACCAGACCAGGGTATGTTGAAGTTCGTATAACGACACGGTGACGTACCTGTTGATAGAGAGAGAAAGAGAAAAAATCCGTTAGTATTGTGCTCGAAACTGGTTCTGTTGTTGTGTAGTGAAGGCGAATACAATCAACCTTGAAAGTCCACAGTGGAAATTCACACGGGATGAATACAGAAAAAAATGCTATCAATAAATCGTATAGCCGATCATTATTTATACATGCGAAAAGTGTCTTTCGCTTTCGTTCGAAAAAGCCATACCTTGGGGGATGGAAAAGGCCGGCCATCCATTTTGGTGCGTTATGTAAAAACTATGGGTTGTGAAACAGGAAGTCTAGCAACAAAACAAACAAATAAGAGAGTGGGATACACACTTCGATGACACTTTGAACGGCTTCTAGGAAAGGGAAACAATAGCGTGGGACCGGTTTCAGTGACATTTGGTGCCGCTTCCAGATGATGGTTCTGCTCCAAAATGTTGTGCAAATGATTGCAAGTTAGCAGCAAAAAAAAAAAAGACTGGAGGCGGAAAGCTTCGGGCGGATTTGGTTTCGCGAAAAAGGTACTGTTTTATCACTGGTGTTCAAATTCAAATTTGGACGCGTGGAAATTTGAAATCAGCAGCAATCTAAATCTACATTTTAAACGGGGCTTTTTTTCGATCGTTTTGCAACTCAATAATAGGTAACACCTGTGAAAAAAGCACATCACGAAATAGATTCAAAACGGGTGACAACTAAAAATCTGGATTTTTTTGGGGCTCTTTTACTTCACAATAAACACGCTCAGAGAGAAATGAGAATATGTATATTGAAGCTCTATCTTTACTTTTTATGCCAGTATTTTTTATTTTGATTTTGCATGCTTAGTTCGGTTCAAAATGGCGTCCAAACAAGGAGCTATGAACAAAAAGCACGAAGTTCACCGTAAACCATTTTGAAAGCGAAAATCTTCCGGTTTCTATTGTGTATGGTTTCCTGCAAACTTCAACTATAATCCGCCAGGTAGATAGTGAAAGACCGGTCAGAGTAGTGAGCAGAAAAGGACTTTTTCCTTTTTGTCAAATCATGGTTCAAGCCTAGTGGTTTTGTTATCAATCAAAATAATTACCAGAACGAATATTTGAACAACATCGCGATTCCATTTCTTCCAAAACACCATACAGATGAAAAGAATGTGTTTTGGCCAGAGGAAATATCATCACAGTACGTCAAAAAAACACAAACGTTTCTGAACAACCACTCGACTCCATTTGTACCCCAAATACGTAAGGTAGATTCGTTACCTCAGTGTCGTCCAATCGAAGTTTTTTTTTGGGATTTTGAGTTCCTTCGGTGCAAAAATAACTGGAGATCAACGAATTGTGAACAGTTGATCGGTAGAATCAAGCATTTGCAGCATTTTTGATAGTTAAAGAGGTAGTTTATAAGAATCGATCGTAAAGTTAAAGCAGAATTACGATAGCCTATCTCATGTAAATGTATTACAATAGGTTTATAGGGCAAGAGCTCTCTTTCTATCAAATAATTGAAAACCTTGAAAAAAAAAACGTTGTTTAAATGACTTGGAGTCATTCTAAAAAAAAATTTTGATATTTACTGAAATACAGTTTAAGGAAGAGTACCACTCAAAACAAAAAAGTGTGGATAGAGCTGGATCCTGCTCGAATGTTATATCAAATTTTAAATTTTAATTATTTCCACAACTTCAATTGAAAATAAGTGGTTGTCTCTAAGAGAACGATTGGTTTTAGTCTTAAAAGCTGGGAAATAATCGAATTATGCCTTCTTTTCCGTTTTTCTCGGAAGAAGAACAGCTTGGATACTCGACTGAAGTGACGCCGAACAGAAACTTGTTCAAGTACAAATTACAATGGGCCCTTTTTAAGGCCTTTAACACGTCTTGGTACAATGTTGAGTTTTCTTACCTTGCAAATTATGAAATGTGTGATTGCAGTTTTGGGCAATTTCATAAAAAATGTCCCAGTTTTAATTGTTTGATCAATTGTTTGATTTGGCTGAAACTTACATAGAACTTGCATAGAACTTTGCATTTTGTACTGTTGTAATTTTTTTTTATTCGAGACTCATTTTTAAGAAGCTTAGTAAAAATGCTATGTAAAAAATGTATTGATGATTACAAACATTTTTAGAGCCAAAGCAAGTGAAATCTATAGTAGTTTGTAGTACTGGAGCTAGGCTTCTAGAACAAGTTTTGCCATAGTGCTCCCACCTGCCCTTTTTACTCTATACGTTCCTAAATTTAACCTTCCTGGAAGGCAACATTTTTTTTGTAACTTTTTAACAACAACGTTAACGTTAACGACAAAAGTTGAGTGAAATAAAATTTTTTTGAGTAACTTCCACATACAATACTCTCGAACTCTGTACTCAATGGGGATAGAAATTTTGGTAACTCAGCAAAGTTTCATATTTTTACATTTACTGAAACTTTGCCAAATGAACTATTATTGTATCTTTTGACACAAAAAAGCTTTTTTTATTAGAGAAAGATTATATTAAATTTTGAATCTTATAGATTAGGCGGGTCATTCATACAAACAAATAATTGTTTAACTGTTCCATTGGCAACATTGAGCTAAGATAAACGCAAGAATTGCTATGGAATTGAAATCCAATTTTGATTCTTCTGAACCACAGTGCAGTAGAGGAAGGAGTCAGCGGATCGTTCTAAGCGAGATGAGTAGTATTTTTATTCGAAGTTTTTTGTTCGTTCCAAAAAGGGTATTTGAATGAGATTTTTGGAGGCGAAAAAGTTTTCAAAGTCAAATTTTCCCTATTTTTCAGCATTCAGTACAAAAAAAGTGCAACGTAGATGAACGCAACTCTGAAATCCCAGTGAAAAAAGTATTCAATTGGTTATAAAACCGAACCTCAGAGGTCCAGGAATAGCCTTTTATGCTACAAAAATCAGTTCTTGCGCTGAAGAGTCGTTCAAAAAAGAATCGCGTCTCGGATAAATTTTTTTCCCTGAATATTTTTCAGTTTTTCCTGATTTCCCTGATCGAAAAATGGATTCCCTGACATTCTCTGACTTTCCAGGTTTTCGCCTGTTTAAAAATATCGAAAAGGTATCGATTTTTAGATTGCGTGCTAAGAGTGCTCTTCGGCGCTGCGGATAGACAAGCATAGTAGTAGAACTGCTTATCAAAAGATCTCAACCTGCATTTTTTCAGACCTAAAATTTTGATTTTTGTTTTTGTGCGCGACTTAATATTTGTTTCTTTTGTTTTTCGAAGTTTTATGACACAAATCACGCACATGTGTGTATGGGCCTAACAGCATCTTTATTGTTTGGTTAAATCAGTTTCGAATCGCAGAATTTCATACACTTTTGATATTTCCTAGGGCGATATCCATAAATAAAGTAACGTAAAACCCAATTTTTGGACCCTACCGGTGGGACATAACGCTAAAATATACCCCCCATATAAATTACGTAACGCTATAGAAAAATATGCTCAATAAAAATACTCGTTTTCAGAGAGTTTCTCCAGTGATTTTTTTATACGTAACGCTAATATTACCTCTCCCTTCCCCTATGAAACAAAAGGCTACCCCCCAATAAGCGTTACGTAATTTATTGATACCGTACAGACAAACCACACTTGTGCATGGTCTCACATTCCCCCACATTATCATTGAGTGGTGATTTGAATCGGTTACATAAATGAATTTGTGCGTAGCCCCAACAGCCTTTCTATGGTAAGTTGGTTCGACTTGAACCCGCTTCGTGTAATATAATAAAGTTTGTATCGATTGGACCACCACATTAGATTAAGTATTGTTCGTATCGTTCCTTTGTTGCTTCGCTCGGTGCCAATGGGGACAAATAGATGAGGCATTACAGGAAATTTACCTTAGAAGTTACTTTTTTTCGTAAATTCAATAACATATAGGGTAAAAGAAGACAAGTATACACACGATAGCAATACTACTTCTTGGAGCTTAACTCGAGTACTACAAACTGCTCAAAACAACGTTTTCTTGTCAAATGTCACTAAAAACGTTAAGTAAAAAATTTAATTTTGAAAACTTTCAAATTAAATACTCTATGACATTGTACTGAAAGAAGATAAAAATTTCGCCCATTCAGTAATGTTTCATATTTTTACATTTTCTGAAATTTTGCCGAATAAATCATTCCTTCATCTCTTAGCACAAACAAAGTTAGGTTCTTCACAACATTAAAATCTACTGTAACACATTTTCTAAAACTTTGCCAAATAAACCATTCCTCTGTCTCTTAACACAAAAAAGTTTTTTTTTATTTTTATCATAGAAAGAAATTGACTTCAGAAACTCAAAAATTAAGCGGGTCATTCATAGCTCATTTCAAGATGGCTTGACAAAGTATTTTTTTTTAATTCTTTTAGCACCAATATTTAGTGGTTAATTTGTGGTTTCGAAATCCAATTTGTGGTAATTTGTGGTTGAGTAATTTCTGAGAAATTTTCGGAAAACTGAGTCAAGCCATCTCTGAAAAAGATTTCGCTTCAAATGAATCGGACAACGATGATATATACATCAATCGAAAGCTCCTAATTTGTGGTTCTCGAAAATGTAGTTTTTGTAGGCATACTTCATAATAAAATAATTAAAAACTATTATTTAAATTTTTGAACATTGTTTACCTATTGTTGTCAACACCGACCCTACGCGGCGCTGGTAGACCATCAAGATGATTTTTTCTCAGAAAGCTTTCGTGTAGCGATGAGTATGGTGAAACTAGAGATACTCAGAGGGAGAGATATGCGGTGAGCCAAACGAACCGTCAAAATTGGAGCCAAACGAACAAGAAAGGTAACACCACATTGAGAGGTATTGCAATCAGGTACAAAAAAGAACGTGTTCATTTCTATACGATTTTTTGTTCTATTGCCAATGAATGAGTGATTTTTACCCGGAGTTCAACAAACCTTGTGTACAGGTAACAAAATAAGTGAAGGTGTATAAGATTAAACATAAGCATAAAATATATCACCTTTACAGTTTTTGCGAAGCACTTCACTATTCTTAAGGACTTTCACAGTCACCACCGATTATACAAGTCGAATGTTAGTCAACATTGCGCTTTGAGAAGAGATTTGGCACCTCTGACATATGGAACCCAGTTGCCGAATTGGCGATTTTTTTCACCGCGAATCTCTTCCTCTAAGTATTTCTAGGTGAAACAGTATGTAAACAGCAGGGATACTATATGTGCAAGTTTGCTGCGAAATGCAAATGTTGATCAATTAGCAGATATTTGTAGTTGACAAGCCTCCGTGTGTTTTACGTAAATTTCCTCAAAATAAGTGAAGTTTTACGTTGACATGCGAGCGTAATTTTCTCGATCTTCGGTCAAATCATTTCCGGAAATGTAGTTTTGCCGTTTACCGATTGTTTGAAAAAAAAAAACCTAAATTAATACACCTAGGGGTGTGATCTGGTCTTTCTCATACAAAATCTATTATATGTTAAAATCTATTAGCACATACGTTTTAACTCTTGGAATAAATTACAGCCTGATAATAATAAAGAACATTTTTTTGTTTCGATAAATATAATAATATTTTGGTAACCAACTATGCAACTGTATTCAACTGTTGGGTATTTTAGAAACCGGAATGATGCCTGAAGATCGAGAATGGGCCTTAAGCAGGTATTAGACGACGCAAATATTTGCTATTTTTGGTACGATTTTTATTTGCACAAAATAAAATCTGTATTGAAAAATAGCAAATATTTGCTTCGTCTAATACCTGCTTCAGAACTGTAGGGAAACGCATGGTAAATGCCCAAAGGAGTGAGTTCTGACTAGAATTAAAATTCGATATTTTCTCGTCTCAGGAATATGCTACTACAACTACCCCCTGAATAATAAAACAAAAAAGCTTTCAACGGCAGCGACAACTGTATGTCGTATACAGTAAGGTCGCTTTTTACGCGTTTTTTTTACGCGGGTTGCTTTCCTCCATTACTCAAAAACGGTACAAGATATCGACCTCATTTCAATCACGTTTTTCATTTTAGGCCACGAGTAATCATATATCAGTTTTTAAAAGAAATCACAATTTTTGGTGTAAATGCTCAAAATTTAAAATATTGAATTTTGGTCTCTAGATTGGCCACTATCATATTCAAACGAGGTTTTAACGTTTTAGGACGGTTTTCTTTGTTATATTTGCAACTCAAAAAAGTCGTTTTCACGCGGGCCCATACAAATTTGGAACGCATTCCCCGCGTAAAAAACGACCTTAGTGTATATGAACGACTGTCGATATGTTCTAGATAACCCACTAGCACTAACATCGGCAGGTGCCAGTACTATGCTCATCCAACGTCGCGTACGGTCGGTGTAGACAACAAGAGGTAAACAATATTCAAAAACTTAAATAATAGTTTTTTACTTATTTTAATATGAACTATGCCTACAAAAACTACATTTTCGTGAACCACAAATTAAGAGCTTTCGATTGATGTATATATCATCGTTGTCCGATTCATTTGAAGCGAAATCATTTTCAGAGATGGCTTGACTCAGTTTTCTGAAAATTTCTCAGAAATTACTCAACCACAAATTACCACAAATTGGATTTCGAAACCACAAATTAACCACTAAATATTGGTGCTAAAAGAATTAAAAAAAAATACTTTGTCAAGCCATCTTGAAATGAGCTCATTCTACAAACAATTATTCGGAAGACACCATTAAGCTAGGATGAATGCAAAAGCCGCTAAGGAACCGAGTTCCATTTTTGGTCCTTCTGGGCCACAGTGCAGTAGAGAAAAAAGAAAAGAGAGCTTGTCAGTCGTTATAAGCAAGAGAAGTAATATTTTTTATTCGAAGTCTTTTGTTTGTGCTAAAAAAGATGAATGGGTTTATTTTAAGTTGGTCTGACAAGGTTAAGTACTTGGGACTAATTTATGATAAAAAACTTATTTTCAAAGAGCACATTGAGAGTATACAAGCCAAGTGCATCAAATATACGAGATGTTTATATCCTCTCATTAACAGGAATTTTAAACTTTGTTTAAAGAACAAACTTTTGATTTACAAACAAACTTTTAGACCAGCAATGCTTTATGCTGTACCGATCTGGTCAAGTTGCTGTTCAACAAGGAATAAAATTCTGAAAATGATTTTGAAGCGTCCTCCTTGGTTTGAAAAATATCGAAAAGGTATCGCTTTTAAGAGCGCGTGCTAAAAGTGCTCTTTGACGTTGCGGAAAGACAAACGAAGTAGTAGAACTACTCTTCAAAAGATTGCGACTTGCAACTTTTCAGACCTAGAATTTTGTAGATTTGAGTTTCTGTGTACACTTGTGCATGGCCCCAACAGCGTCTCTACTTTTGGTAAAGTGAAACTGGACGTTGGTTTTTTCCATACAATTTTGAGGTTAGGTTTCTTTTCACTTGACGATTTTGAGCGTAAATATCTCATCTTACACCTAATAAATAGCACTCGAATTGCTACTCTATGCATGCGGTGCAAACAATCGATCAAAATTTCACACACGTAATTTTAATGATTTTCGAAGAAATTATCTTGCAAAATTCGAGTAAAATACTGTAGGAGGTCATATGTGATGGCTACCATCAAGTTATCCTGTATTATACCATTTTCATGATACAGGACTCCATTATCCGGAGACTCGATTATCTGGTGACTCGATTATCAGGTTATTCGATTATCCGGAATATAATACTCGATTATCTGGTTTCTTTTTGCTGTTTGTTTTTAAAATTTATTTTGAAATTTTACCTACACTATCTTTTCAGCACAATTGTTACCGTTTCTGTCCTTTCTGGCATGTTTGGGTATGTCCGAGTTAAGTGAAACGAATCGGTGTCAATTATTTTTTGCTTCTCGAGAATTCACTCCTTTTTCCACAAAGAATGACTCCATCATTCAAGTAACATAACAAAAGAAAATAATCATTTTACGTTCGTTAAAGGCAAACTTGTTTGAAAAAAAAAATGGTAATTCGATTATTCGGAAAATTTGATTATCCGGAGTGAAAAAAATGTCGACACTCCGGATAATCGAGTTCGACCTGCATTAGGATCTCATCGAGGCGACCAATGCGTGAGTGTTTCCTGAAGCACGAATTGCCCTGCATGGCGTATTTGTTAGCAAAGTGCTATAGAGTGCTGTGTTTTCCTCATGTCTGGGTCCCACATTCTCGACACACTCATTGTTTGTTGGTTCAACTCGGTTCCAAAAATGAATATATAATAAATTGTATTTCTCCAAAAATAACAGGAGAGTTGTGTGCAGAGCCACGACCGCAAGGTTGAAGTAGAATACTTTTACAAGAAAGATAACCCGGCTGCTTGCGTGTCAGTCATTTTTTCTAGTAAATAAACGTTGACTTATCAGATCAATCGAATTTCGCGCTTCAACAATTAATGACTATTTTCAATAATATAGTAAGTTGCTTGTCAAGGTTGAGGCTTGACAATTTTTAAATTTTGAGATGAAATTTTTTTGGATTTCGTGCTCATGACTGAACGAAAGTTAATTCAGTACGTTCTGAGACACGGAGATAAAGTAAAATTTACAACTTTTACAAATTTAAAAATCTAAAGAGTTCATTAGAAATGATTAACTCTTCAATCAAGTTTTTATTTCATCCTGAAATGGACAATTTGTTGTTCATTTTAGTATCGGATAAGATGCCGATCACTTCTTTGCGTTATCACTGGCAGTGTAAATAGAAAATTTCTTGTGATAAAATAAACAGTGAAAAGCTGATTCAACACTCAAAACTAGACGGCGCACAGTGTGTCCAAATCGAGAAACGGACGGCAAAACTATTTTTTCAAGTCTTATCTTACCCATATACTCTAGAAAGTTGCTTCGTTTACTGCTGTCCTTCATCTGCTTTAATGGAATCAGTTACAAATTTCGCCGTATAGAGGACGCCATACCTAACTTTTAAACGTGACTTGCTAGACGAATAGCTTCTTCTGCAAAGTTGTGTAGAATTTTATTACAAAACTGTTTGCCGAATACCTCAAACCTCTAGAAATTGAGATTTCAGAGCTACAAAACGTTTTCTAAAAAGACTTTTTAAAAACAGTGTTTCATCCATATGTTCAACTCTAAGGCCAAAAACATGACTGTATAAAATTGAGAGTTACGTGGTAAATCAAGATAAACAATTTCTAGTGATATATTGGTTATTATATACAGTATTCATGAATAAAAACTGGAAAAAAGTGTTTTTAAAGGCTTTTTTTTATTTGAGTTGAAACTCGAAAAGGCGCAAACGAATCTAAGCTTCTTTGAAGCCGTTCGATAGAGTACCTTTCTGACTAACAGAAAAACACAAAACTACAGTGGGTTATTTGTAGTTTTGAATATATGGCCAACTGAAGTTACCGATTTTTACATGCATTTGTGCGCTCTTTATTGCACAAAGGCCGGCGCGTACACTACGTTTCCGTTTCCATGCCCAACGAACAGACACCACAATGGGGCTAAATCTAGAAACGGACGGAAATAGGAAATTTTGAAGTCCAATGTTATCAGTATCTTGTAAAAAGTTGTTTCTTTTACTGTTGTCCTTTATATGCTTCAAAGCAACTCGCTACAATTTTCGCCATACAGAGGGCGCCACACCTATCTTTTAAACGTGACTTGCTAGACGAATAGTTTCTTCTGCAAAGTTGTGTAGAATTTTATTACAAAACTGTTTGCTGAATACCTCGAACCAACCCTATTTTCATCTGGTCTAATGGTCTAAACCAGTACCGAACCAGTTTCTCATGTTTTTCATGTATTATGTTACGTTTGTTCTGTTTTCCGAAATATTTTCATATTTGATGTTGTGAGCTATTGAAAAAGCTTTTGATCTTTTAAATAACTTGCATATTTTTGGGTGATCAATTCTGTTTTTTTATTTTTTCCCATTATTGACATTTTTACCAATTCGAAGATTGAGAACACAAATGACACAGAAATATTCTTATTTTTTGTCTATTGTCATACAGAAAAACAATAATTCCTAATATATTTCAACCAAGTTACTTTGGTTAGGTTCTCTGTCTCGAGAAAATACGCTCTCCATCCGCTCTTTACAAAAGTCAGATACGATTTTCCTTTCGCTTCGGAGGCATTTTTGTTATACAACCACAGCATAACCGAACTGTACTGGCAAATGGAGGAAAATACGGAACGGTCGGTGGTTTATAAGAACTGGAATGAAAGTTTCCCGTGCATGTTTTACCGCAAATCCATCGTACACACCTCCCTCATCCGCCTTTCTGTATTTTATGCGGTGTGAAATCGATTCCCACTGGACAAGACTGACAGAGAGATAGATTGGCTAGCGTACCGATGATCCCGGTGTTCATTGTGTAACATGTAATGGCACACGGTTTGCGGTTTTTCGTTCGCCCCCAATCCCAAAGCGTACTACCTGTGCAAGTGTTATCGTCGAGCACGGAACTCGGGCAATGGGGATAGTATGGTAGAAAATTCAATTTCCCTCCCAGTGGCGCTGTGGGATCAGCGTGGAAGTTGACTGCGCTAGAAGCAGGAAACGCCAATTTGCGGTTCTGTCAAATATATTGTTATGCTGTCACAGTTTCCGCGCTGCAGAGAGGCAAAATTAATTAGAGTTTGTCAGTTGCGCCATGCTATGACTTCTAGCTAGCAGAGTTGCAATTTGTCCGATGTTCCCGCGTTTTTAGCTGACGATTGCCTTGTTACAGACTCCAAATTTCGAATGACCTCCAGCATTTTGCCTTCCGCCAAATTTCCTCTAGCTTTCGCTCTGCGGGCTCCGCGGACTCACTCAAAGGTTGTTAATTGTGGCCTTGATTTCATTCGTTTTCTCACGCTGCGGCACTGCTGGCTGGCGTACGGCTTTGTCTGATGGACTGTGGCCATATCGGCACCGAATGTGCGTTTACCCCCCCCCCCCACAGTGCCAACCAGGAAAGTGTCCGCGCGAGTTCGTTTCGGCAAATGGCGCGCATATGGATGTCGTTGACCGCGGGTTTATATGCGGCGTGCGGTCTCTGTTCGGTTGAAGAAATTGCCTGATGAAATGACGACGAATTGAAACCGAAAAGCAGCCGGGTGATGTAAGACGTGATGCTGCTCTGCTAGGAGAGGCCGAGTGAATTCACGATCACGCAGCGAATCAGGGGCATAATAGCGCGCGCGACTCACTTCCAGCTTTGATGGCTCCGACGTGAGCTGTTAATTGATGGAAAAACGGTGGGAAAGTTAGGCACGTTAATTGTTTAAATGGCCAGCAGGGAAGCGGGTTTTTTGTTACTTTATTTTTGTAATGCTCGCTTGATGGTCAATGGTCTTGAGGCTTATCGGTTATGTGGTTTGATCGCACTTGACCTTCAATGGTTTCCGATCAAGTTCGCTTGCTTCAGTGTTGTGAAATGTGTTTGAAAATTACTCTTATTTGCAACTGATGGCGTAAGGCTAGCAGTCAATCAATACTTTTTATAGTTGCTTATTATCGTTAAACAAGTGTTTTTTGGTTAACTAACGTAAACAAATCGATATTGATCAGGACGCGCTTTGAGACAACAGAAATTAGAATATATTTATTTTTATTGTACTACCCACAGTTTTGATCTGTGGTTCAATACAAACTTTTATAGTTTGAAACGCACCGCAGTCAAACTATGTATTGATCATGATTTTTTCTCAAAACTAATAACCCTACCAAATAACAATTTTTCGAGTGAAATTTTTCCCAATGTCTATTTCGCGGAAGTTTTTTTAAAATCAAAGAATATTAATCAAGAAATATTATTTGTCTCAGAACAATCACCGACTTTCTAATTTTCACCAAACTTTTTGATCAATTTTAAATTGTTTCCTAATGAGCCTTTTGAAAATCAGTTTTCGCTCACTTAACGTGATAGCGTGATCCTTGTTTGGTTTAAAAGAAAAAGCTCTAGGCTCAAAGGGAAAACGATCAGTTGAGTTTTAGAAGCAATAGAAAAAAGTTTCTAAGCTTTTCTGCAATCGACTGCAGATGACACGAAAACTTTTTTCTTTTACAAGAATGCGTTTTCGTCCAGGATCATCATCTTTAAAACTTTAAGTTATAGCAAAGATTGTGAAACAATTTTAGATTGAGCAACTTGAAATAAGAAAAAATTGTTGAAGGTCATATTCTAAAACGTTTTCAAATCTTAAACTTTAAGGTAACTTTTTTTTTGAGAGAAATGTAGAATATGGACGAATAACAAGATTTACAAATTTTTAACTGGAGTAAGTTTACTGTACCGATTATGGAGAAAAATCTTTTTTTGTAGTAAAGCAAAAAACACTTGGTCACAGAAGAAGCGATGAACGTTAACCAGAGAACATGATTAATCTCGCATTATTCTCTCCTGAACTGATGGAATTTCGACTATCTATAATATTTTAACAGAATCATTGAACTATAAACTAAACTCAAATCAATTTTTCTAGTTTCTGTTAAACCAAAACTCATTCAAAGGGAAACTGACCTTCGAAACCTTGAAGATCGTTCATCCATTGCCACTTCGGTGGTTTCGCGTCCATAACCCAATCACGAATAATCTACAATCTAGAGCGCAACACACTCGGGCTTAATATCTCCCTCCAGAGGGATCCGCCCTCTGTCTAGGCCACTAATTACTCCGGAGCGTGAAATCGCTTCGGTACGTGCCTCACGACGAGTCCGCCAACGGGCAATTTACTGATTCATCGTGGTTGATCATCGGTTGGAAATGGAATAGGATGAAAAAAGCACACACAAAATTGTGGGAGGGAAAACCTACTTCATTTTAGGCGAAAATTAAACCCTTTCGGGCTTCGCGAATCGCGCTGTGCACTAGTAGCATGTTTTTTTTTATCGTAGTCGGACTCACTTCTAATTACCCACAAAACCCGCCCCTCGATGATCTTTACGCTGAAAACGGCTTTGACGGGGAATCACGTTTTTTTTTCGTTACCTTACAGTACACAGTAGGAACTGAAGTTTTTCGCGTGCGCCAATCTGCACGGTAGCAACCATGGACGGAAGCTAGGAACTTCCATAGGACCCAGTATGTTACCCATTCCAGTTCCATTTCTAATTAAAATCGGACTTTAGAGAATTATTTTCCATAATTTTGTGGTACTGACCAATAACTCATTCGACAAGGAATCGTACAACGTTCCACATTGGGAATTCTTTCATCTCCAACCAAAGCATTAATTCCCAACCAGCATCCCACGGTCGAACGGTTTTTCTCCTGTGCCGAACCAGCAATGAGAAATCGCACCCCGTAATAGCGGTTACATTCTGCTTAGATTTTCCATTCTGCTTCCCTTCCTTGGTTGGAAACCCCTCAAAACTACTTCACATACAACAAACTAGTCCGCATCGATCTAACAACATGCTATTTAGCCTACATTCGCAGCTGCCTGGCAGGCAGCAGCCAAGATCAAAATGAGACGCCTTGGTGCGCAACACTCTACCTCTACCTCTCAGTCACCAGCCCAGAATCCATTTCCAGAAGTGACGGGCGGGCCGGTGTTCGTGAAACTTATTGAAACAAATGACGGCAATGAAAGGTTCGCAAAATATCTCAATTAGCTGATATTGTGCCACCATCGTGCCCCTCCCCCCCTGCATCCTTTCCCACGGAATCGACGACGACGGTAAAACAGCGTGTGGTTCTGATCGTGTTGCCTAATGGTTATTTCTTCTGTAATGGCCGTTATGATATTGTTGCCGTACGGAACCTCCAAACGGGGTGCTGCTGCCCCATCCTCTTCCAGTGTGCAGTGCAGATGATGCGGAACGAAAACCCAAAACCGGCTCCACTAGTACCGAACGCTTCGAGTGCTAATGAATCGGAACGGGATGGATCAGCCATCATCAACCGGGCCAGCCAAGCCAGCACACAGCTGCCGAAGGAGTTTAATTTCCTGGACTAAATTGGTTATCGGGTTCTCGAGTGGTGGGAGAATCATTTTTCGATACCGATTGAGTTTGAGAATCGAATCTTTGCACAGCGACGGAAATCTTGGCACAAACTCACGAATTTTGTCGAGGAGAATAATTGCTTCATTTATTCTGTTGCTTTCTTGCGCGCGTGAAATATGCTTCATGTCTTTCCATAGGGCCGAAAGCCGTTTGTTTAGTTAACATCGTCATTTGTAAGCCCAAGTTATCCTGCTATCGTCGAGAAAATTACCTTACAGGAAAAACTTACTGGATTGGAAAATAGATCGCAAGTGTTGATACCATTGCTCACGAGCAATCGGTTTTGTCCCGAAAAGAGATTTTTTTCTGAACCCGAACTAAGATTTCTAAAAATTACGCATCACAGAAAAACTGCGCTGATGCGATATATTGTCGTTTTTATCATTTTCGTCATTTCTCTCATTTTTTAGATTTGAGTATCACAAAAAAATACAAAACTTGAAGAAATTGTAATTTGTATTTATATTAAGCTTAGTTTAGTCAAGTTTAATTTTAAAAACCAATTTAAGCCAACAGACAATAGAATGCTATTGGGACCACGCAGAGGTGTGTGTTGTATATCTCAGCAAAATACAAAATATTGTGCCACATGGATCCGATTCAAAGCAACATATCATGCATAAAAAGTCTATTGGGGCCACGCACAAATGTCACAATGTACAATAAAATTTGTTTTTACTCTGAAATTTGTTACCATGTTTATATCAAGTACAATGCGATCTTTTTTCTCAAACCATTTGGCAATTCAATTAACATAAAACAATGGGTGAGCGTGGGGAGCTGCGTAGCCGCAAGGTTACAGAGTTCTGTCAAGCGGATGGTCGTGGGTTCGAATCTTAGTAGAACCAGGCCATTCGATGTCAGAAAGGACTTGAACATGGGTTTATTCTCAGGCTCCAATCAACAATACCTTTTGTGCCGTGTCAAATAAATGTTGTGTGAACAAAAAAAAAACAATACCTTTGCAATACTTCCCCTTAACAAAAATAAATCCCTCTTATCAATAAAACTGACCAGAAGGACGCACGACGAAACTTCTCCAGGGAATTATAACTGGTGATTTTTGGCAGGAGGAACGAGGCTCGGTATAGTAGAACAGTAAGCGTGTAAAAAGAAAGGGTAACATTACATTACACACAAGCAATGATCAAAAATAATAATAAGCATGCCACTTCTCAATATCGGTACTGCTAATAATAAAAGTGCAGGATACGACACCCGTGCATATCTCACAATAGATCAACGATTCTGATCGCAGTGAGAAAGTCCATACAGGAAAAAAAAATGGGTGAGCGTCTCCATGCCAAATGATCTGGAAATTTTGCGAAACTTTAATCGATTACCTATAATTTGAATGAAACATTGCACACGTGTTAGCTAGGCAAACTGAGTATTTTGCACAGATGAAGTTTTTCAGGCTCAAGACTAATTTTCTAACGCTCTGATAGGATTGCATTTTTGGCATAGGCTTCTTTTCAAAAAATATATACAAAATAAAAAAAATTCTTTTGACAAAAAAAATTCTAAATAATACTAAATTTTAATTTACAAAAGAGAAAAAATTCTTTGAAACTTAAAATTTATGTAAAAAAGTTGTCTTACATTTCTCCATTCAAAATTTTCATCAAAAGATTGGGAATCAAAGTCTCAACAAAAAAATAATTTGAGGATGAAATTTAATCCATGTAATTTAATGTTCAGTTTCTATTTTTTTTAAATTAAACTGAAAATAATTTGAAAACGGATACATTTCCGTAACTAGTTTTTTTAAGCTTTTCGATTTAGAATACCTATACCAATTGTTAAAAATCTTCGCAATAGAAATATTTTAAGAAATGTAGAAATTGAATATTTTTGAAAAATAATTAATCCACCTAGTGGTGCAGAAACCTTTGTTATACTAACTATTACTTTATACATATATGGCCAGTCACTTACAAATCGTATACCATCATAAGTCCAATTTCAATAATGAATGAAATGAATTTGAAAGATAGTTTTCAGAGAGTTAACCAAAGACGATCATTGAATTAAAGCTTGACGTGGTTTTTGCAAATAATATGAATGTTATCACTGGAGTACATGAGTCTTATTTTTTCGATCACAAACCAATTTTTAAATGCTGGCTAGAAGTAATTGAATTTTTTTTTTTTTGAGATAATCGAACGTGGGGAAACAGTAATAGATAACAATGATGCTGATTTCACACTAGAATAGCAAACATGTATGTTAGTTTAATGCGATTCTACTTATTCGCTTTATTTTCAGAAATCGCAGGACCTAGATTTATGAATCAGCATCAAGTTATGTTTAACGAATTGAAGCGATACAGTAAAAAATATAGCTATTGATGAAAGTTGTCAATTTAATTCTATCTCCAATGCGTTATCTGAAAATGAAGGTTCTCCACGATCTTTGAGAATTTTGGATTTTCAGAGTGTAGGCGAGAAAATTATTGTTTTTGAAGGCCTAGCCCAGGCCTGTCCAACCTTTTTGATACGCGGGCCAAATTTCACAATCCACAACAACTGTCGGGCCAAAATTTTGAAAACTTTCAAATATTAGCTAGTTTTTAGATTTTGTACAAACATGTGTTAAAATATCATACTGGTAACTTTAATTTTGATTTAAAAGCAGTCCGTTTTAGAAAACGGCCAAAGGTGATATCAGTTGAAGCGTACCATGATAAAAGTAAACTTAAAAGCCAAGCCACAAATATGGAAAACAAACAATGAATTTTTGAAATTTTTCTCATGATAAAACAGGATTTATATAATTTATTGTAAGATTTTAAAATTACATGAACTTGGAGAATCAATGAGCAACTTAAAATTTTTGGCTTTTTTTTTCAGAATGGATATATTGATATCAAAACCTGATACCGATATTGATATCTAATTATCTTGAATCTGATACCGATATTGATATCAAAATCTGATACCGAAATCCGCAAACATGATACTAAATTCTCGTCTGATAAAGATGAACGACAACTATGTTTTCACTGCCTCTATTCCTTTGAACTCGTTCTTCATTTCTGAAATGTCGATACGGATTGAAAGTTTCAACAAACTAAAAACAGGATGTCATTACTCGTTAAAGAATGTGTTTCAAAACTTAATGCGGGCCGCGAGAAAAAAAGCCGAGGGCCGGATGTGGCCCAAAGAACAAAGTTGTTGAGCTCATCCATTTTTACGAAACTTGTAGTGTTAGCTACCATTTACGCGTAATAACTCAATTTTACTGAAAATGCAAATGGGACTGACTTGCTATGCGCGGCAGTATATATTTTATAAGAAGTGAGGACGGGAGCTTCGGAAGAAAAGGAGCTAAGTAAGCATTGCAGTTTCTTCTAAAATCTGGTTCAAATTTTCAAGAAGAGCTAAAGGGTTTTTTTATTTATTTACACAAGTTAAAACGCACTACGAAGAGTGTAAAGATTATGAAAAGTTGTCCATGATTGTTGATTTCCTTTGAGAAATAAATAGCGATACGAAAAAAAGAGGGATAGAGAAGAGAAAAGAGCAGTGAGAGAGAAAAATTATCCAGAAAGTAAAATAAACATGGGATGTCTAACACATACTTTGGTCAAAACTCTACAGTTCAAGCAACCAATAAAAGATCGCACTCAGTATGATTTTCAAAGATCTCTGGGGTTTTCATTTGAGCATGCGAACATCAAAATCGGAATAAGCGTTCTGTAAAAAGAAGTTTTTTTTTGTTATTTTTCTTTTTTGGGTCGATTTTGATATACTACACATATAAACAACATATTTACACATGCATACGCACAGGCACACATACACAAACATACATAAATGGTTCAATTCGTCGATCTGAGTGAATTGGTATACAACACATGGCTCTCCGTGCCATTAATTTTGCCTTAAAAGTTAAATTTCTTATTAAAAAAATACTCTTTGATCAATATTTTAAAATCTAAGCCACTAATCAAAAATCCACTCGGTAGCATTCTGGGGGAGCACAGTAGCTTTCGTTTGCGTATAAGATCATTAAAATCGGATATTGCGTTCTGTAAGAAAGGTGCGTTAGTATTTTGCGGCACATACATACAGACAACATACATACACACACACACACACATACACACACATACACACGAACAGACATTGCTCAGTTCGTCGAGCTGAGTCGAAGGGTGTATACGATTCGGCCCTCCGGATCATGGATCTATTTTGCGTTTTCCGACCGATTTTATAACCTTTGTTTAGTATAACAAATGTAAAACTTAACCTTCCATAAAAAATTATTTATTATTTCTCCATCCTGAACTTTTTATCAGAAGTTGCGCTATAACTTGAAGTTTCATTAAAAATAAAGAAAAATTGAACTCTCTTTTTTGTAAATTAAAACTTAGCTCTTATAAAGATTTGAAAAAAAATTTTTTACAGTGTGTATATTTTTCTATAAAGCGCTACCTATAATGCGTTCAAAGACCGATTTTTTGTTTAACCAATGGTTTCTGAACTACAATGCTTTGAACAAAACCTAGGCCAAAATGCACACGCTCTTTTAAAAAATTAGTCTTGAGTTTAAAAAAATCCTCGAGCCGCGAAAAAAAATCAGTTTCCTAAGTCAAATACGTTAACAAAATTTTATTTGAAGCAAATTCGAGCACACGTCATTTATCATGGAAATGCTCTATAGCAAAACTCTCAATAGGTTTATTGTATTCATATAGATATGGATCATGGTTCATCTTGATTTCTACCCGTCTCTATTCAGCTAGTTCCGATTTATTCTCTGTTTAGTCAGATGCTTAGAGAAGCATAATAAGCTCTTTTATATTTGGATCCGGTTTGTTCGGCAAAGTTGCAGCACATTGTATACGAATCAACTTTGTTCAGGACTTCTTACTTATATCTAACTGTTTCAATGGACTTCTGTGGAGTTTTCTATAGATTGCCCCTAAAAATCATTTTTTTTTCTGTTTGACTTAACTAGTGATTTTCTACAATATTCCAATGTTCTACAATGTTGGTTGCCATAACGAAACAATTTCTTAGAGAGAAGTTTATTTTAATCACATACATATCTTTGGTTATTGACGATTTTTACTAAAAAATTCACGAATTTATTAAAAGATATCTACAAAACCTGCAAATATCTATATATTAATCAAATCTTCAATAACCAAAGAATTATGAGAGATATAAAAACCTTTTTCGGTGAAATTGTTTGTTTTATTGTAGCAAACAACATTGTAGAACAATGAAAAATTTTAAAAAATCACAGCAAGAAGGAATATTGAAAAAAAAAAAGATTTTTAGGGGAAATCTACAGAAGTTCGGTCCGGTTTAGAACAACAGACAGGCAGAATGCTGTTGGAGCCACCCACCAAAGCACTCCACAAAAGTCGCTTTAAATACGCAGATAGAAGTGGTCTTTGATATTTTTTTCTTCATATAAAATGTGCTACAACTTTGCCGAATAAAGTGAAAAACGAGAAAAGCCGAATTCGTTTCTCATTTTTAGGTAGAGAAATCACAAAATTGCAACTTCTCAACTTCTATAACATGAAGAATAATTAATCGAACGACATTACAGAAGGCTCTAAAATATTTTTTTCGGGTCAACATAATTTTTATCATGTTTTTGCAGCTTTGGAAAGAGTGTAAAATATGTTGTTAATTTCAATAGTCTGCTAAATTGCTTGGCTTACTGATATCAGACCGATTTGAGCCATCAAATAATAGTATGTAATCGGAGCCCCGCGCAGGCGTATATCAGTTAAATGCAAAATATTACCACACAATGTAAATTACGTTTAGACCAACGTATCATAGGAAGGCTGTTGAGGCCACGCACAAACGTCTACATGTACGCGATATATGAGCCGTTGCGGAACAGAGTGGTTTAAAGACCATTTTTTCAAAAATGAGTTTTTTGCATAAACCGCATCTACTCAAGAAACTAGTAAGAAGAAGTAAGGAGACTAGAAAAAATTCGAAAAATCGAACTTTAAAGCTGATTTATACCATGTTGAAATTTCGTCCGAAACAGAATGGCCATTCTGTTTCGGAACAGAGTGGTCTATGGACATAAATCGAGGTAATACAGGCAAACTTCGATATAAGGTACCCTCGTTATAAGGTACCTTCGATATAGCGTCACTCGATATAAGGTACATTTTACCTCGATATAAGGTACATATTTATGTTATGTTACAAATAACTCCGAAATGGGTATGAAAACTTCTATAAACAACTTGTCAACATCTCTGATTACTATTGATTATTTAGGGAGTGTCCATAAATTACGTTACACTTAGCGGAAGTTTGAATAAACGTAAAAAAAATTAGTTCTGCCGAGAAAACATGATATAGTGGGGATGTAAACGAGGGAGCTGATAAAAAAATTAACTTAAAGTTCGATCCCTGAACAATCTGTTTGAAATTTAAAATACAATGCTCAAAAAAGGTTCCAAACCCAGTTTTTTTTTTTCATAAACCGCACTTGAACACCCTCTCAACTGAAACAAGTTTTGATTTAAAAACGAGTATTTTTATCAAAAACTTCATAGAACCTAGATAAAAGTTGAAAATATGCTAAAAGTATGTTCTGTATTTCTCAAATATGAAAAAATGTCTAGAACATAGTAGGCCTCTAAAATCCACCCCAAAAAGTTAATTGGTATTTTTTTTAGAGATTTTAAGAATGTGCGTGTATAAAACTACCTGTATGTGGTCTGTTTTTATGAGATAGAACCAAAGTGTTTTCAGCAAAGTTTTTCTACATAAGATTACCTACAACTTTTCTAATGATTTCACTTTGATTTGATAATAAAATAAAAAAAAATTTTTCAGCTCACTTTTAGGCAGATTAATCAAAAATCTATTTGCATCAAAAGTTTCTCCTTAAGATATAAAAAAAATTGTCGAAAACACTATAGCATTTAAATGGCATTTTTCACTCAAAAGGTTGACGATCACGTTTTTCACGTTTTAAACCACTATGCAAAGTGCATTTCTGGGCCACTTTTATGTGTAATGAAAAGTCAGTTCAAACGGTCATTTTAAAATTCAACGAGAAAAATGCAATTTTCGAAATACTACAGGATGGAGAAATAATTGAAAATGATCTGAATCCGTAAGCAGATATTCATGGTTCTTATACATCGGACCAAAAATTAAAGAACAACAAGAAGAAAAAAAAAGAAATAGTTTCGATAAAAATTTGTATGATTGCAAATAAATGGAAGATAAAAACTAGTAATAATAACATAACGGCTTGACATTTTTTCACCTTTTAATGCTCTAGACCACCTATTTTTTGGACTCGGCTAAAAGTCTCCTAAAAATAAAAAAAAAACTATGTGATATAAATTGTACTTAAAGCAAGTTGGTTCACATTTATAGTTGGATTCTATTTTCAAAATAAACTATACGTAGACAAAAGACAACAAGATAAAGTGTTTGTAGCCCTATTGTTGGAAATGTTTCATGATTCGATATAAGGTACGATTCGATATAAAGTACAAATTAAAATTCGAAATGTACCTTGTATCGAATTGCCTGTACCATCATGTAACATGTGACATGTAACATTTTACATGTGATATGTAACCTGTCACTTGTCCTGTAACATGTTACACGTGATTTGTAACATGTTACACGTAATGTAACACGAAAAATGTAACTTGTCAAATATCATGTTATATGTAACATATTGTGTTACATGCAATGTTACACGTCACATGTTACATGTGACATGCCATGTACATCATATAATATGTGACACTAGCCATTTTGTACGAGTTAAGGTCCTTTTTTATTTATGTTTTTGTGCGTAGACCACTCTGTTCCGAAACGATACGAGAATTCTAGTGAAATATATATGAAGTCGGAGTGGTCTATGTACATTGGTATGGTAAAATCAGTCATTTCGCCAAAAAAATGGTAATTACATGTAGCCACATGTTAATCCACTTCATAACCTTTATATTAGAACATTTTGTTTGAAAGAATCCGTTAAACTGAATTTGATTAAGAGATTTTTCGAAA
Organism: Wyeomyia smithii; assembly: GCF_029784165.1. NCBI lineage: Eukaryota > Metazoa > Arthropoda > Insecta > Diptera > Culicidae > Wyeomyia > Wyeomyia smithii. Next base: position 229,668,326 of record NC_073695.1, on the reverse strand, counting down.
ATTGTTCTGTTCCGCAACGTCTTATATGTTTCTGCTCTGAAATTTGTTCCGCGATCATTTTGTTATTCACACACAAAACAATTTTTCAATTAAATGGACTTCGAACAATGGTTTCAAAAGTTATAAACGAGAATAAAGCAAGGTTAACACAAAAAATGCTTGTGTTCTGGTAACAAAATTACTATCAATATGCTGGGCCGAAGCAAGCCAAACATTTGTACGGGGCTAAATTTTATTCTAGTATGTATCCCGCAGCTCTCATTCATTGTAAGCGTTCAAAGTGCTCGCGCTGTTTGCTACCTCTAGTGCGACGAAAGTAGAATTATTCGAAGGTGAACTATTGTATATTTTCAGGGGGAAAAAGGTAATCAAAGATCGCGAGGATCAAAGATGTGCTCCATGTAAGTTTTCTTCGGCGGCATAAAACACTCGAATGTGTTAAATTTGAAACGTATTTCGAGGTAAAAAACAATGAACATGGCTAGTTTCAAAATAGGTGAATTACACACAAAATTAAACAACAAAAATTAAATAAGTGCATTCTAAGAGCTCAAACTGGTGAAAAATTAAAGATTCAGCTATTCAACCATTCCTATAAATTTGTGGTGCCCCTAGCCATTACCAGAACGCGTCATTTTTCATGAGAGTTCGCAGAGTAATTGCTTACCGGGTTCGTCGCTTCAACGTTATGTTTACGAAAAAAACTCATCTGAGTCTCTGAAAAAAAGTTAGTGGGGAAGTACACCATAATTCACAGAAATGGGTTATAGTCTATAATCGTCCATTTTTTCCGGTTCGAGCTTTTGGAGTGCACCAGTGACCAGTGTTACAACAAAACTTTAATTTTTAAGGTGAGATAAATTATATTAAGTTCCTGAGTGAATTAAAGCAATAAAGCTGAACTCGGCTAAAATATATACGACTTGACGAAGCCGTGGTTCCCATGGTTTTGTGGTTAGCGATGTCGATCGGCTAGCTATCCCACACGCTCGTCATATCGGGTTAGATTCCCGGTCAGGTCGAGGATGTTTTCGAGCTGAAAATTTTCTCGACTAAGCAAATTTACTCGCTCGGAGAATCGAAACACAAAATATTAAAATCGTAGTGTATTAAGTCGCACACAAATTTAAATCTGCAAAAATTGAATCTGAAAAATACCGGGAATGTACTCTTTGGGTTATAGAAGAGCCTGCTTCTGCTAAAACCAATCAGTTTACTAGTGGATGGCTACTAGGACCGTCCACACTAAGCAGCAACGAGCTGCAGCGTGCAGCGGTAATGTTAGCTACGTTAGCGGTAGATAGGGCGGCACGATTTCTTCTTTTCCCTTGGCAACACACAAACGGGGATGTTGGCAATCAAATCTGTCGACCGTTAAATTTTCAGTCTAAAAATAGCTCTCTGTTGTATTATCCGAAAAGTGCCTGATTCCTACTATCGTAGATAGCATAGAGATGCGATCAGCACCACACCGATATTAAAGGATATAAAACATATTGTCCTCTTGAGGACAAATAAAATACTTAATTTGAAGAGTTAATATTTTCTCGTTTATTCATAACTTAGTGGCAGCAACAGCGGAAGACTTTGCGAATCATATAGTTTTATTACCGAATGCGGAAATAAACAGTACCTTCGGTGAACTCTGCCTACCGTCCAAACTTATGTAGTTCTACGTCAACCTTGCGGTTGTGACTTTACATACAACCCTTCTTTTTTTTAATTACTGATTGACGATTGTAGTAGTAATTAATAGTTACAGTTCCCCTCCTGAAGGCTTCAAACAAAGTTCAATGTTTTTTTAAACAATTTATTCCATCAATCAGTACTGCGTAAATGTTGCATGTAATTACTAGATTTTTTAGAGAGGCTTTTGAACAACTTTCACATGTTTTTTTCTTTACCTCATTTGTGTTATATAATTTTGTGTCATCTTCTGTTTGTACAAAAATTATTGCCAATATTGTAAGGACTACTACAACCAGAAACATTGATCCTATGTAATACTGTCCGCTGTATTCCGCACTTCTACAGTATCATTCGAAATCATTTATTCGATAAGTTCAAAAAGTTATCAATAGGGGAAAACTCAATTTTTGGATTTTTTTTTCACTGCTGTCAAAGCAAGATAGCTGTACTTAAAGACAAAATAATAATTTATATCACATGAAGCTATATAAATATTAACAAAAAAAGTAAAGAATATTTGAGAAAAATACGTAATCGGCTTTCCGAAGAAACAAGAGCGTTATACGGCCTTCACATCGATTTTACGGATACATCTCTTGAATCTACCAATCAACTGTTTGAAGTTCAATGCTCTCCAGTTGTTTCGGTACACCAAAGACATGAAATCCGGAAGAAATCTGCGAGTGGTTGTCCAGGAACGTTTGTGATTTTTTGGTGTAACGTGATGATGTTTGAAATGGCCAAAACACACACTTTTCATGATGCTTTTGCATTTTAAGAGAACATCAGACAAATTCAAAAAATTTCTTCCACATTAACTCTTTCAAGACATCTTAAGGGGGTCTGAGTTGACTTCTTAATAAGATTTTTCTTCATATCTGGGATGAAAGCTGCCGTAGAGATTATTGGTAAATCCGGTATTTTGGTTTTAAATCGAAAGCTATTTTTAAGGTCCAAATTTACCTTTAACCCGTAAAGACCCGGGACGGAACTTGTTTTTTGAAAATGCTCGTTCTCAGCACTGGAACGGCCGATTTGGGTAAAATTGGAATTCAAAAAACAAGTTCCGTCCCGGGTCTTTATGGGTTAAATAATTGCGTTGTCTTTTTTCTTTGAAAAAATATTTGCAAAACACTTTTTTTTCGATGCTTAAAAATGTAACGGAATTCCAACCTTATTTTTCGGACTATACAACTATAAGCTATTCTTGGGTTATGGTTTTTACATTGAAGGCAGTTTTATTTCCACTGATTTAGAGTGCTTTCTAATGCAAGCTTCTATTTTTATATACCTTAATTCGCGTTGTTCTGCTCTACTTCACGTAAACCTCACCTGAAGATTTTACATTATTTTAGTTATGTTCCGCAAAATTCAATGCGTCCATCACTGTTTAATTATTTTGAACCATGTTCTTCATTTTGCAATATTCTATGCGAAAAAGCAAATTACACTTCAGTCGTTGTACCGATTATATGTAGTTTCCATTGCAGTGTTGTATCGTAATTTGCTGCATAATTCTTTCAAAGTTAAAGCTCTCGGTTCCCAATAAATTATTACTACTCCAGTGGACTCAAGCTCAAGCAATTGAAACCTAACTGCAGCTTTTCGAAGTGCTCCACCAGTGGCGACTTCTGGCTTCAACAGTAAGCAGAAATCAGCTTGGCTTGGGATAATACCCACCGAAGTTTTATCTTTCACCTCCCGGCGCGAAGCCGGACATCAGGACGAGACTCGCATTCACGAGACGAATGGACGTAAAAATTGAAATAGAATAGTAATAAATCATCAAAGTGACGCGAGCAACTACAGGGAGACTACTTTCCAGGACGAAGCCATGCGTTCGAGCACGTTGGCACCGTGGAATGCAGTTTACAGGCATCAAGCCAAGAATTTCGACGTGTGCAGAATGTGTAAGCACAGGCACAGAGCACGACGTTCGACGTCGAATGGCTACAGGGCTAAGGGCATCTTAAGCGGTGGTCTATTTTTGAAACAACTTTATACTAGATTTACACCTGCGAAACCTGAATAGAACCAGCTAATATAGACCAACTTTTTGTTCTCCGCACCGGTGTTGTATATCTTGTTGTTTTAGACCGCTGACATCTGTCACACTGTCAACAATTCAATACCCCATGCTATCAGTTAATGAGACTTAAAAAACACACAATATTTAACAAACGGAAATTAGATAATTTTTACGCACAATAAACGATTACTTTGGCAAGACACTTTATATCCACAAGACTTTATGAATTTGACGGTTTGACCCGAGCGTCAGTGAAATTTCTCAGGATGGATCGGTATGATCGAAAATTTCTGCCACAAGTAGGGTTTCGGAGGATAGTAAAAAATATTTGATCGCGTAGATGTTCATCTTCCGTTTTCGTCTCATCAATCTTTCAAAATCTTGCAAATCTTCAAACTTGGTTTGGGTTTTGAGGATATTGGGTGGCATTGCGCAGCTTGATTCGAACGATTTTCGCTATTTTCGAGTAGATCACATACTGCCAGTTATGCTTCAAGCTTAAAAGGAGCTGTCATTGTCATTTGTCCTGCGGCTCATCTAACCTTCAAAGTCGATAAATACGAAAAACGAAACATAATGCCCCCCAGCGCTCATTTAGTTTTGTTCGAGTTACTCGACACGAAATGCGCAATGTCCCCAGCATTTTGGACGTTTTCAGTTCAGTGTCTTCGAGGAACATTTTTCTGGCCTCTTAAGTTCTCCTTTAGTCCCAATACAATTACGGCGATTAACAAATAGCCAACATATTTGTCATCCTGATGGCTGATGGTTGCAAACCAAGTAGTTGAACCTACGGTTATGGTCTTTCAGAATTCCCCCTTTTGCTGGTCGGTTTCCTTGAAGCCAAAAACGACAAACCTGTTCATATTCTTCTTTAGAAAAGCCACAAAAATGAATTGTGAATTGTCATAAAAAATCTTTGTTTTGTTTATTCCCCAACACTCGCGAAACGCTTATTCGGAAATAGCCAAAAATGAGGTATTCAATTGAAATATGACATTTTACCCACCTATTGGCAGCGTACAAAGGGTTTTAGAACGATCCATCTCTTGTTCCAAAAAGTGGCAAAAATAGACCAAAACGTATACCAGTTTCAAATTTTTTCAATTTAGATCTGATATAAAACAAAATTTACACCACCGGTGCAGCAGTGAATTTGAGTTTGTTCCAAAAAAAATAGAACAAAACAACGATTTGGACCACTGCTGAAGATGCCCTAATGCACTCTCGATGGTGCTGCTGTTATTGTTGTTATTAAGTCTGTGAGTTCAATCAACTTTCGGTTCATCGTAGGGTAATGAAGATGATGCTGTCCAAACTATCCCGAAACTTGTTCCGTCCTACCATCAACTGGTCAGTTGTGCGACCTTGACTGCCAGGATCGAGACAGCCACAGTCGCCAGTAATTACAGACGTCGACTTCCTACCGATGATTATCACACACCGTCATTACTTCGAGTCGAGCTGACTTGGGGCTTCGTGGATGACAGGCCTGCCTGTAGAAGAAGCTCGCCCAGAAGGGAAAGATTTATAGTCAGCTGCCAATGGTTCAAAGAAGCTCACGTTGAAACAGGATGATTAACACGCATGATATCGAAAGTGCTCGAACAGGTTTCGAAACGAGCACACAACAACTCCGCGGAAATTGAAACTAACAATTTTAGGTCGAGACTAAAGCGTTTAGAAAAATTGAGTTGGTTTTACGACTTTCGCTGTGTGCTAGATTTTCCCGACCGTAGATGTATTACACCCCAAAAATCCAACCTAACAAAATAATCAGTCACTGGGCCAGAAGAAAGAACAATTTATTACCACCCATCAGCAGTGAAAGCAATCACCACTGTTTTTGCCTTTTTTTTCTTTCCCTTTCTTGCAATTTTTCCTCGCAGCAGCATGCTGGAAGCTGCCATGCGGAAAAAGCTCTCTGGGCCGCGGCAAAAAAGTTTCCTGTTTCCTTCCTTTTATATGTGGACATTTCGGCGGGAAAGCGGAAACATTTCGTTATACGGTGGTGTTGCTATTTTTTTGCTGTTTTTGTTCTACACTGTAAGTGTCATTATGGAACGAGGCAGCGCTTTTGCCGGTTTTTCCTGAATATGTATTTGCGTGTTATTAAGAACACATAAAGAGGAAGCAATTTTAGTACTATTCAATGACTCTATGTCTACAACCGGAAAAGTCTTAGTCGGTCGCGATTGTCGGCTGTGAATGTTGTTGCAAAGGGATTTCATTTGCAGGTGGTATGAGGATTAGAATTTCCAAAAAAGATTAGTAATAAAAACCAACAGAGTACTTTTCGAATATAATCAACTAATTTGAACTAAACTAGACTTTAATCTAAACTAGTGCTTGTCACTGTACCGTAACTAAGTCGAGTTTCTCAACAATTTGAAAACGTCAAATAAACTTTCAACATCAGACAGCAGGTGATCAAATCATTGCCATGAGTCTTAGGCAATTAAATTTCCACACACATACTCGCGAATCACCTCCAGCTAGTGTCCAGTTCGCATCGCGATTCGATTTATTCCGCAGCAAAACCATTTTTTACACCGTCGTTCCACGTATTTGGATGCGATTAATTCGTGCTTATCGCGCCACGTGCGTCTACACTACAACCGGCTAAGCCCGTGTCGGTATCGCGTAGTACACGGTAATTAAATGCTTACTCTGCCTCCTGCCGGGAGGGCTTCCACTTCTAACTAGCAACAGTGACCGGTGCCGGCGTCTGTTCACCGACGGCGGCATCACTTTGAAGCCATTCGATCGGCTATTGCAAACCGTTTCGACGCTTGTGACATGTTCTACTAGACGTTCACCTGTTCTTATTGCGAAGTTCGTTAGATGTTTTATTTTTCTCTAATCGAAAATTGATCATATTCTGACTCATTTTTTTCAATTTTCATTACAATGTTTCTTTTCTTACTGGTTTGCTTAGGAAACCGCGTGACCATCAGAAAAACCTCAAAGATTGACATTCACAATCTCCTTCAGCTCACCAGACACTAAACACAATCAGATTCGAACATGAAGCTCGTGAGAAACGCCGTCAATAGATTGGTAATCGGAGCCACTGACAAATATATTAATGAAGCATGAAAAGCTACTCTCAGTCCCACTGTTGACAATTGTTGACACTCGTGGTGAATAGCAAACGAAAAAAAAAACGCGTCAGCACAACTGCTCAATTACAAGTGAAAAAAAAACCCTATTATTCAATCAGATTTCACACCAAACTCTAATCCGAGATCAATCAAAACTACTGAAGAACGTGAAACAGGAAACCAACGAACAGCCAAGCAACTGTCTGTTCGTATCTTGACGATCTTCACTTCCCTGTGGCTTTGGTGATCACGATTTACCTCTGCCTAGACTGCCAAACATATTGAGTGCAGTTATCTTTCAGATTTGGTTATGCGAGGAACTCTAAACTGTTAGTTCAGAGGATGTAATGTTTCCCTCCAGTGTTGAAACATTTGGGTCAGAGACCGTTTTGTCACCTATGGCTACCAGGTTATTACTCAAGAAATGTTGACAGCTGACAACACGTCATTACTCTGTGCCCTGTTGCTACAGCACAATCATCCTGGTTTCGAAGAACAAAGCCCTGAATACTCTATTGCGCTATACAGTCGCACAATGGAGAGGCAAACCCAGCCCACCAGCAGTTTTTCTTCCATTATAAGCATCTGCATTCTCCGTATCAAAAAGCAGAGCCTTTTATCCCGATTAGTTCCACACTGAATGTATGTTATTTCTCCTCGGTACCGGCGTTCATTGACCACCCAGATGGGGGCCAAAGACTTTTCCGACGGTTGCATTCCGTCGCCTCACCGCAGCAAAACCACAACGCAAGCGGCAGAAGCATCAGCACATCAGCTCCAAGCTTTGATGCTAAATCGGCGAAACACAGAAAGGTAACTTTACGCTTTCGTTACGGCTAGGCGACATGGTTCGTTAGTCCTGTCTGCAGTGGCGTTTTACAGAGCTATCCTCTTTCTCTCTCGCGGAACAATAGACCGAAAACGGGGAGCCCTGTCAATTACAATAATCGAAAGTTTACGGCGATTGCCTGATAAAATAAGAATCTCCGAGCCGGTCTTGATAATGAACCTCGCCTGGAAGGGTTATCCACCTCGGGGGCTCAGCAGTGGAGGAAGTCGCGATTGTTTTGGTTTTTTTTCTCGCTGCTGATGCCGTCGCTGCCGCCGGTGCACACAGACGGTATTGTTTACGAATCCGATGGGTTGCATAAAAAGGCAAACTTTTCCCCTCGTTTGCGTCGTTGAAACTGAAAGTGAACGAATGCAGGCTGCCATATTGCACCGCCAGGTGGGTGTGGGCTCTGGCCAACAGGCAAACTCTCTAGGTTGCCTCCTATGCAGCCGTTTTTTTATCCGATTATTGATGGGTCCATTGTGTACTTTTAGCCCCAACAGTGTAGCAAAACCACACCACTGAAGGCGGAAGCTGGATGCAAAGCGAAATGGACCGTTCGATTCACCGGATGATTAATATCGGATCAGTTCAACTGTGATCGGTATCCGTTGGAGAAGAGTAATCTCCCTAGTAAACTTAATATTATTGCCATGAAAGCATACAGGTAAGAAGAAACTCTTTTTCCATTTACCGAAATTCAGTTCATAACCATTTAAGATTCATTAAATGTTACCCATCACTGAACCTAAACCAACTGGATACTGAAAATTATTAGGCCTGCCATCTCGTTTTATTTTTATCGAAAAAGTTTTATTCTCATGTCCAAACTCGTTTCTTGAACTTCATTTCTCTGTGCCGCTTCTTTCACCTCGAAAAGCAAAATTGAGATAAACTACCTTTTTTGTAGCAACTAGAGAGGAGACTCCCTCAAACCAAAATACACTGTGCTCAACTAAAATTATTAACTCAAAAAAACCCCATACTGATTAAAAATTGAATCATATTTTATTATATAACAGAGTCGATTGAAGAAGGTACTAAAGAATGTTCTTCAAAAAAAAGTTACACTTTCTTTTGTGTATGGCATTTTTATTCCATGGGTAAAAATTGGTGAAATTTCAGGTAAAACTAGTTTAGAATGTAATCAGGGTGGCCACTAAAAATCAGTTTTCGATTTTCCGCTTTTTTCCCGGTTTTCCCGGTGATATTTTATAAATTTTCCCGGTGTTTTATTAAAAATAAATATGAGAAAAACATCAATTTACACATGTTTATTCATGTCCATGCAAAAATAGTGTTATAGAACAATGAAAAATATTTCTGTGTCATCGCTTTTATCTGTTTGTCGACAATACAAAGAGACCACACAATACACCAAAATGCACAATTTTCGCCATTTTAATCTCCAAATCTTTGACAATCTTCGCTTCTCGCGCTTTCTTGCTTGCTTTTGCTATTTCAATGCTTCTATATTAGGGTGCCAATTGAATGTATAGAAAAAAAATTTAACCAATGTTTTGCGTTAGGGGAATGTTGTGTTTTCTCAAAAAAAGTCCTCATGCAAAAATCGATTTCCAACGGACTTCGGGAACAAAACCCTCAAAGTGATCAATGAAATTCGATTTTTTTGTGGCAAATGTCGTAGAAACGTATGAAACTTTGAGATCTCGGATTTTTTTTCCGTGAAATAAAAAAAACCGACCCCCTAAATAAACAATTCGAAAAAAATTAATAAAAATTCAAAATAATTTGAGTAAATCGCGACTTTTCCTGAAATTTCGCATGATTATCTGCGAAAATTCCAAAATTCGCGTTAAAAGAGACGCGTGCAAAACCACACAAAAAAATGCGTAGAAAGAAATTTTACTTTATTTCTAAACGAACTCATTACTGTCTTCAGTTATTCGATAAATATGAGATCCTTTTTAAAACACTCATTTGAACGAAATCGTCTTTGATCTACCAAAAAATTCAAGTTTTCACATGACATCAATTTTATATCATTCAAATTGAAATTTGTTGTTCCAATAAATATTTGTTCCAAGTCTAGAAATTAATTTGCTACAACTCGTCTATAGACACGGTTGGCAGAAGTAAGAGATATAATTTTCCAATGATTTCACTTGCTAACACTTGCTGCTGATACTTTCTTAGAAATCATTGAACAAATGAAGCTGAAGACATGCTGAAGGATGAATTTCCCGGTGTGAAGCCTAATTTCCCGGTTTTCCCGACTTTTTTTCCCGGTGATTTGAAATTCCCGTCTTTTCCCGCTTTTCCCGTCTTTCCCGGTAGAGTGGCCACCCTGTGTAATGTTAACATGTGACAATTTAAAACTACAGACATGTGAAACAATTCGGTTTATGTATGACTGAATTTTATTCAACTTTCTTAGTAAAAAGTTCATGAAATGTATAAATCGGATCATTGTTTCTGATAGAAATCAAAATAGAAATCAGTCCACATAAGCACTGAGGATGACTGTATGTCACAGTCGAATTTCAATACTTATTTCCCAAATTTCTACTAGAGTCTAACGGAAACTGATAATTCTTTCTTCTGATTTCTTAGGTCACTCTGCTAAGACGCTCAGTATAAATTTTCCAAAATTGTTTCTGATGCCCAATTTCTTAGAAATGTGTTGAACTTCGAGATCTAAAGATATCCCAGAAAAATTTATTGAAAAAATCGACTTCCTAAGACTGAAAAAAATTGGGCTGGGTCCCAAAACCAAGTTCTTTTTTCCAAAAAAAAAAACATTGTTTTGAAGATAACACCAGAGCTCTACGTTCTTATTCTAAGACATTTGCCGTCGAAAAAATTTCGGTCGTAAAAGTTTCATGAACCTGTTATTTATTTTAAAGTTTGCATGGTTACTTTTTTCGAGAAGACGAAATCTTGAAGCCTTCCTGTTCCCGAGCCACTATCCGTCGTCGCTTCCGCTTTTCAAAATTGAAAATAATTATCAATTTTTCCAATATTTCCTTTTTTGTTGTTTCAAAGTTTTTTTTTATGAATTCGTGTCATTAAATCATGATTTCAGTCTTTCCTTCTATATGACAAAAATAAAATCCAAATTAAATCAGTCGCCGCCTTTTCCCTGGTCTTTTCTCTTTTATGACAACAATAAAATCCGAAATGATTTAATTAGGTACCACGATTTTAATTTGCAGTTTTCTAACTTCTCGGATCCTGGGAAACCAAATTTCTGTTTCCAGAATTCCGGACGAAACGGAAACGGACGCTCCAACTGGGATTAGGATTGGAATTGCAATTGGAATTTCTATAGGTATTAGCATTGGAATCAGTATCGGTATTGGGATTGGGATTAAAATTGGGATTGGTATTGGTACTGACATTGCACAGTGGTCCAGATCGTCGATTTAGCGGTATTTAATTTTTTGTGCAAAAACAGCTGTTGTTAGGTTAATAGTATATCTGAAAGATATTTTATGTTTAAAAAGGCGCTTCTTTTTAGAAAATGAAAATTAGGGTGGCTCCATTTTTATCAAAAATAGCAAAACTAACTCTTTTGCTGATAAAGATACGGTTCTTTTAAGTTCAGAGGAGTTGTAGATCCATTTATTCTAAACAACTTTGCCTAGGAAAGCTAGTCTCTATCTTGCATAGTTTTCACGGTATGATGAATTTAATATAGCAAGTTAGGGTGTCGCTGAAAAATCTGGCTTTTTCGATGTAACTTTTTTATTTTTGATTCTGGTCTTCTAACAGTTTTTAGGTCTTTTTGAGGTGCATATTTTCTCTGAATACTGGAAAGCGCTATCTCATTCACAAGAAAAGTTATTAGGTTTTTCGCTTTCAAAATACGCCCTTTTCAAATGTTTGTATCTACTTAAATAGCAAACACGAACTAAAACTATTGATTGCGTTTGAAAGGTCGTACTTTCCTGTATATAATATCTAAAATCTATATATTATATATCTATATAATATTTTTCTATCTCAAATAAATCCAATTTAAACTTTGCGGTTTTGGTTGGATTTCTCGATACACATGCATGCTATTATTTTTTTAATTTGATTGTATTTGATCGGTCTATATCACTAAACCCAAAAGTAAGATCATAATAAATAAGGTGTTTTTTAATAGTTTTATGACTCATGAGAGCTGTTTACATAAAAGTTTGCAACACTCAACAGTATATTTTTATGTTCCAGTATTCAGAGAAAATATGCACCTCAAAAAGACTTAAAAACTGTTAGAAGATCAAGTTTTAATAGAATCAAAAATAAAAAAGTTACATCGAAAAAACTAGATTTTTCAGCCACACCCTAAATTATTTATTAAATTCATCATACCGTGAAAACGATGCGAGATAGAGACTAGCTTTCTTCGGCAAAGTTGTTTAGAATAAATGGATCTACAACTTCTCTGAACTTAAAAGAACCGTAATTTATCAGCAAAAGAGTTAGTTTTGCTATTTTTGATAAAAATGGAGCCACCCTAATTTTTATTTTCCAAAAAGAAGCGCCTTTTTGAACACAAAATATCTTTCAGATATACTACTAACCTAACAACAGCTGTTTTTGCACAAAAAATTAAATACCGCTAAATCGACGATCTGGACCACTGTGCATTGGTATTGTTATTGGTACCGGTATCGGTATTGATATCGGAATTGGGATTGGAATTGGGATTGGAATTGGGATTGGGATGAGTATTGGTATTGCTATTAATATTGGAAACGGTATCGGTATTGTGATTAGAATTGGGATTGGGCATAGTATTGGTATTGATACTGGTGTAGGGCAACTACTGTTGCCCTTCCAGGAATTTGTGATATTCTTCCGTAAAAATCACAAGTATTCCTGTACACGCGATCCAGTGACCGCGCGGAATCTCTATTATTTTAAAACACTCATTTGAACGAAATCGTCTTTGATCTACCAAAAAATTCAAGTTTTCACATGACATCAATTTTATATCATTCAAATTGAAATTTGTTGTTCCAATAAATATTTGTTCCAAGTCTAGAAATTAATTTGCTACAACTCGTCTATAGACACGGTTGGCAGAAGTAAGAGATATAATTTTCCAATGATTTCACTTGCTAACACTTGCTGCTGATACTTTCTTAGAAATCATTGAACAAATGAAGCTGAAGACATGCTGAAGGATGAATTTCCCGGTGTGAAGCCTAATTTCCCGGTTTTCCCGACTTTTTTTCCCGGTGATTTGAAATTCCCGTCTTTTCCCGCTTTTCCCGTCTTTCCCGGTAGAGTGGCCACCCTGTGTAATGTTAACATGTGACAATTTAAAACTACAGACATGTGAAACAATTCGGTTTATGTATGACTGAATTTTATTCAACTTTCTTAGTAAAAAGTTCATGAAATGTATAAATCGGATCATTGTTTCTGATAGAAATCAAAATAGAAATCAGTCCACATAAGCACTGAGGATGACTGTATGTCACAGTCGAATTTCAATACTTATTTCCCAAATTTCTACTAGAGTCTAACGGAAACTGATAATTCTTTCTTCTGATTTCTTAGGTCACTCTGCTAAGACGCTCAGTATAAATTTTCCAAAATTGTTTCTGATGCCCAATTTCTTAGAAATGTGTTGAACTTCGAGATCTAAAGATATCCCAGAAAAATTTATTGAAAAAATCGACTTCCTAAGACTGAAAAAAATTGGGCTGGGTCCCAAAACCAAGTTCTTTTTTCCAAAAAAAAAACATTGTTTTGAAGATAACACCAGAGCTCTACGTTCTTATTCTAAGACATTTGCCGTCGAAAAAATTTCGGTCGTAAAAGTTTCATGAACCTGTTATTTATTTTAAAGTTTGCATGGTTACTTTTTTCGAGAAGACGAAATCTTGAAGCCTTCCTGTTCCCGAGCCACTATCCGTCGTCGCTTCCGCTTTTCAAAATTGAAAATAATTATCAATTTTTCCAATATTTCCTTTTTTGTTGTTTCAAAGTTTTTTTTTATGAATTCGTGTCATTAAATCATGATTTCAGTCTTTCCTTCTATATGACAAAAATAAAATCCAAATTAAATCAGTCGCCGCCTTTTCCCTGGTCTTTTCTCTTTTATGACAACAATAAAATCCGAAATGATTTAATTAGGTACCACGATTTTAATTTGCAGTTTTCTAACTTCTCGGATCCTGGGAAACCAAATTTCTGTTTCCAGAATTCCGGACGAAACGGAAACGGACGCTCCAACTGGGATTAGGATTGGAATTGCAATTGGAATTTCTATAGGTATTAGCATTGGAATCAGTATCGGTATTGGGATTGGGATTAAAATTGGGATTGGTATTGGTACTGACATTGCACAGTGGTCCAGATCGTCGATTTAGCGGTATTTAATTTTTTGTGCAAAAACAGCTGTTGTTAGGTTAATAGTATATCTGAAAGATATTTTATGTTTAAAAAGGCGCTTCTTTTTAGAAAATGAAAATTAGGGTGGCTCCATTTTTATCAAAAATAGCAAAACTAACTCTTTTGCTGATAAAGATACGGTTCTTTTAAGTTCAGAGGAGTTGTAGATCCATTTATTCTAAACAACTTTGCCTAGGAAAGCTAGTCTCTATCTTGCATAGTTTTCACGGTATGATGAATTTAATATAGCAAGTTAGGGTGTCGCTGAAAAATCTGGCTTTTTCGATGTAACTTTTTTATTTTTGATTCTGGTCTTCTAACAGTTTTTAGGTCTTTTTGAGGTGCATATTTTCTCTGAATACTGGAAAGCGCTATCTCATTCACAAGAAAAGTTATTAGGTTTTTCGCTTTCAAAATACGCCCTTTTCAAATGTTTGTATCTACTTAAATAGCAAACACGAACTAAAACTATTGATTGCGTTTGAAAGGTCGTACTTTCCTGTATATAATATCTAAAATCTATATATTATATATCTATATAATATTTTTCTATCTCAAATAAATCCAATTTAAACTTTGCGGTTTTGGTTGGATTTCTCGATACACATGCATGCTATTATTTTTTTAATTTGATTGTATTTGATCGGTCTATATCACTAAACCCAAAAGTAAGATCATAATAAATAAGGTGTTTTTTAATAGTTTTATGACTCATGAGAGCTGTTTACATAAAAGTTTGCAACACTCAACAGTATATTTTTATGTTCCAGTATTCAGAGAAAATATGCACCTCAAAAAGACTTAAAAACTGTTAGAAGATCAAGTTTTAATAGAATCAAAAATAAAAAAGTTACATCGAAAAAACTAGATTTTTCAGCCACACCCTAAATTATTTATTAAATTCATCATACCGTGAAAACGATGCGAGATAGAGACTAGCTTTCTTCGGCAAAGTTGTTTAGAATAAATGGATCTACAACTTCTCTGAACTTAAAAGAACCGTAATTTATCAGCAAAAGAGTTAGTTTTGCTATTTTTGATAAAAATGGAGCCACCCTAATTTTTATTTTCCAAAAAGAAGCGCCTTTTTGAACACAAAATATCTTTCAGATATACTACTAACCTAACAACAGCTGTTTTTGCACAAAAAATTAAATACCGCTAAATCGACGATCTGGACCACTGTGCATTGGTATTGTTATTGGTACCGGTATCGGTATTGATATCGGAATTGGGATTGGAATTGGGATTGGAATTGGGATTGGGATGAGTATTGGTATTGCTATTAATATTGGAAACGGTATCGGTATTGTGATTAGAATTGGGATTGGGCATAGTATTGGTATTGATACTGGTGTAGGGCAACTACTGTTGCCCTTCCAGGAATTTGTGATATTCTTCCGTAAAAATCACAAGTATTCCTGTACACGCGATCCAGTGACCGCGCGGAATCTCTATTACTTTACGATTAAATTCTATGTTACATTCGAACTTACTGCTAGCTCTAGAGTGTATTCCGCAAGAGACAATTTCCCCTCGCGGAACCACTCCCTTGATCTGTTATGCTAATGGCCCTTCTCGGCCTTTCTCTGTTTTAGTACATTAATTCGCGGGATTTTTATCCCACTTAGTCTAATTCTACCGAGAGCGGAGAGCCGTGCGCTCTGCCACTCCATCGTGTTTGTAAACAATCACCGGTAACTCACCCTCGCGATTCGGCGACGAGTTACCGGCCCATCAAGTACCGAACCACGGGATCTTAATTAATAATAATTAATTGTGCTTACGAGTGGCGGTTTTCGTCACCTAAGCCAAGCGGGAGACTCGGCTGCAACTGTAAGTAAGCTCTGACCTACTTTCATGCACAGCTGAAAGCTGCGTCAACATACGAAGAATCCGGTAGAGAACCGGGTTCTAAATACGCCACCAAATGTGACGGAACCCTGTAGGAAGCTATGAAGCGAGGTGGGGTGCCGTTACACTGGTATAGGTATTGGTATTGGTATCGGTATCCATATCGGTATTGAGGTTTGAATTGGAATTAGAATTGAGATTGGGATTGGGATTGAGTTAAGATAAGGTTTGGGATTGGGATTAAAATTGGGATTTAGATTGAGATTGGTGTTAAGATTGGAACTGGGATTGGGATTAGTATTGGTATTGATATCGGTATCGGAATCGGTAGTGAAATTGGAATGAGATTAGGATTGAAATTAGAATTTCGATTGATCCAGAGATATTAAGATTGTGATTGGAATTGAGATTGAGATTGGAATTAGGATTTAGATTGGTATTGGTTTTGGTGTTGGTGTTGGTATTGATTTTAGTATTGGTGTCGTTATCGATATCGGTATTGGGATTGGAATTGAGATTGGGATTAGGTATAATATTGATATTGGTATTAACTTTGGAATCGGTATCGGTATTGCGATTGGAATTGGGATTGGGCTCAGTATTGGTATTGGTATTGGAAGTATTGTTATCGGTATTGGGATTGGAATTGAGATAGGGATTGGGATTGTGATTGAGATTGGGACTGAGATTGGGATTGGAATTGGAAATGGAATTGGGATTGGGATTGGAATTGAGCTAAGGATGGGGTTTGGGATTGGGATTGTGATTGGGATTTAGATTGAGATTGGCGTTGAGATTGGAACTGGGATTGGGATTAGTATTGGAATTGAAATTGAGATTGGAAGTAGAATTGGGATTCAGATTGAGCTAGAGATATTAAAATTGTGATTGTAATTGGAATTCAGATTGGGATTGGAATTAGAATTTATATTGGCATAAGTATTGGCCTTGATATTGGTTTTGGTATTGATTTCAGTATCGGTGTCAGTATCGATATCAGTATTGGGATTGGGATTGGGTTGGAATTAAGATTGGGATTGGATTTAATATTGATATTGGTATTAATTTTGGACTCGGTATCGGTATCGGTATTGCGATTGGAATTGGGATTGGGCTCAGTATTGGTATTGTTACTGGCATTGGTATTGGTATTAGAAGTATTGATATCGGTATTGGGATTGGAATTGAGATAGGGAATGGGATTGTGATTGAGATTGTGACTGAGATTGGGACTGAGATTGGGATTGGAATTAGAATTAGGATTGGGATTGGGAATGGGATTGAATTGGGATTGGAATTGGGATTGGGATTAGGGTTAGGATAAGGATTGGGATTGGGATTGGGATTGGAATTGGAATTGGGATTGGGATTGGGATTGGAATTGGCATTGGTATTGTTATCGATATCAGTATCGCCATCGACATTGGAAATGCAATTAGAATTGAGGATGGGATTGAAATTCTGATTGAGATTGGAATTAGTATTTGTATTGGTATTGGTTTTGGTAATGGTATTGAATCGGTTGTGAGATGGAGATTGAAATTATTATAAGGAGTAAAATTTATATAGATTTGATCACAGGCACCAACTTAATAGAATTTTAGATAGGGCGGAGTTCAAAAGAGTTTCGTTAATATCTGATATCCGCAAAATGACACGTTGCCCCTCAAAAGAATGTCAAAAAACGCAGAAGACAGAAGAACATTGAAAAAATAAGTATAAAATAGTAATTTGGGCGTGTAATTTCTTTCTAAGACCACGTCTTGACATCGTTAAATCAATAACTTCACAATGATTCTCATAAAGACTCATCATTCTATTGACTACCCCGGTCATAGCATATTCTATTACATGCGTTGTGGAATTAAATCTTTAACAAGAGTGACCAAAGCAATTTCTCTTTGTTTTCAAGTGATTCTAGATTAATAAGCATGCAACGCGATTGCTTATTAATATTAGGTAGTTTCCTTGACGTATAAAGCAAAAACTGTTTTTGTACGGAATCGGTTTCGGAATAAACATCTTGATATAGCAACCAAACAACACTACAGTGTTCTAAAAAAATTTAACATATGCAGTAAATAGAGTTTTATAGTGAACGGGTCTTTGAAATGGCAACTGAATCTTTTATCAAACTAAGCATACTGTTGGTTTAATTGATGATTGTATCGTAGTGATCAATAAATGTTAACTCAGAATCCTTAATCACTCCTCCTGAGTCCCTGATAAGATAACACCTTTCTACAATTTGTTGTCCAAGAGTGCAATCGGAATGTTCAAAATTTTTTTCCTTGTAGATGAAATAATATTCCATTTTTAACGTTGAGATCAAGAAGACTTTTTTACATCAAATATAGAAAATGTCACCCTTTTGTTGAAACCGTTGGATATCTGCTTTGGCTCTTATTTCCATGTTCAGCTTCATGTCATCGGCACATATAGATACTTTGAGGCAATTCAACATAAAATTAACATAGTGAATGTATAATGTGAAAAGCAAAGGGCCTATGCGGGAACCTTGAGGAAATCAAGATGTTACTTTAACAGGTACAGGAAGGTGTCCTATAAACCTAACCGTTTATGTCCTATTCTTCAAATAAGATTAAATTCATTTAAGTTGTCCCGACTCAAATCCTACGTTTTTGAGTTTAAAAATTAGCAATGTCTCATACCCTGTTGCCCAATATCAAGTGTCTCCGATTTGAGTGAAACTCCACATGCGTATTTGGCTTATCAAAGTGAGTGTTTTGAGTTTTTTGACTCAAGGGTAATTCTATTGAAGGGTGCATTAATTTAGATTACACTTCATTCGAAGCATTTTAGTCTAGGAACTTTCGGTTGTATAGAAAAACTGTCTAAGAACAAGCTGTAAGGAACTAACAATGCTTAGTAAAAAAAAAAACCAAAAAAATACCAGCACTGTTTTACGTTGCACATGAGCGTGTCCCAAAAAACGATGTTGCAAAAGTCAAGATGCTCTACCCTAGATTGAAAGACAATATTATTAATACTTTTTTTTTGTAGAGCATTGGTAATGTATGAAAGAACTTTTTCAAGTTTATACCACTTTTTCGCTTTTTGCAATTCTGTTCGATTCTTCCATTTTTCGTATATTTTATTTTTGCAGGTTTATTTTGTAATATTTTGCAAGGTTTATTCCAGCATCGCATTCAGTTATTTGACTCTCAGAGCTCATTAAATATCGCAAATAAGTCAATTATGTTCATATTTTTTAGATAAAACCATCCAGATACATATAAAACAATTTCAGTCAAGAACTGAAATTTTTACAAAGTGGGATATATGACGAGATGAAAAATAAAAAGAAAAAAATGCATTTTTGGATGGCAAATAACTAGAAAATATAAAAGTAAGGAAAAAAGGAAAAAAATTAAAACGAAAATGGTGGTGTTTAATTATGTTTCTCATAATATGTAAAGGATAGAAACATGATGTTCTCGGCAAAGTTTTTTGTCCACTCATCTTTTACATTTATGGATGCATTTTTGAAAATCCTGGAACTTCTCTGAACATACGTTATGGCCATACTCAACTTTCGAATAACTATTCAATTAATCATACCAAAACGGCAAAATAAAACACTGTGCAATGGCGATATTAAGCTTCAGTGGCATTTTTGTAATGTTTTTCATCTCATCTAAAAATGTCAATATCTCAGCTCCTCGGTATGATATCAAGTATTTATATTTTTATGGTAAATTGTAGTCATGGATTCCGCATTGCAGTTAAAGCTTCAGTTCTTGACTGAAACTTTATTTATGTATTTTGGAGGGCGATGATTAATGGGCTCTGTGAGTCAATCAACTGAATGCGATGCTGAACTAAACCATGCAAAATCTAGAGAAACATTTCAAAAGGTCCTATCTGCTTTGATCGGTTTTTTGATCGATCAGTTCCATTCAAGCACAACAACTTATTAAACACCTTTTATGGAACGTTATTTGCACAGGTTGATAGCGAAGGGATCACTCTAGCCTTCTGAACGAAAACCACGCCTGGGAGAGTTACTAAAGCTGCACCATTTCCAAAATGAAAAGACGCTCCGAAAAAACGATGAAAGCAGATAGGACCTTTTGAAATGTTTAGCTAGAAATATTAAAAAAAACCTGCAAAAATAAAAAAATATCCGGAAAATGTGGAAGTCGAACAGAATTGCAAAGAGGGCAAAAAGGTGGTTTTTTAGCTTGAAATTCGTTTTTTTTATAAATCAAGTTCTACCAACCTAAAAATTTTTTGGGAAGTCGAAATGTTCTGCTCAAATACTATTAAAAAATATCTCTCAATAAAAGGTTGAGCTTCTTGACTTTTTCAACATCGATTTTTTTGGTATACCCTATCTATCTATCTATCTATCTATCTTCTTCTATTTATATAAAATAGAAGTTTTGTATGTATGTATGTATGTTTGTTCCAGCATAACTCTCGAAGGCCTGAACCGATTTCAACCAAACTTGGCATACGTGTTCTTTGTGTAAAGGAAGTGGTCATAGAAATATTGGATAGGGGGAGGGGTCACCCTTAAAGAAGGAGGGGGTCAAAAAGAAGGAGGGTTCTTGGTCATATTCGGAGGCCGGAAGTTGATGTCCAGAGACCGAAACATGATGTTCGATGCCATTTTCAATCCAAGATGGCGATTTCCGGTTTCTGGGAAGCCATTTAAAGCTGTGGAAAACACTCACAAACCCCCCAATGTTGCAGTTTTCGGAGCAAAAATGACTCTTAAGAACCGGTTATCGTTATCTGACGATACTTTGAAACTTGGGTTGCCGACTTCCGGTTTCTGAAAACCTGCGAATATTAATAATTGAATTATATGCTTGGCAATATGGGTATTTTCAGAATCGGAATGACGTCGTCATACGAAAATCGATCATATATTTCCAAATAATGGCCTTTTTTGAAACGTAGTGACGTCTGTTTGCAGCCGAAAATTGGCTTTCGTGCAAATGTTTCTAGAGAAGTGTTCCAAAACATCCAACCTGCTTTGACCCGTTTTTGGAACGATTTTTTGACATATTTCTTGCATAATTTGATAACGGAGAGTCCAATTTAGCGTTTTGGATAAAAAATATGTTTAGAAAAGTTGCTGAAGCTCAACTATTACCGAATAAAAATATAGTTAAGAGCATCGATCAAATAAGATAAGAGCTCCTACAATCCAGTTATTTATTTAAAAAAAAAGTTTTGTATGTATGTATGTATGTATGTTCCAGCATAACTCTCGAATGATTGTACCGATTTTAACCGAACTTGACATACGTGTTCTTTGTACAGAGAAAGTGGTCATAGAAATAGTGTGAAGAAGGAGGTGCAACCCCCAAAGAAGGAGAGGGTCTTAATTGATCAAAAAATCTATTTTCTTCATAATGAGAACTTTCTGAATGAATACGATAGTTTTTAGGCCTTTGGTCATATCTGGAGACCGGAAACTGATTTCCAGAGACCGGAACATGATGTCGAAAAGAGAAAGGGGCAGCTATCAAAGAGGGAGGGGGTCTTAATTTATAAGAAAATCAGGTCTTTTAGTGCCCTATGGAAACTTTTTGAAAAGATACGATAACTTCCATGGCCTCGGTCGGTCATGGCCAGAAGTTGATGTCTAGGGACCGGAATATGATTCCCGATGATTATGGCGACTTTTGGTTGCTGGGAAGCTGTATACAACTGTAGAAAACGTTTGCAAACCTCCAAACATTGGTATTTCCGGAACCAGGATGACCTTTAGAAAGCAGAACTAAAACTCCCATGACATTTTTTAAATTCAATATGGCAACTTCCGGTTTTAGAGTTTTATGAAAAACGAATATATGCTCTGCAATATGTATATTTTCGAATTCAAGATGACGTCCAGAATCCAAATATTCATCTCCGGCCAAAATTTTTAAAATCGGCGGATTACATTTTCTGTAAAGGCTACTAAAATACAGAAGAAGGCTTGGACGTAATATTGAAACGTTGTTTAGAAATCAATTCCGCGATTTCTGCTTTTTGTCAAGCTGTGTAAAACTAAGTAAAATGGTTAACTAATGTCAATACACTAAAGCAACTAAAGCGGGGGATACATACCGGGTTAAAAAAAAGCGTAAAAAACCGCGTAAATTCCGGAATCCGTGTAAAATAAAACCGCGTAAATTCCGGAATCCGCATAAAAAACAGCGTTAATTCTGCATTCCGAGTGAAGGGAAACCGAAATCCGCGCAAAAATAAATACCGCGTAAATTCCGGAATCCGCGTAAATTCCGGACTCCGCGTAAATTCCGGAATCCGCGTAAAAAAACCGTGTAAATTCCGGAATCCGCGTAAAAAAAGCCGCGCAAAAAACCGCGTAAAAAGCGACCTATTTCTAGAAAGAGAACTATGTTCAGAAAATGACAACGGGCTTCCAACGCTATTTTCAGATTCCGGAAGAAAAATATTCAAATACTCCCTGATATTAGGTTCATAAGTCAGAGCTGATTCCCCAAAACCGAAAATTGGTGTCCGAACGTTTGGTATAGAGAAGGTTTTTTGCTGCACTGGAAGTTATTCAAAACTTGAGAAAAATCTGGAGATAGTCCCCGTATCTCCAAATTATTAATTAATTCATGAAGACTGATGTTCAACTATAAGGATGATATTGATATTGTTTACACAAAAAAAAAGTAAAATGAGAAGACATAGCAAGCAATAATTTTAACTATTAGAGATGAGCCTAGGCTATTGATTATGTAATTTGAGTGTAATTTGAGTTTATTGTAAGTTAATCGATACCGTCGAAGATGCTGATGAGGCAATCCATTTTCCAACGGAATTTTTGAACTCACTCAGCCCAATTGGAATGCCTCCGCATCGATTGTGAATCAACGAAAAAGGTGGTATATAAGTAAGTTTATTACTAAAATATTAATATTATTTGAAATGCTCGGGCTGGAAAAAATATATGGAAATATAGAAAATTATAAAAAAGCAGAAATTTTTACACGAGCAAGGCCGGGTACATTCAGCTAGTTGAACATAAAAAAGTATTAAAAATTTTCGACATGAAAAAGTTTTTTCTTAAAGAGTGCCATTTTTAAACGTTCAGAAAAGTCTTAGGCCAGTTTTTTTGTTTTTAAAATCATTTTCTAGCGTAAGATCTCAAACTTAATTTTTTTAGTATTTTCAAATGAAAATTCAGACAATTCCCTAAGAGCCTTTTTTGACAATTACCTTTAGTTATATCGATTTATGGACCAAAGGTTCAAAACCTTTAGACTATTTGTTAGTCTAGATAATGTTTTTCAGTAATGAGGTATGCAAAGTTACTTAGTTTAGTAAGGCCTGTACATCCAAAAAGTTTGATTGAATTCTGAGAGGATGCTACCAACATCTGGTGAAGTTGGCGCGAAATCCGCCGTTCTGGCTACAATTCCATTTAAAATGGATTGTAATTACTTTGGATCTCTTGAACATGCTGAACATGCTAAAAAAGAAATGTTAAATTCTCGGACAGTCCAGTTTGCCCGTAGCAACTACTGACCGTTTTACCCAGCGGGCAAATAATTTTGCGACATTTATAACTTCAGAAAGAGTAATATTTTTACTAAACTATCTTTACCCACAAGTTTACAGCATGCTTAACTATTCCGACGTCATTAAAAATTACAGTTTTAAACGTTTCAAGACAGCAGAAGCCTCAATTTCAATACGGCAAAAACTACATCTGCCCGATCAGAAATAAAAACAAAAATGTAACAGAAGTTGTTAGTTTGTTACGGGAAAAACCTTACAGGCTGTGTTTTCAATTTGGTCTCGTTAGGTGTTAAAATAACAGAAATTATAACAGAAATGATTCTAATAGTATCAAACACATATCAAAATTTGTTACTAATATATCAGCTTTCTAACAAAATAAGATAGTATATAGAACAATATAATAACAAACATTGTTAGAAACAACAGGTTTTGATAAAAACGGAAAATTAGTTGGACTTGTTTCAGAACTACTTCATTTCACGTTTTGTTATTCAGATTCAATTTTGTTATCGAAATTATATGGAAAAATACAAAATTGTATCAAAATATGTTATTTGTATCTCACGTTGATAGAATTTTGTAATTTTTTAGTTATGCTCTTCTGATCGGGTGATTACTAAGGTGAACTTATTTTGGTTATTTCTTCAATATGGCGGTGTTTCGATGCGTACAATATCTGCCATGAATAATTTGCTCAAATATCAATAAATTAAATGAACAATGGTCCATCTCGCTATGTTTTTTTTTCGTTTGGCTGAACCTAGTCTTAATTTTATAGCAGTTCCGTTACAGATTTATCCCAACGCAACCCTGGCCAAGAAAGATAATGTTTCACCGTCAAAAACTATCCATCTTAATTACACACATCAAACTCTCCAAATGGGGTTGAATTATTTCCCAGAATGATAAAAACCCATTCGTTCAGTTATGCAAGCAAGCCGGAGCGTTAAACACACGATACACACGATAAATTATGTCTACTTGTACGACAGTTTGGGACAATAACCGACGGAGTTTGCTGGCTTCTTGTGGCCACTTTTCCGTCCGTTCTACTTGGCTTCGCTACGTTCGCGCCGTTAAAGTTGTGAGAATCAAAATCTCCTCACAGAACGATCCAATTACCCGTCTAACAGTCGCAATAGCCGGCAATTATCAGCTGGCGACGACGCCGTCGCCATCGGCGCGCTCGACGCTTTCATCTTCTCTCACTGCATTCTCAGCAGGTACAGGTATGTAATTACCGTGGTCGGATGCAAGATGAGGCCAAGGAAATCGCCAAACATCATGGCATGGCATTACTCGCACGTACGTAAGCATGAGGCAGACACTCTAGCAAGGTTTACACCGGTGCACTCGAGTAAACTTTCACCGCTTCTGGCTTTTGCGGTGCCTAGGACTTTACGACAATTGCATTGCGATGATTGCAATAACCGTTCTTCAGGCATGGTCACTTTCATCGCTCAGGGAGGGGCCGGTACTTGTTTCCGTTTACCCCAAACTGTGCATGTGCTTTTTTCCCGGTGGCCTGGTCGCGTATATATAATCTAGCAGCAATTCAAGCTTGCCCGAGTTTCGATGTCTATTAGGGGAACTCACTTTCCGCGGTTGGCCTACTGAGGAGGAACGGCTAAATGGCGAGCAACAACCGACATCGGAGCCGTGTCCAGTCCAGTGCCAATCGGTTGTTTTTCGGATTGCATTATAATCAGCAGAGCCAACTAACCTAGAAAATTAGTTCTGCCGTCCGCTTGTTCATCCGATCCGCGCTACCGCCGGCCGCCTCGGGTTCATTCACGGTGTCTTTTCACACCTCCTTTCGGGGTTGACCGTGGCTTGTCAACGCGTGTCGAGCGCGCTGGTTGCTGTCGGTCCGTCGGTGCATATGTCGACCGGTGGTTGACCCTTCATTGTGGAGGGTCGAATGAAAACAACGCGACACGAGCCGCAAGTCACGGGTTCAACCTGCCGGAATCCTTGAGATTAATAACTAAATCACAATGCTTCGGTGTGTTCGTCGTTGATTAGCGGCACCCTGTGCCGCCGATCTATCGGATCTCGCGCAAGGTGTGCTCGACTTTCGATCGATTTTTGGCCGGAAAAAAAGGCGGACAGCTCGGGGTGTCGACATTGGGCCTTTTTTAGTGGGAATTTCTGCATCGATTGGGCGTTAGAGGGTAAAATTTAATGCTAAGTTTTAAATTGGTAACAATTAGCAGCAGTAGAGGGGTTTCTCGACTTTTGAAGTTACAGCACCCTTCAAATTTCAGTGAAACCTTGTGAGTTCGATGACGTCGGTAGTTTGAACAACTTTGCATACTTTTTATCCTGTTTTAACATATAATTTATACAAAATTTGTTTTAACATATAATTTATACAAAAATCTAAATAACAGAACACGATATAAATGTGATTTTTGAAGTTGAATTGCTTTTTTTAAATTTTTTGAGATTTCAAAAAATCAAATTGCTAATTAAATAAATCACTGGATTCAGAGAAGGAATTTATCAAGCCGTTGGTGTGAAATTCCTCCGTAGACTTACCAACAATACCTTAGAGAAACGTTGTAGTCGTACATACCTGAAAAAAAAAACAAAAGTACTGTTTTAGATAAATGAAATGAAATGAGTTTGCAAATTGATGGATGGATGCTATCGTGAATCATATGAGAGGACCAATTCAGAAACGATGCAACCGAATGACAATCGCATCACCCGGCGTCGATAAAATGTCGGCAAGCCACACACAAGCATCACACATTTCGCTGCAAATCGGCATCCATAATGATATCGAACTCGTCATCATTTTGCGGTTCAGCAGAGCGGTGCCAACACAAAGATCTCTTACCTCCCTCTCTCTCTCTCTCTGCGTGTGTGCAGGGGCAGAAAACAGCTGCACATCGGTAAATTGTTTCTGGGATATTACGAACCGATAAGCCTCCCCAGCGGGTGGAGGCTGCCACTGTTAAATCTGGGCCGAAGCGGTGCATCTTTACGTCAGCTTGCGGGCGGGCTGCTCTCCACATATGTTTACCTATTGTTTATGGTTTACAGATTATGGAATGCGCTCTAATTAGATCAGCAAGCAAGCAAGCGCGCGGTCAAATTTAGTCTCATTTGAATTTAATCGCAGATCGGTTGCGAGTGCGAGTTCGGGGCCAACATCCGCGACTTGGGAAATCGAATGCCTGCCATTTTTGTGTGTGTGGGCATGGATATGCATTGTTGTTAGAAACAAAAGCTTGGCAGCGCTAATAAGTGGAATGAGTGGTGCTTTATGATAGCAATCGCGAGTGAAGTGCGTGATTATTCCACCACTGCTGGTTTGCATCATTGATTTCATCCGACCGCACGAAAACAGCGTCCGGAATGTGGAAAAAATAGGCAGATTGATTTTTATCAGTTTGGAAATTGCTTCTGAGCGTTCTCATCCACGAAAAAATTGTGCGGTTTTAATTGAATTAAGTTTCCGTGGGATCTGCTGCGTAATAACCGGTTGTTTTTCTGCTCGTTTAGTACTAGAAGTAATAGACATTACCGGATTGGATCACACGCAAAATATGGAGTTTGAACCCCATTTGAACTCACCGAATAGATTCATATTATAGTCCTTTTTTAGTAAAAATATCTCGATGAGATTTAAATAGTTGAGGTCCCATATTACTACCGTGCGGAACATCCAAGTAGATGTAAAGTAAAGTAGATATAATATGAGTACATAAAACGATATAACACTAATAAAATACCATAAAGCAAATCTTTCATATGCTAGAATTGAGGTAAGTCGTGCAATGTAGCATAGACTAGAGGTAGAGTAGAATAGAGTTGTCCAATTACATGCAACATAGGGCAGCTTCAATCGACCATTTATTATATTGCTGGAACATCTGTGCGTTCCTATGACATGACATTTTGTACCTGTAAAAGTATGTAAAAATTATGTAAGTATGTTATGTGAAAATAGTATTTATAGATATTTATAGGGCCAAAACAGTTTGTTTGATCGGTGTGATGTTTTCGACAAAATTATGTATAGTAATTCAGGCCTTCAAAAAAAAAAAAACACCATGAAATTTCAGTTTTGAAAACAATGTTTTAATATAAACTGTATAATGTTTTTTAAACTGAATGGTTGTTTGATTACGAAGATATGCAAACAAAAGAAAACAAAACAATATTTAAATCATTAAAAAACCCACTGAAAAAAATTAAATTTAAAGTCTGATTTTAGAAAAAGCGGGTTTTTGAGACAGGGTATCGGTTTTATTTTTGTCAGGTTTACCTATAATCGTTCGGGTGATAGATTCCGTCCAAGAGCGTTAGTTTCGTGCATGATGGTTCTTCATAATGCAGAGCATCTTCCTGCAAAAGATAAGTTCTCTATGACTTCATTCACCCCTCCGGACGATATTTGGACGAACCTGACGATAATAGAGCCAATACCCTATGTAGTTAAAAATATTTCTGTTTTTTCCACTGTGTATACTTTTTTATTAAAACAAAATTACTGTCACGACGTTGCCGAATACACAGTACCAACCGAGCAAATTGCTCAGTCCCAATTGTTTTTGTTTTTAGTCCAATCTAGCTAGTTGCCAACACGAAACGAAATATAAATTTTTGCTGCTCGAGAAAAAAAGGGAAGGCTGGAATTTTTTGAGCGTGAAGCAACTTTTTTATTGCATAAAAGTAGTAATTTTCTAAAAGTTGAGTAGTTTAAGAACAAAAAACAACACGTTTGTTCATAATGGCCGTTTCCCCTTTTTTGCAGAGGTTTGCGGTGTTTACGATAGAGTGCCAGCTGATCAAATGAAAACAAACAACTCATATTATTTCATTATTAAGTATTAACATCATGATTTCACTTGCCACTTTTTACGCTATATGTTCTTGACGTTATCGGAAAAATAAGCTAAAATATGATATAAATTTGTAAGGAAAAATCCTAGAGATGCAAAGTTTTTGACAAAAATGTATGTTTTGTATGCTTTAACAATTCCTCTAAACAACGTTTTCTTGTAAAATGTAACTAACAAAAGTTGAATACAAGAAACTGAATTTTCAGTAACTGCTACATAATATACTTTGTAACTTAGTACCCAATGAAGATAGGGTTTTTGTTTGTTCAGCAAGGTTTCATATTTTTGAATCTTCTACAACTTTGCTGATTGAACCATTCCTCTACCCAAAAAAGTTTTTTTTTTCATTTTCAATATAGTAAACTTTTCAGAACTATTAAAAATTTTCGATCATGTGGGTCATTCACAAAAACAATTGTTCCGAACACAGCATTTAGCTAAGATGAAGGTGAAAGGCGCTATGGAATTAAGCTCAACTTTTTGTCTTATTGGGTTACTATGCGCCGTGACCATCCTTTTAATTTTCTTTTAATTGCTCAGATCTTAATGAAAATTTATGAAAATGTTCTCAAGAAGTTGTATTTTCAGATGATGCAATAATTTTCTTTGGATTTTTGGAAAAGGGAATAAAATGTCTTTGCGCCTCGCAAGAAACTGAGAGAATGATAAAGAGTGCACACACATATACGGTCACATATCACATATACAGTATCACATCTATCACATATACAGTCAAACCTGTTTTTGTTGGGATAGGGACGCACAAAATAAATCACATAAAAAATATTTGAAAATTCACGTGTAGCTATAAAATAATGATCGCATGGATCGCATGAAAAAATTCTCATAAAAAAATAACTCCAAACTTGGTGATTCTGATTTAGAAAATACCTATGAGAATATCTTTGAACATCTGATTGATAAACGTAACTTTTTATGCATACTAATCATTTCAACCGCTATCCTTCGTAGACTATACAATACGGCAATACGTAACTTTTTCTACGTAAACTACGTAATACCTTAAAAGTCCATTTCATGGATCAGACAAACTGTCAGATGTGGTCCTTTTTCATATACCGCACAAAAAAAAATCGCACAAAAACAGTCGCGCAAATAAAAAACCGTATATAAAAAGTCGCACAGAAACAGGTTAGACTTTAGTCAGGTTTTTTGAGCGCTTTTTTGCAGTTTTTTTACACGAATTTTCGAATTTACGCCGTTTTTCACGCGGACTTTAGAATTTTAAGTGACGCCGCAATAATTAAAAATCTATGCGAATTTTCAAACTAACGCGGGTTTGTAACCAAAAACGTCAAAGTATTTAAGTAAAAGACAAAGTGTTATTGAGTAAAAAAATCACCGCCCTCAGAAGGATCCGGAATGACCGTAAAAGTGGACAATTTTAAATGCTGGTCGTAAAGCATTCCAGGTTTTTCTAAATCCTTCGTGGTTTACTTTCCGCAGATTTTTTGAATAACGCCGATCCAATAAGATGTATTTCACGCGGGTTTTCGAATTACGCGGTTTTTTTACAAGGTACGTGTCCCCAGCGTAAAAAAAAATTACCGTACATCGCAAAGATAAAGATGAGATGGTAATATTTATTGTTCGTACATTCTGAATACGGAATAAAATGTCTTTGCAATTCCTATGAAACTGAGAGAATATTATAACTTGAAAAAAGAAGGGGCCACTCACAACGTGGGTACACAAAACATTCTCGAAGCGAGCTGGTAATATTTATTAATAATACATTCTAAATGGGCAGTCCCACAAAAAATGACCCAGTTTCAATTTTTTTTTAATTGTCATTTTTGTTTTAGCTGAAACTTTGCCTAGACGTTGCTATGGACAAGCGATGTCATTTTCTGCTATTGGTTTAGTTTTTCGGAATACGAGTCATTTTTGGAAGCTATTGAAAAATGCTATTTTGTTTTTCCGAAAATATATACACTCTAAAAAAATATTTTGCTTTTGAAAAAGGTTAAAAAAAATTAAAAATTAATTTTGAAAAAGAGCTCGTTTTTTAAAATCTATGTTTTTTTTTGTAAAAACTACAAAAAAATACCTAAACAATAGAACTAGACCGGTCATGGAGAAATCAAGAAAAAAACAGTTATGATTGAGATAGAGGAATTGTGATTTTTATGGATGAATAAAATTGTTTTCCTTGCAGTCTCACTTTTACGAAAAAATTTATTGTTAGGCTCCTCCAATCCCTCCACTTTGACCCTTGTCTCGCGCTTATTCAAAAAAAAATGTAGCAGACACATAAAAACAATTATAATTGCCGATACTTGACAGGGTAGCTAACGAGCTAGCACCAGGAAAAAAGGGTAAAAGTATAAAAAAATCCGCCATTCACCAAGGTGGCAAAGAAGTGCTTTTCTTTTCCGGAATAGTTGTGGTGAACTCGGTCTCTGGCAACAACGATTGTTACACGTCCTCCATTCTTCCTTAACATGACCGTAATAACGTACCCGGCACTGTTATCGATCTATGCAAAGCAGAAGCCAACGAATTGTCGTACATGGGAGATGGTGATGTCAAATTAGCCATCTTACGGTGGTTCTCTGTGCAACCTCACTAGTTCAGATCCATCAACGAAATGTGCGGTCGGTCAACCTCAAGCTTAATATTCTGTTTAGCTAATATTGTGCAGTTTTTTTTTTAATTTTTTGACCAAAAAAAATTTTTGTGACGTATGTTTTTGAATGTATAAAACAACTATTTACAACTTTGCTAAGAAATCACACCAGTGAAAAAAACCGTTCTAGCTCTAAAAACATTTTCAACTATTAATACAGGTTCTACACAAACTTTTTTTACAAAAAAGTCCAGCTTACAAAAAAATAGCACAAAAAGACGTCTCTATCCTATAGGAACATTTGTGCAAAGATTCAGTTACCTATGACAGTTAGAAATAATAATAATAAAATTACCACATTTTCCTTGAAACTGCTCAGAATTGAAAAGATAGCAATTATCAAAAGGGTTAAATTTTCGAAAAATGGGATTGAAGCAACAAACAAAATAGTAGAATAATGGTCGAATAGGTAAAATTCAAGAAACGAAAAATCGAAGAGAAAAAAAAGAAACTGATAAATAGGGAATATTTTAATTGATATCAAGCCAATATGTAACGATATCGTAATATTGAGCGTAAACCAGGCTTGTTATTCTCCTCAATATATGGAAAAAGCAGAGAGAATATTCACCGCTCAATTATTTCCAAGCATGATTGCCGCGTTTAGCAATTTTGCGCGCAACACTTCTTGCTTCTGCTTTGTGTTGTGTTTCTGCCGCTCGCAGTAAAATCAATTCACTTGCTGCTTACACCACAGCTGAGCGAAACAAGAGTGCAAGCATCTCAGATACAAACCATTCGCTGCTCTCTTTAAACAAGTGCGTTGCTTCGCCTATCAGTGTGAGAGTAGTTGTTTTCGCAGTGAATGAATATTTTACACGCTAGTGATTCTATGAGGAGAAACAACAAGCCTGGCGGAAGCCAACACAAAAACCTAAGAGAAAAGAAAATACGAACTTGAAAAAAGAAACTTCGACAAACAAGTAGTCAAATTTGCAAGGAAAGCATATAAAATCAAAAAATTAAACACGAAAGAGACGTACAAATTAGAATTACAAAATTCACCAAGAAGAACAAATGGGTTGAAAATTTAAGTGAGAGAAGTGTGGAGATAAAAAAAAGTAAGAACTAGAATAAACAAAAAAATCTAATAACAACAATCAAAAGGTTGGAATTTGAGAGCAACAACAATCCAAAAATCGACCGAAATTCAAGAGCTCTTTGATATTTTTAGCTATCGAATAGCTACAAACCAAAAATTAAAAGAAAAACAAGAAATAGAAAAAAATGAAAAAGAAGTTTAAATATCGCAAAAATCAAAAGCAGAGCTGAGTCAGCATATAAAATTATCAAATCATGACCAATGGGATAAAAAAAATTAATTTGAAAAAACTTTTAAGATTTGGAAAAATGATAGAGGAAAATATGAAAAATTTCATTCATGACACAAATAATGAGCAATTCCACAAAAAAACGAGCAACCAATTTAATCGACCATTTTTTATTTAACTGAAACTTTGCATAAACATTTCAATAGGCAAAAGATGCCATGTTGTGCTATTGGCTTAATTTTTTGGAACACGACTCATTTTTGAGAAGCTATTGAAAAACGCTATTTTGAGAAGGTATTGATAAATACAATTATTTTTAGAGAGCGGGGGCCTAGTGTGGTTGGTAACGTCTCCGCCAACCACGCTCGACGCCTGGGTTCGAATCCCACCGCCGACATAGGTGTCGATGGTTGTGAGGTGGCGTGATCCACTCACAACCAACCCAACTGGTCTAGATTCAAACCTAGCCGACACCGGGAGATTTTCTGAGGCGAAAAATCTCTGGGATCACGCCTTCCATCGCATGAGGAAGTAAAGCCGTTGGCGCCGGTCCGTTAATAAACGGGTCGTGAGTTAGGATCCTTGGTGTGGAGTCGCCTCCCTGGGCGTCGGTGATTGACCACAACAGTGGCGGAACTAGACCGACGGAAAATAAGCGAGAATAAAAAAAAATTATTTTTAGGGCCAAAACGGTTTGTTTGATCGGTGTGACGTCTTCGACAAAGTTGTAAATAATAATTTTGTCTTTCCGAAAAAATACACACTCTGAACAATATATATTTTTTTTAAAGAGGTAAAAGAAAAATTAAAAATTAATTATCTAAAAAGCTCATTTTTGAAAAATCTTTTTTTTTGTAAAAACTTCACAAGAATACCTAAAGAATAATCGGACCTCAGGAAGAAATCAAGAAAAAAAAGTAATGATTTTTGAAAAAAAAATTATTTTTTTTGGGGGGGCATATTTTTTTTGGAAGGACAAAATTATTAACTACAACTTTGCCGAAGACACTATTATTATTCGTTTGATTTTTACTCAATATTGACCTGGCGTGCTGCCCGAAACGCACCGAAAATTTGTCAGTGTCAGCGCCCCACCACTGAGTAGGGTTTGTTCGTAAACAATTATCAGGCATCTCTTTCTTACTTGTGTCGTAAATCGCGATGTCGTTTCTTTATTCCTGCATAGTTTTTTTTTTTCAATCCAACAAATCAAGTAACTAATCATTAAAACTTTGATTGGATTGAATTTCTCAAAATTGAATGTCAAAAACACGCCATAATAGAAGGTTTTTCGATGTGGTATTCAGAAGCATTTGCAATCGAAAAAAAATTTTCAACGAAAACGTTTAGTTTAGCGTTTTTTTTCATTCTAGCAAATTTATGGCATTTTTTTAACGGTGATCAAATCGAAACTGCAGTGCATAATATTCGAAATTCGAAAAGTTCAAAATTAAAAAAATCCATCATTTAATACTTTAAATGTCAGAAAAATAAAATAGCCGAAAATGCCGAAAATTGTCAAAAAATATCATAATATTCAACATTCGGAACAAACAACAACAGTAGAAAAGTTGAAAATGCATAATGAAACAAACATAAGGGAAAACTAATCAAATGTCGAAAGTGCCATGCAAAAATGATTGAACAAATGAACGTCGCAAAAGTTAAAACAAAAAAAAAACTGACGACGAAATACTTAAATATTTAAAGTTGGTATCGAGAAGAAAAATAAAATTTAAAAAATCGCAAAATTACAATCTAGGTTGATAAATCTCAAAAATTAATAAGAAATAATTAAATTGTCCAACGTTTCGGTCTGTTATGATGGTCTATTCAGACCCTTTTATAAAGTTTGTCATTTAATTACGCAATTCACATCAAAAGTCGTCAATGAATAAATGAAAAAAAAAAACGGAAATTTCAATTTTATAAATATACTGATTTTCAAGTAGCCTGGCTTAAATATACGAGATTCCTTATAAGTTTTCTTTGAATTTACCCTCATATCCTGAGTAAATGTAATAGAAGCTCTATGCACTAAGCGGGAGTAAACTGATTCCCACTGAGCGGGAGTTGCCAGTTATTACCACCACCACACGGCTTATGTAGCCGAGAGTGCAAATTCTCAGGTCAATTAGCGAATGTTCGGAACAGGCTAGCCCGTTGGATGTTCTAAAAATAGACTTCGGCCATACGATAAACAGTAAACGTGACAAGTGACAGATGACAGCCGAGCGACCACAAAAAGTAAAGCACTACACATGTATACTGTAACGTTGATTTTGAACCGCCTTTCGACAGCGTGGGAATTTTTTTATCTATTTAACTCGTGCTATTTTTAAGTCCATATAGGTTCAATCAAGCTCAGCCTCTATCAATGAAGGGGAAAATGGAGGGTCTTAGCGAGCGGAATCGCGCTGTGATTGGCTGTATCCGGTTGTCGGTTGACTCTGTTGGTAAATCACCGGTTTCGAGCATTATGGGAAACTCGTCAGACCGCACGTCGTCGGCAGTCGGCACAGGTTTCAGCGACCAGTTCGAGAGAGTGGGGGGGGGGAGTTGTGCCAGAGAGCATGGATTTTCCGGAATGAGGCTAAATCATGCGATTTTCTACCAGCGGAAAGTGAGGAATATGCGTGAGCCTTAAGTGACGGTTTCGCGGTTCGCTAATCTGCGAGATGAGGATGGATTCGAGGTCAGACATGCAGAAATAACTGCGTCGTCCGTCGATTAAAAGGGGAGAGAAAGTTCATGCGATGATTATTGACGTTCATTCTAGCAAACTGCATTCAGGTTCATAATCCACAAACACATGCACAATTTGTGTCACTGCGCTTACCGTGAACCAGAAGGCAACCTGTCGAGGCGGAACCGTTGAAGTGCAGCAGCAGGCAGTGTTGTGCGTACATGTGTGCATGGTTGAAATTTGATACCGCACACACATCGCGCCATGGGGCGGACGAAGGTCGGGGCCAAGATGTTGACGAAGAAGATGCCGCCGAAATGTTGTTGAACGAAATGTTTATTATTATTACATCAAATTTGGTGGCAGCAGGCGGCGCGGCGATGTAACATTGCCCATGAAGAACGCATTTGTTGATGGTGTTGTTGTTGTTGTTAGTGCAGTGCATGTTGAGGGTTTGTTTGTGTTTTCATCGGACGATTGTCGTTTTGTGTTCGTAAATGAAGAAGGCAAAAAAACGAAACGAGATATAAAAAGAAATAGGTTAATTTGGTTTTATGTGCGTTTTGATGTCTCGGATCAGTGGGATGAAAATGTATGAAGATATCTATAACTAGGCTAAGCAGTGAGAGTGAGGTCGAGAAATCGTATCATTCTTCAAATCAAAAGTTTGAATGAATGGGACTTTATTCGTAACGCTGAAAATGATAATTTCAATACACCATGAATTTCCATAAACTAAATACTATAACATTGATGACCTAAAAACATTAAAGTTTTTATTTTACGCTAAAATGAAAGATAGGATGACAAATTTAAAGTGACAAAATCGAATTCAAATCGTTAAAACAGTAGAATATAATTGAACAAAACTAATTAGGCTAAAAGTAATAAAATACTTGAAATTGAACCTGAATCAAAATATTTCGTCGACAAATGCAGCTTAAAAATTAATGCAAATCTCAGACAACAGTGAAGGTATGTTGGAACTAGTTTATTTTGACGGAAGAAAGAAGCAATTTGAGAAGAAAATAATTATATTCAGTAATACTTAATGCAACGCGATAAACAAAAAAAAAAAACTAATTGATTTGTGAACGTCCGAAAGATGACGGACTCTGAACATATAAGTTGAACATAGACGTCAAGGAAAAAATAAAAAAAAAACAACGCAAAATAAATTCCAACAATCGTCTTGTTGAGGTTTCCGAATGAGAAAATCGGCTAACACACATTTCACGGCGGATTACGCAATAATTTATTCGGTGTTGCCTGTTTAGTTTTGCTGGAAATTCAACACACGCTACCGCCTTTTCAGACCCATTTCCAGTGGGTACAATGCCATACGGTATGATCAGATAACGCGGATTTGATCGCCGGGGGTTAGATTGAAGTGTGGATAGATAGTGATCATGATCTCACTTGAAACACATTTTATGTAAGGATTAATTTACGCTTAGCGAAACTTCGCATGTTATTTTCGGACGTAAACATTAGATTATTATCATCGAAAGTGAATTAACATTAAATTAAAGCAAAAATAATCTTATTTCAAAACCCGTCCCCGTTTCGGGCGGCTCCTACTACCAAGTAATAATTAAAAAGTCATTTCATTGTGGCACTAATTCCGAAAGCTAATGGAATAATAATCTAAATCAATTTGCTCCACTATCAATTGTTGCGTGCCGGGGTTCGGAATTTTTTTTTTTTAATTCCCAGAACCGGTGCCTCTTTGGTGACCGAGCATTCTTCTTCCCTTGATAAGGCGGGTGTATATTTTGTTCACCTCCTCGTCCTGATCGAGTTTGATCTTGAAGTGTCCATGGTGGGGATTCTGATTGAAGCCAGCAACCAAAAGGCAACAGAGAGGAACGAAAAAAAAAGATTTTATTGTTCCAGCTACTGCGCGCGCTCCCAATGACTGGTTGGTCTGCTGGTCACGACACTGCCGCTGGACGTCAGCAGTCTGGCGGCTTGCCGTCTTATTAAATGATTTTATAGCGCATTTGTGCGACGCGACGGCGGCTCGTGGTTCAAAGTTTAATTTATCTAATTTGATCACTTTGATTGACGGTGATGGCGTTATTTGCGCTACACTTGTACGTGCTTCACTGTGTGATTGTATGAATTTTGTCGGACACTTCCTCCCCATCTTAGGGGCTCAAAGAATCACGAGGTTGTTGAGATTTTGCAACTTGTGAGTGAAAAGGAAACATTTTCACACGTTTATTACATGGTACCGAAACTAGAGTTCTTCCGTGGCACAACGGCAAAGTACCGCCATGCTTACATAATGATAAGCTTCCCCTCTTGACAGAAGTTTACTTTACGATGCAGCATATAGTACACATACTTAATGTACTCATTGCACACCCGGTAGGGTAATAAAATCTAGAGTGCACAGCACACATTATACTCGCGGGAAGGCCGCTGCTGCTTCTGACGCGCTTAAAGTAGCTTCTGAGGCTGGTAAAAATTATAGCCGCAGGCGGCTTCAGCGGCTTTGATCTCCCGTTGGTGGAGGAATAACAAGTGCGTACTGTACTAGGAATTCTAGCAGGACCGTTCCACCGCACGAACCAAGGTCAGCCGTTGTTTTCGTATAAAAGCGGAAACTTCAGCTAGTGTCAAACCAAGTGTAGGTGTTGAATGGAGTCGGATGAAATATGAAGCCGCCGAAGATAAAATTTGCAGTTTATAGTCGGCCTTCCGTCGTCATCGGGTTTAGGCCGGTTGCAGCGAACGAGTTTAGGCACGTCGATAACGAACTTACTTTGTAGTCTTCTGTTGAGGACGGGGACAATCGGGTAAGTCTAACTAACGTCGACACTTAGCGGCACAACCTCCGTAAACCGGTATTTTATACCGCTGCCGAGTACTATTATGATGTGCTTTTGATTGTCCCTGCGATGGAGGGAATGGCCGCAGCCTTTTTAAAATCAATTAAACGTTGTACCAGATGATGTCGTGTCTGCTTTAGTTGATAGTTTTTGAGCGGCTTGCAAACTATTATTGCGGTGTGTTGGTAGGTCTTTACATGGGTAATAAAAGTTTGTTTATGAAACACCGAGAGAAGAGACTGTAGCATATTTTGTCAATTTGAATGAATAACTGAAAATAAATCCAATGGAAACACTGACAGGAGGTTTCGCAAAAAACGATGAAGTTTTTCAAAAGGAAAAATAGAGAACGAAGATATGAAATTTTTAAATCCAAGATTTTTCATTACACTCGAGTACACAGTAAAGTCTTTCATTTTATTAATTTTCATTTCATTATGCTTGAACTTTATGACTCCCAAAGCTATTTTTTTGCTCGTATTTAAAAAAAACAGATTCAGGAAACACAAGTCTTGGTATCCTAACAAATCACTTCTACCTAACAACAGTCCTTAGTTTCCCATCAACGTGCGTTTTTTTCGACTCATTTCATTGCATTTATGTTCTCAAGAGATAATGCTTACAAAACAAATACTCATTTACAAACTTTTCCCGTAGCTGCAATCGGTCTCTATACCGTTAACAACTAATTTTGTAAAATTTCTCGAAGTAAGTTCTGGAAATAGCTGTACTGATCAAACACGTTCATCACTTCATGAGGTTTCGGTAATCCAAAAATATCAAACGCAGACGCTAGTAATTTTTGCAATCCAATGTTCATTTTTTTTAAATTTTGTTATATCAAAATGAACTCCCAAACTTCAATCGTTTGGATTTCTTAATTTTGTTTCAGTTATAAATCTTGAAGTTTACCGAATTTTTCTCAATTTATCAGCTGGTTGTGTTAATCTATTCCCCGCGGGTGATGCCATATGGCAATCAATCGAATTTTGCGCTTCAACAAGGATTGACCATTTTCAATAATATAAATTGCTTATCATGATTGGGACTTGACATTTTTTAAATTTTGGTTATGCGAAAAATTAATTTTTATACAGATAATGAAAGTTTTTTGGATATCGTGCTCATGACTGAAAGAAAAGATAATTCAGTACGATCTGAGACACGGAGATAAAGTAAAATTTATAACTTTTACAAATTTAAAAATGTAAATTAATGCATTGCTACGCCACAGCTGAGCTATCCACTGCACTGCTACTGCTGATGCTAAGGGCGGACTGCTGTTGTCGCTGTTAAGAACTATTATGAGCGGCTTCGGCAAGATTTTCCAATCTATTGCTGCAAGAACGAAGGAAATCCATCGAATACTAACCGATTTATTAGCATTTGAAATTGGACATATTTTCCACTTTTTTTGGTTTTAGATTTTCATTTCACATCCCTATGTAGCCGAACTTTCTGAGAGAAGTATTCTACTTCAAAAAATTATTGAAAATTGAGTTGATAATTAATCATCTTCGGTTTCGCAGTATTCAACAAATCATCAGCTCGCTTTAATATCTGAAAACACTGCCATGTACCGTACAAATATTGAACACCAATATCTGATTCGATAAGTGAAAATTTCCCCAAACTTTTGGTATAATAATTAGCGTATCTCTTCAATTGTGAACCAGCGAAAAAATTAATTCGAAACCCATTGAAAAAGTAGTAACGAGCTCGCTTTCTGTTCGCGATGTTCATTTTAGAACCATGTTGTAAGTAGCTCCGCCTTTTTTTCAGATTATGTAATTTTCCCAGTTGCGCAAAACGTCTCCTGATTTTATTTCGTATGTCATACGAATGTAGAAAAATAAATTTCATTTCTTGTTGGTGAGCATTGAAACTCGAATAATAGCACGTCTGTTCGTGTCGAATGAAAACGGATAGTAGGAGATGCCACACTCTTGGCAACACATTACTTTGTTACTTTGTTGCGTGTTGCATATTGCAGTTGCGCGGCTGAGGAACAATAAAATTCTGTACTTGCTGACGTTGACTGGCGAAAGACATGTGATTGGAGTTCGAAGATTTTGTCTTGACTGGTTTTTGTTTTAGAGGGATGCTAACCATAATATGATTCCTAGCTAAATTTGGGATCATTTTATATTTCAGCTTTTTCTGGCCTTCAGAAGGACTTGCTCACTGTGGCCACTGTGGTTGATCTATTGTGAGATATGCCCGGGTGTCTACTGTATCCCCACTTCAATAATTAGTAATATAGGTCGGACTCGATTATATATAGTCTCTGATTTTTTTACTATATATAATCGAATTTTCGAATCAGAGAAAAAAAATGTTTTATATTTATTTTTCATGAATGATTTGTTGTTTTCGAATAAATAAAAATTTTAATTTTGATTCATCCCACTAAAAGTCAGAAAACATATTTCTTACAAAAAAAATTAAAATCTTGTAGTTATTCCTGGTGTAATTGCAGTCAAATGTAAAGAAAAATTATTTTAAAAAAATGATAAAAGTATATGTAGATTTGTCAACTTGTTTGTATTCAATTTTGAAAATTTTTAAAAATGAAATTTAAAAAAAAAATTTTTTTCATTTTTTCATTTTCAAAATTATTTTTATTTAGGTATTTTTATTTAAGTATTTATAGTTTTTTCACTTCAAAAATTTTTTAACAGTTTTCAAAATTTTAATTTTTTTTAAATTGTTTCCAAGAAAAAAGTTTTTTTGCTTCTTTATATAATCGAGCCTAAAATTATATATATTCGAATCATGTATAATCGATGGAATCGAATGGAGTCTCTATATAATCGAGTCCAACCTGTACTGTTATTGAGATATGGCACGCTTATTATTTATCCATGCTTGTGTGTAATATGAGTTTACCCTTCCTAGAGCAGTAAGCCTCTCTACTATACCGACCTTTGTTTCTCTTGCCAAATACCGCCAATCAAACTTCCTGGAAAAGTTTCATGTGCGTTCTCCTGGCCAGTTTTATTATAAAAGGTAGAATTCAACGTAAAAGAGGATATTTTGAGAGCCCGGTAATAAACCCATGCTTAAGTCCTTTGAATTTGAATAACCCGATTCTACTAAGATTTGAACCCACGACAATGTGCTTATCAAAGCCAACTTTGTAAACTTGTGGCTACGCTGCTCCCTCCTGATGTTTATTAAAGATCCAAGTTGTAAGTGGCTTCGCCTTTTTTTTTTTTTTTTGAATTATATCATTTGATCAATTTCGTATTACGCAAAGCGATTTTTTCCCTGAGGTAATACGAATGCAGGAGAATTCTCGTTTCGTGTTGTCAACCAGTTGCAGTGTGCCGAATCGATACGCAGTGTTTTATTTTACAATAAGTATACATTTAATTAAATAGTAATTCAAATGTTTTTTTGCATTTGCTATCATTCAACCCATGATTCGAATGTTAATTATAACCATAACATATGCTCGGAGCAGTTTCATTATGTTTAAAAATACTTTTTGTGAAGCAGCAGAATAGATCAAATAGTGATAGAAAACTTACTTTTCCATCAGATTGAGATAGACGTGTAGTGTCTTCAGCAAAGTTCTAGGGGATCTCAAAACAAGAAACTTTGCCGAAGGCATCATGATTCTGTCTTTTATATATTACGAGCCACATAATACTCTATAAAAAGGCACTTTTCGGCAATTCGGAGCGTGATTTTAGATCATTTTTATTTTGGACCGTTCACTTTCCCCTTAACTATCTCTTAATCCATTACTATCGCGAATATAGAGTCCGATTATTGGTTCGACCTGGTACTACCTTCCGTCAAGCGTTCCAAGGCTTTATGAAGAGGTTAAACGATAAATGAAAAACCATTAAAACATGCCGCGTAAGTAACGACTTTTCTGAGAAATCCGCGTAAAAAGACTTTGGTGTATAACCATCTTCAAAGCGTAGTAAAGGTTCTAAAAAACATGTTATGGCATCTCAAACTGATATTAGAAATAAAATTGTTAATCCTTTTTTATTAAAAAGGGCTATTTGTGAGAAGTTTTACGGCTTTATCGAAAACAAAGAATACACAAAACCGATTTTGACATAGAACCAAGTCTTTCGGGGGGCTTCTGAGAGAGTGTGTGAAATGAAAATTTAAAACTGCTACATGTACTAATTTTTGTCCAATTTTAAATGCCTATAGCTCGATTAGTTTTCTACGGATTTTCTTCGTTTTTGTAGCAATCGACGGAAATTAGCTACTATATTACTTTTGAAAAGTGTCGAGTCCTGTTTTGAACGGAGATTCCGACCAATCAGAGCTTAAAACAAGATCGAATACCCTTCGGTATGAGTTTCGAAATCAAAGTGATATTCAGAAGCCGGAAATCGACCCTAGATGCTATTCTGTATTCCAAGATAGCAACTTCCGGCTTCTGGATAAAACCAAAAATGACCCAATAACACAAAATATTAGCATTTCCGGAACCGAGACGATATTCAGAGGGTATAAATTGATTCCAGTTGCCATTTTGAATGTTTTTAGAGCCAGCACATTGTTTTATCAATGTTAAAAAGAAATTATTGACAGTCTATAGATAGTAATGAAGGCGTTTACCATTCAAAGAATTATCTGAAAGGAGAAGTCTGCTTCGACCTTATCACTTTGGTTCTCGTAATATAATAAATATCCTCATGTAGTTCTGTGTCAAACTTGCGTTCGAGGTTTTGTACAAAATCTTCCTGTTATTTTTATATTCAAAAATTGTTATTGAAAAATAAACAGCTGTGATTCGATGAGTCTTCATTGGAAGAGTGTCAACTTCGTGAATGTCAACCTATCATTTTAAGCACTGAATGGCATAAATTTTAAAAAGAAGGTGAAGCGCGTGCCCCATATTAGGCACCTTGTCGGATGGAATGTTTTAACAATCAAATTAATACTATGTTAATCCGTGTCTTATTTCGCAAAGAACTGGTTGTGGCAGATCGTTTTATATATAAGATGTTTAAATTCTCGAATCGTTCAACCTAAAACTAAATATATAAACAAAAATCCCACCAGACCAGACCATCGCTACTAGCGTGTTGTATACTTTGTTGAGTCTTGACAGGTTTTGATCCTCCACCGAGAACAAACTAGGTGGTAATTCATAACCATAAATCAACCGAGTTAAGTGGAATGTAGAAAACAAAACAACGGTTACAGCATGCGCTCCCCATCAATTTAGACGGGTTGCCCTACGCTTCTCTAGAGTAGATTTTCAGCCCGTGCCCCTCGCGGGATGTGTTTACCGGAAGCAACTAATCTTCTGCCACATTAACAGCAGTAGCCACAGCCGCCAATCGAATTCCCCGTTTGTTAGCGTTAGATTATTTGAATTGTCGTGGAAAGGCCGCTCACATTCTTTCCCCTCTGGCGATTGCAACTCAGGGATCAAAACAAAGCGTTTCTAGTTTCCTCTCCGCCTCCTTCCCACGCTAGTGACCCATCAGACGACCCACATTGGCCTCTCTCTAATGGTATCCGTGTGTGACACTTAACCAGTTGGTGGTACTTTTTGTGCACCGCGAGTACGGTGAGACGTGATAGTATTGCCGGGAACGATCGAGATGATGGAGAAGATGGCAATGAAAAAATATGCGAGGATGATTAGCGGTTCGTTACAATCGCGCGCTCGCTGCAGAGCACGAAAATGAAGCCGTCCGATTACGATACGGATTTGGCGCGCTGTGGATCGTGGCTCTCCTGGTTTAGCTTGAGTTGAGGACAGCAATAATGGAAAGATGTGTGGTGATATAACAGCTTCTTACTCCCGTTTGTTTGATCCATCCAGAGCCCTAATGGATCAAGGTACGTAAGGTTGGTCAGCTGCTCTGGATCTAAAAAAAACGTGTTCTGAAATCATGTGCTACACGGACGGGGTATTAAATTACTAACAAAAATATCATCTTCGTTAGCTTCCCTTTAAATAAAAACTTGCTATTTTAAAAATGAAGTTACAAAAGTTGTTCAAACTTCGTCATCTCCAATTGACCTTAGTCACCTCAGCCGACCCACAATCACCACACGGTA
This sequence comes from Wyeomyia smithii, assembly GCF_029784165.1. Taxonomy (NCBI): domain Eukaryota; kingdom Metazoa; phylum Arthropoda; class Insecta; order Diptera; family Culicidae; genus Wyeomyia; species Wyeomyia smithii. The sequence continues at coordinate 229,624,598 of NC_073695.1, read as the reverse complement.
ATCTAGTTCGATGCGACCCCCAGATACCAATTCCGAGCGGTTCGAAAATCGGTTACTCGAATTGTGGTTTTCACTCTTTCCCGGTGCTCCAACTTCGCGCCGCTGCACAACTATTTGATCCAGTTTGGGTCGAGTTGTGGAATGTGTACCATTTCCACTGTGACCACGGTGATCGAGAACCGGTTTGTCCTTCTGTCTTTCTCGCTCTCACACATACCCACAACACACAGTTGCAATCAATCTTTCTCTGTCCGCGCTTTGCTTCAGAACGAAATAGGTTAACTCTGAAGCTGCTCAAAGGGCCAACCACCAGCCAATTGTTCGAGTTCGGATCACAAATTATTTAACGAAGCACAAAATAAAACCGCGCGCAGCTGGAAGCATGGTAAGGTGTCCCAGCTCAACCAAAACATGCATCATTGATGGTGGATCCGCACGTGAATTCGTATGGGAAGCTCCAACCGGGCATGCCTGGCAGGAATTTAAAAGACCTTTTTCGTCGAACCTAGTCTAACGGGTTTTTTTGTTTCGACGAAAGAAGAGACCCCATGCAAACCACAACAAACGCGAGGAAAGGAGAAATGGGCTTCTGAGAGCCGGCTTCGTAACAATCAAGGCTCTCTTGTTAACTGATCTAATGAACTCGAACAAAACAAAAAATTCACCACGACCATGATCGCATGCTGGAAAGACTTACAGCGAACGAGTGCACGCCAGCAGCGTCCGTCGATCGTGGTTCAATCGAGAATGGATCGAGATCTTTTTTTTTTAACGGACTGACTAAAGGCGGCCTGGTCGTATAACTGTTATGCTGTGAATCGCTCACACGATGTTAGCCAGGTAGCGAGAGCATGTGTGACTTTGGCTGCGGAACTCCCGTTGGTCAGGGCCGGAATTAGCAGCATGGAGAAAGAGGTAGTGGGAGAAAGATCGACTGGTGCGCGGCTTAGAAATGGATGGCCTGCTTGCCGTTGAGGACAAATGTGGGTCAGTTGGTGTTCGTAGATTTTGTTGACAATGCTAGAGCGTCACGAAAGCAAATGGATTAAAACCGGTGTGCTGAGGATGCGATGATGTAAGGCTTGAGAATAATGGGAATATTCTTTCGCCAATGATCGCTAGATCTTTGTGTAACGGTGGGTTGTTTCGTAAATAATGTCAGCTATGTTCCTAAAACATACGACATAAAATATTATTGATATAATAAAAATCGATGACAAGTACTTTCCCCAAAGTACCGCTAGGTTGTATTTTAGGACTTCTGTTATTTTTTTTCACTATCGTACAAAATAGTAGACGGTTCCACGGGGGAAGTTTATCAATTCATAAACAAAACTTGATCGTCATTTTTCTCGTAAATAGAAAATGGCAAAAAAACAAACCGTGAAAAAGGCTTTTAGTTTTCAGAATATATGTATTTATCTTTATATATTATCATATATCTATAGCAATATTTTATTGCTCGTATAGCCATATTGGATTTCAAGATTGCATCTAGGGTTGATTTTCGAGCTCTGAGCATCATAGACTATTTAGCAGATATCTAAAGTCGCCAAAATCATGATTTTTTCTTCAGATGGTACCAGATCTCGGCGTTTCATGCATTTTCAGGTCATCTGGCACCAAAAAAATATGAAAACCGAAATTTCATGCACCCCATTTCGTTGGGTTAATTTTTGGATTTTTAAAGGCTAAAATTCAATCGTTTTGCGCAACCCCATTATAGGTCCAATTGAGCTGAAATTTTGCACAGGGTGTTTTTTCGGGCACGTGAACATTTTGTACAGGGTTTCACAAAATGGCCATTTTGGTTGACACCCTAAGGTCCACAGCAAAAAGATTTGTAAGTTTATTCAAAATATTGATATGTTAAAAAGAAAACTACAAATGTTGTGAATATCACTGACAGAATGTACCTTAAATCGCAAATAAGCTAAAAAAGCTGACTGATAAGGAACGAACAAGATTTATGTTAGTCACAGACACAATAGCCACAGACAATTAGCTAAACTAGACTTGTAAAACAACTACTAATTTTAAAAAAATCCTGCAGTTTCCCCTGAAGATGTCAATGGTCAGTGACGAAACGTCGGACAATAGAAAATAAAAGTCATGCTACTTCTCTGAGGCAGCTCAGTCGAAAATACGCCCAACGCTCAGATAACTTTTTCAGAGACTAAAATGAGTTTTCCCGTAAGCTAACGTTGAAGCGACGAACCCAGCAAGCAATTTTTCTGCGAACTTTTGACGTACCTCTGCATACACTAGGGGCACCAAAATTCACAGTAATGGTTGAAAAGCTTTAATTTTTTTGAGGCACCTGTTTTGAGCTTTAGGGCAACATTTTATTGCTTTCGTCGACCAGTGCAATATAAAGAAAAATAACTTTTTGAATGCCAACATAAATCTAGTATACAAAATACACAGTGTTTCACATAAACTCCACAATCTTTAAAATAGCATCAAATCATAAACGGAAAATGAAATAAATGATCCTTGATTCTTCTAGAAATTGCCGAAAAATACGTCTCGATGACAAAAGAAAGTATTTAAATTTATACTATTTTGTGAAACAATTTTATTTTCAATAATTTTTGTGAACAATTAAAAAAATTAGGAGAACATTCTAATTTTTGCGACAATTTTGCTAATATGTATTTCTCCTAGGTCCGTTTTTGATGTAGAATTACGTCTTACGGCAACATATACAGGGGACCAATTTCATTACAGGGATTCAATTTCAAGAACCAAAAACATCGAGAGCGTCACAAAAATTGTCCATTTTCAACCGTTTTGAGCTCAGTCAGTTTCCAACCGATTTTCGTTATTTTTGCAGTAATCGATTGGAAAATCAACCAAGCATCCGTCCAAATGCAGAAAGTTGTGATCTGATTGTTCAAACGATTGTACTATTGAAAATTGTCAAGCCTTGTCGAAACGCAAATGTTGACCTCTGATTGGTCGCACAATGCTTCTTTCCCTAACAAGGTCGAAAGAATATACCTAGTTGACAAAGAATGCGCGCTTTGTGTTTTATGTATAATTCATTTCGTTTTTGTTCCGATACCACACGGACGTTGGTTGCTGATCATGAAGAAGAAAGAAAAACCGGGTTTCAATTTCTGGCTGATCGTTCTGGGCGCATTTATACTTAAGCACCTGTCTATCTGGCGGCTGTTATGGAGTTTTCGGTAGCTGCAGAATTATTGGAAATGGCAGGCAATTCTACTAGAGAAACCGGGAGATCTAGAATCATCGGCGAATGGTTATCCGGAACAGGGTTGATATTTGTTGACACTCTTGAGTGAAAGTGAAAAAAAAGCATCCATAAACGTTATTGTTTTACAATCCTTTCAGAGTTCTCCCTTCCCGCTTTTTGCATGGAAGTGAACTGTCAAAACACCTCATTATATATATGCGATGAAAGCAAGACAACAAAATCAGTTTATCAGTTAACGAAGATTGTCAAGGCATCGGTCAGTGTCAGTGAAAAAGTGTTTCGGTGAGGTTTATTTTGGTTGAGTGGACTGTTTGTTTTTCTTTTTCGCTTTGAAGTGAAGATCATTTGGTTGGATTTGTCGTCAAACTTTATTCCGTAACCGTGAACGATGCGCGCGATCTATTTCATCTGAGTATAACAGCACGTTACTAGGACGAAAATCTAGTGTATCTGAAAGAGTGCTGCGATCATTGGAAGTGAAAATTGAAAATGATTGGCTGTAATTTTCGAAGAATTTTGCTGGGGAAAATGACTTTTATCAGCACTGATCCGGAATGATGATAATTGAACAAACTTGCCAGTGTTGTGAAATATAATAGCACCTTTTGGTGCTCTTCAACTATGTGATTGAAGTAGTTAAAATTTTTCAGCGTGTGTAACAGACGGAAAACCGCGAATTTCAGCATTTGCTAGCGAGGAAAAATTCAACATAGCCTCAAGAACGTATTGGTGGCCCTGTGAAGGACCGGTTATAATTTATACTTGTTCTCGTGCTGGATGGCAGCAGATAACAGAAATGCACCACTTACGCTCTTGCGTCTTAAATTAAAACGGTTATATTTTGATACCTCAGCAGAATTTTGACCTTTATACTCATGTCTACCATCGGCAATGTCAAAAACGCAATAATCTGCTTCCATGCGATACGGGAACGGGAACATTTTCTTCAATCAAGTTGCGCAACACGACACGAAACATGTTATGTTGTTGCTTCAATGAGAGTGCTATCGATCCGGCTCGACAGAATGTCCACAAGAAATCATTTTTGTGCATCCGTGCTACGAAACTGAGGAATAACTTTAGAAACTGAAAAAAGAGGTGGAGCTTATCAAATGATCGCTCTGAGCCAGAATGAAGAGATGTATTTTTTTTCGAGCGTTGTAGAATGGTATAACTGGAAATAATTTAGTCACACCTATTTTTCCAGTTATTCCATTCCATTCCATTAAAGCAAAAATAATATACGAAACATATACGGAACAAAATATCGCTTCACGCCATTAAAATGATTAACCATAATCGAGTGTATTTCCAAAGCTATTGCAAAAAATTATTGACATTAGACAGGCTGTCGTAATTCTACGTTAACCTTGCGGTCGTTTCTTATCAACAACCTCTTCCACTTTTTTGTTTGGCTTGAAGAAAACTTTAATTTGTAGTTATGACATTGTAAAATCAGAATCTTGCATAATTTTGTTGAGATACGAGCATTTTACAAAAATTTAAAAAACCTCTAAAATTAGAGACAAAGAAGATCATAGGTGTCCAACCCATAGTTCTTTTTGAAAAATATATACGATTATTAAAAAAGAATATTTCTACATCAATGTTAGAGTGGATTCTCGTATTAAACACGCCGAGAAAATATCTCCATAAATTTATCAAAATCGTGAATTTAGTAAAAATATGTAGTTTTGATAAAGCATTATTATTTTTACAGATATATAAGGTGGTATCCATAAATTACGTAACGCTCAGAGGGGGAAGGGGGTATCCTTGAGCGTTACGATTTGTTACACAGGGGTGGGGGGAGGTAAGTTCAGCGTTACGTAACGAAAAATCTCTGGAGAGACTCTCCGAAAACGAACATTTTTATCAAGGAAATCCTTCTGCAGCGTTACGTAATTTTTATGGAGGGTAGATGTTGGGCCTTCGGAATGTGTAGCATCAAAGTCTTCAAAGTTTCACTTCTATGGTCGACGAAAAAATGTCGATATGAAACTGCAAGATTTGATATAGTTTAAAAAAAAAAATTAGAAAAATCGACATTATATTCTCCAGTTTGGAAACCTACTGACTCGACGATCCATCCATTTCTAAGACATTTAGCATAAGCAACTTTTTCGAAATTAAAAATGCTTTTTTATCGGTCAAAAAAGTAAAGCTTTAATCGCTTTGAGGCACGTCTTCCAGAAGTGCGATTGCAAAGGCTAAGTCAATACTTTAGACCCTTTCCAGGGACTGGTAATACAGAATTCTCCATACGCGCGGAGAAAATGAAGACTGTCCGGATTTTAGAATGTTGCTAGACTGATTTTATTAAACAAATTCTACTGAAACCGAGAAACAGTTTTCTTTTCCAAACTTTCCGCCTGGTCTTTTATAGCTTTTTATTTCTTGGCTTTAAAAACTTTATCGCTATTCTTTTTTTGGTGCCTACTTATTGTGTCGTTGTCTCTCCCGTGGAAAAGGTTAATTCAAGCAGTACGTGCATTTCACGGTATGCGGCGTCGCTAACGATAGCAGAAAATCACTTCATTTCCTAAGTTATTCTTTTTTATTCTCTCTCTTCAATATTCTCTCACACTCATTTTTCTACCGCAACGCAACCCGTATTGAAAGTGAGTAATGTGAGCGTGCCGAACCACTGTTTTTTAATATTGTTTTGTAACATGATAGTAATTGATTTAGGTTACTCCTAATCTCTCAACCATTGAAGAAATGGTCTCAAAATTCTTTTCTTTTTTTCATCCAACGAAAACGGCGACGCATCGAGAGTTAGAAAAAGTTTACGGTACTGCTGCTCTAAGTAAAACAACGTGTCGTGATTGATTCCGCCGTTTATAGACCGTAATTTCGAAGTTGATGATTGTCCGCCTGAAGGAAGGTCAAAACCCTTCAAAGATGCTGAATTGCAGGACTTGCTCAATGAGGATCCATGCCAAACGCAGAACAGCTTGCTTCGGTAGTACGTGTTTCCCGCAAAGCCATTCTCATGTTTCGGGAATGATTCCGAAACGAGGAACTTGGGTTCCCTTTGATTTGAATCCAAGAGAAGTCGAGTGTTTTTTTTTTTCATCTATGGACAACTAACAATACGTTACAGCTACTTAAAAACTAAACAAAACCATCACTGAAGAACGGTATCGACTTCAATTGATGCGGTTAAACCGAGCACTACGCTAAACGGAGCATCAATACGAAAAATGACCACAATAGGAGCAGAGGCACAAAGAAGCAATCCTACTGCATAACAACGCACGATTTCATACTGCCAAAGTTGTTGAAACTTACATAGAAACGATCACATAGGAAGTCCTGAAGCACCCGCCATGTTTCCCAGATGTTACTGATCAGTAGTTCTGCTCATAAACAGATATCGAAACATGGCTTGATTCGCGGATAGCCTCGAATGACGAACACTTTTATCTTTTACAAAAGTCGAATAAGTTAAAATCACTTTTATTTATTTACAAAGTTACAGAAACATACAGACAGAAGCTTTCACAGAGTTTGTCATAAATTTGATAGAATAGATTTTCGGTCTTTCGGCTTGCGGTTCAATGAAATGCGTTGATTATTATTTAGTCATCACCGACGTTTCGTTCCTTTTATGGAACAATCCTCAAGGCCTACAATATGTTGGACACTTACATAAATACAATTTACTATCCAACATTGGGAAAACTACTCACTTGAAACGGTAATCAATAGTTGGGCATATATAAACAGTTGAGTCATGAAGCGTTCGATACCATACATCAAGGGCGCAGAAATAGATCACTTCGTTCCGGAGGATTTTGCAATTCTTGTTTTTAGTGAAACACTACTAAGGGGTACTCGCTTTCATCAAGACTTTTTACCTGCTTAAACCGCCCAAAACACAGAACAAACAGCAGACCTATACTAAATAGAAGAGCCTAAGTGCTAATATTTCTCAATTTGTATTTATTTTTTATTTCTATTAGGTACTCTGCAGAACTAACAACTATTAAGGTTTGGAGAGAGCTCGGCAAAATGAAATGGAAACATCAAAAGTGAGCCTCGTAAGTGGATTATGTAACGGGTGACAACCAAGAATTTGGAATTTTTTTTTACTGCCGTCACAAAAAAATAGATGAGTTAAAAAAAAACTTAAAGTATCTCATGGAAATACATCATATGAACAAGAGAAAAATGGAACATTTGAGAAAGACCCGTTAACTTCCGACGAAGCTTTCTTATGATGCCTGAACAAGAGCGTTGTACAGCCTTCACGTCAACTTTTCGAACGCATCTCTTGATTCTACCAATCTTCAGTTAATTTTGTACCGAAGAAATTTAAAATCCGAAAGAAATCTTCGATCGGACGACACTGAGGTACATTCTTTCGGTTGTGTATTTGGGGTAAAAATGGGGGCGTATGGTTTTTTAAGAATGTTTGTGTTTATTTGACGTAATGTGATGATATTTCGGCTGACCAAAACACATACTTTTCATCGGTATGTGTTTTGGAAGAACATTTGTTCGAACATTCGTTCTGGTATATAACATTCGTTCTGGTATCTGGCCAAGCCACTAGACCAAAACCACGATTTAGACAAAAAGGAAAATGTCTTTTTCTGTCCATTACTCTGGCAGGTCTTCCTCTACCTTTCTGGCGGATTATTTCCGAGGTTTGTAGGAAATTATACAGAGCCGAAACCGGAAGGTTTTCGCTCTCAAAATGGTTTATCGGGAACTTTTTACCAAAATTGTTGTACAGTTCATAACAAACTGTACAATGCGTTTGCGGAATGCTTCTTGTTTTGACGTCATTTTGAACAGAACTGGGCATGCATAAACGAATCAAAAAAGTACTGGCATTGAGAGGATAGAGAGAGCTTTCGTAAACATAATTACATACTCTCATTTCTCTCAGACCGTGTTTGTGATGGAGTAAAATTTATTTTGCAGATAACATTGAAACCAAACTGGCCAATCTTTATATGTAAACGAAAAAAATTGATAGAAACATTACTCAATCAATAAAACAAAAGTTATGATCTGTCTTTTGTGCTGTAATTATTGCACCCCGGCAAAAAAGCTCAACCACTTCCGCAAATTCAACTGCTCCCACTCGAAAGCCCTATGACCGATGCTCGTAAACTTTTAGGTTTTCCGCAGCTTGCTGCAGCCAATTGCTTTAATTACCATTATGTAGGTCGATTTCCCATATGCCAAAGCCAGCGGAACTTCGATATAAATCATTTCAATATTAGTTCTTCTGTTGGTTAAAAACCATTAACTTCCTCTCTGTCTGTTATGCCCCCATCCGTTTATTTCAATGCAATGAAAGGGAGCAAAAAAAATTCGATTGCATAACCGATAACCACCGTTGTTGGGTGGCGCACCGGTTGCCCCAGTATTGCTTGCGTCACAGGCAGAAGGGTAGGAGCTCCCACAATCCCCATCCCACCCTCTTATCAGTGCCGTTATCGGAAGGCTGTGTTCAAAGTGCGGTTTGAGCATACCAAAGGTGGTCATGCGTGGAGAGCCATCGCAGGCGAATGGCGGTAATAAGTTAATTAAGTTTACAACGCTTTCGATAATCGTTTATTTTTACTATGTGGGTCGCTTCATGACACCGGGGAAGAGAGATGAGGGCGTGTTATCACGCTATTGCTTGACCGATTAATCAAAGGTAAAAAATCAGGAAAAAGCATGATAATTTCGGTTGGTTTATAGAAAGCAAAGAGGTTCACCTTGAAAATTTCTGTACAGAAACTTGACATTTATGGTTAGCCATATCCTCATTATCACGAATCTGTAGGCTTACGAGCACAATCACTTCGACACGTTTCATGAGCTTTTCTTCTCATAGATTGAGTTGAATTTATAGCAGGTGAATAATGATTCGGATAAGCCAGGCTTTATTGTTGACGTAAGTTTTTTTTTCGCTGTCAAGAACAGTTAATAATGACCAGACGGCATGTATTCAGGCAATGTGGAGCAAGTTTGACTCTCAAGTTGCATATTTTGTTTAGATAAAATCTTCAAGGTTTTTTTGATTTATCTACTGGAGGCTTGTTAGTAACACATGCGCGTCCTCGCACATGAACGATAACTAAGCTGGCTTTTTTTACAATAAGTAGGCAAGTACGCTAAAATAATTCCATTCTTAGAATATAATTCCTTTGACTCAGTTGATCAAAATGGTTTTTGTAACACGTCCCAGAACACATTATGAACACAACATCAGATTGTTGATAACAGATAAAGAATCACTGTATGATTGCACGGTTATCAGCCCCAATTATTCACCGTAGCGCCACACAACAGCCTACGCACGGTTGATAAAAATAGATATCTCCGGGAATCGATCATCGTCAGCCCAATCACTGTGAGTGGGCTTTCCCAATCAATCGTCGTCGATGTTCTGATTTGTGTGCCGACATGAAAAGCATCTGATGGCGGTGGAATATGTATGTACATAGTGAGAAACCTACCTTTGGCAACGAAGCCAAGCACTGCTGCTTCACGTCCCAAACGACCTTGTCCGAGGGAAACTGGAGACACTTGTAGACGTTCAGCTCGGGCACAAAAATGCGCACCAAAAGCCAACCGTCCCGCGGCTCGGGTGGCGGTTCATCGTCGAAGGTCATCGTATCCATTATCCTCCGGTCCTCCTTAAGTTGATTTTATTTTTCGCTTCAAGCACACTCACAACAATAAAAGGCGACAGGACCGGTGCCCGATCGCACTTTCGGCCGGCCCACGAAATTTGAATGCGCAATTCACTTCTTCACACGTAAATATTTTAATTCGACCGACGCAGCCGACGGCTGTCGTAAATTGAAACTCTCTTTCGCACACTTACACTTTGCACTCTTTCTTATGCAACATCACCATCATCATCCACTGGACGTAGCTGAGTGAAAACGGGGGAGGCACAGATAGAGGGGGGCAATCTAAGGTGGCAACGAATACTGTTCGCCCGTTAATCCGCCAGCTTTGGGCATTTCCATGGAACGCGTCTTGCGAACTGATTGGAATAAAAAGCAACGAAAACAAATCTGCTTCGGTTGGTTCTTCGCCGTTTTTCTGTACAGCCACCGTTCTTCGCCTGCAAAGTAAACACAAGAAGAAATAGAATCATTTAATGAGGGTATCAAATCTAGCCGATTAGCATAAAATTAGAGAGAATAATTGAGATTTCCTCCTGCGCAGGCAGGCCCCTCAAACACGAACGAGCAAATCGGAAATGGTTTTGGATTCGGTTTGGGTTGTGGTATGATGTAGAACCACTTAGACAAAACAGACAAGAGGTAGATTTTAATCGCGCGCCGGGGATGAGTTGCGGATATTGGCAGCTCCTACTGTACAAGTAGCAATTCTCTATGGGATGCATTTCCTGGATGTAGGAATGAGCTGCAAGCTTTCGAGAGTTATCCATTACCTTGGTGTTGGGGTTTTCCATGTATTTTTTCCCCTCGGCGGGTTCCTCTATTTGCTAGCGGAAATGTTTGCCGGGTAAATAGAAAAGCAATCAATTGGATCGATTGCACGATTGTTATTGTAATTGTAATTTGAGAATCGTTCTAGAATTTTCTCGAATCCGTGCCGATATACTGGCATACCTTGACGAAATCACTTTTATTTCGATAACGAAACTTAAATACAAAAACTTATTTAAAAATACGGTAATTAGTAAAAAAAATAATAACATTCTATTAATTAGCGTTTAAAATTCAGCACCAGCTAGTGTCCACTCTGTGAATACCGGTACGAACTATCGGCTTACTCCACTCAAAGCCGCCAGCTTTTACGACCGGCCAGCGTCATTTTGAAGTGCGAACTACGCAGTCACCGCAATACACATTCCTAATATGCAAATTAATGCAAAGACAATAAAAGACAACGCGACAACACGGGCTAAATAACTGCCCGGACACGTTACCATCCAGCTGAACAACTTGCCTGGCTGTGGAAAAGATCACTTCCGACAAGGCCAGTTGTCGATGTGAGCCGATAAAGTCAAGCACTGGCGCAGGAAATAGATACTGATCTCGTTTTTCCTCTCCAGTGGGTCCCCGTACGTAGTATGTACGCATCAATTAGCCCATAAATCACGCATTTTATAACGACTCGATAGATGTGACACCTTTCCAGATGGCGGAGCTGCGAAAAAGGGGACCGACGCCGGACCAGATCTAGTTGTGAAGTTTCACCAGTAACGTCACAGTTTTTTTTTTTCGTGACAATGAGTCGGCAGTTGAGCGAGGGCAAATCCTCAGCGACTGTCTAGACGACGTTTTGGTGAATCACTACTCGAACTGGGCAGAATTTTGCTAATTGGTCGAAAAACGGCGCGGCTCTTTTAGATTAATTTGTGAGACAAATAGACCAGTTTCTCGGCGAGACACTGTCAATTGTTAACAATTTATTGAGAAAGTTTTAAGTTGCAGCAAGCACGTCAAAAAAACCTCGAAATGCTCGAGAAACAGTCTTCTTTTCTCGTCAATTCATTAGAGATACCCTCCTCACCACAACACGTAGATAACAACTGTTTACGTGGCTAAACATGATTCAGAAAAAAACAGCTTCTGATTCATGACATTTATTACTCAGTTTGTGCTTTATGCTCTCGCTCGCACGCAGTGACATGGTCACCATGTAAAACTAACATGATATAACATTTCAATGGGTCAGCCAATTACTGAATTCAACAGGTGCGCACAGGAATGGAGCAGAAGTGTAAAAATTTGAGCTATGAATTAGAACTGTGGCCTTCCTCATTTTTTGACGTAGGACTACGTCAAATCTCGTATTAGCAAACAATGGAACTGGACCGATGCACAGTGGCAGGTCTCTGAACAAAAGTCGGAAGAAAACCTAAAAGTCTTTCTAAAGTGATTGAAATGCCTATTTTGGGATGTTTAACTCATTTTTCATGTCAGAAAATGTTAATTACCTAAAATGCCTAGACCTTTCATATTAAAAAATTTCTTTTTGTTCAGATTATCCTCAAAATGGGTACACTTGTTTTTATCAAAAACTCTAGACCCCTATTTTTGTGTTTGGTCCTTAGGGTGAATAAAGGATATTCAAGAATAGAAAATCTTTTTTTTTTCAAAAATTTGAAACTTTTAGGCCGTTTAACCGTTTTAAAATCTTTTAATGGCAAATTGAAGGCATTTGGAAGGCCTTTCAAAAAGAAATAATAAATCGTACGTAAAAGTATTTTTGTTATACGGTCGGATTTCCGATTAATCATTATTCAGTCCTTCAAGCGGCGATGTGCAAACCGGGACCCGAAAATTCGGAAAATACGGTAAATTTCTCATAGGCTATTGATTATCCGATCGTTCCGAACTATTTCACAAGACTGTACGATACACATGAGTTCTGAAATAGATGTTGTTAAGCCTTCTGGCAATATGTTTTGAACTTGATTTAAAACCGGTTGTATTTTTGGTAAACGTAGAAAACAACAAAAATTACAGAAATATCTCTTCAAAACGAAACTTGTTAATCCAAAATCATATCAAAATTGAGGGAGTTACAGGTGTTTACAGGCTTAATACGGTGATTTTTGAACATAAAAATCATCGAAATTGTCTGACACAGTAACATTCAAATTGCTGTTCAAAGACGGTTCATCAACTGATTCTCGTGAACTTTGGGAAAAGATTGGAAGAAACCTTGGAAAAAATTAAAATATCACAATTATTGACACAAAAGTTCTAGGTTTTTGTTGGCCTCCGACTACTGTGCAATGCACACTATTTCCAAAGCTGCAGAACGAAGTTATTTTGATTCAAAAAAAAAAATTATTTTAAATCTGTAGTGTTTTCGCACTTTGTTCCATTAATTATTCTCCATTTTTTATAAGTTTTAGTTCTGTGAATAATCCACCTAATATTGGGAAACGAATTTTACTCTTCTCATTTTGGCATATAAAAATCCACTTTGTTCGGCACAGTTACGGCATTTTTTATAAGAAATAACTTCGTCGAAGACACCATACTTGTTTAAAATTTGTAAAATCTTTATTGAGCGCCATAGTAGAATGATTTAAGAAATCAGAAAAAAAATTATAAGCTTCCGTTAAACTCTACTAGAAAATTCCTAGTAGAGTTTAACGGAAACTTATAATTCTTTTTTCTGATACTTGTTTGAATGGACTTCAATGGAGCTCAATTTTCAATCAGTTTTTGAGAACTTTTCATAGTGAGAACTTTTCAATGTGTGTTGTTTGTTACAAATAAACACATAATTCCACTGAAGCAATCTTATTTTTTCGATATTTGTTGTTAGTTATTGAAGTTATTCATTAAAATATTAGTGTAGGTATTATTTTTTGACTAACAGCTAAATATTTTAACCAATAGATATCCATAAAAACCGCAAATATCCACAGACAAAACCAATTCTATACTAATATAAAAATAAACATCATTCAATCTAGATGTAGGTATTTGTCGCAATAAAATAAATCCATTATTTTAACAGAAAACTTTAATAACAAAAAAAAACTTAAAGCTAAATGTATACTTTTCTCGAAACAATTGTGTGCTTTCTCATAGCAAATAACATTGCAGAACATGGAATAATTGCAGAGAAAAATGTAAAGTTATACTAGAAGAGTTAAAAATTAAAAGGAGCAATCTTCAGAAAACTTCACCGAAGCCTTCTCAAAGAAGCAGATAAAAGGTAGGTGTTGTCGACAAAGTTGTTTCTAATATGTGCCGCAACAAAGTGGAAAAAATGAGGAATGTAAAAACTGTTACTTACTATGAGTCGAATTAATCATGTTTTGTGAAATAGAGAATAATTAATGGAACAACTTTGTCGAAGACGTTATGACTTTAAAATCACATTTTTTGGGTCAAAATAATTCCGATCACGTTTTTGCAGCTTTAAAAACAGTGTACGATGAAGCTCTCAGCATCGCAACAAATTAACAAGTTGAATAGTTTGCGGCTTGAAAGGAAGACAATCGAATTCTTCTCATGTCGGGTGGAAGCAGATAGTAAGAGTACCGCACTCTCAGCCACGCGACAGTTTAATACGCTGTAGCGTGTTGCATATTGCAGATGTGCGAGGTAACAAAGTCTTGTCTAGCTAAGGTTGCCTGATGGCAGACATGAAAATGGAATTAGAAATGCTGCAGTGAAGTCGAATTTACCGTCTTTTGTGAAATGTTATCAATAAATTACGTGAGGATTTTTTTTCGGAATTTTCGGCCACTCCTCCCCCATAATAAGACTTTGTAAGATTTCTCTTTCCATCTCTATCCCCTCGAATCTTATGAACAAAAATCTAAGAAAAATTTTGAAATAATCCAAAACCATATTGAGTTTTTAAACAAAAAAAAATTAAACAAATTCGTAGAGACTGGAAATAGAACGTTAACCTATTCAGTTCTTATCGCGTTAAACTAAATAAAAATAGAAACTAAATAAACAAACTTGAGTACACATTTATTAAGCTGAGGTGGATTCGCTGCCTGCCCAAAATTCATCGGTTAGAATCTCCGTTAGATAATTTTGAACTGATTTAAGATTTTCTAAGAAGCTCAGAGTTTTTTTTAAATGATGAATCTTTTGTAAGATTTTTTCGAATCCTTCTCTTCCTCTTAGCATGAAATTTGGATACCCGAATCTCTCCCTAAACCCTTACGTAGTTTGTGATTGACTCCCAAAAGATTCCAAAATTACGATATTTGTCTTGTCTTGCCTGGTTATTGTTAAGGAGAAATTTTAACCATAACATGATCGCGCTTCACCATATTTACTCGAGACCCAATGCTGTAGATGTCCTCACCTTTTTTCAAGTTATCTCATTTTGTCAATTCCGCATGACGCAAAGAGTTTGATTTCGTATGAGATACAAAATTTTATTTCGTGTTGGAAACCAGTGTGGTCCGGTCCAGTGGAGCTCTCATCCACCCCTCAAAAATAAAATAATGTAACGTGTTACAGGCTTGGAAGGGGACTATCATTAATCTAATCCTACGTCAACAACGTGTTACGTGTCTTGAATACCTCCCTATACTGATAACCCAGAAGTAATAAAATATATTTTTTGCAACTTTTCGATTGTTATCATTATTTCTATTAATTTATTAACCTATGTAACGTAAGGCAATGCCTTTTAATGCGTTACAAAAATTATAGAATATATAATATAGAATTCTGTCGATTATTTAAATTGTCGAAAGTAGCCCGCAGCCGAAACCAACAAACAACATTTTGACTACTATATGAGACTTTTCTTTATTTCTCATTGAATGCAACTCAAAGAATTCATGAATGTTGCATACGTGACCGTGTTGAATATAAGTAAAAATCATTGAATAACATTTACTGTAGTATGAGATAAAAATACATTAAGTTGGAAAACTTGGAAAAAGTGTTTTTTTTTAAGGGGGGATTTGTTAGTAGCTTAAGTATTTATGATAAATATTAGTAAATAATGAGTATGTGTGTCCAATCACAAATGGTGACTTCTCAACACTGTTAGAAATTTGTAATTTTAATTGTTAGGATTTGTTTGCTTTCGCAATTAGGACTTATAATTCGTAGGGATTTAAACCTACTTGTCAGGAAAGGGGAAGTTAACTTACAACTAACTTAATTGCTAACTTATTGGCTATAAAGAGAGCTTATCGTAGCAATTGAGGATTGCAACGATTTTTGTCGAATTGGAAAAAGTGTCATAAGAAGCTGCGCACGGCGGTTTTGACGGCGATGGGCGCTTAGCTCAATTTCCAATCGATTACTACAAGAATAAAGGTAATTCTTTGAAATTGGGCAATTTCCGTGGCAATTTCAATGATTTCAGTATTTTAATTTGCACCTCTGTCCCATGAGAAGTAATTCTACGTCAGTAAAATACACAAAATCAAAAACACTTTTTTGGAAAATATTTATTTTTTTTTTAATTTTTCCAAGTTTGAAGCGAATATTGTGTAGTTACCGTAGAAAAAAATACAAATTTTGGAAAAGTGTTTTTTAAATATTCATTTATAATCAAACATTTTTGCGATTTTTTCTTCATTTTTTTTTTGTTTCACAGTGTACGTTTTTCCTGAAAGGATAAATATACTGTCTACAATTTAACCGGAAACATCATTTTTAGTTCAAAAAATAAATTGGCTTTATCTAATTTTTTCATAACCAGGCAACCATCGATGTCTAGCAAACCTTTTTTTAGTTTTCATGAATAAGCATTTTGAGATAGTTAATTTTTGATTTCTGTTCATTTTTCTTTTTGAAAAAAATTTACGGTGTACGTTTTTCGGAAAGACAATTATCTTCTACAACTTTGCCGAAAACGTCACACCGATCAAACAAACCGTTTTCGCTCTAGAAATATTTTTAATCATGAATACCATTTTTACATAAGGGGCCGTTCCTAAACTACGTGGTCATAAAGAGGGGGACGGGTCGTAAGGAGGGGTTCGGGGGGGTCGCCAAAAGACCACGAAAGACCACGGGTTTTTTTTTAATATCGCACGCTTAGCCTTGGGGCTCATAGCGGTCTCGAATAACTAGATTAGTTGAGAGAATTCGTTAATCATATTGTTTTTGGCACATTTTGTATGTGTAGGATAAGTATAAGGATACACCGTGCCCCAGTGCTGAGTCGAGAAAATTTCCAGCTCGAAAAGATCCTCGACTCGATCGGGAATCGAACCCGATATCACAACCGTGTGGGAGAGCTAGCCGACCGACATCGCTAACCACAGAGCCACGGGGACCACGGGGGGTACGAGGGGTATAAAAAGTGACCAAAATATGACCACGTGGCTTAGGTACGGCCCCTAAGTTCATACAAAAAAAAAACAATAGCACAAAACGGCATCTTCAGCCCATAGGAAGAATTGGCACATTTTTTAAAGGATTGCTCTATGTTTTGCAGCTTTCGCTTTCTCTTTTATAATTTATATAATTACTTTTGATTGTTTATTTTTTTATTTTTCTATAAATCAAGTTTCCGAGGTAAACTGTGATATGTTGACTTCCAAAAACTGCCAAGAAACCAACTTGGTCAGTAACAAGAACTTTAACGCTGAATATACATTTGCTTCATAAACTCATTTTCTCCAGCACAGACATAAAAAAATACATCAATTGATTAGTGTAACGCGCTTCACGTGAAAAAAAGTTTTTTTTTGGTCATTGTCTTTTTTTTCTTTTCGCACGAACACCTCCTAAAACTACTTAAGGTAATCGCTCCATTATTCATCTCAACAGCTTGGTGCACCTATTTTCATCTAATTTCTCTCATTTGTCTAATTTACTGTCAAATTTCTACAAATTTTTGAAAGTAAATCTGTTTGCTTCTCGATTTTCTCAATTAGCTGAAAATTTCACATTGAAAATATGGTAAATTTTGACGATAAATTGATCAAAAAGGCGTGATGGGATGAATATAGGTACTGGGATGAATATAGGAGCGGTTACCCTATTTGAACAAATTACATTTGGTTAGGGGTTCATTTATGAAAAAAATATAACATGTCTAACAATTTTTGCTCGCATGAGCTAGGTTCACAAACCCAGAAGCAAGCTACAATTGCGGGTCTTATAGGAGAAAGGTTTCTAAAACATAACTTAGCAAATATTTTTTAAACGTTCAGATTTCGAGAAAGTCAAGCCACAAATCCGAACAAAATAATATACAAGTCGAAGCTGTGAATGGTTGAATGTTTTTAGAAAAATAAATACTCTAAGAGAAAAGAATAATTATTTATTATTAAATGCCCCGGGCCTTCCGACACGAGGGGCCTCCCAAGTCGTGGGCCAGACGAGACGATAGAGTTGAGACCTTTTGTTTTTTGCTCGTCACCCATTTTAAATTTTCTTAGCTCTAAATTTTTTAAAGAAAGAGTGCCCCATGAAAATATCTGCCCCGAGCCCCCCAGCACCCAAATCGAAAAAAAAAAACTTTGTGAAATCATATTTTTACTCAGGGTTACGCAACAAATCAAAATAAAATCATCAGATTTTTTAAAAAAATTTGAAGACATATCTCGAGGCAGATTGCATTATGATGTATTTTTCCGAATACATATTTGGAAATTCCTATGAATTTTGGTGCCCCTAGCCATTACCGAAACGCGTCAACTAACGTGAGAGTTCGCATAGTAATTGATCGCCAGTCGCTTCAACGTTATGTTTAAGAGAAAACTCATTTAAGTCTCTGAAATATAGTTAGTGGCTAGGGACACCAAAATTCACAGGAATGGTTGAATAGCTATAATCTTTCCTTTTTTTCCGGTTTGAGCTTTTAAAGTGCACCTGTCTGGACCAAAGTTATTGAAAATCGAACTTTCTCAGAAATCTTATTCACACAAATTTTCTCACGCAAAAGCCATTCAGGTTTGTTCGAATATCGAAAAACCTAAACAAAAGAAACCCATCATTGGCGGGACACTTCAACCAATTATATAAACCTTTTAGTTGCAATGTAACAGTTCCATTTTAGTCGCAGTCGATGCGGAAATGACTACTGAAAACACAGTAACGCTTTCGCTGAGAGTGATCACTTTTAATTTCATCATACTCGAAAAGACGTCGAAAAATCGAATGTATTAAGCTTTGATCTTCCCCCGATAGGTCGCGTCAATCTCCGCTGAACAGGAAATTTATTTCCCGTTCCAAACTGTGTTAAGATGGACATTTGGTTGAAGTTTTTAGTTATACACGGCAAAAATGCCCAAAAATGTCTCAATACGCCATTTCGCTTTGGCGCTTATACATCACGGTGGAAAATTCACTTTCCATTGCGGAGAAGCGCACACTTTTGACTGGAAACAAGTTTTGACGGGCCGAGTCGAGGGGCCACCGGTCGCAAGCGGCTGTTCGAAAAAAGGTAAATAATGATGAGACTGTCTGCCGTCCATTACCCGGAACAGGGGAACGTTTACCGTTTCTGGAATCCATCGCCGTCCATCGAAACGATAAGCGATAAGCTGCACAATCGCCCGTCCATCATATCGCCGATTGTATTTAGTGCCAAATTTAGGCCCTGCTCGAAGTAAGAGATAAACAGTTATTAAGTAATTCTTTCACTCGCTCTTCAGTCAGTGTAGGTTTTTCAGTAAGACGTTCCTTTCCAGTTCGCTCGATCGAAACCACTCATTAACCCGTAAGACGACCTCGTCCGGGCAAATTTTGCACAGTTGCTCGTTTTGGACATTGAACCGATGATCAGAGCCCGAACCGGCACTCGCTAATGATATGGCGAATCCCCCTCGAAACGAGTCACGAAACAGAGGAGTCCGAAAATTGAACCCATTGCAGAGTAACAGAGTAATGATGGGACGTACGTTAAGATCAGGGTGAGCGAGTGGTGTGACATACTTTCGGGTGAAAAAGTGAAAACTTAGCAAATGATGCTGCGAAAATCATAGGGCACGGGAGAGGGTTGGGTAAACTTGAGACGAGCAGCCCCGTTGTTCGTTGTTAGAGGCGCAAAGCATTAACTGCTTAACTTACATAAATTTGAAACGTTTTGTGAAGTGATGATTTAATGGGGTGCATTTATCTGTTGGATTTTGTTACAAAGCAACTTCGATTTGTTGATTAATGAGGGCGCATGGCTTTTTGGGTTATATCACAGCAAAGTATAAAAGGCTTATGAGTCATTCCATGCTTTTTCGCAAATCGATCCTGATCGACCATTTCCGATTTCGCTAAAACTTTCCACATGATTGATTTTATTCTATCGCTAAACCTATATTAAACCAAAGTACTAAATAAACCACAGAAACAAACAACTGCAACTTTTCTTTGTTGAAAAAAAAAAAATGTCTACAAATGGTCAAAAAGAGAAGAGAAAGGAGGTTTGGCCAATGTCCACATTATCTGATTTTTCTGTCAATGTGGAATTCGGACGATATATTAGTACGTACACGTTTTTTTTTTTTTGTCGCGGATTTCAAAATCTGCGCAGTTTCAAAACGCGTATTCCGAAGTATCTAACGCACAAAACTCGACTCCAAAGTTACACGAATTGCTGTGCGTCCTGAAATAGCGTCGTATAGAAATGTTAATAAAAAATTATTCCGATCACAAATCACAACATATAAAATCGTTACGGCCACTTTAAAATTCAAGCCTTTCGCATCACGCGATGTACAGTTAATTTAGAAAAAGTTTCATTCAATCAACAGAGGCAACTTCAGCCCACCAGTTCCCCAGAAAGGTTCTGCCGAAACGATGAATCTCAATCGAACCGTTTGTGGCGCCCCCGCAATAAACTCGTGCACCATCACAACACAAAGCTATCTAATTAGTTGCTCTTCCTGCTGTTCGATCCGCTTCAGCGTCTTTTGCTGCTCGTTCGGTCTTCGGTCGCGTTCCATTAGGCGCCTCAATCGATAAAGCAGAATCGAGAATGAAGCGAAGAAAGTATTTTTAACCGGAAAGGTCACGCGGTCAACCTTTGATCTTCCATCCAGTTGCCGTGCTTTTTTCGGTTTATTTTATAGCCGTGGTCAAGCGGGGCACAAAATGCGAGCGTTGAGGCGGAAAAGCGGTCGCAACCAAACGAAACAAACCCACGTCCTTCTTCTGTCCGCGGTCCGTCCAACGTCGTCGATCTACGGTCAATCGCCCGAACCAGTGTCGAATTCACTTCGAAGTTTGAGAGCTATGGTAGCTTAGCCACAGTTTGAGTAGTGCTTTCTCGCTGTTATTTTCTCTAACACGAAATCTGTTTATTCGAAATGACATTTTTTATTTCCCGACTTTTAACCCCCGTTAGATTTGAAATAAACTACGTGCTCTTATCATCCCTCAATAGATTTCTGCACTCTGCAGTACAATTTATCGTTTTAATAAGAGTTGGATATTATGTTGCCTCCGCATTTACGGTCATAATTCTAAACGTTCGTTTCAACTTCTACTCAACCCGTTGCTTCGCTTTCTCAAATTCCACCATCCGAACGGCAATAAATGAACGGAAACGATTCCAATTGAAGTAACAATTAGACTATAGCCTTTCTGTCGCTCGAAACCCGGAAGCGCCTTCGGCGACGGTAATAAAGGCACCGACCGATCCGATAGGGGGCGCCCATTGTTCGACCCAGTTTGCCCGCACGATAACCGAACAAGTAAAAGCTCAAACGTCCGTCCGTGTCCAGCAGCCAACCTGCCGCCTGCCTGCCTGTCTGCCAGCTGGACCAGACCCGACCTGCTCTGGGTTCGACCAGGGACGTTACGCTTTCCAATGCTATGGGTAAGCCAATTTTCCGCATTTCTTCTGAAGAGCCAGTAGCACTGGAGGGTTTTCTTGGCTCTGGCGGCTAGCGAAGCTGTTACGGTTTGAAGTACGCAAGCACGCTTAGTTTGTTGTGTTTCTTGTGAGTTTGTTATTTTTTACAAGCTCAGAATCGGATTTGTCACACAGTAAGACCTCTGGCTGCCACCAAGTGGGGTAGAAAGTAGCCGAAGGTCGTTCAGTGTTCCCCGCAAATGACGACTAACGCTTCGAGTCAAATGTGTCGATTATTGCCATACTTTTTTGTTGATTTTTTTCCAGTCGTGAGAAAGTGGTGAAGGAAAAGTTTAACAGGTGAAAGGGAAGGGAGAGTGTGAAACTGTTGGATTTGAAACAGAAAAAAATTGATGAAAAACAATACTAGCCTAAAAATAGTTTTGCTTCTTAAAGTTTTCTAAAAGGTTACATTATTTTTGAGAATTATTGTACGAAACAGCTTTACTAGATAAAGTGTATTCAATTTTTTTTCTATTTTCGTGGAATTCTTTATTTATTCACCACTGTTATGCAATTGTGGGATCACGCTCGAGCAAAAACGGAAGCAAAGCTTGCACTCTTCTAACCAATGATTTAATCTAATCTTTTTATTTCCCTGTTCGCAATTCAATGGACCCAAGCAATGACATGATGAAATGAGCAGCAAAGCTATTTGCAGATAAAATACGATTCGTTTGGTTTCCACCGGCATCATGTCCAGTTTTATTCAGGACACCAAACGTTGAGTAGAAAATGTACAAAGAAACGCAAATAATGTCGTGCATTCATGTTGCGTGTTTGTGTGCGTAGAATTGCTTTGCGCTATACCTAAATAAAATTCTATTTCTGAAGATGACGGGAGCAACAAATTAAATAAACATCCCCCGGGACAGGAGAGGTGAGCAAGCAAATTGGACATGGGAAATCTCGGCTGAATGCATCGGGACGAGCGTGAGAAGGATGAAACGAGTTTCTAAACTAATTTCCCATCCAGGTTCTGGAATTTTAGATTGACGAGAGTAATTTTAAAGTGGAATGAAAATAAAATTCGAACTCAGGAAAGTTATTTCTTCGAACAAGTAACAAATTCACAGGGCAAGAGGATCTAATTACAATCGTTAACAAAACTAATAAACACTGTATTGAAATGAACGTCGTAAAACGCACGTCATTTGCAACCCTCTTTGTTGAAGCTATCATAAACTTCACGATTTTCGGCTCCATTCCAAACGATTGTGGTTTTCCGGTAATCGCAATGAAAGCGAAAAATAAACCGGAAAAGTTTTTGATTCGGATTATTTTATCCGTTCGCATCGGAGATATGTTTAATTCGAGCTTGAATCCGTGTCCACTAGCGTAATGAATGCACTCAAAGAACACCTTCAGTTGTTGAACCGTAAAATACCTTCCCTGATTGAAACGGGCCGATTATCCCTGTTCGGAGAGATTAATGTCCACGATTACGTTTTTGCCTTGAGGAAATTCATTTCACGCCAACTCACGCGCGTGCACATGCACACATACTGAAACCCCAAGCATTTCGCGGCGTTCATCGAACTCCGCTCAGAGACGAGAGATCATCATTCCTTCGGGGGACGTTCTAATTGCAGGCCATTTTCTCCATCATCCCGAACCTACCTTAAGCAAACGGTAAGAACGATTCTGTAACCTTAAACTTATTTATGCTTTCCCGGGTCTAAAAATAATACCTGCCGTGTAGAACAACAATCATCATTGTCATCATCGGCGCGGTGTTGCTCATTACCATCACCGTCATGCCGTTTCGCAACGCACCACAACTGCAGCAGCAGAACATCAGCATCGGGGGGCAGAAACAGGCTAGCGGTGGCTTGGGCATGCATGCGCTCAGCAACATATCTTACGCACCATCATCATCTCGTGCAAAATTGCATCTTCCCCTCGGCCGGCTTGCACCGCTTCCTAGTGCAACCTCGAACGATTACCCGAGTCCGCGCGGTAGGACACGATCGCGGTTTAAGATTAGCTTACGGTACTTTAAGATGAGGCAGAATTTCGTTTGCCACCGAGTGATATTTTGTCATAACATCTTCAAAGATATATGATAAGCTACATGCAGCAGATTAACAGATGCACAAAACTGGAAAATCAAGCTTTGATGTGTGCTCAAAGCAATAATTTATGTTTCCTGTATACCGTTTCGTTTAATTATATGCAGATTTTCAATCTGATTCTTATGCGGTATACCCACGTTTCGACAATTTTTTGGCCTTCCTCAGGGTTGTCCTGAATCAGGACAATATTCTTTGAAAATGATTTTTAAATGTTGTTTTAACTTTATATGCAATAAATAACAAAAGTTTACAACGGGTCGAAAAAAACTGTTTCAAAAGACAATTTCAATCCATATAAGGTGCGTAACTATGTACTTGCTGTTTTTTTTAAGGTAACTTAAGTTCGAAAAAAAGTTGCCTATAAATCATTCAAAGTATTTCCAAACGCTAGCAACAACTTTGTCCCATCTCTCTAGCAGAGCTCTGATTCCATTACGATAAAAGTTATCGTCTTTTGAGGTTATCTACGAATCAAGCCTTTTTCGATGTCTTCATATGAGCAGAGCTGCTGATCAGCTAGACCATGGCTCCTGAACGGAACAAGTAAAAATCGCACGGCGCAATATCCGGAGAATATGGCGGATGAAGTAGGATTCCCCGTTCGAGCGTTTCAATGTATGTTTGCACGACACTGGCAGTATGAGACCGAGCGTTGTCATGCAGTAGAATTTCCTTTTCGTGCCTCTGCTCGTTTTATTACCATTCTATTGCTCAGTACTCGAATGGTTTCGTTCTATTTCCACAACAACTTATAATAAATAACACCGACCCGATCCCACCAAATACACAGCACCTTTGTAGCGTGTATATTCGAGCCGACGGCGCAAAATCATGGCCGAGCAGTCTCCCTTTTTTTTTGGATTACTGTAAGGAATCCATTTTCCATCACCCATCACGACTTGAAGGAGAAAACCCTTAATGTTTCGCCACTGGACCAGTAGTTCAAATCATAATAAGCCCAAGTTCCTTGTTTTTAAACCATTCACAAAGCAATCAAACACTTGAAAATTGCTTGGTGGTTAATTCCTAAGACGTCTTACACAAATTAAACACTAAGGTCGCTTTTTACGCGGGTTTTTCTTTACGCGGCTTTTTTTACACGGATTCCAGAATTTACCCGTTTTTTTAGGCGGATTCCGGAATTTACGCGTTTCTTTTACGCGGATTCCGGAATTTACGCGGTTTTTTTCACGCGGATTCCGGAATTTACGCGTTTTTTTTACGCGGATTTCGAAATTTATGCGGTTTTTTTTTACGCGGCATGTATCCCCCGCGTAAAAAGGGACTTTAGTGTATGTATGAAGGGTGGAGGGAGGGAGTAGAGTTTGCGTTACTTATTGCAACATAAAGGGAGAGGGGGTTTGGAATGGGTCTTCATTGAACAAATCTTTCAATTCAGCGTCTTTGAATGGTTTTAGCCTTCCTTCAAGCGTCCTTTACCGTCAAAATTACCGTATTCCAAGCGACGAAACTTGAGTATCCATATGGGTAATCCCGGGATTCTCGATTCCAGGGAAAGTTTTAATCAGATCCCAGGATCTCGAAAAACATTTCCTGCAATGAAAATTAGATAATCATTGATTGAATGTGGTTTGTGGTTCAATAAGTAAATGTAGTAATGAAGATAGAAAATTAGATTAGATAGAAGTTGTGGTTTCGAGTCCCATCTGCTGAACCATATTTTTTGTAGTTTCTACTATCATATTTTCAGTTAATTTAATTTTCTATCTTCATTACTACATTTACTCCTTGAACCAAAAATTGATAGCATGACTTTGCTTACAGTCAAAAAAAAAAGAAAAATAGTTAAAATATTAAACCCTCTCGAAATTGTGTGCACTTCTGGGCAATGTTGAGCAAAACTGTGTAACCATTTACAAGCTCGGCTCTAAACAGTATAAACCATCTCTTTCACTCTTTGTCTATGGATAAGCTCCTCTTTTGTTTGAGTTTACATCAGCAAAGCCTTGGTGCTACATTCCGATTCGAAACTTGACCTTCTGTTTATTTATACACAGACTTCGCAGCCGACTGTTTAGTGTACAGGACAATTGCGGGGCTAGCCCTACGATCCTACTGACACTAACAGTCTCTCCCGAGTCGAGACTCGAACCTACGACGACTGGCTTGTTAGGGCAGCACCGTACCTCGAGACTATCTGAGAGCATTTTTAAGATATTTGGCATAGAAACATCTATTTCGAAAATATCATGAACAATTACTTGCGCATTGTTTTCGAATTTTGCTTAAAAACTTTTTTGAGAAGCCGAAACTTTTAGGACCTACCGGCTCAACAAAATCCGGATAATAGATTTTCATTGCCATTCTAATACTCCTGTTGGTGAATTACTAACATCGTTCCCGCTTTTTGACAACGGAATTGTTTTCGAAAACTGATTTTTTACTTTTCTTTGCATTTTTTACAATTTCCCGGGATCCCGGGATTTCTCGGAAAATCAAATTTTTATTTCCGAAATCCCAGAAAGCTAAAAACCGGCAAGAAATAGACGCTCTAGACGGAACCAATCACGGCACGTTGTTTTTCTTTGAGCAGCATTTTTGTAAACCTTTTCAAACTCTCGATGCGCTTCAGCAGTCGTTTTTTTTAAAGAAATGAGAGAAGTAACATTTCCAACGGAGCCGTATTATCTTTTTATCGTCACTGCGACCAATTTTTTGATATTTTATGACAAACGAAGCCTTAAGAAAGAGTCTATGAAAGGTCACTTTTGACCCTTTTTTGTATTATTTATGAAAAGAGCATATTCAAACACTGGTAACTTTATAGTTGAATAAAATCATTACTTGAAAACTGTAAATACGATACAATGACATCAAAAACTGCTTAAATCCATTAAGTTTATCATGAATTTTGAAGAAAGGTGTATCATAGATAATTAGATAAAATTATATGATAAAGATCTCTGTTTCAGACAAATGATTTATTCCATCTCAAGTGTGCGCACCTCATATCAACGACGTTCTCAGCTTTAGCTCAAAGTGTAAGGAATTGTTCATATAATGTCACAATGCAAAAATCCCAACTTTCGTACCGATGACACAACTACTTGCTCCGTGGTACGCTCCCATTTTGGATTAAAGTGCCATTTTTCGCCAAAAAAATCCTTATTCTGATTCAACTATAACAATAAGTACATCAAATGAGCTGATGAAAAATAATCAAAAAAAAACAAAAAATGTCAACTGTAAGTAGCAGTTCTGTCAGATCCTAGGTATGTTTGTTTGCATTTTAAAAATTAAATTACATTATTCGGTACATGAGTATATTTTGATTTCAAATTTGTTAATTTTAACCAGAGAAAAATTGCTTCCTGATAAAACTCTACACAAAAAACACATGTCTCTTAGAGGTATTATGGGGAAAACTTGAGTTAGGCTACATCCAGAAATTACGTAACGCATAAAACCCATTTTTTAGAACCATTCCACCCATATGTAACAAGACGTAACGCCACCACTTACCTGCTCATAAAAATAACGTGACGCAGTTAAAGAATTCAATTGATAAAAAAACTTGTTTTTTAAGTCAAATTATAGATAATAATTATAATTTGAGATATTAATTATTTCCAGAGACGCCTGGGTTCGAATCCCACCGCCGACATAGGTGTCGATGGTTGTGAGGTGGCGTGATCCACTAACAACCAACCCAACTGGTCTAGATTCAATCCTAGCCGACACCGGGAGATTTTCTGAGGCGAAAAATCTCTGGGATCACGCCTTCCAACGCATGAGGAAGTAAAGCCGTTGGCGCCGGTCCGTTAGTAAACGGGTCGTGAGTTAGGGTCCTGGGTGTGGAGTCGCCTTCCTGGGCGTCGGTGATTGGCCACAACAGTGGCGGAACTAGACCGACGGAAAATAAGCGAGAATAAAAAAAAAATATTTCCAAAGGTTTTTGTTACATAACCCAGATCTTACCTCCTTCTCTCTCTCCTGTACAACAAATTCGTAACGCTCAAGGGACCCTCAACAATATCGCACGCTTAGCCTTGGGGCTAATAGCGGTCTCGATCAACTAGGACCCTCCCTCACCTCAATTAGCGTTACGTAATTCACGGATGCCGTCTTACAGCATTTTTAAGAAATAAAATGAAATTTCCTCTGGTTTCGGTAATCTTAGTTTAGATTTGTTGTCATTTGTGCATTTGGAAAAATTAAATTGCGTTTTCAGCAAACGAGCACATTTCGATTTGAAATTTGACATTTTCTTCGTTTTTCTAATAAAGTTGTACATGAGAAACACTAACCAGTCAGAGGTATTATGAGCAAAACTTGAGTTACAGCATTTTTATTTTTGCTCATGAATTCTATTCCTATTTTGCTAATGGCGAAAAAGTTTTCAAAATCGAATTCCCTGATTTTCCCTGATATTCCCTAAAATATAACATTATTTTCCCTGATATTTTCCAACATTTGGCACAAAAAAGTGCAACGCAACGTTGAAATACTAGTGAAAAAAGTATTCAATCCGATATGAAACCGAACTGTAGGGGTCCCGGATAAGCCTTTTATGCTGCAAAAGTCAGTTTTTGCGTTAGAGTCGTTTGAAAAAAAAATCGCGTCTCAGTTGAAAAATTTCTCTGAAATTTTTTCAGTTTTCCCTGATATTCACTGATTTCGCTGATCAGAAAATGAATTCCTTGACATTCCCTAATTCTCCAGGTTTTTGCCACCCTGTAATATCTCTGGATTTTTCTGGTTATGGGAATCCTTGATGATGCAATTTGAAAGAGATTAGCCAAGGTTTTCAGAAAATATAAATTTTAATCGGAAGTGTTGCCAGTTGAGCGGGGGCCTAGTGTGGTAGGTAACGTCTCCGCAAACCACGCTCGACGCCTGGGTTCGAATCCCACCGCCGACATAGGTGTCGATGGTTGTGAGGTGGCGTGATCCACTCACAACCAACCCAACTGGTCTAGATTCAATCCTAGCCGACACCGGGAGATTTTCTGAG
Source organism: Wyeomyia smithii (assembly GCF_029784165.1). Taxonomy (NCBI): domain Eukaryota; kingdom Metazoa; phylum Arthropoda; class Insecta; order Diptera; family Culicidae; genus Wyeomyia; species Wyeomyia smithii. The sequence goes on along the minus strand of NC_073695.1, from coordinate 229,596,079 downwards.
TCGAAAAATCTCTGGGATCACGCCTTCCATCGCATGAGGAAGTAAAGCCGTTGGCGCCGGTCCGTTAGTAAACGGGTCGTGAGTTAGGGACCTGGGTGTGGAGTCGCCTCCCTGGGCGTCGGTAATTGGCCACAACAGTGGCGGAAATAGACCGACGGAAAATAAGCGAGAATAAAAAAAAAGTGTTGCCAGTTGCTTGTGTATCCATAAAAAAGTTCAACATTTTTTATTCAATTGGAATTTTCAAATTCTCACTGAAACATAGCAAAGAAAGGATTTTTAATTGATGAAGTTTTGGCTACGAACAGATTCTCAAATTTCATAGGCACTCACCTCACCTTCTCTCATTATTCCAGGTACAGCATTGCTAGCGAAAAATTTCAAATTTCGAAGTTTCGATCAAATTCCAAAAAAAAATTTTTTTATTATTTTTTTAAATAATTGAGATTTAAAGTAATTGGAGTATGCTTACAAAGATTGTATTGATTTGTTTTTCACTCTCGTTAATTTTTCCAAATCTTTATTTTTATCCTGTTTAATTTTTGAATCGCTTTTTATTTTGTATAATTTATTTCATATTTTCCAACATTCACTCATTTTGACATGTTTACCATTTTTCTTCGAATGATTTTTTTTATCATATCTCAAAATGTTCTATCAGATTTTTGCTATCATTTTAGTATAAGCCATTTGTTACTTCAACATTAAAAGGCTCCATATATGGTCGGCGCGGTATGAAAAAGGTTTTGTTGAAAAACTTGTTTACCCTAAGAGTGCCTTTGATTTGTTCAGAAGAACTATAGACAAATAAATTGTCTATCTAGAAATCTTTTCTTGAAAAAAATTTGAGATGACTGAGTTTTTTAAAATTACTCTTTTTTTTTAAATGAAAATGATTTATTCCAGTGTCAAATTCCTAATTCAATTTTTACATTATTTTTTAATGGAAGCTCAAACAATTCCCTTTAAAGACATCCCTTGACAACTTTTTACTACCTCTTTTAAATATATCGATTCATAGAAATAACTTCAGCCCTTTTCAAATGTTAGTACAGATAATGTTCCGAACAAAACTATTCGAAATTGCTGAGGGTAGTAAAGCTAGGTTCATAAAGGTTCATTGAATTCTGATAGTGTGCTGTCAGCAGGTTATTTTTCATTGTTTCGTTTTGTGACTACATTTTTAACGTAGGACTATGTCTTGCTTCATGCTACTGGGTTACATTCTGTGAAAACTGAAATAAACACCAAACATTTTTGTTTGGTGGAATAGATATTTTTCATTGTTAATATGCCGTTAGATAGCTAAAATATACGAGATTTTCATAATATGATAATTATCTCCACCATCATCTTATTGTATGGTGGAAATTAGGGTAAGGTTTCAAGGTCACATATCCACATACATTTTCCATACCATTGCACTAGCTTATTTCCCTAACACGGACATCGAAAAAGTAGATGAAAAGATTTCATGCGTTCAGCAATGCCAGCGTTCATAACCCGGCGTGGAAAGGAAGCAAAGTTTCTACCACGTGATTGGTTCGTTCCCCAGACACCCAACTTTTCCATTCTAAGTAAAGTTATAAAACGACATACAGCATGGAGAGGAACTCATTCTCTGGTCGACCGTGAAGGCTAACACAGTTCGGCTTCCCTTCGATCTAAGTTGATTTTTACACCCACCGTAGTCCTATGTCGGGCCTACGTTTGTGCACTTAGATACATACGCTTTAACTTTTGCACTATTTGTTTTCATTTATATTGAAATATACTGCTGTTTAAACGTTTGAATCATTTTCCGTTGGAATTAGAATTTTTTCCCAATATCGTTCATTGTATTTTTTCCTTATTTTTGTTGTTTTGAACCTGTCAATCAATTTAAAAAAAAAACATAGTAAATTCATATTATTCCACTTTTGAATGCTTAAAACATAGGTAGTCTTCAAAGCAAGGCATCATTCTTATAGCAATCGATTGGAAAATTAGCTGTGCGTTCCCCAAAAAGCGGATAATCGTCACTTTGTGTCGCTAACTATTGTACTGTTAAAAGATGTGAAACCTAGTACACATATTTCACATATAACACATATTTCGACCAGTCAAAGTTTAAGGTAGAGGCAAATACCAGGCGAAGAAATGTAACTTCAAGTAGTCACATATAAAAGCAAGCAGAAGTGCGGCAAGTCGCAGCGCAGCAGAGAGCGATTTCAAATATATATGTTTGTAAAGAGTTTTACTGCAACACCCGCTCATTCGATTGCAACCTTTCAAAGCGGATGTACCCGCAGAGGAAACCAGCAGGCTGCATTGGTGTTCCACAGCACTACATTTTGGATCTCCCGTCTGTGTAATAAGCACCATCATACAAGCATGTTTGTAGCACTACTAAACATATTCGGGCTTAAATTCTAGTGATTCTGTGCGGATCTCGTGCGTTCACTTTCAGCCCTTTGAGCACTGCAAATTTTGCTGTTTTGAGCTTTCAATGCAATCGATTTAAAATACTACTAAGGGTCATCTCACAAAGACTCGTTTCAATATTCATAAAAAATCCAGAGTTATAGGTAGATCTGTCTTTATAGTGCAAATCCAAACTAACCTATTAAAGATGACAACATGAAGTTTTAAGTCGTACATCTTACACACCATACACCCAAGTAATAGTAATTATAACGTTTGCGTTAAAAAAAATGGACAAAATTTGACGATTTCACCTCTACACTAGAGATGGTCGGGTTTCGGGTTTTCGAACCCGAAACCCGAACCCGACCCGTACCCGACGGGTTCGGGTTTGAAAATTTTTGAAAGTGTCGGGTACGGGTCGGGTTCGGGTTTGGTGAAAAAAAAACTTTCGGGTTCGGGTCGGGTTCGGGTTTGAAAATACCGGGTTTAGGTCGGGTTTGGGTATGAAAACCCGAAACCCGACTATAAAATCTATGAAATCTCGGGTTCGGGTCGGGTTCGGGTTTCACAATTTCGGGTTCGGGTTTCATGGAAATAAAACTTTCGGTTCGGGTTTAAACGAAAAAAAAAGTTTCGGGTTCGGGTCGGGTACGGGTTTGAAAAACATCAAACCCGGCCATCTCTACTCTACACGCATATTAACCTATGAGTCAGCAAAAAACAATTTGACAGCTCTATCAGTCGAACTTTAACCGCGATGGCGAAAGCGTTCAGAAGTGAACGCTTTAAACGGTACCCCGCCACGTCGCAAACGGACAACGTGCGGCACTTTGTGGACGCCGGATACGCCCGTTCCGGCATCTACAACGTCTCTGCACTATTGAACAACAATCAGAGCATTGAAGAAAAGCCCGGTTTCGAACGGCCAACGACCCTGGGGGACGAGAAGCTCCAAAAGAAGCTGAAGAGGAAGACCGAGGGAAAAGTGGCTATATCGTTGCGTGCGCTTGGCCGGGAGGTCGGTGCAACCGGCCAAACAGTGAAAAAGTATCTGGCGAACATAGACATACATGTCAGAAAGCAGCAGTCCTGTCCACTAGTCTCGGAGCTGCAGGCAATGACGCAGAGGCAGTGTCTGATTAAGATGGTCAAGTCGATTTTCCCGGCAAATCATGACGTGGTGGTGGTGATGGACAACGAGACCTGTCTCACCCTGGAGGGCAACGACTGGCAGGGCACTTCGTATTTTACCTCCCTCACGAACGAAGTGAGCACCGAGGTGAAGTTTACTTCATACACCAAGTTTCCCAAGAAGGTGCTGCTATAGCTGGCAATCAGCGAGAAAGTGATGTCAAAGTTGCTCTTCTCCAACGTCCCCAAGTTGCGTCGCATCGAGGATTTCTAGCCAAGCCTGAAGCGTAAGAACTACTTCCTCAATTGTCGCGAAAACTGAAAAGGAATTGATAAATAAAACGACGAAATAATTAAAAAACATGCCTACATGCATGTTTTCATGGGCAGCTATCTGTGCTTAACTTAGCAAATATTTTTGTAAATTTACTTTTATTTTTTGTACTCAATTTTTTATTGAAAACATACAAATTTGTGTAGATTTAACACAAAAAATAAAGAAAATAAAAATTGAACCATAAATGAATAACGTCTAGTCGTAACAAACTTTTTGTGGGATTTATGTTTAAGAAATAACATCCTTCGAGTTCTCCAACAGTTATGGTAAAAGACGTTTATTTCAATTGGGTCCTAAAGCTATACCGGTTTTCGTATATCATTTGAAAAAGCCGCGTTTTCTGAGCAAAACGTGATTTTTAAAAAACGTTTATCGTTTTTCTTCGATTATTAGAAGAATAAAAAAACTGCTCGAAAGGTCTTAGATGACGTTTCTCCCATGTACGGTATATGAGAGAACTGTCATTTAAGGCATTTCGAGCAGATTTTTATTCTTCATTTAAAAATCAAAGGAAAATGATAAACATTTTTTTAAAATCACGTTTTGCTCAGAAAATTGCACTTTTCCAGCTGATATATAAAAATCAGAAAATTGTTTAAAACTTTAGGACCCCATTGAATTTCAAAGCAATAAAGTGCCCTTTGTTCGAGAATAGCTATCATAAAAGCAAGCCTGACACAATACGTGATATAATTATTCTTGCATTCTGAAAAGAAATAAACCATCTATAAAAATTATTACTACGATACAATAGTTCCCGAGGCTACAACTCACCGGAGCAATTTCCGTTTCGCAACATCTCACACGCCGACTGCCCGTGCTGCGATTACAAAACGCAAGTGTCGTTTTTAATCACTCTCACGCAATTTTCTGAACCATTGCTGATGTTGCTATCTTCCCCTCTCGACCGTCGTCGCTCAGACAGGTAGAATCAACCCAGAGCGACCTGACCGGACCAGCGCATAACTCACGCCACTGCAGCGGCGTCAACCGACTCACGTCTATCAAAGCGTCGGTCGTCCGCGACACAATAATGGTGCCTAAATGGTCGTGAAATTGTTTCTTTTATTTTGTTTACAAAATAACTAAACGAGTATTCGCTGATGCAAGCCGTGGACCCTGGCCGCAGATTGGAGGCCTGAAAGTGCTTGGATTGAAGTTTAGCTTTGTTTTGCTGGCACGTTAGTTATAGCTATTATGGGTGATGGGAGAAGCCAGAGAGAGAGGAGATGAAGGAAGCACAATCGAACAATTTCTTCAGCGCACGCTTCGTGCGATGGGTCGATTGAGGCCGCTGCTGGCGCGGGCGTGGAAAACCATTGAAAATTCCGTAAAATAAGAGCCGAAACCAGGCCATTTAGGCTAAATTTTCCTTTCCATTTCCATGAATTCAGCGTCGCGCTCCCATGTTAAAACGTAAGCAGACAAAAGGGAGCGGTCACTGTCTGTCTGGAATTGACAACAATAAGCGAGGGTTACACACGACCTGGGCAACACATTCGGCCGGACCCCGAGGAAGGGGTGGAGAGGCGCGACCGTGGGTGTGCCCATCGCAAACCAGCGGACCGTGTAAAGGTGCGTGTAGGTGTTAAACTGCTGTAAACTACCGACTGCTGCTGGTTTTTATTAGGTGGCTCGCTGGAAATTAATTTATGCCCTGCAGTGCACATTCGTTGGTACTGGGAAATGGTTTAGACACGGGATTATGATTAGTTTTGAATAAGGATAAACCAAATGTGGCATAGTTTTTGGATTCACCATCGGACAAATTGAGTTTATGAAGACGCTCTATAAGGGGATCTCACACCAGTTCACCAAGTCGCTGATAGCATTCACTTATATTTCAGTGAAGCTTTGTGAGTTTAGTGACATCGGTAATCTGAGCTACTTTTCATAAGCCAGCTTCGTCATCCGCCTCTCGACGAGACATAATTACTTGTAATTGATCATTACGTTGATAGATTGCTTCCCTAAAAGACACCTCTGACAGCTCTTCGCCCTACTCGAAACCCTCATCACTCCATCCTTCATTCATCTGAGGTAAACTACAGCCAGAAAAAGTTACACAACAAAGCTATCAGCAGCCGGAGCACGCATAGCCAGTACTGCTGGGTCAATCCCAAAATTAAAAAAAAGCACCGCGTCTAAGCAGAAATGTGCACTCGTGCGCAGTGCCCCGGCCATTCTCGCTTACTTGCATAAATCTTACCGCTTCCAAATTGGGCCATAACATAAGCACAGAGCGTGTTCGAGAAATGGTTTGCGGTTACGCGCCAAGTTGACCACCTTTCGGAGTGTGTCTGCACTGCTGTCTGCTCCCACGCCACCTTACAATGCCACCCAACGAGCGGCGCAGATTTACGACCCAGACCAGTGGGCCGAAATGCATACGGCGGCTCTGGGGACCCATCACAACCAGTCCCCGCCAGTCAGTCACACCCAAAATCGCAACGAACAAAAGTATTACGTTCGGTGTACCCTTTGTCCCACTTCTTCCTAAGAGAGAATAATTTTTGGAATGCAATGCTGCACAGCTGGTTAAAAATGGTCTCATAATTTTGGATCTCCTCAAAAGGAGCTGAGATATCAAAAAATGTTAATTGCCGTTTAACCATTGATTCGTCTGTGAACTACTGCTCCAGCTGCTACTGCACTTGTGAATCTAGGTAATCTCGCGTGGAGCAGACCATTTTTTTATTAGCATAATGTCGGAAAAATTCAATGCAATCTGGTTTGCGTTTGAAGTGTTATTTTTTTCTTTCGCTGTAATACACCGCAATGGCGGCAGCTATGGCTGCTAGGCCCCAAGGGTTTTTTTCTTCTCCACAGGTTGAAATTTAAATTAGAGCCACGTTATGCTGCCATTCGGCATTCATCATAACTCACGGTGTGGTGTACATTTCTCTTTTCTTTTTATAGCCAATAAAGAAAAACCGGGACGCCAGTTTGCAACCCTGCTCGAATTACCCCGGATACTGGAGTGCGAAGTGCCATTTAACCGTTAACTAGGTTTGGAGTGGTTTTTTTCTGCCAACTCCGAACAAGTGGTGAAGCATTTCGCATGATATTTGGTACTAGATGTAATTAGATGAAGAGTCACACGACACCAGACGGAATAATCTTTACTTAAGAGAGTCTCCCCATTTCGAAGCATGATATCAATTCTCGTATTTGCTGTTTACAATTAAGGTCAGGTTCAACTTTTTGAATAATTTCAACATTATCCCAGACAACCTACGAGCATTAAATGATGCACTTAGGTGTTATTTATTTTTGAAACGCTACAACACATTCACATTAGAGTTGAAAAAAAAAAAAACTCAATCACATTGGGCGCAGCTTTTACTAGAAATAGTCTCTGTGCGCTTGTTATTTTTTCAATCCTTTTTTTTATGACCTTCATTCATGCTGCATTGGGAAAAATATTGAAAGGCTTCAATTGTGGCTTGTGAATTGTTTTTTAGCCCTACAATAATTTCTAATGCCCAACGAACACTGGTATTAAGCACTAAAACTACCTGATTGAGGCCAGTTTTAAATCAACTTTTACGAGGCATGAGCATCACATTAAAAATTAATTGGGCATCTAAAATGCTGGTATTAAACAATAAACATTCGTTACCGGCATCAGAAAGGGTGGATTATGAAAGCACCAACAACTTTCAAAATGCTATTGCATAGCTTTTTGCTCTATGAACTCTATAAAAATTCCAGGAGCATTTTTCACCATGAGCAGTTCCACAAAAAATGTTCCAGTTTTGATATTTTTTTCAATAGTCATTTTTGATTTGAATGAAGTCATTTCTGAGGCGAAAAGGGGTAAAATCTTGAGAAGCAAAAAAACATAAATTAATTCGAACATGTCCCAAACATGCCGGAAGTGACTTAAATGGTAACAAATATACCAGATAGGATGGCAAAGGCAATATTTCGGAATAAAAATTGAAAACGGACACCAAAAAAATAAAATTCCGGATAATCGAGTCCAAAATTCCGAATAATCGAGTTTCCGGATAATCGAGTCTCCGGATAACCGAGTCCGACCTGTATTCAGAGCCAAAACGGTTTGTTTGATCGAAGTGACGTTTCCCGGCAAAAATGTAGGTTATAATTTTATCTTTTCGAAAAAAATATACACTCTAATCAGAAAAATTTTTTTTGGAGAAAAAAATTGAAAAAAAAATTAAAATAATTATCAAAAATAGCTCAGTTTTAAACATCTATTTTTTTAATGAAAGCTTCAAAAGATTATCTAAACAGTTCAGACTGTTCGATCATGGATAAATCAAGGAAAAAAGTTATAATTTCTTGAAAAGGATTTTAATTTATTTTTCACAGCATATATTTTTTGAAAGAACGAAATTATTATCTATAACTTTGCCGAAGACATCACACAAATCAAACAAACCGTTTTGAATCTGAAAACATTTGTAATCATCTATACCTTTCCAGAATGGCATTTTTAAATAGCTTCTTAAAAATGAGTCGAGTTCCGAGAAAATGGCACAAATTGGCATCTTTTGCCTATAGAAACATATATGCAAAGTTTCAGCCAGTGTTACTGATTATCGCTTCATTACCCTCAAATACGTTGTTTGCAACCAAAAGTACTCATCTTCGAACCCGATCTGATCAATAAGAGTGGAATCCAGAGGTTTTTTCCGTGGTAATCTCGTCACTCACATCATTCGCATCGTTCATTTCATTTGCATCGTTCGTACCATTCGTAAAATTCGCATCAATTTTTTCTGGGTGAACCGAAGCGATTAGCTTTCTTTAGCCTATAGAGCCGGTAATTATAGTTTTTAAGAATATAAAGAGTCTAACATAAATGAACCACGGTGCGTTAAAAAAAAGTTGAAGGATGTTGTGGAGGAAAAGGCTGATGTCACAGGGGCAATAAAATATCGGTACCGTTCTGATGTTTTCAGTTTTGTTACATCAATTTTAAATTCCAAAAATCTATAATCAGTTGACTCCTAGGAACATAAATATAAGAACTCACTTTGAAAGAATGCATTTTTTTTCTTTTCCAAAAATCTCAACTAATACGTGCGAACGTCGAAACTAATTCCGCAAAAATTATTTTGTCAAGAACACATTGTATCGAACACCCAATCCGATTAAGAGAGCAGTGTGTGGGTCTTGTACGCATCTATTCTTACCAAGACCCACGGTGTGTCTTTTATAAACATTGGTCTCTCTCGACGCTTCGTTCGCTTCGTTCTGCTGTGAGTCGAATTGCTGGTGAGTATTTTTTCCCGGGTGTCCGAATGTGGTAACTCAGTGAGATACACATAGCAAGAAAAGAAGTAAAGAATAGAATACACCCAAACAGTCCATTGAGCACTGTTATCCGCACTTCTTGATGCAATAGCCTGCCGCTATAGTAGTGATGAAACATAAATGATTGTGATTATCAGCAACTTTGGTTTCAGCCAAATCAAAAATAGTCGATTGGCGTAGTTGTTATATTATTGGTGCATTATTTTGTAAATATTTAATTAGGACTAAAAATTTGCTGCCTAGTTTCTCCACAGTCTCGTATTGTTGCTTAATCTCATGTTTTCTACACCTAAAACAAACGAGACTGGCACGACTTGTGTAATACCAATCAGGCCCGAATGAGATTTTTTCTTCAGGATGAGGAGTGTGTTTTCAACGAGGTTTGCATCCTCTTGCAAGAAAGCAAATGTTTTTTTGTCTATCTAAAGTTTACAAATCATGCTGTAATTTAAAAGAGCAATTGCCATTGAAATCATCAAAATTTGCGTACTGTATGAAACAGAAAAAAAACACACCTGGTAGCTCTTGTCATATTTTTTATCTGCTTCGTATGTCTGGTAAACAGCTTAAAAACTAACTAAAAATTTCAAGTCTTTTTTTTTTAATTCGTCTACTACTGGAGATGTTACTTTCAAAGTAACAAATTTGTAACAATAGGGATAATTTTTCTTTGATGCTTTTGAAGTAACAAGTAAAAACTTAGCGAAGATGAAAAATCAAAAACATCGAGAACGTCACGAAAATTGTCCACTTTCAAATGTTTAACACTCAGTCAGTTTCCAACCGATTTCTTCCATTTTTACAGCAATTGATCGGAAAATCATCTATGCACCTCCCCAAATGCTAAAAATTGTTGTGTGATTATAAAAGCTATTGTACTATTGAACATTGTCAAGCCTTATTGAAACGCCAATTTCGATCTCTAATTGATCACATAATACTTTCCCTAACATGGTTGACAGAGTATTATTCTTAGCTGGGAATGCACTATTTGGGCTACAAAAGAGCCTGCTTCTGCTCAAAAAAATTATTATACTAATGAATGCTAGGAAAACCAGCCCTAACTAATATTGGTAATAATGGCAGTGCACAGTGGTCCAATAAGGCAAAAAGTGGAACTTAATTCCATTGCGCCTTTCACCATCATCCTAGCTTCCGAAGACACTGTTAAGCTAGTATGAAGGAGAAGGACGCTATGGAATTAAGTTCCACTATTTGCCTTATTGGACCACTGTTCAGTGGCAGTAGTATTTCCGATCACTATTGCAAGAGGATGATTTACTAGGAACAGAATCGACCAGCAGCAAGCAGCGCTGCAACTGGCGACAATTTCAAATATCTCGCTGCCTTCCATAGCCGGATATGGATATCCTTCGTATCAGCATCAGAAATAAATCGACAGAATTCTCCCGTTCAAACAAGTCAATTCAGGTTTGCTTCTATGTGTTTAGACTGATTTGATGTCTCGCAGGTGAAGATTTGTTGAAAAGCTCGTGATAACTTCCTTTCATAAACATTTTATTAACCTGCTGTTGGAACATAATATGAACTGATGTCTTGAAGGAAAACATACTATGTGGGGTAGTGCGCCAACTGGTCTCTCGTCGTCTATGATTCCAGTTAATTCAAATACTCAACAAGAATTTAGCATTTAGCAACTGGTAAACCAGTTTACCAGTCCACATAAGCACTGAGGAAGACTGTACGTCACAGTCGAAATATATATTTGCGGACTGAATTTCAATATTTATTTCCAAAAAAATTAGTAGAGTATAACGGAAACCGATAACTATTTCTTTGGTTGTAATTGATGTTTGCTTCTATTTTGGCAGGAATTTGTTGATAATTTTATTAGACATATCTTCTAATATTTCTGTATTAGGGCCTATGTAGGGGCTTCGAATTCACTTTCAGAATATGGTTCTTATAACAAAGTTGATTTGATCAGAAATATACAAGACAACATTATTACTCTTGATAACGTGAGTACTGGTGAACAGGTCGGACTTAATTATTCGGAATCTCAAAAAAAAGTCATTCCGAATAGTCGAGTTTTCCGGATAATCAAATCACAGAAAAAAAATTTTAATTTGAGATAACGAACATAAAATAAATAGTTCCTTTTGTCATTTTACTTGTGAGATGCAGTGGCGTAACCAGAAATTATTTCTGAAGAGAAAAGGGGTAAAATCTTGAGGAGCAAAATAAATGAATTGGACATTAATTATATTCACTTAATTCGAACATGTCCTAAACATGCCGAAAGAACCATAAATGGTAACAGAAATGCCAAAAGAGATGATAAAAGTGAAATTTTAGAATGAAAATTAAAAACGAACAAAAAAAAATAAAATACCGGATAATCGAGTCTAAAATCCCGGATAATCAAATCCCGGATAATCGAGTCCGATCTGTAACTGAGAAATAAAACTCTCTATTTTTGAAGAAATATAATTGATTCAGTTTTCGATGCATTTGAAGAAAATCTTGGTGCTTATTCAACAACCACAACAGGCATGTATACCGTGTTAAAAAATGTGTGTGAACAAAAAGCATTAAAGGCACAATATCGTCAATAGTACATGAAATTCTTTCGGGCGTTGTTGAGGATTTATGGTGAAACTGAGAATAAAAATGCGTAGGTCACTAAGAATATAGGAAAGCGGGCAATGTATGTAGTTTGTGAGAATGCGAAAATGAACAGGAATAGAAGGTGTGACTTTGGACTAGGGAAAAATTTCCCTCGTCCAGACGGGCTAAAACACCTTGCTGGAGACAACGGAGATTGCGGGTTCGCGTGCCGTCTGGACGAGGGAAATTTTTTCCAAGTCCAAAGTCACACCTTCTATTCCCGTTCATTTTCGCATTCTCGCAAACTACATACAATGCCCGCTTTACTGAACTTAAAATGTAAGTCATATGACAAAAATGAAATCAGGCTGATACAAATTTCGAATTCTTTTTATGTTCAAGGTTATCAAAGTTAGCAGAGGGGGTGGCAAAAAATAAATAACACCGAGACGAAAAAAAGAAATATCTTTGATCAAAGTTTGTGTGCAAGTTATGACGTTTGTAACTTGCACTCAAATAAATGTTGAAAAATAACACTTTATTATTATTATTATTTATTTCGCTTGCCTTTCGACGACACTCTCGCTGACACCTGACTTGTATGTTGCTAAATTAAGCATGCTGTCGGAAAACCAATGAAATGAACAAAACGGTTTGAGCTTTTTTTTCTTCCCCTTCCAATATTCAAGATTTTTGAAGGAGGGGAGGGGGGTAGGGTGACATAAAATGAAAATAAAATTTGTAACGGCCTTAGTTCGTAAAAAAACACTGAAAATATGACCTGATTTTGTCAAGACTCGAAGCTACTACTACACTACGCATTTAACGCTGCAAGCTTGTAAATAAAAATCCCTCTAATTACAGTAGTCCAACGTCACCATTTTATACAACTCCTAGGGCTGTATACTTTGTAGTATTTCAATTACATAAAAAAGCCACCCGCACTGCGCTGAGCTCAGCCGTCGAATCACCATCAAACGATAGCAGCAAAATGTCGCAATCAACACTTCCCAAGTCGCTGCCCGCGCAATAACCCGTGAGAAATCTAAACAAACGAGAACAACGTCGAAAAAAATCTCGCGTAATTCTTAAGCAAGTATGCTTGCGAACGCAAACGCTATCAACGGCCCTTGTGGCAGCAGCCCGCGGGCGAAACCCCCGGCCGCAGCAGCGCAGCGTCATCAAACGACATCTCTGACAGGCGGCGGGCGCGTAGTGTGTGGCAACGTGTCGGATTTCCACGCGGTGAGCTAGCGAACGACCGAGCGAGACGAAGTGCGGGTGACCGACCACCATTAGATTCATCTCGGAGACAACACGCGAGAAAAAAACCAAAGTAAACATAATTAATCGTACGTAAATCATGCCTCGCTTCTGGCTGGCGTGTCGCCCCGCATATGATATTCATATGGTAATATCATGTTTTCGCGCAAATGTCTACGCTTCAGAATGAGACAGGCGGAAGATGAATTAGGGTTGATGGCAGCTGATAGGACTGCCGGAGTGTCATCTCCCACCGAAGAAACGTGCGAGGTAGCAAGCAAGAGCAAAGTTGCATTGCAGAGCAAGGCTTCAGAGCGGAAAATGCATAGCTAACAGAGTCATATTTCAACCAAATGAAAAGAGCTTAGGGTTATCGCCCCATTAAGTGAAAAGTTGTCACCTCTAGGAGAAGCCACTACATACGACGCATGTACAGAAGTCAGTTATGATTTTTTCATCCAGCTAATGTCCGTCCGAGCGAATTTAGATAATATTCATTTTTTCGATCTCCCGAGGCTGTTCACCACTCTTGAAAGATGGATCGATGTGAAATGCAAAGATCATGATCTCGCAGCATCTGCGAAGATGTTTCCGCCACTTTCATAAAAAAAAAATCGAGACATAAAATCATGTTCATCTCTCTCTCGGTCTACTTCGATGCCACCTTGGGCAGAAGGCTGCTGATTGCTTCATAATGATTTGCACCATTCCGACCATAGCCGTGGAGAACGTCGTCGACCTAGAACTTGAATCTTGTTGTTGTTGCACCGTGTGCTGAAGCATGTTCGACATGAAAACCCATCGGAAGGAGGTAGCCAGACCCCGAGTGCATGAGTAAGCGGAAACGAAGCGTACAACATATTCTGTAGGTAGTGCAGGTAGACCGCCGGTGAGTGACATGAAGCCACCACCGCCGGGACACGGGCGGATGACTCGAGTGAGAACTGACTCACACACACTAATTAGAATTTTTGATTAGCAAACTCGGTGCAGTCATTGATCAAAATGACAAATGAAGATCTTCCCGATGATTGATAGACACGCTCAGCAAAAAGACCTTCCAGTGCAGAGCGATCGGTGCGGTGGTGGGTCAAATACCTTGACGCATTTGGTTGAATGCTCCTTGGGTAGGCTAGACTCGTTAGTGTGTCCATTTTGCTTTTGACAAGTGGTTCGATTATCGGCGATCGGATAATATTGTGCACCCACCGCAGGTGCAGACACAGACGATCGCTTATTAGTGCTAATGAACTGCGAAACGGGGGACTAGTTGATCATTCGGTTGAGAGGTTTTCGATACTATTCAGTACGTTTCCATTATATAATGATAATCAAATCGAATGTCAAGGTCAACAAGGTTTCAATATCAAGGATTTATATCCGTGGAAAATCGATTTCTCACCTATTTATTCTATTCTTCAAGTAGCAATTACACTTCCTGCTATTCATTAACTTTTTTGAAATAAAAGACGCAATTTTGTGCGATTAGTTATTTTTTTAAATCACCCCTCGATTTTGAAAAGCTGTGTAAAAATGCTTTGTAGAACGATTACAAAGATTTTTAGAGTCAAAACGGTTCGTTTGACTAGTGTGACGGCTACGGCAAAGTTGTGGATAATTATTTTGTTTTTCTAAAAAGACCATACGCACTGAAAATAAAATATTTTTTGAAATTCCAAAATAAAAATTAAAGCCAGAACGTTTGGTTTGATTGGTATTACATCTTCAGCAAAGTTGTAGACAGTAATTTTGTTCTTCCAGAAAAATAAATTATTTAAAAAAAATCACAATGTCACCTATTAAGTGTTTACTACTGCTGCGTCAAACTTGGTGTAACATGTTGTCATACTACTGCAAGTGCTCGCCGCTGGGTGTCGCAAATACTTAATTCGAATGATATATTTTGCATTGTTTTGTCTCACGCTGAAGGTTTTCGGAGTTATAGTTTTTAAATAATTTTAGGGATTTTTTTTTTTGAAAAATGTATCCAAAACTGTACAAAATTATCTTCAGTATGTTTTCAGTAATTGAACCTGAGTTAAATTGGCAATAAAATTCAGGTGATTGTCAGTACCAGTTTCGATAAGTCAGATGCTGCTTGTTTCAAATGTTGAAAGAAACACATGTGTCCTTAACCAACTAAAATAATGAAAGACATATTTTACTCATTTTGATTCCGTTAATTCTAAGGTTTTGACTAAGGTTTTTACACGCTTTTTTCTAAGGTTTTTACACGCTTTTTTCTGTGTTTTTCAAAAAAAAAACTGAAAGTGTTGTTGAGTAAGTGCCAGTGCTACAGTGGCATGCTCTGAAAGAACTCGCTTGATCACTAATGTTTGATAGTTGTTTGAAAAAAAAAACGTAAATTTTTACTGATCAGTTTGACCACTGGATATAACAGATGTCGTTAATACCTGCAAAGAGAATAAGAAAAAAAAGTATTAGAGCTTTTATTCGTTCTACATAAAAATTATTTCTTCTCGAGCTTTAATTGATTTTTTATCGATGAGATTTAAATCTCTACGAAAAAAACAATTGAACATCAAAAAAAATTTCATTCCGGATAATCGAGTTTTCCGGATAATCAAATCACACCAAAACTACTGAAATTTTGCGATTAACGAACATAAAATAAATATTTTTTTTTCTTTATTTTACTTGTATGCGTAACCAGAGGTTATTTTTGAGGCACAAAGGTGTAAAATCTTGAGAAGCAAAAAAAAAGTTGGATATTGATTATTTTCACTTAGTTCGAACATGTCCTAAACATGCCGGAAGTGACTTAAATGGTAAGAAATATGCCAGAAGGGATAGTAAAGGCAAAATTATGGAATAAAAATTGAAAACGGACACAAAAAAAATAAAATTCCGGATAATCGCATTCCGGATAACCGAGTTTCCGGATAATCGAGTCTCCGGATAATCGAGTCCGACCTGTATATATTAAACCATCGACAATCAAGTATACAAATACAAAATTACACACACCTAGAAATGAAATCCCTCTTTAGCACGCAGTCGAATTTCATCTAATGATTTTCATCCTACTTTCCTACGATAAATCTCAAAAAATTCATAAAAAAAAGTTACGTAGTGTTGAAAAGAGCTTTTTACAGGGTGGCGAAAAAGTTTTCAAAACCAAATTCCCTGATTTTCCCTAATATCCCTGATATCACTGAATATAACATTAATTTTCCTGATAATTTTCAGCATTCGGCACAAAAAAGTAACGTAGATTAACGCAACTCTAAAATCTCAGTGAAAAAAGTATTCAATCGAAAATGAAACCGAACCGTACATGTCCCGAATCAGCCTTTTATGCTAAAAAATCAGTCTTTGCCCTAGAGAGTCGTTTAAAAAACAATCGCGTCTCGGTGAAAAATTTTTCCCTGAATATTTTTCCGTTTTCCCTGATATTCCTTGATTTCCCTGATCGAAAAATGAATTCCTCGACATTCCCTGATTTTCAAGAATTTTCCAGGTTTTTGACACCCTGTTTTTAATTTAGTTTTAATAATTATTTTTTCCGAATTCCATTGTAGTCAGCTAAATTCTGTTATCGACAATATCTGATTATCTTCGTCAGTAAAAAAGAAAACGTTTCATCCACTTGTTTTGCTATTAATTAAAAGTAATGTGGAATCCGGACGCATGATTCAAATCAAATTGATACTAGTAATGTCATTTCTAGGTTTGTGTAATTTTGTGTTTGTAAACTTGATTGTCGATGGTTTAATATATATGTGTCATTTGCAGTGTGATAACAAAAGAGATAGAAAAATTCACGTACATCAAATACTGCCAACGAAATATGTTACTGCCACGAAATATGTTTGAGCTCTGAATCTGATAATTATGTTCATTTACCTAAAATAAATCACTTCTTGTCGAACATGAGTGACGCGTATAGCGATATTATGAAGCACACTTCTTCCTTCTGCTTTGTGCTGTGTTTCTGCTGCTTGCAGAAAAACTAAAACGCTTACTGCTACACCACAGCTGAGCGAAACAAGAGTGGCGAATCACTCTAGTGAGAATAAACAGAAGTACACTGCGGCGTGCACTGCACAGTGGAGAATAGCTGGCCATCGACCCAAAATTGAAAATGGAAATTTCCTTTCAATTATATTTTTTCTATAGCTGTATACTATTGAACAGGCCTTACAAGAAATTAGGAAACATTTTTGATTCTCATAAACTTTTGCATTACATTCTCATGGACAAAAATATTCTTGTCCATGCATGTTTCTTGAATTAGGAATAAATCGCGACATTCCGTTCTCACAGACAGGTTCTGAAATAATAGCCGCGCGTGTATGATTAATAAGCATTTTTCAATGCACTTAGCAATTCTACTTATTCCGATGAGAACGAAACGATGACGGCCACATAGCCAACAAAAAAAAAAATAAATACTGAACGAATGTAATAATCGAGTAAGTAAAAAACGAGCGTGAGTCCGCGAGTAAAAAGAGCGAGACAGAAAATTGTGAATAAATAATTAATTGATTAAATTTGATAGGATTAGACAAGGACAGGACGAAGAATCGGACAAGAGAATTGTTTCTCTCTGGTACTTTTGATAGGGTAGAATTAAGTTGAGTTATTTTAATAAATTCAATCTTGTTTCATCAAGCGTTCCGCATGGTTGAATGGCCATGCGTACAAGACTCTGATGTTTTATTTCGAATTATCACAGGTCCTGGCGGAGTCTACACGGGTAGGCTCCGGACTATTGAAGTGCCAGAATCTAAATTTTTATAGCAATAGAACAAAATTTGAATTTTCTATAATTTTTCAAAGTAGGTAGTTATACTGAGTTAGTTTTGCGTTTTTCTTAAAAAATATACAATCGTGAAAACACAAACCATGGCATAATAAATGACCTGCTGATTTATACAGAATAAAAATGAATTATTATGTTGACGTTAAAAATGCAACTTGAAAACTCTTCCTGGAGAAATTAAAACTTTATTGAAAATGACCACAAAAATGAAGATTTGATAAAGAAGCAATGCCTTACAGTCACTTTAAAGAAAACAAGTCATAAGTGATTTGTAACACGAAACATATTTTTTGATTGAATATCATTTTTATTTTCTCAATCCTCAATTTTTTTCCATGGTTTTTATTTGTAACATATGGAAGTCTTCTGAGCATCATACATATTATAAATTTTCCTCATAGGGTAACTGTTCCATTATTCATCTCAGCCTATATATGCATCTCATACAAATATAAACATAATTGAAAACAGGAGAAAAACGTATATTTTCTAACTAAACAAATCTACTAATCCATGGAATGGATTCTTTTTAGTTCACTTTAGATTTCCCATAAAGAAAAATCTTCAAAAACTCACTTAAAAGCTCTAATTTTGATATTATTGTCGAGCATATGCACCCGAAAACTCATTCATTTCAATCACCTACCACAGAAAACAAATTCCGCGCTTTGCTCTATACGGCTACAATGGGATTCGTTCAGCAGCCAACCGAAGTTTTTTTCATCACCAGCGGACCACTTTTTATTTTAATCACTAAACAAAATCACTCACTACACTAAGAATACTTTAATCTTTGAAATAATCACCTCAAATATCCAAAAACAAGCTTGAATTTCAATTGTATGTATTTTCATCTGCTTTCAATGCGTTGAAAAAATCAAAAGTTGCCAAATCAGTTTCTGTTCATACTAAAAATGTTGAATTATTCCGACATAATTGACATAAATCGACAGCACTGCAGTGGTACCTGGGCTACCAATTTTGCACGTAAACAACTACAGCGGATATCTAGGTAACCTACTACGGCGGTCTGTGGCTACCGTTTATTCATGATAATGTTATTCATTCATGATTAACAGTGTGATGAATACGGGGGCGTCGTGAGATGAATAATTGAGCAGTGATTCAAGTTCTAAGATGGATATGGAAGCGTTGTGAAAAATGGTTTGTTCTACAAAATTCAGGATAAATCTAGCTAAGTTTACTAAATATACATTACCGGGCGATTCCATAAAAGCACGTAAGCTTATTTTGTTTGGTGTTTAATCCGTGCATTCTTCGTGAATATCGGCCTAATGAGATGAATAATGGAACAATTACCGTCATCCGGGGTGAGATTGTGCCAAAAAATGATGCTCTTTTGTTCTCAAGCTTGTAACGCACACATTTAAGCAAATAATTCGATCCAAAATACACCAATGCATTCTAGAATGTTTTGTTAACAACTACAACAAATATGGTTAAGTTACAATAAACTATAATTTTGCTAAAAATACATGAACTTTGGCTCAATCTCACCCCTTCTATGGGGTGAAATTGTGCCAAAAACAAAAAGTTGAATTTAATACCTGTTAAATGAAAAGTAGTATGTCTACGAATAATCGACATGACTAACATGATAAAACAGTAAGTATAGGGACAACCATAAACAACGTGGACTATTAAGGGGCTTTAGGGGGTTGATCAGAAACTATATCTCATATGAATTATAGAAAAATGTATGGGTGGATCAAATTGATACATAGAGTAATTAGTTATGAGAACGTGGCTTATAAACAGTCTCTATACACATAGTGGCGTCTCCAGGTAGCCTAAAAAGGGAAAACGTTAGGACATGTGGTTTGAGAAGACTTTTCGTATTAATTATTATGTGTCATTGACAACTGTATATTCCATTGGAGATCTCAAAACCTCTGGAAACGTACCCACAACCCTCCTTCTTCGCTTTAAAAGTCATCAGTTTATATAGAATTGGAGTATAAAATTTTGTTACATTCCATAAGTAATATCAGTCATTGAAAATTTAAATCTAACAATTGAGAACAGTAAGCTTCTTAAGCTTTTAGTCATTATTTCAAAGAATACCATAGCTAGACAACATACCTTATGCTGTGGGGAAAAAAACATACCCTATGTAAACGATGCATATGTTTTGGTGTATACTGATATAATTTTGTCGTGAATGTGAATTCCGCACACTGTGCCGGTTATAATAGCTTGGCACAATCTCACCCCAAAAGGGCTCGAAAAGAAAACAGTTTGGAGAAACATTATTTTCTGAGCCGGCACAGGTTCAATGCATAACATTTTCTCAACACATTGGAGACGACATCCTAACGCACCAACTGAGCAGTAAGTTGATGTGATTTCTTGATCGGGATGGTTTTCCTGGGACATTTTTGGATAACGTTATTTGCGCATGTTTTCCACCCTGTACTTTGAAACATTCTTTAAGCGAAACAGTTCACTGATATTATCTATATTCCATTTTAAGTTTTGAATAAATATGTCATGTTTCATAAAGTATTGAATTTGAGGTATTAGGTTTTGGAAATCTCAAGTAATATAACATACAAACATTTCCCGTTTTGGCTCAATCTCACCCCCGTGGCTTAATCTCACCCCGGCAGACGGTACCCACTAATATATAAAAAAGTATGAAAATTTCTGTTGCGCAAAAATACGCATTTTCATGCAAATCAAATTCGGGATCAGAGTCCTTAAATTTTATAAAAACCATGTATTTTCATTGATTTGAAGGCATTTTTTGCTAAACTAGGATTTGTATTGAGCCGCTACACTGTGCACTGCTGAGATATGTTCGAAAGTATTCAAAGAGCAAGCATGTGTAACATGCGGTTGGATTGATATTTATCAGTTTAAAGCTACCAAGCAAACAACGCAATCTACTTTCCTGCGTAGATGCTCCACTCATTTGATATATGCTTTAGAGACACACAGTCAGTGAGCCCTGTTGTGTAGTTATTGAGCGTAACGTCCTTTCGTGTGAGAAAGATCACTCCAGTTTATTATCCCTTTGGAGAGATACAAATGCGGGTAAAATGACGCACTTGCTAGAAGAGATCAGCGAATTGTGTGTAATTGAGGACCATGCAAAAAACACGGTGGAATCCGAAATATCTCTCCAGAAAGATAAGTAACCAGTGTGAGTTGTGTCACACGAAAGGACAAACGCGCAATAGTTACACAACAGAGCTCACTGCAGTGCTTTTACTGTGTGTTTTCTAAGCATATATCAAATGTGGGTAGCATCCTAGCAGGAAAGTAGATTGCGTTGTCTGCTTTGCATCATGAAACTGAAAAAAAAATTCAGCTCCGCATGTTCCGCATGTTTGCTCTTCGAACATTATCGAATTTATTTCGGCAGTGCACACCGCTGCGTATTGCTTTGTGTCCTTCAATAGAGTGATTCATTACTCTTATTTCGCTCAGCTGTTGTGCAGCAAGCGTATTAATTTTTCTGCGAGCATCAGAAACACAGCACAAAACAGAAGAAAAAAGTGTGGTTCTTCACGCAGCGGCAAAAAGTGAGTGGTGAATATTCACTCTGTTCTTTCCACATATTGAAGTTAATAACAAGCCTACCAAAACCGTCTTTCTACACAAAATATACACTGTAAAATTTTCTTTTTATATTTCTTTCTTCAAGTTTCAACAACTATCTATGTTTAGCAAGGGTTTTTTTAGAACATTGGTTTAAAGTATATTTTTTTTTCTTAAAATTCTTATTCGCTTTACGTAATTTTTTTCTGAAAGGACAAAATTATGAAATTATTTCTAGAATTGAGATAATTATTTTGAACTTTTTGACGTGGGACTACGGTTTTGTTTTCTATACTGGAATGCATTCTGTAAAAAAAACGAAATTGAGCTGGCGAATGTTGCATCAGATT
Organism: Wyeomyia smithii; assembly: GCF_029784165.1. Classification (NCBI taxonomy): domain Eukaryota; kingdom Metazoa; phylum Arthropoda; class Insecta; order Diptera; family Culicidae; genus Wyeomyia; species Wyeomyia smithii. The sequence continues at coordinate 229,574,385 of NC_073695.1, read as the reverse complement.
TCAAACGATAATAACAGCATAACCACATGAAAGATAACAATAACCAATATGTTGTTGGATAGATAAAATGTTGGACAATTTTGTAATACGCTAGTTATTACTATTATTTCATTACTCAGTGCTGAAAATTGATAAAAAGTTTCAAGAACAAATTTAGGTAAACAAGAACCAATCACACGCGAACATTTCTAGCACAGGCATCATGAATGGATACCAACCATTTCCCTCTGATAATATCTCCCCTCTTTCAAGAAATCAGTTTCTAGTTCTTTGCAATGACAAATAATAATAACTAGCATATTACAAAATTGATCAACATTTCATCTATCCAACAACTTATTGTTTTTGTTATCCATCATGTGGTTATGCTGTTATTATCGTTTGAATTCTGACGCAACATTTACCAGTTCCATTCCCAATTTAACAGAATGCATACCAATATAGAAAACAAAGTCGTAGTCCCACGTTAAAAACAACGATATGCTTGTGCCTGTCAAAACGAAATTCTTTCGAGTGAATATGTTTCTGAAAATAAATTATCTGAGAATTAGAATACGTGAGTCACTGAGCAAACGAATTGATTTTGTCTGCGGGATTTGTAACTTTTGTAACAAAAAACCTACTAATTACAGTGCTTAGTGCCACGTCACCTTTCCATACAACCCTTGGGCTGTATACCTTGTAGTAGTTTATTTTTTCTTAGAAAAATTACTTACCGTCTGCGTTGCTTAGAAAAACTTTAAATGTACGCGTAAGATAAAAATTCAAATAAGTTCGTGAAGTAATTTCAGGAGCTCTTTCGTCAAACGTGACCGGTGGGAGGACCCCAACTGATACAGTCTCGTTCAAGCAGGCACATATATAACAGTAGGTAACTGCTAATCTCTGCGCGTGGGAAGACACTCTCTTAGTTAGAACAGAAAATTTTACAAGACAGTTTAAGAAGTGGATCAAGGTGGGTAAGGAGTGGACGCAATATAGGCTGATACGTTTTTGGGTTTGGAAGGATATATATCCGATAAGAAGACTGCGGGTTCAAGTCTCGTCTGGATGAGATATACAATATATTTTTTTTTTCAAACCCAAGTCACATCTTCAGTTCTCGTTCATATTTCGCATTTTCAAAATAATTACGTACACTGTATACTTTTCAAAAGATGTATTGTATTTAGATGTATTTAGAGACGAAAAAATAAATGTTCTAGAAACTGACATAGGGTATCGAGCCTCTTCGGAACCTGCGGAAAAAACCACTTCCGAAGACGTTCGATACCCTGTTTTTTTTACAAAACGTAATCAATAAGTCATGAGAATGTGCAATAATAAATCAGTTGGAATAACAAAAATAAGAACTGAAAAGAAATTGTTAAATTATGATAGACAAAAAGTACACCAAAATTCAGAATATAAAAAAATATCCGAAAATATACGTAAAATCAATAAAAATCAAAGAATAAGATGAATAAATAAAATGTGTTGAAAAGAATAAAAATCCAAGACAAGAATTAAAAATATACGTGAAATCAATAAAAATCAAAGAATAAGAAGAACATAAGAAATATGTCAAAAAAGATAGGAAGTATGCTGAATGGAAAGAACAACCGATCACGCAAATTGTAGTAAAAATCAATATATCAGTCATGAGTAACCAACATCCTTGTCTCACGTCGCTCAAGTCATAACTCTGACTAATCTATCTATCCTAGAAAAATTCCAAACCTAAGTCATCATTCCCTCGTTCGAAAGGGGAGCCTGCTAAGTCACGTTTGCCGAACCAATTTGCAGTGCTCTTCAGACAAAAGCCGCCCTCTTATGTTGTTTTTTTTTTGTCTTGCCGGTCCAGCAAAAATTACCAGCTGTCAACGCAGGAGCACCCACCGAAAGAGACGAACCGCTGACTGGTGGTTCCGAACAATAATCACCCCCCATCGACGCGGGATCGGGAATCGGGTTTGATCCTTTGCCACTTACTCTTGACGGATGATGGCTGGCAGTTCACCTATTCATCATCGGCAAAGCAAATCACATTAGTTTTTTTTTGTGCAAATAACTCACGCACTAACTTCCTGGTTGCTGGATGACCACCATCGAAGCTTCTTCATAGTCATCAACGAACATTGAATTGGTTCTGGATTTCAGAGTTGGCGCAAGCCCATTAGGACCACATGGAGCCGACCAGCGGCGACTTGAGTGAGCGTCACCGCGTTTAGTATTCATGAACTCTTTTGGTCAGGGAACGCTAGCTTTACATTCACGGCCTGGTCCGATTTTTGAATTATCTTCGCTTCATCGTCGTTCATGCTGTGTCAAGTGGTACATAAAACTACCGCAAAGAAGCACTTCTCCAATATTGGTAGCACCAAAGTTTGTGGTAATCGCGCACGGTGAGGCAGATTTAGTTTCACTCTGCCGAGATTTGACCGACATCATCGAGAGCACACATTCATTCCACATAAGAATTCGAGCAACGTAGATGAGATAATCTCCAACTACAATTCAATTTTCGTTTCGTTAGAAGCAATCATGTTTGAGTTTCTCGCAATATAACTCCCTAGATAGGAGAGAGAAACAAGCAGCAGGTAACAAAACAGCAATTAAGCAACCTCAGGCTGAATGCCGCCGCTAACAGCCTTTCATAAAAAGGGACCACTGTCTGCTTGTGTGAACCTATCAGACTGGTAACCTGCTGATCTGCCTGGATCGATTATGCAAAAAAGCACACACAAACTCGAAAAGGAAAGGCCCAATAACAATTCCGCAATTTGCTTGTGGCTGGCATATTTATTCGTTGCACACTTCGCAGTCTTTCTCGTGCTATCCTTCTGCTTGCCGAGGCGAAAATAAATCCTCAGGTGGACTAACGAAACGGGGTTCACAAAAACCAGATGAAGGGAAGTGGGATTAGAATCAATTCACTGGCAGAATGACACTGACAACCACGGGGCACGGGAGGTAAGGGAGGTAAACAGCTATAAAACCGATAATTTATGCGGCGAAAAATACTCCGCCAGACTCAGAATGCACTCGGAGAGCTCAACTGCAGTACCCCTGCCTGGCTGCACGGGTTAGACCTACCGCTGTGTGACCCCCTGCGACTAACGGGTTCGAATCAGTTCGGAACATGCAAGCAATCCCGGCACCCGGTGGAGTTCTAGGCCTTCTCCACGCGAGCCCAGCTGTTCTTCGTGCGGTTCGCAGTCCAATTGCGGATTTATCGGCCTGTCTCGGGTTCATACGAATAAAACTCACTTTACGACTTCTTTCCTCGGTTTCTTGAAGTCGGCCGGTTTTCTTGCGGTCCGATTTTGGGAATTGTAGAAAAAAAAGCGAACACAAGTGGATAGCGAAAAAGAGCTTGTTCTGGCGTAAATTTATTCTATCACACACTCCTACCACTTCCGTTCCAGCTGGTATGCCTTCATATCGATGGAAATGGGCAGTAGGGCGCCACCGCACTGCAGACAAGTGTATTGTCTTAGATTCCAACTCGACCGGCGGGATCTGGTGTTACAACGTTGTGGAACATTTTTCCCCGGCCACGCCTTTTCGATTTTCCAGTTGGCTTCTGGCACTCGACTTGGATTTACTTGGGTGCTACTGTCCCTGGCATTTACTCGATGGCGATGCTTAGCTAGAATTTACAGAACAGAAATTGGTGACGGTCTTGAAAATAGAACTGAGAATGTTGTTGCAGACAAGATAATAATGCCGAAAATAGTTCTGTCAAGTGATTTAATGTGAGAATTTTTGAATTGCATATCAGCAATTAGTTAAATTCTAATTTTTAAACAGTAGTCATCATCATCCAAACTAAACTCAAGTTAAGAAAATTGCTCTATGTTTATCCCGAATTTGTAAAAAATTGATCGAAATTATTTTATTTCTACATAATTTAAGGTTTGTTCCGTGATTTGATATCATGATACTGGATGCACTTGATAGTACGTGAATCTTACTCATCGCATCTAAACAGTATCAATATCCTTTACCTAATACCTAATTCCTAATAAAACCTTTTTTATTGCACTGAATAGATATGTCCAAGGTAACAAGTTCGAAACTCACAACGAAACAATGGAAATGGTCAATGTATGATGATAAAATGATGGTAGCATCCGTTCTGATGTGTTCCGATGCCACCCAAGTGGAAAACCATCGTCATCATCATCATCATCATCGTTTGCGCCATCAATTTATCGCATAAACTGACTGACATTTCAATTTTCTCTTCCCCCAAACTTCTGGTTGATTGCGTCATCCCAAAACCATATATATAAAACGCTACATTTTTATTGGCCGTGTTCCGGTTGAGCAGAATCAGAGCGGGAGCTCTTGCGTTTCTGGGAATCCACCAGCCAACAAAGCCAATCGTCAGTTTTTCTCGCACTTCATCAGTGTGCACGGTTCAGCGCTGAACACAGCAATAGAGTTCGTTGCGTTGGCCCAAAACAAAAAAAAAAGCAACTTCTATGCGGTGAGCCTTCCAGAGGACAATGAGAGCACACATTTCAAACGATCTGTTAAGCGTGGATATGGTGAAAAACCCCAGGAGGATTGATGATTCTTTTGGTGCTGTGGGTGGATGACTACACATAGCCTCATCTGACAGGAGTCGGAGCGATTGATATCACCCTCGAGATGAGGGGCGAATCTGTAGACTGTAGAACTGTTAGTGGCGGAAAATGCTGCTAGGGAATGTGCAGCATGTTTTCAGAGTGAAAAAAATCCTGAAAGGGAGCATAATGCTCACGTTTCGCTGCTCGACTGATGCCCGAAGGCTTCCGAAGGGATATGTATTTAAGACGTAGCGGACAAAATTTTTACCACGTACGGGTTGTTGACCTGAAGTGGCTTGGAAATGCGAGGGTGGATTCTGGAAGGCAAAGTTCGAATGCTAAAGTTTCCTTCGCCGATGTGTCCGGAATGTAAAACTGTCGGTTGTTCGCGTACGTTTGTTCCGAAATAAGCTTCATTTACGAGCAATTCTCAATCATGTGAACATAATTCCACTTGCACAGCCTCGCTAAATACCATCGGATAATGGCAGAACAAATAGCCACTCGGAGCGATAAAGGCCAGCAGCATCCACGCCACAATCAAAGCCTAACGAATCGCAGCAACCCGCAGCATCTCCAGACCCCATCTCCAGAGTCTGAACATGAATCAGTCTTCATCTACTTCTTCCCGACGTCCAAGAAGACACAAAACCCGACCTACATGGGTATGGCAGATCCCGCCTCGAAGGCCTTCGCAAATAGGACCGCAAAACACCCCCCGCGCAAACCTTCCCGTCCCATCCAGTTCATCACCCGCTCTCAGGCAATGCACCAGGAAACGTGCCTGAACATGAATATTCATAAAATACCACTCCCGGAGGAACTCTCCGCCGAGGCTCTCGACTCGCACGAAAGTGCCGCATACTTCTGGCAGAACTGGTTATTCTTCTGACTACGGGACAACCGTTCTTCTAACACGATATGATCTCACTCTCACAGCTCATTATTATTATTTGTTTGAACATGTACCCTCGCGTACATACACCACCACTGGCGTTGCATTTCAAGATCCGTGTAACGCACCCGGTACGCATTTGGTACCGACGTCTCACTTCCCTCTCCCCCTTCTCTTCTAATAACCATTGACTGTCCGAACTAACGCGAACGAATGGACGTACGAACCGATACCACAAACAAGCAACAAGCGAGCGCACCTCCGGGAAAGATTTATTGACCCCGCCGAAGCTGCAGCCATAATGAATTAGTGGTACCACTTACCTCGCATGCACTCACTGGCCTCCTCGCTCCCCTGCCTCCGACAAAGCTGAGGCAGTACAAAGTTTACTTTATTTAGCAGGCTTCATTGGGTTCGAATTTCAGTTTAATGGCTTTCCCGACTGTTCCAGACTGTTTCGCGAGGTCAGTGGATGATACACCCCAAAAAGACAATAGTCGTGACAGTATTTATTAGTTTTCAACATATGAAAATATAAAAAAGTTCGACTTTGATGATCTTTTGAAAAGAAAACAGATTGTGATATAACTACAGTTTATTAGCACCCAACTCGTGTACAACTAGTTGTCAAATAGCCAAAATTCAATTGGATAAATAGACATATTTGATAACAGTGTTTTTCTAACGGTAAACTGGAGAGTTCATTTTTTTGTAACTATTTTACAATCTAACCATTAAGGTCATGATAATTTTTCTAGAGTGGGGAACAGCCCATTTGAGATAGCCAAGAGTCAGTCTCAAAAGGACATTCAACAATCAACGTTAGCATAGCTCACCTACATGTTCAAAATTTGTCAAAGAACTTGTCTTAGCCCATTTCCAAAAATATCACTAGAAATACTTATCTTCAGTATTTCTAGTGATATGCACAAACAAATTATTCAATAAATTACACATCGCTCTGATTGGTTCATTTTGTCCGTGGAAGTTAAGGCTGAATATATCTGCAGGCCTGAAATTTGTTGTGGGGACATTAATGTTTATTTGCGACAGAATACAGAGGACATCTAAAAGTCCAGTCATTAGTTCACTAACCATAACAGGTTCGAATATCTTCCGTCTTTTTCCAAGATATCCAAACTTAGTAGACGGCAACTTTCTTTGTAAAGAGGCAGCCAACGTAAAAACCGAAGGGCATAACGTATGAACCTTGACTGCACAGATACAATTCTGCTGATCCATATTTTTGCGTACGGACTCGAAACAATATCTGACGATTCCAGTACAGAACGCATAATTTAGAAGCATAGGGCTCTCAGGCAAAAATAACAAGTAAAGCAATGGACCAAGGTTGCTTCCTTGAGGCACACCAGATAAATGTACAAAGCTATATGACTTAGCATTTCTCAACTTTACCGGTAAAGAATGAACTGTGTGAAAAAACTTCATCCAGGCAGTTCATGACCTTTAACTTTCGCTAATAGGATAACCTGATCGACACGACCACATGTTGCCTTCAAATTTGTGTATATTGTATTCACTAGCAATTCAAGCTCCATGCGCGCAACGCAGTGTGAAGTGAACTGCAACAAGTTTGTTGTTGTCGATCGTCCGGGATAGAAGCCATGGTAATACTCAAAAATGTACGGTTTAGTAACATGTGATCTATGCTCAGGTTTCCGATTAACATTTCAAGCTACTTGGAACTAGGGTTTGCAATATTCCCGGGAATTAACTTCTCGGCAAACGGGAATGAAAAATTTCATTTCCCGGAATCCGGGAATGGAAAAACATTCTTGGCAAAAATGACACTTAAAATAAATTGTTGTAAAAAAAGGTAACGAATAATTGTTTGTAATTTCAAATAATCGCTTCAGATCCGGTGACAATTTTTCGTTAAGCCTCATCTGTAAAACTTTGCTTAAGTTCGCTGAATCACCCGCTCTGGTGTTGATTTCTAGAATACTCACAAATCACCAATTCCAGTTCATGTTACATTTATTCAATATCTAATTTTTGCAGTTTGTTGAAGGGAAAGCTGAGTGGTAAGCAGGCTTACACTATAGCAAATATTTACTCAAAACTCTGTTTGCTTGAACGGTTGTAAAGTCTCTTCGCTTATTTTTCATCAAATATATTTGCTAAGCCATTACACGATGCGAAATATTTTCAAAAAAAAAAAAAAAACTGCGAGAAATTGTATCAATGAACAACGGAAAAATCAAGCAACTATTTGTTCAGCAGTAAACTAACTAGCAAAACACAAGACTAGATAAAGTAAATATTTGCCTAACTTTTCGTTTACGGAATACGACAGTTATTATTTTTAACAATAAAATTGATGGCAAATAATTACACGGCAAACACATATTGACCGTCATTTCAAGCAAACATTTGCTTCATATAATGTAAAGTTTAGTGCTGCTATAGAGTTTGACGACGTCAATTCCGTTGTGATAGGGTATTTAGTTTTTTGCTCTATTGTATAGAAAAATATAGAAAATCGTGCGAAATTTTTTGAGCAACTCGGAAATCCCGAGAACCAATATCCCTGTTCCCGGGATCCGGGAATCCCGAGAAATTGTATTTTCCAGGAAAAAATATCAATATAAAATCAATTGAAAATTTAATACTAAATGGGACCTGGAAAATTAAAAATATTTGCGATAAGGAAAAGTTCTTCATGAACAGCTCAAAGACCAATGAACCATCTTCCTGTAAATTTTACTGTTGAAATACAGTGAATGTAATAATAAAACTAATATTATTTTTCAATTTCCTGGGCTAGTTATGGGATAAAATTTATCCCATTTTGTTTCTAAAAAATTTTTTTTTAACTGCTGACAATATTTAACAGTAAATTCATATAGGTACCTTGATATACGATGTTCAATAATATTAAGAATTTTTCCCTAAGAATTTTTAGGAAGGAGATGATATCGTCATGATGATTTATAGTGCTATTGGTAATGTTTTTCAGAAGGCTGCTATTGTTAATGCAATCAATACCGATCATTTTAGTACTGCTAGATAAATGAAAATATCAACTAATCGATTCACTTTCATGAATCCGGACAAAAAATACATCATCGAATCAATAACAATAGGACACCTAAAACATGTCCAATGGCAAGAGATGGCGCTTTTTCAGTGGTAGTAAAATCGAAATTTCTCCGAGTATTTTGCTCATCGACCGAGAATACAGCTATCAAATGTCTTCTATACATTTTATTCTATCTTTCTGGTACTTACTTTCACTAAAAGCAATCTATTTTCATCAAAACACATGTTTTTCCTATATAAATCCATTGAGTCTTACTACCATTTGTCCATGAGCCCGTTGTGTTGATTTTGAAAACAGATCAAAATTAGAGCGAGAGCCGTGTGGTTGAAAGTGGATGCGCACAATACTCGTTAAGGTAGTTCAAGGTTGCAGAAAAGCAAGTTATCTCTCCGAAATCTTCATGCAAATTTAAAATGCAATACGATAAGCGGAGTCACCTGTTATTGACTTCCGATAAGTTTAGGATTTTTGAGGGCTCAAATGGAAGCAATAAAATTTTGTTCTGGCTCTTTGCTATCAAGTTTTAACATTTCCATCAGACGATGAACCGCTTTAATACTCTTAGCCAAGCAACGACATCTAGTTCTGGCGTGTATGAAAAAATCGATAGTTTCAGCATTTTTTAATAGATGGCAATACACAAACAGCTGCGCTCACTGGTGTGATTTATTAGCAAAAATTACTGGCGGTGTCCTATTGAAAATATATTACATTTGTTCAAAACATTTTGACGGATTTCATCCCAAATCGTCTCAAGGATTGGCAGCACCCTCTCCGAATTGGTTGAAACTTTCTGGGTGTGAAGACATCACCTAATAAAGCATCTCTGCATACTTACTTTTTCCAAAATTAGTCTAGACGGTCTTCTGAAAAGCGCGAAACTTTTTTTGCCGATTTTTTGTAAATCAATATAAATCAAAAACGGTAAATCCTACAAAAAAGTGTTCTATAAGTAACTTGTAGGAAACTGTCTGAATTTTCTTAAAAATATATGGAAAAAAATATATATCAAGTCCTACACTGAAAAAAATGCAATTTAAACACAGAACATCGATTTAAAAAAAATGGTCATCTCCGAATTGGCTAAAAAAGTTATTCTCAAAAATAAAAAATTAAAACGCAAACTAAAACTAATGTATATTCTTTTTTCAGTGTAAAACAACCTGATAGAATGAAATACTTGTTATGTTTTGATTATTTTAGTTTTAAACAATTTAAAACAAGTAAAACTCAATGCCTAATTTCAATATATTATGTGTATGCATGTACCTAAAATTCACTGTTGTGAATGCTTCTCACATCTTATGAACCTGCCTGATAAATTTACCTATGAAAATGGTGTTAATGTGGAAGAAAAAATCGATTTTTTTACTTTATAATTCAAATGTTTTATTCTCAAACATAATCACTTAGCATCTATTTCTTACCACTACTAAATACAGGAAATATTTTTGGATCATCTTCTGAACTAGAATATCTTTTAACTGCTATTTGATTATTACTTAAAAGTACAAAACTATGGAATTTCTGTGTTCCAGGTATAGGTTTCACTTGACTGAATAGTTCTTCTAGTTCCTCTGACATTTTTGTTGACAATTTAGTTTGTTGTTTGACAATTTAGTTATATTTAGTTATCTGTTTATTGAACTACCCAGTCGTAAAGTTTTCTTGGAGTTTTAATAGTATTTCCGTAATCTCAGGCAAAACTTGCTCTCTTTGCCATTCGTTTGAGAGTACCTCCGATTGCGTCACAGGGACCTTTCCCATGTGATGTTACGAAAAAGTGCCACTCTACTTCTAATTTATGCCTTAATTTGAAATCACACAGACTCACAATTTTTTTTTTGTTTTTATAATGACCAGCTGCTCCATCTGACATAAAAATAATTTTTGAGAAATTTTTGTAGCAGTCAAAATACCAGCAGCAGCACTCCTCTCGGGAGAAAATTACCTGCCACGTTTGGGTTACCTATGTTCTACAGCGGCCACGTGCTTCACGCAAGATTTTGCTTCCAGAGTCAAAAACAACACTCAAACACTGGTTCTACTATTACCTAATTTATTGACATTACACATTTACAAGTATTTCATTCTATCAAGGTGTTTTACACTAAAAAAATAATATACCTTGGTTTTAGTTTGCAGTTTAATTTTTTATTTTAGAGAATAACTTGTTTTCCTTAAATATGCTCAAGTTGCAATGTATGAACGAAATGTAGCCAACAATGTTGTCTTTCACCAAAAAAATTTTTTAGCCAATTCGGAGATGACCATTTTTTTAAATCGATGTTCTGTGTTTAAATTGCATTTTTTCAGTGTAGAAGTTGTAATATAATTTTTTCCATATTTTTTATGAAAATTCAGACAATTTCCTAAAAGTTACTTATAGAACACTTTTTTGTAGAATTTACCGTTTTTGAATTATATTGATTTACAAAAAATCGGCAAAAAAAGTTTCGCCCTTTTCAGAAGACAGTCTAGACTAATTTTGGAAAAAGTAAGTATGCAGAGAGGTCTCGATGTACGATGCTGGCCTAACAAGCCAGTCGTCGTAGGTTCGAGTCTCGGCTCGGGAGAGACTGTTTGTGTCAGTAGGATCGTAGCGCTAGCCCCGCAATTGTCCTGTACACTTATAACAGTTGGCTGCGAAGTCTGTGTAAAATAAACAGAAGGTCGAGTTCCGAATCGGAATGTAGCACCAAGGCTTTGCTTTGCTTTAAGTATGCAGAGATGCTTAATTAAGTGATGTCTTCATACCCAAAAAGTTTCAACCAATTCGGAGAGGGTGCTGCCAACCTCGGGTTCATTTGGCGCGAAATCCGTCTTTGCATTTAATATGTTTCTGGTTTTATTAGTAACTCGTATTCGTTACACGTTTACCTCGTTACTGGTGACAACGTTACTAAATTCTGTAGCAACAAGAATGGCTAATAGCTATTTCGGTTGCAGACGGTGTTATAAGGAATGGGCGAACGGCTCACGAATCATTCACGGAAACCACTGTTTCCGAGCACCTCAAAATTCACGAAACATCACGATTTTTGTTTTTATGACATACACTCTGATTTCAATCTATGTCAATGTATTTATCGTACAAACGTTGCGTTATGCAATTCACACAATTTAGAGCAAAATTTGTGCAAAATATCGCGTCAACTCGACCAGATATTAGCAGCACCCTCTCATAATTTAATAAAACTTCGTGAACGTTCAGGCAATGTCTAGTAGGTATCTTTGCATGCTATTTTTTCGAAAATTTATCTGACCTAACATTTTAAAATGCTGACGTCTTTTATAAATCGAAATGGGAACATCCGTACATTATGTAACGCACTCAGGGGAGGGGGGAGGGTACTCAGTGAAGCGTTACAAAACACGAGATCACTATGCAACATTGCGTTAGGAGGGGATGGGGAGGGGGTAGTGAAAAATTCCAAATTCTACGTTACGAATGACGTATGTTTCTACGTAATATATGAATGTTTCCTTTATCTAAACAATGATAGAAAAATTGTCTGAAAGTTTGTTTAAAAATATGAAAAAAAATTAATTTGAGATCCTAGAGTGAAAATAAAGATACACTGAAGTTGCTTTTACGCGGGGGATACGTGCCGCGTAAAAAAACCGCGTAAATTCTGGAATCCGCGTAAATAAAACCGCGTAAATTCCGGAATCCGCGTAAAAAAAAACCGCGTGAATTCCGGAATCCGCGTAGTAAAAAACCGCGTAAATTTCGGAGTCCGCGTAAAAAAACAGCGTAAATTCTTCATTCCGAGTGAAGGGAAACCGCGTAAATTCCGGAATCCGCGTAAAAAAAAACCGCGTAAAAAGCGACTTTAGTATATTTTAAAAACAAAAATAGTAGGAGGTTGTATCCCAGACACGACCACATCACTGACGTAGAATACTCAAACCTCCTGACAAATAATTTTGTTGATTTATAGCTTGTAAAGCTGATATTTAACGGATTCCGGCTAAAATACAGCTTAATAAGTTGTTGTATAACACAATCGTTCGTTGGGTTGGTATTAAGTAATTCTTAAGTAAGTTTAATTTATGAAACTCAAAATTGTTGAGCAACCCAACTGTTGCAAATTTTTAAGAAGCTCAATTTGCGAATAAGCGCTTTAATAGTATTATTACACTTTTTGATTGGCAACCATAAAAAACTAAGCTTTATTCTATTTGCATCCAGACACGTTCGCACGGGAATTTGATGAACTCATTGAAAAAATTGATCGCAGGCTTCATATTTATCATAGTGTCTTAAAGGTAGATATTTACGATGCTTTTACTTGACTTTTTTAAGTGTGGATAATTCAAGAAATGCGTTAATTTTTGCTACTGATTGTAAACTCACGTATACTGTATAGTAATAAGATGTAAAAAATACATTGACTGCTTATATTAAAGTCAAGTGATCGTACCTAAAAGCACGGTTGGGTTAATTTTCTACAAAGCTGGGAATCAATCGCCCTTTTTCTGTTTTCTTCGAAGACAGAACAGCTTGGATATTCGGAAGAACATTTCCCTGAGCAATCATGAATTTGCAGGATGATTTTCGTTCTATTATCTCTAGCAACGTTCCTCAACACTTCCGCAGCAAGGTACATTGCAGCCGCCAGATCGATAGCTACTCCTGTACCAACCCGCATAATTTACAGGTGCTGGCCGTAGCGCTAACACCCTTAGGAATGACTGTGCATCTTCTTCTACGGAACCGATTTCAAAATATACATCCAGATCGCGTGGAAGTCAGTAAACCCGTGCGATTGTCTTAAATACCAACAGAGAGGACTCACGCGACAAGTGGGCGGGGCCACGCACACGGTATAATGGAAGAAAGTAAAAAAAATTGGCACTGCACTTTGCGTTGTTTTTTAGGTAAAAAGATGATCATTGTGCGCGATGTGCATTAGTTCTCCGTCAACAGTTCAACCGATAAGAATGGTTGCAGCTTGCTAGACGAGTTAAAGAAAAACCTGCGATGGACTCAGTAAAAAAGATATACTTATATTTTCTGGATGAGCGGAATATTCGACCAAAAATAGAAACCATATTCCCAAACCCACGTTGGGAAAACATATGGGAAAATCTCTCACATAATTTTATTCCAAGTGAGTGTAAACCTCAAATGCTTTGCTGTATGCCGATTTGATCGTTTGTAAAGATAAATTGGTTAAATCCAATATAGGAAGACTTTCCAATAATCTCTGTGATAGCTGTGCTGTACCAGAAACTAACAAGCATATTTTTAAGGAATGTGTCCGCACACATACAATCCCACTATGGTTGGATGATATTCTAAGAAACCGTTTGAAAATAGTTGCCACAGATTCTGAAGATATTTTAAGTTGGAATATAAATACAAAAAGCAAAAGACTTGAAGCAGCTCTTTGGATAGTAATGTTTACTTATACATATATTTTGCGTAGTTATCCAAATAGCAGTTTATATATACTAAAGAAAAATATAAGAGAAGAACGGTGGAACAACAGAAAGTTTTTCAAAACGTGTTTCGGAAAATGGCTGAATTTATATTGAGACCGTGAAGACGGATAATAAATACAAATAAATCAAAATGTAACATACTGTAACATAGAGAAAATGAAATAAATATTATTTCTAAATATATAAAAAAACCGTCAACAAATTCGTCACTAAGATGGCATCGAGGACACAAGCAGGCCGCGGATAAGCGACAGAGCAGCCATACTTAGCCCCCCGTACTATTGCTGGTACATGGCGAGCTAGCCAAGTACGCTGGGTCCGAAGCTAAAGCTATTACGAAATACATTAGCTCAAAGTGAATTGCTTCGTTCCTCCTGCCAAGTAATGTAAAGTAATGCTGAATTTTATTACCTTGCAAATTATGAAATATGTAGTTCTACATTTATTGAAACGATTGAAAAGGGACGCTAAAATTGTAAACTATTAAGCTAGTTGAAATTATGTTTGAAAATTGTTTGTTTTTATCATAGTCAGGCCCGGCTTTAAAGGGGGCAACGGGAGCAAACACCCCGGGCCTCCCGATTCGAAGGCCCTCCCTAGTCCTGGAACAGACGTGATGACAGAGTGAAGACCTTTTTTTTGCTCGTCACCTTCCAGCGAAACGTTAAATCATTCCACAATTTGAAATTTTCTTACCTCTAAATGTTTTAAGCAAAGAGGGCCCCATAGTGGTGGAGAAATTTAAACCTTTTCGATCGCTGCTTTTGCTGTCTGCGGTAAATCTTGTCATTACCGTACGTCCATGGCAAAAACATGATAAATATTGGACATTGGAAGAACTTTTTTTCTTAAGGTGGCATCCATAAATTACGTAGCGCTCCTATGCGGAAGATGTACTCTCTAGCCTTACGATTTGTTACAAAAGCAATTAGAGATGTAGGATCAACGTGGTGTAATACATTTTTCTGTTCTCTTTTTTTCTTCAAGAGACATTTTTCCACATTTTTTTAGAAAATTTCACTTCTAAATTCAATGCTAGTCTAACAAGCCAGTCGTCGTATGTCGAATCCTGGGTCGGGGGACACGGTAACTGTCAAAACGTCCTGCAATTGTTCTGTACCCTCAACAGTAGGCCGTGGAGTCTGTGTATGATGATCAGTAGGTCAAGTTCCGATAGCGGAATGTAGTCTTGTGTCCTTTTTCATTTTCCTTCCGATCTATGCTGCCCATTCGTAATAAAATCTAGCAAAACAGAGTTTGCAAAACATGTAGTGTATACTTTACATCTTAAATTATCAAGTAACTTGTTTCCGGTAATTACAATTGACCAACATATGGATCCAGTGTTTCAGGATACTTACATAAAATCGCAAAAAGTTTTCATCTCGCGCTGAATGAGATGGACAAAATTTTAAATGAAGAAATTAAGACAATTATAGAAGTTATATAAAAATCCGACCTCCATCGTTTGGGAGAGAAGTCTTGCAACAGAGTTACGTAATTATTTTCATTATTTTTTTTTTTAATCATGAGTCATGACTGCAAAAGACATTACATGATTTTCGATGCAAATTAGTCAAGAAATCGAGAAAATCAATTCAAGCGGCAGTGTTGCCAAATGTGTTTTTTAACTATGAAAAAAATGCATTTTCATTTCGAATTCAAGCGAATATTTTATAGTTCTCTTGACAAATTTTTACACGAAAAACACTTATCATCTCGAAGTGTTATGAGCAAATCTCGAACATGTTAAAGAAATAAAGTAAAATTTCGTATTGCTATTCTGCTAGACTCTGGAACTGAATATGGACATTCCGAATGATGCAATTTGAAGGAAACTGATTTTGAACGGAAGTGTTGCCAGTCGCACGATTACCTGAATTTCATAGGAGAAAATCTTAGGAAACATACTACAACTCATTCAATTATTAAGTATTTATGGAAATAGAACCAAGAGAAAACTAGAAAGATCATCGTTTTTTTTTTTTCAGGTAATCCCACGCGATTCCCAGAAAACTGATGCCAGCGGATGGAATGATCTTCGCTGTCTTTGGAGGCGGTTGTCCTTATTCAACCCACTGTTTCGAATGTTCTTTCATTTCGGGTGTGAATTGATAGCTCAAGGTTTCGGCCATTGGTCGTAATATCACCAAATGAGGCTTTTCTGATGCGACCATCGTCGTCCACTACAAAATCGTCCCTATTTCAACTCTGCGATTCTAGGCGAAGGACCAAACTCACTAAGAGTAAAATCGAGCTAAATTTTAAGGGATAGAGTTGTTCAAGTAACACTATAATATAACATAACGACGACAAAAATTTTCCATACTTACAAACCGTGGTCAGACATACATGTACTAATTACAAGAGTGTTTCTTCAAATTTCAAGATAGCGGACGCCTGTTAGACAGACGCAAGTTGAACGTACTTTTTTAAAATTCGTCTTAACATATGTATAGTAATCGGTAGAGGAGATGAGATTGTTTACTCAACAAACGAATTCACCTGAAAAAAAGGAAAAAGAAATAGTCAAAGTTAATAAAATTGATAAAGGATGTGCGAAATGGAATGCATGTCAGTAAAACAATGCGCTTTATTGATCGTTTCTAAACACTAAACATCATGTGGCATGACGCCTCTTTGAAAATTAATTACCAACAATGCTTAGCCGTCATTCCGGACGGTTGACCATATGTTCCGATAAATAATACCTCAGAGCCATTTAATGCAATCACGAAATAGCGAAACCTCTCCCCAAGTCAAGGACAGACAGACTCTGAAGGATCACTTTGATTGCCTGTCCAGTATGGTCGCAACTCGCACAACACTCTGCCATCAGACCATTCCGTACCGAGAGCAATTTCAATTAATATCGCCTTCACTTTCACACGTCGTTTCTCCCTATCGCTGACAATTGACGTTGGAATCGAAACACATAAGTCGCTAATAAATTGCAAGTCGTCGTCGTCGTCGTCGCTATCGTCGCCACAAGTCTCGAAACCCATCCCCCATCAGCCACCATCGAGTTGAGGACTCTTTCCAGGAGGAGTACCGAGAAACTTTCACACAACGAAGTGTGGCCCGTGCCTGTTCGTGATTGAATCTCGGCTCGGTAACCGCCTCTCGGTTGAGTTGAATAATCGGCATACACCCTGTGTCACACCGGGCTGCGTGGGTAGCAGCATCCCTTGGCGGCGAGCGCAATGGCCCCCTCTTTTTCGAGGTGAACCCGACAACAAGCAAACATTTGAATAAATCATAATTATTCCATTAAAAATGTATTCAACCGGGCGTTCGATACCGGGAGGGCGAACACAACATGATTGCCGTAATACCGATAGTCCCCTCCTGCGATGTCGAGAGAATTTGTTGAAACATACATAACAAAACCAACTAATCAGGAAATCAGGAGTTATACGGTTTACAGTGAGAGGGCAGAAGCAGCCGTTTTTGGTTATATATGTTTCTAAATTGATGAAAATGTTTGATAATAACATCAACCTTGAAAATAAACTTTGATGAAATTTAACTGGAGCTTCGTTAGAAAAGTAATATTTCGTATCTAGCCAATATCGACAGTTTATTAGGATTATTTTTCCATTAGCGTACCCGTTTCATTTCGAATTCTTGACAAGCATCGTTTTGCGGGAAAGATTTTAGCTTTAGCTTGTCGAAATTCATGTTCAAATTGTTCTCCTTTGCTAAAACAATTATTTTAACTTAATTGCAAGCACCGATCCTCCCTCGTGATTTTAGATTAGCTGCTGTAAGCCTTTTCTGCTTGGTTTTACCTACGAATTAGGCAGACGATAGACGGATACACTATCTTAATTATTCATCCAATCATTATGATTTGGAATGACCGATAGAATCATATCACACAGGATTAAATTCACAGACATTAAACTCCATATATATTAATAAGTTTGTATAAATTTTAAACTTTCAACTTCGTACCATAGAAAAATCGAAATTATCCCACCAAAAGCCATCTGATTCAACGACCAATTTGCATTTGAAGAACAATTTAACGTTATTTTGCACGTTAGATAATAATTGTTCCCTCAGCACATGTGGCCTACATAATCGCTGAGCTCTGCATCATCCAGGGCGTGCCACTTTTCTGCGAAATGGCCATCATCATTATCGTCACCTCTGGCAACCACAGCAAACAAAAAAACACACACAAACACCAGTGAAACGACACTGTTGCTAGGTTTATTGCCATTGCGGTGCCTTCTGCGTGGCCAGCTTCGATAAAAATCAACCAAGAGTCGACCATCAAAACTTCCATTCCCCTAGTACCGCACGACCCTTACTGCTGTGAACCTTCGCCTACTGTGTGCATATTAGGTGTACTATTTTACGTCTGCTTTTTTATCCCATTCATCTTGTAACCGTACGTGCGAGACGTCGACATTGATGAGTGCTGTCGCCTTGGTAGCAGACACGTTTTTCCTCTCCACATAAACCCTCTGGTTGCATGATTTTAGTTTCACAACATAACGACCAGTCTGACTATTCGACATCCGCCGGGTCGGCAGTCATCCAGGAGTCCCGTACGAACAGCCAACAGAGCATTCGGTTGTAACGACCCCATTTCCATGGCTACCAGCCAATCTACGACGGACAGGAATGCAAATTACTCCGAAATCCGAACGGTATTCGAAATTAATGCCATTAAAATGTTTACCTACAACCAATACAGAGGTTCGAAGAAAAAACGGCCAAACTCACTCCCTTGTTTGTTTGTATCATCTCGCACGAACGTGCCTCGGGAGGCCGTTTGTTTGTCAACTATGCAAATATTTGATCAATAACTGTACCTGGCGAAAAAAGGACACCCACTAAAACAGAAAATGGGTTACACCCTGGCGGCAGCTGTACGTCCCGCTATTAATGAGACGGGAACGGTATTAAAGCGAGAAAAATGTAAACAAAAACACACACACATTGATAGGATGGCCGACACATCCGGTGATCCTTTCGACCCTTGCAATGGCACAAGTGATAACAGACCGTCGAACGTGGTTGTCATCGACAGCGGAAACAGCAATAAGGGTGCGTTTGCGCAGTAAAATCTGCCACCCCAAGTCACACCTAAAGAGGGACAGCAGATAACAGCACAGCATACCGCCGCCGCTGGGAATCATTGTTGTTTATATTGTATAATTTCGTTAGAATTGCCAAAAATAATGATCTTTTTGTCAATGCTATTTTTAGTTAGGCTGTACCTACTTCTCGTTTGGGCCGTTTCAATTTGCGTTGAATTTTCCTTACTCTCAATCGAGCATTTTATTTCACCAATCTCGTTTTCAAAACGCTATTTTAGCTGATATTATGTAGTGAATAACTAAAAAGTACAGCCGATTATGTCTCAGTGTTATTTTAATTTTGTCATGGTTGCCATGCAGTTAATTTGAGAGAGGGTTATGATGCGTGAAAAGCTTCAATTTTTTATCTAAAAATTTCATATTATTAATTCATTTTGATTTTTTCAAAATTTGCTGTTAAATGTTTCTGTTGTTTCTGTAACTCGTTTCTCGAATTTATCACAATTTTATTCTATATGTTTATGTCATTTTCCCAATTTGTTTCGAAATATAAGATCATGCAACAATTTGTCAATTTTTGACGCAGTCGCCATATAATAATGGTGAAGAGTTGATAACCGAAAATGGAAGGGTAAAAGTGTAAAAATCTATCACTTACCACAATGGCAAAATTACCCTTCCTTTCTGTAACAGTCGTTTGAGATGCAGAAATAAACTCTGGCATGGCAAAAAAGATTACTTCCCTAACCTATCATAAAAACATTGCCGGCACCGTTAACGGAAGCTACCGAATTGTTTCACGTTGAAAATGGTAAATTATTATCAAATTAGCCGTCTTCGATTTAAATGATTCCACTGTTTTTTCTTAAGCCAATAGAAAACAACATTTTTCAAAGAATTGATGGAGCATTAATTCACGTGCTTAAGCATTTAATAGGCATTATTGATTTCTTTAAAGACAGTGTATGTAGTAAGGAAAGCGAGAAAAAAGCGAACTATAAAAATAGATTTGCCGCATGCAGACAGGACTTGAATCCGCGATAAAAAAATAGAATATCATAAAAAAAATGTTGCGCTAAGGAATAACATAAAATCTAACTTTTGCTGTACTTCTTGTTAAGACCTTTTCAATTTGCGTTGAATTCAATTTACTCTCAATTGTGCACATTTTTCCCTGGCATCATGTAGGGAAAACTAAAACTAAAAAGTCTAAAAGAGCCAACTCTGTCTCAATGTTGTTTAAATTTTGTCACGATTGCCGTGTAGTTGATCCTTAAGAAGGTATCTAATGACTTGCTTCGATTTTGGCTTTTAATAGAAAACCGTAACTGCGCGTAGAATATTTAATTTTTCAATAAAATTCAAGATAATCATTTACTTTAGATTACACTGGTAACACAGGGTAACACGGTTTAATCTTTCATTTTTAACAAAGTTAATCTCTAGGGCATTTTTTTCTCGTTTTTATCGTCCAGTGTTATCCGTTTTCTTTGATTTTATCAGAATTTGAGTCTAAATGTTTCTGTCGTGTCTACAATTCGTTTCGAAACGTTATCATGATTATGTATCCATTTTGTCAATTTGACGCGGTCGCTATATAATAAATTTTTAGAAGGTACGTAAACTGGTATTTCGTTGAGTTATTAATTATTGTAAGGTTGGTAAATTTCGTTAATTTTTGACACGGTCGCCATGTAATAATTTTTTAGAAAATTTTTAAACTGGCATTGACTTGGTTTACGATTTCGTGGAGTTATAAACAATACAGGTTTTCTGCATACTTCGTTTATCCTTAGTGCAGAATTCTGCTGCTATGTGGCACTAATGTGGACCAATGTTCCATATTTTGACCTTAACTTATCTCACGGTTCCGACCTCCAAGAAAGTTGTGGTCTTCAACAAAGTTTTTAGAAGACCAAGGGCTTCTGGTTGGAGGACAGTTTAGTGCGGAATGCAACCCTTACGTGCCGTCACACTGTGGTCCAGAAATGAAAAAAGTCATTTTCTCGTAAACGATACATTTTAGAGCAATACTGTCTTCGGGAAAGTTTTCGAGTAAAAAAAGATCCTTCTTTGGACATTAACAGATCCGTGATTAATCCCCCTATAAGTGAGATAAAAAAAATATTTTCTCTAAAAATCAATATTTTTTATCGTCGTCTTTGGCAAAGTTTTCCAAAATAATATAAGAAAAAACTTTGCTGAAGACAATAGGTAGCTATTTCTCAATCTTACTGAACTATCTGATTATGTTCAATGATGTTTTAAAAATAAAGTTTTTGCCGTTAAAATTCATATTTTAACCTACCATACCTCTGATATTCTCACTGAACTTTTAAAACAACATCAGACCTTTATTTTTTATATGTTACAGCAGACTTTAATTTATGATATTTAGGTTTCTATCAATATTTCCTGCCAAAAAATTTACTTTTGACAAGTAATTTTCAATTTTCTGTCTTTTCCCAACACATCCCACGGCAAGATTACCACCAATTGAATTGTCCATGTGCTCTGCACGCACGGCAGTTAAAATTTTTTGCTGAAATTTGCAGAAACTTGTAAAATCATGGAACAAAACAACTTTAACGTAAGTTCATTTATGTCATGTTGATCAATAGCGGATTTTTGTTGCGAAAAACATAGCAAGCTTTGAATTTTTACGTGTTGATGCATCTTTTGAAGTATAATCGATGCATGTAAACAGGTGGTTTTTGAAAATTCAAATTTCAGCTCAAATACTTTCGAATAGGTGCACCGTTCATATCATTCATCT
The DNA here is from genome assembly GCF_029784165.1 of Wyeomyia smithii. Taxonomy (NCBI): domain Eukaryota; kingdom Metazoa; phylum Arthropoda; class Insecta; order Diptera; family Culicidae; genus Wyeomyia; species Wyeomyia smithii. The sequence goes on along the minus strand of NC_073695.1, from coordinate 229,552,589 downwards.
TTAGTAGGCAACAATAATAATTAGTTATTGTTTACATGCATTGATAATACTTCAAAATATGCATCAAAACGTAAAAATGCAAAGCTTGCTTTGTTTTTCGCAACAAAGATCCGCTATTGATCAACATGACATAAATGAACTTACGTTAAAGTTGTTTTGTTCCATGATTTTATAAGTTTCTGCAAATTTCTGCAAGAAATTTTAACTGCCGTGTGTGCAGAGCACATGGACAATTCAATTGGTGGTAATCTTGCCGTGGGATGTGTTGGGAAACGGCAGAAAATCGAAAATTACTTGTCAAAAGTAAATTTTTTGTCAGGAAATATTGATAGAAACCTAAATATCATAAATTAAAGTCTGCTGTAACATATAAAAAATATTGATTTTTAGAGAAAATACTCCTTTTATTTCACTTGTAGGGGGATAAATCACGGATCTGTTAATGTCCAAAGAAGGATCTTTTTTTACTCAAAAACTTTCCCGAAGACAGTATTGCTCTAAAATGTAACGTTTACAAGAAAATGACTTTTGACCGCCTTTTTTCATTTCTGGACCATAGTGCGTCAGTGTGCACGCAATTGCTCGTGTTTTCACTTCAACTTATCCCGTGGTTTTTGCATCCTAGAAAGATGCGGTCTTCGGCCTGTGTCACCGGAATATTTTCTTCAAGAATACGTATCGCATCTTTCGCAACTGTTTCCATACCAAGGATTTCAAGTGTTTCAGAGTTTGGTAGAAACTTTCTTGTGTATCAACAGACAAAATAACAGTGGTTACAAGAGGCTTATTCAATAGATTCAGCGAAAAAAATTACTTAATTTCTTCTAAAGAAATGTAATCGCTGAGTTGCTGAATACTATAACTTTCTAAGGAATTGGATGAGTTTAGTTAAGAACACTAAATAAAAATGTAGTTAAGAACACTCAGAACTGAGCGCATACTAGCATCACGTAGTGGTCTTATTTCTAATCAAACTGAGCCAAAAGCCACTGATCATCCAAACTACTAAGCGGTTGAACTCACGAAATAAAACTGAAAACTTCATTCCCATTGGCACCACGTTGGGGGAGAATTCCAAATTGAGCTACAAGCCCACCGAAAGCCGTTGACGTTCTGAACAACTCTCCTGAAGACGGTAGCTTTCCAAGTGGTTGAATTCATGAGAAAGATTTAGTTCTAAACACTCAAAATTACATGCACAGTAGCACCACGTAGAAATTGAATTCCATACCAAACTATATACCAACTGGAAGCGCTTTTTTTCCTTAACGACTTTGCTGAAATCTATAACTCTAGTAGTGGACAGATTCACGAGATAAATTAAGTTGAAAATACTCAACACTATATGTCTAGTGCTCTGAATTTTGAATTTTGAATAAAAATTTACACCATCTAAAAGCTCTTTACCTCCTAAACAACGTTAGGTGGAAAGGTTCTTGAAATGAATTGAGTTCAAAGACTCAAAACAATATGCACTCTAAAGAGAAAGAAAGAAGAAGTTCTAGTTTTACGAGGAAAAGTGATCAGTTTAGTTTTAGAAGCAGTGGTTGTGACTTTGACAATATACACCTGAAGGTGAATTTTAAAGATCTGTAGTAAATATATACTACAAAGGACTGGACCCAAGACTAAACCTTGAGGCACACCTGCTCTGACAGAAAATCTATCAGATTTTGAATTGTGGTAAACAACATGCAGAGTTCGATAAGTTAAACGTTTTTAAATTTTTTTTCTATTACAAAAATTGAAGAATTTGAAGTTAGCAATTTCGCAATTAAACCTTTATGCAAAACACTGTCGAATGATTTTTCTATGTCTAGAAAAGTAGCTCCAATGGAATGACCTTCAGATTTGTTGGCTCGTATCATATTAATAACTCTGGCCAGCATAAACCTGTTCGTCGAATGGCCCTGGTTTATAATCGACTAAATAATAGTTTTAATTTCTAGTATAGTTAATTAATGTGTATTGTTTGTTTTGACTTTATTTATGTTATCTTTATCGGACTTTTGTAATATCTCTGTATATGTTTTTGTTTTCTAAAAAGATGCTGGGTTTTTATGCCGCCTTGATAGTCGCCTACCAGTGACCTTCAAGGTGGCTTTTCCCAGCCATACACTCACTTATTCATTAAGACTGCTAGCCGAATGGATCGAATTCAATAAATAAATTCTGAGCAATTGATGAATACTGGAATCTAAACTATTCATCTGCAAAAAATCGAATTTCCATGACATCATTCCGTCTAGAATAATTCTCTCAAACAGTTTCCCAATCAGAGAAAGTAAACTGATTGGTTGATAACTGAAAACTTCTGGTTTTTTATTCTGCTTTGAAATTAGAGTTTTTTTTTTCATTTTTCCATAATTTGAAAAAAAAAAAAAACAATTTTGAAACAGTTATTGAAATGTTGACGTAAAATAGGAAAAGGAAAATTCACTTCACAAATTCATTCAAATTATTTTCTTAGTCCAAGCTTTAAACTATATATTATATTGTTGTAATCGAGTTCTTCATCACATTCTACAGAAATAGCTATGCCTCAGATTCTTCTGGAGCGACGAGCCATGCATATTATTCTACTAAAATGTTTAGGCACTATAATTAAAAAACACCCCATAGTATTTATGCAACTCATGGAACGCTGAGCGCCACCTCTGTATTTCACCAATTAAAGAAGCAAAGAAATTCAGGTGAACATATGAGGACAACTTCAGACATTAGAAAAAAAAACACTACAGCAGCACTAGCCATACATTTTTTTCCTTCTTTCGGTACAAAATCCAATTTTCGTTGCACTCCCTCTATTCCCTGGTACCTTCATAAGATGTGTAGTTTCAGCAGGATAAAACCAGACCGGGCACGGATTCCGTCACGGGGGCTAGGGTTCCGCTTTCCGCTGGGAGGAAGCGACACGGGATACGTGTAATTAGATTTAGTCTCGAGCGGATATTATTCCAGACGGGAGAGATGCAATGATGGAAGCGAAAATGCGCTCCCTCTTCGCCTCCACCCAAACTGTCAACCGCCCACCCGTGGCGGGTGCGTTAAGTCGGCACATTCGAAGCTCCGAGTTTCATTATCATTTTTATCAGTCACATCCTGTCGCCGGTGTTGTTTCTGCTCTCGCTCTTAAAGGGGGGAGAGACCCCAATGCAGTAAAAACGAATCCATAATCACTTTAAAGCGCTGTTGGATGGAATAACTCCCAGGAGGGGGATTTCTCGTAACCGTGATGGAATTATAGTTAATAAATCTTCCACCCAAAAAAAACATAAAAAAAGAAACAACGACCAAAAGTGCCCGCAATTCGATCGCAAAATTTATTACTGTCAAATGGTTATTTTGAACGTTGGCTCTGTCATTTTGTCGAGAGAACGAAGAACGGAAAGATTATTCTTCGTAATTCGCACAGCTGGAGGGAGGGAAAGAGCTTTGCCGGGGCGTGGCAACGATGATAACGACTGAAGCTGACGACCGAAAGTCTGGGCTGTTTACTTTGTAGTCGGCCGCTCTGTCGCCGGCCCGTGGCTGAATTCATTACAGCTCGGTGATAACCCGTGTGGTGTGGGTCCGGTGTGGATCCCGGTGGGTGCGGTCCGTAAAGCGGATTGTCACAAGCCGTAGAGGCGTACTAAAATGGGACGGCAGGCAGACTAAAGATGACTTTGGGTGGATTAAACGGAAACGGCGGTCAAGCAGTGAGAATTGCGATCAAAGCAGAACCTTTTGCTAGGAGTTTTTGATTGATGGGTTCAAGTTCGGGAATATGTTGGACAACGCTGATCTGTGATTTACATTCCATTGACATTTATGGCCTACAGTTGAAGATTGTATCTGTGCTGTTTCCAATGGAATTAATTTCGCATGTCCAACAAATATTGCTGCCTAATAAGCTAAATTACATACGAGGGACAAAAACCGTTACAACTAACAGAAAAGCATAAATGCTGAACAAACACTGAGGAAACTACCAAAACTTCGTCGTTGGTTGGTTGGCTCAATTTCTGCTTTATTTTTACAGCTTTTGTTGGGATAAAAATTTCACTTTTCGTATAACGCATAAAGGAATGAAAGTTGCCGGGATTCAATATTCATACTTGCAAAAATAATTATTGAAAAACTTGCAGTAACAGATTATTCTGTGATTTTGGAAAGTTGAAGTCAAGAATAAGCGTCAAGCGATTAGCGATAAGCGTCAAGCGATTAGCGAATTTCCAAAAGGGAGCGATTCGAAATTAACTTTCAATTGGAGATATTCCATATATTTGAACTGAATTCAAATAATTTTAGCATGCTTGCCAGTTGCGAAAGATATCCTCAATTCTATGGCACAACAGGTAGATTTTTGAAAAGATAAACGCGAAATGATAAGAAAATTTAGTGCTCATTCGACGCTTATTAGAAGCTATAACGCCGAATTTTATGTTCTATTAGTTTTTAAGAAAACGCCGCGTTCTACTATCTTAAGAAATTTTAGTAGAGCAATATTCGAAATCAGGATTCTAATTGTCGAAATCACTTAATACTTATTTAATGCTCTTGAAACAACTGATTTTGATAATTTTTTTTTTTTTTGAGTTTTCGAATATATTGGTGCACAACAAAGTTCTTGCTCTTTACCGATAGATAGTGCCAGCAGTAAGTGCTGATCGATTATGCCATATCTAAAACGTGGTGTACTCAGCTGAAACATATGGTAAACAAACCGCGTTGGCACATTACTAACTTTTCTCATTTCATTCAAAGAAAACGGCGACTGCAGCGCACTGAGAGTTAAAAAAGTTTACAAAAATAGTGCTCGTGATTGGATGTTGACGACTGTTCCAGCGTGAAAGAAGCTCAAACACTGTCGAAAACGCTGAATTAAAGGAATTACTCCATGAGGATCCAGCCAAACGCAGAAACAGCTTGCTTTGGTATAACGAGTTACCTATCAAGCCTGCCAGCGATTGCACGGCAAAAAAAGAAGTTTATGGGAACTAGCTGGTTATGCTTCTACGTCGCCGGTTTGGCCGATTATACACCCTACGAAGGTGTTAGGACCAAGCGGGTATAATTAACATACAAAGGTCTTTTTTACGCGGGGGATGCGTACCAAATTTTTATGGGACCACGTAAAAAAAGACCTTTTTAGATTGAAAATATAAACATCGTAAAATATTTGGACCTCGTTTAAAATGATCCATCTAGTTCAGGGCCGGATTTAGGTAATGGGGGCCCTCTTTTCTTCAAAAAGTTAATTTTGAAAATGACTTAACGCTTCTCTGACGAGCGTCGAGGTGACGAGCAAAAAAAGGTCTCCACTCTGTCTTCACGTTTGGCTCAGGACTAGGGGGGCTCCTCGTGTCGAAAGGCCCGGGGCATTTGCCCCCCTTATATCCCTGCCTAAAATTCAATATTTTAAATTTTCAGTTTTTACTGCAAAAATTTAGATTTTTTTTTTTGAAAATAGATATATGAATATATTTGGCCTGAAACGGAAAACGTGATTAAAATGTGGTCAATACTTTATACTGTTCATTTCGCTTCTCTGCTATCGTTGCGAAAGGAATAATACGAATAAAGCACAGTTATTTTTTTATTCGCTCGAACATACAATATCCTTTGGCACAGTGCTGATTAAACAGTAGATGTCCAGCAGCCGGGGTAAATCCTCGCGGTTTTTTCTTTATTTGATTCAATTCATTTTGATAAATTGTTTTTATATTCATATAAAAACATTAATAATTCATAATTCATATAAAAATATAAAGGATAAAAATAAACTTTCTTTACAGAAATTGTGTGTTTTATTAGTGCAAATAGTATTGTAAAACATTGAAAATCTGTGAAAAATTACTAGAAAAAGTTATATTGAAGAAAAGATTGCTTTTAAGGGGCATTCATTTAAGTAGGGAAATAGAAGTATAAAGTTTTCAGCAAAGTTGTTTCTTATAAAAACTACCAGAACTTCGTCGAACAAAGTGGATTTGTTTTTGCAGAAATGAAAAAAGTAAACTTGTTTCTCACTTTTAGGGTGACTTTACCCATTTCCGGCGGCTGACATTCTATCTTTGATTCAAGTATAAAAATTACACTTGAAAATTTACACGTTAGAGAACAGATTGATCTCCAATATGCAATACAGTTTGTGTTTCAAGAATAAGTGTGCATATAGTTGATTAGTAACAAGAGTTTAAAGTTCATTTTTGATTGAAAAAATTTGATTTCTCTCCGCCAGGAGTGGGTTAAGCACAAAAATCCAACTTCTATGAAATGGAGAAAAACCAATGGAACAACTTTGCTGAAAACACCATGTCTCTAAAAGCAATTTTTCAATTTCTATTACGTTTTCCAAGCAGTGGAAACAGTAGGCAGTGGTTAAATATTTACATTTTTTCCACCGCCATTAAATTGTGAGTCAAAATTGAGCGATTTGTTGTGGTAATTTTTTTTATCCTTTCTCCTAAACTAAGATTGACATAAATAAAAGTTATCTGCCACAAATAAGATTCCTGGTCACCATCTCATACATGTGTGCTTAACTCTCACGACATCAATTCAGACTCGAAATTTACGAAAGGTCCCTACGTTATTTTCTGCCGGCCCAAAAATATCCATTGAATATTATTCAATTTGGCACAGACCTGGCAAAACAGTTTTCGACCGTAACCGAGATTACGAAGGTGAGACCGAACAAACTGCGAGTTGTCGTGAGTAACTTGAAGCAAGTAAACCCAATTGCTAGGTACGAGTTCTTCACTAGAGAGTATCGCGTGTACATTCCCGATCAGAAGAGCATAACTAAAGAATTGCAAAATTCTATCAACGGGAGATACAAATAACATATTTTGATACGATTTTGTATTTTCCCATTTGCCTTCGATAACAAAATTGAATCTGAATGAGTTATAATAAAAAATCATGAAGTGGAGTTGTTCTGAAACAAATCTAACAATTTTTTCGTCTCTATCAAAACCTGTTGTTTATAACAATGGTTGTTATTATACTGTTCTATGTGCTATCTAATTTTGTAAGAAAGCTGATACGTTAGTAACAAAGTTTGATATGGGTTTAATATTGGCAGAATATTTTTTGTTATAATTTCTGTTATTATAATAGGGTAGGAAACATATTCTAAGCATCTTTAGGAACCGCTTGTGTATTGAGACGAAATACTCGAAATGTGTTGGGTGAAATTCAAACAGAAGTATATCAATCTGTTCTCTATCTTTTTCTCTGTCAGAACTTGTTTTTAGATTGTCAAACTAAGTTAGCAAACTTTAACAATAATAAGACACTATTCCAATCACCCCGAACCTATTTTAAACAGTTTCCATATGTTTTGCAGGCGTTTTATTCCAGCACCCGAAGTGGCTCCTGAATGGCTGCAATATAGGTCGATTTGCTTCAATTGGTGATTGTTCACAGATTGCTTTGTGATTAACGATATTTCTTATATTCATAAGACAGCTAGACAATCCAAGTTTTCGTTTCCATCATTGAAATTGTCGGTATTGATCAAAATTCAGGAGTTTGAGGCCTGTTTTCTTAGACTGATTAAGATAGGCGCTACTGCTTAAGCCGTTCCCTACCCTACCTAACGGGGTCAACATTAAAACACAACCTGAAAGGTTTTTCACATAACAAACAAACAGCCTCTGTTACAATTTTTGTTTTGTCTTTCTGATCGGGTTCCTGCTAAAGAAGCTGCTGCTAAGGTTACCAAGGGAAATCTCACTGTTGATGACATCTTACGTTATGGGGTGGGCTGTTTCAAGAACCCCATACTGCAAAATGTAAAGATACGGGATTGCAAGCATTTATCGATGAAGGGAAAAAGAATTTCTCCTTTCTTTTGGACAAAGTTCGTATCCCTGTACATCTGTTTGTGCCACGGGGAAACTCGGCATGACCTTCCGGCATGTCCCGCGTACAAACAGCACGAGGAAAAAATTAAGCCTTCCCTTTTCGAAATATTCAAGAGGCCTGAGTCACCCTCGACAGGAAACATCTTTGTCAACCGATGAGGATACATCTGACTATCTGATTTTGTCATGTCGGTATGTGTAGTGGCTGTCTTTTTTGTGTCATTAAAAAGATGTGTGTTTCTATGATGTACACATATATGATGAATACTGTTACATTCTAAATGCTGCAGATTTTCAAATAATCAAAAAAATCGGATCTAGAGTACTTGTTTGAAACTGTAGATAACTAAAACAAGAATGTCCCTAAAACAGAACAAACAGTAATGAGTATGAAAATTATGAAAACGCCGAATTTTTTTTCCTGTATGGACTTTCTCACGGCGACCAGAATCGTTGATCTATTGTGAGATAAGCCCGGTCGTCTGCTGTATCCCGCACTTCTATTATTAGCAATACCGCTATTGATAAGTGATATGCTTATTATTATTTTTTATCAGTGCTTGCGTGTAATGTGCTACCCCTCCTTTTACACGCTTACTGTTCTCCTATACCTCTTCCTCCTGCCAAATATAACCAATTATAATTCCCTGGAGAAGTTTCGTCGTGCGTCCTTCTGGCCAGTTTTATTGATAAAAGGGACTTATTTTTGTTATTGTAGATTTCAGCGTAAAGGAAGGATAACTGGTGGGTAGCCTGAGGAAAAACTCATGTTTGAAGTCCTTTTTGACATAGAATGGCCTGATTCTACTAAGATTCGAACCCACGACCAACCGCTTGACAAAGAGGACTCTGTAACCTTGCGGCTACGCAGCTCCCCCGCCGGATTCAATGCTTCGTCCTTTCTTTGAAACAGCAGAGTTTTTTTTCTTGAAAAAACTGTGAGAAAATGAGAGCATTATTTTAATAAAAATCTTCAATCACTTGGGGGTAAGGGATGAAAGAAAACATTCTTAGGTGCAATTGTGTGTTCAACCATGGTGAACAATATTGTAGAATATTGAAAAATTGTAGAAAATCGCTATAAAAAGTTGATGCGAAAGATTTTTTCCCGCTCTTCTCTGAAAAAGCGCCACCTTTTTCTAAAACAACTAATGAGGAGACCCCCTTAAGTAAAAGAGCACCAGTACAATACTCGAAATTAGCCTTTTCAACCAGTGATCAGTAGCTATTTATGTGCTTAAAATAGCTATTAAACCATTCCTAAGAATTTTAGTGCCCATAGCCATTACCAAAACGCGTCTACCTACGTGAGAGTTCGCATAGTAATTGACGACCGGGTTCGTCACCTAAACGTTATGTTGCCGAGAAAATTCATTAAAGTTTCTCTAGAGAGTAAGTGGCAAGGGACACAAAAATTCACAGAAAAGGTTGAATAGCTATAATCTTTCTTTTTTTTCGATTAAAGTGTTTAGAGTGCACCTGTGTTGACCAGCGTAATCATGAAAACATGTAAAGGCCCAAGCACAATGGAAACGTTTGCGTTGCGTTGACGTTAATGTGACAGAAAATGTATGGGCTAACTGTCAAATCGCCGCAAACGCAGCCGCAACGTATCAATTGTGTTTAGGCCTTGACAAGGGCTTTTAGTGCGTAAAACTTATTACAACTGATTTTATATGAAAGCATAAAATGAACAAAAAAATTCCACAGAATTCTGATATTTTTGTAAAGAAATCATTTTTCAAGAAATATAATAATTATTCAGGGAACGGAAAAAAATGTTGGCTATGTTTTTCAAAGCAAAAACGGTGCACTCAATTTCGTACCATAAACATTTTGTACTTCAGAACAAGAGATAAACTATTTTAATTCAGATAATCATATTTCTTCAGTAAACAACATATGAATTTTTACTATAAAATGCATAATCTATAATATCTAACTGCAAGAGACTTGTGAAAACATTTTTTTGTGTTAGTATATTATTTATCGAAAAAATGTCATAAATGATAAAATGTGACAAAATTGTAACAATAATAGGGTAGAGAACATATTCTAAGCAGCTTTAGAAACCGCCCGTGTATTCAGACAAAATACTCGAAATGTGTTGGGTGAAATTCAAACAGTAGTATATCAATATGTTCTCTAGCGTTTTGGCTGTCAGAACTTGTTTTCAGATTGTAAAACTAAGCAAACTTTAACAATAATCAATTAAAGTTACCAATCGAGGGACACTATTCCAATCACCCCGTACCTATTTCAAGCAGCTTCCATCTGTTTTGCAGACGTTTTTTTAACACTCGAAGTGGCTCCTGAATGGCCGCAATATAAATCGATTTGTTTCGAATGATGTTTGTTCACAGATTTCTTTGTGATTAACGGTATTTCTTATATTCATAAGACAGCTAGACAATCAAAGTTTTCGTTTCCATCATTGAAATTGTCGATATTGATCAAAATGCAGGAGTTTTGGGCATGTTTTCTTCGACTGATTGAAATAGGCGCTACTGCATAAGCCGTTCCTTACCCCATGTAATATTAAATATATTTTAAATACTCTTTCATCAGTGGAAACCACACAGACTTTTGTAATGGAAACATGTGCGAAGTTTGATCAACAAAACTCACACACAAAAGTGCTTAGCGAACATTTAGAAAGGTTCTAGTTATTCAAATTCACAAATTATAACATCCAACGTCGTGACTTCTGATTCATATCATTTTTATTATTAATAACGTAACTTTAAGGAAATGCATTTCCATCGCATTCATTTACGTGTAAAAGTAGCTGCGAATGATCACTCAACAGCCCACTGCATGTTCGAAGCTTTATAAATACCGAAGGTTGCATAACGTGCAGTCGCATAATGCAAAGCATAAGTAGGTAGCACAATACAAGCACTGATAGAACCTGTACGAGTACTGGGAATGGCGTCCCTAGTTTGAAAACTCTAGACTTAAAGTGTTTCTTTTTTGCTGATCTAATTTACAGGCAACAAATAGGTCAGGGTGACATTGAAACGACAATATGTAGGCTTCAATCGATACAGACCTGTCCCCCTGAAGTAGACCTTAGAGACACCAGGCTTATCTTACATAAACAATCAACTTGCACAGGCCATGAAATATGCACCAGAAGGTAGACGGAAACTTTTCTTTCGCATGGGGGAGAAATCCTCCATCGATGTTGGAATGCGAAGCAAACGCGCTTATCGGTATATTGTTTTTTTTTTTTTCTGACAAAGAATTCCAATATTTAGGTTTCGAACTGCTACCAGCGAATGTACATAGCACAGACCAGCTTATTTTTACCCCCCAGACATTGGCACAGTAATTCCATACGCGATGCTTTTGCTTTTTTAAATTTAGTTTTCCACTAAATTTTGAACCTTCAGATTTGTTATTCAAACTGAAACAAGACATGAAACAAGACAGTTTTAACTTTTTGTACAGTTACAGGTCTTACTGTACTTGGCCATCGCAACCCATTACCGCGCTTCGGTAGAAGAAGAACACCTAAACAACAACCGTGCCGGCAGAAGCTGATAAAGGCACACACTTGGCAAGAAATAGGTTTCACGTTTTGTGCACTTTCACAGTCGCTAACCGCGCTGATACCGGAGGGGAAGGTTGGTCGTGTAGATATAAAAGAACTGTATTTGCCTAGCCATACTATGTTCGATGCCCGCCCGCCGGCCGGTTTGTAATGAAGAAGCAACGGGGGAGGCGCGCACGGTCGCATGTGAACCGAGGCACGTTTCTATGAGTTCATATTCCTCCACACCTCCAGCCCCCTCTTATCGCGAACCTCACAGGCCACGTATTAGTCGCCGTAATGGAATGATGTCACTCCAACCGCGACACCTGTGCCAACAGCCAGTGTGTACAGAACGCGCAAAGTTACTAACAAACAGTGCAAAACCGATCGGTTCTCGCGGACCATTGAACGGAAGAATTATTTTTTCCTTCGTCTCAGAAACAATTAATTAGTTTAATCATTACCTTGAAATGAGAGAAAGGACTCAACAATGCTCAAGATCCATCGGGAATCTCTTTTTTCAGGCAACCAGCACGACGACGACAGCCATTTCGGACCGGCTACAATCTTCATCAGTCAGCTGGCCATATTTGGTCCGGAATTGATCCGCTCCCTCTCGCTTCGTCGCCTGCGCGGGCTCGGAATCTGTCGGTAACGGACTGACCGGTCGTCAGGCCGTCCACTTCTCGCGCAGTTTGGTATGCACGGCTCTTGACGCCCGGGGGCTGAAATCTCTTTTTCTTGACGCTCGATTTCGCGGCTCCGTGTGCGCTTGGCTGCTCTGGCTGTGTTCGAATCCATCGTAGTTCAGAAACAGGTTTTCCACTGACCGCCTGCCGTAGCTCCCGCCGGCCCAACCGAAGTCAAGCCATCCGAGAAACGGCTGTAGAACCTACTCTTTATGGCTTTTCGACAAACTGCATGCTTGCAGACCTGTGCAGATTTCTGTGCAATTTTTTGGCTTGTGGCGGTCGAGGCAAACCGTGCTCGCAAGCTGATGAAATTAACCGAAGGTTTCCCCTGTGTGTGGACATACGATTTACCTGTGCACAGAGCGGATTATGTAGCCGCAGCCGCGCACACGTGTCCCACGGATCTCGACGCCAAAGCTTCAACTGGTGGTGATTATCAGCTAAATGATTGCATGTAAGGTTTCATTAGGCTGCTTCGGGGCGCAAGATCTGTGGAATAAAGCGAGCAAATTTCTCATTTAAATGGGTCTTTGCCTAGTGATGCTGATTGATGCCAGCTGGAGTCGAATTTCAGATTGAATTATTTATGCCGCCCGCTATCAAATTGAAGCACATAACGAAGTCGGAATTTTCATGTGTATTTCTTGTCACACGGACACACAGTTGCGTTGAGATTTGTGCAAACATTAGTAAAGCGTTGAATTCCATGCATATTTAAAATGGAAATTGCATTTAAGCAGCAGAGATTTATGACGCTATCACGACCACGCTAAGATGGTAATACAAAAACAATTCGCGGATAGGGAATTTTTACGATCGTACTTGAACAAGAGCCAACAGTTGCGCATTCCGCAGCTTTATAGGGTACAAATTTTACGTTACGAACTTTTCGGTGAGTGGCATTTTCCAATAATCCTGTGCTTTCGTGTAATTACCCCTCTAGTGCCCAGCGCCGCCTTTAGACGGTCTTCAGTTGACCCTCTAAAAGCTTCAAAAAGGACTTAAAAAATGTTTATAAAGCTTCATAGTGATTTTTTCGAAGTCCGTCCAAAAATTAATTTGAGGGTTAAGATGTTGCTCATCTGCTCATAGTGTTGATATGTCACCTTTTGTGAACACACAATATAAATTCCGAATTAATATTAGTAAATAATGATTCCATTACAAAACATCTATTACAAAAAAATAATATAGAGCTAAAAATCTTATTCTTTTACTTTTCTTATCTTATACTGTTTTGCGTAGGATTACGTCTTTCTTCACTATAGTGCGGTATATTCTGTAAAAATTGAAAAGGACATGCAAGGTTTTGGGTTGGCGCAATGAAATTTTAAAATAGCTCTTATACAACTGCCGCGAATTCAATAATTGATATGTTCTCAGATAGAGATAGTAAAGTACCTATACAAGATTTTTAGAATATGATAGTTATCACCACCATGTTCTTATTACATGGTAAAAATCAGGTTGAGCATTTCTTCGATTATATATCCGTTTTGTAACATTCGGGCTTCACGTTGACTCACCCATTATTGTGGAGAAACTGTATAAGCTTTTCGTTATGTGGATTTTTTAAGTTCAAGTACAGTCATACCTTGATATAACTTTTTTATCGTTACGTTATATCGAAAAAAAAATTTTTTTTTTATTGATGCTAAATTCTTAATGGTTACTCAAAGGTGCGCAAAAACCTATTTCCCTTCACCTAGCAGTTCATATAAACCTGTGTTATGCCCCTTAAAGACAATTTTCGTAGACAAGCATAACCAGTCACAAAACATTGCAAAAAAAAGTCAATTTTACTTCCATTTTACGGTACTTATTGGTTTGAAAACTTACTAAAAACATTAACATTAATTTTGAAATATTTAAAAAAGTTACGTTATATTGAGGTAAAAGTTACGTTATATCGAGATTGCCTTATATCGAGGTATGACTGTAGTAGGTTTCGATAATTTTGGTTGTACTGAAGAGTTATTTTCCTAACACAGACATAAAGGGAACTAAATGACGTCAAACATACTATAATTTCGCTTGTACTGAAGAGTTATTTTCCTAACACAGACATAAAAAAGGAACTAAATGACGTCAAACATACATTCATTGGCCAGCAAGGCCAACCAAATGGCATCGCATTTAAGTAAAAATTTCCCACAGGATGATGTCTTCGTTCTGTGGATATTTTTTTGTCAGCTCACGTCTTTCTGCTTGCTCATACACAGATGTTCATGCAATCTTAACAGCATGTTTTGGACGCTTTTCTTTGAGCTAAAGAGTTATTTTCCTAACACAGACATCAGAAACACCGCTGGTGCAGCATGTTTGTTTGAAAGAGCAGTTTAATTTAACATTCCATTGTGCATTTGGACACATACAGGGTTGTTACAGACACCTTAATTTTGAATCCGCAAAATCCGCGCCACGGGTTTTTGGATCCGCGCCTTGAAAACTAAATCCGCGTCGAAAAAAAAACTAATAAAAACTTATGATTCAACATGGTAAAATTAATACCATCTTTAAAATGTCATGCTGATATGTATAACTTGTTTGTATTTAGCTTCAAACGCAGGACAGTTGACTTACTGCGGCCATGTTTAGGAATGATACTAACCAATGTTGTTTGGAAATTCTTATAAACAGCACTGATTTTTTCTCTCGTTGAAAAGAGTATAATTATGACGAGTGAAATTCCTGTGAGACATAAGTTAGACCTAAAAAGTGAGAATTGATTGACGAGATTTGGAAAGTGATGGATAAACACTTTAACCCGTATATTGTCGGACCATTTCCTTGCGAGAACAGTGTTATTGAAACTATGAAAAATATTTCTCCTTCAAAAATTTTTCCTCCTTTAACTGTTTATTGACTTTAGCGAGTACCTTCATAGAAACCTGCGCCCTTTTCATCTAAAAATCGTTGACAATTTTCCTTCTGCTTTTACTCTTTGTCAACCTGCTCTTGAATGCCAATGGAATGTATGGAAAAAAATTAAACATCGATCGTTTTAAATTATAGCTTAGAAGTTTTGTCTTCTCATGCAAAATTTGTTCTCAAGCGAACATCGATCGGGAAGAAAAGCCTTAAAGTGACCATTAAAAAAATTCACATGGAACTGTTAAAATTATTTTTTTATGGTAAATGTGTTGGAAATTCATAAAACGTTGAGATCTGTCATCTTGAAACTTTTTTTTTTTTTTTTGAAAAGTTTCGATCTTGGGACCAATTAAACGTTTGAGAAATTCTTTAAAATCCGTAAAATAAATTCAACCAACACTCTGAATCAGCAATTTGAAAAAAATAATATTTGAAACAATCGGTGTAAAACGCGACTTTTCCTGGAAATCCGCATGATAAACCACGGAAATTCCGAAATTCGCATTAAAAAAAGACGTGGAAAACCAAACCTAGCTGCATAAAAAGCAATTCTAATACATTTCAAACGAAAGCTTGACAGTTTTTCAAGAATTCGATACATTTAAGCTCCTTTTTTAAAACAGTATACAACACATCCTTACGAAATCGTCTTGAAAATTCTAAGGTATATCAAAAAATTGTATTGCCAAAATAGTTTTTCAATGACATCAATTTTAAATCGTTATAATTTGTAAAAAAAAGAATAATAATTAGAAAATAAATAGTTTTCTATTTTAATCCAATGTATATATTTTCCAAACCTAGGAATTAGTTTGATACAACTCGTTCATTGGCAACATTAGTAGAAGACATGCAGGAGGATGATTTTCCTGATGTGAAGCCAAATTTCCCGCTTTTCCCGTCTTTTTTCCGGTGATTTGAAATTCCCGTCTTTTTCCCGCTTTTCCCGGTAGAGTGGCCACCCTGATTATTAATGTACGTAAAGATTTGTGTAAACAAAGCTTCAAACGACGATTTGATGCAACTGCTAAGTAGGCGTCTCAAGGTACGGTGATGGCCTACCAAGCCAGTTGTTGTAGGCTCGAGTCTCAGCACGGGAAAGACTGTTAGTATCAGTAGGATCGTAACGCTAGCCCCGCAATTGTCCTGTACACTTAACAGTCGGCTGCAAAGTCTGTGTATAATAAACAGAAAATCAAGTTCCGAATCGGATTGTAGCACCAAGGCTTTGCTTTGCTTTGGTAGCTTTGTTTACTATTGTACCTAAACAAACAGTTTGAAATTAAGAAAAAATATAACATCAAGAATATTGGATATTTGCATTTTGAACAAATTTGAGATTTTCAAATAGAGAAGTTTTTGTTACAAAAACTTTTTTTTCTTAAGAGTGACCATTAGGGTGGGACAAAAAATAAATGTTAGCTCTCATGCACTTTTCGTGTTCCTTATGGGTCCCATAACAACTGTGTAACTTTTTAGATCGATCGGTGAAACGCCCGATTTGCGCCCGATTTTTTAAGTTTCCATACGATTTTGTATGGGAAAATCCAATTTTTCAATACTTATTCTCTAGAGATGTCATGTTGGCTAGTAAAAAAATATCAATACATGATATTAGTAAGAAATTTTTCTGGGAAAAACGGACGGCTCACCATTGAAATTTTCCAGCAACACTGCTACAGCATGCTGCTATTGCAAACTTGCTTAAGTATGAGAAATAATTTCGCGTGGAATTAATTTTCAAAGCGTGATTTTTGCTCATAGTATCTTCGAGGAAGCCTCCAAGATATACTTAACCCTTTATAAGGCAGTGGCAACTATATTGCCACCAACAAAATTTATTTTTTTCGCTGCACTTAGAATATTGTTTTCAAATTTGACTTAACCAAAGACTTCTACAAGTGTCTTAGAACACTTCAGTTTTTTTCTAGGACTGCTAGAAGTGTACAATATTGATTTTGGGATCATTTTTATGTCAACAAACCGCGATTCTAGACCGTCTTCAGGAAATTCATTTTTAATTTGGAGAAAATCCAACAAATTGGTAAGTTACCCACCAGGAACTTTCTATTCAGGACCTACTGTGTTAGACTATGCAGTTTTGTCGTTAAAATACATATTGGACGACAAATTTAAATTTTTTTCCTAAAATTTTTTCCTGGATACCACTCGAAAAACCCGTTACTTTGATCTTTTCCATGCAAAATAAATGAAGTCCTACTGTTACATTCTAATAACTATAATTTTTCATTTTTTATGAATACAAAAAATCAAGTTTACAATGCAGATGCAAAACAAATGCTTCCATCGTTTTTGGGGTTAACGGGTAGTGGCACCAATTTTTTCAATTGATTCAATAGTTGATTTTTTAACAAAGGTACATTTGTGTTGTTCCTTCTGTAAGGAATACGTTTTATTGATGTTTTTGTAGATTCCTTGCGTAGTTTTTACGGCCTTATAATGGGTTAAGCGATATCATTTCACATCACATGGTTGAATTTGGAACAGCAGCATGCTGCAGCAGTATTGCTAGTAAAATTCAATGGTGAGCCCTTCGCCAGATATTCTATCAGTCTGGGGTGAATATCTTATTTCACAAGCAATGTAGCGCCTTGCGGTCTTCAGAAGAGTTTTTCCAAGGAAAATTTCCTATAATTATCATGTATTTATATATTTTTAAGAGCCAACTGGACATCTCTATAAAAAAAGTTTTGAAAAAGTGGTTTTCCCATATAAAATCGTATGGAAGCTTTAAAAATCGGGCGTTTCATCGATCGATCTGAAAAGTTACACAGTTGTTATAGGACCCATAAGGAAAACGAAAAGTGCATAGGAGCGAGAAAAAAACACCATCTCTTTTTTCCCATATAACCGTGTCCCAGTCTAGTGACCATGTGGAAATGTTCAGAAGAGTTTCAATGAATAATCAATGAATTTCAGACGGTTTTCTATACGCCAGCCCTTGACAACTTTTCTCTAATTCTTGTCATTACTGACGTCAATGAGACACATGTGATTTCATAACTTGTTATCAAGTAATATATACGGTTATGGGTATTTCCGAAATCAGGATGACCTGAAATCGACCCTAAGCGTCGTTTTGAAATCCAAGGTGGCAACTTCCGGTTCATGAAAATCAGCCAAAAATGGCCAAATACCACCCAATATGAGTATTTTCGGAGCCGGGATGACATTCATAGGCCACAGTTGCCATTTTGAATCTATTCAGGACCACCACATAACATCCAAAGAGTTATGTTATTAGTGAAGCACCAGTGAAATCTTTTCGGGAAGGACCATATTGGGGGCCGTAAGGATGTTTTATTGTCGAGCACATAACGGTTACGATAAAATTTTGTTTTTGTAGTATCTCAATCATTTATTTTTCTCAATATTTTTAAATGAAAATGAAGACATTTTTCTCAAAGTCATTTTTTGACAACTTTCTTTCTTCTTATTCAGATATATCGATTTACAAAAAACTTCAGTCCTCTTTGAATGTAAGTCTAGATAATTTTTAAAAAATAGTGTTAAAAAATAGGATGCCAACCAAAATGGTAGTTTTAAGAAACCATATACAAAATTTTCACCTGCCTGTAAAAAACACCTGGTGAAAAATCGGAGGGGTTGGCTGCATGAAATTTCGGTTTTCGAAAAATTTTTGGTGTCAGATAGCTTATAAATGCATGAAACGTCGAGATCTGGTATTATCTGAAAATAATCATGATTTTCATGATTTTTCGGATTTCTCAAGGTCTAACTTCGTTTTGCGCCACCCCATTTTGAATCCAACTGACCTGAAATTTCACACAAGGTGTTTTTCGGGCAGGTAAACATTTTGTATAGGTTTTTTTTCCTAAATTTTTTGATTACTTTTTTCAAATGAAAGTGATTGGCACCCTACTACACACCCACCATATTTCATAGAACTCTGAAAGGGTGTTGCCAGCCCATCAGTCGATATCCTGATTTTTAGGTAACTGAACGCAAGGTTGCAAGGCTTTCCGCAAAATCCGCGCCATAGAGTAGTAAAAACGCGCCAAATCCGCAAAAAACGCAAAATCCGCAAAAAACGCGAAATCTGCGCCGACTGTAACAACCCTGCACATACACTAGTACTTTTTCATAAATATAACTTTTTTGGCAGTGGTGTCGAGTGAGTTTGGATATTGACTGTGCACTTAAGGTTGTCTCATACAAACACCTCCCCAGTGAACATTCCCGCAAACGTGCAAAATAAAACAAAGTTGTCTTTCTACCAAAAATTGTCTTTCTGCCCAATGTGCAAAATGAAACAAAATGGTCAAATGTTGACTTAAGGTTCTCTAGCTTTGTACGAGGAACTTGCATTTTTGGAATCAAAAATTTTTATAGTTTTCATAGATCGCCCTGCGAATGGCTTGACTTCTAGGTCACCAACAAGATCTCGATCCATATTTCTTTTAAGAATTTTTCTTATAAAAAATACTTGAACTACTACTCACTTCATTCTACTACCCATCAGGGTATCTTTCATGCCCTCGCCCGGTTTTCCCTTTTCACATGAAGCTGCACTAGACTAGCTCAAAACTGCAGGATGTCTGAAAACCTGGGGACTCACCCATCAAATGAACGCTTAGGGGGTCAGAAACACAGTTTACTATGGCAGCAACATTGAAAAATACTGTAGGTAGTACACAAGTTCGATTTTTGAGAAAAAAAAGGGATTCTGAAGGTTCTGACCAAAACCATTGCAGTCTCTTGCTGTCCCGAGTGCTCGTTCCGCTGGACCGTTTATCACCTTCAAAGAACTACATTTCTTCTTCGTTTCATTAAAATTCTTTCGTGAATTCCAGTTTGCAGGATTTTTGTTCAAAAGACCACACTCTAGCCGAAAAAATTTCTTCGGAGCTCACTTTTTTGTGAAGGAAATAAAATACGAAGCGCCCTGCCAGTCGTTGCCATCCATGTTCGGCAGGCAATTTTCACAGTTTGGCCGGTGGCACCAACCGTCTTAGCAAGCGCATGCAGCGATGTAGCCACTTTTCCCTCGGTCTTCCTCTTTAGCACCCTTTGGAGCTTCTTATCGCTCAGGGTCGTCGGCCGCTCGGAACTGGATTTTCTTTCGATGCTTTGGTTCTTGTCCAGTAGTGCTAAGATCATGTCAGTGTCAGTGCTAAGATCAAGTAGTGCTAAGATGTCGAAACGGAGGTATCCGGCGTCCACGAAGTGTCGGACTTCTGGTAAGGCTTTACTTACAGTAGTGAAAGTCTCACTTTTCTGACTAATGAAAAAATGCACAAGAGTAGCTCTTAAAGTTTTCGGAATCGAAATTTTGTTTGTTAGATAGCAAATCGCTTAGAAATGCATGAAATCTGTAGATATCCATTGAAAAGTGGTCGCTCGCACATGTGCACGGCAATTTTGAGTTTCGAACATAGAAAACATTATATATTTGATGATTGATTGTTTATAACTTTAGTTGTTGTTAATCAATCGTGTGTACTTCACTACATAATCTAATGAAGAAGCTACAGTTAAAATTTCAAGTCAATCGGATGTAAACTTTTTTAGTTCTACTGCTCGCCGATTTTGAAAACATGGTTTTGAGAAAAACGCGTTTAAAGTTTCAAATTGCTATAAATCTAAAGAATCGCAACAGTAAAGCCGTAAAGTTGTCCTTTCTGGGCTTTATCTTCCTCTTCTCCCTTTTTTTATCTGATCTAAGGCTGCGCCTACCCTCTTTCGCGGTATCAAACATGCGACGCTCAGTGACTTCAACGTGGTTGACGTCCGATCCCACGCAGAACTCAAACTTGTCACTCATATTTAAGTACTTTTGAGTATAACTCACAGTTAAAAAGTAACAAAAAACTCAAACAAAGAACGTACACAACGAGAACGGCTGATCGACTAAACAAATGGAATTTGTGAGTAAACACGTCCTGTAGAGACGCTGTAACGGTTGAAATTTGATGCAGCGGCCTCTATACTACGAATTTGAAACACGATATCGATCATAGGTAACTTCTACTAGTTTACAAAGCCTCGAAATTAAAAAAAAACGAGCATTGTCAAAATAAACGAAAAATGTTATTTTGGAGCATAAAAGTTGTTCGGTAAAAATTGATTTAAACGAATTTTGAGTTTAGATCAGTACTTGGGTGATGTAGATTTTGATTCTAGGATAGTTTTAGCATGATTTAAGTCAATAAAAAAAATGACAAGAAAAAAAAATTTGGTAGATATAACCCCTTAACGGTTTTTGCATTTTTATGTTTTATCTCTTCGCAACCTAAAAAGCCTTTTCGGCCTAATAATGAATTTATTTATTTTAATATGATAGTTTTTCAGTTTGAGCCTAAAGAAGTTCTGCTATTTCACGTTTTCTGTTGTTGTTGTTTGCGCTTCCGGTTTTCTCTAAGAGAAATATTTCTTATGTGTGCTTTTTTCATTCTGGCATCAACATTTGCTTTTTTCTTTGTTTTTATCTTATCGAGTTGTGTTTATCTTATCGAGTTTTTTGCAAATTTAATGTTTCACTGTTTTGTTTTTTTCATTATTTTAAGCAGCGATGGAAAAAAATCACCTGTAGCGATTTTGAATACATATAAAGCAGGCCTAAGATGCGTTGACATCGTTGTCAGTATGCGAATAACAAAGTATCGGCGTTGGTTCACTCTCTTTGCTTTCCTCTTTACGATATATTGCTTGTCGTTAGTGTACACCACAACATATGGTTTTCAATGTGCACAACTCGGTATATGAAGTTATTCGTCTCTGTTACACAGAGCTATCAGATCTTGTTATGTTCTTACCCATGAATATGACTTTTTGTCAGAAAAAGGAAGAAAATGCAATGTATGCTCTCCTACTCTCGCTCATGTCAACCGCTGCCGAAGTAGTCCCTTCCCCCACACTTTCCCTCTCACCGTATCACACCTCTGCTGCTGCTCAGGCGACATGATACTCTTCTGCTGCTATTCTTTGTTCCCCTAACGACTGGCATATAGAGAGACAAACGCAACGAGCGAATCGCTTCTCAGAGCAGATGTAGTCTAGTCATGTGTTGATTTTCTCCTAGAAACCTACGCGCCATATCATCATTTCATTATGTGTTGAGAGGATTCAAGTTTAGTCGCGGTCTGTACACTTCATGATGTGTACATGTGGAGATTAAACGATGATTGCATCATATTCGTTTCGTTTCCATCACTGATTTTAAAACAAATTTTGTTTCCTTGTCGCCTTCGTTAATTTATTTACCTCTTTTATTTTTCCTCCACAGAATCTTGACCCTACCAATTTCTTATATATCCAGCGTTTCATTTTTCAGAAATTTGCTTTCAACCTTCTTCGACCTAATGCTCATTTCTATGCCTTTTTACATCGTTTCAGTTTCATTTTATTACTGAATCAGCTCTATTTTGAGATTTTTTTATCCACTTTTTTTTATCTTTTATGATTTTCACCTTTTATCTTGAATTTTTTCATTATTTCAGCTTGGATTCTTTGCTTTATCGCCCTTTAGGCATTTCTCTCATTGAGGTTATGCTCTATCCAGATTTTTACTTGTAAATTGAAAATAATGTATCCTGAAACCGACTGACCTCTTTCATTTAGTTACAATTTGTCTTTCTGTATGAAATTTAATTTCAGCCAATGATCGTAAACTGAACTCATCACTTTGGAAAATGAGGCAGGGTGAAAAATAAATTGATCTCAAATAACTTCAGAATAGCGATTAAAACGTTTTAATGCCGGAAAATTGCTAAAATATATTCCTAAACGAAGCAAAGAAAAGTTTTTTTTTATTTTTTTAAATGACCAAAAGAGACAAAAAAAATATGAATTGAAAAAAAATAAAAAAAATCATAAATGCCCCTTTTTGAGGTTTAGAGGACGAAAAATATTGAAATTGAACCCAGAATTGGGAAATCGGGGTCAAATAACCAACAACAAAAATATCTCTACATGAACTCAAATAACGAAAATATGCTTCTGAAGGCCAAACAGAGTTAATGAAGGAAGAAAGAAAAGAAAAACGAAAAATGTTTCTCGAGGCCAAAAACGGAAAAAGAGAAAAATGTCAAATAACAGAATCATCCTAAACTGATCTCAGAATTGTGAGAAAACTGTTTGAAACCAGAACAAAAATGAAAAAGAGCTGACTCTGAAGATTTGTTTTTTGGGTTAAAATTTTTATTTTTATGTATTCCACAACTGAGGGAACGATTTGTTGATATCGCACTGATGCGAGTAGTGGGCAGATTGCCTTTAGTTAAAATTACTATGATCTGTGAGAGATGAGAAGTTTAGTGTCATTTTATTTTAGACCATTAAGGCAAGCACTTTAAGCAGTTTTAACAACAAGAATACAAAAACAGATGGCGAGAAACCTGTCCCATCAAACCTTCTGTATAGAAATTCTGCATTGCAGATAATCATAATCATTGCGTCTGTCAAATAATTTCACTATTTACACAGGCGAGGTAAGAAAATAAACATTCAACGCACGTACTCCCCATTGTAAAACACTCACAACACATCAATAAGTAACCGATTCGCACAACATATTTCGAAAAGCGAAGTTCGAGACTTTTTTTCGATGTCAAAACCAAAATGTTGCTGATTTTATCTTTCGATCCGGCTGTTTACCTGTGCTGTACCACTACAGCAGAGCTGCTGCTATTATGTAACATAACCGCCGGCGGCAAGCTGAGCTCCGGCACCGGTACACACTTGATTCGTGCAGTCGTGAATGGGCTTTATGGTGATACGATTATTGGGCCTGTTCTTGTTAGCAAATGGCAGATAGACGACGGCAGCGATGATGACGACGGCTCATAAAGTTGCAGGTCCGCTTCGTCTTGTTGCAATACGGCTCTCGGACATGGGAAATCCCAACCTGCCAGCGGTCGGTTTGAAGAGCCCACGGTGCGATTTATTTAACCTTAGCTCAGCTAATCGACACGCTGCCGCTGCTAATGGGGGTTTCGAACTTCGGTTGACAATAAATAATCACTAGTTTGTAAATGAGAAATATTTTTTTTGGTTCATCCGTTGAAGCTAAAAAAGTTTTGCAATGCTTCGATTATAGTTTGGTTCCAAAAAATACGAGTCATTTCAGATTCTGGCTCAGTGCAGCCCCTCCCAAACCAACAAGGCAGTGCGGCATTGAATGACTTGCCGGATGCTTTTTTAACCGCAATCCAAATAACTGCGAGTAGATCAGCGAAGCTCACCAAAAAGCCAAGGACCGTTGGCCTCAAGAGAGCAAACAATGGGATCAGCTTTCTGTCCACTCGCGCGGTCACACAATGGTTGCACGTCATCTTCCGTTCCACAATACAGAAAAAAAAGCGGCCAATTCGATCGCGTTCCGCCTCCCACGTTCTGCCGGGGCGATCGTCAAGGCTTCTTTGCTATACTGTCACGGGCAAAGCGAAGAAATGTATGTGGAGAACCGGTCCCACATGCTCCTGCTGCCTACGAAGCTTCTTGGCACCCGACTACCGTGATTTGCATAAACAAGCAACAGTTTTGCCTTCCTTCTCGGTGGTTTCACCGCTGCTCCACTCTCGGGTGCTTCAGTGTGGTTTGGGACAGTTTGTGCAATCATCGACTTCGATGGGTTTTACGTCAAGAATGAGGCTAACGCTTGCGGTTATTCTCTCTCCTTTCTATTTATTTGATGTTACCAGTGCGGAAATATTTCGTTAGTCAACTTTTCTGCCAAGCTCTATCCATCAATTTATCAACTGAATACCCGTTTGCCGCAGATCGGTCAGATCAACGATCAACGGTCGTAAACCGAACTGCAAACAGATAATGCTTCATAGCTCCACTTCCGAGCGAGCTTTGTTCAATCATTTTCTGCCCTGCGGGCTGTAATTAAAGACGAAAAACCACAATTTCCGGTCATTCTCGGACGAGGAGTGCAGTCAGACTATCATCACACCGCCACCATTCGGTCGAATCATTCGGACAGAACGCAAGCGATCAGATCGAACACAATCTCTTCATTGCGGCATCCACCATCGCACCGCACCGCACCAATGCGCCAAACCGTACAAACAGAGGTTTTATAACTGTACTCCTTTTCTCCTCCAAGTGCCATGCCATTTGGACGTTCGAAGTTTACCCTAGCTGCTGTGGTGCTAAGAAAGCCTTCCAGCCACGCACGGTCGTTCGATTCCATCCATTGAGAATAAAACTGGACCGGTTAGAATTTCGATTACCGCTATAAGGCGATGCGATGCATGCCGATTGTTAGGAAGCGAGAAGAAAGTCTTTCAAAACTGACCAGAATAGAAGTGATGCATAGATGTGTACAAGGGAGGAGGCTGGTTTGGAGTTCAACTCCTCTTAGAGATGGAAGGATATTAATGAAATTTATAACAGCGCTTACAGTTAAAAACTAGTGTAACAAATTGTAAAATCTGTCAGGAATTTATACAATTTATAGAAAGCTAGCAATGAGCAAGTTCCGATTAGCTAACGATGATTTATAATCCTGTATAATACTGAAAGTAATGTTAAGTATACATTCAGGGATTTCATCAAAACATCTCTATTAACTAAATAAAATAAACGTGGTGTAAACATAAAGAAAATCAGAAAATTAAGCCAACATTTCAAATTAGATTGTTAAGCACGCCGACGAGTTTTATATGTACCTAAAAGATTCTATTATAGGCAACTCCATTTATATTCTCGTCAATCTTTGGTTTTCTTTGTCAAAAGAAATCTTTGTCAAAAGAAAGTTAGGTAATCCGCCCTGTATAAAGTTTACAACCTCATCTTTCATTCCAAATATCAGCAGGTTTTACGTGTCTCTTACGAAAGATACGCATTCTGCATTGTGTTAATACTCGACATTTGCAAAGTAGATGTTTTAAGATTTTGCCTTCAAAACCATAAAGGTGACATACATGTATCGTTTGCCTAGCCTCTTGAAATAATCATTACTCGAATAGTGCCCTGAGAATAAATGTCCTCAGGTCTTTCTTGCAAGGCTCGCGATTTGTCTAGGAATCTTTTCGACTGTCGTAATCGCATTTGCTTCAATTCCCCAGTGACCAGAAATCCAATGACTATCGCAAAAAAGTAAATACGCGCGGTCGGTAATTTTTTTTCAGACGCATTTTGGCGAATTATTATCGTAGATATTTCCGCCTGGAATATTTTTAGGTAGTGTCCTATAGGAAAGAATTTATGGAGTCCTGCGCCTGTTAATAATTCATTTCGAAATTGTTTGTGCAGAATTTAAGAGACCCTTACCGAATTCTGAGATCACCTTGTTCCTAACTGATGCTGCCGAGATACAGGGTAAGGAGAACTTTTGTAATGCACTAAATGCCATCGTGGTAGGGTTCCAAAAGGCGACACAAAGATTTACACTGACGACTTCAATGCGAAGATCGGCACCGATAACACGGACTATCAGCGTGTCATGAAACGTCATGGTCTCGAAGAAATGAGCGAGAACAACGAGCTTTTTGCACAATTCCTTGAAAATCACGAAATGGTCTTAGAAGATTTACTCTTTACTCATTAAGCAGTGCACAAAGTCACATGAGTATTCCGTAATTAATTCTAAAGCAAGACTTAGTTAAAGTCTTCGAGAAGGGGGATTTGCCTTATGCGACAATTGGAGAGATATCATGCTCAAGTCCTGTGCAAAGTTATCATAGATCGGATACAGAAGAAAATCGACGCGATTCTCCGACAGTAGCAGGCAGCTCCGCTTTATCCTGGAGCTGGTCAATGAGTTCCAAGAGTCCCTATATTTGCCTACTTAACCCCGAAAATTTATGGGTTACCTTAAGATGCAAAGCAATCCCAAATAAAATCATCAACCTCATCGAAGTGCAGTACGAAGCTCTCATATGCAGAGTCCTGTATAACGCCTTGTCCGACCCTATTCAGGTAGTCGCTGCTGCGAGGCAAGGATGTATATTATCACCGCAACTGTTCCTCATCGACGAGATGGGTGCAATTGACCGCGTTCCAAACCGTGAGCTGCTCTGGCAGCCTATCTTAATTGAGCACCTCAACCACTTCGATTTGGCTGATGACTTTGCATTATAGGCACAATGGCGCTCTGATAAGCAGAGTAAGCTCGACGATCTAGATATACGCTCCTCGGCGACTGGCCTCAACATCAACGTCAGCAAACCATATCGTTGGAAGTAAACGTGGACAATTAGTGGAGAAAATCGAAAGCTTCTAATATCTCGGCAGCCAGATAGTGGCAGACGGCGGAACACAGAATGGTAAAGGTGCAAGGATCAAGAAGGCTAGGGCTGCTTTTGCGAATTTTTCAACTCAAATATGAAATCTGTGCTGCCAAAGAACGTCGAGACCCGATATATGTCAGTGAAGAACACCCAGAACCTGCAGGTTCTCGTCAACCGATGCCCGCGATATTTAATTCGTGTTTGGTGGCTCCAACACTAGATATCAAATGCCGAGTACCATCACCGGTGCCATCAGAAGCCGACAGTAACAAAAATTCGGGAACGAAGGTGGAGTCGGATCGGCCGCACACTTCGTAGGAGCAGAAAAGAAATCTGCAAGCAAGCTTTGGACTGGAACGGAGTCCAGCAGGACATCGCAGCAGAACTGCCTCTGCCCTAGGGGTTCGTGGCGACGCAACCACAACAAGTTAATCGAAGAAATCGATAAGAATATGACCTGGGCTCAGTTCAAGGCTAAGGCGAGCAACCGCCCAGGATGGAAATCTTCCAAGTCGGCCCTATGTACGACTACGGGTGCTTGGAACACATAAGTAAGTAAGTCTGATTAGGGTCGTCGAAAACTCATTACCACAACAAGGGTGATAAAATTCCGCCTTGAGGACATTCTTCAGCGGTTTTTCTTTTTAGTGTCCCACCTAAGCTGAGCATTTCTCGACTAACTAGATATACTTAAGTCCACTTTATTGTGTTCCTGTCTATGCTGTGCCTTCTCATGGCTATTTTCATTGAGTAGTGAGATGCACTATCAAATACTCCTTCAATATTGAGAAAGGCTGCCAAAGAAATTTCCTTGTCCTGAATGAATTACCATGTGCCATTATTCTTAAGAGCAAACTGAAATTTACTCGACGGATTGGCTCTCTAAACTGTTTTTGTATGATGATCAATTAGTTATTTCGCGATTTCTAAAAAGATGAATGTTGAACTCGTCTACCAGAAGGCTTTGGTATAAAAATAACTCTGGTTTGGCTCATTTAACTAATCTCCGCAATGATTGGAATAAGGGGTTTCTTGCTCTTTTGAACAAAAACTGGCTGTATTCCTTACATTACCCGAGTCTCGAAAAGTTGGAGGAAGTCTATTGCCAATTTTAACTTCGATTACTGAATACGGAGTAGGTAAGTTCCTGGGATTCAATCCAAATCGCATTTAAGGTTGACCGTTCTCCAGTTTAATACTGGTCCTGGCTGCAGTGGATATATTTTCGGTACGTTCACATATTTGCTTAAAACTGTTCCTCCTAGATTTTTGATTTTCTTTGTTGTATATTGTTAACGATTTTTTATATGTTCTCAATTACGTGTTAGTTTTACTTCACTAAACAGTTTTCTAAAGGATTTTCTTCAACCGATCCCTACATCAAAAAGCTTACAAGGTGCTCT
The DNA here is from genome assembly GCF_029784165.1 of Wyeomyia smithii. Lineage (NCBI taxonomy): Eukaryota > Metazoa > Arthropoda > Insecta > Diptera > Culicidae > Wyeomyia > Wyeomyia smithii. The sequence goes on along the minus strand of NC_073695.1, from coordinate 229,524,008 downwards.
GTGGTAGTGGACGCCCACTTAACGGGGAGAACCGTACAAAATTAACAATGTGATATCCCAGTAAAACTTAGTTCCTTCGAATGAATTCACGATAAAAAAAACTAGCGATAACGTCTGTGTGTCAAGATGAACAATCGGTTTTATACTTTAAATTTATACATTTACAGTCAAACCTGTTTTTGTGCGGCTCTTTTTTGTGCGAAATTAATTTTGTGCGACTTTTTTTATGCGATTATTTTTTTTGTGCGGTATATGAAAAAGGACCACTTCCGACATTTTCAGCCATTTAACATTTCCGATTCTTGGAATCAATTCCAACGCATTACAGAGGTGTTGCGTCCAAAAATGACTATTTGAGCCAGTTTTACGAAGGAAAAGTCACGAATTGCTTGCCTACGAAGGAAAGCGGTTGAAAGGATTAGTATGTTTAAAAAAGTTTCGTTCATCAATCCGATATTTTAAAATTGTTCTCATAGTTATTCTAAATCAGAATCAACAACTTTCGAGTTATTTTTAACTTAGAATTTTTTTATGTGGTCCTTATCCACCGCATAAAAAAAGTTTTTTTTTTCAATAATGCTGTGGAAATATTGTTTTGTAGCTGCATGATTTTTTTTATGCGATTTATTTTATGCAGTCCCTATCCTTCGCACAAAAACAGGTTTGACTGTACTGTATTTGAATGTTTTGTTTTTATTTTTGCTGTCAAAATCTCGGAAACAAAAAAAAACATGACGAGATTCCCGACTGGTGGTGACTGTCTTTGAAAATAAATTTTAAAATAAGGTTAGTGGTTAGTGATAATGTCTGAATTATCAGTAATTATACTAACAAGAGGGCAATTTTAAAGTTACTGTTAACAAAAGTAATTGTATCGACTTTATTCAGCGATAAAGTTACAGTGTTGTTTAAAAATAACATATTACCACACTAAAAAATAAGTCTTCTAATTTTTTTACGCATATTGGTTAGTTTTAGAGCAGTAAACCTGTTAAACAAAGATTTTATGTTTTTAGATGATTTTTAACGTCGTGCGCATTTAAGGGTTAATGGACCGTAGTACGTAATGCGCTCTAGACCCAAGTTTGTGTATGTTCTGTTTTACGATAGCTAATTAGCATGCCCCCCACATATTTCAAGAAACTTTGCTCTATACATGCTTCATATGGTTATATGAATTAGGGTTTTGAGCAATTTTTTTACACGATGAGTCGAAAATCATATATTTTATTTTGGTTGAATTTACGGAAAATGATTTTCATTAAAGTATTCTTCAAGAGTTACCAGATCTGTCTCAATATCATTGAGAATTGAGTGAATACTGGTGCGAGGGTGGAACAAAGCCGTGTCATCTACGAAAAGTCTCGATGAGCGACAAAGGCTCAGGTTCTCAGTATCATTTATGAATAACAAGAATAATACAGAACAAATGTTACTCCCTTGAGGAACACCAATATCGATCGAGAGTCTCTTTAAAGTATCTTGTAAGATTTATTCTGAACAATAATCGAAGAGGATTTGCATGTGATCTGGTGATGAAATTTCATCAAACACACGCCAAGAAAGCATTTTATTCGTACTATAGAATCCATATTTTGCTCCTCATTTTCAACATCTTTTAAGCAATCAAATTGTGTACTGTAATCATATTACTACCGAGTTAAGAGCTAGAAATGGCCATATGAATATACTTTTCAGTGTCATGATACGAAGAAAAGAGTTAGTGTTGGTTGACATTTGACCATTGACGAAACGCAAAAGTAGATTCTTAGGGCAAAACTATTTTCAAGCAAAAGAATTCACTGACTTTTCAGGCCTTTCCAGATACAAACAATGTTCGCGATAGTTCAACATAATGTATGCTCTTGATTGTCACGAAGCTTTGGAAAATATTTCTTTATATTTCAACAATCCAATTCTCTGATAACGCCAAGTTTTTCCTGGATTCACGTTTTGAGTCGTATGATAGGTGTTGAAGCTATATTTCAAGGCTTATGCGTTTTAAGTTGTGATATGTGGTTCTCAGGACCGTTCTAAATAATCTCTGAAAGTTGCAAGGCTAGACTGGACAAATAAAAATTATTTTTAAAATTAATACTCAGAACAACCAGCTTCCCTCCGTTACATACAAGTTAACTGAAACTCCAGAAACCGTGATATAAACTCGCCCGACTAAGAAAATGTTTATAGTGGAAGAAAGGTTCTCCGCAAATTAATTCCGAGGAGATAAATTCCCACGTAATAAGGTGTACAATTGTGGCTATAATTTGTAAAAATATTGTCCATCGCTAAACACCATCCATCTTTCTGGCAGCATATGGATTCTGTGTCGGAAAAACGGCTCGTTTTTAACGCTATCTATGAATGCACCCAATTTTTTATCTAGCGTTTCTAGATTGATTACACTGTGCTACAAATGTAAGAGATGTGCAAGAACTTCTGAAGTGACCATGTGTAGGTTGTAGGCATTGTTGAGTGTAACACTCGCTCACACTAGTTATTGTCAAAATGCCGCTTTTGGACCTCAGCGCATACAATTTTTTCAACTCGGAATTTTTCAATTCAACTTAAAATTTGCCGTATCTATATGTTTTGAAAGCCATAATTTTCACCTCTCTAAAACGGCCAAAATATAAAGAACCGGTTGAACAGTGACTGAGTAAAAATAATAATGTGAGCTGAGGTCAAAAAACAGGATTTTGACCAAACCTTCAAATTTTAAGGGTATTTAAATAACTTAAAGTATGGACGCAAGTAACACTCGACTAGAACTACAAGCTTCACTAGGTCACACCTGTAGTTCTGGCATTCCCCTTTCATGTGTAGCACCGTTGAATAATTTTGCAACAAATGCCAAAAATTCTGTTTCACTTAAAAAATATATAACTCAGCCAAACATCAACCGATTTTCATTAAACCACTCCTGTTTGATTTGTTATTGAATATACTTTCAAACTGCTAGTGTGTTTGTAGTACTTTTCCTAGAATAATAAGTGGCAAATTTCAAGTTAAATTGAAAAATTGTGAAGAAAAGGGTAAAAAAATAGATTTAAACTTAAATACCGCAACATGTTTCGATGAAATTAGTACACCCCTGTATATATTTTGAAAACTCTATATTTCCCCTTTCCGAAACTGCTAAAACAATGATAATCGGCTGAGAAATAACCGAGTTAAAAAAAATTATATGCACTGAAGTTCAAAAAACGGCATTTTGACCATAAATTCAAGTTTTGAGGGTGTTTCGAAAATTTCTGGTATGAGCTAATGTGACATTCAACAAGGCCTACAACCTACACTAGGTCATTTTAGAAGTTCTAAATCGCTGTAGCACACTGTTATATGTGGTCGAGTGTCGATTCACTTTGCCTTGTCTTTTCTTGAAATGTGGCCGTTTTTCGTTAAATGTTTGGCTCAAATGTATCAGTTATCATCATTAGAGAACTCCTGTGATGGCTTCACCTCCAATTCTTCGTCCACGAATTTCTTTATAGCACCAGGACCCTCCTTATCCTTGACGTCGAAAGTACCATTTGTGTGGTGGTAAAACCATTCGTTATAAGTTCTTTTACTTATGCAATATTTACCATAAATTTCTACCATTATTTGACGTGCCTTGGTTTTTCAAAATCAAATCGAAAATCAAAATTTCCTGCAAATAACACGTTTCTGATGTGACCTTACTAGCATAACGCTAATCGGAAATTTGTACTTTTTAAAGGTAAGTATTGGATATGTTTGATATTTTTTGGTCACTTTTTAAAATTGATTCTGTGGCGCATAGTAATTTAAATCATCTATAATTCCAAAGATAATAAAATAATAAATTAGAAAGTTTTCTAGAGCAAAATAAATGGAAATGTATGATTGAATATCGAAAGACTACAGTCAGAGCAATGTAGAGTTTATAAATCTAGTATTGAAAAAAATACAGAGAATTGAAACGAAATTACCAATTTCAATTTCGTAACATTCAATGAATAGACAACAATCAGGAACTTTGAAATAACCTTCGGCAGTTGTTACGGGGAACCAACGTTCATGATAAAACGGCGCGAAAAAATTGAATTTCTAATCAACCGGTACAGTGTCATAATGAAACCATTTGTATGCTTCCGACAGCTTATTCTGAAGATCTAAAAATTAATACACCGCACCTCCTCAAAAAATCCTACGCTCGTTCATGCAGGCAGTGATGATAATGATGCTGACGATGATGATGCAATGGCGATATGAACTTGCCGCCGCCGCCAGTAGGCAATATGGAGCTATCGAAAAGAGAAACAATAATTACCTCAACTATCGAAATCGGAATGGTCGTGACTAGCAAATACGAAAACCGAACCGGACGGGATCGCATCGATTACTCGGTACACAAACATGGAATGAATAATAGATTATGAACAGCAGCCCGAAACTGGCATCTGCCTTCCGCGTGTTGACCCGTGCAATCTGCTGGAGATCCTGCTGATTCTTGGAAGTGGTACCGACAGCGGAGAGTTGCTAAGCTTCTAGACTTCAGTTCATTTCGGCCAAAGCCAGCTAGAGTGCGGTTTCGTGACCCACCTCAGCTCACCTTTCGATTCTTCTTACGCTCTTCCCAGTCTGGTCAACTGGATCGGCATCGGCTGGACGCAAATTGTTGCTTTATCATTTCTATGCTCCACAGCCGGACGGTTTCGATGAAGGCGATGAGCGAACCGGACCGGACTCACGCCCCCGGACGGGGCCCGGCTGGTGTTGGTTGGCAGGAAAAAGCAATGATACAGCGAAAAATTGAGTTTACCGACTCGTCTGCTGACTGAAATATAATCGCGTATGCATTCTTATTCTCGCCTTTTGACGTTTGGCGCTGTTAGTTCCGCTTTCCTCCGGCGGTCGGCAACAAATTCGAATGCGCTTTTGGAGTATTCGGCGCCAGACGGCCGCCTGGTCATTGCTATAGTTTGGTAGAGTGCTCCACAGTTCTAGCGATAACGATTTGTTAGTGCAAACATTGTCGAATAGTGAAAAGATTTACTGTTTGTTATGTGAGCTCAACCATCGATGCGGTCGTCTCGTGTGTGTTATTTTACACTGTTTGCAAATAGTGTTTGTGGATAGTCTTACTAGAAAAATGTGAACTAATTGTTCCATATAGAGCTTTTGTCTGGAGTAATATCCGTTTGAGACTAAATCAAATTACAACCGGTCTCTCGCTTCGTTGCCTCCGAGCGAATCCTTGCTCATCTGGAGCTGCTAGGACGAGGAGTAGAACGAAAATGTGATTTTAAATCAAAAGGAAAATAAACAAACAGCGCAGTGCTTCTGTGTGCTATTCCAGGGTCTAGAATCGTTCTCGTATATTCACTGGTTTCCTGCCTTCTAATGCTATGATAATGGTGTCTTCAACGATCAACGAAATAAACGAGCGCTGAATTTATGGAATTCTTGAGTTATTTGAAGAAGACACAAAAATACCATTTTAGCAGGCACTCAACTTTTTACGCTTCGACATTACTAAAGAGCAACATGCTCCATGACCTTTATGTTCCAGACGGTAAAATAATTCTGTTCACGGATGCCTCATTGATTTCAATTCAATTTCCGTGCAACTGAACCTGAATCAACCGGTTCAATAAAAAAAATGTCATTAAGATTTGTTCTTTCTGGTGGTGTTATCTGGAGTTAATTCGATCGCTGTGGGTTTTATTGCGTCAAATCTAGCGATTATTTCAACGACGGAAGCGTAGAGGTTGTGTTGGAAGAACAAAGCCAGCAGAATTCATCTTAGATGCGAAAATTCAGCGCCAATTAGACGCTAATTAAACGCCCGGAACGCAGAATTGAATGGTCCGTTATTTCTTCGAACAAAGACAATATTTTGCTATCTCAAGGCAAGAATAGATATGCACGAATTATTGACCTAAAACGGTTGTAAGAATGACTAAACCAGGTCTAAGCCCACTTAGTATATGATTAGGAATTTTTATGTTTTAATAACATTTTGATGGCGATCATTTTGAAATTTGAAATCATTTTTAACATTTACAAATTTCGCGATGTTCAAGGTGTTTTTCTTCATGTAGTTGTGGTTTGTCGTTTGTTTAAGCCATGCTCGTATGTGATTAATTCATTGTTCGCGTAAATTTGTGAATTTTCTCCGCTGAGCAATGAAATTATAATGATAACTACCATATTACAAAACTGTTAAACAATTTATCTATCTAGCAACATATTGGTTATTGTTATCCATCATGTGGTTATGCTGTTATTATCGTTTGAAATCTGACGGACCATTTACCAGTTTCATTTCCAATTTCACAGAATGCATTCCAGTATAGAAAACAGAAATGTAATTAAAAAAAGACAATAACTTGGACTAACTTACCTTTATTAGAAAAGAAATCAGCTTTTCATACGATCAAAACAGCAGTCAGTCTTTCAGTAATCACTGCTTCTGCATCGTATAATCCAACCGTGAATGTAGCAATATGGAACTGTCAAAGGGTACGTCTCTGGGATGTGGTCCGCAACCGGTTTTTTTTTTCACAAATCGTAAACTTTTTTTTCTCTATTTGAACATACATTCCTCACATACCGAAAAATGCCCAATTCAGATTCCAATCTGTTCGAACTCACTGCACTGCACGCAACCGGACGAAACAATTACAATCATTTTCACTTTGATTGCACTAACTTCTTCTTCGGTAACATAATTGACAGCCAATTTTGGCTGTGGTTTGCATGAAAAGCTTCGACAAATTTCCCAGCCTTCGATTACTCAATATAGAAGTGTAGAGTGGGGCACACTGTGATAACCTTTTTTTTCTCCTTTACTTCGGACTTCCGAATCTCTGACGTTGAATGACCCAACAATGTCACCGACGATGATAGCACACCTTTTCCGGGATTTTCACCAGCCGATAAGAATATGTGTACACTGTAAGAAAAAAATCACTGTTTCAGCTGTTGTCCAACATCAGTTGGGATTCTTGCGTTGGGTGGCAGATTTCGACCAAAACATGCGAGTTATTGATTATTTTTTCTCTGTTTCAAAACGCTAAGGTTAGTATTGGTGTCGACCAGACCCAAATTTTCGTTAATAATTAACTATACGCTCGCGGTGAAACAATTCTACCCAATTGAACGCCTATTCCGGCGACACTTTATGCTCGAGGGAATCCATTTCCCAGATCGATCTCGAAATTCACTTTGTTTTAATTGGATTTCCAATCTTCTCCGATACACGACTAAACAACCGGAGGATGAAAGAATCCTTCACTGGCTGTAGAAACACGCACACCGATTCAAGTAGGCACTGCATCAGACGATAAAACCGATATGAAGAAGAGCACAATAGAAGAGCTCGGTGTAGGCACGCATGTGCACTAGTAGTGTGTTGAACGATGTTTTATAGCTTTTTTCTTCTGCCAGGACTATGGCGAAGCGCACACCCGCATACTGCCGGCAACGACAGCGACAGCGAACGCGAAAACTGTCAATCCGTGGCGGCCGGAATCGAGCGGCTCCCTTTTTCGGAAGGAGTCTGCGGTGGTAGCACCGTTACAGCATCACCACCCACCCTGCATCACACGCACCCTCCGCCCAGTGTTGGTGGGATCAGGCTAAACGAAGGCACCACAGACAGAACAGCACAGTGCACCGTCACAAGGACGCCTTGTTGTCAAACAAGTGCGCACCGCACACGCACTCACACATCCGAGCTGGAAGTGTGATTGTTAGCACTGTTGAAAAAAATTCGAAAAGAGAAGCACACGCGGAACCCTCTACTGAACGAGTTTACCGAACGGAGCACTAACTTGAACTGACCGCACGGATTCCGCAAGAGTTTGCCTGACGGAATCAAAACGAAAAACGCGAGAATCTCGCTTTGCGAGATACACGATATTATAGCTTCGAAGATACCTTCGAACGCGGGTGGAAGAAAGAGAAAAAAAATTGCGTGTATAAATCCCATAAATCCGCGAAGAGAGTCGAGTGTAGCTCTCGGTGCTCTCGGATTCTCAATTTATCAAAACATTAGTGGATTCAGTGTTGCCACTTGTACAAATTAATCAGTTAGGGGGTACAGGTGTTTTCTATTTTTGGGTACATACAGTCGAATTTCGCTCGTTGGGTTATGTTTAGTTGGGCTACGTTTTAGTTGGGCTACGTTTTAGTTGGGCTTCCACTCCTCGCCCAACTAAATCGAAGCCAAACATCATTTCTGACAACCTTTGTTTTCGTTTGAGGGGTTTGTGGATGCATTTTTAACGCATAAAATAGAATTTATTTAAAAAAAAAATGTACACACTTAGATATTATCACCGTACGGTAAGATAAATTACCGATATTTCAACAGCTGAGATCTCGGTAAAAATCTCGGTAATACATACATCAAAATACCGATTCTGTAACAGCAACAATTGAAAACTTGTCAAACTTCAATGAGATTCTCGGTAATATTTTGCCGGGATACTCATTAATTAATGCCGAAACTCATTTTAATTTCCTGAACACTCAGAAATTCCAACTGTCAAATTATTACGAAAACTTCGGTTAAATTCACCGAAGTACGTACTTTGCGATTTTTCAGATAAATTCATGAAGTGATCAAAACAATTGATTATCCGAGAATTTTAATAATTATTAAGTTAATATACATTTATACTCAATGTATGCAAACAATATTTTAATCAACTGTTTGAGAAACACTATAAGTTTTCTGGCGTAATTATGCAACGTAGAATTATACCTATTTTTGAAAGTATTTGAGAACATATTATTGTTAAGCACTCTTTTGGCTTGAAATTAGTGATATGTGGCTTAAGCCAAGCAAATTTTGTATTTGGACCTATGTTGCACTTTCCGTAATCCTTTCTAGATTTTGACCTCTTGTATGGCATCAAACGAATCTATGTTAACATGGGAAACAATGTAGAAAATCTAGAAAAAGTAGGAGGAAAATTAGTACAAGTAGTATCAATCTTAAAGAATGGGTTTCAACCTTTGCGGTTTGTCAATCAACAAACAATTTCCTAAAACTTTTCTACATTTGCAGTAGTAGCCTTAACAACAAGAAACATCTCAGCCCAACGACCGAGAGTTTTTCACGAGAAGGGCTGCGGGTTTAGTGCAACAAGCGAAATTCAACTTTAGTTTGATATATCCGTAAAGAAATTTAATCCAGACACCACTCCTGAAAATCCACATACACATAACACAATATTACCAACCATATTTTTTAGTGCTTTCAGTTCCGTTTGTTTTCTCTGCAACTTTAAAAAAAAATCGTTCGCGGAAATAGGATTAACTAGAAAAAGCTCAGTCGATTTTTTGCCAGCAAGCGATGTCATACAAAATTCCCATATCTGGCGTAATTGTTAAACAAAAAGTGAAAGAATTGGCAACGAAATTTAGGCAAAACTCCCTCAAGGCGAATGATGGATTGCTGTAGAAATTCACAAAGAGGATTGACATTACAAACTGCCAGTGGTGAAAGCGAAGCTGAAGATGTGTGTGCTGAACAATTCAATTACGAGATGCTACCTCATTGAATTGCTGGATACAGTTCACAAGACGTTTTCAATATGGATGAAGCAGGGCTGTTTTTCAAATGCATTTTTTCATAGATGACAAATGTCACAGAGAAAAATATTCTAACCAGTAACCAAAAAACTTGGACGGTAAGTTTCGAAAAATAGGTCCTTCAACTTAATAAGAGAATGAAACATGAGGAAAGACGCATTGTATTAGATATTAAGAATAGGCAATGGAAGAAAAACATAACTCTGCTACAAAACATCGACATCGTCTGCAGATACATATTTCGGTTATTGCTTATTTCTTATTGACAACAGTCTCAGTCATCCCAACATTCAAGAAAAACTTTAAAATGAAAAATTAACATATTTTCCTCCAAATATAACATCTGTTCTCAAACCACTCGATCTTGACTTTGAAAGTAAACAATCGCTGCATGTGCAGTGAAAAATCTACTTAGTGCTCATAAAAGTGGCGAACCACTGAAAATAGATTTACTACAGAGTATAAATATGATTGCTGAAGCGTGGCATAAAGGTGTCAAACTGTCTTCTACTGTAATTGTTCCATCAACGCTATTCTGGTCTTGGCAGATGGAATTATAACCATTAACGTGAGTTTTCTTGATACATTTAAAAATAAAAAATTGTTATTATTTTTAATAAATCCCCATGTAATAAGTTATAAGTTGGTCGTTAAAATAGCATATTTATATTTCACAAGCGAAATTTCAGTTCAACAGTTCAAAGAAACAGCATGTCAAATTACTCAGTTTGTACGAAAACAACATGCGGTGCTATTATATCGAACAACAACGTACATATAAGTACGCCGTTTTAAAATAATTCTAAATTGAATGATATTCTCTCAGATTACGCAACTTTTTACGACGACCTCTGTGAAGAAGAAATTTGGATTGACAATGAAATAGTCAATTTAGTCTATTAATTAGTCAATTTAATACGGAACCGTTTTGCCGTAAAAATCAGTTATTTTCCTAGATCTGACATCTCTGAATACCCGATATTGATGAACGCATGTGAGAGAAAGAGAAACCATTGCGTGTTTGAATCCGCAAAGAGAGCGCAGTGCTCTCACATTCTCATTATCTCAATTTATCAAAACATTACTCACTATTCGTGGTTGATCGAACGACGAAGGTTGAAAAAGGTAAATTCTCTGTCTAGCCACCCTGCAGAGAGCCCAGTTTTGCTGAGATTGTTTCATTTGTTTCATTTCATGGTTCGAGCTTTACGAATTTCATCGTAGGAGAGAAGAGCACCATATGTACCAGTCTGGTTTTGCGGTTTCTTTTTCCAACAGCGATACTACATTGTGACAGGTTAGGTTCTCGTTCGTTTTCTACTTTCAATGCTTTCGATAGTTCGAATGGCCGCTGTTTGGCGCTTTAATACAGAAGCAGCGATAAAAACAGCTCCTGTTGTGTTAGGATGATACAGGTGCGTTTGAAGTGTTTAACTCAATCATTTTTAAGGATTTTAGAAGCAGTTTGAAGGTATAAAATTCTCAATCGAAAGAGTCAGCAATAACTAAAAATTTGATTACTTCGATTGCTAACATTCGAAATCAGTGTAAACCACCTCACTGAAAACAGGTTTGCTGGACCCACTTCACAAAAAAATAACAAAAAATATTAACACACATTCAAACACACAGCCGTCCCTTCAATGGCTAACCGTACGCGTGAGTTCGAAATCTCTCGCTCATTTCTCCGCTGAAAGATAAATACCACGATCCACTGCACGCGTTTTTCTGCATTCCCCATTCATGGTCCAGGGAACAAATTCCAATCGGCTGGCTCTGTGTTGCCTTGTTGGGTCCCGAATCGATCGGTAAGGTAACGTTTAGCAAAATTGAAAGTAAATATTTCTCATAAACATTTTCAAGATTATTATATTGGTTCTGTTGAATCATAAAGTTGCTCTTCACTTTTAAAAATACGGTGCAAAATTAGAGGAGAATGATAAATGATAAATAAGTAAAGTGAAAATAAATGTCAAGGCATATGTTGACTCCAAATTGCGGGTTTGTTGTTTGACGAACCAAATGGATTTCCGAATAAAATGTATTAATAAAACATTTATCGCTCTTGCTTCATCTAAGTTTTGCGAACAAACCTTAAACGTTTGCTTTCTTGGATTATTATTTAATCGAACTTTTGATTACAAAACTCTCGCTAGGACCGCCGTTGCGAGGCTGATCTCCCCGTTTTGATAGTAAATTGGATATGTAAAAAAAATCAAGCAAGAAACTGGATATTTTTTACAGTGCATCTTGAGTACTTGTAAAATATGCTACTAAACAAAAATTGAGACAATAACATGATCGACAGTCGAAAGGCAAATTATTTGTTTCTAATTTGAAACAAAAAACTTAAGAATCGGCTCACAAGAAACGAAAATATCCAAAGATTGATTAGCTATTTTTTCTGAAAATAGTTTTAAGAATATTCTCTCAAAAGCAATCCGAATGAAATGCGAGAAAAAATGTTACAATGATAGAATATAATATTTAAAAATATACAAGTAAGCTGAATAAATATTAGTAAATAATTATTTCATTACAAAACAAAAAATATTAAAAATAAGCTTTCAGTAGCTTCATTGTCTCCAGAAAAGCTATGTTCATTTCTTTGCCAGCGCTCGCCATTATTAATTAAGATAGTAAAGTTAATAAATTTGAAACTATAAAACGTCAGATTCATGTGCAACATTTTTTGTAAAACAGGTAACCATAAAACTCCTTAAATTTGATCTTGATTTAAATAGTAAAGTTCCAATTACTGCAGTTTAATTATCCCACATACTGAACTTCACGAAAAATATAACATTAAAAAAAAAACTTAAAAGTTGTTGTAATTTTACATAGTTATATCATTATTCAACTAAGTTTTTTATTGTGAATACATCAATTTTACATCAAATATCATTGTCCAGAACAATAAAAACATCGTTTTTGTCACTTTTACCAGGAAAAGAGGGGTCGTTATCTAACTTAACAGCATTTTTTCAGGCATTTTTCCCATACACAACAAAAAACGTTGTTAAACATGGTAATGACAACAATCGTTTGCAAGCTTACAGTAAAAATACCGCGTTTTTTATGGTTACAATAAAAAAAACACTGTCCGTTTAATGTTCTCACCGCAAAACACATCGTAATTTTTTTTCGGGTTGTTTAATAACACTGAATATTATCATAGACTAAAGAGACATAGATATCCAAGTTGGGCTTCGCTGCATATAATCTCAAAGCAACACTATGAACTTGCCATCTGTAGGCCGTTGGGTGAACTAAAGCATATCCACTCGGAAAAATATCACGGTACTCCTTATCGTTTCAATGGTGAGCTTGACCATATTCTCACACCCAGAAAAATATCATGTTACTTTCAATCAGTTTTGTACGGCGGTTTTCAATCGACTTTACAATATAAACTAGATGATTTGCAATTTCAATTTATTACAACAACACTGCAAAGAAACCTCGCGTAATTTTACAAATTAGCATGAGTCCCAAAATGTAAAAATCTCATAGATACTCTCATCGAATTGTCGAAGGTGACAAAAAGAAAAAAAAAGCTTCACATTCACCTAAATTATTTTAACATTGTTTACTTGTTGTACTTCACGTTCGTGAATTTTGACGAAATAAGTTATGCTATGTATTGCTACTCGTTGTAAGTGAATTTTGAGGATATTAAGAGACGTATATAACAACGATTTTCAACGCAGGAATGTAAAACCTTAGTTAAAAATAGCGTTTAGCGGTATTCACAAAAATAAATATTGTATCGTTTTTAAATAGAACTTAAAAGGATGAGTAAAAATTTCCAAATTTGATTTCTTTGCAAATATTATTTAATCGATTTAAACATTCAAGCAAGGAATAGTGAAATTGATAATGAATGAGATCACAAAAAATAATCTGCAAAGGAAGCTACAAACCGAATAGGAGAACATGCTACAGCATTATTTGACGGCTGAGGCAGAATTATTAACCCAACCAGTTCCGCAAAGGGATTAAAGCTGTATAGCGGTTCTCAATCGGCTATTAAAATTGGTACAAACAACAACTTCATACATTTTGCTCGCAACACCTTTATAACGGTGCCATCTGATGACCTTAAAACTGTGATTATTAGCAAAATCGATTTATCATGCAATCCGCTAGATGAAAACGAAAACAAGATGGCAATACCGTATAAGGTTATTGAAAATTAGATGACAGGACCATACAATCACGCGCAGCGAAACTCGTGTCCACTGCATACTGCAAGAGTAACGTATTGTGTACTAGTCATCTTTGCTTATGCTTAAAAACATATTGTTGAAGCGACTATGAACGATTAGTCACACTATCATCAAAATAAATAATTCATATCATGGTCATCTCATACATTGACATTTATTTTAGTCCTGTTGTAATCAGCGAAGGAAAAAAATCACCTCTAGCGATTAATGAATACATATAAAACAAGCCTAGGATGCGTTGACATCGTCGTCAGTATGCGAATAACAAAGTATCGGTGCTGGTGCACTCTTTTTGCTTTCCTCTTTACGATATATTTCTATTCATTAGTGTACATCACAATACGTGGTTCTCAATGTGCACAACTCGGTATATGAAGTTATTCGTCTCTGTTACAGAGAGCGATCAGAACTTGTTATATCCTTATTCTTTTGACTCATGAATATGATTTTTTGTCAGAAAAAGAAAGAAAATGACAGTGTATGCTCTCCTACTCTCACTTAAACTCAACCGCTGCCGAAGTAGTTCCTTCCCCCACACATTCCTCTCACCGCACCAAACCTCTGCTGCTGTTCAGGCGACATGATTTTCTCCTGTTACTATCCTTTATTCCCGTAACTACCGGCCTATGGAGAGACAAACGCAACGATCGAATCGCTTCTCAGAGCTGATGTAGTCTAGTCATGTGTTTGTTTTCTCCCAGAAACCTATGCACCCTATCATCATTTCATTGTAGGTTGAGAGGATTCGAGTTTAGTCCCGGCCTGTACACATCGTGAAGTGCACATATGATGAATAAACTACGATTGCATCATATTCGTTTCGTTTCCATCACTAGGTAATAAATCATTATTATTATCTAGACCATATAGATTAGTCTGGTAAAAACACCGCACAAATCTGACTAAGCCTAAAATAATAGCAGTTACCTTAATATTTTTCTGTGTGTGCTCATTAAATGTAGTTCACCCAACCGCCATCATCCTCGGAGGGGCGCCACATTTTTGTTGCCCGTATTGTTGGTTGAGTTGGATATCTATTATGCTACTAAAATGCACTTTCAAACTTCAGAGTACGACCGTTAAAAACCCGCAATAGCACGTAACTTTCCTTGTAATTTCTTGTTTTTATAGCAAGCATGTTTCCACCGAGCGGATGTTAATATCTCGTTCAGTGTAGTCTAGCCAAATGCCATATGGTTGGAGAATTATAACAACCAAGCTACAATATCAAGACGAAGAGAGTATGAGAGAGTGACTGGAGAGAGTACGACATTCAATTTGTGTTGCGTTGCTTAGCGCTAGAATATGTGTGCAAGAATAAGATAGCGCGTTTGACTGCGCTGGTTTACGAAAACAGTGCTGCTAGTACTGGAATTGCTGTAGTTGGATTCTGCTTCAGAATGTTTTTGAAATTTATAGCAAAATCGGGCGTGAAAGGTTGTAAATGGTTTTGTATGTTGTAAAAATAAACTACTCAAACATTAGTGATTCAGCATAAAATTTCAATCATATTTTACACATTTCCAACATATTATAGTAGTGCGGTTAGAGGCAACTATTAGCATTACCCATGACAATTTCAGTGTTTAGAATACATTTAGCATATTGTTGTTAAGAATCAAATTGTACAAATGTCATTCAAAATAATATTTAGTAGACTTTGAAACTATTTAATAAGCGAATTTTCTTGTTAGGGATCAAAAACTTTCAAAACTCGTTTTAATTTGAGATAAGTTTATTTTTTTCTTGATTTGCATTTTAATATGCAGGAAGATTTCAGTTGCCTCTAGAAGTAAACCAACTAAAAGATAGTCAAGTTTCCGTTGCAACTTGTAACTAATGACAAAGATTAATTCCTTCTACTATTGTTCTATAGAAGTTTGGATTTTATTTTTTATGCATCATCACTCTAAATCATGTTTTGTTCTAAATAAATATTTATTAGCCTTCTTAGAACATTTTCTCAACTTACCTTCGTTACTCATCCGGCTGGCACATCGTATCACTCTCCCACATGCTCCAGCGAACGGTCTTATAAGTACACATAAATGTTATGTTTTGCAGCCAATGGAACCACCAAGCGATGGTTCGCATGTCATCGGATCGGCAATAAGCAGAAGGGCTGCAAGCCAATCCGAAAAAAGTCGGCGAAAAACTTAAATAAACTACCAGCATGACAAATTTGTGGCATGATTTGATTAATAATGTTTTATTGGATTATTGATTTTATTACCTCCGTCCGTTTGCTGTTACTTGGTGGTAGAATTATGCATGACGATAAATAAATGCTTTTTGAGCTGCTTTCTTTGATTTGTTCCGGGAGTAAAGGATGATTTGAATAAATATGTTTGTAAATCAGTTATTGTCACTGCAGTCGGTGTTTGTGTACTGTATTTCTAATTCTTAATTTATTGTTCTAACTTAATCCAAATTCGACTGAAATTCGTTTAAAATTTTTCACAAAGTGTTTTCCGTAGTTTCATAGTTGATAAGCAATCAACCATTAAAGTTAACCTATTCTAAGCAGCTGTAATGTGTATGTGTGAATGTGTAAGGTGAAATACAAACATAAGTAGTATATTAATTTATCTACTAGCTTTCTCTTTGTCAGCATTTGTTTTCAAATTTTAAAACTGATTTTACAAACTTGAACAATAATCAATTCAACTCCTATCGTCAGCACTATTAGGGGTACTGGGGGTAAGCCCGGCCCCCTAAGGAAAACGATTCTTTAGTAGCACTTGATGGCGAATATTGTTATATTTCTTCCACAGAATCATTGCCCAGATTGTTTTCCACAAGATATGACGGTTTTCAGTACTTTCAAACTGTTATTTTACAAGGAATAGTTAAGGTTTGATACTAAGATAAGACGACGTTCAGCAATCAGTGCGGGTAAAACCGGCACCCCTTGGGGGTAACACCGGCACCTAAGTTGTTTCGTGAATTAACTCGAATTAACTGAACCAATTTGAATTCGGAAACCGCGGAATGAGAGATCTTACATTTCTGTATGTTACTGTTGAATTTGCTTGTTGCCGGTTACCTGGTTCTGGGCAGATTGCCGGAACAAGTTCTGGTGAACATTATGTATAAACAATGAAAGAATTTGATACTCGGCAAGCCTATCATGTGGCACTTTAAATCATATTATTTACTAGTTTCATTGAAGCTAGGAACAAATTGACCACACCGGAGCATAATTCAAATACCACCGAGAAAGCCGTCAGTTTTGTGACTTGATTCAGTACATTTTGCACCTCTAATAACCCTTGGAATCATTCATAAATCACAGAAGAGCTTGAGTGCATGGTTCTAAGTCGATTAATTAATTTATTCATCAGCGAGACATCGGTAATAGATGAGAAATATGTGTCAGTAACATCCAACTAGCCTCAGACCATGTCGGGCTTACCCCACTCACTGGGTGACGGTGTTACCCCGACAGCACACATTTATTTAAAAAGAGTATTTCTACAAATTTATCGCTTCAATTTACCTCATATCGAATTCCTGTGAATTCTAACAATACAGGCAATAAATTGTAGAGCACCGAAAAATTATTTTAGTCCTTTCAAATGAATAAAAGCTTAGGTTCCACTCACGAAAAATTACATCCGTTTACGCATCGGCTGCAGTAGCGTATGTTTTGTCTATTATTTTGACGTTTGACGTTTCACGGTGGCTTCGATGTGTCTTAAAATGTCTAAAATATTAAATACCAACACTTCACATATTCCAAAACACAGTTAATTAACGTTTTCTAGTAAAATCCTAGGGGTGACGGTCTTACCCTCAGTGCCGGGCTTACCCCCAGTACCCCTACAATCATTCCGAACCTATTTTAAATAGTTTGCATAAGATTTTCTCCAGCACGAAAAGTGCTTGAATGGATACAACTTTGGTTGATTTTTTTCGTTTGATGTTTACTCAAAGATTTTTCTGTGCTGAGCGGTATATTATAAATTCGTAAGACAGCTAGTTAATCACCGTCTCGTTTACGCAATTGAAATTGTCGACAGTCTTGGCATACTCATCGTGTGCTCATATAATTTGCACAGAACACTGAAGCATGTTGAAAAAAAACGGATGAGTTGTTTATTTTTTTCGCGCACTAAATGCAAATGCACACTGTGTGAAGAAAGCAAAATACGCAACATCATAAAGCTTGTATTGTGAAGAGTAAGCGCATAATTCTCCCGCAGAGAGACTTTCTCGATTGCAACTGATGAAAATTCTAGCTGGGGAAATTTATCTGACTATTTCCTTAATAACCTGTTCTGTAGCGTTTACGTAGGGCTCTGCGCTATACTTACTGTGTTATGCTCACTGAGTTTTTTTTAACTATCACGGTGCAGGTCTATGATCAATTCAGCCCAGACACAGTAAATTTACTCAACAGCACGCAGCTTTGGCTCGCCTACTCATGTGTGTAGTTATATTCCACACTCCCTACGCGCAAAGGCATCGCTCAATAAGGTTGTGCTTTTTTTCTTGCTCATCACAATGCCTACTAAAAAGCTGATGGGATGCAATTTATGTGTTGATAAATGCACAAAGATGAGTAAGTGGACAAGACTGATTGTCGATATTGATTCAAATCCGGGATGGCCTCAAGCCCATTTTCTTTAAAAAATTAAAATTGGCACCACTGCTTTAGCCGTTTCTTACCCTACTTCGCGGCGTCCAAGAATTGCAATAAGTCTGGAATCCTGGGGGGCTTACTCTCGAAATGATAGAAAATGGTGTTACTAGCATACTTTTGGTAACTCTAAAAATAATGTTTTCAACTGGCCCGATGAGATTTTTAAAAAGCGGTTCTCCTTATGTTGAATTCAAAAAACATGTCTAGTTGTATAACTTTTTGTAGACCTAATGCTTTTATATTTTTTGCAGGTTCCTTGTTTCGGTTTATTTATTGTCAATTTGTGTTACTGATTTTTTTTGTCCTTCGGAAAGGAGATTTTTCAAGCACTATCAAAGCTCAAACCAAAGCTATCACCAATGGGGAGTGGGATTCGGGTTTGAATATTTTGAAAAAAATTCGGGTACGGGTTAGGTTCGGGCCGGGTTTGGGTTTTGTTCAACACAACTATGTTTGCGACGCGTTTATTATATCTAAAGATAAGGGTGAGCGTGAACTAAGATTGAATCTTCCCGCTTATATTTTGGTTTAATTTCAAGTTTTTTTAATAATTAAGATAAACTTCTTAACTGAATTTAGTGTTCATTTAGAATTTTTTGTGATAAAATAAAAGTATTTTTTTCTAGAAAGCACTATTAGTTCTTTACAAAACGCAGATATGTGGTCCCCTTGGCTCTGTGGTTAGCGATGTCGATCGGCTAGCTTTCCTACACGGTTGTGATACCGGGTTCGATTTCCGATCCGTTCAAAGATCTTTTCACGGCGTATCGTTGTACTTATTTTACACATTAAAAATGTGTCAAAAACAATATCGATAACGAATTCTCCATTTAATCTAGTTGATCGAGATCGCCATAAGCCCCACAGGCTAGCGTGCAATTTTGTTGGGCTTCAAATGGTGAGTTGACAACCTGGAAGGAGCGTCAAACATAGCTCCGGCCCTCACAAGTTCCTATCTCACACCTCAGAATGCCGGTTGAAACATGAACACAACAGGTTGGTGCTCCCTGGGCAATGTTATAATCCGACAATAGCTAAGTGAGATAGTGCGGCAGAGGAAATGCTTCGCCAACCTGAGCGTCTGTTCACCAAGATTGTGCGGCTCAAAACAGCGTCTGCTCTCCATGTTAGGAGCGGCTGATCAACGTCCTGGTGTCAGCGTGGGACAGAGCTAACAAGATGGTCCTCCGGCGATACAGGGGGTTGCGGAAGGCCTAACGAGCCGCCCCGGAAAATAACATGTTACAAACAACGTAGGAGTTTGTTACTTTTTACGCGGATATTCTGTTTATGTGAATTTTGAGGTACTATATAGATTGAAACAATGATTAGTTATCTGAGAAATAATAAAACTATGATCACTCTCAACAGCAAAGCAACAGAATGTAGTTTTCGCAGTGTTAATTTTAAGCTCCTGCTGCTGTAAAACTTCATGAAACAGTACTTTTTAATGACATTGGAATGAAGACGGTGTAGTAAAAATATTTTTTTCGGAAATCAGCGTGACCAAAAAAATTGTTTGCCTTTTGGGCAAGACGGTCAGTTGTTGTGCGGGCAAAATGGACAGTTTGAAAAAACTACGTATTCTTAGCCTGTGAAATGAGACCCAAAGTCATATCGGTTTTCGAGACTGTTTTTATTTTCGTGAAAACAAATATAAAACCGCTATAATTAAATGGGTTTACATTAATATATGAAAAGAATTAGTTAACGTCGAGTTCCATGAATATCGTCTGTTTAAATATTGTGTTTTGAGCAAAATAATGAATGATTTCCTAAGGGTGACCGTTTTGCCCGTCGTTCCCCTAGCATTGAGCCTTGAGCCACTTCAAAAACCAACTTGCCAAATTCAAAGAAATAATTGATGAATTTTGTCCAGTCACATTAAAGTGATCTCTGCAAACTAAGTTAGACAACTTCTGTGGTCAGAATTGGATGTGTATTACCAGCATAATCAAAATAGTTTCAATATTTACCGTTGAAGTTTTATGTGCCAAATAACATTCATTGTGCAATATTCAAGAAAAGATATGATAAAACAAGTGTCCATTTCTCATTATTATTCTTTCTCATAATCTCGGTCATAAAAAAAGTGAAAACAATATCGTACGAAGTTGTTCAAACTATAGAATGAGAAGAAATTTGTATGACGTCTTAGTGCATTTATATATTTATATATTCTTTTGAAGGTTCTAAGCGCATCGGTAAATGAATTTCCCTCTAACTCAAAAGCAGATAGCCTAATAACATTTGTTATGACAGAACCAGCTCAAGACATATTTAGTACTAATCATGATAAATAATCAACGAGCTGATTTATTTTGGGCCATCCACATACCACGTGGACAGCTTTGGGGGGGGGGGAGCTAATGTCCACGGTCCATATAATTTTGTTAGAATTTATATGGGCAGTTGTCCACGGAGGGGAAGGGGGGGGGTCAAAATCGTTAAAAATCTGTCCACGTGGTATGTGGATGGCCCCTTTTCACTTTCCACCATAATTATATTTTTGAAACCCTAAAAGTTTTCGCATTTATCGTTTTAAAAACTTACTCAAACAATCCTACGAGGCATGAATGTTTTGCCCTGTCAAAATCAGCTTTTTGACAGTATTAATTGAATCAAATGCCAGAATCCTCCAGTAACGATTTTCTATGAACCTCAAGCCTGGACAAAACTCGGTAATAACGCGCGAAAAACGGTGTCTCGGTGTTTATTTTAAGCGGAATCTGAACCCTTCGACGTTGGACTTGATTAAAAAAACTAAATGTTTTGCAAAGTTTCGTCCAGACGGCTATGAAACGATTCGGATTGGAAACGTAAGAGATACAGGATTCTTCCCTCATCGGGGAGAAAGCCAGCAGCGTTGTCAAAACGCATGTCCGTAATTTCTACTTGAATTACACGATTTTTTTACCGAAAGCCATGAACCCACGAAAATGTCCTGAACACCGTTCGATCGAAATCGAATGACTAAAGGAGAGACGGAGGACGAAAAGAAATTGATAAGAAAGTGGCACAAACTGGCAAAATGTACCGGAAATGACTGTACAAACTCTGATGGAAGGCATCAATAAAAATGTCGAGCATTTGATCAAAATCCATCCCAACACGTATCAAATATATGTAAACTGATGAACACATACTGAACTACTGAAAATTTTTGATTTTGCTCCTATAACTAAGGCCGACTTCAGGGGGAAAGGGGGGACTAGGGGTCCAATGGGTCCCGGGCCCCCACAGAAGATTACTTCCAACAATTAATTCCGTGACACTTTGAAGAAATGGAATTTGGAAAAACTAACTAACTAAACAAGCCTCGATATTAGGGGCCGTTCACATTCCACGTGGACACAAAAAGCGTAATTTTCGACCACCCCGTCCCTTCTCGTGTAGAAGCGTGGGCATTTACCAACACCCACCCCCCTCCTTGTTCACGTGGACATTTTTTTACAACGAAAAATCGAAAAATGTTCCTTTCTGTGGGTAAACCACAGTGATTAAATAAAATGAATGTTAGTAAAAAAATAACAAAAACAATTTCAAAATCAGCCCGAAACCACCTAGATCATCAAAGCCATAAATGAAAAGAATCCCAGCAAAATTCAGCCTAAGAGAGCCGAGAAATGCACTAAATAAACAAAGAAGGGCAAAGCAAATGCCTTTACAATTCAGAAGAAACCGAAAGAAATATGATCACAAATTATGGCCCCTACTACAGAAGACGAGACGAGCGGCGAGTTACTCGTCTGACCTTTGCACAATGGTCGGAAAATTAAGATTTTCGGCCAAAATTAATTATTTGGTGTCAAATTGTTGGTTTTCTACTGTAACTGATTTCGTCACTTGAGAAAAGTGTTTTAGTGACAAGGGGCTGTCCATAAACCACGTGAATTGAGGCAAATATAATTATTTTTCGAAATAATAAAAAAAATCGTTAGTGTGTACAAACGAATAATTATACAAATTTTAGGTTTTTTCGATGTGTCTTGAACCAAATTGGTACGACATACGATGAATTTCGTTGATAAATCACCAAAAATTTCGAAACTTACATAAAATATGGAAAACTTTTAATCATCTTTTTCTACAAAAACGCAAATTTTCTGCAAACTTTTAACACTGATTCTTGAAGAGCAAAAGCAGGGCTTCCAGGCACACTATCAGGAACTGTGCTTACACGTGCTTACATTTAATGTTTTTGAAAATCAAAATTAGGAAAATTTCGCATATTTGCTACGTGGCCTGCGGTAGACTCTGCAGGGTTGAAATAAATTACTTTTTCAGTTTCATGGTGCTAATATAATGAGCTTTTAATTGTATGCAAACATACCATAACAGCTTTAATGGGATTTTATCTACTCCGACATATTCAGAGAAACTTTTTCCCCTAATTTTTGAGAAAGGTAACTTTGGAGGGGTTATTCAACATGAACCGTTCTATATATCAAGATTCCATTGAGAAATTATGAAAATATAGATCAAAAACTACAAAATGATGTGTTAAAAACATCCTGAATATGAAATTCGCATTTTGGTAATTTTGGCCACTTCTTTATATGGGGACCGTCTTATGTGCTTTGGTACTTTGGTATTGCAGATGGAGAGGCGGCTGGATTTCGGACAAGAAGCTCGTCTGTCACTTAACTGTTACCAGCCAAGTTTCATTCGCGTTCCCTAACACAACATTTTGCTCGTCTCGTTTTCTGTAATATTGAAAACCCTTTTAAACGAAAAAAAAACAACATTTTTGATTTAAAAATCCACTCTGAAAAGATTTTGATTTCCGAAATAGTTGTAAACTGTTAAAAAAAAACGTAAACATATCAGTGTCCAATAAGTGTTCAAAATAAAAAATACACAGCATACTGTTTGAAAACATTTTCACCAGAAAATGAAACAATATATAATGTTAATTCCGGGTATATAGGTAAATCATAAACATCAGGAAGACCTAAACAAATTTATCTTACGTCAGGAAAAGGTCGAATACCCCCCTAAAAATCGTAAAAATAAGATCATCCCGAACATATCTCCAACTTTTAGAAGTCAGTACGGTCAAAACTTTATATGATCAAAATTCAGCCAAAATGTCTTAAAACGTAAAACAGCAGAGAGACCCCAACAGAAATTAATCCCAAATTAAATAGAAAACTGTTCGAATGCGCAGAGAAACGCCTCTAAAACAAGAAAAAGAAAAGATGATTACTGAAATCAGTTCAAAATGATTAAAAAACGTAACTGATGTCTATAATAAAGGCAACAATGGGAATAATGGTTTATGACGTTTCATTACAGAAAAGATTGGCGATTTAACGCAAAACTAAAAACGACCGTACAACCTCTGGATTTGAACTTTAGAACTAGGAAAATGATGATAGAATATATTTTTAGCCAAGGCTGATACACACAGTAGACTGTTTTTAATGCGATATTTGCGTAAATGGATGTTCTTGGCGCCAAAAAGTATACAGCCAGCTGGTTAGAAACTTTCAACAGCATCTAGTAGACTGATTACTGTCAAGAAAATACATATGGGTCATTCCATACGAGGTGTACATGCCACTTGGACACGACCATCACGGATTTGGCTCAAAGCTGGGGGAATTATTCATCTAGGATCACTATGAAAAAATCCCAATTTTGGTGTCGATTGGAATACCCCCCGCTCTGTGCGACCCCCTTCTTTGTGACAAAGTCAGGCAATTTTTGTTCAAAATTCCGTTTTTCTTTTTCTTACAATTCATAGATGTAGGACCCATATGAAATTGCAAATATATGAAATCCGCTTTCGTTTCTAATTTGAGGTTATGTTCTTACAGGAGTTGGTAGGTACATAGCGTGTTGGAATTGCATTTTCTTAGTTTTAATCTACCGTTTAGTGAAAAAAAAATCTAAATTTTTAAAGCCTCCCGCTACGTAAACTCGTGATAACTCACTATAAATAGAATCTTGATAGGTTGATAGGCCAGCTGTCAGTCGAACAGTAATTTTAATCGTCTATCAAATTAAAATATGATCATAAATTAACCAAAAAAGGCTCTAAAATGTTTCGTAAAGAAGGAAAATGAGAAAAAAAAATCGTCTAAAATTATGTTTAAAAAGTTTTTAGAAAACGGATCAAGCAACATTTGCGAACACCCCCCACCCAATTTGTCCGCGTGGAATGTGCCCAGCCCCTTACATGGCTCGTACGACCCTTATTCGGCCCCGATGATAGGTATTGAAAATTTCGTTTATGTAGTTCGATAATCCGCGTGCAACAAAACAAATTTCACGAATAGATATGTGTCAGTGAAAAACGCGACAGACTACTCGTCTGAAAAAGTCAATTTGATGTCCTAAAAGTAAAGTAAATGGTTCAATTTGCGACAAATTTTCTTTCCTAATAATTTTGATGGCTCGACAGAAAACGTACTTTTGAAATTTGTAGTTTTCGATTTTTTTGCTTTCGTTCACGTTTATATTTTTGACGTAAAACTACGTCTCTCAGGAAGTTCGGCTACGTAGGGATGTAGAATGAGAATCTAAAACCGGAAAAAGTGAAAAAAAGTCCAATTTCAAATACTAATAAATCGGTCAGTCTTGGATGGATTTTCTTCATTCTTGCATCAATCGATTGGAAAATCTTCTAAGAATCCTCTCAAACGCGGCAAATTCTAATTTTATTATTCAAACTATTGTACTATTGAAAATGGTCAAGCCTTTTCAAAACAAAAAATTTGACCTCGGTCGACAGATTCATAGATCTAGTAATTCGAAATGTACTATCTGGCCTATATAAGAACCTGTTTCAGCCGAAACTGCTTATATTAGCTCTAGACAGCGACTGCAACAGTCCTTACTTAGCAACAGCAGCAGCAGTGCAGCGGAGAGCGGCCGCAGCTGTGGCAACCAGTGATGCCACATTTTCATCTGTATTTTGAAGCACAAAAAATCTTGTCACCTTGGTAAGATTTCAAAAAATTTGTATAAAAATCTGCATATGTACTGGACATATCCTTCTCGAGAAAAAAATACAATATAGATTGTTTAACATATATCCCGTGATTCATTCATGCACACGCTTACGCGTAGCATATAAATAAAATAAAACCTCCGACACGCTCAACAGCGTCTGAGTTCATTTTATTTTCAACTATATCAAAAAGTACCTCATGAAAATCAAAAAATCTGTATGAATCTGTATTATTTCCAGAAAATCTGTAATCTGTATATACAGATATCTGCATAAAATATACGTCAAAAATGTGTATAAATACAGATAAATCTGTATATGTGGCATCACTAGTGGCAACGGATAAAAGCAGCAGTTGCAGCGGGTATCAGCATCTATAGTGGCAGAGCCAGCTGATTCAGCGGTACTCTCTTTGTGCGAAAAAGTTGCCTCATTTCGACAACACAGTAACTTTCTGGAAAGCTGGCGTTCAAAATACATGAGCCGTCAAGTTTAGAGTGCTAAAACAGCTTTTTACTGTGTCACTATCACAAAGAATATCTTATTCCGACTGTCAGTGATAATGAAAAGATGTGATCAGCATCTTTTTCGATTGAATGAAAAACAGCAAATTGTCCTTTTCGGGATTAATAAAATATCTAACAGAAGAGTTAAAATGTTCTCTTAAATTAATTACACTTTTAAATAATAGTTATAACAGTTACAAATTTGACTTCAGTTCCATGCCTTAGAACGTACGGAATTATCCTTCAGTAATATGCTACACCCGAACAAACTGTCAAGATTAAGTTATCGCATAGTTAAGCCCCTTAAAAACTGCCAAGCCTGAATATGCAAGTAGCTATACTATTGAATATAGTCAATCCTTGTTGTAACGCAGATTCCGAATGATCAGATTGATCGTTATATGATTACTTTCCCAAGCACGGTCGACAGTAATTCGGAATGTACAATTTGGCCTATATAAGAACCTGTTTCTGCCGAAACTGCTTATGGGTCATTCCATACGAAGTGTACATACCACTTGGACACGACCATCACAGATTTTGCTCAAAGTTGGGGGGATTATTCATCTACTGTCTCTTTGGAAAAATCCCAATTTTGGTATCGATTGGAATACCCCGCGCTCTGTGGGACCGCCCTGTTTATTGCAAAGCCACGTATTTTTTGTTCAAAATCTCTTTTTTCTTTTTCTTACTATTCATAGACGTAAGATGTCCGAAAAATACTGATAGATGATTTTTGAAGAAAATAAACCAAGGAATCCAGATAAAATGTAAGTTTGAACCGAAAGTGTTGACAGATAAATTATTTTTGTATTTGAAAACTAAATTTACATTTTTCGGTCAATGCAGCCATTTTGATTTTAAATTTGATAATTTCATCGTATTCCTTGCAAAATTTCACATAAGAAACAACTATCATCCCGAGGTAATATGAGCCAATCTCGAGATATAACATTTTTACGCAAAAAAGTTGTAAACTTCGTAATTATTTTATTTTATAATTTATAGACGTAAGACACCCGAAAAATAGTGATAGGTAAATTTTGAAGAAAATAAACCAAGGAATCCAGAAAAAAATATTGTTTTTGACCGGAAGTGTCGCCAGATAGATTTTTTTGTATTGTAAAACTAAATTTGCATTTTTCGGCCAATGCAGCTAATTTCTTTTAAATTTGATGATTTCATCGTATTTCTCGGAAAATTTTACGTGAGAAGCACTTACCACCCCGTGGTAATATGAGCCAATCTTGAGATATAACATTTTTACGAAAAATTAATTACGAAATTCAGAACCATTTTCTTACGTAAAATTTTCCTAAAAATACGATGAAACCATGAAATTTAAAATAAATTTAGCTGCATTTGCCGAAAAATGTAAATTTAGTTTTAAAATACAAAAATTATCTATCTGGCAAAACTGCCAGTCAAAAATAATACTTTTTCTGAATTCCTTGGTTTATTTGCTTCAAAACTCATCTATCATTATTTTTCGTGTGTCTTACGTCTATAAATTGTAAAAAAATTAGTTACGAAGTTTACAACTTTTTTTCGTAAAAATGTTATATCTCGAGATTGGCTCATATTACCTCGGGATGATAGTTGTTTTTTATGTGAAATTTTCCAAGGAACACGATGAAATTATCAAATTTAAAATCAAAATGGCTGCACTGGCCGAAAAATGTAAATTTAGTTTTCAAATACAAAAATAATTTATTTAGCAACACTTCCGGTCAAAACGCGATCAACATTATTTCTCAAATAAAATTGAACAACAAGTGGCCCCCGTGGTTCTGTGGTTAGCGATATCGATCGGCTAGCTATCCCACACGGTTGTGATGTCAGATTCGATTCCCGAGGTCGAGGATCTTTTTGAGCTGAGAATTTTCTCGACTCAGCGCTGGTTTGATTGATTGATTGATTTCTTTTGAAGGGACTTTAGCCCCAAACGGTAATTCGTTCCTGACTCGCATCGTTGTATTTATTCTACAACACGCAAAATGTGTTAAAAACGATATCGATAATGAATTCTCTCAACTAATCTAGTTGATCGAGACCGCTCCAGGCTAGCGTGCGACATTGTTGTTGTTATGAAATTGAAGAACAATTGTCCTTAATAAGGACAACAAACAAATTATCGAAGATTTAATATTTTCTCGTTTTGCGATATTTTATGTTATTTTAATTTGCATGCACTCATACTATTGAAACTTCTTTGCATTGTATAGTGTTTGTTCCAAACCTGTTCAGTAGGGATGTTACGGATATCCGCATCCACAAATGCGGAACATCCGTATCCGCTTCATATTATTAAAAAAATATTGTTATTGAACAAAAATATCGCTTCATAAAATTTCGTAGAAAAATGTTCCTTTGTGTATTTACTGCTCGCTTTAATAACTTTTGCACTGGGGAGGGACATGGTCATGTGAAATAAGAAAAATAAAACATAAGGGATGCTACGGACATCCGCATGAATCTGCATCCGTAATCACATATCCGCATCCGCATCCGCATCCGCATCTACAGATGTCTGGAAAATCACATCCGTAACATCTTTGCTGTTAAGTGATGTATGTGCAAACTGAAATTCGGTAGCACTCCAACTCCTCTTATACACAAAATTTTAAACATATTCAATGCAAGGAATGTAACTAACAACCTTCTGTAGTTCTACGTCAACCTTGCGATCGTGGCTTTGCATACAACCCTTGTGATTTTTTTTATTTTTTTCTAACTGCATACTGTTACAAATATTAAAAACCTAAATTAATCCACCTAGCGGTAAGACCCAGCCTTTCTCCTTCGAACTTATAATTTGTTAAAATAGATTTACCTCAACACTTGAAAAATACACCTTGATTATTTCTGCTAGATTTGTTATTCATTCTAAACAACAAATTTTTGGTAGCCAACAGCACAACTATACCGAACATTTGAAATTTGACATATCATCGGCTTCGTGCAATACTGGCACAACTCAAAATTTTGCATTTTTGAGTTTTTGATGACAAACGATGCCAAATACTGTTAAGTTTCATCACACGAAATCCCATTTCGAAAATCACAAAAATTCAAGAGTTATGAGTAGAAGTGCCTTTGCTGAACAAATCGAAATTTCTCCATAAAGTTAGTAAAAATAAGGGTTTAACTTGAACAACGTGAGCACGTAATATGTGCATAATAGACCCAAAGGTGTTTAATAAGGATTGGTAATCTTAAACTTTAAAGTTTTCTTGAAAATCGAAAAATAAATTTTCGACGCAAATTTTCAAACGCGTTTTTCTCGAAACTATGTTTTTTGAGTTGTGCCAGTGTTGCACGAAACCGACGATATGAATATATATTAACACAGATACATGCAAATAACATTAAATTCTTTCAACTATATGATGCGAATTTGTTTTTGAATGTGGTATAATCGATTTGTACTCATATACTGCCTATAAATATTCAGATTCTTTAAGTCAACGTTAGTCAGTAGATTTCAAATAATGTATAATTAAATGTTGTTCCTTATACATTAATTTGAATGATCTTATCAGTGAAATTGAAATTCTTCAACGCAGTTGATATTACTGATCGTTTCTGAGAGGCATCCGATGAATGGCCAAATACCAATCAATATGGGTTCTTGAAACCTGGATTATACCCAGTGGCCAGAATCCGACCTAAAACCCAATTTTCAATCCAGATGACCACTTCTGGTTGCCTGATAATCAAAAAATTATAAAATCCATCATAAAATTGCCGAACTGCCTAATCTGGGTATTTCTATGGCGAAGATGGCGACAGTTTCCGATCAACATCCTAAAGTGACAAATATCATCCAATACGATTTGAAGAGGCGGTATGATACCCTGAGGCCATTAATCACCTTCAGACGCCATTTTAAATTTCTAGACAGTAGCTTCCGGTTTCTGGAAACCAGTCTAAAAGGGACAAACATTACCCAATGTGAGTTTTTCAGTACCCGGGATGATGCTCAGAGACCAGGAATCAACTTCATACTTCATTTTGAAATCCGAATTTGCGGCACCTGTTTTCTTAAAATAAGTTTTGTAATCTTTGAAAAAAGAGATTTTCAATATTTTTACAATTTAACACATAATGGATAAAATAAAAGTCCGATTACACTGGTCAACACAAGTGTTGCCCCGAAGGTCAAACTAAGAAAAAATGAAAAATTATAGCTTTTCCTGTGAATTTTTGTCTTTCTAGGGCAACTATTATGAGCTTTAGAGCAGCATTTTTTTCGATTTTGTCAACAAGTGTTATAATCAAATTAAATGGGTACCAATAAAGCAACTAAACCTCCAATTTAAAACTAAGATTGTTGAAATCAGTGATGCCATCTTTGGCAAAACGAATAAATTTGATAAAGTTTTCTGAACACGTTTCTTTTCATAACCTTCGAACTACATATTCAATCACCATAAAATTAGTTATTTAGGAGTTTTGAAGACAGAGTCCGTTCATTTGATTCCTATTTTGTTCAAATCGGTTGTGTAGTTTCTGAGATAATGGAGTTTCATAACTTTTACATTTCGATACATAACAGACAAAGTTACAGTCCGATTATAATAGAATTCACTAGAGTTTTATCAGGCAACTAGACCTTTCTATTGCAACTTATTTTGTGAAAATCGATCCATCCATCTCTGAGAAAAGTGGGTGAGTTCAAACAGTCTTAGAAACTTGTTTCTTGTCATAGCCTGATTTCATATTATTATACATAACGGACACAGTTAAAGTCCAATAACAATAAAATTCAATTGGGTCTTATAGGGGAACAAGACCTTCCATATGACACTAATTTTGTGAAAATCGGTCCAGCCATCTCTGAGAAAAGTGAGTGAGTTTAAACAGTATTTGAGACACGTTTCTTTGTATAACTTTTGTATTACAAGTCCAATCATTATAAAATTATTTCATAAATGGTTCAAAAAACAAGCCCGTTCTTTTGATACCAATTTTGTTCAAAGCGGTTCTGTATTTTCTGAGATAATGAAGTTTTGTGATTTTCACATTTTGATACATAACCTCGAAACTAAAAATCCGATTACAATAAGATTCAATAGGGTCTTTGGGACAACTAGGCCTTTCATTTGCAATTAATTTTATGAAAATCGGTCCAGCCATCTCTGAGAAAATCGAGTGAGATTGGGAGACCGTTACATACATACACACACACACACACACACACACACACATACAGAAAATGCTCAGCTCGTCGAACTAAGTCGATTAATATACGAGATTCGACCCTTTGGAGCACTTTTATACCTTTGGTTTTTTCAGTGATTGCTATACCTTTATAGGAGAAAGGCAAAAACGGAAACATTTTGTCTTCTGATTAAATACTAATAAAAGTGCTTTAGATCAGCATTACGACAAAATCGAAAAAAAAAAATCACCAAACACCTTGGGCACCTCATCCGGTGGAAAGACGTACAGACGAAAACAAACCATGACGCCAGTAAACATCGCAAACATGCTAATTCGACCCGCAGATACCCGGAGAGCGCGTGCTACAGTGCTAGAGCTCATGTCGATGGGTTCCGTGTAGAGGTCCAAGCATTCTCCCACCCTCGCGCACCTTCCGCGCGCTATCGAAGGTAGCACATTCTGCGGCAATCACTTTGGCCCGTAGCTGGAAACATAACGGTGCCTGGATAATCTACATAATTGCAGTACAACATAGAGAACATTCTTCACGCCCGTCCTGTGGTCTACTCCCTCCCTTCTCTCGGGGCTGACCCTTGCTAGTTATGTGTGTTTTGGATTAGAGTTTCTCCATCAACCAGGAGGAGAACCAGAACTGGTCGGTAACTGACAGCCGGAGAGAGAGAGAGACCCGGACGTTCGAGAGCACACTATGATTATGATTTAGAAAATGTTGCTTGCCGAGCGGTTCGCGAGATAAATCGCTTGCATTGCGCGATGTGCGGAGATTCGCCGTAAATGTAGGCTTACGCCAGCCTCCCGACAGGGTGGTTGGAAAATAATCTCAAGAAGGTCACCGCTGCTAGCATCCGTGAAATAGGTTTCGGAGTTTGGCCTATCTGCTCTTCCATTCTGTAGTTCATTGAACGGATGTCAAGAAGCGTTTATTTAATTTGCAGTTTCGTTCAAGATCACGGCGGGGAGATTGTTTATCACCTAATCTGTTCTGTTCTGGTGAAGTTCTGCCGAACGATACCGACTAATTGAAGGCCGCCGGCGGGGAACGGCGCGTGCGGGGAAAACTCGTTGAAAAGATCATTAATTTTCGATGCGCTGACATTGGCATTAGAAGCGTTAGAAGAGGTGCGCTGAAAAAAAGATTGTTGTTATTTTCTCATTTTGTTATTGAGCAGCACAGGGTTGTTGTTTGCCTTCATCATCACATCCAGGTATTTTGCTCTTCCCGTAACGGGACTCGGTTTCACGTTGAAATGGCCACGGGAAGGTACCACTACGTCACATCACATGGAGTTACGGAATCAGGCACCAAGTGAAAGCGAGGTAGCGGCGTTCCCCCATGACCGATGGGCGATTTTCCTTGGGACTTTCGTCTGAAGATTTGATCTGCAAGAGAACAAAAGAAAAATGTTATTAAGCAACTGCCAATTCTAAGCAATAAATGGTTTTTCAATGAAATAATGGACCAATTTCGCATGAAAAAAACTACTCCACTCCATGATAAAATTTCGGATCATGAAACATAAACCTAGCATCAAAGTTGCTACCACGCAAAGCATTTAATTAACGTTCAGAGCTGCCGCATAACGACCGTGTTTATGAAAAAAAATGATCGCGATGATCGCTTCGCGCTGAAGATCATCTCATTACGATAAATTGCAGGTTGCTGAGAATTCTTCTTCTGGGCCCAATTCACCATGGCCTAGCGGGGTGATGCTCCGTGCATATTTACCTGCTAACGGAGTGGAGTTCAAAAGCTGCCACTCGAGAAGGTGTCGATCGGCTTTTCGGCTGATTGACGGCGGTTTTTTGCGGATCGCATGCCGTGTACTCGAGCGGGAATGGCAACCTGTTAGGGTCGGTTGGAATTTGAACAATGAAGATAATTATTTGAGATCTTGCGGGTGTTTTTGTTTTTGTTCGACACAGCGAGCGAGATCATGATCGTTTTTTTTTCTCTTGTAGCTCACGCGAGGTGTTTGAACTATTAATGAAATGCTATGTGCAACCAAAAATCAGAGCCACGCTGCTGTGTGCTTGTCATCAGGCGAAGATTTACACAAGCTCAAGCTGACCGATTTAGGACCGATCGAATAAACCACTTCAAAACTCTGCAGCTGTCCTTGTCAGTACGTGTTTTCATCCTCTTCAGTGCGTCTTCTTCAATGTAGTCATTGAATCGTGAATGTGTAATTTGATCCAAACTTCCGAGCAATCTATTTGAGGATCATACCGCAACCAAAAATGGACATCGCAAAACCTGTTAATATGCGCTCTGAGCCTGAACAACGAAATCAAAACAATCACAAAACCTTGCAGTTATGTGCAGACTTAACTGAAGAAAAATAAGCATGACGGAACCCAGCTGGACCAGTTTAGTTGGAAAAAGCCGTTGTCGCTAATGGCCAACTGCGTTCAAACTTCTCTACTCCCTCTCCTCAACATACAACATACTTCACTGTTTGATTTGAGTCAGTTGAAACTGTTTGTTGCGCTTGTGAAATTGGGTAATATAATTTGATTGCCCCGAACTTATCGCTAAATTTACGAAACGTTGATTTTTTTATACTTCACTATATAACAACAAGAACCAACTAAGAACCCATGCTCTCCGTGAGCCATATGTGTTCCGGATTAGAACGTTGTTTGTTGCACTCAGCAGCAGTAGCAACCTGCAGTTCGGTTTTATGTTGCTGATGGTATCAAACCATCGGATGAAAAATAACGAGCTCAAAACATGCGCTAAAACTCGAAGACTGCATTATTTTAGTGTTCTGAGTTGCTGTTTTATTGCTGCCACCAGTATACTATATTTGTTTCATGACTCAGTGTTAATAGTAAGGATTAGATCTGGTTTCGAAGTCGTTGCACAAGCCCTTCATAATTTTAATTTAAAAGTTAAAGACATTTCATATATTGATAGTATTGAAGGCTGCCAATTTGTAATACGAATGGCATCGAAACTGTGATTTAGTAATAAAGAATCTGTACATCATTGATTTTGAAACCGACACGAAACGCTGTGAGTCGGAGTGACAACATAAAAGATTACTAGAGCATGCAAGCTTTTAGTTAACAGTTCTGTAAAGGTGAGTAATCTTGTAAAATCAGTAAATCCCTTGTTCACTTGCAAGCAGAGTTGCCAATAAAATTTTCGATTAAACTGGAAAAAGGCTTAAGAAAAAACTGGAAAAAACTGGATTCCAAATAAATTTAAAAAAAGCAAAAAAATGATTGTGATTGTGCTTTTCAGTTATGGGGACTGAATCCAGTGACAGTTTTTTATGAAGCAACTGAATTCTTCGCAAAAAATGACTCATTTTAATCAGAACTGTTTTGTTTCGGGCTTACATTTTGTTAAAATTATGGACTGAAAAATTTCCTCTAACAGCAGTGCAATTTAAAATTACGCAATCAATCTATCTTAAAATTAAGAAAATAGAGCAAAATTTTCTTCCGTTACATCAGTGAAGTTTAAATTTCAAGTTCTAATAATTTTTTTACGGCTACACAACAGAAAATAAACAGATTTTTTTTTCATGGTCTGGTAAAATCTATTTGTTTGGTTTTATCTCAGCCTTCAATTTGACCGTGTTTCGTGCGAGAAGATAGCATACTGAGAACGCTGTTAAGAATTGTCAAAGTAGTTTATCAATCTACAATATTTACGTTTTAAAAATATTTTCGAAAATCAATCGGAGCTTCAGTGAATAAAAAACTGGATAAAACTGGCAAATATCTGAAAAACTGGAAGATTTTGGAGGAATCCAGTTTAAACTGGAACATTGGCAACCCTGCTTGCAAGAGTCCGTCGCTTCAAAAAATTTTTAATGCTTTTGTCGACCAGTGGTCAACATAGGCTTTCGTCGGTTTTACCATAGAGCACAAACTAGAAAAAAACCTAAATTAATCCACCTAGCGGTCAGACCCAGCCTTTCTCATTCAATTTTTTATTTGTAAAAATAGATTTACATGAATGCTTCATCAATCCAATAAATGTATATTCACTCTTTAGGTTCTGAAATATTGATGTTGTAATCTTTACATATAAAAATGCAGTCAAGTCTGTCTGTCTGTCTGATCCATATAGGCTCGAAAACTACCGAACCGATCGACGTGAAAATTTGTATGTAGGGGTTTTTGGTGCCGATAAAGGTTCCTATGATAATTTGAGACCCCTTCCTCTTCTGGAAGGGAGGGGTCCCATACAAATGCAACATAAATTTCTGCACAACTCAAGAACAAACCAAGCATGTGGATGTTTTAAGGGGTAACTAATATGTCCATAATAGTTGGATGAAACACAAATTTGTGCACATCTCGAGAACTAATCAACCAAATGGAACAAAATTTGGCAGGTAAATGTTTTTAGTGGTAAAAAATATGTACATAATGGTTTGAAACCCGAATCCCTCTTCTATAAGGGAGGGATCCCATGAAAATGAAACACAAATTTCGCACAGCTCAAGAACCAATCAAGAAAATACAACCAAATTTGGTATGTGAATGTTTTTAAAGGTAACATATATGACCATAATGGTTTGACGCCCCTCCCTCTTCTGGAAGTACATGTTTCTTCACAAATTTTTGCACATCTCGCGAACTAATCAACTAAATGGAACCATATTGACAGGTGAATGTGTTTATATTTGTTATTTGACTTTGATCATATCCTATGGCCGATTCGTCGTGCATTTGCAGACTTCAAACAAGGAATCAATGAACTTGGAACATTCAAATAATACGACACCACATTTAAATTATGTTGAGGCCACATATATCCATCAAAGCAGGTATAGTTTTAAATAGTCTTTGAATTTCTCTTCTTTCCATAACTTTAAAGCTACATATCAAATTGTTATGAAATTTGTTATTTGTAAGTTTGAGAGATGACTCGTTCGTATGGCACTAGTTATGTTCAAATAAGTCATGTAAACTTTGAGATAATAGACTTTCGTTGTTTTATTAACAATTTAATACATAACGGTTGCTTAAGTTCGATTATAATCAAATGAAAGGGGAACGTGTAGGGCAGCCAAACATTTAAACCACCTGTTCAATCATAATTCATCAGTTAACCCTTAACTAGCCCGCTCATCTGATAATAATAATCAAATCGGTTGTGTAGTGTCTGAGATAATGAAGTTTCGTGATTTTCACAAGTCGGCACATTACAAATGAAGTTACAGTTCGATTACAGTAAAATTCAAAAGGGGCTTCTGAGGCAGCTAGACCATTCATTTGACACTAATTTTGTGGAAATCGGGTCGGCCATCTCTGAGAAAAGTGAAGGAGTCCAAGTAGTCGTCGGAATATGTTCCTTTGCATCGCTGGATTTGACATTTTTAAACATAACAGGCAAAGTAATAGTCCGACTGCAAAACAAATCAATAGGGTCTTATGGGGCAATTAGACCCTCCATTTGACACTGATTTTATGAAAATCGGTACAGCCATCTCTGAGAAACATGAGTGGGATTAAACAGTCTTCAGAACACGTTTCTTCTCATAACTTTTGAACCACAAGTTCAATCTTTATGAAATTCAAAACTTAAGGGTTTTCTAGGTAGCCCGTTCTTTTGATACCAATTTTGTTCAAATCGGTTGTGTAGTTTCTGAGATATTGATGTTTCATGATTTTCACATTTTTAAACATAACCTCTAAACTGAAAATCCGATTACAATAAAATTCAATAGGGTCTTATGGGGCAACAAGACCTTTCATTTGCAATTAATTTCATGAAAATCGGTCCAGCCATCTCTGAGAAAAGTGAGTGAGAATAAAAATCTGCACATACACACACACACACACATACACACACACATACAGAAAATGCTCAGCTCGTCGAGCTGAGTCGAGTGAAATATGCCATTCGGCCCTTTGGAGCACTTTTATACTTTCGGTTTTGCAAGTGATTGCTATACCTTTCTAGTAGAAAGGCAAAAAGATTATAGTGTAATCCCCATTCCTGTGAATTTTAGTGTCCCTATTCGCCTCGGAAGTGCGTCAAGTCTTTTAAACTGAAGTTCTCTAGCATTTCCGAAGTGACTAGGGGCCCCAAGATTTACAAAGGACACATAATTATTAGTGTTTCAATTAGTGGAAAATTTATGCTAGTAAAATGCGGAATACGAGGGTGGTTCGATAAGGTACTTGGCCTCTCCGCCGGAATGCGCCACTATCGCAAGAGAGATTTACTATCGTGTTTTAAATTCTCTTAAGGCCTAAGCACAATGGACGCTTGCGTTGCGTCGACATTAGTTTGACAGAAAATGCACGGACTGACTATCCAATTGCTGCAAACGCAGCCGCAACGTATCCATTGTGTTTAAGCCTTTAGCCCAGCGGTTCTCAACCTTTTTTTGTCCACGTACCCCTTGGCGATGCTTTCCAAATCGATTGAAGCCAGGGGCACAGATAAACAGACGTGCCAATCGATGACGATTTCATCGACCAGAAAAATAACGATAATTTTGAAATTTTGCTTAGTGAGCAATAATGCCGCTAGTGTCGCTATAAGCAAGCGTGCCTTTCGATTATCAAAGACAAAACCCATCAGTAATGACGCTTGTGTTGATTTAAGCAAAGACAACAACCGTTTTACGAAAACAAGTTAGTAGACAATAAGCTCACATTGTGGCGCATGAGTGTAACGTTTCGAATAAGGACGAAGATTTTTCAGGATTTTTGTTGGAAGAGGCACGTCTGTTTGTCTGTGCCAGGGGTTTGAATGTTCTTGCAGAGTGGGAGAGAGTAATGTTAGATCATGGTGTGGTAGTCCGGTTTAGGTTTCAAATTGAACTATGATTTGTTTCAGTCATGTTTTAAAAACAAGTTCGAATAATAAATAAAGTTATATAAAGCAAAATTGCTTTGTCCGGTATTACTGATTATTCTTTCGCGCACCCCATAAAGCCTTTCGCGTACCCCTAGTAAAGCCCTAGAGTTGAAGTTTGGGCGACTGTCACTGAAAAGTTCCAATCAATCTGTCAAAACTCGTTGGAATCGAACAAAAGGATGTTTGACATGTCAAGTTTGTCTTAAAAGATGGGAAGTATTGTGATTCAGCAATAACAAAATGCGAAAAAATTTTATGTTTTTTTTTTATTTTATGTTTTTTTTTGTTACAATCGAGTTCCATGCCTAGAAACTCGATTGTAACAAAGAAAAACATGAATTTTTTTAAATGGGTACAAAAAGTCATAACGCCATAGACCTCCTTTCAATTGTCTCTGATCTTTTGCTTCTGATTAATTATAAATTTTTTTTTTCTTACTGTAGACAACTGGATGAGATTCTGAGTTACTACGGCTGTTGATGATACATGGAATTTCCAACGGACATTAGGTAGCTTGTTCGGAATGACCGTAATCAATAGACATGTTATCCGGTGTCTCATGTATGTGATTGATACTAGGTGAAAAAATCCAACAGAAAAATCTGAAATATAAGCAATAAGCATTGTTGAATAGTCTCAATTTTTTCAATTTTTTGGTGAGCCAACCTGATTCGCGTCAAAGTTGAAACTGACGATCCCCATACTTCCGTTTCGGATGTTATTGGTTTTTTAAGTGTCATTTATAAGAAAGACCCAATCACAGTTTTATATGTTTGATTACATCAGAACAATGCAAAACAAGTTTGGCTGTGAAATTGGACCAGTTTTCCCAGAAGTTTCTATTTCGCACTTCTTGATTTCTTAAATTGTACAAATTGTGGGAAAAAACGACACACAAGACTAGTTTTTTCAAATATTAATTGCTTCTTGTGATTCATGTTCTTGTTCAGTTCAATATATTCTGGCCGGACTTTTTCACACCTCGGGAACATAACCAGACCGTTACCTGGCCCGGACGACTCTGTTCCGTTTCGGTTCGAAATAAAATCGGACTATAAAAATTGTAGTCTGACCGGACTACGGACTGGGCATTCCACGCTCTACCCGATCTGATGGTAAACACTGATCAAACAATGCCTATCGTAAAATTTAGAATTTGGGCTGACGGTTGAATCGCTCCATTTTCAGAATATTTTTTCGTGAATATATCAGTGTCGTTGGTTGACATCGATTCTAAACGTTGCGATTCTCGAAGCTAGATTTCTTCAATGCATTCGTTGCTTCAGAGTAGAACTTTTTAAAACTTTCTTCTGTCCTTAGTTTTTCGATCGCACATGGTCGCACCCTCAAGACACTTGAACATTTGAAGCAAATAGGTGGAAGATACACAGTTTCGCTAATCAATAGCGGTCTTCACGTCGTGCTCGAATATAAATAACCAGCCGTAATCTGTGTATCAGGGTGCCAATGAAAATGGATTTTTCGAATTTCGTTTAGCAATAGGGCTCAAAAGTTTCGTCTTCTCAAAAAAATCCTCAGCTCTACCGCTAAACGAAATTCGAAGGTCAATTTTTTCTTATATGTTTCATTGGTCCCAGCTCAAAAATTTTTAAACGCCAGAGTTTTTTTTTCAAAAATTTTTTTTCGATTAACTACACCAGATCTTGACGTTTCTAAATTTTCAAGGCATTTGGCATAAAAAAATCGATGTGCATTTTTTCATTAGTCGAAAAGTAGAAACATTGATCAATTTGAGGTACGTATTCCCAAAGTCCGATTTAGCTGAAATTTTGCATGGGGACTTTTTTCGAGATAGCCAAACTTTTGAACCCTACCATTAAACGATATTCAAACATCTCATTGGCGCCCTGCTGTATATCTTGCATTACTCGTCAATGGAGGTGAGTATTTTTACGGATGGGTATGAATACAAAGTAGATGTACGAAACTCTTACTCAGTTAGAGTAAAAATGGCTGAACTTGCGTAAGAAGCTAGTCCCTTGAAACTCAATTACACTATGTAAACCTGCTTATTTAGGTTAGCAAACTCAATAAAATTTGCAGATTTTTGAAGTAGAATACTTCTCTCAGGAAGTTCGGCTACATAGGGATGTGAAATGAAAATCTAAAACCGGAAAAAGTGAAAAATATGTCCAATTTCAAATGCTAATAAATCGGTTAGTATTCGATGGATTTCCTTCGTTCTTGCAGCAATAGATTGGAAAATCTTTTAAGATTCTCCCCAAAAGAAGATAATTGTAATTTTATTATTCACACTATTGTACTATTGAAAATAGTCAAGCCTTGTCAAAACGAAAAATTCGCCCTCTGATTGGTCGTTATAAGATTGCTTCCCAAGCACGGTCGACAGAATCATATACCTTGCAATTGAATATATGCTATTTGGCCTATATAAGAGCCAGTTTCAGCCGAAGCCGCTCATATAGTTCTAGACAACGACAACAGCAGTCATCTCTTAGCAGCAGCAGTAGGAGTGCAGTGGATACCAGCGATGGCGGATAGCGGCCACAGCTGTGGAGTAGCAATGGATAGCGCACTAGTTGCAGCGGATCTCAGCATAGACAGCAGCTGGGCCAGCTGATGCAGAGACAGTGGATACCAATGGCAGCGTATAGCGGCCACAACTGTGGCATGGCTACGAATAGCGTAGCAGTTGCAGCGGGTATATCTGATCATGAAGCATTTATGTAATAATTGAATGAAATTTGCAATTGCAGCAATCGGCCTTTTTCAAGGCTACTAAATATTTTTGGAAGAGCATAATGAATGGTTATCAATAAACTGCAACTGAAGTTTGATGCTGTCTGCAAATGCACAGCAGTGTGATGTTTATCACGATTTGTCGATACTGTGCATAACAAGCGGTATATACGAAACAAATCCGATTTCAAACAGAAAAGTTCGGCACGTTCTGTTCACGATGCTGAGTCTGTTTTATAAAATTCACAACACTTCATTAAGAAGGATGTAACGCCTTGAAGAAGACGGTTATGGTTAGACATCATTGCAGAATTTCGACCTTCATACTCATGTCTACCATCGACAATATCAAACACGCAACAATTTGCTTCCATGCGACACGGGGACGGGAACTTTTTTTTTCTTCCAAGCCGCACAACACGACACAATACATTTTATTTTGTTACCCTAATGAGAGCTCTACCGGTCCAGCACGACAGAATGTCCACAAGAAATCGTTTTTGTACATTCGTTTTACGAAACTGAGAAAATCTGTAGGAAATGAAAATAATGGCGAGTCCAGAATGAATGAGATGTATTTTTCGTACATGAGTATTACGACATACGAAATAAAATTTTTCGAACGTTGTAGAATGGTATAGCTGGAAATAATTTAGCCACACCTATTTTTCCAGTTATATCATTCTACAACGTTCAAAAAATTTATTATGTCAGAGCGGATATCGCACGCTATCTGACCATGAAACTTTTATGCAATAATTGAATGAAAATTGCAATTGCAGCAATCGGCCTTTTTCAAGGCTACTAAATGTATTTGGAAGAGCATAATGAATGGTTATCAATAAACTGCTACTGAGGTTTGATGCTGCTGCAAATGCACAGCAGTGTGATGTTTATTACGGTTTGTTGATACTGTGCTTAACAACTCCGATTTCAAAATGGCTGACACGCAAGCAACCAGGTTATCTTTCTTGTAAAAGTATTCTACTGCAACCTTGCGGTCGTGGCTTTGTACACAACCTTCCTGTGATTTTTTTCTTTCAATAGGAAGGTTTTTAGCAACAGGCTGGCTCGTCACTGTAAGACAAAAATTATAAAGTATATATCCCTGCTTTCTTTCAACTATACGCACATTAGCTTGTCGCTTTTGATGGCGAACACAGTAGTCGTGTTATTGTGTGGTGATATAAAATTGTTAATTTGCGTGTGAAATAGTGAAGTGATTCACGATGAATATATTCTAACGTGTTTCGGTAGTGAATCTACACAAGGCTAAGTACAAGAACAGTTGCTTTAAGCAGCAAGTTCGCGTTAAAGTTTGATAAAATAAAATCCCCCCCGGCGCTTTCACAGCAGCGGTGGTGGCGATCATTTTTTTCTTGCCTCTGTCTCTCTTCTCTGCATGCTTGTTGGTGTAGCGTCCCGCGTTTAACCTGTATTGTGTCATGATTTGCTGCGGCTGTAGTTCGGCAATTGTTTCATCAGATTTGCCGTTGAAAGGTGTGGGCTTTAACTGTGCACGTTTGTTTCACTACAAGTGCACCGGGCTCACCAAGGCGACGGCAAAGATGATTACAGACAACGATAATCTTTGCTTCGAGTGTGATGAGTGTTTATCAAACCAGTGTTGTGGTGGGCAACATTTGACTCCGGACGTGAAGCGTATCGAAGAAGAGATGCAGAAATTATCTTCTCTCTCTGATTCGGTCATTCAAATGCGGGATCAAATTGCTACCCAGATAAACAGCGCGTTAAACATCGGTATGGAACAGTTGAGATTAAATGTGAATGAGTCTCTTGAAAAATTATTTAGTGAGAAATTTGAAAAATTCAATAATTCGATTTTGCAATTAAATACGCATCAGAATATAGCTGCCATTAATAATGCTCGCGCGCGGAATGGGACGATTCCTTCTGAATCGGACCAAATCGGCAAAAAGCGTAGAATTGAATACGAAAATAATGATGAGGTTTTTGATGTCGGCGCAACTTTTGCGCAAGTTGTTAAAAGTCGCGGTAAAAAAAGTCAAATTCAAGTAACAATAGTAATACTAATATCGGTTTGAAACCGGTTAAACCTAAAACTCGTCCGGTTATTGTGATTAAACCCAAAGAGTCCAAACAACCTTGCGAGGAAACTCGGAAGTTTTTAAAAACTAACTTAGATCCAAAAACACACAAAGTTAGTAATTTCAGGAACGGTGAAGATGGTTCCATAATTGTCGAATGCGCCGTTGGCGAAAATATTGATTTAGTGAAAAATGGCATTCAAAGCAATCTGGGTGAAAAATACAATGCTGTTGTTCTCACGTCGGTGCCTAGATTGAAAGTGGTGGGCATGAGTGAGAATCTTTCTCCTGATGTTTTCATTGACTATTTAAAGAGTCAAAATGATTGCATCACAATCAATGATGTAAAAGTAGTTAATATGTACGAAAATCCATGCTTCACCTATAACAAGTATAGCGCGGTAATTGAAGTTGATTTAGAAACGTATGATAATATGTTATCTGCTAAGCAAGTAAATGTAGAGTTTGATCGGTGCTTAGTATTGCCCGCGATAAATGTGCTAAGATGCTTCAAATGTGGAGAATTTGGACACAAGAGCATGGATTGCAAAAATTGTGATGCATGCTCTAGGTGTAGCCAAAACCATTAGACATCTGAGTGTACATCTACTGTATTGAAATGCGTCAATTGTGTAAAAACGAATAGAGAGCGTAAAACTAATTTGGACGTCAACCATGCCGCTTTTAGTTCAGAGTGTTTAATTTATAAAAGACTATTCGAGCAAAAGAAAAGCAGCCTGCGTTTCAATAAATAGCAAACAAGTTCCAACGAGAATGTGAATAAGTTTTATTTTTTGTATTTTAATATTGTGGGGTTGACAACAAATTACGTTGCATTACGTCAGATTGTTGAAGATAAACGTCCACTTTTGGTGTTTTTATCAGAGACTCACATTGTCGATGATGAAGCATTTGAACAATATAGTATTCCGGGATACAGTGTTGCTGCTTGTTTATCACATTCTAGGCAAACTGGCGGTGTTGCTATTTATGTCAGAGAATCAGTTCAATTCCAGCTTTGTCATAACGAAGCTAAGGATGGTAACTGGTTCTTGGGCATTACAGTAGTTGGTGGCATGAAGGTGTGCAATTATGGTGTTTTGTATCATTCTCCTAACGCTAGTGACCATCGTTTCCTTGAAATATTGGAAAACTGGCTTGATGAATTTCTTGATTTGAGTAAATTAAATATAGTGATGGG
Source organism: Wyeomyia smithii (assembly GCF_029784165.1). Classification (NCBI taxonomy): domain Eukaryota; kingdom Metazoa; phylum Arthropoda; class Insecta; order Diptera; family Culicidae; genus Wyeomyia; species Wyeomyia smithii. The sequence continues at coordinate 229,480,090 of NC_073695.1, read as the reverse complement.
CGATTTCAATACTAACTGGCGAGATGATGCAAATTAGAATCATTTGAAGCGTTCAGTTGAGTCTTTCAATTTAAAGCAAAGTGTAGATGAATATACGCGTATTTCCCAGCGGAGTAGAACTTTGATTGATCATGTTTATTGCAGTTTTGATTCGATTCGTTCAGTTACGAATTCTGATATGAAAATAACCGATCATGAGACATTAGTAATTAATGTTCTAGAATACTTGAATAATAGTAATGATTCAATAAAATTGAAATGCTGGAGAAAATATTCGAAACAGGCTGTTTCGAACCTTGTTGAGAGAAGCTTGGGTTTTCCAATCGCGACCGGTAGTTTAGATGAATCTGCAGCTGTTCTTAATAACATTTTGAAGACGTGTACGAATCAATTAGTTGAACATAAATTTGTTTCGCTGAAAAACTCGAACAGCTGGTATAGTTTGAATCTTTTGTGCCTAAAGCGCAAGAGAGATAAACTGTACAAAAAGTTTTGTAGATCAAACAATCAGAATCATTGGATTGAGTACACGTTCGCGCGTAATAAATATTCACAAGCGATCAAAAAGAAGCGTTGTGAATATATCCAGAGAAAGATTGTTCAACATCAAAATAACAGCAAGGAGTTATGGAAAATTTTGAAATCTTTGTTAAAACCTAGTAATTGTAAACCGCGGTCCATAACTTTTGAAGGCACATTAGAACATTCAGAACAAGTTATTGCATCTAGATTTAATGATTATTTTGTCAATAGTGTTTCATTGATCAATCAATCCATTGAATTGGTCGAGGAACCCGACGAAATAAAACAGCCGACTAACAGTAGTTGTACATTTGATGGTTTTCACCCAATCACGTTAGATGAACTGAGAAACATTTGTTTTTCATTAGGTAAAACGGCTGGAGTAGATAATGTAAATGCTAGAGTTATTCAAGATTGCTTCAATGTCATTGGTCACACTTTGCTGGACCTCATTAATGAATCGTTGCAAACAGGGCACGTGCCTTTGGTGTGAATCGTTGGTTGTTCCGATTCAAAAGGTTGCTGGAACGATTAAAGCCGAAGAGTTTCGTCCCATCAACACGTTACACACATTAGAAAAGATATTAGAACTAGTTGTTAAAGGCCAGCTTCTAGAATATTTAAATAGTAACTCGTTGCTAATTCCGGAACAATCAGGCTACCGGGAAGGCCACTCGTGTGAAACCGCGTTAAACTTAGTACTAGCAAAATGGAAAGATAATTTTGAAAATAGAGACACAATATTTGCTGTTTTTATTGGATCTAAAACGCGCTTTTGAGACAATTTCTAGGCCCTTATTGTTGAACACAATCAAGCGCTTTGGAATTTCGAGTACTGCATTCAGATGGTTGGAAAGCTACTTGTCTGACAGAACTCAACGGACTGTTTTTAATGACTCTGTTTCTAGTCCCGTGGAGAATGATCTTGGAGTTCCACAGGGAAGTGTATTAGGGCCCCTTTTGTTTATTATGTATATAAATGACATGCGACGAGTTTTACGATTTTGTGATATTAATCTTTTTGCCGATGACACCGTGGTGCTAATTACGGGAGTCACGTCGCGGTGAAATATATTTCACTCTCACGCTCACTTCACTTTTTTAGACCTATTCCCGATTCCACCTCAAGTGAGGTGACAAAAATCACCTCCGTGGAGTGAGATTGACAGTGAAGTGAAATTGAGAATAGGACAAGTGAAATGAGATTGTTTCCCAGCTCAAAAATGTCTAAGTCGCAGAAAGTCGTTTTTTCCCGTTTTTTTAGATAACACCAGATCTTGACGTGTTCTGCATTTCTAAGACATTCGGCATCAAAAAAATGTTTTTTTCGGTATCGAAAATTTCCTGAACTAGTTTACATTTTTTTCATCGGGCAAAAAAATGAAAAATTGACCGCTTCAAGGCACGGATCAAACTCTGATTCGCTTCGTTACTGAAGAATAAATCCAATATTTACCATTAGATCACAAATCAATCAACTTTAAGACTTATGGCAGCTTCGTGGAATCATTTCACCGTTCAAAATGGTCGTGAAATAATTCCACGCGAAACGTCGCTTTTTCCGTTCTCACTTCACTGATATGACACTCATAATAACCTAGATTCCACGGCAGATGTCACTTCGCGACGTTTTTCTCACTTACGTGAGTCCCGTAATAGGATTTTGTTCACTTCACTCTGATTTCACCGTGAAGTGACTCCCGTAATAAGCACCCTAGTTCAGGCAATTTTCGATACCGAAAAAAACTTTTTTTTTAATGCCGAATGTCTTAGAAATGCAGAACACGTCAGGATCTGGTGTTATCTAAAAAAACGGGAAAAAACGACTTTCTGGGACTTAGAGATTTTTGAGCTGGGAAACAATCTCATTTCACTTGTCTTATCCTCAATTTCACTTCACTGTCAATCTCACTCCACGGAGGTGATTTTTGTCACCTCACTTGAGGTGGAATCGGGAATAGGTCTAAAAAAGTGAAGTGAGCATGAGAGTGAAATATATTTCACCGTGAAGTGACTCCCGTAATAAGCACCCGTATTATTCATTGCAGCTAAGAATGTAGAAGAAGCCGTTTCACACTTGAACGAAGATTTACGTTCTCTAAGCAGATGGTTGAAGTATAAGCAATTGAAATTGAATATTGATAAAACTAAATTTATGCTTTTCTCGCGCACCGTTGTAAATGATGATGTCTCTGTTTTGATTGATGATGAGGCAATTGGTCGCGTTCGGGAGATTAAATATCTTGGCGTGATTATTGATGACAATCTAAAGTTCAACGCTCACATTGACAATGTCATCAAGAAAATTGCCAAAAAGTATGGAATTCTATGCCGTCTGAAAAACGAATTAACGATTAGTAGTAAAATACAGCTGTACAAGTCAATCATCTCTCCACATTTGGATTTTTGCCCTACTTTTTATACTTAGCCAATAACACACAACTATTGAGGTTACAGCGTTTGCAGAATAGAATAATGCGTTTGATTTTAAATTGTGATAGATTAACTTCCTCTGTTTTCATGTTGGACGCTTTGCAATGGCTATCTGTGAAGCAGCGAATTGTTTATTTGTCTATGGTGTTCATTTTTAAAATAATCAATGGTTTGCTACCTCAATATATGAGTGATCGAAATGAAAGAGGAAGAGATTTTCATAGTTATAACACTAGAAACGCGGATGAAATAAGAACACCTTTCTTTCTAACGAGAGCTTCACAAAATTCATTGTTTTATAAAGGTATAAATTTTTTCAATTCGATGCCAAGACATGTTAAACGTGCACCAACACTTGCGGAGTTTAAGAGACAATGTATTTCACACGTGAAAGTTTCTATTGTATAGAACGACACTGAGTTTTTCAAAATGATGTAGAGTTTACCTGACGAAGTTTGAACAAACGGATCTTAAATGACGAAGTTTTAACAAACGGATTTATTTTAGATGAACTATTTGTTTTGGTTTCTATTCATATAATGATTTTTTTATTGAAGCTTGTAAATGACGAAGTTTTATACGAACGGATCTGATTGTGTTGTAAAATTTTATTTATATGTTTATATTAAATTAGACTTTTCTAAATTTTTAACAACAAAACTACTGTGTTCGTCACGGTGATGAAGATGGATTTTTTTTCATTTATGTTCTTGTAGCTTTAAAAATAATAGAAAGAGACTACAAAAGCTTGAGCCTCGCGCGCGGTTTTCAGATATAAATGATTTCTTTTAGCAAATTAAAATTATTATTTGAATGCTTAGAGAAAATCATGAAATAGTTGTGGTTGGTCTGGCTGAAGGTCATAAAAACCCTGTACTAGTTTTGTGTGCTCTATGAATCAAGTATACAGTTTTTGAAGAAGTTTATATCTGGAGGTAAAATCAGTTCATTTTTTGTTTTGTATAACTGATTAAAATGTGACCACATTAATTATCATTAGATAAATCGTCCAGCTCAAACCTGGCGGGACCATCATCATCATGATCAGCAGTTTGTTTTTTTTTTGGAAAATGAACCCGAAAAACCGGATTTTCGGGAGCCAGAAAATTCTTCCGGGACACCACTAACGCTTCTTAAAAACTGAGCTTCTGACTCTTTTGGTGCTAAAACTATCGAAATAGGAGGAAAACTGCAAAAGTTATAAGAATTTTAATTTGTGAGTACCCGGGTACTCCGTTGGACGCGTAAAGGTACTCTGTTTTGTCGAGCACATAATGGTTTTAAACTGCTTACTCTGCAAAAAAATAACATTTTATCTGCCCCACCACGCAAAACGGAGTAGCTACGGCTCTGCTACAACGACGTGTCGTTTCTGCTATTACACAATTCTCTGGTAATTCACAAAACTCAAGCCATTTTCGGCGATGATTTTTATCGGTGGGGAATCAAAAATAGCTTATGTTTTGAAAATTTCGTGATGTTCGATTTGCACAAAATAGAAAACAGCACTCCATTTCTTTCACTTCTATATATAGCAAAACAAATTGAAACAAAAAACTATGAAACTGTGAATACAAATAGTAATGACTTTTATTTTTTGCAATGTTGCTAGTTCTTTGAAATTCTAGAATGGCTGCCAGATCGACGGAAATTCAGTCGGCCAAACTTTAACTCTAGACCTTCAGCGACAACTGGCTTCTTACTTTTCTTCATCCCTCACCTCGATGATCCCTGTTGTATTTTTCGCAAGAGATACTCTTTATCATCATTATGCACAATCCCTCCTGCTGGCGATAGATTTACTGTCTCAGGGTTACCGGAGAATCTGCATAATTAATATTCTTAAAAACGAACGTGTCATTAATTGAATTTTCTAAATTGTGCTCTTTGCACAAGCAATGTCCCTCAACAGATGTGTTCTAAACTGCCCATAAAAGCATAAGAGTCCCATATGACTTTAGTTTATACTGTCAGGCAAATTTTAGTTTATACTGTCAATGTATCTAATTTTATTCAAATTTTCGTATGCCTTAATAAAATTTGAAGGTTTGTTCTGAAAAATACTGGAAAAATACCAAACCTTGTTTGTCCCATATAGAAAAAAAGGCATACCAGACCCATCCTATGTATATCCTTCTAAGCATCTAGAATGAGATGAACTAAAGTGTTCAGTAGTGTGGCCTTACGGTCTGCATCAGAACTCGTGAAACGAATCACTAATCACGCGATGTTTTATTAATTCACTCAAATAAGTATTAAAAACTTCAAGAGTTTCACTCGGGGAGTTGATTTTCCAATTTTTATAGAATTTGAGTAAGTTTTCATGTTGTTATTGTCATTTGAAGTTGAGGTCAAAATGGTTTTCAAATAGACATATCTTTAAAACTATTGCATCGAGTTTAATGAAATTTTCACAGCAGATGCATCCTAAGTTGTAGTTAATGAAAATATTTTTATTTTTGGTGAAAAAATATTTTTTTAGTAGTAACTATTTGAACCAATATGTTGAAAGTTTATGTTCTGTATTTTTGATGGAATTTCAAAACTTTACTGGAAATTTCGAGCTGCTGAAATTTTTTGGTAAAAAAGTATGGGCTTTCAAAGTTGGTGCCGCAACGTATTTTAAAGTTAGAAGCGAGTGAACAGTTCTATTTACAATTACAATTCTATTTACAATTCCAATTTCAGTTATATGCGAAAGTTCTGTAAGGTTTGTAAAATTAGTTTGATAGAAATGATTTTTAGCCGCAAACATATGCTTAGCCTGTTACTCAACTTAATGATGAAGACAGTATAATCTATGCCCCTAACAACTCGCAAGCCTACCTACACATTTAACTAAAAAATAATGCAAAATTTAGTTAGGGGACAACCGTACAGAACGCACTCTATACAAAAGTCGGAAAAAACCTAAAGACTTTTTTATATGATTGGAAATTTCATATTATTACAATTTTGGAGTGGTGAACTCATTTTTGATGTCAGAAAATGTTGAAAATAGCAATTAATGCACCTCATGTGCCGTTAGACCTTTCTCATGATCAGATTTTTGTTTTTGCTTCAATCTTGCTTAAAATTTTGATAAGAGAAACGGTCTATTATTCATCTCAACACCTATATTCATCTCATTGCTCTTATTTGTTCAATTTACTGTAAAATTTTACTTTTTTAAAGAAAAATAGTTTTATTTTACCTCTTGATTAAGTCGAGTAGTCGGAAGTTAAGAGCGTTGAGAAGAGCGAAACATAAGCGACGGGAAGAATATAGGTGCTAAGATGAATATTGGGGTGGTTCCTACACTTGTTCATCATCGAAAAATTTTAAAATCGCATTTTCTTGTTTGGTTCTTAGGGTACTCCTTTATGATTTAGGGTGGTGCAAGAATAGTCATAATTCAATTTATTTTATTCTGAAATTAACTTAGCTTTCAAGCCATTCATGTGTTCATTCATGTATATTTCCCAGCCAATCATGTTATTCAAATATACTTAAATGAATATTTTACAACTGACCACCATACGTCTCCATGGTTTTATTTTCGAAATATCTCCCTTAGAGCAACGATGTGCAAAACGGGACCCAAAAATCTGAAAAGTACAATTAATTTCTCATTGATTGTTGGTTATCCGATCGTTCCGAACTGTTTCACAAGATTGTACGGTAGAAATGAAATTAGAATTACATGTTTTTTTGGCTACCCTGCAATATGTTTTACCTCGATTGAGAAATAGGTTATATTTTTGGAAAGTCTTAAAAATTAAACAAAAAGTACACAAATTTCCCTTCAAAATGAAACTTGTGGAATCAGAATCGGATCAAAACTGAGGAAGTTTCAGGTGTTTGAAGTTGAGCTGAAAATTGTGATCTCAAACATGAAAATCATCGAAATTGCCTGATATAGCAAATTTAAAGTGCGATTAAAAATTGATTTCTCAACCGATTGTCATGAAACTTTGGGAAAAAGTAATTTACACTTTGATAATCTTCGGAAAAATGCAAAACATCAAAAATATTGACATGAAAAATCGAGGTTTTTTCCGGCCTTCGACCACTGTGCAGCGGGGTAAGATCGCCCATGCTACAGGCATACCTCGATTTTACGCACATGCTCGTTTTTGAAATTTGCGTAAAATCGAGTTGTACGTAAAATCGAAGCAAGATTTTTAATATTTTTTATAACTCGAAATTGATTTCCGTAATTTGAAATTTGCAAACAAACATGTAAGGGTACATCTAATTATTACGTAACGCACGAACGAAAGGTGAACGGTTTGGAAAGTCTTACCACCCATACAAAACAAAATCAAAGTCCTAAAAATAATTGCATTATTTGTGTTACCTAATTATTAGACGTCCTCTAATCCATCATGCACAGTAGTGAAATCACCTCGATTATTTAAAAAATGCTCCTTCAGCTGCACAAAGTAGTTCCACAAAAAATGTCTCAGTTTTAATATTTTTATTGTCATTTTTGATTTGGCTGAAACTTTGCATAGGGGCCATCCACATACCACGTGAACAGATTTTTAACGATTTTGACCCCCCCTCCCTCTCCGTGGACAACTGCCCATATAAATTCTAAAAAAAATGTATGGACCGTGGACATTAGCCAACCCCCCTCCACCCCCCAAAGCTGTCCACGTGGTATGTGGATGGCCCCATAGACGTTTCTATGGGCCAAAGATGCCATTTTGTGCTATTGGTATTTTTTCAGGAACACGACTTGTTTTGTAGAAGCTATTTAAAAATGCTGTTATGGGAAGGTATTGATTATAACTAATATTTCGAGTGCCAAAATAGTTTGTTTGATCAGTGTGACGTCTTCAACAACGTTGTAGATAATAATTTTGTCTGCTGAAAAATAATATTTTTTTAAAAATAAATTGAAAAAAAAAATAAAAATTATTATCTAAAAAGCTCATTTTCAGAAATCTAACTATTTTTCGTTGAAATTACAAAAGATTACCTAGAAATTTTGTTCCTAATTGCTCTATGATTGGGCAGTTTCAATGTTTAGGTAATCTTTTGCAGTTTTTATGAAAAAAATTTTTTTTTTAAATGATCTTTTTTAGATAAACAATATTTAAATTTTCTTATGACTTTTTTCAAAAAAAAAAAAATTATTTTTGACTGTATATTTTTATTTTGGAAAGACAAAATTATTAATCACATCTTTGTTGAAGACGTCACACCGATAGAAGACATCGTTTTGGACTGAAAATAATTGTGATCATCAATACTTTCCCAAAATAGCATTTTGAATAGCATCTCAAAAATGAGTCATGTTGTCCAAATTTATCTCAATTATTTATTAATGTATTCTGTTCGAACTTTTCTAACTCATCGTATTCATTATGCACTTCTAAAAAGTGCCTTCCCTGTTTTGGTGTTACACAGTTTATCAATGGCTCTAAGTTTTTGAACGACATGAAATAAAACAATTTCTAGTTTCCATTAGGTGCTATCCATATCCCACGTGGACATATTTTGGCTAAATTCAGACAACCCCCTCTCTCTCCTTGTGGTAAAACGATAAAAAAATTCTCGAAAAATTATACGGACCGTGATCCAGAGCTGCGATTAATCCAAGCAATATGCTGACTGTGACGAGAGAGAAAATATCATCGCACTCGTTTCTTTCTCTCATGAATAGCCAGCAACCATCACAGTAAGCGTGGAGATCCGACAAGTGATTCAATATCTTGTCTCTTTTGTTGCCATTTTCGGGTTCTCATTGTCAATCGTCGTGAATATACAGAGTTAACTCGGAAATATCACTGCAATGCAAATCAAGGTGATTTTTGGAATATCAAAAATCGTTTCAGTAGCGTGATTATGTCAGTGCCAGCTTGAAGTTTGTTGCGATCAAGATACGGCCACCAATGAACTAGGTTTATAATTTCAAACCAGTGGTTATAGGTGTCGCTTGATGGGCTGGCACAACAACCCCGAGTATTCGGAACACAACCGGAACAGGTCCGCATTTTTACATTTTTCAAAGAGAGGCATGGTAGGAATTTAAGCACTTCTAAGTAGTGCGATGATCATCGTTACCATGTTACTGAAACATATTCCGGCCAAATATCCGAAACCAGTCGATTAACTCCGGCCATCCTTTTCGTTAAAAGAAAATATGAATGAAAACTAGGAGAAAAGCAAAACCGTTCCGAACCGAAATTGAATAGTTTCAAAGTTGAACCGTGCCAAAATTTAACAGGATCTGTATATGAATATACATACCCATACATATTTAAAAGTTTTCTGTTTTGCCATTCATTTGCCGCGAACTAACACTGTCTTTAGTTTAACCTACAGCAAGCACAATATTCAAGAATCATATTAATAAACTCATGCTGTCAAAAAACAAATAAAAATGCAATATTATCTTTCAGATATGAGATCATTCGAAAAATATTAATAGAATTCTTTTTATTACAATTGGTGTTATGAAGAAGCATATTCTCTACTGAGAATAAAAATGAATGATCAAACAGATTCAAAATGTACCAAACTAAAATACGCTCAGTTACAAAACGAAGTAATAGTTGTTTATTGACAATGCTTTTAGTCGGCGTGCAGCCAAACCGAACCAAGCGTCGAAAAACATTAACCGCCGCAAGTGCTGTGTACAAGCTGTTACAGAGAATTTTTGTTATAATATCGTTATCAAATGCTCAAACGATTTCGTTACTTCATAATAGATAGATTATTACTTCTCATATCCACCGGGTGTCAATAACTCAATCTGAGAAAACGGCGCTTAGTTCGGTCTGATCGCATGCCGACCATATATCAATATCATACATATCAATTGAAGAAAAATCATTGATTTTATGTTTGCTATCCTCATAACATCATGCTGTCAAAATGAACTTGATATTTCTGCTGGTTCAATCTCAGTACAGCCATACCCGAATGATCGAGAAAGATAGCAATAAAAAAAAATGAGAGTGAGAGTTGACGCTAAGAGAATCATTGTAACATCGCAAACTCTTTTGTAATGAACCATGCATCGTAGTTGGCTGATTCTGGTGTTGCATCATTTTGGCGTAATGTCAGTAGTATGATATTGACTTTCCGCAGCTCTGCCGTGATCACTTTCCTACCTTCCACCTCCAATTTAAGCTAAAACGTGGTATATGGATAACCCCTTATGCTGGAACGATGTCTAATATATATATATTACCTGCAATGTGTACAATTAAAATAAAAAGCATTTGACTTAAAAATGTGTTTGAAAAAAGTGTGCGTAAAATCGAAGTACGTAAAATCGAGGGTGCGTATAATCGAGGTATTGCTGTATTACTTTTAGTCATTTTGGTACACTTTTTGGTATGAGAACTGAGGGAAACTGGGTTAAGGGGCATTTCTCGCATGAAAATGCGTTGCGGCACCAACTTTAAAAGCCCATATCTTTTAATTAAAAAATAACACCAACTCAAAATTTTAAGGAAAGTTTGGAAATTTTGTCAAAAAAACTTGAGCTTTTTTCAGATTTTTCTGTGCCCCAGAACATAGATTTTCAAGATTTTGTTTCAAATAGTTACTGTTGAAAAAATATTTTTTACTCAAAAAAAAAACATTTTCATAAACCAGTGGCATTTTCGTGAAAATGCTAGTTTTCAAACCAATGCCAATATCTTAGCCCCCCCCCCCCGATAGGATATTAGGGATCTTTTTTCATGCAAATTTTCGTCATTAATTCCGCTTTCAGTTCAAATTTTAGTTTTTGATCAGAATTTTTTTTATTTGTGTTTTGAAGGGTTTTATCTAAAAATTATGGAAAAAATTAATTTTTCTATGATGTTTAATAGGGTCTGTGAGTCATATAGCTGAATGCGATGCTGAACTAAACCATGCAAAATATTCAAAAACAACCTCACAAAAATGAAAAAAATATATGGAAAAATGGGAAAATCGAAAAAGGGCAAAAGAGTGGTTTTGTAGCTTAAAATAGTTTTTTTTTTTTCATAAATCACGTTCGGGCAACCTGAAAACAATTTTTTGGAAAATCGAAATGTTCTACAAAAATGCTATAAATTACATTATCTTTCAACTTAGGGATGAGTACCTTGACTTTTTCAACATCGGTTTTGGGACAGCCTAATATCCAGTTGTCTCCCCGTATCTGGTTATGCGCAATGGAATATATGAAGATACGGAGACGGTTTGAATATCAGGGTTGAAGGGCTATTTTTTTCTTGTTAACAGTGGTGACGCAGAATTCCAAAAACAATATGGAAAAAATGGTTGGTAGATTTTTTCCTGAACCTCCCTCATTTGTAAGATGTGTGTGTGTATAGTATCATGCCTTAGGGGTCGTTCAATAATTACGTAAGCATATTATTCCACTTTTTCAACCCACTCCCTCCTTCCCTCGTAAAACATCGTATGATTTTTTGATTTTTTTGGATTTAAAACGTTGTGTGTACAGATAATTCAACCCGGATTACCTGCAATAAAAAAACGTTGTTTCCGATACGCCTTTATTATAAATGAACTTTCAATTATACCCGAAAAACTGGCGTTAAGTTAATCATAAAAAATTGTTGTTGAAATGGTTAAATTCTGATTGATTATTCGAATAACTTCCAAATTTGTTATTTTTAGGGTAAAACTTAACCAACACCAGAGAGTTTTCTCATACAAACATTCATCATTAGTTGAGTTTTTAATTTGTCCTAACTTAATAACGGTTGGACCAAACAAATGGGTTCAGTTTGGGGGTCACCAGCCAATTGAAGGATATTCATTTGTGGCTTGAGAAGGAGCATGAAGAATGAATGAAATACATTCGGATGTATGTTGACCGGATGTTGTTGTTATTAATACCGTAAACAATATAAGACAGACGGACCCCCATCCGAGCTTGAAATTATTTATCGATTTTTATGCGGTACGCATTACAGATTTATGTCCAATACTTGAACCAATACAGAAGAAAATGCCAAAACTACGTACCGTAAACTGGGGTGACTTTGATCACTGTACCTCTTTTTTGAAAATGTGGTGAAAAAGCGCTCGTAGTGCTTGGGATTTGTCGCAATCTTCACTTATTGTGTGAATATATGTTCGCATTGCTACTATTCATGCATTTCTTGCTATTTAAAGAGTGTTTTTCATGCTAAAATATTAATTGAAAATAATGTGTATTTTTGGCGATTTTTGTTGCATACAAACAATCGGTTCAAGCCGATTCAAAACAACAAGTTGCAATACGTAAAGTTTTTTTATTTTGTTCCTAGATTAGTTCTTAAGATTAACAAATATTATAACAATACATTTTACAGTTATTTTTGCAAGTTTTCCCTCGAAAGCAATGTTGAGTCCCAATATTCTCCACAGCGTATTACATGGAATTACCTAGAAATTTTGTTCCTAATTGCTCTATGATTGGGCAGTTTCAATGTTTAGGTAATCTTTTGCAGTTTTTATGAAAAAAAATTTTTTTTTAAATGATCTTTTTTAGATAAACAATATTTAAATTTTCTTATGACTTTTTTCAAAAAAAAAAAAAAATTATTTTTGACTGTATATTTTTATTTTGGAAAGACAAAATTATTAATCACATCTTTGTTGAAGACGTCACACCGATAGAAGACATCGTTTTGGACTGAAAATAATTGTGATCATCAATACTTTCCCAAAATAGCATTTTGAATAGCATCTCAAAAATGAGTCATGTTGTCCAAATTTATCTCAATTATTTATTAATGTATTCTGTTCGAACTTTTCTAACTCATCGTATTCATTATGCACTTCTAAAAAGTGCCTTCCCTGTTTTGGTGTTACACAGTTTATCAATGGCTCTAAGTTTTTGAACGACATGAAATAAAACAATTTCTAGTTTCCATTAGGTGCTATCCATATCCCACGTGGACATATTTTGGCTAAATTCAGACAACCCCCTCTCTCTCCTTGTGGTAAAACGATAAAAAAATTCTCGAAAAATTATACGGACCGTGATCCAGAGCTGCGATTAATCCAAGCAATATGCTGACTGTGACGAGAGAGAAAATATCATCGCACTCGTTTCTTTCTCTCATGAATAGCCAGCAACCATCACAGTAAGCGTGGAGATCCGACAAGTGATTCAATATCTTGTCTCTTTTGTTGCCATTTTCGGGTTCTCATTGTCAATCGTCGTGAATATACAGAGTTAACTCGGAAATATCACTGCAATGCAAATCAAGGTGATTTTTGGAATATCAAAAATCGTTTCAGTAGCGTGATTATGTCAGTGCCAGCTTGAAGTTTGTTGCGATCAAGATATGGCCACCAATGAACTAGGTTTATAATTTCAAACCAGTGGTTATAGGTGTCGCTTGATGGGCTGGCACAACAACCCCGAGTATTCGGAACACAACCGGAACAGGTCCGCATTTTTACATTTTTCAAAGAGAGGCATGGTAGGAATTTAAGCACTTCTAAGTAGTGCGATGATCATCGTTACCATGTTACTGAAACATATTCCGGCCAAATATCCGAAACCAGTCGATTAACTCCGGCCATCCTTTTCGTTAAAAGAAAATATGAATGAAAACTAGGAGAAAAGCAAAACCGTTCCGAACCGAAATTGAATAGTTTCAAAGTTGAACCGTGCCAAAATTTAACAGGATCTGTATATGAATATACATACCCATACATATTTAAAAGTTTTCTGTTTTGCCATTCATTTGCCGCGAACTAACACTGTCTTTAGTTTAACCTACAGCAAGCACAATATTCAAGAATCATATTAATAAACTCATGCTGTCAAAAAACAAATAAAAATGCAATATTATCTTTCAGATATGAGATCATTCGAAAAATATTAATAGAATTCTTTTTATTACAATTGGTGTTATGAAGAAGCATATTCTCTACTGAGAATAAAAATGAATGATCAAACAGATTCAAAATGTACCAAACTAAAATACGCTCAGTTACAAAACGAAGTAATAGTTGTTTATTGACAATGCTTTTAGTCGGCGTGCAGCCAAACCGAACCAAGCGTCGAAAAACATTAACCGCCGCAAGTGCTGTGTACAAGCTGTTACAGAGAATTTTTGTTATAATATCGTTATCAAATGCTCAAACGATTTCGTTACTTCATAATAGATAGATTATTACTTCTCATATCCACTGGGTGTCAATAACTCAATCTGAGAAAACGGCGCTTAGTTCGGTCTGATCGCATGCCGACCATATATCAATATCATACATATCAATTGAAGAAAAATCATTGATTTTATGTTTGCTATCCTCATAACATCATGCTGTCAAAATGAACTTGATATTTCTGCTGGTTCAATCTCAGTACAGCCATACCCGAATGATCGAGAAAGATAGCAATAAAAAAAAATGAGAGTGAGAGTTGACGCTAAGAGAATCATTGTAACATCGCAAACTCTTTTGTAATGAACCATGCATCGTAGTTGGCTGATTCTGGTGTTGCATCATTTTGGCGTAATGTCAGTAGTATGATATTGACTTTCCGCAGCTCTGCCGTGATCACTTTCCTACCTTCCACCTCCAATTTAAGCTAAAACGTGGTATATGGATAACCCCTTATGCTGGAACGATGTCTAATATATATATTACCTGCAATGTGTACAATTAAAATAAAAAGCATTTGACATAAAAATGTGTTTGAAAAAAGTGTGCGTAAAATCGAAGTACGTAAAATCGAGGGTGCGTATAATCGAGGTATTGCTGTATTACTTTTAGTCATTTTGGTACACTTTTTGGTATGAGAACTGAGGGAAACTGGGTTAAGGGGCATTTCTCGCATGAAAATGCGTTGCGGCACCAACTTTAAAAGCCCATATCTTTTAATTAAAAAATAACACCAACTCAAAATTTTAAGGAAAGTTTGGAAATTTTGTCAAAAAAACTTGAGCTTTTTTCAGATTTTTCTGTGCCCCAGAACATAGATTTTCAAGATATTGTTTCAAATAGTTACTGTTGAAAAAATATTTTTTACTCAAAAAAAAAACATTTTCATAAACCAGTGGCATTTTCGTGAAAATGCTAGTTTTCAAACCAATGCCAATATCTTAGCCCCCCCCCCCGATAGGATATTAGGGATCTTTTTTCATGCAAATTTTCGTCATTAATTCCGCTTTCAGTTCAAATTTTAGTTTTTGATCAGAATTTTTTTTATTTGTGTTTTGAAGGGTTTTATCTAAAAATTATGGAAAAAATTAATTTTTCTATGATGTTTAATAGGGTCTGTGAGTCATATAGCTGAATGCGATGCTGAACTAAACCATGCAAAATATTCAAAAACAACCTCACAAAAATGAAAAAAATATATGGAAAAATGGGAAAATCGAAAAAGGGCAAAAGAGTGGTTTTGTAGCTTAAAATAGTTTTTTTTTTTCATAAATCACGTTCGGGCAACCTGAAAACAATTTTTTGGAAAATCGAAATGTTCTACAAAAATGCTATAAATTACATTATCTTTCAACTTAGGGATGAGTACCTTGACTTTTTCAACATCGGTTTTGGGACAGCCTAATATCCAGTTGTCTCCCCGTATCTGGTTATGCGCAATGGAATATATGAAGATACGGAGACGGTTTGAATATCAGGGTTGAAGGGCTATTTTTTTCTTGTTAACAGTGGTGACGCAGAATTCCAAAAACAATATGGAAAAAATGGTTGGTAGATTTTTTCCTGAACCTCCCTCATTTGTAAGATGTGTGTGTGTATAGTATCATGCCTTAGGGGTCGTTCAATAATTACGTAAGCATATTATTCCACTTTTTCAACCCACTCCCTCCTTCCCTCGTAAAACATCGTATGATTTTTTGATTTTTTTGGATTTAAAACGTTGTGTGTACAGATAATTCAACCCGGATTACCTGCAATAAAAAAACGTTGTTTCCGATACGCCTTTATTATAAATGAACTTTCAATTATACCCGAAAAACTGGCGTTAAGTTAATCATAAAAAATTGTTGTTGAAATGGTTAAATTCTGATTGATTATTCGAATAACTTCCAAATTTGTTATTTTTAGGGTAAAACTTAACCAACACCAGAGAGTTTTCTCATACAAACATTCATCATTAGTTGAGTTTTTAATTTGTCCTAACTTAATAACGGTTGGACCAAACAAATGGGTTCAGTTTGGGGGTCACCAGCCAATTGAAGGATATTCATTTGTGGCTTGAGAAGAAGCATGAAGAATGAATGAAATACATTCGGATGTATGTTGACCGGATGTTGTTGTTATTAATACCGTAAACAATATAAGACAGACGGACCCCCATCCGAGCTTGAAATTATTTATCGATTTTTATGCGGTACGCATTACAGATTTATGTCCAATACTTGAACCAATACAGAAGAAAATGCCAAAACTACGTACCGTAAACTGGGGTGACTTTGATCACTGTACCTCTTTTTTGAAAATGTGGTGAAAAAGCGCTCGTAGTGCTTGGGATTTGTCGCAATCTTCACTTATTGTGTGAATATATGTTCGCATTGCTACTATTCATGCATTTCTTGCTATTTAAAGAGTGTTTTTCATGCTAAAATATTAATTGAAAATAATGTGTATTTTTGGCGATTTTTGTTGCATACAAACAATCGGTTCAAGCCGATTCAAAACAACAAGTTGCAATACGTAAAGTTTTTTTATTTTGTTCCCAGATTAATTATTAAGATTAACAAATATTATAACAATACATTTTACAGTTATTTTTGCAAGTTTTTCCTCGAAAGCAATGTTGAGTCCCAATATTCTCCACAGCGTATTACATATTTTTTCTTAACAAAAACCCAAGACGTGAAGTAACATGCAAATTTCATTTCATAAGTCATATTCCTCGTGGACTAGTTTTTGACGATTTTAGACCACCTTCTCTCTCAGTGGATAATCATTCATATATATTCTAAAAATTTTGTATGAATCTTGGACATTCGCCATTATAAACTGTTCACGTAGAATGTGAATGGCCCCCAAATTGCTTTCCTTATTTATAAACTCGTTTAAGTCGTTTTAGGCTGTTCAATTTAGTGAAAGTAGCAAAGTGTTACTTCAAATTCATCAAAACAATGAAGTGATTAAAGTCACCCCGGAATGATGATTGGTGTAAAATTTTTAGAGCATATTTAAAAACAGCAAAATTGTTGCTAAACTTTTGAAGTAGTGACTAAATCTTTTTCAATGCATGCCAGTACTTGTTTTAAAAATATCAAAGAATATTGTTTTTAGTATATTCTGAAAATATTTGAGATACAATCAAAAAAGTGATCGAAGTCACCCCAGTTTACGGTACACATCAATTTGTGGTAAACTGATTAAATTACCGTCTCAAAAACCGTATAAACAGACGACGACGGCAATCGTTCAGTTTATTATTCAGCTTCAAATGGAATATATTTGTATTTTATCCCTCACACTGGTAGTGAAACAATAACCCACCTACTTTACTAAAGTAGACCCTACGTGCTCGACTTACAAATTTTTGCTTCTTCTTCATATATCCTTGCGTAGTGCTACGAGGAAAGTCGTCGTAGCAACGAAAATGCTCAGCAGCAGATAGGATGAAAAAAAACAGAAAAATGCTCGTTTGAGGGACGACACGAGGGTTGAAATACATAAATCTTCAAAAGAAGAGATCTAAACCCGACTACTAAACAGGAGACGGCTGCCTATGCCTCGGGTCACACTGCAGTGACGTAAACTGTCACAGGATGTAAGCTGCAAAAATTCCAGGAGCAAAATGGATACACGTCGAGATGCTTGGGTGCCTGAGTTATTGCGGTTCCTGCAACTCCAGAGCAAATTGGATTTGTCAGCTGTAGGATGTTGCTGCTAGTGTTATAGTTGGTCCTTTCAATTGAAAAAAGTGTCAATACCTTGAAAAGATTGATTTTAATTTTCACAATCCAATGCAAGTGGGAGTGTTGGTGAGCTGGAAATATTTCCACGCGAAGTAAGAGTTGTTACAATAAATCGATTGCCCCAATTAGGCACAAGAGAAAAGGGTCTCTGAACTGAATTACCTATAATAAATTTCGAGTAATCATAGCCGTGTTTCCGGTCAGGCAGATGGGGTTCAAGAAACCCACCCCCCTCAAATGAATCAATAAATTGTTATTCATTCAATAAATTCCTATCGTTTCTAACAATCCGCTGTTGAATGGTATTAAGCATTGAGAAAAAAGGCAATCAAAGCACTGGATTTACTGGCTGTCCGATCTGTGACAACAAAAAAAGCCTTCCACTAGGTTGGGGATTTTCCTTTCTCCTGCGCTTCACTTTGGTGTTGGGCTCTCCTATATGTATTTCCAAATTCTCACCCCAAAACGAATGCGCATTTCTACGGCTTTTCCCCGGTATAACACTAAAGTTTATTCTTGGCTCATTGCCAGTTCTTTACCAGAGACGTGATTCCACAGCTTTTTGCACACACGATGCCGCTAAACAGCAATTTAGGAAGTTGAGAAAGGATACCTTTTTCGCTCGATAACTAACTTTCAAAATTACTGATGATATCAACAGAAAACGTATGCTTTTCTGCTAAACTTTATGTAACAAGTTCTACAAAAAAATCAACGATGTGGATAAATCTCTGAGATTGGGAGTATGTTTCCGATTAAAATTAAAAATTGAAAAACTAGCTCCACAAATGTCATGGCCTCGCTGTGCGAGGCTAATCCGGCCGAGCTGCACGACGCTGAAAATTGCAAAAGTTATCTTCACAAGCAAAAAAGGGGCTGCGTCTTTTCCGGTTCTCCCGGATCTTCTTTCGTTTTATTCTACAAATAGCGCACCAATCTCTCCCGTGAATGGAGGATGCAGTATAAATATTGATACTGTCGGAGGAATTTTTTATGGCTGTTCGAGGGAAAAAAAACAAACCGGAGTAACCTAGTGAACGGAAAAGTCGAAAAACGGGCCAAATCGATATCCGCCGGCTGCTGACGAACGGCACCGCATGCCGGAAAGTACTTTGTGGAAAATGTTCCGGACGAAGCTTGCATGTAAATTCGGAATCAGTAAGCTTGTCATGAAGCTGCGTTTCATATTGAAATTTGAAATTACTTTTCGATCATTTGAGGCAAAAGAATTCTTATCACTGTTTCCCGAAACAATATAATAAAAAATCAATAGCACTTACCAACTCAAAATCACCAATCACTTGTATCCATCGAAAATCGTAATCAATCACCGTTCAATTGATCATCCACTGGGCGCACACTTCACGCATGACAATGTAATATTCGATTACGCCCGCCCAATCATCGACTAATTAAACAATCAAATCACCACCACGGCATCCGAACGTTAACTGAAGCGACATTGTTTCATAGTATCCTGTGAGGTCCCAAAGGTTGTGTAGTCGAGGTTGCGTCTCTCTACACTAGCTCCCTACTCCCCCAGGGCACAGTAATTACATCTCGACTGTAGGGCGTCCCGTTCGCTCCAGTGCTCTGTTTGCTTTTAGTGCTAAGCCTCGAGACGACAGTTGCAGCCGTAGTTTAAAATTTGATTCGCTACGCCCCAAGTCTCGATGTACAAATTCTGCTGAGATAAGCTGTGTGCTGTTGTGTGCGATCACCATCGCGATCGGAGTTACTTACCTACCGGATGGTGGTGCGACTTTGGTTATGTTTACTCTCACTTCGTTTGCTTCGTCTAATGCCTGAAAAACGAGTTGACATTTTCGTGTTTTGTCCGAAATTTCCATCAACGAAGATAAATTCAACGAAACAAACGTTAGCTTATTTACATTATGTAGATCATTTTAAACTAAATGACACTTTGCTATTATATTGGCTACCAGACAAGACTGCATTATCCATTATTCATGAATTTTGTTCCAAGTTCAATATATTTTCTAGTAGACGTATTTAAAAACTTATTTTTTTTTTGATCAAATAAACAGGGCTTCGAAACCACAGATCCGTTCAGAATAGCACCGAAAAAAGTGTTGGACTTCGTTACTTTAGCACTCACTATTTTCTAATTGGTTTCATTTCTTTCATTTTCAATATTTAGTTCTTGTATAATTTTTGTGATACCGGATATTATCACATGTTTGGTCAACAGCGATTCATGGGTTTGGCCATGAAAAACATTCAAGTACCTTTTTTGACAGAAGTAGAATAAAATTCGAGAAGTTTGGTTGTCTCCCGTTATGGGCCCCTGTTACAGGCAGGGCCGGCGTCACACTAATTTTCCGAGTGGGTGGTAAGGAATAGGGAGGTTAGGTTGGTGATTGAGCCGATTCTGAGCAATTGCATTTTTTTAATAGTTTTTGAATCGGCGCAAATCAGAAAAAAATCCTCTTTTATTATAACAAGCTAACTGTTAACCAGCACATGCGCAAATGTGTTGTTATGCACAGTGCAACTAGATTGAAATCGTTTTTACCAGTGGCAGTTTTAACTGATTATAAATTGATGATAAAAAATAATATTCAACCTTTAAAAATGAGGCGTTTCTTTGCTTGAATTTCAAAATTGTTTTCGCATAGTTCCAACGTTATCTGGACATAAAATCTAACAAAACTAGAAAACGTTGTTAGATATACGGTAACAAAAATTGAAGTGACATTGGTTGCACTACAAGCGTTTTGTTTATCTTCTCATGGCACGTTTTTGACCCGCCCCTGAAAAATATAGAACTAGTTCCAATAATTTAGATACTGAATACTTTTTTTTGTTAGGGAATTAGGATTACGTTGTCCATTGATGTGAACTTTTGAAATATGCTGAATACTTAGAAATTTGTCCACAGGAAAAGCACTTTACAGGTACGCAGTATAGTTTAGATGGTGTAATGTCTTACGAAAAGGCAGTTATTGTTTGTTGAACTCAGAAAAAAAACAAGCTCGTTTTCGAAATGCGGTTGCGATTACTGATGAAAAACAACTTCAAATACAACATCAGGACGTCTTGAACTATCCTACAGTTCAGACGTGTTTTCGGTTGCTTGTGGACTGGTCTTCGACTGCCTATAGCTTCAAAGTTTGTGTTTTGTCAGTGCGTCTTTAAAAGACTACCTGGAAGTTATTCCACATCAGTTTTTATCAAGACTCCCTATTTTTGTTTTAACTTTTTTCGTATCACCTGAAATGACAGGGTGAAAAAAGAAACCGCGCATCACTACGAAGAGAAAGAGAGAGGATTCCCTCTCGGACAATTCGAGTGTCTGCAGCGAAAATCTTTTTGATATTTTGTCTGAAGCCGGTGAAATGGAAATTATTACTAATGACACAATACAAAATGTAAACACTTTTGAGAAGAAGAAAGTTCCACCTATTGTGGTAACTATTTCTTCTGAATTTTTTTATTTTCAATAAGGAACTTTCAACGTTTGTTTCTGATGTTAAAGTTAACTATCAATGGGGTCCTAAAGTTTCAAACGGTTTTCTGATTTTATATATCAGCTGGAAGAGAGCGATTTTCTGAGCAAAACGTGATTTTTAAAAAATATTTATCGTTTTCCTTCGATTTTTAAGTGAAGAATGAAAAACTGCTCGAAATGTCTTAAAAAAACAGATCTCCCATATAACGTACATGAGCGAAACGTCATCAAAGACCTTTCGAGCAGTTTTTTATTCTTCATTTAAAAATCGAAGAAAAACCGATAAACATCTTTTAAAAATCACGTGTTGCTCAGAAAACGCGGCTTTTTCAAATGATATATAAAAACTGGTATAGCTTTAGGACCCAATTGGTCGTCGAGGCGAATGCCGCATAATAGCCGACTCAATAAAGGGTCGTAATCGTCTTGGTCAGTATTTAACTGACAAGATGAATAATTTTTTTAACTACGACACCAAGAACGCCAAGCCGCTCAAGGTTGTCTTGAAAGGTCTCACCAACGATCAAACCGTTGATGAGATCAAAATTACTTTGACAGAATTACTTGGCATAAACCCTACCCATGTAATTCTTATGAAACAAAAATCACGAGGCAAAAACAGTCACAGAACTGGAGTTTCCCTTGTAAACTATTCAGTTCATTCTAACCGCAGTGAGGTTAACAACTTATTTTTTTTCAAGCACATGCTTCTTATAATGTGCGGGTGGAATGGGAAATTTATAGGAAGTTTGGTGTAACAATTTAAACTCTCACAAAAAGGACAAATGTCCAGTGAAAGAGAGTAAAAATTTTCGCTGTGCCAATTGGGTCCTAAAGCTATACCAGTTTTTATATATCATTTGAAAAAGCCGCGTTTTCTGAGCAAAACGTGATTTTTAAAAAATTTTTATCGTTTTCCTTCGATTTTTAAATGAAGAGTAAAAAAACTGCTCGAAAGGTCTAAGTTGACGTTTCGCCCATGTACGGTATATGAGAGAACTGTTATAGACTGTTCCGAAAATTATAAATACATCTTCTTTCTTGAATAAAACAAAAAATACAAGATTTTTCGGGTCATTTTATTCTGAAATATAGATAATAAGTGTTTTCTTTCCAGTTTCAATTCAAGTTGGGATTATTTTTCGTAGTATACGCGAGTTCTCTAACTTTTCTCTTAACACTACTCATAAGCTTTTGCACAGTGTGTTCTCCGACCATTTTTACCACTTTAAACCAATCTTTTTTAAATTTTTCAACATTGTCCGCTGGTTTGACATATTTCCTCAGCTTTGCCTAGGTCAAAGCCCAAAAAGTTTCAATAGGGCGAATTTCAGGGCAGTTTGGAGGATTCATCTCCTTTGGAACACATGTGACATTATTTGTTTTATACCACCCTAGTGCATCCTTAGAGTAATGGCAGGAAGCAAGATCGGGCCAAAAGATTGGAGGATTGTTATGCTGCTTAACCATGGGTAACAACCTTTTCTGCAAACACTCTTTCACGTAAATTTTACCATTCATTGTGTCATTCGTAATGAATAGACGAGATATTTTCCCACATTCACAAATTGCCTGCCAAACCATTACCTTCTTGCCGAATTTTTCGGTGTAAATGGCTTTCACTGGTCCAGGGACATCCTTTCCCTTCGGTGATGTATAAAATTGCGGTCCTGGCAGAGTCTTATAGTCCAGTTTTATGTAGGTTTCGTCATCCATGATAACACGCCCCATTTTTTTGGTCAGAAGTTTGTCATAAAGCTTCCGAGCTCTCGGTTTCACAGATTCAGCTTGTTTTGGATTTCGTTTTGGCTGCTTCTGCTTCCGACGGGTCTGCAGACCCATTCTTTCCTTGGCACGCATAACGTTACTCGCCGAGGTTCCAAACTTTCTCGCCACATCTCGTACTGATACTGAAGGATGCCGCTTGTAGTATTCCTTAACCTTTTTGTCCATTGTGGGATCAACAGGCCCGGGTTTTCTACCACGTCTTGAGGCATCAGTAAATGTGCACTCTTCACAATACTTCCGCAATGCGGTTTGAACTGCTCCGACACTTATACCTTCTTCTCTGGCTAATTTTCTTATAGAAAGACCACTCACGGTGCCCCATTTGTGCACAATTCGCTTTCTTTGCTAGGGAGAAAGGCCATGCATTTTCAAAATTTTGCACTAAATGTTTGAAAAAATGACAGCATCTGTTTCTTTTGGATGTAAACAACAGGACGCAGCCAACGTTTGGTTGAATACTGCACGTTATTTGAAATGACGGTTGATCGTAAGTGTATTTATAATTATCGGAACGGTCTATATTTAAGGCATTTCGAGCAGTTTTTTATATTTCATTTAAAAATCGAAGGAAAACGATAAACATTTTTTAAAAATCACGTTTTGCTCAGAAAATTGCACTCTTTCAGCTGATATATAAAAATCAGAAAACCGTTTTAAACTTTAGGACCCAATTGTAACGGCAACCATATGTCAAATTTTTTCATATGCTCTGTCCGTTTAGCCATTGTTAAGGCAAGGTTTCACAATCAAAACAAACTTCATAACATAATTCTCCAAGCCCCGCTGTACCAGCAAATTTTTCTACTCCTTTGCATACCCGTTTAACATATGCACAGGTAACGGGTAGTTCGAACATTACCTTACCAAACAGTCCCAAGCCGTGGTGTGGCCTTTGCTGTATGTAAGAGTCGTCTCCATTCCACTCGGTCCATGGCTGCAGTTCGCCAGCTCTGCAGTCTGCGTAGGGTCCGCAGGTCGTCTTCCACCTGATCGATCCACCTTGCCCGCTGTGCCCCTCTCCGTCTCGTCCCTGATGGATAGGTTTCTAGAACCATCTTTACCGGGCTGTCGTCTGACATCCTTACAACATGCCCAGCCCACCGCAACCTGCCTATCTTAGCGGTGTGGACGATGGCTCCTCAAGCAGCTCCTGCAGTTCGTGGTTCATTCGCCTTCTCCACACTCCGTTTTCCATCTGCAGTCCACCGAAAATGGTACGCAGTACCTTCCGCTCGAACACCGCAAGGGCGCGTTGATCCTCCACAAGCATAGTCCATGTCTCATGCCCGTAGAGGACTACCGGTCTGATCAGCGTCTTGTAGATGGTTAACTTGGTGCGGCGACGAATTCAACTCGATCGGAGCGTCCTCCGGAGACCAAAGTATGCACGATTTCCTGCCATAATGCGCCGTTGAATTTCTCTGCTGGTATCCTTGTCGGCAGTTACCAGTGAGCCCAGGTACACGAACTCATCGACCACCTCGATTTCATCACCACCAATTTGAACTCGAGGTGGGAGGTTACTGGCCAGAATGAACCTGTTCGCCGAATGGCCGTGCTTTCAATCGATACTACGCAAATTTTAATTTTTAGTCATGTCTTGTATGTTATGAATTGTATATAATGTATGTTATTTTATACTTGTACTGTTGCCATGTATTATTTGCAAAAGATGTTGGGTTTTTATGCCAGCTTGAATGGTTGCATTCACGGCCTTTCAAGGTGGCTTTTCCCAGTCATATAGTTTAATATTTATTCATTAAGACTACTGTCGGATGAATTATTCAATAAATAATAATAATAATAATAATAATACTGTTACTGTCTTCACGTAAACCCGTTCCTTTCATGTACTTCGTCTTCGATGCATTGATGACCAGTCCAATCCGTTTGGCTTCAGCCTTTAGTCCGATGTACGTATCCGCCATCTTCACAAAGGTCCGAGCCACAATGTCAATATCGTCGGCGAAACCAAACAGTTGAACCGACTTTTGGAAAATCGTGCCACTCGTGTTAATTCCCGCTCTTCTAATGACACCTTCCAGGGCAATGTTGAACAGTAGGCACGAGAGACCATCACCTTGCCTCAGCCCTCTTCGGGTTTCGAAGGGGCTCGAGAGTGCCCCCGAAACACGAACTACACACATCACTCGATCCATCGTCGCTTTGACCAACCGCGTCAGTTTGTCCGGAAAACCGTAGTCGTGCATAATTTGCCATAGCTTGTCCCGATCGATTGTGTCGTACGCCGATTTGAAATCGATGAACAAATGATGTGTGGGCACGTTATATTCGCGGCATTTCTGCATAACCTGCCGAACCGCGAATATCTGATCCGTGGTGGCGCGGGCACCCATAAATTCCGCCTGGTAATGCCCCACGAACTGCTTCGCAAATGGCGATAGTCGACGGCAAAGTATTTGGGAGAGTACCTTGTAGGCGGCGTTCAACAGAGTGATTGCCCGGTAATTGCAGCACTCCAGTTTATCGCCCTTTTTGTAGATGGGACACACAATACCCTCGATCCACTCCTCCGGTACTCGTTCTTCCTCCCAAACCTTGACAATGACCCAGTGCACGGCTCTAGCCAGTGTTTCTCCACCGCACTTCAATAGCCACTATAGATTAGAACGTGGTCGATTTGGTTCTCTGTCTGTTGGTCGGGTGATCTCCAGGTGGATTTGTGGATATCTTTGCGGGGGAAGAAGGTACTTCGGACTACCATACCACGGGAGGCCGCAAAGTTTACGCACCGATGGCCGTTATCATTAGACACGGCATGCAGGCTATCTGGTCCGATTACCGGTCTGTACATTGCCTCCCGGCCTACCTTAGCATTCATGTCCCCTATAACGATTTTCACGTCCCGTCGTGGGCAGCTATCGTAGACCTGCTCCAGCTGCGCGTAGAACGCTTCCTTCTCGTCGTCGGGTCTTCCTTCATGTGGGCAGTGCACGTTGATGATGCAGTAATTGAAGAACCGGCCCTTTATCCTCAACTTGCACATCCTTGCGTCGATCGGCTGCCACCCCATCACGCGTTGGCGCATCTTACCCAGTACTATGAAGCCGGTTCCCAGCTCGCTGGTTGTGCCACAGCTCTGGTAGAAAGTAGCCGCCCGGTGCCCGCTTCTCCATACCTTCTGTCCTGTCCAACAAAGTTCCTGCAGCGCTACGACTTCGAAGTTGCGTGGATGTAGCTCGTCATAGATTATCCTGTCGCATCCTGGAAAGCAGAGCGATTTGCAGTTCCATGTCCCAAGTTTCCAATCGTAGTCGTATTTCGTTGCCTAGGTCTATGCCGATTGTTCCGATCCGTATTATCTCTTACGTTGTTTGTAACATGTTGTTTTCCGGGGCGGCTTGTTGGGCCTTCCCCAACCCCCTGTCCCGCCGGGGGACCATCGTGTCAGCTCTGTTTAGAGTCCCACGCTGCCACCAGGACGTTGATCAGCCGCTCCTAACATGGAGATCAGACGCTGTTTTGAGCCGCACCATCTTGGTGAACAGACGCTCAGGTTGGCGAAGCATTTCCTCTACCGCCGGAATATGGTTTACGCGCCAATGATCGCGTCGCACCTTCTCACTTAGCTAGTGTCGGATGACAACATTGCCCAGGCAACACCAACCAGTTGTATCCATGTTCCAACCGGCAGTCTAGTGTAATCATATGACTCGCGGAGGTGAGGTCCGAAGCTATGTTTGACGCTCCTTCCAGGTTGTCAACTCACCATTTGTAGTTCGAACATTAGTTCACCTAATGTTGGTAGTTCGAAAATGACCCCTAACATGGGAGGTAAACAAAAACCGATAGAAAATAAAAATATACCTATTACCCCAGTAGATGTTGCTACCGAAAATATTTTTTCTAATGTCGACTGCTTGGGGCCTATTACGGCAGGTAAACTTTCTTTTCTGCAACAGGCAATGTTCGATCTTATAAACGCCATGTTGCAGGCAAAATCCATGTTTAAAGCTATTCAAATTGAAACGAATTTTACAATTCAAATTGTTCTTAATTTAAAATTTTACAATGATTTTAAATGAAACGATAAAAATTTCAAATTGGAATGCTCGCTCATTGAAGGCCAATGAGAATGAACTTTTTAATTTTTCAACAGTAAATAATGTGCACATTGCAATTATTACTAAAACATTTTTGAAACCTAACATCAAACTAAAATATGATCCCAATTACGTGGTTCATATATATGATAGGATTTAGGGTTTTGGCGGTGGAATTGCAATTGTAATCCATCGCCGAATAAAACAGTGTGCTCTTCCCATCTTGAGACGAAAGTTATTGAAACTTTGAGAACTGAACTTGGGATTTTATTTATCGCGGCAGCATATTTATCATTCCAATGCACACGCGAGCACAAAAATTATTTTAAAGATGATTTACAAAAACTCACCAGAAATCGTTCAAAATTTTTATAATCGGCGATTTTAACGCTAAACATCGATCATGGAATAATTCTCAAAGTAATTCCAATGGCAAAATTTTATTCAATGATTGTTCCTCAGGATACTATTCTATTTTGTCTCCGAATAATCCTACATGTTTTTCTTCTGTAAGAAATCCATCAACAATCGATTTGGTACTAACAGATCAAAGTCATGTATGTAGTGAACTGATCACACAAGCTGATTTTGATTCTGACCATCTTCCAATAACTTTTTCTATATCACATGAATCAGTTTTGAACCCTATGAGCTCTGTTTTTAATTATAACAAGGCTAATTGGGAAAGATACAAAACTCATATTGAGAACAATTTCAATAATGAGCTTGATTTGCAAAACGAAGTGAATATTGATTCCGCTTTGGAAGCATTAAAATGTGCAATTGTTGATGCCAGGAATTTTTTTGTTCCAAAGGCTCTAGTGAAATTTGATACACCAATAATTGACGAAAATCTTCAACTTCTAATTCGTTTGAAAAATGTCCGCAGACGTCAATATCAACGTTCTCGTGACCCTGTTTTCAAAATTATTTATAAAAAATTACAGAAAGAGATTAAACATAGATTTACTCTTCTGAGAAATCAAAATTTTGAGACTAAAGTTGAAAATTTGAAACCATACTCAAAACCCTTATGGTAGCTGTCGAAGATTCATAAAAAACCTTCAAAGCCTATTCCAGTTTGGTGATGGTGAACGTTTTCTTGTATCCAATGAACAAAAGGCTCAAAGACTTGCTCAGCAGTTTGATAGTGTTCATAATTCAAATTTAAATTTTGTGAGTCCAATTGAAAATGAAGTCACACGTCAATTTGACTTAATTTCTTCCCAGAATTTTTTACCTGCAGAAATAAATGAAACAAACTTGAATGAGATTAAGTCAATTATCAAAAATTTCAAAAATATGAAGCACCTGGTGACGATGGATTTTTTAACATCACCCTGAGAGCACAATGGAATTTTTAGTACAAATTTTTAATAGCTGTTTCAAAATTGCATGTTTTCTCCAAAAGTTTTCCAAAAGTGTAAAATATTTTTCCATTTTAAGGCCGGATAAGAATCCAGCTAAGGTTTCAAGTTATCGACCAATCAGTTTGCTTTCTTCGATAAGTAAACGGTTTGAGAGAATTATTCTTAACAGGATGATGTGACACTTCAATTAAATTTCAATTTTTGCAGATGAACAGTTTGGATTTCGCCATGGGCATTCCACTACTCATCAATTGCTCAAAGTTACTAATATGATACGAGCTAACAAATCTGAAGGTTATTCCACTGGAGCTTCTCTTTTAAACAAAGAAAAAGCATTCGACAGTGTTTGGCATAAAGGTTTGATTGCGAAATTGCAAACTTTTAATTTTCCAATTTTCCTAATCAAAATTTAAAAAAAATTCTCACTGATCGAACTCTGCAGGTTGTCTATCAGAATTCAAAATCTGATGTCCTGTCAGAGCAGGTGTGCCTCAAGGTTTAGTCTTGGGTCCAGTCCTGTACAACATATTCACATCTGATCTTACTGATTTACTTCTAGGATACACAAAGTCGTTGTTCTGCGATGACACAAAAAAGGAAAAGTTTTCGTGTCATATGCAGTCGATTGTAGAAAAGTTTAGACATTTTTTCTTCCTACTTGCAAAAGTGAAAAATTTCTCCCGAAGCTTTTAAAACTCAAATGATAATTTTTCCTCATAATACTAGGGCTTTTTCCCTCGAGTCAAAGAATAATCACGTTATCAAGACGAATGGGGTTATTTTAAGTTGGTCTGACAAGGTTAAGTACTTGAGACTAATTTACGATAAAAAACTTATTTTCAAAGAGCACATTGAAAGCTACAAGCAAAATGCATCAAATATACGAGATGTTTATATCCTCTCATTAACAGGAATTCTTAACTTTGTTTAAAGAACAAGCTTTTGATTTACAAACAAGATTTTAGACCAGCAATGCTTTATGCTGTACCGATCTGGTCGAGTTGTTGTTTAACAAAGAAGAAAATGCTTCAAAGGATTCAGAATAAAATTCTGAAAATGATTTTGAAGCGTCCTCTTTGGTTTGGTACACTCGAGTTACATAGACTTACTGGTGTTGAAACATTAGAAACTATGTCAAATAAAATTATCAACAATTTTCGACAAAAATCGTTGCAATCCTCAGTTGCTACGATAAGCTCACTTTATAGCCAATAAGTTAGCAATTAAGTTAGTTTGAAGTTTATTCCCCCTTTTCTGACAAATAGGTTCAAATCCCTACGAATGATAAGTCCTAATTGCGAAAGCAAACAAATCCTAACAATTAGAATTACAAATTTCTAACAGTGTTGAGAAGTCACCATTTGTGATTGGACACACATACTTATTATTTTTTAATATATATCATAAATGCTTGAGAACCCCCTTCTTACACTTTTTACACTAAAAAATCAACGAAAAATTAACTTTCTTATCGATCTTAAAGGTTTAGCATGTAGGTTTTTTTTAATTGTTGTTAGATAGGCAAATCGTCTGAATACTGACTGTCACTTTTTTCAACGCCTGCTGATTCCCCGGAAGTGGCCCTACAGTGAAGAGCTATACATAACAGGGTGAAGGACATGGTATATGTAACGAAATGGTATATAATATTCATTCTTTTTATTATACTTTAGTTCGATGTTTATTGTGAAGTGTTCGCAGTTTGAGACTGTTCGAAGTTTGAATCAAAACGGTATTAATTTTTTGGCAATTTTTTTCACCTCTCGAATTGAGTTCATAGAGTAAACAATAGGAATTTCACCAATAGCCATAGAGGTTTTCTTGAGCACATAACAGTACTTGTTTTAATTATATACTTTTTCGGGAAAAATGTACATGGAGCGAGTTAATTGTAGAATATTAAAAAGTTTGATCAATTTTACCCTGTTTCATGGTAATACAAATTCTGTCGATTATGGTAATCAGAAAAATTTCTTATTGGCCGTTTCAGTAGAATAAAATTGAATATTGAAAATAGGTAAAAAAGGTAAAATAGGTTATAGGTTATTTAATTCTACTACAAAAAGTAGAAGTCGTGGCGAAATTAAATGGAAACATAACCTATTCCTAATATTGTACTCATCCAATTGAAATGACGATACGACGAATGACGAACGGAAATTCAAAAAACCGACACTGCGGGAACAAAAAAATCACTAACATCGATAAGCTTCATTTTTTTTTTTTGTAAGAAAAGTTGAAGTTATACCCCAAAATTTGAAAATTTAAAATTTTTCCTTGCAATAATATTTTAGAATAAGACAACACAAAATTTGAGTATTCTTCATTTTGCCCGGATTATTTCAGTAAATTTTCGGAGAGAAAAACTATTCGGCAGAGAGTTGTTTTGAATATTTATTTAAAAAACGAAATATTGCACAACTTAGGCTGATTTGTTTTTTTCGTTAAGAATTTTGGGTTATTGCACAATTTTGTTTAGCTCAATGTCGCATCGGTATAATCGATTTTGTTTGCTTTTGTTCAAAAACCATGAACATTTTTAAAGCTGTTTACTTCATTGAAGAGCAATTGGATTGTTAGCTATACCAATTTTTTATATCATAAAAAAACGCAATTTTTAGGAAACTTATAACGTTGTCCTTGCAATGCTCGCAATCTGCGCGAAATTCATTGAATGACAGTTCACCCATGTAACAACTGTCAATCAATAAATTCCGAGCTATTTATATTCTTTATTTAAGAATCGAAGTACCGTTTTGACTCAAACTTAGAACAGTCTCAAACTTCGAACACTTTAGAATGAAAACCACATTATTATAGCTAGAGTAATCAAAAGTATGATTATTATATACCATTTCGTTCCTCGGAATGTCCTTTACCCTGTCATGTATAGCTCTTCACTGTGGGGCCATTTCCAGGGAACCAGCAGGCGTTGAGAAAAGTGACAGTCAGTGTTGGGACGGTTTGCCTATCTATCTCTTAGTAATTACATGGAAGTGTTCGGAATTAGAATCAAAACCTAGGTTTGAATTCTCGTTAATTTAATAAACAAAACTTGTTTGAATCTATATAAATACCACTTAATTGCAACAAAAATAAATTAACCGACATGGTAAACCTTTGAGAACGTCGAAAAAATTATTTTTCGTTGATTTTTTAGTGCAAGAAGTTACATCATAGCTTAAGTGTTCGAAATTTGATGCATTACGGTACAACGATATTTTTTTTTAATCATAAATCCTACAGCTAAACAACCTAATTTATAAGCATTCCCTTAGCGGTATTATTGGTGCTTATTACGGGAGTTACTTCACGGTTAAATCAGAGTGCAGTGAATACAGCCTTACTACAGAACTCACGTAAATGAGAATAACGTGGCAAAGTGATATCTGAGTTATTATGAGTGTCATTTTACTTAAGTAAAATCGCTTTTTCCGATTTCGCGTGGAATCTTTTCACGACCATTTTGAACGGTGAAATGATTTCGCGTAGATGGGATAGGGTTTAAAAATTGATAAATCTAACGATAAAATATATTGGATATATTTTTCAGTAACAAGATGAATCAGAAACAGATCAATTTTTTGATCTCAAACGAAAAATTTATTGCAAGGAGTAAGTGGCAAAGATGATATGGGGTTAGATGCTAAATGTCTTATAAACGCATAAAACGTCGAGATCTGGTATTATTTCGAAAATGAAATTTCGGAAAAAATCGACTCTCTGCGACTCTCTCGAAATTTTTGAGCTGGGAAACTTTTTTGACTCGTCCTAT
Organism: Wyeomyia smithii; assembly: GCF_029784165.1. Classification (NCBI taxonomy): domain Eukaryota; kingdom Metazoa; phylum Arthropoda; class Insecta; order Diptera; family Culicidae; genus Wyeomyia; species Wyeomyia smithii. The sequence goes on along the minus strand of NC_073695.1, from coordinate 229,447,829 downwards.
TCTAGTTTTCATTTCACTGTCAATCTCACTTTACGGAGCTCACTTTAGGTGGAATCGAGAATAGGTTTAAAAAAGTGAAGTGAAATATATTTCCCCGTGAAGTGACTCCCGTAATAATTACCATTGTTTTTTTTTGTCAGGACATTTTAAAGGTACGTATTCGAAAATTTACAGCTTCGTTAACAAAAAAATAAGACTATACAACTACGAAACCGTTCGAAACGACATCAAAAACAAAGTTGTTAATAGCATAATTCTAAATGCACTGGGAAAAATTATTTATTCATTTATTCATCGGACTGAATGTGTCTTCAATAGTGATTTTTAATCAATAAAAAATTAGTTTTAAAAATACAATATTGAAAAGGCGAAATCACTCAACCCTTATTCCTTTTGGAATTCTCTATTTTTAATGAGAAAAGAAGAAGATAGATACTCATTTTCTTGACGCAATCGTTCTTAAATTATTACCAGTACAGTACCGTTTCGATTTTATCACGGTCAAATAGTAGGAGAGTGGTATCAAAGACACGACCGCATGACGTAGGACTACGGTATTTTCCTATATTTTGTATCTAACAGTGCATTTTTGTTTGCTGAGGTTTTAGAGCGAACAGTAATTTGAACAGTAATTAATATAAATAAAATATATGAATGAAACCTTATTTATATTGGCATCTCCACTTCGCAGATATTCGGATTAGAAAAGCATTTGTTCGTAGCTTGTAATGATAAAACAAACATTGAACTAGCGAACTCGGCAGATTCTCCCTTTCTTAGTAAACAGCAAATACGAACCTATTCGGTATTTGAGACCAGAACGTTTCACTGCACCGACCGCTGTCGAAAAATGGACACCAAGAAAAATATGCTTATTTGCAAGGCTTTCCCTGCTATCAAATTCAACTAGTCACTTCAATGACATCTCTTTGAGGCACTCAAAAGTTTGCTGATGATTCTTGTTCTCTGGTTATTCCGGCCAGAATTCCAGCCATTTTAGTACTTTTGCAGTAGCCATGTACTACAAACAGCCACCAGCATTACGAGTGAAACCGGCACGAGATGGCCGGTACTATTTTACCTTTCCTCTTTTCAACGGCTAGCACCTAGCGTCCGTATGTCACTGGTACGTTTTAAAATGAAAATGAAGGGGTTAAATGTTCGAATGGTACCTTTTATATTAAGGTTTCGTCAGTTAGTTGGAAAGAAGGAGGAGTTAAGAAGAGAAGAGAATGGCAATGGATGTAAAAAATCAGTGATTGGCTACTCGGTATGGTTTAAACAATCGATGTTATTTACCAATTTTTCAATAGTGTATCTCAAACAATAGGTTGTTTTTGTTACAAAAATTTAACCGTAAAAGAATTTCTGGTCGATTGATGCCAAAACCTCGATAACCTGATTATAAATGACTGAAATATGAGCACTCAAAACCTGACCACTTTTCCCTGGTTTTCTTTGGTTGAATTACTAGATTTTCAAATTCAGGTACCTAACTTCCAGATGGACGTAGTTCTACGCCAAAAACACTTTTCGGTAAATCTAGCGAGACGGTGGACTCGAGGAAATGATGAAGGTTAGTATTTTTTGTTGAATAGCATTGAAATCTAACAAAAAATATTGGGGAGCTGCTTAGCCGCAAGCAGTGTGTCGAACAGTTGACATTTTTGCATGACACCGTATCGAAAAATACTGTTGCCTCTCTTGTAGACTGCGACAGCAGCGTTCAACTGTACGCTTCTCTATTTGAGAGAATCGTGTGACTTAAAGCCAACACGGATGGTTAACGATTCTCTTTTGTGCCGATCTCCAGCCGCTTCGATATCTCGACTGTCGCATTGTGCGAATGACAATAATTGGCAATCATGCGACAGTTTAGCACAGTAATAAGATGGAAAATTAATAATTACTATGTATGTACTGCCGAAAAATATCATCAATCGTGTACACCGGAAAATTTGAATCTCAACTTTTAAACATTTTCATTCGAAAATAGTTCGCTGTAGCGAAAGTCTCATCCAAATTTTGCATATTTAATCAAAAACAGGACAATAAAAGCATGAATCTTACAAATTCAATTAACGTCCTCGTGTCCAAATAAAAATTGACGCTAAGAAAATTGATTCCACTTCAATTCGTAATAAATGCAATAAATACTACAGACAGCTACAGTCAATAACACACGATCTATTCAATGACAACAATATAAAAAGAAGTGAGCGAGAGACTTGTTGTTCATATTGAATTCGTGACGAAAAGCAAGAGATAAAGCAGATCGTATCAAACTTCGGTAGCGGCTACTGTCGCGTAGTGTTTCATTCCACAGAGGTAATCACAAAAATCTTGCTGCTGTCGTGTGAATACTGTAGCGTACCAGTACATTTCCCTACCCTGGCCGCAAGGTTACGGAATCCGCTTTGTCAAGTAGATGGTCGTGAGTTCGAATCTTAGTGGAATCTTAGTTTGATGTCGAAAAGGACTTGAACATAGGTATATTCTCAGGCTCCCCACCACTTACTTTTCCTTTACGCTGAATCCTATAATACCTTTGCGTGACTTCCTCTTAGCAAAAAATAAGTCCCTTTTATCAGTAAAACTGGCCAGAAGGACGTACGACGAAACTACTCCAGGGAATTATAATCGGCGATATTTGGCAGGAGGAAGGAGGCTCGGTATAGGATAGCGTGTAAAAGGAAGGGTAAAATCACATTACACCCAAGCACGAATAAAACAATAATAATGAGCATGCCCCTTTTAAATAGCGGTATTACTGAAAATAGAAGTGCGGGATACAGCAGACACCCGAGCATACCTCACAATAGATCAACGACTCAGGTCGCAATAAAAAAGTCCATACAGGAAGAAAAAAACGAAAAATGTTGATTTTTATCATTCCACTAAGTCCACGGATTGGGTTCACGGGAGGATGTTTTTTTACCGTGATAAAATTGAAACAGCACTTTATTAAATAACTACCTCTCCTTTTGGTTTTGTAAGAAATTTCAAATAACTTCCGAAATTTTGATATTAACCCGAATCAACTCAACACACTTTTAATTTACTGTTGAAAAAAATATCACAAAAATTCATTATTTTTCGACCTTCCAGAGTAGAACCCCCCCCCCCCCTCTCTAAAAAGAGAGATAATATGCTCACTACTTTCAGTCCTCAAAATTGTGAAAGTAGAGTGCTAAAAGTTTTCCTAAATATAGTACAAGAGCTGAAAATGGGTTTGGAAGGTGCTAATAATCTAATAATATTTTTGAGCAATTATTTAAAAGATGGTGGTCTCACTACTAACATTATGAAAATGATACTTTTGATTTGATTTGGATTAACAAACAAATGGTGCTGTAATTTAAAATTAAGTTTCAAAATGACGCCTGAAACCTCTCTATTACACGGTGCTTGAATAAGACAAACACACATTCTCCATCACTTCACAACACCATGTGCAGCAAATGAAAATTTCATAGTATTGTTCATATAGGGCGGGAAAGAAACTGCCTCCAACAGCATAAATCCCAGCTGGACTCGGCCATTGCACGGAACCCTCAGTTATAGATTCTCGAGCGTCTAAATACTCCTATTTACAAACAATGCTTCTAAAGAGAGAAATTCGGTGTCCGAGATGATACTATTAGATGAATGTTGATAAACAAAAATCATTACATAATTTTACTACATCCCCAACAAGAAGCTACGAACAGTTCGTTGAGGTCAGAAAAGTTTTCCTTCGGATAAAAGCATTTCTCGATTCAATTCCACATCCGGTTAAAATTTTATCATGAAGTGCCACAGTAAGTGCATGTAGAATTTGCTTTCTGCAGCAAATTGGGTGCTCACTTGCTAACACCTCGGACATGTACACGTTTTTAAGCTGAACCGAACCAACCGAGCTTTCGTCAGCGTAATAGGACTCTTGACTCCCGGCCCGGCCCTGGGGACGGACGAAGATGGGAAACGAAACCTGTCCGCCACAGCTTAGCTTTGAGCGATGAAATTCCTTGTGACAATGACGACTGCACTAATAGTGCAGGTACTGCAGATCCGCTGGCTCGGCTGTCTCTTCCGTTGGTGGTGTGCTATTTCGATTAATTGGCACCTACGAAGCCCGAATCTTGTGGCCAGACATGGACAGAGCTCGTGTGGAACATCGTGGCATACGGGCGATGTCTGCTTAATCAAAACTCACTCGCTCGTTTCGGGTTTCAATATTGCACAAGTTAATTATTCTGCTGTCACCTCGTTGTTCCTGCGGTGACGTGAGTTCATACATACTCAAGGACACGTTCTGGGTATTGCAGGGAGAATTGTTGGGATGATGTTTTACTGTTTGAGTCGACCTTGGCTGTAGTTAATAGTTAATGTCTAATTACGTTGGGTTTCTTTTGCTGTGATGCTGGAAATCGGACTGATTAGAATCTATAAAATTCGGTTGAAATGTAAAGGACCGGGTAAAATTTAGGTATCCGGTTCTATTTTGACAGTGAAACTGTTCATGGAAAAAAATAGGCAGTATTCTCTCACACAATCCAGTACTACTTCTCAAGTTTCTGAATTTATCTATTCCTAAAGACTAACTGTTCAATTGTCTGAATATTGTATGTAAATAATACAACTATATATATATATACAACTATATATATATATAAATACAGCTGAACGCACAAGCATATAAGCATATTTTTTTACCAAACAAGGGCGGTTTTCTAGCAAATGGAAGGTTTACAGTTTTTTTCTTTCTGTTAAGTTTCCAAATAACGAAATAGTTTCCAAAACAAGACATCACAAAAAGTTCTACGTGTTGTTAAAATGTACATTTTTACACACACTCCTAAAATCCAGAAAATTTCAGGTGTTTGTTGGTCGCATCATATTGGTGCTTATTACGGGAGTCACTTCACGGTGAAATCAGAGTGAAGTGAATAAAGTCCTATTACGGGACTCATGTAAGTGAGAAAAACGTCGCAAAGTGACATCTGCCGCGGAATCTGGGTTATTGGTGCTTATTACGGGAGTCACTTCACGGTGAAATATATTTCACTCTCACGCTCACTTTACTTTTAGACCTATTCCCGATTCCACCTCAAGTGAGGTGACAAAAATCACCTGCGAGAAGTGAGATTGACAGTGAAGTGAAATTGAGAATAGGACAAGTGAAATGAGATTGTTTCCCAGCTCAAAAATCTCTAAGTCCCAGAAAGTCGTTTTTTTCGTTTTTTCAGATAACATCAGATCTTGAAGTGTTCTGCATTTCTAAGACATTCGGCATCAAACAAAAAAAATTTTCCGGTATCGAAAATTTCCCGAACTAGTTTGCATTTTTTTCATCGGGCAAAAAAAATTAAAATTTGACCGCTTTAAGGCACGGACCAAATTCTGATTCGTTTCGTTACCATCGTAAATCCAATATTTACCATTGGGTCACAAATCAATCAACTTTAAGACTTATGGCATCTTCGTGGAATCATTTCACCGTTCAAAATGGCCGTGAAATAATTCCACGCGAAACGTCGCTTTTTCCGTTCTCACTTCACTGATATGACACTCATAATAACCCCGATTCCGCGGCAGATGTCACTTTGCGACGTTTTTCTCACTTTCGTGAGTCCCGTAATAGGATTGTGTTCACTTCACTCTGATTTCACCGTGAAGTGACTCCCGTAATAAGCACCATTATGAGTGTCATATCAGTGAAGTGAGAACGGAAAAAGCGACGATTCGCGTGGAATTATTTCACGATTATTTTGAACGGTGAAATGATTCCACGTAGATGCCATAAGTCTTACAGTTGATTGATTTGTGATCTAATGGTAAATATTGGATTTATTCTTCGGTAACGAAACGGATCAGAATTTGATCTGTGCCTTAAAGCAGTAAAATTTTCATTTTTTTGCCCGATTAAAAAAATGCAAACTAGTTCAGGAAATTTTCGATACCGAAAAAAACATTTTTTTTGATGCTGAATGTCTTAGAAATGCAGAACACGTCAAGATCTGGTGTTATCTTAAAAAAAACGGAAAAAACGAATTTCTGGGACTTAGAGATTTTTGAGCTGGGAAACAATCTCATTTCACTTGTCCTATTCTCAATTTCACTTCACTGTCAATCTCACTCCACGAAGGTGATTTTTGTCACCTCACTTGAGGTGGAATCGGGAATAGGTCTAAAAAAATAAAGTGAGCGTGAGAGTGAAATATATTTCACCGTGAAGTGACTCCCGTAATGAGCACCATTATCAAGTAATACTAGGAAACTAGAATAATTTTTCAGTATAATGAAACCCCTTTCAAAATTGATTCATTTTTCGTGAAGCTCTGGCCATTCAAAAATTGACAAAATTTTGCCTGTCTCAATCACTGTAATTTATATCATTTTGCTTTGCTAGCCAACAATCACTGTCAACTGATAGGAGCTGAAAGTCTCTTTCATTCTTAGCTTGTTCGTTGAAAGCTGGAATTCAAAGACTACAATTTCAACTGGGAATCCTTTCATGACAGGGAAAGTTTGCAGCGCTGTCCATCACACCTTTTCAAATCAGAGGTGGCTGAACATATCCTTAATGAGAGATATCCACCAACTTCGGATAACATTCATCTGCTTCACCCTGTTAATGATTTATGCTATAACTCAAACAATAAGCAGCTGCAAAAACGCTATCGAAATTATTTTGACTCAAAAAATTTATACTAGAGCCATAGGTGCTGATTACGGTGAAATTTATTTGACGCTCACGCTCACTTCACTTGTTGAGACCTATTTCCGATACCATTTCAAGGTGGTGAGGTTGACAGTGAAGTGAAATTGAGAATAAGACAAGTGAAATGAGAATGTCTCCCAGCTCAAAAATTTATAAGTCCCTGAAAGTCGATTTTTTCCGTTTCTTAGATATCACCAGATCTTGACGTTTTCTGCATTTCTAGGACACTTGGCATAAAACAAATTTTTTTTCAGTATCGAAAATTTTATGAACTACTGTGCTTTTTTTTTCATCGGTAAAAAGTTGAAACTTTGACCGCATTGAGGCACGGATCGAATTCTGATTCGTTTCGTTACTGAAAAATAAATCCAATATTTATCATTAGATCAGAAATTAACCGATTCTCAAGCTTATCTCATCTTCGTGGAATCATTTCACCGTTCAAATGGTCGTGAAATAATTCCACGCAAAACGTCGCTTATTCCGTTTTTACTTCAGTGATATGACACTCATAATAACTCAAATTTTACGACAGATGTTCCTTTGCGACGTTTTTCTCACTTACCCTCAATAGGACTTCAATACCCGTAATAGGACTTCATTCACTTCACTATGATTGTTTGCCATCATTTTTCGTTGGTGCTGATTTCGTGTGTATCATGTCATTTCATCTTGTTGATCCTTAGAGAAGTTGGCCTTCAAACACTTGATTCTCCAAAATACCGATGCAACGTATCGGGTAGCGAGCAATTTTACTATCTTATGTACGGACCGAGTTGATCACTTTTGGCGTACGTTCAAAGCGCGGACTTCTACTTTCCGGTTCCCACTGTTTAGGATCATCTTTCAGAGACTTTTTGATGTAATAAACTATGAATGGCATCCTACCTCCTAGGCGTCTTTTGGCGAGCTAGAGCAGTATACTCATCAACTTCCTGAGCCTAAATTTTCACAAATTTGCAATAAAATCATTCCGATATTGTGCTGCACCTGAAAGTAAACGTAAACTGTCAACAGAAAAAAGTCATTAGTTGCACAAGCTAACCCAATTTTGAGCAAAATGGCGCCAAATGACACATGGTCGAATATCGACCATTTTTTATTTGAATAAAATTTCCCACACGTATTTGGCTTAGTAAACCGAGCATTTTTCACATATGGCGAGAATTTTCAGTCCCATGAGTCATTGCCTAAAAGGACGTATGCATTTTGGCATAGTTTTTATTCAATGCATTGTAGCTCAGATATCGTTGGTTGTATAGAAAAACTGTCTGTCCACAAGTACAATTTTGAAAAACTAATGTATGGCAAACTTGTAGTCCCTAAATAGTACTACAAGTTTGCCGAATAGTGAAATGCCCCAACTTTGAAGCCTGAATTCAGTGCGTTGTTCAGCCAATAGACCTTTTTACGTACGAATGTGTTAGTGCCACTAGTTGGGGAAAATATTTATAAATAGCTGTTTTGTTTGCAATGCTATGTTTTAGCAGCTGGACAAAAATTCAGTTGAACACTCATTATATGTTTTAAACTTGTTTCTGAATAAATTTTCTCATTCGTGATCAGGATTCGGAATAAGGCGCTAAATACAATCGACCAAAAATTGTGAAAAAGTGATAAAAGTCGAAGCAACGAGATGCGATGATTCACAGTTTGGAAGAAACAAAAGCAACTTTACACGGGTTTACACGTTTACTAGTGTGCGTAGGTGAAAAGTCACTTATCTCTATAAACTGCAACTAAATATTTAGAATTTTTTTTAACAGCTGTCAAAAATAGGTAGAAGAACTTAAAGAAAAACTGATTTATTTCTCATGAAGATACATTCATTGTAAACTAACAAAAAATATTGAACATTTGACAAAGGTCCGTTACCGGCCTCCCGATGAAGTTTTTATATGATTCCAAAACAAGAGCGTTGTACGGCCTTAAGCCCGCTTTTCTCCATCTCCAGATAATTTTGCACCGAAAGAAACTCAAAATCCACTCAAAAGGTGGATTTGTTGGGTTGCGTATTTGAGATACAATTGGAATCGAGTGGTTGTTCAGAAACGTTTGATTTTGGACGTGTTGTGATGATATTTTCTCTGTCCAAAACACATACTTTTCATCAATCATATCATATGAATATTTTTCTCAGTGTAGTCGTATGAATATTTTTCTCAGTGTAGTTTGCCAATTCCTATACCATTCTCTTATAATTTGGCAACCTCGTGTGGCTTGATTTTCTTGAAGAATACAATTTCCGGTTAGGCAAGCATTAGAAAAACCCTCATTGTTAAGAAGACATTGAAACGATACAGAATAAAAAGATTATACCTTCACGCAATACAGTCCACATGTATTTTATTGTCCGCTTGAATTCCGAGAAACAGACGAAAAGGGAAAAGTCGGTCTTCGACTACCTTCTTGGCGGATTATAGTTAAGGTTCGCAGGGAGCCATACATAATAGAAACCGGAAGATTTTCTCTTTCAAAATTGTTTACCATGAACTTTTTGCCAAAGTTGTTTCGCAGCTCATAACGAACTGTACAATACGCTTGTGGGATGCTCGTTGTTTGGACGCCATTTTGAACCAAACTGAGCATGATTGAACAAAACAAAAACATCCTGGTATAAAGAGGAAAGATAGAGCTTTCATATACATATTATCATTCCTCTCTGAGCGTGTTCGTTGTAGAGTACAAAAGCCCCAGAAAAATTCCAGATTTTTAGTTGTCAGCCGTTATTTGCGGTGAATAGATAATAAATATCATTTTTTCTTCAATTTCGAACCAACATTTCTCTTGAAAACGTTATATTTTTATAGCATTTCTACTGTTTGTTGAGATATCTCGCAAAAGCGCTGCTATGCGATTTCAATTTGGTGAGATTGGCTATCCCTTCACAAAAGCACTATCTGTTATTTTCAAATTAAACTGATTTGTTAGTCGTTATCGTATCTATTTGATAAAGTTGTTTAAAAGAATAAAAGCTATTATTTCATTCTTCTCAAAACTTCAACCAAAATTTAAGGTATTTTAAAGAAAGTTATCGGTGCTATGTCGTAAATATTTTCTAAATTTATTTTTTTAAAACCCTCCGCCATTGTATTGGGTGTCTACGACCGTTTTTACTGAGCTAAGACATGTTTGAGATGCCTCGAAGAATTCTATGACGAACAAATATTCACAAATATAAATTTCCATTTATTTCAATTCATCACTTTATCATACACTGAGAGAAAAGCACCTAAGAATTTCATAAGTTATAACTTATGAACATGCATAATTTTGATTTCATTAGACACCTATGCATTGCATATCAAGCTTATAAGTTTCATAAGTATACTTAAGGATTTTCATATGAACGTTATGTGCATTAGAGATGGTCGGGTTTCGGGTTTTCAAACCCGTAACCCGAACCCGACCCGTACCCGACGGGTTCGGGTCGGGTTCAGGTTTGAAAATTTTTGAAAGTGCCGGGTACGGGTCGGGTTCGGGTTTTGTGAAAAAAAAAATTTCAGGTTCGGGTCGGGTTCGGGTTTGAAAATGTCGGGTTCAGGTCGGGTTTGGGTATGAAAACCCGAAACCCGACTATACAATCTATGAAATCTCGGGTTCGGGTCGGGTTCGGGTTACACAATTTCGGGTTCGGGTTTCAAAGAAATAGAATTTTCGGGTTCGGGTCGGGTTCGGGTTTGAACGAAAAAAAAAGTTTCGGGTTCGGGTCGGGCTTGGGTTTCGACCGAAAAAAAAAATTCGGGTTCGGGTCGGGTACGGGTTTGAAAAACATCAAACCCGACCATCTCTAATGTGCATCCCATACGCGTAACTTATGATTTTCATAAACGGCAAAATTGTGAAAATTCCATAGTCATATCTTATAAAATCTGCAAAATGGCAGACCAGAATTGTTGATTTGTGCACCGTCAGATAAGTGTTAGAAGTTTTTGGATGAAGCTAAGCTGAAATTTGCACAGCTGGTGTCAGCTGGTGAAAATTGGAGCAAAAAACTGTAAGTACCTCTTTTCAAATCCTATAGGTATATGGTATATATAATGTCATCTATGTTTATCCTAGCAACTATTAAATTTTGTGATCGTTAAAAAGGACAACGCTGACGACATTCGGCAAGAGGAATCAAAGGCGAACTTGTTTCCCGAATTTAAATCTCCATTTACTTATACTCTCAAATATATATTTGTAATACTTGCGAGTAAAGAATAAGTAAGAACTAGCGTAAAAAAGTTTTTTTTAACAAAAAATGTCAACATACCCTGGTATTATGAATTTCATGGCAGCAATTATAAGCTTTTTAACATTAAACTAATGATAATTCATATTAGAAAACTATGATTTTGATATGTCTGTTCTTATAACATGCATACCCACGACCAATAAATTTTATAAGTATGACGTATGAAAATCGTTAGCAGCCGAGAACAAAATTTTCCCACCAATTCATAAGCCAAACTTATGACTTTTATAAGGAATCCTTGTGGCGCAAAATCATAAGGGGTTCTTATGGAACTCAATAGTTATTTTCTCTGCGTGTAGACTGGACGAAAATACACGGGAAAAAGTGTTTCTTAAATAAGGATGACACTGAGTTATATTTTTACTATTCGAAGCCCCCTAGGCTGTTTGTAGTAAAGCTTTAAACGGTTTTGCTTCAATTAGCGAACCTCGCGTCGTTATTGAGAGGTTTAATTCCATAAAAAAACAAGCTTCAGCATTTATATTCTGTTCTAATGAATAATACATACGTGCAATCTATCATTCGGTATACAGTCATACCTCGATATAAGGCAACTTTATTTTTATTTTCGTTACGTTATATCGAGTTACGTTATATTGAAGCGAAAAAAATTTTTTTTTTAATTTATGCAAGGATGTTAATGGTTACTCAAAGATGCGCGAAAACATATTTTCCATAACCTATCAGTATTTTTAAACCTTTCTTATGCCCTTTTAGAGAAAATTTCAACGAGCAAGAAAAAATTTTTTTTTTCTAATTGATGCTTGTGAATTGTTACTGAAGGACGCGTGAAAACATATTTCCCATCACCTATTAGTATTTTTAAACCTTCCTTATGCCCATTTAGGACAATTTTCGTTTTGTTTTCATTGGTTTCAAAACTTACTACAAAATTTTTTTTGAAGCAATTTATAGCCCAAAAACAGTTGCTGTATCATTTATTTTCAATTTCAATACATTTTGAAAAGTTATGTTATATCGAGGTAAAGTTACGTTAAATCGAGGTTGCCTTATATCGAGGTATGACTGTATCAGCAAAGCGGCGATGTCTCAGAAGTAAGCTGTAAATATTACAGAAGTATATTACCTGAAAATATACCGCAATTTTCAAATATTTGATCCTAAAATCACTGCTTGAAAACTAGACTTGATAACAATTGTAAGGCTAAATTGTGCTCGAAAATGGTTCATTTTTTAAACTTTTTTAATAATAGAAATACTTAAGCAATCTTAATGAAACCTTCTGAACATCATCAAAAGAAGTTGTTAGATGATGTTGCTACATATTTGATACAGTTTTTTATTCAATAGTCGGGAAATCTCGCATATGAAAAAATGGTCCGATCATGCTGCATTTTTTGACTGGTCCGATCATGATACAACACCCTACTTTGTTATTTGGTTAGAAATATTGAAAACTTCAAAATTCACAGGGTAGTGAAGTTATTCGTATTTCTCGAAAAGTTAGAAATATAACTTGGTTTGGTTCGACCTAACACCGACCATGTAAAAAGTAAATGTATTTAGGAATATTTCCTCAAAATTTGAGAATTCGTTAATTGAGTAGAATAATTATAACTTGCAATTCTAGAAGTAATTTAAAAGAAAATAATACTAATACAAAAAAACTTTTTTTTGGCCTAATACTCTGAATTTCACTTGCAAGTAGAACTCCGTGAAATTTATATAAACTTTAGCGTTAGAAAAATATCATTGGAATGTGCAAACAGAAAAAAAAGGTGCGTTATTTTCAAACGAAATAATCTGAAATGATTTTTGTTGATGATTATAACATTCTTAAATAATCGAGAACTTACAGACAAAAATCAGGATCATCAATTTCTAGAGAAAATGTAATCATATATCCCTAGCCTTTTAGTCAACTCCTTCAAATTTTGAGAACAATTTTTTTCACAAATATTACTCGTCAAACGAAAGAATAAACAACGACGTTTATGAACTTTTCATTCCTGAAGCAAGGAAGATTTGAGTAAATCTGAAAAAATCAGTTAGGTCTTTCGGTACGGTAACAGAGCTTGTAAGGAGCGAAAAACCCTCGAATACATGAGTAAAAAATCCTCGGAATAGCGCTAATGAATAATAAGATGATTTTTTGACATGCTTACGATGAATACAAAACTAAAAGAAACCAAAACTCGTACTGGCTAGATTGTTTGATAAAGCAGCAAGAGTTGAATATTTCAAATATGTATCTGGGCACTCACCAGAAAAATTAAAGGAGCGACAACACTGATATTGTTTCGAAAATCTTTGGCGCGTGCATTAAAAATCTTCGTCACATGACAATCTTCATGTTGATTAGACATTCTGATTAAAATATAATTTAATAAAAATAAAAAGTTAAATAACAAATAAAGTTTTAATATCGATAGAAATAAATCTAAAACATGTCGCCTCCAGGGTTCAAAACCTCAAGTGTAAGTCTATCTAGGTCACCTGGTCTACATTACTACACAACCTCACGCCCCTGTATGCAAAACTTCCACATCAAACATTACATCAACAAATCAAACCATCGTTACAATTCCCCGCCGGTGTTATCGTTTTCATATCAAAACAATCTCCCATCGGGAGAAACTTGGGGTTAGGTTAAACCGCTTTGTGATGCAACAGTATACAATGCAGCAACGAGTGGGAAGAGGAAGGAGTGCGCTGGAGACGGTGCTCACATTGAAGATTATTGTTTTCAATGATCTCTTTTGCCGCATCCAAGTCAAAGTATGTACATATGTAAAATGGGCGTCGCCTGATTCCCACAGCCTTGGTTCCCGGTCGCGACACGAAGACGCAGGGTGGTAGAACAACATAAGCTGTTATGACAGCCTAGCAGACAGCCGCATAATGTTGGTTGACGGGTTCCTAGGAAACCCGTCTGACTATCTGGGACATACAAAAAAAAAGCCAATTGATGTAATTGGCGGCCAACACCACCGTAAGTGAAGGCCGCCAGTTAAGCCTTTGGGAAGAGAAGATCGACGCTGTTTAGAAGGTCGATCTTCTTCCCTGCATGTCTGAGGGGACGTTGGCAGAGTATGCAAGTTCACATATTTAATTATAGATTCGGGATCGCATAACTAACCTAATTTTAAAGTACCGGTTCCTATGTGGGAATTTGCTACGGTGAGGTCAATAATTTAAAATGGGTTTAGATCAATGCTAAAAATAATTTGATTTGGTTGCTAGAAAATAATCCAATATTCTGAGTGAGCTTTCGGAAGTGTTTTCAATTCTCGCGGAAAAAAGACATACCGGCAATTGCATTAAATTATCTATTTTTATTATTTCTGGTTTCTTGTTCCAATAAATTTTTCTGGTTGTTCATGTTTTTGATTTGCCTTTGTTTTTTTTTCTTAATTTTTCTTTTCTCGTCAATGAATGATTTTCTCCGCTTAACTGTTCTTACTTTGCCAACCGTAAAATAACCATATGCAAAAGTATATACATCAATGATGGGGGAAAAGGGGGGAAGAATCCTTTGAAATATATGTATAGGCAAAATATCTGTTCGTAAAAAAATCTCCACCTTGCGCACTTTTGCTGTCGAATCGGAACAGCTGATCGCGAGGATTCGGCTGCGCCGATCAGCGACAGATTAAATCATTGACCGGATTGCTTAAAAGACGTTTGAAAATGTACACAATCGAAACAACTGAACCTATCGCACTAATAATAATTATATCAATAAAAAAGATGCTATCAAAAATATGTATATATATTTATAAACGAGTTTTTAACATGCTCGATTCCCGATCATACGCTTGTTTTTTTTTCTTAACATGCACGCTCTCATCATTCTGGCAATTAGAGTAACTAATTTTAATACCGAGTAGGTTTTTTTACCTTCTGTACAACACAACTGAAAGCGATGCGACCCTCTCTCTCCAGGGGGGGGGGGGGGGAGCACGAGGAGGCAAGAACTGAATCTACTTCTTGAACAGAAGAACATTAAATCTTTCGGGTATACTTTTGCTTTCATCGTTCGTATAGAATATGTTTGTAATAGTTTTTTGCTTGTTCAATGTTAACCTCTTTCAGTAGAAAACCATTGCTGGATTCTACTGTATAACATGGGTGGAAACTTGAGAAGGGAAGGAAGGAGAGGAAGAGTTAGGTGGTTTCTGCTAAGTGTTTAATTCTACATTCACTAGAGAGAAGGGGAAAGGGGGGGGGGGGTTAATGCCACGACGAGGACTTGAGGGTGCTAGTTTATCAATGCCAATGTCACAGTTTTAAGCAGCTCCGATTTTCCAATGACAGAGACGTTCCTCAAGTTTAGTACCAATAATGCTGTAATGTTATTATTTCTACTAGTACCGTCCGTGTTGCGATCTGGATTAATGCCTGACCGCTTAGTTGCTGCTGCTCATATAAACGTAGCTTTAGGTTACAATTTAATTTAGGCGTTTTTTGTTTGATATTTTAGGGTAATAAATAACTGAATCGCCCATCCACTCTGGCGAATGGGCGATTTTAGTGTTTCGTTTCGATTTAAATACTTACAAATTACACAAGAAGTACAAAGAAGCTGATGTGTGTGTATGTGTGTCTGTATAAGGGTGCGTTTGTTTTTTCAACGCATTTTGTTTTTATTTTGCTACTGTCATATGCCTTCAAATGCATTTTCTTGTTTCATTTTATGTGTTCAAGTAAGAATCTTTTTCTACTGTGGAGCAGTTGGTTTTCCGAGTATTCATTACAGATTTAATTTGATTTTGTTTTTTTTTTTTTAACATTGTCTCTTGTTACAGTGTAACTTATTTAAGAATGACTGCGATTATGTCTGTTTTTTTTGCTAAGTAGGGACAAGTTGCAATATTTTATGCTATTGTTTTGCCAGATTGGATGAAGACTTGATTTTACTTTTGGTTCTACTGTTTAATAAGGTCACAAAAATGGGAGAGAAAAGTGCTTAGTTTCAATGTTGGGGCATCTTACTTTGTTTCAATTGTTGCCCGCTTTGTGTTGAGCTTTTCTGATTATCTAACTTTTCTAAAGTTCACCATCTTAAACTTCAAGTTGAATGAAGTTGGACTCCGTATTCAACTCGAGCTGAATGAAAACATATCTTGAATGAAATATACTATAAAGTTTTGTTTCAATTTGTGGTAGATACTACGAAGTTTACAGGATCAGCTACTTCGAAGTACAACTTCAACAGAACAAAAATAATTTCGTCATCAACTGAAGCCTACGGGAGGTATAAATTAAGTTATGAAAATAGGACGGTTAATTCAGTACTCAGAGTATTTTGTTTTGCTGATTTCGTGCTCTAAATTATTAGCATCCCCATATTTGATTTCTGTGATATATTTTATTTCAAAACGGTTTTTTTTTGTATGTTTGCATTTTTTCAAAATGGACGATTTAATGATTGTTTCAGCTAGAAGTGATAAAAACATTTTTTTTAGGACAGTGAGACCTAACGTATTTTTAAAAATGTTGTTCATGCTTTTATTTTTAAACTGCCTTTGCTTTTGTTTATGCTTTTACGAGCACCTTTAATATATCAAATTTCTATCTCTTATATTTAAAAAAATATAAATAGTTTTGTATGGAAAATTCACTCAAGTCGTAATTTTGAATTTGTTTGTTCTACTTCTGAATAAATAAAAAATTATTTATTCACTAGAGCATCTGTCACAACTTTCTCGAAGACACTGTCTGTCTATCTCACTGTCTTAAAAAAATTATTATACCACTCCTAGGTGATTGGTCACTAAATCGTCAAAAGAAGCACAATAAAATACAAAGACTTTTCCTAATAAAGTATATCACTGAAATCAAAAGTTAGGACGCTGTTGATTTAGAGTATGAAATCAATGTAGTGCTTCAATTTTACTGGTAATAGCAAATGTTAGAATATTTCCAATTACTTCGAATATAATTTCCCGTATCTTACTGAAATTTTTTTGATTGTTTTGAAATTTTTTTGAATTTCAGGAAAAACATTTCATGAAGAGAAACTATCAGAATTGATTGGTAAGTACCTAACAAATAGTTTCCTATTTCCAAAAGCTGTTAGTGCACGAAAGATGTTTTGTTTGAGCGCTAAAAAAAAACTACATAATCTAACTAAAGTTCATATTATTTGTTTATGAAAAAATAAAATAGTGTTGAAATTCTACCTTCTCTTTGCTAATCATGTCGTGTTCAGCGTTGTATCAAAATATCGTAGTCACTATGTATTTATGACATTCATTCTTACTCTTGAAGATTGAAAATTGAATTGAAAAACCATCATTTCAGGTTATTTTTTCTTCTAAAAATATAAAGTTTTAGTTGCAGCAAATTTTTGTCTGTCACAAATTTGTACATTATTCTCCAAGAAAATAAAACGCAATCAAATTGCTCAAAGTTCATGGTACCAACACTCAACACTAAACAATAACAATAAACAATTGGAACGAAAAATCTAAAATGCCCTTTTGAAAACCACCACTTTTGCTCCCCAGCATTTTTCAATTGATGGAGAATTTTAGGTCGCACTATTTACGCCTTCGCATATACGATGTATTAAATAGCATGTGTTTGTTAGTCTGATTTAACGCTACGCATTGTTTTTTTTTGGATTTAGTAAGATTTTTACGGTAAGATTTACTTTTCCCTAACCCGCCCGTTCCCGGGCGCTTATTCACCTATAGTTTCGTTTCTCATTTAGTCAGTAAAATTAAACGTTTTGTTTTTCTTGTTGTTGTTCCATTGTTGTATACATGATTTTCTATCTTTGCTACAGTCAAAATTTTCCACTACCGTTTCGTAGACTTTTCCGTCCGCTTTAGAATTGTTTGCTAGGGCGCCCCCACCTTTACATTTAGGGGTAGGTGTGTGTGTGTGGGCACTATAGCATTGCACGAGTCTGCTGTGGCTTATCGGTATCACAGTAGGCCACGCTGAGATTTGCAAGCGTTAATCCAAAAAATTAGAAAAAAACGGAAATAAATGGCATTTTTCTGCACGCACGTATAAATGGCGTGCTGTCAATTCATAGTAAGGAATGTTGCCTGACGCGCGATAGACGTTTTGTTCTTGCGCTACTTAACTAACAACCTAGCAGTTAGAGAGAGTTTTTACTGTTTTCAGTTCGACAACGCTTCTTAGGGGGTATATTTTTACATGATTTTCAATAATTTTTTTCTTGTCTCTTTGTAATAAATTAATAGTAACGTACAACAAAAAAATGTGTTGCCCTTAAATACTAGAGGGTATATTCTGCTTTGTATATCTATTGGTAAAAGAGAAAACTAACCGCTAGAGGCTTTAACGAAAGCAGTGTGTACCAACAGCACAAAAAATTATTTGCTATTTACAGAATTGTAGTAGCCTAACCACCAATCAAACGGATCGGCTACTTGTTTTTTTTTTTGTTATAAATGTTGATTTGTGCTGTTATTAGTTTCAATAAATAACCACTTTTTTCTGCCGCAATTGTTTTCCGTGCTTGCATGTAAGCTTGGCTTCACAACGCACCAGTGTGTAGTGAGAGGCATTGGAAACGAGCCTTACAGGCCTTCCGTCTTAGCTTGTTGTTTTCAATCGGCACTAAATGCAGTTGAACGGAACTTTACACATCTACAGGATGTCCTGAATGTTAAAATTATCATTGTCCAGTGAGCTGAGCAGATCCTGGGCGTTAAACTGGCTCGGATCGCCCACCGGTAGGTTTTCGAGGAACTCCAGGCTGAAGTCTGTGTTTGGCATGACAGATGAGTTGCTGCCGGTGCTATTGTTGTTGTTGTTGGGTCCATTTGGACCGCCGTTGTTCTGGCTGTTGTTGCTATTGTTCGGATTGCTATTACCGTTGTTGCTATTGTTATTACTGTTGCTACCGTTTCCATTTGCGTTACCCCCACCACCGGGACCTGGTCCTCCACCAGGACCGATGCCAGGATTGTTGAACGAATTCATCACAGATTGTTGCTGCTGGTTTGCCTGCTGCTGCTGCTGGATGGCCATCGACTGCGTTTGGCTCATGTGGATTTGGCTCATTTGCATTTGGCTCATCATGCTCTGCTGCTGCATCATGTTCATCTGCTGCATTGGGTTTTGACTCATGCCCCCACCGCCGCCCATTTGGCTTTGCTGATACATGCTCAAGCTTTGCTGCTGCTGTTGCTGCTGACGCATCAATGCTTGCTGTTGCATCTGCAACTGGGTCATACTTCCTCCGGGACCACCTGGGCCAGCCGTTGGGTCCATTCGGCCACCAGGGCCACCGTTCGACATGACCAGCGGATTTCCTGCACCTCCAGGGCCTAAAATTTAAACATCATTAGCCACACTTATTACTGCAAATTACCATCACCAACTTACCACCTCCGAAAGCTCCTCGCATATTGCCGCCACTTCCAGCAAAGCTCATACTCTGCTGCTGAGACATAATCATGTGTCTCCATTCGGCTTGTTGGGAACCCATTGGCATACCTTCCGGACCAACTTGTACGTTAGGAGGTCTCTGAACAGCACCCGCTCCTCCCATACCAACTGGTCCACCTGCTCCTCCAGCACCAGGTCCAAATCCTCCGAGACCTCGTGGACCTCCGTGACCATGCTGTTGCATGTAAGCTGCATGCTGCACCCTCATCATTGGGCCCGAAGGTGGGATCGGTTGTTGTGTGATTCTTCGCATCGCCGGAAATCGGCCACTGGAAGCATGCAGTATTTGTTGTTGCTGTGCTGCTAACATTGCCGCGTTCGGATTACCACCCTGCTGCGTCGCTTTGTAATCCGGAGGCGGAGGCCTGCCTCCAACGGCCATCTGCTGCTGCATAGCTTGCGCCCGAATCATTTGCTGTTGCTGCATGTAGCGCATTCCCATCGCACTGGCAGGACCTCCTGGTCCCATACTGTTATGCATCATTTGTCCCGGACCACCCATCGAATTAGACACCATCGAGCTCAGACCGCTAAGACCACCGTTAGGACCCATTCCCATGCCGCCCATTCCGAGGGGAGCATTCGGATTCTGCCCCATCGGACCAGCGCCACCACCCATGGGACCTCCATGGGGCATTCCACCGGCAGAAATGCCAGAATTTGGTACACCGGGTTGTGGTCCTTGTTGTTGCTGCTGCTGGCCTTGCGGGTTAGGAACACCGGGTCCATTGGGACCGGATTGTTGCTGCGAGCCTGGCTGACCCTGACCGGATAGACCTCCGGGAACATTTCCTTGCTGTTGCTGTCGTTGCCGCAGTGCTTGCTGGGTGAAGTTGATCGTCTGCGACTGGGACACGGTGTACTGGGATTCCAGCGTGGAACCTGGAGAAGAGATAAAATAGAGATATGCATACACTGTTTGCTGGTAGAAATAAGTTAGCTACGATTATTCTCATTTGGGCATGAACATTTTCATCACCATTTGAAGCGACAGAAAACTCATGACAATACATACAGATTTTACACATACACTTTCCATTGACACCCAAAGTAGAGATTCCGTACCAGAGGAAGAAAAGCAGCTCTCGACAGTGGATTTCCGCTTTCCTGTATCCATTTTATGACTACCATCAAAACCACATGTAACTCTGCTTTGCTCGAGCACCCCCATCCTTGCTGCTAATCTACACTCGCCAAGCCGCCTCCAATGAGCGAGTCCACATTTTACCAGTTCAATATCAGCACCTACCCCCCGCCCCACCCCCACAAAAAAAAACAGTCTCAACAGGACTCTCCACCACCAAGAAGCTTCAACATTGTCTAGCGCCAGCCCAGGATGACATGCCATCGGGCGGAAATCTATTAACCTAAAAGCAAACGCTTGCCGTGCTCTGTTGCGTTATCCGCTGCCGCTCTCTGTTGATGCTTCCGCGTGCCGCTGCGGCCGTCTCGTCGTGTTGTGGAGGAGAAAGCAACTTACGCTCGGTGAAAACATGTGACCATTTAATCTTGGGCCTGTGGTGTCTTTAAGCTTTGAAGGTTTTCAATTCAAATTAAACCTATTTTGGTTTGATTTTGTTAGATGAAACTACGTGTTATACGGGTAACGTAGAAAAGGGAAAATTAAAATGCTTATTGGTTTCTCGCAGTAGTATAATCAAATAATAGCTCAAATGTACAAGTTCTTGATAACGAGTGTGATAAATATTAACACAATTTCATTAATACTAATTGGTCTCACATCCTAGCAAAACTTTTGGTGTAAATACCGGTTGTGCAACGAATAACTGTCATGCGAACCATTAAAGCACTCAGTTGCAGTAGCTTGACTGTGAAATTTTTTCACATTTTTTTTCTGTATGGACTCATCACTGCGACAAGAAACATCGCTCTGGTGTTTGCTGTATTCCGCACTATTATTATTAGCAAAGCACTACTAAGAGTAAGTAACATGATAGTTATAATTCACACAAGGTGTGCTTCCTTTTCACGCTTACGATTCCGAGCCTCGTTGCCTCCAGTCAATATAATCGCCAATCGCAATTCCTTGGAGAGGGTTCAACTGAATGGCCCTCTGACCAGTTTTATTGTAAGAAGGATCTATTTTTGTCAAAAAATATTTGTCGAGGCTTTGTAAAACTCAGCATGAAGGATTGATGGGGTTGATGGGGAGCTTGAGAATAAATCCATGCTTAAGTCTTAGTCCTAAGATTCTACTAAGATTCGAAACAACGGCCACCCACTTATCAAAGCGGACACTGTAACATTGCGGCTACGAAGCTCCCCGTGAAAATGATATAAAATCACTTCCGTAGTGCGACTGCTGTCATTTGTCATCTGCCTACTGACGCATACGGTTTGATAGGTTATCTTTTATACTGAAGAGTTCATTTGTGATGCCCTAACGGCTTGAAAGCAGAAAACATATCAGCAGTGTACCAGCATTGATGTGAATGAAATTCCGCAGTACGAATTTCAGAAAGAGTTGACATTTTGAGTTATATTTTTTTCATAACCAAAACAATTAATCACATATCGTCTTCATTATCCTAGTAATTTTTTTTTTCACACAACATTTATTTGACACGGCAAATTATCCTAGTAATGTACTTAAGTACTAATCTAGGATGCTATGCGGATCCGAGCAGTGCACAATGGTCCAGAAACAAAAATTAAGGGGAGATTCGAGCCTAAAGCTCTATAGCAATATTTTAGAGAAAAACTTTCTTCTACAAAGTTGTTACATATGATAAAGCGCTTATAGAAAAATTATCAAAAATTAAGGTGACCAAAATTTTCGATAAAGTTAAGTATCTAACCTTTTTTATCTTTGAAGATAGAAGAAAAAGTTGTTCTACAATGTTATAGCTCCGTTAATTTTAAGTGACTTTGTAAAAACAAGTTTTCCTCTATCTTTGAAAACATCCGATTTATAAAGAAAAAAAAACACGTTTTGCGCTCTAACTTTTCAATTTTCATTTTTATCTTGAAACTGTTTTTGAACGACTTTTAGGGCTTTTTGAGAGAATCAGTCTGCAATGCTGACATCGTGAATATCTCAATTCTACTCAGAGTTATTGATGTTTCATAAAAAAAATATGCGTTTTTCTTTGATTTGTCATTTTTTTGGGGCAAACATAAAAAATATCAATGGTCAAACGGCTGTGTTCGATGTATTTTATTTTCGAAAATTCATAACTTCTGCACCAATTGATTGATTTTCGATCTTTTAGGATCCAATTAAAGGTAATTACTTCTAGTTTTAAGAAAAAATACCAAAAAAATAAACCTGTTTGCTTCTATATGCATATTATGCATGAAAATATTGAATTTTTTCTCATGTTTTTAAATTGAATTTACTCAAATTAAAAAAAAAACGTATTTTTCAAAATTTCTCCATTTATAGAGTCAATTGTTCCCTTCAAATTGAAACCAAAAGATATTTTTATATATATTATATTTTTATGTTTGCCTCAAAAAGAATGACAAATCAAAGAAAAACGCATATTCTTTGATGAAAAACATTAATAACTCTGAGTAGAATTGACATATTCACGATGTCACGATGAAAATCCCTAAAGTCATTCAAAAACTTTTTCAAGATAAAAGTTAAATTGATAAAAGTTAGAGCGCAAAATGTGTTTTTTTCTATATAAATCGGATGTTTTCAAAGATAGAGGAAAACTTGTTTTTACAAAGTCACTTAAAATTAACGGAGCTATAACATTGTAGAACAACTTTTTCTTCTATCTTCAAAGATAAAAAAGTTAGATACTTAACTTCATCGAAAATTTTGGTCACCCTAATTTTTGATAATTTTTCTATAAGCGCTTTAGCATATGTAACAACTTTGTAGAAGAAAGTTTTTCTCTTAAATATTGCTATAGAGCTCTAGACCCAAATTTCTCCCTAATTTTTGTTTCTAAACCATTGCACAATGGTCCAGGAACCAAATTTAGGGGGAAATTTGGGTCTAGAAATAAATCTGGGTGCATTTTTATGCATAATGTATAAAATTATTGAAATTTTCGTCTTGTTTTTAAATTGAATTTACTCAAATTTAAAAAATAACATTTTTTCAAAAATTCCTCCATTTATAGAGTCAAGTATGCCCTTCAAAATGAGACCAAAAGATATTTTTTATGTTAGCCACAAAAAGAATGACATACAAATGAAAAACGCATATTTTTTTATGATAAATATAAATAACTGTGAGTAAAATTGCGATATTTACGATGTCAGCATTGCAAATTGTTTCTCTTAAAAAGCTATAAAAGTCGTTCAAAGACAGTTTTGAGATGAAACTTGAAATAAAAAAGTTAGAGCGCAAAAAGTGTTTTTTCAATATAAATCGGTTGTTTTCAAAGATAGAGAAATTTTTTTTTACAAAGTTACTCAAAATAAATGGAGCTATAACATTGTAGAACAAATTTTTCTTCTATCTGCAGAGATAAAAAAGTTAGATACTTGATTGCATCGAAAATGTTGGTCACTCTAATTTTTGATAATTTTTCAATAAGCGCTTTATCATATGTAACTTTGTAGAAGAAAGTTTTTCTCTAAAATGTTGCTATAGAGCTCTAGACCCAAATTTCCCCCTAAATTTGGTTTCTGGACTATTGTGCAGTGTGACAGATATTCGACAAGATTCGTTAACACAACTTACAGACACAGCATCTGTTTATAGACTTCTTTTTTTGTTGCTTTACTAAGGTGGCTTTTAGTCCCAGGCTGGTTCGTCACTGTAATCTTTTTAGACTTCAATACGGTGTGCGATTCAATGAAACGCAATGAGCTGTATCAGAATGTGCTTGAATATGGTTTCCCAATTTAATTACTGGTACGTGCGACTTTCGACGGTTCCACATCAAGCGGAGGAGAGCAGATTGAAGCGACTCCATTATCACAAAGATTGACATGCTTCTAGATTTCGCGGATGACATCCAAATCATTGGTGTTAATCGTACACGCAAAAGTTGGAGTGTGCGTAACCACATCATTTATGAGCGAAATTTACTGATTAAAATTGGAACCAGCACAACGCATGTGCGTTGAGCATAACGCATCTGATGTTCTAGCGTATTTTGAATGTATTGCGCAGCTCCAAATCACTACACTTATGAAGCATCAGCCGTTGTTCAGAAGGTTGGCATCGTTAAAACAGTGCAACCAGCAATCAATACTGATAAGTTGGGTACTGACTCCATTGAAGAAATTATTGTCTGATCGATTCACTTTCATAAATCAAGTCATTTGAAAACATCATTCAATCATTAACAATAAACAAAAACATGAGATTAGTCCAAAACATTTTGCATTTAATTATGACTCTGGTTTCATTCACATGCATTCGGTTCTACGTTACTGGCACCAGCGTCAATAACTTCCGCGGCAACAAGGCTCGCTATTGGCTGTTTCGGTTGCTGACGATTTTTAGGGATGCACGAGCCGTTGATACACCGGCTCGCGAAAGTAAAGAACGGTTTTTTGAGCGCCTCGAAACTGATCGTTCGCCCGAAGCCGAAGTTTACCGAGACATTACGATTTTTGTGTATATGATACATATTCTGATTTTGATCTCTGTCAATGTATTCCTTGTACAACTTTTGCATTATGCGTTTCACGCATTGATTGTGCGAAGTCAGAGCAAATTCTGTGCGAATTGAAAGGACTCATTGGATGATTAAAGCTTGAACTTTTGCGTGTAGCGGAAGTGGCGAAAATTGAACTCACGATAAACACTACCAAAACGAAGTACGTGTATTCCCACGAAACTGAATAATTTTCATTAGCAGTGGTATTATTTGTAACTCACTTGTAACCTCATTTATACGATTAAAATAATTTAAAGTTGAAAATGTCACTAAAAACTATAATTCTGCTCGGTGCAAGAAGTGAAGTGACCCATAATTGTAGTAATGTAACATTTTGCAGTGCACAATTGTGGGTTAGTCCATATTTTGGCTATTTTTACTACTTCTACATGATAATGCATCAAGACTAAATAAAATAATTTATTATCAAGCTTTTACAACAATAAAACAACTTGCATTATGGGTCATTCCATACGAAGTGTACATGCCACTTGGACACGACCATCACGGATTTGGCTCAAAGCTGGGGGAATTGTTCATCTAGGTTCACTATGAAAAAATCCCAATTTTGGTGTCGATTGGAATACCTCCCGCTCTGTGGAACCCCCCTCTTTGTGACAGTCAGGCAATTTTTGTTCAAAATTCCGTTTTTCTTTTTCTTACAATTCATAGATGTAGGACGTCCGCAAAATACTGATAGATGATTTTTAAAGAAAATAAACCAAGGAATCCAAAAAATATAATTTTTGACTGGAAGTGTTGCCGGATAGATTATTTTTGTATTTGAAAACTAAATTCACATTTTTCGGCAAATGCAGCCATTTTTATTTTAAATTTGATAATTTCATCGTGTTCCTTAGATAATTTCACGTAAGAAACAACTATCATCCCGAGGTAATATGAGCCAATCTCGAGATATAACATTTTTACGAAAATAGTTGTTAATTTCGTAATTAATTAATTTCATAGTTTATAGCCGTAAGACACTCAAAAAATAGTGATGAGTGAGTTTTGAAGAAAATAAACCAAGGAACCCAGAAAAAATATTATTTTTGACCGGAAGTGTTGCCAGATAGATTATGTTTGTATTTCAAAACTAAATTTGCATTTTTCGGCAAATGTAGCTGAGTTTATTTTAAATTTGAAGGTTTCATCGTGTTTCTCGGAAAATTTTACGTGAGAAACACTTATCACCCCGTGGTTTTATAAGCCAATCTCGAGATATAGCATTTTTACGAAAAACTAATTACAAAGTTCAAAACCATTTTCTTCAAAATTCACTCATCACTATTTTTCGGGTGTCTTACGGCTATAAACTACAAAATAAATTAATTACGAAATTTACAACTGTTTTCGAAAATATGTTATATCTCGAGATTGGCTCATATTACCTCGGGATGATAGTTGTTTCTTACGTGAAATTTTCCAAGGAACACGATCAGTATTTTGCGGACGTCCTACATCTATGAATTGTAAGAAAAAGAAAAACGGAATTTTGTACAAAAATTGCCTGACTTTGTCACAAAGAGGGGGGTTCCACAGAGCGGGAGGTATTCCAATCGACACCAAAATTGGGATTTTTTCATAGTGAACCTAGATGAACAATTCCCCCAGCTTTGAGCCAAATCCGTGATGGTCGTATCCAAGTTTATTTTTTTCCGTGATCACTTCGTGTGGAATGACCCTTATGTATTTTGACGATTTTATAGACTAAATGATTTTGGATGCCGATTTACACGCATCAACTGCAGTGAAACTTATTGTTAATCGGAAGCACACATCAGAACATAGAGATAGATAGTAAAACATTCGTAGTTGATAATTTTCATGATTTTATATCCATTTTTGAACATTCAGACAACATGTTGACTGACCCATAATTGTAGAGGGACTATGCATGGAGGCTGGCAAAGAGTGTCGCAGGTTTACGAGCGTTGCTGCTGCGGTGTTGATGGACTTTCTATGTGGTTGATGAACTTGTTTATTAAGGTACACTCGTAAAGTGGTGAACCATGAGGTGAAGAGACGGGTTGCGGCAACGAATAGGGCTTACTATAGATTTTGTAGCCAACCTACATTCGCGCGAAATTTGCACTCTACAAGACATTGATCCTTCCGGTGGTGCTCTACGGACAAGAACCGTGGACACGGAAAGAGACCAATCAGCGAGCGCTCCTGGTTCTCGAGCGTAGAATTGTGCGATCAATACTCGGTGACAAACAAGAAAATGGAATTCGGAACTGCACGAAGTATATAAACAAACTGATACTGTCTCACTGATGGGACACGGCTGGCCACGTGACACATATGGAGGTTGAACGACCGGTAACAAGGTAGACAAAATGATTGAGACAAGCAAAAATATGTCAGTTTTAAAATGACCATAACTTTATGAAGAATGAATCCATTTAGACGAACCAGTTCATTTTATTTTACTGGCAAAGTTTTGACAGTTTTGTTTGACTGTTTTTGAGAGCAAGATTTTTTTTGTTTCTATTTTTTTTTCAAATGCAGGGTCTCAAATTCTGTTTTTTTCAATATTTTCAAATCAATGTTCAGATAAATTTCTAGAAGTTAGTCTTTGACAACCTTTCTCTATTTCGCGAAAATATTTAGATATATTGATTTGTAAGAAAGATTTTGAATTATTTCAATCCTTTTGAAATTTTGAGTGTAGATAAATTTTCATTTGAAAATATTTCAAATTTTAGTATAGATAAATTTTCATACATTCAATACGTGGTGTTGATGCTGAGGTTGAGATAGATAGAGAACGATTTGAAGTGGTTGACGAATACGTTTACGAATACGACGAGTTGCAGCTGCGAACAGGGCCTTCTACGGACTACGTAACCAGCTAAGGTCCCGTAGTTTGAAACTCGCACTACACTAGCGCGTATAGGATGCGTATAGGTGGCCCTTAACGGACATGAAGCATGGCCACTGAAGGGAGCTGATCGACGAGTGGTATACAAACATACTGATATAGTGAAGGTAATACAGCGGGGCAGGCTTCAGTGGGCTGGACATGTAGCCAGAACGCCTGACGAGAGAGCCGCCAAAACTATCTTTAGTAGAAAACCAGGAAGAGGCCGTCGACTCCGTGCTATGCCTCGCACGCGGTAGATGTGCGCGGTGGAAGAAGATGCACGATCCGCTGGTGTACGAGGAGACTGGAGAACGGCTGCCCAGGACAGAAGAAGCTGGACATTTCTAATTCGTTCTGCCTAAGACCAACAAAGTAAAAATAAAGCAAGTAAATTTTCATTAGAAAAGTTTTCAAGGTTGCTTGGTTCAATAAGGCGTTGTTTATTATGAGTGATTTCACTCATCTTTTTTCAAATGTTCTTTATTAACTTTGCTTGTCCTCGAACGATCAGAAACTGATACCGGTTTCCGACGCCGTTTGGAAATGGGGACCCATGGGGACTTTTTTCGAGAAGACGAGACTTTTCAGTCTTACCGCTAAACGATATTCGAAGATCATTTTTTTCATTCTTCTCATTCGCACTCTATTATTTATCTTGTGAATCCAAACAGTTGTAAATTTGAGGATTTCAGCGAAGTTGTTCAGGAGGATGAGGATTTCTGTAAGAGTAAAATTTCGTTCTTAACCTAAATTTTGGGGGGGGGGGGGGATGCAATACTCAGTGGAGCGATTCCAAAATTATGGCAGACAGGGAGTCATCGTGAAAAACAAGCCAGACACGTGTAAATTTGATCGGCAAATAAGCCATGACTTATAAGGTAATTAAAGAACTCATCCTTAAAAGTAGCGATTGCCAAAAATTCGCTGCCGATATTTCGCCGCGACCGCGCCACTAGGAGAATTAATTCGTGTTTTTATATTTTTTATATATCTTAGAAACGTGATATTACTGAAATGCTTCGCGTGCTAAATTCGAGAGTAATAAAATCGACAGGTCTCTGTAGCAACTTCTGGAATCTAAAAATCGACTTTCTGTGACTTATAAATTTTTGAGATGAGGGAGTTTCCCAGCATGTAAGCTCCAACATAACTTTTGAGTGCCTGAACCGGTTTCCAGCTTTCTAAATTAATTCGATGATTTTAAGGTCCTCTGTTATGTCTGAACGCCGAAAGTTAATGTCTAAAACATAATTTATGACTATATATGAATTTACGATAGTAAAAAGCTGGGAACTATTTAAAAACCTTTGAACTGACTACATTTTCATCATAAAATTATCTCAACTTTCGATAACATTACTTTTAAAATTTTTGAATTTATACTTTTTTAAATTTCAAATCATTTGGTATTTCACTACTCAAATGGCCATTTGAAATTTCACAATAGAGTCTGAGGTGATTCTCTCATGTTGGGTGGTATTTGGTCTTATGTCCTCTGTCGCGGAATACCGGATGTCGCTAATTAGGAATTCGAATTTACGTATGGAGTTGCCACCAGCTTCTGCGTAACATCCTAGTTCCGGGATATTCCTGTTGATAACGTTGGTATTTGGATATTTTAGGCTATTTTCCAAAGATCGGAACTCGCCATCTTGGAATTGCCTCTTAATAAAAAAAATACGAAAAACGTTTAAAAGAGGTTTTCGAAGTAAAATCAATTGTTCATATAGCTTCGGGCCATCCATAAAAACCGTATGTATTCACGAATTCAAATATTTATTTTCAATTTAGATAAAAACCTATGCTCAAAAGAAACAATATTCGATTAGGCTAGGAGCCGCGTCATTTGGCAAAGTTAAACAGCGGTAAATAAACTCAGCTTTTGAGAAACTAGATGAGACTGTCAATAAAACAATAAAAAAATACGCACAAAAAAGAGTGAAACAGATTACGTATTTTCATACATGCATGCTATAAGATGTTATCTGTATGTTCCTTCTCTCGATATTCCTTCTCGCCAATTTGGCGAAGGAGCGATCCAATATGTATGTATCCAATATTCAAATTGTCAGATATTTCATTCCCAAAATCTAAGCATAAAAGAAAAATAATGGTCCCTTTTCAGCATACGTAATTTGTACCTGTTAATAAACAACACCGAATTCTCTCATACAAAATACCCACACTCAGTTTTGGAAAACGACAAAGTGGCGAATCATTCTTTCAACCTATTGCTATATAGTACAGTCTTTCAAAAATCCTATCCTCCGAACCAGAAAAAAAGCTCCCTTTCGAACAGAAAAAAAGAAAACCACCCCAGGGCAAACTCCTCACGCGACTGCTAAGCACCGCAAAAGTGTAAGTGTTAGGAACATATTGGCTCTCGTATCAAAACCAACCTTTACTCTACTCGACTCTACTGAGCTGAGCTGTGCTGCAATGGTATGCCCTCCCGAGGGATGGATACGATATGATCTTCCCATCCATCGCCGCCCCAACCATCAGTGGTACCACCAGCCGCCACAAGCAAAACTTCGGTTGGCGTTCGGCAAAAGAATGATGTGCCAGTTTTTTGAGTTTCCACCACCAATGCCTAAACCACTACACGAATAAGAAACTGGTTAACCGCGCGCCGCACGGTATACGCATGCTCGAGCACCAGTCGAGTCCAGTCCGAAAGAGTTCCGAGAGGGGAAAATGAGTTCCCTCCGGCTGGCTGCGCTCCAAACAAGTCAAAGCGATTATATGCGAATCGGCAGTGAATCGGTCGGAATGAAATGATAATAATTTTGGACAACCGAATAATGAGTGGATAAATGCGTGTAGGAATGGTTGTTGTGAACTTTGGGAACGATTCCTCGTACGCGCCGTTTGGCAGAGCATTCCGAGAGAAAGCATGAGAGAGAGAAAGAGAAAGGAAAACG
Organism: Wyeomyia smithii; assembly: GCF_029784165.1. Lineage (NCBI taxonomy): Eukaryota > Metazoa > Arthropoda > Insecta > Diptera > Culicidae > Wyeomyia > Wyeomyia smithii. The sequence continues at coordinate 229,417,105 of NC_073695.1, read as the reverse complement.
GAAAGAGAGCGTCATATCATCGGTGGGATGAATTGTGGGGGCGAACACCGAGGAGTTGAGTGGTATGAAATGTCATGAAGTTGAAAATGCTTTTGGAAGAGCTGAAAACGAGGGCTTTTCGGTTGTTTGGCTGTTGCTATTTGGATAGGTGTCAGGATAGCGTGGTAAACGTGGGAAAATGCAGACGTGTGCTAGCATAAGCGGTGGGGCCTGAATCATTTTCCGAAACGAGGAGGGTTGGAATGAGTTTTCATTCGAAAATGAAGAAAATGCTAATGGATTGCGTTGTACACGGATTGTGTGGATAAGAGCGCGGGTGGTTAAAATGAGCGACACTTGCTTTTGTTCGAACAACAAGAGGGCCACCCTAATCTGTTTGAAAATATCGATTGCAAATCTCCAGCGTAGAGAGCGGATTATTGTTTTTGTTTACTCCCTCCGCGCGCGGTGTCTTCTTACCTTGTGAGTTTGGAGGTGCCTGATTTGGTTGTTGTTGCGAGTTGTTTTGATTGGGTCCATTTGGATTGTTCGGGTTTCCGTTCGGGTTATTTGGATTGGGAGGCTGCTGCTGTTGTGGACCGTTGGGGCCACCACCATTCGGTGGTTGCTGCTGCGATTGCGGTGGACCACCGGGGCCTTGCTGCTGCTGCTGTGCGTTCTGCTGAGATTGTTGCTGGTTTGATTGCTGTTGTTGGGCGTGCTGTTGTTGTTGATGTTGCTGGCTGAAGAATACACCTTGTTGTGCTGCTACCGAGACTCCACTCTTGAGATCGCCACTCAGATGCAGATGCTGGCCGGCGGAAACCTATTAATTTGAAATGTAACAAAAACAATGATTAGTTAGAATGTTAAAATCGTGTAATACTCCTAAGGTAATTATAATAGTGTAGGCTTTCAATTCTCAAAAACAAAAAAAAAACAAATCAAATTTGTGTTTATTGAATATAGGAACAATAAAACAATTTCGCCATTAACTCACAGATCAATAATGAACGTTTAAAAATATCAGGTAAAAATTGTTACACATGAAAAGGTTAATTTTACTGTTTTATACTATTCAGTAAAGCCATTTTTATCAACCTTAAATAGAAACACCCATGTTCTTAATCTGCGGAATACGTGTGTTGAGATAACGGTATCAATCATTTGAATCGAATAGTAGCACATTTCTGTGCTCAGCTCTGGTGGAAGCAGTAAGTGTATTATTTTTCTGCGAGCGGTAAAAACACAGCAGAATGAAGAAGTTCGGTGTGAAAAATTGCTATACGCAGCGATCATGCTTTGCGAGAAGTGAGCGGTGAATATCCACTCTGTTCTTTCGACATATTGAGGAGAATATCAAGCTTGCCGGTGGGTAAAAATTTTATCCGATTTTGTCGACCAGTATTTATTATAAAGGGTGATTTTTTTGCTATTTGGTTTTTCGTGTATTCAGATTTGACAGTTCACGCGGGAATTCTGACAACTGTCAAAGTCTAATGTACTCAGTTTGGTTTGCCATTTCACCATTTCACCAATAATCGAATTTTATTACCAAAATTCGTCCTCTGTGAAAAATGTTTTTCGCGCATTACGACCATTTTAGGTCGATTAAGACCTACTGAGCAAGCTATTCAAGCTATTGTGACGAAATTTCAAACCAGTTTTACTCTGTTGGACATAAACCCACCAACACGTTTACATAGAGTGCGTTCAGAAGAAAATATTGCTGCCGTATCAGCCAGTGTAGTGGAAGACCGTGAAATGTCAATTCGACGCCGTTCGCAGCAATTGGGCTTGTGTTTTTCGACTACATGGAAGATTTTACGAAAGGATCTTGGTGTAAAGCCTTACAAAAATCTCGTACAAGAATTGAAGCCGAACGACTTGCCGCAGCGTCGAATTTTTGGTGAATGGGCCTTAGAACAACTTGCCGAAAATCCACTTTTTAACCGAAAACTTGTGTTCAGTGACGAAGCTCATTTCTGGTTAAATGGGTATGTTAATAAGCAAAATTGTCGCATTTAGACCGAAGAGCAACCAGAGGCTACAAGAATCGCCAATGCGGTTCACACGCTGGAGGCATCATTGGTCCGTACTTCTTCAAAGATGATTGAAATCGCAACGTTACGGTCAATGGCGCTCGCTATCGCGCGATGATTTCTGATTTTTTTGCCGGAAAGGAAGAGCTGGGTCTTGTTGACATGTGGTTTCAGCAAGACGGAGCAACGTGCCACACATCGCGCGAATCAATGGGCATATTGCGGAATGAGTTCGGTGAACAATTCATCTCAAGGAATGGACCGGTGAATTGGCCGCCTCGATCATGCGATTTAACACCGCTAGATTATTTTTTGTGGGGCTACGTTAAGTCTCTCGTCTATGCGGATAAGCCAACAACAATTCCAGCCTTGGAAGACAACATTACACGCGTTATTCCCGAGATACCAGACGAAATGCTCGAAAAAGTGACCCAAAATTGGACTTTTCGTATGGACCATTTAAAACGTAGCCGTGGCCAACATTTGAATGAAATTATCTTCAAAAAGTAAAACGCATAAACCAATTTATCGGCTCAAATAAAGATTTCATACAGTTTTGCAATTTTTATACCTTTTATCATCTTTTATATGAAAATTGTTTTGTAATTCGAACCGCTCTCAAAAGTGATCTATAATTGTGTATTTGAGGCCTAAAATAAACATATTTCCTGAGAAATATTTGCAAAACATGGAAACAATGACTGAATTAACTGAAGAATTACATGTTTCTATAATTAAACGTTATAATCTAGTTTTAAGAACGTACCAGACATGATTTTTTTAAAATATTACATCTTCTCAAGTGTTCTGGGGGGACAATACATTATTTTAGTTCAATAAAGATGTTTGTAACTCTCTTCAAATCTTATTACGTTTAACATGCTGTTTGTACTGCTAATACTGCTTTTATTGCCACTTTCATCGTCGTATCAATTACTAACACTTCATAATTTTCTAATTATTATACTTATATTTTTAATTCGTGTCACTCGCTCAATAAATTTAACTATTTTTATTATTTTTTTAAATTGAAATTAGATACTTTTTCAAATTGAAATACAATATGTATACGATAAGATCTAAACATAAAAAAATGCAGCTCTTTACGTCTGATCCATATAGACTTCTTGAGTAACAATGTTGGTTTTATAATAGTTGTTTAGTGCTTAATACAGCCAAAAAAGCACCATAAAACTTTTATAAAACCAATTTTGTTACTTGGGTTGGAAACTACTGAACCGATCGGCGTGAATTTTTTTATATAGGGGTTATAGGGGCCGGGAAAGGTGAATTAAATAGTTCGAGACCCCTTCCTATTCTGGAAGGTAGGGGTCCCATACAAATGAAACACAATTTTCTGCACGTTTCGAGAACTAACCAAGTAAATGGAAGCGAGTTCGATATGTTAAGGTTATTGGAAGCAAGAAAAATTTCCATGGTAGTTCAACGCCCCTCCCTCTTCCGGAAGAGAAAGCTCTCATGCAAATGAAACTCAAATTACTTTACAACTCAAGAGCTACTCGAGTAAATGGAACCAAATTTTGCATGTGGATGTTTTTGGGAGCAAAAAATATGTTTATGGTGGTTCGACATTTCCTATTCTGGATAGGAGGGCTGTTTCACAAGTCGAACACAAATTTCTATGGTAGTTTAACATTGTTCCGCACTCTGAAAGTAGAAGAGGTTTCTCAGACAAATTAAACAAATATTTCAATCAAAAACTAACGGAATGATGCACAGGGGCCAAAATATCGACTTCAAACGCCTTTTTTTATTTAGGATGGAAACTTCCGGTTTCTGGAAAATATCCGAACATGACCGCATACAGGGCTAGTAGCGAACTTGGAGCAAAATAATAGTGACTTTAGTGACTTTTTTCATTGAAATAGTGACCAAATAGAGACTAAATAGTAACCAAATAGTGACCAAAAACATATAAAAAAGAGGGTTTTGAAATTTATTGTTGAACCATAAATGAATTAAATTTTATCTGAAATTTATGTCTTTAGAACATAGGATGTGCAATGATTTGTTTTCATAGAAAATAACTAAAATCTGTATCATAATTTCACATTGAAATGGTTGTAATAACACCTTGTTCAATATATTCGAATACAACTTTTCGAGTTATAAGTATTAATGAAAGTACGTGAACGAATGTATGTTCTCTCGAATACGCATTGGTGTGTTGGTGGTCTGTCAGTTGTATTTAGTTCTTGATGTGCGATGTAACAAATCCAGAAAGTCGTAGTAAAACGATTTTTGGTCAGTGACTGCCCTTGCACAATATTCAAACATCTCAAATCTTGTGAAGCTAGGCGATATTTTGTTTATTAAACCATCGAAAAATACAAGGAAACATTCTCTTTGGGGGATCGTTGAAAATTCTGTCGGCCACGATCTGCAAGGATGCCGCAAGTCGTAAAATTCTGACTGTTATGAAGAAGCGTGTCCGGCGAAATGATAGCGTTCAGTTAGTAATTCCCACCCATTTGAGTATAACTAATGAATCGGTCCACAATATTTTGGCCGATTCTTTGAGAAAAAGAGGCTCGATAGAGTGAAAATGATAATTTCACAACTCGCTGTTCGCGAGTTCATTGTTTCTAATGAGAAATTATTTGGCCTGAAGTGTTACTGGTTACACAAAACAATCGAATGTGGGCAGCAGCAAGAGACAACATTTCAGAGTTCTAAAGTAAAACGAGTTATCCGAAATGGCTTAACAGGATGTTTCTTTTCGTTCGCGGTCACTAGTCTCAACGTTTGTAAGTTTGATCTAAAAGTGAGCTTGCTGAACCGATCGTCAGCAATCTTTGTTTACTTTTCGCCAGCATACCGTGCTGCCAGTATTGTGAATGATATTTACAATTAACAAGAAAGTAAACTTAGAGGTGTATACTTTTACTGGGTCATTACATAAAGGAGTGTTCCTCGATTGCAGAGTACAGCTTTAGTGATGGTGTCGGGAGCAATTTGCAAACGAGTAAACTTCCTCCGATTTCATTTACAAAGACGCCGAATTTAATGCTGTTTATTATAAAACGGTAGTTTTGAAAAAAAAAAACGTTACCCCGTGTCTTCGAAAACTCTTCAGAGCTAATTACTATATGTTCTAGCAAGACGGTGCATCAGCGCATTCTGCGAATTCGACTCGATAGGGGCGATTCGAGGGAGTTTTTGAATAGAAATAAATTGCCGTTAAGTTCACCTGATCTCAACTCAATAAACTTTTTTTACTAAATCTCCAACTTGTTAAACGGTTAAAGCGGTTATCCAGAAAATCTGGGAATCCGTGCCGCCTGTGACAGCTTCGAAAAGTGTTTGAAGTTGGTTAAGCTAACTAAGGGAGGAGTTTTTCAAAATATATTAAAAATAGCATTGTTCGTTCCGAAAATCTGCAAAAACAATACTAAGCCTGTTTGTCCCATCAATGATTTTCCACGCATATTTAACCCACTTGACATTTTCTAATCAAATTCGTCCCACTAAACACTCGTTTGTTTGGTCTGGAGCATGGGACAAATATGCGTTGAACGGGTTATCATTATGGAATTTAGAAATGGTATCTGGTAAACACCGGTAGGTTCGGATGATTGAAAGCAAAATCCTACGAATTGAGACCTCAACACGACTTAGCACAATATAAGCTCGTAATTTATGAATCCACTTCAACCAGGAGGAACAGTTGATTTGAGACAAGCAAATCAAACTACAAACGTAATTTCACGCACAACACTGGTTTAAGACGCGAGTAGTTTGTAGAATAAACCTTTACATTCCTTTGCAGCTCTTAGATAATTCGTTCGTAACTATTCTACACTGTTCACTTTGATGAGAAATTTGAAAACATTGCCTGGCATGAGACTTCTATGATGGAAAAGTTACCAAAAATGCCTTACAAACCGAACTGTCCAAATATTCTGTAAATGAGAAGCAAGCTTTCTAAAGTATGTTGCAATACAACAATAGTTAAATAAATACATTTAAAGCTAAAAAAAAGACTTTAGTGACCATTTTGTCGTAAAATAGTGACTTTTAAGCGTGAATAGTGACTTTTTAGTGACTAGGCTCAAAATAGTGACAAAGTCACTAACTAGTGACTCGCTACTAGCCCTGCCGCATATCACCTAATTGGGGGTTTCCGAAACCAGAATGACGCTCAGAGGCCTGAAATTGACTCCAAATGCCATTTTCAAATCCAAAAAGGCGAGTTCCGATTTCTGAAAAACAGCGGAAAGTAAAATGGATATTTCCGGAATCGTAATGATACACTGAAGCCACAAATCAACCTCAGACACCATTTTGAATTGAGAGATGGCAACTTTCGGTTTCTAGGAAACAGTCCAAAATGGCCGATTTCCACTCAATATAAGTATCTCCGGAACCAGAATGATGCACAGAAGTTAAAATTTTGCCACAGACACCATTTTGAATTCAAAGGTGGCGATTTCCGACGTTTGGAAAAACAGCTGAAAATGACCGAGTACTACCAAATATGGGTATTTCTAGAATCGAGGTGATTCAAAGAAGTCAAAAGGAGAGGATGTTTTCACTCCGATGAAACCAATTATTTCAAACGATTTGACTTTTTTGTATGAAACAAAAAAGTAGACTCTGTTTTTGTTGTCTAATTATTTGCTGCCATGCGGTCGTCGTTGTTCTTTACTGCAGTACTTTTTGTACTGCAGTACTGCACGATTGAGATGAAATTTTACATAAGGACTTTTTTCTAGAATACGTAGCTTTCGAGTCTCACCACCAGAGATGTTGAAGAAGCTGTATATGAGACACGACCGCAAAGTTACCGTAAAATTAAAAAATCATGTATTATGTCACCGTATAGCTAGTAACAGATGGGACATACACTCAATTAGAATTAGTCAATTTAATTGTCTGAAGCGATCAACTTAGTAATTGCGTGGTAAAAAGCAAAAAGTAAAACCTTGGTTCTACATTCCGATTCGGAACTTGACCTTCTGTTTATGGTAGACAGACTTCACCGCCAACTGCTTAGTGTACAGGACAATTGCGGGCTAGCACGATAATCCTAATTGCGTCTTTGATCGATCTCATCGATCTTGGTTTCTGAACTTTCGGCAGCTTTCTGATTCCGACAATACCTGCATTATTTGGTCATTTTATATGCTTTTTTCCAAGAGCCGAAAGTAGCAACTCTGGATCAAAATTGCATCTGGAATCGATTTCAATGATCTGGGAATCGTCGCGATTCCAGAAGTACTCATATCAGGTAATATTTGGTCATTTCCGACTGTTTCACGGAAACCGGAAGTCACCGTCTTGATCTTCAAAAAGCGTCTGGAGTCGATTTCGGGTTTCTGAATATCATCCAGGGTTTCGAAAAAAACCTTATTGAGATCCAGTCTTGCTTTCTGCTCAGATTAGTCAAAGACTACGTTTAAAATAAGGGTTCAAAATTTTTAATAGTACAATTGCTAACAACATAAAATCACAATTTCCGAGTTTTGGTGGACGCTTAGCTAATGTTCCAATCGATTGCTACGAGAATAAAGGAAATCCGTTGAAAACTGACTGAGCTATTGCCATTTTAAATAGGACAATTTTCGTGACGCCCTCGATGTTGTTGGTATCTACATCAAAAATACTTTAGTATTATTATTTGATTTCGCATCATTTTAGATTGCCATTTACCGATGTGTGGTCTAGTATTCTTGTTATTCTTCGTTCCGCACACACTACAAGCAAAACGAGACATAACGATCATAGCTACCGGCACACTCGCAGCTGGCCATATGGCTGAAACTATTAAAACGTGACTACTGAGAGTTAAACTTTCGGTTGAGCGAGTGAAACAACAACAATAACAAATCGGTTATAAAGTTAAATCGTTTATATACTTTAGCGTCGGCTGTGTTGGGGAAGAAGGTCTTGTTTCAGCTTTTATCGGTCAAAACATGCGTTCAACAAGGCTTCAATAGTATAATTTTTGGCATCACAAATTCACAATTTTTCCGTTCGATTGCTGGAAATCCGTTGAAAACTAACTGATTTTAAAGTATTTGAATGTGGAAAATATTCGTGACGCTTCCGATGTTTTCTGTTTTTGAATTTATAGCTCTATATAGGTTACCGTAAAACGTAATTCAACGTCAAAAAATCTAAAATCTAATCTATGCGCTCCGAAAATAAAAGTATGTAAATATCTGCACACATTTTGAGAAAGTCTGCGCAAACACAAGAAGACTCTGATAAAAATCTGCAGGAACTATGACGAACTCTAAAAATCTACATTTTGCAGACAAATCTGCATTTCTGGTCTAATTGAAACTCGAAAAGTCGATTAACATTGGCACCCAGCTGTCCATGTTATGGGACAAACAATAATGTTGTTCTCGATTTGACCATTACCCAACCATGCAATGGTTTATTTAAACAGCACGTACGTTGCACGGTAAGCGGTATCACTAATGATAGCAGGAAAACACTTTTTCTAATACGTTGTTCTATTCTTTGTTTCTTCTCTATTCAGACCGACATTGAAGAATGATCGAAGAAGAGTGAAAATCATGGAAATGTTAATGAATTATTTGTATTATACTAAAGTTTAAACATCTCCCAGCTGGTATCGAGATTTGATGCTGGCCTAACAAGCCAGTCGTCGTAGGTTCGAGTCTCGCGCCGAGAAAATACTGTTAGTTTTATTAGGATCGCAGCGCTAGCCCCGCAATTGTCCTGTACCTTAACAGTTGGCTGCGAAGTCTGTGTATAATAAACAGATGGTCGAGTTCCGAATCGGAATGTAGCACTTTTGCTTTAACGTTTATGAAATATAAAAAAACTGGTATGAAAACTATAGAACCAATCATTATTACTTCACATCATCACTTCCTAAAGTTATATAAACAGAACAAATATTTTTTTTACACTTTTCTTATAGCAGATTTTGTTTACTTTCCAACTCTGTAATAATTTTATAATCCTGGAATTTTAAAATTATAGCAAAAATTATGCCGAGGAAAATTAAAGCGTTGTAACGTCACGGTATAGTGTATCATGGGTATATCTAGAACCGAAATAATTGCCAGAGGCCGAGAAGCGATCACAGATACGATTGTTTAATCCAACCTGGCGACGTTCGGTTGCTGAAAACCTGATATACAGTACAAAATTTCCTTATATCATCCAATATGAGTATTTCCAGAATTGAGAAGATGCCCAGAAAATAAAAGTCAACTTTAGACGCCATTTTGAAATCCAAGATGGCGACTTTCGACTTCTGGCAAACAGCATGATCCAATCCAGTACAGGTCGGACTCGATTATCCGAAGACTCGATCATTCGGAATTTCGAACTCGACGATACGGAATTTTTTTTTCTGCTTGTTTCTGATTTTTATTTTGAAATTTTGCGTTTTCTATTACCGTGCTGGATCGAAACCCGTACAGTATCGAAATCCGTACACCTTGATGTTTTTCGTCAGTTTTAAGCATTATAAAAATGAAAATTCATATGATAGTTACATGTTTGTACATGTAACTATCATATGAATTTTTATTTTTATAATGCTTAAAACTGCCGAAAAACATCATGGTGTACGGATTTCGAAACTGTACGGGTTTTGATCCAGCACGGTACTTCCGGGATATGTGTTACCATCGACTCAATTCAAGTAGCAAAATGGAAAAAAGTAATCTTGTACTGTTATTATTATTTGATTAATAGGGTTCTTTTAACTCAAATTTGCGTAATTTTCCGTGAAATATTTTGAAGTTATTGGTTCTTTTTTTTCTTTTCTTGCATGAATTGTATTTTTGGGATATTTAACTATCTTTTTTTTTTTTTTTTTTTTTTAAAGGTGGCGGGGAAATCTGCAAACAGACACCTGAGAAGAGAACTCAGGGTGTGGGGATGAGACTAGGGGAGAGATGCTGGGGTAGTTACACTCCCCCAGACACCTACTTATCCCTGTCCCGACCCACTAAAACCCCTCCAGTCTCCAGCCCTGGTCTTCCCGGAACGACTGTTAAGTATTACGTCGGGAAGTGGCTTTTGTGCGTGATGCACCCTCTTTACTCTTATAACCTACTAGCTAACTACCTGGAGACTGGTAATTAGCTACCACTGGCGTGTTGGTGGTTGACCCGCCACACACGTTGCAGCTCCAGAACAATCTGAGAGGCGGCCGCACAGACCGCGTTCCAGATGTCCGGGTCGTCGCACATCCTCCGGACTAGATTGTCCGGAGTAGTGCCAGGCCCGCTCACAGCCATCATGTTGCTCCGCGCTCTTACGAAACGGGGGCATACGGAGAAGACGTGCTCAGCAGTCTCCTCCTCCTCCACGCACTCGGGACACATGGGGGACACCGCGTGTCCGAACCTGTGCAGATATTGCCTGAAACAACCATGGCCTGACAGGATTTGTGTCAGGTGGAAGTTCACTTCGCCATGTCGTCTCCCGACCCAGCCGGATATCTCCGGTATGAGTCGGTGCGTCCATCTGCCCTTTGTGGAATTAGACCATTCCCTCTGCCAACGGAGCATCGAGAATGACCTTCTGGTACCTCGTATGCCCCTTGTGTCACGTTGGTCGAAACACTCTCTGTCCTCCTTGATGGCGATGCTGATAGGCATCATGCCGGACAAGACACATATTGCATCGTATGACACCGTACGATACGCACTCGCAACTCTCAGGCACATGAGCCTGTAGGTACTTTCCAGTTTGCCACGGTAACTGTTAGTACCTAGCGCTCTGGACCACACTGGCCCACCATACCTAAGTATGGACGAAACCACGCTGGCAAGAAGTCTTCGCTTGCTGCCATAAACCGCTGAGCTATTGGACATCATACGAGATAGTGCTGCAATAGCCGATGAGGCCCTCTTACAGGCATAGTCGACGTGACTCCCGAACGTGAGCTTGTCGTCCACCATAACCCCCAAGAGCTTCAGGGATCGCTTCGAGGTGATGGTGCAGTCTCCGACTCTGACCACCGCCTGTTGCTCCGATTTACGGTTGTTCACAACCATGACCTCCGTCTTATGATGCGCGAGCTCCAGTTTCCTGGAGCGCATCCAGTCCTCGACCTTGCGTATACAGTGCGCGGCCGTCAACTCGACCTCCTCGATAGACTCGCCGTAAACCTCCAGCGTTATGTCGTCTGCAAAGCCGACGATCACAACCCCTACAGGGAACTTGAGTTTTAACACTCCGTCATACATGACATTCCACAACACCGGGCCCAGGATAGAACCTTGCGGAACTCCTGCGGTAATTGGGACGCACTTCTGACCCTCCTCTGTGTCGTAAACAAGTACTCGATTCTGGAAATAATTTTCCAGAATCTTGTACAGCGACACCGGTACATGGATGCTCCTGAGCGCGAGCGCTATGGAGTCCCAACTGGCACTATTGAACGCATTCTTCACGTCGAGCGTGACGATTGCGCAGTAGCGTATTCCCCTTCTCATATTTAACTATCTGTTTTATACTGTTTGTCGTTCTGCAGGTGTTTTTCTGTCATTTAAAAGGAATTTTTTATACTTTTGATACCTTTGGGTATTATAAATCGATGTTCATGTTTTTTACACCAAATTTGATTTAAATTTCTTCGACTAGAATATTTCAACAAATTATTCAAGCTGTGTACTAAAATGAATGCAGGCATTTGTAAGACTTAAAATGCACCAAAGTATTAGCTACAACTTGAAAAGTATATTTTATGTAACTTTAAACAAGCTCGTTAACTCCGTTTGACTTTAATTTAAACGGCAGACGAAAGGCATCACCACACTCCCGATGATCTACGAGAGCGAGCGAATCTGGCTCGTGTAAGCAGGATCACCGCGAATACATATTGACAGCTCACAACAATCGATAAGCACCATTCCACCAGCCCAAAGTGTTAAATCCTTTTATGCAAGCATTATTATTAACATCATCGTAATCATCGGTGGTAGTGGCTTCATTATCATCATCATCATCGCCATCGTGATCATCGATAAAATGAACATAATTAAGCGGAAGATATTTTGTTTCCGATTTTCCCGACAGCACAGGAGGATGAAAATCGGGGCCTGAATGTTTTAGGTGCTTGTTACAGATTACTCGATTTGTGTGCTTTTGCTGGAGTATCAACATAATTCAACATTCCTGTAGCATATCGATATGAACATTTATTTGCTACAGGTTTGTACTGTTTGTTTGGTAAAATATTTACACACTGCACTCATGCACCCAAAAAGGGGATTATTAGTTCAACTGTTATACACACCTATTTATTACCAGTTTTACCAGTCGGTCCAAGTGTGAACGCAAATATGTTTTAAAAGCACTTGCTTTGATAAATTTTAACAGCAATAATAAAATATAGACTTTACCCCTGGTTGGGTAGTCAATAAATCGGCCAAATTGTCAGCTTTCGAAGAGAAGGTGCGGTGGGGGCAACGTGAAGGTGCAGCGACGTTTCAGTTTGCGAATTCCAATTCAGCAAATCGGATAGAGCTCCCCTTGGCTGGTGCATGTACGTATGCGAAAATGAAACCAGACAGCGATTGTGATCCCCCTGAATTGACCTGATTTAACTGCAGTTTCCTTTTTTTTCGAATCGGTTATAATCCGTGCAGCACAGTAGATTTTTAGTGTGCCACTCGAATTGGTTTTTGCAGGGGTCAAATGAGTTCAATCGATTAATTTGCTGAATTTATTGGAATTTTCTTCTTCCCCGGATTGTGTCAGCATCTATTATGTTATAAAAAAGAAATACTGTTTCATGCACTCCAGCATCAACATGCAAAACCCAGTGCTTTCATCATTTCATATTTTCTCTTTCACCAGCAGCGCCACTAGCGGAAGCGCAGTAGAACATATTGTGTACACCGACAGACGAGTAAACGCAATGGCAAATGACCTAATTTAAAAATTGTAAACCAGCGGCAGCCAGTCCTTGCCAGTGTCCAGTTTTCCTTCGCTTTTGTCCCGTCTTCCGGTTTGATTATTTTTGAAGAACCAACCACAAGTGAGGCTTTTAGCACACTGAAGCGAGCCGACGTTGAGTTCAAATGTATACATTTGCGATGCTTGTCTATCAAGCATAATAACACACCACCATCCGCCCCCTTTCTTTCCGGGAAGGAAAAACAATGAAATGGCAATACTTTCGAGAACAAAAAGGAAACTAAAAGGTAATTATAATTAGAGCAGTTTATTTTAAGAATTTAGCAAGAAAGAAGATGGTTGAAACTAAAATTAAATTATTATTGGAAGTCAATTAAAATAATAGGATATTTCGGTAAAAAAAAAGTTCTAAAGTCCGCGTTAAAAATACATGAATTATAAAATTCACACCGCTGAGGAGTTATGGAGACGCTTGATAGTTTAACCCATATGCCTAATGATTTCGGCATTTCGAACAAAGTCGCAATAGGAACAAAAAGATAATAATAATAAAAAAGTCTACGAAACCATTTGAAGGCTGTGAATCAAAACAGTCCACAAAAAGACTCCTAAATTTACAGCCCTAATATATTTATGTTTGTGAAAACACTGTAACAAAACTGGTACTAAGTTTTCCTCTTCACTCGAAATATTTAAATCCCCCCCTCTTCGAACGTTTGCACAAATAATTGATACATGTGCATAGTGAATAAAGTAAATCCAGCGGAGCTGGCTTTTCGCGGAATTCGATAAAATACCCATAACCCATGCTTCAATAAATATCCGTTTAATCACTCCGGCGCTCACCGCGAAAGCTGCTTGTCGCGACACGAATGGTTTTATCGGACGGAACCGTGTGGCCGTGAGCTGCACGAACAAATTCCGATGAATACTTGATCGCTCTATAGCCTACAACATTACACGCGATGAGAGGTGCGGAACAGACCACCACAGAAACAGCAGCGAGCAGCGAATGACAGCGACAATAATGATGACGATGACGATGATGATAACTCGGCGTCGATTGCACCACGCTCCGATGGACGCGACGGTAGGCACTGTTGTTGGCCGCTGCAAGAGCGACGACGATAACAACAGCAAAAATAATGACGATGTTCGCTGTGTTGAAGAGTCCAAGCATGTAAAGCCGTAATTTTCTCGTTCAGCTTTTGCGCGCTTCCGCCATTCTAGCGCGGCGCACGAGTCTCGTATGCGCCGGTATCCGAAACGTACCAGGCGGCCAGAGTACCGAGAAGGTAATAGCACCAGTACGGAATCGGTTAGCGATCGGGGCCCAGTCGGTCGGTCGGTGTCAGTCGCGTATCAGATGTCTCCACTCTCCAGTGTTTTCTTTCTCTCTCTCTCGCTCTGTCACTAAAGGCACGCGCTTGGGATGGTTTCGCACCAGCTGCTGTCGGTACCCCCCTGTTGCCACCCTAGCCGGTGATCGTCACCGTTTAAACGCCACCGCCGCCGCCGTCTTCGTCGTCGCATCGATGACGAAAGTGCGCACGCCATCCGTTTCGCAGCCCGCTGGCGTTCGACACCGAACCACCCGCCGCTGCACTTGACGCGTGGCGACGGCGAGTAAATTGCTGTTGTTTCGAGGAGAAATCGGATTCGAAAATCGTTGTCGGATGTGTGCTTAATCAACTTATATAAGCTTGACTGAAAAGATCATCGCATTTTACTGCATAATTTTAGTTATAATTTTATACCTATTTTTGCATTCTCTGTGTTATGAGACGACCAGTCATCTTGATAAATTATATTGAAGATACAACAGATTACAATTTATTATTCTCGAAATGCAACCGTTACAAAATGCATGTTTTGACGTACTGTCCATGGAAAAAGTGGTCAAGGTTCTTATGAGATTATCCAGGTTTTGGCAGCAACCGATTACAAATTCTTTCCCGGTTGAGTTTTTGTAACAAAAACAACCAATTGAAAAAGTATACAACCGATCTGACTTTGTAAACGATACGATTCGTTGCTGTTTTACTCACTTCTTTCTACCGAAAATTTAACTCTCAGTAGTCACGTTTTAAAGCTCCAGCTTGCAGAAATTAAATCTTCATGGTATAACCGATTTATTTTTATGTGGTTCCCGTGGTTCTGTGGTTAACGATGTCGGTCGGCTAGCTATCCCACACACGGTTGCGATGTCGGGTTCGATTCCCGATCAGGTCGAGGATCTTTTCGAGCTGGAAATTTTCTCGACTCAGCACTGGGGCACGGTGTATCGTTGTACTTATCATACAACATGCGAAATGTGCCAAAAACAATATCGATAATGAATTCTCTCAACTAATACGGTTGATCGAGACCGCTACTAGCCCTCCAGGCTAGCGTGCGATATTGTTGTTTGTTGATATAACCGATTACTGCAGCGAGAGGACGGTTGACTTTCACTAGAAACTAGCTCGACCCACAACCGGCAGAGCAGCAGCTAATTTTCACGCATAAGGCTGAGCAAGCGTCTCATTCGATCGCAGTGTTCCATAGCAGATGGACCAACCGGCGGACTGCACAGCATTGCTGAACATGTCCGGACATGTTAATAATCTTGTCCGGATTTGTCGCGTCACGTTTGCTTCCAGCGGTAGCGTTCCTTATTGTATTGTTTGCTTGCTGGTGTGTGCGGAAATTAATGAAAGAACTGAAATCATTCCTAGTCATCGGTAAATGGCAATCCAGAATGATTCCAAACCAAACAAACTTGTCAGTATTATAAGAAAAAACAAAGCAAATCATAATCTTCTGCTTCACATGATTACAGTAGACTACTGCTACTGATCAGTTCCGCTTGGCCAGAAATAATTACCGCTCTTATAATCGTTTCTTGTACCGAAGATATATCTTGCACAGGAAAGTAAGTCTAAATAAAAACCTGACACTGTTTTGGTCATTTGGGACTTCAAAGAAAACAGAGGGAGGTTTACTAGAGTGCATGTTATTAAGAGACGAGGAGGTCAATACAGCACGCGAAAACTGCGAACTTTCAGACGCACAGATAAACTCCGCTATCAAGAACACTTTGCGCGAACTCCTTTTATCTTCCACGTGACTGATCATCTCGTTGAAAAAGCAATCGAAAACTGGAACATTCGTGTTTCTGACCTGATAGGATTTCCTCTTGCATTTTAAAAAAATGCATGGCTGCGCTTATAGCAATTATGCTGAATTGCTTCCTTTAGTAGAAAGAATTTCCAACGATGTGGAAGAAACCGGTTATGTTTCTAGTACACAAAAAAGGAGTCAAACAAAACATTGAAAACTATTGCGAATTCATACTATTTCGTGCTTGGTCGAAGGTGTTCGAAATCATCGTCTATGAAGCGTTGTTTGCTTGTTGCTTCTAATACATTGCCGTTGACCAGCATGGCTTCTTTCCCAAAAGATTTGTAGCAAAGAATTTGACTCAATTCGTCTCATTTTGTTAGAGCCGTCTGGGTGATGGGGAACAAGTAGACACTGTTAACATAGACTTGAAAGCTTTCGATCGAGTCGAGCACGGAATACTACTAAGTAGAATCGAAAAACTTGGAATTCTTGGGATCTCATAAAATGGATGAAATCATATCTGACGGACCGAGATCTTTGCGTGAAATTTGGTTTGGAAGAGTCGTAATATTTCCCCAATCGTACGAACCACCCGCGTCCAACAAGGGAGCAATTTTGGACCCCTACCTTTCACACTTTTTACACATCAACGAAGTCTCCACCTTACGTCCATCTTGGTGTCGCTTCGTTGCTAAAATCTCATCCGGACAAATTGATTGCCCTGCGGTACTACTACAGATGAACCTTTACGCACCTATGAGACCATTTCATGCAGGGGACTTTCTGTAGATTGAGCCGAGCAGAGTGAACTATGGGCTGTTTATTCCAGTCGGATTTACAATTCAATGCTGTCTACAAACTTTTCGACTTTGGAATTTCGATTGATGCCTTCAAACAACGACTCTTTTGTAGACGACAAGCATTTTGAGATGTTTTGTGTAATTGTGTATGTAACATAGATTTAAAATATCATTCTGACCTATGTCAGATGACTTTATAAATAAATAATCAATATTTGGAGAAGTTAACAGATTTTTCTGTCTTTTGCCAAAACATTTATGACAGCGATAACCACTACACAAAAAGCGTATAATTTTTTTTGCTATTGAAATTATCGAATTTTTTATTAAATATGAGCTGGGCTGGAACTAACCTATCATGAGTTCTATCCGTTGAATGCCAAACAATTTCCAATTCGAGAATTTCCGCTTGAATCGTTAAAATTATTGTATATAACGCTTTACGTTTCAGGGTTCACAAATGCACTAAAGGATGCAATTACAGGAAATACTAGCATTACAATTCTGTCTATTACTTATATGGAATATAAAAATACCGTAGTCCAACGTTCTGCGGTCGTGCCTTGGAAACCGCCCTTCTACTATTTTTGTTTCGTTGATAACGAAGTAGTAAAGTAAAAATAAATAGTAAAAATGATGAAGATAGTAATTGGAAATAGTAGCGTTATAAAAATTTCCAGACGAGCGTATTAAGAAATGAGAATTGCGACCTTAAGGAGGAACAAGGTTGGTAGAGTAGAATAGGTAGAAGAAACAAACCGCCTTTTGACGCCCTGATATTATTACTAGGGCCAACGGAAATCCACAGGAACGGTTAAACAACTAACAATAAATTCAAAAAGCGCACCATTGACGGGCTCACTTTCTGTTTGTGATGTTTATTTCAGATGTTGTAAGTGACCTCACCTTTTTTCAAGTTATGTCATTTTCTCAGTTTCGCAAGACGTAGGCACTAGCTACACGTAACAAGGTAAACCTTCACTGGGTTCTTGGACACTGTGGCATCGAAGGAAATGAAAAGGCGGATGAACTAGCAAGAGCTGGATCAGCCACGACACTTATCGGTCCTGAAACATTCTGTGGGGTTTCCTTTAGCGCACTAAAGATGGAGCTATCAGAATGTGAAAAAGGTCAGGTGCTGCTGAACTGGGATAGCACTACAATAGCTCGTCACGCAAAACGATACAACAAGCCCAACGCTTCGATTGCGCAAAAATTGTTGAACCTTTCAAAAAAGGATCTCAGTACATATAATGGACTGATCACTGGTCACTGTCCGAGTAAATATCATCTCAAGCTAGTAGGAAGGCATGAAAACGACAATTGTCGCTTCTGTTGCACAGAGCGTGGAAGTGCTCATCATTTGCTGTGTGATTGCCCAGCAATATTCACCAAACGGCGCAAATTTCTTGATAAGGGACTTCTAGAACCGTGGGAAATATGGGCTAGTTCTCCGAACAATGTTTTAAATTTTATTCGTTACATAATACCACATTAGGACAATGCCTTCAATCACGATAGTGACTATTAAAACATATAAAAATTGTCTATACAAGATCTAAGTACTGCTCGCAGTGGTATAATGTCCACAACAAGGAAAAAAAAAAGACGCAGGCATTTTATTCCATCCAGCTGACCCGGCAAAGTTCGTCCCTTCCATATTTTCTTCACTTAAATTATTTCAAATATTCTAAATTGATTACAAATACATCCAGAGATTGACCTAGCGATTTGTTTAGTCTGAAAATGCATGACGAGTTGGATATTGGATACTTTTAAACTCAAAAGACGAAGACGTTGGAAATTTTGGCTTCTGTACATTACCTCGATTCTGGAAATATCCACAGGGGCTAGTATTCGGGATTTTTCAGCTGTTTTCCAAAAACAGGAAGTCGTCATCATGGATTTAAAAATAGCAAGGTGAGTAAATTTCTGGCCACTGGACATCATTTTATTGGACACCGAAAATTTCCATCGGTCATTTTGTGCTGTTTTCCATAAACCGGAAGTCGTTATCTTAGAATTTAAACGGGTGTCTGGGTCCATTTTTGGCTTCTGTGCATCATCCCGATCACATTAGGCTGTTTTCCGGAGAAATTGGTAGAAATATCTGTTTCATTTGTATGTGAGCTCCCCTCTTCCAAAGTATACAAATATACTTGGAGACAAAAAATATAGGAATATTTATTGTCTCCAAAATCCTCCACATACCAAATCTGGTTCCATTTGCTTGATAAGTTCTCAAGTTGTCATTTTGGTGGTCTCCTCAAACCCCTACATAGAAATTTTCACACCGATCGGTTCAGTAGTATCCAAGTCTGTATGCATCAGACAGACAGATCTGCATTTTTATATGTTTAGAAAATATAAAACGAATGTACGAAAAATGAATCTCATTTTGTTTTAGAAAACAATAGATTCGGATGGCGCAACGTAACAAAATAACACGTTGTATCGTGTTGCGGCTTTGAAGGAGGTTAAATTTAGTTGAATTCTCATGTCCGATAGCAAAAGTGCTGAGTTACCAGTTACGAAAAAGAATATCACGCTATTGCGTGTTACATCATGCGGCTACGGCTACAAAAAGTCAGCTTCAAGTTGCTGTGAAGTCGAACTATTACCGTTTTTTTAAGACGTTTACATATTTTAAATGAAGTATAAGCAATTGTCTAAAACGAATTCAGGATTTTAGCAGAATACAGCAACTTTCGATTGAAGTCGGAGTAGTTTTGGGTATACAGTGAAACACATTGAATTTGTGCAGTTTTTCATGTGGAATCATTTTACCTGTGCGTTTTTTTGAAGCAGTATCAGATAGGGATGGGCGATACTGGCGAAAGTATCGATACTTTGGTATCGCGATACTCCAATAAACTTCGATACCAGGCATCGAAATCGAAATCGGTATCGATGCTAGTATCGCCCATCCCCAGTATCAGAGAAACGAAAATATCCGACTATCATTTTTTTAGTTTTTTAATCGTAAATAACTATTTGAAACTGTTTTAGACAACAAAAGTTACGTATTGTTAGCGTTTGTAACAGTGGTTAGTACTTTGTAACAGTGGCTGGAAAGTTTTGCTTGTTTGAAACAGGCAGGGGAACTGCTCCATTATTCATATCATTAAGCCGATATTCACGAAGAATGCACGGATTAAACACCAAATTTTCACGAAATCATTGAACAAATAAACCAAATATGCTTACGTGCTCTTATGGAATCGTTTAGCATTGAATATTTAGTAAAATTAGCCAGATTTATCCTGAATTTTTTAAAACAAACTATTTTTCACAACGGTTCCATATCCATCTCAAAACTTGAATCACTGCTCAATTATTCATCTCACGACGCCCCCATATTCATCACACTGTTAACCATGAATATCGTAGCCGCAGCCCGTCGTAGTAGGTTACCTAGATATCCGCTGCAGTTGTTTATGTGCAAAATTGGTAACCTAGGTAACCACTGCAGTGCTGTAGATTTATGTCAATTATGTCGGAATAATTCAACATTTTCTGTGTGATTTTTTCGTACTAACAGAAACTGATTTGGCAACTTTGGATTTTCTTCAACGATGAAAATACATATAGTTGAAATTCAGAAATTGTAGAAATTCATCTCATATATTTCTTCTATTTCAAGCTGGTTTTAGGAAATTTGAAGTGAACATTTCAAAGTATAAAGTATTCTTAGTGTAGTGAGTGATTTTGTTTAGTGATTAAAATAACAAGTGGTCTTTAAGTGATAAAAAAATCTTCGGTTGGCTGTTGAACGAGTCCCGTTGTAGCCGTATAGAACAATGCGCGAAAGTTGTTTTCTGAGGTAGGTGATTGAATTAAATGAGTTTTCGAGTGCAGATGCCCGAATATAATATCAAATTTAGTGGTTTTGAGTGAGTTTTTGAGGATTACACTTTATGAGGAATCTTAAGTGAACTAATAAGAATGCATTCCATGGATTAGCAAATTGGTTCAAGAAGAAAAAATGTGTTTTTTTCCTGTTTTCAATTCTGTTTTCATATTGTATGAGATGAATATAAGGGCTGAGATGAATAATGGAGCGTATGTTCTTTTTGTACAGGTTTTAATGACTCAATATTTTAGGGATCAATAACGGCACCGGCCATATCCTAGCAATCAACTGGGGACAGGGAGAGGATGTGAGTGTGACCTTTGCTGTTTGAAGACCCTGTCAATCTCTACATCTCCATAAAGGTCATAGGAACGAAAATGTTGTTAGTATGTAACGGTACGTTGGATCAGGATTCACCTTGATAACTGACTACCCCAGCTCCTAGCTGTTTCCACTTTATTCTATGATCTTCCAGTTGGCCTTGGTAATAGAGTGGTTAGTACTTTGTAACAGTGGTTGGAAGTTTTGCTTGTTTAAAATAGGTACGTGACTCAATATTTTGGGGATCAATAACGGCACCGGCCATGTCCTAGCAAGCCAGTCGTCGTAAGCACGTGTCTCGACTCGGGAGAGACTGTTAGTGTAAGTGGGGTCGCAGCATTAGCCTCACAATTGTCCTGTACATTGAAATGTTTTCTGCGAAGTCTGAGAAGCACAATTAACATATTTATATTTGACACCATCTTAGATCAAGAGACAGTAAAAATGCTGTTGGGGCCGCGCCAAGATGCGTGCGGCCTATTCCAATAGAGTACAAGTTTGATAAAATTTCCTGATTTGAAACCGATTTAGATTAACAGATGGCCACGAATAGGCGTATTATAAATATTATACTACACGATGCGGAACCGATTTGGACCAACACACCATAGGAAGGGTTCCTGGGGCCACGCACAAATATGTGTGGTTTACCTGAACGAAATACATAACTTTTGTATTTTCAGTTTTTGGCTCCGAGTCAAAATAACACATTTACTATGTGTTGTTGTTGTTGGGGCCACGCACAAATATGTGTGGTTTATCTAGTAAATACAAAGATGTATTAAATTCTATGATTTTAGACTAGTTTAAACCAATAGTAAAGATACAGTAAAAAAAGAAGCAAAAATACAATTTGAATCGCAAATATGAGAAGACATACGTAAAGGTATAATTTAGAATTGGAGCGTGAAAAAAAACTGGAGCGAGTCTTTTTATCAGCAAGAAGAATAAACAAGAAGAATAAAGAATATGATCTGCATGATCTGCTAGCTACTTTCCCCATTTTGGTGGCAAGCAGCAAAATCTAAAACCTGAACCTTTACTAGTTTTTCATATTTCGCGTTTCTTGAAGACAGGGTAAACAGCTATAACCACCCCCGATGGGCAAAATACCCCACTCCATTCCATTATTTTAAGGTAGCATCGTTTGCCGTTAAAACCTCGAAACTGCAAAATTTTAAGTTGTACTAGTCTTGAAATCAACCTGAGACCTACGTTGTAAGTGACCTCACCTTTTTTCGAAGTTATGTCATTTTTTCAGTTTCGCAAGACGCAGATAGATTCTTTACCGTATGTAATACGAGTGTTCGAAACATGAGACTCATTTCGTATTGGCAGTCAGTTGAGCCGGACCGATGAAGCTCTCAGCCTTGCAGCAACATAACACGCGGCATCGTGTTGCGGCTTGGAAGGTTAAACTTCAGCAGAACTAGATTATTTCTATCGAGCAAACCTGTTTATATGAATTTGTTCTATTCTTGGCTAATATAAAGACGGAGTAATTACAAATTTTAAACTAGTTTTCTTATTTTGAATTAGGTACAATGACTAGCAATGACATTCATTTTTCGTAAATATAATTCTTTAAACTATTTTCAACATTTTTCTAATCGATTTTTTTTTAAACATTTGAATAACGTCGCGGAGGACATTTGCACAAATCGAACGAAAAAATTTATCGTCAACTTTACTTTGTGTTTTCGTGATATCCCCAATCAAAATAACAGGTGAAAGGCGTTCATTATTAATATAAAACAGTGTTTTTAACATTTTTTCAGTGAGTTCAAACCACTATTTTTTCTTTAAAATAAAACCGCAACTTTCACATTCAGCGCTAATTTTTTACGTCAAAGTTCTAGCCTCGAAGCGTCGCCCACGGATATCACACAGAATTATACAACCGGCTGCACTGACCGAATATGGATGGCTTGTACCAGACTGTAAAGTCTATGCATGAGCACCATAATGAGGTCGAGGTTTTGTCAATTTGATTCGAAAAACTTCACATTAAAAAAAAGCAACAGAAATATAAATGTAAAATATGTATTAAATATGAAATGTTACACTTTCGCACACATCACTTTTGCGCGCTGGCTTTATATTAACCCTACCTTCAAGAGTAACGTTTTGTTTGCACGAGGCAGCCAGCACCGGCGGGAGGTACTTTTTAACAGACTAGTCGCTGTGTAGTATTCCGCAGTGGCACTACTAGTATAATGTGTATAACGAGACTGTGTTGAAGTAGATTCGCAATGATTCTTCCTTCACGGGAACCGGGCATAGGAAAATGGGAACGCCACTGTTTGAAACTTTATTCATTACAAATTTCGTCAAAGTATAGTTGGCATGCCATGTCACCTGTAAATGAAATCCCAATTATCTAGACGTTGAATAAACTTCAGTCGTTCACATTATCCGAAAAATGGTTGAGGATGCCAACTTCGAGTCTCGTTCGTCACCCGAAAATAAGTTCCCTCGCAGTAACGAAAGCAGCAGCACAGTGTTAGTGAAACCATCGGTGAGAATGAAGCAGGCGTCCAGAATCGGCAGAAGGCAGTTCCGCTACTTTGCGCCTCGGCCGGTGTCAGCACTGTGCCCTGCATGCGCACTGCAACGCTGTTCTATTTTCTTCTCACTGATCAAAAGAAAAAAAAAGTGTTCTCATAGTAGCAAATTTTACACTCCCGAAACGGCTGGCAGCTAGCGGAAACTGAACCAGCTTTCTTGTAGGTAGGATTCGAACACAGCACAGTCACGTGACGGTTCGTACCGTCCGTCCCCAGTGGTGCGGGTCATGTGAGCTGTTTTGGCTAAGGAAATTCCGGCGACGATCAGCAACACGGTTGGAATCGATTTTCCACCGGGAGTTATGGAACATCCCGTAGTCCCGAGCTGTTGATTCCCGTGCTGAAGGTAGGGACTTACGTTTCCGTGTGGGTTTGTGTGTAAGAGTAAGATAAACGAATAGGAAACGATAACCGGGGGAATGTAGAATTAATTAAAGCTAGGGAAATGAGAGAAACTTTCGTGATGTAGGATTCTTCACTAATTAAAACAATCCTTTTCGATGAACGGGTGACACAGGGTACAAAAAAAAAAACTGGGGGAAAAGTGTCTGATTTGTTTCTTTTTTGGCACAAGGGGGAATACGTTTTATGGGAAAATATACTCGGATTCTCACTCTGTTCTGTTGAACAGGTAGGACTTTAAAAACTCGAAAGAAAGCGTAGGATGATGATGAGATTAAGTTTTATGAGTTTTCAAGTAAAAGAAAAATGTTAAGAGAGGAACCTGCTTTGGAACATTTTCATTCTTTTGGGTGAGCAGTAAATTTAGTGAGAAAAAATTCAAATATCTTTCAGCAACTTTCCGGCAACTGACAGGCTGTCATTATCAGAAAAAAAACTGTTTTAATCAGATGCAGATCCGTGTGACCACTAGTTATTGGCCCCCTCCATTGTCCCAGGAGAACACGATCGGTGACCGTCCCGTGTGTTACGTACTAGAGATGGTCGGGTACGGGTATTTTTACCCGAAACCCGTACCCGACGGGTTCGGGTCGGGTTTCGGGTAGCGTAAAAATATATTTTACGGGTTCGGGTCGGGTACGGGTAATTTGAAAACCAAGGCTTCGGGTTCGGGTCGGGTACGGGTTTGAAAAATTCTCAATTGGTCGGGTACGGGTTGGGTACGGGTGATTTGATTTTCGTGCATTATGAGCAGAGCTGCGATTAATCCAAGCAACATGCTGACTATGACGAGAGAGAAAATATCATCGCACTCGCTTCTTTCTCTCATAAATAGCCAGCAACCATCACAGTAAGCGTGAGGTTCCGACAAGTGATTCAATATCTTGTCTCTTTTGTTGCCATTTTCGGCTTCTCATTGTCAATCGTCGTGAATATACAGAGTTCACTCGGAAATATCAGTGCAATGCAAATCAAGGTGATTTTTGGAATATAAAAAATCGTTTCAGTAGCGTGATTATGTCAGTGCTAGCTTGAAGTTTGTTGCTATCAGGATTTTTTGAAATTGATCTGCTTTGCGGTCTGTGACGATCCCAACTCAAGATATGGCAACCAATGAACTAGGATTATAATTTCAAACCAGTGGTTATAGGTGTCGCTTGATGGGCTGGCACAACAACTCCGAGTATTCGGAACACAACCGGAACAGGTCCGCATTTTTACATTTTTCAATGAGAGGCATGGTAGGATTTCAAGCACTTCTATGCACTGCTTTGATCATCGTTACCATGTTACTGAAACATATTCCGGTCATATATCCGAAACCAGTCGATTAACTCCGGCCATCCTCTTCGTTAAAAGAAAATATGAATTAAAACCAGGAGAAAAGCAAAACCGTTCCGAACCAAAATTGAACAGTTTCAAAGTTGAACCGTGCCAACATTTAACAGGATCTGTATATAAATATACATACCCATACATTATTAAAAGTTTTGCCACCCGCGATTCATTTTTTGCCGCGAACAACACTGTCTTTAGTTTAACCTACAACAAGCACAATATTCAAGAATCAAATTAATAAACTCATGCTGTCAAAAAACAAATAAAAATGCAATATTATTTTTCAGATATGAGATCATTTGAAAAATATTAAAAGAATTCTTTTTATTACAATTGGTGTTATGAAGAAGCATATTCTCTACTGAGAATAAAAATGAATGATCATACAGATTCAATATGTACCAAACTAAATACGCTCAGTTACAAAACGAAGTAATAGTTGTTTATTGACAATGCTTTTAGTCGGCGTGCAGCCAAACCGAACCAAGCGTCGAAAAACATTTACCGCCGCAATTGCTGTGTACAAGCTGTTACAGAGAATTTTTGTTATAATATCGTTATCAAATGCTCAAACGATTTCGTTACTTCATAATAGATAGATATTTACTTCTCATATCCACTGGGTGTCAATAACTCAATCTGAGAAAACGGCGCTTAGTTCGGTCTGATCGCATGCCGACCATATATCAATATCATACATATCAATTGAAGAAAAATCATTGATTTTATGTTTGCTATCCTCATAACATCATGCTGTCAAAATGAACTTGATATTTCTGCTGGTTCAATCTCAGTACAGCCATACCCGAATGATCGAGAAAGATAGCAAGAAAAAAATGAGAGTGAGAGTTGACGCTAAGAGAATCATTGTAACATCGCAAACTCTTTTGTAATGAACCATGCATCGTAGTTGGCTGATTCTGGTGTTGCATCATTTTGGCGTAATGTCAGTAGTATGATATTGACTTTCCGCAGCTCTGATTATGAGAAAATAATTTTTAACATTTCAAACCTAGGTGTTTTCTTAGTGTCGATAATCGGAAAGATCGAACAAGAAATTGCCCATTCTCACTCAACGAGAGATCGGCCAATACCTATTCTGACAGTTGTCGGCAGTGTTTGCACCAAGGGAATGACATCATGCTATCTCTTTCTAATGTGAAAGTCAATAGTTCTTCCTGCAACCATTTTGAGTTAAATGGAATTCTTGCCAGGCTTGTTTCATATTTGTGAGGAAAACCGCGGAGCATTGCACAGTAAGGCAACTAAATACAAAGGCTGGTTAAGTAAAAAAAGTGTGGATAAATGCGACAAAAATGTGGTATTTACCTAATTTTGGGGTGCTGAACACCAATCTCCATTCCATTTTTCATTTGTGGCCGTCCATAAAGCAGGTGACCTAATTATTAATGATTTTGGCACTTTTCCCCTTAGCCACAGGGCGTTCTCCTCACAGAAACAAATTACGTAGCTTTCGCACAACAACTCAAATCAACCAAATTTTGCGAAAAAAAATTTTTTTTTAAATTAAAACAAACTAGGTATATATATATATATATATATATATATATATATATATATATATATATATATATATATATATATATATATATATATATATATATATATATATATATATATATAAGGGGGGATTTGTTAGTAGCTTAAGTATTTATGATGAATATTAGTAAATAATGAGTATGTGTGTCCAATCACAAATGGTAACTTCTCAACACTGAAAACAAAATAGGTAATACATACAAACTAACTACGAATCAACTTTTTCTTTGACACCAAAAAAATCCAAGCTATCATTGAAGCTGTTTCAAAGTAATGAATTTTTTTTAAACACATGTCAAAAAACGTCAGTATGCCAAACTTCGAATAGTTATAAAAAACAGATCTCATGATATTGCACCCACATTTTGGATTTAGGCACTTGAATATTATAGCAATAAAGGAAAAATATTATGAAACAGCTGACGTAAAAAAAATTCAGGCGGATGGCCATCGATTCTCTACTGTGATTGGCACGAAGCAAATATGTATATGAGATTTGACAGCGATAGCATAGTTTTTGTTTGCACTGTGACCAGGGATGTACAGAAATATCTGTGTTATACCGATTTTTAGATTGAATCGATGACACCGAATCTGTACTAAAAAATTACAGGTTTTTGGCAAATGCAAATGAATCATTAAATTTTTCTCAAGTTATAAACAATATTAACTTTGACTTTATTATAATATTAAGATTTAAGGTTGCTGCGATGTTCACATAAAACTCGTCGCTTTTTTAACTTTACCAGACATGCACTTTTCATAGTGGACCTCTTCCTTATAGTGGACCATCCGCCTGGAACTCTGGGTTCATTAACATGCGTTCACATTCACACTCGGTTTTTGTCTAACTCCGGCCATCATCTCGAGAAACCACATATGACAATTAGTGCATAGAACGTGCGAGGTACCCAGGTATTTTGAAAAAAAAAAAAAAAAATCCAGGACGGGTCGGGTACGGGTAGTTGGAATAGATATTTTTCGGGTTCGGGTCGGGTACGGGTATTTTAAACAAACCAGACTACGGGTTCGGGTCGGGTACGGGTTTGAAAATTTTCGATTAGTCGGGTACGGGTCGGGTACGGGTAACAAATTTCCCATACCCGACCATCTCTATTACGTACATACAGGCGGGCAGGGTGCGCTTGGCTATTGATTTTCCGGCATATTTTTTGTTTTAAACAATCTCCCGAACCAAACCAATCGCTTTAATGGGCGAGAGCTGCTGTAGGTTGAACTGAATTATTTATAGAACTTTTGCCGCTGGTAAATCGAATTTTTATCTCGCTCAGCTGAATGGGGAGTGCCGCAATGCATGATCTAGTATTTGCCGGAAAAAGTGTGAAAACAAAAACGAAAACTTTGTTAGCTGCCGAATGCTGATCCCGGCATCTCCACCGCAGGGGGAAACGGCAAACCGGCAGCGTGATTTGATACTTGCCAGGCGCCCGAGGAAGACATGTAGATATTGAATTGTGATACAGTGTGACTAATATCACACTTCGAAGCGATTTTCAACCGAGATTGGTGCCATCCCGGCGATCTGGAAGAAATCTTTCGACAGATTCGGGATTGTTTAAATAGCGGCGGCGCACAGTTTTCTGAGATTACTTGTTGCAAAACATTACCTTGGAATGGTGTGATGAAACGAATATTCACGATATTTATTGGTTTCAAACGAAAAACAAGCTTCTTTTTCGCTTGAAGTACTTCTTGAACATAACCTATATTTATTATTCTCAGTTTCTCCGAACCAGCTAAACCGGTTTGCGAACTGAAAAGCTGTAGCTTATTCGATTACAATAATTCGGAGCTGGCTGAATCGATTTGTACCAAATTCGTTTTTTCTATCAGGTGTTGCAGTCAATTTGATCAATTGGAATAGTAATTCGAGGAACAACTTTTTGATTTTTAATTTATCTATGTTTTATATTGAAAGTCTATTTTTTCTATAGACCATTTATGTTCTATGCTTGATTCTTAATTTATTTAAAACAAGAAATAAGTAGATTTTATGAAAATCTCAAAATACATTAATTTATTTCTAGTCTTCTAGCAAGGGGGCAAAACAAAATAAAAATATTGAGAGTGTACTGACGAAAAAAATAAATGGAAAGATAAACGCAACAGGGGTGAAAAAATAAACAACAACAATTACAAAACGAGGAAACATAGATAAAATATGAATAAATAAACAATGACAGACAATATATAGAATAAATGATTCCATGTTAGCATGAGGAACGTAAAAACTTTAAAATACATGAACGGAAAAACAGAAGGTTGAAAATTGAAAACAAGATGATGCATAAATTAAAACAAAGATGGTCATAGAATTAAAGAAAAAACAAAAGGAGTGTAATTCACAACAACAAAAAAAAAAAAAAACGCAAGGGTGAAAAACAAACCAATGAACATAAATAATACATTTAATGTGCATCATAGCATCTGCTGTTGAGAGAGTGCAGAGCAATAGTTTTCTGATTAATAAACGCTTCAGTGAAACTTTTGTAAATAATTTATTCGCACACTCAAGTTAAGCGCAATCAATGAGCATCTGAGAACTGCGTTACTGTTCTCTTCGCCCTGAGGTGCGACAAAAGTACGGTAGAATGCAACGTTCTGCAAAATACGCACCCATGTTTAGTTCTGAATCTTCCTATGATAATTCAATATCTGTTCGGATGTGGCTTTAATGTGCAGCTATATGTTTTGTTCTTTGGCCAACTTCTCACTTAGAACCTGAGAAGCTAATGAAAACTGTTCGCTCTTAAACTTAGAGAGAAAACAATTGTTTGCGACGGTTGAGAACTAGAATGAAATCTGCGACTGAAGCGCCCTACAACTAAATGATGTTAGTTACTCACTCTCTGGGAGAGAAAGTCTAGTTCACCCAGGAAATTGACAGGTAAAGAAGAAAATGTGAGCAAAAATCAAGAGATCGGATGAAGTCTGATGCAAACTTGAAAAAATTAAAACATAAAACTAATGAAGAGTTTAAATATAGAATATAAGAATCAAAATTATTCGAAAACAATAGAAAGTTGGAATCAAATGCACATAATGGATAACAAAAAAAAATATAACTAATCAAACAAAGTCCAAATTTGACGACGCGTATGTTTCATTGTGTGTTTGGTACGGAAAAGAAACTATAATAGATGAACAATACATCGCTGACGATAAAAATATGCGCAGAAAAAGATACAAATTAAGGAATATTCAAATAGAAGAAAACAAAAACATGCAAATGAAAACCAACAAACGAAGCAAAATTTAAATAAGAATTCTATGAATATTAAGTAGCATGGAATGTTTTTCATAAAAATAACTAATTTGAGATATGCTAGTAATAAAATAAACGAACATAGAAAGTGATAATTATAAAAACAATAAATAAAAGAATAGAGGAAATGAACGAAGGAACTAGATAACTAAAAAAAAAAACAAACGAAAAATACCGGAAAAAATGGCGAAAAGGCAATTATATATATGTAAAATATACGGACAAATCTTGAGATATTGAATTGAAGAATTTATGAACAAAAAAAAATGAAGAAACAAATCGGAAAATAAGTTAATCAGCTTGACCACAAAAAAACAAATTGAATAAGATGTGAACATAAGAACAAAGAGAATGTATAACACAAAACACAGCATGTAGTTAATAAAATTGGAAAATTGAAAATAAAACGTAAACAGACGGACGTAAATAGGGACATTTAATCTGAGTAGAATTGACAAAAATTAGATATGTATTTTTTAAGTGACGGAAAAGTGTGTGAAGGAAATGCATAAATAGAACCAGCAAATTACGAAAAAAATACGAAAAGTATTCAATAGAATTTAAGTTAATGATGAAAAGAGATGAAAATAGATTACTTAAGTGAGAATGAAAAGATAGAAGTAACAACAAAGCCTTACAGAAAAATAAAATACAGTAAAAATGAACAAAATTGGATAAGATTGAATGTAGAAAAATTACCTTTGAAAATATATGTATAAAGACGAGCACTCATAAAATGCAAATAGAAAATAAAAGAAACAAAATGAGAATAAGAATATAGCAATAATTCAAAACACGATGGAAACGAATGCAAGAAATGAAAAAAAAGAAACAAAAACAAATCGTAAAAATCAGATATGCGTGAATGAAAATGAGAAGATTAAAAAATTTAATAAAAAATTAAATGGAAAAATTGTGCAATAATATATGCAACAAATTAAAAATACTTGACGTATTTCACTCTAGAATGTTAATGGTTATTCAAAGATGCGCAAAAACCTATTTTCCATAACCTATCAGTATTTTTAAACCTTTCTTATGCCCATTTAGGACAATTTTCAATAAGCAAAAATTTTTTTTTTGATTGATGCAAGACTGTTGGTGGTTACTTACAGATGCGCGAAAACTCATTTCCCATCACCTATCAGTATTTTTAAACCTTTCTTATGCCCATTAAGGTTGGCCAGGAGGAGGAGTACAGACCAGTGATTGGTCGATTCAGTGCACACCAGCTGACGAATGAAAATAGGCTCAGACTAATCGACTTTGCCACCTCCAAGAACATGGCCATACGTAGCACCTTCTTTCAGCATAGCCTCCACCATAGACTCACCTGGAGATCACCGAATGGAACAGAAACACAAATCGACCACGTTTTGATAGATGGTCGGCACTTCTCGGACATTATCGATGTCAGATCACATCGAGGCGCTAACATCGATTCGGATCACTACCTAGTGATGGTTAAGATACGCCAAAAACTATCCGTTGTGAATAACATACGGTACCGTCGCCCGCCACGGTATAATCTCGCGCGACTTAAGCAACACGACATCGCAACACAGTACGCGTCATCGCTCGAAGCTGCACTGCCAGAAGAGGGAGAGCTTGAAGAAGCCCCTCTAGGGGATCGCTGGAATGCCGTGAAAACAGCTATCAGCAGTGCTGCGGAGGAAGTCCTGGGACACGTGCAACCGAATCGACGTAACGAGTGGTTTGACGAAGAATGTCGGCAGATTTTGGACGAGAAGAACGCAGCGCGGGCAACAATGCTGCGTAGAGCCACCCGTCAGAATGTGGAGCGATATAGACTAAAACGGAGGCAGCAAGTCCAACTCTTCAAGGAACTCGAGCAGCTGCACCGTACACACGAAACACGAAAGTTCTACCAATAACTCAACGGATCCCGCAGAGGCTTTGTCCCACGAGCCGAAATGTGTAGGGATAAGAATGGAGGCATTTTGACGGATGATCGTGAGGTGATCGAAAGGTGGAAGCAGCACTCCGATGAACACCTGAATGGCGTGCAAGCAGGAGACCACAACAGGAGCGGAGAAGACGTGGTCGTGGAGAGGACCCCCATATAAATGAAACACAAATTTATGCACAACTGGAGAACTAACCAAGAACATGGAACCAAATTTGGCATATTAAGGTTTTTGTGACCAAGAAATATTTCCATGGTGATTAGACACCCTTTCCTCTTTTAGAAGAGAGGGTTCTCATACAAATGAAACAGAAATTTCTGCACAACTCAAGAATTAACCAAGGAAATGTAACCACACTTGGCATGTGGAGATTTCAGGGTGGAAAATATTTTCATGGAAGTTGGACCACACAAATGAAACACAAATTGCTGCGCAACTCATGAACTAATCAGTAAATTAAACCAAATTGGGCATATGGAGGTTTTCGGGAATAAGAAATATTTTCATGATGATTTGACGCTCCTCCCTTCTCTGGAAAAGACACAAATAGACAAAAAATTGACTTCACATACCATTTTAAAAATCCAACATGACGACTTTCTCTTGAGCATGAGCATGAGCACATGACGACTTTCTGTTTCTGAAAAATAACTAAAAATTCCCGCATACCACCAAATATGGATATTTCCACAATTAAGATGATGTACAGAAGCCAAAAGGTGACGATGTTCTAATTCCGCTAAAACCAATCATTTCAAATATCCTTTGTCATGATTTGTCATGCATTTGCGGACTATGAACAAATCGTAAGGTCAATCTTTGGATGTACATGAAATAAATTTAGAATGTTTAAAACTATTAATATAAGGAATAAATGGGCGGGAAGAAGTTTGCCGAGTCAGCAAGTAGAAAATGTGAATGAAAATAAAGCAATTTTTTGAAGCACGCAGGACACGAGTGTAAAAATAAAAAAAACAAGCAAAATAAAAAAAAAACGTAAGACTATACTGATGAAAGCCAATAAATTAGTAAAAGCGATAATAAGAAAATAATGGAAACAACAAAAACATGCAACATGCAAATCGAAAATACTTATGAATTTGATTCTAAAAAAGTCACCAACCAAGTATAAAAAATACGAACATGAAAACAAACGAGGATTATAACAAAAAAAACATAAAAATTGAAATAACTAATAAATACATCAAGGGGTTATATACCTTTTTAGTTTTCAAAAAACCGAAAAAAATTTATTGTATTATCTTCAAATACACCATTTGAGAACATTTTCACAAATTTTCATAAAGATCTGAGCAATAGGAAGAAAGTTAGAGCGATTCGCAGCGCGCCTCGCCACGGCCGCATAAGCTAAACTTGAAACTTCACACGCGATTATCTCGGAATAGTGTTTTCCGAAAAATGACTTTGCCGTGATCCTGATTGCGGGAAAACTACTGAACCGATTTCCTTTTTATTTTTTTAATTTTCGTTATTAAATTCGCCGGTCCTTGAACGATCGCTTTTTAAAATATACAGTTACATTTTGCCACAAAAAAAAAATTAATGCAATTTTTAGCGCTCAAAACGTGCATTTTTTGGGAAAAACGTTCCCATTTGCACTGAAAACAAATTACTCATTAAAGCGATCGTTCAAGGACCCGACACACTTCTAAACTAATCAAAAAATATGAGTTTTTTGATTTCGGTTGACCCGCTGAGTCTCTATCAGGATCACCGCAAGCTTCTGCAAAAAATAGCGTTTCGGGGAAACGGCCATTACTTCAGTAATAATTGGTATATCTCAAATTCAAACGTATTTTTTTGTTGTTGATAAACTGTACTTTCGGAAAATACCCCTTTGGTGCAATGAAAATGGTGCTATGCGCTTAAAAATAGATTCAATAGACCAAAAAGGTATATAACCCCTTAAAATGGGATATTAATAATGAAAGAATGCAAAAATAATAATATAAATTCATTTTTTAAATTTTTTCATGAACAAAAAAAAAAAACAGAAACTAAATAAAACACAGAAAGTTTGGCAAATGGTTGTGAATCATGCGATTAACTCAGTTCAAAAAAATGTAAATCATTGTAACGGCTTGATAATAGAATATACAAAAAAAAAAAAAATTGTTGGGAAAATCAGTTTGAAGTAAAAATGAAAATGTATAAAATGAAATATAAAAAGAAAACCTTTAGTAAACACAAAAAATTATAGAGAGAAAACAATAATAAAAAGTTGAAAAAAATGATAAAAATAAAGAAGTAAAACAGGTTGTGTATGAGACACGACCGCAAATTGGAATTTGAATTACGACAGCCTTATATGTCAATGTGTTTGTTGCAATAGGTTGAGGAACCTACTCGATTAGAGTTAACCAATCTGATGGTTTAAATCGGTAAATTCCAGTTAACACTCTCTTCTTTAAATGCAAGGTAACCCTGGAGAGGAGCATTGTTGGATTGACTTGAAGTCATTCGAAATAAATGTTCACACCAAAAGCGTTTTTAGTGCCCCGAAATCATTTAATGAAAACAGTCAATATCCTTCTGCTATTCGTCAAAACATTGCTGATAGTGGTAAACATTATTCGGCAAGCATATTATTGAATTCTCGCTTTTCTTCTCAGTGTCATTTTTTGATCACAGCTCATTCCCATTCTGTAGTATTCGAAGCTCCACCCTCAGTGAGACTTTCTTACGAAAGCATGGTTTAATACCGGTTCCAAAACTTTTTATATTGATATTAGGTCTGGCTTTCTGCTTTCGAAACAAGGCTTGACAGTTTTCAATGGTACAACAGTTTGAATAACCAAATTACAATTTCCTGCGTTTGGGTGGGTGTATAGATAATTTTCCTGTTAGAATGAACGAAATCGGTTGGAACTGACTGAATACTACGTAATAACTTAAAAATTAGAAAATATCCTAAGCGATGAGTAAAAGAAAAATTGTGGTAAAATACAAGTAAATGTGGAAACTGGATTAAAAACAACAAAAAAACGAATTGGAACAGATCGAGAAAGTTTTTAATGTAAAGACAAGAGCGCTATTACATATTGAAACAAGCAACGTAATGCTAAGATATAAAGATGAACCATCAAAATGAGATAGAGATCAAAAGTGTGGCAATTAAAACGTGAGGAAGAAAATAGTAGATATATAAATATCATGAAATAGAACGCACAAGAACGAGCCATTAATTTAAAGCACAAAACATTGAAAAAAAAAACCATAAGGATAAGGATAATAAACATAGGCAATAAGAAAAGGTACCAGCTTTGAGATATTTTCTTAAGAAAGTTATGTGGATGAAACATCATTTTGAATATTTTTAAGGAATAGTTTTTTTTCGCAAACTGTAAATATTTACTAGCAACATCATGTTCAAGCCTTAATTCACGAATAATGCGTTTTCAAGGTGATGTTTTCTTGTTCCGAACTCCGCCCGTGAAACATTTTATGTAATTTTTAGAACCAGGGCACACTGTTTCCAATGCTGGTAACAGAGTAACAGTTAATGCGTCACTTGTGAAAACGCTATTTTATGTTTGTTGCGATGAAGCAAACATACAATAGAGTTTTCACAAGAAACGCATTATCTAGGTATTTCCGAGTCTGGTGCTTCTGAAAATTTGAAGTTGTGGCTCGAAGTCGGCCGTTTGTGGCTTCAATACCGTTTTACCTTGAACAGGCTGATAGAAGAATGGTGTTTTCAGTAATTATATTTTATAAAATGTGCAACGAATGTTCCGAACAAAATGCATTTTTATGAGCAAAGAAGAAAAAAGTACAATTTGTTTTTCCTCTTTAGTTGGATTATTCAGAAAATGGCAACTTCTATAAAATGGAGAATAATTCATAATACAGCTTTGCTGAAGATGCTACGGCTCTAAAATCAACTTGTTTGAGTCAAAATAACTTTTTCTATTATTTTTGTATAGATTAAATATAGACATGTACAGATAATTGATCGGCCGTACATCGAACACGACTCGCAAGTCATTCGCTCTTCCCAGAATAATGGAAAATACCGGATTGTGAGAAACCAAACTCGTCAATTTCACAGAAATCGGTATCCAGCACACACAAACAGATACACAGATACAGATTTAATTCCGAAGAATCGAATTTTATCCGGGCAGCACACGGGCCGTGTCGGGGTGTTCAAAAATGCATAGAATTTTACATGAAGACATTGGACAAGAGCGGATATCTTTCCACCTTCTACTCGTTACGGAGCAATAATTTCAAATTATTAATAAATTGCTTATCTTGCGCTGTGGCTGCTGCTGCCGCCTACGCTGTCGGGTAAAAAAGCTTTTAATGTTATTGAGAAATGAAAGGCACTTTCCAAAGACGAGTGAGGGTCGGTTATTGGTGAGAAACCATTCACGTTTTACGATTATTACCTATTGCGTCCTGGCGTCGCTGCTGCTGCACTATGTTGTATGTTGTATGGTTG
This sequence comes from Wyeomyia smithii, assembly GCF_029784165.1. Classification (NCBI taxonomy): domain Eukaryota; kingdom Metazoa; phylum Arthropoda; class Insecta; order Diptera; family Culicidae; genus Wyeomyia; species Wyeomyia smithii. Next base: position 229,380,575 of record NC_073695.1, on the reverse strand, counting down.
CTGAACTAACTTGACTGCACGAAATCGGGCCAGCTTTCGTGATAGTCTTTTTGCTCGGTGAATAGCAAAGCAACACTTTTCGATGATTAAAATTGCTTTTGTTCTTGTACACTGTTGCCGAACTTTGTACTCCGACTAAAATATGCTCGATCGTGGGGGTGGTAATCCACCACCCACTTCCCTCTCAATTTCAGTAACTTCGTACTTTAATTTTCTACGTTTTTGTCACTTTATTTTAAATCTTTTCCTTATGGCTCATCGTAACAAAAAGGTCTACGGACAAGCTGTGTAATAATTATCCAGCATAAATAGAAGCAGCTCTCGCTGGTGAAAAATATTCCAATCAGTTTCAACATTTCGTCCCTCGGTTTAGAATGAATTTAAACCAGCACAAAGTAATGCACCGTCTGTTTGCTGAAGCGAATCGATACCGAGCTCATCCTAGAATCCGGTAAAAACTCGATTTGCTCCCGCCCGTGTCCTCCGCTACTCCATCATACGTTCGCAGCTCAGCCCTAGAGTATGCAGAAGTGGACCGAAGCCTCAGGACTGGGATCGCACACCGGTTTGAGCAATAAATGTGAAATATAAGGGTCTCGAAAGCCATTAAAACTACCCTGACACTGAACGGTGCGTTTGGTACACAGGTTTTGCACACATTCCAGGCTCGGATACCGACCGGTGAAGCCTCCTAGTTCGTTCATACGGCCGTGGTTCGAATGGAGAACTGTGTATCCCCACCGTTTTTATCCGGAGAGCAGCCTCGGTCGGTGCACACTGATCGGTTTGCTGATTTATACCCTCCGAGTGGGCGTTGTGCCTCTGCCACCGTGGCGCGTAAGACAATTTCTCTCGGTTGCGTGTCGTCATTTGAGCAAACACAGAATTCTTCTATTGAGTGTTAATGCCAACCAAGCCAGCCTCAGGCTGGTTATGTATTTAGATAAGTTCACTCCTAGCTGCTGAGTGTAAATGATTTTTCATATGTACGACAGGCCAAATGGCTACATGTTTCCGATAATTTAATCATAGAGCTTCGAGTTCTGTGCAGATCTGTGGAGAATTGAACTAAATTATTCATAGGTAAAGACGCAACGTATTCCCTTTCATGTGTTCAATACTGTTAATTAAACACAAACTCTAGAGTGTTCTACACCGAAGGTCAAAAAAACACACACCATATTATTCGTTACATTGTGAATGCTTATTATCCTACTGTTTCTAGTATAGGGCTGAATGCAAAATGTTGTGATAAGCTCTGCAACGAGCAAAGCGGTGACATTCTAACGCATTCAAATGCCAGTTAAGTTTAATTAGCCGATTAGCGGTGATGTGCGGAGAACAGTCGACAACGTGAATGATCTTTTGCATTAGTTACGCAGAAAATAATCGCTTCTCTAGCAGCGATTGGTACCAATACCTGGCTGAGGCGATTAAATCAATTCTTATGTCGGATTGCACTGGGGATTTCCGTAAAAACCCCGGCGTTTCTGTGATTTTAAACCGTTCGCTTTCGATACATCCGAGGATAAGGACAGTGGCGGAACTGTTTCATTCTATAATCATAATTCTGCTGTACAAGCTCTCAAGTAACCAATCTAAAACGCTTCGGTTTATTTCAGTTTTATTGTATCTTGTTATCTATAATTTAACGGTAGGCAAAACCAAAATGAGACAAGTCATGTAAAATACCTCAAACAATCTAATAAATCCCTTCGGGCATCTTTGTTCAATTTAGTTCGTAGAATTATCTAAAAAGAATTCCAAAAGCTATTGTTCAGTAAGTTCGTATAAGCTCAACCCAAATTGAGTAAACTTGAGATAGATTCATAACAGGCTTTAAAATGGTAACGTCATAGATATTAACAAAACATCTGTTTGTTCCAGCAGGGAATTTAAATTCTGTTATAAAAAAAAACTTTCTGCGCTCACCATAGTGAAAACATTGATTGAAAACTTATGCGTGGTATCAGCAGAGTTTCGGGAAAATATGACGTATTTTTTCTTGCTAATTGCGCTGGAAACGTTCTAAATTTAACAGATCGCGCTTGCAAACCTGCAATTTGCAACTATTTTGAACCTATTTTGAACTATTGCTCCGCAAAAATTCATAATAAAAAAATATCAAAAAAAGAAGGTCAATAGAGTTGCAAATTATCCAAATACCCATCCAATTATCCAATATTCGTTGGAATGCTGAGATCATATCTACGTGGAAGAGTTCTACGTGTAAAGCTTGGTTTTAGCATTTCGTCGCAATTTATCAGTAAGTCAGATGTTCCTCATGGAAACAACATTGGGCCTCTGCTATTCGCATGACGTAACGCTGCTGCTAGGTGATGGCTGCAAGAAACTGTTTGCAGATGGCTGGAAACTGATTAAAGAAGTTCGAAATATCGAAGATTGCCGTCGTCAGCAATATTCTCTTGAATCCGATCATCTTCGACGAAAAGGGGTTGATCATGTAAGGGACCCTGGTGTTCTTCATGACACTAGACTTTCATTCCACCTGCATCACGCAACGGTAATTTTAAAAGCAACAGGTTACAGCTTGGTTTCATTTCAAAAATTGGCCGTGATTTTAGGGATCCTCACTGCCTAAAAGCGCTTCTCTGCTTATTAGTACACCTAATACTCGGGCAATCTGCTTCAGTTAGCTAAATTGGAACTTGCGGATTGAGTGTATTCAAAAAAAAAAAAAAAAATTGTTTCTGATTCTGATTGATTCTTTAAAGACAGATCGCTGCCGTTGATTGGTGTTGGAGCACTTAAGCACCACCGCAGACTACATCAAGCTGTGTATTTTTAGCGCAAGTCGTAAAATTCTGACTGTTATGAGGAAGCGTGTCCGGCGAAATGATAACGTTTTAGTTTGTAATTCCCACCCATCTGAGTATATCTATTGAATCGGTCCACAATATTTTGGCCGATTCTTTTAGAAAAAGGAGCTCGATAGAGTGAAAATGATACTTTCACAACTCGCTGTTCGCGAGTACATTGTTTCTGATGAGAAACTATTTGTCCTGGAGTGTGACTGGTTACACAAAACAATCGAATAAGGGCAGCAGCAAAAGACAACATTTCAGAGTTCTAAAGGAGTGTTCTTCGATTGCAGAGTACAGCTTTAGTGATGGTCTCGGGAGCAATTTGCAAGTGAGTAAACTTCCTAAATAGTGACTTTTTAGTGACTAGGCTCAAAATAGTGACAAAGTCACTTAAATGTGACTCGCTACTAGCCCTGTCGTTCGACCGATATCAATTCGGTTTGTTGCAAAAACTCAAAAACTAGCTCTGAAATTAAAATCTTTGTGGTTTCCTGCGTATTTTTTCCATGGTATGGAATGATCATTGTTGAAAATTACATTTTTGAGCTTTTATCAAACTTTACTCACTTCTCCAAATTTACCGTAGTTAACCCTCAACTAAGATTACTTTAAGTAAATTCAATACTTTTTTTTTGTTATTTGGAAACTTGTTTGATCAATTTTGATGGAGTCTTGACTGAGTTAGAAGAATTTTTCGAAAATATGAAAAATTGCACCGGGCATGCAAGGGTTAACTTCGACAGGTATGTGAATCATGCAAAAGTTGCGTTGATGGACACGTTAACATTACCTAGTGTTGTAGGGGCAATATCTTCTGATTAGTTTTTTTTTTACCACGAATTTTCAGGTGATCAATTTCACCCCACTGATCAATTTCATCCCATTCCACGGTTCTTCTGTTGCGTATTGCCTTCTGGAGCTTTTCTAAATTTCAATAATGTGATAATGTGACTAACTTGTTTAATCCTTTTTAAAAATTAAATTGAAAAATTGAATATTCTATGAAAACCCGCATTTCTGGTGATTAATTCATGATTCTTCATCAACAAGTATTGATTCATGAAAATGGATGAAAAATCTTTAACATTGACATAGAAAAGAAGTTTCTTACATTTCTACACCCTAGAGTTATAACCAAATTTTTTGCGAAATATTTCGAGTTTCAACAAAAGTAGAGGGTTGTATCCAAGACACGACCCTATGGTTGATGTAGGATCACATAAATTATTATTCATCAAACTGTTCAATTATATATGTAGTGGCCCTAATACCGTTATTATTGCTTTAGTGGAAGAAACAGTGGACAGTTTTATGCATGATGAATTAAAGCTTTCTATAATAAAAACAGAAAACCAGTTTTTTTTAAGCTAACAAGTTTTAGAAAATGTGATGAGCATGAGCATGAGCATTGACGACCGTACATATCGTAGTTGCACCTCCGTGATTGACCTGAGCTAGCGAGGATGCACAGAGAACCACATAGATTGTTTTTATGGTGTCCTTACAGGGGAAAAGTAGGAAGAGGATTGTTAGCTCGACAAAGGTTGTTATGAGACCGAGTTCACCTCTGCATCTCTACGGATGTCACAGGAAGGGTATTTGTGTTAGTGTGATGGTGTAGGAAAGATCGTATTCGCCCTGGTAGGCTATACGATCAGATATTTTCAGATCCCGCGCGCGAATCAACGAGCTGATACGCAGGCACCGATTTTTATTCCTGTGAGAGTAAGCTACGCGATACGAATCTCCAGATCACCAGCCACCGCAAAGTGAACTCAAACGATTAATCACTGTACTAAAAACAAAACCTCTCTATATTTTTTTTGTTATTTTAGAATCAATAGAGTTGATATATTTAATAATAAAAAACAATACTGTGAACGAATAATATATATCGCGATAACGTTTTTCAAAGCGGCCACCGCACGGTATCCAGTTACTATCTTCATCACATTCTAACAAGTTCTAGAAAATGTGATGGTATTAAAATTCGCCGAATAAATAGAATTTCTATCTTATTTGAGTACAAAGTTATAAAGTGTTTTGTATGGAAGTCACTTAAAATCTAGTCTTTTGTACGCAACTTCTGTTAGTTGCATGTTACAAGAAAACTTTGTGCTTAGAAGTTGTTTGGGTATACAAAACACACATTTTTTTTTTCAAAATTAACACATTTCACATCTGTAAACTACTGTAACATATGCTCGCCGTAGCTCATTTCAAGATGGCTTGACAAAGTATTTTTTTTTCTCTTAGCACCAATATTTAGTGGTTAATTTGTGGTTTCGAAATCCAATTTGTGGTAATTTGTGGTTGAGTAATTTCTGAGAAATTTTCAGAAAACTGAGTCAAGCCATCTCTGAAAATGATTTCGCTTCAAATGAATCGGACAACGATGATATATACATCAATCGAAAGCTCTTAAATTGTGGTTCACGAAAATGTAGTTTTTGTAGGCATAGTTCATATTAAAATAATTAAAAAACTATTATTTAATTTTTTGAACATTGTTTACCGCTTGTTGTCAACACCGACCGTACGCGGCGCTGGATGTGCACCTGCCGATGTTAGTGCTAGTGGGTTATCTAGAACATATCGACAGTCGTTCATATACACTAAGGTCGTTTTTTACGCGGGGGATGCGTTCCAAATTTGTATGGGCCCGCGTAAAAAACGACTTTTTTGAGTTGCAAATATAACAAAGAAAACCGTCCTAAAACATTAAAACCTCGTTTGAATATGATAGTGGCCAATCTAGAGACCGAAATTCAATATTTTAAATTTTGAGCATTTACACCAAAAATTGTGATTTTTTTTAAAAACTGATATATGATCACTCGTGGCCTAAAACGAAAAACGTGATTGAAATGAGGTCGATATCTTGTACCGTTTTTGAGTAATAGAGGAAAGCAACCCGCGTAAAAAAACGCGTAAAAAGCGACCTTACTGTATACGACATACAGTTGTCGCTGCCGTTGAAAGCTTTTTTGTATTACTATTCAGGGGGTAGTTGTAGTAGCATATTCCTGAGACGAGAAAATATCGAATTTTAATTCTAGTCAGAACTCACACATTTGGGCATTTACCATGCGTTTCAACCGTTCCCTACAGTTCTAAGGCCCATTCCCAACCTTCAGGCATCATTCAGGGTTTCTAAAATACCCAACAGTCGAATACAGTTGCGTAGTTGGTTACCAAAATATTATAACATTTATCGAAACAAAAAATTGTTCTTTATTATTATCAGGCTTTAATTTATTCCAAGAGTTAAAACGTATGTGCTAATAGATTTTAACATATAACAGATTTTGTATGAGAAAGACCAGATCACACCCCTAGGTGTATTAATTTAGGTTTTTTTTTTCAAACAATCGGTAAATGGCAAAACTACATTTCCGGAAATGATTCGACCGAAGATCTAGAAAATTACGCTCGCATGTGTACGTAAAACTTCACTTATTTTGAGGAAATTCACGTAAAACACACGGAGGCTTGTCAACTACAAATATCTGCTAATTGATCAACATTTGCATTTCGCAGCAAATCTGCACATGAGATTCGCGGCGAAAAAAATCGCCAATTCGGCAACTGGGTTTCATATGTCAGAGGTGCCAGATCTTTTCTCAAAGCGCAATGTTGACTAACATTCGACTTGTATAATCGGTGGTGACGGTGAAAGTCCTTAAGAATAGTGAAGTGCTTCACAAAAACTGTTAAGGTGATATATTTTATGTTTATGTTTAATTTTAAACACCTTCACTTATTTTGTTACCTATACACAAGGTTTGTTGAACTCCGGGTAAAAATCACTCACAGCATTCTTAATTCATTCATTGGCAATAGAACAAAAAATCGTATAGAAATAAACACGTTCTTTTTTGTATCTGACTGCAATACCTCTCAATGTGGTGCTACCTTTCTTGTTCGTTTAGCTCCAATTTAGACGGTTCGTTCTGCTCACCGCACATCTCTCCCTCTGAGTATCTCTAGTTTCACCATACTCATCGCTACACGAAAGCTTTCTGAGAAAAAATCATCTTGATGGTCAACCAGCGCCGCGTACGGTCGGTGTTGACAACAAGAAGTAAACGATGTTCAAAAATTTAAAAAATAGTTTTTTAATTATTTTATTATGAAGTATGCCTACAAAAACTACATTTTCGTGAACCACAATTTAAGAGCTTTCGATTGATGTATATATCATCGTTGTCCGATTCATTTGAAGCGAAATCATTTTCAGAGATGGCTTGACTCAGTTTTCTGAAAATTTCTCAGAAATTACTCAACCACAAATTACCACAAATTGGATTTCGAAACCACAAATTAACCACTAAATATTGGTGCTAAAAGAATTAAAAAAAAAACTTTGTCAAGCCATCTTGAAATGAGCCTCGCCGTACTCTAATATCGGTTGATTAGGGTAAAAAGAGCCTATAACAGTGTGTAGTACTCGACCAAAGCTCTACGAAGAAGAGTTGTCACCAATTGCCCCTTTTTACCCTGTACGTTTTTAAAGTCACAAAAAACCATGCTTTAACTTTTAAAGAAAAAGTACTGAAGACGTGTGATCTTTGACAAAAAAATGTGTTTTGTATGCCCCAACAATTCCTTGGAACTATGTTTTCTTCTAAAATGTAACTAACATAAGTTGAGTGCAAAAAACTTAATTTGAAGTAATTTCCACATTAAATACCTAATAACTCTGTACTCAATGAAGGTAGAAATTACGTTTATTAGGCAAAAGTTCACATTTTCACATTTGTCAAAATCTTGTAATACAAAACAGTTGTTTTTTTATCATAGAAAGCTTTAGTTAACTTTTAAAAAATAGAGATTATAGGAATTAATTATACCAAAAATTGTTCGAAGAATAAAGTTCCGCTTTTTTCCCATTTAGACTAGAGTGTCACCAATACCAGCTTCGTTTTTGGAAGTTCATTACAGTTTATGAAAAAAATATTGCAGCGTATTAAGAAAGACCGTCGACGAGTTCGACTTCACAACAGCATTCCGAACTCAGAATTGAATTTTGTTTTATTCCCCTGTAGCAGACGCAAGAGGCAATACATATCTCTGCGTTTTGTGAAACTGGAGAAATGACATAACTTGAAAAAAGGCAGAGCCACTTACAACATGAATATAAAATTAACATCGCTAAAAAAAACAAGTTTGTGGTTGGTTAACCGCGTTCCCAATGATTTTTGGCAATTTTTTTCACTAGTTTGCAATTGAAAACATACGCTACCTATTATACGAAAAGCTTGCGGAGAACTTCATCAATTGATTAGGGCCTTTCATATTCAAGGTCTGTTTACTTTCACAATTGTTTTATTAGAAACGGCTTAAGGCACGAGCGATTATTAGACTATTCTGTTTTAGGCTGTTCAAGCGAGCTGCTGATTGGTTGAATGTTGCGGAACTGAACTATAAATGATTGATTTTAAAGTCAACTGAATCTTTCAGAGAAAAGTTAAAGAGGTTATGTGTGAGACAAAACCGCAAGGTTAACATAGAAGTAGGACCGCCTGTCTTATAATAATGTATTTCTGGCAATATATTATTGATTGATGTTATGGTTGATGATCTTGAACTTAAAAATGGCGCTTGAAATTCATTTCCGGACTCTGAGCAATTTTTGATTCCGAAAATATACCAACTAGGCATCATGACGATTCCGGCAGTACTCAGATTAGAAGGTTCTTGGTCATTTTTGACTTTTTTACACAAACCGGAAGTCATCTTGAGCTTCAAAATGGCGTCTAGAGCTGATTTTCGATTTCTGGGCATAATTATGGTTTCGGAAATATCCTCATTGGGTGGTTTTCGGTTCTCAGGCCGTTTTTCAGAAATCGGAATTTACCGTTATTAACTTTAAAATGGGGAATATGAACTTCCAATTGCATATGGGGTCAATTTTTGGCCTCTGGATACTCTCTTCGTTTCTAGAATATCCATATTGAATGAGATTTGGTGTTATTGACGGCCCTGATTGGTCTAAATCTGAGTAGAAAACAAGACTCTCTATGTTTTAAATAGTGCAATAGTTAGCAACATAAAATGACTATTTTTCCTGTATTGGTGGACGCTTGGCTGTTTTATAATCGATTGCTGCAACAGTGAAGGAAATCCGTTGAAAACTGATTGAGTTATAAGCATTTGCAATCAGACAATTTTCGTGACGTTCTCGATGTTTCCAGTATTTTGATTTGCACCCTGTCCCAGAATGTTGCCGTAAGGCGTAACTCTACCTCCAGAAATAAATTTTATCACATATCTCCATCTTAGACTTTTTACCAGAATAAATTCTAGTAACTTCGATTTTACAAAAAAAAATACACAGGAAAAATTGAGTCCTTATCTAATTTCAAATTTACCGTTTGGTTTCAATTACTTTTTCGTGTATATTTCAGTTCCCTTTAACTCAATCTCAGGCAGTTTTTCTATAAAATCAAAGATTTCTAAACTACAATAATTTGAATAAAGGGTATGCTAAAATACAAAGCTCTTTTCGGATATTATTCTAGAGTCTAAAAATTGTACCCAGTCGTGGAAAACACTTACTTTTTCAAGACTTTATACGTGTGCAAAGTTTCTTTCAAATCGGAGGCATTCGAAACTAGTGACTCCGAGAGCCAAAACCAATTAAACCGTTGACAAGTAGTTTTTAAATTCTATTATTTTCAATTTTTGATTTGAATTGTTGAATTTTGTTTTCTATAAAAATATTTGCATTGTGAATCCATTTCAAGTCCAAAAGATCACCAAGAGTATTGCAAGCTTAAATTCGACGTTTTAGATTGTATAACAAATACAATCAGAAGATGGTTCTAATTAATTTTTGTAAAAACATATGCGAAGTTTCACAATAAGACATAAGCTTTATTGGATTCTAAGTGAGTGTGGTCAATATCTAACCAAATTATGCCACTTCAGGTGCACCACAAGGTTTTCACTTGAGACCACATTTTTTATTCTGTATGTGAACTTTTTCTTTACTCATAAGGAACTGACAGAAGAGTATAACTGCATCTCTAGCAATGTTATAGAATAGTAATTGTAGAGGTAGAAAGTGAAAAGTTCAAGACTCATCTACAAAATGTACGAAAAATATATTCCATCACTTGTTCATGGTCTTGAAATGGTATGTCAAAATTAAAAAAAAAATTAAACTAATAAACCGGGACGCTATTCCACTGGAGCCGCTCTTTTTGACATAGAAAGGCATTCGACAGTGTTTGGCATAAACTGCACTCTTCCTGTTAACGTCGTGAATGGCAAATCTGAAAGACTGCATGACTTGAGCTGGTGTACCTCAAGGAAGCATCTTGGGATCAACCTTATATAATATTTTCACTTCTGATCCCCCTCAGTTACCACCAGGATGTGAGAAGTCCTCATTTTGTGACGATTCAGCCATATCCGTGAAAGGAAAAAGCCTTCGCGTCAAATGCAGTTGGCTGCACAAAAGTCTAGATATACATATTTCATCATACTTGCAGAAATGGAACATTTTTCTTAATAGACCAAATAATACGAATAATTATTTTTCCTCATGAGCCAAGAGTTTCATTTCTCAAACCTACCGATAGTCAAGATGAACGGTTCGATCTCAAATTGGTCTGATCAAGTTGAATACTAAGGGCTAATATATGATCAGAATTTTACTTTCAAGGAGCACAATGAAAATATCCAATCAACGTGCAATTGATATACAAAACGTTTATATACTTCAGGATCTCAACAGGAGTTCAAGACTTTGTCTCAAGAATAAATTGATGATTTGCAAAGAAAGCAATGTTATTTGCAGTCCCCATGTGGACAAGTTGTTGTACAACCTGAAAGAAGATGCATCAAAGGATTCGGAATAAGCTTTTGAAAATGATATCAGAGCGTCCTCCCTGAATTAGCACAAATGAACTACATAGGATTACTAATGTTGAAACATTAGAAAATATGTCAAACCAAATTTTCAATAACTTCCGATAAAAATCATTGCAATCCTCAATAAAAACGATTAGCTCATTTTATAGTTAGTAAAATGAGTGTAAATTTGAGTTTAAGTTTAATTTTAATTCATGTTTTTGGTTGACGTGTAGGTTTACAATTTTCCTATTCACTTTACTGCGAAAGTAATTGCAATCTATAAATATAATAGAATTCATAATTGAAAATAAATCAGAATCACGAAGTTCATGCTGTAACTTAAAAATTTGTTTGTGTGATAACATCTGTGAAATAATCTTTGTAAAATAAACAAAAAATTCAGTACCTTGAAAAATTCTACTTCTTACTCGGGCACGCTAATAAAAACTCAAAATCTTCAGTAGTTTTGTGGTAATCTTAATACACAGCGAGCAGTGTGACGAACAAAGTGTTAATTTGTTCCACCTTCTCCTTATCGAATCATTTAAACGCACACCGCGAAAATATTGCAATTCCATTTCGTAATCAACCCCTAGACTATATATATATATAAAAGTGTCCACCTCGCACCTGTTCGTGTGTTGTACGTTATCGACCTAACAATTTCCACAGCAAACAAAAAGACGAAGATGTTTTTTCCAGCCCTTTTGGCGCTTCTGGCAGTCTTGTGGACTGGTGCTAATGGCCAGACCAATTGGCCACGCGTCACAGCAGGAGTCGGGGACTATCCGTGCAATTGTTACCACTCATTCAACCCCTGGTGTGGATCGGATGGAAAGAACTATTTGAACAAGTGCGTGATCCGGTGTGCCCAGAGATTCCGACCCGGTCTAGAGCTTGTCTCGTGGGGTTTATGCCCCGATGGTGATGATTGGGAGGTGTTAGGCGACTTCGATGCAAATAGACATTTCTGGGGTGGAAAAAAATAAACAGAATGCAGTACTAGGTTTCATGACCTAAATTTGTCCAACAGTGACTTTTTCTGCGATGACAATCTTGGTAATGGACCGTTAAGTTTCTACTTCAATCTTGACCCCTTTGGTAATCCGAACCTCGGAAAAAACACGCACGCCATCGCACGAAACTTACACTAGAACACAGAGCGCATTTACGGTGTCTGTCTGCACCAGCGGCCCGGGGTAAGTAATTGGGTACAGTGTTATAACAAATTAACTGAATGAGATATTTGCTCGGTGGAAAAGCAACAACCCATACACAGACAGGAGCACGCAAACACACTTCCGATGGTAGTTACGTCTGCCACACCGCCAGCCTCATCATCATAGCATCCGAAATGGATCACGGCCAGCCAGGGTCGAATCGTACCGAAAATTGCTCAATTGTCAAAAAGTGTTATAATAGTACTCCAATCAACCAATTGGTGCGAACCGTTGGAAAATAGGTTGGTTGAGAAATTCGAGGAAAAATTCTACTCTGAACACAGCGGGACCAACAAGCAGCACACTCACTCGGCTTACCGGCTCAATTAGGTTTTATTGAGAAACGGAGTGACTGACTGAAAATGAGCTCCGACGGCGACGGTGACGGTCAGCGCACGGACGAAGGTCGATGCCGGAAGGGGAAACGGGCAGAGGTGACTGATGTTCACATAAAACCCATCTCATTTCTCCCGGACGGTAGCCGGGACGAAAACGGGCGGACACTCTACACTGTATAACCCCTACGTACCAAATCGCGTCAGTCAGTGCCTCGTCGCTGCTAGTTGCGAATGTGTGTTTCTAGTGATTAATAATTATTGGAATTTTGAGAAGAAAAATAACGCTGTGGTGTGCCGCTGCGTGGCACAACATTGTCCGGTTGATGCGGTTTCCCCCCCTTTTGCAATAATGGTCTCGCGTGATCGCACCGGAATGGAATTCGGTTCTGGAGTATGTGGTAGAGCGATAGTGTTCGCGCCCAGAGCGGAAGGATGAGAGGGATATATGCACAACAACAAGCTTGTTACGTTTTCAACAAAGCCTCAATTTTGATCTTTGTTTGGTAATTTCATCGTTAAGTCGTACATTTTTAATAAATTTGTACAAAAATTTTTTTTGTAAGCCTGATCATTTACAGCAAATATTAAATGTGGAACTATGAAAACCACAAACAAATTTGTTAAGTATATTGCGGGAAGCCTATTTACGAGATAATTTCACTAATATATACTACCAATTTGACGAGCTGTGCAGTATCAACAGTTAAAAAACTATTTCGATTTTTTCTTAAATTTTTACAAAAAAACAATAGTTATAATTTTTTAGAAGATATAACTTAAATTGAAAAAGAAATGTTCGAAGGCCAAAAACAAGGGCAAAAATTGTATTGTTCGACATCTTTAGTTGAGAAATACAAGCAATTTAATCCAAGTGACTTCGTTTTGTGAAACTTCATACTAGAGCACCAGCACCAACCAAAATTTGCACACACCCTTTCCTCTATTTATTGTTTATCATGAGAGTACTGAATCTTATTCGAAACTCTGAAATGGATATGTTTTGACATTCAACAACATTTTAGCAGGTACGGGATTGTAATGGCTCCATTACCATCCCACACCCGTATACAATAGAATGTAAAAGTACACGGAAGAAAAGGTCACCAACTGTCACTTTGACACAATGTGACATTTGGGCCACATGACATTTATGGGCTATGTATCGAGTTCAAATCATCTTCCTGGATTGTAACGTAATACTTCATTAGAAAGGCTTTCAGCCATTGTTCGTTGTTGTTTATCAATGGTATCTTTAAGTTACTGTCAAAGTATCTCTTTCTTAGTAATTTGTTTCTGCTTCATTGCAGCTTGAAACTCATTACTAGCAAAACAAACGTCACGCCAAGGGATAAAAATAAATACTAAAATTTCCTCCCTATGTCATCGTTTTAATAACTAATATCTAATAAAACCCTCACACTAACCTGAATTCCGTGTCCTCCCGATCCCTGCTGGCTGATGTGCAGCTGCTGGGTTTGCTTCATCTGCAGCATGGTCGCGTTCGGTGCTCCCGGACCTCCACCCATGGGTCCACCACCTCGTGGTGGAACCCCATTATTACCCGGACCATTCGCTCCGGCTCCATTTGCACCGGCACCACCAGCACCCGTTCCTGCCTGGCCACCACCACCACCGGCAGGACCGTTTCCGCTTCCAGGCCCAGGACCTGGACCACGCGGCGGTATGTAACCCGGACCATGAGGACTACCGTGGTTTGGCATGCCACCACCAGCGCCGGGACCTCCGACGGTTCCGCCTCCGGCAGGCGATCCATATGGCGAGTATTGTTGCTGTTGGCTTGGCTTATTGAATCCACCGGGTCCTGGGCCCATCTTCGGACCGGGACCTCCCATCTGCGGCGGCATGCGACCCAGCTGGGGTTTGAGATCAAATTCGCTCTGCGGGGAGTAGAGTTCCTGCTTGATGAGATCCGCTCCGGGGAATGGTGGAACCGAACCCTTGTGGAATTGGTTGCCCACGGGATTGCCGCCACCGGGACCACCGGCGGCCGGATTGTTCATAAAGTCCTGATTCGCAAACTGGTTGAATTCTGAGTACGGTGGTCGCTGGGGATTGGGCTGTGGACCTCGCGGGAATCCCATACCCATGGCACTTTTGTGCTGATGCTGTTCGGCCATGTGCTTGAGGGTTTGAGCTGCGGGGGATAGCTCGGACATTGGACCATTCTGTGGGTTCCCGTATGGACCCCGTTTTGGACCGAGAGTACCGTCATTGAATGCGTTGGGGAATTGTTGCGTTGCTGTACTGCCCCGTTTTATGCCCATGTTGTCCAGCATGCCAGGGCTGGGATGTTCTTGCTTTATGCACGTTTCTTGCTTCACCTCGATCTGCTGCTGCTGCTGAGCGTGCATCTGCATCTGCGGAGGAGGCTGCTGCTGCTGGTGGTGTTGGTGGGGGTTTTGATGTTGCTGCTGCTGTTGTTGTTGCTGCTGTTGGGAGGGGTGAGGTTGTGGAGGCTGCTGTTGTGTTGGTGGTTTCTCCTCGAAGTCCAGGAAGTCGGAATGGAAGTCGGACAGGTCCGAGATGAGATCCTTGAAGGTGTCGCTGTCATCATTGGTGTCGTCCCCAATGAGATCGGACAGCCCAGGGAAGTGTCCGTTTGCGGCGGCATCCTTCTCCAGCGCTGCCGACAAATCAGCAAATTCGTTCTCTGGTTCCTGCTTGAAGTCCACAATGTGGCCAAGGTCGTGCAGGTGTGGGGATGGCGCTGGATTGCCACCATTGTTTCCCCCGGAAGGACCCCCGTTACCTCCTCCGCCTCCATTCCCTCCCGGACCAGGTCCCTGCTGGTTCTGCTGCTGTTGCTGCTGGGATGGACTGGGACCCTCGCTTTTGACGGACGCATTGGTCAACGCTTTGACCGTTACGTTCGTGCTGATTTGCTGCGGTTGGGAGTTGGCTGCCGACGTCGTAAACTCGAGCTGTTGAACGATTTCCACCGAAAATTTGGTCAGATTCTCGGAACCGTTGTGCTGAAGCTTGACCGGTGGTTCGTACGAGTCGGAGGCGGAATCGACGTCGTCTGCTGGTCTTTTTAGGAATTTTTGTTGCTGCAATGAAAGAAAGAAAAAACAAAGCTCTAAGTAATTTTTCTCTCATTGATCGTAACTTAGTGCACGACCAGATTTAATGCTACTCGTAATGATGACTGCCGTTGCGAGACTATCATCCTCCGTTTGTCTTTCAGTTCATGGCAAATGCGGACACAAAGAGGGCACGCCGCCGCCGGCTCGAAGAGAAATCATTTATTTATTGCTAATGGAATTTGCTGTTTGCCACGGCGAAGCTTCCACATGCGGCCGCAAACCTGCTCGCGCTGGACAGGCGCGGAATAAGTAAGTTGATGTACTTTACCGAGATGCCACAGACCGCAACAAAGCAGGGCACGAAAGTATTGCAACTCACTTTGTGACGTTGATCGTCATTTGGATAAATTAAATAGGCCCCCAAACGAAAATGAAGTTGGGACATTTAGTAAATCTATGAAAACTGAAAAACAGACATTTCAACACTATCACAGGGTACCGATCATTCCGACCAACCGTGTGCCATAATCTTACTTAGCTCGACAAGCGGCGAGACTCTCTTGCAGGTAATCAGCGATCGGCTCGTTCGCGTTAATTGAGACTGCACAGTCGTTATTTCTCAGTGGTGCACATAAATGAGCGCGCGCTCAGCAGTAGTAATAGTGGTAATAGTGACGCATAAGTTCTGTAATCAAATTTCAGTCGAAGAACTACGGAACAGAAATAGAGCAAAAAAAACTGGTTGATTGAAATAATCTCTATATTTGAGTTTATCACATATCAAGTCTTGTTCTCATCACTTAACTCTAAGCCACGGGGATTGGATTCACGCATGTGTGTTACTTTTGCCATTATCGAGAGCCGGACACCGACCACGATTTCTTACCGGCTGCGATGAATCGCGGCAAAGTCCGCGAGTAAAGCGCTTCACGTAAACAAACTTTAAAGGGCAAAACTATCGCGAAGGCAACGAGCCGCCGCTGTTGCCGCCGTATCAAGCGACGACGACGACGACGACGCTGACGATACTATGAGGTAGGGTAGACTCACTTATTGTGGTGAAAAATTAAACAAATATCAGACACAAACTGGTATGGTAACTAACCAGAATTATTCAAATTATATTTTTTTTTCTGAGTGTCTTGAAATATTTACCAGCCGTAAGCCAAGTGTGATACACAGTTTATGCAATGTACAGTTAATGAGTTATATCATTTTAAAGTTGCTGATATCCAATCGAAGTGGACAAATTTTCACGGGTTTTTCTGAGAAAAATGGATTTTTTTGTATCGTCTCGAAAAGTTATTTTTCATTTCCGGAGTGTTGAGAAATTAGATTCATTTTCCAAAAAATTGAAGGTAAACAGTTCACTTTTCACATCGAAAATCTGATTGCTTGAAGAGGCTTGAAAATCTAGTTACGTATATTTTTTCCACAATATTTATGTCTTGATGTTTATTTTCTTGCAAATTAGCCATTGAGAGCAAACATGGTACATGTTCTGGGTTATTTGCATAAATTGATGCAAAACGCAATAATATACCATAATATCCCAGAAAAACCGAGATCTGATGAATAATACCAGACTTATTGCAAAAACAATTTTCGGTTAATCACATAATCACCGTTTCGTTGAGAGCAAAAGTGGTAAATTTCCAGTCTGAGCGTGATGGATGCATTATAGGTTAATAATCTTAGAACACAGAGCTTTCAGGTCTACATCAAAGTTGTCCAAGTGATTGAGTGTTGAGTGAGATCTGATTGTGACGGAAATTTCTCACTACGTGGCTCTAGTGAATCTGTGAGTGTTTTGTAACAGGAAAGATTTGATCATTTCGTATTCCGGGGCAAATTCAAGAGATAATCGCCTTGCGTCTTTGAGAAAGTTAGTGGTCGGATACATGACTGCACACTTGACTCAAGTTCAGCTTTCGGTAGACTGGCCCTCCGGATCCGGAAATACAGTGAAAGGAGTTTATTTTCTGAAGTGGCTCTGATGCTTCCGGTTTTCTATAAAATATTTAAGGGCGGTTAACTACAAAGAAAACGATTCTTAGACGAAATATGGTTCATGGTGGCCATTAGGCGATACTTTGGAGGAATTTGAACTACCATGAAAAAACAACTTTCGAAAGTGGTCGTGAAGATTTCCTTTTTTTTCGAAGCCTCTCCCGGATGGTCAATTTGAAGAAAACGATTTTTAACCGAAATATGTTTGGAGTGGTCAACAAATGACCCATTGAAAGATCCGGAACTACCGTGAAAGAGGATAATTTTTGAAAATATTTTCATTTTTTCTAAACCACTCTTAAGCGGTCCAATAGAGTGCAAGTGGTCTTATGACCGAAAGTTACTTAAAGTTATATCTGTGATATAATAATGCAACGCAACATTTTGGCGGTATGTAGTAATGTTACGTTATGTAACGCTGAGAAAAAACATAAAGCTTTAGTATCATTTTGAAATTAAACCTGAAATTTTTGACGGTAGCTCTGTATCTTTCGGTGGGCCACCTTGGACTATGCTTCGAACATCTTCCCCTTCTTGTTGGTCCCCCAAAAGTGGTTTCAAGAAAACCAGGAAGTTTTAGGACCACTTTTGAAAATCAACCTCTTTTATTCCGCATCTGTCGAAGTTCACCTGGTGGTCACCTTGGGCCATATTCCGGTCAAAAGACCATTCTCTTTCTTGTTGACCGCACTCAAGAGTTTCAAAATAAGAAAGGAAAGCGCTATGACAACATTTGAAAATTGACCAGGGTAAGTCTAGATCATCCAAAGTGGCACCCGGTGGCCTCCTCAGTCCATACCCCGAAAAAAAGACTATCTTACTTCTAGTTGACCGCCAAAGTGTGGTTCAGAAAAAAAAAACTACAATGTATAGAGCCCTAGGGTTGTATGATATGGTAACGTGGGACTAAACACTGTAATACTGGAATTACAGACACAATAAATTCTTTTGTTAAGTGATTTACGTATTTTAATTCTCGGCCTCCCATTCATTTTTTCGAAATATATTTAATTACACTCGAAAGAACTTCATTTACACACACTTGGTGATGTTGTGCCTGTATTTTTTTGTGTGCATACAACATTTAACAAATACGACGAAGATAAAGTTCAAAAATATTCATTTTCTCTTGCTTCACAAGATGGTTCCATTTGCCAACAATTACATTCACTGTATTACGAAGACAACTTATATAAGTATATTATTTTATTTGTAACGTTGAAAATAAAAAAAATATCTAATAATGTTGAAATGTAAAAAAACAGATTCTGAATAGATCTTAGTAAATGGACAAAAAATTCACAAGCACTCGCCGGCTCTTACTTACTCTTCTTTAAATTAGTATTTTCAGGAACTTACTCGTTCGATATTATGTCAGTCACGATTTTTTGGTGAATATCGAAAATAAAAAATATATAAAAATAAGTTAGAACCGCTGCAAAAAATGTTCAATTCTTGTTGAGTAATTTATGCAATTTATGGTAATCTTATTCATGAGATAAACTTTCAATCACTATCAGTAGCAGCATTGCAGTGTTGATTGCACGCGAATAGAAGTCGTGCCTGCTGCAATGATAGACGACGATAAACTAGCGGCGCTCTGCTCCACATATACTCTACGGTACTGTTGCTTTTACCAGCATGTTTTTTTTTAAGACATCAGTTTCTATTACGCTTCAACAGCAGGTTTAGAAATTGTTCATAAAAAGGGGTTGTTTCAAACTTTTTGAAAAACCTTTACCTTCGAGACATCAAATTAGTCCAGGTTCATGGAAGCAAATATAAATTGACCTATTGGGACGGGGAGACTCTATCATTTTTTTTTGGATATGGATACAGAGAATATAACAGGGAATGGTTGGTGTCCCTTCATGTTTTCTGTGCTAGGAATGCTTGCATGTGATTGGTTCATTGTTCGCGTAACTTTGTATTTGACACTTTCTATCAATTTTAACCGCTTTGCAATGAAAAAATAACGATAACTAGCGTATTACAAAATTGTTCAACATTTTATCTATCCAACAACATACTGGTTATTGTTATCCATCATATGGTTATGCTGTTATTATCGTTTGAAATCTGACGCAACATTTGCCAGTTTTGCTTTCCAATTTTACACAATGCATACCAGTATAGAAACAATTCCAATTTTACACAATGCATACCAGTATAGACGTGGTCCCACGTCAAAACGGAAAGATCTAGGATAACCAGTTCACGAAACATTCAGTGTTTTGGATATTCCAGATGTTTTCTGGTTGTCATTATTTTTCCCAATAAACAAAACTGGTACATGTTTTTCAATTGGAGTTTGTGCGAGTTCCTTAACCAAATTTCGTTCTATTTATAAAATGTAGTGTAGTGTAGTGTTCTCTAAACACAGTGTATAAAACACCGTGTTTAGAGAACTTACCAGCAATGATCCAGAGCAGTTTTGTCATAAAAAAAGCAAAGCAGTTTTGTTGAAAAAAAATTAATTGCCTGCCCTGAAAAATTCACTTAATGACATATGTTCCACTTTAGCTCTCAACGGCTCAAATGTTTACTTATATATTTTTTAAAAATTGTTACAGACTTTTCAAAACAGTGTTTTCAGAAAAAAAAGGTTCAATAATAATTCGAAATCTATGCACCTAACTATATGACGACAAGAACAGTAACGCCAAAAAAACTGCACAGGTAAAAAAAAGACAACAAAATCATGCTAAAAATATTGAATGGTTTCTTTCCCTTATATTTTATTCAAACAAGAGCTCAAATTCCGCTCCGAAATTTCAAGCAGATTTTTTTTTATTTACTGGCGAGGTTCATTCCCACATTTTGCTTATGTCCAGTCGTTACCAAAGTTAAGAATTACTTGACCTATAATTTATAGATAATTTGTCTACTAATTTTATTATTTTTTACTTTAGTCTATTCTTCTTTTCTGAAGATTCATTCGACCTTTCACCTAGTATTTTTAAAAATGCGTTCCTAAGCTGCTCTTGACGAAAATAACATGCTTAATAGGAATTTAGCAGATGAAACATTTATCTGACTTGGAAATTCCAATTTTGAGTAATCCTTCAATATATTATTCTAAGTTAAATAGATTCTTCTAAATAAATTTGTATATATTATTATTCTGTATCTTCTACACAACTGACCACGTTGACCCTTTATCTGAACTATTTTATTTTTTGTATGCCCTCCTTTATTCTCCTTCCGTATAAAAGGTATTTTTTGTTTCAAAAAAAAAAAAAAAAAAAAAAGAGTTTCTTGAGTTGATGAGCACAACTTCTGAAAATCAATTCAATTGGAAAAGCAGCGGCTTACCAATCACGAGCTTTTTATTCGCGATGTTTATATTATATAAATGTTGTAAGTGGCTCCGCCTTTTTTGAAATTATGCCATTTTTCCGGTTTTGCAAAAAAATTTATTCCGTATGTAATACGAATTTACACAAAAAGAATCTAATTTCGTGTTGGACTGGACCGATAGAGCTCGTGTATCGTGTGTCAGTTGAAAGAAAGACAATCGAATTCTTCACGTGTTGAACGAAAGCAGATAGCAAGAGTGCAGTACTATCAGCCACGCAACAGTTTAACCCTCTAGTGCCGAATGCCGCCTTTTGGCGGGCTTCCGTAAAACCTCTAAAAAGCTTCAATAAATACTTAAAAAGTGTTTATAATGATTCATAATAACTTTACCGAAGCCCTTCTAGAAATTAACTTGGACACTAGAGGGTTAATACACTGTTGCGTGTTGCATATTGCAGCTGTGCGGTAAAAAAATTCTGTTCAGGGTGACGTGGAAGGGTGGCAGACATGAAAATAAAGTTCGAAATGCTTGTAAGAAGTCAAATCAGGGTAGCGAAAAAGTTTTCTAAATCAAATTTCCTGATTTTCCCTGAAATATGACATTAATTTCCCTGATATTTTTCAGCATGCGGTACAAAAAAGGGCAACGTAGATTAACGCAATTCTGAAATTCCAGCGAAAAAAGTATTCAATTGGTTATGAAACCGAACCGTAGTGGTCCCGAATTAGCCTTTTATGCTATAAAAATCAGTTTTTTCGCTAGTGTCGTTTAAAAAAAATCGCCTCTCGGTTGAAAATTTTTCCCTGAATATTTTTCAGTTTTCCTTGGTATTCCCTGATCGAAAAATGAATTCCATTCTCTGATTCTCAAGGTTTTTTCTGGTTTTCGAAACCTTGTCAAATTAACCGTCTTTCTTAAGACGTTCCAACATTTTGAATGAAGTAGTTTAATAAATTAGGGTGTCCCATTAAATCGTTGTTGAAAAGTGAAGGTGTTCAACCCTGAATTGAAGGTAATATTATTTATAGTCTTTTTGTAGAACGTTTAGACTTACTAAAAAATTGTTTTCAGGTTGCCCAAACGTGATTTATGAAAAATAACTTTTTCCAGCAGAAAAAAGAAACACTTTTTTGCACTTTCAGCAATTTGGTTCAATTCCCACTTTTTTGGATTATTTTACATGGTTTGGTTCAGCATCGCATTCAGTTTTTTGACTCACAAAGCTCATTGAACATCGCAAAAAATTGATTTTTTTTAAGTTTTTAGACAAAACCCTTCGAGCAAATAAAAAAATTCAGTCAAGAACTGAAACTTTTACTGGAAAGCGAAATTCATGCCAAAAATTATCATAAAATATAGATCCTTGTTATCTTGCCGGGGAGCTGAGATTTTGGCATTTTTACATGTGATGGAAAACTAGGAATTAATACAAAATAGCCACTGAAGCTCAATATCTCCATAGCACAGTGTTTTGTTTTGCCGTTTTTGTACGATTGATCAAATAGTGATTCAAACGTTGATTATAGCCATAACGTTCGAATAAGTTTCAAGATATTCAAAATGTATCTTTCAATACACAAAGATAGTTGATCAATCCACCATTGAGTGAGATAGAAAAATTTACTTTTAATCGGATTGAGATAGAGCCTTCGACAAAATTTTAGGCTATTTTGAAACAAGAGACTTTGCTGAAGATACAATGTTTCTACCTCTTACATATTGCAAGCAACATAAAGTTTTATATGAGGAAGCACTCAAAATCACAATTTTCGTTCTAGCTTTTTTGCAATTTTTCCGAATTTTTAAACCTTCTACTAATTTATCAGCCATCAAAAAATGCATTTTTTCTGATCGTTGTTATTTTTTGTCTCCCAAAATAATAAACTTATTTGACATATTTTTTAAAATGCTTAGTTTTCCATCACGCGTAAAAATGCCTATATCTCAGCTTCCTGATGGGATATCGAGGATATTTTTCATGTAAATTATCATCATAAATCCCGCTTTGCAGTAAAAGTTTCAGTCCTTAACCAAACAATTTTTCTATATCTGTTTAAAATAAATTCTGGACAAAATTGATTTATTTACGATATTTGATGGGCTCTGCGAGTCAAATAACTGAATGCCATGCTGAACTAAACCATGCAAAATATTAAAATATAACAATGCACAAATAAAAAAAAAAACACGAAAACAAGTGGGAATCGAACAAAACTGGAAAATGTGCAAAAAAGTGGTTTTTAGCTTGAAAAAGTTATTTTTATAATCACGTTTGGGCAACCAAATGTTCTACAAAAATACTGTAAATAACATTGCCTTTCGATTTGAGGTTGAGCACCTTGGCTTTTTCAATATCGATATTTTTCGAGACACCCTAGTTGTACATATATTTTCAAAACGAATTCGGAATTTTCATTGTAACACGCCGAATTTTTGATTGCAATCGGATTAGTTTTGTATATATCGCTCTTTATGCACAGTATTATGGAGTTGTAAAGAACAACATAAATGTATCATGACTAGAATGCGTACACTGTGACTGCAATGACATGATATCATCCATTTGTTTTTTATTTCAAAGTAAATTTAATTGTAATGATATCTTTCATTTCGTGCAAATGTTGTAACTGGCTCCGTCTTTTTTCAAGTTATGTCATTTTCTCAGATTCACTACGATTGTACGAAAACTCATTTCGTGTTGAGGTTGGAAGGAAAACAATCGATTTTTTCTCGTGTCGGCTGGAACCATATAGTAGAAGATGCAGCGCACTTTCAGTCACGCAACAGCTTATTACGATAGGACATCGCAGTATTCAGCAATTATTTATCTTTTAAAATTTTCCACAACTTTGCTGAAGGAAGCTATCTGGTATATTGAAAATAAGAAAAAATATTTTTGTTCATGTAACCGTTAGGTGGATAGATCGAAAAACTAAAAACGCCAAAAGTAAGGCCTTGTTCTATGAAACAATTTTGCTGAAGAAACTGGGTACATAAAATCAATTTTTCACAGTCAAATCTAGGACGATCACGATTTTTCGAGTTTAGACCACTGTGCACTGTAGAATTTTCAAATATATCTTTCCACCAATTGTTAATGTTTTCAAATATAACCCTTGGAATGTGTAAAAACTATTCTGGAAGTTATTTCACAAAATGGTGGTTGAAAAACGTGCTTTACAATAAGTATTTCGTCGTTTTTATATCACTTTTTTGTACTTTACGACCTTCAAAAGGGCATTACTCAGAAATGTACCGTACGATGATTTTGAAATTTCGACCAGAGATTCTGGACGTCATAACGAATCGAATGATGTACTCAGATTCTATGGTGCATTTTTTTTTGTAATAACGGTCTGTGGGAGCACCGTGCATCCCTTACCTTTATTCCTTTTCTTAATCTATACTAATGTCGTCGTTCCAGTTCCTTTTTTTAGATCACAGTGCAATAATGATACCTGCATATTCAAGATTCAGGTAAAATATTTTATGGTACCATTTTCAATGTTTCTGGTTCAAGGCTTGAATACTACCAAAGTATGACTGATAATTGAAGTTCTACTCCTACTGAGGCAATTATCCTGCATTTTTACAGTCTGAAACATCCAACTGAAATCAATTTTTTTTATTTGTTGTTGCACATAAACGTATCCCAGAACGACCTTAGAGTCTTTCAACTTAATTTTATACCGAACTAGGATTTTTCTCATTAGACGAACAAGAAGGAAGAACTGATGGAATGATAGTACTGTAGAAGCAACATTTGTTAGGTGAATACATACCTGGCCATGTAGACAGGAATATGATAATTACTATCACATAAGTGATTACTTGCAATTTTTTCAGCTGTAATTAAGAGATTGTTTGACTTCAAAAGAAATCTTTTTTTCAAAACCTTAAATAATTCACCCGTGTGAAAATTTCATTGAATTTTCTTGTTGGAAATATTTTCCTAAGCAATAAGCGTACCTTAGGAATAACATCAAGATAATAACGTTAATTTGTGACAATTGCGGTGATTTCCAATAATCAACCACAAATGCGTCAGTCGTCGTCGTCACGCGGCTAGACAATCTCAGCCGTAGGTAAATTAGCTAGCTGCTACTAAGCACAGTAGCAGGCGGTGACCCGTGAAAATTCTATAAAACCGACAACAGCCTTCAAAGTATTGTCACTTGTCGTTCAAGTTCGAAGAAAATGTCGTTCCATTTGAAAATTTTCCTCCTATTGGTGGTTGTGACTTTGGTAAGTGGATTTTGTATCTTTAAAACAGGCTAGATTCAACGGTCAATCGAAACCTCAGGTTTCCTCCCATACGATTCGATCGTTGGTGAACGAATGCAAGAAAAAAGTCACGATCAGTGATGAGCTGGAGAAGTCCTTCCTTGAGCTTAACTTCCCACCGGAGGAGGAAACGTCCCGCTGTCTGATGCACTGTATCGGGGAAACGCTGCAACTGGTGGACGGTGACACGGGTGCGGCAAGACTAGACAACATTAAGGTCATGCTGAAAGGACCTGACAGTTCGCAGGAGGAGTTTAGTGAGGAGCACATGAAGTGTCTGGAACAGATAAGCGACGAAAAGGAGGACAATTGTTCGATGGCTTTCCAAGTGTATCAGTGCTTCGAGCAAGAGTTCCTGGAGCTCATGAAGAAAGACTTGGAGGAAAATGAATAAATATGATCTCTTTTTATTATCAAAACAGTACCCAATAAAATAAATATTCTTATCTTACAAAGCTTCTCGCTGTTATTTTATTCGTCTGTTCTGGGTGATAACATAGATGAGTTTGTTTTATTATACTGTGTGGAAAAAGTGATTCGATGTAATCAGTTCGACCCGGACTGACCCGAATGCGGTAGCTGTCCACTATAAATGCTGCCGAGCAATCGGTCAATGAATTCATAGTTTTCTTTACAGCTGATCAAAATGGCTACTTGCTCTCGGTGGATCGTTGTCGCTGTACTTCTCGTAAGATATTCACTGATTATAACTATAAGCTGAACTGATGTTTCGATCGATTCTTCTAGATCGCTACCTGCGTCGTGTTAAGCCGGTCCAATCCGACAACGGCAACGGAGGCGGACAGGCAGAAATATAACGAATTTAAGCGCACCTGCGCCAGAATTCTTCGAACTCCGGCTGAGGAGCTGGAGCAATATATGAACTCGAAGTACGAGCAAAAGCATGACACCTTCTGCTTCATACGCTGCGTATCGATCCTGAATGGAGTCTACGATGACAATACCGGTGTGGATTTGGGCCGAATGTACGCGTCAATGGGCGAAGGTCTTACCGAGGAGCAGTTTAACGAGCAGGCCAAAAGCTGCCTGGAGCCGGTGGAAGGGGAACCGGAGGAAACCTGCTACTGCAGGAAGGCGTGGAAGAAGCTCTGGTGTATTCGTAGGCAATACTTGGAGCGAAAGAAGGCACAGGAAGCGACGGCAGCCTAGGGTGGAAGTCTAATTTTAGCTGAAAATATTCCACGCAATTGAATCGATGTAGATCATGCATTGAAGCCCAATAAAAAGACCGAAAATATAGTAAACGCAACAAACAAAATACAGAATTAATTCTACATTCTCGAAGGCTAAGATCTGAATTTCTTGAATCCACCAAGATGAACAATGTGGTTTTATATTGGAATGACCAAGTCAAACGGGTGAAACTGATTTATTATATAAATCTTTTTCTGAAATTGATTTTGCTTGATATAAAAACACGTCCAAAGAATTGTCAAACAAAATTGTCAATTAATTCCGACAAACAATCGTAGCAACTATACAAATGAGTTTTTTGACGTAAGATTACGTCTATCTGGAAATTAGGGGCAGGTCGGAGTTTCCGTATCAATCGACCAAAAATTCGTTTACTGTCGAGTTGTTGTAACAAAAATAATGGATTAAATAAGATACACTTTTGAAAAATTCGTAAATAACATGGATTGACTCAATCAAACCGAGCAACCAATCACTACCTTTCTTCCCCAGCACAGCCGACACTAAAAGTATACAGGTTGAACAGAAAGTATAAATCTCAGTAGTCACATTTAAAAGCTAGCATGCAAAAGTTTAGTTTTCATTATCTAATCGATCACGTTAACAAGAAAATTTACTGGAAACTGGATCGACCAACAGTAAACAGAGCTGCTGAAAGTCGCAGCGGAAGAGGCGTCGATTTCAAATATAAGTGTTTGTATGGTTTTTGCTTCCACTTCAACTTCCACTGATTCGCTAACAGCCTTCCAATCTGGGCGGACTAACAGAAGAAATCCAGCGGAGAGAACTGCACAGTATTCCTCAACATCTCCGGACATGTTAGTGATTCAGTTATTCAATTGTGCTCAAAAATGCAGGGATGGATCTTGGGTTACTAGGGCGACCAGCTCCAAAATAGGATGACCATAAAAAACGCCTTAATTAGATGTAATTTATTTTCAAAAAATCATAACTTTTAAACTAGGTGATCGATTTTTGATCTTTTTGGATCAAATTAAGGTTATTATTGCTAGTTTAAAACAATATATTAAAACATTAATCTGTGTGCTTTTACATTCTATAAATGAAATTATAACCATTTTTGTCATATTTTCAAATGAATAAAAAATTCAAGAATAAAAAATAACATATCTTTCAAAATTTCTCCATATATAGAGTAAAATATGGCCTTCAAATTGAGACCAAAAGATATGTTTTATGTTTGCCCCAAAATAAATGACAAACAAGGAAAAAAGCAATTTTTTTTTCTATGAAAAACAATAATAACTTTGAGTAGTATTGAAATATTCTCGATGTCAGCATTGCTGATCGTTTCTCCTAGAAAACCTTGAAAGTTTTTTTTTCAATCTAAATCGGTTATTTTTAATAATAGAGAAAAACTTTATTCTGTAAAATTGTTTAAATTTAACGGAGCTATAAAATTGTAGCACAACTTTTTTTTCTATCTAAAAAGTAAAAAAAAGTTAGATACTTGATATAATCGGAAATATGGTCACTCTAATTTTTTTCAATTAGCGCTTTATCATAAGTAACAACTCTGTAAAAAAAAGTTTTTCTCTTAAAAATTGCTATCGAGCTCTAGATCCAAATTACTCTAAATTCAGTTTCACCCGTATTTTCCTGTGCCGTTTATCTGGTGGCTATTTTGGAATTGGTAGCTGTAAATGTACTGGAAATAGTAGAAAATTCGGCCAAAAATAGGTCCTGTGTCATCGACAAATAACAATCCCAAATGACGATATAAGGAACTCGCTTGCCGGTTTCACTTTTATGAAACACCAAAGGTAAGCGCCCCCAAAATCATATAGCAGAATAAGTTTATATTTTTTATCTCTCGCCAAAACGTTGCTGATAGTGATACTATTTAATTTTCCAGAAAATACATTCACTTAATTAGAAAAGCAACTAATATAGAAAAATGATTTGTCTTTTTAACTTGACAATCGTCAAATGTAACCATTGGAACTGTAATAAAAGTGTCTAAAAACCTTAGTGAATGAACAAATAATTATAAAATTTTTCCGCTTACTGGAGAGAAATCAAAATTTGCAAACTACAGTGTAAAAGCGTAGTTTATATACGCTAGAACCGCTGTTAAACAGAACACCTTTAATCGATGAAATCTCATTTAAATAATTGCATGACATACAATTTCTAAAACTCCACAAAATATTTTGTCACCGGCATGCGTAGTTAACGCATTCACTGCAAAATGACTGCCACACTTTCAATCATAGAGCTCTAGTTATGTTGCAAACGAAAATCAGATAACAAGAAGACGGCACAAAGCAAAGAAAGGCAAACAAACAAATTCTCATAGCCACACCGGACGCTCCATTTAACCATAGAAAAAGCATGCTGGAAGAGATATTCACTGTGTGGCGCTGTTCACCGAGTGGGTACTAGACAACAGTTATAATAACATTCTCATAACAGAATAATAAATTTTCTGTTGTTACAAAGGTTGTTACAAACTTTTCAATAAAGCTTTACCTTCGGGACATCAAAATAGTGTAGGCTCAAAAAGCAAGCATTAGATCACCTGTCGGGACGTCGAGGTTCTGCCAATGGCAAGCACTTTCGAGCGAATTCCAACTTTTTCGTCCGAGATGTCGCAAGTAAGCTAGGAGTGTCGTCTACAAATGTGAATCGAGCTAAAAAACTAGCCTACTACTTACAAAAAGGTGGTGACTCCAAATCGTGACGATAAGCAAAACAAGTCGGCTTCTTAAGGGTTTATATACCTTTTTAGTTTTCAAAAAACCGGAAATTTTTTTATTACATTATTTTCAAATACAACATCTTGAGAACATTTCCACAAATTTTCATGAAGATCTGAGCAATAGGAAGAAAGTTAGAGCGATTTGCAACGCGCCTCGCCACGGCCGCATAAGCTAAACTTGAAACTTTACACGCGATTATCTCGGAATAGTTTTTTTCCGGAAAATGACTTTGCCGTGATCCTGATTGCGGGAAAACTACTGAACCGATTCCCTTCATCTTTTTTTTTAATTTTCGTTATAAAATTCGCCGGTTCTTGAACGATCGCTTTTTGAAACATACAGTTACATTTTGCCGCAAAAAAAAAATTTTAATGCAATTTTTTGCTCTCAAAACGTGCATTTTTTGGGAAAAACGTTCCCGTTTGCACTGAAAACAAAATACTCATAAAAGCGATCGTTCAAAGATCCGGCACACTTTTAAAGTAATGAAATAATATGAGTTTTTTTATTTCGGTTGATCCGCTGAGTCTCTATCAGGATCACCACAAGCCTCTGCAAAAAATAGCGTTTCGTGGAAACGGCCATTACTCCAGTAATAATTGGTATATCTCAAAATTAAACGTATTTTCTTGTTGTTGATAAACTGTACTTCCATAAAAATACCACTTTGATGCAATGAAAATGGTGCTATGCACTTAAACATAAATTCAAACTTTCCTCATTTTTCTCGACCAAAAAGGTATATAACCCCTTAAGCAACACAGTTGTTCCGTTCTGTTTTGGCCGGATTAGGCATTTTGTCATTACGGAAAAAAAGCCATGGAGTGGTATGCCGCGAACAACGTCTGGGTAGTGCCAAAGGACATGAAAAAAATATATAGGCTATCGTCGAGCGGAAACCCAAGAAGACAAGGAAAACAGTTGTCAACGAGATGAAGTTCAAGGCTAACTGGTGTTCTGTGGAGAACAAAGTGACAAAGAAGGCAGTACGAAACTTGATGGAAGGAGTTCGTCAATTCGCATTCGTTAAAAAACAACTTGAGTTAAAATTTTTTTTTTTATTCTGTACGAAATGAACTTGACAAAGAAGAAAAGATTTGGTTTTTTGATAAAAAAGTTTACACACATTTTGTTTGACCATTTTTTTACCGTAACACCCTTTACAATAAAGGCTCATGAGTTTCCAACTAGGTTCTCTTGCATCACAATCGAAACAGCGATTTGAAAACAACATATAATCGCGGGATATGATGTAACGAGTTTATACTACGATTGGAATAGAAATAAAATTAGTTTTTATTGACATTAGATGAACCGAGTTATAACCCATAAAGCGGACTTTTGATAACGTTACTTATGATTTTTTTATGTATTATAACAAACAGTCACACGCATCATGATTGCTGGAATAAACATTATTGTCTTTCATTTAAGTATAAAAATATAAAGTACTCCCTTTCTTCAATCTGTGCCGATGAATTATGAGTCTCTTAGTGGCCCACTTCCTGGAGCATGATCAAACTTAAGCCCAGATAGTCCATCAGGTTTATAAGCTTTAAACTGAGAACAAAAAACTGTTTGTTTACAATCGATCCCTTGGCCATTGAATAAAAACCAAACCAAGTGGTTAATCGTTATCAGACAAACGGTCAACGCAAGGTTTCGACCAACGAAGCTTCACTTCGAACGCTCAGTTTTGTAGAAACCGCGTCAGGATGAAGTTCACTTCGGCAGCACTGGTGTTGATCGTCGGTCTGGTAAGTGGACATACTCTTGTGGAATTAACCTAAGCTCATGGAATTCTTTAATAACAGGCTCTAGCCGACGCTGCCATTTATTCGTCGGATGACTACCGCAAATTTACGAAGGATTGCGGTAAAATCCTACGCTCATCCGCACAAACCTTCCAAAAATTGAAGGACAAAAACTACGGCGATGACAAGGAGGTGCACTGTCTGATTCGCTGCATAGGCGTTATGACACGGTTCTACGATGACGAAACGGGCCCGAACTGGGAGTTGGTTAACCAACATTTGGAAGGCAAACCCGGTTTGGCCGAATATCGGGAGGCAACGCAGCAATGCTTTGCTGCGCTGGATCCAACCAGCTATGGTGAGGACTACTGCAAGAAGTCATTCCTGAGCTACCAGTGCGCGATGAATGCATACGAAACGCACGTTAAGGGTAAGGAAACAGAGGCATAATAAGTGGAAACTTGTTGAAGATGAAGATCGTGTAGTTTAATTAAATGCGGGATAAAGCAGAAATACTTTATATTAATTCATTGTGAATCTAATAAAATTCAATACAGACCATATGATTATACTTCTGATATACGCAAATCTAAGATATTTTTTCGAACAAAAACGTTTCAGCCAAAAGGGTCCAAATACTTGGGGAAAAGTTATGTGTTCTCTTGCCGAAAACAAACAGAGAGTTTCATAAAATTTGAAAATGCTCGTCTCAGATTTCCGCGGTTCAGGATAATTTCACGTAAAATTGTACTACAGCTTGACGATTTGCCCACTTGGTTGTATTATAGTCGAATCACGCATTCAAAAACAACATATAATCGCGAGATATTATATAACGACTTTGTATTACGATTAGAAAAGAAATAAACGATTGAAATTTAATGTTTTGACCCAGAAAGTAAACTTTTGATTACGTCACTTTTGATTGTTTATGTATTATAAGAACAGTCGCATGAACGAAAAATTGTTGTTCTGGGATTTCGAACGGTCAGTTCTGTGTAAATTGTGTCATGATGAAGTTCACTGCGTTAGCTCTGGTGCTGATTATCGATCTGGTAAGTTCGAATACTCTGTTAAAACTGCTCAACTCAAAACTAATTTAATTTTATAATACCAGATTATAACCGACACTGCACATGTTGCGGCACGAGACGTCAAGAAAACTGGAGAAATTTACGCTAAAATTCTACGCACGTCAGTGGAAGTTTACCAAAATATGAAGGACAGCGTCTTCAGCGAGAACATGGAACTGTACTGTCTGGTTCGCTGCTTTTTGATCCTAATGCGGTTTTACGATGACGAAATGGGTCTCAACTGAGAGGTAATAGACGATCATTTCAACGGCGAACTCGGTTGGGCCGACGCTCGGAAGGCAACGCGACAATGTATCGCTGCCCTGGATCTAGCCAGTTATCGAGAGGATTACTGCAAGAAGTCATTTAAGAGCTTTTAGTGTTTGACGAATGCATACAAGCCGCACGTCGAGCAAAAGCCGCAATACCAGTACCCGCAACCGATGTATTTATAATTGAATTTTCGTATCGTTTCGATAACAGCTAGAGTAGGAAACATATTTTAAGCAGCTTTAGGAGCCGCCTGTGTATTGAGACGAAATACTTGAAATCTGTAAGGTGAAATACAAACATAAGTAAATTAATTTGTTCTCTATCTTTTTCTTTGTCAGCACTTGTTTCCAGATTCTAAAACCGATTTAGCAAACTTTAACAATAATCAATTAAAGTTCCCTATCACTAGGACACTATTCCAATCACCCCGAACCTTTTGAGCAGTTTGCATCTGTTTTGCAGTGGATTTTCTTCAGCACCCAAATAGCGCCTGAATAGCTGCAATTTTTTTCGTTGGATGTTGTTTCAAAGATTTTGTCTGTGTTGAACGAAATTTTATGTATTCGTAAGACAACTAGTTAATCAGAGTTTTCGTTCTCATCATTGAAATTATCGATATCGATCAAAATTCAGGAGATTGATTTATTTCGACTGAATAAAATAGGCGCCACTGCTTAAGCCGTTTTTTACCCAACTAAATGTCAATACAAAGTATATGTTTGCACTTCTGATATACAAAAGGCAAAGAATTGCTTCGAAAAATGGATACTGAGAATAAAAGATTGTTGCTTCCACCAAGATTAGCAGGCTGCGACTGATGGCTCGTTAATTACTTGTATTTACATATTGTTAAAAAGAGAATACGTATTGACAAGTGATTTTGCACCTTTGAAATAAACATAACCTTAAATGACGTGAACTCAATTCATCTACTCTACACGAAGGAATTGCATTCTTAGTAGTGTCACGGGCAAGCTAACAATCAACTTTAGCGACGAACATGTGAGCTATTCTTCTACGTACAAAATTCTCACGGCTGTTTATCACCTATTTTCACTAGAAACTGTACACTTATCGAGCACATTGCGCGTGTTCGTTATTTTTTTAATAAAAACTTCTTTGTTTTCAAAAGAGTATACGTTTTTTAGTGGATTTAAAAACAATATATTCTAAAATAATACACTGTATCAAAATTGTGACTGCGTTTATGTTTTTTTTGTTCACACAACATTTATTTAACACGGCACAATACATTGCGTTTATGTTGAAAAATCTGATTGAGACTAGAAAAATTAAAACTGAACGTTTGGAAACACTGCTTCAAGACGGTGAAATTTCTCCTAGAATTCCAAAGAACTTTACAACGTTTGATACCGGGAAATCCAAACAAAATCCTCCGCGTAGTCAAATTAGTGATTCCAGTAACGAGGTCGAGGGAAAGTTTTGCGGTTCTGGTGCTACTTCAATTTTTTTATTGAAATAATCGACTCCCTGGGAGTCTCTCAGCTCGAGTCTTAGCCCGGAATCAAGTCTATCGATAGATTGATTTCATTTAAAAAAACAAGTTTTTTCTCTTCCGGGTTTTCTTCTTGCCCTTCTCGAGTTTCTCAATTCTTGCTTCTGTCCCTGTCACTTATAATTACCAAGAAAAGAAACTGTATCGCAACCTTTTTGTTGTTGCCTGCAAGGCCCATGGGAAACAAGGTGTCTAGTATCAGTACATTATTCGTGAAAATGAAATTGTGTATCTATACCCTAAATGAGATTTTGTTCTGGGAAAGAGGCTGCTGCACGATTGAACTGGAATTCCGCATGGGAACTTTTTGCGGAAAGATGAAATTTTCAAGCAGACGAAATTTGAAACAAAAAAAACATTTTCTATTGGCACCCTGCAGTTTATATCCGCGATCATATCCCAACTGAAAATTGAAAATGTCATTTTTATGAAGAATCTCAGTTTTCTCAGTGTACATTTTTTTTATTTGAAGAAAATAAACAACTCAGCCTAAGAAAACATTCCGGAGGAAGATCTTATTCACAAAGACTTAAACATTATTTTTTAATATAACGCTTGAGCCAGGAAAAATCAGATGACCTCGATATTCGTTCGCGCTTACTTATCTTACATCATAGTCGAATCACGGCTTGAAAAAAACAACAAATAATCGCAAGTAATAATAAAACGACTTTGCAAAAAGATAAGAAGAACAATAAAATGAGTTTTATTGTAATTCGATGAACTGTGTTTTAACCCAAAGAGTAAACTTTTGATCATATCAACGAAAGAACAGTCGCATGTTCTAAAAATTGTTGTTCTGGAACTCCTGTTTCAAAAGTATTTGAACTTACCAAACCGGTTGACCACCGGTTGGCAACTCGGAACTGATGCGGCAGCGGCGGAATACTACGCATGGGGACTTTTTGCGAGAACACCAAACATTTAAGCAGACGAAATTCGAAAATCCAATTTCCATTGACACCCTACTGTTTATAAAATGCTTCTAGCAACAATGCAAATGTTGTTTTCTAATTGACCATTGCATACTGTTTCCAAAGTTGCAAAAACGTGATCGAGTTATTTTGACGCAAAAAATTGACTTTAGAGCCGTAGAGCTTTCAGCAAAGTTAATCCATTGATTATTCTCCATTTTTTCAAGTTACAATTTTGTGATTAAAACTGGTAGAACGTCCTCTGAATGATTTGGTAACAACACTCAATGAAGAGTAATCGGATCAGTTCTACGGGGCACTTATGTAATGAAACATTGAAAACTCTCTCTTGATGATCAAGAAATTTTTAAGTTTTTTTCCAAGTTTTTCAAGACAAAACTAAATTTCGTGATAGCTTAGGATTTTCAGACGCTAAACACTCTGAAAGAATTGTTCTTCTAATAAATTTTGAACTGCTTTTTCGTCATCTTGTGATAAGTTTTTAAAGTTTTTGAAAGAAATGCCATTTTTTATAAAGTCACAGTTATCTTTGTATATATTTTAGCCAGGTATAAAATCAATATTGAATAACTCTCCCGAAGACAATATTTGGTTGGAGAGAAAAAAAAAATTTGAGAAATACTTTCTTCGAACAACTAATTCACTAAAACTTAAACGCCATTTTGAAAAATAAAGCTTGAGTCAGGATGGCCCTATTACCTGCGAAAAAGTCAGATGATCTCGGTGTTCGTTTAAAATAGAAAAATTTCGCGTAAAATTGTACCAAAGCCTCTGGATTTTTGCCCTAAGTTGTATCACCTTTAGGGATGCGAAAACTATCAGTAACTACTGCTAGTTAGCAGTAAGAAAAAATATCATTAACTATCAGTGAAGTTTTTCTCTTACTGATATTGTCTGAATTTTTCTTGTACGAGAGGTAGGTACTGTACAGTCATATAATTTTCACATTAGCGCAACTAAGATTTTTTTAGGGGGGCTATTTTTCCTAACTTTCCATTGAAAAAATATCGATGAAATAACGATTGAAAATATATCGATAAACGCTTAAATGCTTTTTAAATTGAATATTGTGTAACAAAGTATCGTAGCAATAAAAATCAGTACAATAAAAAAGATTACTTCAATCGGGATTAAATCTCCGAACACCAATCTCTTTCAGCGAAGCTGATTCAGTATTGAGTAGAGCTAGATATGAGAATCTATTCTGCGTGCTGACCTTACTAAGCCCCGTTTTCAATCGCCGTATTACTGAAAAGCTTCTTACCGCAGGTCGAGAAAAAGTATGAAATGGACCTATGTAGAATACAACCTTAGAATACAACCTTTCTGTGAAAAATTTTGAACGGGGACTAGAGAATTTCTTGTGTGAGATGGGATCGCTCTTTGCGGCATTCGGAAGCTCTTGTGTCCGAAAGAGAAATAATACAGTTTTTGGCGATTGACTACTTTTTATCAAAATGAACAATACAGATTGGATTGGATTTTTCTAATGTAAACCTAAATCACCAAACAGGGGAGCTCCGTAGCCGCAAGGTTACAGAGTCCGCCTTGGTAAGCGGATGGTCGTGGGTTCGAATCTTAGTAGAATCAGGCCCAAGGAGTTTAGAATGGGTTTATTCGCAGGCTTCCCACCAAGTACCTTTTCTTCAATCTAAATCCTACAGTACCGCTGTCCCTCTTATAACAAAACTGGTGTGAGTAACGTATGAAAGTTCTCTCTAGGAAATTGTAATTAGGCGATATAGATATAGATAGAGTAGTAAGCTTGGAACGGAAAGGTTAAACTTACACACAAGCACGGATATGAACGATAAGCGTATCACTTACTATCAATAGTGATACTGCCAATAATATGAAGTGAAGTGCGGAGTACAGAAAACACTTGGGCAATATCACAATAGATCTAATCTCTCGTCGTAGTGATGAGCCCACACAGGGGAAAAAAAATCACCAAACATATGCAATACCGTCAACGACAAACAATGTCGAGCCAAGGTTGCTTGAACTAAAAGTACAGCTGAAGGACAGAACGCTAACAACAAATGTAGGTAACGTTGATAATTTGCCTAAAACTTAAATGTTAGCAATCAGTTAAATGATAGCAATCAGTAAGGAGTTAGAAATTACTGATGGTTATCAGTTAGAATTTTTAATGATAGTTCCCATCACCACACATCATAGTCGAATCAAAGATTTAAAAACAACATACAAACGCGAAATATAATTTAACGACTTTGCATTACGATTAGGAAAGAAATAAAACGAGTTTTATTGAGATTCGATGAACCGTTTTTTAATCCAGCAATAAACACTTGATTACGGACATTGGATTTTATTTGTAATAGAAGAACAGTTTTTTCGTTACTGGTTTCACTTGGAACGCTCAGTTCTGTAGAAATCGTGCCAGGATGAAGTTCACTATGGTAGCTCTGTTACTGGTCATCGGTCTGGTAAGTTCTAGTGCTCTGTGAAAATAGCTTAGCTCAGGACTAATGCAATTTCATAACATCAGACTCTAACCGACGTTGCCAGTGCTGCGGCAGAAGACGAGTTAAAGTTCCCACAAGTTTGCGCCAAACTTCTACGCACGCCAGCGGAAACCTACCAAAAGATGATGGACAAAATCTACAGCGAAGACAGAGAGTTGTACTGTTTGATTCGCTGTTCTTAGATCTTAATGCAGTTTTACGACGACGAAATGGGTCTCAACTGGGAGGTGATAAACGAACATTTCGACTGTCAATGTGGTTTGACGAAAGCTCGGAAGGCAACGCAGCGATGTATCGCCGCACTGGATCCAGCCAGTTATGGCAAAGACTACTGCAAAAAGTCATTCCTGAGCTTCCAGTGCTGGATGAATGCCTACAAGACGCACATGGAAATTAAGCAAACAATGCCATTACTAATGGAACAGCATCGTCCAAGTTACAAATAGTAAAAATCAATACAGAGCACATATTCACATATTAGATTTTTTTCGTAAGATGGATACCAAGTAGATTTCGACTGGTGGCTTGAATTTTCCTCCTTTGTACTGAACATAACTTTTAGTAACGTAAAATCAATTTGTCTACTGCATACGAGGGAATTATATTCTTAGTATTATCACTAGTACGTTAACAATCAATTTTAGCCGAAACATGTGAGTGATTTTTTATGTACAACATTACATTACATTTCATCATCTGATCAGCCGCTTTTGGGTGTGTCCTCTCATACTTAGGACATAAGGCGTCTTTTTCACCCACCAGCAAAAACTTTTGTCTGTTCGCCGAATCTACTTAGGAGCAATCTTTTGGAGGGCAGCAAGTTGGTAAAAATTGTAAACTAACTTGATGCCAACATTCAACGCCCACTGCAGCGGAGAAGTGTTCATACACAGGTTATCTCACCCACTCTAATAATAGGAATTATTAACAAAAAGTGGATCTCGTCATTTGAAATGAATATACAGGTACTGTAAGGTTCGGTCTAAGATACCATTTCAATACAACACATAGTTTTAGGGATACATTTCCTAAAATATTCATCTGCTGAAATGAAAATGCTCTTTTAAATAATAATTGGTGTCATACATCATACCGATTCCTCATGGAATTGCTCACAAGTTATTCAAAATTTTGATTCAATGACAATTGACTAGATCAGTGGTGATGAAAATAGACAACGTTTGGCTATTGATGAAATTGAACACTTCCGGTCTTAGTATATTTTTGTTTATAGCATACATTTCACTTTACACTCGATTCTGAGGTTTATGTTGGTTTCTACAAAAAATATATTTTTTTCTAAGGAAATCTTCCACGATACCCAGCTACTCATTCGATTCAAGGTAATCATCGAACATCCTCAAACCGAGATCGGCGGTATCGACATCATGATCCGCGTTCAGAATTCCATCCAGCATGTGAATGTATCCGGTCAGTTTCCGGACCGTATCACTCCTTTGACTGACCAACTGCCGGTCCAGGAAGTGCGCCACATCCGGATCGTACTGCGCTGGGCGCTGATGGGCAACGGAAGCCTTCTTGTGGATGGCGTGTGCCATATTCGCCACCTGTTTCTCGTATTCCATCGCCAGCTGGAGCGAACTGTGTTCACTGGCACTCTCTGGGTCACTTAGCGCACGCAGGTTACTGTTCGAGCCTTGATAGTTTGGATTAAAAGAGCTCAGATATCCACGCTTTCCCTGGTACTGCATTACGGCAATCGCATCGGACCAGGCTCGGTCGGCGATTTTGCGGTACAACTTTTCGAAACCTGGCCGGTTCCGGTCGTACTGCTTGAACGCAGCCGATAGGAACAGGAAATCGAACGACTGATCCACCAGCTGCGTCGTGATGTCAGTCAGATCATTGTTCACGAATCTATAGCCGCCGAATCGGGATCTGCAATGGCCTACGATAAACGACATCCAGGAGAGATGGAAAATTTCACAGACACGAACGAAATCGATCCTACTTACGGCTATCGGTCCAGCACGTTTGGTTAACCTGAATTGCTTCTGTCCTGGGCCAAGTAATGGCAGATACCGTAAGTACAACCGCGAGTAGTATCATTATCAACTTATTCAGAACGACATTCGTTTCGGGACTGGCAATGTAGGTCGGGACTGGTGCGCGCTTTTGAGCGCTGAGTGAGCGACAAAGGAAAGCGCTTATCGACCCAGACGGGAGCCGCCAACTGTCTTATCTGGCGCTGAACGTGCGATTTTGCGCTTCTAATTGAACAGATAATTGAAAAATTGGAACGTTACTAAGCTATCTGGAAGAGGAATTCGCTAACCATTATATGCGAATATTTCTCCTAATCCGTTTGATCAAACCGGGAGTGATTAGAAAGTGGGACTGTGGCAACAGTAAAACTTGTAAGCAACATTTCGTGCAATTTGATTAGTTTTAATAACTTTTTGAGAGTTTTCATGCAACAGAGTTGCATTAGTCATTGATATCACCAAATTCGTTATATCTACTACTGTTGGGTGAACTGGCGTGAAATCCCCCATTTGAAAAAAAACCGAACCAAAACAAAAAAGCACCATTCGATACTTACCCAAACGTTCATTAATAACGGCTCTTTAGGATATCGCCGAGGGGAGTTGTATAGGAAGGAGGCGAATTTTTATGCCGTTATTTATAGAAGAAATTAGTAACAAATCAACACAGTCGTTGGATCCGTGCCACTCTCTGTGCTTTTCACTCTCCTGCTTTCTCTCTCTCTTTTTCTCCTGCACATACACAAACACTCCTTCCAGTAGTTTTTTTTTGCGTTTGCTACTCTCCGCGTTCACTTCACTTTAGAATCCCGCCGGAACCCACTTTTTCACTGCAAGAAATAACGGAAACAAATCGGTGTCGATTTCGTATATGAGACCGCGTTAGTAGCTGCAATTTTCCACCGCCTTCTGGTAATAATATCGTTTATGTGTGTGTGCGTGCATCGGGAGTAAAAGAGTATATCTATTTACTTTAAGTATCTGTTTCTACCGGGATTCAAACGCACATCACACTTTGTAACTATCACTACCGAAGATGGTGGCACAAGGGCAAGGGGGAGGCAACTGTTTGTTTAGTTCACGATATTTCGAAACGATCGGCGCCAAGTTCGATTTTTTTCCGTTCCAGCACTACGCAAA
Source organism: Wyeomyia smithii (assembly GCF_029784165.1). Lineage (NCBI taxonomy): Eukaryota > Metazoa > Arthropoda > Insecta > Diptera > Culicidae > Wyeomyia > Wyeomyia smithii. The sequence goes on along the minus strand of NC_073695.1, from coordinate 229,340,563 downwards.
CTTGTATCTCATTTTTGGCTGTTTTTATTTTGTTTTGATTTGTGCTTCCCAGGGGTGCCCAACTGGTGCGCGACTGTTGTTTGTTCACTTGCTCGTAGATATTTATGATCGGAAAACCAACTTTGGTCGTGTTTGTGTCGATGTTTTGTTATTTTTCTTTTACAACGTGTCGATAGTTTATAGCCATTTTTAAAGATCGGGGAGAGTGAACTAACAAACTAACAAAGTGTTGAGAAGTAACATATCGGAGTAGTTAAATGAAGCTGTTTTCGGTTCTTTGTTTGGTACACTTTAGAAACTTGCCTCAAACCAAATTTACTGGGAATGAAACAAGATATGAATTTATTGTTCAAATTTTTCTTTTTGCCATAGGTAGCATGCCGCTTGAGCCAAATTAATCTAATTGGCTTATGGCAAATATTTATTTTGTTTGATATTGCATCATTATGCTGTTCCTCAATATAATCGACACACATTGCAATTAAACATCTCTAATCAGGTCCCGATTCCCTTAAAGAAAAATAACTTAGCATTTTTAAGTAATATTCACAAAAAATAGGGTGGTCGGTATTACCGACTTTTCGAAAAACCGGTATTTCGGTATTCATAAAAATAAAAACCGATAAAACCGGTAAAAAAACGGTATTTTTATTTCTTTCGGATTAATACAAACCAGGGGTGACTCGTGGTCTTTAAACCTACTTTTTCAACTACAAAGTTCTTAAAATCATAGTTCGGGGAAGTAATGATGATTGTCCGCGAAAAAAAACGCAAGTCATTTTCCCTGTACTATTTAAAAATAAAACTGAAAAAAATTAAAGATATGGGGTGTCGAACGTCTTCGGTAGTGGTTTTCTGCCGCAGTCCTTTGCAAAAACCTGCCGAAGTAAGCCAGTGCCGAAAACGTTACCTACATAAATTTGGATTTGAAATTTATTTTTTGCTTAGCGTCTCAGGTTGCATCTATGTATGGACGTGTCGCTGCATGATTATGTTTTTGCATTTATGAGTACCTCTGCTTCATTACGATCCAGATTTTTTTCTAAGATTAGGACCTTTGCGACCATTATTTTGATCTCTTGTGGTATACGATCCAGATACAACACTGGATAACAGTGTTTGAAAAACTCCAATGAATGAATCTAGTGATATGATTACGAAGAACATAATTTCGAAACTAATGTAATAACGAAAAAAAACATGCAGATTTTTATTTAAATTTTCTTTCACATCGCAAAACTTAGTTTCAAATTAGTGAACAACAATAAATTTCGTAGAAAAACAATATTTGAAACTGTTGAGAAGAGTATATATGAATGAAATAAAAAAAAAAAGAAATCACGATCAGACCAGAATTTACTTTTTACGAATCCGAATGAATCGAAGGTAAATACTTCTTTATTCTGTTCGATGCTCTTTAAACAATTCGCCCAAATTATTTATTACTATTATCATTATTTTATTAACTTTAGCTTCTAATGAAGAAACGAAAAATGTGGCATATGAACAAGTTTGTAACTGAAATAGAAATAAATATTTGAAATAACTGAAATAGAAATTAATATTTGAAATAGAAAAAGCAGAAACTTGTACACGAGTGAGGCCGGGTACATTCAGCTAGTTGCTAATAAAAGCCCGCTGCGGTACGGGCGACGAAGCTTTGACCATGCTACAGCTATTTAAATTTCACTTTTTCAAGTAGCAGTAATTTTTAGGATAAAATCTATATTGGTTGATTATAACACTTTGTCTCAAAAAAAAATAAATTTCTAATCCAAATTTATATTTATTTATATTTTTTTTAGTTTTACTTTTAAATAGCACAAAATGAATAATGTCTTGCGTTTTTTCGCTGACATAATTGTAATTACTGCCTCATAATTTGTAGTTAAACTGGTAGGTTTTGAACCTACCCACGCGTTGCCTCTGTGAGTATGAGTGTGTGAAGAGATAAGCTGTTATACTTAAAAAATAAATGCTTTATTGAAGTTTATTGACATATTATCGATACACACAAACACATTGTCTGAATCCGAGCAGAACGAACAAAAAGATAACAAAAATTGGTAAATAGGTGAGGGAAAATTAATATATATAATGTTGCTTCTGTCTAAATGTATTTATTATATTAGGGAGCTCACTTAAAATCCTTCAAGGGGCGATAGAGGACCATGTTTGATGAAAAAAAATTCCTTCTACTCATATGGTCAAAAGTCAACTACTGCAGAGTTATTCACTAATTTCAGTTTTTGGTTTTGTTTGCCTTAAACGAGCAGAAAATTGTGAATTCTACCACACTAAACGAAGGCGCGGCTGATTGCTTTTAAAGTGAAATAGTATCTAAACTAAAAGAATTAGGTGCTTGGTGTCAGAGAACAACTAGTAGAGTAGACATTAATGTTTAATTTGGTTAACAACAAACTCCATGTTTATCACACATTTCAGAGAGAAAATTGCTGTTGAGTTCTCAAAAACATTTGATTTCATATTTGTTCCTTTCTAAAGGCTTCTTGTTCTTCCTAATTCGACATTTTTGAGACACTATTGATTACTAAATTTTCTCAGCTTTTCAAGAAAACCAACAGAATTGAGCTAGCTATCTTACTTCTTGTGATAGACCTCGTTAAAGGTAAACTTAACCGAAAACTAGAAGAAGAGAATAACTCTGCAGTAGTTAAATTTTGACCATATGCGTAGAATTTTTTTCATCAAATAGGGTCCTCTATCCCTTAAAGGATTTGATTAAAAGTGAGCTACCTTACACCCTGTATACATCGTCATGTGATTTGTAACGACTATACCTAAGTAAGAAGCATTCATTAGCCTAACAAAGATTTATGAATATTGTGGGAAGTTTTTTTTTCCATTTTAAAAAAAATACCGAAAATACCGGTTTTTTCGTCTCTCCAATACCGGTATTTCGGTATTGAAAAAAATATCGGTTTTACCGGTTTTTGTTTCACCGGTAAACCACCCTACAAAAAATAGAACATTCGTTTTCACTATCCAAGAAGTTACATGAAACGTGAAGATGTAATAATGCTATATAAAAACTTTACATAATATTAGCTTAAGAGTTATTTGTCAAATACTCAAACATTCATTCTTTGTTTCACAAAAATTCCAAATGAAAAAGTACACAATTGACGTTGGAATAAAACTTTTTGAAGTAGAACCATACTATTTAAACCAATTTTTCAATGATTAGAATATAACGAAGATTCAAACCAGATGTTAGAAATTATGTTTAAGTTTTGAATATTGATTTTGTTAAAATTATCCTTCTTGTCATTTTTCAGTTTTTTTTTACTTTAAGAACAAGAAAATCAGAGATTGCAGACAAGTTTTATGTTCCAAATATCTTCAAAATATTTTTTTTCATAAAAAAAACATTGAGCTTAGTGGGTGAAACTTTCTCTTAGACCTCATTTTAATCAGATATGTAGATTTCAGGTTATAATTCAACAGTAAATTGGTAGATCTTTGAAAATGCCTAATTAATTGGTTCCTTCATGACAAAAAGTTTAGGATCAATGTTTTGTTCCTAGGCCTGTAAAGAAACATATGAAAAAATAGAGTTCTTGAGAAAAAACATGATTAATGAAAAAATCAAATGCAATTTCGTGTTTTTGACGTAGAATTACGTCTTATGGCAACATATACAGACAGTTGTACATTAGGGTGGGGCTTATTTTCCAAAAAGGTTCGCGGGACCTGTTTTCCCAGGCAAAAAAAAACCTCCTTGGGGTTTAATAAGCAACATATAAAAGATAAGTTGAATTTGATTACGGCCTAGAGGTAGCATTCCAAAGCAGGCGGACCAACCGGTGAACCGCAACACTGCACAGCATTGCTGAACATGTTGGTAATTTTGTCCGGGTTTTTCGCATTACATTGCTGCTTGTGCGGAGCGGAGACTACCTAAATCGCAAAAAAAAATACTTTTACATGAGACAGGCTGTCATTATAAGTAAGCCAGTGCCGAAAACGTTACCTACATAAATTTGGATTTGAAATTTATTTTTTGCTTAGCGTCTCAGGTTGCATCTATGTATGGACGTGTCGCTGCATGATTATGTTTTTGCATTTATGAGTACCTCTGCTTCATTACGATCCAGATTTTTTTCTAAGATTAGGACCTTTGCGACCATTATTTTGATCTCTTGTGGTATACGATCCAGATACAACACTGGATAACAGTGTTTGAAAAACTCCAATGAATGAATCTAGTGATATGATTACGAAGAACATAATTTCGAAACTAATGTAATAACGAAAAAAAACATGCAGATTTTTATTTAAATTTTCTTTCACATCGCAAAACTTAGTTTCAAATTAGTGAACAACAATAAATTTCGTAGAAAAACAATATTTGAAACTGTTGAGAAGAGTATATATGAATGAAATAAAAAAAAAAAGAAATCACGATCAGACCAGAATTTACTTTTTACGAATCCGAATGAATCGAAGGTAAATACTTCTTTATTCTGTTCGATGCTCTTTAAACAATTCGCCCAAATTATTTATTACTATTATCATTATTTTATTAACTTTAGCTTCTAATGAAGAAACGAAAAATGTGGCATATGAACAAGTTTGTAACTGAAATAGAAATAAATATTTGAAATAACTGAAATAGAAATTAATATTTGAAATAGAAAAAGCAGAAACTTGTACACGAGTGAGGCCGGGTACATTCAGCTAGTTGCTAATAAAAGCCCGCTGCGGTACGGGCGACGAAGCTTTGACCATGCTACAGCTATTTAAATTTCACTTTTTCAAGTAGCAGTAATTTTTAGGATAAAATCTATATTGGTTGATTATAACACTTTGTCTCAAAAAAAAATAAATTTCTAATCCAAATTTATATTTATTTATATTTTTTTTAGTTTTACTTTTAAATAGCACAAAATGAATAATGTCTTGCGTTTTTTCGCTGACATAATTGTAATTACTGCCTCATAATTTGTAGTTAAACTGGTAGGTTTTGAACCTACCCACGCGTTGCCTCTGTGAGTATGAGTGTGTGAAGAGATAAGCTGTTATACTTAAAAAATAAATGCTTTATTGAAGTTTATTGACATATTATCGATACACACAAACACATTGTCTGAATCCGAGCAGAACGAACAAAAAGATAACAAAAATTGGTAAATAGGTGAGGGAAAATTAATATATATAATGTTGCTTCTGTCTAAATGTATTTATTATATTAGGGAGCTCACTTAAAATCCTTCAAGGGGCGATAGAGGACCATGTTTGATGAAAAAAAATTCCTTCTACTCATATGGTCAAAAGTCAACTACTGCAGAGTTATTCACTAATTTCAGTTTTTGGTTTTGTTTGCCTTAAACGAGCAGAAAATTGTGAATTCTACCACACTAAACGAAGGCGCGGCTGATTGCTTTTAAAGTGAAATAGTATCTAAACTAAAAGAATTAGGTGCTTGGTGTCAGAGAACAACTAGTAGAGTAGACATTAATGTTTAATTTGGTTAACAACAAACTCCATGTTTATCACACATTTCAGAGAGAAAATTGCTGTTGAGTTCTCAAAAACATTTGATTTCATATTTGTTCCTTTCTAAAGGCTTCTTGTTCTTCCTAATTCGACATTTTTGAGACACTATTGATTACTAAATTTTCTCAGCTTTTCAAGAAAACCAACAGAATTGAGCTAGCTATCTTACTTCTTGTGATAGACCTCGTTAAAGGTAAACTTAACCGAAAACTAGAAGAAGAGAATAACTCTGCAGTAGTTAAATTTTGACCATATGCGTAGAATTTTTTTCATCAAATAGGGTCCTCTATCCCTTAAAGGATTTGATTAAAAGTGAGCTACCTTACACCCTGTATACATCGTCATGTGATTTGTAACGACTATACCTAAGTAAGAAGCATTCATTAGCCTAACAAAGATTTATGAATATTGTGGGAAGTTTTTTTTTCCATTTTAAAAAAAATACCGAAAATACCGGTTTTTTCGTCTCTCCAATACCGGTATTTCGGTATTGAAAAAAATATCGGTTTTACCGGTTTTTGTTTCACCGGTAAACCACCCTACAAAAAATAGAACATTCGTTTTCACTATCCAAGAAGTTACATGAAACGTGAAGATGTAATAATGCTATATAAAAACTTTACATAATATTAGCTTAAGAGTTATTTGTCAAATACTCAAACATTCATTCTTTGTTTCACAAAAATTCCAAATGAAAAAGTACACAATTGACGTTGGAATAAAACTTTTTGAAGTAGAACCATACTATTTAAACCAATTTTTCAATGATTAGAATATAACGAAGATTCAAACCAGATGTTAGAAATTATGTTTAAGTTTTGAATATTGATTTTGTTAAAATTATCCTTCTTGTCATTTTTCAGTTTTTTTTTACTTTAAGAACAAGAAAATCAGAGATTGCAGACAAGTTTTATGTTCCAAATATCTTCAAAATATTTTTTTTCATAAAAAAAACATTGAGCTTAGTGGGTGAAACTTTCTCTTAGACCTCATTTTAATCAGATATGTAGATTTCAGGTTATAATTCAACAGTAAATTGGTAGATCTTTGAAAATGCCTAATTAATTGGTTCCTTCATGACAAAAAGTTTAGGATCAATGTTTTGTTCCTAGGCCTGTAAAGAAACATATGAAAAAATAGAGTTCTTGAGAAAAAACATGATTAATGAAAAAATCAAATGCAATTTCGTGTTTTTGACGTAGAATTACGTCTTATGGCAACATATACAGACAGTTGTACATTAGGGTGGGGCTTATTTTCCAAAAAGGTTCGCGGGACCTGTTTTCCCAGGCAAAAAAAAACCTCCTTGGGGTTTAATAAGCAACATATAAAAGATAAGTTGAATTTGATTACGGCCTAGAGGTAGCATTCCAAAGCAGGCGGACCAACCGGTGAACCGCAACACTGCACAGCATTGCTGAACATGTTGGTAATTTTGTCCGGGTTTTTCGCATCACATTGCTGCTTGTGCGGAGCGGAGACTACCTAAATCGCAAAAAAAAATACTTTTACATGAGACAGGCTGTCATTATTCTACGTTAACCTTGCAGTCATGTCTTCTAAACAACCTCGTCAACCGTTTTTTCCAAAGGTGTGTTTTTAGTAACAAAATAACTCATTTCTTGGTGCAGTTATCAGAATTTGTATTTAATAATCACCAAAGACCAAAATTATAAGACCTCCAAGTGATGTTTATACTCTTTTGTATCAAAAAAATTTAAAATCAAATTACAATATTCTATATATAAATACAAACAAATCAGTATGTATTTATCATTTGCATAAATGGTTTCCAAAATCGTACATCCAATAATTATAACACAGTATTTTTACTATGCAGACATCAATTTTATTGAACCCAGAAAAATGACACATGGAGTGACCTGTTGTGACAGTAAACATTTGTGGATCTCAGGATTTTACAAAGACGTCAAGTATGATGTTAGTTGAAAATATAATAGATATAGTGATGCCAAATCTATTGAAATCCTCGACTTGTGACATAACGATGCCAATACCTTTGATAGTAAACTAGCGAAAAGCTAAATTGGGAATCAATCAAGTTGGGGAAAACTTGACTGTTTTCTTGCTTTTTTCATACCATAAGTTCAATTCCCTGACGCTGACATCAAAAAGATGGATTAAAACTAAGTAGACTACTCGCCATAAATTGCCAATCGCTTCACTGACTATTGTCACATCCAGTTCGAAAATTTTTGCTATTTTTGGTACGGATTTTATTTTGTGCAAATAAAAATCGTACCAAAAATAGCAAATATTCGCTTCGTCTAATACATGCTTTACCTATGCCTCGCTAGTCTGATGATCAAAAACAAATGATACGACCGCTCAGGCAAAGCGTAGCAAACTTCGAAAGCTAGCTTGTGTATCAATATGCGGAGCTATGAGAAGTACTGCGACTAAAGGTTTAAAAGCAATTCTTCATTTCCTTCCTCTCCATCAAACTGAGCAGCTGGAGGCAGTGAAGAGTGCCCTAAGGCTGAAACGTCAAAAAAGCTTCCCAAAAGGAAATCTAACAGGGCATTTTTAAAAAGATTTTCAAATGAACGAAGTTATAGTGAAAAATAAAGACGTGTTAGGAAATAAGCCGAATTTCGACATTCCTTATCAAATCATTGAGACCGAATAAATGAGTATATTTCTATGGGACAACAATTTTCTGAGCTGAAATATATGCAATTATTGAATGTCAATACATCTGAATTGCCGACATGCAAATATCTGTATTTTCTTTGACAGTCAGGAAGCACTCGAAACACTTAAGGTACCTATTTGCAAGTCTAAACTAATGAGGAAATACACTCTTTCACTTCGGCAGTTAGCATAAAAACAATTACTCCTGTACTTGATACCTAGACTTTTCACTAGCAAGAGAGAGTTTTTCTGAAAATTTTATAGGTGCAGAACCTTTCTGTGGCGTTTCATCAAGGGCTTTAAGAACTGAACTTGGTGAGTGGGATAGGATAGTCATAGGAGAAAATTGGAATGTTGTAGCTGGCTTGAGACAAAAAAAAAACAAACCCAAGCGGAGGAAAAACCGCTGCGTTACTCAGGGTCAACAAAAAAAACATGAGTACGATAGCAGGACTCTCAATTAGTCACTGTCCGAGCAAGTATTATCTCAAGAAGCAAATTCGATGATGAGAGATGCCCCTTCTCCAGACCTGCTTTTACCCATGCTGAGCAACCTAAGCAACCTAACCCTTGGTCTCCCCGGGACCACCGTTAGGCATTTCTTCAGGGAGAGGACTCGTCGTGCTTTTCGCACTTACCTCTATGGGTAGCAGAGCAGCCTATACAGGCCAGTTAGTTAACCGTTAACTAACTGGGGCACGTCGATGGTTTCCCGTCGATTGGTGCCCTGCAAAATACTAACGATCTGTGATGCTGCCGTGATGACCGCATCCCAGATTTCCCTATTTTCGCACATCCTACGTACTATATTCTCTGGCGTGGTGTCCATCCCACTTATTGCCAGCATTTCGTACCGTACCCGCTCGAAGCGCGGACATGTGAAGAACACATGCTCTGCGCTTTCTTCCGCACCCGTACAAGCGGGGCACATAGGGGACTCGGCGTACCCGAACCTATGCAGGTACTGCCTAAAGCAGCCATGGCCTGACAGGATCTGTGTCAGATGGAAGGTTACTTCCCCATGGCGCCTATTAATCCAGCCTGCTAACTCTGGAATGAGTCGGTGTGTCCATCTACCTTTTGTAGTGTTGGACCACTCCCGCTGCCCCTTGGCCATTGAGGATGACCGTATGGTGTTGCGAATACCCCTCGTGTCGCGTTGGTCGAAGCACTCTACATCCTCTTTGACGATGATGCTGATGGGCATCATGCCAGCCAGGACGCAAACCGCCTCGTACGACACTGTTCGGTATGCGCACGCGACCCTTAGGCACATTAGCCTGTACGTACTCTCGAGTTTGCCGCGATGGCACGAGGTACTCAATACCTTGGACCACACTGGTCCTCCATACCTGAGTATGGACGTGGTCACGCTAGCAAGGACTTTGCGCCTGCTGCTACGAACCGCCGAGCTGTTTGCCATCATGCGAGATAGCGCTGCCACAGCCATGGAAGCTTTCTTGCAGGTATAATCGACGTGGCTCCCGAACGTGAGCTTGTCGTCGATCATAACCCCCAGAAGCTTCAACGAGCGTTTTGAGGCGATAGTGCATGTACCGGCACTAATCGATGCCTCCTGCTCAGACTTTCTGTTATTTACAACAATAACTTCAGTCTTATGGTGCGCTAGCTCCAGTTTCCTGGAGTGCATCCAGTCTTCCACTACGCGTATTGATAGCGCGGCTATTAACTCTACCTCTCTAATAGACTCGCCATAGACCTCAAGAGTTATGTCATCGGCGAAGCCCACGATCACCACCCCTGGAGGGAGTGTTAGTTTTAACACGCCGTCATACATAGCGTTCCACAGTACCGGACCCAGGATGGAACCTTGCGGTACACCTGCGGTAACCGGAACGCTTTTCTGACCCTCGTTTGTGTTATACACTAGCACTCGATTTTGAAAGTAGTTGCCCAGAATCTTGTACAGCGGCGTCGGCACTCTGAGACTCTGTAGCGCTAAGGCTATGGAAGAGGCAGTCATCAAGGCATTTCTGCATGACCGCCCTGAACAACCCGGGGGCTTCTTTGATGGCCGTCTTGATGGCCAAGTTCGGGATTCCGTCTGGTCCCGGAGCCTTGCCTACCTTCAGGGAGTTTGCGATCTCGATCAATTCATCTTCCGTCACCCTTACCGCATCGTCAGCCTCTGCACGGCTGCCGTCACTCACGGTAGGTGGTGACTCGTCAGCCGGAGGCCAGGGACTTGGTTCGTGGCTTGGGAAGAGGCCCTGAATGATCGTTTCTAGCATCGCTGGTGATCTCCAGACCTAAGAACGAAGTATCAGAACACCTACTTTGTGGGTGCCGAGTATTAAGGGGCCATCCACATACCACGTGGACAGCTTTGGGAGGAAGGGGGGTATGTGTAATATCCACGGTCCATACAAAATTTTTAGAATTTATATGAGCAGTTGTAATCGTTTAAAATCTGTCCATGTGGTATGTGGATGGCCTCTAATAAAACGCAGTCTGCGTATCCTAAGTAAATGATTCTTAAGTCCTTCCGACGTATGGAATGAAAGACCTTCTCAGATATTGTACCTCATTCGAAGTGTGACTCCTGGCTCAAATTATACATCAACTCAACAAAATAGTTATATGCCGTTAAATGCACCAAGAGTAAGGCGGAATATACCACAATAGATCTACCATCAATGGTCGCAGTGGTTCAATCTCCTCCTATCGGGATGATGCACAGAGTAGAGATGGTTGAGTCGAAAACGGGTTTGAAAAATATCGAACCCGACCGTCTCTAGCACAGAGACCCCGGACGTTTTTTGAAACCCCGTGTGTTAATTTCCGGTGTCTGAAAAACAAAAAATGATCGAATCCCACCCAATATAAGTATTTCCAGAATCGTGATCATATCCAGAGGCCGTGAATCTCAACGTCTGCCAATCAAAAAATTTTTTTAAGAGGGAAACTGCAAGAATTTGGTAAAAAAGTTGGTACTAACCTCCACCTTTCGAGTGAAGATTGTTGTTTGTGCAACTATTGGCCACTATGCAAGCTATTTTAGTAAGAAAAAATGTTTTTTTTGATCAAAAACGTCATAAACCCCATAGAAAAGTTGAAAATATTCCTAAGGTATGTTAGGCAGAATGATGTATTTTCCAAATATGAAAAAATGTCTAGAGCATAGTAGATCTCCGAAATCACATCAGAAAAGTTTAATGTATGTTTTTTGATTTGTAGATATTTTAGGAATGTCTGTGTATGAAACTACGTGCATGTGGTCTATTTTCAAAAGATAGAATCAAAGTGTTTCAGCAAAGTTTCTTACAATAATTTCGTCTCACTTTTAGGTGGATTGAACAAAAATCTTTTTTCATCAAAAGTTGAACTTAAAATACTATAGCATTTGAATGGCATTTTTACGCTCAAAACGCGGATGTTCTCACGTTTTGCCTTTCTCCTAGAAAGGTATAGCAATCACTGGAAAAACCAAAGGTAAAAAAGTGCTCCAAAGTGTCGAATCTCGTATATCAATCGACTTAGTTTGTCGAGCTGAGCATTTTCTGTATGTGTGTGTGTGTGTGTATGTGTGTATGTGTGTGTGTGTAACGCTCTCCCAATCTCACTCGATTTTCTCAGAGATGGCTGGACCGATCTTCATGAAATTAATTGCAAATGAGAGGTCTAGTTGCCCCATAAGACCCTATTAAATTTCATTGCAATCGGATTTTTAGTTTAGAGATTTTGTTCAAAAATGGGAAAATCACGAAACATCATTATCTCAGAAACTACTCAACCGATTTTAACAAAATTGGTTTTAAATGAACGAGCTACTTAAAAAACCCTTAACTTTCGAGATCATGGAGATTGAACATGCGGTTCAGAAGTTATTTAAAGAAACGTGTTCTAGAGAGTGTTTAATCTTACTCATGTTTCTCAGAGATGGCTGAACCGATTTTCATAAAATCAGTGTCAAATGGAAGGTCTAGATGCCCCATAAGACCCTATTGAATTTTTTTGCAATCGGACTATTACTTTGCCTGTTATGTTTAAAAATGTGAAATCCAGCTATGAAAAGGAACATATTCCGAAGACTACTGAAACTCACTCACTTTTCTCAGAGATGGCTGAACCGATTTCCACGAAATTAGTGTCAAATGAAAGGTCTAGCTGCCTCATAACACCCTATTGAATTTCAATGTAATCGGACTGTAACTTAGTCTGTAAAGTACCAGAATGTGAAAATCACGGAACTTCATTATCTCAGAAAGTACACAACCGATTTGAACAATATTGGTATCAAATGAACGGGCTAGTTAAAGGTTAATTGATGAATTTTATATTGATTAAAAAGTGGTTCAAAAATTGTGAAAAGAAACATGTTCCGTTGACTTTTCAAATTCACTAGTTTTCCCGAAAATGGCTGGACTAAATTCAACAATCTGAGTGTCAAATGAAAAGTTTGGCTTTCCTATAGGTGCCCATTTTATTTGACTAGAATCGTATTTTTATTCCAACCGTTATGTATTAAATTATAAAAACAACGGAGGTCTATTATCTCGAAGATCACACGACTTATTTGAACATATCTAGTGTCATTTGAACAGGTTGGCTCTCAAACTCACAAGTAAGAAATTTCATAGCAATTTGATATGTGGTTCAAAAGTTATGAAAAGAACCGAGATTCAAAGACTATTTAAAACTGTAACTGCTTTGATCAAAACATATGGCCTCAACAAAATTTAAATTTGGTATTGTGCTATTCGTACGTTCCCGGTATTGCTCGTGATTGAAGTGTACGAAATTCAAAGTCATTTCTTTTATTTCGCTATTTCTTTAGCACGAATATTTTACTCCTAATTAATATTTTTTTTTAACTTTTTGCCTTTCTCCTAGAAAGGTATAGCAATCACTTGCAAAACCGAAGATATGAAAGTACTCCAAAGGGCCGAATGGCATATATCACTCGACTCAGTTCGACGAGCTTAGCATTTTCTGTATGTGTGTGTGTATGTGCAGATTTTTATTTTCACTCACTTTTCTCAGAGATGGCTGGACGGATTTTAATGAAATTATATGCAAATGAAAGTTCTAGTTGCCATTGTAATTGGATTTTTATTTTAGAGGTTTTGTTTAAATATGTAAAAATCACGAAACATCAATATCTCAGGAACCACACAACCGATTTCAATAATATTGGTATCAAATAAACGGGTTATTTAAAAAACCCTTAACTTTTGAGTTTTATATAGATTGAACATGTTGTTCAGAAGTTATGAAAAGAAACGTCTTCTGAAGACTTTTCAATTTCACTAATGTTTCTTAGAGATGGCTGGACCGATTTCCACAAAATCAGTGTCATATAAAAGGTCTAGTTACCCCATAAGACCCTATTGATTTTTTTGCAATCGGACTATTACTTTGCCTGTTATGTTTAAAAATGTGAAATCTAGCTATGAAAAGAAACATATTCCGAAGAATACATAAACTCACTCACTTTTCTCAGAGATGGCTGAACCGATTTTCACGAAATTAGTGTCAAATGAAAGGTCTAGCTGACTCATAACACCCTATTGGATTTTACTGTAATCGAACTGTAACTTCGTCTGTAATGTACCGAATTGTGAAAATCACGAGACTTCATTATCTCAGAAGGTACACAACCGATTTGATCAATATTATTATCAGATGAACGGGCTAGTTAAGGGTTAACTGATGAGTTATTATTTAACACGTGGTTTCAAAGTTTGGCTGCCCTATACGTTCCCTTTTCATTTGATTATAATCGAACTAAGCAACCGTTATGTATTAAATTGTTAATAAAACAACGAAATTCTATTATCTCAAAGATTACAAGACTTATTTGAACATAACTAGTGTCATACGAACGAGTCATCTCTCAAACTTACAAATAACAAACTTCATAACAGTTTGATATGTGGTTCAAAAGTTATGAAAAGAAAGGAAATTCAAAGGCTACTTAAAACTATACCTGCTTTGATCAATATATGTGGCCACAATATAATTTAAATGTGCTATCGTACCATTTGAATGTTCCCGGTATCGCTCATTACTTTTATTTCGCTATTTATTGAGCATTTACATTACGTCAAATTTCATATTTTATACTTATATTACAACATCATTATTTTAGAACCCAAAAAGTGAATACACATTTATTGGCTTGAAGCGTTCATGCAAATCTATTTTTACAAATAATAAGTTTGAATGAGAAAGGCTGGATCTGACCGCTAGGTGGATTAATTTAGGTTTTTACGATTTAAGCCACTGTGCACTGTTAGCACTGGTCGAAGACCGCAACTCTCTAGGAAATAAAAATTGCGGGTTAAGTTAAGGCCAAAATACGAAATTATGTGCACACTAACGTCTCGTTGTGGCAGGATTTCGTATTGGTGTTAAATTCCTTTGACAACAAAATGGCCTGAATTCTTCGTTTGTGGTCTACCGTATTGGAGCATGCAGAGCGATACGCATATAAACTAGTATTGATACGTTAAGGGTAAATTAGTCGTTTATTAAAAATTGAATTTTGCATGGAGTCCACAAATCGATTTGAAACAGCCCTTTTCACTGTAACAAAATACATTGTTTGAAAATTTCCCGTCTAAACAACAATAAATTTCATAAATTGAAGACAAATTTACTTGTTATTGAAAAGGTATCAAAATTGTATCAGGATATTTTCACCTTCCAGGTGTCAGCTAATTCAGCAAAGCGATGATGAAGAAAAAATTGTTTTTTTTTAAGATGCCAGGTAACACGAAAAATTATTCGAAGATTGCATCTAAAAATAAAATTTCATGAAATGTTATATTCAATCAAGTTCAAGATCAAATCGCACGATCGGTGACCATTGCAAGCGCCCGGAATGAGATGCATCAAAAATATTCTCCTAATTCGCATAGAAACTATAGCAATTTCGAGTTCTTCGCTCGAAACCGTTTGAATGAATTCACCTCCTGCGAGAAGTGTTTTCAATGCATATCTTGTTGCAAATCTGAATTTTGAATAAATGCCAACATATCATTTTCATGTTGCTTCTCACTTCCAAAGGTAAAAACAGCGACAGCCACCTGATCCGTGTCAGGAGTAGCGTACGTAGGCAAAGAACAAATTCCGCAGCCGCGCAAATTTCATCTGAACTTTACTCTTCGCCCCCGGTTACCCTTAAAACTCCGATCTACATTAATTGTTAGTTCGCCATTCCAAACTGTCGCCTCCCCAATAATCGCACTCTAATCACACTCGAGCAAAAACTCAACCATGAGCTGTTTCTCAGCTCAAATGCCAATTTTCATTTGAATCTTTAAGCCCTGCCATGCACATACTCGATTGACTTTGGAGGAAGACACACTAAGAACCTAGTGCGCGTTCTCTCTTCCAGCGTTGCTCATTTTGTTCAATGTTGTTGTTTTTTTGTTTTCCAACAACAACAACTAGCCAACCACAAAGCGACTTTTTGTTCGCGCGTTTTGACCCGCGAGAGCCCGGGAGAAAACGCGCGCGCGATCTTCTAATCACTGTCACACTGTGTCTTTTGTCTGCTATTTGTCTGCCTGCCAGCGAATCCGTTCTGCTGCCACCAGAGCAGAGTGTTAAGAACTTTCAGGGAAATTTATCACTTTTCCAAATTCCGAAGCGGACACCGAACCGACACGCGTACTTGTCGAAATCGAACTGATTGCAGAATTTCCTTCATGCACACGATTTTTCCTGTTTCCGCTCACGGCTTTTCCCTTTCGGTTGCTAGTGTGTATGAGTGTGTGGGTGTGCGAGTGTGAGCGCCCTACGCAGCCAGCCAAATGAAGAGAAGGAAAAACGACCCTTCCGCTACCGCCACCAGCAGCCAGCGTTACCAGATGTTTTTTTTTTTATTATTATGGTTCGGTACGATACTGGAGCTGAGCAAGTCGCCTGCCTCGTCGTATGTTTTGAAGTGAGTGACGACGTAGCAGTAGCAGAAAGGGTGACGGACGCTAGCGGAGGCGACACTCAGCAAATATGTGCATGTTACTCCACCTACCGGAGTTCTCCCCGGTCATCAAATCTGATCTGAATGATAATCACGTCACGGTAAAGCGTCGTTTGTTGGCGTTATTGTTGTTGGTGATGGTGGCGCTGTGCGCCATGCTCGACTACTTTGATATCCTTTTCGATTTTCGCTCTTCTTGGGCTTGGGTTCCCGAATGGCGGCAATGGCACGGTGAGTACATGGTTGCGTTGTATCTCGAAGGCAAGATCGGTTTCTAGAGAATGAAGAAATGTGTAGGGTGTTCCGGCCGATAGTTGGCCCTTTCTCCGCCGGGTGAGTGTTAAAATTTGTTGGTATTGGTTGTACACAGTTGATGAACAGTAGTTTAGGGTCAATTTTTCATCGGTTATAAGTTATTTAACACAATGCTATACAAGTTGTTCGAAACCAATTGAAAAATGCCTAAGAGATTTTTGACTTCTCAGAGTTGTGTGGTTGAGAATTTGACACCTACTACTATCTGCTTCAATCCGATACAAACAGAATTTTGTCCCCAGCCGCACAAGTGCAATATGTAACACGCAACAGCGCGACGAACTGTTACGTTGCTGAGAATACGGCGCCTCCTGCTATCTGTTTCCGTTCTACACGAAGTTCTGTTTGCCAATACGAAAATAGATCCATATTTCGTATATTCATATACGGAATAAAATCTCTGCGTCACGCAAAACTGGGGAAATGACATAACTTGAAAACAAATAAAACGGTGGAGCCACACACAACATGGGTCTAAAATAAACATCCCGCATTAATCAGCCTTTTCCGAGGTTAATACAAATATTTTGAAGATAAATACGCAGTAGCTTAATGTTCATCACAACTTGATATTTCGTACATAAACAGCGGTATAAATAAAACTAATTCGATTTCAGACAAAAGACCCTTCCAAACCGTAACACGATACAACGTGTTATTTCATTGCAAAACTGAGAGCTTTATCAGTCTAGTTCCACTGTTTGCCAACAGGAAATATTTCGTACATTCGTGATACATATGGAATAAAATATATTTGCGTCTTGCGAATACGAGAAAATTACGTTACTTAAGAAAAGGCGGAACCAATCACAACATAACACACATCACAACACAGAAAGCTTGTGATAGGTTGGCTGCTGCTTTTCTAATTTATTTTCAGTTCATTTTTTTACTGATTTTCAATTAAAACAGTATGCTAATTGTTATATCAAAACTTTGAGAAAAACTTCAACTATTGATTAAGAGGTTTTTAGTCAAGACCTGTTCGCTAAAGGCAGCAATACATGCATTTAAAAAGGCACATGGAATGTACGTTTCTACACAATACCATTCTGTTCTCAGATTGAGAAGTGAGTTAGTGTTTGATAGAACGCTGAGAAACTAAAACAAAACTGATAGATTTTCAACACAACTTCCCATGAATTCACCATTAAAAAGATGTGTCAAATGTTGTACCAGAAGTTTGCCTCAGCATTCTTCACCTTTCGATCAAGATATTAGCGTTTATAGTTCGTTTAGTGGTAGTAACACAATATGCTTTTCAGAAGAGCACATTTTTCACACCACGCCACACTACTAAAGTAAGACGTAGTCCAACGTCAAAAGAGTAGTTTTATTTGAATTCATCACTTGCGATCACTCTCGAGTGCAACAATGCACAATGGTACAGAAACCAAGTTTGGAGGGAAATTTGGATTTAGAGTTCGATAGCAACATTTTAATGAAAAACTTTTGTCTACAAAGTTGTTACATGTGATAAGGCGCCTATTGAAAAATTAGGGTGAACCAAATATTCAACGAAATCGAGCATATAACTTTTCTATCTTTAGGGATAGAAGAAAAAGTTGTCCTACAATATTATATCTCCGTTAACTTTAAGCAACTTTGAACAAAAAATTTCTCTATCTTTGAAAAAAATCGATTTAGATTGAAAAAAACACATTTTCAGGTCTAACATTATTTCAATTTTAACATTAAAACTGTGTTTGAACGACTTTAAAGGCTTTTCAAGATAAACAATTCGCAATGCTTACATCGAGAATATCTCTCTCGAAGTTATTGATATTTTTCATAAAAATATGCCTTTCTTATTAGTTTGTCGTTCTGTTTGGAGCAAACATAAAAATATCTGTCAATTTGAAGGGCACATATGCCCTCAATGTGATCCAAAAAAATCAAAAATCGATAAACTGGTTCAAAAGTTATAAATTTTTATAAATGAAGTACATCGAATAATGCTGTTTTTATGGTCACCCTATTACGGAGATGGTTGCCCTAATCACCGAACGACAAACTAAGGGTTTGATTATTTTCGACTTATTCGACTTCGGCTTTATTCGATGTATTTTATTTTCAAAACTTCATAATTAAACCATCAAATTACAGGTAATTATTTCCAGTTTCGAAAGAAAATGCCAAAGAAATAAATCTGTGTGCTTCTACATTCAAGATATTTAAAACTATTACAGTTTTTAACATGTTTTCGAATTAAATTCACTCAAATATAATAATTCCTGATAAGAATGAAGAGAACCTAAGAAAAAACCTTTAATAATACATTTGTCTTTCGTTTATCCATACTGAACATTTTGTTACAATTTCTTTAAAAAAATAAAAAGAGGTCGTTAACTTTTATTCTTGTGAATTATTTTTTTTTTCCATTTAATAATCATTATCATCTTTTTCTTGTTACGTGGTGAACATCGAGGGATAATTTTAAAATCGAATATTTACATACATTTTTCATACGATTGGCTTATTTCCCTAACACAGACATCAAAAAGGTAGACGAAATGTTTTCATGCGTAGGTGAATTGACATCGCATGCGAGTAAAATTTTTGTCGAAAACACTGCAGCGAAAAATGAACATAGCTGGTTAGAGGGCAACGGAACACCATTGAATTAATTGAATAGACTCTCACAGTAATCTCACATCGACAGACGGTGTCTAATACCTTCGTTGTATAAAAAATTTTGCCAGCTCGTGTCATGCTTCTGTGTGCTGTGCTGACCAATACACATATGTTTTTTACAATTTTCATAGCAAGTTCCGTTCGCTTTCCTTTGTACTGAAGAGATATTTTCCTAACACAGACATCAAAAAGGTAGAGTAAATGGCATCGTTTTCAGGCAACATTTTCACATCGGTCGATGGTATGTAAGTCTTCGTTCTTTAGATATTTTGTCACTTTGCATCTTCCTTCTACCTTATCTATACACAGATAAAAATAAAAACTCTTCATAGTTGGTTTTATTTGGTTTTCTTTGTACCGAAGAGTTATTTTCCTAACACAGACATCAGAAAGGAAGACCTAATGGTTGCAAGTATACTTTCATTGGTTAGCGATGCCAGTCAAATGGCATCACACCAGCGAACCTGCGTGTGTACACCTAAGGGGCCATCCACAAACCACGTGGACAGCTTTGGGGGGGGGGGGGCTGTGTAATGTCCACGGTCCCTACAAAAAAAAAGAATTTATATGGGCATTTGTCCACGGGGGGAAGGGAGTCAAAATCGTTAAAAATCTGTCCACGTGGTACGTGGATGGCCCCTAAGAGCCTCATACATTTTTACTTTTAGTATATCATTTGATTGGAAATTTTTGTTAATTCTGAGTTTCAAGTTTGAAATAAATGCTCCATGAAAAATCTCCTTCACCCCTGGATGTCTATGTTGTTTATAAATAATAATGATTCCATCTGCACATACATTAAGACACTTGCAGCATTTGCTATATTTGCATTGTTAAATGACATGATTATTTAATTGAAAAGGCTTTCATTACTAATAATAGTTTGAAGATCAAAGCTTTGAAATCATGTATTGGTCAAATTAACATAACATTTTTGATCAAAAACGTATGATAAACACATTTATTTCAATTGTTCATGTGATGAACAAAAAAGTTTTCGTAGAAGCATCTGAGCACGAGCGCAACATCAAACGCGGTAAGAAAAAAATGAACGCTTTGCAATTTTTCTATCCGTTCATATGACTTGTAAAATTAAACTCATATCAAAGTTTACATTGCATACATACTATGTTGAGCCGATTTAAAAGCGTTGACATTTAAGTGCAGCAATTCAATATGAAACTTATCAACCGTGTAGTTGAGCACAATCTGTATCATCTGTACCTTAATTTGTTACTCTGGTTATTTCACATCCAAATCCATCGACAATCAACTTTTAAGGTGCTTACCTAAAAAAAAAAAGAAAATTCGATTAAAAATCAGCTGATAGACATTTAGCTAGAGAATCGCGAAACATAACAGTTGGTACTTTTTTGACCAGAAAAATAATTTCCACTAAGTATTTTTGTTGAAGCCAACGTTGTCCAACGTTGCCGCGCTCACCCTAGCAGGCTAAGAACACGATTAATCAAACAACTGTACCCGAGTGGGGTTCTTGTAGGTTTGTTTCGAGCTAGAAAAACCATTTACTGTACTCAACCATTCCAATAACTTGAGATTACGATTCAAACGAACGAGGGTTGCCGGAGAGCCACCCTACCCTATCAGCAGAAAGCAACAGCAACAGTAGAAAAACACACATTCATTAGGATATAATCATTAATCACAGCAAACGCCTGCTGAGTGTATGTGAGGCAGCTCACTCTTTGCTGGACACACATGCGCGCACACTTTTACGAGCACTACACTCTACGCTACCGAAGTGAAGACGCTAGATACAACCATCATGTGGTGAGTGCCTCGCCAACTACGGTGAGAACAAATGGGGTGAGAGTGCTGTCACCCAATCACCATGGTCACCAAGTGGCGGAAGTTGCCCGCATTGTCGTCGACATCGTCTTCGTCGTCGATCACTTCGTAAGCGTCGATGCAATCCCATCGGAACGACAACGACGACGGAGTGAGTGACCCAGAGCTCGGAAGGTGATACTCACTCACACCAAGCACCCCGTTGGCTGTAAACTAACGTAGTGATGATGGGTGGTGTGTACAACGCTGAAGGGATGAAACGGTCAGTCGCTTTGAACGTGGCGAAACACAGCTTCGAAGCGCATAAAAGCCAGCATCAGCAACGACACTATGGCATGCAATATGACTATGACTATGAAACCGCTATTATTGTTTTCGGTTTATACGCCTGGTCTTCGGTGCCTCTGCTTGACAGCGAGCTGCTGGGTGGATAGCAAAATCGTCTTCGGGCGATTTACACCGGCTGTACAATGCAACGGATCGAGGGGGGCTTTTCTTTTGAAGGGCTTATCCTGAAGATTTTGATGACATTTGTTGCAGGTTTTCCATCAACCATTTATTTTGTGTAATCCCACAACGTTGCTAACTTGTATCACAGCACTGACAATTTTTGACGAAGTTTTGACACAAATCGGCTCACCCCTCGGGAATCATAACACTGGGAACAAATGATCACGGCTTGTGCTGTGGGTACAGCATATATGCATTAAAATGGTAGCGGGAAGGGGAGAGTTGAGTACCTCGCTCCTTCAAACACCGTTTTCCGCACAAGAATGAATGCTCGCGTATTCTTTCTGTACTTCGCTCCTGGCCCGTTCGGCTCGGTTCCGATCCAGTAGAGCAGAGTTAGTGGAAGAGCAGAGTTTTTGAAGTTGGATGTGGACCTCGTTTGCAAAACAGTCTGGGGAACGTCGACGGAATCGACAGAAAAGTGCCTCCACGACTGGCTGGCAGAGGCTGTGGATTGGGGCGTCGGAGTCGAAGGAAATTGAGAGAGCTTTGCACCTTGAAGGTTGCTGCTGCAGCGCTCGTAGCAAGTTCCAGCAAGCAACCGACACGACGGATGATGAAGTGGTTTCGAGAGAATGGGTAATGTTGGAATTTCTAATCATACATTTAGAGATGCAGTGCATGCGAAGCGAAACTTTGAAGCATCTGTGAAATATTGAGCAGTCTTTTATTACTGCCGTTTTATAGGTATCAACGCTGCCGGAGATTATGCAACGTTTTAGCAAAGTCTGTTGACAAACTTTGCAACTGGCTCGAAACTTGTTCATATATTTTGATCAAGCTCGCAAACTTTCATGACTCAATGTCTGTAGTTGTGCTCCATGACTGTGTGATTCCGGAAATGAATGTGATGGTGCAAAATCAAAATAGTAAACCCATGGCAAATGACCTATCGTAAAATATCGACCATTTTAGATCTGAATGGAATTTTGTACACTCAACATTCCTAATTTTTTTAAACGTTTACTAAAAATTTCATAATGGGAAGAGAAAATAATTTCTTGAAGCTTATGTTTTAATATTGTACTCCTATGATTGTCAATGACGTTAGCAATTTAATAAAATTAGGAATTCTAGGGAGATTCTAGGGGGAATTAAAGTTTAGGGTATTAGAAAATAACACTAAATTGGAACAAAAACAAGTTGACCTCTTTTCTGAAATATTTCAAAATTAAGTTTGGAAAATTTTAGTTTTTTTATGAAAATACGCCTTTTTGGTAAGTTATTTGTTGTTCACTCGCAACGAGCATAGATTCATCGAAATGAATGATTAAAAGTTTAAAAACTTGATGATCTTGATCATTAACGAAACTCAATGGACTATCAAAAGTACTCATCGCACCATGTATTATGCAAAAATCCCCCCCAAAGCTGTCCACGTGGTATGTGGATTACCCCTTATCTATGACTCAGTAGAGATAAATTGCCCGATGAAACCACTGGGTGATTCCACAAGGAAGTAACTTGAGTCCCACGATTTTTGTGCTATTGATTAAGCTTTTACTTCGTTAGCTAGAAACTTTGAAACGACTATTCACCAATTGCGTAAAATTTTAATTCAGTCCTTGTAAAACAGCGAGTTGAAAAGCATAGCAGATGTGATTAAATCCGCAAAACTTGTGTTGTGCTTGTAACGAATGAATCTTTTCACCTAGCGTTCGCAACATTGATAAAAATGCATTTGAAAACAAATGGGTCGATCGATTTCGTATTTAAACTGCCCAAGGCGTTTTGCCTCATGACATTACAAAACGATATGAAGATATTTCTGAGTGTCTTGTTTGTTGTGGTTGCGGTTTCTGCCGTT
The DNA here is from genome assembly GCF_029784165.1 of Wyeomyia smithii. Taxonomy (NCBI): domain Eukaryota; kingdom Metazoa; phylum Arthropoda; class Insecta; order Diptera; family Culicidae; genus Wyeomyia; species Wyeomyia smithii. The sequence continues at coordinate 229,317,362 of NC_073695.1, read as the reverse complement.
CCGGTGCCAGTAACTAGTGTACCATATATTGAAAAATCTTTTTTCTAGAAAGTAAAATGATTTTTTTCCTTGCATTATTTTCAGGATGAAGCCGAAACATACATCGGAGTATATTCGGATGATCCCAGCAAATTTATTGGTCACGTGCAATATATCGATGGACAGAACAGCAACGGTCATAACAATTATGGGTATGGACCACCCTCTTACTGGCGACCGCCATATGGACCACTATATCCAGGGTACTACCCACCGATAGGAATGTGGCCGCCGGTTCACGGTAACGGACCGATTTACGGACAGAATGAATACTGAGGGAGTTATGACGGAGCGCAGGTCTGAACCTTTCATGTTAATGAACATCTTGGGTAATGAAGTGCAACCTAGTATTGTTTAAGTTGTTATATGCGCATCCAATACATTTTAAATTTTTGCAAAAGACTTTCAACGGATCATCGAAATAAATATCAATTAGGGACCTAATCTTTGAAAAAAATTTGCACCATTTCCGTATTCCAAATGTTAATTATAAGCGGCTACAGGGTCGCCATGTAATGACTACCACCTAGCTTTAGTTTTGGCATGACACAATATCAATACCTGTTGTTTTATTTTACTGTCCAGACTAAAAATTTAATATTTTGTTAGATTTTATCTTCCACCAAGGCTATTCCAGCGCAATGAAATCAGTCAAGTTCGAAAAAGAATGACAAACAACCACTCCTTTTTTTCATCACGCTTTAATTTTTTCTCTATAGTGTCAATCTTCGACCAAAATTTAAAACAGATAAGTTCAACAGTATATTAATAGATAGTAAAAATTAATTAGAACTTTGAAAGAAAACAGCAACGTCACGCAAAATGACTCAAGTTTTCTTGATAGTTCACTTATAAAAAAAAAAAACAAACAAACGATTAGAGATTTTTTGATGTACGACTGCCTTATACTTTAATTCATTAGAACAAAAAACCCTTTTTGAAAAAATTAAATTTTATTTGAAGTCACATTAAGTCAAGATAAGCGTTAGGGTCGCCATGTGAGGACTGCGAGAATACATTTTCTTATAATAATGCTGATTAAAGAATAGAGAAGTTCCTACTGGTGTACAGAATAGACCGGTCATTCAGTACCTTCTGTTCTGAATTTATATCGAAACGTCAAATGTTTTTGATACATGGTATGAAATTGATACGGGTTTTGCGATGAATGGTTTATTTTGCAACCAGCGAAAATTCAATGCTGTTTTGACCAGAACTGTTAAGTTTGAACCTGAATAATATTCGTTGTGTTTCGAACCTGTTCAAAAATTGCATTAAATTAGCGCAGAATCGATACGGATTTTCGGTACCTTCTAAATTTTGCGTACAGAATATAGTGACGAAATCTGCAGGCGATATAATTAAACAAAACCGAACTCTAGTGATAAAAGAAACACAGATTTTATACTCAAAGAAACAATTGTTGTGCTGAAATGAGCCTTGAGACGTTTATTTAACTAATTTCGTATTGGCAAATTATGTGGTTTCAAACCTGGAATGGTGTTTGACTTATCAGTGGAAAAAAATCCGATAAAACTTGTAGGAAAATTCCATGCATAAAACGAATGGATTTTCGATTGGATGTTCGATAGTCACACATATTAAAACTCAGTCGATCGTTTTTATATTTAAGCTACACGCGCGGTCTGCCCCAGGCTACTCAAAGCAAAATGAGGTCTTTATTCACGGTACTGGTTGTTGCTGTTGCAGTTTCTGTTGTTCGGACACAGGTAATCTAACATCTAGGGAAAAAACGGGTGTGTTTGTTTTCACTTTCTGAATCGCATTCTAGAATGGATACGAAGAATACGGAGTAGCCCAACCGGCTGTGTATACTCAAGAAATCTATGATCAGGGTTATCCGTCGCGCAAATACGTTGGACATAATACAATTATCTATGGACCGAACAGCTACGGACAAAATAGCTACGGGCAGAACAGCAATGGGTTAAATAGCTACGGAATGATTGGTAACGGGCAAGTGGATTACGGGTCGCACGGCCAGGCACAAGTCGGTTACGGTCCTTCATACGGCGGACCGTACGGAATGGAGCAACAAGGTTACGATCCGTACGGGATGATGCCAGGCTGGGGTGCGTCCGATTTTGATCCGGATAGTTATGGACAAAACAACTATGGACAGAACAATTACGGGCAAAATATGTACGGATAGAACGGTCTCGCGCAGTTGAAGGGTTATACCAAAGTCAACATCAGTTTACGATTTATATAAACAATAAATTCACAACTACTCTCCTCTATTTCTGTGCTTCCAAACTCCCTTAATGGCAATTTAAAATCTAGTTAAAATCAACTCAAAACCAAGACCAAATTATACTATATTATACTAAGTGAAAAATTGCAGCGTTACTCGAGTTTAACCCTATGGACTCGGCAATTTTAACACCCGTAAGTGCTCGGCAGTGTACCCTTCAAAATGAAATGCTTCTAACTTTTTCATCTCTCAATCGATTTTGGATCTTGACCCGTCAAAAGATTGAAAAATTTGTCTATATTTAGTATACGGGACCTAAAGAGACGTTGACTTAATATGGTCCCGGTAAATTTGGATCTCCGGGACTATGTTTAAGATCGGGAATCTGCCCCGGAATGTCAATTTTGGAGACAACTCATCAGCTGGACTCAAAACGAATGAAAATCAACTCCTGGAGTAATTTCATGAGTTTTGATGTTGTTCGGTTTTATTGACAGTTGTAACGTGTGAGGAAAAAAATCCGAACAACTTTTAAATTGGTCTACGATTTCGAAGTGCTGCAGAAATCTGAAAATCCTTTTCCACAAAATGAAGATTCACTTTCATATACCAGTCGATTCTGTCAAGTGATGCTTTGTTACGAAAAAGGCGTTGTCGGAAGAAGACCGTCGTAAATTGATTCGCAATTTTTGTGAGCGAAATAAAGAAAAATCTTAAAGTGAAGTGTTCCACTATTCTAAAAATTCATGGATATAAAAAAAAACATCATATACATTATTGACAAACTCTTCGAGAATGGAAATGCCTTCAAAAGAAAATCTGGTTCCGGACGAAAATGCACTTTACAAGAGAGCAAAGTTCGAGCGAAATTGAGGGATCGACGCCTGGTCGGTCTGCGAATTCATATCGTGAGCTGGGCAATAAATATCAGATTGATCCAAAAACAGTGACTAAGGATCTGCATGAAATGGGTTTAAAGCTTAGAATATAAGTACCATAAAAATGACAAAGTAGTTTTTTGGCCAGACCTTGCATTGGTACATTATGCTAATGCAACTTTAGCGGATCCGCGGCAAGGCAATAACGGGTTTATTCCGTAAAAATATAATCCTCTATTGAAACTTCCTGAGCAAATTTGAAGCTAATGGTCTACCATAAAGGTTAAAGAGCAGAAAACGTCGATTGTTTGATAGAAAAATCAAGAAGGAGCTCAAAACAATTGAAACATCCGAAATTCAGGAAGCTATAAAGCAAGTATTCCAGAGGATAAGGAAATCAGCGCGATGTGAAGCTGAGTTTTTCCTATGAGGTTTGTAAATAAGTTGCATTAAGATTTGCAAGATTTTAATTTGGAATCGAAAGTTTGTTCGGATTTTTTTCCTCATACGTTACTAATTTATCTCACCGGAAGATGGTTCCGAAGATCCGAATTTACAGAAACCAGATATGGTCCCGAGTGGGTATCCTGGTACCGAGCAGTTATGGGGTAGAAAAAATCAGAGCCCCTGCCCTCTCCTGACCACCCAGTCGATCTCAGAGATCTGATCATCATTGCGGATTTTGCACAATTACTTACACTGTATGATATGTTGCCATTTTTGGCTCTGTATACGTATATATTGGATTTCGAAACGATGTCAGGCGGCTTTCCGGAAACCGGAAATAACCTTCATGGATTCTGAAATGGCGTCTGGAGTTTATCCCTGGCCTTGGAAATACCCATAGCTATTGGATAGAAATATCTTTGAACTGTTATCCAGAAACCGAAAGTAGCCATCTTGGATTACAAAATGGTGTTTAGAGGTTTTTCCCAGCTGCACAAATACCCTTATTGGATTATTTAACTTATTTTACATAAACCGGAATGGACTATTTTGGATTTCAAAATGGTTTTTGTAGTTGATTTGCAGCTTCTGAGCAATGTCTCAATTCCGGATATTTGGTTACTTATACTGTTTATAGAAACCGGAGGTGCCATCTTGAATTCCAAAATAGTGCCCGGAGCTCAGACCCTTGGTCATCATCTTAGTTCAGGGAACATCCATATTCGGTGATTTTCGGCTAAGTTATACTGTTTTCGAGAGGCCAAGCGCAGTCATTCTGAATGTCAAAATGGCGTCTGGGGTCGGATTTTGGTTAGTGGACATCATCCCGGTTTTTAAAATATCGATATTGAATGGTGTTTAACCATTCTACAGCCGAATACTAAAAAACTCTAAAAATCAAAAGTTACAACATCAATATTGTCAGCTGCGTTACGGAATATCATTTTTATACCAAATGTTTTGCAATGAAGTTAACATAATTCTGAACGGCAAAACACACGCACACTTGTGTGTGTATAGGTAGTACGATACGGCGCATCTCCAAGCTCAATCTAATAGTAGGCCTCAAATAATGTGTGACTACCCCCTAAATTTAAGCATATTAATAAGGGGAGGAAAAGAAACTAACAAGGATTCCCCGAGTAGCTGCGAGCGAAACGGGAGAAGCTCAGCACGTAGAGGCGACGCCCGGTGCGGTGTCTGCCTGGTTCCGTGTACTGGAAATTTTGTCATCTGCCATAATCAGCGGGTCCCGGTTCAAGTTCAACTAGAATGTGGCTTTTACTCCCACAGAGGGTGATAGGCCCGTAGTACGGCGCTGATGGTGGAAAATTTTTCCATGGAGTCGTGTTGCTTGATAGTGCAGCACCAAGTGGGAGGTAAACTCCTTCTAAAGCTAAATATCACCACGAGACCGATAGCGAACAAGTACCGTGAGGGAAAGTTGAAAAGCACTCTGAATAGAGAGTCAAAAAGTACGTGAAACTGCCTAGGGCTCAAGCCCGTTGAACTCGATTATACGAGGCGGAGATATTCACCTGTGGCCGGGCCGGGTTCGCCCGGTTCGCCCCGGGGCACTTATCTCCTGCCGCACGAGGACATTGCGATCCATTACGATACTGTGCGATACTGTTGCGTTCCGCGGTTTCGCGGGATGCAAATCAGGTCCGACAGGTTGCCCCCTGGTGCTTTGGTTGTTGGTTCCACCGTAGCGACGTTCAGTTCTGAAGGCCTACGTCGCGAGCCGGAACCTACCGCACGTGGTGTGCAGTCGGACGCGTGATGGACCCTACGCGTGACACCGTCCCGTATGCGCTCCCCGCATACACCCTCGGTCTGGGCTGTGGCTCTGTGGCGGACTGTCGATCGGCAATGAGCAAATCGAGGTACCTTCGGGACCCGTCTTGAAACACGGACCAAGAAGTCTATCTTGCGCGCAAGCCAATGGTGAGCCGTGTTCCCCGTCCCCCCTGGGGGAGGGGGTGCGCTGGCGCTTTACTGGACAACCAAAGGCGTAAAAAACATAACTCTCTCGTTGTGCGGGATTACGGGCGAGACTTCCTGCCCGTCCCTCCATCCCCGGGTGTTATAGCCGGCATGCGGTTGGCGCGGGAGACGCGTGTTCGCGCGCGCGTTCTCCCCGCCACCGTGCCATAACATACCGCGAGTGTGCAGGATGTGACCCGAAAGATGGTGAACTATGCCTGATCAGGTTGAAGTCAGGGGAAACCCTGATGGAGGACCGAAGCAATTCTGACGTGCAAATCGATTGTCAGAATTGGGCATAGGGGCGAAAGACCAATCGAACCATCTAGTAGCTGGTTCCCTCCGAAGTTTCCCTCAGGATAGCTGGAGCACGCAACGTTTCGGATCCTATTCTTATCTGGTAAAGCGAATGATTAGAGGCCTTAGGTTCGAAATGATCTTAACCTTTTCTCAAACTATAAATGGGTACGTACGATAACATTCTTGGTTGATGTTGTTGCGCGAACACGTCGGGCGTGCGCTTTCCCTTCCCTTCGCGGGGATCTTTTTTATACCTTTCAATTTTTTTGTTAATTTGTTTGTCGTTTTGTCTATACGATATAGGTGCAATCTTTTGCAAAAAAGGGCAACTAATTAATTCGATCTTCTTTGATTTGGCGGAAACTGCATAGATGTACCTATGGGCTAAACTGCCATTTCGTATTATTGGTATTTCTTTTTGAATCACGACTAACAGGCTTGTTATTCCGTCGATATGTGGAAAGAGCTAAACGAATATTCACCGGTCACTAACCCAGCATGGCTGTTTCATGTTACAATTTTTTCACCACACTTCTTCCTTCTACTTTGTGCTGTGTTCTGCTGCTCGCAGAAAAATTAAACTACGAAAGGTCAGCTAAACATTGATGGTTGTCTGATAATAGAGAAATGAAAAACATAAAACTAAGAATTTTCTTACCATGAAGAGAAAATATTAGAGACAAAACGGTGTTGTTTGGTTGATATGACGACTTCGGCAAAGTTGTAGACAGTTATTCTGTTCTTCTAGAAAAATAAACACCGTTCAACCGCATTAATTTCAAAATTTGCGTAAAGTTGGGAATCTGCCTAGAAGAAAATGCTAAAGGTTTTTAATCATTTCTGGTAAATGCATTCGGAAAAGAACCAATAGCAGTGTTAATTCCACTCGCGAATTGTGTACACGAGAAAAAACATGAAAAGTTCAAGTCAAATTCAGTAATAGGGTTAAGTAAATCCATCGAACACTCTAAATAAACGACCTAAAAACGAAAACCATTACAAACTTGCCACGTAACATGCGACTTTTCTGGGATATCCTCATAAATTCCGAAATTCGCTTAAAAATAAACCACTTTTTAAAAGATTTTTTTTTTCAACGAGAAGTATTAACTGTTAGCTAACCATTGATAGTTGTTTGAACTCAGAGGAAAAGAAATAAATAAAGTTAAAAAATGTTTCTTTTTTGTGATGAAAAATAAATATCTACATCTTTGTCGAAGACATTATACCGATCGTTTTGACTCTAAATATATTCTTATCATCAATGGGAATTCGGTTCGGTTTGATTTATACGTCAGCTTTATGTTTTTTATGCAATAGAGAAATCTAACTTTGGTAGTACATATTTCCTGAACCGAACGCTTATTAATAACAAAAATATTTTCAGAGCCAAAATGGTTTGTTAGATTGTAAATTTTTTATTTTTTATTTTTTATTTTTCCAAGTTCAAAAAAACATTCATTTATATTGTTTAGCTAAAATTGTTTAATTTTCGTAAAAAACATATTTTCAAAAAGCGAGTTTTCGGTGATATTTAATGTAATATTTTTGAATTTATTTTTTCATCTTACGGTGTACAGTAAGGTCTTTCTTTAGGCGGTTTTTTTACGCGAGTTGATTTTCTCCATTACTTAAAAACGGTACAAGATATGGACCTCATTTCGATCACGTTTTCCGTTTCAGGCCACCTTGGATCATATATCAGTTTTCAAAAAAAAAAAAAATACAATTTTTGGTGAAAATACTCAAAATTTAAAATATTGCATTTGCTCTAGATTGAGATCTATCATATTTAAACGAGGTTCAAACATTCTGGGACGGTTTTTTTTCGTTGTATTTGCAACTCAAAATTTGTAACGTATCCACCGCGTAAAACAAGACCTTAGTGCATATTTTTTCTTGAAAGAAAAAACTACTATCATCTTCAATTGAACAGACCGTTCTGACTTATTTTTTTTACAATTTCATTTGGTTTTTTTATTCTTTTTTGATCGGATAACCATCAGTGTTTAGTAAACATTTGTAAATTTTCAGTTTTCATAAAATATAAGATTGAAAGAATAGCTTTTAGAGATAATAAATTTTCTATTTTTTGTTGATATTTTTTTTATTTACATTCGTCTAGTGTCAAAAGTGAAGAGATTTTTGGAAATATGTTTAATGTATTCAGGAATGATAGGAATCTTCAGGAATCCGAAAAGAAGTCAGGCGGAGGAGTCCTCATAGCGGTCTCTGTGAATTTTAATTCAGAAACTGTTGCTGCACCTAAATTTAAAGAATTCGAGCACATTTGGATAAAATCGCACATAGCAGGTGAAACACACGTGTTCGCCTCTGTGTACTCTCCTCCACATAACGCTAATAAAATTACGTATGAAAAGTTTTTTAATTGTGCAGAAATTTTTCAAAGTTCACATCTATGGGGACTTCAATCAAAACACCGCTGACTTCATCTTGGACCCTGAAAACGAAAGCATCCTACTCCCAGTCGTTGAAGATAACATTACTTTGCACTTCATGTTTGACGAAATTGCTAAGCTAGGTTTGAACCAGGTTAACCATGTAAGAAACCGTGAAAATTGCTATTTGGACCTACTCTTAACGAATATCCATGAAGATTTCTGTGTGACCGAATCATTTAACCCACTGTGGAAGAACGAAAAGTTTCACACAGCAATTGAATATTCTTTATTTTTACATGAATATCAAAGACCCAACGACTGTGAGTATGAGGAAGTCCTTGATTTCAAACTCGCGAACTATGCAAATATTAAAAACAAATTAAACTGTGTCAATTGGCAACAAATTTTTAGAGATGAAGGAAATGTCGAATCATCTGTTAGCGTCTTTTACAAAATTCTGTACAACGTCATCTCTCAAGAGATTCCATTGAAGAAAAAACGACGCCACGCTAACACTAAACATCCAGTCTGGTTTAACAAACAAATAAAAAGTTTAAAAAACCGCAAACAAAAAGCCCACAAAATTTTCAAAAAACACAATAGCAGTGAAAATCTAGCAATTTACTTGGATATATATGATCAACTGAACTTCGCAATCAGTGATGCATTTGAAGAATTCAATGCAAAAACTGAACTAGGAATTAAGTCTTGTCCAAAGAACTTCTTCAATTACGTCAAAACAAAACTAAAATCAGACAATTTTCCATCAATAATGCAACTCGATGAACATGTTGGTGATAACTCGGAGAAAAATTGCAATCTCTTTGCAAATTTTTTCCAGGAAATCTATACCACATTTTCCGGAGAAAATCGCGACCGCGATTATTTTGCATTTTATCCAGAATATCCAAGAAACGTTGGTGTCAACCAACTTCGGGTACAGGATGTTTTGCAGGGTCTGAGAAATTTAGACCCTTCCAAAGGACCTGGACCTGACGGAATACCTCCAGCACTCATGAAAAATCTTTCGAAGGAACTTACATCTCCTCTGTTCTGGCTGTTCAATATATCGTTGGAAACTGGAGTCTTCCCAAATATATGGAAAAGCTCATTTTTAGTGCCTATTTTCAAATCTGGGTGTAAATCTGACATACGTAATTATCGTGGAATCGCTATTATCTCTTGCATTCCTAAACTCTTTGAGGCAATTGTCAATGAAAAGATATTTGCTCAAGTCAAAAATCGAATAACTGACAAACAACACGGCTTCTTCAAAGGCCGCTCTACATCCACAAATTTACTTGAATTCGTAGATTACTCATTGAATGCAATGGATAATGGGAACCATGTTGAAGCTTTCTATACAGACTCTAGCAAAGCATTTGATCGTATTGACATACCGATGCTACTTTTTAAACTGCAAAAAATTGGAATTGAGTCTGGTCTCCTGAAGTGGCTTGAATCATATTTAACAAACAGGCAACAAATAGTAAAATTTTATGGAAAAGAGTCAAATCCATTCAAGTTACTTCAGGTGTTCCCCAAGGCTCCCACTTAGGACCACTCCTTTTTATTTTGTACGTAAACGACATTTCATTCATCCTCAAAAATATTAAAGTTCTAATATATGCCGACGACATGAAGCTGTTTTTGGAAATAAAAAATCAAGAAGACATCAATGTATTTCAGAATGAAATACACACATTTTACATCTGGTGTAAGAAAAGCCTACTTGAAGTAAATGTAAAAAAATGCAATGTAATATCCTTTAGCAGAAAATTAACAACGCCCAAAATTGTAATTGCATTAGGGGATCAGAATGATTGACATTCAAACATTAAAAGAACGGCAAGAGTACGCAATGGTTTCATTTGTAAACGATATCGTTTCGCAGAACGTTGACTCAGCAGTACTACTTTCTAAATTGAACTTTTATGCACCCATTCCACACCGTAGTTTATTTGCTCTTAACCATCATCGTACGGAATACGCAAAAAATGGACCTATAAATAGTATGATGAATTCTTATAATCAACACTGCGAAGCCATTGACTTTACGATGTCCCGGTATAAACTGAAACAGTATTTCAAGTCCTTGAGGCTGAGGACACAAAATTAATTTGTTTTATGTTCGTGTATAGTTTAGAAATTAATGTAACCAGTCTACATATATGATTGACGAAATAAATAAATAAATATTTTATGTTATTTTCACTCGAGTGTTTGTTTGACTTTTGGAGAGAGCGAAAGAGGCCCGCCGTGTGTAGACGCTTTGTTTATAGCGTGATCTGGAGATTCGTATCGCGTAGCTTACACTCACAGGACATAAAATCGGTGTCTCCGAATTAGCTTGTTGATTCGCGAATAGCTTTTGTATCTGACGATTCATTATTTGGTTTAAAAAAATTATTCTTCGCACGCGGGATTTGAAAATATCTGATCTAATTGCCTACCACGGCGAATCCTGATCTTTCCTACCCCATCATACTAACACAAATACCCTTCCTGTGACATCCGTAGAGATGCAGAGGTGAACTCGGTCTCATAACAACGTTTGTCGAACTAACAATCCTCTTCCTATTTTTCCCCAACGACTGTGAGGACGTGGCCGGCGCCGTTATTGATCTTTTTAAAGTGAGAGTTACTGAATTGTTGTACATTGAAGATGGTATAACATCCCAAAAACTATCTATGTGGTGCTCTGTGCAACTTCACTAGCTCAGGTCAATCACGGAGGTGCAACTACAATATGTACGGTCGTCAATGCTCAATGCTCATTTGCCTTTTGTTTGACTTTAAATAAATTTTGTCACAATGTTATAAAATATATTTTTTCAAAACTTGTTCTCAGTTTGTATCAAAATTTGTGATTTTGGTTTTTTCAGTTTTTATGTTTTTCTTTCATTTATTTTATGTTTATTTGAATCTATTGTATACTTAGCAAATCTTGTCTTGCTTGTGATTAATTTTATTTATATTTATATGCATTTGTTTGGCTTGGCTTATATTGTTACCTTATCTAAGACTTTTTTGTACATTTTCGTTTTTTTTAATCATTATTTATATCTTTTATTTTGGTAATTCTTATTGTACGCATTTTTTTTATTGCAGATACATCATAATTTTTCAAACAATCGAGATCTATTTTGACAGTTGAGATTTTAAATTTATAGTTTTTCGGAAAGTCTTTTCGTAAAATTGAAACAGATGTTTTTGTACTGTCCTTCATTTCGGCTGAGTATATTAAGCCTTCTTCTAGGAATAACAGGTCTGCCATTAGTTAATGTATTCTCTTTACTTGTAAACGCCCTATGTGTTCAGTACAAGACGCTTACATGTATGATGATCACAGGTAATGACGAAAAAAAAATGTAATTTCTTGAAGAAGGCTAGTGTGTACTTAACGGAAACGAAGGATAGTAGATAAACGTTTTAATTTTACGAAAAAAATGCATGTCAAAATACCATAAATCATTTCAAATATTTATACATTATAATTTCTAAATATGTTGTTTATTTAGGATCCTTATGTCATAATATCAGGTTTGCATTTCGTGTTTATTCGTGTTTATCATCTTCAACCCATTGTTTTACTTTCAATACCATTCAATAGCAATTTTGTGGGCGGTAAAAAAGTTTTCAAAATTTGGTTCCCTAGTTTTTTTTTATTGCCTGAAATATAACATTAATTTCCTTGATATTTGTCAGCACTCAACACAAAAAAGTGCAACGTAGATGAACGCAACCTAGACATTTCAGTGAAAAAAGTATTCAGGTTTTAGACTTCTGTGCAGAAAAAAGTTCGTTTTAACGCTAAGGAGCCATTAAAATAAACCAGTCTTGGATAAGTTTTTTCCCTGATTGTTCTTCAGTTTTTTTTTCAGACATTCTCTATTTTTTCTAATCGGAAAAAAAATCTATAGCATTTCCTGATTTTCAGGTTTTCGCCACGCTAATTCTTGTCGAATGGTCCTTATTTTGACTTGTGAATTACACTCGTCAACTCAGGTTTTGCCCAAGAGGTCAAACTGGAAAAACATGAAAAATTATAGTTTTTAACCCATTCCTGTGAATTCTAGTGCCCCTAGCAAGCTCAGAAGTGCGTCAAAAGAATTAATGCTTTAATGCTTTTAATGCTTAATTAATGCAGAATTAATGCTCGCCGGCTTCATCGTTTCTTCGTTTGTATACGGGAAAACTTTATTTGAGTCTTTGAAGGCTTTACGCACTTACGACTTGGCTAGGAACACCATAATTTACAGAAGTGGCTAAAGTGCTACAATCTAGGGTGGCCACTCAATAGAAATTTTCAATTTCCCGGTTTTTTCCCGGTTTTCCCGATGATATTTAGTGAAGTTTCCCGGTGTTTTATTTTTCAAACATATGAGAAAAAAATCAATTTTCACATGCTTATTTGTGCCTTGCAAAAAAAGTGTTACAAAACTATGACAAACATTCCTCCTTCATCGTGTTTAGCTGTTTGTCGACTTGAGCAAGTACTTTCATGGTGATCTGCTGCACAATTTTCGCCCTCTTTATCTCCAAATCGTTGACAATCTTTGCCTTCTCGCGCTTTTCTGCTTCCTTCTGCTTCTTTCTCTGTCAACCTTCTCTCGAGCTTGCAGTGCTTCTGTATCAGGATGCCAATGAAATGCGTGGGATAAATTTAAGGGTTGGAGCATAGAGTGTTTGTCTTCTAGAAAAATGTCCTCAGGCAAAACTTCAAGCGGACTTTGGGAAGAAGAGCCTCAGAGTGACCAATGAAAAAATGCACATGAAACTGTCAAGATCCATTTTGCAAAATGCATGAAATGTTGGTGGTCCCCGTGGCTCTGTGGTTAGCGATGTCGGTCGGGTAGCTCTCCCACACGGTTGTGATATCGGGTTCGATTCCCGATCGAGTCAAGGAACTTTTCGAGCTGGAAATTTTCTCGACACAGCACTGGGGCACGGTGCATCGTTGTACTTATCCTACACATGCAAAATGTGCCAAAAACAATATCGATAACGAGTTCTCTCAACTGATCTAGTTGATCGAGACCGCTAATAGCCCCAAGACTAAGCGTGCAATATTGTTTTATGAAATGTTGAGATCTGTTATTTCAAAACAATTTTTTTTTTCGAAAAACTTCGATCCTGGGACTTTAAAATTTTCGAGCTGGGGTTAATGTAATGTATAAGAAGTTTTCTCATGTTCCGTAAAATAAGTTCAACTGACACTCTGAATTAACAATTTGAAAAAAAAATTTAGCTACTGTTTGTTTTTGATATAGAAAAAATCTGAGAAATCTTCAACAAATAGCTCTTCAAGGTGGCGTCTTTCCCCAACAAAATCAAGTAGTAAAAAGGTCCAACACAGAATGAAAAAATTTTTTTTTTCTGCAAAACACTTAATGTGGAGAAAGTTAAAAATAACAAAGTCTTGATTATTTATATTATTACGAAATTTCAGCAGATATTGACCTAGTTTCCGCAACATGACAGACGAACACAGTTTGTTAAAAATATTTGATATATATTCTCTTTGAAGTATGTCACTTGCAAATGCAATTAAAACTATCCGCAATATAAATGTGCTGCTTGTGGTTAAAATCATATCAAACATCGAAAAGTACAAACTGGGTAGCTGCGTTCCGGTCCGGTTCGAAATAAAATCGAGACTCGGAGTTTCCGGTCCTATTTGACTTTTGACCGGATTCTCCCCGATGCGATGTCGAACACTATTCACAAGAAGTTTCAATACGCCTCCCGCGACGCTGATAACTTTTTGACTTCTTTAAAAATCTGACAATATAGGTTACGGAACAGTAAATTTATCCACCTGACCAAGGCTGATTTTATTTGACGCAGATCTTGCTGCGAAGCCGCTGTCGACTTTAGCTGAAACCAACAACCAGCTTTCCCCTAGCCGGCAGAATCATGCCAGTTAGGTGAACATGATAAAAAAACAGGGTCTCATGTTGACATTTCCTCAGAAACTGTTGAACAAATGAACCGGCAGACATGAAGGAGGATGATTTTCCCGGCGTGGAGCCTAATTTCCCGGTTTTCCCGTATTTTTTTCCCGGTGATTTGAAATTCCCGGCTTTTTCCCGCTTTTCCCGGTAGAGTGGCCACCCTGTAATCTCTTATTTGTAAAGATTACCCTGGCAAACACAGGTTTAGAACATCAAAGATCATAGCATTTTAACCATTTCTGTGAATTTTGGTGCATCTAGCAAAGATAACTTTCTCTAGGACTCAAATGAGTTTTCTCGTAAGCAAACGAAGAAGCAACGAGCCCGGCGAGCAAAAACTCTGCGACCTTTTGACGCCTATTCGAGCTTGCTAGCCTATTCTGGCTTGCTTGCCAAAATCACAGGAATGGTTAAAAAGCTATAATTTTTAGGAATCCCAATCCGTTCTTTCTAATACCTCTTGGAAATTCTATTACGTATAATATTCGAAGAAGTTTATGTCCTTTGAACCATCTATAGGTAGAGGTCCCAATGATATAATGGCCTAACCAGAGAAAAGTATGATTTTCTAATCTGTTAATAAATTCAATGGACCGTCAAATGATTTCATCACAACATTTGATATGTACAGATGTGTTAGCAACATATCTTAGACTCTGCCAATCATCTTGGATCATCTGTATTGACTCATAAAATCGAAAGTTATTTCATAGACCGATAATTGACGTGACGGTTGTGGTAAAATCCGTTCAACTATGTGTAACGAATAAATGTATAACTAAGCGTCCGAAAAATTTGTAACCGTTATATTTAAAGAAAATCAGTCGGTCGACTTCGTATTTTACTATCCCGCACAGTCCACCTTGAGACACTGCAAACGAAATGAGGACATTTCTTGTAGTCTTGTTCATTGCGGTTGCGGTTACTGCCGCTCAGGTGCCGGTAAGCTAGAGAACCAAATACTTAAAAAAATCTAGAAAATAACCGATGTTTTTGTTATTTTTTCTCAAATAAATAGGCCACGTGAAATGTATCGATGGACAGAAAAGCAATGGCGATAACAACTATGGGTATAATCAAGATGGACATTTCTGATACCCAGTGCACCAACCGGTATACTGGCCTCCAGCTATGTATCCGGGACCGATGTACGGACAAAATATCTATGGACAAAATGCTTATGGATATTGAAAATATTATGCTAATGAACACATTGGGGAACTAAAGCGTAAACTGCGAAAACGCAATAACTACAACTACGCGTAGAACGGCAGTTTGAATAGTCTTTTAAAATAAATAACAATATGTCTGGTCGCTATATGAAGACTACGAACTCAAACGTTCTATCGTCTTCAATTACATCACGTTGAAGGTATCAAATTTTATTTTCGGGAAATCATGAATTGTGACGAATTCGGAAAAAAATTCAACTAAACTTGTGAAATAAATTAAAAAGAAGCAAGAAAGTACGAAGATACGTGGTAATGTAAGAAACGTCCAAGTTTTTCGTACACAATTGAACCTATCCAGCAATGGATAGCGTTGCGTCAGAATAGTTTTGTTTAAAGGTTCTCCATGAAACTTTAATCAAACTAATTTTGTACTTATATCGTTATTTTAACGACTGGTAGTAATTATGCGGATAATTTTTGTTTTGGCTTTCTCAGTCCTTTTTAAAACAGAAGTACACGACAATCTAGATTAATTGCGTTGACGTTTCGGCCGTTTTGGTGGCCTTTTTCAGGGGAAATTGGTTGTGTCGTTTTTGTCTAAACTGTTGTTTTCCAACTGTCGTATTTTCAAAACGATCGTTGAATGCAACATATAAACTATTTCAAAGTGACCAACATTTGCATTTTTTTGATGAATATTAAGAGAAAGTTTTCATCATAAAACACCACAAGACTTCCGACAGTTGAAAAACAACAGTTTAGACAAAAACGACACAACTAATTTCCCTTGGAAAAGGCCACCAATACGGCCGAAACGTCGGGCCATTAATCTTCTTTTGAAAAAGACCGAGAAAGCCAAAGCAAGAATCATCCGCATTATTTTGTACTTGTAGCATGCATTAAAACCTGCAAAGTTACCCACGATAGGAGCCTCTAGATATAGGCATTACACTCAACTACAAAGTGTTAAACTATGTAAAACGAATGGATTTGTTCATTTGGATATGCATAAAATGCGATATAATGGATTGAAGAGCAGAATCGTTAGCAGAATATGAAAACATATTTAAACTTTTTACGCGGTTTGCTCTAGGTCAGTCCGAACAAAATGAGGTCCTTGCTCATAGTACTGGTTGTTGCTGTCGCAGTTTCCGTCGCTCGGACGCAGGTAAGCTAGTAATTTATATTTTATTGAGAGAGTATAGCAGAAAACCTTCCAAATTTCACAAATCTAGAATGCAGGCGAAGATTACGGTGCGGCGGAATACGAACCGGAAATATACGATCAGGGGGAGCAGGTTTATCCGGCGCGCGGATACGTTGGGCATAATACAATTATCTACGGACCGAACAGCTACGGACAAAATAGCTACGGACAGAATAGTAATGGGCAAAACAGCTATGGAATGTATGGTGATGCGCAAGTGGATTACGGGTGGCACGGCCAGGCACAAGTCGGCTACGGGTCCCCCTACGGCGGACCTTACGGTATGGCGCAGCCAGGCTACGGATCGTACGGTTTTGGTCCGGGTAGTTATGGACCCAATAACTATGGACAGAACAATTACGGCCAAAATACCTATGGGTAACATGATCACGACTGCTAAAGAATTTTAAGCATATGATGAACAGACCAAGTAATGAAACACTCTACGATTAACTAAAAAAATTGTCTGTATATCCTAACTCCCTTATTGATCATTAAAATAATATAAGAAACCATCTGAAAATAAAGGCAAAAACTATTGGTTCCATGGTCGCCATGTGAGTTCTAAACGCTATACTTTCAAAGTAACTTGCTTTCGAATTGCAAAGCTTAATTCTATGCACTCTTGTACCGTTTAACTAAGACAGATTTTTAATCAGGAACTAATTTCAATTGAATCAAAACGACGTTTTCCTGAAAATCATTTATTACAGCAAGAAAAATTGTTGGATATATCCCTTTTAAAACAATTATGAAATATACTAAACTGTTCGCATAAAACGTGAAAAACTGATTATTTGTGTATATAATTGATTATTTCTAGCACTAGTATAAAGTGTGACTGCTATGCATTTCATACCTTTTTGAATCGATGTCGTATTTAAAGAGCTCACACTGTTCGTCAATCCAAACAAAATGCTTTTTTTTCTAAAAGTACTGGTTATAGCTGTTGCGGTTGCCGCCGTTCAAGCGCAGGTAAACTAGCGATCCATTTTTTCTTTAATAAAACTGATGTATACTTTTTCACTTCTCAAAATCACAAAAAATTATAGAAATTAAGCAATTATTACAAAAGACCCGAGCTTTATCCGCGCAGAAATATGGAAAATACTGTTATTCTCTATGGACCTAATAGCTACGGGCAGAATAGCTATGGATTAAACAGCCGGGGGTTAAATAGTGACTGGCAAGCTGGCTCCAGAAAGGACGGTTATGGACGGAATAGTTACGGACAGCAAGTTTACGGGCGGCGTATCTACGAACAGCCTGGCGAATGATGGTGAGAATAATAAATCAGGAAAAATGATTTGAAAAAAAAAAATTGATTTTTGAACTGAGCAGTAACTACTCAACAATATATGATCAAAAAATGTCTACCTGACAAATTTTATTTGTAGATTTTAAACAATCACGATCAATAAATAGATAGAAAATACGAAGTTTAAACTCTTCTTAGTGTTCACATAGTTCGAATAAATTTAGAAACATTTGTACTGAATAGAGTATTTTTTAATGATAAAAAGACAAATTCCAAAATGGGAAAGATTGATTATAACTTCAAGTGCTCAACATTACAAACCAGCTGGTCTTTCGAAAGCTTGTGAATAATTTGAATAAACTGTTTTGGGTCGCATTAAGAAACATAAAACTGTTGAAAATATGGTAACGCTAAATTAACAAAATGTTGTTTATAAAATAATCGTTAATGGATAAAGAGAAAAAGATAGGGGATAAGAATCATCCCCGAATCAATTTTTTTAAGTAGCATAATTTTCAAAGCATGTAAAAATAATTTAATTCAATAGGACAAGGAGATTATGAGATATACGAAACAATCAATAAAAATGTTTTCGAAACTTAGTTTATAACTGAATATGATCATGAAATATTCTTTATTTCATCCTTGAGCTACATTACCACAATTTCACGCATAATCTAAAAGACATGGGCGGCTTCGCCATCTGCCATAAGCCATACTCCGTGTTTCACAATTTCTACTCCCAAATTTCAAATGTCACACCGTCCGGTCCGTCCGACTGTAAACAACAAGCCATTCTTCGTAGCGCGACAGTGCGCGGCGGTAGCAGCAGCGGCGGCGGCCGTGGCAATTGCCATCAATTACACGACGGAATTTGTTTACGTTTTCAAGTACCTACGCTGATGAGGCAGTCGTGCATTTTATTTTTTCGGTTCGCCTAATTACAACCATATGCTGGATGAAGACAGACTTGTAGTAGAACGCAGCATACGCGGTGATGCTCGCTTTGTACGGCTGTCGAAATTTGATTTTCGAGATCACGCAGCAGCACTATTCTGGGCTACCAATCAGAGATTGAAACAGAGAGCAACAACCGGTGCGGCCAATTATGGACATTGGCTTTTTCTGGTATCATCAAAAGAATAATTGAAACTGACAACAATTTCCAAACAACTTTAGAGAACCTACTCCTAGATCAGCAAAAGTTCCGCAAAACCCACAGCGACAAGCAGCGGCCTGATTTTTCTCTTGAGCTCGACTTGCATCATCATTTTCATCGTCAGTCATAGAGGCGTTATTATTATGATGTTGCATCATCTCGGTCCCCGCCAGATGGAGCTGATTGCGTCGCGCGTCGCTCTCGGGTTCTCTTCTATACAACCAGCCAGCCAGCCGACCGACCCCGGGTGCCCCGTTTTCTGGGCCCGTCCGTTCGCCCGCCATTTGATCGGTCGGTCGCCAGTCCGCCAACCGCGACTGACTAGTGGCTCTGTCGAACTGAGTAGCAATACCCATTTTAAACAATGAATAATAAATATTTTGCAGAACCGCAACATATCGGGGCCAGGTTCGTGTGTATAGCAGCATGAAAAACATATATAGTGGCAGATTTTTTTTTCTTCTCGCATATTGTTTGTTGCCATTAAACGAAAATTGATTCTGGTGTCGCTCGAACGAAATCGATTTCCTCCACACTGGAGAGAATTGATGCAACCACTTTGCTAGTGTGCTGGGTGCATGATTTATAGCTGATGTTTTTCCGAAGAAGTCAACTTGTTTAATAGCAGATTTCTAATTTTTATTTACTCAAACAACGATGATTAGATTTATAGCAAACAAATTTAAAACGGGAATGACTTCTTTTGAGGTACTAAAATGCATGATAATTGATTAGATGCAGCTTTGTAGAGAATCACAAGTTCAGCACCGACACCAGTGGTAGTAGCAGTTAGTAAATACTCAGCAATCAACCCCATGGCAGTAACACGGCTGATTTATCTTATGATTCTGGGAACCGCAATGCTTTGAATACTTCCGACTACATCTCGCGATTCGAGGAAAAAAGACGTTGCAGAGCTGCGGCTGGAATTTCGTTGATCCGCTCGTAAACTGATCAACTTCTGGAAAACGTGCTAAATTTTTTTTTTAATTTTTCAGAGAAAAGGCATCTAAAGTCGGTACAACTTTGGAAAATAGTCAAAACACCGATACGGATCAGATTGGGTAATTTTTCTTAAAACAAAAGGTAATTGTTATGGATCGTTTGATTTGTTTAGAAACTAGCGAATCGGTTCTTTTACAAAACGATGATTTGCAGTTCCATTCTGCTCATCTTGGTTATTGCTGAACAAGCCGACGAGGACCCAATAACGTCGGAAGCCTTGACGACTATTTCCCAAACCACATTATGTTCATTATGTGCCACAGGTAAGCTGGGCTCTTTGTGCTGGGTTCAAGACCTGTGAACCACTTAATTTTCAAAACAAATTTTCAGTAGTTATTAAAAGGTGTTCATGACTCTAGAATCATTCAACCAAACTTCCTGCTGTCAACGCGTGAATTGTGTAATATTGATCATATATTTCTATGATTCTGTGCTTGTTGGCTAAAGAATCAAAAACAACTTACGAATAAGATGTATTATAATAAAAAATTAAACTTTCAATTTATTTTGTTCGGCTTTTAAAGTGACACTTTCCACGCTTGGGCTACTTTCTTGTTGTCATCAAAATTTTTCAAAAAAATTTTTTTTTTGTATTTTACACAACAATGACTATTTTTCTTCACACTTGCAATACATTGAAATATTAGGCACGCAATTGGAGCAAAAAAAGAGAAATTGCTCTGTGAGAATCTATGCCAAACGCAGGAACAGCTTGCTCCAGTGTTGGGAGTTACCCGCTAAACCATTTTCAAGCGATTGCTTGAAATGATTTAAAAAACAAGCAACTTAGATTTCTTATGGTTTGAAGTTGAGCGACGATGACCGTCGTGTTTTCGCCTGTGAATAACTACTACAGCGGCAAAAAAGGAATGGCTTTCTTCATCGCATCGTGACGGGTGACGGAAAATGAATTTCTTGCAGAAATCCAAAGAAAGGGTATCGACTTCATTTGATGCGAATAATTCGAGTATTGCACAAAAAACGGCCACAAAAAAGTGATTCTGCTTTATGTTAACGCTCGGCCTCATACTGCCAATGTCGCTAAAAGTAGGAGGGTGGCATCCGCATGACGTTGGTACGGTATTCCCATATTTCACTAGCTGGACCCGGCAAACGTTGTTTTGCATTTAACGAAATTTTGTGATATAATAATAAACGTGAGTAACCAGAAATTATTTCTGAGGCGAAAAGGGGTTAAATCTTGAAAAGCAATAAAATGAATTGGACATTGATTATTTTCACTTAATTTGAACATGTCCCAAACATGCCGGAAGTGACATAAATAGAGATTCCGGAAGATAAAATTCCGGAATAAAAATTAAAAACGTATAATCGAGTCCGACCTGTACAGTCAAACCTGTTTCTGTGCGACTTTTTTTTATGCGGTTATTTTATTTGTGCGACTTTTTCTGTGCGAATTTATTTTGTGTGGTATATGAAAAAGAACCACGATAAAATTTTAAATTCGATCATTTATAATAGGATTTTTTTTTTCTTCATTCTGTGCCGAACACGCATCAGTACTGGACGTGTTTGGTGATCGGTCCGATAGAGTATAAAACAAAAGACGTGTGAACAAGTGTTGGCATTGTTTGCCTGGTCAAGTGAAATAAATCCGGGTTCAAGGTCGTGCCTTTGTGCAACTGTTTCGCATCGTGACTGCCAGCTGGTGCGTAAGCCGATTTGGCTGCTGGCTGGATTGTGCTACAGCAGTGGACGAGACACAAACGAGGAAAAAGAAGAAGCCATCAGTGTCAGCGAGTTGTATCGCTGTGTGGAGTGATCTCACACCTGGCTCGCTGCTGGTGGCTGTTTGGTGCTGCTGTATTGGTGCTGCTGGCTGTAACGGCTGCTACTTCGAACGATCGGACAACCAACCTTACTGGAAGGGAGAAATAAAAAGGTACGTGTTCTTGTCAGCGCTAGTGCGCTAGACTTAGCGCGATGGATGTAGATCCCTCGCCTCCCGCGCCACCATCCCCGAACCCCTCTGACCCTGACCCTTCTGTTACCCCCTCCCCTGTTCATTCTTCAGTCCCCCCTCGCCCCAGGCTTTACCCAGACGGAGCCCAGGGCAGCTATACTGTTTATTTTCGGCCAAAGGCAGGACCGAAATCGAAAAAGTTGAACCTCTTGCAGATTTCTAAAGACCTGACGAAGGAGTACAAGGGCGTGACCGAAATTTCCAAGGTCCGGCCTAACAAGCTCCGTGTCGTGGTCGGTAACCTGAAAGAGGCCAACGATATAGCTTGCTCTGAGCTCTTCACACGCGAGTATCGCGTTTACATACCCGCACGAGACGTGGAGATCGACGGTGTCATAACCGATTCGA
Source organism: Wyeomyia smithii (assembly GCF_029784165.1). NCBI lineage: Eukaryota > Metazoa > Arthropoda > Insecta > Diptera > Culicidae > Wyeomyia > Wyeomyia smithii. The sequence goes on along the minus strand of NC_073695.1, from coordinate 229,295,005 downwards.
GTCTGTCCGTCGAGTGTATACTGCAAAGTGCCAAAGGGTGCTTTAAGAACAAAACGTGTCCCGAAGTAAAGGTGCTCGACTGCAAGCAATTGCGGTCAGCATCGATCATCGGTGGCAAAACAGTATACACTCCGTCAGACTCGTTTCGAGTTACGTTCGCCGGGTCTGCACTACCAAGCCACGTCTCGATCCACCGGGTTCGTCTCCCTGTGAGGCTCTACGTGCCCCGCGTCATGAACTGCCTGAATTGCAAGCAGTTAGGCCATACAGCCGCCTACTGCTGCAATAAGGCACGTTGTGGCAAGTGTGGGGAGTCTCATGCGGAAGATTCTTGCAGTGTTAACGCTGAAAAGTGTATTCACTGCGGAGAAAATCTGCATGAGCTCTCGACATGTGCGGTGTACATGCAGCGCAGGGATAAAATAAAACGGTCTCTCAAAGAGCGTTCAAAGCGTTCCTACGCTGACATGCTGAAAAAGACCGTTACCACTTCTCCCGTTACTTCGAACCCCTTCGATCTGTTGTCCTCTGATGAAACCGATTCTGACGATTCACCAGCGGGAGCATCTTACGCCAATCCTGGGGAGTCTAGAAAGAGGAAAAATATTTCCTCTCCTAAACTTCCCAGAAAAGGTCCTAAGATTTCTCAAAGTGAAATGAAAGTTACAAACAAACCAAACAGTGCTGCGGAAAAACCGAAGCAAACTCCTCCTGGGCTGGCAAATTTAAAGTCCCAGAAGGAGTTCCCAGCACTGCCAGGAACATCTAAAACCCCAGTTGCTCCTTTTACACTCCCAGTTGATGAAACAAACTCTGGATTAGTGAAATTTTCTGACATTGTGGACTGGATTTTTGAAACTTTCAATGTACCCGATCCAATTAAAATTTTTCTTACAGCATTCCTCCCAACAGTTAGATCATTTTTGAAGCAGTTGACTGCCCAATGGCCTCTCCTTGCAGCGATTGTATCCTTCGATGCCTAATTCAACTGCGTATATGAAGGATTCTATCTCTGTCTTACAGTGGAATTGTAGAAGTATTTTACCAAAAATTGATTCGTTTAAAGTTTTGATAAATAAAAACAAATGCGATGCATTTTCCCTTTGTGAAACTTGGCTTACTTCAAATATTGATCTCAACTTCCATGATTTTAATATTATTCGCCTTGATCGAGACACCCCATATGGAGGAGTACTTTTAGGGATTAAAAAGTGCTATTCTATCTATCGTATTAACCTCCCCTCGATTCCAGGCATCGAAGTTGTCGCATGTCAAATGACAATACAAGGTAAAGAGCTTTGTATTGCCTCAATATATATTCCCCCCAGTGCACAGGTTGGGCAACGGCTGCTCTTTGATTTAATAGAACTTCTTCCCTCGCCACGTTTGATTTTGGGAGACTTCAACTCTCATGGCGTGGCTTGGGGTTCCCCATACAATGATAACCGCTCCTCTTTAATCTATAACCTTTGCGATGACTTCGACATGACTATTTTAAACAACGGTGAAATGACACGTATCCCGAAACCTCCAGCGCGCCCAAGCGCTTTGGATCTATCCTTATGTTCGACGTCGCTACGGTTGGATTGCACATGGAAGGTAATCCTCGATCCTCACGGTAGCGACCATCTGCCTATTCTTATTTCAATTACTAACGGGTCAACTCGCATGCGACCAATTGACATTCCGTATGACCTCACACGAAATGTCGATTGGAAGTTATACGAGGAAATGATTTCAAAAGCGGTCGAGTCGATTCAACATCATTCACCACTTGAAGAATACAACCTCCTCGCGGGCTTGATTCTCGACGCCGCGTTGCAAGCCCAAACGAAGAAATATCCCGGCGTAACGATCAAAGAACGGCCTCCCACTCCGTGGTGGGACCAAGAGTGCTCCGATGTCTACACGCAAAGATCCGACGCGTTTAAGGCCTACCAGACGGGAGGTATACCTGGCGACTATTTACGGTATTCGGAGCTTGATACCAAGCTTAAAAGCTTGGCTAAAGCAAAGAAACGTGGATATTGGCGTCGGTTCGTGAACGAGACGTCGAGGGAGACATCGATGAGCACTCTTTGGAACACAGCCCGAAGAATGCAGAATCGCGTAACGGTCAACGAAAGCGAGGAGTCTTCAAGTAGGTGGATATTTGATTTTGCCAGGAAAGTATGTCCGGACTCTGTTCCTGAGCAAAATATTGTTCGCGATGCGTCTCCGGGCCACGACGCGATAGAATCACCTTTTACGATGGCAGAATTTTCAGTTGCCCTCCTGTCCTGTAACAATAACGCGCCTGGATTAGATAGAATCAAATTCAACTTGTTGAAGAATCTACCCGGCAATGCCAAGAGGCGCTTGTTGAACTTGTTCAATAAGTTCCTGGAGCAAAACATTGTACCGCAGGATTGGAGGCAAGTGAAGGTGATCGCCATCCAAAAACCAGGGAAACCAGCTTCTAATCACAACTCTTATAGGCCGATTGCAATGCTATCCTGTATCCGGAAATTGATGGAAAAAATGATACTCCGTCGTTTAGACCACTGGGTCGAATCAAATGGTCTACTATCAGAAACTCAATTTGGCTTCCGCCGTGCCAAAGGGACGAATGATTGTCTTGCGTTGCTTTCAACAGATATTCAGCTGGCGTATGCTCGTAAAGAACAAATGGCGTCTGCGTTCTTGGACATTAAGGGGGCTTTTGATTCCGTTTCTATTGACATTCTTTCGGGTAAACTTCACCGACAAGGATTTTCTCCAATTTTGAACAATTTTTTGCACAATTTGTTGTCCGAAAAGCACATGCATTTTACGCATGGCGATTTGGCAACTTTTCGCATTAGCTACATGGGTCTTCCCCAGGGCTCATGTTTAAGCCCCCTTCTTTACAACTTTTATGTAAATGACATCGACGAATGTCTGGCAAATTCATGCACGATAAGACAACTTGCAGACGAAGGTGTAATCTCTGTTACAGGAGCCAAAGCTGCCGATTTGCAAGGACCATTGCAAGATACCTTGGACAATTTGTCTGCTTGGGCTTTACAGCTAGGTATCGAATTCTCTCCGGAGAAGACTGAGATAGTAGTTTTTTCTAGGAAGCATGAACCTGCTCAGCTTCAAACACAATTAATGGGTAAAACGATTTCTCAGGTTTTGGTACACAAATATCTTGGTGTCTGGTTCGACTCTAAAGGCACCTGGGGTTGTCACGTGAGGTATCTGATGAAAAAATGTCAACAAAGAGTGAATTTTCTTCGTACAATAACCGGACAATGGTGGGGAGCCCATCCAGGAGACCTTATAAGGCTTTACCAAACAACGATATTGTCTGTTATTGAATACGGGTGTTTCTGCTTCCGCTCCGCAGCAAACACACATTTGATCAAACTGGAGCGAATACAATATCGTTGTTTGCGTATCGCCTTGGGTTGCATGCAGTCGACCCATACGATGAGTTTGGAGGTTTTAGCTGGAGTACTACCATTGAAAAACCGCTTCTGGAGCCTGTCTTCTCGTATTCTAATCAAATGTGAGGTCTTGAACCGTCCCGTGATTGAAAATTTTGAAAGGTTAATCGAACTTCATTCTCAAACCCGTTTTATGACATTGTATTTCAATCACATGTCCCAAAATATTAACCCTTCTTCGAATATTCCAAATCGTGTCGACTTATCAAATACTTCTGATTCTACTGTGTTTTTCGATACATCCATGATAGAAGAAACTCGTGGAATCCCGGATCATTTACGCGTGCAGCAGATCCCTAAAATTTTTTCCAATAAATTTCGAAACATCAACTGCGACAATATGTACTACACTGACGGATCACTTCTTGATGGGTCCACTGGCTTCGGTATCTTCAATAACAATTTAACCGTCTCCCATAAGCTCGATAATCCTGCTTCTGTTTACGTCGCAGAATTAGCTGCAATTCAGTACACCCTAGGGATTATCAAAAAATGCCCACGGACCATTATTTCATCTTTACGGACAGTCTCAGTTCCATTGAGGCTCTCCGATCGATGAAAGATGTTAAGCACTCTCCGTATTTCCTGGGGAAAATACGGGAACATCTGAGTGCTTTATCCGAAAAATCTACTCAGATTACCTTAGCGTGGGTCCCTTCTCACTGCTCGATACCGGGTAATGAGAAAGCGGACTCTTTGGCTAAGGTGGGCGCAACAAACGGTGATATTTATGAAAGACCAATTGCCTTTAATGAATTTTTCGCACTTGTACGTCAGAATACGATCATCAGTTGGCAAAATGCTTGGACCAGAGGGGAATTGGGAAGGTGGTTACATTCCATAATCCCCAAATTATCGACGAACCCGTGGTTCAAGGGGTTGGATGTAGGTCGGGATTTCATTTGCGTGATGTCCCGGCTTATGTCCAATCACTATAGATTTGACGCGCTCCTCCGTCGTGTTGGGCTCGGGGAAAGTGGTATCTGTGCCTGTGGTGAAGGTTATCACGACATAGAGCATGTGGTTTGGTCATGCCCTGTACACCGTGACGCCAGGTCTAAATTAATAGCTTCCCTGCAGGCCGAGGGTAGACAGCCGGCTGTTCCTGTTCGTGATGTCTTGGCGAGCCGTGACCTATCCTACATGTCCCTTATATACGTTTTCCTGAAATCCATCCACGCCCCAGTCTAGTCCCGTTCCCCTCCGTCTACACCCAACAAAACGACAAGAACACGTTTGAACCTTAAGCACAAAACCAGCAACCAGACCCCGCACAATAGAACCAGGACCCAAGGACTACGAGCCTCTGTCCCAACTCACGACATCGTGGCTCAGCAGAACGAATCCATACATGCCATTCGACGATTATCAGACGACCATTGAACAACAAAACACTGATTGGAAATCCCATGCTAGTTTTAAGTTAGACTTAATTTCAGCTCGTAGTCGGCAGCGAGGATAAAAAATTTGCTTTAGTTTTTAAGTCATCAGATATAATTGGCGCCGTTAAACATTAAATTGTATTTGTGCCGTGTCAAATAAATGTTATGTGAAGAAAAAAAAAATAGGATTTTTTTTTCTATTTCAAATATGGCATTCTTTCACAACTTTTGAACCACGTGTTCAATCATTATAATTCATCAGTTAACCCTTAACTAGCCCGTTTATCTGATAGCAGTATTGTTCAAATCGGTACTGTAGTTTCTGAGATAATGAAGTTTCGTGATTTTCACATTTTGGTACATTGCAGACGAAGTTTCAGCCCGATTATAGTAAAATTCGATAGGGTGTTATGAGGCAGCTGGACCTTCCATTTGACACTAATTTTGTGACAATCGGTTCAGCCATCTCTGAGAAAAGTGAGTGAAATTAATTGGTCTTCGGAATGCTTCTTTTCAAAACTGGATTTCACATTTTTGAACATAACAGGCAAAGTAATATTCCGATTGCAAATCAAATCAAAAGAGTCTTATGGGGCAACTAGGCCTTCCATTTGCCACTGATTTTATGAAAATCGGTCCACCCATCTCTGAGAAACATGAATGAGATTAGACAGTCTCCAGAACACGTTTCTTTCCATAACTTTTGAACCACATGTCCAATCTTTATAAAATTTAAAAGTTAAGGGTTTTTTAGGTAGCCCATTCATTTAAAAACGATTTTGTTAAAATCGGTTGTGTAGTTTTTGACTTAATGAACTTCCGGGATTTTCACATTATGATAAATAACGTACAAACTAAAATCTGATTACAATAAAATTTAATAGGGTTTTATGGGGCAACTAGACCTTTCATTTGAGAATAACTTTATGAAAATCGATCCAGCTATCTCTGAGAAAATCGAGTGAGATTAAAAAGTTGCACATACACACAGACAGACACATACACACACGTTTGCGGGATACTGGCAATCCAAAGCTGTCGGTCGTCAAACTATCAGAGTGAAAAGAGCTTTCCACTGCATTACACTGCGCACAGAGATGCGATCAGCATCATATCTGATACCAACTATACAACAAGTTGTCCTTTTGAGTACAAATCAATAATTGATTGAAGAGCACACAAAGACACACACACTACGCTTATAATCAAAATTTTTGTTATAAATTCAATAAATGAAAGAATAATTCAACCCTTTTTTTGTAATTCAAAATTTAATATATATTTTAATTTTTTGACGAAAATATTTCCGGCCATCGCACACACAGACACACACACACTACGCTTATAATCAAAATTTTTGTTATAAATTCAATAAATGAAAGAATAATTCAACCCTTTTTTTGTAATTCAAAATTTAATATTTATTTTAATTTTTTGACGAAAATATTTCCGGCCATTTTCTCGGTTCCGCTATTTGACTATTTTCCAGTAACCCGCAATCAACATGTTGAATTGAATGTTGTTATTGACTTTTATTAAATGCAACAATGCAAGTATTGTCATAATCAGTCGTATGTAGTTTTACGTCAAGTTTTGGTCGTGGCTTTGCTCATAATTTTTCTTTTATTTACTAAAGGAAGTACCGCTGCACCTACCGCTGACGCTACTACCACCACTACAGCTACTGGTACCCGCTGCGGCTACCGCTGCTGGCACTCTAAAATATTAACTCTTCAATCAATTATTGATTTGTACTCAAAAGGACAACTTGTTGTATAGTTGGTATCAGATATGATGCTGATCGCATCTCTGTGCGCAGTGTAATGCAGTGGAAAGCTCTTTTCACTCTGAAAGTTTGACGACCGACAGCTTTGGATTGCCAGTATCCCGCAAACGTTGTTTTGTTCGCTAATATAAGGCAGAGCTTTTCACTGAAGGAAGTTACTGGCCAATGCACCTACCGCTGATGCTGTCGCTACCACACAAAAACAATTTTTTACTATAGGAAGAAATAGTGCCGATGCACCTACCGCTGCGCCGCTACCTTTACCGCTCACGCAACTGCTATACGCTGTCGCTACTGCTGCAGAGTTCGGAAAAAAAGACAGAACTGTGTGAAGGCGAATAATAGGAGCATTCAGAGAACAACAGTTCCAGCTATGTCAATCTATTCTATCCCTCATACAGCATACTCTGACAAAAACTTTTTACCGTGCCGATAGCGGTGTGAATCTCTCGTTGGCTCAAATATCAACTACTTTGCGCTTGCTTGACTGAAGTCTCTGTTCAAAATTCTATCAATTCGCTGGATTGATAGTGATTTTCCAATTCCTGGTGCTGAAATAACTTGCCATTGCTTTCTTGTTAAATGGTTTTATAGTAACACAAATTTAAAGAATCATGCTTCATCCTGTAGAGCACTGAATGCTTGCTGTAGCCTGAGGAAACTAAATAGGCGCTATAAATTTGATATCATTCATTACTTTGTTGAATGAATGAATGGCAAAGCATGACAAAAAGTAACACCAGCCGAATCAAACGTGAAATTTGGGGTAAGGGTAACTGGATTCAATTCAGTATCACTGCAAAGGCTGAGAGTGAGTGTACAGTTAGCTTCATTTCAGGCGTATTCCAAGCATTGAATGTGAGATTTCGGAGCTCTGTACTGCTGCTACCCGCTACTATTTAGTTGGTACCGTCCTAGTGGTCATCCACTAGTAAACTGATTAGTGTGAGCAGAAGCAGGCTCTTATATAGCCTAAAAAATACATTTCCGGCTTAATAGGTGTACAATTGTGTCGACCGTGTTAGAGAATGCAAGCATTGAGCGAGCAATTAGAGGTCGTAGCTTCGCGCTCTGTCACTTACCACGGTGATACAACCTTTTCTTTTCGTCGCAGTCGTGAAGATGCAGAGGTGAACTCGGTCTCTGACAACAACGGTTGTTACACCTCCCTCCTTTCAACATCCTTAGGGTTAGGGTAAGCTAACGATCGTAAGGACGTGGCGCCGTTATCAATTTAACAAGGCGGTAGCTACTGAAATGTTGTACACTGAATATGGCAAACGAATGCCATGTAGCCATATACTCGGTTCCTTGTGCCACTACACTAGCTTAGACCGATCTCGGAGAAGCAAGCTCAACAATTTTGTCTTTGACGTAGTTTTGACAGAATTTGTAGTATTAAAGTCACTTTTTCTTCGATCGACATCAATTCGTTCGATGTTTTAACACGCCTTTTTTGGAAGTTACTCTTGAGTAAAAATACTACAAGGCCTAGGGATGTATGAAATGATGACGTGGGACCAAACATTGTAATTAGGGGATTTTTTATTACAAAATATACAAAGTCTGCAGACAGAATCAATGTATTTGCTCAGCGACTGTACGTATTTTTGATTTCAGCCTCCTCTGGAAATCAATTTTTGAAATATATTCAACAACACTCGAAAGAATATCGTTTATATCTGACGATATTATGCATGTAGTATTTTTGTATGCAAACAACATGTATTTAACAAGGCACAAGCATATCGTGCTTGTTGAAAAAGCACTAAGAATTTCTCGTAATGCGTCAAAATTAACTCTATATCCTCAAAAACCACATCCAACATTACTTACGTTATCATAATGAATGGTTTTGTCTTATTTAACTCTGATTGAATCAAACCTATAGTATACTTTCAAAATAATATGGTTCATTAATTGGCAAACATAAGAAGATATTTTAAACAAAATTATTAACAAGTTCCAGCAAAAAATCGTAGCAATCCACAATTACATTTTTGTTTTTTGCTTGACAATTTTTTCATTAGCTTACAATCGCATTCGCTGTATTACGAAGACAGCTAATATACGTTTATTATGGTAAAGCTTAGAATAATAATATATCATCTAACAATTTTGAAATGTAAAAAAGAGATTCTGAATGAATCTTAGTAAATAAACAAAAAATTCACAAGCATTCGCAGGCTCTTGCTCTTTTATAAATGTATATATTTAGGAATTTTCTCTTTCGATACTATTTGGTCACGATTAATAGGTGAATATAGTGGTCCCCGTGGCTCTGTGGTTAGCGATGTCGGTCAGCTAGCTCTCCCACACGGTTGTGATATCGGGTTCGATTCCCGATAGAGTCGAGGATCTTTTCGAGCTGGAAATTTTCTCGACTCAGCACTGGGGCACGGTGTATCGTTGTACTTATCCTACACATACAAAATGTGCCAAAACAATATCGATAACGAATTCTCTCAACTAATATAGTTGATCGAGACCGCTATTAGCCCCAAGGCTAAGCGTGCGATATTGTATTAGGTGAATATCGAAGATAAAATTAAATAAATATTTGTTGCAACAATTTACAATTCTTGTTGAGTAATTCATGGTAATCATATTAATGAGATAAACTTTCAATCATCATCAAAAGCAGCATTGCAGTTTTTTCTCGATTGCACACGTATAGAAATGAACGAACAAAACTGTACCACTGCAATACGAATAGTACCGCTGCAGTACGAATAGAAGTGTACCGCTGGAATGTACGAATAGAAGAGTACCGCTGCAATCATAGACGACGAGAGACCTGCGGCTCTTTACTCCACTGGTACTGTTGCTTTTACTGGCATATTTTCTTTCAAGACATCAGTTTTTATTACGTTCTGAAACCAGGCTAAGAAATTGTTCAAAAATGGGGGTTGTTTCAAACTTTCTGAAAAAATTTTACTTTCGAGACATTATATAAGTCTAAGCTCATGGAAGCAAAAACAAATTGACCTATTGGGACGGGGAGACTCTTTTAATTTTTATTTCGATATTGATACAGATAATATCACAGGGAACGGATGGTGTCCATTCACGTCGTCTGTGCTAGGAATGCCGGCATGTAATTGGTTCATTATTCGTGTAAATTTGTTATTGAACCTTTTCATCAATTTCACCGCTTAGCAATTAAATTAGAGTGATAACTAGCATATTACAAAATTGTTATACATTTTATCTATCCAACAACATATTGGTTATTGTTATCCATTATGTGGTTACGCTGTTATTAACGTTTGAAATCTGACGCAACATTTGCCAGTTTCATTTCTAATTTTACAGAATGCATCCCAGTATAGTAAACAAAGACGTAGTCCCACGTCAAAAATATTACCGGTAACGAAAAATACAACGTTTCGTAATAACGAATACATTTTGTTTCTTTTCCTTCAGACAAAAAGTGGTTACATTTCTTTTCAACATTGCAAAATCATTGATCAGGCATCTTACTACAAAATATTGATCACAAAACTTTTGCTCTTTGCTTTTCTTCCTCAGGATATCTTTTGGATAAAATTAAACATATTTAAGGGAAAAGCTTCACTAACACAGCGAATCCATGCAAAAAAGTCTTAGATCTTTTTAATTTTTCAATATCAGCACCATTCGTCTCCATTGAAAAAAGTTACTGCAATGCTCTAATTCTATCTGACATTACATTTTAAAAATAAAAAATACCTCCATCAAAATAAGATATTAAACGCCACATATTCTGAGGAATCTAACAAAAAATCAAATATTAGGTTCTTCTAGGTTTTGAATGTTCTAAAACAGCAAAATCGCATAGTTATTGTAGTTTAAAGTACAATTTAGCCATTTTTTCTTGAAGGACTCATTAATCATTTTCATCTTGACACCAAAAAATTCAAAACTAGTCGATCAGCTCAAAAGTTGACTTATTTTGAAAATTGAAACTTTTGAAAAAAGTTGAATTTTTGGGCCACTCTGTTTCAGAAGTGTCACCATGAGGATAAACCAAAAAACGGGTCCATGACATCGCTTAAAAATTTTTTTTCCTGGTCGACATAAGCGGTAAAAGGCTCAAACTGGAAAAAAAATTTAAAGATTATAGCCTGTGAATTTTGGTTCCCCTAGTGAATAAAAGAGTATTAAGTAGGCCGCAGAGTAATTGCTCGTTGGATTCGTCACTTCTACGTTTGCTTACGGAAAAACTCCTTTAAGTCTCTGGAAAAGGTGTCTTTACTAGGGACACCAAAATGTACAGGAATGGTTCAAAGCTATGATCATTCATTTTTTCAGATTGAGCGTCCTAATCTCCGAGCGTCTCCATTGAAACAGTGATTAATTTTGTTCAAGCACCATAAGCCGGAATGAGATTGTGCCATCCAACCCGTGACTTTCCAGCCATCTCCTATGGGTCAGAAGACTAATATTTCTTGGTTAAGTATTCGAGGAAACCTATTTAGGAAAGATTGGTCTTTTGGTCGCTATGAGCTGGCAGACAAACAATTGGTTTGTATGGTACAATCTTACCCCCACTATACAGGTCTTCTTTCGAAAACGCAATGCTTTAATATGTTATTTGATGTTGCATTTGAAAATTTACCGTATAGGTAAAGACGCAACATGGTTAAAAAACAAAAACCAAAAAAAAAAACATTTTAATTTCATTGGAGAAAAATTTGGCACTTCAGAGAAATTGATAATTTCTTAAGATGCTTTGCAGCAAAATGTGAATAAAAAAATACATGTTGTATAACAGCCTCACTATACATCCTCGATCTTCTCTACAACGACTTTTTCGATTTGAACATTTTTGGCTATGCATGAAGGTGACTGTTCTTCAGATATTCTCCTTTTGTGAATTGTAAATTCAAAGATGTTTAGTGGAACTATTGCGGGAACAAAATCGTCTAACCGACTAATTAACAGTTGAATCACCAGACAAATTGAATGCAAAGGGAAAACTAGTAGTCACTTTCTGCTGCATTATGGAAACTTTATATAAAAAGGATATTTTTTTGGTTGCCGCGGCGGTAATTTTCTTCATCCGGTTTTTTAGTACAAAACATTTAGCCTAAATAAATCCATTCACAATTGAACTAGCACTTTCCGTCGTGGACCACCATAAGCTTGGACATCCCGGTTCCGTCGGCCATGGCTGCGCACTGCAACGTCTGCCGGTTAGCGTAAGTGGTCCCATCGCTCCCGCAAACCGGTGCATCGTGTATCGGACTAATGCAGATGATGTCCTGAATCTGGTGTATGGACTGCTTGCTTAGCGCCGCCAACAACCGGTACAAATCGTCCAACTTAGAATCCACGTCCCGTTTGGTAAACCAACTGCCGCGCACTGGTCCTGGCTGAAGGCCGGTTACTACGAACAGGGTTACCAGCAGTGCAGTTGCGGAGATTGCTTTCATACTCGAGGTTTGTGTGTGTGTGCGTCAAGACACGGAATGGAACGGAACGATCGTACGCGACTAGTGACAACCCCTGCGCCTTGGGGCGGCTTTTTGTACACAAGTTCGCTCTACTGTTGGCCAATTTCACGTCTGTTAACCGGAAAATTAGGTCGAATCGGCACTATCAGACTGGGCTGATTGTGGAACAGATTTTCTTATCGTGACGAACCCCGAAGCTACTGGGTACCAAATTTATGCTCTGTTTGTTGGTGGTAGAATATGTCGGCACTGAAAATAACATCATTTACCTGGTTGGGCGAAGCACTTGGCTCTCTGTTATTTACGAGATGTTACATTCATGCGACAAATGAAAAGAGAAAAGTGCTTACCTGGAATGAGAGGAGAAAATAAAACAAAGGTTAATAATTGTATTGATGCCGTTGAAAGCCGATCAAAATGTTGGGTAATGAGATGTCAAATATGATTTACTATCGATTAAACTGGTGACGATAATGGATTCGAAAGCAGAAGAAGGAGGCAAATTGGAATGTCCGGAAACAGTTCCATATAACATCGAGTATGATAATCAGTGACATTGCTAAGCACAAAAAAAATAAAAAGGAATATTTTGAATAAAAAGTTGAAACAAAAACTAAGGCTGGGCCAAAAAACACTCCCGAAGGCGAGATGACAAAATGATTCCAGCGACAGGATAATATTTAGGGAAATATTACAATTTCAAGTTTTGTAAAATGAAACGACCAAGAATGTCCTGAACACCGTAACAAATTTTGAATCTTTCACTTTGTTGAACATAATTTTAATGATATTAATATTAAGCCTAATAAAATCAATATAATTTTTTGGATAATCCCACCAGTATTAAATTGCAGAGCTGGCGAAACCAATCTAATAAAGGTTGAGCTGGTCTTAACCCATGCATGAAAATTTTCAAAATACCAAAAAAGATTCACGAATTCGGAAGTTTGCGAGTTAAAGAAATGATTTTAGGTAATTTTTATCAAGGGTGAAAACATTTCTGTAAGGAAAAGTAATTTATTGATAAAAATTTGTCGAAAGTTTATTTTCTCGTTAAAACTCTCAAGTTTTGCAGAACCGATGCTGGTCGATATAGCGGAACAAAACATTTTCCTGCTCTTCTAGTCGAACCATTTTGTGTTATTTTTGCATTCCTGAATTATTATTATTGGGAATTCATATCGTCAGATACCTATACGAAATAATAAAAAACGTTAACGCTCAGTTCAGTTCTACCAAAACGTTTGCCGGATTAGTAAGTGCAAACGTAGTTACACCGATATTTGTGTTTTACGCCATACACAAATACATCCAGTAAAGCTTATTTAGCGACGACAAACGTTCACAGACCTGAGCCCTACACGTAACCGCCAGCTAATATAAAACAATAACATTTCACACTAACCATTATACGTGCCAGGAGCAAAATTGACCGGTTGTATTTGCACCAACTACTAGCAGCTAGCAACCTTCGCCAACGAAATCAGATCGTAGTTTTATGATCATCGTTCAACGTTCAGAAACGGAGCCATACAGAATTCGATGCTCATACACCCGCAATCCGATGCAGTTCAGCGAACAAACCTCGGGCGTCGTCTTACAGATTAAAAAGCTTAACCCGCTCGGACGAGGTGTTAACTTCGGGTTTCTAGCTTTGTAAAGTTTTCTCTGCCATGGTACGGCAAACCCCACCACGGCGGTGCCGACCGGCCGGCGTCGTGCTTGGGCTCGAGGGAGGGCGGTGCTTCGGTTTCCGATGTCATTGAAAAGCTTAACGTCAGCTTGCGCTGCTCGTTTCACTCACTCGTTAAAGGGGCGATATTAGAGCGTATGTGGTTATGGGGCAAACACATCCACCTATTCATTCATAAGAGGGTTGGGCAGGGGGATAAATAGTGAGATAGAGAGGATGGGTATGTGGGAAAGCTTCTCCTTGAGTTGCTAAACTTTTTCTACGCCGGTTCTGGCTTTCGTGTCGTACGTTGATAAGCTTTTCCTGGCGGAGATACTTCAACTCGCCGCCGCCGTCGTCGCCGTCGCCATCGTCATCATCGTCGACGTCGTTTTCGTAGTTGATTTTTACTATTACTAATCTCGTAATAAGCAGCCATGCTTTCGGCCGAGATGGCTTTGGAAGCAACTTGGGAGAGCGCCAAGAGAGCCAGCAATTCCACTGCCGAATGGGGAACTCGACGACTTGAATAAAACTCCTGCTGCCCTGATCCATTGTCGCTTTCGGAGGCAACTTTTCCAATTTATGTGCGGTGTGTTCTTTTGGGGCTATGGAAAGCTTCTGTTCCAGCGGCAGCTTTACAATTGAGAGGAGTGTGTGTCTGTGTGGAGTGGGGGTCGCTGCTACCAATTGCAATCGATTTTCTGGTGCATCTCTGGCAGTTGTTTAATGCAGCTCTGCATGCATGATTACGTATGCTGGGACTTATGTGTCTATTTGAACACAATAAACAAACTCTGATGGTTTCATAACTAAAAGGCAGCGTTGTTGCAAGTAAAATATGTAAAAAACTTTATGAACCTAACAAAAGCTCATTTACGACAAACGAAACGCTTTTCACGTTAATTCAAGATTGAAAAGCTCAGATGTATTAGAAGAGCAGAACTGAGAGCATTGTTTCGAAGATTTTAACCTTTGATACTGCACTTTAATATTTACACGGGTATCGTTAAAGTACACACTTATTTAAATTTGTTCTACATTTGGATCAACGGCAATTCCATCAAAATTGCAGGTCTGATCAAAGGCTGAAATATTTACCACAGTTAAGTATGTATATGAATTCGCCGTTAGAATTTGTTCACGTGCAATCATGCGGTCATAGACTTTCTTTTTCGAGGCTGCCAAAAATTCCTTTTTCTGTTACTGATATCGATTGCATGTTGTAAGAGTTTTTTTCTTATTTTGACTTTATCTAATTACACTTTGCGGACCTATTCAACAACTTTCATATAAGTTGAAACTTTAATATCTATATGCAATTTTTTCCTAGTCAACAGTGTTCGAACTCCACAGTCGTTTAGAAATTTTTCGTCTGTATGTTTTGGATAAGGGTATCATTAGACTGCTGTAGGAAACTGCAGTCTAATATAAAAACTTGCCGAAGTTAAAACAACCTTTAAAATACTCGAACAGTACATTTGCAATCTTTCGACTACCATGTAAAGTGGAAGAAGTGCTCTTAAAGATATACTGGAAAGTACTATAGACCGTTCCGATAATTATAAATACACTTACGATCAACCGTCATTTCAAATAACGTGCAGTATTCAACCAAACGTTGGCTGCGTCCTGTTGTTTACATCCAAAAGAAACAGATGCTGTCATTTTTTCTAACATTTAGTGCGAAATTTTGAAAATGCGTGGCCTTTCTCCCGAGCAAAGAAAGCGAATTGTGCACAAATGGGGTACCGGTCACAAATGGTGAGTGGTCTTTCCATAAGAAAATTAGCCAGAGAAGAAGGTATAAGTGTCGGAGCAGTTCAAACCGCATTGCGGAAGTATTGTGAAGAGTGCACATTTACTGATGCCCCAAGACGTGGTAGAAACCCGGGCCTGTTGATCCCACAATGGACAAAAAGGTTAAGGAATACTACAAGCGGCATTCTTTAGTATCAGTACGAGATGTGGCGAGAAAGCTGGGAACCTCGGCGAGTAACGTTATGCGTGCCAAGGGAAGAATGGGTCTGCAGACCCGTCGGAAGCAGAAGCAGCCAAAACGAAATCCAAAACAAGCTGAATCTGTGAAACCGAGAGCTCGAAAGCTTTATGACAAACTTCTGACCAAAAAAATGGGGTGTGTTATCATGGATGACGGAACCTACATAAAACTGGACTATAAGACTCTGCCAGGACCGCAATTTTATACATCACCGAAGGGAAAGGATGTCCCTGGACTAGTGAAAGCCATTTACACCGAAAAATTCGGCAAGAAGGTAATGGTTTGGCAGGCCATTTGTGAATGTGGGAAAATATCTCGTCCATTCATTACGAATGACACAATGAGTGGTAAAATTTACGTGAAAGAGTGTTTGCAGAAAAGGTTGTTACCCATGGTTAAGCAGCATAACAATCCTCCAATCTTTTGGCCCGATCTTGCTTCCTGCCATTACTCTAAGGATGCACTAGGGTGGTATAAAACAAATAATGTCACATGTGTCCCAAAGGAGATGAATCCTCCAAACTGCCCTGAAATTCGCCCTATTGAAACTTTTTGGGCTTTGACCAAGGCAAAGCTGAGGAAATATGTCAAACCAGCGGACAATGTTGAAAAATTTAAAAAAGATTGGCTTAAAGTGGTAAAAATGGTCGGAGAACACACTGTGCAAAAGCTTATGAGTAGTGTTAAGAGAAAAGTTAGAGAACTCGCGTATCCTACGAAAATAATCCCAGCTTGAATTGAAACTGGAAAGAAAACACTTATTATCTATATTTCAGAACAAAATGACCCAAAAAATCCTGTACTTTTTGTTTTATTCAAGAAAGAAGATGTATTTATAATTATCGGAACAGTCTATAGAATAACGGAATAGGTGAAAAATAAAATCTGCGAGCGAAAAGCGAAAGAGACGCATTTGAAATTTTTGTCATGATTCGATAAGGGGATCAGTGAATCAATTTTATTTACTGCAAACGTTAGGTTAGTATCAGAGAATATGTTTTTCAAAATTCTCAAAGCCCCAGAACATCATTTATCAAAATGTTTTTTTCTATAATTACTATTCATAAAAATCATAACTCATAAAAATCTCTTGAAAATATTTTCAAGGTGACATGTCGATAGCAACGTTAAGTTTTTAATATTAACTAAAAAACAGCGGCTCTAGAATTATAAAAAATTCTGCTCTAAGTAAAACAAGGTGCCCTGATTGATTCCAACGGTGATTTCGATGGTGACGACTGTCCGCGCGAAGGAAGGCTAAAAGTTTCGAATACGCTGAATTGGAGGAATTACTCTATGACGATTCATGCCAAACGCAGGAATAGCTTGCTTCGATATTAGGAGTTACTCGCCGATTGCATGCTTTAAAAATGATTCAAAAGCAAGGAACTTGGATTTCTTATGATTGAAAAAATGAAAAAATGAAGATGATGAAAAAGGTGATTTATTATTGAAAGATGAATCCAACATAATCAATGATGAAATCATCAATAAACTGAAATAACCTTGATTTTACTACCAATCTGACGTTGAGTTCTATCTCGTGCTTCCTGCAATTCGATTCGCGTAACCAACATTTTTTTTTTATTTTCAATTTCAATGAAATGGTTTATGATTAGGTAGGTTTGATACACCTTCCACCAATCCTCAATGTTTGGTTCCTCCGTACTTGTATCTAAAAAAACGATTTTTTTATGGTGGTTGGCGTTCTACACATGTTGTTTTGAGATCTTTTTTTTTCTTCATCTACAGTTTATTTGACACGGCACAAATACAATTCAATGTTTAACGGCGCCAATTATATCTGGTAGCTTACTTTCTAAAGTATCTTAATAACTAAAAGCAAATTTTTTATCCTCGCTGCCGACTACGAGCTGAAACTAAATCTAACTTAAAGCTAGAATATTTTGCATTAAAAGCACAGGTTTGCTGTTTGATGGTTTTCATTGCCATAGGTAAGCAGCATATTAAATTTGTTCCGCTGCTGGGCCAAGATATTACGGACTGGCATATTGGGTTGTTTCCATCGGGCCTTGAGAGTATCGTGCGGGTCTGATTGCTGTTTCCGGATCCGGGGTCTTAACATGTTCTTGTCGTTTGGTTGGATGTAGGCGGAAGGGGATAGGACTAAACTGGGGCGTGGATGGATTTCAGGAAAACGTATATAAGGGACATGTAGGATAGGTCACGGCTCGCCAAGACAACACGAACAGGAACAGCCGACTGCCATCTCGGCCTGCAGGGAAGCTATTAATCTAGACCTGGCGTCACGGTGTACAGGGCATGACCAAACAACGTGTTATATGTCGTGATAACCTTCACCACAGGCACAGATACCACTCTCCCCGAGCCCAACACGACGGAGATGCGCGTCAAATCTATAGTGATTGGACATAAGCCGGGACATCACGCAAATGAAATCCCGACCTACATCCAACCCCTTGAACCACGGGTTCGTCGATACCTTGGGGATTATGGAATATAACCACCTTCCCAGTTCCCCCTTGGTCCAAGAATTTTGCCAACTGATGATCGTATTCTGACGTACAAATGCGAAAAATTCATTAAAGGCAATTGGTCTTTCATAAATATCACCGTTTGTTGCGCCCACCTTAGCCAAAGAGTCCGCTTTCTCATTACCCGGTATCGAGCAGTGAGAAGGGACCCACGCTAAGGTAATCTGAGTAGATTTTTCGGATAAAGCACTCAGATGTTCCCGTATTTTCCCCAGGAAATACGGAGAGTGCTTAACATCTTTCATCGATCGGAGAGCCTCAATGGAACTGAGACTGTCCGTAAAGATGAAATAATGGTCCGTGGGCATTTTTTGATAATCCCTAGGGTGTACTGAATTGCAGCTAATTCTGCGACGTAAACAGAAGCAGGATTATCGAGCTTATGGGAGACGGTTAAATTGTTATTGAAGATACCGAAGCCAGTGGACCCATCAAGAAGTGATCCGTCAGTGTAGTACATATTGTCGCAGTTGATGTTTCGATATTTATTGGAAAAAATTTTAGGGATCTGCTGCACGCGTAAATGATCCGGGATTCCACGAGTTTCTTCTATCATGGATGTATCGAAAAACACAGTAGAATCAGAAGTATTTGATAAGTCGACACGATTTGGAATATTCGAAGAAGGGTTAATATTTTGGGACATGTGATTAATACAATGTCAATACAATACAATGAAATACAATGTCATAAAACGGGTTTGAGAATTAAGTTCGATTAACCTTTCAAAATTTTCAATCACGGGACGGTTCAAGACCTCACATTTGATTAGAATACGAGAAGACAGGCTCCAGAAGCGGTTTTTCAATGGTAGTACTCCAGCTAAGATCTCCAAACTCATCGTATGGGTCGATTGCATGCAACCCAAGGCGATACGCAAACAACGATATTGTATTCGCTCCAGTTTGATCAAATGTGTGTTTGGTGCGGAGCGGAAGCAGAAACACTCGTACTCAATAACAGACAGTTGTTTGGTAAAGCCTTATAAGGTCTCCTGGGTGGGCTCCCCACCATTGTCCGGTTATTGTACGAAGAAAATTCACTCTTTGTTGACATTTTTTCATCAGATACCTCACGTGACAACCCCAGGTGCCTTTAGAGTCGAACCAGACACCAATATATTTGTGTACCAAAACCTGAGAAATCGTTTTACCCATTAATTGTGTTTGAAGCTGAGCAGGTTCATGCTTCCTAGAAAAAACTACTATCTCAGTCTTCTCCGGAGAGAATTCGATACCTAGCTGTAAAGCCCAAGCAGACAAATTGTCCAAGGTATCTTGCAATGGTCCTTGCAAATCGGCAGCTTTGGCTCCTGTAACAGAGATTACACTGTCGTCTGCAAGTTGTCTTATCGTGCATGAATTTGCCAGACATTCGTCGATGTCATTTACATAAAAGTTGTAAAGAAGGGGGCTTAAACATGAGCCCTGGGGAAGACCCATGTAGCTAATGCGAAAAGTTGCCAAATCGCCGTGCGTAAAATGCATGTGCTTTTCGAACAACAAATTGTGCAAAAAATTGTTCAAAATTGGAGAAAATCCTTGTCGGTGAAGTTTACCCGAAAGAATGTCAATAGAAACGGAAACAAAAGCCCCCTCAATGTCCAAGAACGCAGACGCCATTTGTTCTTTGCGAGCATACGCCAGCTGAATATCTGTTGAAAGCAACGGAAGCCAAATTGAGTATCTGATAGTAGACCATTTGATTCGACCCAATGGTCTAAACGACGGAGTATCATTTTTTCCATCAATTTCCGGATACAGGATAGCATTGCAATCGGCCTATAAGAGTTGTGATCAGAAGCTGGTTTCCCTGGTTTTTGGATGGCGATCACCTTCACTTGCCTCCAATCCTGCGGTACAATGTTTTGCTCCAGAAACTTATTGAACAAGTTCAACAAGCGCCTCTTGGCATTGCCGGGTAGATTCTTCAACAAGTTGAATTTGATTCTATCTAACCCAGGCGCGTTATTGTTACAGGACAGGAGGGCAACTGAAAATTCTGCCATCGTAAAAGGTGATTCTATCGCGTCGTGGCCCGGAGACGCATCGCGAACAATGTTTTGCTCAGGAACAGAGTCCGGACATACTTTCCTGGCAAAATCAAATATCCACCGACTTGAAGACTCCTCGCTTTCGTTGACCGTTAAGCGATTCCGCATTCTTCGGGCTGTGTTCCAAAGAGTGCTCATCGATGTCTCCCTCGACGTCTCGTTCACGAACCGACGCCAATATCCGCGTTTCTTTGCTTTAGCCAAACTTTTAAGCTTGGTATCAAGCTCCGAATACCGTAAATAGTCGCCAGGTATACCTCCCTTCTGGTAGGCCAAAAACGCGTCGGATCTTTGCGTGTAGACATCGGAGCACTCTTGGTCCCACCACGGAGTGGGAGGCCGTTCTTTAATCGTTACGCCAGGATATTTCTTCGTTTGGGCTTGCAACGCGGCGTCGAGAATCAAGCCCGCGAGGAGGTTGTATTCTTCAAGTGGTGGATGATGTTGAATCGAATCGACCGCTTTTGAAATCATTTCCTCGTATAACTTCCAATCGACATTCCGTGTGAGGTCATACGGAATGTCAACTGGTCGCATGCGAGTTGACCCGTTATTAATTGAAATAAGAATAGGCAAATGGTCGCTACCGTGAGGATCGAGGATTACCTTCCATGTGCAATCCAACCGTAGCGACGTCGAACATAAGGATAGATCCAAAGCGCTGGAGGTTTCGGGATACGTGTCATTTCACCGTTGTTTAAAATAGTCATGTCGAAGTCATCGCAAAGGTTATAGATTAAAGAGGAGCGGTTATCATTGTAAGGGGAACCCCAAGCCACACCATGAGAGTTGAAGTCTCCCAAAATCAAACGTGGCGAGGGAAGAAGTTCTATTAAATCAAAGAGCAGCCGTTGCCCAACCTGTGCTCTGGGAGGAATATATATTGAGGCAATACAAAGCTCTTTACCTTGTATTGTCATTTGACATGCGACAACTTCGATGCCTGGAATCGAGGGGAGGTTAATACGATAGAAAGAATAGCACTTTTTAATCCCTAAAAGTACTCCTCCATATGGGGTGTCTCGATCAAGGCGAATAATATTAAAATCATGGAAGTTGAGATCAATATTTGAAGTAAGCCAAGTTTCACAAAGGGAAAATGCATCGCATTTGTTTTTATTTATCAAAACTTTAAACGAATCAATTTTTGGTAAAATACTTCTACAATTTCACTGTAAGACAGAGATAGAATCCTTCATATACGCAGTTGAATTAGGCATCGAAGGATACAATCGCTGCAAGGAGGGGCCATTGGGCAGTCAACTGCTTCAAAAATGATCTAACTGTTGGGAGGAATGCTGTAAGAAAAATTTTAATTGGATCGGGTATATTGAAATTTTTCAAAAATCCAGTCCACAATGTCAGAAAATTTCACTAATCCAGAGTTTGTTTCATCAACTGGATGTGCAAAAGGAACAACTGGGGTTTTAGATGTTCCTGGCAGTGCTGGGAACTCCTTCTGGGACTTTAAATTTGCAAGCCCAGGAGGAGTTTGCTTCGGTTTTTCCATAGCACTGTTTGGTTTGTTCGTACTTTTCATTACACTTTGGGAAATCTTAGGACCTTTACGGGGAAGTTTAGGAGAAGAAACATTTTTCCTCTTCCTAGACTCCCCAGGATTGGCATAAGATGTTCCCGCTGATGAATCGTCAGAATCGGTTTCATCAGAGGACAACAGATCAAAAGGGTTCGATGTTATGGTAGAAGTGGTCACGGTCTTCTTCAGCATCTCAGCGTAAGAACGCTTTGAACGCTCCTTAAGTGACCGCTTGATTTTATCTCTGCGCTGCATGTACACCGGGCATGTGGAGTGCTCATGCTGGTTTTCCCCACAGTGAATACATTTTTCAGCATTAACACTGCAAGAATCTTCCGCATGAGTCTCCCCACACTTGCTACATCGTGCCTTATTGCAGCAGTAGGCGGCTGTGTGGCCTAGCTGCTTGCAATTGGTGCAGTTCATAACACGGGGTACATACAATCGCACAGGCAGACGAACCCGGTCGATCGAGACGTGGCTAGGGAGTGCAGATCCGGCAAACGTAACGCGAAACGAGTCTGACGGAGTGTAAACTTTTTTACCGCCGACGAGAGACATGGACCGCAATTGCTTACAATCCAAAATCTTCGCCTGTTTTTCGGTATTTTTGAAGCAACCGGTTGCGCTTTTTAGGATACACTCGACAGACAGACTCGAATCGGTTATGACACCGTCGATCTCCACGTCTCGTGCGGGTATGTAAACGCGATACTCGCGTGTGAAGAGCTCAGAGCAAGCGATAGCATTGGCCTGTGCCAGATCACTGACCACGACGCGGAGCTTGTTAGGTCGGACCCTGGAAATTTCGGTCACGGCCTTGTACCCCTTCGTCAGGTATTTAGAAATTTGCAGTATGTTTAATCGCTTTGAATTCACTCCTGCCTTTGAACGAAAATAAACAGTATAGCTGCCCTGTTGAGATCCGTCCGGGTAAAGCCTGGGGCGAGGGGGGACTGGAGGATGAACAGGGGAGGGGGTAACAGAAGGGTCAGGGTCAGAGGGGTTCGGGGATAGTGGCACGGGAGGCGAGGGATCTATATCCATCGCGCTAAATGTAGCGCACTAGCGCCGACAAGAACACGTACCTATTTACTTCTTCCTTCCAGCAGTGGTTGTCCGATCGTTCGAAGCTGCACCCAAAGTAGCCAGCAGCACCAATACAGCCACCAGCAGTGAGCCGGGTGTGAGATCACTCAGCACAGCGACGCGACTCGACTGTTAACTGATGGCCTTGAATTAGAAAGATCTATTCACTGTGCACAGATCAAAACTGCAGCTGGTATTTTGCACCAATACAGCCAAAGTTGCGAGCCGGGTACAGAACGTAGCGACACAACTCACAATCTAGTTGGCCTTTAGCGCGAAGAATACACTCTTTTGTTTGGCTATTCGTACACACGGACCGGATTGTAATAGAACGACCACTTTGCACGTCCGTTTCTGTCGAGTGTTCGACGCGGAATGTATTGAGATCTTACATTATTTGCTTCAATGATGGTTGAGCTGGTTGTGGAGAAAATTGGTTTGTTTTTTGAACATGATTCCGATGAAATCTAATTGTACTTTGAAAACGTAGCTTTTAAATATTGTGCCAAATGACTTATGAGGCACAAAAAATGATTCTACTGTAATCTGTAATCAAAGTTTTCCGGTGTCAAAATAATCAAAAAAGATTCAACCTTCAAAAATGTTTGGAAATATGATGTAATATGGCTAAAATTACAAGAAATGAAAAGCGACAAAATCATAATAAAACGAAACTAAACAAGTATTGAAAAAATAACCAAAAACGAAAAAAATAACATGAATATATACAAAATACGTAAATTTCTAATTTGATAAAATGACCAGAATAGCAATGACGAAAAAAGTCGAAAATAAAAAAAATCAATGCAAATAATAGAACCATCAATCTAATAAACTGGTATAAAAAAGGGACGAAAACAGTAGTAATATCAAAATGATGAAATTTATAAATGAAAAAAAAAAAAAAGATATAAAAAACCAAACATTCCATAGAAATCACATCTAATCATTCTAATGTTTTGAAATAGGGATATGAAGAATAAAAATCTGGGGTGACATTGCGCATTTCGCTTCGAGTAACTCGAATCGAGAGAAATCAAACTCGTTTCGAGGTGGAGTTGGTATTGCGTATTATTTTCGACACCCCAATTTTATTGCAGTTTATTTTGAGCAAACATTGACTCGAAAATAAATGTCAGATATGTTTTTGGGGCTGGACAACTTTATTTTCATGAAAATTATTTCGGTAATATTATACAATATCGGCTGATAAATTTTGATATTTATCGTTTATCCGACACATTGACATCACACTGACGCCTAATAATACAACGATAAATACTTTATAATATCTAATATTGGAAATATTCCACCATATATCAATAGTGTCTTGCCCCTAGAGATTGATATTTTTCACGTTTATAATAAGATGTGTCCTTAAAATAAAATGTTAATCTTTGAAAGTTTTTCTACGATTCTTCTAGTGACGAAAATGCTTATAGGAATATACAAAGACGTAAACAATAAGATATGAGTGTTAGGCTTACATTAAAATGAAACAAAGTTAGTTATTTCCTGATGCAAAAGAATTTTTTTCATGGTTTCGTCAACATTTCAAGATAAGGCGGGGAGCACTCAAACCTATTTTAAGTACAATATTTCCCTTTAAACTGCACTAGTACAATTCCTGCTTCGTTTAAGTTAGCCCCTACTTTTAATCTACTCGCTAGTGGATCCTACCAAATTAATGTTTATCCGCTCCACAGATGTTTAGTGAAATTATTTATGTTTTAGTCAACAAACTTAGGTACAAACGAACGTCTTCAACCTATCGACCATTTTTCATCACTTTCGAGCTAAAAAATGCTCGATCAAACCGTTACGTAATGCCAGTTTTGCTCGAAGATCAACTGCCGAGCTCGAATCGAAATCGGCAATGTCAAACGTGGTCGAAACGAACAAAAATCAGTCGAAACGAAATGCGCAATGCCACCCCTGTATTTATATTATTGCTGCAAGATGCCAAGCGTATGGAATATTGTGAAATTTTAAGGAGTTTATTCTAACTGAATAGTTTAAAAGGTTGTTTATAAGACTCCATCGTAAGGTTAACGTAGAATTATGACAGTATGTCTTAAGTCAATGTATTTTGTGCAATAGGTTTGTGTATTCCCAAACTCAATGAGGTTAATCAATTTAATGGTGTGAGCGGTGAATTTCATAATGATTCTCTTTCAATTCTTTTTTTATTAATTGAGTGGTAACCTTGAAGAGAAGCGTAGATTTTTGCTTGCCAATTACCGATGACAGGTATAGTTGCCAAATGGCTGGAAGCAAACGCAACACGACAGATCCAGACAAAATTACGGACATGTTATGTCCGGACATGTTCAGCAAATCTGTGCAGTGCTGCCGGTTGGTCCGTCTGCTGTGGAACGCTGCAAACGTCTGCTTAGCCTTTCGGCGCTAAAATCATCTGCTCAGCTGCTCTGTCGGTTGCGCATCAAACCAGTTCCCAGTAAGAGTCAACCGTCCTTTTGCTGCAGTAATCGGTTATAAACAAAGACTTAGTTTCTGCATGCTAGCTTTTATACGTGACTACTTAGAGTTTAACTTCCGGTAGGCGTGTCTTTGTGGATTAGAGCGACAAAACGTTAACCTTCAACAAATCGGTTGCAAAGCCGAATCGTTTGTATTCAAGCGTCGGCTGTGATAGGAAACAAGGTCTTGTTACAGCGTTCGACAAGGCTCTACATTTTTCAATAGTACAAGGTACTATAGTACTACATTTTTCAATAATAGAGGAGTTTCCTCATCAGTGGCTTCTACAGATCACTAAGAAGCGCATTGTCATTTTCATAATTCTGTTGCACAATTTTGGTCATTTTCATCATTCTTGGCTAATTTTGTTACGGTTGCTCATTTGATTGTGCCTTTTCTGTTATTTTTTTTATGCTTGTGAGTGTTGTTGTTGCTCTCATTTTCACTTTTTCTATATTATTTTGGTGTCGTTTTAGATGTGTTTCAAAGTTTCTGTAATTACTGCATTATTCATTACATTTTTATCATTGCTGTTTTTGGAATTTTAAATTTTTCGCGCTTTTTATTCAGCTTCCATCGTCTTTTGACATTTTTTTAACAATTTCTATAATCTTCGTCACCCTTGTTTTTTTTTATTGTATCTGTATTTCTATCAGCTCCAATAATTTGCTCAGTTTCAAACTTTTTCGCACTTTTTTTTGTTAATTCTATTATGTTTGTCATTTTTTCATTTATTTGTGGTGGACATTTTGTCATTTTTCATTTTTTTGGTTTAACCATTTGCTCTGTTCTTTTTATAGTTTTTTTAAAAAATATCAAATAATTTTTATTTTTTGAAATTGATGCCATTCTGTCAAGCAAATAGTTTTTGGATCATTTTTAAATTCATTTGTCATCTGTCTTTTTTCGTGCATCTGATAACTTTAATACTTGACAATTTTAACATGTTTTTAAACATTTTCAACAGTTCAGATATTTTAAAAATTACAGACATTAGTAATATTTGTCCTTTGGTCATATTAAATATATTTGTACTTTCGTCATTTTTATCATGATTTCTACCATTTTTGTTCATCTTTTTTTGTCATCTTAAAAGAAAAGCAAAGCCTTGGTGCTACATTCCGATTCGGAACTCGAACTTCTGTTTATTATACACAGATTCGCAGATAACTGTTGAAATGTATAGAACAATTCCGAGGCTAGCGCTACGATCCTACTGACACTAACAGTCTTTCCCGAACCGAGACTCGAACCTATGACGACTGGCTTGTAGGCCTCGTACCTCGAAACCAACTGGGATCGTCCATCTTTCTTATTTTTTCAAATGTTGGACATTTTTGTGATACTAATGATTTCTGTTCTCACTCATATTTTTGTCATATCTTGTTATGTTTGTCTATTTGCGTCATTTCTGTGCTTTTCAATAAATTTAGTATAACCCTAAAAGTTTTCATCTGTATGGTATTACTTAATTACTTTCTTACCTTTTACTCTCTTATGATTACAGTTTATTGAATTTTTTGTTACAGTCATACCTCTATATAAGGCAACCTCGATATAACGTAACTCGATATAACGTAACTTTTACCTCAATACAACGTAACTTTTTAAGATGTACTGAAATTGAAAATAAATGATACAGCAACTGCTTTTGGGGTATACATTGCTTCAAAAAAATGTTTGTAGTAAGTTTTGAAACCAATGAAACCAATGCGAAAATTGTCCTAAATGGACATAAGAAAGGTTTAAAAATACTAATAGGTGATGGGAAATACATTTTCACGCATCCTTCAGTAACAATTCACAGTTTTGCATCAATTAAAAAATTTTGTTTTGCTTGTTGAAATTTTCTCTAAATGGGCATAAGAAAGGTTTAAAAATACTGATAGGTGATGGGAAATAGTTTTTCATGCATCTTTGAGTAACCTTTTGCATCAATTGAAAAAAATATTTTTTTTGCTTCTGAAAAAAAAAATATGAATGGGCATGAGAAATTTTATTTTTTCTTTATAATTTAATTTGTTTTTGACGTAAAATTAAGTCTTACGGATACATTCTTGTGTATGGGCGCAAACCGAAAACATCGAGAGCGTCACGAAAATTGTCCAATTTCAAATGCTTATAACTCAGTCCGTTATTAATGGATTATCTTCATTATTGCACTTATCTATTAAAAAAATAGTAACGCGTCTTCCAAAATGCGAAAAATGGTCATTACTTGGAGCTAACTATTGAACAATGGAAAAATGTAGAGGCTGGTTTTGAACGTAGATTTCGACAAATCAGAGCTGAACACGAGTCCAAATATCATCCAATATGGGTATTTCTGGAATCGAAATGATGGTCAGAGACTGGGAATTAACTCCAGACGGCAATTCGAAATTCGTAATAGTGATTTCCGGTTACTGTAAAATGGCCAATAAGGACCAAGTACCACTAAAAATGAGTACTTCTGGCAACGAGATGATGCCCAGACACTGAAAACGCCGACACAATTTTGAAACCCATGATTTCAACTTCCAGTTTCTGGAAAACAGTCTTGAATGGTCGAATACTACCCAGTACGGGTATTTCCAGAATCAATATGATACCCAGAGGACGGAAATTGACCCCAGATGTCATTTTGAAACCCAAGAATAATTCCGGATTCCGGACAACGTTCTAAAATGACCAAATCTCACCCAGTATGGGTGTTTCCGTAATCGGGATGACCAAAAAGCGTTTGATTTTTACAATTCGGTTTCTGGTAAACAGCCTCATATGGCTAAATCTCTCCTAATATGAGTGATCCCGGAACCGAGAAGATATCCAGAGGCCATCAATCGATGCTATTTAGAATTTCTCCAGAACTACGTGGTCAATACGAACAAGATTATTTAGGGGTTTTTTGTGGATCTTACCTCAATTAATTCCATACTGTTTATTTTTGACGATTAGGAGGTGCTTTACCGACAACTGTGTTTTAGCAACCTTCAACATTATTTTCACCGCAGTAAAAAAAAGAGAATGTTGAAAGAGAATTATTACTGAAATTTACCGCTGTAGACCATTAAATTGATCAGGGGCGACTCGTGGCTTTTGAACATGCCAGTTCAACTACAAACTTTGAAAATCGCAGTTTGAGGAAGTAATCACAATAATGTCCACGTAATACGCAAGTCATTCTATTTGCTACTATTTGAAAGTGAAACTAAAAACCAGCAAATCCATATATATTTGCGCTTCAAATATATTTTTTGTCTGGCATCTCCGTATGCAATGCACAGGTTGCACCAATGGACGAGCCGCCCCTGAAGCAGATTAACCCAATTGAATATATTCCTCAAACAATTGGAAGAAATATAGTGGCATTGGACAGGCTGACGTAATTCTACGTTAACATTGCGGTCGTATCTCATACACAATCTTTTTTGACGTAGGACTACGGCTTTGTTTTCTATACTAGATTACACTTTGTGAAATTGAAAAACAAACTGGCAAATGTTGCGTCAGATTTCAAACGATTATAGCAAGCGAACGACTTAATGCATCTTAGTCATTTGTATATCGGTGGATAGATAAAATGTGTAACAATTGTTTGATATAATGTTCAACATTGTTGCTTTACTGCTTAATGGTGGAAAAAGGTGAAAAGTTCCAAGGTCAAGCTTTCCCATACATTTGTCTCGTTATTGGCTTGCTTCCCGAGCACAGATAACAATAACATGGACGAAATACATTCCACTGCCTACATATTTTGACTCAACAAAGTGTTTTGGTTTGTTTGTCTTTCTCTAAGCTGCGTGGCCACGCCCTAATGGCAAAAATCTACTCTGAACTCGATACAAAAGACTGCGTGTAGAAAATTCAGCTTCAGTTTTGTTTGTTACACAATAGCGAGTGCAGTGCAGCTGTTAAAGGTACGCGACATTGAGAAACGCGAGCTTCATACGAGTCAACTTCTAGGCACTGCGAAGCATGTTACCTTTATTTTGCATACGGCAGCAACAGTTACCATCGTTCGCCGCAGGATATTTTGCTGGCACAGCTACTGGAGGGCCCAGCGGAGAGCAAACTTTATTATGCGCGGTCAAACAAAATATTCAATGCTGTTGATGGTGCGATTATCAGCGCTCTGTAGAACGAATTTCGTACTGAAGATTATGGAATCGGCTCTTTTCAGAACTATAGATGCTTGAAGATTAGAGTTATGAGAATTTTCGCAACTACTACTAGTGTAAAATTTTCATGTATTCATGCATCGTTAGTTTTACAATAACGACCATCAAAAATAAACGGTAGTGTTGCCTATGAACAGTTTAGCGCAGCATATAATATAAACATTTAGTCCTACGTCACCATTTCATACAGCCCTAGGTATACCTTGTAGTATTTTTAAATTTAGATACATTTATTGTGCCGATTATTTCTACACAGTAAAACTTTTTTTGTGCGATTTTTATTGCTGTACGATATATGAGAAACGAACATTCTGACGAGCCTTTCGGGTTCTTTGATCCTTGATATGCATCACGTAAGTATTGCGTCAGCCAATTACTTTCGAAAGCAAGGGGTTGAACAGTTTTGTATGTTTAAAATATATACGTATAGCAATCAAATGTTCAAAAATGTTCTCATGTGTATTTTTGAAATCAGTTATTGTTATTTCTAACTGAGAACTTTTTCATGCGATTTCTATCCACCTTACAAAAGAACTATTTTTTTAACTATTTGGAGAACATTGTTTTATAGATACTCGGGAAGTTTCAAATGATTTATTTATGCAATTTAGTTTATTCGGCCCCAATCCATCACACAAAACCAGTTTGACTTTTTGAAAAGTTTCATATTTTTGAACGGAGCGGGGGCCTAGTGTGGTTGGTAACGTCTCCGCCAACCACGCTCGACGCCTGGGTTCGAATCCCACCGCCGACATAGGTGTCGATGGTTGTGAGGTGGCGTGATCCACTCACAACCAACCCAACTGGTCTAGATTCAATCCTAGCCGACACCGGGAGATTTTCTGAGGCGAAAAATCTCTGGGATCACGCCTTCCATCGCATGAGGAAGTAAAGCCGTTGACGCCGGTCGTGAGTTAGGGTCCTGGGTGTGGAGTCGCCTCCCTGGGCGTCGGTGATTGGCCACAACAGTGGCGGAAATAGACCGACGGAAAATAAGCGAGAATAAAAAAAAATATTTTTGAACGCTCTGCTCTGGAATCTATAGTGTCTATAGCGAACCGACAAGACAATACAGTACAGAATACAGCTACGTTGTTCTGTAGAATTAAATAAAATGGGTTTATTTTTTTGCAGAGTAAAATTCGTCTGGAGGAAATCTACTAGTAACTCGCTGATATCAGGTTTTGAATTTCAGCTTTTAAATTACAGGAAGCAATCTTTTTTTTTAAATATATTTTAAGCCGATTCAAGCATGAAAAGTTCATTTCAAATCGTGCAGCAATGATTTCGCCAAGCTTATCCAACATGTGTTGTTAATTAACTAACGTTTTCGGATGTAAGTTATGTTAGGTATTAACATAAATTTTCGGATGTAAGTTATGTTAATATTGGATCAATATTGATCCAAACTACAAACGTTGCTTGATACTTTCGATATTACATAATTTACATTGTTTTGATTTATTTTAATAACCTTAAAATAGTTGACACTCAAATGGAGTGAGGATTTATCTTGAAAACAAAACTGACCTTCTGGTAAAAATTGTGAATTGAATATCTGTCGAAGCCTGTAACCAGAGAAATAAGAGTTCTGATCTCCACGAAATATAAACAAGCATAATTCTCACATATTGTTATATAATTAATTTCATCGAATCTATCACCGGGGCTATTGCCCAAAAGCATTCATTTAATTGCGCAGCTTTACGACAAAAGGCTAGTAATTATATTCAAACGGGTACCCTGTTATAGCATGTCACGCGACCGCGCCTCCCAAGGGAACCCTGTATCAAACTCTTCTGCCAATAATTCAGCAATTGTACATATAACCGTTGAGTACTAACAGCAGTGTTGTAGCAGAGCAGCGCCCGGGCATCACCCACTAGCCATAGCTGTGGCAGGCGGTGCGTTTGGGCGGCAAGTGCGTACCGGCCGTAAATCGTAAAGACGCACAGTCATCTTTTCCCATCAACAGCAGCAGCAGCACAAACGGCAACCTTAAGCCTTGGCAACATTTTCGGGTTCATTAGCATCATATCGTTCGTTCGATTCCCCGCTTCTTTGCTACTGTTTGTATGTGCACACAGAAACCACCACCAAAGGGAAGCGAGTAGGGCGATGCGATGGAGTGGCAATGTTCATGCCAGCTAATCTATGTTGAGAGCGAGGAGGGGTGGGTATGGTTTCGCACTTTGTTGGATTAACCCGTGTGCGGTGGTTCATTGAAAACAATTGTATTCTTGATTTGACTGACTCTTTTGTATTTGCTGAACAACATCCGGAAAAGTTTATTGTTTTGATTGACTTGTATCAGAGACTTCTTTAAAATTGAACCGATTTAGTAACAATTTTACAGGAGAGAAGTACCTCCTAATCGTGCAGCAAAAGCCCGCGATTCAAATTGCTTTCCGCTACAGTCGGAATTCTATGACGACTCCATCAAATTTATTACCCTTGCAAATATTGATTCCGAGGCTGCTGCCAGCCCAGCAGCAGTAACTTCCCGCCATGTATAGCTTCATGCATTTAGTTAGTGTGGCGTGCGTTTTTTTCTTCTCCTTTCTCATGATGTTAGCTGAAGCAGAAACACATCGCCATTCGGTATTAGAATCACGTACCGACTCTCGGCTCGTCGAGCGCATATTGAAATGAAAACTCCTCTCCTCACAGGAGGAAATGCCATCGGCGGCCCGAACGGTACAAGCATGGCAAAAAAAACGATTGAAGCTTGCGCAAAAATGACTAGAATTAGAGACGAGTTTTGCGCTGGCTGCACAGCAGAGTGGAACACGATGAAATCAATTTTTACTTTAAATTCTATATTTTTATTTCCTCTGATAAAGGACTTCTA
Organism: Wyeomyia smithii; assembly: GCF_029784165.1. NCBI lineage: Eukaryota > Metazoa > Arthropoda > Insecta > Diptera > Culicidae > Wyeomyia > Wyeomyia smithii. The sequence goes on along the minus strand of NC_073695.1, from coordinate 229,262,568 downwards.
CAAAAAGTACCCTCCGATCGAGAGCTAGACAAGCATGTATTTAACCTGCGGATTTCTCTCAGTGTTTAACCTACTATTTCATGGGGTAAAGCACTGACATTATTTACGTGCAACTTTTCGTATCATTGCTACTGCTGCTAGCAGTAGTCGCGTGTTTGTCGCAAAGTGTACATCTTTTAACCACAGACCCTACCATTCAGCTTCGAAGCTTGAGCGGGTGGCCGTTTGGGGGTCAGTTGGTAGTGCGAAAAGCTCTTCCACAGTCGAATAACTCTAATTTACTCTACCTCACGGGCCCCATCGTCGTATCATCGTCGTCGTCGTCGTCGTCGTCGTCGTTATTGCTTTCATTTAGTGAAGCTTTCGATGTGTAAAACCTTTCGTTTCAAGCCCAGCCAGCCAGTGTGGGTTTAAATACGAACTAGAAGCCTGGAAGGGGTTCATCATTGCTGATGAGGGGTTACTTTTTGTGCTTGAGAAGAGTGTGGCTGTGGATAGTACGAAATAGAGTCGAGTCGAGCGGAGTTGAACTGATGTCTCTGTGGTATCTTGCCTTCGCTTGCTTGCATGTTGTATCGCCTTTCTCTTCCCAAGGGTCATAAGTTGGTGCAATTAGTTTCGTTCGCTCGTGCTGCGCTCGAGAGCAGTTGAGGTTGAAAATGGGCAAATATTTGCATTTGGAACTCGGCAGCTCACAGCGGCGGCGGGTCGATTCCTGGCGAATGTTTACTGTTTTGAGGTTGCCGGTTACAGCTTTGATTCGATCTGGTTCTCGACCTAGTATGTTAAAATCCATTGTTTATTTCTAGGACAACTAGTATTATATAATGACGTAACTTTTGGTGTGCCACGAAGAGCTAGGACTATTGGGCTCTGCAGAAATTGGTCGGGAAAAGAGCAAGTTAGGAAATTTACACTACAAACATTCAACCAACAGATATCAAAAATATAATACAGCCTAATCTCTTTTCATTCTTTGGTCACTTTATATTTTGTATTATGATGGTAATATAGAACTAGAGCTAGCGCCAAACTCCAGACAGTATTGGTTTTGAAAATTTTTGCCCAAACCAGACGAGATAATCAAACATTTATGCGAATTTCCTGACAGTGGAAAACTTTCTAAAATGTTTGTAGAGACGACAGACAGAGATTATCTTTTTATTGCATTTGAAATGAATGAAAATCTTCTTACCGGAGCAATACCAAGTTCATCTAGAAAGCGGTAGAATCAAGAAAAACTTTTGCTTTTTATATGCTATTTGTTATTCAAAAGTTTATCTAAATGAACGTCAATTTTGCTTTCAATATATCCTATCAGTTTCACGACTTAAACACTATCTGTTCAGTTACGATAGTAAATTTACGTTTGAACAAAATCTGCTCTAAAATTATGCGTCAAACTTCAATTCTCCCTCTGGCTGACGTCAACGGTATCCTATGAGCAAAGAAGCTAAAGCAACTTATTGCATCCATTGACCGGAAAAGAATACTGCTAGTGGAATTAGAATAAGGGTGAAATATCAAAATGGGTACCTAATGAAGAATGTTTGCAGGCGAGCGAAGTTTGCAAGTAGAGTGAAGGCAGTAGCGTAGCGTGACCGGGTAACACCCAGGGCGGAAAACTTGGGTGTCACCCGTTTTCCCCTAGGTGTCACCCCACCAGGTTGCAGTGAAATCATTTTGCTATCAAAAATTGTGAGAGTTAGCACGTTCATTTTCAATTGGAATAAATCTACCCATTTTTGAAAAATTTGGAGATTACACGCTTAGGAGCAAATTTATATAGTTTTCGAGGGTTTTATCGTGACCTCCAGTTAGGTAATTGATATTTAATCTCACGGGTATCACACTTTTGAAGGTGACACGTATGAAAATTTTCCACATGGGTGTCGCCCCCAAGAGGATGACACCCGGGGCGGACCGCTCCCAAAACGCTACGCCGGTGAGCGAAGGAGTTATTTGGCTTATTGAAAGTAAGTTATTTGGTCTATTGAAAATAAGAGCAGGTCGTATAAAATATATAAATATTGTAGATACAGATATCAACATAAACTCTAGGAGTGATGTATGACCAAATGGTTAAAATCACTCGCTAATAAACAAATATTAATAATAATAACATAAACACTGATGAACTTTGCTTTCGATAGAGATTTTCATTCAATAAGGCCTACAGAAAAAAAACTAATTAATAAAACATTTGAGCATAATTACAGCAAATGACCTGGAAATACGCAAAAAATTATTCGACTATTCTTAAACACGTTGAAATAGAATTCAAAATTTTGAACTTTAACTTAAAAAAAAATCTGTATTATATTTCTCCATCCAGGGCTTTTCATCAAAACATTTGGAATAATGTCAAGTTGCAACCAAAAATTTATTCAAGGGAAAAGTTCAATTTGTTTTTTTATTTATTGTTAATTTTCAAATTTCCCCAAATCAACCCATTCCCCGCGGGAATATAAACTTTGATATAACAGTTCAACAACTATACTTGAAATATCAAACGATGAAAATATTCTAAGCAGTTAGAGAACAGATTGATCTTGGTCGAACTTCAATAAAAAAAAAAACTAAAAAAAATAAAACAGAGCTTTAAGTTCTATACCTATAAAAATGCAGTCCGGTCTGTCTGTCTGTCTGTCTGATCCATATAGGCTCGGAAACTACCGAACCGATCGACGTGAAAATTTGTATGTAGGGGTTTTAGGGGCCGAGAAAGGTTCCTATAGTGGTTTGAAACCCCTCCCTCTTCTGGAAGGGAGGGGTTCCATACAAATGAAACATAAATTCCTCCACATTTCGAAAACTAACCAAGCAAATAGAACCAAATTTGCTAGGTGGATGTTTTTAGGGGTAACAAATATATCCATAATGGAATGACACCCCTCCCTCTTCTACAAGGGAGGGGTTTCATACAAATGAAACACGAATTTCGCACAGCTCGAGAACCAATCAACCAAATACAACCAAATTTGGTATGTAAATGTTTTTAGAGGTAACAAATATGTCCATAATGGTTTGACTCCCCTCCCTCTTCTGTGAGGGAGGGGTTCCATACAAATGAAACAAAAAATTTCTGCTTACCTCGAGAACTAACCAACTAGATGGAACCAAATTTGGCAGGTGAATGTTTTTAGGGATAACAAATATGTCCATAATGGTTTGACACCCCTCCCTCTTCTATAAGGGAGGGGTCCCATACAAATGATACTCAAATTTCGTACAGCTCGAGAACCAATCAAGCAAATATAACCAAATTTGGCAAGTGAATGTTTTTAGGTGTAACAAACATGTCCATAATGCTTCGACACCCTTCCTTCTTCGGACATATCTCCAAATACCATTTCGAAATCTAAGATGGCGACTTCCGGTTTCTGAAAAACAGCGGCAAAAGACCAAATACCACCCAACATGGGTATTTCCAGAATTGTTATGATGCACTAAAGCCACAAATCGACCTCAGACAACATTTCGAATTGTAAGATGGCGAATTACGGTGTCTGGAAAACAGCCAAAACTGACAAAATACCACCTAATATGGGTGTTTCTTTAACCAGAATAATGCACAGAGGCCAGAAATTGACTCCAAATGACATTTTGAAATTCAAGATGGCGACTTCCGGGTTTTTAAAAACAGCGGCCAAATACCACCCAATTTGGGTATTTCCGGGATTGTTATGACGCACTGAAGCCACAAATCGACCTCAGACAACATTTTGAATTGTGAGATGGTGACTTCCGGTGTCTGGAAAACAGCCGAAAATGACAAAATACCGCCCAATATGAGTGTTTCTTCAACCAGAATAACGCTCAGGGGTCAGAAATTGTCTTCAAATGCCATTTTAATATCCAAGATGGCGACTTACGGTTTCTGAAAAATAGCCTGGAGTGACCAAATACCACCCAATATATGTATCACCGGATCCAGAATGATGCAAGGAGCTAGAAATTGACCTCAGACACCAGTTTGAATTGTAAAATAGCAACTTCTGGGAAACAGCCGAAAATAACCGAATATTACTACATATGGATATTTCCGTAATTAAAATGATATATAGAAGCCAAGCATTGACCCTGGACACCATTTTTAATTCGAAGATGACCACTTTCAGTTTCTGGAAAACAACGAAAGTAACTGAAATGCATTTAATATATTACCCAGAATAAAGGTGATGTACAAAAGCCAAAAGTCGAAGATGTTGTCATTCTGATAAAACCAATAATTTCAAACGATATAAACAAATCGCAAGGAATCAATGAATTTGGAAAAAATTATTAAATTAAACACTAAAATAGGCGGGTCGAAGTTTGCCGGGTTAGCTAGTTTAAATATAAAAATTGGCTTTTACAGCTTTTTGTTTGGCCACCTCACGGTCGATACATATATGGTTTTCTTCATCAATAGAGGAGCCAGAGAGGGAGTGAGAACTTGTAAAACTGTGATTAGTACTGATGACGTAATTTCTGTGAATGTGTACGATGCACGTTTGCATACATCTTTTTCTTGTTATGGGATGCACGTTGCTATGCGCGCACGAAGAGGAGAGAAATATTCTCGCATGGAGAGTGATTCCATATCTGCCGCAAAATCAACAACAAACCACTGATTAAAAGAAATATGTTAGTTTTAATTTTAGATTCAATTTTACCTCGTCGGCAGCGAGGATGAAAAATGTGCCCTTACTTAATAATATACTTTAAAAGTAAGACTCTAGATACACTGGCGCCGTTAAACATTATTTCGTATTGTGCCGTGTAAAATAAATGTTGTATGAAAAAAAATCTGCGCAACACTTTTTTGAGCCTTCAAACTGACCACTTCTTTTCTTCGATATATTGCGCAATCTTTTTGCGTATGAATATAAAATAGAAATATAAGTTTTTGAAATTTAATTAATATCAAACAATGAACCCGAATAAAGAAAGATTTACACTAATTTTGGATCCGAAAAAGTGTCTTTTTAATCTGACAACGAAAAAATCATCATCGTAACTTCATTGCTGAGCGGAAGAAATCATGTGCTTGAAGCTAACCTGGATTCTAGTGTTTATTCCGTTGCTCTTAACAATCGCGAGTGTTCAAAGTACTTGCATTAATTGCTATTTTTAGTGCAACGAAACTTGCGTTACTGTTTAAAAGTGAAACTAAAACGAATCAAATATAAATATAAATTTGCGTTTGAAATATATTTGTTGCCTGGCGTCTCCGTGTGCAATGCACAGGTTGTACCTATGGATGTTAGAATGCATTTTTGGTTGAAAAACGTGTTAGGTTTATTCATTTTATTTTATTTTTTGCAAACGAAAAAAACTTTTACGTGTGATATAACTAAACCTTGTCGAATGCACACAGGGCCAGAAATGAAATCTAGCGGAACGAAAGTTTTAGCGCTTTCAGGGTATACCCAGTCGGTTTCCAATCTACTACAAAGTTTCTTGGTATAGCTAGAACCTGAATTTGAATGCTTAAAATAGTTCGCGATTTAACCGCAAAGCTGACGCTGTAATACCAACTTTTTTCGCTTACACGCTAGAGTTTTGCGGTCTTCGACAAAGTTGTAGATCAATTTTTTTTTATAAAACTTCGCACAAGACACAAAATTTCTCTCTCTTCATAATTCAGAGATCTGCGAGTTTTTCTAAACTTTGTTTGAATTTCACGTTTTTTTGTGACGTACTAGCAAACCATGATCATTTTCTAAAATTATCCATAAAAAATTTATACTCTGAAATTTTGAAATATGGGATTTTTACGTTTTAGTGATATTTCAATTTAAAAGCAACCTTGTAAAGATATGTTCATTGCATGGAATACATGGGTCAGTACTCTGATACTCTATCCAATAGATTGTCAGTCTTCAAAACAAAACATTTTTGCGGTTTTTTAATGTGCTTGAGTTTGATGCTTATATTTCGCAGTTTGACTGTGGAGATGGCGCTTCGACACCAACTTCTTTCTCTTACACGCTGGATCTTTGCAGTTTGCGACAAAGTTGTAGATCATAAAACTTCAAGAATTTATTTAGAATGCGCAAAATATGTATATTTTCAAATGTTGCGTATATTTTCCTCCAGAAATGCAATTTTTATATCCATAATGTATTGCAGACCTTAAGCCGTATGTATGAAAGCGTTTGTTTTATTCGTCCCGTGAAAATCTTACTAAATTAAAAACGAATTACAGTATTGGTTTTATCAAAATTTTAGTGCTTCATAAAACCAGTTTTGTTACTTGGGTATATACTTGTTTATATATGACTAGCTGACCCGGAAAACTTCGTTCCGCTCATTTTTTCTCAATTCCAATAATTTCAAACATTTCTTATTGATTCTGCATACATCCAAAGATTAACCTTGCGATGCATGACGAATCAGCTATTGGATACGGTCAAACTCAAAAGACAAATCGTTTGCAATGTTTTCCCGAAACCGGAAATTATCATTTTAGAATTCAAAATGGTGTCCATTCTATGCATCATTCCGATTACGAAAATACTCATATCGGGTGGTATGTTTTGCAGAAACCGGAAGTCGTCATTTTGGATTTCGAAATGGTATGTGGTGACAATTTCTGGTCTCTGGGCGTCATTCCGGGTTCGGAAAAATTCATTTTGGATGGTATTTGAAACCGTAAGTCACCATCTAACAATTAAAAATGGTGACTGTGGTCGATTTTTTACTTCTTTGTATCATTCTGGTTCCAAAACACTCAAATGAGCTGGAAATTGGTCATTTTGGGCTTGTTTTTTTAAATCGGAAGTCGCCATCTTTGAATTCAAACTAATGTCTGAGGTCGACTTTTAGCTTCTATGCATCATTACGATTCCGGAAATACCCATATTAGGTAGTATTTGAACACTTTTGGATTTCAAAATGGCATGTGTAATCCATTTCTGGCATCTGGGCATTATTCTGATTCCAGAAATACCGATATTCGCTGGTATTGGACCATTCTCAGCCGTTTTTCAGAACCAGAAGTTTTAATCTTGGATTTAAACATAGCGTGAAAATTAAGCAAACATTCCGATTCGAAACTTGACCTTCTGTTTATTAGACACAGACTTCGCAGCCAACTGTTAAGTATACAGGACAATTGCGGGGCTAGCGCTACGACCCTATTGACACTAACAGTCTCTCCCGAGCCGAGACTCGAACCTACGACATCGTACCTCGAGATCAGTTGGGAGGGTCTAAACAAAGCGTCTGTAGTCGATATTTGGCTACTGTACATCATCACGTTCATTTTAGACTGTTTCCTGAAAAATTGGCTGAAATATTTATTTCTTTTGCATGAGGCCATCATAAAAACATTTTTTGCCCTCAAACACTGCCGCATGTCAAATTTAGTTCCATTTGTTCATTAGTTCCCGAGTTAAGCAGCAATTAGTATTTGATTTGTATAGGAGTCCTCCTTTCTAGAAAAGGGAGGGTTGTAGAGCCTTTATAAACATATTTTTTCCCCTAAAACATACATGCCAAATTTGCCAAATTTGGCTCTATTTGCTTGATTGGTTCTCGCTTAATGCAGAAATTTTAGTTTCGTTTGTCTGGACCTCTCCCTTCCAGAGGAGGAAGGGGTGTCGAACCACCATTTAAAAATTTGTTACCTTTTGAAAATTTCCGCATACCAAACTTGGTCTAACTTGCTTCAATAGTTCTTGAGTTATGCAGGAATTCGTGTTTCATTTGTATGGATCCCTCCCATCCAGTGGAGAGAAGAGTATCAAACTGCCACAGAATAATTTCTGTTTCTAAAGACATCCACGCGCCAAATTTGGTTCCATTTGTTTGATTAATTCTCGAGTATTGCAGAAATTTGTGTTTCATTTGCATGAGAGCCCATCCTTCCAGAGGAGGGAGGGGTGTTAAACTACCACAGAAATATTTCTTGCTCCCGAAAACCTTAACGGGCTGAATTTGGTTCCAGGATTCGCCGGAATCCCCCCAATCTGCACGGAAGCTGGCCAGGAACCTTAAAATGAACCGCGGGAGTTGCTCGGTTGGCGCGCAGATGACGAGATTATTTTTTCGGACAAGAAGCTTTCGTTTTGGAGTAAACAGTCAATCGCCAGAATGATCGAGTTTGGAGTGTGAGCCTCCAGCCAGCTCCTGCGGACAAGCTGAACGTTTCCCGGTTCCAAAATAAGACGTCAGTGATGGTTTGGGGAGCCATTTGCAAGAGAGGTAAACTGCCTCTTATTTTTATCGATAAAGGGGTCAAAATCAACGCAGCGTACTACCTGGACACGGTTTTGAATAAAAATGTTCTGCCTCAAGCTGAACTATTGTTTGAAGACGATTACTACTGCTTGCAGCAAGATCCCACACCGCAAAGATTGTTCAGGCGTGGTGTGAGGAAAACTTGACCGATTTCATTTCGAAGAATGAATGGCCTCCGTCGTCCTCGGATCTGAATCCACTGGATTATTTCGTGTGGGGATACATGATGTCGAAGCTGAACGACTATAAAATAACAAATTTGGAGCAATTCAAGTGAGTTATCACGAAAATCTGGGACGAGATGCCGATGAAGCACGTGCGCGCCGCTTGCGACGACTTTCCGAGATGTCTGAAGCTGGCTCGATCAGAGAAAGGTAGTGTAGTTCCGAGATATCGTCTGTGAAGTATCTTTATGAGTTACTGAATAAAGCTATGAAAGCCAGATTCAGATTTTCTTCTTATTCTTTGAAATATTGAGATTTTCCTGTGTGGCCGGACTTTTTTGTCACCCTGTGAAAACAATTCAGGGATTTTTTTCTTTTTTATTTAAAAATTTAGTGCTTATAATTTTCTAGTAAGAATTTTTCTCAGTGTATATTTTTTGTCACAAAGCAACCCCACAACTTGGATTTAGACAGGTTTCCTTTACAACCACAAGTTTCTGAGCTCCAATGCTTCAAATACAGTGTTAAACCAAATATGTGTGCATTTGGCATAGAAATCATCATTCAGAAATGCACCGTTCAGATTAGTTACCAACTCGTCGTCGGAAGCAGCGGCCTCTTGCAAATGAACAACTGATCTACTGATCTGCTTCTGTAACATAATATCATACGCAGTTAAGCTAACAAGATATTAGTCTCCACAACCTGCCTATTCCATTGTTAAAAATAGTTCGTTTCAGAACATGTGATAAGGTTTTTAAGAATGTAAAAAACAATTAAACTAAAATAACTCTCTATGGCTCCGATTGTATCATAAAGACATGTCGCTTGTGAGCTCATAGTTTTTTTTTAAATCCTCTTTCCGCAGAAAGAAAAACGTTTTAAACTCTATAAATTACCAATTAACTCTTATTACTATTTAACTACATACACAGTTGGTACAAACTGTGTTGCATATTAGAGAATGAACTGTTGTCTAACCGTATTTCATCGTTCAAAGTTTATAGTAAATAAACTGTAATCAGAGTTTAGACGTCATACGGCCAAATGAATCAATTCCTGCATCATATTGATATAGCAACAATTGTTAGTTTCCAATTGAATAGTTTTTCATTAAAAAGTAACGGTTGAATACATTCAAATGAGCCAACTTAAAGCGGCCATCAAACGATAATAATCAAAATTACACTAGATTGCTGGTAGCACCAAAGCTCAATATTACTCTTCAAGAAATGATGAGAACTGCTTAACATAGTATGTATGTAGATTAGGCTGTCAAAAAATAACGATGTTGAAAAAGTCAAGGTGCCCATACCTAAATTGGAAGATAATGTTATTTATAGTATTTTTGTAGGACATTTTCACTTTCTAAAATTTTTTTTTCAGTTTTCCCAAACGTGATTAATAAAAAAAAGACTTTTTAAGCTACGAAACCACTCTTTTGCACTTTTCGTTTTTGGCTCACAGAGCCCATGAAACATCGCAAAAAGGTGAAATTTTCCCATAATTTTCAAACAAAAAACCCTTTAAAATACATACAAAAAGTCAGGAACTGAAATTTTTACTATAAAACTGGATTCATGACGAAAATTTACATAAAAATAATCCTTGATAGTTTGTCGGGGGGCTGCGATAAGGACATTTTTGCATATGATGGAAAAATAATCTGGACTGGACTTTTACACCAACGATTTTTTTTTTGAGACACCCTAATGTAGATTGCTTTCGAATGGTTTTATAGCAATTTCATTGTTATTCTGCGCTGAAAGCTGTAGATCATCTGACTTTACAGTAAATTTATAGCAATGACTCGAAGGTGCTGAGACGCTCTTAAATTAATTAGAAGTTTTAATAAAAACATGGTTGAAAAAGTGCTTGGGCTAGTTGCTTGGTATGTTAGTGGCCACTTCTGTATTGTTCGTAGCCATGTTAAGTTATTAGGTAATTCAAGACAACATAATTACCGTTTGTGAATCATGTTTGAATTTTAATCAACATGAATTTGAATTAAACTTCTTTGACAGTCTTGAGTAATGGAATATTTTTTTTCATCTAACAATGGAATAGTTATTATTATGTATTTTTATATCGAACAAGTAACTTTGTCTATAGATGAAGGAAAAAAAGGAACTTTGTCCAGCAGAATTGATTCTATATTAGATTGCAAAGCTTCAATGGTAAAGTGCAAGACGGAGGGATTCATCCACCAGCCGTAGTTTTAAAAATATTAAGTACACATTCTTATTACCTTTAGAGTGGCGAAAGTCTGACGCAATCATCGCAATTGAATTGACTCGTTATAAACTTCACCAGCTTCGAAAATAAAACTGCACCGGGATACGTTTGACATTTGACGGTGTCGCGTGACCACAATCGCGATGAACTTGACGTTCCACATTTTGCCTAGTCAGCGCTTTTGTGTCACCCTGTTCGCCCGTACGGACCCCGCGAGCCAAGCGATCCACAGCTAGAGGGGATGCTAACAGTGGCACAGCACTGCGAGTCAAGGAGGGTGTAATGTTCAATTACCTTAATGAAATTTCCGTCTGGAGGGAGAAGTATAGTTTCATAACTATAATAAAACAAAACTTTTTTTTGGCAATTCGGTGAATTAAACTTTGAATCTACCCGCTAGTATTTTGCTGTAGATTAGGTGTGTCCTTCCGAGAAGGAAAACACACCAACTGGTTGTTCACGAGGACGCAATAGTCTATCGATTATTTTCGTCCGAATGATAGTATTAACTAGACTCGCTCCGTTCCGAGCCAGGCAGTCTGAAACGATACACACCTTGCGAACTTGAAATTTAAAAGCGGCAGTTCCCTTCGCGGAATATTTTTAGCAAAGGAACACGGTGGTGTTTTTATGTGTCGCAATGACAGACCAAGTTTGAAACCCCTTGTTTAACTAATGAACGCACGCAACAGTGGAGCACAACTGGCGCAACTGTAGAAAAGTTCAATGACACTTTTCATGCCATTCATCACCTGGCCGTCTTTGGCCCAAGAGGTCCAAAAATTATCATTTGTCAAGCTCCACACACAGGAAAATAATTTAACACTCAAATCATCAGCGAAAGAACTAGTTTTGTATCTTGTGCGGTGGTGGCCTCTGGTTCGGGTTTACGCGAGCACGCGAGAGAACACGGAATCTGCGAAATGGATCATCAAATCAACGCGCGCCACACAGGTGTGCATGTTACGGTACACCTGGTGTTTCCTGTCCTCTCCCAAGTAATCGCTCGATGCCATGAAAATCGCTTAGCGGGTGTATTTTCGGATCTTACATCTTGCGCGGCCGAAAACACAATGCTAGTAAGAAGATCGTAAAAGAAGCAGCGGTCAACTGGAACTGGTTTGGAAGTCGTCGGGCGAGTAAAGAGAAGAAGCGATTTTCTTGTGGGACATCAACATCGCTACGATTGGATTTTAGTTACTATTGTCCAGTGCCGTAAAACTCTGTCAACTGTCAATTTCTCAGTTCAGCTTGCGCATAGTTACTGGTGGCGTGTTGTTCGTTTGGAGGCAGCCACGTAACTGAACGCTTCGCACGGTTTCACAACCGAACAGCAGAATGGCCTGTACTTCTAAACCTCATCGCCCTCGGTCTGTATGTATTATGAGTACGCGGTTGTTGCTTCACATTTGATTTCCTTCTTCTCTCACAACCACTGCCCGAGCCGTTTTCCACTCAATTACGACAACGACGGCGGCGCTAGGCTAGGCTGGGCTGACATTCACCCTCGGTTGCATGTTTGTATTAAGGTAAAGCTGTTACGCTGTTGCTGACACTAGCAAAAATCCCGGCTGCTCGCGTTTGGCCGACGGAGAAGCCTAAGTTTGGCCACAGCACCAACGGTGGGAAAAGATTACAGTCTTCAATGGAAGTTTTCTTTCCGTGACAGGGGTGGGTTTGGCGTTGCGTCTAAAAATATTTGGTATACTTTCCTATATTGGAAATTAGTTCATGATGATTATTGATTCGATCGAGCTGTGGATGCAAATTTTTTAAACCACTCCAAACTGCCAAGAACTGCTGCTCCTTGGAGCTGACTCACCGTGTCAGCCAGCAGCACGCAAAGAACAATTGACGGGTCAGATTTTATTTTTAAAACCCAGAAGTAAAATAGTCGGAAATATTTCGCCTTCTATCACTCCTGCTAGCACAGAAATAGCTCTCCACGCAAGACACAAATTAATAATGGCTATTCTCGGTACAGAGCAATTTCCGTCGACTTTCCCCCTGCCGGAGCAGGGGCCACAGCCACAGTTTTGTTTGCTCCTTCGTTTCCTCAATTGACGTCATCGCGCGTCACAGCGGCAGCGTCGGATCCGATCCAACGATGGGACTGCTTTTTGCTTGCCAGAGTTCGAAGAGAAGAGGTTCAAATAATCGCAATTTCGAATCTCCGATATTTGATTACTGTTATGGTGCTGAAACAGATTGTACTATGCTATCTTTCTTGCAATTGGCAAATGTTATGGAGGCAAGTGTAATAATCGAAATTAGAAGAGAAATGTTCACAAAGACTCAACCGTTACTTTAATAACCAACATTCTAAGGCGTAGACCTGCAATGAACCACATATCGTTCGACATTGCTAAAATAATATATAAAGCACAAAAATTTATTCGCTATTTTTTTTTCAGTTCAAAACTACTGACTGTTTGATAACATGAAGATGATAATTTGAATGGGGTTCTTCTATTTTATCATTATCCTACGGTGAAGCATAAAAAATTGAAAACCAAATTAAAAATATTGGACACTATATATTGTAAATAAAGCAATAAAAAAAATCGAAATGAAAAAATACCAAACTGTACTTTAAATAACAATAACTTTGCGAAAATCATGATACGAACCATATTTTGCTTTTTTTATAGATTTGTTACCCGAGGACCTTATCGTTTGACATTTCATAGAAGCATAATTTTTCGGAGATAGAATTTTTCATCTTCAATGCCCACCATGACCACCTCCTCCACTGAAAAAGGCATTCTCAATGCAAAAATATCAAACGATAGGGAATCCTGGATCTCAAACCCACCAAAATGGTTCTTATCATGATTTTCGCATGGTTGTTGTTATTTAAAGTACAGGTTGGTAATAAACGGCTTAAAAGTTACGAATTTTTGAAAATTGCACATTTTAGAAAGTGTGACTCTCCCAGCTAGTCTTGAGGTACGATGCTGGCCTAAAAAGGCAGTCGTAGTAGGTTCGAGTCTCGGCTCGGGAGAGACTGTTAGTGTCAATTGTCCTGTACACTTAACAGTTGGCTGCGAAGTCTGTGTATAATAAACAGAAGGTCGAGCTCCGATACGGAATGTAGCACCAAGGTTTGCTTTACTTTTTAGAAAGGTGTTATTTTGGGCCACCTAATTTCAGGAAGTGTCCCCAAGGGCCAAACCAAAAAAACACGGGACTTAAATTTTTCAATTAAGATCAACTACAGCGTTTTTGAGCGAATGGAAAAGAAAAATCAGTTAGGAATTTTTAATATGGGTTTGCTGTGTACAAATTTATTAGAAATATGTATAAAAAGATGAAAGTACAAAAACATAGTAATACAAATCTTTGAATATGTAAGAATATAAAACGGGAACAAAATAAAAAAATGCGGAGTTATGAAATTTTAAAATTATAAACATATGAAAATGCAGCTCTGTCTGTCTGATCCATATAGACTTGAAAACTAATGAACCAAAAGGAGTGAAATTTTGTATATAGGAGTTTTAGGGGTGGAAAAGGTGACTAAGATAGTTCGAGACCACTCCCTATTTTGGAAGGGAGATGTGCCATACAAATGAAACAAAAATTTCTGGACAGCTCGAGAACTAGTCAAGTAAATGAAACCAAATTTGGCATTTGAAGTTTTTGAAAGCAAATAATATTTTTATAGTGAGTTGACACTCCTCTCTTTCCCCGAAGAGAGGCGTTCCATACACGTGAAACACATATTTCTGGAGAACTATGCAAGCAAATGGAACCAAATTTGGCATGTGGTAGTTTTTGAGAGCAAGAAATATTTTCATGGTGGTTCGACACCCCTCTCTCTTTTGAAAGAGAGGGCTCTTCTCTTATACAAATCAAACACAAATTTCTGCATTACTCGGGAAAAAAATCAAAAATTAAAATGTAGAGGTTTGTGATAGTGAGAAGTATGTCTATGATGGTTGGACACACCTTCATATTCTAGAGGAGTAAGGGGAGCGGGAGTCTTCCATACAAATTGAAATATCTGTAATTCAACAATTTTTTCAGGATTCCAATTTTTGATCGAAATGTTGCACAGTAACCAAAAATCTACTCCAGACGACATTTTCAAATTTAAGATGTAAGCTTCCGGTTTCTAAGAAACAGCCGAACATGACCGAATACCACTCAATATGGGCATTTTCGGAACCAGAATGACGTTCATTAAAAATTCATTTTAAATTTGACTTCACATGTCATTTTAAAATCCGTAATAGCGACTTTCGGTTTTTCGAATACCAGCCGAAAGTGACCAAATTCCGGAACCAGAATGAGGCACAGAATCCAAAAATGGAACCTCAGACACCATTTTAAATTTTAAGATGACCACTTTCGGTTGCTGGAAAAAATCAGAATATGACTGAATACCTCTCTATATGAGTATTTCCAGAATTAAATTGATGCTCAGAGACCAGAAATTGAATCCACATGTCATTTTTAAATTCAAGATGAAGACTTACGGCTTCTGGAAAACAGCTGAAAATGACCGAATACCACCCAATATGAGTATTTCTAGAATTGAAATGATGTACAGATGAGGGTGCACTCATTCCGATAAAACCAATCTTTTCAAACGATTTGTCTTTTGAGTTGGATCGTGTCCAATATCCCATTCGCCAGGCATTTGCAAAATGCAAATGTTTGAAATCATTTAAATGAAAAAAAATTGGATACGAAGTTTGCCGGGTCAGCTAGTAAAATTATAAAAGTAGAAGTGATGTTTTAAATTAATCATTAAATCGTTTCACCATTAAATCAATGATTCAACAAATTATTAAATAATTAAATTGTTAAAGGTCATAATAAATCATAAAATTTTCATCTCCACCTGGGGTACGCTTACTCCTAGGGATACAGGGATCAAGGGATACGCCGAATCAAGGGTGACTCGTCCGTAGGTGCAGCCTGTGCATTGCACACGGGGACGCCAGGCAAAAAATGAATGTTAAAACTAAATTTATATTTATATTTCATTATTTTTGAGTGTTATTTCTAAATAGTAATAAAAAAATAGCTTGCGTTTTTTCGCGGACATGATTGTGATCACTTCCCTAAACTGTGAAATAATAGTTGAACGAGTAAGTTTGATAGTCACGAGTCGCCCCTGCGCCGAAAAAAAAATCAATAATTATAGACAAAGCTGTGTTTTATAATACTTTCAAAACATAATAGCTCCCTCCTGCTCTGTGAGAACAACTGTTACATTTAGTTTTACAATGTTTTTACACAATATTTGGAATAAATATGTTCAAAAACACTTTTGTTTAAATAGAGAGTATTACTCACTTTATTGCAGAATACTTGAGTTAAAAATCGGGAGATACAATTGGTTTGAAAAAATCGCCAATGGATACGTGGACAGAAAAATTATAGAATGGAAAACTGAAAAAGTACTGAACCAACAAATTTTTCTTTGTACATAAATTTTATATACTATTTTTTTCCAATTTATCTTTCGCTTAGTAGCTTTTCGTTTACTTATTATTATTATTTTATTTTTGCTATGTGAAATCACAAAATTTTGCTATGTGAAATCAATTTTTTAAACAGATCATTTTTAGTGCATTTATTATACTTCATTTGATGATAATTGAATTGTTATGTGTAATTGTTATTTTTCCATTTCATCATCTTGTTAATATTTCCATGTTATATTTAATCTTTCTCTCGCTCAATTTTATATCCTATTTACAGTAATTTCTCATTTAGCGGTTCTCTGTAGTCTCATTTTTTTATTTTAGTTTTTTTATTATTTTTTTTTTTTTGTTCGAAAGATTATTTGTTTTGCCTTTTTAATTTATTGCTTTTGTTGTTTATCTTATGCGTTCCAATTTAACATAAATTATTATTTGGCTATTTCCTACTTTCATATTCTTATTTCCCATAGTTCGTTTTATTCGTTATTTCCCTTTCAATTTTTTTTGGCTTTTATTATCCTTTATTATTTTATTTCTTTTCTCTATTTTTTCGACTTTTTCTCGGCTTACTATTGCTATGCATGCTTTGATTTACTTGCACATTTCTATATTTATTTACCCTAGTTTGAGTTGTTTCTCTGATGTAAATGTTGTTCTTAAGTTAGTGCTTTTATTTATTATTTTTTTAATTGCAATTTATATGTTTTTTAATTTATAATTTTTCAATTTATCTACCTTGTCATTCTTACTTTTTCATCCTATTATGTGTTTGTGATGCTTTACCATTTATAGTGCCCCCTAGTGGTTTAGTCGGGGGGAGGGGGGTTCGTGGATAAATGGTGCGGAGCCTCAAAGCGGTCAAAGTTTCACTTTTTTAACCGAAAAAAAACTGAATTTATCGACGTCGATGTTTTTTAAAGCCAAACATTCTAAAAAATGCATGAAATTACGAAATCTGGTATAGTCGCAAACAAATGCTTTTGGAAAAAAAATCGACAAACTGAAAGCTCAAGTCCCAGAAATTCGATTTAAAAAAAGGCGACACAACACCAGATCTCGATGATTTGTGCATTTATAGAACGTTTGGCACAAAAAAATTGAATATTTGGATATCAAAAATTCCATGCTGTTTTTCATTTGTCGAAAAATGAAACTTCAACCACTATGAGATACAACTTCTTAAATACCTAAGGTTTTTTTAAGACTTTCGCCAGGGACACATAATACATAAGTTTACGTGTGTGCGGAAAAACAATATGATTTTACTAAACAAAGCCGTAAACTACTGAAAAATAAACCGAAGAGAAACAATTCTCTTCTTTGGCTCTACCCCCAGTCCTTTTATAGCTTTTTATGTCATGACTTTGTCTTTGTTACTTGTAGTGACCGAGACAGATAAACCTTTTGTTGCCTGCTAATTTCGCTGCTTTATGCCGTCGCTGCTTCACATGGGAAATATGGTGTTAAGTATCAGTACTTTATTCCAGCGAAGGAACACATGTTTTGTTTACTTTTTGTTTATTTATACAGTATGTGCGTTGCACGGTTAGCGGCATCGCTAATGGTAACAGGAAAACACTTTATCTTTCCTATTCTCTCTCTTCAATATTCGCCCGCACTCATATCTCTACTACACATAACCTGTTTTGAGAGTGAAATGAAAAAAGGTAAAATTTGCTAAAAAAGGATAAAATTCAACCAGTAACCAGTTTGATTGATTGGTATAATGTCTCCTGGAATGTTATTCCTTCCAGAAAAAAATACATCGTAAAACAAAACAAAAAAAAACAAATACAAAAATATTATTATAAATTAATTGTTGCAAAAAAAAAACCTTATAGCTTCCGGAAGTCTTAAATTACTGTTCATAACTTTACCGAAGATATCATACCAATCAAACAGCCCGTCCGTCACAAACAATTAAAACTCGAACAATTAAAACACAAGCCCTTTTCAAGTCTACTAATAGCACAAAATTACATCTGTATTCCATAAGAACATCTGTGTAAAGTTTCAACTGGATCAATAATGGTCGAATAAAATGGTATCCTCCTCAGAGAATCATATCTTCCACTGCGAAAACAACTGCTCTCACACTGTAGGATAAAGCGACGCACTTTCTTGAAGAGACCAACGAATCGTCTAAATCTGAGGAGCTCGCCAAAATAAACACCGCTGTGGAATCTACACAACAGAGCTCACTGCAGTGCTTTTAACTGGGTGTCTTTTGAGCATATATCAAATAATGGGGAGCATCTAGGTAGGAAAGTGGATTGCGTTGTTTGCTTTGCAAGTTTGGTGCAAAAAATTGCAGTACACAGTGCTCATGCCGGGCAAAAAAAGGCGGTGAATAATCCAGGGAGACGAAAAAGTTTTCGAAACCAAATTCCCTGATTATCCCTGAATTATAACATTTATTTCCCTGATATTTTCCAGCATTCGGCGAAAAAAAGTGCAACGTAGATTAACACAATTCTAAAATCGTAGCGAAAAAAGGATTCAGTCGGATATGAAACCTAATCGTAGAGGTCGCGAATTAGCCTTTCACGCTGAAGAAATAGTTTTTGATCTAGAGTCTTTTAAAAAATAATCGCGTTTCGGTTGAAAACTTTTCCCTGAATGTTCCACTGTTTTTTTTTAAATTATTCTGCATTTTTTTGTTTTTACTGCGTCTCACAAACTTCTTTCAAAGTTGTGTATTTGTTTACAAAATTTTACAAATCTACAACAAGAACATTGGTTACTGTTTGCGAATTGTATTCAATATTCGTGTATTTCCACTGTTTTATTTAAGATCCAATAATTTCTTCGCTTTTTTCTGAAGGATCGTTCAAAAATTTATCATGGTCACATTTTCATTTAGATTTTTGGCTGAGTTGTCCCATTCATCACATTCACATATTTTATATTTTTGCATAACTTTGGCCAGTGGAATGTTCATGTATCAGAAAAATATAAAATCAGAACCATTTAAAATATATTGGTCCTGTAAGTGATCGAAAAACTGAATTTAAGTTTTTAGGAAAGCTAAGTTTTAAATTGGGTCAAAATTTCATTCAAAATCACAGAATCTGAACTCGCAATAATAAATAAAAACCAAAACGATATAGCGAAGATTGAGAGAAAGTTTTCTCGCTCGCCTTTCTTCAAATTTTGAATAATGGCAAAATGAGACAACAAGTTTTTACCATGCCTAAAAATACTGCAAGATCCAGAAATGTTAACAGCTATTTCACCGGCAAAGATACAGGGTCAAAATAAGTAGGATAGGCAAAATTTTGATGAAATTTGAAATGCTATAGCTTTGCTAAACGTTATTCGATTTTAATAATTCGAACAGCATTGAACGGGAAAATTTTTGAAGTTTCATTTTCTGACACCAGATCTGGCCTAGGTCACCGGATATAGGAAATATTCCTGAGTTCCGATAGGCATGTCAAACCTGCTAATTTTTGGATGGATTTGGTAATGGGTTACCTGATAAAAATGCTCATTTGCATCATTGGCATAGATGACAAAATCATTTCTGAAGCGAATGGTACATCAAGATCCGGAATCGGCCAAGAACTCATCGAGAAATGGCTATTTTTCATCCGGAAGTCCTCAGAGGAACCTTTAGTAGGGGACATTTACGTTTTTGCACCAACTATAGCGTGTTACACCTCTATCTTCAGGATTTTTTATCAGGAATCATTTGAAAGACAGATATATGAATATAGGCTGCATTGGCCACTTCCGGAACGACCTGGAGGCCCCGAAGGAACCCGTAGTGGGAGAATTCACATTTCTGCATCAAAATATAGCATGCGACACCTCTATCTTCAGGATTTTTCATCAGGAATCATCCAAAAGACATATTTTTTTAAATACAGATTACGTTGGCCACTCCCGAAACGATCCAGTTTCCCCGGAGGAACCCGAAATTGGGACATTTACATTTTTGAATCAAATAAAGCGTGCGACACTTCTACCTTCAAGACTTTTCATCAGGAACCACCAAGAAGACATATTTTTGAATACAGATTACGTTGGCCACTCCCGGGATGATCCGGATACCCCGTAGGAATCCGGAAATGGGGACATTTACTTTATTGCATCAAATAAAGCGTGCGACACTTCTATCTTCAGGATTTTTCATCAGGAATCATACAAAAAAAATATTTCCAAATATAGGCTGCATTGGCCACTTCCGGAACAACCTGGATGCCCCGAAGGAACCCGTAGTGGGAGAATTTACATTTCTGCATCAAAATATAGCATGCGACACCTCTATCTTCAGGATTTTTCATCAGGAATCATCCAAAAGACATGTTTTTTAAATACAGATTACGTTGGCCACTCTCGGAACGATTCAGATGCCCCGGAGGAACCCGGAATGGGGACATTTACATTTCTGCATCAAATAAAGCGTGCGACAGCTCTATCTTCAGAATTTTTCATCAGGAATCTTAAAAAAGACATATTTTTGAATTCAGACTGCATTGGCCACCACCGGCACAATCTAAATACCCCGGAGGAACCCTGATGAGAAATGTTGAAAAATCTTGCAGCTCTATGCGCACGCTTTATTTGATGCAGAAATGTAAATGTCCCCATTCCGAATTGCTCCGGGCATCCGGATCTTCCTCCGGGGCATCCAGGTTAGTCCGGAAGTGGCCAATGCAGCCTATATTAGGAAATATTTTTTTTGTAAGATTCCTGATGAAAAATCCTTAAGATAGAAGTGTCGCACGCTTTATTTGATGCAATACAGTAAATGTCCCCATTTCCGGGTTCCTACGTGGTATCCGGATCATCCCGGGAGTGGCCAACGTAATCTGTATTCAAAAATATGTCTTCTTGATGGTTCCTGATGAAAAGTCTTGAAGGTAGAAACGTCGCACGCTTTATTTGATGCAAAAATGTAAATGTCCCAATTCCGGGTTCCTCCGGGAATCTGGATCGCTCCGGGAGTGGCCAACGTAATCTGTATTTAAAAAAATATGTCTTTTGGATGATTCCTGATGAAAAATCCTGAAGATAGAGGTGTCGCATGCTATATTTTGATGCAGAAATATGAATTCTCCCACTACGGGTTCCTTCGGGGCCTCCAGGTCGTTCCGGAAGTGGCCAATGCAGCCTATATTCAGATTTATGTCTTTTAAAAGATTCCTGATAAAAAATCCTGAAGATAGAGGTGTAACACGCTATGTTTGGTGCAAAAACGTAGATGTCCCCTACTAAAGGTTCCTCTGAGGACTTCCGGATGAAAAATAGCCATTTCTCGATGAGTTCTTGGCCGATTCCGGATCTTGATGAACCATTCGCTTCAGAAATGATTTTGTCATCTATGTCAATGATGCAAATCAGCATTTTTATCAGGTAACCCATTACCAAATCCATCCAAAAATTAACAGGTTTGACATCCCTACCGGAACTCAGGAATATTTCCTATATCCGGTGACCTAGGCCAGATCTGGGGTCAGAAAATGAAACTTCAAAAGTTTTCCAGTTCAATGGTGTTCGAATTAATAAAATCGAATAACGTTTAGCAAAGCTATAGCATTTCAAATTTCATCAAAATTTTGCCTATCCTACTTATTTTGACTATCCCCTGTAAATATAGAACCATTCGAATTACTCGTTACGTTACCGTCATATCTCGAGCAGCAATCGATGCGACATTGCGACAGCATTCAAGAAGGCTTCCAATGAAAAGTTTGTGAATATGATTATCGTTGTTGCTAAATCTATGCACGGCATTGTCGCGTCTGTACAGAAGTTGTCTGCTGGCTTACTTAATAGGACCTTCTGGACTGCATAAAATAGCAATAATGTATCTCGACCTGGTTTTAAGCAAGCCATGTACTTCAAAAATCGATTTTCGTGAATTACTTCGTTGGAAACACTTCGACGAAAAGAAATTAACAAAGCGGATTAAAATATTTTGCCAAAGTGAACGTGAAAAATAACAATTCTCCCTCAACAAATTGTCTGACATTCCGGTGCTGTCAGTCGGTCGCCGGTGCAAAAGAATCAGCGAAGAAGTCTATCGAAGGAACGTCTCTTATCAGCAGCAGAAATCGTTTTTAATTTCGTAGAATAATAAACCACCGGTGGTTCTTTGAAATCAATCCGATGATGGACAAGCACCCATAAATAATCGGACCAGTTGGGAGGTGGTGGTTATTTTCGGTCCCCGGACCGAAGCTAACACATTTAATCAAATAAAAATTAACGTTGCGCGGCGACAAAACGATCGGCTGGAATTCCCTACCGGATGACAGCTGATAAGCGCGACATTGAATTCCGCTCGCAGTAATGAACACACAGCGGGGAACGCAGTGTTGCCAAGCAAACGTCTCTTATCTCTCTAAGTGTGTAATGAATGAAGTGAACGGCTGTGGAATCGAGGTTAAACGGTGCTCTGTACTAACGGATTCGAGCGCTTTGGCAACACTGAGCAGACAGAAAATTCCGTCGTTGACATATTTCAAGGTTGTTTTGTTTACGGAAATGTGGCCGTTACAATTGTTTCATCGATAGTTTGAGATTTAATGATAGAGGTAAATTTTGTGCTACTCACCACATGAACACTGCTCTGCAGATTTCCGGCAATCGTCGTTTGGGACGGTTGCTGCTGTTGCTGCTGCTGCTGCTGCGGTGGTAAATCAGTCTGCTTTTTCTCGGCCTTTTTGAGGGCTCGCTTATTCTTCGCTTCGAGGAACTTTTTCTGCAAGGCTGTGGTTTCGTTAGCCTGTTGTTCGCACACTCCACTGAATGCTTGCTCGAACCGGGGCGTACAGTCGATCTGCCGCCGCCGGTAGGTTTCGATCCGACGCTTGAGCCTATCAAATACTGCCTGGCGACGCTCTCCTTGTTGTTGTTGCTGCTGATGCTGTTGTTGTTGCTGCTGCTGTTGCAGGTGGAGTTGCTGCTGTTGCCGTTGTAAATGTTGGCTGTTAATAAGCTGCATTTGCTGCTGCTGCTGCAGAGTCAATTGTTGATTTTGCTGCAGGTGGTGCTGTTGCTGTTGTTGTTGCTGCTGTTGTTGTTGCTGTTGCTGCAGATGAAGACTGTTCAGGTGATTTGCCTGATTAGCGCCCGGAAATACTGGGAGACCTCCCGCATCCATACAGAATTTCAACTGGAACTTGTGGTAGCACGCTGGCGAGCGCGTGTTCCACAAATTGTACGCTGGTCAGTCCCCAATTTTTTGCTGCTACTTCTCCCTCGAGCCTCACTGGAAACCGTCTGCGGCCTGATCTGGACACTACACTACACTAAACTACAGCTCTTGCACGCGGATTTGCTCACTGGTTTTGGGTTTTTTCTTCTCACTTCTAACGTTCTCAGAAATAGCGACCTCTTTGCAGTCTTCGGTTAACTGTAGCACTGTCGACAGGATTATTTACTCTAGGCCGAAACCTAGTGCTGTGCTGCATTGCCATGTCCACCCTAGCCAACCCGCATAGAATCACATGTTCGTCACTCATCGGGATCGGCTGTCGTTCGGAGGCGCTTTCATCTAGCGATCCTGGTTGCGCACTTGCATGAAGTCAATCTAAAAGTGAAACGAAACAAATGAAGGAAAACATTTAATCACATTATCCACGCTGTCGCAGGATGGAAACTCTAATGACTAAAAATGAATGGTGGGTAACTAGAATTGGTGAGTAATGACAGTTTGTACGTCAGCAGTTGTATGCAGCACTTCCGGTATCTTTCCGCTCCCAGCAAACAAATGACGGCAAGCTTTGAGTGACATCGGGACTCCTCCGAGAGGTGATACAACGTAAAGGTGATTTATATGTAAAGTGTCGATGGATTCAGTGAAGGGAGACTGATAAAGGCAGGTACTAATTAACCGGAGTAAACTAGCATTGATATAATAGTCGGTTTTAATTTTGAGGTCCCATTTCCATTCGAGTACAATACTATATCCGGGAATCTAACCGTAAGCTTGAGTTACCTTCCCTCTTAGCAAGACAAAATCCAATTATAATGAATAGAGCATATCTTTATTATACCGTTAAATTGCTTCAGTTTTTGGCTACTGCCATTATCATATTTATTCATGTAGATTAAAAATAATCTATAAAGTTTAAAGGTTACGCAGTGAACCCATTGACAAGCATACATGACACTTTCTCTAGGAATTTGCATAGTTTTTTTAAACTTAAGAATTGTTAAATTTTTTAAATTTTATCAGGATATTAAAACATTAAAAAGAAAGTTTAGACGTTCTGTTAAATCCGAAAACCGCAAAAAACTGTAGTCTTAGAAAGCCACGTAAATTCGAGAATTTGTGTAAAAAGATTCCTTTGTAAAAATATTTCGGCTGTTCAGGCTATTGACGCATTTTTGCGTTTTTCGACTAATTTTATTACCTCTATTTAGTATGACAAAGGTAAAACATTAACGATGACTCATTGGACGCCTTTCCGATGTCATCATTGGAATTCTTCGGCAGAGCATTTATTTGCACAAACGCGAGAAACTCGATACCCCCCGATCGTTGCCTGGGGTACGAAACGGTACGGGAACCCAATCCAGCTATACCAACCAACAACAACCGATCCTCCTACATCATTAAATCCGACGAAGACCTCGGCTACGACATCGCAGCACCGAATTGTTGTTTTGCCACGTCAGCGCCATTCCAACATCCTTGCTGCACCACCGATGGTAATACTGCGGAGTTCAACGGCGCAGATTGCGAACGTCAGATTGTATTCGCAAGGGGTTTGCGATTATAGATATTGGTCGTGTTTCGTTTTGACGATCGGAAAGCAAAACGTTAGCATGAGCTCCAATCCAGTTCCTAAGTCTCGACTGTAGAATTACGCACGCGAGAACGCTATCGGAACGAAAAATTTGCAAGTTACTGACCACCTAAATAATCCTGGTGAGACCATAATTTTGCCGGTCGAAGGAAATAAAAAGACCCGATCCAGTATTATACAGTCATCATTAGCAAAACACAAGCACTATCACCACCACTCTCGGTACCGTCAAGCTCCCTCTATATGATTCCGCGTGAAGTAGGTGCGTTAATGGCACAGCTCCAGACCTGCTCTACCCAAACTAACAGAATCATACCGTGCACAGACAGTCACGAGTTCAGCACTGCTCGGGTACGGATGGTGTGCATTTTTTGGACCCCACTTTGCACAATGCTTTGCAAACGCGAGTGCATCTTCTCGGGCCACGCGAATCCAACTGTGTGGTGACACTATATCATGTAAAGGAGGGGGAATAGGGGATAGCGGGCACGTCGACGTGCGGAATGACATTGCCTACATGACGACAATTATCAATTTGCTTTAATTGTGACTTCCCTTTGCGAAAGGGAGAGTTTTTTTTTGTTCTCTCCACCTCTTAACGGGAGACGCGTACAACTTTGCTGAATCGTTTCTGACAAACTGTGAGGCTGAATAACACCTACGATTACAAGGTACTTGTTTGAGGTACAAGTTATGTGAGGTTATCTTCGGTGACAGTGGCTTGGGTACATCGTTTCGTCTTTCAGATATAGACCGCTCTCGGTTTACTAGTTAAAGTTGCAAGGACTATGGCGAAACCATTTGTCGCTATAATTCATTGATGCAATGCTGTTCTGGCAAAGTGTAGATGCTGTAGGCGTAGCCTTGCAAGACCATATTCGCAGAGTTGAATTATATTTTGTCAAAAAAGCTCCTTTTGTTTATAGTCTTTATTCATCTCGGTGTTGATTAATCACTGAACCATTTTTTTTTTTCATTCTTTAAATTTTATACTGATTTTGTTGTGACAAAAATAATATAACGATGACAGGTAAAAATCAATCTTGAAAGTAGATCGTTCTATAGTAAAATGCATAGATATACCTATAAGTATCCTAAACGATAATACAATATAGATGAATGTATTGTAATAACATTGAATCTTTCACATAGAGAGCTGGCGTTATAGAATATATCTCCTTTTCCGCATACTACTGTAACCAACTTAAAGAAATGATTGGCCTTACCACTAATTATTCAACTAGAGCTTCTAGACATAGAAAAAGCCTTCCAACATGTTCGGCATAAAGGTTTGATTGCGAAATTGGTAACTTTCAATTTCCTGTCAGAGCACGTGTGCCCCAAGATCCAGTCTTAGGTCCAGTAATATACAACATGTTTACTTCAGATCTTCCTGATTTACCACCAGGATGCACAGAAGTCATTGTTCTGCGATGTCACAAGCATTTTTGTAAAAGAAAAAAGTCTTCGTATCATATGCAGTCGATTGCAGAAAAGCTTAGATACTTTTTCTACCTAATTGCAAAAGTAGAATCTCTCCCAATGCTCCTAAAACTCAATTTATAATTTGTTCTATAAGCCTAGGGCTTTTTTCCTCACGCCAAATGATATTTATCAAGATGAGTGGGATTATTTTAAATTGGTCAAACAAAGTTGAGTACTTGTAACAAATTTACGATAAAAAATTTAGTTTCAAAGAGCACATTGAGAATATACAAGCGAAGTGCATCAAATATACGAGATGATTATTTCCTGTCATTAACAGGAATTTTGAACTTTGTTTAAAGAATAAACTTTTAATTTACAAACAAATTTTTCGACCCGCAATGCTTTATGATGTACCGGTCTGGTCGAGTTGTCGTTTAACAAGGAAGAATACACTTCAAAAAATTCAAAATACATTTTTGAAAATAATTTTGAAGCGACCACCTAACAAATAAAATTATAAGTTTCTAATAGAATTGAGAAGTCACCATTTGTTATTGCCCACACAAGCTTATTATTTATTGATATTTATCATACATACTAGAGCTTCTTACAAATCCCTCTTAAAAGTATTTTCACTGCGAGGATACGTTTTCTAACTCATGAATTGCGTTAGTTACCTAGAGAGATACCTAGAGAGATTGCATCTACTTGTTACTTCACGGTATCGGTTTTCCTAGTAACTATCTTCTAATGATAGAAAAACAATATCGCACGCTAGCCTGGGGGCTAATGCGGTCTCGATCAACTAGATTAGTTGAGAGAATTCGTTATCGATATTGTTTTCGGCACATTTTGCATGTTGTAGGATAAGTACAACGATACACCGTGCCCCAGTGCTGAGTCGAGAAAATTTCCAGCTCGAAAAGTTCCTCGACCTGATCGGGAATCGAACCCGATATCACAACCGTGTGGGAGAGCTAGCCGACCGACATCGCTAACCACAGAACCACGGGGACCATAGATGATAGAACGTGTTCCTGAATTTGGAATGTAGAGTGACTATTCGAGGAATGGATGGAAGGAGTTGTGTGCCTCATCTAAAACGGCGATCGGCGTTGATCAACTTCGCCCTCAAAATCCTATCCCAAATACTGCTATGTCGTCTTTCTCATCTAGCAAAAGGATTCGCAGAGCAAATCTTTACTCTGGGATGCCGGGAGTACATCACGTTTTCGTGGACTTCAAGGCAGTATATGATATAGTCGATCGAGACCAGCTACGGCAAATAATGCACAACTACGATTTTCCGGATAAACTGACATGACTCATCAGAGCTACCTTGGATCGAGTGATGAGTTACGTGTGTGTATCGGAGACACTCTCAAGTCCTTTCAAAGCGCGTCGAGGGTTGAGACAAGGAGATGAGCTGTCCTGCAGGTTGTTCAACACTGCTTTAAGGCAATCTATGCCAGACTGAAAGTGGAGACTAGGAGAGTTGAACTAGAAATTAATGCGTCGAAAACCAAGTATATGAAAGCGAGAGGCTCGAGAGAAACCAACATTAGCCACCCACGGTTACGGTGATCATGGACGGTGATGAACTCGAAGTGGTCGATGACTTGGGATCTCTGGCGAACGCCCACAATAATACAAGTAGAGAGATCCAACGACGTGTTCAAGCTGGAAATCGAGACTTTGGATTTCGTTGGACGTATCGATCCAGGAGCATGCGGTGTCGCGCGAAACTGACGATATACAAAACCCTAAATAGAGCAGGAGTTCTCTGTGGACTCGAAACCGTTACGTTGCTCACGGAGGACATATGCGCACTGACCGTATTTGAACGGAAAGTGTTGCGGACAATATTTGTTGGAGTACAAACCGAAAGCGAATTATGGCTAGAGGAGAGCTTTTTTTTCTTTTTCTTTCTACGTCTTTCCATTTTTCTCGGACCCGAACCTCCCCGGTACTGCGTTAGGCGTTGTTTTAGGGAGAAGGGCGAGTGTGCTTTTAATGCACCCCTTGTTATTATATTGATTTTGCTGCTTACTTGAAAGCAAGGTCCCGTCGTTTGATGCCTTGCAGCGAAAGAACAATCTGGGAAGGAACCGTGATGACTGCTCTCCAGGTTCTCTCGTCTTCGCACATCCTTCCCAATATGTCTTCCGGAGTAGTACCCGGCCCGCTTACTGGCAACATTTCGCTCCTCACCTGTACGAAACGTGAAGAAACAAATAGCAAATGCGCAGCGGTTTCTTCCGCATCCGCACATTGTGGGCACATCGGTGACTCCCTCAATAATCCGCTCCAACATCACTGGTGATTACTCCGCCGGGGCTAACTTGGCCTTAACGACCTTATAGGCGTCATCCCATGGGTTCGTATTGGCACTTTCGTAAAGTCTATCAAAACAGGCTCGCTTACTAGCCTCCGCCTCGCACGAAGGACGCGCTACGGAGATCGTCTATCGCGTCGGTCCACCAGTAAGCCGGTGGCCTTTCATTTCTAGGCTGACAGGACAGGCATGGTGGCGTCGCATGCCCGCGAAAGCGTAGCAACAAGTTGGTGCCCCCCCCCCCCCTTCGAGATCCCATCTTATTGCTTCCGCAAAAACATCGGCATCAAAGTGCGACGTCTTCCAGCCGCGACTGGTTGGGGTATTGGCCCTACCCGTCGCTTGCCGCCTCGGGTCCATGCTTGGAGCTTGGACAGAGCTTTCCCATTATACACCTGACAAAGGCTGCGATTGACCGAGGATGCCGCGAGGATCCCGGACGACAGTACGGTAAAATCGGTTCACTTCAAGAACCCCACCGGCACCAGAAACAGAGAGACCCTACCTGCTAGGTGGCTTGATCAGGTTAAAGCGGATCTACGACTGTTGACACGCCTAGGAAGTTGGCGACGAGTAGCCCAGGACCGAGGAGTGTGGAGGAAAATTCTTGATATGGCACCAGCCACCACAGCTCTAGGCTGATCGACTTGCCTACTTCAGCGACGCCGATGGAAATGAGACGAATATGACTCAATCGTCGTTTTATCTTGAACTATACAACACACGATCTGTAAAAATTACGACTAAACTTGAATCCTCTGAATCTACAATGAAATGCTTGTTTATTCCATTGATTTTTCGGAGGAAACAGATACATAATTAGACTACATCAGCTTTTAAAAGCCAGTTGCTCGCGTTGCCTGTTGTGTTTTTCTCTTAATAAGTGACGCCTTGTAGGGGGATAAACGATAGCAACAGGAGAACAGTTGAGAGTGCCGTAAATATTGGTCGGAAATAATGCTGACGGAGCGCAGAGCGATACGGTGCGGTGATAGGAAAAGTCGGTGAATGGGACTACTCCGGCAGCGGTATTGTTGAGTGAGAATAGGAGAATACACACTCTCATTTTTTTGTTTTTGACAAAAATCACATGACTACGTTTTGATCGGGTTTGTTCGTTAGATGTACATTATCGGATTTTAATTTCATATATCCAGTTGTGCACTTTGAGAACCACAAATGTGCGAAAAGTAAGATTAACTCGCACAATGACGACGATGTCACCCCATCTTGGACTTGGTTTATAAGCATTGAAAAAATCGTTAGATGGAACTTTTTCCATCGCTGGTCCCCGCCGCGATTAGAACATTTTTTTCCTGTATGGACTCTTCATTTTACACGCTTACTGTTCTACTATACCGATGCCCGTTCCTCTTGCCATGTATCACCAATTATAATTCCCTGGAGAAGTTTCGTCGTGCGTCCTTCTAGCCAGTTTTATTAATAAGAGGAACTTATGTTTTTGTTAAGAGGAAGTCACGCAAAGGTGTTATAGATTTCAACGTAAGCGAAAATTATGTCTAAATTTCAAATGCTTATAAATCCATTGATTAACAAAGGTTTTGCTTTTGTCTTGCAGCAATCGATTGGAAAATCATCTATGCATCCGCCTAAATGCAGAAAATTATAATTTGACTATTCGAACTATTGTACTTTTAATAATTGTCAAGCCTTATTGAAACGCAGATTTCGACCTCTGATTAGTTGCTTAATGCTTACTTTAACTAACACGGTCGACAGAATATTACACATAGTTAACCGGGAATGCCTGCTTTTGCTCAAACCGACCATTTTACTAGCGGACGGTGCATCATCTTGCGATCGTGGCTTTGATTACAATTTGTGTTCGCGGTTTTGCATACAACCCTGTTTTTTTTCTATTTATAACAACTATTGTCAAATAAATTAAAGTTGAATAAACAAATAAACATAAAATGCTTCTAGAAGCCGAAACTAGAAAGTTAGGTTTGAAGTAGAAAATTGATAGTAAACATATATTTAAAAAGTGGGAACGAACTTGAACTCGAAACAAGCTTCACTAATCTTATAAAATCCATTTGATTTTAAAACAGATTCAATCCAATTCAAGAAATGGCTAGTGAGATTTTTATCATTTTAGTTTATTTGGCTGAAAAGAGCATAAAATTTGATAGAATAATAGTGAAGAGCAATTCAAAAATTATATCATTTAGGTCCTCAACTACTAGGGTTGCCATCTCTCAGAGTCTCGCCCGAAAACTGGGGTTTTCGAAGGAAACCTGCGGGTCGCGAATTTTCTTCGGCCCAGCGAGTTATTTGAAGCCCACTCTGGAAGCGGGATAAGTTCAAAACATAAATTTAAATAGCAAATAATTTGAACGATTTGTTTTAGGTGCCGAGACTGTTAGCTCAGAAATTTAGCAAAGTACAGTCAAACTTGTTTTTTCGTGCGGGGACCGCACAAAATAATCGCATTAAAAAAATCATTTGAAACTTCAGGTGCAGCTATGAAACAATGTTTCCACAACATTATTGAAAAATCTTTTTTTTTTTATGCGGTGGATAGGGACCGCATAAAAAAATTCTTGGTTTAAAATAACTCGAAAGTTGATGATTCTGATGTAGAATACCTATGAGAACAATTTTGAAACATCTGATTGATAAACGTAGCTTTTTTAAACATACTAATCTTTCCAACCGCTACGAAGGTAGGCTAGCAGTACGTGACTTTTCCCTCGTTAAACTGGTTCAAATAGTAATTTTTTTACGCAACACTAATGTAATACGTTGAAATTCATTCCAAGGATCGGAAAAACTAAATGGCTGAAAGTCTTGTCGGATGTGGTCCTTTTTCATATACCGCACGAAAAATGTCGCACAAATGAAATAACCGCATAAAAAAGTCGCACAAAAAATGTCGCACAAAAACAGGTTCGACTGTATTTTGAAATTTTGCGGTATTGATTTTGTAAAATTCACCAGCGGAGATTTTAGCTTACCGGCAAATTTGAATAATTTACTAATTATTCACAAAAACACTAGATTCGATAAGTTGTTTAGAATTGCTGGGGAAAAAATGAATAAATAACTATAAAAATATTATCGAATAATTTTGTGCGAATATTTTATTCTTTTTGCAGAGCAAAGAGGTTACAATATTATATTTGCTAAAGTGTAAATGCAGTATGATAAGAACTTCAATACATTTGTTTTCTATCTTACTACTTCAAAAATATCCGTACAATGTCAGGTGGCAACCCTGATCCCTACCAAGGCGTTTGGGATGAACCTGGGAAAAGTTTAACGACAAATGCAAATGTTTCAGCTATTGCATGTAATACATTCTGTCTAATCGATCGTCCACTGAATCTGAAACTCCCGTTGAATTCAGTGATCATTCCATACCAGTACGCCGCAAGCTATGCATCTCGTATCAGCTTCAGTCACAATTTCCAAAAGCATGTTTTCCGTCATAACAGAATTTATAAAGAATTGCAAAACCTTTCAAACAACTTTACCATCAGCACATCAACTTAGTTCAGGCACAAGAAAGTAAAGATTAATTGACCTGTTGATCATTTGGCACAGTTACCGTAATCTAAAGCCGTAGGTTAAACGTTTCATGAGATGCGTTTGAAGTTTGAATTTGCACTCTTTTAGTGTTAAACGTAGTATTTTGATTTCTAAAATGGTAACATAGCTTCTCTGGGGTACTAATGTTTAACGCTAGCCAAACGGGTCAAGTAAACAGATCGTATCTTACTTACTGTTGAAAAGCACCTTCACAGCAAACTAGCCGTAAAAAGTCGAATCATTCAACCGGAATCAATCGCTCCCAAAGTGACAATTTGTCAGCGAGCACGAATCACCGAGTTTACCCAAAACAAACCGCCTGCTGGCAGATATCAAGTTCCATCACTGCGCGGAACCTCCATCACTCAACTGAGGAGGAAAACATCAACAACAAAAAACACACACGCACGGTGGACCACGGCACGTAGCGCTTTGCAGGGTCCGAAACAATTCGCGAAAACGTTTGCGAGGCAGCAAAACGGGAAAAAATCGCGCACCCAAAACTTCTCACCGCGACCAGTTGCCACTATCGACTGATGCGAATCAGCGCGAGAAACTGAAGACACGGAGAGAAATGGAAATAATGAACACCGAAAGAGAGACAAACAGACAGACACATACCGAGAATGAGAGGGGGAGAGATTACACGATTAATCAAAACTGCCAGTGCTTTGCGAGTAACACACGCCGTTGGTGGATCGGCACTCGGCAAGCAAGATGAATTAGCTCTGAACTGTACAAGAGATGTTTTTTTTTTGCTGGCCACGGAGAAAAAGGGCATTCGCACGCGCTGTCATCGTCATCTTAGCCAGCAACAACAACGTAAACAAGCGATGAATCGTTGGTTTTGTTTTGTGTGTTGTGAAACATTTGTATGTAGAAATATACTTGCGCTCAGCTTTGCACCGTGCACAGCCAAGCAGCGGTATCGAATAATTGTACCTACACGGAAAGAAAAACTACGCGAACCGCCAAGAAAGAGAAACAGTACAGAAAAAAACGGAGGCTTTTCTGCTGGGCTGTGGAACATTTTTGTTCGGGAGGAAGAGAATATAGGCTGCATAGTGGGAAGAGCGAAAACCCGTCTCGAGAGCCGAAGCAAGCAAGCAGAGGTTAGATTCAGTTCAATGGTTTCGGGTTTTACTTGCCTGGCCTGAGACGCACAGTGGGGCATATACGTTAGAATAAAGTATATAGTGCTAAAACTACAAGTTTACGTGTACTTGTAGAACTATGCTATTTGATAGTTTCTACGAAAATGCCTCATAAGACTAATGAGATTCTGTCAACACCCAGGTGAAATCAGTTTATGATTTTTTGTTCTAATTGAAATTGTTGTTTATTTCATCAAAATACACGACTTGAAAATTATTTTATTATTTTTTAAAATGAAATTTTCAGTAGTTAAAGTAGTAGAAGTGTGTCAAAATTTATGATCGAATTCAATCGGATATTAAATTTTCCCGAAAGCTATGAAAACAATAACTCAAAATATTACCCAAAATAACCGTGCAAAAATTTGTAAATTATAAATCCTACTTTATTAAACGTTTTTCTAGGAAAAAAATTTTAAAACTACAATTTTTGAAAATGAGTTTTCTCAAACTGGTTTCCTTTTTTTTACCACGAGAAGTTCAAAATTAGAGATGAGGAATCAAACCGTAATGAAAAATCTCTCTTTATTTATATAAAATAAAATGACACATTCTCCGCGATGATATACCAACAAACTAATTTTTGAAGTCTCTTCCCAGAATTGTGAATATTTTTGCTTAATTATGTAGAATTTCATCCTTCCAGAAACGTAACAGTTTTATTTCTTTTGCTTAAGATGGTTGAACTCGAGTTCGAACGATCGCACATTCCGTAGTTGCTCTTCCGTAATGCTTCTGAGCCAGTGAAGTTACACAAAAAACCACTTGAGATATCTATATTTGGAATAAATTTACCATCTTCAATATACAATAATTTAGTAGGTTTCCTTTGTATGGATCGATAACGGTGCAGGCTACGTCCTCACAGTCGGTTGGGGAAGGAAGTTTTACCATCGTTGTTGCCAGAGACCAAATTCACCTCTGCATCCCTGACGAACTCGGAAGAGAAGGTACTTTTGTCACCGGAGTAAATGACGGGTTTTTATACCTTTACTCCTTCGCTTATAACTCTACTACTCTTCTTTACCGAGCCTCGTTACTTACTCCTATGAAATCCTGGCCTAGAGAGGTGGGTGGGTATTTGTATTTATATTTATTATTGGGTGTTGTTGTGTCTTTTTTTTGCGAGCGCAAAGGGTCAAAGTTGGAAATGGGAGGGAGCCTGAGAATAAACCGTGAAGGTCTCTCTGACACCAAACGATCTGATTCTATTAAGATTCGAACTCATGACTTTGAGGCTACAAACTCCCTCAATTTCTTTTGTTTATATAATTCTATAAAAAACTTATTGCACAGCATATATTTTTTTAAATCAAATAGTGCCGAAGTTTGATTTATGTCAGCACAAAATCCGGGACATCAAATTTTGAAATTAACTCTTGCGCCGAGTGTCTATTAATGAATCTATTAAACATATTTCTGGCATTTAAATAGTTTGTTCGATAGGTAGAGTGTCTTCGGCAAAATTGTAGATAATTTTGCGCTTCCAATAAAGTACACTACACTGTACACTGTAAAAAATTGAAAAAGTATTTTTTTTTTCGACGATTTCTTTAATTTTATTTTTTGTTACTCTAAGTGAAGAAAAAAAACTCAGTAAACTGATTTAAAAGTATTGTAAGAGGAATGCAATTGAATTTCGATTACGACCGATTATTAGTGTCTCCCTCTCCATTAAAAGACAGTAAAACCACATACATAAGACATACGTGACACTGGCGTTTTTTTCTGGTACACGTTGCTTCATAGTACTCCGTACCTCGTCCTGTCCAACTGCTCGACAAATAATGAACAAAATGAATTTTCTGTTTTCTCGGCTTTATCGCGCCCCAACGAAAATCCCATAAGGAACTGTCAAAAAGTTATTTACAGAATCAATGCAGCATTTTCCGAGTAGGAACGAGACAAATGCAGAGCTGCGCAGGTACATTGCCTTCAAAAACAACTCAAACAGTGATTTTATTCAGGGTGTGGTATCATTCGAGCAGCTCATTTTGTACCAAATTTTTTGGAAGATTTTTTCCTGGGTGTTACGTATGTCTTATGTACGTGGTAAAACTGTCCCAGACATAAACCTGCAGTCTTGTGACTAGTTACTGTTACTTTTACTTTGGCGGTATAATAGCCATGATTCCAACCAATACCGTGTCGAATACACCTACACACTAAAAGGTTTTGGCCTTTTTCAGAGACTCGGTCCCACTGTGCTAGCGAAGTGTGTGCATATGGTGTCAAAAGCACTTTCGAGTGTACGAGCGTACGGAAAGTCAGAATAAAAGAGGTGACGCTCGCTGCTCTCAATGAGCAATCGAGGGGACCAAAGACGGAAGACGGAAGACGCTGACGATTAGGAGAATGGGTGAATCGTTGAGTATCGATATCAATAACGCTGATGATGGGTTCTTTTAGCGGCTGTGTGGCAAGATTAGCGAGGCCTACGGCCCAACCGGGATGTAAACGAGCAAGAGAGCTAATCAGTTTTAATATTTTAGAATGGAATGTTTTAGCAACCCGGCAGTTCTGTCGAATGTCTCACTATATCGCCAAACAGATCGTAAATTTAAATTTTATTCATGCCTCGACCAAACAAAACGAGGGAAAAAGAAACGATTCTACTCTATTCCACTTTCTACGCTCGAACAAACTGCTTAGATAGCAATGCCAGCAAAACACCAAATAATCAAAAAACCCTTGTTCGTGCGTGAAGTACAACCGCCGGAGCAGCCAAAGAATGGCTACAAGAATGGTGCCGATGGGTAATAAATGGCATTTTCGGAATCCCACTTCCCACCGCCGCGCCCCACTCTACTCCGACGCTGTCCGACGAATCGGTTGAATGTTTGAAAGCACAGCCAAACGTGAAATGAAGTAGGCATCAACATTTTTCTGCTCTCCTTTTCCCACTCTGTGGACACGCGATTGTTTCGAACACGAACCCGCTGCGGAGGAAGTAAGAGCTATATATCAGACCCGCTAGCCAGCGGGAACGAGACGCAGCAACAACAATTCCGCTGAAGTGCTGGTATGAGTGATAGGACGGCCTCGCTGTTGCTGTAACCAACACATTGGAAGGGGAGGAACGACACTCCGAAAAGCACGTACAGCATACTGTTCACCATCAACCGACCGGTTGCTGGATTCGCTTTGCGTAGCACAACAAGCCCGCTGCCGGTAACCGAGCCGAGAGAGCTCGTCCACCTTCCCGGAACTTGTCGCGAGGAATTGCCGCCGTCGGTAGGTACACTGGCTAACGGGTGGCTGATTGTCGATTCAAGGCCTCCACCAATCGGTACGAATGGTACACCGGTAGCGGCCAGGGCAACGGGGTGGCGCTTGCTTATCTAATCGGCAGTTTTGACAGCTTCCACCATCGACAAATCACGTCAGGTGCGCATGAACCGTTAGTTTCGCGGAATGCACTCGAAGGACACCCTATTTGCAGTGGAAGTTTTGTTAATTTTGTGAAGAGCGCCGCCGAACCGCTCTGAAGTTGTGGAATTCGCTGCCTGATAATGAAAACGTTATCACTTAAGTCGGTTTTTATCGAATTCAACACGGAGTGGTAACAGAATGTGAATTGTTTATTTTTTTCTCAATATGCTACGTTCTCTGACAATAATGTCTGAGTTTCGGATTTCGATTTTATCTCGCAAAAAAACTTGGCGATTGAAAATTTGAAATTTATTCGAATTATTTGGAGCTACTCCTTTATAAATATTTAATAATTTTTTTAATGAAAAAAACAGATTTAATCCATCTTCTCACATATTGATGACCCCCCAGGGGATGTACGAAAATGAAAAAAAAATTTTTCAACTCATCATATAAAGAGTTGAAATCTATTCCTCACACAAGGCCAAGAACATATGGCTCAATGGTCTCCAACGTTCAGCAAAAAAGAAACTTCTTGTGCTTAGCATAGGAAGTCATGAAGCAAAAAAGGTCGGGAGCCACTTTCCTAGCTCATCCATTATCAATCCGCAGATGCTGTAGATGATTTCGGATTTCTATGACCGAATAAGCTCAAGAGGCTCATGTGTGACAAGTAATGGCACTTTCATATCCTCGTAATTTTCATTCATCCATTCGAATTCGCCAGATCCATTTTGAAAAATCGTGGTCTTCAGTATAACTGTATGAGGGAAAGAGTCGTATCCGCAAAGTCACCGAGTCAGCTTTGACAAGCGGGTGATTGTGAATTCGAATCCTAGTAGATTCCAGGGCATTAGATATCAACGGACTTTGGGATGGGTTTATTTTTAGGCTCCTTTTCACTCTTTCTTCACGTTGAACTCTACAAACCTCGATGAGTGCATCTTGTCAAAAGCAAGTCTCTCTTACAATAAAACTGGTCAGAGAGATATTTTGTTGAAAGCTCTCCAGGGAATTACAATTGGCGATAATATTGGTAGAAGGCAAAGAGGCTCAGAGCAGTAAGCGTAAGCATGTCACTTACTCTCAATGGTGCCAATTGCCAATAACAGAAGTGCGGAATACAGCAGACATCCTAACGATATCATTAAAAATCAACGTTTTTGATCACAGTGAGTGTGGTCCATACAGAAAAAAAATAACTGCATTTGCGTCAATTGGGTTATCAAAAAGAGAGTGTGAGAAAACTATCAAACAGTTTTCCCATTCTCAATTTTTAAACATTCTTTATGTGACGTCATAAATCGTCACAATTTTCTTAGGACGGGAGGTCCCTCCTATACGCGTGAATTATTTTATGGATGCCCCCTTTGGTTGATTACTGTTTGAGAGTCATATGGAGAGCAAAATAAATATTTTTCTATTTCAGCTTAATTGTATCAAATTATTTGTATACAACTTTGCTAAACCTTGAAGGCACTCACAACCTATAAATTAAAAAGTCGTGTTCAATTTAGATTTGAACTAGTAATACTCGAGGTTAACAAGAATAAAAGCACTATATACCCGCACAAACCATTTCTAAAGACAGTGAATAAAATGAGTTACATATAGATTCCTTCAATTTATCAGTTGAATCGCGAGTAGAAGGAGCGGGAGCGTTGTCTTGGTGTAAGAGCACTTTTTCCTTCGGCGTATGCGGCCGTTTCACCTTGATTTCAACATCCAACAGTTCAATAACGTACAATATTATTGATCATTGATTGTTTCACCATATCCAAGGCAGTTCTTGCGACTCCAAAAGCTACTGGCCAACACTTTTTCGACTGATTGTTATAGTTTTTAACGCTCCGAACAACATTCACAAGGAAAAGCTATTCTGTCTTACAGGAAACATGATAGCACAAACCTTTCTTTCCGTTTCAGTCGTAGAAATTTAGAAATAAACTCGGTCTCGGCTTGACCTTGATTTCAACATCCAACAGTTCAATAACGTACAATATTATTGATCATTGATTGTTTCACCATGTCCAAGGCAGTTCTTGCGACTCCAAAAGCTACTGGCCAACACTTTTTCGACTGATTGCTATAGTTTTTAACGCTCCGAACAACATTCACAGGGAAAAGCTATTCTGTCTTACAGAAAACATGATAGCACAAACCTTTCTTTCCGTTTCAGTCGTAGAAATTTAGAAATAAACTCGGTCTCGGTTTGACAGTTTATACACGCGTTACTTTTATATAAGCGAGTCGTGATTCGGAGTAGGTGTCGTTTGGTCAATAAAGATCCTGATTAATCTAATGACTACGCAAAATTTATCTTTTACCTTTTACCGCGTCTACCAAAATGCGTGTGTTTTGTACTCGGGAATTTTAAAAGACAAACTTGAACATTTGTAAAGTTAGAGTAGTTGATGGCTTTCCCGTGCGTCGCTCGCATAGACAAAAAACATACTCAAGAAAAATACTCATCGTTCTACTTCGTAATGAGTTAACTTCGCGCGCAACATCGTTCGATTCCGTCACTTACCACGGTGATGCAACCCTTACTTTCCGTCGCAGTCGTGGAGATGCAGAGGCAAACTTGGCCTCCGACAACAACGACTGCTACAACGTCTTCCTCACTTTAACGACCGTTAGGATGTAATCGGCAGCGGAAGTTACTGAATTGATGTACATTGAAGATGCTAAACTAATCTCAAGTTGTCATGTCATGTACGTGGTTTTTTGGGCAACTTCATTAGCTAAGATCCACCACGGAGAATGTGCGGTGGTCAAGCTCATTCTGAACTTTATTCGGGCTCATTTTCTGTTTTGGCTTTTTCTGGCCTTTAGAAGGGGTTTTCGGCCGTTTTGTGCCTAATTTGGGATCTTTGATCCATTAACTCGCGAAGCGCGTAACAGTTTGTGTATGAAGAATTGATAATTATTCGAGTTTGGCTCACGATGGCGGTGTACGGTTTGAGTTATGTTTCACTTAACTGAAATCGTACGCGATTTTTAACAGATTTCAAAGAGTTTTAGTTTGTGATTTGAAAACCGAAACACGGTATAAAATTTTTCAAAATCGTGTTTGCTTAGAAAACTCAGCTTTTTCAGATGATATGAAAATCTGATATACCTAATTGTTGAAATACGCGGCAACCATCCGAACGCACACCTTCTGACTGTATGGAAGTACTTTGCGCCAACTGGACTAATGGAGGATGGGGCTGACAAGGCCCTTTCAGAATTCAATAAAATTTTGTGAGCGTGTAAGCCTTATTAACCTAAGGAACTTCGAATTTTTTTCGAAAATTAATATGTACTAACATTTGAAAGGGGCTGAAGTTATTTTTATAAATCGATAAACCGTACTGCATCAAATTTCGAACACTTAAGCTATGATGTAACTTCTTGCACTAAAAAACAACGAAAAATTAATTTTCTTGGCTACATGTTGGTTATTTTATTGTTGTTGCAATTAAGTGCTATTTATATAGATTAAAACATGTTTTGTTTACAGGGTGGCGACTCAATTTTCAAAAATAAATTCTCTGATATTTCCTGATGTTCCTAATTTTTTTCCCTGACTATTCAAATTTATTTTGAACTGATTTAAGTTACGACTTTTATAGGGTTTTCCACCTAAATCTACTAAAAAGGATCAGACTTAAACTGATTTCTGCTAAAATTCCCACCAGTAATTAAAACAGTTTAGCTTCGCTATTGCTAACTTGAATCTTGAACAAAAATATTTTTTGTTGAGAAACACGTCCAGTTTAATAAAATTGAAAATAAAAAATACACTGGACGACTAAAGTGAAAAAAAGTTGTCCTTAAGCTCAAATAAGTACCCTAGAAATATTATAGCTTTTTAACCTGTTCATTTTGGTGCCCGTGGTAAATGCAGAAGTGCTCACCGTGTTCGCCGTTTTTCCGTTAACTTACGGGAAAATTTTATTTTCTTAAGACTTGAGGCATTGCCGAAACGTCTAGGGGCAACAAAATTCACAGGAACAGTGTTATCAATTAAATATTTCGAGACACACCTGCTTCGACAAGAAAATCAATCAGATTTAGAATTTTGGTTCTTGACTGTAAAAAGTAGAAAAATAGAAAGAAGAGTAGTTCCACTTGAATAACCTTCAGATTCATTAGCTCGTATCATCATAAATTGATTGGTCGACAACTTGAAACCTCAGCTGGTTTCTTATCCGGTTTTAAGATTTGAGTATTTTTGGCATTTTTCCATAATTTGGCAAAATGATCATTTTAAAAACAGTTTCTGAGAATTTCTCAAGAACTTTAAACTGCTTTTATACTTTTGAAATTTTTAATGATAGATTTAATCTCATTTAAGTTAGTTTCAATTGATTCTACTGGTTAAAATTCCAGAGTAGAAATTTGATAAAATTAACGTGTGACTTCGTCTTTAATTGGACTCACTATATTTCGAGTTATGAACACACTCAAACTATTGAGCAAGTCTTTGAGTTTTCTGTTAATTGCTTGCAAAAATGTAATCACCATTTTTGATTACTGGAATATGACAATGGCGATAGTGAAGCTTGCTCAGGCGATGTTAGAAGGTGCGTCAATAGTTCGGAAGCAATTGCAAGAAACCGAAGAAAAAAATCTCGTCTAACCACTGGTTTTAATAAAAAAGCGAAGTAATTACCATAAAATGCGCGCACTACTTAATGTCTTGTTAATAAATCCAATTCAAAACTAACTCTGTAAAAAAATCCCAAGCCTCTAAAATTTTCATGGATGACTTTTTTAATTCCCTGATATTCCCTGATTTCCCTGTTCGAAAAATTAAATCCCTGATATTCCCTGATTCTCCCGGTTTTTCCCGGTAGTAGTCACCCTGGTTTATGAAATTAACGAGAATTCAGAACTCGGCTTTAATTCAAATTCCGAACACTTCAATGTAATCACTAAGAGATAGATAGGTAAACCGTCTCAACGCTGACTGTCGGTCAAAAAAACACTTTTCGGTGATTCTAGCGAGACTGTGGATTCGAGGAAATGATGGAGGTCAATATTTTTTTTTGTATTGCATCCCAAATAACAAAACAGGTTTTATCAAAGTTTTATAGCGCTGTTTTGGCTGTATTAAGCGCTATAAAGCGGTGATAAAACCAATATTGTTACTTGGGATTGAAATATAACAAAAAAAAAAACCCAATTTTTATCATTTCACCACAGTTTTGTCGGATTCACTGGAGGATGTTTTTTTGACCGTGATAAAATCTAAAAATCACTGTATAAAAAATAACATCTAACAAAATCTTTTTCATGCGCCTCATTACGACCACGTATGGAGCCGCTCGAAAAAAACTATGTCAGAAAAACCTTTTTCCTCAAGAGTGCCCACTTTGGTTTGTTCTGAAAGGGTTTAGGCAACTAAACAGTCTATCCAAAAAAACTTATCTTGAAAAAAATCTGAGATGACCGATTTTTTGATAACACTTTTTGTTTTTAAAATGAATTTTCTTCAGAGCAGGATCTCAAATCGATTTTTTTTTCAATATTGTCTAATGAAAGTTCAGACAATTCAAGAGAAGTCATGACAACTTCAGCCCTTTTCAAATGTTAGTACAGATCAATTTTTGGAAAAAATGCACAAAGTTGCTTAGAGTAGTATACACCCACAAAATTTAATAGAATTCTGAGAGTGTGCTACCAACATCTGTTTGAGTTGACGTGAAATCCTTCTATAGAAAAAAAATCTTAATCGAATTTAAAGAACTGACAATATACATTTTGCTCATTGGCCCACAAAAATGATCGAAATTTCAGCCCAATCAGACATGATTTAGGGGCAGCTCAAACGTGTTTGTTAGCTTCTCGAAAAGCTATCATGAGGGGCCTCTATGGTCGAAATCATGTAATTTCGCGACAAAAATCTGTAAGTCGGAAACCATTGATGGTAGATGTTTCATGTCTTCTAGAAAATGTCTCTATTGAGAGGAACCTATCCTTTGATGACTCTCCCAGCTGGTCTCGAGGTACGATGCTGGCCTAACAAGCCAGTCGTCGTAGGTTCGAGTCACGGCTCGGGAGAGACT
Source organism: Wyeomyia smithii (assembly GCF_029784165.1). Taxonomy (NCBI): domain Eukaryota; kingdom Metazoa; phylum Arthropoda; class Insecta; order Diptera; family Culicidae; genus Wyeomyia; species Wyeomyia smithii. Next base: position 229,219,840 of record NC_073695.1, on the reverse strand, counting down.
GTTAGTGTCAGTAGGATCGTAGCGCTAGCCCCGCAATTGTCCTGTACACTTAACAGTTGGCTGCGAAGTCTGTGTATAATAAACAGAAGGTCGAGCTCCGATACGGAATGTAGCACCAAGGCTAAAAAATTGTAACTTTTTTATCTAATTACGTGAGAAAATGGTTTCTTCTACAATCTTATAGAAAATTGAATTTTATAAAATTTTGATAAAAAAAAAGAACTGCACTTTCCTGTTTCCACACTGTTCTACAGCATTTTTTCTAAATTTAGCTCTAAATTTCACTTGAATTTGAAAGCGGTGTTCGAATGACTTAAGGGCACGTGTCTTTGATTGCGTTGGCAAAGTTGAGTGAAAACGTTTAATCTTTCCACTTGTTACTTCTAGTTTGAATTACGCAGAACTTTCCATCATCAACATAGATTATATAAAACAGGCCGGGATTTAATTTATAATCTATATCGATGATAGTAAGCCATGATCATTATATTTTTTTAAATATTTTTTTAGGCATATGTAATCTATTCAACCCTCGTTCGTTCATCGACCGTGTTTTTCTTTCCCACGGATTTTTTTCCCCAAGATCGGAGACATCTTTCAATCGTTTATCAACTTCGCAAATCCAACTTGGCCATTTTGCACACTTGAGCTGATGACGATGACGGCTGCTGCTGCTTCTGCTTGTGCTCACCCGGAGCTCAGCTAAATAAGTTGCGGAAGGTAAATCAATATTCCACATGCGACGAGCTTTAATATAGCTTTGGTCGCGACTGGCAAGCAAGCAGAAAAAAACCTCCGACTGCCGAGAGTTTAATCGAACAAGGTCTCCTAGGATGTGTGCAGCGAAATAAAAATCGATACACTACTAGCCGTTTGATCCGGCCGTACTTCTCAGACTAGCTAGCATTCAGACGTACTGTGGCCAGAATACACGGGAAGCACTTTAGCCCCTTCGGTCGCAAACAACACACACGAATAGTCGGTTTGGCACCGAGATTATCACGCTTGTTTACAGTGGAGAAGTAATAAAAAAAAACTGCTGACTTGTCAGTAAAAATTCTATCGAAAATCGATTCGGAGACGGCAAAATCGCAAATCCAGTGGTTGACATCGGTGCTCTCAAGAGTGGCTACCGCGATTGGGGAAACGGATAGAGACGGTGGATATATCTATCAGTCACACTGTCTCGTATGTGTGTCCTCCTGCCCGAACCGTCCGTCATTGGCAGCATATTGGCAGCCGCTGCGATTTCGAGGCTATTTTTATCAATCTGGAAACTGTTTGCCGATATGATTGTCAGCCTCGACGGACCCCGGGCACGCGGTGTCATAAGCACGTCATTATTGCAGATCAAAGGTTCTAATTGATCGCGCTGTGCCATAAAAACACAAACCAAATCGATGTTTCACCTTTCACAAATAGCTTTTCGGTTAGAGCTAGAAATGAACATTTTAGAGGCACATTAATTAGAGATCGTGCTTCTAGTTGATAACAAAAGTTACGGTTTACTACATGAGCTAGAGTAGCGGCAAACACCAACAAACATTCATAAAATTTTTCGATTGAAGAACTGGTAGCTACCGGTTGGAATTGATATAATCCATACGAAAGACGTAACATACAGTTTTTTGCCTCGGCTGCGAAGCAGCGCATACGGTTAACTACGTTACGATCGGTAGGTTTCTCCGTCCCCAACGGTGCCACAACAACCTAGCCACCTAGTTTATGCCGTGTAGGTTTCGCAAACGAACACACAAAACATTACCTCCGCCGTATGGAAGGTTACATTGTCTTGACCAAATAATGTGAAACCTGAAACGATAATTTCCTGCAAAGCTTTTAGGGTGTAATCAGCGCTGCTGCTGCTCCACTCGGTATAAATTTGCAAAATTCCCAAGAGCTCATAAATATTTCACCTTTTATATGCGGAATATAGTCCAAACATGAAACCAAAACAAACCTCGTGTGCGCGACCGTCACAGTGCTGCACAGACGTGCCGAGTGTCGTCGAGGCTTCGGATAGTTCTGTCTTTCGAACCCCATCAACCTATTGAACACAGCACAGGACCGTGCAAAACCCATAAGTCGTGCTCGTAACGGTGGCCTGCAGGGGACACAATAATAATGGCACGTTGGAAATTATAATTGCAAATTTTTAGCAAATGAAAAAACCATTTCACTTTCACCCCTCCCACATGCGTGTGTGTTGCGCCGCCTGATGCGCTTTGGGTGGGAGGGGAGCAAAAACTACCACCTCCCGGTGGTGGTACATCAATTTTTGCGCCACAGAATGTCCCAGCTAATCGTGATCTGTTGAACTTTCGAATATTTCAAAATATCCAAATTTTTAAAAAACTTCAATGGTTATTCGTCAGAGAACATTTTGAAACCGGATGGTTCATCGGCGAAGCGATATAATTAAGTGATAGCTTTGGAATATAACATTTTACTTTTTCAAATATTGAACATTTGTTCGTTTTTAAATATTGGTAAAGAAATTAGACCATGTGTGGTCAAATTTCAAAACTCAGATTAAATGATAGGGTTCTAACGATTCTTATTTAGTAAAAACTTATCAGGATACGGGATGTTATCAGAAATGAGTAATTTTCGCTGAAACTGTGCATTAGCAAAGAAGCAAAGAAATCCGAATACTTGAAACGACTTTATAGTCTACAAGAAAACAAAATATATAATCACATGTTATACTTTGAATGATTGAAAACACTTCTGAGCGCGAGAAAAACAGCTCAATAGATTTCAAAATCTACTCTAAACTGACTTCTAGCAAAACAAAATTAGAGGCCAAACAGAAAATAGTCAAAACATAGCAAAAAATCATTGAAACTATGAAAATACCAACACAAAAATGAATTTGTAGTGAAGTTGTGAACCGCCTGAAAATCATATGAGGGATCAAAAGTAGAGCTTCGTAGTCGCAAGGTTACAGAGTCCGCTTTGACAAGCGAGTGGTGATAGGCCATTCGTTGGCAAAAAGACATTAAGTTCTCGGGCTCTTCCACACAAAAACTTCCCTCTAGACTTAATAACCATTGTTTTAAAGCTTCGATAATATCATAAAGGGTGTCCACGATGAAATTGCTACACCATGAAATTGCTCTAACTTTTTAACCGTAGGGTAGAATTTAATGAAAATTTGGGTGGATTTAGTTCATAGTGCATTATTTACATCCTGCAAGTTTTAAAGTCCTGTGATCAAAACTCGCGGAAATGGAGTCGAAAGAACAGCTCGTGCGTGATAAAATCTTGCGCATTCATCACGAGAACAAGGAACTCTCGCATCGTTCCATCGCTAAAACGTTGGGAATCGCGAATTCCACGGTGTCGCGAGTGATTAAGCGGTTCGAGGAACGATTGACCACCGATCGGAAGCCCAGAAGTGAAGGAAAAAGTATTCCGTACAACACCAAAAATCACAACCGCGTAGTTGGGGCCTTCAACCGAAACCCGAACGCCTCCGTTCGGGATGTGGCTAAGAAGCTACACCTAAGCCGAAGTTTTGTCCAGAAGGCCAAAACTAAGGCTGGGCTTCGAACGTTCAGGTACAAAAGGCCCCTAATCGCGACGAGAAGCAGAACAAGTCCGCCAAAACCCGTGCCAGGAAGTTGTACCTCAACATGCTGACTAAAGTTGAATGCTGCATCATGGACGACGAAACATACGTGAAGGCCGACTTCAAACAGATCCCCGGCAACCTGTTTTTCACGGCCAAGGATAAGTTCAGCGTTCCGGAGCATGTCCGCACTCAGAAGATGTCCAAATTTGCGAAGAAATTCCTGGTTTGGCAAGCCATCTGCACGTGCGGGAAGCGGAGTGCACCTTTCGTGACCCAGGACACGATGAACGGACAGGTGCACATGAAAGAGTGCCACCAGAAGCGGCTGCTTCCTCTCCTGAAGACCCACAACGTCCCAACAATCTTCTGGCCGGATTTGGCCTCATGCCACTACTCAAAGGACGTGCTGAGGTGGTATGCGGACAATAAGGTCAATTTCGTGCCGAAAATGTTCAACCCTCCCAACACTCCGGAGCTCCGCCCATCGAAAAGTACTGGGCGATTATGAAGCAGCACCTTCTTAAACAACCTAAGGTAGTGAGGACAGTCAAGGAACTGAAGAAAGTACGGGTTTACATGCAAAAAAATGGTTGATTCACAGGTTGTGCAAAATCTTATGGCCGGGGTTAAGGCCAAGGTGCGGGCTTTTGCGTATGGACTGTAAATAAAATACGAGTAAAATGGTAAAATGAAGTTTAATAGTTATTTTTCAATCCCTGAGAATTTGACAGCAATCAGATGAAAACTCGAATTTTGCGAATCAATTTTGTGTGTGGCAATTTCATCGTGGACACCCTTCGACTATAGCACGTTATACGCTGATAGAGTAATAGCTCGCAGGAGCATATGATATGGTCGATAAGGGAGGAAGTAGGTTACTAAATCTGAAGTTGAAGACAAAAAGCACTATAACACGGAGCAAGTTACTTCTTAATGAGTAACACTGCAAAAAGGTTAAAAAAACAAAATGTGCGAACAGAGAACAACAGGACAATGCCACAAAAGATCAAAAAACTACTGGTCGCAGTGGGGTCCATACAAAAAAATTAAAAAATATTGATCAAAAACAAAAATGATTCAACAATTAGTTCAATATGACTGAAAGCTTTCAAAAAGCTAGAAAGATTAAAACTTTTCTACAAGTTAGAAAAGATTAAAAAAAAACCCAAATTTTACTCACAATGCATGAAAACATTCCAAGAAGCAAACTGTCTGAAACCTTTATAAACAAACTTCTTTCAGGTCAACAAGTTCTCAAAAAAATAAGAAACTCCAAAAAATTGAGCATCAGAAAAACGCGTGAAGCTACTATTAAAAATCAAAACATTTTCGAACGTCTCTTAAAGATAAAAAAGGGAATACAAAAGTTTATGCTGAATTACATCTCTCGAATCCAGAAGAAGTCGAAAAGAAAAAAAATCTTCAATATAACTTCAAATGATTAAAAACACCTTCAGGAAGAAAACAAAAAAATTAGAGAGGAATTATAAGTTTTCCTCGGACCACATCAAACCTTTTCTAAACAAAAAAAAAGTTCTAAATTTATGGAAAATACTTTTACAAGACTGCTGAAACCAAAAACGAAAATGGCCCTAAATTTGGTTCGAGAGGAAAAGGCCAAAAAGATGATGATTTAAGTTCAGCCTAATGGTTGGAGGACGCCAAAGAAGAAAAAGGCCAGAGCTGAAATTGATTCCAAATTTAGCTAAAAGTGATTGATGGATTAGACCAATGACAAAAATTTAGCTCGCAGCTTAGTTGAAAAAGCCTCGAAAAGTTAAAACAAAGTTTATGAAAACTGATTTTGAAGTAGTCTAAAAAACCTAAAGATACCGCTGTTAACAAGAGACAACAAAACATATATCTTATTTTACCTGAAGTTCTTGAAAGATTCTCAACATGCGCTGAACATGTTTGCAAAATCTTTCCAAAAAACAAGGAGGCCAAAAATAACATGTTTCCAAATTTATGTCAAGTATAGCTGACAAGACTCTAAAAATCAGAATATCTGTAAAAAATCGTGTCCACGTGGACATTATGATTACCCCCTCCTCCCTGCCGTGGACAAGCGTAGACATAGGCGTACTCCCTACCCACCCATAAGTTGTCCACGTGGAATGTAAACGGCCGCTAAGAACCATGTATTTGACTACTTGGAATTAGTATACTACCTTCAATGTACAACAATTATAGATCGATAACGGCGCCGGCTACGTTCCTACGGTCTTTAGGGTACGAATGAAGATGTAACAGTTGTTGTTGTCGTTGGTGACTGAATTTACCTCTGCATCATCACGACCGCGACGGAAAGGAAGTGTTGTGACACCATGGAAGGTGACGGAATCGAATTCAAACTGAAACTCTAATTTTGCGTTAGATAAATGAATTTGATGACTTCAAAGTGGTCAAAGTTTCACTAGTTCATGAATTTTTCAAAATCGAAAACTTTTCGATACCAAAAACTAAAAAATTCCAGAAAAAGATTATCAAAAATAATTTTAAATCAGCTCAAAATAAAAAAAAGCAAAGCCTTGGTGCTACATTCCGTATCGGAATTCGCCCTTCTGTTTACTATACACAAACTGCGCAGCCAACCGCTAAGTGTACAGGACAATCGCGGGGCTAGCGCTACGATCCTACTGACGCTAACAGTCTCTCCTGAGTCAAGACTCGAACCTACGACGACTGGCATGTTAGGCCAGCATTGTACCTCTAAACCAGCTGGGGAGGCTTCACCTGGATTAAAAAAGCCAATAATAAAAATAACCCTATCAAAATTCAACCTAGAAGAGCTGAGAAACGCACCAAAAGAACAGAAAAGGGCAAAGCAGAAATTAATTCTGAATTTACTGTAAATGATTCTAAGATGGAAGTGATGGAAACCAAACGAATTCAAATGTGACTGAAACAAAAAATTAGTCACAATCGAGATCAGAATATTTTTGTTTGAAAATGGTTTACCGTGAACTTTTTGCCAAAACGTTTGTACAGTTCAGTAGTACTATACAATGCGAGAGAGAGACAGGAAGCTTACATTTACATACTCCCATTTCTCTCTAAGGGTGTTCGTTGTTGTGTAATGTCGAATTCGTTTGCGCGGTGTAGCTACACCGTCCCAGACTACACGTTTCAGCTTAAAAAAAAAATATCAGGGTAGTTGCATTGGTAAGCGTAACAATAAAGAGAGCTGTCAATTTGTTTTGTTTTGGTCATTCTCGCCATCGTATTTTTGTCTCGTTTCCATTTCATATTTCCATCTCGCAAATGTGCTGAAAAAAAAAATTACCTGACACTTGACTACGTGGAACAAAAACCAAAACAAACCAGTTTTGACACATACGTGTGAATCTGTTGGTAACTACCTACAATACACTCTGCTTTTTTCGGGTGTAACCCGGGACAGAAACAGTATAGTCAGAGACAGGAAAAGTGTAATCCGGAAATTGAAAATAAAAACATCTACGGAGTAAAAAGTGTAGTCCGAGTGTAGATGCACCGCGAAAACGAACTCGACATAAGAGAGCCTAAAAATATTCCAAAATTTCAGTTGTCACTCGTTAGTGCAAACGAAACCAAAGAACCGGTTTACAGCAATATTTTAGAGTAAAAATTTCTTCTGCAAAGTTGTTACATACAATAAAGCACCTATTAGAAAATTATCAAAAAAAAGGGTGATCCAAATTTTCGATGAAATGAGCATCTAACTTGTTTATTTTTGTAGATAGAAGAAATAGTTGTTCTATAATGGTATAGATCCGTTAATTTTAGACAACTCTGCAGAAAAAAGTTTTTGAATAAAAAAACATAATTTTTGCTTTAACCTTTTAATTTAAATTTTTACATTAAAATTGTCTTTAAACGACTTTTAGGGCAAATAATTTATCCTAAAAAGTCCTTAAAGTTTCACTGAGGCCGTTGCAGAGAATCTTTGTTGGCAAATATAAATCTAGTTTTCGTGGTGGACCTCGATAAATTGCACCATTTGTAGACTCACCATATGTTCATGGACTTCAGAGCAGCGTACGATTTAGTTAAGAGAAATGAGATATGGCTGCTCCTACGCTCCTAGGTTTTACGTACGATATCGACATCACTGGTTTTAACCGTAGAGCGGTAGAAGAGGCCTTTGGAACTCTCAAGAAGGAAGCTGCGATAATAGGGCTTGTCATAAACTCTGCCACGCAGTAGTCTAGTTCCACTACAAAAAACTCTACCAAAACGAAGTACGTGATGGGTGGTAGAGGATGTGGGAGCCCATCGGATGTTGGTGCTGCGATGGTGATAGACGGAGAATCATTTGAAGTAGTCGATGAATTTGTTTACTTGGATACATTGTCGCATGCGATAATGAGATTAGCCGAGGTATAAAGAGGCGGATAGTGGCCACAAGAAGGGTCTTCTACGGAGTGTGTTATCAGCTAAGGTTCCGGAGCCTGCAAACCCAAACAAAACTAGCACTCTATAAAACACTGATCTTCCAGACGGTCTTCTATGACCATGAAGCGTGGACTCTGAAAGAGGGTGATCGTAAAGCTCTTGGTGTTCTTTGGCGGCATACAAATCGGCGGATATAGTAAAGCGAATAAAACAGGGCAGGTTTCAGAGGGCTGGGCATGTATCTAGAATTCCGGATGAATGACTGGCAAAGGCTATATTTAGCGAGAATCCCGATAGAGGCCGTCGATTTTGGGGTAGACTTCGTAATCGTTAGAAGTGTGCTATCAACTAGGATGCCCTCGTGATAGGTGTTAAAGGCGACAGGGGGATAGCAGCCCAAGACCGAGTGACATGGCGATGTATTCTGGATTCGGTACTGGAGCGATAATCGGTCTGTCGTCGCAAAAGTTAAAGTCAAGTGAAGTGAGAATCTAATGAACTAAGGTTCATTTGGGAGAAATGGATTTTGTTTCATAAATTGCTCTATGTGAATAATGAACAAATTCTGCCCGTAGAAAAATGGGCTAAAAAAGAGAACATGAAGCTAATTTATAAAACGCTCGGAATTTTCGCAGATTTTTTATAGTTTTGTGAAATTGAGCAGCTTCTCTAGCTGGCGCCTTCTTGATCATATAAGGGATTTTTGGCTGTTTTGTCGCAATTTGGGAGAATAACAAGATTTATGCGGTTTTGAGGGACAAGTAATCTAATAATCTTCAGGTGCGTCGTATAAGTGATATTGTAACTTGAATTTTATCTTCATCAAGATGTGGAAGTGATTTTATTACAGATCGCTAATAGTAATCTCGATCTTCCCTACAACTCAAACATGATCGGTACCTTTAAACATGAATATTTCAGCCCAATTTTTTATGGCTTTTGATAGTGATGAAACTTGTGCCTCAGTTTATTGAAATAAGCTTGATATAACTCAAAATTAAAAAGACTCATCCGATGTTCTCGGTTCCGGTGTATCGACGATGGCAGATATGATCTAACCTCCCCATTAAAGCATCCAACCACTGAGATCATAGTGGATGCAACTTCGTGAAATCGGACTACTTTCAATACTGTCTTCAACGTACCGTCTCCCCCCTCAAGCCTCTCTCGCCTCACGCTCGCTGGTCACAGGCTTGGGAGTGCCGCAGTGGCAAATTGGAGGAAACCACTTTCGACAACCGTAGTCGACACGACGCTGCTAGCTAAGCACAGGGGAAAAAAAAGTTAAGCCACCCGACGCAAACCGTGGTACTTAAATCGGGGGGGTTGGAAACAGAGCAAAGCACCAACAGCAAGCGTAGGAAAAAAAGAGAATGGATCCCCGATCGACCGGCAAACGATGTCACGCTCATATGCTGAGACCAAACGAACGGCAACGACGACCACGACGACAACGACGACAACGACGTTGACGGTGAGACGATAGAAAATGGTTCCAAATCACCCGCCGGAGATGAAATTGCCTTTTCGTGAAATAGAAAGTAATCACTTTCGATTCTACCCTACTGCCGTGTAACGATGAGGCTCGTGTCTTTCGCTAGTTGCAGCTCATAGTTTGCGTTTTAAGTTTTTTGCACCATAAGCAATCTAAAAGCAAAAATAAAATGACGACCGAGCCAAAAAAATGCTATGCTTGCTCCTTGAGGATGGAAACTCACATCGCCACGAAATATGCGGGCTAGGATAATTTCGATGCATTAAAAAAATACACTTTTATTCTACGCTCAACTCAGTTCTGGTATCACATTCCCGGCAACGTGCTCGGAAAGATTTGAACTCACCCCGACGGTGTCGAAAGGGCGCACACAATTGTTGCACACCACTTGCAGTTGTGAATTTTCCAGTTGCATGTGCGCCTCCTCGATCAGACGGAGCAACAATAACATCAGCGACAGCAGAGGGTGGAAGATATAATTGCAGAAGATAACTCGGTTACAAATGAAATTAAATCGTGTATGAAAGTGAGCATATAATTTATGAAGTGTTTTGCCGCAGTTATATATACAACGGCTCACAGTTCATTAGGTTTCGCCGGATGACACGCGGAGCAGAGTAGAGTGGTGTTGCAGAGGAGTGCTGCTGCGTTTCATCACGCGCAACCAGGAGACTACGAATCGATTTTCCTGCACGGATTACCCGTGTGACAGGGTATACCCCTCTCTCTAGGGGGCGCTGTACTGGATTTGGTACACAACACTGTTGCTTCCAGTAGTTACAGGATTTCGCCTCCGGAGAACAACTAGCTGAGCACTGTTTTTATAGGGCAGAGTCCTGTCGTCTAGCGTCCTGTGGTTAACGTTCTCTAGCACTTGAAGTTATCCTTTTGCTGGACAAACACTCCAATGTAAAGTTTTTGTGTATTTAACAGGGCGGATTTTTTTTGTAATATTACACGAAACAGTTACACTTCTTGTTCGTTTAAGCATGTAGTTGAGAAAAATTCAGCAATGAAGTTACTTTTCAATCATTTTTGTGCACCTTAACCTCGAATATTCGTTTTTTTCCGTACAAAGTAACAGTGTATATGTTATATGAATTTGATGTATTTGTCGCAAAATGCGAAGCAGTATTTCTGCTTTCTCAACTGAAATTGCTTTCTAGGTTATTCTTTGGTGCACTTTGGGGAGTTGAATCGAATCAACTTACCCTTACTGACCATAATTAGGTTTTGTTTTTGAAAAAGTCAAAACATCAAAACTGGATTGAGCTCTGAATGTTCGATATTAGAAATCTCTATTTTACTATTATCTAAAATTATTTTTTTATATTTTTTGCTGTAACTTATTTCGCTCTACAGTCATGCTGTAAATTTGGGGGCAATGAAAATCGACTTTTCAAAATTTACTTAGAAGTAGTGCGCAAAAGTTTCGTCATCTAGAAAAAAACCTCCATGCAAAATTTTAGTTCAATCGGACTTCGGAAACACGTGCCTCAAACGGTAGACGTTTAATTTTTTTCGATTAATGCAAAAACATCTTAGAATTGCATGAAATCTAAAAAAAATCGACTTTCTGGGACTTACAAATTTTTACTCAAATTATATATTTTTGCTGTTCTACAGGTCGGGCTCGATTACATATAAACTCCATTTTTTTTCCTAAGCATAACCGAATCGGAAAAAGATTTGTTCATTTTGCATGAATATTTTGTGGTTGTTGAATAAATAAAAAGAAACATTAACTTGAAATACGAAAAAAACATTTTTACAATATATATATATATATATATATATATATATATATATATATATATATATATATATATATATATATATATATATATATATATATATATATATATATATATATATATATATATTAGGGTGGGGAAAAATCATCGATTTTCCAGAAACAAGGTATTTTGGTTCCTTTTGGGGCCTCAAACAACCCTAAACTTACCGGGAGTCGATTTTTTTTTTTAAGGAGGGATTTGTTAGTAGCTTAAGTATTTATGATAAATATTAGTAAATAATGAATATGTGTATCCAATCACAAATGGTGACTTCTCAACACTGTTAGAAATTTGTAATTTTAATTGTTAGGATTTGTTTGCTTTCGCAATTAGGACTTATCATTCGTAGGGATTCAAACCTACTTGTCAGAAAAAGGGGAGGTAAACTTACAACTAACTTAATTGCTAACTCATTGGCTATAAAGAGAACTTATCGTAGCAATTGAGGATTGCAACGATTTTTGTCGAAAATTGTTAATAATTTTATTTGACATAGCTTCTAATGGTTCAACACCAGTAAGTCTATGTAATTCGAGTGTACCAAACCAAGGAGGACGCTTCAAAATCATTTTCAGAATTTTATTCTGAATCCTTTGGAGCGTTTTCTTCCTTGTTGAACAGCAACTTGACCAGATCGGTACAGCATAAAGCATTGCTGGTCTAAAAATTTGTTTGTAAATCAAAAGTTTGTTTTTCAAACAAAGTTTAGAATTCCTGTTAATGAGAGGATATAAACATCTCGTATATTTGATGCACTTGGCTTGTATACTCTCAATGTGCTCTTTGAAAATAAGTTTTTTATCATAAATTAGTCCCAAGTACTTAACCTTGTCGGACCAACTTAAAATAACCCCATTCATCTTGACAACGTGATTATTGTTTGGCTTGAGGAAAGAAGCCCTAGGCTTATGCGGAAAAATTATCATTTGAGTTTTAGAAGCATTAGGAGAGATTTTCCACTTTTGCAAGTAGGAAGAAAAAATATCTGAACTTTTCTGCAATCGACTGCATATGACACGAAGACTTTTTCCTTTTACGGAAATGCTTGTGTCATCGCAGAACAATGACTTTGAGCATCCTGGAGGCAAATCAGGAAGATCTGAAGTGAATATGTTGTACAGGACTGGGCCCAAGACAGAACCTTGAGGCACACCTGCTCTGACAGGAAATCTATCAGATTTTGAATTCTGATAGACAACCTGCAGAGTTCGATCAGTAAGATAATTTTTTAAAATTTTGATTAGAAAAATTGGAAAATTAAAATTTGCAATTTCGCAATCAAACCTTTATGCCAAACACTGTCGAATGCTTTTTCTATGTCTAAAAGAGCAGCTCCAGTGGAATAACCTTCAGATTTGTTAGCTCGTATCATATTAGTAAGCAATTGATGAGTTGTGGAGTGCCCATGGCGAAATCCAAACTGTTCATTTGCAAAAATTGAATTTTCGTTGATGTGTGACATCATTCTGTTAAGAATAATTCTCTCAAACAGTTTACTTATTGAAGAAAGCAAACTGATTGGTCGATAACTTGAAACTTCAGCTGGGTTCTTATCCGGTTTTAAAATTGGAGTAATTTTTGCATTTTTCCATAATTTGGGAAAATATGCAATTTTGAAGCAGTAATTGAAAATTTTCACTAAAAATTCCATTGTGCTCTCAGGGAGATGTTTGATTAGTATATTAAAGATTCCATCGTCACCAGGTGCTTTCATATTTTTGAAATTTTGAATAATTGATTTAATCTCATTCAAGTTAGTTTCAATTATTTCTGCAGGTAAAAAATTCTGGGAAGAAATTAAATCGAATTGACGTGTGACTTCATTTTCAATTGGACTCACAAAATTCAAATTTGAGTTATGAACACTCTCAAACTGCTGAGCAAGTCTTTGAGCCTTTTGTTCATTGGATACAAGAAAACGTTCACCATCTTTTAAAACTGGAATAGGCTTTGAGGGTTTCTTAAGAATCTTCGACAGCTTCCAAAATGGTTTTGAATATGGTTTCAATTTTTCAACTTTAGTCTCAAAATTTTGATTTCTCACAAGAGTGAATCTATGTTTAATCTCTTTCTGTAAAACTTTATAAATAGTTTTAAAAACAGGGTCACGAGAACGTTGATATTGACGTCTGCGGACATTTTTCAAACGAATTAGAAGTTGAAGATTTTCGTCGATTATTGGTAAATCAAATTTCACTTGAGCCCTTGGAACAGAATAATTCCTGGCATCAACAATTGCATATTTTAATGCTTCCAGAGCGGAATCAATATTCACTTCGTTTTGCAAATCAAGCTCATTATTGAAATTTCTCTCAATATGAGTTTTGTATCTTTCCCAATTAGCCTTGTTATAATTAAAAACAGAGCTCATAGGGTTTAAAACTGATTCATGTGATAAAGAAAAAGTTATTGTAAGATGGTCAGAATCAAAGTCAGCATGTGTGATCAAATCACTACATACATGACTTTGATCTGTTAGCACCAAATCAATTGTTGAAGGGTTTCTTACAGAAGAAAAGCATGTAGGACTATTCGGAGACAAAATAGAATAGTATCCTGAAGAACAATCATTGAATAAAATTTTGCCATTGGAATTACTTTGAGAATTATTCCATGAACGATGTTTAGCGTTTAAATCGCCGATTATAAAAAATTTCGAACGATTTCTGGTGAGTTTTTGTAAATCACCTTCAAAATAATTTTTGTGCTCGCGTGTGCATTGAAATGGTAAATATGCTGCGGCAATAAATAAAATCCCAAGTTCAGTTTGAACTTCAATTTCCAAAGTTTCAATAACTTTCGTCTCAAGATGGGGAAGAGCACGATGTTTGATTCGGCGATGAATAACAATTGCAACTCCACCGCCGGAACCCTGAATCCTGTCACATCTATGAACCTCGTAATTGGGATCATATTTTAATTTTATGTTAGGTTTCAAAAATGTTTCAGTAATAATTGCAATATACACATTATTTACTGTTGAAAAATTAAAAAGCCTCATTGGCCTTCAATGAGCGAGCATTCCAATTCAATATTTTAATTGTTTTATTTAAAATCATTGCTAAATTTTAAATTAGAAACAATTTTAATAGTAAAATTTGTGCCTATTTGAATGGCTTCAAACATTGATTTTGCCTGCAACATGGCGTTCATAAGATCGAACATTGCCTGTTGCAAAAAAGAAAGTTTACCTGCCGTAATAGGCCCCAGGCAGTTGACATTAGAAAAAATATTTTCGGCAGCAATATTAGCTGGAGTAATAGGTGTACAATTATTTTCTAGCGTGTTTTGCTTACCCATATTAACGGTCATTTTCGAACTACCAACACTAGGCGGTATAATGTTCGAACTACCTGTAACCTGTGCATAAGTTAAGCGGGTATGCAAAGGAGTAGGTAAACTATGCGTCACTGGTACGCCTGGAGAATTTTGTTTTGAATTTTGTTTACCTTGCCTTGCCTTAACAATTGCTAAACGGGCTGAGCATTGATAAAAATTCGACATATGGTTGCCGTTACCGCGAAAATGTTTACTCTCTTTCACAGGACATGTGTCCTTTTTGTGAGAAGAGTCCCCACAAATGAGGCATTTTTGGTCAATGTTACAAAACTTTGAACCATAGCCATAACGTTGGTAAACACGGCATTGGGTGATATGCTTTTCACCTCCGCGAAACTTCCTATAAGCTTCCCATTTTACACACACGTTATATAAAGCATGTGCTTTTTCAAAAAATTTTAAGTTATTAACCTCACTGCGGTTAAAATGAATTAAATAGTTTACAAGGGAAATTCCAGTTCGCTGACTGTTTTCGCCTCGTGATTTTTGTTTCATCAGAATTACTTGGGTAGGGGCTATACCAAGTAATTCTGTCAAAGTAATTTTGATTTCATCAACGGTTTGATCGTTGGTGAGACCTTTCAATACGACCTTGAACGGCTTGGCGCTCTTCGTATCATATGTAAAAAAATTATACATCTTTTCAGTTAAATACTGAATAAGACGATTTC
This sequence comes from Wyeomyia smithii, assembly GCF_029784165.1. Lineage (NCBI taxonomy): Eukaryota > Metazoa > Arthropoda > Insecta > Diptera > Culicidae > Wyeomyia > Wyeomyia smithii. The sequence continues at coordinate 229,204,585 of NC_073695.1, read as the reverse complement.
AATCTTTCAATGTTTGGGCCAGTAAACGGCATTCGCCTCTTCGGCCAATTTGATAAGTAACTTTGACGTCGGAGAGAAACGTAGAAAGTTCTCTTTTAAAAATATTAAATTCAGAAGCAATAGTTACCAGAATAGGTGGAACTTTCTCCTTTTTTACAGAAATTTCACTTTGAATAGTTTTACTTTCGAACATTTCAATTTCGCCGGCTTCTTGCTAAGGCAGAATATCATATAAATTTTCACTGCATAAGCTAGTTTCAGAAAGAGATGCTCTCTTTTCCTCCCCGTAGCGATGCGTGGTTTCTTTTTTCGTCCTGCCATTTCAGGTGATACGAAAAAAGTTCAAAAATAATATCAAATTGCAAGTATTGAGAAAAAAAGAAATAGGTAGTCTTGAGAAAGACTGATGTAAGTTAACGTCCAGGTAATTTTTAAAAGACACACTGACAAAACACAAACTTTGAAGCTACAGGCAGTCAAAGACCAGTCCACAAGCAACCGAAAATACGTCTGATCTGTCGGGCAGCTCAAGACGCACTGGCACCGGAAGTCGATTGGTATAGTATTTTAGACGTCTAACAACTTTGCAGAAGGCACTGAAGAGCTAGGATGACCCTAAGAAGAGCTTTAGCTGTTCAAAGTTGAGTATGTCGATTTAAATGCAGAAAATCTTGTTTTCTGCCAACATTACCAATGTACCGGCGCCAGTAGCATTCCCATCAGAAGTAACCTGTTGTAACGAGTTTATACACTCAGCTAGACCAAGCAATTGTTTCAGGTCAATATTCTAGGCGTAGGTGGAATCTACAACGTGTTTCAGAGGTTACTTCTGATGGAAATCTGACTAACGCCTGTACACTGGCAGTGTTGGCAGAAGAAATGATTTGCAACATAAATTTCGACATACTCAACTTCGAACAGCTCTAGTATTTTTTTGGGACACCCTAGCTCTTTGATGTCTTCGGCCAAGTTGTTAGGCATCAAAAAACCTACCATTTGAAGTCATGATACCTATGGTTCGAGCCACTTTGAGCTCTTTAGAATGAAAAATGCAAAAACGTTGGTTTTTCCATACAAATCTCCATATAAATTTGAAATGCAATGCGCCAAGTGGAGACTAAACCAATCGACTTCCGATAAATTTAGGATTTTTTGGGGCTTCCGATAGAACAAAAAAAAAACTTGGTTCTGGCTTTCTGCTATCAAGTTTTGTTTTTTTCCATATAACGCTAGATCCACGCTGAATGCTATTCTCTCTGTCACCAAGACGGCAGAGGTAGAACTCCAGCGTAAGAGTTGGGGCAATCGCTATTGCGCAATCGTCACGCTTGACGTGAAGAATGCATTCAATAGCGCCAGTTGGGACTCCATAGCGCTCGCGCTTAGGAGCATCCACGTACCGGTGTCGTTGTACAAGATTTTGGAAAATTACTTCCAGAATCGGGTACTAGTTTACAACACAGAGGAGGGTCAGAAGTGCGTCCCAATCACCGCAGGGGTACCGCAAGGTTCCATCCTGGGCCCGGTGTTGTGGAATGTCATGTATGACGGGGTGTTGAAACTAAAGTTCCCTGTAGGGGTTGTGATCGTCGGTTTCGCAGACGACATCACGCTAGAGGTCTACGGCGAGTCAATCGAAGAGGTCGAGTTGACGGCCGCGCACTGCATACGCAAGGTCGAAGACTGGATGCACTCTAGGAAACTAGAGTTAGCGCACCATAAAACGGAGGTTACGGTTGTGAACAACCGCAAATTGGAGCAACAGGCGGTGGTCAGAGTCGGTGACTGCACCATTACCTCAAGGCGCTCCTTGAAGCTCTTAGGGGTTATGGTTGACGATAAGCTCACATTTAAGAGTCACGTCGACTATGCCTGTAAGAGGGCTTCAACGGCCGTTGCAGGACTATCTCGAATGATGTCGAATAGCTCAGCGGTATATGGCAACAAGCGTAAACTTCTTGCCAGCGTGGTTTCGTCCATACTTAGGTATGGTGGGCCAACGTGGTCCAAAGCGTTAGGTACCAACAGTCATCGTCGTAAACTGGAAAGTACCTACAGGCTCATGTGCCTGAGGGTTGCGAGCGCGTACCGTACAGTGTCATACGACGCAATCTGCGTCCTGTCCGGCATGATGCCTATCAGCATAGCCATTAAGGAGGACGTAGAATGCTTCGATCAACGTGACACAAGGGGTATACGAGGCACCAGAAGGTCATTCTCGATGATCAGATGGCAGCAGGATGGTCCAATTCCGTAAAGGGTAGATGGACGCATCGACTTATTCCGGACGTATCCGGATGGGTCGGGAGGCGCCATGGAGAAGTTAACTTCCACTTGACACAGATTCTGTCAGGTCATGGTTGCTTCAGGCAGTATCTACACAGATTCGGGCATGCGGGGTCCCCCATGTGTCCCGAGTGCGCGGATGCGGAAGAGACTGCTGAGCATGTCTTCTTCGTGTGCCCTCGTTTTGTGCATGCGCGGAGCGACATGATGGTAGTGAGCGGGCCAGACACCACTCCGGACAACCTAGTTCGGAGGATGTGTAAAGACCCAAACATTTGGAGGGCGGTTTGTACAGCCGCCTCTCAAATAGTTTTAGAATTGCAAAACAGGCGACAGGTTGACCACCGACAAGCCAGTGTTAGCTAACGGCCAGTCTCCAGGTTAGTTAGCTAAGTTAGCAAAGAGACCTAAAGAACCAAGAGGGTGCACAGAGCACAAAAGCCGCTCCCCGAAGCAATACCTAGCGGTGGTCCCGGGGAGTATTATGGGCTGGAGACTGGAGGGGTTTTAGTGGGTCCGGTCACTGATTCAAACCAACCCCACACTCCCTGAGGTTGGTGTCACCTCAGGGGTTTGGATGCAAATTCCCCCTCCACCTGAAAAAAAAAAAAAAAAAAAAAAAAAAAAAAAAAAAAATATATATATATATATATATATATATATATATATATATATATATATATATATATATATATATATATATATATATATATATATATATATATATATATATATATATATATATATATATATATATATATATATATATATATATATATTAGAGAGATATTAAACTGGTGTGAGCTCTCTCAATAACTACACAACAGAGTTCACTGCGGTGCGATGCGTGAGACTCGCATATATCAAAAGAGTTGAGCATCTAAATAGAAAAGTAGATTGCGTTGTTTGCTTTGCATCTCGAAACTGAAAAAAAAACTCTTGTTTCGCTCAGCTGTGCTGTAAGCAGCAAATGTTGGTTTTCCTGCGAACAGCAGAAATAGCACAAAAAAGAAAAAAGTATAGTGCGAAAAATTGCTACACACAGCGCGCATGCTCCATAAGAAATAAATGCTGAATATTTAATATTTTTTTAATATTTTTTTTTATTTTTTCTAATTTTTTTTTATTTTTTTTCTTCAATTTTTCATCTTGATTCAATTAGCGAACTATAAAGTAAAAATAACTATTTTCGACACTCTCTTTTTTGTAGATCCTCAAAATTTCCACATGGGTCGGTGCATTGCCCGACAGCCTCCCCCTTTTTCTTCAGAAGCGTTATGTATTTTATGAACGTTCCCTGACGACATTTCAGCTTTGGATAAGTCATATTTGAAGTAGAAAAAAAAACCTACTACATATATATACTCGAGTATGAAATTATATATTATCATATTATATATAATCGAGTCTATATACATATAATCAAGTCCGACATGTACTGTTTTCCGTTCAGAATGACAATTTATTATGATTCGTTTACTTTGTATATTAAATTTACAGTTTTTCCGTAGTTTATACCCATGCTTCTGGCGTTTGTTTACATTCTACTGTTTTTTTTATTTCCATCTTTTGAAATCTTATTGTTGTTTTTTGCTGTCAATAATGTTTTTGTTGTTGTCTGCATTTTCTGGTTTAGCTTCGACGGTTACTGTTTTTTTGCCTTTCTCCTAGAAAGGTATAGCAATCACTTGCAAAACCGAAAGTATAAAAGTGCTCCAAAGGGCCGAATGGCATATATCACTCGACTCAGCTCGACGAGCTGAGCATTTTCTGTATGTGTGTGTGTGTATGTGTGTGTGTGTGTATGTGCAGATTTTTATTTAATGGATGGACCCTATTTAATTTCATTGTAATCGGATTTTTAGTTTAAAGGTTATGTATGAAAATGTAAAAATCATGAAACATCATTATCTCAAAAACTACACAACCGATTTAAATAAAATTGGTTTTAGATGAACGGGCTACCTAAAAAACCCCTTAACTTTTGAATTTTATAAAGATTAGACATGTGGTTCAAAAGAAAGTTATGAAAAGAAACGAGTTCTGGAGACTGTTCAATCTCACTCATGTCTCTCAGAGATGGCTGAACCGATTTTCATGAAATCAGTGTCAAATGGAAGGTCTAGTTGTCCCATAAGACCCTATTGATTTGTTTTGCAATAGGATTCTTACTTCGCCTGTTATGTTTAAAAATGTGAAATCCAGCTATGAAAAGGAACATATTTCAAAGACTACTCGAACTCACTCACTTTTCTCAGAGATGTCTGACCCGATTTCCACAGAATTAGTGTCAACTAATAAGTCTAGCTACCTCGTAACACCCTATTGAATTTCATTGTAATCGGACTGTAGCTTCGTCTGTAAAGTACCGAAACGTGAAAATCATGAAACTTCGTTATCTCAGTAACTACACAACCGATTTGATCAATATTATTAATAAATTAATAAATAGCAAACTTCATAACAATTTGATATGTGGCTAAAAAGTTATGGAAAGAAAAGAAATTCAAAGACTATTGAAAACTATACCTGCTTTGATCGATATATGTGGCCTTAACATAAATTAAATGTGGTATCGTACTATTTGAACGTTCCAAATTCATTGATTCCTTACGATTTGTTTAAAGTCTGCAAATGCACGACGATTCGGCCATAGGATATGATCATAGTCAAATAACAAATCGTTTGAAATGATTGGTTTTATCGAAATGACAACATCCTCGACTTTTGGCTTCTGTACATCACCTTAATTCTGAATATATTCATATTGGGTGGTATTCGGTCATTTTCAGCAGATTTTCTGGCATCAATCTGACACCGGAAATACTCATATTGGGAGGTATTTAGTTATTTTGGTTGTTTTCCAGAAACTAAAAGTGGTCGTCTTTAAATTCAAAATGGTGTCAAGGGTCAATGTTTGGTTTCTATGCATCATCTCGATTACGGAAATATCCATATTGAGTATTATTTGGTCATTTTCAACTGTTTCATAGAAGTTGCCATTTAGCAATTCAAAATGGTGCCTGAGGTCAATTGTTAGCTCATTGCATCATTCTGGTTCCAGGGCTACTCATATTTTATGGTATTTGGTTATTTTAGGCTGCTTTTCACAAACCGGAAGTCGCCATCTTGAATTTCAAAATGGTATTTAAGATAATTTCTGGCCTCTGAGCGTCATTCTGGTTGAAGAATCACCCATATTGGGTGTAATTTGATCATTTTCGGCTGTTTCCCAGGAACCGGAAGTCGCCAACCTAGAATCCAAAATGAGGTCTGTGGTCGATTTCAGCTGCTGTGTATCATTCTAGATCCGGAGATACTCATGTTAGACGGAAATCGGCCATTTTTGGCTGTTTTCCAGAAACCACAAGTTGCCATCCTGCAATTCATAATGATGTCTGAAGTCGATTTGTAGCTCCAGTGCATCATTACGATTTCGGAAATACCGATATTGGGTGGTTTTTGGTCGTTTGCCGCTATTTTTCAGAAACCGGAAGTCGCCATCTTAGAATTCAAAATGGTATCTATGGTCGATTTTAGCTCATGTGTATTATTCTTTATCCGGATATTATTATATTGGGTGAAAATCGGCCATTTTTGGCTGTTTTCCAGAAACCGGAAGTTGCCATCTTACAATCCAAAATGTTGCCTGAGGTCGATTATGGAACATATTTGTTACCACTAAAAACATTCACCTGCCATTCAATTGATTAGTTCGCGAGATGTGCAGAAACATGTGCTTCCAGAAGAGGGAGGGGTGTCGAACCATTATGGACATATTTGTTACCCTTTAAAACATCCACATGCCAAATTCGGTTTCATTTGCTTGGTTTGTCCTTGAGTTGTGCAGAAATTTATGTTTCATTTGTATTGTACCCCTCCTTTTCAGAAGAGGAAGGGGTCTCAAACTATCATAGGAACCTTTATCGGGACCAAAAACCCCTACATACAAATTTTCACGTCGATCGGGTTGGTAGTTTTCGAGCCTATATGGATCAGACAAACAGACAGACCGGACTACATTTTTTATATGTATAGATTACAACATCAATATTTTAGAACCTAAAGAGTGAATATACATTTATTGGATTGAAGCGTTCATGTAAATCTATTTTTACAAATAAAAGTTTGAATGAGAAAGGCTGGGTCTGACCACTAGGTGGAATAATTTAGGTTTTTTGTATTTATTTTTCCTACTTTCTGTTTTCTTTATTTAAATTTTTCCTGTTTCTGTATTCTTTATTTAATTTTTTAATTTTCCTTGTATATTTCCTGAGTTTTCTGTATTACATTTTTTGTTTTTTTTTGTTCTCCTTTTTCTGTTACCGCTAATTTAATTTTTGTTGCTTTTTCTCAATTTTATTTGTTTTCAGAATAACAACGTTCAGAATAACAATAGATTCTGATTCGTTTATTTTATATACAGATATATGATTCGATTATATATAATTCTAGACTCGATTATATAGAGAAGCAAAATAATTTTTTTGTTTAATTTCAAATATGACTTATCTAGAGCACATATATCGTAAGAGAATATCTACAAAATACGTAACGCTTAATAAAAAGGGGAAAAAGTAAAAAAAAATTTTAAAGAAATTAAATTTTGAAAATTGTTTAAAAATATTCAAAAAAAAAAAACTGAAAATACATAAATAAAAATACCTAAATAAAAATAATTCCACAAATAAAAAATAAATGGAAAAAAAATTTAATTTTTAAAAATTTGAGAAATAAATACAAACAAGTTGACAAATCTACATATACTTTCATAATTTTGATATTAGTTTTTCTTTACATTTGACTGCAATTACACCAGGAATAACTACAAGATTTTTTTTTTGTAAGAAATGTGTTTTCTGACTTTTAGGGGAATGAATCAAAGACACAATTCTTCTTACTCATTCAAAAACAACAAATCATTTATGAAAAATAAATATGAAACATTTTTTTCTGATTCGATTATATATAAAATTCGATTATATATAGTGAAAAAATTGGAGACTATATATAAGCGAGTCCAACCTGTATTAAGTTCTTTATTGAATTATTTTTGTATCTATATTCTGTTTCAATTTTGTTTTTGCTTTTTGTTCTTAAATTTCTGTTTAATTTTTTTTGTTTTCGGTTTTCATAATTCTATGTATTTGCTATTTGTAGTTTTCTTGTATTCTATTTTCTCTATTTACAATCTTGTTTTCAGTTTTTACTACTTTAACCCTAGAAAGACAGTCTGTGTTAATTTGCCTCTTCATTTTTAGTGACATGGTTCTCTTCTTTTTCAAATAGTGCGAATCCGTTCTCGTTTTTCAAACAACTGAATTCTGGTATTTGTTATGTATCAATGTGTTAATACTGTAATGATCAAAGCAAAGCCTCGGTGCTACATTCCGATTCGAAACTAGACCTTCTGCTGCAGACTTCGCAGCCAACTGTGTAGTGTACAGGACAATTGCGGGGCTACGACAATTGTGCTACGATCCTACTGACCAAACAGTCTCTCCCGAGCCGAGACCCGAACCTTACGACAACTGGCTTGTTAGGCCAGCATCGTACCTTAAGACCAGCTGAGAAATAAAGAGACTGTAATGATCAATCATTATTAAATTTTAAACAAAAAATAATAAAAATAAAAAAAAGATTAATGCATCAATTTGACGCCAGAATAAGAGTATCTTTCCAGAGTTAAATTTTCATTGTTTCAGTTTACTGTTTTTAGTTTTCGGCTGTTTTTAGTTTTACGGTTTGATTTCTTAGTATTTCTACTTTTTGTGTGTTCTGATTAGGGATGGGAAAAAAATATTTTTTTAAAATTTAAAAACCGCTCAAATGGCTGTCGATAATTATCGATAATTTCGGGTTTCCATCGATAGGTATTGATAATTATCGATGAGTTGAAAACTTGAAGCAGATGCAGGAAAACAAAAAAATGCTGCTTCTGTTGCTCACAAAAACGTGCGCGTGCCTTTGCCAGTTTTGAAAAAAAAAACAGAAGCTAATTCCACACATCGTTTCCGCTTACGCGAAATCTCGTTTAAATGGGAATTAACCTGAACGAGTTTCAATGAGCAAAAATGATTTTTTCAAAAATTTTCCAACAGTTTGAGGATGATTTCGCGTGACTGCAAATACCGACAAGGCCAATTTATTTTTCAGTTCTACCTTCGAAGTGGAGGGTGGTGCGAGGGAAATATTGATAACTGTCGGTGAGACTCAAAGCTCACGATTATATCGATGGTTTACAACTATCGCTACTTTCGACTAATATCATTAGGATTCTCATCCTTAGTTCTGATCGTTACTAATTTTTGTTATCTGATGTAGTAGTTTTCGGGTTACCAACATATCGTATACTATTTTTTTTATTTTGTTTCATCGGTTTTCGATTTGCTCAAGTTTTCCGTTTTCTTTTTTTTCCAGATTTCTTATCTCAATTTTCCCTGTGTCATTTGCCATGTTTTTTGTTTTCTTTATTTGTAGTTTTGGTATCACTTTACTCTGTTTCTTTTTTCCCTCTAATTTTCAAGTTTTTTCAGATTACAAAATCAGTTTTCTTTTCTTTTGGTTTTCCCCATTTTGAGTTCTTTTTGGTTTCAACGATTTCCACGAGTTTTTTTTTTATTTTGTGGTTGTTAATTCATTCCATTGCTCTTTTTGTTTATGTTCTTCTTACTGATTTGATCTGTTTGCTATTTTCTTAATTCATTTTACGGTTTAAAGTTTTTTTCCCTGATTTATTTGTTTCAGGTTTCTCTACATTCAGTTGTATTAGTTGTATTCAATCTCGCGATTTAGTTCCTTTTGTTTTTTTGTTCAGTTTTATGTACAGTTTTAATTTTTAGTACTCTATTTTTAGCTATTTCTAATTTCAATTTTTCCGTTTTTTGGGTTTTATAATTCTGCATGTCATTTTTACGCATTAGTATTCTGTAGTCAGTTTCCATTTTTTTAAATAATGTTTTAGTTTTAGCAGTTCTGTTTTATCTTCTTCTTTAAAAAAAGCAAAGCCTTGGTGCTACATTCCGATTCGGAACTTGACCTTCTGTTTTCTATACACAGACTTCGCAGCCAACCGTTAAGTGTACAGGACAATTGCGGGGCTAGCGCTACGATCCTACTGACACTAACAGTCTCTCCCGAGTCAGGACTCGAACCTACGACGACAGGCTTGTTAGGCCAGCATCGTACCTCGAGACCAGCTGGGAAGGCTTCTTCTTATTATCCAGAATTAGTTGTTTTTTATTTTCCAAATTTCTTGTTTTTATGATTTCTGCTTTCTTATGCATTTTCGGTTTGTTTTTTTATTGCTGTTTTTCTTGTTAATTATTTCTGTTCTTGCTGTTTTCACTGTTTTCATTTGTCTGTTCTATTCTCAGTTTCATCCGTTGTCCCTGTTCTCCATTTTTTTTTTGCTCTCAGTTAGCTTTGTCTTCCAATTGTTCTGTTCTCAGGTTTCTCTAATTTCATCATTAGATTTTTTTTTTAGTTTTTGGAATGCGATAATATCGCTGACTTTTATTAGCAGAAGGATATTTTTAAGGATAATATGAACTATAATATTTTTTCATATTTATTTGTTTTTAAACTTTCCAAAACTAGACGGAGGCATTTTACGCAATAAAACGCACTTCAACTCGTTATACCAACAGCGTCCAAACAATATCTTCAGCTCGCCAGCGCCAGCAAATTACCTTTAAGTGACGCTTGCGGTGAATGCATGCGTGCATTCGTATGTGTGTGTGTGCGTGCGTGTCTGTGCGAGCCCGATTGGGAAATCAATAGATCGATTACTCGGCCGATCTTTGAGGCGGTTACTTTCCCACGCTCACTATAGGAGGCGACTCGTCGCTTGCAGACTCTACTGGCTGGCAAAGCTGGTGGAGAAAAACGCGTTACCTCTCCGATCGAAAAGTTTTGACATTTATGTAATTCAGCAAATTGATTTTGGCCATAACGATATTGCTGAACACTAACCACACTGCACAGAGGAGCTCGGTCGATGTGATGCCATACAAATCAGGTGAATGAAGGGCTATCAATTAGCCTTCTTAGAGAAGCAAAAAAAAGCAAAGTCTTGGTGCTACATTCCGTATCGGAATTCGACCTTCTGTTTTACTCTACACAGACTTCGCAGCCGACTGTTAAGTGTACAGGACAATTGCGGGGCTAGCGCTTCTATCCTACTGACACTAACAGTTCCTCCCGAGCCGGGACTCGAACATACGACGACTGGCTTGTTAGGCCAGCATCGTTCCTCGAGACCAGCTGGGAGAAGCTGTTTTCTCGAATTTTGAATGAAGCAAGAACAGTTCATTTTTAAATTTTTACTTCATTTCGAAAGACAACACAAACCTCCATTCACTTGAAGCATCGAGTGAAAACATATTCGTTGCGTAAAATAACTAAAAAAACGTTGAACCTAAGCCCGAGAGATTTGAATATAAGGTCACAGAGCGCGTTGAAGCACATCTTGAAGCTGGAAACCCCCCTATGCAGAAGAATAGTACAAATAACACACTCTGTTGAATAGGCAGACAAATGTGCCATTCTTTGACACCTAGATTAAACCGGTAGCAATCCGATAGAGTTTATTCCCATAGTTCAATCTCCGTCGGGAGCAACAACAGAAAAAAAAACACCACCAAAACCTGCCCTGGCCAACACCGACCGACCAGAGAAACCCTTCATTAGGCCCAACACCACAACAATAGTTCACGGAAGCGAAAGCCTACAATTTCCACTGGCTTCCACGCCGCCACACCCTGAGTTCTGCTACCTTCCCGCCCGCCACAGCCATTCAGGGTTCGGCGACGGTAGCAATAGTAGCAAAAGCCTATATCGAAAGCAGTGGCCAATTATATAATAATGAGGAAGTTGGCGAAAATATTATAATCACACAATAATCCAGCTCTCATTTTTCATCTCTTTGCTCCGGAGCTCTCAGTACGCACCACCAACCCGGTAGGTTGGCAGGCCTATTCGCAGTTGTTGCTCCGTGGTGTTACAGTTGCCCTTCTCTTTTCACCTAGTTTTCAGCTTCATTCGGGCTCTGCCGAACCCCGAACTGTGTGCTGCTGCGGCGAACGACGACGGTACGGACACACGTAAAATCAACCGCTGCTGATGTTTTGTAGTTTTTCGAGAGGGATTTTACGCAAATTCGATGATGATGAGTTTTGTGGCATGGGTTTTTTAAGCAATGAATTCTTTTTTTTACTCAAAAACTACAAGAGGATCTAACAAAATTGAGGATGCGAATTTAAATTTCACTCGCATAGTTTAAATGGTTTATTTGACATGGCACGAAAATTTAATTTGCATCTGTCTTGCGGTGGAAGACTACAAGAAAGACATGAATTTACATATATCAATAAAATACTAGCGGATATAAATTTGAGACAAAACACAAAAAAGTATGGTAACAGAACTATAATGGGCAGCAACACGATAATGAAAGAATTACAGAACTAGCATTTTGCTACAAAATGACCGAAGAGTACGAGAAAATGTCACAAAAACTAGAGAAAACAAATAGCAATTTCACGATAAAATGAAAGGCACGAAAATTTTATTATTTTAGATCTAGTAAATATCATAAAATAGCTTTCGAAACATATTCTAATTCAAAAGAAAATAACAGAAGGGCTGTATACAAAGCCACGGAAAAATGTGTCTGGAAAATAGCCAACGATGGTCATATACTAGCTTATATGAGTATTGCCGGAACGGGACTAATATCATCAAAAAAATTTTCAGGGCCACCACAGTATATACAGAAATTCAATTACACTAAATAATAGTGTTGAATAAAATTTACTTCTCAATGATAGTCCATCGTAATTTTATAATTCAAAGATATCGCGATCCCTCCAGAATGCAACAATGCTAGTGTTACAACGAACCGCTATTGCTGCTACCTAGTGGCCATCAACTGGTAAACTGATTGGTTTGAGCAGAAGCAGGCTCTTAAGAGTGCATTCCCGGTTTACTAGGTATATCATTCTGTCGACCGTGCTAGGGAAAGCAAACATTTAGCGACCATTCAGAGGCCGTCTCGTGCATTTCGTCAAGGCTTGACAATTTTGAATAGTACAATAGTTCGAATAATCCAATTACAATTTTCTACAACGGATGCATAGAAGATTTTCCAATCGGTTGCTGTCAGAACAAAAAGAATCAACTGAAAACTGACCGACTTATTGACATATGAAATTGGACATATTTTTCCCTTTTTCTGTTTTTAGATTTTAACTCTAATAGCCAAACTTCCTAAGAGACGTAGTTCTACGTCAAAAAAAAAGGAGAATGATCGGAAATAAAACCTCGTGAATAAGTCAACTATATCTGCGTAAAATTGTAGAAGTATGGGAATTTTTAGTATTCATTGACTATTTGCGTGATATTTTCATTCAGATTAAAAAAATTGGAACATTATCAAACTTTTTTCTGCCTTTCTCCTAGATAGGTATAGCAATCACAAAAAAAAACAAATGTGGTCCCAATGGCCGAATGTTATATACCACTCGACTCCGTTCGACGAACTGAGCATTTTCTGTATGTATGAATATGTATCTGTATATGTGTATGTGTATGTGTGTGTGTCTGTGTCTGTGTTGAAAAACACGAAAAAGTTTTCACTAAGAAAACTTTCATGTGAATGTTGTAATATAGTGAGTAGTGACTATCTTATCAATTCAAAAACAGGTATGTCATGAAGCAGAATATATTTGAATTAAAAAGAGAAATTTCAGAGTAAAATTTTTTGAAGCCAAGCTATTTTTTTTTTTCAAATAATATTCTACTAACTACCATGAAAAACTAAAATAGTGCTAGATTGGCGTGCATGGTTACCAAAAATTACTTAAACAATTTAAAGAAATTGACATTCATTTTGAAGATAATTAAGAAACACAACAATTCCACCAAAACAATACCGCACGTTAGCCTGGGGTCTCGATCAACTAAATTAGTTGAGAGAATTCGTTATCGATATTGTTTCCGGCACATTTCGCATGTTGTAGGATAAGTACAACAATACACCGTGCCTCAGTGCTGAGTCGAGAAAATTTCCAGCTCGAAAAGATCCTTGACCTGATCGGGAATCGAACCCGATATCACAACCGTGTTGAAGAGCTAGCCGACCGACATCGCTGACCACAGAACCACGGGGACCACAACATGTCCACCACAGTTTTCAAAAATATTTTTAACGCGTTTGTTGCAAAAAAGTAGCGTAAATAGAGCTTTATTGAATAAACAATTTTTGACGTAGAACTACGTGGTAGATTAGTAGGAAGGCATACTGTGGATAGTATAAATAGGTTTGGCGGGTATTAGCATATCTTATCAATTGAAAACCAATGAAAAACGGATCTCAAAATCAATGGGAAAAGCGGCGGCTAACCAATTTCTCGCTCGCTATTAGCGCTGTTCATTTTAGATCCATATCGCAAGTGGTACCGCCTTTTTTTCAAGTTATGTTTTATCCCCAGTTTCACAAGATGCGAAGTGATTTTATTTCGCATGTAATAAGAATGTGAGAAGTCTCATTTCGTGTTGACAATCTGTGGAATCAGTTAATAGTTAAAATATCAAAATTCCTATCAAAATTAATTACTGATTATTACAAATTATAGTAGGTTTTGTAAGGTTTATGTCAGAAAAAGATCAGAATTAGGTAGAATGTACAATATTTTGTCAATTGAATAACAAATTTTGTTATAAATATGCTTAAAAAAACACATTTTTGAACATTCAAGTGTATGATAACAGAATTTGATATAATTCTGTAATTTTCATCCATGGCAGGTCATTCTGGCATATCGAGATTATTACAGGCTTTGTTATTTCTATCAAGTTAAGATATATTTGTGTTACCCGTTTGTTATAATCGTATGATCGGGTATCTAACATCTTCTAAATAGTTGTAATATCTTTGAAAATGTTGATAAATGCAATTAAAAATTTCATAGCTATGGCAAAAAAAACATCATGATCAGACCGCATACGATAGCCGCGACTGACACAACTCAAAATCGATAGATTTTAAAACATTTCATTTTCATTGCACGTATTTAGGTCTTTTATATACATATGATGAGCAAATTTTAGGAGTTGAAATTTTATTTTTCATCTTTTTAAACCTCTAGTGCCCAAGTTAATTTTTAGAGGAACTTCGGTAAAAACACTATGAATTTCTTTAAATATTTTTTAAGTGTTTTAGAAGCTTTTTAGAGGTTTGACTGAAGCCCGTTTAAAGGCGGCACTTGGCACTAGAGGGTTACTATATTTTGAATTTGAGCTATGAAGGCACATGTACAGAAGTATCCGTACTTTTCGAATTTAGAAACGGGTCCTTGTGGGAAGAAACTTTGTAGCACCCTCTATGTTGCATTTCCAATAGTTTACACCATAGTAAAGATTCTTTCTTAGTCCCTCAGTTTTCATCTAAAGGGTGAGCTCCCAGGTTTTGAAACAGATCGCAATTTCAGGCTATTCTTATATGTAATAATAAAAAGTTAAAGTTCAAACGACAATTTTGAAATTCAACAAAGAAAATGAGGATTTTGAAATCCTGAAGGACGAAGAAATTATTGTAAAAGTTCTCAATCCGTAAGCAGATATACATGGCTCTTATACATCAAACCAAAAAACAATTACCGAGAAAAAAAAAATTAATAAAAATTTGCATGTATGTTAATGAATTTGAATAATTCTCCTGATGGCCTAGTTTTTGAAAACGAAAGGATAAAGGCCAAAAGTCTCCCTGAAAAGCAAAAAAAAAACTATGTAATGTAAATTATTCTTAAAACAAGTTGGTTTACACTTATATTCTTATTGTATTCTATTTCCAAAATAAACTATACGTAGACCAAAGACAACAAAAAAAGTATTTGAAGCCGTATAGCTGAAGATGTGTCATGATTCGGTACAAGGGGTAGACAAAATGATTGAGACAGGCAAAATTTTGTCAAACCGGTCTTGTTTTACTGGAAAGCTATTTTACTTTCCAACAAATACTAGGGAATTTGACTAGACTAACGGACACCGGAAATGTTCCGGACTTTAGGAATATGTGTCAAAATGTGCATTCTTGCAACGCGTAGAACAATTCCTGACATCCTGTTTCTTTAAAGTTTATGTGATTCCAATAAACTAGAATACATTCCGAGTTCATTGGTACCCAAAGGTTGAAAATCTGTCAAGAAACCATCAAGATATGATTTAATTAGGTAAGTTTTTGCAGTTTTTTGCTGCTGGGTACATAGTACACGAAAAAGTTTTATGTGGTTTGTTCTGGAGAGTGGAGAGGCCACTAAATTTTCTATCTAAAAACCATTTGAAAAAAATCTGAAGTAACCGATAATTTTAAAATCACTTTTTAATTTTTTAAACTATAGTTCAAAACAAGTTCAAATAATTTTCTAGAAGTTATACCACTGACAACCATTTTCTATCTCTCGTCATTATTTAGGTATGTCGATTTATGAGAAAGAGGTTTAAATACTTCAAACCATTTCAAATGTTAGTCCAGATAAATGTTCAAAAAAAGTTTGCGAAGTTGCTTAGTTTAATAAGGCACCCACAAAGTTTCATTGCGTTCTGCTAAAGTGCCCGAGGAAATTTTTACACAACAAGAGAATAAAACTGCAAAAAAAACTCCCATATTCAACTAACTCATATCTCGATGGTTCTTCGACAGATTTTCAACTTTTGGGAACCAATAAACTTGAAATGAATTCTAGTTTATTGAAAACCTAAAAGAAACAAGATGTCAGAAAAAGTTCTACGCGTTGCCAAAATTGCACATTCGGAGATATACTCCTAAAATCCGGATCATTTCCAGTATCCATTGGTCACGTCAAGTTTCCAAGTAATACTAGGAAACCAGGATAGTTTTCCAGTAAAATGAAACCGGCTTCATCAAAATTGATTCATTTTTCGTGAAGTTCTGGCTATTTAAAATTGCACGAAAATTTTGCCTGTCTGAATCACTTTGTCTACCCCCTGTACAATTCGATATAAAGTATATTTTAAAAATCGAAATGTAACTTATATCGAGGTTCGCCAGTATATCTTTTGGGATATTGTGTGAAGAATCTATTTGAAAAAACACAGAATTAAAAAAAGTTATTGAAAAAAGCCTAATTTTTAAGAAAAAATTGGTTGAAATTTTAAAATTTTGCAAAAAATATGTAATAAAATTTAAAACTATATTCAACGTTTGAATCTTCGTCAAAAAATTCTATTTCTTGGTGAACAATTTTTGGAAAAGGCTTTGGCCTCTTCCAAAAAAACCTCGTGATTTCTTTCAAAACTTCAATACTTAAACCACCGATATCCAACTCAAACTCACAAAGTTTAACTAAAATCTGAAAGGGTACTGCCAACGGCTAAATGAATTGGCGTAAAATCTCTCTCTTTTTAAAGCTAGCATTATGAACAACGAAGACGACGACGAGAGTAGAGGCAAATTTGGTTGGGGACGGTGAAGGTGGTAAAAGGGTAAGGTGGTTTGTAGGATCAAGGGAGCAACGGTACAGTAACACAATGCAGAATAACTACCAACCGACTGATCAACCGAAGGCGACAACAACGAACCAGCAACAACAACAGCAGCAGCAGCAACAGCAAAGCACGTACAGGCGGAGCGCAACGAAGTGCGACCCGAATTGCCCGAGTCGAATCGGTTTCAGTGCGGACGGACCGCTTGGAACTGCTTGGAACCGGCAGAAGATTCAACTACACATATGCAAAGTCCCCGCAGGATGGAAAATGAAGCTTGACCTCTGCAGAAGCGAGCGATGATGTTATTAGCTTAACGGATTACGCGCCTGATGCTTTGCGTGAAGGGATGCCAGCTGGTTAGCTTTGCCTGCGTTTACAGGTGAGCTACTTATTGGCATCACTTTTACTTCGAGTCCCAGGGGGTAATTAAGGAAGTGTTTACTATTGGTGTTCCCTTGCGGGGGCTTTCCATCGCGGGATTACAGCATAGCCTTTGTTTAGGGTTCAGAAGTCAAATTTAACTTGGGAGCTTTGCAGTGTGAATGGTTTGAATAAATCAAATCAAAATGATACCCAGACTTAGCCCCAATCGCATCTGGAGGAAACCAACTGTCAAAACAGGTCGAGTGGGCAACAACCACCACCGGTGAAGACGACTCCAAATCCAAGTCCAGCAAGTGAAGAGGAAAAAGTAAACGAAAATCGACCCTGAAGAAGCACAGCAGTACGAATGTCTTCTGTGAAAAGTACAGAAGCGCGCGCGCATACACACACGAGCACACATTCTCGTTCATGTACACGCGAGCTCATAAGCGAAGAGTACAAAACGAAGGAAATGTGTCTATACATACGATTATGCTCAGCGTTTGCATTTGGTATAGAATCGAGTTTTTAGGCCGGAATGAATTAAAGTCGCTTTACCCTTTATTGCACTAGAAAATAAAAAGCAACAACAAAATCCCAAGTGGCTAATCGAGCTTCGAGTAAACTGAAGACGTTTGCGCTTGCCTGCCTACCTGTTTGTCGGACCTGGGCCGTGACCGATAACAGGTGGTTGACATTGTAGGCTCTGCTCTTTAGAAAAAACTATACCTACTATACCTTCTGGCGCGTTGTGAAGGAGGTTGTTTGGTAGTTGGTGATACATCATTGAATGTGAGCGCGTGCACGATGCGATCGATGCCGCTTCGAGGAGTGGCAACCAGCCGCACGGCCAATTGAATGAATGACTGAGATTGTTGTCCACTGGAATCCGGAGCTATTATACTGTGCCCCTGCTGTATGGGTTCTAATTTCGCTGCCTGCTCTCGGATCGAAGTGATTCATCGTTTTGACTCGCAGGAATTCCGCCGGTCAGCAAAGGGTAAAATGGAGATAATTTTACGCGACGGGATTAAAATTTACGATGATCATATTCTTTCCAGGAAGCAAAAACACTTTTCAATACTCAGTACGCTGACATTTGTTCTGTTACAGAAGCAACAGAAAGTTGTTCAAATCTTTTTCATGATTTGTTATTTCCATTAAGTTGTTTGAACATGAGATGCTTTGTACGATTCAAATTAAAATTTTTCAAATGTTTACTTTGTATTTGTCCTTTATTGAACTTGACTCACATATAAACAAGGGTCAATTTACATGATTTCTGTATAAGGCTCATAAAAATGTGATCTAACAAAATATTTCAAAATTTAATTGATTTGAATTAAGATCGTTTTTTAATGGAACAACACAAACCAACACATTACCCTAAACATTATCCAGACTCACGTCAAACGGCGGGAACGGATTGGGTATCTGTATTCTGGGTTGGCTGTGCACGTGCTAAATATTCAAAAATTTTGCAAAAGAAAAATAACGGTGAGCCACAATTGATTATCGAAATGGTTGCTTCACAAGCGCAACAATAGCGTTTATACACAAAAATAAACTGTGAACCAAATCTATGATTTGAAAAAAGAAAAAAGAATTAAACAAGGATCATCTCCTCATTGAAATCTCTCAACTATCAAAACCGTTTATCAAAACGTAACCAATGGAAAAAGTATTTCCCCAGATATGATACCAAACAGTACAGATCACACATAGGCCTTTTAAGCTACAATAAATCCGCTTCAGCGCTAATAAAGTGTTTAAAAATGTGCCTTGGTGAAAAAGGTTTCCGGATTTTCATTTTCCCTGCAACAGGTAGAATTTTTCATCATTTAATTTTCGTTAGTTAAGAGTTCTGGGAAACCAAAGGAAAACTCTTTGGATAGTTTCAAATTGAACTCTTTAAAATCTTGATTAAACTCTCTGAAAAATTCATGTTTTTCATTGAGTCAACTATCCTTATCAATCGGAGGTGGTTCTCGTTTTTTCGAGGTTCAAAGGGTTAAACATTGTTAAGATGATAAGATTTTAGTGACCGAGTTGATGGAAAAAGTGACCAAATAATGACCAAAAATCGTAAGAAAAAGCAAACTTTTAGTTGGTAAAAAAATAAATCAAGCCATTCTTAAACCACGTGGTCTTATTTTGATCAATTGTTATACCCCTACCTTCCGTGGTCTTTCGGTTGAGCCCCCGTCCTCGCCGGTTTTAATCACGTGGTCTTTTAATTTCGCCAAAAATGTACTTTTTTCACCATAAAACGTACAGAAAATTATTTTGTTATTATACATTCAGTATATACTCTACATTTCGATAAAAAGAAAATTGGCCAGAATTACTATGGTAATTTTTGGTCGAACATAATGACTACATATTTTATACGAAGTAAAGTTGATCAATAGATTTGGTAAAGGAGACAGTGTAAATTTTGAGAATATCGAAGAGAGAGATAGGTTTGAAAATAACCTAAATCAAAAACTATTTTGTAGCAAACAGGATAAGATAAACAGTACTTTGGCGCGCTCACGTCACTAACTTTGAAGTTTCACTCATTCTCAATATGCTTAGCGTTGTAGTAGGAATATGATTGTGGGAGAAAATGAAAGAAAGAGAATAATAGAGAAGAGCGTAAAAAATAAGTGTTTTCCTGCTATCATTAGCGATACCGCTTACCGTGCACTGCAAGTGCTGTTCAAAATATGTTTGCGTAGTTCAGTCAATGACATAAACAGTAGGATCCCAATGGAAATCATTTTTTTTCGATTACGTTTGGCGATAGGTCTCAAAAGTTTCGTCTTCTCCAACAATCTCCATGCAAAATTTCAGTTCATTTTTGCAGCAACATCTTTCCCAGACCCTGGTATAGTCACAAAATTCCATTTTCATAGACAGACAGACATCCGATGCATAGTCCGAGAATATATTCATTCGCTAGAATAAAGTGCTGATATCACACACCTTGTTTCCCATGGGAAACAAAAACGGCAACAAAATAAGTAGGCAGCAGAAAAAAGCAGCGATACATTTTTCCTCCTGAGTAACTGAAAGTGATAAGGACAACGTCAGGAATTAAAAGGCTGGAAGAGGACAGGAAGAAAAACTGACTTATTCCGGTCGAAAAAGTGAAACTTTGACCACTTTGACGGCACGATCTCCTAAATTCCGATTGACCTGAAATTCTGAATGGCAGTTTTACCACTGGGTATGGGAAAAAACTCATCTCAAATATCTAAAAAGTAAAAGCTACGGTGAATTTTCACTATGAAATTTGTAGTTGAAGAACTGCCTGAAGAGCAGTTTTAAGTAACGATAAAAAATTTATTTAGTGCTGTAAGAATGGCAACGAATACAACTAAATTCTCAGTTCTGAAGCATTGCAGTTTTTCTGATCTCAAGAAAAATGTTTATAAAATTTAGTTTTATGTCATAATTTTTTTACCTCCATACTCATAAATTCTATCGATTTAATACACTTAGCGTCGCTCCAAAAATTAGATCACATTAGTCAACCACTAACATATAATAAAAAAAAACCTTCTTAATTTTTGATAAGACGATCTAACAGTAAACCAACCATGAATACATTGTTTTTCTGTTACAACAATAATAACTCTTGACTTGACGAAATGGTATTTGACTAGAAGGTATTTGAATAAAATATAAAAAAAAATAAAACTCATCGAAAATGAAGTGTAAATACAACAGTAAATAAATGTAGATGTAGATTTTGTAGGATGAAATCAGCTGACATATTATTCCCCGCTTTCATTCATCATCGAAATGATTGATTATAGTGACTATATGAAAGAACAAGTTACTTTAGTTAAATTGCCTTGAAAATACTTGACTTTTAAGTGACCAGTCTCAAAATAGTGACCAAGTTGAATCATTTGTTATTATAGTTATTTTTGGACAGATTTTGACGACAGTGGATATGTAGAAGCCTCTTCCGAATATAAAAATTTGTTTATTCTGTATTATAGGTGAAAAGGAAGGCCGAAATCGTGCACTTAGAAACTGTGTATTAGAGAAATGACAAGGCACTCACCGTTTCGTTATTTTTTACAAAAAAAAATTCTTAGGTCTAACCTTGCCTTTTTATAAAAATGCATTTTTTATCTAAGCTGCTTTTTCATCTCGAAAAATGTAAAAAAAAAGATACACTTTTCGAAGAAACTAATGACTTTATTAATATTAGGTTTGCCACTATATTTTCATTTCATATCAATAGATGGCGCCAGCAGTAAATGCTGCTCGATTTCATCAAACCAAAAATGTGATGAACTAAGCTGAGACATATGGTAAATGATCCGTTTTTACACAATATTGATTTTATTGTGGCGTCATATACTTTCCTTACTTCTCTCATTTCAAACGGCGTCTGAAATGCAGTTAAAAAAGTTTACGGGCATGCTACTCTAAGAGAAATAACAAGCTCTAATTGCTTCCGTCGCTCAAAGGACGATGGTGGATTTCGATTGTCCGCGTAAGGAAAGACAAAAACCTTTAAAGACTCTGAATTGCATGAATTGCTAAATGCGAATCTATGTTAAACGCAGGAACAGCTTGCTTCGGTATTAGGAGTTACTCGTCAAGTCATTACTGTTATGTATTCTGATATTCGGCATAAAGGGTTGAACCCTTCTCGTAATTTTATAGCGGTTTGATCTCAATATCTCGAGGCACGTTAAGAGAAATTAATAAACGAAGAGTCAGTCTTGTTCGAAACCGCGAACTGTTAACAAGTGTTATTTTTTTTTTGTATCACAGCTCGCAAGCTATTTTAAAATAGTACTTCACTGGAAATCGTTAAGGTAGACCGAAGGGTATACATTTCAATTACATGCTTTGGAAATGATTTAAAAAAAAACAAGTAACTTAGGTTCCTTATGATTTGAAGCCAAGGAACGTTGAGTGCCGTTTTTTCGCCTGTGAACAACTGCTCCAGTGGCTAAAAGGAAGGGAATACACACGCTGCCAAGATATGCTATCGACTTCGATTGGTGCGATTAAACTGTGTGTTTTCTGTGCAAAAAACGGCCACAATACGAGCAGAGACGCGGAAAGTGCTTTACTGCATGACAACGCTCGGCATCGTACTGCTAAAGTCGTTAAAATTTACATAGTAATGTTTAAATGGGATGTCTGGCTGACCTGCAGTTCTGGCTTATATAAAGACATCGAAAAATGGCATGATTTGTAGATAATCATCGAAGACGAACCCTTTATTATTTCGAACTTTGAACGATTTATAGGTAACTATTTGTTTAGAAGTAAAATGACATTTTTATTAAAAAACGGCGATATCATAAAAAATATAATCTTTGGAAATAAGGTGCATCTGGAGTTGCTTCTTTTATTTTCATTGATTCAGAAAATCTATAAATCAAGTTCGAAAAATTCGTAATTTACAAAATATGGCGATTTTTTTTTATTCTCGCTTATTTTCCGTCGGTCTAGTTCCGCCACTGTTGTTGTGCCAATCACCGACGCCCGGGGAGGCGACTCCACCCAGGACCCTAACTCACGACCCGTTTATTAACGGACCGGCGCCAACGGCTTTACTTCCTCATGCGATGGAAGGCGTGATCCCAGAGATTTTTCGCCTCAGAAAATCTCCCGGTGTCGGCTAGGATTGAATCTAGACCAGTTGGGTTGGTTGTGAGCGGATCACGCCACCTCATAACCAACGACACCTATGTCGGCGGTGGGATTCGAACCCAAGCGTCGAGCGTGGTTGGCAGAGACGTTACCAACCACGCTAGGCCCCCGCTCAAAAATATGGCGATGTTATATATAAGAACACGCTTGGGAAAAATCATTTGCCCTAACTTCGTTCGGTATCTGATGTTATTAGAATAACAATTATAGCAGAGTTGACGCAATCGGAATATTATTGTATTGCATTATTGCACTTCGTTTTTGCAAATTATTTTTTTATTATGATTAGGTTTCGAAGGTCCGAGATTGTTTTTTTTTCACGGGCAGTGTTAATCGTTATATACAGGAGCTGTAAATATATAAAAAATACGCAACTTGGTACCACTATTTTTGTTACAACACTAGAAATATATGCACCAGAAAATGTTTTTCTAGAATATTTTTGGAATGGGGAAAGTTTTTCCATGTTTTTGTGATTGTCTCCGACGTGTTTTTTTTTTCTCCAGTTGACAATTTTTTCGAACTACGCACATTAAAAGTTCGCTAACAATTTTAAACTGAAATTTTATCCCCTGGATGATAATGTAAACATATTGTTAATTTCAGTTCTATTAAAATTCAATCTTACTTTTTATCAAAGTTGTAGTGGGCCCTGAAAAGCACTGTTTTAAAATTATCTAAAAATTTAAAAAATTCGAGTCCGGTTTCAATGGAACTTGTAGAAAGAGGAAAAGGCGTTTTTTTATGAAAAATTCAAATTTTCTAGCCAGAGGTTACCAGAGGTTTTTTTGAGCTTGAATTGAACTACCACACATTTCATAGTTGCTCCTCCGCGAAAGATCTAAGCTAGTGAAGTTGCTTCCGCTTTGTTTAGATCGATAACGATGCCAACTAAGTACTTACGGTCGGTTAGAGAAGGAAGAAAGGAATTATTTTGATTCTTGTTACCAGAGATCGAGTTCCCTTCTGCATCTCTAACGACTGTGGCGGAGAGGAAGGTACCTTTTGTCACCATGGTAAGTGACTGATTTTTTATACGCGTATAAGGAAGGGTTACGCCTAACTCTGTTGCTCTTCGTTCATTATGCCTTGTTGATTTCTGCTGTAACGTATCGGCAATTTTTATTTTGAATTTAGCTTGAGAGAAGGGTCAAATAGAAGAGATGGGTGTCATATTTCTTCACCCACGACTTCTTATCAAAAAATAACTAATAACTTCTATTTCCAAAAAATTTTTATAACATAGCTCTATTTTAAATTGAAATTGAATATATATTCTAAATATTTTTGGTTCCAAATAATTTGATTCATACTTCGTTTCATTTTATTTATACTTTACATATCACTACAACTCGTTCTTAGACATCTATGCAACCAAAGGTCTCTAAGTTCAATACATTGAATAAAGTGTATGCTGAAATACAAGTACTATTTTGAGAAAGAATTTTAACACTTCTCCACCCACGGAGGACACTTTGTTCGCTAAGACAAATATTTGTGTAGGTGTTGTTTCATTCCAATCAACAATGGCCAATTAAATTTTTGCGCATTTCTAGATTATTTCGGCTGAAAGATCTCAAGAGAAGTAATTAGGCAAACTCATACTCAAAATTACTAATTTTAATGTTAGTTTACTAATTGCTAATTTTAAGATAATTCAGAGGATTACAATAGCTTTTGAACTAAAATTTGAATATATAACCTGGAAACACTTTTTTTATATGACAGCTAATGAAGAAAATCATGAAGCGATTTCTATCAGAGCAGAATGCAAGAAATTGCTCCATAATAACTAGCATCCAAAATTCAAATAACTTTTAAAATTCACAATCGTATATAACTCAAAAAAACTAATATTAAAATACTAAAAATAATAAAATGTCAGTTCCATCGAAGCAGATATTCTGCATATATTTCTCTCTCTCTCACCAGCAATTTTTTCGACGCAATATACACCGTAATCGAAACCATCGAAATGCATTTCCCGTCTCACGAACTGCACAGGACGAAACAAAATCAAACGCCGTCTGATTGCGAGCTAAAGTGTAAAGCCTCTGAGTGTGTGGCCCTTCGTAAACGAGACGACGAGACTAGTGTGTGAGTAACACACTGTTATACGCCTCTACAGGATATAAATATTTCCTATATCTTCGAGGGGTGAACCTGGCAGCAGTACAGTTATCATGCGGGATATAAAAGTCCTGAGGGATGTGTTTACTCCTCGAGTCAGATAATCAAAATTCATAACTTCCAAGCGGATGGGGAAATTTTGAATTCTACATTAACTCAAAACAAAGTAAATTGTGGGATTTTTCGACCTGTTGGGACGTACAAATTACGTTACTGTTCGTATCTAGACGTCTGTAAACTATATAAACTGAAGCGGCCTCGTATCGGACAGAATAAAAACAACCCAAAAAACAAGACATGAACAAATATGCTCTCCTATCAATAATACAGCCTCTCGGCAACAAGACGGCAAAATATGCTTATGAGCGTTCATCTCCTTCACACTTGTTCGGCGTCACATTTTTTCAGCAGTTGTTGCATTGCTCATCAAGTCCACAGGAATCCGATCCCGAGTAAGGTACGTACGTACGTATTGCCAGCCACCGTCTACCAGCAGTGGCGTCGGTTGGTGGAGGGCCCACAAAGGCAAGACAGTGACAGCGAGAGCGGGAAAGGGCTAGCGCGAGAACAAGAGAGAGAAACGGAAAGAGTGAGCTAAAAACGGGAAAGGCTAATGGTCGCCCGGCTTGATGATCGGGCCGGTGGCCGGCACAAGGCGCGTGCACGGCGGGAATCGGAATACGGAGTTCTTTTGCCTTCGCTTGTATTGCTCGATCTTTTCTCCTGTTCAACGGTGCTGGCGATGACGACGGCGGCGCGCGGCGGCGACGGCTACAACGACGATGGGTTCATTCTCCGGCACTGACATGCTGACAAAAAAAAAACTAAATCTACACAGTGGTGTAAAGGCTGGATTTATGTCTCTTTGGTATGCTTCTTGTTGGTGCATCAACTGCAAAACATAAAGACCGAGAAGCGAACTGTTCACCACCGAAGCCAACAGTGCTGTAGGGAAAAAGTATATATCTCATAGGTAGGGACGTGTGCGCGCTGTGGAATATCCTTTCGGTATGTGTCTTGCCCCGTTCTCGGTGTCGAGGATTGACATTTCCTGGAAGAAAAGAAAAACTTCCTACCAGTTCCGACTGCATTTCAATGCCAGCCCGAAGAAAGGTTATTAATGTTCAAATATTATTCTGAAACCGTGAAGTAATCGTTGGATCGATCAATCTTCACATTTGATAGTGCTGGAGGTCAGAACATGATAATTTTAGATACGGAGAAGGAATGGCCGATACAGAGTGAACCACTGACGGCATGACAACTCGTTATCGATTTAACATTGATTATTTTTCAAGAATCAGTCATGAAAAATGAATTGAAATGAATCGAACCCCAAATTTAAAGTCGTATTTTGCAAATGGGTTTTAAAATTCTTACTAGCATTCGAAATCAAAACGGTTTTGGCTCGATTTCGACTCAATGCATGCTAACAACAAGTAATGTAAAGCACTAATTCTCTGGTTGTACTAATCGGTAACGATGGTAATGATAGGTATTAAACATTGTAACTATTTAGCAAAATTGTCATTCACATTTTTGTTGTTTGTTCACAGATCATAAAACCAATCATATTAACATACCAGTTCAATCTTGCTTTTACATTTTCATAGTTTAAATTTAATTTTCGTAATCTTTCAGGTCGAAAGTTCCGTGTGAAAATTCAGTAAGAAAAGGACCAAAAACACTTAGTTATATCGAGGTGTAACGGTAGAAAAATCTTAACTTTCAAATCGCTGAGCTGATTTTCAAAATTTAGGTGACATATCAAAGGTATTTGAAATAGTTTAAAAAAATGTCCCTAAAGCTGGATCTTCCGGCCTGGAAGTACAAAGTTAGCTGAGCAAATAGTTTATAGCATGAATGTTTCGGGTTTCAGCATATTTAGCTAACGAACAGGTTCATAACGGTAAAAAACCTGGTTTAAACCTGGTTTTATTGATTTTTTAAATTTTTCGAAAATATAATTTTACATGCATAGCTTCGATTTTTTATAAATATTTTCCTATAAAAGCGATTAAAATTTTTTTGTACTGTTCCATATGCAGATAGTTTTAATAAAATAGACATTTTCCATAAAATCTATATTTTTTAAAAATATTGTTCTGCTAGCTTGACAATAAAGTGAGCAGGACAATGGATAAAAACAGCATTCCCAATAAATAAACTGCTGTAGAATGGTCAAAATAATATAATGCTCAATAAATACTCTTAAAAAAAGCGTTTATTGATACCTGGCTAGTTATACTTTTTTTTACAACAATTTGGTGCTTGGATCAGAGCCTGACAAAGTCATTTTCAATTGACAATTATCAGGTTATAGTGACGCTTTGACCCGTCGCTGTCAATTGAAAAGCTCTTGTATCATTCTCGAGCACTTCGTGAGTCACATGACACCGAGTCGAAAGCTCTTGCTGTGATTCTGACAACTGAAGGGCTTGAAATTGATACAAACGCTATTCAATTGAAGCGGAGATTATCACCATCACTCTCAAATGACGATTCTCAATTGAAAATGACAATGAGCGCTGACGGAGACAGATGTACATACCATACAGTACTTTTATAGGAAAGAGGGAGGAAATATTGATCGGAACTTGCGTAATGTATTTATTGCATGCCATTGCCGTTCTAACTACGGCTTGCGGTATTAGAAAACTACCATCAAACGACGCGATGCGGTGCTAATTTCAATTGAGTCGCTGAAGGAAAGGATAGAGTCTCTCTCTCCGTCACTCTCTCCATCGATTGAAATAGTCATTAGTTTCATTTGAAATGATCCGAAAGAGGGAAAGAGAGAAAGAAGTGATTTGTTGACAGTAGCCGAAAGGAATTAAGTGAAAATGAAACTGTTCGAATCGAAATGACAGTGCGAGTATATCAGTTTCATTGTTTTGTTTCGAAAATGTAGAGCCCTGGCTTGAATATATTTTCTTCTTAAAATTCTTAAAATGCATGTAACTCGTCAAAACTTTCTGCGTATTTTATTTTTGAAGGTGGCGGGAAAATCTGCTCACAGAAACCAGAGGAGAGAACTCAGAGTGTGGAGATAAGGCTAGGTGGGTGATGCTGGGGAAGCAACACTCCTGTCCCGGACCCACTAAAAGCCCTCCAATCTTCAGCCCTGGTCTTCCTGGAACAACGGTTAGATATTCAGGGAGTGGCTTTTGTGCTTGATACACCTTCTTTACTCTTATAACCTCCCAGCCAATCACCGGGAGACTGTCAGTTAGCTATTATTGGCGTGTTGATGGTTGATAGTCTTTGCCGTATTCACGCACTTAGATGAGGAAGTTACTTATTTACTTTCCTAGGGAAACATCCCTCAGGATTCACCTATGACACTTTGTTACGCCAACACACTCGGTCTATGGCAGTTCGCTTCCAATTTCTTGAGCGGTATGCACTTCCAAGATTCAATCATCTAGCTCGTTGCGCGCCTCTTCGTCTTGTACCGACCCGCTTCGAGACAAACATCGTTTTGCGGGAATGTTGTCCGGCATTCTCAAAACATGTTCTACCCATTGTACTTTTCCAGTTTTAGCGGCTTTCTGGATACTGGGCTTGCCGTAGAGTTGCGCCAGCTCGTGGTTCATTTTCCGCCTCTATACGCCATTTTCACATACTCCGCCGAAGATGATCCTAAGCACACGTCGTTCGGAAACGGCTAGTGCTTGCAAATCCTCCTCGAATATTGTCCATGACTCGTGCCCATAGAGGACTAAATTGGTCTTATGAGCATTTTGTATATGGTACACTTAGTACAAGTGCGAAATTGGCCGGACCTCAACGTTTTGTGCTATAATAAGTCTGCGGATTTCTCTGCTGCAGTTATTGTCTGACGTTTCCAATGATCCGAGGTACACAAATTTGTCAACCACCTCGAACTCATCTCTTTTGATCACTACGCTACTGCCTATGTGAGCTCTATCGCGCTCGGTTTCCCCTGCTAGCAGACACTTGGTCTTCGACGTATCCACCTTCAATCCAACCATTTCTGCTTCACGTTTCAATTTGGTGTACTGTTTAATAACCGCCTGGGACGCCGTCAACAAAGCAGCTAAACTGGCTGGATTTGTTGAAGATCCTGCTCCGCATGTTAAAAACCGCACGTTTTATAACACCCTGAAGCGCAATGTTGAACTGGAGGCAAGGCCCTGTCGAAGTCCCTTGCGTTTCAAACGAGCCTAATAGCGCATCCGAAATCTTCACACAGCAGTGTACATTATCCATCGTGGCCCTAATCAGTCTTGTTAGTTTCGCAGGAAAGCCATTTTCATCCATAACTTTCCATAGCTCTAAACAAACGATAGTATCGTAACATCGATAATTAGGTTGTGCGTGGAAACACGATGGATCGGGTGATGTGCGTAGTTCGAGTTTCGGCGACACTCTCGAGTCCCTTCGAATCTCGAAGAAGGTTACGGCAAGGTGATGGATTATCGTGCTTGCTATTCAACATCGCTTTGGAAGGTGTGATACGTAGGGCTGGTATCGACACGAGTGGCACGATTTTTAGAAGGTCTGTTCAGCTCTTTGGCTTCGCCGATGACATTGATATTGTAGCACGAACCCTTGAAAAGATGACGGAGAAGTACATCAGACTGAAGGCTGAAGCTGGACGAATTGGACTGGCCATAAACGCATCGAAGACCAAGTACATGAGAGGAAGAGGTTCCAGAGAAGACAGTGTCAACCTCCCGCCACGAATTCATATTAGCGGTGATGAAATCGAGGTGGTAGACGAGTTTGTGTACCTGGGCTCACTGGTGACTGCTGACAACGACACCAGCAGAGAAATTCGTCGACGCCTTATGGCAGGAAATCGTGCCTTCTTTGGACTCCGGAGGACACTCCGCTCGAATAAAATACGCCGCCGCACGAAGTTAACCATCTACAAAACACTGATCAGACCGTTAGTCCTCTACGGCCACGAACCCTGGACTATGCTCGTGGAGGACCAACGCGCCCTTGGGGCTTTCGAACGAAAGGTGTTGCGTACCATCTGTGGTGGAGTGCAGATGGAAGATGGATCATGGCGGAGGCGGATGAACCACGAGTTGCATCAGCTGCTGGGAGAACCACTCATCGTTCAAACGGCGAAAATCGGGAGACTACGGTGGGCTGAGCATGTCGTTAGGATGTCGGACGACAACCCGGTGAAAATGGTTCTTGATAACAACCCGACTGGAACAAGGCGACGGGGCGCGCAGCGAGCAAGGTGGCTCGATCAAGTGGAAGACGACCTGCGGGGCCTCCGCAGACGACATGGCTGGCGAGCTGCAGCCATGGACCGAGTTGAATGGAGACGACTTCTTCGAACAGCAAGGGACACTTCGCCCTGGAGCTGATTGGTAAGGTAAGTAAGTGGAAACACATTTGAAGAATCCACCGCAGCGTAAAGATTTAGTCAGTTGTCGATCGCCTATCCACAAAACTGGCCTGATAACTTCCCACAAACCTTCGTGGTAGCGGCGAGAGGTTATCTGGGAGTGCACTTTGTAGGCTGCGTTAGGAATCGTAATCGTTCGGTAGTTCTCACATTCCAGCTTGTCGCCCTTTTTGTATATTGGGCATATTACTCCCTCCTTCCACTCCTCCGGTAGCTGTTCTCTATTCCAGATCCTGACTATCGGCTGATGCAGACAGGAAGCAAACCTATCCGGGCCCAGCTTGATAAGATCCGCTACGATGTCATCCTTTCCAGCTGATTTGTTGTTCTTGAGCTGCTTGATAGCATGCTTTACTTCGCTTTTCGTGGGGGCGGCATGTCTCCCTCCTCCGCTGTGCTGATGAAGCCACGCATCCTACCGTCCTGGTCCTCAGCCTCTGCTCCAGTCAGGTGTTCATTGTAGTATTGCTTCCACTTGTCGATCACCTCACGTTCATCCGTCAAGATTTCTCCATCTTTAGGATGAGAGAATTGTTCAGCTCAAAAATTTCTGAGTCTCCCCAGAAGGTCGATTTTTCTCAAAAATGTCTTTTTAAGTAACACCAGATCTCAACGTTTCATGCTACTACTAACCTGTGCATTTTTTTCATCGATCAAAAGTTGAAACGTTGATCGCTTTGAGGCACGATTCCCCAAAGTCCGATTGAGCTGAAATTTTGCATGAGGAGAAGACGAAAATTTTGAGTCCTACTGCTAAACGATATTCGAAGGCAATTTTTTTTGGCGCTCTACTGTGTAGATATTGCCTAAAGTAACCATAATCTGACAGGATCTGTGTCAGGTGGAATTACACTTCATCATGGTGCCTCCCGACCCAATCGGAAACCTCCGAAACTACTCGGCGCGTTCATCTACTTTTCATCAAAACGGAAACGAAAGGTCTGTCCTCCTTGATAGCGATGCTGGTAGGCGTCATGCCGAACATGACGCGGATTGAATCGTATGACACTGTACGATACGCACTCGGAATCCACAGTCACATGAACCTGTAGGTACTTCTGACTTTCCCCCTGTTGTAAACTCGTACTCGATTCAGGAAGTAGTTTTCCAAAACCTGGTACAACGACACCGGTACAGGGATGCTCCTAAGTGCAAGCGCTATGGAGTTCAGCTAGCACAATTGAACGCGCTATCTATATCAAGTGTGACGATCGCGCAATAGCGAATGTCTCTTCTCTTACGCTGGAGTGCTGCCTTAATGACAAAGTCGCCTTATTGACAGAGAGAATAGCATCCAGCGTGGACCTACTCTTCCTGAAGACGAGCTGATTATTTGCCAGTATCACTATTAAGTTCATACCCGTGCTTGTGTGTGAGTTTTACCTTTTCGTTTCAAGCTTACTGCTCTACTATACCGAGCCTCTGTCCATCCTAACAATATCGCCTAATTACTATTCCCTGGAAAGAACTTTCTTACGTCACTCACACCAGTTTTATTATTATAGGGACTTATTTTTGTTAGAAGAAGAGTCAACGGGGGTCCTGTAGAGCTCAGACTGAAGGACGGGTACGAGAATAAACTAAAGTCCTTTGACAACCAAATGGCCTGATTCTCCTAAGATTCGAACCCACGACCACCCGCTTACCAAAACGGACTCTGTAACCTTGCGGCTACGGAGCTCCCCAGTCTGTTGAGGATAATCCTCTTAAGCACCTTGGCCGCGGTGTCCAGCAGACAGACAGGTCTATATCAGATGGGTCTCCTGGCGGATTATCAGCCTTCGACAATAGGATCAATCTATAGCGAGAAGAGACAGTCATCCAGGCACTTCTGCATAACTGCGCGGAACAGCGCAAGGTCGATTTGTGAGCCGTCATGACGGCCAGGTTCGGAATTCCATTCGGTCCCGGTGCCTTACTCACCTTTAAGGAGTTGGCGATTACGATGAGTTTTCATTTGTAACTCTTGCGTCCTCCTCAGCCTGGGTACGGCTGCCGTCGCTCATAGATTGAATATTCAGCAGGTTGGTAGGACTCGACAGCCGAAGGCCATGGACTAGGCCCGTGCCGTGGTGAGTCCCTTAAATGATACGCTCCATCCAGCAACGTAAGCGGCCACACGCCTTTGGTCTTGTCTATACAAAATGCTATTTTCATATGAGCCGTTGCGGAACAGAGTGGTCTAAAGACCATTTTTTCCAAAATGAGTTTTGTGCATAAACCGCATCTACTCAAGAAGCTGAAGTTGGGAGATTAAGAAAATTTCGGAAAATCGAAATTTAAAGCTGATTTATTCCGTGTTAAAAAATTCGTCCGAAACAGAATGGCCGTTTTGTTTCGGAACAGAGTGGTCTATGTACATAAATCGATGTAATACTGTCATGTCACACGTAACATGTAGCATATTACATGTAATAAGGAACATGCCACTTGTTTTGTACATGTCACACGTGATATGGAACATGTTACACGTAATGTAACACGAAAAACGTAACATGTAAAATATTATGTAATATGTAATATCTTGTGTTTAGTGATGGAAACGAAACGAATATGATGCAATCGTCGTTTATTCATCATATGTGCACTTCACGAAGTGTACAGGCCGGGACTAAACTCGAATCCTCTCAACCCATAATGAAATGATGATAGGGTGCATAGGTTTCTGGGAGAAAACAAACACATGACTAGACTACATCAGCTCTGAGAAGCGATTCGATCGTTGCGTTTGTCTCTCCATTGGCCGGTAGTTACGGGAAGAAAGGATAGCAACAGGAGAAAATCATGTCGCCTGAACAACAGCAGAGGTGTGGTGCGGTGAGAGGGAATGTGTGGGGGAAGGAACTACTTCGGCAGCGGTTGAGTTTAAGCGAGAGTAGGAGAGCATACACTGTCATCTTCTTTCTTTTTCTGACAAAAAAATCATATTCATGAGTCAAAAGAATAAGGATATAACAAGTTCTGATCGCTCTCTGTAACAGAGACGAATAACTTCATATACCGAGTTGTGCACATTGAGAACCACGTATTGTGGTGTACACTAATGAATAGAAATATATCGTAAAGAGGAAAGCAAAAAGAGTACACCAGCACCGATACTTTGTTTTTCGCATACTAACGACGATGTCAACGCATCCTAGGCTTGTTTTATATGTATTCATTAATCGCTAGAGGTGATTTTTTTCCTTCGCTGCTTGTGTTACATGTAATGTTACACGTGACATCTTAAATGTGACATGCTATATGTACCATATAACATGTGACACTAGCCATTTTATACGAGTTACCGTCATTTTCTTTGACATTTACCAGGTTTGTGAACATAGACCACTTTGTTCCGACACGATTCGAGGATTCCAGTGAATATATATATGAAGTCAGAGTGGTCTATGTACATTTGTGTGATAAAATCACCGATTTCGCAAAGAAACTGTTAATTTTATGTATCCCAATGTTAAACCACTCCATAACCTTTATATTAGAACATTTTGTTTGAAAGAATCCGTTGAACAGAATTTTATTCAGAGATTTTTTCGAAAATTGCTTCTCCTGAACAATTTGCTCGATGGCACATAGATCACTCTGGTTCGCAACGGCATATATGTTATTCTGTTAGTTATTTTCTTAACCCTCTAGTGCTTAAAAAATTATTATCTTCATCAGGGCTCGACACTAATCAGCTTGTACAGTTACAAAAAATATCCTACGTGTCAAAGTCAGGTTTGAGAGAAGGAAATTGCACTGCATCTGAAACGTCTGTTCCAAAACCCTACAGGAGAGTTAGTTTTGGTAGGTGGGTGTATATTCTAACTCTTCACTATTGGTTTCACTAATGGTTTTATCTAGCGGCTACTATTTGGGTTCAACGGGTTTCCCGTAAATGATCGTGTACTTCCACACGTAGGACATTTCCTGTAACTGTACAAGCTGATTAGTGTCGAGCCCTGATGAAGATCCCAACCGGATTGAAACGTTGGCGATGACCCGATAGAGATCAGCGCCGTTTTTATTGAAACTACTAAGCCGAAACAAAATCAAATGTAGTGTCACAGTCGAGTCCCCGTATGAAATATAAACTATTTGTTCCGCTGACTTTATACTTCCATGACATATTAAAGAGCGTTGTTGGAGCAACTAAAGGGTGTAATAAAAAGAAAACGACCTCTATAAATATAAAAAACTGTGGTCGATCGCGACAAAGCACCGTCGTGTGGCGTCCAGTGGCGTAGCCAAGTGAAGAGGGGGGGGGGTTAGGTTTCAAAGCAATTGATCTTTAATTTTTTTTTCAATGATAGGGTTCTGGATTCCTTTAGCAGTAGGGTTGAAATGCATCGTCTCCTCGAAAAGTCCCCGTGCTCAATTGGACTCCGGGATGTGTAATCTCAACGTGGTCAAAGTTTCACTCATAAGATTGTCGATTTGAAATGATCGAAACCGAACTTTTTGTTTAAATCTGGTGTAATTTAAAAAAAAATTTCAGCAAAATCGACTTTCTGTCTTCCAGTTCGAAAACCTACTGACTCGACGATCCATCCATTTCCAAGACATTTTGCATAAACAACTTTTTCGATATAAAAAATATAATACTTTTTATCGCCCAAAAAAGTAAAGCTTTAACTACTGTGAGGCACGACTTCCGGAAGTCCAACTGCAAAGGCTAAGTTAATCTCTTAGGCCTCTGCCAGGGAATTGTAGATCACAAGTCCCTGGCAACTTTTAATACAGATTTCTCCGTACGTGCAAAGAAAAAAAAGACCGCCCGGATTTAATAATTAATTATATAATGTATATAAAAATTATATGAGGCAAATTCTACTGAAACCCCGGAGTGAAACAATTTTATTTTTTAAATTTTCCGCCTGTCCTTTCATAGCTTTTTTATTTTTTGGCTTTGAAAACATTATCAGTGATCTTCTTTTGATGCCTACTCATTGCGCTACCATGCGGTCGTCGTTGTTTTTCCCGTGGAAAACAAGGTGTCTAGTATCAGCACTTTATTCTGGCGAAGGGATGTCAGGGAATATACTATTTTAGACTGTGCAACAGATGGTTACATCAAATGTTTGTATGTAGAAATGGAGTTTTGTGATTGTACCTTTGGAAAAGAAGCTGCTGCACAATCGTGTTGGAATTTTGCATGGAGATTTTTTTCGAAAAGACAAAACATTTCAGACCAACTTCCAAACAAAATTCCAAAAGTTGTTTTCTAATTGATCGTTGACTGAACTGCGCAACGGGTCACTTAAGCAGCACGTGCGCTGCACAATTAGCGGCATCGCTAATGATTACAGAAAAACACCTCATTTTCTAAGTTGTTTTCTCCAATTGTCTTTCTTCAATGTTCTCTCACAATCATTACTCTACTGCAACGCAACCTGCATTGAAAGTGAGCGATATGAGCGCGTCAAACCACTGTTTGTCTGTCAACCTGCCTATCTGTTCAATAATTTCAAAATTTAATTTGTTTTGCATCAAAACCCCCCAGGACGAAATTTCTGGCTGCACCATTTATATAAACGATGGCATATTGGATGAATTGAGAATCGCAATGCTTTGGTTCTCAGCGATTTTTACTGTTCTCAAAACTTGAGAAAATGCTCACTAAAAAAAACCTCAGCACTGACGAGGAAATAATCGTATCACGTATCACCCTCGAAGGCAACAATTTTAATTGATAATAAAATTGAATATGAATAACCGTTAGCCATTGGTTACAAAGGGGCTGTCCACATACCACGTGGACAGCTTGGGGAGGGG
This sequence comes from Wyeomyia smithii, assembly GCF_029784165.1. Lineage (NCBI taxonomy): Eukaryota > Metazoa > Arthropoda > Insecta > Diptera > Culicidae > Wyeomyia > Wyeomyia smithii. The sequence continues at coordinate 229,168,479 of NC_073695.1, read as the reverse complement.
GTGTGTGATGTCCACGGGTGGTGTTCAAAATCGTTAAAAATCTGTCCACGTGGTATGTGGATGGCCCCAAATAAAATGCAAAGAATAGCTCTCAATTTACCCATGAAGGCATTTTTTCTAATTGTTACTGTTACGACATAATGATGTTTCATTCGCAGTACCGTTAACATTACATTTATCTCCCAGATGGTCTCGAGGTACGATGCTGGCCCAACAAGCCAGTCATCGTGGGTTCGAGACTCGGCTCGGGAGAGACTGTTAGTGTCAGTAGGATCGTAGCGCTAGCCCCGCAATTGCCCTGTACACTAAACAGTCGGCTGCGAAGTCTGTGTATAAATAAACAGAAATCAAGTTCCGAATCGGAATGTAGCACCAAGGCTTTGCTTTGCTTTACCGTTAACAATTATATAAGATCTACGTATCGTGGGATAAACGGACTAATAACTGCTAATTTGCTTCGTTAACATCGTATCGCTATTATTCTGCCATACCATGCGACTTTGGGCGTCGGGCATGATAGACTTAATTCACACAAGAGATGTTTCGTAAAAATTAAGCGGTCAACAAGTTGTGTTAATTGTGCGGTAATACAGGTTTTGATCAAATTTTCAACCAATTTGGTTCTGTTGATCGTTCCAACAAGGAATGTGCTGTATTATTACATGAGCAGAAAGCTACGTGTATGAAATATTCTGGCTGCATTTAAATTATTATGCAGTTATTAGTTAATATTGGTCAATTGTAAAAAATTAACATGTCGGTCAATAAAATAATTTTCGTTACCAATTGTGTTTTAGTCAGTCAAAATAATATTTTTCCTCCAAAAGATCCCATTTTTGAAAGCATCGTACTTCTTTGAAGCATCAGTTTTAGTTAATTCTCACAGTATAACGATAAAATCGACAGTGATTGTCACTTTTAAACAATGCTTCACCTTCAGGACATCAAATTGATATAGGCTCGTAGAAACAAACATCAAAGGACAAGGAGGTATTGCAAAAAAAAAATTCCTGACATAGAAACAGAGAAGGTAACAGTGAGCGGTGGGTTTATTGTACGATGTTAGTTCTGTGAAATACACGATTCGATTGGTGCATCAAAAACCGTTTGTTTTTTGGCAAAGTTATCAAAGTCCACCTCTTATATAAAAAGTTTTATGAGAAAACATTCAAATTGGGATTCAAAAAGTTAAACTCAATTCAATCTTTAATCGAGCGATGGTTCAGTTTGAACTTGGATTTAAAGGAACTTTATCGCCCAGTCATGGTGAGTATATGCTTTAAACTGTTGAACAGAAGCAAATTGTCCGGAACCACCGGTATGCACTGACTTCCGATAAATTAAACTATCATAATTACGCAGCGTAACCAGCGTACCTGAGCATTTTAGGTGTGCGGTTGTACACTGCTTCCTAGCGAATAATTGTAAAACTTACCATTTTATTAGTGCACAGTACGTTTAACTTCATTGCCGCCTTTGCTGCTATCTGCGTTCGGTTTTTGTAGTACACGACTCTGCTACTGCTGATACAGCAACAAATCGCTAGAGTTATGGTTGTTGGTAAAAATCAAAACAAATACATAGCCTGCGCTGTTCCACTTAATACACTGTCACTTCGCTAGCCGAACATTTTAGCCGATGCTGCTGTTATTGCTGTATCGCACTTTTATTTTGTCGATTATTATCGCTCATCGTCGTCGCGCACTTCGTCTTCATCGTTCCGTTTTTTATTCAGAGTACACACTGTATTCTTTCTGACACAATTTGACACTTGCGGGTTAAAACGATTTCATCGAATCTATTGGGACTCGTAATTGAACTAGTCGTCACTTTCGAAGCATGCTGCGATCTCTATTCTCATTAATCTCCAATCACTGTTTTTTTTCTGTTAAGAATATCATAGCAAATATGCCTGTTAGGCGAATAATAATGCAAACCCAGAAACCATCAACAAACACAAACATAACCGAAGACGCTTCAAGTTGGCCTTTTTGCATTCACCTTTCTCGTCGTCGCACCGCTCTGCTTTTCTCGACGAGTGGATTTACTACCCATGCACACATATGGCGAAGGACCGATTACTGTCGGAAACCGCTGCCGCGAAAGAATGGCCAAAAACCGGTGATCTGTTGTGTTGAATACACAGCCGCACAGTAGTGCGTATGTTATTTACACCACCACTGTCGCACTACGCGTGCCTGATTGTGGGGTGGCCACAGCAGGCATGCCAGTTTGAAGGTTTTTCGTGACCGTTAGCAAAACAATACGGTAGTTGATTTGGTGCTTGAAATTGATCAATATAATGTTCTTCAAGCATGATTTGAAAAATTCAATAATGCCTGAATAAATTGATGAAATAATTTATGAAAACTTATTCTGGCAGTGCGTTCGTCGGTGCTCGAACGGTTATAAAACTATGTTGTTATGTTTTCTCCTAAAGAGAGTCGTTTGCTGAACTAAGCAGTGCACCAATACGACGGTAGCAAAACGTACGCAGGTGAATGCTCATTTCGGTCAAAATGAATAATTTTGCTCATTTATTTGCATGTATTACTCGTATGGGAAGTGCCACTATTTAATGGAAAAATATGTATGCGAGTACGTTGCAGTGCTACCAGATGAAGCTCTTATAATTTTTGATAACTATCAATCGATCGATCTCGAAATATATGAAATCATGCTAAAGTTGATTTCGAATTTCACCTTTACTTCTGGGTTGAATTTAGGAGATAAAACTTCGACTACAGGGGTCTAAATTTTACTAATGGGAAAATCATATAAACTTTGAAATAATCGCTGGAGGAAAGTCACTAGAATTGGGCTGTTTAGATATTCACGGATTTCCAATTTTTATATATCATCTGAAAGAGTGTAATTTTCTGAGCAAAACATGATTTTTTAAACCTTATATCATTATCCTTCGGTTTTTAAATGAAGAATTAAAGTTCGCCCTGGTTCGCTACAATGACAGTTGGTATATGGGCGAAATGTCATTGCAGCGATTTCGAGCAGTTTTGAATCGTGATTTAAAAAGTGAAGGAAAACGATAAGAAATTTTTTTTAAATCACGTTTTACTTAGAAAATGCAGATCTTTCATATGATATAAAAACTGATATAGCTTAACAACTCAATTATAATCAAAATTTTCTTTGAACTTCAACCTATGAAAGACGATCGAAAGACCTATGATTTTTTTTTCATTTGTGAGAATAAGTTGTTTTACAAAATATTTGAAACATTTAGTCTTACAAAACATATATGAGGATGCTCAATCTCACAAATTCAACTCTCGGAATACGTCTGAAGTAAACCGTGAAACTAAATGTTAATTATTTGCTTTTCCAGGGCAACTGGATAAAATTTAATTTTCTTTAAATTTTAGTGAGCCATGTTTTAGTAATAAAGTTTGACTAAAAATCCCGTTAGTCAGTTTTTTTTTTCAAAAATTTGAATAATGTTTCATTGTTTTATCGTAAAGTACAGCTCCTAAAGAACAATTTCTTCAATCCAGAGTTTTTGGCAAAAAAATAAAACATATTTCAAAAAATCATCGTTCACGGAAGCTCAAGAAAAAGAGAGTTTCAGTCAACAATCATCTCGCTTAAATTTCAGTTCAAATTATTCAGTTTCAAAGTAGCAGTCATTAAGAAATATAAGCAGAATCTATTAAGTTGTCAGTGTTTAATAAGTCTATGGGTTGATACGGTGAACTGTCTAACAGCTGGCATCTCTGGTCTATGCAATTCGACCGTCTCAGGTTCTTCGAACGATTTGGTGATAAACACACAATCCATTTCACAAATGCCTTTCTTGTTCGCGTTTATCCCATGGACTCGCTTCAGCAGGCATTTCCAGTACGGCGTATAGTCATACTACTCCTTCATTCATATTGTGCACTATCTCACTTCACCGTGTAGGATGATTACTGTTGCGATCACAATACTGCACGTACACATATGTGAATGCACTTCCTTACATCGATTCAATCCTGCGGGGCGAAAAGGTCACTACCACTACAGTAACGCTGACATAAGGTAGCGCGCAACAACAAAACATATCAAATTATCTCGCTCTGGCTCTTGCCAATCGTTCTTGCTCACAATTCCGTTTCTTCCCAGTCTAGTCTAGCACGAAGCGGAACTGTCAATTAGCGCCATCCTCACCGTCTACAACCCAAACAACTCTTATGTTTTCAACCGTTCTGTTCCTTCAGATAATACTAATGCTCACCAAAAACATCACTTTTTCGTACATTACACTTCAAGTCTTCTACGCAAGCGATCCGTAATCCTGTCTTCTCTGTGGTTATCAACACACCTGAATTTTCGAATAAACGCTTCACTAAACTCCGAACATCAAAATACTGCCGTACGCGTAGCAATGTAGCGAATAACTAGCGACCGACATCGCGGCCGCTTTGCGTACAGTGCATAAAACACGAAGGTTAACCCTAGCCTGAGCATTCAATCCCTGGGTTGCCAGATTATTTAGAATATCAGTTGAACCCACAGATATGCTATTGATGAACTACTCTCATAGGTTTAAATACTGTTGGAATGGTTGAAATACGAAAGATGTTGAAACTGAAAACACTAAACATCGTAATGGCAACTGTGCATTCAATAAATACGCTGTACGAATACACACACACATCAAATCATCGAATTTGTTATGCGGCGACTGACTGTTGCTGTCCGTGCTTTCCCTTTGACGGCTTATGCATTCTCCCGTTGCCTTGCATTCACACAAATACTATGCCAAAAGACGTTTTGGTGTGTGCGTGTGCAAGAACTCGCTTTCATTCATGCTTTCATCGCTAGCGGTGATCGCAAAGCTCGCAAGTGTTGCCAATAAGTGAAACGGTTCTAGTATTGGAAACTATTCGAATCAAATTGGAATTCCTTTGCGATGAATTTTGTTAGTTGTTCAAATGTCGTTGATTCTTTACCTGGAATAGATTGATTCACTTGAAGACGAATGAATATGCTTGGGACGGATCACATATAATAAAAACTTAAAGGCAAAGTTGCATTTAAAAGTTATAAGCATAAGTTGGCGAAGAGGTTAATTATATATTGCTTGAGAATTTATATAGTAAAAACCACAACAAAAACAAAACCATTTTCCATCCCCCGTTTTCTGTTGTATCTGTTGAACGATGTATAATAAAAATTCAAAGTAATTTCCACATGCAAAAATGGAATCTGTTAAAAATTTAATTCTCCGAACAGCATAACATTTGTCTGTCTATCTGGCATCCTGGCACGTTAGTCATACCGGTCGAATATCTTTCGTTCATTTAAAAAGAACACTTGCAGGGTTGTGCATAGTTTTCTAGTTTGTCGATTCGTTCAGATAGTCTACACACTGAAAAAAACAAGGTAGGATATGACAACTTCAAGTATTGGACGAAACTGACAAAACGTTTGTTTTATACATTACAGTACACTGTTCGTTCGCTAACTGGGCTGAGGGCCTAGCCCAGTTAACGAATGTCACTCGCTAACTGGGCTGACATTTCAAATGTCGTCAAATATCGAGGGGGATTCGGATGTAATCGCGCTAGGCAATACTCAGCGAAAATTGAAAAACGTTTTAAACAAATACACTAAAAATCCTGATTGATGAACAGAAAATGAGAAAAAATAAATTGTTGGCCTTGCGTGTGCTTTATTCGCACTAACCGTTGCCTGGAAACATGTTCTTTTCATAAAATATTTATTCGACCTGGAAACCAGTAGATGGCAGCAATATGACAAACGCTAATTTTTGACGTTCATCTGCTTTTTAACTGGGCTATAGCCCAGTTAGCGAACGCCCAGTTAAAAAGAAGCCCAGTTGAACAGCACCCAGTTAGCGAACAGTTACTGTACCTAAGAAAAAATTAAGTTTAATTCTTCGATTCGTCGTGTCTTGCTATCAATGTCTTTATAAAAAACATTTTCCATATATTGTCGACAACCAAAATAACTTTCTAGGGGTTACATATAAACACCTCTTAGCTAGAAAAATATGAGGAAAGTTTAGATAATTTTTAGGGAGTCTAGCTAATTTTCTTATAGTGCAGGTTTTCAACAACAAGGAATAGCATTTGTGTATTAAAATATCAATTCTTAGCGGAGTTAAACGTTTCCAATCCTCTTCAAGAGGTTTGTGGTGTTTACGATGGAGGGTTACTGAAATCTTATCTTACTTTTAAAAGCAAAGCCTTGGTGCTACATTCCGAATCGGAACTCGACCTTCTGTTTATTTATACACAGACTGCGCAGCCAACTGTTTAGTGTACATGACAATTGCGGGGTAGCGTTACAATCCTACTGACACTAACAGTCCTTCCCGAGCCGAGACTCGAACTCACGACGACTGGCTTGCTAGACCAGCGTCGAACCTCGAGACCGTCTGGGAGATCCTTACCTTACTTTACCTTTACTGTTACTGAAATCATTGAACCCCTAAAAATTCATTAGTTTAGAGTTGTACCGGGTCTGTGAACGATAAATAAGTGTTTCATTTCTATTGCAAACGGGAACATTTTTCGCCGGTCGCTCATCCGCCATCCGTGATAAGTGGCCAGCCCACTGTAACTAGCAATACTCAGGGAGAGATATGCGAAGAGAGTGTTGTGAGCCAAACGAACATGTCAAAATTCGAGCCAAACAAACAAGAAAGGTAACACATTGAAAGGTATTGCCACAAGGTTCCATAAAGAATATATTTATTTTTACACGTTTTTCATGTTTTATTGCTAAAACATGAATTGAGAATGCTCCAAAGTTGCTTCATCACAGTGATTTTTAACTGGTGGTTCAACCCTTTGTATGGTCTACAGAATAAAGATGAAAGTACATAAAATTAAACATAAACATAAAATTTAACAACTTCACGATTTTTGTGATGCACTTTATTATTCCCCAGGACTTCCACCGTCACCATCAGTTAAACGGGTCGAATAAAAAAGTTAGTGAACATTGCGCTTTGAGAAGAAATCTGGCACCTCTGATATGTGAAACCTAGTTGCTAATTCAGCGGTTTTTTTCATCGCTTATCTCTCGCTCTGAGGATCTCTAACTGAAACCGGCCGTGTTTCATCAGCTTGACAATCTCAGCGTGTTTGTATACTTTGTACAGCTCGTGATTTATTCACCTGCGTCACACTTATTTTCTAGTTTGCAACCAAGTATTGATGGCAGGATTCTACGCTCGAAGATCCCCCAAGCGCTCGTCGATCGGCCTCCTTCCACGTCCACGATTCATGTACGTAGAGCGCCTCCGGGAGGTTTAGAGTACTGTAGAGCAAAAATTGCGTACGAATCTGTAGGATACGGGACCTAAGCTGGCTACGCAATCCATAATAAGTCCTATTCGCTGCCGCAAATCTTCACCTCGTTGTCACATGTCACGAGAGTACCAAAATAAACAAATTCGTCGACCACTTCGAAAGTTCATTCACCTACACCGCAGCACCTACATCCGCAGAACTACCACGCTCTCTACCAGTGTTTATGGTAAGTCTAATTCTCGTAGCTTTCCTTCTGAAAGCCGTAAAGGCTTCCTCAACAGCTTTACGGTTAGCACCAATGATATCAATGACGTCCGCAAAGACTCGGAACATGTGAGACTTCGTGATGTTTTAGTTTCATGTTCAAGCATAATTTGCCACAGCTCAAGCGTTTTACTGTATCGTACTCTGCCTTAAAGCCTATAAACAGATGATGTGTCTACAAGCTGTGTTCTCGAAACTCTGCGAGGATCTATCTCAAGGTGAACATTTGCCCGTTGTAGATAGTCCCGCTTGAAAACTGCATTGGTGTTCTCCAACAGAGGCTTTTTTCCTGTATAGACTTTCTCACTGCGACCAGAATTGTAGATCTATTGTGAGATATGCCCGGGTGTCTGCTGTATCTCGCGTTTCTATTATAGCAATACCGCTATTGAGAAGTGGCATGCTTATTATTATAATAACAGAGGCTTACTGCAGCTTCATTTTAGTTTACTTTCAAAGAAAACCAGCTTTAGAGTTCTCGCGTTTCCATTCTCTTGATTTTCGCCCACATTTCCCCCTTTACCTGTCAAACGCATGGGAAACTAGACTTTCTCTCACACAGAGTTAAGAACTAACCACATTTAGTCGTAGAACATTTCAGTCGTAGAGTTTATTTTCATTCACTATCATAGTAAGCCAAACTCATGCGTTTATTCTCAGTTTAAAGGAAGTAGTTTCCATTAGCAATACTCAGAGGGAGAGATATGCGGAGAGAATGTTGTGAGCCAAGCGAACATGTCAAAATCCGAGCCAAACGTACAAGAAAGGTAACACATTGAGAGATATTGCAATCAGATATAATAAAGGATATATTTATTTTGACACGTTTTTCATGTTCTATTGCTGAACAATGAATTTTAAAGTATTATCAATTCATTTTTTAGCAATAGAACATGAAAAACGTGAGAAAATAAATATATACTTTAATTGCTTTATCACAGTGATTTTTAATTGGGTTGTTTAGCTATTCACGGATTTCTGATTTGTTTATATCAGCTAAAAGAGTGTAATTTTTTGAGCAAAACGTGTTGTTTTTTTTTTATTTTATATCATTGTCCTTCGATTTTTAAATGAAAAATTAAAATCGCTACAATAACAGTTTGTACATGGGCGAACTGTCATTGTAGCGACTTCGAACAGATTTCGAGCAATTTGGAGTCGTGATTCAAAAATTGAAGGACAACGATAGAAAATTTTTGAAAATCACGTTTTGCTTAGAAAATGCGGCTCTTTCAGATGACATTAAAACTGATATAGCTAAACAACCCAATTGTTGTTTCACAAACCTTTTGTATGGTCAACAAATCAATGATCAATTGGGTTGTTTAGCCATACTAGTTTTTTATATCATCTGAAAGATTTTCATTTTCTGATTAAAACGTAATTTAAAAATTTTTTCTATCGTTGTCCTTCGCTTTTCAAATCACGATTTAAAAGTGCTCGAAATCTGTTCGGAATTGCTACAATGACAGTTCGCCCATATACCAACTGTCATTGTAGCGATTAAGAGTGATTTTTTTTCTTCATTTAAAAATCTGAGAATAATGATATGAAGTTTTAAAAGATAACGTTCCGCTCAGAAAATTACACTCTTTCAAATGATACAAAAAAATCGGAAGTCCGTGAATAGCTAAACAACCCAATTATGTATGGTGAAAGTAAAAAAAGTTAAACATCAACATAAAATCAAAAACATCATATCAAGAAGACTGGGGACTCTGCCTGAGATTGAGCGACAGTTTTGGCAGCGCAGTCTTTCGAGTAAAAGTGGGACTGACGCATGCTTGTGTGTGTGCTGGCGATGCGAATGCAAGCTGAACGCACAGGTTGGACTACCACATACGCCCACTCTGTCTTCGCAGCGATGCAAACTTCCACCTTTAATAGATGGAGTGCGCTGTTTGATTTGACGCTTGTCATTTGTATGGGATCGATCCAGAGATTTTTTGATAAAATTAAACACCTTCACGGTTTTCGTAACTCATTTTATGATTTCCCAGGACTTCCACCGTCACTATCAGTTATACGAGTCGAATAAAAAAGTTAGTCAACATCACGCTTTGAGAAGAGATCTGGCACTTCTGACATGTGAAACCTAGTTGCCAAATTGACGGTTTTTTTTTCATAGCTTATCTTTCGCTCTGAGTATCTCTAGGCGACATCCATAACTTACGTAACGCCAAAAATCCAATTTTTGGACCCCTACCTCCCCATATGTAACGAAATGTAACGCCATCGCCCACCCTCCATAAACATTACGTAACGTTGAAGAAGAATTTACACGTAATATTATAGGAAGATTCAAAACACACCATGAGTACTTATTTTGCAGAACGTTAGATTTTACACTGGCCTGAGAACAGTAACGCAATTCTCAGATGCCCACTTATCCTACACTCAAAATATTTTTAACGTTATTGTTACGTTAAAGTTCCTATACTTGTTCATTTTCTGTCATTTTGCATGATTCATGTGACAAACATAACATCTACGTGAAAATCACATGTATGTCATGGTTTATCACGTATTATCTACGTGAACTTGACAAGGTCCAACATAATGTATCGCGTGAATTCTCTGTGTGAAAATATCCAAAAATCAAAATGGCGAAACGTTTGTCTGATTCAGTGTCAATACATAAACAGAATTTCTCGACGGTTTGCAAATAAGTGAGTTTTGGGAAAATCTAAATAATATTCAGTCTTTAGCTTATAGATTTCACTCCGCTTTAGTTCGGTGGTGGAGGAGTTACCTGAACACAAGCAGCTTGAGCGGATAGTAGTAACCATCGCCGATGAATGTCGTAATATTTATCAGTTTTAATGTCGTTTTATTCATTTACGAATTGGCGAATTTGACGAGATTTATTACGCAATATATTTCGATAATGTCTGATAACCATTTCTGATGTATTAAAAATTATAGAAATAAATGAAAAATATTCGTTGCATAAAACGTGATAACTATCGGATACTCAAATACTTTTCTCTTTACTAGTAAATGAATTCTACGTGAATTTCACATGACGTGTATATGTCTACTGCATAAGATTCATAGGATAAATCATCTCACCAGTTCATGATGAACTCAAATGACAATCACGTAAAATCTACGTGAAAATGACAATGGAAAATATTCACATAAGTTTTCCGGTAATCATAACGTGAAAAATATTCTGAGTGTACGTGTGCAGAGTAGCTATTCACAACAGTTTGGCCTATGCTCTATCAAATTAAAAGCGTTTATTCATCATTGAAACTATTACCTCTTCACTCTCTCAACAGCAGATGGTATGACGCACATTGAATGTAAGCTCACAGTTGTGATCATAGTAGTAGACCACTGGGCCTTCAGATTCCTTCGCCAGCTCCTTGATCCAGCCAGATTCAGTGACACACAGTGGTGTTCAAGACCACGAGCACAGCGAAATGGTAGACTGCTTCCTAGTTAACCACCTTACGGTACCAAGAACCGTTCGCAACTCTCCAATGTTTATCATTTCAAATTCACGCGCCATACACTGTTTCATAACTTCGATCATCTCCACAACGACCGACCACAAGTAAGTCATCCACGTATAGCACAAGGATAACTGGGCTGCTTCCGGACCTCTTCACGTAGAGACATGGATTGCTCAAACTTCAGGTGAAGCCGAGTCGTTCCCCAAAGGCATGGAATCTCACTTTCACTTGCTTTGTTCGAATCCCTCCGGGTGGGCCATAGAAATCTCTTCGTCCAATTACCTGTTGAGAAAGGCAGTCTTCACGTCCATCTGGTGCACTGTCATCTTCTGCTCGTTCATTAGAGCTGTACTCTAGGACATTTTTTTTTGCTTTTGTCGATCAGTTGTCAACAAAGGTTGCCATAGAGCTCAAATTGGAAAAAATAAAATATTATAACTTTTCAACAATTTCTGTGAATTGTAGTTGAAGTTGTAGTTTGTATGCGAGAGGCCACCGCTTCTGACGGCGGGTCGGCAGCCGGCTCGGACTGCGGACTGCTTAGTGCCGCCTCGTTTCCTTGCCTCGATTATGCGTCTTCGCCGCATGATTCAAAAATTAATACTATTTCCAACCTAAACTCTTTAGGAATATAGTTATACTTGAACTACAAACGTAGAGTAAAACATGTCTGAGTTTAATATACATTTGGTTGGATGACGCTTTTTGTCAATCATCAAACGTACAACATATTTTTCAATGGACATTCTGATGGATATTTTCCAATTCTGACTATTCGGGACAATACCGTTGGACCACCCGTAGGGTTTACCACAGGGATGATAGCGTCACGGGCTGGTAGCGAAGCGTCACGGGATCAGGGAAACGGTATCAAAGCGTCACGGAATCAGACAGATAGCAAGTGAGATGGCAATCAAAAACGTCATTCAGATAAAATTGCTAAATCACGAAGGGAGTCAATAGTTAGAGGTTAAAAAGTTTAAAGACGAATAAAGATTAAAAAGTTCACAAATTATTTTTACAAGTTCTTGGATTTCGGATCGGTGGTAGTTGTGAAAATTAAGTGGGACTTAATCAGGTATTAAAATTAAAACAAATTAAAATATAACATTGAAATAACTCTACATAAAAACAGTACGACAGGACAAACCGAGTTAAAAACCTTGCGGGTGAGAATTTGTAGGATTGACGAGTGAGAGTAAGTCGATAGCTAAAACGTTAACCTAAAGTAAAATAAAACATTGAAATATTAAAATTTAAAATATAGAAAATCTGAAGTCGATTTGAGAAAGAGAGTCGGCTAGGGAATAATAAGGCGAAGAAATCCGCAAGAGGAAGGAAGAAACTGAATGTGAGTTTGTAAATTTTTTTTTTTTCGGTTGAGTTACTAGAATTATTAATAAAATTGTAGCTTTGATCTACTTAGAACTTATAGTGGATTCACGGCTGGTTTCTTGTTTCGAACACTGACATTCTGATATGGATGTTGCGAATCCGGGACACATAGTCACTATAGTTGGATCTCATGCGATTGTGCAACATCGTATTCGGCCGCGCGTCCATTCGTCCTTGCGTCCATTCGGCCTCGCGTCTGTTATGCCTTGTGACAGTATGCCTCGTATCCATTATGCCTCACATCCATTATGCCTCGCGTCTGTATGCCTAGCATACTATGCCTAACATCCATATGCCTAGCGTCCATATGTCTCGTGTGGGGGCCCGGGCCCCCACATTTTTGCAGCCCCCATAAAACGAGAAAAAGTTCTTTTCGCTATCGAAAATGAGATTCAATCAGAAGTTCAATTTACAGCAAGAAAATTTAAACAGACCATTCCAATCGGAAACTTTCCTTCAGTGTTATTTTTTCGCGAGCGCCAATATCACAACCAGGGATACCAAATGTGCAGATTTGTCTGCAAAACGCAGATTTTCGGAGTCCGTGTGCAGATTTTTAGTGATTTGCAGATATCTGCAGAGTTGTCAGAGTCTCCTTATATTTGCGCAGATTTTCTTAAAATGTGTGCAGATTTTTACAGACTTTTGCCCGCGTGAGCGAAATTTTTTCGGATCACGGGTAGATTTTTTTCAGATTTCGAGCACATTTTTCCGGTTTTTCGAGCAGTTGCAGACATTTTTCAAAAACATCTGGCATCTCTGATCACAACTACATCCATAAGAATTCATCTTCGCTTCTCTTGGAATGACACACATTAACACCTTTGAATCGAACCAGCGCGCATGGGAGGTAATGCAGAGAAAGAAAATAATCCACAAGTTTTTTTAATGCATTGCTGTTGACTCCAAATAAAAATAAGCTTACTTGTCCGAATCAGGGATACCAGATGTGCGTTGGAAATTTTATTGACCTGCAGATGTGTGTAGTTTTTCCTAGTTTCTGTTGATTATTGCCAGAGTCGCCTTATATTTGCGCAGTCTTTCTCAAATTGTGTGCAAATTTTTGCCTGTGGATCGTAATTTTTTCAATTGCGGTGTTTTTTTTTAGATACCAAGGAAAAACTTTCGAATTTCGACAGTCAGACCTGGCAGTAAACAGTAAGCAAGCACCGAATTAATTGTTTCATTTTGACAATTGCATATCCGGACTACTTCGTGATTAGGGCGAAACTAGATAGGCAAACAAGCAAGGATTTGCCCTTATCACGAAGTAGTCCGGATATTAGAGCTCGCGTTGGTGCGAGCCAACTAGCTGAAATCTCTATCCTAATTACATTGCTCTTGTTGTATTGTTTTTGCCTTGACCTGTTTTTGTTTTCTTCTCTTTTCAACTACCAAAGTAAATGTCAAACCATATCATCTGACTGTAGAGTGAACACTTGAGGGGATATCCGATATCATCTGGCGATATCAGGTGATATGCGGCTTAGTCTGAACAAGGCATAATGATCTCGAACGCAACTGGGAAAGATCTGTTATATCGTATACCATAATATATCTAACTAATGGTAGCAGTGGTCATAGGCTCCTACAGGAAAGGTCTGTTTCGAAGATGAAGATGAAAATGATTGAAAATAGGTTGCGTACTACTATGAAGAATGGAAGGCTGTCAAACTTAGCATTGTTAAGTTGAGAGTACGATATTCTGAAGGATTTGAATGTTGATTATTTAATTAATAAGTTCTCTGAAAAAAACTCTAACAAATTTTTGGTAACTTTTCAATAACAAATTAATGTTTTTTAACTCGTACGATGAAAAAACGGTTTTGTTTTATTTTACTGTAAACTGGGCCCCGGGCCCCCACAATCGTATTTTTTTTCCTGTATAAACTTCCTCACTGCGACCAGAATCGTTGATCTATTGTGAGCTATGCCCGGGTGTCTGCTGTATCCCGCACTTCTATTTTTAGCAATACCGCTATTGAGAAGTGGCATGCTTATTATTATTTTTGATCAGTGCTTGAGGGTAACGTACTTCCCCTCGTTTTACACGCTTACTGTTCTTCTATACCGAGCCTCCTTCTTCCTGCCAAATATCGCCAATTATAATTCCCTGGAGAAGTTTCGTCGTGCGTCCTTCTGGCCAATTTTATTGATAAGAGGGACTTATTTTTTGTTGAGAGGAAGTCACGCAAAGGTATTATAGAATTCAGCGTAAAGGAAGGGTAAGTGGTGGGGAGCCTGAGAATAAACTCATACTTAAAGTCCTTTTTGACATCGAATAGCCTGATTCTACTAAGATTCGAACCGACGACCATTCGCTTGACAAAGCGGACTCTGTAACCTTGCGGCTACGCAGCTCCCCCCCCCCCACAATCGTAAATCCGGTTCTGAGAGCAGAAGTATTGTCAAATGACATTAAGTAGTTAGTGGCCGAATTGAATGAATTCTGGAGGCAACACTTACGGAATAAACGGTATTGATTTGTTCAACTATATCGCTTTTGTGTACAATATTGAATTCATTTATCATTCAGAGTATCATTTATATTGGTCGAATTTTGGGCCCATAACCTTGCTGTGGAAGAAGTGTGTTGACTTAGTAAAAGGAAGTACTACGTAGTGCAGAACCATCCACTTCCTTTTTTAATTTACTGATAACTTACTATAATTAATCATGATATTTTATCATTTCATATATTTTTGGTTTCTCAAAGTGCGACATTCTCCTGAGGCTTCTTCTATACAGTCTAAATGTGCCCAGCATGTAGGTAACTATTGGCTTTCACATCTTATTGTAGGCCAAATATACCGTTCAAATCATTTAAATTATTGAAGTTTATTTGTACGAATCACTTACCTTAAGCACAGTATTCATAATCCTCAACGAACTGTCCCTCAAGCTTAAACATAATCTTAACACTAAAGCAGGTATTACACGAAGCAAATATTTGCCTTTTTTGGTACGGATTTTATTTTGTGCAAATAAAAATCGTACCAAAAATAGCAAATATTCGCTTCTTCTAATACCTGCTTAAGAATGAAATCTAAACCAAATAGCTCTTGGAAATCTGATAGTAATGCGAACCGGTATTAAAGGGATTATCGTGTCGCGGTTTGGTGTAATCTTTGGTGGGTTGAATGTAGGTCTCTCGCACCGTCGGCACCGGGATCGGTGTAGGCAAATCTCGCTCGTAAATATTATCGCGCACACCGAATCGACCCGGTGGTCGTACTAGCGCTCCCGAGGGGGGTATCCGCTCCGGACTCATGGCGCCTATCTTGCGTGGCAGTTTTGTGCAGCTCAGTATGATGCTAAGCAGAACGCAGAACTCTACCACGGCCACGATGAGGCCCGCGCAGAGGAACAGGAAGTACTGCTCGCGGTACCAGACTTCGACCTTGTGCAGGCAACCCTAAAAAAATCTCAAGAAAGTATTAGGAGCAGATCATGATTTGTTAACTTGTACTCACATCCAAATGTCTGCTAGTTTCGTAGTCATTTGGTTGCAGTGCCTGGCAAAGGGTCAAATTCGTTGGAATAGGGTCCAGGTAAGCGGAAAACTCATAACGGTTCTGAAGTTTGCAGCAGGTTAGTGGAACGGTCAGTTCTTTCTTACCCAAACTCTGCAGCTTCCACAGGGATGTGTCGTAGTTGATGGCGGTGTTTACGGCACAGCACTCGAATATGGTTTGGGCGAGATCCATGGCAGCGGTGAACTGCTCGTAACCGGGCACGCCGTAGCTTCCCTGTAGGGCTTTCACCATGGCCGTTTCGTCCAGGTTGAGACCGAGACACTGGGGCCAGGCAGTGATCATTAGGCACACACCGAACTCAGCAACTAGGAGGCACAAGATTATGAGGAAGTACTGGAAAAAGATTGAGGCTTCAGAAATGTAATCAAATGTATGTTATGACAGTAGTATTTACGATTGTGAGGATGCAGTAGGTGTTCATACAGGACGCCCAGCAGCCTAGTAAAGATGCAGTAATAGCTACAAGACCGGCAATAGTCAATCCCAGTGCGACATAGTAGAACAGTGGCTGCTCTAACTCCGAAAGCGCTGTGCGGTGCTGCTCCGTTGTGGAGATCAAAAGACGCGATAGCAATATCCGAGGAGCGTCTGTGAACATATAGAATCCAGTAGCGAGGAGTGTGACGCCGCATAGCTGAAATAGATTAGAACGAGAGCAAATTTTAACAAATGCGTTCAGTAAGTTCACAGCCGTACGAAGGAATTTAGATTGGGAATTTTTAGATCTTCAGATTAAACTGATAAATGTATACAAATGGTTCCGATATTACTTTGTGCCGGATGATGAAAGATAAGATTTTTCATAAAAAAATTAACCAGATCAAGCTAATAATTGATCATAGATGCTCTAATTAATTTGAACATTTTTATATGGTTTACAGCAGCATTTTTATTTTACACTCAATCTGAATTATTATTTTGTTGTTTTTGGATTTTGTTCTATTTAATAGAGTGTCTTATGGGTCTTCTAACAAATTAATATCTGCTCTGAAATCACTCCCGTACACACGCTCACGAGTAAATTAAATGCATATCCCATTTTGATAATGGTCTATAGACCATATCGTCAACCGGCACACAAAGTAGGCAGTCAGATAATAAATTCGATCGTTAAAAGTCAGTCTGCGAGATAAACAAATTGCCAGAAGAAAACTGCCACAGTGGATGATCCAAAATTCGTTTCAAATGCATGACGGAAAGATTGGTGCACACACGATGAGAAAACTCTAACAATAAAGCTGCCACTGTACAGCAGAAGGTGGCACTGTAACGTATATTTCCGTCTTGCAATTTTGTTTGGTCGTAATCACACTTTATCGACCAAAATGGGGTGGCTTGGAAGCAACAATGTTGCTGTGCGATCTTACGATCGCAATAAGCAGGTGGCTAATGGGTAGAGGTGTCATACGGTAAGCCAAACGATTTACTGTGCGCACTGAATTATTTGTAATCGCGCAAACGGCGTTATTTCCATGTGCGTTACACACCATGTTTGGTAAGATGTACGATTAGCAGAGACTTATTCATGCGTAACTTTGCGACTCCCCCATTTTTTTGGTCTCATAATAATTTTTTTTTAAACTCTGAAACAAAAAAAAAAGCGATCATGAACATACATTTATATATAATCGTATAAACGTACATTCAGACACCAACGCAGCAACCCACATTTAATCAGAATATATATAGTTTGCTTGTCTTTCAGTCACGCGCACGACAAACAAAAGTTACTCAAAATGCCTTTTTCCCAAGCAAACTCTGAAGCTGAGGTACACTGAAGTTTGTTATTTTTTTGTGGGTAGCAACGCAAACACTCCTGTTCTGACTACAAGTTACCTTTGCTTTTAGTCCTCCACTCACCTCCTCTCGCCTGGTATGAAGCCAGTCGTAAGGAATTCAAAGCTAACTGCGTCTTATCTAATATTCGGCACACGTGTTAAATTAGCACATGGCTATAGGTCCTTATGCAGGTGCATCGGCAAAAACCGCCAAAAACGTAATAAAGGGCGGAAGACAGTTTTAAGATGTATGAAAGACATAGTATCAAAGATATCAAGCATGTAAATGAAATTTAAAGTTAGCCAAACCACTGTCAGTTGAATGTGAACGTTATTTTATAGTTATATGTCCAATAAGTTCTGTAATGTCATAGCATTACCATCAAAATTAGGTTGTCAAGTGATGGAATAAAGCAGTACCTGTTGTAGTTCATTGAGGATAGACTATGATCACAGACTAACAGACGTAACACTGGAACCTAGCTCCATCGCCGCAAAAAACGTTCATTTCAAATTTACAATAGAATAACAGTCACCGCGCGAAAACGTTGTCTGGGGCGCTGTCTTGCAATCTCATACATATTTTGTAGTTCACCATTTGACACATGCAGCAACGCTGGCGCTGATGTCGAAATACATGACGCAGCGCGAACACGACAGCAGATGGTGCTAGTGTTACTAACGTAAAGTACTGGAATCATCCAAACGATGATTTAATTGAAAATTTGTTCGACGTGTTATGTCTGTTAGTCTGTGCTATGATAAAGTCAAGAATATAATGGGGATTATAAACCTTTTTTGCTCGAGAAAATAAGCAGTTTGGTTTTTTTAAAGCAGCAATTTTTATATGCATTGAAATTGTAATTTTTCAATAGTACAGTTATTCGATAGCAAAAAGTTGTTTGTTTATTAAAAATATCAATTACGACCGAAGACGTTAATAACGAACATTTAGAAACAATTGAAGAAAACCGGCTGTGACTCGCCAAAGCCATTTTATTTTATCGAGTTTCAAGTTTAGCTTATGGCGCGAGACAAGCCGCACTTGAAATCTATCCATCTTTCACCCTATTACACAAAGCTCTAAGAAAATTTACCAAAATGGTCTCAAGAAGTTGTACTCAAAGATAAAGCAATATAATTTGTTTTCGATATTTTTAAAAATAGAAAAGACATTTAACCTACACAAGACATGCTACCCCCAATTCTTCAAGTACGACGTTCAAGATGTACGGAGAAAGGGTTAATTATTTGCTGATACGTGAAAAATTTTAGCTGTTTCAAAAAAACTTAGAGTATAAGATAAACCCATTTCCGACGAGTGACATTCAAACTTTGATTCAAGTTCAACTATTATACTTGAAAATTTTCACGATGAAATTATTCAGTAAGGTACAAATTGATCTTTTATTTGCAATACAGTTTGTGCTAATTATGTTTATAGTTGATGAGTAATAAGAGTTTGAAGTTCATTTTTTGAGATAAAAACTGATTTATCTGCGCCGGGATCGGGCTAAGCTATTGGCTATTATTTTTGACCATAATGTAAAATCTGATCAACACGTTTGATTTAAGATATTTTGATATATCGACATAAAAGTTTCAAAATTTTAAAACATTAAACATAGGTTTATCTACTATCCTGCAAATGCGCTACAGTAAGCCAACTCTTTTTTATTTTTTATCAAATAATATTTGTTCGTTTATGAAGAAGAAGACGAAAACGAAGAAGTAGACAAAGGTGGTGGTGATGGGATGAGGATTGTTATGCTCTTACGCAACACTATAAAAGGTTTCTGTGATGGAACGCAGATGACAGATGTTTCATGCGCGTCATTTATCATGTGTGAAGTTATATCGGAGTATTAGAAGGGGATTTGAACTACCCATCAATGATTAAAAGAGGGTAGTACTTCGTTGTTCCAAGCTTTGCTATTGTTAATAACAAATTGCAGAGACAAACTTTCGCATGTGTGAATATTTTTTTGAGCAATCCAGTATTTTTTAATGAGCAATGGTTTTTGTAAATTGTTTTTTTTTTCAATCACATTCATTTATAGTTTTTTTGTAAGTTTAGTTTGAATATAACATATGTAACATCAAACAATTGAGAAAATGAACTATTATTAAAGTTATGAAATTAAAAAAAAATTAAATCGTTAGAAAACAATTTTTAGAAAATAATCAAATAATGGAGAAAAAGTCTTTAGATATTGGAGAAAACAGCTGTGCAGTGGATCCGTATAAGAAGCGAGATGCAGATTCGTTTTCGAGTAAGCAATCAATCCACGATCTACTGAACGAAGGATTTATCGCAGTTTAGATAATTAATTAAGTTTTAAACCAGCGCTGGCCATCTGCATCGAATCGTCGATAGTGTCATAGTTACATCTTGAACAACAACTCGATATTAAAATAAATTTTTTTTTTCATTTTAGATTAAATATGAACTTTAAATAGTTCAAAACGCATTTGAAAGTGGCTAGCCGCTACGGGCCAACTAGTTGACTAAATAATAAGCTGCGTTACCATGTGACAGTGGACAGATGGACAGGTCAATGTCTCGCGCGTCTGTTGTTTTGGTGCCGAATTTGCATCTGAATCAGCCGGGGTAACAAACGAATCAGTCATTGTTTTTCTCACCGGTAACACTTTCTCATACCACTAGCTCTGCTAGTTCGTACCAACCTCACAAATACAAATCACGGCAACTGCAGAACGTTGATCCAATTAATAATCAATCCCTCTCCGAGCTCAACAAAGCTCGGCCTCAGTTTACATTGCCCTAATTGCATACATTTCAACGAGAAATTAAACACGCAGTGGGTGGCTTTCATGATGCGCCTGCTATGATTTTCCATCGAATTCCGTCACACCATCATCGCGTTAGCAGTGCAAGCTAGCCGAATCGTCGGAAAAGCGTCGATCATTTTTGACATTTTTGTTTTTCACTTTCACGAAAGCGAAATGGTTGCGAGTTATTTTCTGCAGCCGGTGCGGCGCGGGCAGCAGGATTTAAAGGAAAACAAATTGTTCAAATCGTAATGAATAAAGATAAAAGATGGTGTGGGATTTCACACTACCGGTGAGTTGTTATGAGGGAGAAACTAACCATAACTAATTGACGGACAACAAACAGTTAAAAAATATGAGCTTTACAAAATAGTGCAGGAGTCTAAATTGGAAGATTTTTCGCACGGTAGGTTTTAGTTACGAACGTTGAAAAAGCAATGTTTGGTCTGAAACTACAACCGAATTACCTCGCTGTAATAGACTAGCGAATTTTTATTTATATCTTGCTTTGATTATCATCTTTCTCATTTTTCTTTAAATTTTATAAAATATCTATACTCAGACTACCAACCAGCAGAAATCATCAAAGGTTTGTAATTGTTCAAATGATTTTCTCGAAATATTTAGGTATTTCCAATAATATCTATGTGCGGGTTAAATGGACAGCCCATGGTGATGGTGAAAAAAAAAGTGTTAATTTCCATTGAAAAATCTAGATGCTTCGTGTTTATATCAGAAAAACGCAAAGGTAAACTCGGACCGATGAACAGATGACCGCGGCTAAACGTACCGTTGAATGCGAAATGTCCGTGAAAAAAGCTTCCAACATTTCTCAGTTTCTTGCGGATAAGGTCATATATTGTTATTAATTCTACGACAAACAGTGAAAATTGAACTGTTGGTGAATGCATAAGTGTGTCACGTGCTATGGAACAACATTTTCCTATCCGTAAAGGGATAATTAATGTTCACGCCCAAGGTGTTCATATTACCACCTCCCTATGTTCATTTTACCCACACGTGTCCATTTTACCCCCAAAAAACTACTTTCGAAAATGCTCATGAAAACTACGAATATACTATATTTTAGTACTTCTTCTTATTTTTTGTATCAACAATTATTGACTCAGTTGATGTGCGCTATCAACTCATAGTTGTAGTGTTAAACTGTGGAGGAAATTGGGAAATGGCTTAGGGTGTCCATTTTATCACCCCTTCCCCAATACTTTTTTTCATAATGCATTTATTTAAAACGTGCAATTTTCCTGATGGTCATAATTCTTTCGTTCGTTTTTATTTTATTTTTCCAATCGATCATCCTTGTAATTGCATCAGAACTGCGATCAATTTTCTATTCAATAGAGTTTTTATTAATTTTTGTGACCTTAGCAGTTATTCAAACTGAACTAGATATTGGTCATTCCATACAAAGTGACCCCGTGAAAGCACAAACTTGGACACGACCATCACAGATTTTGCTCAAAGTTAGGAGAATTATTCACTCTGGAAAAATTCCATTTTTGGTGTCGATTGTCGACCCTTCGCTTTGTGGGACCCCCCTCTTTGTTGCAAGATAACGCATTTTTGTTGCCAAACGACTTATAGACGAAGAACCAGAGAAGAAATATTAGTCTTTTTTAATTTTATGACATAAATAAAGTGTATCACTTTCACGGTGAAACCCTGTAGATATCAGTGTGGTCCAGAGCACATTGCCCTACAACTCTTATCCCTACCTCCACGTGTACCGACTGGGATACGGGCAAACAAGGGAAGATCGGAAACCGGTGGGAGCATGGTCGTATGCTGACACGAAAGGGGGAACTTTTCTCTTTACAGGGAGCTTGTTTAAAAGTTTGCCCGGGGCGGCTAAAACAGCAACTGATCCGGAGCACACGGCTGAACTATAAAATGCGGAGTCCCGCCAGCCACATTCAAGACGATAGCGGTGGGGTGGGGTCATGGGTGGCAACCAGATCTTACTGAATCAGCTAGAACCCCGCCTCCTGGACATCGCTACGCTTCAGGAACTTTACAGGGAAGGAGAAAAGGTACAGACGATTTGTGCACAGTACTTTTTTTATTTCTCTTTTTTAATGAGATTTTCAGCCTTTGGCTGGTTCATCTCCAAGACGACAGTACTATTAGAGCGGCGATACCACTAACGAGATGGTTATCGTCTATCTATTTTTTCTCTTTCTAGAGAGCTCAGTAACATTTATTGAAGCACTACATTACGTTAAAGTAAAGTAATATAGATGCCAGTTTGGTTTGTTTCGAGTCCCAAATGGAGCAAAAAAAAACTTGAATCTAGAAAATCAATCACTTTGGCCCACCCTAACGTGTGGGGCAAAGTGATCGGTTTTCCCTAGAAAACCCTGTACCGAGAAAGAAGCGTTTTACGCGCAGCTGGAGAAACTCTACGCAGCTGCTCGCGTCGAGACATCAAGATCATCATTAGAGACAGTGGTAATTCGCGGCAAAAAAGTTAAAAATTCGCGGGTGGCAAAATAAAAAATATTCAAAATTCGTGGTTTTTTTCGGCAACCTTTTCTTAAGAAAACGCCAAATAAAGTGTTCTTGGTAATATAATCAAAAAAACTCTTTCATTTAATTTAATGTATTGAATTTATTCGTACGAATCATGATTTCTTTGCAGTGAGGACTACTGTGTTGAATTGTCTTCAATCATATTTTGGTGTCGGCAGGCACGTATTATTCAAGTTATTCTGACTCACGTTGCATTTCGCATCTACTGAGTTTCCGGGAATCGATAATTTTTTTTTTGCAAACAAGAAAAGTGCAAGAATACTTACTAAAATATCAATATCAATCTTACTGCCGCGTATTTTAAAAAATGCAAAAATGCTTACTACTTGAACTAAGTTGGTACATCTTGCAACTTCGATTCGATTCGAGTGTGTACGAAACGATATGACCACGGTTCTTAGAAGAAAGAAGCGCTACGAAGAGCATCGTAAACATGAGGAACTAGAGTTAGTTGTCCCGTGCCAGCGATACGTGGATGTTCTATGAGAAGGTGAACAAGTCCGTAGATGCTATGCAGTGCAGAAGAAGCGGATGGGAACCTTTCCATGGATGCCAGCGAAGTGGTCGACAGGTGGAAGGAGCATTTCGATGGAACCTAACTGGCGATATAGCAAGCAGAAGCAAAACAGAAACTGACCTAGGAGCACGGCCACACAACATACTTTATTGACTTTTCGGTAGCCTGCGATACAGCCGATCGAGAACAGCTATGCCAAATTATGTACGAAAGCGGGTGCTTGTTTGCTGTTCAACAACGTTCTTGAGAGGGTGATTCTGAGGGCGTGCATCGACATGATGGGCACAATTTCACAAGGTCGACTAAGCCTCTAGATTTCGCAGATGACTTTGACATTATAGCGAATGCGGATGAGACCTATGCCCGACTGAAAGCCGAGGCCGGACGAACCGGCCTGCGAAAAGATGCATCTAGAAGGAAATACATTCGAGCAAGAGCTTCCAATATATACAGCCTCCCAACTCAACTCTCTGCAAACGGCGATGAGCTTGAGGTTGTCGACGAGTTCGGATCACTGGTGATGCCGACAAAATAACACCAGCATAGAGTTCCAGAAACACATCCAGGCTCGTGCGTCCTTTTCACTTCGGAAGACACTTCGATCGAAAAGGGGGCAATGACGCACGAAGCTGACGCTGTACATTACCCTGATCAGACCGGTATTCGTCTTCGAAATCGACATAGTAATGATTCTCGCGAAGGACCTGAACGCCCTTTAGTTTTCGAACAGAAGGAGCTGCGAACTTCCTTCGGTGAAGTACAGATGGACGATGGGGAATGGCGAAGGCATATGAGCTGCAAGTGCTACGTGGAGAGATCCCCACTGCGCACCTAGCGCATGCATTCCAAAATTATTTGAATCAAAAATCAATGAAAAACTGTATCAGCAAGTAAAAATCCGAATTACAACTCAACAGCACGGCTTTTATAAAGGCCGATCAACTACCACAAATCTTTTGGAATTCATAACTTTAACTCTGACTGTAATGGACAACGGCAACCACGTAGAAGCTCTTTATACGGACTTTAGCAGGGCATTTGACAGAATCGACATACCTTTATTGCTCTTCAAGCTCGAAAAATACGGAATGGAAACAAAATTTTTGGAATGGCTGCAGTCATACTTAACAAAACGAACACAAATAGTTCGCTTTCACAATTCCTTTTCAAACCCAATAGAAGCTACTTCTGGGGTTCCTCAAGGTTCTCACCTGGGCCCGCTTCTTTTTATATTATACGTGAATGACATTTCCTTTCTTCTTAAATCAATACATGTGCTTGTATATGCTGACGACATAAAGCTCTTTATTGAAATAATCAATGCAGAAGACTTCGAAATATTCCAGAATGATATTCATGTATTCTACAACAAAAGTCTATTACAACTCAACATCAAAAAATGTAATTCAATAGCCTTCAGCAAAAAAAAAAACCTAAATTAATCCACCTAGCGGTCAGACCCAGCCTTTCTCATTCAATTTTTTATTTGTAAAAATAGCTTTACATGAACGCTTCAGTCCAATAAATGTATATTCACTCTTTAGGTTTTAAAATATTGATGTTGTAATCTTTACATATAAAAATGCAGTCAAGTCTGTCTGTCTGTCTGATCCATATAGGCCCGAAAACTACCGAACCGATCGACGTGAAAATTTGTATGTAGGGGTTTTTGGTGCCGATGAAGGTTCCTATGATAGTTTTAAAACCCCTCCCTCTGCTGGAAACCAAGCAAATGAAACCGAATTTGGCATGTGGATGTTTTAAGGGGTAACTAATATGTCCATAATAGTTGGATGAAACACAAATTTGTGCACATTTCGAGAACTAATCAACCGAATGAAACAAAATTTGGCAGGTAAATGTTTTTAGTGGTAACAAATATGTCCCCTCTTCTATAAGGGAGGGATCCCATGAAAATGAAACACAAATTTCGCACAGCTCAAGAACCAATCAAGAAAATACAACCAAATTTGGTATGTGAATGTTTTTAGAGGTAACAAATATGTCCATAATGGTTTGACGTCCCTCCCTCTTCTGGAAGTTCAGCTCAAGAACCAATCAAGAAAATACAACCAAATTTGGTATGTGAATGTTTTTAGAGGTAACAAATATGTCCATAATGGTTTGACGTCCCTCCGTCTTCTGGAAGTACATGTTTCTGCACAAATTTCTGCACATCTTGCGAACTAATCAACTAAATGGAACCATATTGGCAGGTGAATGTTTTTAGTGGTAACAAATATGTTCCATAATCGACCTCAGACAACATTTTGGATTGTAAGATGGCAACTCCCGGTTTCTGGAAAACAGCCGAAAATGGCCGATTTCCACCAAATATAATAATAGCCGAATCTAGAATAATACACAGGAGCTAAAATCGACCACAGATAGCATTTTAAATTCTAAGATGGCGACTTCCGGTTTCTGAAAACAGCAGAAAATGACCAAATACCACCCAATATGAGTTTTTCTTTAACCAGTATGCCGTTCAAAATCCAGAAATTGTCTCCAAATGCCGTTATGAAATCCAGAATGGCGACTTCCGGTGTCGGAAAAACAGCGGCAAATGACCAAATACCACCCAATATGGGTATTTCCGGAACCGTAATGATGCACTGGAGCCACAAATTGACCTCAGACAACATTTTGAATTGCAAGATGGCAACTTCCGGTTTCTGAAAAACAGCCTGAAATGGACGATTCCCATTAAATATTAGTATTTCTGGAACCAGAAAGATGCACAGAAGCTAAAAATTGAAGTATCCTAAATACCATTTTGAAATCCAAGATGGCGACTACCGGTTTGTGAAAAACAGCCTAAAATAAACAAATACTATCCAATATGAGTATCTCTGGGACCAGAATGATGCAAGGAGCTAACAATTGACCTCAGGCACCGTTTTGAATTGTTAAATGGCAACTTATAGGCAATAGTCGGAAATGACCGAATAATACTAAATATGGATATTTCCGTAAACGTGATGATGCATAGAAACCAAACATTGACTCTGGACACTATTTTGAATTTGAAGACGACCACTTTTAGTTTCTGGAAAACAACCAAAAATACCTCCCAATATGATTATTTCCGGTGTCAGATTGATGCCAGAAAGACTGCTGATAATGACAGAATACCACCCAATATGAATATATTCAGAATTAAGGCGATGTACAGAAGCCAAAAGACGAGGATGTTGTCATTTCGATAAAACCAATCATTTCAAACGATTTGTTATTTGACTTTGATCATATCCTATGGCCGATTCGTCGTGCGTTTGCAGGCTTCAAACAAACCGCAAGAAATCAATGAACTTGGAACGTTCAAATAGTACAAAACCACATTTAAATTATGTGGAGGCCACATATATCGATCAAAGCAGGTATAGTTTTAAATAGTCTTTGAATTTCTCTTCTTTCCATAACTTTTGAGCCACATATCAAATTGTTATGAAATTTGTTATTTGTAAGTTTGAGAGATGACTCGTTCGTATGACACTAGTTATGTTCAAATAAGTCATGTAATCTTTGAGATAATAGACTTTCGTTGTTTTATTAACAATTTAATACATAACAATTGCTTAAGTTCGATTATAATCAAATGAAATGGGAACGTGTAGGGCAGCCAAACTTTGAAACCACGTGTTCAATCATAATTCATCAGTTAACCCTTAACTAGCCCGCTCATCTGATAATAATAATCAAATCGGTTGTGTAGTTTCTGAGATAATGAAGTTTCGTGATTTTCACATGTCGGCACATTACAAATGAAGTTACAGTTCGATTACAGTAAAATTCAATAGGGTCTTCTGAGGCAGCTAGACCATTCATTTGACACTAATTTTGTGGAAATCGGGTCGGCCATCTCTGAGAAAAGTGAGTGAGTCCAAGTAGTCTTCGGAATATGTTCCTTTGCATAGCTGGATTTCACATTTTTAAACATAACAGGCAAAGTAATAATCCGATTGCAAAACAAATCAATAGGGTCTTATGGGGCAATTAGACCTTCCATTTGACACTAATTTTATGAAAACCGGTACAGCCATCTCTGAGAAACATGAGTGAGATTAAACAGTCTTCAGGACACGTTTCTTTTCATAACTTTTGAACCACAAGTTCAATCTTTATGAAATTCAAAACTTAAGGGTTTTCTAGGTAGCCCGTTCTTTTGAGATCAATTTTGTTCAAATCGGTTGTGTAGTTTCTGAGATATTGATGTTTCATGATTTTCACATTTTTAAACATAACCTCTAAACTAAAAATCCGATTACAATAAAAGTTAATAGGGTCTTATGGGGCAA
The DNA here is from genome assembly GCF_029784165.1 of Wyeomyia smithii. Lineage (NCBI taxonomy): Eukaryota > Metazoa > Arthropoda > Insecta > Diptera > Culicidae > Wyeomyia > Wyeomyia smithii. The sequence goes on along the minus strand of NC_073695.1, from coordinate 229,140,607 downwards.
CAAGACCTTTCCTTCGCAATTAATTTCATGAAAATCGGTCCAGCCATCTCTGAGAAAAGTGAGTGAGAATAAAAATCTGCACATACACACACACATACAGAAAATGCTCAGCTCGTCGAGCTGAGTCGAGTGATATATGCCATTCGGCCCTTTGGAGCACTTTTATACTTCCGGTTTTGCAAGTGATTGCTATACCTTTCTAGGAGAAAGGCAAAACATTAACACCAACAACAGACATTTTCTTATGAAATTTCTTTTTAACGCGCTTCGTAAGCTAAATTGGACAGCATTTCCCTTACCATCATATGAAGCACGCTGCATGCTTATAGATATACAAGCACTTAAAGAACGCCGCGAACTTTCAATGCTTTATTTTATCAATGACATTATTTCTCAACGCGTGCAATCTTCTAAATTATTACCGCAATTAAATTTTTATGCACCCAGTCGTCAATTAAGAAATCGTAAAGTAATTTCGGAAAACTGCCACAGAGCTAACTACTCAAAAAATGGCCCAATAAATCGCATGATGCGTTACTATAATCAGCACTGCGAAAATATCGACATCACTATGGGCGGAAATCAAATCAAAAAACGAATAACTACTGGAAATAATGTATAGAATATAAGAAAACCTTGTATTATTATAACTGTAGTCTACATTTGCTTGACGAAATGAATAAATAAAGTCAGTTGGCTGCGGTGGGCTGGATATGTCGCGAGGGTGCAAAACCTTAGCAACCCTACTGGCACCAGAAATTGAGGGGTGCAGAGTGCAAGACGGTCTGACGAGATCGAAAGAGACTCGCGGGGTATGAGACGCCTGGAAAAATGGCAAAACATAATCCAAAACCGATCAACTTGGCTTCAACTTTTTGACACAGCACGAGAAACCACGGCTCTCATCTACCAGTCAGAGTAAGAATCTGAAGATGAGTACTCACAGAGAAAATGATAGTGAAATAATAGTTTAACTTGTATTTCACCTTACACATTTCAAGTTACTTTTTTCATTTCTTCTAAAGAAAACAATGGCTGAAGCGCGTCGAGAAAAAGATTATAAGAGTTCTATTGAACAGTCCCAAACGACAGTGTGGCCTTTACTGTACGTAAAAGTCGTCTCAACTCCACTCGGTTAATGGCTGCAGTTTGCCAGCTCTACAGTCTGCGTAGGGTCTGTAAATCGTCTTCCACCTGATCGATCCACATTGCACCTCTCCGTCTCGTCCCTGACGGATTGGTTTCAAGAATCATCTTGACCGGGTTGTCGCCCGACATCCAGACGACCGACCCAGCCTACCAAAACCCGCAACCTTAACAGTGTGAACGATAGATGGCTTCCCAAGCAGCTCCTGCAATTCGTGTGTCATTCGTCTTCTCCACGTTCGTTCCAAATATGGTACACAACATATTCCGCTCGAAGACCGCAAAAGCGCGTTGGTCTTTTACAAGCATAGTCTATGTCTAATGGTCATAGAGGACTACCGGTCTACTCAGTGTCCTCTAGATGGTCTAATTGGTGCAGTGACGAACTTTACTCGATCGGAGCGTCGTGCCAATAAAATTCTCTGCTTGTATCGTTGTGAGCAGTTCCCAGTAAGCCCAGGTACACGAACTTGTCGGGAGGTTAGCATTGTTTTCTCTTGAACCTCTTCCTTTGCCTTTAATGCATTGATGTCTAGTTCAACCCGATTAGCTTCGGCCTTTTATCCGATGTACGTATGCGCCATTTTCTCAAAGGTCTAAACCACAACGTCGATATCATCGTCGATGCCAAACAGTAGAACCGACTTTTGGAAAATTGTGCCATTCGTATTAATCTCCGCTCTTATTAACACACCTTCCAGAGCAATATTAAAAAGTACTCACCATTATACCTTGCCTTAAACATCTTCGAATTTCGAATGGGCTTGAGAGTGCTCCTCATACTCGAACCATACACATCACTCGATGCATCGCCGCTTGGACAATCGCATCAGTTTGCCTGAAAATCCGTAGTTGTGCATAATTTGCCATAGCTGGTCAATTGTGTCGTATGCTGATTTGAAGTTGATGTTGTGGTGGTAGTTGACGGTAGAGTATTTGAGAGAGTTTCTTGTAGGAGCGGTTGCCCAGTGATTGCAGCATTTCCGTTTGTCTCCATTTTTGTAAATGGGACACACAATACCTTACATCCACCTTTCCGCTTCTCATTCTTCCTCCCAAATGTCGGCAGCGCATGGCTCTAGCAAGTGTTTCTCCACCATATTTCAACAGTTCGCAGGGAAATTGGTCCACTCCAACAGCTCATCTCCAGGAGATCCACCTCCAGGAATCGTGTTGTCTTTTGCTCGCACACCAAGATCAATTCCGCGAACACCAAGATCATCCTCGCGCTCTACTGCATCGCCTTACATTCGTCCGTCAGAAGGTAGCCGTCCAAGCTTCTGCACATATCGGCTTGCGGCACTTAGCCTTTGCGATTTTAATTTGGCTGTTCCGTGCTCGTCAGTATCGTTCCACGTTCGCTCTTGTACAGTGTTGCTGCACCTTGCTGCGTTTTTCTTCTCGGCTAACTGTTTCCAATTGCCGTCAAATAGGTCGTTTTTGTGATTCAGAGCTTTTGTACCTGGTAGCGCTATGGCAGTGCTACCTATGGTGGATCGAATACTCCTCCAGCCATCTCCAAGAGTAGCTGCGCTGAGCTGCTCTTCCGTGAGTAGCGTTGCCTCCAGCTGCTGCACGTATTCCTGTGTAACCCTGGCGTCCCGCAGTTGTTCAATATTTAGTCGCGGCGTCGAGAGTTTTGAGCGCATACATACAACTAGGTAGTGCCACAACTATGGCAGAAAGTAGCCGTCCGGTGTCCGCTTTTCCATACCTTCTGTCCTGTCCAACAAAGTTCCTACAGCGCTACGACTTCGAAGTTGCGTGATTGTAGCTCATCGTAGCCGCATCCTGGAAAGCAGTGATTTTTCAGTTTCAAGTTCCAATCGTAGTCCTTACTTCCATGTCGATTATTCCGATTCATATTATCTCTCACGTTGTTTATAACATATTATTTGCCTAACCTCTTGTCTCGTGTCCCAGAGTCCCACGCAGGCACCAGGACGTTGATTAGCCGTTCCTAACATTGAGATCAGACGCTGTTTTGTGGCACACCATCTTGGTGAACAGACGCTCGGGTTGGCGAAGTATTTCCTCTACCGCCGAAGTATGGTTTAGAGCAGCGGTTCTCAACCTTTTTTTGTACGCGTACCCCTTAGTGATATTTTTCATATCGATTGTACCCCGTGGCTTGGAATGTTCTCGCAGAGTGGGAAAAAATAGTGGTAGATCATGTTGTGGTAGTCTAGTTCAGGTTTCAAATTGAACTAAGGTTTGTTCGATTGCAGGTTGAGAACCGCTGGTCTAGAGAAATGCTGCTCCAAGTGAAACATCATGATTAGTGATTAGTTTGATCGCTTTGAAGACGGTAACCTTGACCAGTGTCCGCGTGAAAGGAGGCCAAAAACCTACAAAAGCGCACTTTTGGAGAAACTGCTCGATGAGGATCCATGCACAGAATAGATATGAAACTAAAGGCCCAGATACACACACGACGTAATGACGCCTCCTAGTGACATCTAGTGGTGAAAAGGACGCAATTTGCACTATTTTATTACACTTTTACGTACAACTTTTTTAAAAGGAATTTGATTGTTGCCCGAGTTGAAAACCTAATATCTTGACTAACAATCGTTTTTTTTTTACATCATACCTAATGTCGCAAGCAGTGCTGTGTATATAGTGCGTCTGATATGCATAACTCGCAATGTTAGGTATACGAAACGGTACGAGAAAAAAAAATCGTTAGTTCAGAAATTTGTTTTCCAACTCCAACGAAAATATTCAAGTAATTCAACTAACTGGTTATAATATTTTCAACCAGGCTAGGATTTGAGGGGGGGGCAAAGGGGGCAAATGCCCCGGGCCTCCCGATTCAAGGGGCAAGGAGCTTTTTTTTTCACCTTCCGGACTACTCGCCAGTGGACACTGTTGTGTTTTTCTGCGTTTTCTCTGTAGAGTGATTCACCCCTCTTGTTTCTATCAGATGTGGGGTGAGCTGGAGGAAGTGTGTTTGTCTCTCTGTAAGCTGGTTGAGACACTTTTGAGGGAAGGAAGAAGCAGTGTGGTGAAAGCATTTGATACACGCAGGCACATACTGGAAGGGAAGTGTGCGGTGAGTTTTTTTATCCTCCTTCCACATACTGAGGAGAATGACAAGCATGCTTATTTAGACATTTGTTTTGTTTAAAAATTGCTTTCGTTTCAAATTTGACCTTCTGGTCCTCTGCACCACCTCTGTATATTGGTGCTTATTACGGGAGTCACTTCACGGTGAAACATATTTCACTCTCACGCTCACTTCACTTTTTTAGACCTATTCCCGATTACACCTCAAGTGAGGTGACAAAAATCACCTCCGTAGAGTGAGATTGACAGTGAAGTGAAATTGAGAATAGGAGAAGTGAAATGAGATTGTTTCCCAGCTCAAAAATGTCTAAGTCCCAAAAAGTCGTTTTTCCTGTTTTTTTAGATAACACCAGATCTTGACGTGTTCTGCATTTCTAAGACATTCGGCATAAAAAAAATGTTTTTTTTCGGTATCGAAAGTTTCCTGAACTAGTTTGCATTTTTTTCATAGGGCAAAAAATGAAAAATTGACCGCTTTAAGGCACGGATCAAACTCTGATTCGCTTCGTTACTGAAGAATAAATCCAATATTTACCATTAGATCACAAATCAATCAACTTTAAGATTTATGGCAGCTTCGCGGAATCATTTCACCGTTCAAAATGGTCTTGAAATAATTCCACGCGAAACGTCGCTTTTTTCGTTCTCACTTCACTGATATGACACTCATAATAACCCAGATTCCACGGCAGATGTCACTTCGCGACGTTTTTCTCACTTACGTGAGTCCCGTAACAGGATTTTGTTCACTTCACTCTGATTTCACCGTGAAGTGACTCCCGTAATAAGCACCGTAATCTATTGTTAACTTCTCCAACCAGGCGAGACCATCACTGGGGACTTCTATAGCATTGAAGAAAAAACGGCCGCAATTTGAGGATCGACACGATTAAGTGATTTTGTTCCATGACAATACGAGGTCCCATGTTGTATAAAGTCTTATCGAGGTAACACTTAGACAACCTTGTAAATACCAAAAATTGGATTGCTTCATTCATTAAATCTAGATACTAAAAAATTCTCTTCTCGTGAAAAATGATAAAACTTTAAGTAATTCCTGTGTAATAATGTGCAAAAACTGTGTAATATCTGCAACCTAAAATTGTTGTAGATAAATTTGTTTCGTTAATTGCAAACACACAGAAAATTTGTTCCAAAATTACCAATCATGATTTCAACCGAATTAAGAATTCGGTTCTCACTTTATGAAGCGAATCATTTGGTTACAACAGGTTCTTAATTGTTTCCATAATAATAGAGCGAGCCAATCTCTTACTCGGCAGTCGTCAAATCTCATGCTGCTCTCTCCGTAACACTGTATTGAACAATTTTGTGGAGGAAAAATTCATTGTTCAAAAGGATTGTATAACGATTCTCAAAACAACCAAAAAAAAAAAAGAGGATAATTCGATAATATGTCTGACAGTGTGTCATTGAGTAATGAATTCGATTCGTTTAGCAGACGAGGTGTACAGAAAATGTGTGATGATTGATAGTTGATGCATAATCGTTCAAATTTGGAGTAGATGAATAAAATGGTTCAAACGTTTGGAATGTTTTTTCTCTGTATGTTACTTATGAATGGCCACCATCTATTACCAATTTCGATGATTTTAATTACAAGTTCTTGTGTCAAATTCGACGTGATTTTTCTTTTGTTGTATGCCGCAAAGTAATTATCAATGTTATTTGTATTCAGATCAAAACTTTCACGTCTGTTAATGTAAGCTGAACATTCAACTGCCAGACATGATGATATGCCATATGAGCAAGCAAAACAAGTATATGCAATTATAATTGCCAAACGATTTAAGCTGCCCCCATCACAAAATGATTCAAACAGTAGGAAGTTGCACAAACAAAGCGACATTTCTGCAATGATTGTTGTCCATTCGGAAGTGCGGCTCAGTTTGTTCCATTAAGCCACCGGAACCAATTACACAACGCTGATTATTTTCTCGTTTGCATCCGACACTTTTCCAAAAAAAAAACACTCTTCTATCATAGCTGGAGCTTGTAACGCAGCAAATCACGCGAGAGAGAGCGAATCGAAACCCTTCGCTATTAAACAACAACCGAAGAAACAACATGACAGCCACAATTTCAAATTAATGAAAAAAAAATGCGAAGAAAACAAGGGCAAAAATCATTACCATGAAAATTAGATTGCAGCTGCCAAGCACAAACTTATGGTTAAAGATCTTGCTCAGCTTCATGATCATCGCCGTTGCTCCTTCCCGCGTCACGACTTCTCGATCAGTAATGCACACCACTAATTACTGTGCCCTCGGCACGTGGCACGGCACGGTCACACACTTTGGATTCTTCCGGGCACTTTAATTCTTAAATTCTGTAACCTCCGACTTCTGAATATTGAAAGCTCGCGCCGGGGTTCACGCGGCCGGCTTCGCACAGTAAGGCTCACTTTCACTCTAGTTGATTTCCACCTTATTAATTCTCGTAGGTTTCACATTTCGGATCTCCGGACTCCGATATATCACAACCAACAGTCCAACAGTAGAGGGAAGATTTGGTGTTAGAATGTTTAGAAATCCACACTCGCGCCCGGAATCCCCCTAGTCCAGTTGGGTTTGCGCCGGAGCAGCTCCGGTGGATCGTGGTTACAACGCAAAAGCCGACAAAGAACTGAAAACATCGCGCACCGGACGCCGAAAGAGAGGTGTGTGCACCTGAGTGACCAACAGACCGCTCGCGTGCGCCACCTGCGCCCTGGCTGTGATCGATCGCGTGCTGGCTCTACGGTATTGTTTGGCTGTTCCACGATCATGACGACGATGATGTGTTGTTGTTGTTGACGATGCTACTAGGGTGATCAACGGAGCGGAGGAGCATCGGAAAATCAAATGCCTTTTGAATTACAGTTACCGGTCGGTTGGGTGGTACGCTGGGAACTCCGATGCTTGCTAACTGCGAGCGGTTCGAAGTACGCGAGCTCGTCTGTTGCTGGTGGCTTGTAAGCTAGAAGATCACTCGGATAAATTTGAATAGGCACCTACAAGCTGTAGGGAAAATGCACACTCGGGTCTGGATCGCACCTGGGTATCACGTTTTTTTGCTATGGAATCATTATACTAGTCAGAATTTGTCATATAATGGTGACTGAATTTCCATAGCTTTGTTTCAAGCGACAGCGGATAATCGGTGAAATGGGTTTCGAGTGTCGGTTGGAAGAACAAATGAAACTATGATGGCCATCTAATTTTGTTAACGATTATTACATCCAAGAATGAATCGAAAGTGAATTTCGTGCTGCATATTCAGACAAACGACGACAGTAAGTGGCACGATGGATGTGCTCTGCGTGATGTCCAAACCATTTCGAAATTGGATCCGCTTGGGTGACTTATTTTTTTAACACTTTCAACAATGATTCTGATTATGGTGCTTTACTTCAGCGTTGAGAATGCACCGGGACCGAAAAACACATCATATAGCGGTCACTCCAGTAATTCCGTTAGTATAAATTATTACTGCCTGGGTTCTTACTCTTTATATTTTTGGTGGTAAACGTGGGCACTTAAATTTATGCAATACAAGTAACTTACAAATATAGAATATATCATCAGATTTCGTCAGTTTAAGTACTTGTTTTGATTCAAATTGCTACCCTCTTAGGGAACATTCATAAATGACGTAGCATTTGAGGGGGAAGAGAGGGGTTTGTAGTTTTGAGACGGAATGTGACGAGGAGGAGGGTGGGGGTTCAAGCCAAGCTACGTAGCAAACATGAAACTAAGAAAAAAAATTGGATTTTTTCTAGTTGTTCTTTTTTATCACTGTTTTGTCTGTTTAGGGTCATTTATATTACTTCCTTGTCTTTTCTTGTTCATTCATGACTCAAGGTATGTTTTGGATAATAAGATTTGCAAAAAAAAAATTATCAGCTGGGGGGGGGGGGGTTGTTATTAAGCTACGTAATTATCTAGAGGAGGGTCCTGACTTTGTGACGAAATACTACGATGGGGGAGGAGGGGGTCAAAAAAACCTGAAAAAAAGCTACGTCATTTATGGATGTTCCCTTAAGTCGTAAACACCCGAATTTTATTCTATATCACGGTGCTCCCACAGACCGTTATAATAAAAAATGCACCAGAGGGCAAATGCAATTGGAAGGTCTTAAAGTGCAAAAAAGTGATATTAAAACGATGAGATACTTATTGTAAAACATTTTTCAACCACTATATAAACATAACTTCCGGAATGATGTTGTTGATTCTTCTGTGTTTTTCGATACATCCATGATAGAAGAAACTTGTGGAATCCCGGATCATTCACGCGTGCAGCAGATTCCTAAAACTTTTTTCAATAAATATCGAAACGTTAACTGCGACAAAATGTTCTACACTGATGGATCACTTCTCGATGGGTCCACTGGCTTTGGTATCTTCAATAACAATTGAACCGCCTCCCATAAGCTCAATAATCCTGCTTCTATTTACATCGCAAAATTATCTGCAATTCAGTACACCCTAGGGATTATCAAAAAAAAATGCCCACGGACCATTATTTCATCTTCACGGATAATCTCAGTTTCATTGAGGCTCTCCGATCGATGAAAGATGTTAAGCACTCTCCGTATTTCTTGGAGAAAATACGGGAACATTTGAGTGCTTTATCCAAAAAATCTGTACAGATTACCTTAGTGTGGATCCCTTCTCATTGTTCGATACCGGGCAATGAGTAAGCGGACTCTTTGGCTAAGGTTTTTGAAAGACCATTCGCTTTTAATAATTTTTTCGCACTTGTACGTCAGAATACGATCATCAGTTGGCAAAATTCTTGGGCCAGAGGGGAACTGGAAAAATGGTTACATTTCATTATCCCCAAGGTATCGACGAGCCCGTGGTTCAACCCGTGGTTTTACGAAGTAGTCGAGAATTTTACGTGCAGTTGGAGAGTGAATACGACCGCAGCCTAATAAAGACTGGAACGCGCAAAAATTGGTCGACTTCAAATTGGTGTATTTCTGTTAAAAATGCATTCAAAAAACCATGAAATGTTGCATTTGAAAGTTGAGTGCATATACAATGGTTGCTAAAATGAGTTTTCACCGGTTGCTCTCCAGTTTTCAAAATGGCGTCCAAGCAAGAGGAACAGCGTGTCAAAATTTTGCTCGCGCAGCAAGAGAATCTGACGTCCTCGCACCTCAAATTGGCAAAATTGCTGGATGTGGCCAAATCGACATATATTTTAAAAGTGTTCGGGGAGCGTCTGTCGATCGCCAGGAAGCCTGGAAGCGACGGCAATCGCAATTCAGACATGGCAGTGACGATGAAGAAGGTGGCAGCGAATTAAATGCGGAATCCCAACCTTTCCATCATGTACGTCACTGGCAAGCTCATTGTCTCCCATACTTATGTGCAGCGGGCCGAGAAACTAGCCGGGTTGTCGACGTTTAAGACGGTGAAGGTGGCGAACCCAGATTTTTTAACAAAACACCTCGGCAAAGCGATAGTCCGGTAAACTGTAATCTGCTTACAAAGTTCGACCGTGGGTAACGAAACTTATGTGAATGTTGATTTCCAGCAGCTTCCGGGACAGGAATTTTATACCGTACCAGGAAAAGGGGAGGTGGCCTAAATTTTCAAAACCATCGAACTATCGAAGTTCCCGAAAAAATACCTCGTCTGGTAGGCCATATGCACGTGTGGTCTAAAAAGCGGCATTTCCATCACTACGAAACCGTCAATCAAGAGATCTATGTCCAGGAGAGCCTGGAAAATCGGCTGCTACCATTCCTAGAGCAACATAACAGGCCTGTGCTGTTCTGGTCGGATTTGGTAAGCTGCCACTATGGGAAAAAGGCGATCGAGTGGTACGATGCGAACAACGTGGTAGTGGTACCCTAAGACCACAACCCTCCTAACAGCTCAGATTTCCTATCGAACAGTATTGAGACTTGGTCAAACGGAATATCAAGAAAACTAATAAATCCATCGAAAACGAGCAGCAGAATAAATCTATCTGGCGTTTGGAGACGAATATGGTCGATAAGACCACTGTACAAAATTTAATGAAAGGGGTTAAGCGGAAGGCACGGCAGTTTGGATTTGGTAAACCAAAATAATAAACGGACATTTTTTCCTTTAAATATGTGAGTTGAACTACCAAAATAAGAATAAGAAGATTTTTGTATTACGAATTTTGACTGGAAGAAACGATTTTTTGTCGACCAATTTTTGCGCGTTCCAGTCTTTACATATTGTCAAGATTATCTTCACGGAAATCAACGTTCAGGTGGGCCAGGAGCAGCGTTGCCAGGTATCCAGATTAAGCTAGATTATCCAGATTTTTGAACATGTATCCAGGTAGACAGATTTGATGTCCAATTATCCTGTTTTTTCATGAATGGTCCAGATTTTATCCAGATTTTATTTTCTCTGTTCCGCAAAAAGGTCTTCACTTCAAATTTGGCGCGAAATTTTGCAATTTTGTCACCTGAAATTTTACGTACCCCAAGACTTTTATCCGAAGAATTTACCTTTTACCCCACGAAATGACTTCCAGATTTTTTCCAGATTTTTTTTCGCCTTTCCCAAATTCAAAAAAAAAATGACGCTGGTCCAGGAGGAAGAGTATAGACCAGTGACTCCAGAATTTGTCTTTGTCGTCAACGCACAGTGGTCCAGAAAAGCAATCTAGCGGAACAAAATTAATAACTCCGGATCGTGTTGGTTTTATGGGGTAGGGTTTTCGGTAATTTTAATTAAAATAATCAAGGAATATTTTTGTATGGAAATATTTCTACTAAACGTGTACTAAACTAGTACTAATTTTTTTTTCTTGATTTTGTCAATTTAGAAGAATGGTTTCTTCTACAAAGTTGTTTATTAGCCAAAAATATGAAACTCTTCCAAAGTCACAAATATTGTAGAAGCCACAATATCTGAGATATTGATTTTTTTTTTTTGACAAAATGGACAACAAACTTTTAATTTCATTTTATATAATTTTCCTAAGTGTACTAACAAACTCTAAGAGATTTTAATTATCAATCTCTCAAACTTTGAACATAACCGCAGAAATAGAATGGCTATGGCCTGTAGTTTTCGAGATATTTAAAAAAAAACGAAAATTTTGATGATTTTTTTTAAATGTCATATCTCAACTAGCGCACAAAAGCGCAACCTGAAACTTTTAGAGTCGAAAGAATATTAAACTAGGTGTAAGTAGACAAAATTTCAGCCCGGAACTCCTTGGAGCTTTTACTCTGTGAGTAATTATGGGGAATTCTACAAATTTCTCCATACATTTAATAAAATATCATTAGTTTTTAAATTAAAATTTTATTTTTAAACTTCATATTGTAAGTTCATCAAATAAATGATCTTTTGTTCTGTGATTTAGAGAAATCATCGGATCAGATGTGAGTAAAAGGCGTTTGAAAACATCTTCGATGTTCGCTAGGCGGTTAAATTTTCGTGAGTGAAATTCACGATAATTCCTGACGGATTTATTCCGTCTCTCTTGAACTTCTTCTGACATCATATCAATAGGCAGAATATAATGCCGGATGATAGATGAACCGTGCATTAACAGTCTGTGAATTGTCGGTGAAAACGGGTGAAAAGAATACAACCCAGTTATACGGATCCTAGTTTCATCGGCATACTTCGTAAACGCCTCGAAGTTCACTGGGAGTTTACAAGAAATAGCCCTTAAAATGGTAGCCAAACGGTGCACTACGTCTGGGTTCAATCCTGTCATAGAAGCTGTGGTTTCCGGATCAGAGAAAAACTTCGTGCGGTGTTTCCGTCGTTGGAATTTCCTCCTGCCGGCATGGGTTCACTGATCCGTAATCCAATTTTTTTGAAGTTTGCTATAAGACAATTATTTTAGGCACATGAATTGTATAAGAAGTTTGGAATAGCTATAACCTCGTATTGTCTGTTGTCGTAGTTTGAACTATTCATTTATTAATTAAGTTTATTTTATTATCATCGAATTTATTTTATCTAAATAAACCGCAAAAGGAAAACAAAGCTATAATTCCAATTGGTAGTTATCTTACAGGAAATCAATTATGAATTCAGATTACCAGAAAAAACAAACCGGATGTAAGCTGTGGATTCCCGTTAGACACTTGTTTGCGCGTGATGTTTTTATCCCTGATCATTTTGTCCAAATCTTGGGTGTTTTTTACGTTCGGCCACAGCATGATGTTGCCGCTTCTGGAGGTCCGAATCCATTTCTCGGACACCACCGAGAGTTTTCTATGTCACCAACGGCTCGTTTCGACTACGGCAAACAGCTTGTCTATTAATATGAAATGTTTTTGTCGATTTTGATCATTTATCATATTTTGTATATACTGCTTACCAGAATAAATTTTCAACAAACGTTTGAAAGGAAAATATTGCGTACACAACCTTTTTCAATTACATTACCAACAAACTGCAGTAAAATCAAAACAAACTAGAGAACTGTCCGACTTAAGTTCACATTGCGTTCTGCGTGTACTTTTTCTGAACTTGAAAGTTCAGAAAAAGTTCCGCGTCAGCCTTTTCTGAACTTCCAAGTTCGCATGAGGTTCCGCCTGTACTTTATCTGAACTTTCAAGCTGAAAGAGAGACCCGGTATGTTCCTAGCCATGAACGTTTAGGTAACAAAGAGAAATCAGCACATCGAGTAAAAACGATGCTGATCTCATATAGCGGGAACGGAGCAGTGGAATGAATCTAGACTTCAAAGAGGGAGGACTCGAGTTCGAACCTTGGTGTAGTAAGTTGCAAAAGAATATGAAATTTAATAATAAATGGAGCCAGGCAATTATTCTTCTAACCTAGATTTCTTCAGTAAATGATTATCGTGGGATTATACCAACACGCGAGTAATGAGTGGTGGGAATTGAAAAATTGCAAATTTATTTTTTATTTAGAGTTTTTTGAAGGTTTCTTTTCAAGCTGAATAGCGCTTTGTTCAGCGACCTATCCTAACCTGGTGTGAACTTTCTAGTTCGATTTAGAAGCTGCTTTGCATGCTACTCGTAGTTTATTCAACAAATGCGAACTTGAAAGTACGGTTAATTACTTAAAAATTGAGCTGAATAGATTTCTATTCATGATCGTTAGATTAGCTGATTAGTCTATGAATTCTACTTTTATCCGAACTTTTGGTAACTTGGGATAGCAATAAAACTAGATGAAACGAGTATAGTTTTACAAGCTTTCTTTCCCTCTCTGCTACTGACGAACTAAACAAAATACTGACCAAAATGGAAATGGCTTGACCAAAATGAAACTGTAAGAGTGTTATTTTTACAATTAAAATTAGAAGCTCCGTTGAACTTTTTGTGTCTTTTCTTAATTTTTCCGATAAGATAAAAAGTAGGAAAGTATGCTAGATAGATAATAGATGAAATTGGTCAGCTTACTAAAGAAGGATGACGGTTTAAAACATGACAAACGACATAGACTGCCGAGAATTGGTAATTTACCCTATCTGTTTAAAAGCGAAAATTTCATTCGTAACCTGTTATATGAATGATCAATTAATAAACTTGTATGCCTTTCGGATAGCAATCTTCCTTTCCACTACAAAGTTCATTATACGTTGGGTTAATATCAGAACCCTTGCGCAACGACATCATTCGAACATTTTGATATTGCCGTTTCGATAAATCATTTTCACAGAGAAATTGTGGTGCGTCGTTTATTGGCATCCGATCCGATTGTTCAGGTGAATCTGCTTCAAGGAAAAGTCTAACAGCAGTTGCCTTTTCAGGATGTTGCGTGATAAAATCAATCACCCATGCGACGTCCTTACTGCTCGACGACCTAACAGACGACACAGTGGCTTGTGTTAGCTGTTCTAACGGAATTTCCTGCCGTATACATTGAGTTTCCTTCACCTTATTTTTTCTACAAAGATCTTGGAAAGCTTTTTTTGATCGACCCACTTTACGTGTTGAATCTTCATAGCTACACTTTAAACTGTCTCGCATGACGTCAAACCTTATCGCTGATTTAAGCCACATAGAATATTTTTTGTAGAATGTTGTTCTTTTTCTATGACATTCGTTGTATCGCAATAGTGTCTTATATTTAATAAGCTTGATAATTTTCATGGCTTTACTTACATATACCACCTTTCCAATATGCTGCTTCACGTACAGAAACGCATCTTCTACATCTTCCCCTCGAAGAAAAAGATCCACCAGTTCTTGATGGTAAATCGAGGAATCTAATAAAATGCTGAAATCTAACAAAAACTCGTTTTGTGTAGTGAAAACTTAGCCTACCTTTTGCCATGATTATCCGTGGAATACGTTAAGGTCAACAATATTTTCAAAACTCGTAGCCGTAGGTTATTTAGAGCCAAAAAGAATATCAAGCAGAAAAGAATATCGACAGCAAATGGATTCGCGTGACACAATCAAAACGTAACCATTTTCAATTTTCAAACCATGCCTACTGTGATCACATCAGGATTGTTTCCCTTGTAGAAGCTTATGACCACTGCTACCATTAGTTAGATATATTGTGGTATAACCAGGATTGTTTACGTGTGCTACAAATGCATATTTTCAAACCAAAAGAGTTCTTTTTTAATTATCTTCAACATCTTTGAAGACATTTGGCATAACATTGGAAAAAAATATTACGTTTTTTTTTTTGTTTTGTAGAATTCCCCAAAATTACTCACAGAGTAAAAGCTCCAAGGAGTTCCGGGTTGAAATTTTGTCTACTTACACCCAGTTTAATATTCTTTCAGCCCTAAAAGTTTCAGGTTGCGCTTTTGTGCGCTAGTTGAGATATGACATTTAAAAAAAATCATCAAAATTTTCGTTTTTTTGAAATACACTAAGGTCGGTTTTTACACGGGGGATACGTGCCGCGTGAAAAAAACCGCGTAAATTACGGAATCAGCGTAAAAAACCACGTAAATTCCGGAACCCGCGTAAATTCCGGAAACCTGCGTTAATTTTGCAATCCGAGTGAAGATAAACCGAAATCCGAGCAAAAAAAAAATACCGCGTAAATTCCGGAATCCGCGTAAATTCCGGAATCCACGTGAAAAAAACCGCGTAAAAAACGCGTAAAAAGCGACCTTAGTGTATCTCAAAAAGTACAGCCCATAGCCATCCTATTTCTGCGGCAACGTTCAAAGTTTGAGAGATTTATAATTAAAATCTCTTAGAGTTTGTTAGTACACTTAGAAAAATAATATAATATGAAATTCAAAGTTTTTTGTTCATTTTGTCAAAAAAAAATCAATATCTCAGATTCGGTGGCTCCTAGAATAGTTATGACTTTGGAAGAGTTTCATATTTTTGGCTAATAAACAACCTTGTAGAAGAAACCATCCTTCTAAATTGAAAAAATCAAGAAAAAATATTTAGTACTAGTTTAGTAAACGTTTAGTTCAAATATTTTCATACGAAAATATTCCATGATTATTCTAATAAACATTACCGAAATCACTATCTTGAAAAACCATCACGATCCGGAGTTATTAATTTTGTTCCGCTAGATTGCATTTCTGGACCACTGTGCATCGGTGCTTCCGAGGTGCAGGTTAAGCACGTTAATGATACTTATGTTGAAGACACGACTTTTAATCCTCAACCTGCACATTTTAGCACTGATCACCCGCTTTAGCATCTCGCTCATCATCATCCAGCTTTTTACGCGCCATAATGACGGACGCTATAATGCAAAATTCGTTATAAATTACCTACCCTTTTGACAACTCTGCTTACGTCAGGTTGAAGTCTTCATGTAAAGGGTGATTTTTTAAGAATTTGGTTTTTCTTCAAAAAAAAAACGCATAAAAATTACAAAACTGTATGAAATCTTTATTTGAGCCGATGAATTGGTTTATGCCATTTACTTTTCAAAGATAATTTCATTCAAATGTTGGCCACGGCTACTTTTTAAATGGTCCATACGAAAAGTCCAATTTTGGGTCACTTTATTGAGCATTTCGGCTGGTATCTCGCGAATAACGCGTGTAATGTTGTCTTCCGAGACTGGAATTGTTGTTTTCTTATCCGCATAGACGAGAGACTTAACGTAGCCCCACAAAAAATAATCTAGCGGTGTTAAATCGCATGATCTAGGCGGCCAATTCACCGGTCCATTTCGTGAGATGAATTGCTCACCGAAATCATTCCGCAATATGTCCATTGATTCGCGCGATGTGTGGCACGTTGCTCCGTCTTGCTGAAACCACATGTCAACAAGACCCAGCTCTTTCATTTCCGACAAAAAAAAAAAAAAAAAAAAAAAAAAACAGAAATCATCGCGCGCTAGCGAGCGCCATTGACCGTAACGTTGCGAGTTTTAACATCTTTGAAGAAGTACGGACCAATGGTGCCTCCAGCGTGTAAACCGCACCAAACCGTGCACCCAGAAAGCATTGGCGATTCTTGTATTGCCTCTGGTCGCTCTTCGATCCAAATACGGCAATTTTGCTTAGTAACATACCCATTCAACCAGGAATGAGCTTCGTCACTGACCACAATTTTCGCGCGAAAAACATTTTTCACAGAGGACGAATTTTGGTAATAAAATTCGATTATTTGTAAGCGTTATTCAGGCGTAAGTCTGTTCACGGTGAAATGGCAAACCAACCTGAGTACATTAGACTTTGACAGCGTTCTCAGCTTATGTCTGCTTCCACAACTCTGGTAGGTGGTATGACCCAGGGGGCTCTTGTGGCTGTCAAACTGCATACATTTACCATCTACCACTCATTGATTCTGGTACCAGCGTTTCTGGTACCCACTTTTTGGTTGGTTTGCCCTAAAACAAGTGAAATAGAGTAAACATCATATGAATGTCGGTAGACTTTTTCTCGAATAAATGTCGATCGAAAAAAAAACAAGAACTCAACTTTTGTTTTCAGTACAATGTGCACTTTCAATGAATAAGATGAGTTTTGTGAGCATTTGAAACGAAATATTGACACCGTGATGAATTTATGGTTGGTAGGCAAAATGTTGACGTTTATAGGCCCCTGGTATGACCATCCCTGTACCCCTGTAGCCTGTACCCATGATGCTTATGCTTGAAATATTTTGTCTTTTGTAATTCTGCTTTTCATGACTCTGCCTTTCGTGATTTCGGCTTCAGTAGGAGACCCGAAGAATGGAAAAGGGCCTGGGGACGGAGGCAGTGTTGCGAAACTCGCACTCTTTCAACCTGTACTATTCACACGCGAGTATTCCTTTGTACTACCACACACGCATGAGTATTCTCATGTCGATTCCTACCACACATCTTCGCCCGCACGGCAGCGTTGCTTCGAGAACGTGTGGTAGCCAGTCAGCCATCGTTTGCACTCGCATACTCGTACTCGCAGATGGTACTTTATTCGCGAGTGCTCACCATCATGCCACGGTAAAACAAAGACGATGTATTGACGAGAGTGCGAGTTGGTAGGCGCTAGGTGCTACGTGAACGAATAATGCGATCGTGTTTTACTTTCCACTTACACACCGATCGAATCCATCATTGGGTTGATGGCATGAAATATTATTTCATTCAAGGATACGCTACCAGATGTGCAGATTTGTCTGCAAAATGCAGATTTAAAGAGATCGTTTGCTGATTGATACAAATATTCATCAGTATTGGGTGAAACTTTAATACTCGGAACTAGAATTGTTTGCACTCTCCAACGTCGCTCTCTCTGCGGCATCTACTTTAGTGCCTATACAGAGAGCAATTTCGGGATAAGTCCATGAATTAATCTCATTTCGTACAAGGTTGGACACAACCAATATCGAGAACTTAATGGAAAAGTGTTCCTAACCGATTAAAAACCTGACGAAGTTTCTCTTTTAACTTGTTACGCAACGATACATTTTAGTAAATGATTTTGTTACAAATGTTCCTCTGGTTTGAATTTATGCGATTAAAACATTGTTTTTAGTTCTGCAACATTCCCTTTTTTTTCTAGACCGACACTGAATGACATGTTGAGCCCAGTTTGCTACGAGCTAGACATTTCATAATTTATTCTAAGCAAATAATTAAAACGATTGTTTTGATACCTTTCCTTATTTTTTTACAAACGCACTCATTTTTATGAGTCGAATATCTACAGGGTTAAGTGTGTCACTTGATAGGCAAATGTGTGTTGATATCTGTATTGAATATTTAGGTTTAGCAATTACATTGAATGTTTAATAGTGTAAGCGAATATTATCAAAGAACTTACGAAAAGTTGTATGTCAAAAGAGTAACTATTTTTTACAATTATTCCATTGAACCGTAATAGCACAGACACCTGAAACTTAAATAGTTCTTATATCTAAAAAAATTGAATAATTAAATGTCATCAATTCGATATTTTGGACTTGAAAAAATACAGGCACTGTGCATGAAAAAATGATAACTGTAAAATGACGGCTTATGACATGATGAACCCCACTGACAAATTATGCACACCCTATCCTGTACCTATAAATCCAATTTGGAGCCGACTTTCGTAGCTCACATATGTATTTATATACAGTAGTGTATTTGAAATAGACATCAAAATGCTGATATCGTTAGAAATAAAAAAAATATAAAACACGCAGAATTTCGGATTCGAAACTGCCGTGTAAATTGAAATTTATAACTGTACTACAATACTACAATCCCCAAGTTGTGGGTCACAATATAATGACAACTCCGAGCTGCTTTTCAGTAAAAAAAAAAAAACACAATACTGAATTCAAGGAGACTATAATAGCGCTAACAGCATCGGGACTGCTTTGTTTTATATAAAATGCATCAAATGTTGAGCGGGTATTACACGAAGTAAATATATGCTTGAAATGATGATTAATATAAGTTTGCCTGTGTAATATCAAAATATTTACTGGATTTTTTTGTTAAATATTTGCCGTTGTATTTGCTAATGTCGTTCTATGCTAGTGATACAACTCAGCGAATATTTGCTTGAATTTTTTTCGGTAATGCTGAAATTTGGTGTGAGCAAAAGGTAGCAAATGGATGTGAATGTGTTACATCACCTCAAATGTTTTGATTCCATATGATTGGAGTAGTCCTCGTAGTTTTCAGTACATGTACATGAAACTGATTACATTATTCAATGTACAAGTCATTCTTCATTTAATAATTACTATTATTTAATCTTTCTTATTTTTAATGACTATAATGCAAGTCAAGCTATTGATTTAATTTATTATTTAATTTTGTAGATTTATCGACTTAATCAGTCTGTGTATAGAAGCTAAAACACCGAAACAAAAGATCGTTTTTGCTTCTATACACGGACTGATTGAGCCGATAAATTTACAAAATGAACCGCTACAGTCGACAAACAAACAAATATTTTTATTTATTTTCTACGCGGAACTTGATAACATAATAGCAAGGCTCACTTTATAAAATAATAAAATGAAAATTGACTTAAGTTTTCAAAAATGCGATTTGAAATAAATATTTTATTCAAACTTCAAGTCCAAGTTTTCTTTCTTTCCTATTAACAATACGGATACAATTATATAATTCATCAAAGAAAAACCGTCGAATGACGGAAAAACCTTAAAGTTCATTATACAAAACTCCTATACAAAATGCTGCTTTTTAATCTAAAGAGATACCTGCTCGAAAAAGGTATGAAAATTAACTGTTTATGCGCAAAAAGTTTTGATTTAATAGTGGTACTTCATCAGTTAACCGTAATGTAGCTCTTTCTTTTCGCGCACCAACATGCTACACATTCGAAGACATTTCTTTCCCGTAGTTGGCAAGCATGACCAGAAGGGAAACTAAAAACATTTTCTCTTTTTTGCGTTGAGCAATTGGTCGATTATTCATTCTCACATCTACTGGAGGTAATAACTGATTTTTTAACAAAATTGCTTTTGGTTCTCACCCGAAACAGAATATATGACATTGCAACGGTAGCCTTTATGAACCAAAACATATAAATTATATTTTAAAAAGACAGATGAAATATTGCTCGATAATGGAAACTAGATTTGCAATATTTTCTACGCAGTTTATTTTTTGAAAATTATTCGCATCGTGTAATAACACAACAAATATATTTGCTATAGAATGCGGGAGGAGCTTTCGGTATTGTTCGAGCAAATAGATTTTTAACCAAATATTTGTTAAAGTGTAATAGTGTAACAAATCTATTTGCGCGAAGAAAAAAGTTATGTTTTTTTTAATTTTTTTTTTTCATTTCAAGCAAAAAGATATAGAAATTATCAAGTATACTGCTGGGTAACAGAACAGAAAAAAATCCATCTCCAAGTACCGCTGTCTTACGTACTTTTCCTTTCATGACAACATTTGTTTGCATCAGTCTTTAATTCACAGCGTATGCTGTATCGAATTCAAATCAATTATTTTCAAAAGCTTGGCTTTATACTAATCTGGCAATGCAAGCAATTCAGCAAATGATTCAGAACCTTGGACATCATATATCTAGGAAACAGTTTCTATATGCGACAAGATGTATTTCGGGGAAACTTATAGAAAATATTGAAAAATAATAAAATCATACTTTACCTGTAATGATGACACCCCGTTAAGCATACAGACGCAAGGCATACGGAAACGAGGCCGAATGGACGCGAGGCCGAATGGACGCGAGGCCGAACGGACGCGAGGCCGAATGGATGCGAGGCCGAATGGACACAAGGCCAAGGGGAAGTGATGCGGAATATGTTATTATCGTCATCATCATCACAACCGTCTTTCAATGACATGTGATTCGCTTCAAAGTGTCATTTGGAAAGCAATACACTCGCGGCCTTCGGCCGACTCGCTGTACGAGCGAATGCTGTCCTTACTCGCTACCGCTCGTTCGGACTTAACTAAGGGAAGAAAACTCTGTTTGAGTTGACCTAGCAAACGAGTAGATCAGTCGTTTGGGTGCGAGAGGCCGCCGCTTCCGACGGCGGGTCGGCGGCCGGCTCGGACTGCGGAAACCACGGCGGCTTAGTGCCGCCTCGTTTCCTTGCCCTCGATTATGCGTCTTCGCCGCGTGATTTCAAGAAAAGTATTATACCCAACTTAAACGCTTCAGAAATATATTTACACCTGAACCACATAATTGGATCTCATGCGATCGTACAACATCGCATTCGGCCTCGCGTCCATTCGGCCTTCCGTCCTTTCGGCCTTGTGTCCATTCGGCCTCGCGTCCGTTCGGCCTCGTGTCCATTCGGCCTCGCGTCCGTTATGCCTTGTGGCAGTATGCTTCGTATCCATTATGCCTCACATCCATTATGCCTCGCGTTTGTATGTCTAGCATACTAGGCCTAACATCCATATGCCTAGCGTCCATATGCCTCGTGTCCCGTCCCCACCTGTAATATGATCGTATTTTGTTGGTTATTGTCCACTAGGATTGGGCGATCTTCAGGGAAAGATCGATCTTGAGAATCGATTCATTCAAACGGTCCTTGGATCGATCCACCCAAAAGATCGGAGCCGCGGAATCGATCTCAACTGGATCGATCTTTTATAGCACTTTTTTGCGGCGCTGTGAAATTCATACTAACTGATTGGAACTAAAGTTTATAATGTTATAGCACCGTCCGTGATTATAATGCACAGGAGATAGAATAGATTGTTTTATCAAGTTCGAAAGGTTGTTGAAGAAATATACCTAAAAGTTTACATCATTTGAAAACTTTTGTTATGTGTTTGTTAGCGTGTCGGAACATCATTCAAAATACATTGCAGAATCATACGTCAAAATATCACACTTTTTCTCTATTGTGTGTGGAATGTGATACAGGATAGCAATGACAATGAGATGGTCGGTGTGCGACCAGTCCGAACCAAGCCCCATTTTTTTTCGAAAATTAAGTCACTGACGAGGCGGGTAAAATGTTGTATTAGGGATCGCAAGTGAAACTTGGCTGCTGACAACTGAGTCGCACAGTTTCGCAGGCGAGCTATTTGTCCAAAACCCAGCCGACTCGCCAACTGTAATACCAAAATTGGTCAGGCGAGTAACTCGCCGCTCGCCTCGTTTTCTGTGATACGCCAGTACAGTCGAATTTCGCTCGTTGAGTTATGTTTAGTTGAGTTACGTTTTAGTTGGGCTCCCGCCCGTTGGACTATAGCCCAACTGAATCGAAGCCAAACATCATTTCTGATAACGTTGATTTTCGTTTGAGGGGTTTGTGGATGCATTTTAACGCAGAAAGTAGAATTTATTCAAATAAAAACAAATGAAGCTGAGTATAAATGTAAACAAACAATATTTTAATCAATTGTTAGAAAAACAATATAAGTTTTCTGGCGTAATAATGCAACGTAGAGCTATGCGTATTTTCGACAGTATTTGAGAACACGTTATTATTGAGCACTCATTTTTGGCTTCAAATGTGTGATGTGTGGCTTAAATGAGCCAATTTCGAATTTGGCCCTATGCTGCACTTTTCGTATTTCTTTGCAAATTTGACCTTTTGCATGGCATCAAACGAAGCTCTATTAATATGGAAAACATTGAAGAAAATCCAAAAAAAGTAGGAGAGAAATTAGTACAAGCAATATCATTCTCAACGAATGGTTTTGAACTTTTGCGGTTTGTCAACCAACTCAACGGTTTTATAAAACTTTTCTGCGTTCCCAGTTGTAGTCCTAACAACAAGAAACAATCGGTGTGTTCTTTGATCGATTTGCAACTTTGACAGCTCAGCCCGACGACTGAAAGTTTTTCACTAGATGAGCTTCGGGTTCAGTGCAACTAGCGAAATTCGACTGTATAACAAAAATTTCCTAGAACTTTGAGCGCCGATTACTCGAAATAATGTTTTTGGAGCTTGGTTCGATTTGGATGCACGCCGATCATATCATATTTGCTAGTTCGTCACCAGTTGCATTTTTTTTGCAGGAATGGAATGGACTATAAGGAGGCATAATAATGTCATAATCGCACGCAACCATTCAAAACCCGATAAAACAACTAAACACGATCACTGACAATGACTCAAAATTGGATCTAAAAAAATTGCTGCATGCTGAAACATAAATAAAAATTTTAAAAGATCGAAAAGATCAAATCGAAAAATAAACGATCTTTTCGATTTTTGCAGGGCTGAAAAATCGATCAAAAAAATCGAAGATCGGAGCGGAAAAGATCGACTCTCCTTAGATCGATCCAAGATCGACCAATCCTACATTCAGAAACGAGTTTAGAGCTTATAATAAGCATTCAACTGAATATTTGTCCAGCTGCCAAAAACATAGCATAGCAAACAAAAAGGCGATTTGTAAATACTTTCCTCAACTAGGTGCACTAATACATTCGTACGTAAAAAGGTCTATGAGAGCTATCTTCTAGTGATGGGAATTATCGCCCAGAACGGACATCGATAACAATCGATAATTCCGGGACTTTTATCGATATTATCGATAAGTATCGATAATTTGACAGCTAACGTTTGCGGTGAAAAAAAAATTTTTCAGATGATGAAAAAAAACTATTTCAGATGGCGATGAAAAAAAAACTATGACAGATAATTGAGTTGGATAAATTTCCCATGGAAGGTTGTCATGTTAGCTTCCTCACAAAAAATATTACATTCTTGCGTGCAGCCTTTCGACAGTTAACCGGAACATTCGCCATGGCGGACGAAAACATGCGTGTAGCTATGTTTTCAAGCTCGTTTTCGTTTTTTTTTAATTCCTCCTCCGTTTTCGCGACAAAATTGTTGGAATAGATCTTGCACTTCAAATTTGCCCAGAAATTCTCGATGGGAAGCAGCAGGGGGACATTGAGCGGATTCGCCGACTTCGGTACCACATCAATATTCAGCCGCTCCATCTTCTCCAACGATCGCTTCGAATAGTTGGCCGACGTCAAATCTGGCCAGAACACCGTGTTTTCGCGCTTATGGTATTTCTTGATGAACGACGCAACTTCTGTCAGGCCCTTCGTACTAAGGGATGCCACATGTACAGATTAATCTGTATTTTACAGATTTTTGGCCGAAGTAACGGTACAGAATCTGTATATACAGATATACATATTTTCGTCGAAAAGTACAGATTTACAGATTTTTCGAAATTGACATTAATTTTAAAAAACAATCCAAATTGAACATATTTTCAACTCCTCACACGTTTTAAGCTAAAAATTTCGTTTATGTACCATAAAAACTCAAAAAAATACAAAGTTCTTTGTGTTTAAACAACACAGATTTTTTTTTTACAGATATTTTTGTTCCAGATACAGATGTTCAGATTTTTTCAAGGGAAAACACAGATTTAAATGTGGCAACCCTGTTCGTACTATAAATTTCCCCGTTCACGGCCAGCCCGGAGCGAAAGAAGAGCAATTTTGACATCCCTTTCTCGCTGATTGACAGCAACAGCCGCACCTTCTTGGGGAACTTGGTCTGTGAAATAAACCTTACCTCGATGCTCACTTCCTTCGTGGGGGAGGTAAAATACGGAGAGCCCTGCTAGTCGTTGCCATCCAGGGTGAAATAGGTCTAGTCGTCCAATACCACTGCCGCGTCGCGATTCGCCGGGAAAATTGACTTGACCATCTTCAACCGCTGTCGCTGCGTCATTGCCTGCAGCTCCAAGACCAGTGAACGGGACTGCCGCTTCCTACATGTATGTCCATGTTCTCCAGATGCTTTTTCACTGTTTTAGAGCACGCACCAATCTCTCTGCCAAGTGCACGCAGCGATTTAGCCACTTTTCCCTCGGTCTTCCTCTTCAGCATCCTTGGAAGCTTCTTGTCGCTCAGGGTCGTTGGCCGTCCGGAATCGGGCTTTCTTTCGATGCTCTGATCGTTGTCCAATAGTGTCAAGATGTTGTAGATGCCAAAACCGACATACCCGGGGTCCACAAAGTGCCGCACGATGTCCGTTTCTGACGCGGCGGGGTACCGTTCTTTGAACGCGCACACTTCTGAACGGAGTAGCTTCACTTTTTTCGCCATCACAGTTAGAGTTTGACTGATAGGGTTGTTAATTTTTTTTTGCTAACTCATGGGTTACTATGATTGATTTTTTTTATAGCAAACGTTATTCGACAAATGCAATTTTGCTATATAAATTTGTTAAAAACAGAGACAGTGATGGCCCAAACAGAATGGATACGTTGCGTTGCGTTGACGTCAATGTGACAGTAAATGTATGGGCTAACTGTCAAATTGCCGCAAACGCAGCCGCAACGTATCCATTGTGTTAAGGCCTTGAATGACAAATCTTACGATACTGCAAATGAAAATTCAAACAACCGGACGAGTTAAACAGTTTGTTTTGGAAAGTCTTCGGGTTTTACGCCGAGAGTGCTTTCTACGGAGTAGTTTCAAGCTGAAGTTTATTTTGAAGGTTGTATAATAAGGAAAATAATTGAAGCAGGCAAAATTCTGTCAATTTTTAAATGGCCAAAACTACACGAAAAATGAATCAATTCTGACAAAACAGGTTTCATTTTACTGGAAAACTGTCCTAGTTTCCTAGTGTTACTTGAGAACTGGACGTGACCAAGGTTCACTGGAAATGTTTCGGATTTCCGGAGTGTGTGCCAAAGTGTACATTTTTGCAACGCGTAGAACTTTTTATGATATTCTGTTTCACTTAGGTTTATATGTTTTCAATAAATAAGAATTTATTTCGGGTTCATTGGTAGCCAAAGATTGGAAATTCGCCAAGGAATCATCGAGGTATGAATTTTTTAAGTATGGGTGTTGATTTTGGCGGTTTTTTCCCTGTTGGGTACTAATTTTCATTGAGCTTGCAGCACTCTAGCAGAATTCAATCGAACATTGTGGGTGTGTAGGTCATAGAGCAATTTATCTGGATTAACATATAAATAGATCAGATTATTTTCACACGGATTTTCTCTAAAAGGTTATTTATGCAGATTTTCAAATTAACGTGGTTTTTACGCGAATTTTTGAATTAAAGCGGTTTATCAAGCGGATTTTTGAATTAACATGGTTTTTTCACGAGGCATGTATCCCCCGCGTAAGAAAACCTAACTGTATTTGAACCTTTTTCTTATGAATCAATATATCTTAGTAAAAATTATCTGAACTTTCCTTCGAAAATATAAAAAAATGAGTTTAAGATCCTACTCTGAAAACAATATAATTTTAAGAACAAAAAAGGATTTTAGAAAATATCGGTGATCTCAGATTTTTTTGAATGAAGTATTTTAGATAGACAATTTAGTTGCCTAAAACGCTCTATGCGTTGCAAAAATGTACACTTTGACACACACTCTTGAAATCCGAAACATTTTCGGTGTAGGTAGGTCATACCAAGTTCCCAAGTAATACTAATATAATACTGTTTTCCAGTGAAATGAAACCAGTTATCAAAATTGATTCATTTTTCGTAAAGTTCTGGCCATTTAAAATCCGAGAGAATTCTATTTATCTCAATTATTTTGTCTACCTCCTGTATACATCAGGATACTTTTTTGGCGCAACAATTTCGTTGATTTGGATTTTTAGTGGAACTAAAAATTGTTTGTTGGGTAACAGATACTTTGAACTTAAACAGTTCCAAGTTAAACTAAACAATTACTAATAGACTGCCGCTATGCATGTCCATCATATTATAAGAGTTGGCGCGCCAAAGAAAATGCATTTAATTACAATTTCGTATCATTGCTTTTTATGAGATAGTGCAGAAAGTTTGGATATTTTTTCAAAGTTCTCCAGTACTAAGTTGTCGAATTCTTCTGTTCTTAGGAAACTAAAAACTATCAATACCTTTTTAGTTACCTATATTTCTCAGAAACTCAGTGACACCCGGGGCGAACCGTTACACCACCCCCAACAATGCTAAATCTTGTCGAATAGCAGCACCCAACAAATACCTAGCGGCAAAAGCAACTCCTGGGGTAGGGTAGGTGAGGTCTCCTTCTTTTGGGTCTCCTCCAGTAACCAGCCGCACTGACTTGTGCTCACCCTTATAATATCGATAATTATCGTTAACGTCAAAAAATTAATGATAATATCGATGACCAGCATTTATCGATATTATCGATAAGTATCGATAAGTTTCCCATCACTACTATCTTCATCGCTGGTAACGCGATTTGATTACGTTTGAACATGGCCAGTCCATTTAATAGTTTTTGCTGGCCGGTACCGCTAAGTTATTCCCGTATGAAAAAAATCGCCTATTTTCGCAGTTTTTGGAAGGCAGTCATCAATTTTTTGGCTTTTTTCGTCCTGCAATTTTCGTTTTTGGATTCTACTTTCGTAACACTTGGAAACTCGTCATTTCTAACATCCTTTGCAATGATCTCGAGGTACGATGCTGATCTAACAAGCCAGTCGTCGTGTGTTCAAATCTCGGCTAGAAGAGACCGGTTGAGTCAGTAGAATCTTTGCGTTACCTCTGCAATCGGTTCTCTACACTAACGGTTAGCTGCGAATTCTGTGTCGAATAAACAGCAGGTCGAATTCCAAATCGGAATACCTGGGCTTTTGATGAAAATTCATAAGCGAATATTAAGGGGCTCTGGACTATCTTCTGACTAGGAAAAGTTTCTTTTATCCGGCATTCAATGCTCATGTTATAAAAATTGTAGCGATTGTTTGTTGCATTCATAAGGCCGTTCTCAAGTCTTAAAATCTTGTAGCACAACACCATGCGCATCGTTGCGCCTAATTTATGCACCCTCGATAGAAGCGTAAACTTAATAATTTTGAGCGGTTTGCACACTCTTCCAGAGATAGTGGCATCCGCCATGGAACATACCAGAAATTATGCATACCTACAACGGGTACCGTTTTATGAATAAAATATTCTTCCTTTTATTCATATATGTACATCATATAACAAAATAACTAGAAATCCAACTTACTCCTTCCGGTGCTGGCACAGCTCAACCCGGGTGTAGGTTTCGAGATGCCACTTTCCTCTTCACCAAGCTCCGGTGGCAGATGAAGTTTTTCGATAACAAACTTTCGTCGGCGCAGTTTGAAGGCCAAGTCACGAGTTTCCGGTATAAATGGAGCCAAACAATTGAGAGCGGAAATACGCACAATGTCCAGCAGTCCGTGGTACTCTTTGAAGACTGGATTGGTTTCCTTATCCGAACCGGCAAAAGATTCCAGTGCTATGCAGAAGTCGGTTTGATCCAGAAGGCGCGTCGTAAGATGGTTGTCCGGTAGGTGTTGGAACAGGTGTACCGGAAGTGTAATCAGACAGCAGCAAAGTGAGTTTCGGACGAACGATTTTAGGATCGTTAGGAACTTGATGGCATCCGTGAAGAAGTTTTGATCGTACCACAGCGGAGAGCCGAGCGAGTTGATGTTAACGCGAAGGAGCTTCTTTTCCTTCGGCTCGGATTTGGTGAGACTGAACTGAGGCTCACTAGATTTTTGGTGAATGGCATCTAGAAGACTTTGATAGCGCGGGTTTGTAAATAGCTTCGACGATTGAGCAGGAGCTCTGTCGTCCCAGTAAGTTATGTCGTGTTTAGCCAGCTCGTTTTCCGAGATTTGCTTGGACAGGTCGAAAAAGTGACCAATTTGAGTACTTGGTTTTTGCTCCAGATCTACAACGGACAGTTGATTGTACCGAAAAGCAATTCGCATATCCTCCGGGGCTTGTGCCACAGATGTGTTTTCCGAGGCTGTATCCTCTACCGGTATGGGCAGCTTTTTCATCTGCAATTAATGGGTTTTTAATTTTGATAATACATTACTTTGGCAGACCATACCAGCTCAGCTGGATCTTCCTCCAAGCTGGCCACTAATGTTGAGTGACCGTTAGCCAGTCCTTCAGCCAAAAAGTACTTGGCCAGCACTCGTGAATAATTCACGTACTTATCTTCCTCTTAAAATAAATGTTTCCTTTTCAAATCCATAACAAAAAGTAGTATTTTGTACAAACCGATTGCAATTACTGATCCGATGGGGAATCCGCCCCCGAAGATGTGATCAAGCGACGGGTTGCCGCATGAAGTAATCGTTTGTCCACTGTGCAGTGAAGCTCGGGTCCCCTTGATAGTAACGGCTCCGTGGCGTTTCACAAAGCTAGACATTTTCAACTAGCTTTAACATTAACACAAAAAAGTTTAATAACCAAAAAACAAAATCAAAACAAAACAAACACCGGATCAACAAGTTAGTATTAGGATTGGTCGATCTTGGATCGATCTAAGGAGAATCGATCTTTTCCGCTCCGATCTTCGATTTTTTTGATCGATTTTTCAGCCCTGCAAAAATCGAAAAGATCGTTTACTTTTCGATTTGATCTTTTCGATCTTTTAAAAATTTTATTTATGTTTCAGCATGCAGCAATTTTTTTAGATCCAATTTTGAGTCATTGTCAGTGATCGTGTTTAGTTGTTTTATCGGGTTTTGAATGGTTGCGTGCGATTATGACATTATTATGCCTCCTTATAGTCCATTCCATTCCTGCAAAAAAAATGCAACTGGTGACGAACTAGCAAATATGATATGATCGGCGTGCATCTAAATCGAACCAAGTTCCAAAAACATTATTTCGAGTAATCGGCGCTCAAAGTTCTAGGAAATTTTTGTTATACAGTCGAATTTCGCTAGTTGCACTGAACCCGAAGCTCATCTAGTGAAAAACTTTCAGTCGTCGGGCTGAGCTGTCAAAGTTGCAAATCGATCAAAGAGCACACCGATTGTTTCTTGTTGTTAGGACTACAACTGGGAACGCAGAAAAGTTTTATAAAACCGTTGAGTTGGTTGACAAACCGCAAAAGTTCAAAACCATTCGTTGAGAATGATATTGCTTGTACTAATTTCTCTCCTACTTTTTTTGGATTTTCTTCAATGTTTTCCATATTAATAGAGCTTCGTTTGATGCCATGCAAAAGGTCAAATTTGCAAAGAAATACGAAAAGTGCAGCATAGGGCCAAATTCGAAATTGGCTCATTTAAGCCACACATCACACATTTGAAGCCAAAAATGAGTGCTCAATAATAACGTGTTCTCAAATACTGTCGAAAATACGCATAGCTCTACGTTGCATTATTACGCCAGAAAACTTATATTGTTTTTCTAACAATTGATTAAAATATTGTTTGTTTACATTTATACTCAGCTTCATTTGTTTTTATTTGAATAAATTCAACTTTCTGCGTTAAAATGCATCCACAAACCCCTCAAACGAAAATCAACGTTATCAGAAATGATGTTTGGCTTCGATTCAGTTGGGCTATAGTCCAACGGGCGGGAGCCCAACTAAAACGTAACTCAACTAAACATAACCCAACGAGCGAAATTCGACTGTACTGGCGTATCACAGAAAACGAGGCGAGCGGCGAGTTACTCGCCTGACCAATTTTGGTATTACAGTTGGCGAGTCGGCTGGGTTTTGGACAAATAGCTCGCCTGCGAAACTGTTCGACTCAGTTGTCAGCAGCCAAGTTTCACTTGCGATCCCTAATACAACATTTTACCCGCCTCGTCAGTGACTTAATTTTCGAAAAAAATGGGGCTTGGTTCGGACTGGTCGCACACCGACCATCTCATTATCATTGCTATCCTGTATCACATTCCACACACAATAGAGAAAAAGTGTGATATTTTGACGTATGATTCTGCAATGTATTTTGAATGATGTTCCGACACGCTAACAAACACATAACAAAAGTTTTCAAATGATGTAAACTTTTAGGTATATTTCTTCAACAACCTTTCGAACTTGATAAAACAATCTATTCTATCTCCTGTGCATTATAATCACGGACGGTGCTATAACATTATAAACTTTAGTTCCAATCAGTTAGTATGAATTTCACAGCGCCGCAAAAAAGTGCTATAAAAGATCGATCCAGTTGAGATCGATTCCGCGGCTCCGATCTTTTGGGTGGATCGATCCAAGGACCGTTTGAATGAATCGATTCTCAAGATCGATCTTTCCGTGAAGATCGCCCAATCCTAGTTAGTATGAAATGACAGAAATGACAGACTGACAGTTTTTTTTTTCAGCGACACATTTATCTGGTCACAGCGCCACTGGACCTAGCGGTCGGTGTTGTAAACCAGTTGAAAGTGAAGCAACAGAAAATGTATCGCTTAGTAAAATAATATTTTTTTTATGAATAACATGAATATTTACTGTTACGGAAGAATTCCGGTACATTATTTGCTCATAGCATGGTCTTAAATGAGCATTATAATGAGAACATCTACTATGAATTGATCCGGAAAGTTGAAAAATTCTTTCATTGCAAGAAACATTTTAATACTTATCACCAAATTAGGTTAGAAAGTTACTTACGCATGGCAATCTACCATCTGACAAAATCCAATGGTAAATATATAGGTCTAACGGAAGTCACTGCAATTTTTGCATTCACTTGGATTTGACTGTATGGGGCCGTTCCCAAATCACGTGTCATGAAGAGGGTGACAGGAGAAGGAGTTGTCAAAAGATCACTCAGGAGGGTGGAGGGGGTAACGATAAGACCACGTTGTCTTTTTTAAGAGATATACTTCAGTACTGCCATCCAATCAAGAATTGTTATTGTTGTTACAGAAAAACAATGCGTTCATGCTTTTCGTTGACTTCCATCATAAAAGTTCCATGCCACTCAATGTTATCGAATCTCTCATTATGTTGATCAGTGCAGAGAGAATAGATACGACCAAACTGTCTAAGAACCTAATTCTTGCAAATACATAGCAAAATAATTAATACAGGATCCAAATGATGCGAAACTCTAAAGTAACTGATGAGTGGAGGCCCTAAAACAAACAAGCAAAAAAAATACTATGGCTAGCGTTTTTACGACTTTTTTTGTGGCATAAAGAAAAGTACAAAAATTCTTCTCGCGTCATTTTTATTGGAAAATAATATCAAACTCGGTTTCAGCATCCAAAAATTATGTAGAAAACATGTATTTTCTTCAATTTGAAAACATTTTTTGCTTGACCAACATTTGTGCGGCGTTGCCCTACTGTGCGCGGAGCCAGCCATTAGGTTCAGTGGCGCTGCGGTCAGGAAAATATGTCACAAAATGAAACATTTGGTGGTATAACGCCGGTGATCAACGCTTGTGCGCTTATTTCGTATTTCATTCAGGAGTGATTTTCTAACAGTTCTTATAAGAAACAGGCAGCGTTTTACACGGTGGAACATGGAACTAGCAGAGAACGAAACAGTGAAAGAGCAAGATAAAAAATAAATGAGATGGTTTGTGTTCACACTATAGAGAATTGCAGTTCGCGCTTCTTACTACAATAAATCCTGGAGGTTCATAACTTAGCTACTGTGAAGAGACGCAACAATGAACGGTCCGCATATGTAATCAAAAACTTAAACTAAAGTTTGGAGAATATATGAAGCAAAGATGAATAAAGTCAGATGACCAGGTCTTAAAAGTGAAATGATTTCTTCATTAATATTTTTTCTATTGAATGTGGTCTTCTGCTAGGGATACCATCCGTCCTGATTTTGAGATCCTATTTGGACGTCCTGATTTATTTTTAATATTCCAGCATTTGTCCTGATTTTCTTTTGTAGTGTAGCAAAAATATGCCGAATTTTTGAAAATCAGTCCCTCTTTCCGATTCCGGTTAACGGTCACTAAGAACGATTTGTTTTTGGTTGAACCTCAGTAAAGTCCGGAGTGATTCGCGATTAGGGCTCAACTAACAAAATGTAAACAAA
The DNA here is from genome assembly GCF_029784165.1 of Wyeomyia smithii. Classification (NCBI taxonomy): domain Eukaryota; kingdom Metazoa; phylum Arthropoda; class Insecta; order Diptera; family Culicidae; genus Wyeomyia; species Wyeomyia smithii. The sequence continues at coordinate 229,107,806 of NC_073695.1, read as the reverse complement.
TCGTTTTATTACACCATTGGTTTTGAAAAGACTTACAAAATTCATGGCAAGAATCCTTTTTTTTTGTATAAATCGATAAAATTATATAAATCAAGTTTTTAGTGAAGGGCGACAAAACAGTTTACCCAAAAGAAAAGATTCTTTCGAACTAGGCCCTTTACTTTGTTTTGAAGCAACGGGCTTATTCGCGAAATATTCCGTAAACAGGCGACTTCAACGGATCAACTTTTGTTTTCAAAATAAAGGCGCATTGAAAGAGGTGCAACTGAAGAAAAAATAAAAACAAGGCGAAAGAAAGATGGGCGTATCTCGTTGTCAGAATGCTTCAAGGCGAAATAGAGGTGGGCGAATCTCATTGTCAGAATGCTTTAAGGCTCATTTTAAAAGGGTGAGAAGAAGAGCGCAGATTTTAGCCATAAATGCACACATTTAATGTAGTATTGTTAGGAAACTATAAGACAGGTTTATTTTACGTCGATTTTTGGTATTGATGTTAATGTTAGTCACTTTCTTCGAAATTGCGATTTGAAAATGTACTTGCAAATTTTCAAACTGATATTCCCCCATGTTTATCTTTTGTCAGTTGCGCTCTTATCGCAAATCACTCCGGAAGTGACGAGAGAAATCATCTAAGCGTTGTAACCGTTAAATATCTGCAATTATCAAGTTTTATTTGAAACGATTAACGTGTGCTGAATATCTGTCTAATAATTCAAAGCTGCTTAACCCTCTAACGCTCACAAGGTTTATCATTAAAATTTATAGCTTCACGAGAAAATTCAAGCTGAACACTTTGTAGACTAACTAAAATTACTGTAAACTGTAGTATTTTGAAGAAAATGCCCAGTGATGCTCTGAGGCAGCATATAAAAGTTTATGGAACAATCGTAAGCACAACACACTGTTTAATGTCAAGATATGATGATTATAATTCTTGGTGCTTTAGAGTCAGCACGAGCGGGAAAGGGTTAATAAAATTGGATCGTCTGAGAAATATGATAAACTTGCTGAGTGAACTTCGTCCCGCCCATTTTTTGCCTTTCTCCTAGAAAGGTATAGCAATCACTTGCAAAACCGAAGGTATAAAAGTGCTCCAAAGGGCCGAAAGGCATATATCACTCGACTCAGCTCGACGAGCTGAGCATTTTCTGTATGTGTGTGTGTGTGTGTGTGTGTGTGTGTGTGTGTGTGTGTGTGTGTGTGTGTGTATGTGTGTGTGTGTGTGTGTGTGTGTGTGTGTGTATGTGCAGATTTTTATTCTCACTCACTTTTCTCAGAGTTGGCTGGACCGATTTCCATGAAATTAATTGCAAATGAAATGTCTTATTGTCCCATAAGACCCTATTCAATTTTATTGTAATCGGATTTTTAGTTTAGAGGTTATGTATCAAAATGTAAAAATCATGAAACATCATTATCTTTAAAACCACACAACCGATTTGAACAAAATTGGTTTCAAATGAACGGGCTACCTAAAAAACCCTTAACTTTTGAATTTTATAAAGATTAAACTTGTGGTTAAAAAGTTATGAAAAGAAACGTGTTCTGGAGACAGTTTAATCTCACTCATGTTTCTCAGAGATGGCTGGACCGATTTTTATAAAATCAGTGTCAAATGGAAGGTCTAGTTGCCCCATAAGACTCTATTGATTTGTTTTGCAATCGGGCTATTACTTTGCCTGTTATGTTTAAAAATGTGAAATCCAGCTATGAAAAGGAACATATTCCAAAGACTACTTGAACTCACTCACTTTTCTTAGAGATGACTGAACCGATTTCCACAAAATTAGTGTGAAATGAGAGGTCTAGCTGCCTCATAACACCCTATTGAATTTTACTGCAATTGGACTGTAACTTCGTCTGTAATGTACCGAAATGTGAAAATCACGAAGCTTCATTATCTCAGAAACTACACAATCAATTTGATCAATCGTATTATCAGATGAGCAGGTTAGTTAAGGGTTAACTGATGAATTATGATTGAACACGTGGTTTCAAAGCTTGGCTGCCCTATACATTTCATTTGATTATAATCGAACTTAAGCAACCGTTATGTATTAAATTGTTAATAAAACAACGAAAGTCTATTATTTCAAAGATTACATGATTTATTTGAACATAACTAGTGTCATACGAACGAGTAATCTCTCGAACTTACGAATAACAAACTTAATAACAATTTGATATGTGGCTCAAAAGTTATGGAGAGAAAAGAAATTTAAAGACTATTTAAAACTATACCTGCTTAAATCGATATAATGGTGCCTTATTCAGACAACGCCGCATATCACCTGATATCGCCAGATCACCTCGGGTGTTCACACTACAGTTAGATGATATGGTTTGACATTTGCTTTGGTAATTGAAAAGAGAAGAAAACAAAAACAGGTCAAGGCAAAAACAAGGATAAGTAATTAGCGCAGACAGACGTTCAAGCTGAGTTCCAAACTTGTGTAAAGTTTTTTGTAGTAGCAATCCGTAACCAGATAGCGCTACCAGTACCGCCAGCCTCGTACACCAGTGAAAAAAAAATGTATTGTAGCGATAAGGTCACCAGGCAGCGCTAGTGTACAAGTGATTTATAACGCAATTTACTTTAAAAATTTACACGAAAATTTTGATCAATGTTGCTCTTGCTTGGACGTCTGTATGTGTAATTAGGATAGGTTATCAACCAGTTCGAAATTTGTAGGGTTGCGTCAAATGTCTTTTTGGCCGTGTTGCCAACTGCCGTAAATCTGGTTTTTATTGGTTTTCGAACATGATATCCGCGATATCATGTAGCCGAGTTGATATGCGATGACAGTAACACTGGCGATTTTTTTTATACTCTTTGCCCCACATCACCCGGTACAAACACCAGTTCGAACTGCTCGACGAAAATGAACGGAATAAATTTTCTTCATCGCGGCTCTAGTCGAGCCCATAACAAAATCCCTTAAGAAACTGTCAAAGAGTTGTTTACAAAATCAATGCTGCATTTTTCGAGTGGGAACGAGACAAATGCAGGGCTGCGCAGGTACACAATCTCCATAAACTACTCAAACAGAGTTTTTTTTACAGAGGTTGGTACTTTCGAGTAGTTCATTTTGTACCAACTTTTTTGGAAGATTTCTCTCTGAGTGTTACGTATGTCTTATGTATGTGTGCATACTATGTTTTATCGAAGTTATTTATTTATTTATTTATTTCGTCAAGCAAATGTAGACTACAGTTATAATAATACAATGTTTTCTTATATTCTATACATTATTTCCAGTAGTTAGTCGTTTTTTTATTTGATTTCTGCCCATGGTGATGTCGATATTTTCGCAGTGCTGGTTATAGTGACGCATCATGCGATTTATTGGGCCATTTTTAGAGTAGTTTGTTCTGTGAGAATTTTCCGAAAATATTTTACGATTTCTTAATTGACGACTGGGTGCATAAAAATTTAGTTGTGATAATAATTGAGTAGATTGCACGCGTTGAGAAATAATGTCATTGATAAAATAAAGCATTGAAAGATCGCGGCGTTCTTTAAGTGCTTGTATGTCTATAAGCATGCAGCGTGCTTCATATGATGGTAAGGGAAATGATGTCCAATTTAGCTTACGAAGCGCGTACAAAAGAAATTGTTTTTGGACAGATTCAATGCGTTCTTCATGTGTGGCAATATAGGGATTCCATACAATGCTACAATATTCCAGAATTGGTCGGACGTATGTAATATATAATAGTTTGATTGTATATGGGTCTTGAAAATTGTGGCCGAAGCGTTTTATAAAGCCCAGCATACTATTTGCTTTGTTGATAATTGTATTATAATGTTCTATGAATGTAAGTTTGGAGTCTAAGATTACGCCTAGGTCCCTAACGATTTTGCATTTTTCTACTGGTTGGTTTCCTAAGAAAATGTTTGTTGGTGGTGTTACTGTTTTTCTGCTAAAGGCTATTGAATTACATTTTTTAATGTTGAGTTGTAATAGGCTTTTGTTGCACCAAGTGTAGAATACATTAATTTCATTCTGGAATATTTCGAAGTCTTCTGCATTGGTTATTTCTATAAAGAGCTTCATGTCATCAGCATATACAAGCACATGTATTGACTTAAGAAGAAAGGAAATGTCATTTACGTATAATATAAAAAGAAGAGGGCCCAGGTGGGAACCTTGAGGAACCCCAGAAGTTACTTCTATTGGGTTTGAAAAGGAATTTTGAAAGCGGACTATTTGTGTTCGTTTTGTTAAGTATGACTGCAGCCATTCCAAAAATTTTGTTTCAGTTCCGTATTTTTCGAGCTTGAAGAGTAATAATGGTATGTCGATTCTGTCAAATGCCTTGCTAAAGTCCGTATAAAGAGCTTCTACGTGGTTACCGTTGTCCATTACAGTCAGAGTGAAAGTTATGAATTCCAAAAGATTTGTGGTAGTTGATCGGCCTTTGTAAAAGCCGTGCTGTTGAGTTGTAATTTGGTGTTTTACTTGTTGAAAGATTTTTTCATTAATTATTGATTCAAATAATTTTGGAATGCATGAAATAATGGCAATTCCACGATAGTTACGAATGTCAGATTTAGCGCCAGATTTGAAAATTGGCACTAAATATGAGGTTTTCCAGAGTTCTGGGAAAATTCCATTCTTCAGGGACATGTTAAAAAGGTGTTGTAAGGGTGTAGATAGTTCTTCTGCCAAATTTTTGAGAAAAATTGGAGCTATTCTGTCAGGTCCAGGACCTTTCGTAGCGTCTAAATTTTTAAGTGCGTTTTGAATTTCGAATTCAGATATTTGATTGACAGATAAAGAATTCGAAAATTCAGGAAAATACGAGAAGTATTCGCGGTCGCGATCTGTTTTTTCATATGTGGTGTAAATTTCTTGAAAAAAAGTGGCAAAAAGACTACATATTTCATTACTAGTTTGTCCTACATTACTGTCAAGATGCATTCGTGATGGAAAGTTGTTACTTTTTAGTTTGGTTTTTACGTAATTAAAGAAGTTCTTAGGGCAAGACTTGATTTGATGTTCGATTTTACGATTATGTTCTTCATGTGCAATTTTAATGGCTGCGTCAAGTTGACGGCAAATTTCTTGGTAATTTTGAAGATTTTCGCTATTGTTGTCTTTTTTGTATATTTTATGTGCTTTTTGTTTTCTATTTTTTAGGTTCTTCAATTGTGGATTAAACCACACTGGATATTTGTTGGTGTTCGTTCGTCTTCTTTTCTTTAGAGGTACATTTTCTGATATAATTTGATTAATTATTTCATAAAATTTTGTTACTTCTTCGTTGACATTTCCTTCTTTACAAATTATACTACGCCAATTTATTATGCGAAGTCTACGTTTGACTTGTTCGAAGTCAGTTTTGTGGTATTCCGGTACATCCTCGTACTCGCAGTCGCTGGGGTACGAAGTGTTATTCATTACTATTGAATATTCAATTGCTGTGTGGAATGCTTCATTTTTCCAGATGGGAGTCAATGATGCATCTACACAGAAGTCTTCAGTGCAGTTTGTGAATAATAGGTCTAAATAAGCATTTTGTTTGTTTTTGACATGATTGATTTGATATAGACCGAGTTCTGAGGATTTGCCAAAAAGATACTGCAGTGTTTCGTTTTCGCCTACGACTGGGAGTAAGATAGATTCATTTTCAATGTCTACAATAAAGTCTGCATTACGTTGGTTGAAGTCGCCATAGACATGCAGTTTTACTTCTGGTTTCATGTTAGACATAATAGATTCTAGAGTTTTGAAAACTAATTCATACGAATGTTTATGAGCATGTTCCGGTGGAAAGTACACGGAACAGAAGATATGTTCTTCGCCAGCAATAAATGCTTTGGCCCTTACGTGTTCAAATTCTTTATATTTGTCGGATATTATTTCTTCAGAAGTAAAGTCTACATTAATGGCAATGAGGACTCCACCGCCTGACTTTTTTTGACTGGTAGACAAATTCCGATCGTGCCGGAATACATTGTAATTGTTTCCAAATACTTCTTCGCTTTTTTTTTTTTTTTTTTTTTTTAAGGGGGGATTTGTTAGTAGCTTAAGTATTTATGATAAATATTAGTAAATAATGAGTATGTGTGTCCAATCACAAATGGTGACTTCTCAACACTGTTAGAAATTTGTAATTTTAATTGTTAGGATTTGTTTGCTTTCGCAATTAGGACTTATCATTCGTAGGGATTTAAACCTACTTGTCAGAAAAGGGGAAGTAAACTTACAACTAATTTAATTGCTAACTTATTGGCTATAAAGAGAGCTTATCGTAGCAATTGAGGATTGCAACGATTTTTGTCGAAAATTGTTAATAATTTTATTTGACATAGCTTCTAATGGTTCAACACCAGTAAGTCTATGTAATCGAGTGTACCAAACCAAGGAGGACGCTTCAAAATCATTTTCAGAATTTTATTCTGAATCCTTTGGAGCGTTTTCTTCCTTGTTGAACAGCAACTTGACCAGATCGGTACAGCATAAAGCATTGCTGGTCTAAAAATTTGTTTGTAAATCAAAAGTTTGTTCTTTAAACAAAGTTTAGAATTCCTGTTAATGAGAGGATATAAACATCTCGTATATTTGATGCACTTGGCTTGTATACTCTCAATGTGCTCTTTGAAAATAAGTTTTTTATCATAAATTAGTCCCAAGTACTTAACCTTGTCGGACCAACTTAAAATAACCCCATTCATCTTGACAACGTGATTATTGTTTGGCTTGAGGAAAGAAGCCCTAGGCTTATGCGGAAAAATTATCATTTGAGTTTTAGAAGCATTGGGAGAGATTTTCCACTTTTGCAAGTAGGAAGAAAAAATATCTAAACTTTTCTGCAATCGACTGCATATGACACGAAGACTTTTTCCTTTTACGGAAATGCTTGTGTCATCGCAGAACAATGACTTTGTGCACCCTGGAGGCAAATCAGGAAGATCTGAAGTGAATATGTTGTACAGGACTGGACTCAAGACTGAACCTTGAGGCACACCTGCTCTGACAGGAAATCTATCAGATTTTGAATTCTGATAGACAACCTGCAGAGTTCGATCAGTAAGATAATTTTTTAAAATTTTGATTAGGAAAATTGGAAAATTAAAAGTTTGCAATTTCGCAATCAAACCTTTATGCCAAACACTGTCGAATGCTTTTTCTATGTCTAAAAGAGCAGCTCCAGTGGAATAACCTTCAGATTTGTTAGCTCGTATCATATTAGTAACTCTGAGCAATTGATGAGTTGTGGAATGCCCATGGCGAAATCCAAACTGTTCATTTGCAAAAATTGAATTTTCGTTGATGTGTGACATCATTCTGTTAAGAATAACTCTCTCAAACAGTTTACTTATTGAAGAAAGCAAACTGATTGGTCGATAACTTGAAACTTCAGCTGGGTTCTTATCCGGTTTTAAAATGGGAGTAATTTTTGCATTTTTCCATAATTTGGGAAAATATGCAATTTTGAAGCAGCAATTGAAAATTTTCACTAAAAATTCCATTGTGCTCTCAGGGAGATGTTTGATTAGTATATTAAAGATTCCATCGTCACCAGGTGCTTTCATATTTTTGAAATTTTTAATAATTGATTTAATCTCATTCAAGTTAGTTTCAATTATTTCTGCAGGTAAAAAATTCTGGGAAGAAATTAAATCAAATTGACGTGTGACTTCATTTTCAATTGGACTCACAAAATTCAAATTTGAGTTATGAACACTCTCAAACTGCTGAGCAAGTCTTTGAGCCTTTTGTTCATTGGATACAAGAAAACGTTCACCATCTTTTAAAACTGGAATAGGCTTTGAAGGTTTCTTAAGAATCTTCGACAGCTTCCAAAATGGTTTTGAATATGGTTTCAATTTTTCAACTTTAGTCTCAAAATTTTGATTTCTCAGAAGAGTAAATCTATGTTTAACCTCTTTCTGTAAATCTTTATAAATAGTTTTAAAAACAGGGTCACGAGAACGTTGATATTGACGTCTGCGGACATTTTTCAAACGAATTAGAAGTTGAAGATTTTCGTCAATTATTGGTGAATCAAATTTCACTTGAGTCTTTGGAACAGAATAATTCCTGGCATCAACAAATGCACATTTTAATTCGTCCAAAGCGGAATCAATACTCACTTCGTTTTGCAAATCAAGCTCATTATTGAAATTTCTCTCAATATGAGTTTTGTATCTTTCCCAATTAGCCTTGTTATAATTAAAAACAGAGCTCATAGGGTTTAAAACTGATTCATGTGATAAAGAAAAAGTTATTGGAAGATGATCAGAATCAAAGTCAGCATGTGTGATCAATTCACTACATACATGACTTTGATCTGTAAGCACCAAATCAATTGTTGAAGGGTTTCTTACAGAAGAAAAGCATGTAGGACTATTCGGAGACAAAATAGAATAGTATCCTGAAGAACAATCGTTGAATAAAATTTTGCCATTGGAATTACTTTGAGAATTATTCCATGAACGATGTTTAGCGTTAAAATCGCCGATTATGAAAAATTTCGAACGATTTCTGGTGAGTTTTTGTAAATCACCTTTAAAATAATTTTTGAGCTCGCGTGTGCATTGAAATGGTAAATATGCTGCGGCAATAAATAAAATCCCAAGTTCAGTTTGAACTTCAATTCCCAAAGTTTCAATAACTTTCGTCTCAAGATGGGGAAGAGCAAGATGTTTGATTCGGCGATGAATAACAATTGCAACTCCACCGCCGGAACCCTGAATCCTATCATATCTATGAACCACGTAATTGGGATCATATTTTAATTTTATGTTAGGTTTCAAAAATGTTTCAGTAATAATTGCAATATGCACATTATTCACTGTTAAAAAGTTAAAAAGCTCATTCTCATTGGCCTTCAATGAGCGAGCATTCCAATTTAATATTTTAATTGTTTTATTTAAAATCATTGCTAAATTTTAAATTAGAAACAATTTTAATAGTAAAATTTGTGCCTATTTGAATGGCTTCAAACATTGATTTTGCCTGCAACATGGCGTTCATAAGATCGAACATTGCCTGTTGCAAAAAAGAAAGTTTACCTGTCGTAATAGGCCCCAGGCAGTTGACATTAGAAAAAATATTTTCGGCAGCAATATTAGCTGGAGTGATAGGTGTACAATTATTTTCTAGCCTGTTTTGCTTACCCATATTAACGGTCATTTTCGAACTACCAACACTAGGCGGTATAATGTTCGAACTACCTGTAACCTGTGCATAAGTTAAACGGGTATGCAAAGGAGTAGGTAAACTATGCGTCACTGGTACGCTTGGAGAATTTTGTTTTGAAGTTGGTTTTAATTGAGAAATTGAATTTTGTTTACCTTGCCTTGCCTTAACAATTGCTAAACGGACTGGGCATTGATAAAAATTTGACATATGGTTGCCGTTACAATTCGCACAGCGAAAATTTTTACTCTCTTTCACAGGACATGTGTCCTTTTTGTGAGAAGAGTCTCCACAATTAAGACATTTTTGGTCCATGTTACAGAATTTGGAACCATGGCCATAACGTTGGCAAGTACGGCATTGGGTGATATGCTTTTCACCTCCGCCATACTTCCTATAAATTTCCCACTTTACACGCACATTATACAAAGCATGTGCTTTTTCAAAAAATTTTAAGTTGTTAACCTCATTGCGGTTAAAATGAATTAGATAATTAACAAGGGAAATTCCAGTTCTCTGATTGTTTTCGCCTCGTGATTTTTGTTTCATTAGAATTACTTGGGTAGGGGCTATGCCAAGTAATTCTGTTAAAGTAAGTTTGATCTCATCAACGGTTTGATCGTTGGTGAGACCTTTCAAGACAACCTTGAACGGCTTGGCGTTCTTGGTGTCATATGTAAAAAATTTGTACATCTTGTCAGTTAAATACTGAACAAGACGATCACGACCCTTTACTGAGTCGGCTAATAGGCGGCATTCACCTCTACGGCCAATTTGATAGGTAACTTTAACGTCAGAAACAAACGTTGAAAGTTCCTTTTTGAATATATTAAATTCAGAAGAAATAGTTACCACAATAGGTGGAACTTTCTCCTTTTTTAAAGATTTTATATTTTGTATAGTTTCATTATTGGTAACTTCCATTTCACCAGCTTCTTGCTCAGGCAAAATATCAAAAGGATTGTCACTACAGACACTCGATGTGTCAGAAAGAGATGCCTCTCTTTTCCTCCCCGCAGCGATGCGAGGTTTCTTTTTCCGTCCAGCCATTTCAGGTGATACGAAAAAAGTTAAAACAAATGTTAAATTCAAAAGTAGGTAGTCTTGAGAAAGACTGATGGGAAATAACTTTCAGGTAGTCTTTAAAAGACACACTGACAAAACACAAACTTTGAAGCTATAGGCAGTCAAAGACCAGTCCACAAGCAACCGAAAAAACGTCTGATCTGTAGGACAGTTCAAGACGCACTAAATACTTCTTCGCTTCTTACGCTTTCGTCCCAGCTACTTTCAGTTCCTAAAATTATTTTAAAAGATGACGACAATAGATTTTGTTGAATTTCTTTCATTTTGCTTGGGCTTTTCATGCGATTGAAATTCTGACAATAGATAAGAATTTCAGTCGCATTCTGTCGAGGAAGCGAAGAAGTGTTAGTCAAGTTATTACTTATGTTTAAATATAATGGTTCTGCCTCAGAAGAGGGCGTCCTTACTTGCGAAAATTTGTACTAAATTTATTTACACTTTCGCGAAGTTGTTGAAGACGGTGCGTGCGTTCATTTGATAAAAAATGACGATATGATTGAAGGTCGGCTACTGCTTCGGCTGGCGTGAGTCCATATTCCTGATTGACTTCAATAAAGACGCGTTGGAGTTGTTCTGGAGATGTCGGCAGTCCTTCGGATGCGAGAAGCATTCTTATACTGGTTGGTGTCATTCCTTCTACGCATACAGATGATGGTTGGTCCTTCATGTATGCGAGATATGGCGTGTAATATGCATTACTTTTGGGTCGCGGAGTCTAGCCTTCAAAAAGCGCTCGTCGCCATTCGATGATTGCTGCGTAAGTCGGACGATTGGTGGACGCATGGGGTCAAGTTCAAATTGGCTGTCTTGCGGTGCTGATTGTATGCTGGCGTTGCTGGCAGGAGCCGGTGCAGAATTTTCATTGTTAGTTGCATTTTTTTCTGTCCGATATGGGTTGATAGTTTCGCCTTTTTGGAAATTTATAAATTTTGATGTTATGTCTGAATTCGGCGGCCCAGCAAATTGAACGCGTGCAGCTGCCAGGAGGTCTTTGTCCGAGGGTAGTGGTTGTTTTGGCATTTCAGCAATTTGAGTTTTCTTTGAGTTGCAGGCGAAATGGTTTATTCCGTGTTTATAGGTGTTACTTATGCTGATAGGGTTTGAGTTTTCCTGCTGACGTTTGCGTTGCTGCATACGTTTACGAGCGGCCTTTTCTGCTTGCTTTTCCTGCATGCGTCTTTTACGCTGTCTGGCGTCATATTCAGTCCAGTCGCGTTTCCATACTTTTTTATTGCCAATTAGGCGCCAGCCTGATGTGAAATTTGGAGTACGGTGTTCTTCTGAGTCCGATTCTGGAAGTGGCAATGAAAGGCGAAGTTCTTCAGCCAGACTGGGATGATTGTCTGTTTTTGGCTGAAGTGAATTCGATTCTTTGAGCGCTTTTAATTCATTAATTAGTTCCTGCGCCGTTGTACTGCAGTTTGTTTTCTTATTTTGTATAGCTTCTAATTGGTGTTCCATATTGTCAATTTTTGATTCTATATTAGTAAATGCTTTTTCCAGGTGCTGTTGTATGTTCTTTGTGTGCTGCCGGTTTTCTTTGCTAATGTCCGATATGTCCGATATGGAGTCATGGCCAAGTTCGCCGAACAGCGTCGAAATGCGATTTATGGTTTTTGCCGACGCATTGTTTGTGTTGATATTTACTTTTTTAATTTCCGTCTTCAATTCAGAAAGCAGTGTATTGATATTGTCCAGTGTGTCGTGCGTTACAGTCAGTTTAGGAAGTTGACTGATTATTGAATGATTTGATTTGATTTGTGATTCAATACTTTCTGTTAAAATTTTCTGGTGCTGGATGAGCTTCTTCAGTTGGAGTTGGTCCATGAACTGTTCCTGGCATTCTATGCATAAGGGCAGCATGAATGAACGCAGTAGTTCTTCTTGGTTTCTACGGGTTCCTACGCAGGCAGCGCGGAAGTGCCTTTTGCATATTCCTTCGCATTTCCACAGGAAACGGTTGTCGGTCGAAGTACAGTTGGTTATGCCACACTTTTCCATAGCACTGATTAAAAATTGTTACGCGGCGAGTACGAATTGTCGAGAAAAGGTTAGATACACGCGGTAGCGCGACGGTCAAAGATTGTTTATAAATAAATAAATTGTTGCTTACGTGCACTCGCGACGCCGTCAAGCTGTAAAAAAAAATAAAAATACAAGTTAAATTGCGGAGCGAAATGAAAACGCGTCCGCGCCCGATGACTGTTCGTGGCGAAAAACGTAGCGTAGCATCTACGTCAACTTGGCAAACAGAATGAAGTATCGCGTGAACTCTCTGTGCGAAAATACACAGAAATCAAAATGGCGAAGCTGTTGTCTGATTCAGTCTTTGAACATGAAAGGAATTCCTCGATGACTTCCCAATAAGTGAGCTTTAGAAAAACCATAAGAAACCAAATAATGAAAATAAACACTTGCAGCTAACAGTGATTATCGCCAGCGAATGTCGCAATATCATTTTGCCATTTTGTATGTCGTTTAATTCATTTACGAATTGGCGATTTTGCATGCCCGTGCGACCTATCAAGCAACATTTTGGGATAATTTCTGAAAACTATTCCTAGTCACTCAAGAATTTGGGAAACCACAGTTGAAAATTTTACGTTGTATCAAACGTAGAACCTGTCCGACAATCAAATGCTTTTCACTTTACCGGTAGTTAAATTTAACGTGAAACTTACATGAAATGCATATGTCTACTAAATAAGATTCACGGGACAAGTCATCTCACCAGTTCATGATGAACTCAAATGACAATCACGTAAAATCTACATGAAAATGACAGTGGAAAATATTCACATAACTTTTCCGGTAATTATAACGTGAAAAATATTTTGAGTGATAGCCTTTGTTTTAGTACATTCGAAAAAATTGTTGATTAATTTAAGTGTATTAAAACTTATGTTTCGAGTCCTCCTAACGTTCTGTTATTTGTGTATTATTTGCGCCAAATGAATCATGTTAGAACATGATAAGAAATTAATTAACCGATCAAAAATCGATCTAAATTGTGGTATTAATACAACAAAGTTTAAGCGCAACTTTTTCTTGAAAAAAAAACAAACGAGACAAAAAATTTTAATGCGGATGAGTTTTAAAATATAAAAATCTTCCTAATTTATTTAAAGTTATGAATTGCTTCTTTAAGTATTGAATATTGATAGCACGGCATGTAGTTGGCGTGTTTATAATTCAAATGCTGCAAGATGATCTATTTTGCGATACGATAAAACCAGTGGTGGGCACTTAGCGACACTAATCGATAATCCGCTAACTGGGGAATTTAGCTCCATAATCGCTGAACGCTAAGCGCTAAACTCATATTAGCGGAACTAATCATACAAATAAAAAAAGTTGCATTCAAGTGCTATTTACTAAAATGCTAATGGAAATCAACTTTTAGAATTACGTTTAACGATAGGGCTCAATAGTTTCGTCTTCTTGAAAGAAGTCTTCATGCAAAGTTCCTGCTCAAATAGTATTTGGAAAATTAGCGAAATCGCTAAACCGCTTACTGAAAATTAGAGTCGCTAATTGGCGATTAGCGAAATGGAGCCCACCACTAGATAAAACCGACTAAAATTTTTTGAAACCGTATCTACACACGATGTGCTTTTTCATAAGCAGATGTTATGCGTAAAATTCACGTCAGAACTTGACTTAAGTGTATCAATATGAGATTTTGGAAAGTACATTTAATCATTAACAGCAATTACTTGTCATTTTAGACCAGGTCCAAAAACTGTTTACGATCATCATATTACACGATGTTAAAACCACAAAAGAAAAGCACTTTCACCCGACATCAGCGTACTCTCGAGTTACTACACATTTACCAAATTTCGCAGCAGCTCACGAAATCACAACAAACAGCAACAAACCAAACGCCAGCGTTGGATCAACACATGACAGTGCGGTTTGTCACGGTTGGCCAACTAAGATTGATTATGTCATTTTCACTTTCAGATTGTAGGCGACAATCGTGCAGTGTCTTAACTACAGAAAAAGGAACGCCTCTCCGCCGACACCATCCAACTTCCAGCAGCAGTAGTAGTTCCTGTCGAGCTTGTACAATACAATACCACTTTGGCGCCTGGATCTGGTTTCCGTGGTTTCCTTCGCGAGTGCGTTCACATGTGGTGCGGAAACAGGACCGGCATTCCGATCTGCAAGATGTATTCGAAATTAATTACCGAAAATCAATTATTTTGTGTTTGGAAGCCTACAGTTCCCAAACAATCCATTTGAGGTGACTCTTCTGGCTTCAGAGAGTAGGGAGATAAATTTTGACAGTTTTTTTTTCATTTAGAATGTTCGTTTGGATTTTTTTTACAAAACATGTGTGTAACTGTTTTTTTTTTGGTATGGATGATATTTACAAGAAAGGCTTCGGAATTGGAAAAATAATTGGAATGCCTCTTATTTTAAGATAAACAGATTTTTTATTACGACAATATTTTTTCGTTTTTTTATCGAGATAAAAACAATTTTACGTTTTAGAGCTATTCAAGAAAGATTTCTTCAATGATCGGGCAAATCGTTTTCTATTCTGGTCGCAATTAATCATTAGTATGCAGATGCACATTCGAGGTTTACTCCACAAAGTATATGATGATGTACGACATCGTCATCGAGCAAGGAATATCAGCAACAGGCGGCTGGTTTCCAATTATGCCGAACCTTCCGTACGTTTACCCCTACGCCACAACACGCAGATCTCGAACCCACAGAGGATCGCCTTCAACAAGGTGTCAAATTAGAACCACTTAACCAAACCATTACTCTCCGTCGGCATCGGTTCGAATCCCCATCAACGAAGCGGATAATTAGATTCACTAGACATCTTGCGGCCCGCTTCGTTCCGACCAGAGTCACATCGTCCGTCGTCCGCGAACTTATCTCGGTTGCAAGCAAGCAATAAATTTCCTCCTGACGAATGATGACACATTTCAGCGCGACTCGTATCCCACTTTCGAAAGTAAACGTGAAAATTAACAATCCTTCTCGCTTCCGGATATGACGATCCGCAGCATCTCAGCGTAGCGTATCGCTTCCGGCTTGGTTCGGTTAGGCAGGTTTCGTTTCGGCACACGTGTAAATTCTATTTTCGTTTTGACACATCCTTTGCACATCCAACTAGAACAAGTGATGGCCATCGGCAGTGTAACCGAAAACAGCCGCCTCAGCGGAATCTGTCGAATCCCGAAGGCGTCTTCGTCGCGTTTCTCTTTATGAGTCTTCTTCACCGAAAGATTACTAGCGGTTGTGACAGTGGCAATGTTACGGTTGAAAGAAAAACTTTATTACTACTGGTCTTCCCGGTTGGAGAATTTTCCCACCATCACACCACACACCATCAGGTTCATCCTGCGAAGTAGGCTTATTCGTGTTCGGGTTACACATGAAAGGAAAATGACACCGCGGCTAGGACAGCAACTTTTATCACAAAACTCTTTCCTATGTGAACGCTCAGTCCGGTTACAGAAAACGACAGGCTTCGGAAGACTGCAAAGGAAAATGACAAAGTGGAGTGTCCTGCTTTAATTTTTCGACTCTGTGACCCTGCTCACTGGAAAAACACATGTTGCCTGAGACATAAGAAGCTGAGTGGCTTCAACAGAATTAGAAATTGCAACAGATTCGAACAGCTTCTCGTATCAAAGATTAATAATAATTAACTGAACTATCCTATCCTGCAATATGCCTACATTTAATTGAGTTGAATGAATAAATTTGAACATAAACTCAACCTGAAATTGTTACTGGATCTGAAATAAAACAGAACCCCAAATGTGTTCAAGAAAGCAGCGATAAATATCAAGTATATACATATTAAATATTATAAATGTATCCTGTCCTGTATCAGTTCGAGAACTGCCCAATTTGGAGTTTTAGACCCAGTTTCAGTTTCAGCTTGAATGTCAGGAATTACTCTGAAATGAAATATACCTAGTTCATTTATGTATTAATTGCCCAACTAAGTTCTCGCTGTTTTTTAAATAAAAATGCATCTTTATTTTTTTTAGGTTACCTACTGATACTGCTTTGTCCAATCTTTCTGGCAGAGCTCAACTACCGTTACGTTATCGAAAGTGTTCGTCTTTTGGTGCTATCCACGAATGAAACCATTTTATCATATCTTCATATAAGCAGCGTATATATTCGGTCAAGCCCATCACGATGTGATGAAGAAAACCCTTTCTTTTTGCCGCAGAAGCAGTTGTTCACAGGCGAAAAAACCACGATGAACGTCCTTTGGCTTTAAATAATATGGAAGCCAAGTTCCTTGTTTTGAATCATTCCTAAAGCGGACAATCGCTTGGGAACAGTTTGATGGGTAACTCCTAATATCGACACAAGCTGTTCCTGCGTTTAGCATTAATCCTCATTAGGCAATTCCTCCGGTTCAGCGTCTCCCTTTACGCCAAAAATTCCCAACATCGATATTACCGTCTTTAAAGCGACCAACAATCACAATCACGGCACTACAATTTACTAGTAAAAGTTTAACACCAGTTGTAAAAGCTTAAAGCCGCCACTGAGCTCATAGAGAGTTCGTTTCTCCTTCATCTTCTATGTAAAGACAATTGAAATGAGAATTTCTTGAAAATTTTGTTCGTTTGTTGGAATATTTTTGTCTAGATTGTCAATTCATCAACCGAACGATATCCGATAAAATATATTCAATTCTAGGAAATAAAACCTAGAAATGTTATGTAATAATAAAACCTCGAGAAAAGATGCCATTTTGAGCCATTACTTTCATGGAGAAATTAAAAAAATAGATGAAATTTCCAAAATGAACTATTCTTTTTTATTTGAACCAAACTGGCTTGTTTGATTTATGTGAATCTTGTAATTCAAATCGTGCTTGACCCGTCATGTAAGAAAAAACTGACAAGATCTTAGCAGTAGAATTACCAACACGGAGTATTTCTGGTTAGGTTTATCTTGCTCGTTTTGAATCTTCCCTCGAAACAGAAAATAATACATCATTGGGATGATCTTCTTTTATCATAATCGCCAAACCTATTTGAGCCCATAGATCAATGCTTGAAACGTTTTGTTCCACAGTGGAGCAGAAAATTGTGAATCTTACAACACTAAGTGAAGGCGCAGCTTATTGCTTTCAAAGTGAAATAGCAGCTTAACCGAAAAAGTTAGATGCTTGGTGTCAAAGAACAATGTTCAATTTGGTCAACAACAAAACCTATGTTTATCACACATTTCAGAGAGAAAATTGCAGTTTAGTTCTCAAAAAACATTTGATTTCACATTTGGTTCTTTCAAAGTGCTTCTTATTCTTTCTAAATCGATCTTTTTAAGATACTATTGATTACGAAATTTTCTCAGCTTTTCCAGGAAATCTACAGAATTGAGCTAGCTATCATACTTCTTGTGCTAGATCTCGTTAAAGGCAAACATAACCGAAAACTGAAAAAAAGCGAATAATTCTGCAGTAGTTGAATTTTGGCCATATGCGTAGAGGGATTTTTTTCACCAAATAGGATCTTCTATCACCCCTAATGATTCTAAGTTTAACACCCTGTATATAAGATATGTTGGTTGTGACGAGTAACCTGGATGTATCTGTATTACATTCTAATTGGTAAAAGCAATTCTTTTTTCCCTACCAATTTGTTATTATTACGTTGATTGACATTCAAATCTTCCAGTTAGCCAACACACCAGTTAGCCATGCACTCAAAAGTTAGAGTCTTTATCAAATAATGTGTGCTTTTAAATTTGTATATTACATACACATACAAATCACGCACACGTGTGGCTGGCCCCCAAAAATTACACACTTGTGGGTGGCCCCAACAGCGTTCTTACTGTCTGCCTGTTGGTCCAAGCCGGTACTAAATACAAATAAGTTGATTGCGTAATCAGCCGGCTAAACAGAAAGTAAGCCGGAAAGAACTGAATAGAAACGAGCAATAGAATTCGAAATAGAATTATATCTATGACCGACTCCTGATCCAACGTACTCTTCCCTATTAATGAAAATCTCCTTCAAAGGTCTCAGCTTTGTGGAGATGCAGAGATAACACGGTCTTCAAAAAGCAAAGGTAACACTAACATCCCTTCCCTCTTCCCCCTTATTGTAAAGACGTGGCCGGCGTCGTTATTGATCCTTCAAAAAGTATTGAGTCACTAAAACTTGTATAATGAGAAGGGTCAGACACTCCCAGCTCTATTCATTAGCTAAGTTAAGTTAAGCTAATTTCGGTTTTAGTTCAGTTTTAGCTAAGTTTAAATTTGGTTATAGCTCAGTTTAACTTCAGTTTCAGTACAATTCCAGTGCAGTTCCCTTTCAATTTTGTTTCAGTTTAGTTTAATTTAAGATAAGTTTCTATACAGTTTCAGTTCAGGTTCAGTTTTTTTCCTGTGTGTGTGTTTCCTCACTGCGACCAGAATTGCTGATTTATTGTGAGACATGCCCGGGTATCTGCTGTATTCCGTACATCTATTATTAGCAATACCGCTATTGAGAAGTGGCATGCTTATTATTTATCTGTGTTTTTTGTATTATGATTTTACCCTACCTTCAACACCCTTATTGCTCTACTATACCGAGCCTCGTTCTTCATGACAAATATCGCCACTGAACTCCCTGGAGAAGTTCCGTTGTGTGTCCTTCTGGCCAGTTTTATTTACAGAATGCCACCGTGAAAGTGATACACTTCATTTATATAAAATTAAAACAGATAAATATTCCTTCTCTGGTTCTTTTTTAATATTCATGGTGAAGTTTCAGTTGAATCAGTTCAGTTCAAATCTTTCACTTTTGCATTTTATTACAGTTCGCAAATGTTTCTCAAAATTATCACAAGCCGCATGCACTTCAAATAACTCCTTGGCACAACAAGGTAGCAAATGGACTTTAATGACGTGTTGTAGATAGTACTGTTTAATAATTTTCACACTACTGTCGATGAATAGGACTGGCATCTTTCCTCTGCTGGATATTGCTCCCCAAACTATCACAGCTGAAGCATTCATCGGCTGAAATATCACGAAGATGTCCTCATACACGCTTGTTCAAAATAGCCTCCAAAGTGAACAATTTTTCATCTGAAAAAAATATGCTGTGAGCAGCGTGCGTCTTCAGTAGTAATCTTTAGCAACCCTGTCGATAATATTCCTGCGAGATAATCCGTGAATCTTTTTTGCTTGAAAACTCCGTAATACGCTGTTCCAAAAAAAAAAATCGATGCTGAAAAAGTCAAGATGCTCAGCCCTAAATAGAAAGATAATGTTATTTATAGCATTTTAGTAGAACATTTCGACTTCCTAAAAAATTGTTTTCAGGTTGCCCAAACGTGATTTATGAATAAACGACTTTTTTAAGCTACAAAACCACTTTTGCACTTATTTCAAGTCTGTTCGATTCCTACATTTTTCCATATATTTTTGTATTTTTGTGGGATTATTTTTGAATATTTTGCATGGTTTAATTCAGCATCGCATTCAAATATTTGATTCACAGAGCCCATTGAACATCACAAAAAAGTGAATTTTTCTCATAATTTTTAGATAAAACCCTTTAAACACATATAAATTTTTTTTTTTGATCAAAAAATCCTTGATCTTATCGGGGGGCTGAGATATTGGCGTTTATACATGTGATAGAAAACTATGAATTTTCACAAAAATGCCACTACAGCTTTTTTTTAAGGGGGGGGGGGGGGATTTGATAGTAGCTTAAGTAGCTATGATAAATATAAGTAAGTAATGAGTATGTGTGTCCAATTCTTGTATCGAAAATGCTTAAACTAGACTGAATGGCACAGTTATTGGACCAAAATTATCCAAAAATGAGGCTGAAAGTCTAAGCAATAAAATTTTCACAGTTTCTAGAGTAGAATGGGCTATTGACTCATTTGCACCATTCAAGTCTCCAGGAGCTGACGGAATTCATCCAATACTTCTGCAAAAATGCAAAGGTGAATTAGTACCTGCTTTAACAAGAACATATAAAGCAAGCCTTTTGCTAGGGTATATTCCTACAGCTTGGCGGCAAACTAGAGTGGCGTTTATTGCTAAGGCAAATAAAACAGACAAGTCGTTACCAAAATCTTTCAGACCAATAAGTTTGGCTTCTATCTTTCTAAAAATAATGGAAAAACTTATTGACGAACACATTAAGGACACAATACATCTTAAGCCTAGAATGATACATTGGATTTACTTGGCTATAGTAAACCGAGAATAACATATGCAGCATTGATATGGTGGCCAAAAACCAAGGAAAAAACAACTCAACTCAAGTTCGAAAAACTGCAAAGGCTTGCTACTACTGCTATTACAGGGGCAATGAGCACCACTCCTTCCAAAGCCCTGGATGCTCTTCTCAATCTTTTGCCCTTATCCCAGATTATTCAACTAGATGCGGTTAAAAGTGCAATTAGACTCTGCCGCACAAAAGATCTTTTTGAAGGAGACCTAAATGGTCACCTAAGCATTTTAAAAGAGTTTTATATAAATTCTCTAATATTAAAAAATGAAGATTTGATGGAAAAAAAGGTATGATTTCAACCGTTTATTTAATGTTTTCGAACCAAGTCGTAATGAATAGGAATGTGGAGGGCCCAAAACTCGAGATGGCTCTATAATTTTTTACACTGAGGGCTCGAAAATGGGAAATAAAGTAGGGGCTGGTATATCAGGCCCTGGAGTAAGTTGTTCAGTGGCGATGGGCAAATGGCCTACTGTTTTACAAGCTGAAATCTATGCCATTTTGGAATGTGCTTCGATCTGCTTAAAAAGGAAATATCGAAATGCTAATATTTGCATTTTTTCTGATAGTCAAGCAGCCTTAAATGCTTTGAAATCTGTTACTAGCACTTCCAAATTAGTTTGGGAATGTATTAAAATGCTTCAGCAACTAGCTACACGTAACAAGGTAAACCTTCACTGGGTTCCTGGACTGTGGCATCGAAGGAAGTGAAAAGGCGGATGAACTAGCAAGAGCTGGATCAGCCACGACACTTATCGGTCCTGAACCATTTTGTGGGGTTTCCTTTAGTGCACTAAAAATGGAGCTATCAGAATGGGAAAAAGGTCAGGTGCTGCTGAACTGGGATAGCACTAAAATAGCTCGTCACGCAAAACGATACATCAAGCCCAACGCTTCGACTGCACAAAAATTGTTGAACCTTTCAAAGAAGGATCTTAGTACTTATACTGGACTGATCACTGGTCACTGTCCGAGTAAATATCATCTCAAGCTAATAGGAAGGCTTGAAAACGACAATTGTCGCTTCTGTCGCACAGAGAGTGAAAGTGCTCATCATTTGCTGTGTGAATGCCCAGCAATATTCACCAAACGGCGCAAATTTCTTGATAAGGGACCTCTAGAACCTTGTGAAATATGGGCTAGTTCTCCGAACAATGTTTTAAATTTTATTCGTTAAATAATACCACATTGGGACAATGCCTTCAATCACGATAGTGACTATTAAAACATATAATAGTCGTCTATACAAGAAAAGGCGTAAAGCAAAAGAGGACACACCACAATAGATCTAAGAACTGGTCGCAGTGGTATAATGTCCCCAACAAGGAAAAAAATGTGTGCCCAATCACAAATGGTGACTTCTCAACACTGTTAAAAATTTGTAATTTTAATTTTTAGGATTTGTTTGCTTTCGCAATTAGGACTTATCGTTCGTAGGGATTTAAATCTACTTGTCAGAAAAGAAGAAGTAAACTTATAACTAACTTAAATGCAAACTTATTGGCTATAAAGAGAGATTATCGTAGCAAAAGAGGATTGCAACGATTTTTGTCGAAAATTGGTAATAATTTTATTTGACATAGCTTCTAATGGTTCAACATCAGGAAGTCTATGTAATTCGAGTGTACCAAACCAAGGAGGACGCTTCAAAATCATTTTCAGAATTTTATTCTGAATCCTTTGGAGCGTTTTCTTCCTTGTTGAACAGCAACTTGACCAGCTCGGTACAGCATAAAGCATTGTTGGTCTAAAAATTTGTTTATAAACCAAAAGTTTGTTCTTCAAACAAAGTTTAGAATTCCTGTTAATGAGAGGATATAAACATCTCGTATATTTGATGCACTTGGCTTGTATACTCTCAATGTGCTCTTTAAAAATAAGTTTTTTATCGTAAATTAGTCCCAAGTACTTAACCTTGTCAGACCAACTTGAAATAACCCCCTTCATCTTGACAACGTGATTATTGTTTGGCTCGAGGAAAGAAGCCCTAGTCTTATGGGGAAAAACTATCATTTGAGTTTTAGAAGCATCGGGAGAGATTTTTTAGATTTTACAGGACTGGACCCAAGACTGAACCTTCAGGTACACCTGCTCTGTCAGGAAATCTATCAGATTTTTGAATTCTGATAGACAACCTGCAGAGTTCGATTAGTAAGATAATTTTTTAAAATTTTAATTAGGAAAATTGGAAAATTAAAAGTTTGCAATTTCGCAATCAAACCTTTATGCCAAACACTGTCGAATGCTTTTTCTATTTCTAAAAGAGCAGCTCCAGTGGAATAACCTTCAGATTTGTTAGCTCGTATCATATTAGTAACTCTGAGCAATTGATGAGTTGTGGAATGCCCTTGGCGAAATCCAAACTGTTCATCTGCAAAAATTGAATTTTCGTTGATGTGTGACATTATTCTGTTAAGAATAATTCTCTCAAACAGTTTACTTATTAAAGAAAGCAAACTGATTGGTCGATAACTTGAAATCTCAGCTGGATTCTCATCCGGTTTTAAAATTGGAGTAATTTTTGCATTTTTCCATAATTTGGGAAAATATGCAATTTTGAAGCAGCAATTGAAAATTTTCACTAGAAATTCCATTGTGCTCTCAGGGAGATGTTTGATTAGTATATTAAAGATTCCATCGTCACCAGGTGCTTCCATATTTTTGAAATTTTTAATAATTGATTTAATCTCATTCAAGTTAGTTTCAATTATTTCTGCAAGTAAAAAATTCTGGGAAGAAATTAAATCAAATTGACGTGTGACTTCATTTTCAATTGGACTCACAAAATTGAAATTTGAATTATGAACACTCCTAAACTGCTGAGCAAGTCTTTGAGCCTTTTGTTCATTGGATACAAGGAAACGTCCACCATCTTTTAAAACTGGAATAGGCTTTGAAGGTTTCTTAAGAATCTTCGACAGCTTCCAAAAAGGTTTTGATTATGGTTTCAATTTTTCAACTTTAGTCTCAAAATTTCGATTTCTCAGAAGAGTAAATCTATGTTTAATCTTTTTCTGTAAATCTTTATAAATAGTTTTAAAAACAGGGTCACGAGAACGTTGATATTGACGTCTGCGGACATTTTTCAAACGAATTAGAAGTTGAAGATTTTCGTCAATTGTTGGTGAATCAAATTTCATTTGAGCTTTGGAACAGAATAATTTCAAAATCAATAATTGCACATTTCAATGCTTCCCAAGCGGAATCAATATTCACTTTGTTGTGCAAATCTAGCTCATTATTTAAATTATTTTCAATATGAGTTATGTTTCTTTCCTAATTAGCCTTGTGATAATCAAAAACAGAGCTTAAGTCCCCTAATTCTGATAACACACAAACATTCTCGAATGCTGGCTTTTAAAATATTTAAGCCGTCAAATTTTCAGTGAGAAAACAGTTTTTTACTGTGCTATCAGAAGAATGTCTTATTCGCACCATCGCACAGTGGGACGGTTTCAAAAAAAGGCGGACATTACCTTTTACGAAGAAACTATTAGTTTTCTGATAATTGTGTGTTTACAAAAGTATCATAACTCTTAGAGTATTTTCATGCTGCAATGTAATATTTGAGATTAAGGGGGTATGTGTAAAGATTTCGAATAAATCATTTTCGTTTCGAAATACAAGTCAAAATTTTTAAAAAAATGTGAAACATTTATTTAGTTGTTCGATGAATTTTTGTCGAAGAAATAAAAATTCTATTTCTTAAGGCAAAAAAGTTATTGAGCTCCAAATTGATGACTCCCTTAAAATCAGTTTTTTTACTTTATCTTTTTTATTTTAAGTTTAACAGAAAAATGATGTTCTGGAGAAATGAGAGTATTATAAAAATGCATTTTTTGCAACCAGAAGTGTAGTTCTAGCTATTTTAGTTTCTGATTTGTTGCGGATTTTCTCTTATTTTCAGGCAATGTTTAAGGTGGCTTATTTCGAAAGTGCGCTAGTATGCGCAGCCGATCTCAGTAGTATGTCAGTAGTATGGTTAAGAACCTCTCATTTCATAACTGTATCACGATGGAACATTGTGGAACTTTTCAGAAATATGCAAATAAAACCGTCGATAAGTATAGCAGTTTATATTGACTCACACGAGAATACTGTACTATAATGAAGTTGCGTTATGAATGCCAGTTGTGAGCATGATATCGTGCTTAAATATTCTCAATTAAAGATTATATATGTAAATAGTTGAAATGGAACGCTTACTTAGATCCATACGACATTATGCTCACAACTGACATTCATAACGCAGTAGTACAGTATTCTCGTGTGAGTCAACATAAGTTGTTATACTAATCGACGGATTTTATCTGCAGTTTTCTTAAAAGTTCCACAATGTTCCATCATGATACGTTTATGGAATGAAAGGTTTTTAACCATACTACTCAAAGTCACTGAAATCGGCTGCGCATACTTGCGCACTTTTAAAGTAAACCCCTTAAACATTGCCTGAAAATAAGAGAAAATCCGCAATAAATCAGAAACTAAAATAGCTAGAACTACACTTCTGATTGCAAAAGATGCATTTTTATAATACTCTTATTTCTTCAGAACATTATTTTTCTGTAAAAATTAAAATAAAAGAGATAGAGTAAAAAACTGATTTTAAGGGGTCATTAATTTGGAGCTTAATAACTTTTTTCCTTAAGATATAAAATTTTTATTTCTTCGACAATAATTCATCAAACAACTATATGTTTCACATTTTATAAAAATTTTTAGTTTGTAATTCGAAACAAAAATGATTTATTCGAGATCTATACACATCCCCCCTTGATCTCAAATATTACATTGCAGCATGAAAATACTCAAAGAATTATGAAACTTTTGTGAACACACAATTATCAGAAAACTAATAGTTTCTTCGTAAAAGCTAATGTCCGCCTTTTTTCGAATCCGTCCCACTGTGCATCGCTAAGATGCGATCAGCAGCATACTGGAAATAAAATTAAATGACAAATTGTCCTATTCAGGAAAATTAAATGCCCAATTGAAGAGGTCATATTTTTCCGTTAATTTATCATATTCCATTTCAAATGTTGGAACTGTTATAAATTTGATTTCATCTCTGTGCCTCAAAACGTACTAAATTTTCTCACCCTTCAGCAATTGGTGACACCTTAAAGCTCTTGTTAT
This sequence comes from Wyeomyia smithii, assembly GCF_029784165.1. Taxonomy (NCBI): domain Eukaryota; kingdom Metazoa; phylum Arthropoda; class Insecta; order Diptera; family Culicidae; genus Wyeomyia; species Wyeomyia smithii. The sequence goes on along the minus strand of NC_073695.1, from coordinate 229,082,189 downwards.
CTACGACACTAAACCGCATAATCAAACATTAAAAATGGTCAAGCCTCAATATTTATGCCAGCGACTACACTATTGAAAATACTTGATATTTGTTAAAACGCTGGTTTTGATTGATCCTATTGGTCGTTTTATAATTGCAGACATAATTATAGATCTAGATCTAGTAAATGTACGTGCGATCAACATTATATCCGATATTGAATTGCATCAATTGTCCTCATAAGGATAGCGAATAAATGATTGAAGATTTAAAATTTTCTCGTTTTGCGCTAGAGTTAAAGGTAAAATGTTGTTTTAATCTGCATGTATTCTGACTGTTAAAACTTGTTTGCGCTGTATAGTGTTTGTTCCATTTCTGTTCAGTGATGTTTTATTTATATGTGCAAATGCAAATTTGGTCGCACTTCAGCTCCCCCATTGCACGAAATTTTAAACATATTCAATACAAGTAATGTAACGAACAACCATATGTAGTTCTACGTCAACCTTGCGGTCGTGGCTTTGCATACAACTCTTGTGATTTTCCCTTTATGGACTTCCTCACTGCAACCCAGAACGTAACTATTGTGAGATATGTCCGGGTATCTGCTGTATCCCGCTCTTCTATTATTAAGAATAATGTCAGGCTTTTTTACGCGTTTCAAAAAACTGTACAAGATATTGACTTCATCCCAGTCACATATTCTGTAATCAATGATTATCTTTGTCCTAATTTGATTACTAATCATATAGGGTATCGGCTCTATTATCGTCTGATTTTACCTATTATCCTCCGGGGGGTAAATGATGTCCTAGAGCGTTATTTCCATGCATGGTGGTTCTTTATAATGCAGAGTATCTTCCTGCAAAAGATTAGTTCTCTACGACTTCATTAACCCCCTGGGCGATAATTGGACAAAGCTAACGATAACAGAGCCGTCAAGTCAAAGTCAAAGTTCCAACATTTTGAGACGGTTTTCTATGTTATTTTGAAGTGGCATGCTAATTATTTTTATCCGTGCTTGTGTGTAATGAGATCTTACCCTTCCTCTTATATGCGTCCTGCTCTACTATACCGAGCCTTATTCCTCTAGCCGAATATCGCACTTATTAATTTTCTGGAGAAGTTTCGCTGTGCGTCCTTTTGGCGTGTTTTATTTATAAGAGGGAGTCATTTTTTTAGGACGAAGTCACACCAAGGTATTATTGAATTGAGTGCTAAGGAAGGGTAAGTGATTGGGAAGCCTGAGCATAAAACCATGCTCTTTTTCATGTCCTTTTCGACATCGAATGGCCTGGTTCCAGGGCTGGATCAAGGGGGCAAGTAATATGTCGAGGACCCTTTTCAGTTGTCAAGATATTATTACAGGAAAATGCCAAGAAACAATTCCGACAATTTACAGCTAATTAAGCTATTATTGAGCGGATTTAGGCTGAACTATAGCTTAAAAAAGCGGCGTCCATAAATCACGTAACGCTTAAATGGGTGAGGGGGTATCCTTGAACGTTACGAATTGTGAAATAGGGGAGGAGGGAGGTAAGATCAGCGTTGCGTAACAAAAAATCTCTGGAGAGACTCTCTTAAAACAAGCATTTTTATTGAGAATTTTTTTCTTCAGCGTTACGTAATTTTTTCGACGGGGTAAATGTTGACGTTGAAGCTTTGTGTAAGTTTTGTCTCAATTCCAGTTTTTCAAGGTGTCACGAAATTTTTTGTTGTGATGTTCCCCTTTCTTTATTCATGGGTCTACAATACAAACGAGAATTAACCACATTAGCACGAATTTCAACGAATTTGAAACTCTGATAGTGTTTCTGTGCGCGATTTACTGAACATAATGCAAATTCAGTCTTTTTACATCATTTCTCAAACTAACGCCGTTTTTCTGAACAAATGAATTGAAAAAACGGTTACAAAGCGGAAAAATAAGATAACAGAAAATAATTACACACGATTGCTCATTTCTAGGTTTCAAACCTGGAAGCTCGTTATTCTTGCTGCCTAGACCTCAGTAAAAATGCTTGCTTAAAAAAACCTCAAAAAAACACTCCTTGTAATCAGTTCGGAAATTCAAATGCTTCTCCGTTGTGCAGCAGCCCAACATATGCCCGCAACAGTGTCACATTTCGGGACTGCAACCTTAGGGTTGACCTTGCTTCGCGTACGGTTTCCGCCTTCGGAATCATCATCCTTTTCCTCAATATCGGTCGGTTGACTGCATATGTAGAGTGTGACTTTTTTTAATGCATCAGTAGAACTGCCAGGAGAATCCCACCACCAACCAACAACGCACCGACGACGACGACGGCTGAAGGAAGAAGTCGTAAACTATAAAGCGTCGAGTCGCGACAAAAAAGGAGTTGCCACTCACGACGCGGTGTAAAAAAGGATACTTAGAGACGACAAATGAGAGCATAAAATCCGTCCGTTAGACGGGAATTGAAGTAAAAAATCTGGCGCGAGCGGCAGATGACAGGAAACGGCAATTTCAAGTGTTCGAAGGATTGTTATTTTTTTGGGCGAGATTTCGAAACAAAGAAAACAGCATAACAACCAAACGTTACGGCTGGGTGCAAATCTAGCATCTTTGGCCGACACTTTTCCCGGAAGATTGAATCCCGTATGGACACATTGCTGGGAGTTTGAGAGCTGTCGATTGTCAGAATGTGTAAAAATACGCAAAAATAAGGTGCGCTTCACTGCACTAATGACGTGCAAAGCCCCAAATCGGTAAGCAAAAAAACTATATGCAGATCGGTATCAAGGATAAACACGTGTCAGAATTGATACTCTCGGGTGCCAGGTAGCCAGTTTAATCCGAAGGATTCTGGTGGTGTCGGCATCAGTAGCAGGGCGGAACGTGTGACATCTCACACCCATTGTTCCGAAGCCGATTAGGCAAGATGAGCTAGATTGGAAAAGTAAACAGCAACGGTAGAGGCCTTGTTTTTTCGAGCAATTTTTAAAACAAATACTTTTCAGATCGGTTACCGGCTAGGAGGTGTTCAAGGGAAAGGAAAAGCTCGGTCGTAATCCTTTCCTCTTCTTAACTGCAGCCGACAATAGTGGAATAGTTAGCAGGAGGACTTACCAGAGGGGATCCCTTAGAATTCGGAAACCGCTGCGTACGGCTCCTTATAACTGATCCTCATTGCGACGGTAAACAGATGAATCCTTTCAAAGGCTCCTAGACTATTTTTTTCGGTCGTCCTCCGAACGACGACGTTAAGGCATTATATTCGTGCCGCCAAGCGGTAAGGTGTCTCAAATAACACCTTGCAAAGTAGGCCAAGAGAATGACGCATGTTTGGGCTAAGCTGCGATTTTGTTTTCCCTCACTGTTAATACTTTCGTTGTTGGGTTCTGGAGTAAAACGAAAGAATGGTAAAGCACACTGACGTATTCTGGAATGTGTAAATTTACCTCCGTACGGCTTTGGCCCGTTGAACGGATTTGCGGGTTTGGCATACACTGTAAGAAAAATATATGTACTATCGTTGTTAGTAAATACTCTTCTAATTGCATCTGTCATACTATACTGTTAATAGGAAAGTCTACATCATTTTTTCCTTTGAATTTTAGTATAGGCGCTATGATCTACCCTTGAACCATTGGCAAACAAATCCTATTTGGCTGGCTTAAGAAGCCCTAACTAGCGAACCATACATTTCATAACGGAAAAAGATGGTATTGGTATCATCTTTCGCTACACAAAAGAGGTGACCTTGCTTAACAGAGCGTGGGTAGAAAAGGCTATTGAAATTTTTGATAAAAAAACATATCAAGAGGTTTCGAAAAGATATAAGGAAAACCTGGAAACGTAACGTTGGATGGAAAAACAATTGTTAAAAAATTATTATGTTAAACTATGGTAACAGTTTTAAACTGTATGTTTTCAATTAGGAAACAGAATCAATTAGTTGTTGTATTGATATTTGTTTTGGGGCTGCTTTTTGTTCGTACAAATGAAAAATGAAAACACAGAACGTCCCATCAGGGTTACCAAGAATTATAGGAAAATGGCGTATAGTTACTTTCGGTTGTAATGAAGGGTGCAACCCTTTCCCAACATAAAAACACACATTGCGCAACCCTTTCCAATGAACGTTACCTAAGAAGCAAGGGTTAAACTGAAAGCCCAGCCTACTATTTGATTCGCAACGTGGCGTTCAAAATGGCGTCCATCAAAGTGTTGCGTTGGGTGCCAAACAAAAGTGAAACGTGTTCGAGTAGAAATCGAAACGTACAGCAAGGTCAGGTCACCTCCTGCGGATCTTTCGAAATCGTCACCAACTACCAAACTGGATCGACAGCAAAACGAGCCGACAGTTACGCAATAAAACAATAAAAACTCAGTGAAAGTATAGAGATGAGGTCCGTTTTCGTATCTTTTTTATGGTTCTCAGAATTGTTTGTTCTCGGTACCTTTTTACTGTATGGCAAAACAAAGAGGTGCCACTCCCGAAAGCGAGGCAATAAGTCATATTTTGCGAAATGTGTAGTGTCGTTTTTTTTGCTCGACCCTTGCCCGGTCCAACTAACGGTGCAATTGGACTAATTTTAGCTTTGCAATGCGAATTAGTTTCAGTCTCACAGGGAAAAAAAAGCTGTCATAAATTTAACAGGGAAGCCATAGGAGAATTCTCCGGGTCAGCATAATTTTTTTATGGTTGCAAATAAACAAATCGTGCAAGGACATGTTAGTTTGGATACCCTCTTAAGGTAAAAGAATGCTGCTTGGGTATGTTAGTTTAGTTGAATGAAATTTTCCTCAGTTCCTTGTAAGTTATCATTATCTTGAAATCCTTTGTAATACCTACAACTGAATTCTTCCTGTACTATACTAGCCAAAGCACAGCTTTGGCATTTTAGCTCACTTTATCATGTCAAAGCCAACGACTAACGAACTTTGCAAAACATACGCGACATAATGCCAAAGATTATGGATGATGGTCCGGCTGCGACGTTCCTCTTGACTTATGCAAATCCATTCCAGTGCGCTACTCCTGTGGTCTGCGTTCGACAGAATGTAGCAGACTAGAGAAAACAAATGATATTACACACGGACACCCTAATTCGACCACCATGCGACGCCCCTAATTGAGGTTATGTTTCGCGATGCGGCGAAGCTTGTTGGGTATCGTTTGCAAGCCAAAAGCCGGGGCGAAGATGAAGATAAATGGACTCTCTTCCATCAGTGCTTCCCGGAGCCAGAGGAAAACCTAAAACCAGTAATTGGTTGTCTATCGAAACAAAGAAAAACATTTGTTTGAAGTGTAAATATTCCCTCCGTGAGCAAGGGGTAAAGTAGAGAGAATCATTTCGTAACCCTTCTCAATCACCGATTGATCCGAGCGTGTTCTCGAGGACCTCGGGTTGCTGCGTTGGAACCGGGTGGAACTTGAAGAGGGTCTTAAATTACCGAGTAATTTGACGAGAACGGGTGAATGGGAAAGTTTTCCCCTTTCGCCGATAGAAGGCATTATGTTTTTCCACGTTTTCGAAACGTTTTGACATGTGACGAATGATCGGAAAACAAGTGTTAGCCTCTAGTGGAACCGAATGGGTTGAAACGACGTTTGAATACCATTTGCTTGACGGTTTCAAGTGGATTGTTTATTTAGTTTTGCGCTTTTGTTTCGTTCAAATATTCGACAGCACTTGGGTTGAGGATGTTTGACCACAAATGGAACCAGTATCGAATGTTGTTAGAAAGGAAATGTTTATCAGTTGCTAATTCGTGTAATTTAATCCACTTTTACAATGATATGTGATACCTTAAACTGCATTTGTTCAAAACTAAGAGGAAAACCATCAATTTAGGAAGCAGCAAACTGCCATTTATATAGTTAAAGGTTACATAAAAGATCAATCTAGATACAACGAATTAATGATGATTATTGAAACTTAAAACTTAAACATGTAATGATATAATATTAATAACGTAAATTTGCCGCAAACACCAGTTTATTAACATAGCAATTAGAAAATGTGAATATTTGCCAACGAGGCGATAACATTTCTTTTTCTTTACATTTGGTATGCAAGGAAAAATACCATACTACAGAATGTATAAAAAGGATTGTCTTTAGGATACTTTTTTTTTTATTCTAACCCTTATATAACAAAACGTTTGAGTTTATGGTAGTCTAACTAAGACCTCAATATAGTTTAATTTGCGTAATTACGCTGCATTATGAGCTGCAAAATTCAACACGAAAAAAGGACTTCCATCTTAAATAGACGATTGCAACTCATCGTCTGACACCTAGTAACCCCGATGGCAACCGATTCCAAAAAGAATTCAATCCCATTAAGATTGAAAACGGCTGATAGGATCGGTTTCACTTTTGAAGTACCTCTTTCGCCGTTTGTTGCTTCTTGGACTCATCGAGGCAGTTTGGAAAGGATAATTAATTATCTGTAGCACAAGAGGAGGCTCTCCTCTGCGTAGTGACTTTCCAGATTGAAAACATTTGTCTCGATTCAAACCGGTGATCAATCCGTCCGTAGCTAATTTTTATTACGTTTTTTTTCTTGACGTCATAGTTTTTTTCTCGCACATCCCAAAAATACAAAGCGTAAAGCAAATAGCCTGGCTCTGGCTGGAGTGATAAAAAAGGTTGAACCGTTCGATACTTTTTTTCTCTAGACTATCCCAAAAAGCAGCAGTTGGCAGTTGAATATTTTCACACTTTTTGTCGTGGGTGTTCGGCGCTGGTTGATGGAAGAAAAAGGATAATTTATTACTTAACCAAACGATTGAAACGTCCCTTAACAAAAAAAAAATTAGATCATCCTTCTAGTCCTTTGGTGGTGACAAAAATGTACCGAGCGGGTTGCGTTCGGAGCATTAATCACATCCTCAGATGCTTCATTAGCGGTACGGGAACCACGCTGAAGGGTGAAATCGTCGGTAATGCAACTGAACTACTTTTTACGAGCTCTACGAAATTGGAGACAAGCACAGCCGGAACGGGTTTGCTGAACTGCAGCAGACAAACGAGCATCGTATTGCACGATCGACGCTCGGTCAGCATGCCACAGGCCACAGCCCAGCCTAGAAAAACCAACAATCAGTGATCTTTGGTTTGGGTTCTCGGAAGAGTCCCACTCGCACTCGCAAGCCTTTTCCTTTCACCGCCAGGCAGGACAGCGCGTCTGGTGATCATAAAGTGGAAGAGTAAAGAATAGGAGATCACAAATCATGCTGATTTATGGTTTTCCGATCCGTCTCGGATCCTGGCTGCTTCAAGGGGGTGGAATTCACTCCGTTTTTTCGCATCTTGCAATAATCGGTCATAATGTGTGTGCCATTGTTCGTCCGTTATCTTCTTGTTAGGGTTTTCGGTTTTTTCGGGATCATATTTTCATTTGGCCAGCATTGTGCAACAGAAGGATGCACCATGCTGCGATGGTGCCAACTGAGAACAGTTTGAAGGAAGCGTTTTTTTACTGTACCCAACTTCAAACTGGAAGTGTGGCGAGGTTTAGTGTTTGAAAAGTTATATTCAAACTCTTTACGAATGCTATCTGGTAGTGAGTTTAGCGGAATCTTACCCCGCTGTTGACCTTATATATAAATCAGCAAAAATCACATCCTTCCTATTATGTTCAGCTGTCCAACGGACAGCAATTTCCCGCTTCAAGCAAGTTTATGTAATCCCTTCCTTTTTTTCTGCGTACTCGCACTCCGTTCATACAAAACAAGCGCAACAGTCCGAAGGATTAAACTGCGCAGCAACGCATAAAAATCGATGATGGCCATTGTCCACCATGTACGACACAACGGAGATCTTTTCAATTCTGCTAGCCCCGTTCGAACCCGGTCGCCATCTGCCCAGCCGAAGCCGAGTATAGTGGTGAGGGTCGATCCGAAGGGATAATGCATCCTTTTCCTATTGTCGCAGGCCTGCCGATGGACAATGGCAAGATAGCCATTAGGCATTTCGGGATAGGGTTCGCATAGCACTAAGTTTCCCGCTGGGAGCGGTTGAATGGACATCGGGTCCCATCGTGCAAGGACGGACGAGTTTTCCATTATTTTGGCCAACAATACGCAAGAGTTGCACATTTCGAAGTCATTTATTAGATTGTACGGTGCACGTGTTGACCACAGTCGCTGTTTGGATGAAATTTTGGTCTGGAAATTACACAACGATGACGACACTTTAAAATACTGCACATATCAAAAAAGCAACATTTTTAATTTTTTTTTAAATTTTTTTGAGCAATGCTTGAAAAAATGATGAAAACTTACTTGTTTGGTTGAGTCGTTGGGTTTTCTAGATTTTATCAAATTATTCACACCTGACAACTGTAAGTAAATAATCGAATACTCTCTGTAAAAAGATGATTGTGTTTTTTTTTTTTTTGATTTGGACCATTGTTTTGATCTGTTGTTGTAACTGTGGTTGTTAGTAATATAAACTAAGGTTCATACTAAAAAAAAAGCTATTCAACGAATTTACTGTAGAACAATCTCAGCAATCCGGAGAAAATATAGGGGAACTGTTCCATTGCTCATCTCAGCCCATATATTCATCTTATACAACATGGAAACACAATTTAAAACAAGGAAAAAAACCTTAATTAATCCACCTAGTGGTGCAGAAACCTTTGTTATACTAACTATTACTTTATACATATTTGGCCAGTCACTTACAAATCGTATACCATCATAAGTCCAGTTTCAATAATGAATGAAATGAATTTGAAAGATAGTTTTCAGAGAGTTAACCAAAAACGATCATTGAATTAAAGCTTGACGTGGTTTTTGCAAATAATATGAATGTTATCACTGGAGTACATGAGTCTTATTTTTTCGATCACAAACCAATTTTTAAATGCTGGCTAGAAGTAATTGAATTATTTTTTTTTTTTTGAGATAATCGAACGTGGGGAAAAAGTAATAGATAACAATGATGCTGATTTCACACTAGAACAGCAAACATGTATGTTAGTTTAATGCGGTTCTACTTATTCGCTTTATTTTCAGAAATCGCAGGACCTAGATTTATGAATCAGCATCAAGTTTTTTTACGAATTGAAGCAAACTGCTACAAACCTGCTTTCGAAATATAGTTTAGAATTATACAGGAAAAACCTAAATTAATCCACCTAGCGGTGAGACCCAGCCTTTCTCCTTCGAACTTATAACTTGTTAAAATAGATTTATTCCAACACTTAAAAAATACACCTTGATTATTTCTGCTGGATTTGTTATTCATTCGAAACAACAAATTTTTGGTAGCCAACAGCACAACTATGCCGAACTTTTGAAATTTAACATATCATCGGCTTCGTGCAACAATGGCACAACTCAAAATTTTGCATTTTTAAGTTTTTGATAGCAAACGATGCCAAATACTGTTAACCCGTAAAGACCCGGGACGGAACTTTTTTTTAGAAAATGGTCGTTCTCAGCGATGCTGCGGCCGATTTGAGTAAACTCGGAATATTATTCAAGGGGAATAGTTGCTCTAAGTTTTAGTAAGGGTGCCACCCCTCTGAACCCCTCCCAGTTTATGTGAGACCCAAATATGTCTGTGCCTTTTTTTATTTTTTCCTACTGATTGAACAAACGCATGGATTTATCATACGTATCAAATGTCCTTTGCATCAAATCATGTCGAGTAGATGAAATACGATTAACAAAAGTGAATTTTGAAGTTACCAAATTATTTCAGTGCAAAATCACATAACTACGTATTTTCATAGAAAGTCAAAAAAGATGTTCTACTGAGGGAGATTGTAGTTGTGTCCTTCAAGTTTTCTACTCTACATTTTTAGAATTAGGTCTTCTAAGTCCAAATATGTTAAAAGATTCATTCTAGCATATACAGGTTTTGAGAAAAACAAGTTTGAATTCACTAAAGTACGAATTTTCATGGAAATTCGATTTTCTCAATTTCTCACAGTAGGTTTCTATTTTGTTTTTCCATTTTTCAACTTTGCATTTTTAGGAAAAGGTCTCCTGAATTCAAATATGGCGAAAGATTTATTCTAGCATGAACAGCTTTTGAGAAAAACAAGTTTGAATTCACTAAAGTACGAATTTTCATGGAAATTCGATTTTCTCAGTCTCTCACAGTAGGTTTCTATTTTGTTTTTCCATTTTTCAACTTTGGATTTCTAGAAAAAGGTCTCCTGAATTCAAATATGGCGAAAGATTTATTCTAGCATGAACAGATTTTGAGAAAAACAAGTTTGAATTCACTAAAGTACGAATTTTCATGGAAAATAGATTTTGTCAGTCTCTCACAGTAGGTTTCTATTTTGTTTTTCCATTTTTCAACTTTGCATTTCTAGAAAAAGGTCTCCCAAATTCAAATATGGCGAAAGATTTATTCTAGCATGAACAGATTTTGAGAAAAACAAGTTTGAATTCACTAAAGTACGAATTTTCATGGAAATTCGATTTTCTCAGTCTCTCACAGTAGGTTTCTATTTTGTTTTTCCATTTTTCAACTTTACATTTTTAGAAAAAGGTCTCCTGAATTCGAATATGGCGAAAGATTTATTCTAGCATGAACAGATTTTGAGAAAAACAAGTTTGAATTCACTAAAGTACGAATTTTCATGGAAATTCGATTTTCTCAGTCTCTCACAGTAGGTTTCTATTTTGTTTTTCCATTTTTTAACTTTGCATTTTTAGAAAAAGGTCTCCTGAATTCAAATATGGTGAAAGATTTATTCTAGCATGAACAGATTTTGAGAAAAACAAGTTTGAATTCACTAAAGTACGAATTTTCATGGAAATTCGATTTTCTCAGTCTCTCACAGTAGGTTTCTATTTTGTTTTTCCATTTTTCAACTTTACATTTTTAGAAAAAGGTCTCCTGAATTCAAATATGGTGAAAGATTTATTCTAGCATGAACAGATTTTGAGAAAAACAAGTTTGAATTCACTAAAGTACGAATTTTCATGGAAATTTGATTTTCTCAGTCTTTCACAGTAGATTTTTGTTTTATTTTTCCAATTTTTACCTTTGAATTTTTATAAAAGGTCTCCTGAATCCAAATATGGCGAAAGATTTATTCTAGCATGAACTGATTTTGAGAAAAACGAGTTTGCCAGAATAAATCTTTCGCCATATTTGAATTCAGGAGACCTTTTTCTAGAAATCCAAATTTGAAAAATGGAAAAACAAAATAGAAACCTACTGTGAGAGACTGAGAAAATCGAATTTCCATGAAAATTCGTACTTTAGTGAATTCAAACTTGTTTTTCTCAAAATCTGTTCATGCTAGAATAAATCTTTCGCCATATTTGAATTCAGGAGACCTTTTCCTAAAAATGCAAAGTTGAAAAATGGAAAAACAAAATAGAAACCTACTGTGAGAAATTGAGAAAATCGAATTTCCATGAAAATTCGTACTTTAGTGAATTCAAACTTGTTTTTCTCAAAACCTGTATATGCTAGAATGAATCTTTTAACATATTTGGACTTAGAAGACCTAATTCTAAAAATGTAGAGTAGAAAACTTGAAGGACACAACTACAATCTCCCTCAGTAGAACATCTTTTTTGACTTTCTATGAAAATACGTAGTTATGTGATTTTGCACTGAAATAATTTGGTAACTTCAAAATTTACTTTTGTTAATCGTATTTCATCTACTCGACATGATTTGATGCAAAGGACATTTGATACGTATGATAAATCCATGCGTTTGTTCAATCAGTAGGAAAAAATAAAAAAAGGCACAGACATATTTGGGTCTCACATAAACTGGGAGGGGTTCAGAGGGGTGGCACCCTTACTAAAACTTAGAGCAACTATTCCCCTTGAATAATATTCCGAGTTTACTCAAATCGGCCGCAGCATCGCTGAGAACGACCATTTTCTAAAAAAAAGTTCCGTCCCGGGTCTTTACGGGTTAAGTTTCATCACACGAAATCCCATTTCGAAAATCACAAAAATTCCAGAGTTATGAGTAGAAGTGCCTTTGCTGCACAAATCGAAATTTCTCCATAAAGTTAGTAAAACAAAGGTTTTAACTTGGACAACGTGAGCACGTTATATGTGCATAATAGACCCAAAGGTGTTTAATAAGGATTGGTAATCTTAAACTTAAAAGTTTTCTTGAAAACCGAAAAATAAATTTTTGACGCAAATTTTCAAACGCGTTTTTCTCGAAACTATGTTTTTTGAGTTGTGCCAGTGTTGCACGAAACCGACGATATGAATATAAATTAATACATATACATGCAAATAACATTAAATTCTTTCAACTATATGATGCGATTTTGTTTTTGATTGTGGTATAATCGATTTGTACTCATATACTGCCTATAAATATTCAGATTCTTTAAGCCAACGTTAGTCAGTAGATTTCAAATATTGTATAATTAAATGTTGTTCCTTATACATTTATTTGAATGATCTTATCAGTGAAATTGAAATTCTTTAAATATTACTGATCGTTTCTGAGAGGCATCCAATGAGTGGCCAAATACCAATCAATATGGGATCTTGAAACCTGGATTATACCCAGTGGCCAGAATCCGACCTAAAACCCAATTTTCAATCCAGATGACCACTTCTGGTTGCCTGATAATCATAAAATCATAAAAACCATCATAAAATTGCCGAACTGCCTAATCTGGGTTTTTGTATGGCGAAGATGGCGACAGTTTCCGATGAACAGCCTAAAGTGACAAGTATCATCCAATACGATTTGGGGAAGCGGTATGATACCATGAGGCCAGAAATCATCTTCAGACGCCATTTTAAATTTCTACTCAGTAGCTTCCGGTTTCTACCAGTCTAAAAGGGACAAACATTACCCAATGTGAGTTTTCCAGTACCCGGGATGATGCTCAGAGACCAGGAATCAACTTATACTTCATTTTGAAATCCGAATTTGCGACACCTGTTTTCTTTAAACAAGTCGTAAAGAAGAGATTTTCAATATTTTTACAATTTAACACATAATGGATAAAATAAAAGTCCGATTACACTGGTCAACACAAATGTTGCCCCGAAGGTCAAACTAAGAAAAAATGAGAAATTATAGCTTTTCCTGCGAATTTTTTACATTCTAGGGCAACTATTATGAGCTTTAGAGCAGCATTTCATCGATTTTGTCAACTTGTCATAAAGCAACTAAACCTTTAATTTAAAATTAAGATTGTTGAAATCAGAGATGCCATCTTTGGCAAAATGAGTGTATTTGATAAAGTTTTCTGTACACGTTTCTTTTCATAACCTTCAAACTACATGTTCAATCATCATAAAATTCGTTATTTAGGGGTTTTAAAGACAGCCCGTTCATTTGATATCTATTTTGTTCAAATCGGTTGTGTAGTTTCTGAGATAATGGAGTTTCATAACTTTTACATTTTGATACATAACAGACAAAGTTACAGTCCGATTATAATAAAATTCAATAGGGTTTTATCAAGCAACTAGACCTTTCTATTGCAACTTATTTTGTGAAAATCGGTCCATCCATCTATGAGAAAAGTGGGTGAGTTCGAACAGTCTTAGAAACATGTTTCTTGTCATAGCCTGATTTCACATTATTATACATAACGGACAAAGTTAAAGTCCAATAACAATGAAATTCAATAGGGTCTTATGGGGCAACAAGACCTTTCATATGACACTAATTTCGTGAAAATCGGTCCAGCCATTTCTGAGAAAAGTGAGTGAGTTTAGACAATGTTTGAAACACGTTTCTTAACATAACTTTTGAACTACATGTCCAATCATTAAAAAATTATTTCACAAATGGTTCAAAAAAAAAAGCCCGTTCTTTTGATACCAATTTTGTTCAAATCGGTTTTGTAGTTTCTGAGATAATGAAGTTTTGTGATTTTCACATTTTGATACCTAACCTAGAAACTGGAAATCCGATTACAATAAAATTGAATAGGGCAATTAGTTTCATGAAAATCGGTCCAACCATCTCTGAGAAAATCGAGTGAGATTGGGAGACCGTTACATACAAACACACACACACACACACATACAGAAAATGCTCAGCTCGTCGAACTAAGTCGATTGATATACGAGATTCGACGCTTTGGAGCACTTTTATACCTTTGGTTTTTTCAGTGATTGCTATACCTTTCTAGGAGAAAGGCAAAAAATATAGCTATTGATGAAAGTTGTCAATTTAATTCTATCTCAAATGCATCATCTGAAAATGAAGGTTCTCCACGATCTTTGATAGTTTTAGATTTTCAGAGTGTAGGCGAGAACATTATTCTTTTCGAAGGCCTAGGCTGTATGAAAAAATCCGAAATAAAGACTTTTTAAATCTTGCTGCGATAACGAGAAGTGGAATAACATGGATACTCTGTTTGCACTTAGTCTTAAATTAAAAAGCAATATTTATATCTTACATGAGCATATTGTATAATTCATAGAGATAAGTGACTTTTCACCTGCACACACTAGTAAACGTGTATAGCCATGTAGAGTTGCTTCAACACTTTTTCCTAATTTTGCCGATTACGTTCACCAGCTACTTTAGATTCCTGGTCACAAATTTAATACATAAAATAAGTATTCAACTGAACAATTTTCCAGCTGTTCAAAACGTAGCATTGCAAACAAAACAGCGATTTATTTGTGTTTTTCTCAACGGGTGACACTAACACATTCGTACGTAAATAGGTCTATACATTTTTGGTAAAGTTTTTTAAAATATCTGCATCGCTTATTGTGTTACATGTGCAAACTGTGGGATCAGATTTTGCTACAATGCTTGGCTCCGAAAGCTGTAAATGTTTCTTACTCTTCGCAAATCTAGGTTCAACGTACAATTTAGTATATATTTCATGAGAAGTGAGGACGGTGAGCATTGCAGTTTCTTCTAAAATCTGGTTCAAATTTCCAAGAAAAAGCTTAAGGGTAATTTATTTACACCAGTTAAGACACACTACGAAGAGTGTAAAGATTATGAAAAATTGTCCATGATTGTTGATTTGCTTTGAGAAATAAATAGCGATACGAAAAAAGAGGGATAGAGAAGAGGAAAGAGCAGTGAGAGAGAAAAATTATCCAGAAAGTAAAATATCCCATGTCTTAAATATAGTTTGGTCAAAACTCTACAATTCAAGCAACCAATAAAAGATTGCACTCAGTATGATTTTCAAAGATCTCTGGAGCCTTCATTTGAGCATGCGAACATTAAAACCGGAATGACCCTTCTGTAAAGAGAGTTTTTTTTTGTTATTTTTCTTTTTTGGTATACACATATAAACAACATATTAACACATACATACGTACAGGCACACATACACAAACATACATAAATTGTTCAATTCGTCGATCTGAGTAAATTGGTATACAACACATGGCTCTCCGTGCCATTAATTTTGCCTTTAAAGTTAAATTTCTTATATAAAAAATACTCTTTGATCAATATTTTAAAATATAAGCCACTAATCAAAAATCCACTCGGTAGCATTCTGGGGGAGCACAGTAGCTTTCGTTTGCGTATAAGATCATTAAAATCGGATACTGCGTTCTGTAAGAAAGGTGCGTTAGTATTTTGCGGCACATACATACAGACAACATACATACACACACACACATACACACGAACAGACATTGCTCAGTTCGTCGAGCTGAGTCGAATGGTATATACGATTCGGCCCTCCGGATCATCGATCTATTTTGCGTTTTTCGACCGATTTTATAACCTTTGTTTAGTATAACAAAGGTAAAAACGCATATTTTCTAACTAAACCAATCTTCTAATCCATGGATTCTTCTTGGTTAACTATAGATTTCTCATAAAGTAGAATCCTCAAAAACTCACTTTAAACTCTAAATTTGCTATTATAGTCGGGCATCTGCACTCGAAAACTCATTTATTTCAATCACATACCTCAACAAACATAATCCGCGCATTGCTCTATACGGCTACAACCAACCAACCAAAGTTTTATTTCATCGTTATCGAACCACTTTCTATTTCAATCGCCAAACAAGATCACTCACTACACTAAGAATACTTTAAAACAAGCTCTAATTAGCAGAAATATATGAGATGAATTTTTACAAATTCTAAATTTAAACTGTATGTATTTTCATTTGTTTTTACTGCGTTGAAGATAATCAAATGTTGCCTAATCAGTTTCTGTTGATACGAAAAAATCATACTGAAAATGTTGAATTATACCGACATAATTGACATAAATCACATAAAGCACTGCAGTGATTACCTAGGTTACCAATTTTGCACGTAAACAACTGCAGCGGATACCTAAGTAACCTACTATGACGGTTTGCGGCTACGTTCATTCTTGAAAGTGAGATTAATAATTGAGCAGTAATATAAGATTAGAGATGAATATGGAAGCGTTGTGAAGAATGGTTTGTTTTACAAAATTCAGGATAAATCTAGTTAGGTTTACTAAATGTTCAATGCTGGGCGTTGTCATAAGAGCATGTAAGCGTATTTTGTTTATTAGTTCAATGATTTCGTGAAAATTTGGTGTTTAGTCCGTACATTCTTCGTGAATATCGGCTTAATGAGATGAATAATGGAGCGAATGCCCTACACTAGAAAAGATTTTTACAGAAACTATCACCAACATGAAGCTTTAAAATCATCCTCCTGGCCAACCAAAGCGTTGTAATCTTGGATGATTATCTTGATATAGTGTGTTGGGCAGCGATCAGCCACCACCCGCCTCTACATCTCGTCCTTCACGATAAAAACTGTACTCAGCTCATGTGTATTGCCGCAGCTCTGGTGGAAAGTATGACCATGCCGGAATGTATGTACCATAGAATCTTTCCAACACACCTCCTGCAGCGCTACGATAAAACTTGCAGCCTTTTCAGTTCATCAGCAAGTACTCGAGTGCTTCCAATGAAATTCGGCAGTTCCATGTTTTCAACCATTGGTCCGTTTTCGTCGCATGATGCCGATTATTCCGGTTCGAATTATTTTGTTCTTCGTTCGTTGCTGAATTGTTTTTCCTGGTGCCGACTCGCAAGGCTCACAACCAAGCCCACTGTCTCGCAATAAGACTAATGTGGTACCACTGTTTTGAGTCCCGAATACCACCAGGACTTTCAGCTGTGGTGTTCAGAATCCTGGGTGTATTAACAAGACGGTAGTTCAGCCGCTCCTAACATAGAGGTCAGAGGTTGAGTAATAAACCATACGGGTATATGTATATGATTAGGGTTTGCAATATTCCCGGGAATTAGTTCCCCGGGAAACGGGAATGAAAAATCTCATTTCCCGGGAACCGGGAATGAAAAAAAAAATTTAGCAAAAATGAGATTTCAAATAAAGTTTATTAATAAAAGGTATCAAAAAATCGTTTATAATTTCGTTATCAATTCGCATGAAACCCGAATTGAAAAACAAAACTTATTCAAGCTCACATCAGAAATACTCGATCGATTTATGTTGCAAATATTTGCAGAAGAGTAGGTTCCAGGGTTTTTATGTCGTCAAACGCTCGCTTCAAATCCACTGACAATTTTCTGTTAAACCCAAATAATGTAATTTCCTTCTGTAAAATTTTGCTTAAGTCCGCTGAATCACCCTGGTGTTTAATTTCTATGATACTTCTAAATCACCGATTCCATCTTTTGCTACATTTCATTAGAAACTGGAGTTTCCAATACTTTCAGTTTGTTGAAAAGTAAGCTGAGTGTTAAGCAGACATTAAACAAGGCAAATATTTGCTATTTTTTGTACTGCATTTTTTGAGCAAAATATTTCTCCGGGCTAGTATGTATATGCTATAGTATTGCACTATAATCAATATTTGCTCAAAACTCTGTTTGCTTAAACAATAGCAAAGCCTACTCGCTCATATTTTATCGAATGTATTTGCTATACACTCACACGATGCGATTTATTTTCATAAAATAAGCTGTATAACAGTATAGTTTTAATTGGCATATCAACATTTCAACCATTTTGCATTTATTTGCCTAATTTTTCGTTGACTGAATAAGACAATGTTGTTGACAAATAATTGAAGCAAATAATTTTAAATTACACGGCCAGCGAATACTAACCGTCATTTCAAGCACATATTTGCTCCCTATAATGCCCACTTTAAAGGTGCTATACACTATGACGATTAAAGTTTCGTTTTTTACAGTATATTCAATTGTATTGCACAATTGTATGGGAAACTATATATAATTTTTCGATGAACTCGGGTATCATGGGAATCAATATTTCTGTTCCTAGAAATCGTTCCCGGGATTGCAAACCCCTCTATATGATGCTCCCAAAATGTTCCCAAAATTTTCCAGGTGACAAGAACTCTTGAAATTCTCTCATAATGTCGACCATCACTGTTTCGGCGACTTGTTTTTTTATAATCACTCGAACACTCACGGAAACAGAAAAAACGTGCGGTACAGGCAAAATAATGGCGCAAGAATTTTGCACTCAAGTCATGGCGTCATTTGAAAAAGAGTTGTAATGGCACATTCAAACGTGAGTTATTCTAGATTTATTCTAAAAAAGGAAAAAAAAAGTATACAAGTTACGATCCCGGATAGTTCGGTACGTTTATTATTTCAAAAGCTACATGTTGGTGAGCTGAAGGCACAAACTGAACTGATTTATGTGTTTCAAACTTACATAATCCGAAATGTGGTATTCATTTTCTTGACGTTTTCAAACAACGTTTGAAAATGAATTAAAATCAATTCAGTCGCAGTTTTGGTGCGCTAGGGCAACTATTTTGAGATTTAGGGCAGCCTTTTTTTCTCGATTTTGTCGACCAGTGTAATCAAACGACAGAAGCACATGTACTCTTTTTTGTGTGTCGTAGTGATTCTCACTGGGTTCAATGTGGGTGTCGTAGTGATCCTCACAGAGCTAATCCGATGGGTCGCAGGTTGTTGATAGCGAAATGGTCTCCAGATACGGAGGCTAGGTGCGAGTATAATGAATAAGTACTCTCGAACAAGCAGCAGGAGTTAGTTAGGGCTGGGAGATGCGTAGTGGGCTCTACACAATCTCCCCTAACGACTCCTAAAAGGCGAGTCGACGCCGCCATAAGCGTCTTAGCCCAGAAACCCGGGGCGCCCGTCCTCCAGGAGGAGCGGCCCAAACAGTGTCTGTACTCAGAAAAGGGGCTGAAGTAAGATATGCGTTGTCTCGTCAGCTACACTTAAGACGGCAGCCTAATCACGAGACTAGCCATCGCCCCATAGTAAGGTGACCTGGCAAAAAGCATTTTACTACGAACATTCAGAAAAAAAAACGGATCGGAACAATCGGAAACGACCTAGGCAATGAATAGAGGACACCGAGTGGAAGCTCGGAACATGGTACTGTAGATCGCTGAACATCCCGGATCCTACTGAATCAGCTGTAACTTCGTCATTTCGGCATCGTAGCGCTGCAAGAACTTTGCCGGTAAGAAGAAAAGGTACGGAGGATTTGTGGTCGCGGGGCCCAGTACTACCGGCACAACAAATGAGCGGGGTACTGGCTTTATTGTGTTGGTGATCAAGTGGCAGGCGATCAGCGTCAGGGTGTGTGTATTGAGAATAAAAGGCCGGTTCTTCATTCACTCCATGAAGGAAGACCCGATGTTGAAAACGCACAGCTGGAGGACTTCTAGGACAGATGCTCGTAGCGGGACATTAAGATCGTCATCGTAGATGTGAACTCTCAAATCGGAAGGGAAGACCTGTATAAACCGGTGATCGGACACGAAAGTCTGCACACCGAGATGAACAACAACGGCCATATATGCGTAAACTTTGCAGCTTTCCGAGGATTGGCAGTCCAAAGTACATTCTCCCCCCGCAAGGACATCCACAAAGCCACTTGGAAATCACCTGACCAACGAACAACAAACCAAAGTGCTCATCGAAGGCCAGTTTTTCTCGGACATCACCAACATACGCACCTACCGAGTTGCGGAGATTGAATTGGACCACTACTTAGTGATGGTTAGTATGCGCTCGAAACTGTCGGCTGTCTATCAATCACGACATCAAGCAGGTACATAGCCCGCAAGCTACCGAGGTCTACGAGCAACAGCTTGGAACGGCACTACCCACGGTAGAGGAGTTCTGCGCAGCTTATCTTGAGGATGGCTGGATCATGATCGCACGACCATCGGAGAATCAGAGCGACGACGTCACTAGGAATACAGAGTGGCAGAAAAGACTGGTATGATGGGGAATGCGAGGCAGCGGTGGCAGAGAAAGCCGGACCTGGTGCCTGGGTGAGCTCTACAGACATAGTGAAGAATTGCTAAAGCACTACACTAGGTCATTCCCAAGATCTGGGAAGAGAAAAAACTGGCGGAATGGAGGGAGTCGTCTGCCCAATCTATAAGAAGGACGACAAGCTGTGTTCTGTGGTATAAATTTCACGGTGTTCCGGGTAGTGAGTCAAAAGTTTTTCCAGATGAAAACCGAGAGGAGATAAAAATTTCTGCCCATCGACGTTAATAAATCCAACGTGGTCCACAATAAAAATCGCAAAAACGTTGAAAGTCGCCAAAACAACCGTGTATGATGTGCTCAAACGTTTCAGAGAGCGAAAGAGCGTGGATCGAGTACCTCAAGTAAGCGTCGTAGTGGAACATATAACCGCAAGCTGAACCAGATTATGGTGAGAACCGTCAACCCTGAACTATCAAGTAATGGAATCGCACGAAAATACGCTGCTGTTCGCAGCACCGTTCGAAGGATTCGTTTACGAGCAGGATATCTTTCTTATCGAGCCAGCAAGCAACCAAACAGAACGTTGAAGCAAAGTTTCGTCACCAAAACTCGAGCTTGGAAATTGTACCAGCAGGTTCTGACGAAGTACCAATCAAGGATGCCTGCTCATCGACGATGAAACAGCTTTCTGGCCAGAAATTCTACATGGCGATGGCACGAGGAGTTGTTTCTGAGAAGTTTAAGTTCGCTTCTATGGACAAATTTGCAAAAAAAAACTGATAATTTAGCAAGGGATGCGCAGCTGCGGAGTCAAAACCAAAGTGTTCGTGACGATTAACACGATGGACTCGAAGCTGTACAAAAAAGAATGCTCACTAAGGTCCCGTATAGTTTTGGCCAGATTTCTACAGCCGGGAAGTCATCCAGTGGTACAGCGCTAATAACGTAGATTTCATCGATGAAAACATTAATCCTCCCAACTGCCCGTAGTTCCGGCCCATCGAGAGATTATTGCCTAAAATGAAGCGGAAGCTTAAGAAAGTGGTAAAACGGCTCGGGACGCGACTCAGATGACCAACATGTGGAACAAATGTGTCAAGGAAGTTGACTCCGGAGGAGTGCAGCGTTTGATTGGAGGGATAAAGAGGAAAGTGCGAAATTTCTTGGTAATTCATAGCCGAGAACGGCACCACTGAGTGCAGGGTTTTGAAAAATGACAACTGTCACATTTATTTATATTTTCGAAAATATTTTTTCTTTTGAGTCATTTTACCTTTTGAAGATGTTATTTTTACCTTAGATTTATCGTAAATACCAAGAGAACATTGTCAAAATGTTCGACAATGTTTTAACATGGTATTTTTGCAGTTAGTGGCTGTTTGACTAATCAGATGCAAAATGAATGCTCGAAGTTGATTGGTTTTCAAACACAAAAACTAAGATTAGTTATTTAGTTAAAATTTCAGAAGATCGATTTTTTTTAATAGCGTCAAAACTGGGTTTCATATGAATAATATTCAAATATAAAATGTGTTAGGGGCCATCCACATACCACGTGGACAGCTTTGGGGGGGGGGGTCGGCTAATGTCCACGGTCCATACAATTTTTTTAGAATTTATATGGGCAGTTGTCCACGGAGGGGGAGGGGGGGGGGTCAACATCGTTAAAAATCTGTCCACGTGGTATGTGGATGGCCCCTTATGCAATTGTGATTTTATTCCACAGTTTTTGACGAGGTTCTGGACTGTAAAGATCTTAGAGTCATTTAGTTTAACAAGTTTACTTGAAGTGAATGCTCCAGTATGCGAAAGAGTTTTCTCTCACAGCTTCCAATAAACACGCATTCCTTCGCTTTGGCGTCAAGAGTGTAACATTTTTAAACTGGTTACCTCTGTCTCTGACAGTTGACAGGTGAAATGTGTCTATTTCCCTACCGCTAGTCGTGCATTAGAGTTAGCTTTGGACTGGTCCTGAGACTGCTAACTTGAGCGCGTGTGCAATAATGGCGTTCTCCGCTGACATTCGTCACATTCGGTTGTATTGGCCAACCAGCAACCAGAGATTTTGAAGGTGACGCGCTGCTGCTGCTGCTACTCGTTTAGCGACTGTTTATCTATCGTTAATGGGGTTTAACCGTTTGCGCTGATTGTCGCTGTCACACGCCCAATGGGTTGCTGTCGGTTTGCCGTCGGCGTGGGTAGTGAAGGCAAGTGACAAATGGGGAATTTGGAGCACGCTGTAGCATGTGACAGAAACATTTGAAACTCTTTCTGCCAGGGGCGAACGTGACAAACGTACTAGCTTAAAACAGTGGGTGACAACATTGATGACATTAGAGGTGACCTTTCGCAGTTAGGAAAATTAACAACCTTTTACTATGTTTTCCGGGTGAAATAAAACATCACTTGACGAAAGATTCTTAACTATGTAATACTCCATATTTCAACTTGCTCGTACAGTTGGTGTAAAAAACACCAAAGTAAACTCCTTTCATTTATCTTACACCCGCCAAGACGACAAGATTAGGCATACTTTTCTCGAGTGACACATTGGTGAGGCATTTTTTACTTCTTCTCTGCGGAGGTCATCGAACAGGAAAAAAAATGAAACAAATCTGACCATATGCCGCCTTTGGTCAAAGACACTCGACGATAAAAACAAAAAAAAACTCTCCAAATTTATCCTACGATGTCTCTATCGATAAGCCTCGGGCAACTGGGGCACCGCATACGCCCAGGCATTAGCGAAAGTGACAACACTTTAGATCTCGCCACCTCGCTTTCGGATCACCAAAGGGACGATAAACCGTTTTCCTGCCTGCGTGGCTGCTGTCGGGGAAAATTGAGCACTAAGAAAAACTAAAAAAGCCAGGATTGATTAATGGGTCGGATGGAACGGAAACTGCCCTCGGTTGGAAATAAAAAATCGGTAGAGTAGTTTTTTTATCAGCAACGGCAGCCAATCAAAAGAATGTTGTCGGGAAATGTGTGAAAACTGGACACGTTTAAGCTGGGAAAAGGCTGGCGCTGGGAATGATAATGATGATGATGACGAGGACGCGTGTGACAGATAACGTAGACAAATGAGGTTAATCAGAAACGGCTGTAAATTGACAAGCGCGATTATACTGAGGGAGTGCGACATCGGTTATAATTGCCAATTTGATCTCTGCTGAACATACAAATCCCAATCAAAGCTCAGTCCAAATCTGAACCTTATTCTATTGCTTCTTGTATTTCTTTCATTTTGTGTTTTTCGGTTGTTCGGATATTCCGTTTCTTTGTTTTTCTATCTTCATATTTTTTCATCTTTCTGTCTCTCTATTTTTCAGCCTTTCTTCGTTTCTGATATATTTGTATCTCAAAATATACTTCTCTAGTTGTTTAATTTTTTTTCTGTTTACCTGTCATGTCATTTACTTAATGAAGTTTCAATTAACACTTTAACTGCTAAGCACTTTTCTCCCAAAAAACCCTTTCCACTTGATTGCGCAGAAGCCCAACAAAAGTCCCACATATGTTCCAGATTTTACTGTCTATTCGAACATAATGAAATCACAATACAAATGCACTCAATTCGATCCCTTTTTCTCCCTTCTCTACTCGAGCAGGAAAGAGGTAATGCGGCCTTTTTTCGCCATCGCCTTCTCTGCCGGGCAAAACTCGACCGGTAAACCGAGGGAAAGAGTTTAATGGCTGCTAATAAAATGTGTCGTAATTGTGAACCGAGAACACCGCACACCGCACGTACCGCAGGCAGGCCTCGGCTAAAATATGGGACCGCGTGCGTGAGAAAAAGGGGTGAAAATGCGCAAGCGCTAATTTGTGACAGCGTGTAAGCGGAAGATGTACAAAGAGTAAAGAGAAAAAAAGGGGTAAGAGTAGTTAATGGCCCTATCAAAAGAAGGGTTGAAAATTTTAACCATATGTGAACTGGAGATTGTTCCTGGGGGACAGAGATAGGAAATCAGACCGGAAGTTGAACATAATTGTGGCTATTCAGGAGTTGTATTGTAAAAGGTAATCGTTGCGTAGAGGTGGTAATCAAGTTTGTTGCAATAATTGAGTTGTTGACTTTTGGTATAAATTCGGTAACTGAGGGTAATTTTTTTTTTTCAATAAAATTCGAAAACCAAAAAGACATATCAATTTTCGTTTAAAGCTCATTGTTTTCCGTTGCCACCGGCAATTGAAATCCCTTTTTGTATAAATTAGCAAACTCAACGCCGTCTTGGACTTGTCGGATTTTCTCGTCGACGATAATGCTGCTCCTCTAGTCAACTTCAGTTGAAGATTTAAATTAAAAAAACCATGAAAGGACAAATTTCGCTGCAGGCCAAATGAAGATGAGCGAAAATTTCCCCCTTGAAAACCTAAGCCACTCAGCCGCGGAATGATGAAAACAATGTAAATTAAAAGCTGGAGCAATCGTGCGATTGTTGATTGCTACCCGGTGCCTCGCAGTGAACTGGGAAACAGAAATAACAGAAACGGAAAAACCACCAGCACTTTCGAGGAAGCATTAGCGCATGAAAATGAGTTTCCAGCAACTGGACAAGCTGCGAATTACTTTTATGCTGGCAAGAAACTGGAGAAACATTTCAACCGAGGCCAATCGTGAAAGGACATTTTTTCGCAAACAATTGACGGCATTTTAAGCAGAAATAAAATACCATTCAAGGAGAAAACGACAACCCGCACACGCGTTAGCTAACAATTTACAGAACTTTGATCGATAACCCTCGTTGTCTCGAGTTTAAGCCAATCGAACTCCTTTCTTTCGGCAGGCAGAAATCTGTCCCGGAGAACCCTTCAGAAATGATGGACGAGTTTTGGTAGCTTTCTTTGCCGATGTATGAGCGAAAGATATGGGCATTGAATTAGATCATAATGTTTGTCCGCCACGCACGTAACCTGAGCTGTGCCGATAACTGCCGCCTACAACGAATGGGAGCATAAACATGACAGTTCAGGCGTTGTTGTTTGCGTGTGTCTGTGTTTCGTGACCGAGAAAACAGCGAAAAGGAATACGGACGTTCGGATTAGCTAGCGAAAGGGGGTGAATAGCCGTTTTTTTGCATTGGGAGAAATGATCGATCATAGCAGGCATTGACAGCCCTTTTCTCGTGGCATGACTGTGTTCAAGGGGGGTTAGTTTGGGGTTGCACCCAAAAGTGAAAAAAAGCTCTTGATACGAGTAGAAAAAATTAAGCAGAATTGAAAAAAAATTTATATACAAACCAAAATAAATATCTAAAATCGGAACAGGAGACAAAATCATGCCAAATTCCAAATGCTTGTCGCTCGGTTCTTGCAACAATCGATTGGAAAATTAGCTACGCATTCGTTCAAGCGCAGAAAATTATACGATTAAAAAAAGTCAAATCTTGTTGAATCCCAGATTTCGATCAATCAGAGCTATACTGCCCCTAATAAACCAGGAATGCACTTTTAGGGTTATTAAGAGTTTGCTTTCGGGTCAAACAAAGAGAGTGCGGACCCTTCTGCTTCCGTCCGACACGAGAATTTCGCGCCCCAGCCGCACAGGTGCATTATGCAATACGCAACAGTGTTATAAACTGTTATATGGCTGAGAGTCCAGACAATGTTTCTTTTGAATTACATTTGGTCGGTGTGCGACCAGACCGAACCAAGCGCCATTTTTTTGAAAATATAGTTTTCAACACTAGTGGATGTTAAAACTGATAATCTATCTTTTATGATAAAACGAAATCATTTGAACAGTTTATAATGGTATTATAACAAAATTTCTCTGCAGCATTTTTCAGGAAGCATACGGGATGGTTAAACTTTGATCGCCGATTACTCGAAATAATGTTTTTGGCGCTTGGTTCGGTCTGGTCGCACGCCGATCATTTGTACAATTAGAATTTGAACAACAATTAGCCAAATGCGTTGCGTGTTTATTTGAGTCTGATGATTTCGAACGCAACTGCGGAAAAGTCTCTTTCTAAATTAATTGATTGTCTTTCCAAGCCACGATAGAAAATAACACGACAAAACGTGTTATTTTGTGGCGTGCCTGAGAGGTTTTTAATACAGTTTCTCTGTTTGCCAATACGAAATAAGATTCATATTTCGTATATTAGTATTTTATCCGGCATAAATCCTCTTTTTTCATCTTGCTGGGGCAAAAATTAAATTGAAAAAAAAAGGGGGAGTCACTTGCAACAAAGATCTAAAATGAATATCGCGGAACGAGATGATATGATGAGTGAAATTTCTCTGAAACAAAACCCAGACAAAACGAGGGATGACATTAAGTCAGGGTGCATGTTGATTCTGACGCATTTATAGGATAACTAAACGATATTTGCAGGTGTTTCAATCGCTTATTTTCAAGGTTATTATATATATTTGGAACTGTACACGAAATTCATTACAGCTACGTAGTAGTTTGATGTTCACCATAACTCGATGATACTATGCTTCTGATTTCAAAAGTTGTGTATTCTGCTCCAAGTACTGCATTCGTTTCAGAAAATGTATTACACTTCATGCAAAATGTTGCATCGTCTTAAAGAAGACATTCGACCTTACAGCAGCATTTCGACCTTACAGCAGCATTTCGAGCTCCATTCTCATGTTTTCCATCATTCAACGACTGCAACTGTATTTTGTCAACTAGCCGCACAGGTGCAATATGCAACACGCAACAGAGTAACAAACTGTAGCGTGGCTTACAGGATGCCGTAAGATTATTTTTCGTATATTCGTATTACTTAAGGAATGGAATCTCTTTGCATCTTGTGAAACTGGAAAAAACGATCTAACCTTAAAAAAAGGCGGAGCCACTCACAACATAAATCTACTATGAACATCGTGAACAGAATGTGAGCTTGTGATTGGTTAGCAACAGCTTTTCGAATTGTTTTTCAGTTGTTCACAAGAATTGAGTTTGCAATTTTTAAGATTTGCTAATTAAACAGTGCAACAATTTTTTTGCCTTGGCTTCTATGTATGATTTTTTGATAAAGTTTGATGCGAAAATAAATTTCCCGGAGTTTGAACATATTTCAACTTAAGGAGCAAGAATGGCGCCATTTTGAATTTATGAGAAACTGGAAATTTTTTGAGGTTTTTTCGACGCCATTTTGTTTTAGGACCAAATATCAAAATTCTAAGAGTTTGTCCACATATTAGCATCTTTTTACCCATCTTTTGAAATAAAAAAAACAGATCTTAAATCGGACAAAAGCTGAGCTCGGAACGGTGATTCTACGAAACCGGTTTTGGCATAGTTTTAGTATATTTCACAAAGCAAAATAATATCGATTACTTCTGAGCATTAATAGTAATTCGCTAATATCTTAAAGTGGTAGTCAAATTATATCTTATTTTGAGTAAAAAAGTCTCAGAAATCGAATAGTAGGTGTCTGATCTACGTAAAAACTACAATGCATACATCAAAAACAGCACATGATATGTACGTTTCAACACTATATCATCCTGTTCTCAGCTATAAAAGCAGGCTGGTGATTGGTTGAATACTGCGAAACTAAACCAGAAATGATTGATTTTCAACTCATCTTCTTATTAATTTACTACTGAAAAGATGTGTCAACTATTATACCACAAGTTTGGAGTAATTTTTCGATCAAGACTTTGTCGTTTAAAATCTGTTCAGTGGTAGTTACATAATATGCTTCTTGTTACACTTTTCACAGCATGCCATCCTTTTAAAGTAAGACATAGTCCTACGTCAAAACAGAAATTTGCTTCAAACTTATTATATGCGATCACTCTCGAATGCAACAATCAAAGTCATGTAACAAACAGCTTTATGCAATTCCACTTCAACCTTGTGGTCGTGTGTACAAATCCAGCGATTTTTTTTATCTCAAGCCGTGATGAGAAATTCTACCAAGCGACGGGGTCACACAGATATTGGAATGGCAAACGATAAAATACATTTTCTATTTTGGAATGACCGCAGTTGCCAACCGAGTCATCAGCGATATTTTCGCATAGTTGTATACGAAATTAAATTTGGGAGTCGTTTAAAAAAATGATAATATTATAACACAATCTAGTGCGAATTATGCTTTGCAACCGATTTGTAAAAAATCATTGGGACAGTGATGTTAAAAGAACATTACAGTAAGAATGCCATAAATAAAAATCGGTCATCTATTCTACGAAAAAGGTGATGAAAGCTAAATATATTTGTAATTCACCTAACAATGAGCAATTCCATAAAAAATGTTCAATTTTATTATTTTTTCATTGTCATTTTCGATGATTACTAATATTTTAGAGCCAGAATGATTATTTTGATCAGTGTGCCGTCTGCGACAAAGTTGTCTGCGTGATATCCACGGTCCATACAAAATTCTTAGAATTTTTATGGGCAGTTGTCAACGGAGGGGCAGGAGGGGATCAAAATTGTTAAAAATCTGTCCACATGAAATGTGGATGGCCCCTTAACATTAAAATTTTTCTCCCTAAAAAAATAGGAAAGACAACACTATTACACTGGTCGACGAAATGGAAAAATAGTGCACTCCAAAAGCTCAAACCGCAAAAAATGAAAGATTACAGCTATTCAACGTGTCAACTTACGTGAGAGTTCGCATAGTAATTGTTAGCCGGGTTCGTCACGTCAACGTTATGTTTACGAGAAAACTCATCTGAATTTTGAAAATGTTGAAGACAAAATAACTTAAATCAATGGTTATCCTGTTGCAAAACGGGATTATAAAATCAGTGGTTTAGCACACTCACATCACTTACTCTCAATACGAGTTGTGTAGTACTAGCCCAGCTTGTTGGCTTATATAACCCGCGCTCAACTCTGTTAAGTGAACCCTTATTCGGTGGAAAATGGTCATATAAGCTGCATGAAATACGCCTATGTGTATAAATCTAGAGACCATATGTGTATATCGTAAGCAAAAATTGGTTGTGAATTTGTATAACCTCGCAGGCTATGTTAAATGACCTCATTTGAAATTTTAAATTGCATTTTATACGACTTTGAGTAATGACGCATTTTACAATTATGACTATATGACCCGGCAAATTGCTTTATATATAATTTAATATTGCGTTTTGTAGGATTCAAATTTTATACGATATAAACAAATTTAATATTGCAAAGGGGACAAGTACAACATAGCTAATTATCAAGGAACTATACATCATTATGTGCCTTTTCCAAAGCTTTCGAAATACTCTTCAAAACAGTGCTGTTTGCAACGTGTAAAACTACATTTATAGTGACCAACATGGTTTTTATCCTAAAGGATCCGTCACAACCAATCTGTCGTAGTTCTTTTCGTTGTGTTCTCGCTCAATGCCTGTGTATACGGACTACAAGGCTGCGTTCGATCGTGTGAATCACAACATCCTACTACAAAAGCTTAGCTTAGCTTAGATCTGACTGTACATATCAATGGTTGCTACTCCGTGAAGGGTCCGAGCCACTCTAGATGCACAATAAATCAACTGAAAGAACGACTGAGAGTGAAAGTTCCTTCTCATAGTGCATCATTCAATGACCCGATTTTTTATAGACCAATAACGGCGCCGGTCACGTCCTTACAGTCAGGTGGGGATATCGTCAGTTTCGTGTAACACAAGCACATCTCAAAATTTTTCCATTTTGAAATTTTGATGTCAAATGCCAAATAAAATTAAGTTTTTTCACAAAGACTTGTTTCAAAAATCACAAAAAAACTCGGTTATAAGCTGATGGAATTGAAATCAAAAACATGCACAAAAGGTAAAAAAACATAAGCTTAAGCTTGTTCATAGTTTTTGCGGATTTGATAGAGGAAATTTCAAACGCAAATTTTTCAATCCCGTTTCTCTTGGAACTACGAATTTCGAGTTGTGCCAGTGATGCACGAGACCCACAATAAGGAAGGAATGTTAGAGTGTAGTCTTTACTTTGTTAGAGACCGAGTATACCTCTACATACCTACAAAGACCACGGAAGGGAGTTTTTGTTAGTGAGTTGGGTTTTTGGTCAGGATTCACTTTGATAAGTGATATGACCATGATTTTATTGGATTAATGTAATAATATAGATATGATCATGTTCATATTATGTGAGATTAATAAAGATGAGTTATAACAAAGAGAAGTATTGCGGCGTGTAAAGGAGATCCCGAATCGCTGCCTTCTGTAGCTGAAATATACGAGTTTTTCACGTATAATCACAACGTCCTTCTACGAAAATTGGATAAACTAGGGCTCTCTGCCATGCTCGTGAGATGGTTTCGTTCGTACCTAACCGGCAGAATTGTATGTGTCAGTCTTGGGTCGTCACATTCTAAGCCATCTACAAATTCATCTGGAGTGCCGCAAGGAAGTAACCTGGGTCTACTTTCATTTTCACCATTTATTAACGACGTTGCTACTATTTTACCTCGAGGTTCACGGCTCTTTTTCGCAGACGATGTAAATTCTTTTTGATTATAACCTGCCTTGGAGACAGTCTAGAACTACAAAAGTTGCCTGATGCTCTCAGTGATTGGAGCAACCGTAATCTTCCTGCCCTGTGTGTAGAAAAATATAATGGAATTACCTTCAGCAGAAAGCTTCATTCAGTTCGCTTTCCATACAGCTTATCTGGGCAAACTCTTCAGCGCCAAGTCAAAGTTCTTGGCGTAATTTTGGATAGTCAGCTTACATTTTGGGCACATTACGAAGATGTCTTTCAAGAGCCAACAAGCCGCTGGGATTCATTTTAAGAATTGCCGATGGATTCCGCGATCCAGTATGCCTGAAAACTTTGTACTGCGACCTGGTACGTTCGATGCTCGAATCAGCGATTGTCGTCTGGTGTCCATTCAACAAGGTCTGGATTGATCGCATGGAAGCTGTCCAGGAAAAATTGTGAGTATAGCACTATGAGCACCGCATGCTATTGGAGATGTAGACGTTGCAGAGAAGGAGGTCTAAAGCACAAGTTATGTTCGTTGCGAGAGTCCTGACAAGTGAGATTGATTCACCTGATATTCTCGCGGAATTGAATCTCTACAGTCCGGAAAGGAATCTGCGGAGACGTCAACTCCTGAACTTGCAGGCAAGATATAGTTGGTACGGCCAGTATGATGCGATAAGGTTTATGTCAACGAGGTTCAATGAGGTTGCAAAAATGTTCGACTTTTTCGAACCCATCAACACTTTTTTGCGTCGCCGGAAGATCGTTTCTAGTTAGTAATTCTATTCATTAAGACAAAATAATGTCAAACGGAGTTTTAAAATATAACAGTAGCAATATAATATATTTTTTATCGGGCAAATATAAAAAAATTCAGCACTGTGAGGTTCCACAGCTCGGAGTTCGATTGAGTTGAAATTTGCATGAGAAGACGAAGCTTACATACATTCCATTGGCAGCCTAATAAATAATAATGCACAATCCTAATATTAAAAAAAAGATCGAAGGCTTTGAGGGGTTTGAACCCCCTCTTCTTCCCCCTTGTTTACGCCACTGTGCTGCAGTTATCGCTTATACAGTAGTGATTCACTCGTTGGGTGGTCGTTAGTTGGGGGTAATTAATTGTGTGTTTGCTAGTTTGACCGTCACACAACTAAAATGCACTCCAATGTCAAAATTCAACGTCATTCAAATGCCGAAAGGCAAAAAAAAATATTATTAAAATAAAATTACATTGTGAAATATTTATAAACATGTTTGGTTTTTACGCTTATTCTATTCAGCAGTACTATTAGTTTGGCACATCATGCAAATCATCTCTGACATTATTTATCGCGTAATTTGAAAAGTACTTTTTGTACATGTACGACGTCTTGGATGTAATTTAGAGGTTTAAACATTCACTGGAAATGTCCAGTATCGTGAACCTCCATCTTCAGAGTGGTGTGCTTACGCTTTCTTCCTACGCTTCCCGATGGTAGGTCCAGTTTTTTGTAAAAGAAAGTTGTGACGAAAAATATTGACCAAACACGTTAATTATTCACCTCAGCAACAAGGACGCAGAGCAACTTTTATTTTCGTTTTATATGATATTAGAAAATATTTTTAAAGCTTGAAAAAAAAACAAACAAACAATCTGCGCTCTTCTATGGACAAATTGCCCAACTATCAGTTCACCCAACAAATGAACACGATTCGCCAGTTAGGTGACAATCGTGACTCAAACAATGTATTCCGCCTGTACAATAAATTTCTGCATGCTAGCTTTTATACGTGACTACTGAGAGTTAAAGTTCGAGTAGGCGCGTGTTTGAGGACTAGAGCGAGCAAAACATCCCAACAACTACGAGGTGGTTTTAAAATCAAATCGTTGGATATTTTTTAGCATCTTCTGTGCTTGGGAAGAAAATCTTGTTTCAGCTCTGATTGGTCGAAACGTGAGTTCAACAAGGCTTTACATTTTTCAATAGAATAATAGTGAGTATCACAAAATCACAATTTTCCGCATTTTGGTGGATCTATAAATAATTTTCCAATCGATTGCTGTAAGAATTAAGGAAATCCGTTGGAAACTGACTGAGCTTTGAGCTTTTGAAAGTAGACCTTTCGTGACGCTCTTGATGTTTTCGGTTTTTTAATTTGGACCCCTATATGTGTTACCGTAAGACGTATTTCTATGTCAAAATCTTACACTCATATATTCATATCGTCGCGATGCGGTTTAGTTTCCACATCTGTATCATATTTACAGTTCGCTTATTTTTCGCTCCCCTGCTGCACACATTGTCTGCCTTAATGAACTTGAATGTTAACGGGTAAAAGCCTTTGTTAAATATAGAAATTAGTTCGGAAAAATTTAGCCCTACGGAGCACCTTCCGTTGTTGTGTCACACTTGCAAGCACGACTTAGACTGATTTTGGTCTCGATCACACAGGTCTATAAGAGTTATCAGCGTCAGCTGACTCTTCTGCGTGTGATGAGACATTCCCCGATAAATAACGCTTGCACAGCAGCGTGTGTTGTTAGGGATGAGCAATAGAATAAGTCGGCAGTGGAATGTGATACGCATATTGGTTGTGGAATAGTACCACCGTTCCCGTAGTTTAATTGGTCAAAACACCTTACCGGAGACAGGGAGATTGCGGGTTCATGTCCCGTCGGGATGCGGTATATTTTTCCAAATCTGTCTTATATGCCCAGTTCGCTTATTTTTCGCTTACCCTGCTGCACACATTGTCTGCCTTAATGTTCGTGTGAATTATGCTTTGAAAAAGTATTTTGAGAAATTTAATAATGCACTGGTGTTAGATAAAATTCACAATAAAAAGCACAGTGCATTTGTTTTACGATTAATGTATGAATGTTATGTTTTATTCATTCAAATTTATTGTGAGTAAAAAAACTTCGAGTTGAAATGAAATTTAAAAATCTCAGAATTGACAATTTTCTGAAAAAAATTAAATAAATTTTTCAATTTTTTTTATTGAGTAAGTATCTGTAAAAGGACTAAATGATTTTCATTGAGTACAAAATTTTGATGGTAAGTTTACGTAAGATTGATTTAAGCTTGAGACTCGATTATATATTGACTCGATTATATATAAAATTGTATATAATCGAATCATAAAAAAAAAATTTTTTTTCAATTTTAAATATAACTTCCCTAAAGCAGCAATGTCGTATAGGGATCGTCCAAAAATACGTAACGGTTAGGGGGAAGTACAGCTCTGACAAAACGTCACAATCAATACTACAAAATTTTGAAGATCTATACAAAGAGCGTTACCTAGAGGAAAGAGGGGGTCGAAAATAGTTTTTATTTACGATACGTAATTAATGGACGTTCCCTTCAGTCCAATATGACGTAACGCAACATTATTTGACCCCAAAACGTTGATTTTTGAGCCAAAAAGTTTCAAGTAAAGTAAAGCTGATCTAAAACAGAAATATCGCGAGGGAACGTTTACAAATAATGTAACGCTCAGGAAACGGGAAAGAGTGTTGGGTTGGCAAAGTGTTGCAACCCATATGGAAAATTTGAACAAAAAGCTTGGCAAAGGGGGAAAGGAGATCAACAATAATTATTCTTGCGTTACGTTATAAATAAGCGCTTTCTTATTGATTCATAAAAGTCCGTTCAAATGTTACATAACGCAAGCAGGGCTGAGTAAATTTTTTATGCCTGGTGTGCTGAGTATTGGAAACATGCTAGACAAAGTGGTGAGGGTTTTCCGGAAGTCCAATATTTATGTCACGTTAAATTTGAATGGATCCTAATATTACTATTTCAATGTTAAGGTTGAGGTGATAGAGATTGTCTCTTTTCAAATACTTATTTTTATGAAGTTGAAATCAATACTGGTGAGCAAAAATTTAAATAAATCAAAGGCAATGTTTTTAGCTAATCTACTATCTACCCAATACGTAAGTCAAGTCTATGAATAATATTGGATGAAGAGGGGATGAAAATAAAATGACGAAAATGTATAGTTTCATGTACTGTTTCGATAAAATACTGTTATGATAATTTTCTGTTCTGTTCTAAATTGCTTGATAATGCAGCACAACAATATCAAAACTAAAAGAGTAAAAAAACACAATACACACTGATCAAAATTATTCTTTAGGTTTGACTGCAATCAGCCATGTCCAAAACATGCACTGCCACGGAGAAAATATTTAAAACACTACACGGCGTGTATTGCAACTTGCACTGCGTGATGTGTAAGAACGACCACACAAAGTGTAAAAGCAAATTCACCGGTGCGCGTGTGCAAGGCTAATCCCCTACCCCGTGCATTAAGCTTCGGCATATCAGGCATCAGGCTCGCATTGCTGATGTAATTCCTTACGTAAGAGCAGATTGTCGAGTGTTTCAACGAAGTTAAATCCCGCGGCTCCGGTGATTTTACGAAGCTAGATCCCTCAGCTTGTGTGTAGGCCGAAGCTTTATGCACGGGGTAGGGGATTAGCATTGCACACGCGCACCGGTGAATTTGCTCACACATCACGCAGTGCAAGTTGCAATACACGCCGTGTAGTGTTTCTATGCAAAAGTGGCACCCGTGCAGCACGGTGTAGTGTTCTTGCCATGGCCAGTCTTGTCCACTTACTCATCTTTGTGCATTTATCAACACATAAACTGCATCACATCAGTTTTTAGTAGGCATTGTGATGAGCAAGAAAAAAAGCACAACCTTATTGAGCGATGCCTTTGCGCGTAGGGAGTGTGGAATATAACTACACACATGAGTAGGCGAGCCAGAGCTGCGTGCTGTTGAGTAAATTTACTGTGTCTGGGCTAAATTTATCATAGACCTGCACCGTGATAGTAAAAAAACTCAGTGAGCATAACACAGTAAGTATAGCGCAGAGCCCTACGTAAACGCTACAGAACAGGT
The DNA here is from genome assembly GCF_029784165.1 of Wyeomyia smithii. NCBI lineage: Eukaryota > Metazoa > Arthropoda > Insecta > Diptera > Culicidae > Wyeomyia > Wyeomyia smithii. The sequence goes on along the minus strand of NC_073695.1, from coordinate 229,046,765 downwards.
TATTAAGGAAACAGTCAGAAAAATTTCCCCAGCTAAAATTTTCATCATAGTGCCCTTCTCAATGAGTAATATATGTGCGCTATCTACATTTTATCAGTTGCAATCGAGAAAGTCTCTCTGCGGGAGCTTTATGCGCTTGCTCTTTACAATACAAGCTTTCTGATGTTGCGTATTTTGCTTTCTTCACACAGTGTGCATTTGCTTTTAGCGCGCGAAAAAAATAATCAACTCATCCGTTTTTTTCAACATGCTTCAGTGTTCTGTGCAAATTATATGAGCCTCTTTGTTACACACGATGAGTATGCCAAGGCTGGCCATGGCTGACTGCAATAACATAAAGAATAACTACGAAATCTATACATACATATATTTTTGTAAGAAAGGTTTTTTGCGACTATAAGGGGGTTAGTCAAAAAAAATCCTACTTATTTATTCAAAAAAAAAAAAAAAAAACAAAATATTAATACACAATAAACGAAAAAAAAATTTTTTTCTGATTCGATTATATATAGAATTTGATTATATACAGTGAAAATTTTTCGGAGACTGTATATAATCGAGTCCGACCTGTACTTTACCATCTTCAATATACAATAATTCAGCAGCTTCCGCTTTGTATAGATCGATAACCACGCCGACTACGTTCTAGGGTTGGTATATGACGGATTTTTATACTTTTATAGACTCTACTGATCTTCTTCACAGAGCCTCGTTAGTTACCCTGCCAAATATCGGTAGTTATAACTAACTAGAGAGATATTCATTCAACTGTGTGTGACTTTTTTTTCTCTAATTAAGTGTGAGGGAAGGGTCAAGCAGGGGGACGGGGTGGAAACTGAAAATAAATCTATGCGTAGTACCTCTAACACCGAACGGTCTGCTCCTATTAAGATTCGATCTCATTACCAATCGCATGTCAAAGCGGGCTCTGTAACTTTGAAGCTACGAGCTCCCCTACTTCTAATTACGTAAGATTTTTTTAAACTAAAGTGCAATTGTCTAAGTAAAAAACAGACAACAGAATAGAGCGACAATAGGGTTTGAAATTACTTTTCAATATAACATCAGTGTACAACCAAAATATCAAAGAATGAAAAAAGTGGAAGAGGTTGTTTATAAGATACGACCGCAAGGTTAACGTAGAATTACGACATTACACTTGCCGCAAGGTTCAGACCGCCGTACGTTTGCTGCTCCAAGTAAATTGTTACATTCCTCTTGTCAACCTATTGTTGCCTTATGAAGCCAACAATATAACATGTATCGTGTGTTGCACGGCTTGAAGGAAGAAGATGTTCCCGTTCGCGTATCGGGTATAAGGGTCGTAATTATGCTGTGATGTCAAGCAACAACCGTCTTCTTCAAGACGTTACATATTTGTTAATGAAGTGTTATGAATTTTCTAAAACGGACTCAGCGCCGTGAGCAGAACTTGCTGAACTTTTCTGTTTGGAATCGGATTTGTTTCGCATATACCGCTTGTGATGCACGTTGTAATGAATCGTAATATACATGACACTGCTGCGTAATTGCAGCAGCATCAAAGTTGCAATTTAGTAATAACCATTCCCAAATATATTTAGCAGCCTCAAATATATTTAGCAACCTTGAAAAAGACTGGTTGCTGCAGTTGCAAATTTCATTCAATTATCGCATAAATGCTTCATGGTCCAGATAGCGCGCGATATCCGCTCTGACAAAGATTTTTTTCGCACGTTGTGGAATGGGATAACTGAAAAAATAGGTATGACTAAAGTCGCATGGAAGCAGATCGTGCGTGTTTGATACTGCCGACGGTAGACATGAATATGAAGGTGGAAATTCTGCTGTGATGTCGAACTATAACCGTTTTGTTTTAAGACGCAATAGCGTAAGTGCTGCATTTCTGTTATCTGCTGCCATCCAGCACTAGAATAAGTATATATTACAACCGGCCACCAACACATTCTTGAGGCAATGTTGAATTTTTCTTGTCTTGCGAATGCTGAAATTTGCGGTTTTCCGTCTATTACACATGATGAAAAATTTTAACTACTTCAATCACATAATTGTGGAGCACCAACAGGTGCTATTATATTTGACAACAGTAACAAACTGGCAAGTTTGTTCAACTATCATCTTTTCGGATAACCATTCGCCGATGACTCTAGTTCTCCCGTTTTCTTCAGTAGAATTGCCTCCCATTTCCAATAACTCTGCAGCTACCGAAAACTCCATAACAGCCGCCAGATAGTCAGGTGCTTAAGTATCAACGCGCCCAGCGCGATCAGCCAGAAATTGAAACCCGTCTTTTCTTTCTTCTTCACGATCGGCAACCAACGTCCGTGTGGTATCGGCACAATCATGGAATGAATTATACATAAAACACAAAGCGCGCATTCTTAGTCAACTAGGTATATTCTGTCGACCTTGTTAGGGAAAGAAGCATTGTGCGACCAATCAAAGGTCGACATTTGCGTTTCGACAAGGCTTGACAATTTTCAATAGTACAATTAATCGAACAATCAGATTACAACTTTCTGCATTTGGACGGGTGCTTGGTTGATTTTCCAATCGATTACTGCAAAAATGACGAAAATCGGTTGGAAACTGACTGAGCTTAAAACGGTTGAAAATGGACAATTTTTGTGACGCTCTCGATGTTTTTGGTTTTTGAAATTGGATCTCTGTAATGAAACTGGTCCCCTGTGTAAGTTGCCGTAAGACGTAATTTCGCTGTACAAACATTAGCTAGCTCTCTAACGTTGTATCTCATCAACCTCGCACCGAGATAAAACAAAAACTTCAAGTGTTCAGCTTAGAGCTTTAATGCATCCGGACGTGTAATTAATTCCATCGATCAACTTCTCTTAAAATGAATCGAGCAGACGAAAAATTCCACCCCACAAGGGAAAACCCTCCTACGTGCCCAAAGAGTTGACGATGCGTGGAGCAAACCGTGTGTGATGGATTCTCTATCCACAGTGAGCCTTCAGCATCTGCACCAACCTGTGCGGAGACCTTCCACGCAATCGTTGGTGGACCCTTTCCTATGGACCGTCGCAAAGTGCGAAATGCCGAAAGAGAAGAAAAAAAAACCTAAAAAGAATGATGCCTTTTATCTTCCGCTAATCAATCAAAACCAGCCGGGTCTGGTAAGGAAAAGTTTTCTCCGCACTTTTCTGCGTTGACCGTTTCCTGCATGGTCTTGACAGGCCGGCCAGGAGGGCTGGAGAGAGACTGATGAGCGGCATAAAAGGATACCCTCCGGTATGGTTCGGTTAAGTCGGCTCAGCCCTCTCCTTAGCACGACGGAGAGGGTGGAATGTTTTCCGACGCCGGCCTTCTTCCTTCGGATATAATAGAATCGCAATCCAATGACCATCTGATCCAATAGATCATCATGTGATTGACATGTGCTTACGCTCGGCTGAAAGGGAATCTATCCGGGCGGACTACGGCGACGGTGTGTGTAGAGAAAGAGTGAACCTTGTCGGCTTGTACCCTTGATTACTAGTTGTCAGTCGAGCGATTGAGAAACACTTTAATTGCACCCCGAAAGCATCGTGTGTAGTAAAAATATATTCCAACGAAAATGGCGGTAAGTTTTGCAGATAGCGCTGTAAAACAATATTGCTTCAAATCGCCTTAGCAATTAATCAACATCATTTGATATGCTTCAGAAAACAGCGAAAAGGTTCGTTTTTTTTGCGTAATTCCGCGCGAACATAATTCTCATTACTGCCCTTTGTGTCAGAACCCATCGCCATCGCCTACTTTCTACGCCACGGCGGAGAGGCCCGCTAACCGTCATTATAATTTCCGGCTTTTCGCCAGGGCCCAGCTTTGTTCCTGTTGGCACAGTGCGTTTGAGCACGATGATTACCGAGCAAATTAAATTATCTTTCTGGGAAAGGCAGACCTTTTGAAAAACCCGTCAGAAACAAGCTGGCGGTGGGAGAAAGGCGAGCGGGGAAAGCGAAAGGAAAAATCAAATTTCGCTGTTTTAATTAGCACAACTTTTTAATACTCTTTGAACGCGCCCGTGTGTGTGTGTGCGTAAACGAAAGTGACGATGACTGCGCAGGTAGGATGGGAAAGCGTAGCGGCATTCCTGTGTGTCCATGGGGATCGGCATCGTCACCGTAGGAGGAAGAACGGAACGTTTTTTGGACCGTCAATAGATCGGGCATCGGAAGCCCGAGACTATGCGAAGGCAGAGACAGGCGCGGATTTTTCACTTTTTTGGCATGACAGTGAAAATATTTCAATTAATAAGCAAATGATTAATGGCCTCGTGTGCAGGCGCAATGAATACCATTAATTTAGTCATCAGCCTACTGGATGCGGGTGGAGGGTTGATGGTAGTGTGAGAAACGAAATTTCGTGTGAAAAATTGCGTAGCAAACATAAACGATTTTTGGGAGATGAAAAAAAAAACAAATTTACACTTAAACTCTTATTCCCCTTCCAAACACAACCATATATAGATTTAGCACACAAATATGACAAAACCATAAAAAGTCTAGCAGAATCCTCTTTTCAAAACGGCCATTATTGGATTGGCAAAAAAGAACGAAGCAACTGGTTCACGCAATCTCAGCTTATTTTCTTTTCACGGTCGGGTTCACTTTTCTTTTTCGTTTGTCAAGCAAAGGACAAAGGGCGAAAAGTTGACTTAACCCATAATTAGCCGATACAAACCTTTGATCCGGGGTCCCGCCAAGCGGAGTAGGCCGGCAAATTCCGCAAGCAGTTCGAAATCGGTTCGACACTCCTTTACTTTTCCCTTTTCAAAAAAAAAAAATCGCCCTAAAGAAATCGAAAATCAATCCTCTAATTGAAATCTAATCCCATCAATTTACCGCCATCATGTTGAATCCTTTTTCTTCCTGGCCCCGTCGTCGTTAAGATCAAACAGCGGCGTACCGATCCTCGGGAAGGGCCTTTTTTTCGCTGCGCAAAGAAATTGAGAAATTGTTTGACAGCGACATCAATGGGTTTTGAACACTTTTCCTTTTTCGTTGCTGCATTCTCATACGACATGCCTCCGTTGTTGTTTGCTGACGATATTTGCCAACAAAACAATCGAAAATCTTTCCTCTACTAATGTTGTCGCCGCCAAACAAAAGGGATTGATTTTTGAAATTCTCGAAAAAAGCTACACCCTTCCTCTTGTGCCTTTCTGAACAAAGAAAGAAAGCTAATTGGAAGTTACGTAATGTTTGTGCAAAAATTTGCGATTCTTTTGAAGAAACAAAGCTGGGTGCATTGATTCTATTAATTATATTTATTCCATACTCAGTATTTGATGTTTATTCACATACGCAAGCCTGATAGTAAAATTCTGGTTGTTTTAGATAAGAGTTTTTTTTTCGAACGCAGATAAACAGCATCCCAGGAAGAAGAACCAAACAGAAGTACACACAAAGAGTGCGTTTTTATTTTCCGTCAGGTCGCATGGCAGTGCAGACAGAAGCCATCTGCTTCCCGTGTTGGCTTTTACTTTCCGTCTGCGCGTCTGAGCATACATGCATCGGTTGTTTTGTTTAGTTTTCCCCCGCTACACCGTCAGCCCAGAGCACGTGCTTTTGCGGCCGTGTTTACCTGCCCGAGCATTGTCCCGGTGCGATTGTGGTTAATTGGAAATTAATTAGAGGAGCGACATCCTTTCGCTGTGTTCTGAAAAAAAGTTTTTTTTTTCTCTTTAATTTCATGGGTCCCGAAATGAGGTGGTTCCGTTAATTTGCGGCTTTCACCTTAGAGGATGGTGGAAATCAATACCAATATCACTTTTTGGTTCTGCCTCGTCTGCAGCTAGAAGCAGCCTGTCTGCTGGAACATTATCCTTTCGATTTCGCTTTACTGCTAGCAACCATTCAACCCTGTAATTTGGAATCTCGACTGTAAATAATGACTTCCTGATTTCCTACTGTGAGACGGATTGGCTGCGGAACTGTGCCCCTGTAATTTGGGCCACCACCGTTGACTTGAGCGATCCTGGATGGTGATCTTCGATAATTGGGCAAAACCAAACCTTCCCGTTTCGTAATCATTGAACACTTTCAGGTATTTGAATAAAAATATGCTTTGAAAATTTTTTCGCTGATATTTTCAATACAACGTTGATTTTAATTTTATAAGTTTTTTTTTCCTCATCTATAGTTTATTTGACACGGCACAAATAGAATTCAATGTTTAACGGCGCCAATTATATCTGGTAGCTTACTTTCTAAAGTATCTTAATAACTAAAAGCAAATTTTTTATCCTCGCTGCCGACTACGAGCTGAAACTAAATCTAACTTAAGCTAGAATGTTTTGCATGAAAAGCACTGATTTGTTGTTTGATGGTTTTCCATCGCCATAGGTAAGCAGCATATTGAATATGTTCCGCTGCTGGGCCAAGATATTACGGACTGGCATATTGGGCTGTCTCCCTCGGGGCCTGAGAGTATCGTGCGGGTCTAGTTGCTGTTTCCGGATCCGGGGTCTTAACGTGTTCTTGTCGTTTGGTTGGATGTAGGCGGAAGGGGATAGGACTAATCTGGGGCGTGGATGGATTTCAGGAAAACGTATATAAGGGACATGTAGGATAGGTCACGGCTCGCCAAGACATCACGACCAGGAACAGCCGGCTGCCTACCTTCGGCCTGCAGGAAAGCTACTAATCTAGACCTGGCGTCACGGTGTACAGGGCATGACCAAACAACGTGCTCTATGTCGTGATAACCTTCACCACAGGCACAGATACCACTCTCCCCGAGCCCAACACGACGGAGATGCGCGTCAAATCTATAGTGATTGGACATAAGCCGGGACATCACGCAAATGAAATCCCGACCTACATCCAACCCCTTGAACCACGGGTTCGTCGATACCTTGGGGATTATGGAATGTAACCACCTTCCCAGTTCCCCCTTGGTCCAAGAATTTTGCTAACTGATGATCGTATTCTGACGTACAAATGCGAAAAATTCATTAAAGGCAATTGGTCTTTCATAAATATCACCGTTTGTTGCGCCCACCTTAGCCAAAAAGTCCGCTTTCTCATTACCCGGTATCGAGCAGTGAGAAGGGACCCACGCTAAGGTAATCTGAGTAGATTTTTCGGATAAAGCACTCAGATGTTCCCGAATTTTCCCCAGGAAATACGGAGAGTGCTTAACATCTTTCATCGATCGGAGAGCCTCAATGGAACTGAGACTGTCCGTAAAGATGAAATAATGGTCCGTGGGCATTTTTTCGATAATCCCTAGGGTGTACTGAATTGCAGCTAATTCTGCGACGTAAACAGAAGCAGGATTATCGAGCTTATGGGAGACGGTTAAATTGTTATTGAAGATACCGAAGCCAGTGGACCCATCAAGAAGTGATCCGTCAGTGTAGAACATATTGTTGCAGTTGATGTTTCGATATTTATTGGAAAAAATTTTGGGGATCTGCTGCACGCGTAAATGATCCGGGATTCCACGAGTTTCTTCTATCATGGATGTATCGAAAAACACAGTAGAATCAGAAGTATTTGATAAGTCGACACGATTTGGAATATTCGAAGAAGGGTTAATATTTTGGGACATGTGATTGAAATACAATGTCATAAAACGGGTTTGAGAATTAAGTTCGATTAACCTTTCAAAATTTTCAATCACGGGACGGTTCAAGACCTCACATTTGATTAGAATACGAGAAGACAGGCTCCAGAAGCGGTTTTTCAATGGTAGTACTCCAGCTAAGATCTCCAAACTCATCGTATGGGTCGATTGCATGCAACCCAAGGCGATACGCAAACAACGATATTGTATTCGCTCCAGTTTGATCAAATGTGTGTTTGCTGCGGAGCGGAAGCAGAAACACCCGTATTCAATAACAGACAATATCGTTGTTTGGTAAAGCCTTATAAGGTCTCCTGGGTGGGCTCCCCACCATTGTCCGGTTATTGTACGAAGAAAATTCACTCTTTGCTGACATTTTTTCATCAGATACCTAACGTGACAACCCCAGGTGCCTTTAGAGAAATCGTTTTACCCATTAATTGTGTTTGAAGCTGAGCAGGTTCATGCTTCCTAGAAAAAACTACTATCTCAGTCTTCTCCGGAGAGAATTCGATACCTAGCTGTAGAGCCCAAGCAGACAAATTGTCCAAGGTATCTTGCAATGGTCCTTGCAAATCGGCAGCTTTGGCTCCTGTAACAGAGATTACACTGTCGTCTGCAAGTTGTCTTATCGTGCATGAGTTTTCCAGACATTCGTCGATGTCATTTACATAAAAGTTGTAAAGAAGGGGGCTTAAACATGAGCCCTGGGGAAGACCCATGTAGCTAATGCGAAAAGTTGCCAAATCGCCGTGCGTAAAATGCATGTGCTTTTCGGACAACAAATTGTGCAAAAAATTGTTCAAAATTGGAGAAAATCCTTGTCGGTGAAGTTTACCCGAAAGAATGTCAATAGAAACGGAATCAAAAGCCCCCTTAATGTCCAAGAACGCAGACGCCATTTGTTCTTTGCGAGCATACGCCAGCTGAATATCTGTTGAAAGCAACGCAAGACAATCATTCGTCCCTTTGGCACGGCGGAAGCCAAATTGAGAATCTGATAGTAGACCATTTGATTCGACCCAATGGTCTAAGCGACGGAGTATCATTTTTTCCATCAATTTCCGGATACAGGATAGCATTGCAATCGGCCTATAAGAGCTGTGATCAGAAGCTGGTTTCCCTGGTTTTTGGATGGAGATCACCTTCACTTGCCCCCAATACTGCGGTACAATGTTTCGCTCCAGGAACTTATTGAACAAGTTCAACAAGCGCCTCTTCGCATTGCCGGGTAGATTCTTCAACAAGTTGAATTTGATTCTATCTAACCCAGGCGCGTTATTGTTACAGGACAGGAGGGCAACTGAAAATTCTGCCATCGTAAAAGGTGATTCAATCGCGTCGTGGCCCGGAGACGCATCGCGAACAATGTTTTGCTCAGGAACAGAGTCCGGACATACTTTCCTGGCAAAATCAAAGATCCACCTACTTGAAGACTCCTCGCTTTCGTTGACCGTTACGCGATTCCGCATTCTTCGGGCTGTGTTCCAAAGAGTGCTCATTGATGTCTCCCTCGACGTCTCGTTTACGAACCGACGCCAATATCCGCGTTTCTTTGCCTTAGTCAAGCTTTTAAACTTAGTATCAAGCTCCGAATAACGTTTAAAGTCGTCGGCATCGTTTGTATCCCGGAAGGTCAGATACGCGTCGGATCTTTGCGTGTAGACATCGGAGCACTCTTGGTCCCACCACGGAGTGGGAGGCCGTTCTTTGATCGTTACGCCGGGATATTTCTTCGTTTGGGCTTGCAACGCGGCGTCGAGAATCAAGCCCGCGAGGAGGTTGTATTCTTCAAGTGGTGGATTATGTTGAATCGACTCGACCGCTTTTGAAATCATTTCCTCGTATAACTTCCAATCGACATTCCGTGTGAGGTCATACGGAATGTCAATTGGTCGCATGCGAGTTGACCCGTTATTAATTGAAATAAGAATAGGCAAATGGTCGCTACCGTGAGGATCAAGGATTACCTTCCATGTGCAATCCAACCGTAGCGACGTCGAACATAAGGATAGATCCAAAGCGCTTGGGCGCGCTGGAGGTTTCGGGATACGTGTCATTTCACCGTTGTTTAAAATAGTCATGTCGAAGTCATCGCAAAGGTTATAGATTAAAGAGGAGCGGTTATCATTGTATGGGGAACCCCAAGCCACGCCATGAGAGTTGAAGTCTCCCAAAATCAAACGTGGCGAGGGAAGAAGTTCTATTAAATCAAAGAGCAGCCGTTGCTCAACCTGTGCTCTGGGAGGAATATATATTGAGGCAATACAAAGCTCTTTACCTTGTATTGTCATTTGACATGCGACAACTTCGATGCCTGGAATCGAGGGGAGGTTAATACGATAGAAAGAATAGCACTTTTTAATCCCTAAAAGTACTCCTCCATATGGGGTGTCTCGATCAAGGCGAATAATATTAAAATCATGGAAGTTGAGATCAATATTTGAAGTAAGCCAAGTTTCACAAAGGGAAAATGCATCGCATTTGTTTTTATTTATCAAAACTTTAAACGAATCAACTTTTGGTAAAATACTTCTACAATTCCACTGTAAGACAGAGATAGAATCCTTCATATACGCAGTTGAATTAGGCATCGAAGGATACAATCGCTGCAAGGAGGGGCCATTGGGCAGTCAACTGCTTCAAAAATGATCTAACTGTTGGGAGGAATGCTGTAAGAAAAATTTTAATTGGATCGGGTACATTGAAATTTTCAAAAATCCAGTCCACAATGTCAGAAAATTTCACTAATCCAGAGTTTGTTTCATCAACTGGATGTGCAAAAGGAACAACTGGGGTTTTAGATGTTCCTGGCAGTGCTGGGAACTCCTTCTGGGACTTTAAATTTGCAAGCCCAGAAGGAGTTTGCTTCGGTTTTTCCGCAGCACTGTTTGGTTTGTTCGTACTTTTCATTACACTTTGGGAAATCTTAGGACCTTTACGGGGAAGTTTAGGAGAAGAAACATTTTTCCTCTTCCTAGACTCCCCAGGATTGGCATAAGATGTTCCCGCTGATGAATCGTCAGAATCGGTTCCATCAGAGGGCAACAGATCAAAGGGGTTCGATGTTATGGTAGAAGTGGTCACGGTCTTCTTCAGCATCTCAGCGTAAGAACGCTTTGAACGCTCCTTAAGTGACCGCTTGATTCTATCTCTGCGCTGCATGTACACCGGGCATGTGGAGAGCTCATGCTGGTTTTCCCCACAGTGAATACATTTTTCAGCATTAACACTGCAAGAATCTTCCGCATGAGTCTCCCCACACTTGCTACATCGTGCCTTATTGCAGCAGTAGGCGGCTGTGTGGCCTAACTGCTTGCAATTGGTGCAATTCATAACACGGGGTACATACAATCGCACAGGCAGACGAACCCGGTCGATCGAGACGTGGCTAGGGAGTGCAGATCCGGCAAACGGAACGCGAAACGAGTCTGACGGAGTGTAAACTTTTTTACCGCCGACGAGAGACATGGACCGCAATTGCTTACAATCCAAAATCTTCGCCTGTGTTTCGGTATTTTTGAAGCAACCGGTTGCGCTTTTTAGGATACACTCGACAGACAGACTCGAATCGGTTATGACACCGTCGATCTCCACGTCTCGTGCGGGTATGTAGACGCGATACTCGCGTGTGAAGAGCTCAGAGCAAGCGATAGCATTGGCCTGTGCCTGATCACTGACCACGACACGGAGCTTGTTAGGTCGGACCTTGGAAATTTCGGTCACGGCCTTGTACCCCTTCGTCAGGTCTTTAGCAATTTGCAGTATGTTTAAACGCTTTGAATTCACTCCTGCCTTTGGACGAAAATAAACAGTATAGCTGCCCTGTTGAGATCCGTCCGGGTAAAGCCTGGGGCGAGGGGGGACTGGAGAATGAACAGGGGAGGGGGTAACAGAAGGGTCAGGGTCAGGGGGGTTCGGGGATGGTGGCACGGGAGGCGAGGGATCTATATCCATTGCGCTAAATGTAGCGCACTAGCGCACTAGCGCCGACAAGAACACGTACCTCTTTACTTCTTCGTTCCAGCAGTGGTTGTCCGATCGTTCGAAGCTGCACCCAAAGCAGCCAGCAGCACCAGTACAGCAGCACCAATACAGCCACCAGCAGTGAGCCGGGTGTGAGATCACTCAGCACAGCGACACGGACTCGACTGTCAACTGATGGGCTTGGATTAAAAAGATCTATTCACGGTGCACAGATCAAAACTGCAGCTGGTATTTTGCACCAATACAGCCAAAGTTGTGAGCCGGGTACAGAACGTATCGACACAACTCACAATCTAGTTGGCCTTTAGCGCGAATAATACACTCTTTTGTTTGGCTATTCGTACACACGGACCGGATTGTAATAGAACGACCACTTTGCACGTCCGTTTCTGTCGAGTGTTCGACGCGGAATGTAATTTTATAAGTTGTTTTGTTTTATAATCTAAAAATTATTTCTGGCACTTTTCTCTTTACTCTTTACTCTTTACTCTTTACTCTCTACTCTTTACTCTTTACTCTTTACTCTTTACTCTTTACTCTTTACTCTTTACTCTTAACTCTTTACTCTTTACTCTTTACTCTTTACTCTTTACTCTTTACTCTTTACTCTTTACTCTTTACTCTTTACTCTTTACTCTTTACTCTTTACTCTTTACTCTTTACTCTTTACTCTTTACTCTTTACTCTTTACTCTTTACTCTTTACTCTTTACTCTTTACTCTTTACTCTTTACTCTTTACTCTTTACTCTTTACTCTTTACTCTTTACTCTTTACTCTTTACTCTTTACTCTTTACTCTTTACTCTTTACTCTTTACTCTTTACTCTTTACTCTTTTCTCTTTATTCTTTATTCTTTACTTTTTACTCTCTACTCTTTTCTCTTATAAAGGAATTAAAGAGTAAATTCATTTTTTCGCAGTATTCAACCTCAAGCATCTCCTACTCTAGCATATGAGGACAGTTTTTTTTTTCTTCTTTTTCTGACAAACGCAAAGATTTGCCGTGCGTTCAATCACTGACAGTAACATCGCCCATGCATTACCGCAAAGCGTAAGATATTTATCGGAGTACCGTGTAAACAACAAACAAATCCTTGATGGAATGAATCAAACCCGATTTTCCTGGAATCACATATCGCTTTTACGCCATCGCTTTCGTTTGACGTCTATTTATCGTTTCGAAGATTTGGCCATAATGCGATATGATATGATTTACAAGATAGGCTGGCTGGCTGGGTGATACCTCCTGTCGAAGGAGCAATCGAACTGTTTGCTGCTATTTTGATTTTTATTCTGCTGTGATATGCGATACACTAGCCGAAAGATGAGACGAGATGCATTGCCATCATCAATATTTGTACATGACCAAACCATCGCCCCGCATCGGGGCCTATCATTCAAGAGTTTGCCTCCGCTCAGAGCTGCACACTTATTTATTGTTCTCGGCATGGCTTTCTACATAAAAAAGATGTCGATTGAGGAGCGCTATAAAAAACCACATCAATTCAGTCATCCAAGTAAGTAGGTTTGCAATCTGAAGGAGCCAAATCAAATGAGACAATGCCTACTTTGGGATGATGAGGATCATTCACATCTCACGGGCAGGCCAAGCAAGTAAAAAAATATAGAAAAAGAGCAACCTACACACAATGCTTATTTTTTCCGTAGTTTTCGCGCGTGGACAAGCAGCCAGCTTGCGTTTACCGGGCGCCGCTGTTTGATCAGAAACGCACGTGGTTTCCGGTGGTTGCAGGCACCAGCACCAGTTCCCGGAAAACAAATAGACTCTCCAGGCGGGAGTGGCGGGAAGAAGGTCTCTTGCCCTGATGAGCGGGCGAGCTTTTGAATGAAGAATGTCTTTTTTTGTTGCTGTCGCTCGGAGTTGCCAAATCGAGTACCCAACGAGCGTCCCCCGCCAAAGGCCCGGGCGAATCAACAATGGATTATGTAATCTGACACGATTTTTGGTCGTGTTTACAGGGGGAGTAATTAGATGGCCGGGTGCAGTCGTTTGTTTTTTTTTCTCTGAACAGCTGGATTTTTCTGAGAAGAATCGTTTCTTATTATATAATTCCAAGATTGTTTTGGGCCAGCGGTGGAAATTCGAATTAAATGATTTTTTTTTGGCACGTTGGTGAGCAGTTGAAAAAATCGAAATCATAGCGTTTCTTTGAAAGCGCGTGTAGTATTTTCATTGTGTGTGTGTAAATTTGAATTTTTTTTTTTTCAAAATTAAATAACACTTTGTAAAAATATTATCGATACCTACATTTGAAAAGGGCTGACGTCTTTGGACCTTTTGTTTAAATCTATGAATCTAAATCAAAACGAGAGATGAAAACAGAATGTTAAGCGATGGCTTTCAGGATATTGTCTCAATTTTCATTTAGAAACAATGAAAACTATAAATTTGTGATCGTACATAGATACTTTGAATTAGATACATGGGTCATTCCATATTAGTCAACATTATTTTGAGTTTCATAGTTTCATCGTATTTCTCGTACTCAATTTTATTTTAAATTTGTATTCCTCGGAAAATTTTACGTGAGAAGTATTTATCCCTCCGTTGTAATATGAACCAACCTCGAGATATATTATTTTTACGAAAAATCAATTACGAAATTTATTTCCGCAAAATGTTATATCTTGAGATTGGCTCATACTGCCATGAAACGATGAGTGTTCTTACGTGAAATTTTCCGAGGAATACGATGAACCTATCAAATTTAAAATAAAATAGTAAACTTAGTTTTCAAATACAGAAATAATCTAGCTGACAACACTTCCAGCCAAAATCAATATTTTTTCTGTATTCTTTGGTAAATTTTTATCAAAGCTCACCTATCAGTGTTTTTCGGGCGTATATAAATTGTGAGAAAAATTAATTACGAAAGCGGGCAATGTATGTAACCTGTCTAGACCGGGGAAATTATTTCCAAGTCTAAAGTCACACCTTCTATTCCCGTTCATTTTTGCATTCTCGCAAAATTACATACATTGCCCGCTTTACTAAACTCAAAATGTAAGTCATATGACAAAAATCTAAATTAGTTTGTAAAGTATCAATTACGAAATTTATAACTATTTTTGTAAAAATGTTATATCTCAAGATTGTCTCATATCACCTCAAGGTAATAAATGTTTCTTATTTAAAATTTTCCGAGGCAATGTAACAATGTAACTATCAAATTTAAAATAAAATTGACTACATTTGCCGATAAACGTAAATTTAGTCAAAGTCCAAAATAATATTTGTTTCTGGATTCCTGGCTTTGTTTTCTTAAAAAACCACTTATCAGTATCCTTCAGACGTCTCACGTCTTTAAATTGTAAGAAATAGAAAAAAGGTGTTATGACAAAATAGAAATGCTTTTTCCGTATTGGGTGTTTTCGTCACTGCGACCAATTTTTCGATATTTTGTAACATAAAAATGCGTTATCTTGCAACAAAAAGGAGGGTCCTACGGGTGGCGGGTATACCAATCGACATCAAAAACTGGGATTTTTTCAAAGTGACAATCACATTTGCGGTAAAACATGGACAAAAACTGCCGGGTTTACTTTTACACGCACTGACGAAACTGCCCATGCAGCCTCAATCATAGTACCTAAGCCGTGAGTCAGCAGATAAAAATTGACAACTCTATCAGTCGAGCTCTAACCGTGATGGCGAATACAGTGAAGCTACTCCGTTCAGAAGTGTGCGCGTTCGACAAATGGTACCACGTCGCGTCGAAAACGGACATCGTGCGGCAGTTCGTGGACACCGGATACGCCCGTCTACAAAAAATGGGGTACATCGCTGAGTGCGCTTAGCCGAAATGTCGATGCAATCGGCCAAACAGTGAAATAGTACCTGGCGAACATGGACATACATGTCAGGAAGTGGCAGTTCCGTCCACTGGTATTGGAGCTGCAGGCAATGACACAGCGGCAGCGGCTTGATAATGTGGTCAAGTCGATTTTCTCAGCGAATCGTGACGTGGCGGTGGTGATAGACGACGTGACCTATCGCAACCTGGATGGCAACAACTGGCAGGGCACATCGTATTTCATTTCCCCCACGAAGGAAGGGGGCTCCGAGGTAAAGTTCATTTCACACAACAAGATCTTTAAAAAGGTACTGCTCTGCCGTGGACTAGGATTTTGACGTAAGCACCAAAAGCACAAAATCGCTACAGAAGCGATTTAATCTAAATCGTTCGCAAATCAACAGAAGCGCTTTTATTACGCAATCTGATCTAATAGAATTTGAGTAAATATGATGAAAAACGTACCCCATTGCTTTACACGTTTATTTATGTAAATGCATTGAGTTCTAATGCCAATGTCAATTCTCGTGCAAAATAGCAAAACCATTTCAACGTTTTGAACTAAAAGCGACGTTGGTACGCCTGAATAGTCTAGTTTGCCATGCGTACTGGTCGGTAGTCAGTAGCAAGGATATAAATAAAATTATGCACTCCACAAGCATGATACACTATCGTATACGTACCTTAACGTCACTTCTATGCAAAGTGGCGCTAACGTCACTTCTCATTTTTGATATTTCTCAGTTATTTATCAAAAATTTGGGAAACGGCAACAAGCATCTTGCAGCCTATACTATAGTAATACGTAAAAAAATGAAATTTGAAAATGTGGCGCTTACGTCAAAACGCCAGCCCACGGCAGTGCTGTGGCGTCCGGACTGGCCGTGATTATAGTACTAAGTTGCGTCGTTCATTAAGAAATACCATAAGGGCGAAGACGCGCTGCCCAAGTCGGCAAACGTTCCGAACGTCTCTCACTCAGCTGCGTCCTATCGAGAATTTCTGAGCAAACCTGAAGCATAAGATTTACTCAAAAAAAATTTTTTTTAAATTTATTTTAATTTTTTTTTAATTTTTTAAATTTTTGTAATTTTTGATTTTATTTTTTTTTATTTTATTTTTTTATTTTCTTTAAAATTTTTTGTTTTGTTTTAATTTTCTTTTTAATTTTTTGTTTTTGTTTTTTAATAGGGGGGAGTTTGTAATGATTTATTTATGTACTAAAATATCTATTCAGAAATAATATTGTGTGTTCTGCCACAAATGGTGACATTTCAACACTATTATGTATATATTTGAACGCTTATTTATTATATTATTGAATGTTATCAGCTTTCGCAGTTAAGTTAATGTAATTGTAGGAAAATTATTGAACCTACTTGTCAAGGAGTATCAAAAATTTTTTACGCGAAAGCTGAGGAGGAATTGATAAATAAAACGAAGAAAGAACTACACGCATGTTTTCGTCCACCATTGTTAATGTTCAGGTTAACTGTCGGAAGGCCACTCGTAAGGGCGTAGATTTTTTTTGCAAGTAAGCTAATATAGGGAAACTGCTCCATTATTAATTTCAGTCAATATATTTATCTTGTTCGGACCGAACAATGAAACCATCTTGACTATCGACGTTTAACTAGCCGACCAAAGCTGAATTGTATTTATAATTTTTGTTACAATTTATCGAGACATTATAATTAAATGGTTTTACTACTTACAATTAGTGTTTCGTGTATTTTAACTCTTCCAAATACTCCTGACTTACGATTGTTCAATTTGATGTTAAATTGACCACCCTAACCAATATTTTATGTAATTTTAATATGTTGTATCTAGTAATTTCATTTGCGTTTACTCACGATTAGCGTTACACGTTTTCGTCTTACTGACTGTACTCGTGCTAACCTAACTTTCGATGTAGTTGTAAATCGTACCTGTGTAGTGTTCGATTATTTAATACATTAGTTTAAGAATTCAAACAATGCTTCTCTCGCAACTCACGGATTTTAATTGTGCTCTGTCCGAATATTCAACAGTCTTAATGTCTCTTGACCTTAATCCCCAAATCGTTTCGAACAGTCCTTCCGTCCAATAGAGCTGTATAATTTTAACGTGTTATGTGTGGTATTTCGTGATCATACCTTTCTCTTACTTGTTTGTTGTTTTTTACCTATTCTTCGATAGGAGCCTGCCAGAAACAACCTGCACTGACTCCGCTTCCTTACTATAATAGAATTTTTCAACAAACGCTTCGCTTTTCAACTAATTTTACTTAAACTTTATTAAACAATCTTTCACTTTAATCTCTACTCTTTTTTCTTTCCTGTTATCTCTCTATGACAACTTCAATCTTTGTTTACTATACTACCTTGACGTTCCTTCCTGTCACCTCGATCCCTGTGGTATTTTACGCATCGCTTGTTGGTAGTGTTTTGAAAACAGGAAAAACGCATATTTACCAACTAAACCAATCTGCTAATCCATGGAATGGATTTTTCTTAGTTCACTTTAGATTCCTCATAAAGTAGAATCCTCAAAAACTCACTTAAAAGCTCCAAATTTGTTATTAGAGTCGGGCATCTGCACCTGAAAACTCATTTAATTCAATCACCTACCTCAGAAAACAAAATCCGTGCATTGTTCTATACGGCTACAGCGGGACTCGTTCAGCAGCCAACCTAAGTTTTTTTCATCACTAGCGGACCACTTTTTATTTCAATCACTAAACGAAATCACTCACTATACTAAGAAAAGCTTGAATTAACAGAAATATATGAGACGGAATTCTGCAATTCCTAAATTTCAACTGTATGTATTTTCAACTGTTTTCACTGCGTTGAAGAAAATCAAAAGTTGCCAAATCTGTTTCTTGTAATACGAAAAAATCATACTGAAAATGTTGAAGTATTCCGACATAATTGACATAAATCGACAGCACTACAATGGTTACCTAGGTTACCAATTTTTCACGTAAACAACTACAGCGGATATCTAGGTAACCTACTACGACGGGCTGCGGCTAAGTTCATTCATGAAAGTGTGATTCATTCATGGAACGTGAGATGAATAATTGAGCAGTGATTCAAGTTTTGAGGTGGATATGGAAGCATTGTGGAAAATGTCGTGTTTTACAAAATTCAAAATAAATCAAGCTAATTTCACTAAATATACAATGCTAAACGATTCCATAAGAGCACATAAGTATATTTAGTTTATTTGTTCAATGATTTCGTGAAAATTTGGTGTTTAATCCGTGCATTCTTCGTGAATATCGGCTTAATTAGATGAATAATGCAGCAGTTCCCCTAATTACCATACGCGGGAAATTTATCAAACTCAATTATCTTAGTCTTAGTTTTTTTATCACTATCCGAATAAGTCCATTTTTTAAATGCAAACGTTAAATTTGTTATTTCGAAATTACTGGAAATTTGTCAGAAAATCAATTTACATCGATCGAATGAAGCGAAAATCAGTAATTAGTATCAGAAATTCCATGAATAATGGCTAATTGTTCCAATGTACCAAGTTTGTTATTTTTTCAATTGTCATATATGATTTGACTAAAACGTTGCAGAGATGTATGAGCTAAAGATGTGATTTGTGCTCAGTATTTTTATTGTTGAATTACTATTAAGTTTTAAAAACTTGTGGGAAAAAAGTGTTATTAATTGCAGATATTTTCTAGAGCCAGAACGGTTGTTTGACTGGTGTAATAAATTCGGCAAACTTGTAGATAATGTCTGAAAAATACCGAAAAAATTATTTGAAGGAAATATATAAAGAACTAATTATTTCTAAAAGCTTTTTTCGAAAACCTTTTTTGGTAAAAATTTAAAAAAGTAAAAAAAAAATAAATAAAATTATGTGAAAATATTACTAAAAATGAGATATCTCAAACAGCCCACTTTTCTTTTAATATTGATTTATTTCTACGGAAATGGTTTGAAAAGAAACTGTTTGTGTAAACCAAAACTTTGGTACTTCATTCCGATTTGGAACTTGATCCTTTGTTTATTATACATAGACTTCGCGGTCAACTGTTTAGTGTACAGGCCAATTGCGGGGCTAGCACTACGATCCTACTGACTGGCTTGTTAGAACAACAGCGTACCTCGACATTAGCTGAGTGCTGGGGAAATTGCACAATGTTAGCTAGAAATTGAGAACAAAATACACTGGGGTCGCGAGCTATTTTTATGCGTTTTTTAAGACGCGATTTTTTTACAATAACGTGGATTATTTTTACGCAGAAAGATTATTTAAACGCGGTATCAAATAAGTTCAGTAGAGGTAAATCTAATCTAATCTTTTAAATGCGGTACAATCGACCGCGTAAAAAAGACTAAGGTAAAATTTCTATGTACAGTGTATATTTCTTCTAGAAGGGCAAAATTATTATCTAATAAACACTCGGCTTACTTGTGTCAATTGATGTTAAAAATTTTTTGATCTGAGAGTCAAAACAGTTCGTTTGATCTGTATGTCTTTAGCAAAGTTGTACATAATATATTTTCTGCTAAAAAAATACACGTTTTTATTTATATAAGAAAAATTATTTTCAGCTACAACACCGTAAAACAATCTTTATCTCTATCTGCAAATATAAGAAAAGTAGATTTCTTATTTCATCGAAAATGTTGGTCGCCCTTATTTTTGATAACATGAGAGTAAGCGCTTCAACATAGTTATGTAACAACTTTGTAGATAATAACTTTTTCTTTAGAATATTGTTGAATGCGGATTCTGGACCATTCCCAAGCAGCGAAATATGTTCCGATTATGAACTTTTTGCATCACAGCAACAAATTCTTATGCGGAACTAAGTTGCAGCTACATCTCAGTTTCTTATACAATGAAAAAAAAAAAAAAAGCGCAGGAGGTGGAGCCAATTGCAACATTTTTTTTTTGTTTCAACAGAAGTTTCAAGAATGAAACCGCAATGTGTATGAACTTATGCATGAAATTTGATAACAACATGGTAAATGCTGCATGGTAAAATTTTAGCTACAAGGATGCATCGAACTAGGGCGCAATAGAAATAGTGAGATTGTCAAATGGCAAATGGTCAGAATGGAAAAAGATTGTCTGTATAGCGATTTATCTTTGATTATTTCCAGAAATTTGATGAGGATTCAACTCCAGTTATCAATTTCTATTCAATTTTCTCGTTTTTACTATTTACGTCATTTGCTGTAGAAACATTTGCAAGTTTATGGCTCAGTTTCAAATTTTGCTTCCCCTATCATGCCAATGGTCATTATCAGTTTAAAATTTTGCTTCTTCAATTCATCAGCACCTCAGCGTGATAATCAAATTCAAAGCAATTTATCTCATTTCGTTTTAGAGACCCACACATTTTGTATGACTTCTAGTCCAAGTACGCAAAAGTTACAACGCAGTAAATAACCTCATCTCAAAAACAAATATAAGGCGATCGATCGAGCGAAAGTTGCTGTTACATGGCTTCAGAACATGACAGCAACTTTTAGAAATATTTTCATGTGTTTGTTTTTTGTATCTCGCAAGCATCACGTTGGTAACCTATATGCTCCACCCACTCGATCTATTCAGTGAAGGCCAGGTTTTCAAATGCCGTTTACACGTTTTAACAACAAATCCAACCACGCGAATGACGTTGTTGGTGTACAGTTTTTTGAAGCAGCGATGCAACTTTAGTTGTTGCTTGTTTCTTTACAATTTCATCGTAGTAACAAAAATTGTTTCTTAAAACCTCGGAATTTCATTAGTGCAACAAATGATCACAATTTATTTTTTTACTTTGTTTTAATTGTTGCTTGGGTTATGCATTGATACCTAAATAAATTTTAAAATGTCAACTAATTAGTGGTTTGATTATATTTAAAAATTTGTGCTTAAATGTGAAATGATTGTTTACATTACTATTTGACAGCGTAATATTTTTTTGAATCGATTGTGTACGCTTATGTTATGTCTTGGAGCAATACCTAAGTGTCCGTTCAACATCATTTTCAGGCTTTCCAACCCCATGACTGTTTTAAAGTTTTGACTATTGAATTCTGTTAAAAATTGAAAAAAAGGTCTGTCCTATTTTGACTGTTTTGTTTAGACACTTCTAATCCAAATCAATTTTTAATTTGATTTAGTACCTAATTGAGACAAGAAACTGACACTAAGCTGACATTGGCTTGTTAACCCTCTAAGGCTTAAATTTCGATTTTCAGACGAGAAGCGAGCGCGTTGTATGCTTGAAAATGCGTTGCGGTGCAAACTTTGACAGCCCATATTTTATGAACAGAAAATAACGATGGCTCGAAATTTTCAGTAATGTTCGGGAATTATGTCAAAAATACATTTTTATTTCAAAATTTCCAACTCTTCAGAAAATCATTTGTTAAACTTCTTTTTTGAAAGAAAGTCGGTTCAAATTACATTTATCCGCAAAAAAAAACTTTCATGAACTGCAACTTAAGATGCTGGGGGCGTCGTAGGTTACAGAAGTCCGAATAAACAAGCGGGTATTCGTGGGTTCAAATTTCAATAAAATCAGGTCATTTCAAAAGACTTAAGTATGGGTTTATTCTCAAGTTCCTCCGCACCAAAACTTCTCTCCAGACTGTAAAACTCTTATTCAAAGCTTCGGAAACTTTATCCACTTATGGCATGAGAGGTATTCTAAATAATTTGCTTGAGGCGATGAAAAGATCGATAAAGAAGATTCATTCAGAAAATGCTACACAAGATTAAAATTACTGCTAGCAGTGGGATCTATCCATAAAATAAAGATGCACCAGCTGTGAAAAATTTATGCACTGTATGGAAACTTTCTCAAAATCAATAAAGTTTGAAAATCAAGCTCTTGAGTGTAAATTTTCAAGTTTTTATTGTGATCCGTTTCACGAATTTCGACCCAATAACGTCATTAGAGCGAAATCCATGATCGCTTTCCACCGATTTCAGTCATACAATAAAATAATAGTTTCTAAACTTTCACAGTAAATATTCCTTTTCATTACCAAATACCAACAGTCGAATATTAACCAGTCCAAGAAATAAACAATTTAAATTTTGGATGTTTTACATTTCGTTATTCACAACAAATTTTTTTTAATTGATTCGTCTGTTTTTAGTACGCAATTCTTCTGTCAAATAATTTTCATCAAAAATATATTACTTAGTAGACAGGCGATGTTGCTAAGAAATAATCTGATCATCCGAGACTTAAAAAGATTTTTCTAAAGCCCGTAGAAAGGCATATTTAGGAAAAAAAAAGAGGGTAATTAACACTTTATTTTTTTTTTCAAACTTTCTTATCAAAAGCCTTCGCTCTTAGGGAGAAACTTTAAAACTCCCTCCCCGTCCGCACGCCTCTGGTTTCGTTTTAAAGGATGTTCCAATCTTATCCAGTACTGATACTTCTCGAGTATGAGATGAGCTAAATTTCATAACTCTTTCAGACATTGTCAACCTTATCCATTATTAATAAAGCTGTCAAAACCATTCAAATCGAAACATTTATCCGACACCTTGCGTTTCACCGATATGTGACCGAAATTCGTTATCAGCGATAAAAATCACCCATTTCTTGGTTACACGAGCTCGCTAACGGGTGGAAAAAAGTTAATCGATTTCCTGCCTTGCGGTGTGCCGTCGTATGTACCCTTTTGGGATGTCCCACTACCGCAGCCAAAGAAAAGGTGACATTTCTTTATTGCTCCATAACCAACCCTACTTGAGCGGAATAAATTCAAGCACATAAATGAAATAGAAGGAAAAAGATCTCTATCTCACGCACTGTCACCCCTTTTTAACCCCGAATTTCCACGGGACGCTATCTGCCGGCACCGATCGTAGGAGACAGTGGAGAAAAGGCCTCACGTCCCGGTCGTTTTGAGGATATATTAATACAAGCTGTTTTATCTGAAATTAAAAGAGTGGAAAAGGCCCACCACTGACTGCACAGATAAGGGTCACCGGCAGCAAGAAATGGCGCGGCCAGCAGATATTATTTAAGGATTCTTTATAATGTCTTTTCTGCTCTCTGGCAGCTTTTAGTTTCCCTTTCACTGTGCCCGGAGTTACCTACGAGAAAGGGGAGTTCCAACCTTGTTTTACGACAGGTGAATTTATTGACTCGAACTTATCGCTATTGTCCGTGGCGGGCCGAGCCGAGCCAAGACATGGGTTAACTGCCATCCAGCAGAAAAAAGGGTGCTTGTCTATTAGAAACACGTCCGGCGGACTATAAAGCTTGTCCGATCGGGACTAATTCTGCGGTCAAATTATACAGGTAAAGGTATGTTTATCTTTCTAGTAGCATTTGCCGCCGGACCGGAAGTTATTCAGGTTGCGTAGACCATTTCGATGAATTATAACCCGTTCCTACTTGAGTTACGGATTTGCTTCGAACATTGAGTAACTAGCCAAACTTGCAACTCTTTTCGGACAGTAGGGATATGGGACATTATTTGAATTAAAGAAAAACTCCACAGAGAGTTTGCGAAAAATACCTCAGCAACTTTTTTTCCACAGTGCCATTTTGCCTTGGTTGCAATTTTCTATCAGAAATCGATTTAGTTGCGCTAACAGCTGCCAGCACAGAAGCTATGCCCAGCTTCGAACCACCCGTTCAGTACACTTCTAATAACTACACAATGCATTTGAACACTTTTCTGTTGATTGTAGCAATTCTGAGCTCAACCTTAGAGTCAAGCATCCAGCAGGAGAATGTTGGGAACGTTGAATGCAATTGTGGTTTGAACTGGAATCCGGTGTGCGCCTCGGATCAGCAGACCTATCCAAACCGATGCATTCTGGACTGTGAGAACTACAAAAGACGGGATAAGGCAGATTTTCTGTACTATGGTACGTGTCCTAGTAGTGAGGAGGATGAACTGTGAGAACACAGACGAGACCGCGCACTACATAGTAGGAGTTGAAAATACTTCTGTGCTGATTGTGTTTTGACTTTGTGAAATGAGTTTTTCTATCGAAACGAATGTTAGTCTACTAACAGGAAGATAAATTTAGGGGTTGAAAATAACTAGAGAAGTTTTTGTGTCTAAACCGAAATAACCTTTTTAGCAAACGAATCTCAAAGGTGTGATAGAGTTGTTCTCCAATATGGAAATCTTATTCCTAATGTTTTTGTTAGTCTTTAAACTGCCATTTATTAAAGGTCAAATTCCGGAAGGTTGGTAAATTTTAAAAACAAAGAAATTTTTATTTATATATTTTTATTGTACTTAGCTTCTCAACAGTTTATCGATAGTGTGTGTCATTATGAAACATATGCATATATAGTCGAAAGCCAAGATGAACCACTCGTTGACAAGAACGAGCAGTTTTTCAATGAATTATACACAGCGTTATATCACATCTGCGGGGAGGACTTCCTGTTCGACGAATAATTCAGATTAACTGATTCAGATTAACTTGCATGAAATAATACAATCGCATAGACCTGTGTTGATATGTCATATTATTCTAGTGATGACTGCTCTAATACCGGCGCTCATTATGACTTTGCATAAAATTAAATAAAAAATCTGGTTATCACAACCAACGAAACATAAGAGGAGTGAAAGAGAAAGATTTTTTTTACCTTGCCTTCAACCAAATACATTCTTGGGTTTCAACCAGAGCGAATATAATCAATGTTCTCATGGCAATCGTGTACAGTGATAAGCAATCGAGTGTGCAAATCCGTACAAATATTAGTTACAATAACAAAAGCAGATCTCGTCGTGGGTAATCGACAGATTTTGTTGAACTACTCGGTCTGTTTTTGCTTAGCTTAGCTTAACTTGACTGAGTGCACATATCAATGGTTGCACTTCGTGATTGATCCGAATCAGTAAAATTGCATAAGGAATCAACTGAATGAGGCTGACCGAGAATGAGGATTGACTGACCATTCTCATTGTACAAGTTTTAGTGACTCAATACTTTGAAGGATCAATAACGACGCCGGCCACGTCATTGTAATCAGATGGGAAGACGAAAAGGATGTAGGCGTGACCTTTGCTATTCGGAGACCGTGTTAACCTCTGCATCTCCACAAAGGTCACAGGAAGGAGGTTTTGTTAATTGGGAAGGATAAATTGGATCAGGATTCACCTTGATAAATGATGCGATCATACATGTACTCTATACTCGTCGCTATTGGACTATTACCAGTTTATTCTCCGTTCAGTCGGCTGATTAGAAATGGACATTTGGTTTGTTTATATTTGGTACCGGTTTAAACTAGCAGACATTAATAATTCTGTAGGGACCATGCGCGAGTGTGTGGTTTAATTAACTAGAGCACAAGACAAATTTGTAGTGTTCACTTGAGTGAAACTCAAGTTATCATATTCACAAAGCCTAATAGTCTGATCAGGAATAACCGTGATGAGCAATGCGTTAGGATATATCCTAATCTCACGGGTTATCCTAAGAGTAACGGTCGAGTTTATTATGTTAGTTCTTCTATTAATATCCAATCTGTCTAACTTTTGGAATTCAAAATCCGAGAAATATATGAAATTAAACGACATTACAGTATTCATTTTAAAGTTAGTGATATATAATATATAATAAATAATAAAGAAAGCCCTAAAGTAAACAAATACAACCGATATTCAGAATATGTAATGACAAAAATGATAATTATTATTATTATTTGTTTAATTAATTGACATATATAATTCCACCGGATGGTAATACCTATCAAACCTTGCTGTACTGTTTGAGCTATTCTCAAATTGACTAGGAATATTGGACTGAGGGACGGCTTGTTGTTAGATTTGACAGGTGTAATCTCGTTTATCGTCGTTCTCCAGAGTTTGTAAATTCATTAGCACTTCTATAGGGGAACAAAAGAAACTGTGTACTTACCTGTTGATAGCACCGAGACCCATGTCGCACAGCAGAGTTTGACCGGGGAAGCAGCACAGCAAGAACGATGATCCTGCTCCATGATCTAAATGTCGGTCCTATCAAGAACTTGGATTTGGGAAATGGATTGTGAGCCAGGCACAGTGCGCTCCGCTATCCGAACAGTCAAGATATGCTGTTGCTGTCGTTGTTGTTCTGCTCGTTTGACTGCACAACAACACCTCCACCGGAATATAACCATCAGTAATCACGTATAGAAGATAGGATGCAGAAACTTAGACTTCATTGTCTATCCGTTCACTGCGTTAGGAGGATGGTTTACTGGAAAGTGGATCGTTTGCTGCAACACTCGCTCATTCGAATGCCAGCAGAGGAAAGGCTTCGTTCACAAATTACGTAATGCTAAAAATAAAATAATGTAACGTTCGATATGACTCCCTTCCCCTAAAATTACGTAACGCTGAACAACCCAATCCCCCTTCAATTTCGAGCAAACATCACAGTTACGTAAATGTCGCAACTACCATACTTACTCCTCCCTATGTCGCAGTAAGTAACACAGATTCAACCACTCCTCACTTCATGCGTTACGTAATTTGTGTTCGGCGCTAAACTGGTCGATCGTACTGGGGTTTGGAATTCACCTTCCACAGTGCTAGATTTTGGATTCCTCGTCTGTGTGAGTGTGGAACGCACCGTTACACAGTGGAACACTTAGAACATCAAACCTGATCATAATTATTTATTTATCTTTTTGTACTGACAACGTACAATATCATTGCTCAGCAACCTTCGCTTGGGAAGTGTCGCATTTATTCACAGCTGCTACCGTCATTAATTTTCTTTATAATTGCAGATCTGAAGTATTGATTCAATATTGGAAATACCAGAATTTGCAACTCTACAGGATACCGCCATCAGTATTCAAGAGATTTGAAGATTCCAAGAGATCCAGAGCTATTCAAGATTTGCTGCTCTACAGGATACAGGAATCAGAGTTTTCAAGAGGTTCGAAGGTTTCGAAAGATCAACGACAATTCAAGTACACCAAGAAATTTAAAGATCAGATTTCTTTTATTATAACAGCTAAGTATAGAACTTAATTTATTATATTTGTATCCATTTGCATTTTTTGTTGCCCTACCATAGTGTGCTCTTTTACACACAATGGAAATGGATGAAAAAAAAATTTGGCCGATCCTGTTTCTATTACACCTAAACCTCCTGACCCTTTTTCCACTGTTTCCTCAATTCCCTCACGCGTTAAACTGTATCCAGACGGATCGACTGGTTCATTTGTTGTTTATTTCCGACCAAAAATAGGGCCCAAATCAAAGCCCTTAAACATCATTCAGATATCTAAAGATTTAGAATCTCATTTCAAGTCTATCATTGAAATTTCTAAGGTCAGACCTAACAAATTGAGAGTTGTGGTTAAAGACCTTACTCAAGCTAATAAAATTGCTACTTCGGAGTTTTTCACCCGGGAATATCATGTTTATGTTCCCGCTCGAGATGTAGAAATTGACGGTGTTGTTACCGATTCCAGCTTATCCAGTGAATTTCTTTTAAAAGACGGTGTTGGATATTTCAAGAACACTTCCATTCCAACGGTTAAAATTCTCGATTGTCAACAATTGAGATCCGTGTCCTTTGTAGAAGGGAAGAAAATATATTCCCCCTCAGATTCATTTCGTGTCACATTCGCTGGATCTGCTTTACCATCTCACATCTCGATTCACAATGTCCTTGTACCCGTTCGCCTGTATATTCCACGAGTCATGAGCTGCACCAATTGCAAACAGTTAGGCCATACTTCTGCCTACTGTTGCAATAAAAGTCGATGCGGTAAATGTGGGGGTAACCATCTTGATGACTCTTGCAATCAAGAAAATAATAATTGTTATTACTGTGGTGAAACTAAACATGAACTCTCGAATTGTTCCTTATTCATTCAACATAAAATTAAAATGAAACGATCTCTTAAAGACCGCACTAAACGCAGTTATTCTGATCTCCTTAAGCAATCGGAAACAAATTCTCTTATTTCTTCTAATATTTATGATTTATTGTCCTCTGATGAGACGGACTGCGATGTTCCTCTTGCTGGTCCTTCTTTTTCAAACCCTGGTTGGTCTAGAAAAAGGAAAAATCTTTCTTCCCCAAAACTTCCCAACAAGGGCCCTAAAATATCACTTAATAGAAATGGTAATGTTCCCAAATCTAATCACGATACTGAAAAATCAAAACAAACTTCCTCTAGAATTTTAAATTTAAAGTCAACACAAGAGTTTCCACCTCTATCACCCAAAAACTGTGATAGCTCATTCACACCTTCAAATAAACAAACAAAATCAGGTATTCTGAAATTTTCTCATGTAATAAACTGGATTCTTGAATCATTAAACATACCGGACCCTTTCAGCAAATTTATTCATTGATTACTCCCTGTTTTCAAAACATTTTTAAAGCAGCTTACCTCTCAATGGCCCCTCATTTCTACTTTAATATCCTTCGATGACTAACTTATCGTCTGAGACTAATGATTTTATACATATTTTACAATGGAATTGCAGTAGTATCATACCTAAACTTGATTCATTCAAAGCTATGATTAATAATTTGAAATGTGATGTGTTTTCTATTTGTGAAACATGGCTCACTTCAGATATCAATCTCAATTTCAATAATTACAATATCGTACGATTAGATCGAGATATTCCCTATTGAGGTGTACTTTTAGGGATTAAAAAGTGTTATTCTTTTTATAAAATTAATTTACCTTCAATTCAAGGCATCGAATGTGTAGCTTGTCAAATTAACATACAAGACAAAGATCTCTGCATTGCTTCTGTATATATCCCTCCTAAAGCACTAATTAGACAACAAATGCTTTCTGATATTGTCGAACTTCTACCCTCACCCCGTTTAATATTGGGAGATTTTAACTCTCATGGTATAGCTTGGGGTTCATCTTACAACGATAACCGCTCCACTTTGATTTATAATCTTTGTGACAATTTCAATATGACTGTTTTGAACAATGGAGATATGACACGTGTTCCGAAACCACCGGCTCGTCCAAGCGCATTGGATTTATCATTATGTTCAACGTCATTACGGTTAGATTGTTGCTGGAAGGTTGTCTATGATCCCCATGGTAGTGATCATTTACCAATTTTAATTTCAATTAATATTGGGTCAAATAGTACTCGACCAATTGACATTCCGTATGACCTTACATTAAATATTGATTGGGAAATTTATAAATTAAAAATTACAGAAGCTTTAGAGGCATTGCAACACCTTCCACTTCTTGAAAAATATGATTCATTTGCGGGTTTAATTTTAAATTCTGCAATACTAGCCCAAAGGAAAAAATATCTTGGCGTTTCAACTAAAAGACGACCTCCTACTCCTTGGTGGGACAAAGAGTGCTCAAAAATTTATGTTAAAAAATCAAACGCGTATAAGATTTTCCGGAAAAAAGGAAAAATCGAAGACTTTGTACGATACATGAAGTTAGAATCCATGTTTAAAAACTTGATCAAAGCTAAAAAACGTGGTTATTGGCGACGATTCGTTAATGAGCTTTCCAGAGAAACATCTATGAATACTCTTTGGAACACTGCTAGAAGAATGAGAAATCGAGTAGTGGCTAATGAAAATGAAGAATATTCAAATCAATGGATATTAAATTTTGCAAAAAAAGTATGTCCAGACACTGTTCCTGCTCAAAAAATTAATCGTGACAATTTTTCTGAACAATCGGTGATGGAACTACCATTTTCTATTACTGAACTGTCTATCGCTCTTCTCTCTTCCAATAATAATGCCCCTGGTCTGGATAAAATAAAATTTTATTTACTGAAAAATTTACCTGACATTGCTAAAAAAATGTTGTTAGATTTATACAATAATTTTTTTGAACTAAACATCATTCCACATGATTGGAGACAAGTAAAGGTGATTGCTATCCAAAAGCCTGGAAAACCTGCTTCTAATCATAACTCATATCGTCCAATTGCGATGCTTTCTTGTATTCGTAAATTGTTTGAAAAAATGATTTTGACCATTGGGTTGAAAGTACTAATTTATTATCACATACCCAGTTTGGCTTCCGTAGAACTAAAGGAACAAATGATTGTCTCGCATTACTTTCAACAGAAATCCAGATTGCATTTGCTCAAAAAGAACAAATGGCTTCTGTATTCTTAGACATTAAGAGAGCCTTTGATTCTGTTTCTATAGATGTTCTTTCTGATAAACTTCATCAAAAAGGTCTTCCTCCTAAATTTAATAATTTTTTATACAATCTACTATCAGAAAAACATATGCATTTCTCTCATGGTAGTTTGTCAGCGTTTAGACTTAGCTACATGGGTCTTCCACAAGGCTCATGTTTAAGTCCACTGCTCTACAGTTTTTATGTGAGTGATATTGATGACTGTTTGGTAAATTGCACTATCAGACAATTTGCAGATGATAGTGTGATTTCTGCCACAGGTCCCAGGGCATCCGATTTACAAAGATCTTTACAAGATACCTTGAACAACTTATCCAATTGGGCAATACAACTAGGTTTAGACTTTTCAGTTGAAAAAACTGAATATGTAGTTTTTTCTAGAAAACATGTGCCAGCTCAGCTCCAACTTATGTTAGTGGGTGAACCCATTACTCAAGTTTTAGTTCATAAATATCTTGGCGTATGGTTCGACTCAAAATGCACTTGGAAAAGTCATATTCGATATTTAATACAGAAATGTCAACAAAGAGTTAATTTTTTGCGCACAGTAACTGGATCATGGTGGGGAGCACATCCTTGGGACCTTATTAAACTTTATCAAACTACAATTCTATCAGTGCTCGAATACGGATGTTTTTGTTTCCGTTCTGCCGCAAAAACTCATATCATAAAACTTGAACGAATACAGTGTCGCTGTTTACGCATTGCTTTAGGTTGTATGCATTCAACTCATACGATGAGTTTAGAAGTGTTAGCGGGCGTTCTCCCCTTAAAAGATCGTTTTTGGATTATCACTTCTCGCATTCTTGTGAAAAGTGAAATTTTGAATCCTATGATAATAAATAACTTTGAAAGACTTGTTGAACTTCAATCTCAAACTCGTTTTATGACTGTTTATTTCAATTACATGTCTCAAAATATCAACCCTTCTTCATTTCCTTAAAATAATATTTACTCATTAGATACCTTTGATTCTACCCTATCTTTTGAAAAGTTAAGGTGCTCAGCCCTAAATTGAAAGATAATGTTATTTATAGCATTTTTGTAGAACATTTCGACTTTCTAAAAAATCGTTTTCAGGTTGTCCAAACGTGATTTATGAAAAAATGACTTTTTCAAGCTACAAAACCGCTTTTCTGCACTTTTTTCAAATTTGTTTGATTCCTAAGTTTTTCCATACATTTTTTTATTTTCTTGGAATTGTTTTTGAATATTTTGCATGGTTTGGTTCAGCATCACATTCAATTATTTGACTTACAGAGCCCATTGAACATCACAAAAAAGTGAATTTTTCTTAAAATTTTCTGATAAAACCACTCAAAACAAATATAAAAAACTTTTTTGATCAAGAACTGAAATGTTTATTGCAAAGCGGAATTCAAGACGAAAATTTACAAGAAAAAAGATCCTTGATATCTTATGAGGGGCTGAGATATTGGCGTTTTTTGGGACACCCTAACCTATATGCTAAAACGTCAAAAAATACTTTTGTCCGTTTTTTTCAGTTGGCTCCCACTGTGCGCCGCCTGCTTGTTGCGTTAGTCCTTTCCATAGATATTCAAGACAATCACATGATTTTTTCATTGTGACAGCGCTATTCTATTTAATTGAATTTTGAAGTTACATTTTCTAACAAAGGAGGCAAAGTCGAGGGATTGACAAATACCTATTCATCTTGAGTTGGGCTCTAATTTACGGTAGGGTAAATTCATTGTTAGTGGAAATTATGCGTGTTGGTGCTGGATTACCTGTCGACCTGGTGGCTGTAATGGAGTATCTTGCTGCAGAAGTGTTACAATTGGCGGGAAACGCTGCTAAGATAATAATAAAAGAGAAGAGAGCTTCGTAGCCGCAAGGTTACAGAGTTCGCTTTGATAAGCGAGTGGTCGTGGGTTCGAATCTTAGTAGAATCAGGCCATTTGGTTGTCAAAGGACTTTAACATGGGTTCATTCTCAGGCTCTCTACTACATACCCTTCCATCAAGCTGAATTCTATAGTACCCTTGCTGACTTTCATCCTAACAAAAAAGTCCCTCTTATAATAAAACTGTTCTGAGTAACGTATAATAGTTCTCTTCAGGGAATTGTAATAATGACGCGGTCTTGGCTGGAGGAACGAGGTTTCGATAAGACTCCTTCCTTTTGACGTAATAAGTCCCTCTTAGAATAAACCTGGCCAGAGAGGAACGTTAAGTGTGGCCTCAGTTCAGGGAATTGTAATTTGGCGATATTGGTGGGATACAAAAGAGGCTCGGTATAGTAGAGCAGTAAGTTTGAAACGAAAGGGTAAACTCTTACACACAAGCACGGATATAAACGAAAAGCGTATTATTCACTTCAATATTGATACGCCAATTATATGAAGTGCGGTGTACAGAAAACACCTGGGCAATATCACAATAGATCAAAATGTCTCTGGTCGCAATGATGAGTCCACATAGAGGAAAAAAAATAAAACGAGAATCACTCCGCGTCATCTGAAGTTGGCTAACCGCAATGACGAGGTACCGAAAAGTGTTCTGTCGAACATCCAAGCTGTTCGAATCTCGATGAAAATAGGACATAAGATATCATCCGATTGATTCCCAATATTGTAAAAAATTAAAGGCCGTCTATTTGCGACCAAAGGTTTTTTCGAACCTTTCAAGGTTTCATTATAAACTTATGCTGGCAATGTTTCTTCCATCCGTTATTTTGGAATGCAAATGCTTATCCTGAAAACGAGAGTTCTAGTCATTCAAACCAAAATCAACAGAAGATCTTCTATATGATTTTAGAGTAATCAAGAGAAGTTATTTCCTACAAAAAATATAGATAAAACAAGTACAAATTGAAAAAAATATTTAAAGTGTATAAGAATTCTCACCACACACTAGCACATTGGGAGTAACTTTTTTAATAATCTTTTTCAATGACTGACTAATTTTTTGTTGATAAACAATATCTCGAAAACTAAAAATCCAACCGAGATGAAATGATATTTCGGTTGAATTTGTTGTTTTCGAGTTATTGTTTTTGACCAAGCAATTAGGAAAAGTTTTTAGTTAATAATAAATCATGTTATATGCATATTCACTTCATTGTTACTCTCTACGGTTTTTGTAGGAGAATTGTTTTTTATTTATTACGACGTTAAATTTTTGATCTGATTCATAGTTCTCAATTTTTTTTCATCAATTATCATTTTACTGTTAGTTAAGTCAAAAATAGTGTTATATTTCTGCATGTTGATCTGTGCAATATTAGCGGGCACATTCTCAGTTTTGTTTGAATTCAAGAACAAATTTTGCAAAATAATAATTATTGACATTTTCCATTATCACTACCCTGAGAATTATTTTCCAACGAATCATCGAACTACCGAATCGTCACAAACTTTGACGCTTTAATAAATTAAAAAAAAAACAAAAACCTGTTCTTCTGAGGAACCTAAAATATTTTTTTACTGTCATGTAACAAGTTTAAAAAGCCATCAATTAATATTAAAAAAAGCTCTTTTTCGCATAGTGAGAAACAATTTTTAAAATATTTCCTCGTCTGAAATAAATATGAAAAAAAAAGTCCGGAATCAAAACGATTCAAATATCTGGAAATTAGCTCATCAACTTATTCATTTTTAATTTCTGAAAGTGGATTTTTTTAAATTTCATTTTATTTAGCAAAAGTTTTTTAACAAATTAAGCCTTGTCGGCTCCAATTTAGAAATTGAAAATATTCTCTGCAATTACCTTCCAGAAGCTCAACAATGGCATCCGTCCTTCAAGTAAATCACCAAATTAATCCATTCTCCAAGACAGCAACAATACGCTCTGCCTCGGAGATGCGACCCATCCAAAAACTCCAGGCGTTGTTATCAGGCGCATCCAATTTTCCTTTCATCTTTCAACCGCGTCGTTCGGAGAAGCGAACGTCGGAAAATAGGTTTTTTAGCGAATTAATCGTTACATCTTTGGCTCCGTTAATCATTGCGCTTACTCATCCACCCCCTGGGGTGTTTCCCCGTCAAAAGGCGCTCCGGCGGCTTGGAGATACTCGAATTGTGAACCGTTTTTCGTTTGCTTGTGGTGAAATATTTCGATCGTCCCTAGCATTCGTTCGAAACGCCACCATCATCTTCACGCTCATAAAAGATTGATTTAATTTCTATTTCCACCTCACTCCTCCGAGCCGAGCCGGGCAGAAGCTGACGCTCAAAGTTCATTGTAGTCGCGTCCATCAGACAGAATCATTAGTCCGTCAGCTTTCGCAGGAAGGCTCATTTTTTAGTCGCCTGAATTGGACCGATACAATGCAAGCAATGGTTTGTTCGGTTCCCGTTCCATCACACTTCGAGCCAAAGTTTCCTACCTAGGGATGGTGTAAGAATGCCATTGCCTAACCGCGCGCTTTCTCTTTCCTCAGAGTTGGCTTGACGGTCAGCCGTCCGGGCTGACGATGACAATGATAAGAATCTTTTGATCTATGGTTAGCAGATGCTTCTCTGTTTGAATTGCCACGACGGTAGTAATCAACGGTATTTACGTTTATGGTGTGCTTTCACTAGGCTTATGCTCTAGTTTAGCTGTAAAAAACCAAATAGATCGGTAGGTTTTAGAACAGGCTCTAAATTGAACTTTTTTTTTTATCTATTTGGACTATAGTTAAATTGCTATTTCCGGTTGAAATTATTCATCGATATAGTTCGAGTACCACAGACATGACAATCCTTTTAGTTGGCTCTGTAATCCTTACGAAAGAATAGAAAAAAAAGATTGTAACATAAAACCTGAAGAATGTTCCCGCATGGAACGAAACCCTATTTAACCAATCTTTCCAATCGATTACGAACTACTGATAAATGTGACAAATGCAGTCTAGTTACATTAGGTTTGAAGCCGGAAAGCAACGCCCAATACCTTCCATCCACCGATGATCACTGCCCGAGGAGTAAACATAATTGCTTTCTGGTTTAGCAATCAACTGATCTCTCCAAAACCAGAACCAGAAAGGGTTCATTTTTCAGGTAGACCGAAAACAAAAATCACTTGTCGTCACCACAGGGACCTTCTTTCTGGTGGAACCACTCTACCATCAGCAGAACCTATTGGCATTAATCACAACAATCGATCATCGTCGTCGATGGCGAACGGGAACGCACATAATGGCCGAGAATGAGGGAAATCGATACGGGATGAAAAAGGGGTAAACTACGCACGCGCAGGTAAAGAGATTTCGACCCTTTCCCGGTTCCAAAAAGAGTTATTGCGCTGCTGCTTTTGCTCGGCTGATTGCTTTCGGCGGCGGGGAAAAGGGTTGGTCTGGTAATAGCAGGTGCCCGCACTCGAGCCCCTTGTTTTTGCCAATTCGTTACCCCTGTGGATGCCCTGATGATGGATGGGAAATCAATAACGTTAATCCTTTCGAATGGTTGTACGGCGTGATGGGGTTTTTCGTTTCTACAGGAAGAAGAAACAGGTTCAAATTCCAACAGCCTGCTGACAAATATTCTACCAAATTTCCAACTGCCCATTTTCCAACAGCCTGCTGACAAACATTCTACCAAAGAAAGAAAAGTTTGGTAGAATATTTGTCAGCAGGCTGTTGGAAAATTATTAGAGAATTTTTTTTTCGGCGCTGGTTTATTTTCAATAATCAGGATTCTATAAACAGATTTTGATGACACGTTATTGTATTATTTGTCTACATTTTGTGTTTCTGGAGATGAGTGGATGAATGTAAGGATATTTTCTAGTTTTATTGCTAGAACAATTAGAGTAGACTTCAATATTAAATTTAGTTAACAACAAAACCAATATTTATCACACAATTCAGAGAGAAAATTGTAGTTTGATTCTCAAAAAAAAAATCCACATTTGTGCCTTTCTAAGTGCTGTTGATTACAAAATTTTCTCAGCTTTCCAACGAAACCAACAGAATTGAGCTAGCTATCACACTTCTTCTGCTAGACTTCGTTGAAGGCAAACATAACCGAAAACCGAAGAAGTGAATAACTCTGCAGAGTGGTTACATTTTGGCCGTAGAAAGATTTTTTTCATCAAATAGGGTCCTCTATCACCCCTTAAAGGATTTAAAGTCAGCTCCCTAACACCTTGATTAAAAAATAACCAAATTGTTTTTACGATAGGTGATCTGCTGAACAATTGTGAAAAATTCAAGTGAAACACCGTAAAAGGTATCGTTGATTGGGTGGCACATTAAATTATGAACCTCAGGACTCCAGACCGTCACTAAAAATTGTAACCCTGTTTAAATACTATAGCAGCTGTTTTTCGAGAAATAGCTTGAGCTCTAGAAATAAATGGAGCTAAAATGGTCAATTGAGAGAAATTTAGAGACAGGGAAAAGCACGAAAATAGATGAAGATATATATTTTTGAAATTGCACTCACCATGGTATTTATTTTCGTGAATCACAACAACGGTTGATTCAACTGAGTTTCAGTTACGCGTAATATGATCACCTGCAGCGGCATATTTTCTCCTCGAACTCAGTTGACAGTTGTCGCACGTCGTGTTACCAGAAAAAGCAGATAAGAGGTATGATTGTCAAGAAAGTTGAAAGTTTATTTTTTGCATAATCCAGTAGGTGTTGCACTAATTAATCGAAACCACATTCTTCTAGAATTTTGTATGAAGTGGTACGTCTTGCAGTGCGTTGAATGTATTGGAATGCATTTTTTCAATTGATGTAATACGAAAAATGGTTAGTACTTATGAGAGCTACTATTTGCATAAATGACGAACGTAAAATAAGTAATTGCAAAAGTGTTTTAAACGCCATTTTTTTTATACGGAAGCATAAAATGATAATTTTCTTAGAATATTATCCACTTCGATATAGAAGGCTTGAAAAGCATGTTTGAATAAATTTCGGGCGACGAAAAAGTGTGTTTAACGCCACCACAATGAGTTTTCATTTCTATTTTTATTTGATTCCCCATTAATTATGTTCATATACGGTTTATTATTGCAAAACACCTAGATATCATCCATCCGGGAATCTTTTATGTGTTTTACACATAAGTTACGTGTTATACATAAAAATAAGGGACTAATGTACGATACATTGTTCATTCTTGGTTGCAGGGGTATCATTCGAAAACGTAAATTGTGGGTGAAAGAGCAAACTTGAGCAATGGCAATCACTTCCAGAATGTTAAGGATATTCCAAATAAAAAAAAAACAAGTGATATTCAGAGCGGTACTTTGAGGTACTTTTTTGACGAACGATTTTTAATCGAAATTGTCTTTCTCTCTAAGCATAAATAAGCATGACCAAGAAGCCTTTAACTACCACATGCGCTACGTTATGTCTTATTAGTTATATGTAAAATGTAGTAGTTATATGCCTCTACAGTTACCATTTTGGTTTTTACTGGAAAAGATAGAGAGTATATTTAGAAATCTATTTGAAAACTAAATAGATTTTCTGAATATAACGTTTCTTTTAAATAGATAAAACTACTTCACAGTTAATGCTTTTCATGACCGTATAGGTGAACTTATGAGGTTAATAATTTCATTACAATATGTCTCAAATATGTATAAAACATATCAACATATAGAATTGGTTCAAGAAGAGATTTATTTTTTTGATTTCTGTCTATGGAACGATGAACTGTGCGTCTGTTTGTCTGTGCAAGAGTGGCATTAATTTTCACAACAGTTTTTTTAGCTTCACATACGAAATTTGGTAAACTAGGTATATATTACAATATATTCAATGGATTCCAGTTTTATTAATTTGTTGACCAAAATACAGTAGAATATTTTTTCCACTTTTGGTAATTTTTACAATACGGATACACTAAGGTCGTTTTATATGTGGTTCTTTTCACGTGACATTTCTATGCTTATTTCGTGATTTACGTGGTTTTTTACGCGTATTTCAGAATTGACGCGATTTTTGAAAGGTGATTCTTCCTTTTTCTTTTTCTTCTCCTCTACGTTTTCTTTTTCTTTTTCTTCTTCTCTGCGTCTCCTTTTGAGTACTTTCGAAACCGAGATGATACCCAGTGCACAGTACGAGACCTTATCAACCTTTTTACATTTACTCTTCAAAAACTGGTTTTATTGACATACTGCTTTCAAAAGATATTTAGAATATAAAAAGTTTCAAAGATTGATAATAATTTTTTGTTTAGGACTCTGCCACTGCACAGTGGTCCAATAAGGCAAAAAGTGGAATTTAATTTTATAGCGCCTTTCACCTTCATTCTAGCTTAATAGTGTCTTCGAAACAATTGTTCGTTTGAATGACCCGCATAATCGCAAATTGTCAAAAAATATGATATACTAAATATGAATTACTTTTGGGTTAAGAGAATTACTTTTTTGGGTTAAGAGATAGAAGAATAGTTAATTCAGCAAAGTTGGAACATTCAAAAATATGAAACTTTGTTGAACAAATGAAAGTCCTATCTGAAATGTTATGGTGGAGGAACGGCACTCGCGTAATTAAATAATGATGAAAAACGTGTCTTTATTGTATTGTAGTTTTACAAAGAATGAATGATAATAATATAGGAAACGGATATTCGGGTAAATAAATGGGGGTAGAAGACAAGGTTGATAACTCAACACTATCTTTTTTCGGTACAAAGTTATAAAGTATATCACATGGAACTTACTTAAAAGTAAGTTTTTTGTTCTTAGCTTTTGTTAGTTGCATTTTACACTAAAGGGCACAGGTAAAGGGCACATAATTATTAGGGCACAGAAAACACACATTTTTGCCAAAGACCATATATCTCCAGGACTTTTCCTTACAAAGTTAAATCATATTTTAGCTTATTTTTTCGATAACTTTAAGAACTTATAGGTTAAAAAGGGACAAGTGGAATCATGGTGTCAATACTTTTCCTTGTAGTTAAGCTAAAGTACTATAAACTCCTTAAAGTTTCATTTGTCCCAATCCACTCATATTAGAGTACGGTGAGCATATGTTACAGCAGGGTTTCATATATCCAAAATACTAATTTTTTAGTATTAAGAGATAGAGGAATGGTTTATTCGGCAAAGTTTTAGAACGTGCAAAAATATGAACTTTTGCTGAACAAACAAAATTCCTATCTTCATTGGGTAAAGAGTTAGAGAGTATATTCAATAAAAGTTACTTGAAAATTAGTTTTTTGTACTTAACTTTTGTTAGTTACATTTTACACGACATCGTTGTTCTGAAGAGGCATTTGGGCACACAAAACACACGTTTTTGTTGAAGACCACACATCTCCAGGACTTTTCCTTACAAAGTTAAAGCATGTTTCAGCTTATTTTTTCGATAACTTTAAGAACATATAAAGTAAAAAAAGGTAAGTAGAATCATGATGTCAATACTTTTTCTCGAAGTTTAGCTCGAGTGCTCAAAACTGTTATAAGTTGACACCAACAGTCTCTCCCGAACTGAGACTCGAACCTACGACGACCGGCTTGTTAGGCCAGTATCGTATCTCGGGAGCAGCTAGGAGAACCATTTTTGTAAAGTAATTATGATAATAATTCATCCTATTCAGTTTTGGTCTGCTAGTTTTTGCCTGGCTGTGATATGGGGTTGTACAAAAAATGATAAAACGGTAATAGCCCGGTCTTCATATAAGCTATCTTTTTGTAGGTCTTCTACAAAGTTGTGTGTTTCGAGGATATACGATTCTATGCTAAACGTTGTTGCCTTCTAAATGTTACAGTTTGTTAGATACAGGTATTTCTCGTTATTTTAGTCACTTTTCTGTTGAATTTATTATAATGAAAACATGATTGAATATAACGTGCAGTCTATATTACGCAACGAAGTGATAAAAGAAGATGCATTAAAACGAGAAATACCTGAATAAAAGAAATAAAAGAAATAGTGTAATAAAATTCATTATATCTACAAAACAAGACCAATTAAACGAAAAATGTCTTCGGCAAAGTTTTTTCTGATAAAGTTATCTACACTTTACTGCAGATTGGATTATGTAGCACCGGTGGATTTCGAACTAAAACTGGTTGTCATTGTTTGAGGCTTATTTTAATAAATATAATTTGAAGAGTGAAAAAAAAAAAGTTCATGATTTTGAGCTCTAGTACCACTGTGCAGTGGATGGAGATCAACTTTAGATGGCTGTTTCAATTCCAAGATGACAAAATGCGCCACCAGACTAAACGCTTGCAGTGTAACCAATATCACTCCAAATTTTGTTATCGTATGTTCAACAACTTTTTCTAACGTTTGCGGTAAAAAAATGGACAAAAATTGCCGATTTTTCATGGATTTACCTTTAATCGCACTGACGAAACTACTCCTGCATCATCAATCATAGTAACCCATGAGTTTGCAAAAAAAATTGACAGCTCTATCAGTCAAACTCTAACTGTGATGGTGAAAAAAGTGAAACTACTCCGTTCAGAAGTGTGCTTTCAAAGAACGGTACCCCGCCGCATCAAAAACGGACATCGTGCGGCACTTTGTGGACGCCGGATATGCCCGTTTCGGCATCTACAACATCTTGACACTATTGGACAACGATCAGAGCATTGCAAGAAAGCCCGGTTCCGGATGGCCAACGACCCTGAGCGACAAGAAGCTTTAAAGGATGCTGAAGAGGAAGACCGAGAATAAAGTGGCTAAATCGCTGCGTGCACTTGGCCGGAAAATTGGTACATGCGGTAAAACAGTGAGTATCTGGAGAATATGGACATACACTGGGGTCGCTTTTTACGCGGTTGGTTGTATTGCATTTAAAAGATTAGATTCGATATATTTATACTAAACTTATTTGATACGCTTACATATAATCTTCCGAATCGAGTAAAAATAATCGGCGTTATTGTAAAAATATCCCGTTTAAAAAAACGCATAAAAACAACCCGCTAAAAAAGCGACCCCAGTGTACATGTCAGGAAGCGGCAGTCCCGTCCGCTGGTCTCGGAGCTGCAGGCAATGACGCAGCGACAGCGGTTGAATAAGATGGTCAAGTCGATTTTCCCGGCGAAACGCGACGTGGCAGTGGTGATGGACGATGATCTCAACCTGGATGGCAACACTTAGCAGAGCACTTCGTATTTTACCTCCCCCACGAAGGAAGTGAGCACCGAGGTGAAGTTTATTTCACAGACCAAGTTCTCCAAGAAGGTGCGGCTGTGGCTGACAATCAGCGAGAAAGGGATGTTAAAGTTGCATTTCTTTCGCTCTGGGCTGGCCGTGAACGGGGAAATTTATAGTACGAAGTGCCTGCCAGAAGTTGCGTCGTTCATCAAGAAATACCATAAGGGCGAAGACACGGTGTTCTGGCCAGATTTGGCGTCGGCTCACTACTCGAAGCGATCGTTGGAAGAGATGGAGCGGCTGAATATCGATGTGGTACCGAAGTCGGCGATTCAGCCCAACGTTCCCCAGCTGCGTCCCATCGAGAATTTCTGGGCAAACTGGAAGCGCAAAATCTTTTCCAACCATTTTGTCGCGAAAACGGAGGAGGACTGAATAAAAAAAAACGAATAAAGAGCTTAAAAACATGCCTACACGCATGTTTCCGTCCGCCATGGCGAATGTTCCGGTTAGCAGCGGGAAGGCCGCTCGCAAGGG
This sequence comes from Wyeomyia smithii, assembly GCF_029784165.1. Lineage (NCBI taxonomy): Eukaryota > Metazoa > Arthropoda > Insecta > Diptera > Culicidae > Wyeomyia > Wyeomyia smithii. The sequence goes on along the minus strand of NC_073695.1, from coordinate 229,004,723 downwards.
CGTAGGGATGGGAATCGGAAGCGAAGGTATCGATATTTGGTATCGCGATATATTGAAACGATCCGATATCAAGTAACAAATATAGCTCAATGAAAGTATCGATATTTCAATATTATCGCAATATCGAAACGGGTGAAGTGCAGATCGAGAAAACGAACGAAACCAAGAATCAGACAGTTTTGCTTGTGAGAGAGTTGCATCGGTTTGTTTATAAGCATAATCAATTTTTCAAATTTTCAAATGGATCATATATTTTCAACGGTGATAGATAAAACAGTAAATTCATTTAAAATGGAATCAATCGAACGTAAATTCCTTGAATTTTAGGGAGTTTATGGAAATCAACTAGAAGACAACATGCGATTGGTGAAGGTCATGATTCACATAAAAACACGAACGCAGCAGTTGAAAAATATGCTGCTTGTTGGTTCGAATAACAACACCAACCTTCCGGCGCAACAGTGTCCAGAGATTATCTACGATGAAAGGATCGTAGCTGTGACTCACTCCAAAGATTTAACGATATATAAATGAAAAATTTGCAACAAGAAAAACCTAGGGACAATCATTCATATTTTAATAATATTCATTTTCTCGACGATTTTCCGATTGTCGATTCTAGTGATAAGTATCACGGACGGTCAGGGGAACAGGGGCGGATTAACGCGTAGGCGAAGCAGGCGGTCGCCTGCTCGTCAATCATCGAGGGGCGGCAAACAGACGGCTAATGCGTGTGCTTATTTTTTAAGCGACGAGGAAATTTTTTCTCTCTCTAGCAGGATTTCTATTCACGTGCGACGCGACCATCCACATTTTCATGTACTAACGTTGTCCTAACACTCCACATGCCACAGTCTTCTTGCAAAATTTCAGCTCAGTCGGACTTCGAAAAGTGGTGCCTCGAAGCGGTCAAAATTTCACTTTTTCGGCCGATAAAAAATGCACAGGTAGTTCGTAAAATGTTCGATATTGAAAAAAATGGTCTTATGAATGCATGAAACGTCGAGATCTGTCAATCTCTTAAACTAATTATCTTAAACTTTTTTTGTAAAAATCAATTTTTGTAAAAATCAATCCGTTCCATGCAGAAACCAATCTTGTTGTTAGCGATGGTGCCAAGTCATGTTTTGATGCAGTAGACTTTTTCAGTGTCGTGCAAGAAATTTTTAACTTCTTTTCTGCTTCAACTCATCGTTCAAAAAACACATTACTTCTCTTACGGTAAAGCCTCTGAGTGGAACGCGTTGGGAAAGTCGAATTGATGCTGTCACTCCCTTGAGGTTTAATATAGGAGCAATAGAGGATCTGAAGCAAGATGCGTTTGCAAGAAATACTGCAAAAAGCTTAGCAAAAAAAAAATAAAAAAAATCAAATTCTTATGCAGTTTAGTAGCTTGACATTCAATTTTGTTCAAAATCAATTTAGTGAGTAAGTACCTTCAAAAAATAAATAGCAGTCTCGAAAACACTATAGACTTGATAGGCAGCGTTTAAAACTTTTTTAAAAATATGAGAAATGAAGGTTTGAATAGCGTCATTACTGAAGCTTTAGAAGTAAATCCGGAGTTTCAAACAAACACGAATTCGGCCGAGAATGATAAAGAAACAGTTTGCATACGAACAGTCAGATGAACCAATTACATCGAAAAAACTCTCTTTCAAAGTGAATTTCCTCTATTCTGTATTGGATGTAGCTATTGCATCGTTCATTGATCGATTCCAGTTAATGAAAAATCACAGTGACAATTTCAGCTTCTTGTATGATATTCACAGTTTAATGGGTTGTAGTACAGATCAGTTAGAGAAAAGTTGTCTACATTTACAGAAAATCCTCACACACAAGAAAGAGTGTGACATCGATGGACATGAAATGCACCAAGAACTTGTTAGTTTATCACCTTATTGCCAGCTGAGACGACTCCAATGAATGCGTTAAACTACATTACAAAAAATCAACTGATTGATACTTTTTCAAATGTTTTTGTATCTCTGAGAATTTTACTCACTTTACCCATTAGTGTAACAAGTGGTGTTCTTTGAGCTCCTGGAAAAGACATACAATGAAAGCGCAGGAGACACATCCACAGTTCTATCAGCACTACAGCGCGAGAAGTGTTGGGTACAACTGCGGCAGCTGCGTCCAATGAGTGGTTTGACGCTGAGTGCCAGCGAGTGACGGAGGAGAAGAACCTCGCCAGGGGTCACATGTTGGCCACGGCTATGACTCGTCAGAGCGTGGGTAGATATCGAGATGCTAGAGCCGCTGAAAAGAGACTCCATCGCCGGGTGAAACGACAGCATTGGGAGCGTCTTCTTGCGGAGGCGGAAGGTTGCTTCTCCAGGCACGATGCGAGGAGCTTCTACAAGAAGGTCAACGGAATTAGGAATCGAAACGTGTCAGCTCCTGTCATGTGCAACGATAGGGAGGGGAACCTGATAACCGATAAAACAGAGGTGGCTAGGCGTTGGAAGGAACACTTCAGTGTGCTGTTGAACGGTGAGGGAAACAGTGGAGTCGAAAGGAGCAGGATGACTATTGAGGATTATGGTCGAGCTGTGGATCCACCATCCATGGACGAGGTGAAGAAAGCAGTGGAAGAGCTGAGAAACTGCAAGGCAGCTGAGAAGGACGGCATTCCCGCCGAACTCTTCAAAGTCGGGAGCAAACAGCTGTATCGTGCCATCCATCGGATCATACTGAGAGTGTGGTCTGATGAAGAATTGCCCTCGGACTGGTTGGAGGGTCTCATATGCCCGATCTACAAAAAAGGTCATCGCCTGGACTGTAGCAATTATCGGGGCATAACTCTTCTCAATACCGTGTACAGAATTCTCTCCCGCATTCTGTTCCACAGACTGAGGTCGTTGCAGGAGACCTTTGTTGGCGAGTACCAATGCGGTTTTCGAGGGGGACGCTCCACGACGGACCAAATGTTTACCTTGCGACAAATCCTCGATAAAATTTCGAGAAATCAACTTGCAGACGCACCATCTGTTCATAGACTTCAGGGCAGCGTACGATTCAGTTAAGAGAAATGAGTTATTGCGGATGGCTTCCCAACAAAGCTGATTAGGCTGATACGTGCCACCCTTGAAGGTTTTACATCAAGCGTCAGGATAACCGGTGAGATATCGGACCCTTTCGTGACGTTAGATGGTTTGAAGCAGGGTGATGGGCTGTCGAACTTATTGTTCAACATCGCATTGGATGGTGCTATACGGAGGGCTGGTGTGCAGAGAAGCGGCACCATCATTACGAAATCGCACATGCTTCTAGGTTTTGCGGATGATAGAGCAGTGTAAGAGGCCTTCGGACCTCTCAGGCAAGAAGCTGCGAGATTGGGGCTTGTCATAAACTCTGCCTAAACGAAATACATGGTGGCTGGCAGAGTGCGTGGTAGTCCGTTGGAGGTTGGTGCTGCGGTGGTGCTAGATAGGGAAACATTTGAAGTAGTCGACGAATTTATTTACCTGGGAACATTAGTGACATGTGACAACAAGGTTAGCCGTGAGATAAAGAGGCGGATAGCAGCCGCAAACAGGGCCTTTTACGGACTACGTAACCAGCTAAGGTCCCGCAGTCTGCAAATCCGTACTAAACTTGCACTCTATAAAACACTGATTCTTCCGGTGGCTCTCTACGGCCATGAATCATGGACGCTGGAAGAGCCCGATCGGTGAGCTCTTGATGTTTTTGAGCGTAGGATTTTGCGTTCAATCCTTGGCGGCAAACTAGAAAATGGTGTTTGGCGCAGACGCATGAACCATGAAGTGTACCAGGCATACAAGTCGGCGGATATAGTCAAGCGGATAAAACACGGCAGGCTTCAGTGGGCTGGGCATGTAGCGAGAATGCCGGATGAGCGTCAAGCGAAGGTTATATTTAGCAGGAATCCCGATAGAGATCGTCGACTTCGGGGTAGACCCTGCACTCGTTGGATGTGTGCTGTCGACGAGAATGCACGCGAAATAGGTGTTAGGGGCGATTGGAGGATAGCAGCCCAAGACCCAGTGACATGGCGACATATTCTGGATTCTGCACTGGATTGATAATCGGTCTGTCGCCTTAAAAGTAAATTAAGTAAGTAACAAGTGGCGAGAGAAGTTTTTCAAAATTAGAACTTATAAAGACGTAACTACGATCGACCATGTCGCAAGAACGTTTGTGTGGCTTGGCGGTAATATCGATAGAAAGACAGGTGCTTCAAGAAATTGATATGTCGGAAACGATAAAAAAAATTTCAACATTGAAAGCATGAAATGTTCATTTTTGAATTGTTAACACAACACATGCTGTCTAATCAAATTTTCGAGTCTATAGAAAATGCGTTTCATATAAAATAAAAATTTGAGGTGGGGGGGCGGCAAAATCAGTCTTCGCCTGCAGCTTGAATCAGCCTTCGTCCGCCCCTGGGGGAAATTCACACTACTGTATACGCTGCTAGAGAAAACTGTATATTAGATAAAAAAAAGTTAACGATGAGTGCAACTATCAACATCAAAACGAAAGAGCGATTATCGTGGTTCTGAAAATATTGGATATATAATTTGTATTTCATTGATTCTTTGGCCACTGAAAGCCCCGGTAGGATCTGTTCTGGAAGGAATATTTCGGGGGCATATCACCGTAATACCCAAAACCATAGAGATGACCTGTGAAAGTAATTTTATGAACTTTGAACCAATAACTGTTAAAATTCTGTTCAAATATTCATAAAATTGTTTAGTTTCGGAACACATCGCGAAAAACCGGTTTCCCGAGAGTAATTTTTTTTCCTAGCACTGTTGGCACTGATTTCTAAGTAAAGAAGTCGCTGGATCGTGCTAAAACTATCCTCGTCGGGAAGTAGAAAAAATTGAAAAAAAAAAAACATTTCCACAAAAAAAAACAGTTTGCGTTGTAAACTTTTCAGTTCATCGATAGCGAATTTACATGTGCATGCTTCTAAGCCACGCTTTGAGAAAGATACAAAAATCGCGCTGTTTTGTTTACTGGTCGTCGCACAAATTTCACGAATTCGCGTTGACGGTGTTGAGAGCATTAGAAGAGATTTTCAAAGGTTTTGCACCTGCGGTTTTTGCGAAAATCTCACATGTAATTGTCATAATGTGCGTAATAACAAAAGAATATTTCCTTCCTTCTTTCCCATGTTTTCACATGCAAATGACAGCAACACCGCCAGCGCGAATTTTTTTCCGATATTTTTCAAGTATCAAATGAAAATATATCGATATCCGATAATATTGCTTGCTGAAGCATCGATGCCAAATACTCGATATATCAAAGGAAAAGTATCGATACCCGCGGCATCGATAAAGTATCGCACATCCCTACAAGGGCGTAGATTTTTTTTGCAAATAAGATAATACAATTACCTTTTATAGGAAATTTATCCAACTCAGTTATCTGTCTTAGTTTTTTTTTTCATCACCATCTAAAAAAAAGTCCATTTTTTTACCGCAAACATTAGTTTTGTTAGATTTTATGTCCAGATAACGTTGAAGTTATGCGAAAATACTTCCAATATTCAAGCGAATTCAACTCATTATGTTTTATCATCAATTTATAATCAATTAAAACTGCCACTGATAAAAACGATTGTCGATCTAGTAGCACTGCGCATAACAGCACATTTGCGCATGCACTAGTTAACAGTTGTCATAGCAACTGATTTGCGCATTGTTGTAGGTTAATACTCGAGATGTGTTTTGCCACTTCATCCTATCAAGTTGGCTTGATTTCATGCAATTATGTAAGACTCCATGTAGTATCGTTACTTGTTCTAGCAGCCTTCAATTTCTGCAATTTTCTGGTGATAGAGATGTCAACGTCAACTATTCTATAACAACGTGTGTTACTTGGGTTAAATTCTACACTTTGTGGTGGTGGCTCTGAAAGGACCATTATTATTGTTTATGTGAACGGAAATAGTAATATGTAACGTACACGAAATTTAAACCCGATTTCGTTCGAAATTGGTTATATTCTACTGCGAATGCAAAATCCGTATTAGGTAAATCATTCAACTTTATTGTGAAAATTAAGTGGACTTGAGGAAAACAAATTATCTGCGGACTCCAAAATATTGAATTTTGTTAAACATGTTAAATTTCAACTTAGGTTTTCGCTAGCTTACTAACGAGAAAATTATTATTCTGCTACAAATTCGAAAATCATGCTAGCTATCGATCAAGATCAAGGTTATCAGCATTTGAAAATGGCACCTTTTTCTCGTAGCTTAATTCAAATTGTTCATCAATTTTCCCGCATACCTTGCCTCTGTACTGTGTATGTATATTATAAATAGATATATGCTCATGTTATAATAGCACCTCATGCTGGAAATAAGTATAAAGACAACACACTTTTCACTGGTTTCAATTTACAGTGTAAGATCTTCGAATCAAATGCTTGTTTATGTGATTGTGCTAGTGAGTTGCATATTCACTGCGCGTAAGTTTGCTGGAATTGCATGTGTGTGTGTCATGAGCGGATTATTCTATTTTCGCGCTTGGAAATAATTATAAAGACACTATTGTTGGTCTGTCGGTTTTAATTTGTAGTGGGTATTTGGTGACATTAGTGTTTCGCAACGATTGAAATAAGTTATTAACGGTAATATTAGGATGAAAAAATCGATTTTTTAATTTCATTTACCCAATCAAGAATATTTACAGAAAAAAATGCCGAAAAACAGTGATTTGACCGATTTTGAGAGAGGAAGAGTTGTCGCACTTCGAGAACAAGGGTTGTCTCTTCGTGAAATTGGCATCAGGATCGGTAGGAGCAAAGATGTAGTGCACAACTTCCTCCGGTTGGACGAAATATGCCGTAAAGATCTGGGCGGCCATCTTTTTCGACGCCGAGAAATAAACGGGAAATAAAAAGGATGGCAGTCCACAGGAACTGTCTTCGGCTGAAATCAGAGTAGAAATGAACCTGTCCGTATCTACTCGTCGGATACGTCAGGTTTTAAACGATGATCCCAATATTGTCTTTACGAAAACAACGCCTGTACCACGACTTTTGCCTCGTCACAAGATAGCCCGTTTTACTTTCGCTGAAAAGTACCAGTTTTGGGAAGATGAATGGTCAAATGTGGTTTTCAGTGACGAGAAGAAATTCAACCTTGATGGACCAGATGGTTTCACTAGTCGCTGGCACGATAAAAGGTAAAAAAGACCAACAAGAGAGAAACGAAACTTCGGTGGAGGAACAGTGATGATATGGGCCGGTTTTAGCATGGTTGGGAAAACGCCTATTTGTTTTATTTCATCACGGATGAATTCAAAAATGTATTGCGAGCTGTTAGATGAAGTTCTAATTCCATTTTCCGAAAATGTCAGAACGAAAACATGATTTTTCAACAGGATAATGCTGCTTGTCATGCGTCGAAAGCTACCAAAAAGTTTTTGAGGCTACACTAAATCCCTGTTTTGGAGTGGCCAGCCTGCAGTCCCGATTTGAATCCGATAGAAAACGTGTGGGGCTTACTATCGCGTAACATTTTCAAGCATGGACGGAAGTATGAAACGGCTGGACAACTGAAACGCGCGATACAAGAAGAATGGTCTAAACTTGATCCTGATATTTTGAAAAATCTAATAATTTCTATGCCACGAAGACCGCAAGAGGTCATACATAACAAAGGTGATGCTACGCATTACTAATTTGTTATAATTTGCCCATTAAAAAATGTTTGTTTAAAAAAACAATTAGTGTCTTTATATTTATTTCCACGTCGAAAATCCGAATATAACACTTATTTATCTTAAAACATATACAATCCAGAAAACAAATACATTTTTGCGTGAGAGTTTACACTTTAAATCAGCAGTGTATATGTGTTCTGTTCAATATTGACCACTCAGTACAAATTAGCCCAAACGTCGCTTGTCTTTATACTTATTTCCTTATTAGCCTTGGGGCTAATAGCGGTCTCGATCAACTAGATTGGTTGAGAGATTTCGTTATCGATATTGTTTTTTTTGGCACATTTTGCATGTGTAGGATAAGTACAACGATACACCGTGCCCCAGTGCTGAGTCGAGAAAATTTCCAGCTCGAAAAGATCCTTGACTCGATCGGGAATCCAACCCGATATCACAACCGTGTGAGAGAGCTAGCCGACCGACATCGCTAACCACAGAGCCACGGGGACCACTTATTTCCAGCAGTGTAGTTCTAATTAAGCATCCACTGCCAATTTTTTGGGTGCCGTAGATTTATTTTCGACTGATTTATTTTCTGATAATAAATCTTATAAGGTTATTTCAAGAACAATAAAATATTTATGTATATATATATATATATATATATATATATATATATATATATATATATATATATATATATATATATATATATATATATATATATATATATATATATATATATATATATATATATATATATATATATATATATATATATATATATATGTATATATATATTGTAATAATTTCAGTTTTTGTAATAATTTTCAGTCGATCCAAATAGAAACGTGTAATAGTTATCAGATCATTGGCTGAAAATTTCATTCAACTTTAATGCCGGGCTCAACCCGGCATCCATTTTGTTCGCAGCCTAATCGTACCAAAATAAGAAATCTGCATGATTTCCGCTACTCGTGACAAGCGTCACAAAATAGGTGATTTATAATCCACAATAAACACCCCCTTTGAATCGTTGGTTGTTCCAATTTAACTGAGTAACAGACCCGGACTATTGAATAACAGCAGCACAATCACCAGATGACCATTCGATTTCAGCAGCAAAAATTGGAGGGAAACTAAATCGAAAGGGATACACAAACCGTTGATGATGCTGCTGACTGCTGATCCCGTTGCCGGACGGCCGGGGACTTGTGTGCTACCCTTGCGCAACTGTTTTGAAAAAGGATACCGTACCTCAAACCGGTGTAGATCCTCTGCTAGCCCCGTAGCAGAAAAGCGAAAGTTTTTCCGATTATTTCTGCATCTTCTTCTCCGCTTGATGACCAGTGGAATAAATTATTCTGCACCCCTTGGGCAAAGCAAATGCTGGAAGGGTGCTCCGAGCCCGGTTCGAGGAAATCGGAAACCGTACAAAAATCATTGATGGGTGGCGGTCGAAATTTGCATTGGCATTAGGTATTGGGAATGGTTTTGGGCCGATTGATAGGGGTTCGATTTTTGAATTTCAATGCGCAGCGCAGTTTGTCAGGCCGAAAGGAAAACAGCCATAAAAGGGGGTAGAACATGGCGATCAATGGCAAGAGATTCGACGTAATGGGAAAAGGTTTACCGGTTTTGAATTTGAGCGCGACAATGATTCCACGAAAGATGGTTACAGTCTTGAATAACATCAAATTTCCAGAAGTTTGAATGTTGTCATGACGAAATAATTTGGAAGCGATAAAAATTTTACATTCTACTCTCGCACTATCAGAAAAAAAAAACCGTTGACAGGCGCAATCGAATGAAATGCACCAACCGATTGACGCCTTTCCGCATAACGCTGCTTATGCACAATCACGTGGTTCCAGTTCTGATGGCATTGCATAGTGCGACGAGGGAAACGCAGGCAATCATTTTCGATTTTTGCTTTTCGAGAAATTTTCGTTGCTACCGACGGATGGACCCTTCCCCGGTGAAGGGAGATTCAGCACGAGGCCAAAGGTTACTACGACAGATGTTGCATACTTTTTTTTCTCTGTCCGTTTGTTGTCGATTGAAAAATTTCGATTTTGAATCGGAATTTTCAAATTTTCCCCTATCAAAGTGCAGTGCAGTCAATAGGTACGGACGGGACTTCCGTTGGTGATGTTTGTGAAATTTAACGATTATTTTGGGCGCGATAGTTTGGATCTTTTTCGAGGATCGCATACTCACCCCAGCTATAATCCACGAGCTCAAGTGGAGAAGGATGGATTTAAGTTCATTGTAACATGTCATTTTTCTGATTTTTGGATTCAGCCAGAAAAAAAATGATGTAGATGTCGTTGCATCAGTAACAGCGCTTGTAATTTTTAGAAAAGGATATAATGAAAATAATTTTTAAAGATGGAAAATTCTAGATTTCGGTTACAGTATCACTGCGCCAATTCCCCAATCGTGATAGCCTGGTAAGCTGGAACAACGTTCTTTCCGTACTTGACTAAACTAGTAAAACTCCCAGATTTCGTGGTAGTTCGTCCAGAACCATTAAGAAGAACTTTTGAATTATCTGAGAAAAGCTATTTTAGCAGCTCTGCAAACTTGAAATCTCAAAAGAAGTCTAGGTTTTTTTAACTTGATTTGTTCAAACACTCTAGGCTCTACTGTTTTCTGGTATAAAATTAAATCCGGGTATTTAATATCACTTGTTTTCAAAAATTTTACCTTTAAAGGATATGTATTGAAAAATTTGAAGAGTTTTAATTTATCATAAAACTCTCTACCCACAGCACATTATCATGAAAAACAAAAGAAAGGGTTTTTTGAAGAAAACAAAATTTTCGCCGCTTTTTTTGATTTTTCAGAAAAAATCCTTTGAGACCATAAGCTGAGGAAAAATACTATCAACTGTATTGATAAAAGTTTGTGAGGGCTTTTGAGAAAAAAGCGTTTAATATTTTTATTACATTTTTTTCCGGTTTCAAAACTTATGAATGGATGGGAATGATTTTCATGAAAATGTGAACGCTTAGCAAAATTTCATTTTTTGACCAAAAGTTTTGTTGATTCTGTAGTTTTCGAGTAAACAAAATTCGAATAAAAGTTTGAGAGGTCGAAGGTTTGAACTTTTAAGAAACGTCTTGGTTTTATTGAGATTTAATTTATGCGAGTTGCTTAATATTCTGAGTATCGCTGAATCCGCCGACAAGTTTGCGTAAAATCCCTCAATATTTCCACTCATAAAATCCACCGCACGACTGACTGCCCTCCAAAGTAAGAGGCCTCCTGCCAGCATCTTAATAGCGAACAAATTAACTTGTACTCCATAAAGTTTAAAATTTTTGTCTCTCTCCCTCTCTACGATCGGGAAGGGGGTCTCCCTCCTCAACTGCATCAGTGGCTTAAAAAATGTTGTTCATCCACGTGCCAAAAACACAAGCGCTCTGCTGTTATTTTTTACCGCACAGCACGAGTCTCGGTCGTTGTTCGCTGTTGCCCAAGACACCCAAGATTAGCATCATATTTTGTTCGGCTTTCGATCTGCTTATTTTTCCCCCTCGAGCAATAGGACAAGATACTTCTTACCTTTCGCAGGAAAATCGTTCATTTACACGCAGCGGCGTACCCCTTGGCGGCAGCATCCACCTCTCTATTAATGACTAAAAAGACGACTTGAACTCGGCACGAAACGAATCCCTTGCTGGCTGTTTTCTGTAAGACACACAAAAAAGATACCAAAGGGGATTTCAACAGTAGTTTTTTTTTCGTCCGTTGTTGGTTTACAATTTATTTGATAGGGAGCACGCTTTTCTTATTATTTATTTAAAGTAGCCAGGCTTTGTCTTGTTGATGATGTCTACTCTGCGTGTGTACGTTTTTTTTTCTCTTTCTGTTAATTTTTTCGATTCTACGGGGAAGAAACGGAGCCGAAGAATCACCACCGTGACCAGAAGTGCAGTTTCTGTTTTGTGGAAGGGAATCCGGAAGCGACAATTGCGATAGCGTTCTGTAAACATGTACCACGTGCCGTTAAGGTTTCGACTATTTTTGGAAAAGGGTGATGAATTCTTTTTTTCGAATTTTGTATTTTTTTAAGCAGGGGATAAAATTGAAAACTATTAGTTCTCGGCACACGACAATCGTGTCAAATTGAACGCTCAGAAAAAAATCGAATTTCACAACTGATTACATCCTTTTTTTTTTTGGAAAATCTTCAACCCTTATTAACGCGCTTTCGAACGTTGGGATGTGATTATTGAGATTAGCAGCAATAGTAGAGCAGCACCCTTGCCATCCATTCAATCACCCATTCGTTACGAAAGACTGGTCCGGGACACCATGGCGATGGCGTAACGCAATTTGGATTAAACTCGAAACATGGTCAACGCTGCTGCTATCGAAGTTGAAAACCCAATGGAAAATACGTGGGACGAGGGTGGCGTCGCACGGATTGCCACAGTGAAGGGTTTTCCCTTTGCTGTTCGTTATCCTCCAGTGCTAGCGCAGGGATCAACCCTCTCACTGAGGAAAATCGAAATTTATTCCGTTTTTTTTTTTCTCTTGTTGACTCAATCCATTACTAATGGAAAAACTGCAACTGCTGCAAGCGAAGACGGCTTTCGGATCCACCCTCAATGCTGCTCCCGAGCCATTTTGAGTCGCACATTCTGCCGTACAGTTTGCTTAATGATTACGGCTTCGACAGCCGGTTGCACGAGACTGGGTGGGTTATCGTCGTTCGTGTAGTCCCAAAAGGGACACAACCCCTTGCTATTATCCCTTCCTGTCCGATGATGAAGTTCGATCGGTATTGATACTGGGCAGTCAGCCGCGACGGGAGCTCGACTAACATTTGTTTGTGCGGCAGATTGGTAATTTTGGTTTCGAATGGCTTGGGATTTGAGTCATCGGTTCCAAGCTGTCTTTCGTTTTACAGAACCTTTTCAAAATTTTCTTACTCGTAATTTATAGTATTTTTGGATTCCAACTAATGATTTTAATATTTTGATTCGGTGCTTAAAATTCTCGTATTAATTACCGACTTACCATTAACTCTACCAAAACAAAGTACATGGTGACTGATAAAGTTACTGTTATTTTTGAGTTCATATTTTGGGAATTTTGTGAATTTTAAAGGAAAGATTCAATTTTTATATTCGAAACATGGATTTCCAATTTTTTTTTGGAATCGAGTGGCGGATATTGAAATATGGAATTCTGACATGAGATTAAGATATTCGTCATGCGGATTGGAAATTGTGTATTTCTGAATTAAGAGTTTGGGAAGTTGCGATTTTTGGGTTTAGGATTTACGGCTGGTGTTCGAAACATGGGACTTCGTACTATTAAATTTCGATTTCCGATTCAATCCGAAACTCACGAAATAAGGAAGTATTCCTATGAAACTATCAGCATTTATTATAGAACAGTAATTATTACAACAAGTTAACGAAGAGTCACTAATTAAAAATTTGTACAAACTGAATAAATGGCGCCATATTTGTTTAACGAAACCAGGCAATTATTCGAGAAAAATGACACGACCGAATGCCACTCTGTCGCAATCTAATCCTTGCATCTTATCCAATTGCTACTGGTAACGTAAGTCTGTTCAACCGTGTGTTGTCATGTGGGTAATAACCAAACATCGAGAGAGCAAGAAACAAAAAAAGAGGGAACAACGAAAAATGCAAATATTCAACATGAGGGTCAAATGTTTTTACCGTAAACCCATGGCCATTCATTGTGCGTGACGTTATTTCATATTTTTGCTTGCCCAATGTCTGCTGGCTGCATGTTTGTAGGAAAAGGTCCCTTGCAGCGGATTTTTACATGTATGCGATTCGTTTCGGTTCCGGCTTGGACCGAAGAAAAAAAAATGAGCGCAAAATAAAATCGATGGACCCTAATCACTTTGTGTAATCCCTGGCGCGGCAGCAGTGGGCATTTTAATAGCTTCTTTTCGCTACCGTTACCGGCCATCAGAAGTTTTTTTTGGCTGGAATTTACCTATTTCTATTGATTCATTTCAATAAAAGGTAGAACTGCATTCGCTTTCCAGGAGAGCGGATTGCATTCCCCTTCCTGTTTCTTCGGTCAACAGATGCTGGTTGGCGCGAGCGCAAAATTAAGATGCAAGCTGCAAGAGTGGACTTTTTGTAACAGATTGCTTTTTTACCTATGGAAACTGGCATTCAATCTTTTGTTATTTAGTTTAAAAAAAACTCAGGATCTATCTCTACGGTTTTCAGCACGTGCTCAACGATTTTGACCAGGGACTGCTAATATGCTATCTTGACGTGAAACTGATGCTCGCTGGTTACCGAACCGAATTAAACCCGGTGACTTTGACAAGCAGCCCCCGGCATGGAAATGCGCTATTAAAAGCGCAGCGATACCATAAATCCATCCTTCGTAACAGCGTTAATAAAGCGGGCAAAGTATCGTGGTGACATAAACCAACGAGTCAACTTTACTATAGGTGGTAGAACAGGTAAAGCCGGTAGCCCTTAACTTACGTAAAAGCCTACGTAAAAGAGTTCTGTCTCACTTCGAATACCCGTTAAGTGTGTGGCCTATCGCATATGAATTTTTATGACAATGTTGCGTGATAAACTCACAACAGTCTTTCTGGTGGTAGCAATAGCCATAAATCTATTCCATTCGCCGTCGACTCTTTCCGCGAATGATGGCGGAGATAGCGACAGTCGAACGAGTTCCAGGTTACGTACATGTAGGCGTCGGAACGGGTCTATTTAGTTTACGTATAAGCCAATCTGCTTCACTGGAAATGCTCGTAGGTAAAATGATGCGAAGCCTAATAACCTGGTTAATTACCGGTCAATAAATTAATACAATTGAAAATTTGTAAGCACATATAATTTTAGGTTCTATACTTTTTTATTTGTGTTAATTTTAGTTTTTTTTATTAAAATTTCAAAACTGATTCTTATAGTTTGTTTAGGAGGAGATAGTTGAAAACTTATATTGCGTGCATTTTGACGTGTAAAAGGTAAATGATTTTGGCAGTGCCCTGTAAGAAGTTAATGAAACGTTTGGGTGCGTAGGCTGTATTAAACTAATCGGCAGATTTTTTTCGAAAACTTATCTTGACTCACATTTGGAAAAGTTTGAAGTTTCCAAACCTTTTTGCCTTTCTCCTAGAAAGGTATAGCAATCACTGGAAAAACCAAAGGTATAAAAGTGCTCCAAAGGGTCGAATCTCGTATATCAATCGACTTAGTTTGACGAGCTGAGCATTTTCTGTATGTGTGTGTGCGTATGTGTGTGTGTGTATGTGTGTGTGTGTAACGCTCTCCCAATCTCACTCGATTTTCTCAGAGATGGCTGGACCGATCTTCATGAAATTAATTGCAAATGAGAGGTCTAGTTGCCCCATAAGACCCTATTGAATTTCATTGCAATCTGATTTTTAGTTTAGAGGTTATGTTTAAAAATGTGAAAATCACGAAACATCATTATCTCAGAAACTACTCAACCGATTTTAACAAAATTGGTTTTAAATGAACAAGCTACTTAAAAAACCCTTAACTTTTGAGTTTCATGAAGTTTGAACGTGTGGTTCAGAAGTTATTCTAAGAAACGTGTTCTGGAGAGTGTTTAATTTCACTCATGTTTCTCAGAGATGGCTGAACCGATTTCCACAAAATCAGTGTCATTTGAAAGGTCCAATTACCCCATAAGACCCTATAGATTTATTTTGCAATTGAACTATTACTTTGCCTGTTATGTTTAAAAATGTGAAATCCAGCTTTGAAAAGAAACATATTCCGAAGAATACATAAACTCACTCACTTTTCTCAGAGATGGCTGAACCGATTTCCTCGAAATTAGTGTCAAATGAAAGGTCTAGCTGCCTCATAACACCCTATTGAATTTCAATGAAATCAGTCTGTTACTTTGTCTGTAATGTACCAAAATATGAAAATCACGAAACTTTATTATCTCAGAAAGTACACAACCGATTTGAACAATATTGGTATCAAATAAACGGGCTAGTTAAGGGTTAATTGATGAATTTTATAGTGATTAAACACGTGGTTCAAAAATTGTGAAAAGAAACATGTTCCGGTGACTTTTCAAATTCACTCGTTTTACCAAAAATGGCTGGACTAAATTCAACAATCTTAGTGTCAAATGAAAAGTTTGGCTCTCCTATAGGTTCCCATTTTTTTTTGACTATAATCGTATTTTTATTCCAACCGTTATGTATTAAATTATAAAAACAACGAAAGTCTATTATCTCAAAGATCACACGACTTATTTGAACATATCTAGTATCGATTGAACGGGTTGTCTCTCAAACTCACAAGTAAGAAATTTCATAGCAATTTGATATGTGGTTCAAAAGTTATGAAAAGAAACGAAATTAAAAGACTATTTAAAACTGTAACTGCTTTGATCAAAACATATGGCCCCAACGAAATTTAAATTTGGTATTGTGCTATTCGTACGTTCCCGGTATTGCTCGTGATTGAAGTGTACGAAATTCAAAGTCATTTCTTTAATTTCGCTATTTCTTCAACACGAATATTTTACTCCTAATTAATAATTTTTTTAACTCTCAGTTCCTCGAGATGAGCATTTTCTGTATGTGTGTGTGTGTGTATGTGTGTGTGTATGTGCAGATTTTTATTTTCATTCACTTTTCCCAGAGATGGCTGGACCGATTTTAATGAAATTATATGCAAATGGAAGTTTTAGTTGCCCCATAAGACCCTAATGATTTTTTTGCAATCGGACTATTACTTTGCCTGTTATGTTTAAAAATGTGAAATCCAGCTATGAAAAGAAACATATTCCGAAGAATACATAAACTCACTCACTTTTCTCAGAGATGACTGAACCGATTTTCACGAAATTAGTGTCAAATGGAAGGTCTAGCTGACTCATAACACCCTATTGAATTTTACTGTAATCGAACTGTAACTTCGTTTGTAATGTACCGAATTGTGAAAATCACGAAACTTCATTATCTCAGAAAGTACACAACCGATTTGATCCATGGTATTATCAGATGAACGGGCTAGTTAAGAGTTAACTGTTGAATTATGATTGAACACGTGGTTTCAAAGCTTGGCTGCCCTATACGTTCCCATTTCATTTGATTATAATCGAACTAAGCAACCGTTATGTATTAAATTGTTGATAAAACAACGAAATTCTATTATTTCAAAGATTACACGACTTATTTGAACATAAATAGTGTCATACGAACGAGTCATCTCTCAAGCTTACAAATAACAAACTTCATAATAATTTGATATAAGTTTGAATGAGAAAGGCTGGGCCTGACCGCTAGGTGGATTAATTTATGTTTTTTTTCATAAATCTTCATATCTAAATAATGACAAGAGTTAGAAAAAAGTAGTCATGGGTTGGCTTCTGTTTGAATTTTTATTTAAAAAAATTTTTAAAAATTGAATCTGAGATCCTGCTTTAAAAAAAATTCAAATTCAAATTAGAACGGTTGAGTACAAAGTCACGACCGCATGGTTGACGTAAAACTACATGAGGCTGAGCGTTAGATGCACTATTGTATTCAAGAATAATCGCAAGGGATAAGTGCGAAGCAAACTTCAGTTTTTTCGAGTGATAGACGTTAAGATTGTGATAAACTATCATGTATTAATATGTTTATTTCATCAACTTTATCTAACACTAAAAACAATATTTCTTTGGAAATAATGTGGTGTCTCCGAAAAGAGTCAAAAGGCATCAAAAGTCAATTTACGGCCTCTAGATATCATCCCGGTCCCATAAATACTCATTTTACATGTTATTCGATTATTTATGGCTTTTTGTCAGAAGCTGAAAATTGCCATCTTGGATTTCAAAATGTAAATTTCAAATATTGTAAAGTATTTGGTCGTTTTAGACTGTTTTCTAAAGACCGGTATTCTCGAATCTTAAATTTCAAAATGACGTTAGGAGTTGATTTCCTGTCTCTGGGCATTATATCGAAAGCAAACTCTTCTATAGAGCGTTTCCATGCCTATGGTCAAATATCGAGCATTTTTTATATAAATGAAACTTTGCACATGTATTTGACCGCGGGTGGAGCACTTTTTCAGACTCAAGACAAAGCAAAGCAAAGCCTTGGTGCTACATTCCGATTCGGAACTTGACCTTCTGTTTACTATACACAGACTTCGCAGCCAACCGTTAAGTGTACAGGACAATTGCGGGGCTAGCGCTACGATACTACTGACACTAACAGTCTCTCCCGAGTCAAGAGTCGAACCTACGACAAATGGCTTGTTAGGCAGGCATCGTACCTCGAGACCAGCTGGGGAGGCAAGACAAACTCAACACAAGGCAAATTTTCCAAAAAAGTATATGCATTTTGATATAAATTTTGTTCCAAACATTGTAGTTCAGAAACCATTGATTGAACATACACTTTATCTGTGAAATAAACACCATTACATTTTTTTTGTTCGACCAAAAAAAAAATTCGGCAGCATTAAGTTTTAATTTATGAAAAAACTGAATTTTTTTTATAGAAATCTGAAGTTATAACGCAACTTCTGATGAAAAATCCAGGATGAAGAAATGGAACATTTGCGTTATAACTTCAATTTTTTTTTAAATAATAGGAAAAATTCAACAGGGCTGATTGGTTCTGATTTACTTTGATGATTTTACTTTTTATATAGCATTTCACTTTTATATAACATTTCTCTAGAATGACGGCCCCTGAGATGTGGTTTTGAACTCGACTGTATTCTATATCTTTATTGAGTCTATAATTTTTAAGCGGGTTGTAAGAATTTTGACGTGGGACTACGCCTTTGTTTTCTATACTAGGATGCATTCTGTAAAAAAGGAAGTGAAACTGGCAAATGTTGCGTCAGATTTCAAACAATAACAGAATAACCACATGAAGGATAACAATATCCAATATGTTGATGGATAGCTAAAATGTTGGACAATTTTTTAATACACTAGTTATTACTATTATTTCATTGTTCAGTACTGAAAATTGATAAAAAGTTTCAAGGATAAATTCAAGCAAACAAGAACCAATCACATGCGAGCATTCCTAGCACAGACAACATGAATAGACACCCGCCATTCCCTCTGATATTCCCTTTATCTATTTCAAAAGAAAAATTGACAGAGTTTCCCCGTCCCAATAGGTCAGTTGGTGCTTCCATGAACTTGGACTAATTTGATGTCTTGAAGGTAAAGGTTTCTCGAAAAGTTTGCAGTTTTTCTTGAACAATTACTAAATCGGCTGTTAGAACGTAATGAAAACTGATGTCTTGAAAGAAAACATGTTGGTAAAAGCAACAGTGGAGCAGAGCGCCGCTGCTAAGTGGTCCAATAAGGCAAAAAGTGGAACTTAATTCCATAGCGCCTTTTACCTTCATCCTAGCTTCAAAGTGTTTTCGGAACAATTGTTTGTATGAATGACCCGCATAATCGCAAATTGTCAAAAAGTATGAAAAGTTTACTATACTAAAAATAAAAACCTAAATTAATTCACCTTGCGGTCAGACTCAGCCTTTCTCATTCAAACTTTTTATTTGTAAAAATAGATTCACATGAATGCTTAAATCCAAAAAGGTATATTCACTCTTTGGGTTCTAAAATATTGATGTTGTAATCAACGTATAAAATATGAAATTTGACGTAATGTTAGTGCTTCAGAAATAGCGAAATATAAGAAATGACTCTTAATTTTGAACAATTTAATCACGTGCGATATCGGGAACGTTCAAATAGTACGATACCACATTTAAATCATGTTGAGGCCATATATATTGATCAAAGTAGCTATAGTGTTGAATAGTCTTCGAAATTCTTTTCTTTACAAAACTTTTGAACAGTATATCAAATTTTTATGAAGTTTGTTATTTGTGAGTTTGAGAGATGACTCGTTTGTATGACACTAGTTATGTTCAAATAAGACTTTCGTTGTTTTACAAATTAAAACATAACGGTTGCTTAAGTTTGATTACAATCAAATGAAAAGGGAACGTATGGGGGAGCCAAACTTTGAAACCACGTGTTCAATCATAATTCATCAGTATATCCCTCACTAGCCCGTTCATCTGATATCAATATTGTTCAGATCAGTTGTGTAGTTTCTAAGATAATGAAGTTTCGTGATTTTCACATTTCAATACATTACAGACGAAGTTACAGTCCGATTACAGCTAAATTCAATAGGGTGTTATGAGGCAGCTAGACCTTTCATTTGACACTAATTTTGTAGAAATCGGTTCAACCATCTCTGAGAAAAGTGAGTGAGTTTATGTAGTCTTCGGAATATGTTCCATTTCATAGCTGGATTTCACATTTTTAAACATAACAGGAAAAGTAATAATCCGTTCGCAAAAAAAAAAAAAATTATTAGGGTCTTATGGGGCAACAAGACCTTCCATATGACACTGATGAGATTAAACAGTCTCCAGAACACGTTTCTTTCCATAACTTCTGAACCACATGTTCAATCTTCATAAAATTCAAAAGTTAAGGGGTTTTTAGGTAGCCCGTTTATGAAAAACCAACTTTGTTCAAATCGGTTGTGTAGTTTCTGAGATATTGATGTTTCGTGATTTTTGCATTTTGATACATAACCTCTCAACTAGAAATCAGATTAGGGTAGAAGCATCGGTTTGGCCATAGAATCAGTTTTGGCCATGATAGAATAAAATTGATAATTGTGAAGAAGTATCTTGAATTACTCTTATTTCGAAGTCTTCTATTGAAACTGCTGATGTTATTCGACAAATACATCACTTACTGTAACAAACAAATATGCGTATTTCTCTTTTAATAAAGGAACTAATTATACTCTCCCAGGTTCACTGTACAGTTTAACGTTTAGGTAATTTGCAAGCTATTTCTGATAGAGCATAATCTTGTTTAAGTTTGTACATTTCTATAGCAAATTTTGTTACCAGCATCAGGCACAACTTATTACAGCACATGGATGAAAAATAGGCATTATGATATGATTTTTCTCTGCAATATCAAAAATAACAAAAGCTTCCAAAAACGATTCTTGGCCACATATCAAAGCAATTCCATAATTCATAATCCTGATATTGGCCATATGTAAACAAATCCATGGTAACGTATAAACATTGATGCAAAACATGAAAAGTACGAAGTTTTTCGGGCTGTCATAAGATATCGCATGAGATTCGTGAAAACACAAAACTGGTTTTGGATAAGAAAGATCGTGTTACTACAGCTGCGCTACTTGGAAAAATATATCCGTTCCGTATAATATATCCATTCTCTATTTGTTCAGATTATTTACAAAATTGTAACCTCGGTTGTATCTACCGAAACTAACGCTAATAAAGATAAATGACAGAAGAAAAATTGACATAGATCAATGATGTGATGTCAGTGTTATTAAATATCCTACTCAATTCAAATAAAATCCTAGCTCGAAGTACTTTTCACTGCTAGCTATGTGTCAATATAATATTATTATTTATTTTTATTAATTGATATACTGGCTTACTAGTTAGTTAAATAACGAGGATTTTCTGCTGATAAAATATATCTACATGATAAAGTCAAATTATAAAATAAATCCGTGTGAATTCAACTTTTTCGCGAATTGGTCAGAATAGGAGCCGCGAGTGGCCAATTAAGAAATACTAAGAAATAAGGCCAAAATAAGAGCCTAGAGAAGTTTTTTAGTTGGAAAATATACCAACAAAATAACTTAATTTTACTATTTAAACTCAATGTTAGTGAAAAATGAAGACGAGTTTATCCGATTTCCTCGTTGAATTGATTCAATAACATATTTTTCGAAGGAAGCAGGCCAAATATATCTCATTAATAACATACTATGGCCAAAACCGGTGCTTTCACCCTTCCATAAAATTCTATAGGGTCTTATAGGGCAACTAGACCTTTCATTTGCAATTAATTTCATTGAAATCGGTTCAGCCATCTCTGAGAAGTGAGATTGGGAGAGCGTTACACACACATGCAGAAAATGCTCAGCTCGTCGAACTGAGTCGAGTGTTATACGACATTCGGCCCTTTTGAGCACATTTATACCTTTAGTTTTAGCAGTGATTGCTATACCTTTCTAGGAGAAAGGCAAAAAGTGAAATGATAGAAATGACTTTCAATTTCAACTTCAATCCCGAGCAAGGCCGCAAACATTGAAATAGTACAATATTAAATTTAAATGATGTTGAGGCCACATATTTTGATCGTAGCTATAGTTTTAAACAGTCTGCGGGTTTCGTTTCTTTCTATAACTTTCGAACCACATGCTTAAACATTATGTAATTCATTGTTTCAAGATTTAAAAGCCCATTAATTTGAATTCAACTATGTTCATAGCTTCTGAGATATAATAGCAATTTCCACGTTCTGACGCAGCGCCAAAACTAAAAGTTTAATTACAATGAAATTCAATAGCAACCTAAACGGCAAATAGACCCTTCATTTGACACCAAGATAGAAAGAATCGGCCAGACCATTTCTGAGAAAAGTGAGTGCGAAAAAAAAGTGCACATACATCGTCGAACTGAGTCGAGTAGTATATGACATTCGGCCATTTGGGTCACTTTTCTACCTTTTAATTAGCCAGTGATCGTTAGGCGAAAGTCAATATGTTTACTTTCATTATGTGATTTCACATTTTTATGAACAATGGACAAAGTTACAATCCGATTGTAATGAAATTCAATAGCAACCTAAAGGG
This sequence comes from Wyeomyia smithii, assembly GCF_029784165.1. Taxonomy (NCBI): domain Eukaryota; kingdom Metazoa; phylum Arthropoda; class Insecta; order Diptera; family Culicidae; genus Wyeomyia; species Wyeomyia smithii. The sequence goes on along the minus strand of NC_073695.1, from coordinate 228,982,373 downwards.
CAACTAGACCTTTCATTTGACACTAATTTTGTGAAAATCGGTTCAGCCATCTCTGAGAAAAATGAGTGAGTTTAAACAACCTCAGGATAACTTTTCTTTACATAACTTTTGAACCATATGTTCAATCATAACGAAATTTTAAAGTTGAGGGTTCTAGAAACAGCCCGATCATTTGAAATCAGTTTTATTGAAATCGGTTGTGTAGTTTCTGAGATATTGATGTTTCGTGATTTTTACATTTTGATACATAACCTCTAAACTAAAAATCCGATTACAATGAATTTCAATAGCAACCTATGGCGCAACTAGACCTTTCATTTGCAATTAATTTTATGAAAATCGGTCCAGCCATCTCTGTGAAAAGTGAGTGAGAAAAAAAATTTGCACATACATACACACACACACACATACACACATACATACATACAGAAAATGCTCAGTTCGTCGAAAGGGGTCGAGTGGTATATGACATTCGGCCATTGGGACCACTTTTATACCTTCGGTTTTTCCAGTGATTGCTTTACCTTTCTAGGAGAAAGGCAAAACGTTGTTCTAAAGAAGCATTTGGGCATACAAAACACACGTTTTTGTTGAAGACCACACATCTCCAGGACTTTTTCTTACAAAGTTATAGCACATTTTAGCATATTTTTTCGATAACTTTAACAACGTATAGAATAAAGATTAGGTGGATTGGGACAGATGGAACTTATAACAGTTCTCAGCACTTGATCTAAACTTCTAGAAATAGTATTAACATCATGATTCTACTTGCCCCTTTTTACTTTACACGTTCTTAAATTTATCGTAAACATTAGCTAAAACATGCTATAACTTTGTAAGGAAAGCTCCTGGAGATGTAAGGTCTTCAACAAAAACGTGTGTTTTGGATGCCCATTTGCTTCTTTAGAACACCGTTTTTTTTTGTAAAATGTAGCTAACAAAAGTTAAGTGCAAAAAATTAACTTTTAAGTAACTTTTACAGAAAATACTCTGTAACTCTGTACCCAATGAAGATTGAAATTTTGTTTGTTTAGCAAACATTCATATTTTTGCACGTTCTGAAACTTTGCCGAATTAACCATTCCTCTATCTCTTAACACAAAAAAAATCGTATTTTTGATATATGAAAACCTACTGTAACAAATGCTCGCCGTACTCTAATATAGGTTGATTGGGACAAATGGAACCTAAAGGAGTTTATAGTACTTCAGCCTAACTGCAAAGAAAAGTATTGACATCATGATTCCACTTGCCCCTTTTTAACTTATACGTTCTTGAAGTTATCAAAAAAAAAAGCTAAATTATGATATAACTTTGTAAGGAAAAGTCCAGAAGTTATATGATCTCTGGCAAAAATGTGTGTGTGTGCTCTAGAGATGGTCGGGTATGGGAAATTTGTTACCCGTACCCGACCCGTACCCGACTCATCGAGAATTTTCAAACCCGTACCCGACCCGAACCCAAAGTCAGGTTTGTTTAAAATACCCGTACCCGACCCGAACCCGAAAAAAAAATTTTCCAGCTACCCGTATCCGACCCGTACCCGAAACAAAAATGTCCTGAAATTGCCGATACCCGACCCGTTTTGGATATTTTTTTATTTTATTTTTTTTAATTTTTTTTAAATACCTGGTTACCTCGCACATTTTATGCACTGATTATCAGATGTGATTTCTCGAGATGATGGCCGGAGTTAGGCTAGAACCGATCACGAGACTAAAATTTCTTAAGTAAGTTTCCTCGAATACTTAACCAAAAAAGACTTGTCCTGTGACCCGGAAATACTGGCTGACATATCTTACGGTGCATAAAACAGTTTTTGTTTTTATTCATCTTCTCTTGGAAGCTAACTTGACCAAGGTAAGCTCCCCGGAAGTAGCATTCAAATGGCTCGAATTTTGCCTAGAGCAAATGGTTCACAACGATAATCTCGCGGGAACTGTAGCTGATAGATGCAGCCAAGAATACTCACAACTATTGAGTATGCATTCGACGAAGGCATTGCTGACTTCCTTGATACTTTTTGTAGAGCGCTGCTTCAGGCAACAAACTTCCTAACTTTACTGTGTTTATTAAGAAGATTCTGATTCTATCGCATGGCAATGCCACGTTGGAGCGAGGTTTCTCCGTGAACAAGGAGTGCGTAGTCATGAATTTGGAAAAAGACAGACTTGTAGCGCAGCGCTTGATGTACGATACAGTACAGGTTGCCGGAGGAGGACACGAAATTGATATTGATGAGGAGATGCGTGAGCTGCTGAAGTAACGTGTTTTTAGTGTTATGAAAAGACTCTTTTATATATTACTCTTTTATAAATTACTCTTTTATATATTGAATCTTACCTGGTTGAGGTAAAAACGATTCCTTTAAACTTAATTTGGCCTAGAATTTCTCGGTAATGAGTATAATATGCGTTGTTTATAAGATAAATGTAGACATCTCCTCTCGGAAAGGTGACAACCGTCGCATTTTTCGATTTTTTGCGACTATATCTCTTGATTTCAATAAGGCTGAACACGTCAAGAAGTGACTTAGAGCATTTTGAGATGTAAATCGAAAGTCACGCTTTTTTATTCCTTAACTGCATGAAAAACTACAGAATTCAAAAGTACAATTAACCAGGAAAAATATTTGAACAAACCGGGAAAAACCGGGAGAAAACCGGGAATTTAATTTCGGGTTTTGAGTGGCCACCCTGGTATTGGTTCACCTAGAATCCAGCGTAGCATCTGTCACTGAGTACGTCCGCTCGTCTCTTATAGAAAAATTTGACCATTTTATCAAGCAGCAAAATATCTATTCGTTACTATGTACGGAGAATTCGGGCTCCATTTTTCCTGTTAGTTACCCCATAATAAAATTGATCTGGGATTTCAATTATTTATGTTGTACGCATACGTATGATTCATATAAACTGCTGAAATTTTTATTTTGTTTTCGAGAGATTAATAAAAATTTTAATAGAATTTTTTTGAAAGATTTATTCAGCATTCAACCGTGATGAAGTTGTTACCAAAAGATTTTTTTTTTATTTCTTTTGATACCCGAGTAATAATTACAAAACTGTCGCTACATAAAACAAAAGTTGGTTAGGCAATTTCTCAAATTTCAAAAGAAAGCCGGCTTTGACCGTGAATCCAGAAAGCTCAAGTTTAATAACCGAAATACGCTGGCAGGATTATTACTGAAAGTTTATGAAATTTATTATTTCACGTAAAAATAAACCAAAATATTTTGTATAACCATACTAAATACAAAAAGTGCTTGCGTTGAATATTTTTTCAAGTAATACTTTCAAGTTATTACTTTCAAGTTATTACAATACCTGCTACAAAAAGATGCTTTTTTTTCTACTGGTTCAAACTGACAGCTCATTCTGGTTCATTTGACACTCCCACAGCTTCGTATCCGTTTCTCCCTCCGAAAAAAACACCGAGGCTTGGCAAGTTAATAACTAAATTCTCATAATTCACGGAAATCGAGTTACCCGTACCCGACCCGTACCCGACGAGTTGAGAATTTTTCAAACCCGTACCCGACCCGAACCCGAAGCCTTGGTTTTTAAATTACCCGTACCCGACCCGAACCCGAAAAATATTTTTTGGCGTTACCCGAAACCCGACCCGAACCCGTCGGGTACGGGTTGGGTACGGGTATCGGGTAAAAATACCCGTACCCGACCATCTCTAGTGTGCTCTAACAATTCCTCCGAACAATACTTTCGTGTAAAATGCAACCAACAAAAGTTAAGTACAAAAAACTAACTATTAAGTAAGTTCCATGTAATACACTTCATAACTTTGTACCGGAAGAAGATAGGATTTTCATTTGTTCAACAAAGTTTCATATTTTTGAATCTTCTACAACTTTGCTGAACAAACTATTCTTCTATCTCTTAACACAAAATAGTATTTTTTTTCATTATAAGTATAGTAAACTTTTCATACTTTTTGACAATTTGCGATTAAGCGGGTCATTCATACCAACAATTGTTCCGAAGACACTTTTAAAATAGGACGAAGGTAAAAGTCTCTATGAAATAAGGTTCCACTTTTTGCCTTATTGGACCACTGTGCGCTGGACTCTCGTCACCAGCGAAGGAAAAAAATCACCTCTAGCGATTAATGAATGCATATAAAACAAGCCTAGGATGCGTTTACATCGTCGTCAGTATGCGAAAAACAAAGTATCGGTGCTGGTGCACTCTTTTTGCTTTCCTCTTTACGTTCTCAATGTGCACAACTCGGTATATGAAGTTATTCGTCTCTGTTACAGAGAGCGATCAGAACTTGTTATATCCTTATTCTTTTGACTCATGAATATGATTTTTTGTCAGAAAAAGAAAGAAAATGACAGTGTATGCTCTCCTACTCTCGCTTAAACTCAACCGCTGCCGAAGTAGTTCCTTCCCCCACACATTCCCTCTCACCGCACCACACCTCTGCTGCTGTTCAGGCGACATGATTTTCTCCTGTTGCTATCCTTTCTTCCCGTAACTACCGGCCTATGGAAAGACAAACGCAACGATCGAATCGCTTCTCAGAGCTGATGTAGTCTAGTCATGTGTTTGTTTTCTCCCAGAAACCTATGCACCCTATCATCATTTCATTAGGGGTTGAGAGGATTCGAGTTTAGTCGCGGCCTGTACTCTTCGTAAAGTGCACACATGATGAATAAACGACGATTGCATCATATTCGTTTCGTTTCCATCACTGCTCGTCACCTATCATTGCAGCGGTACACTTCCATCCGTACATTTCAGCGGTATTCGTCTCATGAATATGATTACCCAATAAATTACCCAACAAGAATTGTACATTTTTGCAACGGTTATAAGTTATAAGTAATTTTTATTTCATTATAGTTTTGATATCCACTAAAATATATATGAATATGAATATGAATATGAATACGAATATGAATATGAATATGAATATGAATATGAATATGAATATGAATATGAATATGAATATGAATATGAATATGAATATGAATATGAATATGAATATGAATATGAATATGCATATGAATATGAATATGAATATGAATATGAATATGAATATGAATATGAATATGAATATGAATATGAATATGAATATGAATATGAATATGAATATGAATATGAATATGAATATGAATATGAATATGAATATGAATATGAATATGAATATGAATATGAATATGAATATGAATATGAATATGAATATGAATATGAATATGAATATGAATATGAATATGAATATGAATATGAATATGAATATGAATATGAATATGAATATGAATATGAATATGAATATGAATATGAAATATGAATATGAATATGAATATGCATATGAATATGAATATGAATATGAATATGAATATGAATATGAATATGAATACGAATATGAATATGAATATGAATATGAATATGAATATGAATATGAATATGAATATGAAAATGAATATGAATATGAATATGAATATGAATATGAATATGAATATGAATATGAATATGAATATGAATATGAATATGAATATGAATATGAATATGAATATGAATATGAATATGAATATGAATATGAATATGAATATGAATATGAATATGAATATGAATATGAATATGAATATGAATATGAATATGAATATGAATATGAATATGATATGAATATGAATATGCATATGAATATGAATATGAATATGAATATGAATATGAATATGAATATGAATATGAATATGAATATGAATATGAATATGAATATGAATATGAATATGAATATGAATATGAATATGAATATGAATATGAATATGAATATGAATATGAATATGAATATGAATATGAATATGAATATGAATATGAATATGAATATGAATATGAAGATGAATATGAATTGAATATGAATATGAATATGAATATGAATATGAATATGAATATGAATATGAATATGAATATGAATATGAATATGAATATGAATATGAATATGAATATGAATATGAATATGAATATGAATATGAATATGAATATGAATATGAATATGAATATGAATATGAATATGAATATGAATATGAATATGAATATGAATATGAATATGAATATGAATATGATAGGAATATGAATATGAATATGAATATGAAATGAATATGAATATGAATATGAATATGAATATGAATATGAATATGAATATGAATATGAATATGAATATGAATATGAATATGAATATGAATATGAATATGAATATATATGAATATGAATATGAATATGAATATGAATATGAATATGAATATGAATATGAATATGAATATGAATATGAATATGAATATGAATATGAATATGAATATGAATATGAATATGAGTATGAATATGAATATGAATATGAATATGAATATGAATATGAATATGAATATGAATATGAATATGAATATGAATATGAATATGAATATGAATATGAATATGAATTTGAATATGAATATGAATATGAATATGAATATGAATATGAATATGAATATGAATATGAATATGAATATGGATATGAATATGAATATGAATATGAATATGAATATGAATATGAATATGAATATGAATATGAATATGAATATGAATATGAATATGAATATGAATATGAATATGAGTATGAATATGAATATGAATATGAATATGAATATGAATATGAATATGAATATGAATATGAATATGAATATGAATATGAATATGAATATGAATATGAATATGAATATGAATATGAATATGAATATGGAATATGAATATGAATATGAATATGAATATGAATATGAATATGAATATGAATATGAATATGAATATGAATATGAATATGAATATGAATATGAATATGAATATGAATATGAATATGAATATGAATATGAATATGAATATGAATATGAATATGAATATGAATATGAATATGAATATGAATATGAATATGAATATGAATATGAATATGAATATGAATATGAATATGAATATGAATATGAATATGAATATGAATATGAATATGAATATGAATATGAATATGAATATGAATATGAATATGAATATGAATATGAATATGAATATGAATATGAATATGAATATGAATATGAATATGAATATGAATTATGAATATGAATATGAATATGAATATGAATATGAATATGAATATGAATATGAATATGAATATGAATATGAATATGAATATGAATATGAATATGAATATGAATATGAATATGAATATGAACATGAATATGAATATGAATATGAATATGAATATGAATATGAATATGAATATGAATATGAATATGAATATGAATATGAATATGAATATGAATATGAATATGAATATGAATATGAATATGAATATGAATATGAATATGAATATGAATATGAATATGAATATGAATATGAATATGAATATGAATATGAATATGAATATGAATATGAATATGAATATGAATATGAATATGAATATGAATATGAATATGAATATGAATATGAATATGAATATGAATATGAATATGAATATGAATATGAATATGAATATGAATATGAATATGAATATGAATATGAATATGAATATGAATATGAATATGAATATGAATATGAATATGAATATGAATATGAATATGAATATGAATATGAATATGAATATGAATATGAATATGAATATGAATATGAATATGAATATGAATATGAATATGAATATGAATATGAATATGAATATGAATATGAATATGAATATGAATATGAATATGAATATGAATATGAATATGAATATGAATATGAATATGAATATGAATATGAATATGAATATGAATATGAATATGAATATGAATATGAATATGAATATGAATATGAATATGAATATGAATATGAATATGAATATGAATATGAATATGAATATGAATATGAATATGAATATGAATATGAATATGAATATGAATATGAATATGAATATGAATATGAATATGAATATGAATATGAATATGAATATGAATATGAATATGAATATGAATATGAATATGAATATGAATATGAATATGAATATGAATATGAATATGAATATGAATATGAATATGAATATGAATATGAATATGAATATGAATATGAATATGAATATGAATATGAATATGAATATGAATATGAATATGAATATGAATATGAATATGAATATGAATATGAATATGAATATGAATATGAATATGAATATGAATATGAATATGAATATGAATATGAATATGAATATGAATATGAATATGAATATGAATATGAATATGAATATGAATATGAATATGAATATGAATATGAATATGAATATGAATATGAATATGAATATGAATATGAATATGAATATGAATATGAATATGAATATGAATATGAATATGAATATGAATATGAATATGAATATGAATATGAATATGAATATGAATATGAATATGAATATGAATATGAATATGAATATGAATATGAATATGAATATGAATATGAATATGAATATGAATATGAATATGAATATGAATATGAATATGAATATGAATATGAATATGAATATGAATATGAATATGAATATGAATATGAATATGAATATGAATATGAATATGAATATGAATATGAATATGAATATGAATATGAATATGAATATGAATATGAATATGAATATGAATATGAATATGAATATGAATATGAATATGAATATGAATATGAATATGAATATGAATATGAATATGAATATGAATATGAATATGAATATGAATATGAATATGAATATGAATATGAATATGAATATGAATATGAATATGAATATGAATATGAATATGAATATGAATATGAATATGAATATGAATATGAATATGAATATGAATATGAATATGAATATGAATATGAATATGAATATGAATATGAATATGAATATGAATATGAATATGAATATGAATATGAATATGAATATGAATATGAATATGAATATGAATATGAATATGAATATGAATATGAATATGAATATGAATATGAATATGAATATGAATATGAATATGAATATGAATATGAATATGAATATGAATATGAATATGAATATGAATATGAATATGAATATGAATATGAATATGAATATGAATATGAATATGAATATGAATATGAATATGAATATGAATATGAATATGAATATGAATATGAATATGAATATGAATATGAATATGAATATGAATATGAATATGAATATGAATATGAATATGAATATGAATATGAATATGAATATGAATATGAATATGAATATGAATATGAATATGAATATGAATATGAATATGAATATGAATATGAATATGAATATGAATATGAATATGAATATGAATATGAATATGAATATGAATATGAATATGAATATGAATATGAATATGAATATGAATATGAATATGAATATGAATATGAATATGAATATGAATATGAATATGAATATGAATATGAATATGAATATGAATATGAATATGAATATGAATATGAATATGAATATGAATATGAATATGAATATGAATATGAATATGAATATGAATATGAATATGAATATGAATATGAATATGAATATGAATATGAATATGAATATGAATATGAATATGAATATGAATATGAATATGAATATGAATATGAATATGAATATGAATATGAATATGAATATGAATATGAATATGAATATGAATATGAATATGAATATGAATATGAATATGAATATGAATATGAATATGAATATGAATATGAATATGAATATGAATATGAATATGAATATGAATATGAATATGAATATGAATATGAATATGAATATGAATATGAATATGAATATGAATATGAATATGAATATGAATATGAATATGAATATGAATATGAATATGAATATGAATATGAATATGAATATGAATATGAATATGAATATGAATATGAATATGAATATGAATATGAATATGAATATGAATATGAATATGAATATGAATATGAATATGAATATGAATATGAATATGAATATGAATATGAATATGAATATGAATATGAATATGAATATGAATATGAATATGAATATGAATATGAATATGAATATGAATATGAATATGAATATGAATATGAATATGAATATGAATATGAATATGAATATGAATATGAATATGAATATGAATATGAATATGAATATGAATATGAATATGAATATGAATATGAATATGAATATGAATATGAATATGAATATGAATATGAATATGAATATGAATATGAATATGAATATGAATATGAATATGAATATGAATATGAATATGAATATGAATATGAATATGAATATGAATATGAATATGAATATGAATATGAATATGAATATGAATATGAATATGAATATGAATATGAATATGAATATGAATATGAATATGAATATGAATATGAATATGAATATGAATATGAATATGAATATGAATATGAATATGAATATGAATATGAATATGAATATGAATATGAATATGAATATGAATATGAATATGAATATGAATATGAATATGAATCTGAATATGTATCTATTAAATAAAAATAAGTTCGTGTCTGTATAAAAGCGGTTCATTTGAAATAGAATCAACGGATTTGAATGATTCTTTTTGTGTTTAATTTGTCTTGTTCTCCGACGAGTTAATAAGCCATAAAAATAACAATAATCAACTGATAAAGTTAAAAAAATAATATATGTTCGCCTTTTACTCCAAGAACAACGTTATTATATAACTATGATTGCAGGCTATGAGCAGTAGACAATCTGTTGTAGCGTCGTTATAGAGGCGTCGTTGTTGAGTAAACAAGCACCTGTTAATGATTCACATATAATTTGAAATTCGTTTTCGCTGCCGAAAATTTCGAAGTTCCGTGTATCCAGATATAACCGACCAATTCGCCATTTAATTTCAAACGTATGTATATACCCTCGCGCCTCGCAATTGCGTGATATACGATAATATCCAAAGCCCTGATATTTTGTGCTATTAAACCTCAAACATGCATATTCTCGCAAAAACAGCTTTATGTCACATGGTCACGTGAAAAACAATTGGTATCATATATGAAAAAAATCCGAAAAATGGTTGACCAAAACGTTTTGCGAGAATTTTCGTTCAGGACAAAACGATATTGTCACTATGCCATGACAATAACGAAAATCATAAAACGTTTAAAGTCAAAATCTGTCAATGGTGTTTTTCAAAGTCAAACTGGTTTTATGTTGCACTTAATTGCGTTCCTTCCATATTAAAACGATGGTTATAGTTGTAGCACAGACAAACAGACGTGCCACTCGATGGCGATTTCATCGACCGCCTTCAATGTCTTTAAATATTTTATGGATAATTCTGTGCGATTTTTGTATTGGTTTTAGTTGATTACACTTGAATTCTACGTCGGTTTCTGTGAATTTGTGCTGTGACTGTTCATGAAGAAAGAAGAGGACACTGTCGGTACCATAAACATAAAAGAATGAAAATAATAATGAGTTTTTGCAAGAACTCTAAGAAGTGTTCATGTTGGTTTCAGTTGGTTCCGATTAATTTTCTGCCGCCTATGGTGGGAGTGCTTCCTGAAGAAAAAGCCGCTTCGGGTATGTTATAAAAGGAATGTCTCCTAATCTACAAGATCAAACTGATTCCTACATATCTTCCAGTTGACGTCGACAAATTTCTGCTGTGGTCGAGGTGACTTTTTTCAGATAGAGTTGTAGCAAGTGTTTTGCGATTAAGAAACGTAGCAGCATTGACCATCATACACGGAATGCGAATCAACTAGCGAATATTCGGGCACACCGAAACGAAAAGCAGCGTAGGCATGTCGATGAAAATGTAAGGTTTCGCAGCACTGAAGATAGAATAGAATTTAGTGGCTAGGACCGATTTTACCAATTTCACATGTTTCGAATATCCTAAAATTTTGAGCTTGGGTTATTTAGGATTCCAAAGCTTTCAATTAAATCTGTTCCAGTAAGAATGGCCAGGCAGAAGGATATTACTTTATTTGCATAAGGCCAAGCTTTTGAATATTTGAATAGATGACGTTAGAATCTCATTAAGAATATTTGAAACAATGACTGTTTATATTATTTTTTTTATTATTTTTTTTTAATTATTGTTAAAAGGTACTTTATAATGTTTAATCATAAAAAAACAAAGAATTTTACGAGCGCTGGATTGATTCAAATACTATTGAGAAATCAGAGCTAAAACATATCTTGAGTACGTTTTTGAAGCAGCAGCTAGATATTTGCTTTTGCAGTACAACAGTCAATAAAACTCATGGCAGCGGTACGAAGTTTGCCGGGTCAGCTAGTATGATAATAAAAAAAATTAGTGACTAGTTTAACCCTCTAGTGCCAAATGCCGCCTTATGGCGGGCTTCAGACAAACCTCTGAAAAACTTCAATAATTACTTAAAAAGTGTTTATAAAAATTCATAGTTATTTTACCGAAGTCCGTTTAGAAATTAACTTGGGCACCAGAGGGTTAAAAAGTTTTCAAATGACATGAATTTTCAATAGTTAGAATTTAAAAATTATTTTATCCTATTTTTTACAAATTTAGTAAAAAAATTGTACATTGTAGTCGAAAGCAAAACAATTCCCCAATTGAGTGAATAATGTTTCTTAAGTTGGAGACAAAACTTTCGGTATCCATGTAAATAATAAAAAAAACATGGGAATAATCTCTTACTTACAAATAAATTGTGTACGTTTTTTTAAAAACCTTTTTTCTTTATATAAGAGTGTAAATTGTTTGTTAAATAAACTAGAGTTGAAAAAAATCTGAGTTGACTTTTTTTAAATAACTTTTTGTTCTTACAATAAATTTTTCAGTGTTCGATTTCAAATTTCATTCATTCAACGCTTCGTAAAAAATGAAAGTTCCATTGACAACTTTTCTCAATCTTCAAAAGTTAGTCTAGATCTATTTTCGATTAAAAATGTATGCCAAGTTTCCTACTCACAAATTTTCATTGAATTCTGAGAGAATGTTGACAGCCTCTCCGACGAGTTAACCTGAAATGTGTCAAATATTGTGTCTATTTAAACTTGTAGAAAACAATTAGGATAAGTTTTGAGCCGCCAATCAGTAAAAGATAAGATGAGTCGAGAATTGAAAATCGGAAAACAGAGAAAAAATTGTGTTTCAAAAACTGGAACCAAAAGTTGTCAAAATCGGAATGTGCCAAAAACGGAACTTAGCTGTATTTTTGTTTCACATATTTAAACTACAATTGTTCTTTGATAAATTCTCTAATAAAACCATCAAAAATGAAGCCTATTTTATTCACAAACCGAAATGAATGAATTAGCTCTATCTCGGAGCTGATTTGACTTAAAAAACATGTTAAGTAGTCAAAATGAACGTCCTTTTTGTACTTTCAGAGAAAAATATGAGATAATTATTCTGTCAGTCATCAGGTGGAATCGCGAACATTCTTTGTAATCAGTCAGTTGTGTAATTAGTTGTTAGTAAATCCGACAAAAGCTTGACAGGACCTTTGTGTAAAATGGTAAAACTCGCATTTTGAAGAACTCTTGCCCGTATACCGTTGAGTCCATCGTCTTGTTCGTGACAAAAACCTAATTTTTCCCATTCTCGGAAACGGATAGTTTCTTCGCAGAAGCTGATATTTTAAGTTTACTTTTTTAGATAGTGATATTTGTGGCCCAAAATGTGGGCAATTTATTATTAAAAATGTACGAATGATAACGTTTCTTTCTTGCTATCATCTTGCTTAGTAATGTTTAATATCTTATAGTGTCGAGATAATTTCAAACACATTCAAACGTCATCTTGTATGAACGGTGAATTTTTCAGTCTGCCACAATGGTGTCTTAGTCAGTGCATGTCATTGCTTTATTTTTACTCGAATGAGTGAATAAAACGCATTTTCTTTTCTCTATTTCTTGGGGTGTCGTACCCTAAACCTCCTTCCCACAGACCAAGCAGCATACTTGTCGAAGTATATGATGGAGTAATTAATCAGTAGGAGTTATTACATCCAAAACATGCTGGCGTGTATAACCCAAGCAAGCGTCATCGAAAGGGTGAAGCCATGCCAACGACGTTCAACGGCAAAACGGCAGAGAAAATTTCACATCCAAAACCCCACCCATCAAACATACACACGCACGTCACCGTCGTCGTCCGTCACACGGTGGGTGTAGCACCGGATTGGATGAGGAACGACGATGATGCAGAAAGAGTTCGGCAATGGTGGGGTTATAAATGGATTTTTTGTTGTTTAAATTTCGAAGCATTCGTTGCTGAGGAAAGTAAAAAACTCTTCCACGCAAAAGGGGAGGTGGCATAGAGCGTCTTCAGAAATGGTGGAACGTTAGCTTGAAAGGGGGAACGGCTGCCGCATATTGGTTTGTTAGACATGAGATATTCCGTCTGTACATTGTTGGAGTGAATCACCACGCGACAACTAAATGTTTTCCATATGTTTACAATATATGGTATCAAGCTTTTAGTAAGTTTGAATTTTTATATCCTTTCTACCGCAAAGACAATTTATTGCAAACATTCAACGCTGGGGGCCGCCCTTTTGCATGGTACTTAACCAGTGAATTCCCCAAAAACCAAACCCACATAATCTGTCAATTGCAGCCAATTTCTGTCGCAGCCGTCAAGTTGGATGCAAAACAAAATTAGAGAAAATAATAGGACATGTTCTGCCGTCATTTATTTCCCCATATCTGCCATCAGAAAATCTCTGACGGTCAATCGATCACGCGCCGGCAACGAAAGCAGATCGCCATCGGACGGTTGCCTTCGCTGGCGAGGGGTCCACCGTCGATTATTACCGTTCACACTGATTGCCGCCACTCGCTATAAATATCACCAACACCTTCATCATCAACACAGCATCCGCGCCATTGCTGCTGGCAGTCGTTTTAGTTTGGTTACACACCAGCCGAGCCGGCGAAAAGTGGAAGAAACACGAGAGCAAACTATTCCCCCATATAAGCACAAAACCATCGTCGCGGAGCTTCTCCGGGTTTGGAATCTCTGTAAATAATATATGGTAAGTTCTATTTACATAATATCGAAATAAAAGACCATTTTTTATGCTCCCCTCGTGCCATTTGCAATCCACTCGCTAAAGACAAGAAGCGCTCTCGTGTCTGTCACGAACACGATACGGTGTTGTGTTGCATATGACGCGGTGTGGCGCGGGGAGGTAGACTCCACCGGCATTAAACTGGTCCCCTTTCGGTATCTGAGCAGAGGGTGCGTGGCTAGGCAAAAACAGTGAAGTAGGAAACAGAAGCATTTCCCCCTCCCCACGACCCTGGCGTGAACAAAATAAAGCTAAAAGAGCACCGAGTGTCTCCATCACCGACTACCGCAGCAGGAACAGCGTAAAAAACCTCCCAGTTGGAGGCAACAGAAGTGGGAAATGAACCATCATGCATGTATAAATTACACCGTATGATGTTTACTCTTTTTCCATCCGTACACCGTTCATCGTTTCTAGCTGAGACAGAGTTAGGGTGATCTATTTTTGGGAAACATTTTTTTGTTGGCTTCGCCTCAATTTCACCACCCTCAACTGCACTTTTTCACTAGAAACTGGGAGTCAACTTCCAATCCGGGAAGGGGACTTCCAAAAGAACAGGGTAAAAACACAAAACATTTGGAGAAACGCTGGAGCTCCGGACGGTGTACGAATCGGTCATGATGTAGAACGATAACCCCATATTTATTTTCGGAATGCTCTGTCGTTGTTCTTGCCTTGGGGGAAGATGGGGAAGGGGAAACCAGCATCTTATGGAACATGGGCCGATGTTGACCTGAGGAGGCGGACTGAGCCGTCGGACTGTGTGGTAGTAATCCAACTGCAATCGAGAAAACGTAAACTTGTAGCCTTGCTAAATCCTATTTACGATTTTTGCTCTACTGCCTTTGAGCAGTTGAGGTTAGGGTTTGGTGCTGGGGAGTTTCTGGTAACTTTTTCTAGCCAATTGATATGAAGGAAGAAGTTTGGATGCATGAGTTGCCAGAATTCATGGCACTTAATTATGGTACGACTCGTAAGTAAATCGTACGTTTCTCAGAAGGTTTGAGTAAATCTTTTGTACTAGCTTGCCATTTGCAAGTCCAATCTTTCGTGTCCGTTATATTTGCGATTCATCAGCTCCACAGTTACGAGGATTTGCGTGTGATGGGAGGGGAGGTTAGAGAGGAGGATATGTAGATTTACAACCTAAGAAAAAGCTGATTAATTCAGAAATGCATAACTAATTAGGAAAATAAGTATTTCTACGTTGTTTGCCATTATTACCGATTTCTCATATGAATATTAAGGAACACAGTTTGTAGTACTTAAATCATCCATTTAAAAGAGGAGAAAACACCTTTATAATTTATATAACTGGCAAAAAACTTATATAAACAGTTAAAGGGATAAATTGTATAACTTTCAGCCTTTTGTTAACTTCAGATACCTTATTTCTCAGTACTTTAATCTATTATTATTAGAATACTTGCTTCTATTAATTGTTCAAATTTGTAACTGTTATTAAGCATTTCCTAAACATGAGGCAATTGGACTCGTATGAAACTTTGTATTTGCTTTCGACTGAACTAATAATTCAAAGAATGCTTAAACAGCATTTTAAAAATTACATATTATGTCAACAATTAGTGATTTTGGAAAAAAGATGAACTTGCTTAGTTAGAATAATTGTCATCTAAGCCCTCAAAGTTACAATAAGACTCTGAAAACAGAACTTACCATTACTCGAGTTTTGATGAAGAAGTCTGTTCTCTGAAACTGGTCATTTTTTACTGATTTTAAAATTATAGTTTGTAATGCGTGGAACAGACGCAAATAAAAACCCTGTATAGTAAAATTCTTTACGAAGATTTTTCTATTTACAAAATGTAATTTCTCAGAAAAGTTGGTTTATAGTATCGATTCAAATAACTCAATAATTCAAATCTTCACTAGATTTCTCCAGATCTAAACGCCTTTTTTCGTTCATCAGTAATGCTCTTCAGAACCAGTAGAATATTAGGTTCATATGCGTTGCCTTGCACATGCATTTCATGGGTACACGTGAAACCGACACCCATAAAAGAAACCCGCTGAAACATCATTAGCAATCAAGACGAAACAAATGGCAGCTCGTTCGAATGCACCTGCCGCAGCAATCCGCAGCCCATCCGAGGGCCAATTTGTGTGCCCTTTTTCTGCGCGTTACAATGCTCTACTGATGGAAAGGCAGAAAAATGGGTCGAGAAAAAATCGCTTTTGCGTGGGCCAGAAAGGCCGCTTTCTTCCCGGTAATTTCGGTTCTCTTTATCTCCGAGGATGAAAGCAATCGGTTTCAAGGTAACTGCTGCCGCCACAACCACCGCCACGCACCGCCATCAATCGGGTTTCGGCGTTTCGTTTGCTCGCAGATAGAAACAGGTTGCTTGCAATAAAATTGCTGGTGTGTTCTAATTTTTTTATTTTTGTTCAGCCTTTTGCTTTGGCAATAGAAACCCATATGTCAATAAATAACCCTCGAAGACGTTAGGATTGAGGTGAAAACTAGAAACATGGGATGCAACTTTTTTATGAGTGAAAGGGCGCGGCCATTTCGGAATTAACGAGCGGCACGCGGCTGACTTTCAGACTGGCTTCATCATGTTTTGTAAACATTTGAATTGCTCTATAAATATCCTGGTTTTGGAAATGGTTTATGAAGCCGTCGAAATTGCAGGTGAAATTTTGTAACGGACTGACGCTGGGTGATCTAATTAGCAGAGTATCGAGACAGAATTCTCGCAGCTTGAAAGAAACTGGATTTCTGTCATTAAAAAAAGCAATGGTAAAATTAGAATAGTTTTAAAAATTGGAATCATAATACTCAACTCATCAAAACCACATTTAATTATGAACGAAGAGTTTTCCCGTTGTATATTCAAAAAGAAAAAAAAAACATATGCTCTCCTCATTCAACTAAAACCAATAAACACAACGGGAGAGGCCCTCCAGTTCCAGCGGCTCGTCTAAGTTACCCTTTATCCGTAAGCTTTTCCACCTATTAGCATTACATCAAACCATTCCGGGGGGTCGCAGTGGCGTTTCAGCGTGCCGCACGCCACACATATGGTGGTGGCTGCTGCACCATATTTTTTAACCACAAACAATCAACCAAATTTCATTCAGTTTATTTTTCGAAACAATTTTTTTCGTGTCTTCACTCTCATCAGAACCGAATCTAACGGTTCTTCTAGAAATGAAATTTTGTTCATAACGGGAATCACTAAGAACCACATTGAATGGGTTACGATTATCGAAACGAAGGGTAACAAAGAAAGCTACAACCGCATCACGGGGAATCGACGCGTGGCACTAATTTAGAGCAAGCATTCTTCCTATTAATCAACTGCGGGTTGTTTTTTTTTTCAACTTCTTCACAATGAAAAAAAAAACCCTTCCTAACCCCCTTCGCGGCGCTCGTTCGGTCGTAAATTGGTTTAACCACTTCCTTTTAAGCTTGACAGCATTTTTCCTTCCCGGCCAGGTTGTGTATCAAATTAAGAACTAACGAAAACCGCAGCACCATCTGAGAGGGGTAATAATTTCCAACTCACGATCGAACTGTTTTTTTTTCGTTCAAAAATGGAAACGTGATGAAGAGGTTTTCGCCTTTACTGCCTAATGGTTTGTATCCAACCGTGGAAAAAGGGTTCCTTGCTGGTTCAGGATGAAGGAAACAAAGTATACCTTCGAATGCGGAATTGGTGGATGATGAAAGCAAACCGCATGAACGTTTTTATAGGTGTTGTTTTTTTTTTTGTTCTACATTTATTGTGAACCACACTTGGCTCAGGTTCAGTAAGGCACTTGGTTGAGATGAATTTATAATCCAAACCCTTAATAAGAGAAGGTTTATTATATATTTTAACAACTATTTCAATTGTTAATCCTTGTTCCCATCGCCGTAGTTTCTGGTGAATAAGCAGCTATAGGAAATGAAAAAATGAAGCAATACTGATCAATGCTCATACTTTTATACAATATTGCTTGAACCTCCATACGTTTATGATGGTGAAATTTAAGTATCGAGATTAAAGATCGCCAATGCTCAAAACTATCAGTTGGTATTCATAAAATTCATACTCTTCACGCAAAAGCTCAAGTCGCAATCAACCAACGTGCCTCCTCGTTTCGCACAATTTTTGGACTAATTTTGCACAACGAATGTGTGAAATGCATAACACAAGGTTTGTACAATGGATACGGTGACAAAGATTGACATCGGAATGTATATCGTATACACGAAAATCATAATTTTCCGGTAAGCGTCAGCTTCGAGCAATCACTTTTGGCGTTAAGAACAGCCAATTCCTAACATTGCTTCAACGGTAGCAGCCGTCATAACATTATGCTTGAAATTATCAAAAAGGACCTTCGATACGGAGCTTTTAAGAAACAGGAGATTCACGGATTATTCCGCAAAAATAGTGCTGACAGGGTTGCATAATCTTGTTTGCTACTGAAGACGCATACTGCTCACAGAAAAATTATTTACTTTGGAGGCTGAATCGATCAAGCAAAATGATCGTGTATATGGAGCCGATAAAACAAGAGTGGATCGAACCAGAATTCTTTAGCTGTGATGGTCTCGAGAGCAATATCCACCAATGGAAAGTTGCCACTGCTATTCATCGACAACGGCGTGAATCTAACAAAGAGTATTATTTACAACACGCCATCAAAGATCATTTGCTGCCTTGTGCCAGGGAATTATTTGGAAATAAAACTACTTTCTACTTTCAGCAGGATTCAGTGCCAGCGCATTAGGCATTAGTTGTTTATAGGTGGTGCAACGAAAATTTATCATATTTCTCTTCCGATTTTAATCCATTGGACCTCAGCATTTGAGGATACATGCTAGGAAAGCTGGATGAAGTGAAAAATATGAATTTGGACAGTTTTAAAATCGGTTTGTTGAAGATCTGGAATTTAATGCCAATCGAAGTCGTGCTAATTCGAAGGCGAAAGATTTGAACCGAACTAATCTTACTGTAACTTTTTTATTCTACTATGCTAATAAAAAGAATCAATGAAGAAACATTAATCTGTTGCACCTTTATGGTACACGCAAAAGTTGAAGTCTTGAACAATCATGGTGTCTTCCCGATTCGCACAAATGTTGCACAGAAATCGCACAATAAATGTGTGAAATGCATAACGCAACAGTTGTACTGCGAATACATTGACATAGAATGAAATCAGAATATGTATCATATACCGACACTTTATTTCTCACGTCGAGTGTATTAGTGACTGCTACTCATGGAGCAGTGCAAGCAGCAAACAACAACTTGTGAACTCACTAGATTTAAATAGCTATAATACTCGATCAATTTATCTCGATGGATTTGCAAAAAAAAACGAAACAAAATTCTGTTCACAACATTTTGTAATCAACGCTAGCTTCACCGCAAAACTAGCAAAACCCTTCATTCCACAAAGTCACAAAAGCGTTGCCGATTTTTATGGCAACACTTGTAAATTGTGAATAATTATTATTTGTCATCCTTTGTACGCTTTTTTTTCAAGCGACGAGAGAAATTTCTCTCTCGCTCTTAGAATTTCCATGTATATGCGACAAGACTAGAACCGTCACGTACAATTTGCAGGTTGCTCTTTCGCTTCCCTTTCGGTTCGGATTGCGACGCGCAAGGCGATATCTCGTTGCTTCACGAAATGAGCGAGACACCCGTGCTGTACATACTTGATACCAATGTTGTTATAGTCTCACTCATACTGTCGGTGCGTGCTTGCTGCTATTCAGAGGAATGCATGAAGAGAAAAAAGTAGGTATCTTGAAATGCACACACGCAAGACTTGAAAAGCGTAGCATATGTCTCGTCCTCAAGCAGAAAGAAGGAGAATGGTTTTGCTTCTCGCTCGCTTTGCAATGCTGCTCGATACCAGTTGAAACTGTTTAGGTGTAGTAGTTTGGAGCTGCCAAATACATTGGAAAAACGCTAGAGCAATAAATGCGTTATGCCCAACACGCAATCATTGTACTGGTTCCGAATTACATTAACAATTGCGCTAAAAACGCACAATTTTGTACTGGTTCCACACCATCCAACTTTTGCGTGTATAAATGAAGTGTATCACTTTCACCTAGTGTATTATATTTGAAAAGATTTGAACCAGTTGATCGAGTATTCTCTCCCAGCTGGTCTCGAGGTACGATGCTGGCCTAACAAGCCAGTCGTCGTGGGTTCGAGTCTCGGCTCGGGATAGACCGTAGTGTCAGTAGAATCGCAGCGCTAGCCCCGCAATTGTCCTGTACACTTAACAGTTGGCTGCGAAGTCTGTGTATAATAAACAGAAGGTCGAGTTCCGATACAGAATGTAGCACCGATTTGCTTTGATTTGCTTTTTGATCGAGTATTCATGTTTTTGGATCAAATTCAAAGTAATTGTTTCTATTTACAAGAAAAAATCCCGGATAATCAAATATTTGTTTACTTTTGGATACAAAAATCATAAAATTATTATAATTTTTATCATGTTTTCAAATGGAATTTAATCGGATAGTAAAAATAATATATTTTTGGATTTTTTTCCACATGTGGAATCCAAAGATGGCTTTCAACATGAAACTAAGAGATATTTTTTATGTTTGTCCCAAAAAGAACGACAAGCAAATGAAAGTGCGTATTTTAATCAAAAACATCAACAACGATTTCAGCATTGCAAAAATGTTTGTCTTAGAAAAGCTTTAAAAATCACACCAAGACAGTTTTGATGTGAAAAATTTAAATAAAATAACTAGAGTAAATGAAATGAATTTTTAAAAAATAAAACGGTTTTTTCAACGATAGAAAAAAAACTTATTTTTGCAAAGATGCTTAAAATTAACGAGACTACAACTGCCGGTACCCGCATAACTGTCGCATATTGATTTTTGTCACTTTTGAGTTATCATCAGGAATCGACTTTTTTTTTGTCATATTTTCCGAAAAAAAATCTGAAATTGATACTTCTGTATGGAAAAACATGGAAAGAATAAAAAGTTGTGTTTGTCCCATATTGAAAGTACCCGCATTACAGTCCCACTGCATAGTGGTACAAACTGCAAACATATAATTTTGCTCCAGATTAGTGTATATCGGAAAATTTTAGGCATATAGAGGTATGTCATTCAATTAACTAGACTAATGTTGTTTTTCTGTAGTACAATCTACGTTGCCAGTGATAGTACCGGTTGCTGGTTGAATTTTTATGTGATGGGACAAAATATGCGAGTACTTTTGAAATGTACCCGCATATTTTGTCCCATATTGGTTTTATTTTCAAGTTATATAACGTAAATTCAATTCCACCCATGGTTTTTTGTTCTCTTGTGGTGCCATGAAACTGTTCTGGTCATTGGTTTTGGATGTAACTGCTGGAAATCAGTAAATTCACAGATTATATTAAATCGCCGTTTCCACAACATGATGTTTTTCATTATGGGACAGTTATCCGGGTACCGACAGACAACATCAAATTTTTTTCTATATCATCAAAAAAAGTTAGACTGCTGGTTTCATCGAAAATTTCGTTCATTCTGTTTATTGATAACATAAAATATGTAACAATTTTGTGGCCGGAAGTTTTTTTCTGGAATATTACTATCGAACTCTAGATCCAAATGGAGATAACTTTGTTCTTTAGTTTTTTTAGAATATATACATCAATAAAAAACTTATAGAATATATACATCATAAAAACCTTCGGCGAGTCAAATTTTCTTCAAATTTCGGAGTTAACGCGACTTTTTTTCACTAAAAAAATCACAGGAGGGTTGTGTGCACCTGCTTCGACCGCAAGGTTGAAGTAGAATACTTTCATCAGAACCCGGCTGCTTGCGTGTCAGTCATTTTGAAATCGGATTTGTTTCGTATATACCGCTTGTTAAGCACAGTATCAACAAATCGTAATAAACATCACACAGCTGTGCATTTGCAGCGGCATCAAACCTCAGTTGCGGTTTATTAATAACCATTCATTATGCACTTCCAAACACATTTAGTAGCCTTGAAAAGGCCGATTGCTGTAATTGCGATTTCAATTCAATTATTGCATAAATGCTTCAACAGGGAAACAGGCTCTTATGTAGGCCAAATAGCATATTTTGAATTGCAAGGTATATAATTCTGTCGACCGTGCATGGGAAGCAATCATATAACGACCAATCAGAGGTCGAATTTTTCGTTTTGACAAGGCTTGATTATTTCCAATAGTACAATAGTTTGAATAATAAAATTACAATTATCTTCATTTGGGAAGAGTTTTAGAAAATTTTTCAATATATTGCTGCAAGAACGAAGGAAATCCATCGAATACTAACCGATTTATTAGCATTTAAAATTGGATATATTTTTCACTTTTTTACGGTTTTAGATTTTCATTTCACATCCTTATGTAGCCGAACTTCCTGAGAGAAGTATTCTACTTTAAAAGTGATTTTACTGCATGACAACGTTTGGCTTCATACTGCTCAATACCCTGAAATTACATAGAAATGTGAGTGGGCTCTCTAAATTTTGATTGGTCTTATCCCACACTCTCTTGATTGTTTTGTGTAATTTTCTTCTTCTATTTATATAAAAGACACGTTTTGTATGTATGTTTTAGCATAACTCTTGAATGCCTGAACCGATTTCAACCAAACTTGGCATACGAGTTCTTTTTATATGAGAGGAGGTCATAGACTTATTTAAAAACGGAAGGGACAACTTGTGGAGAAGAGAGGAGGTAAAAATATTGATTTTTCGTTAATTGTGGGGACTTTTTGAATTGATTCGATGACTTTCGGACCTTAGTCATGTCCGTAGGCCAGAAGTTGATTTCCAGGAGACCGGAACATGATATCTGATGCTATTTCTAATCTAAGATGACCTCAAGATAGTGATTTCCGGTTTTACCAGAGCTGAATAAATTTCAGGATAATGCTCGATCCTTCCTCCATATTGATATTTCCGGAGCTGACCTTGCACTGAGAAAATTTATATTTTAATCCATTTTAAAATTCAATGCTCCTTGGGAGGAGCAGGAGCTTGAGCGTTAGTAATTTTTACATAGGGGAAAGAATCAGCGTTACGTAACGGAAAATATCTGAAAAGGCTATAATTTTATAAAAAAAACCCTGAATTAATCCACCTAGCAGTGCAGAAACCTTCGTTATACTAACTATTACTACATATAAATTTATACTAACTATAATTACATATAAATTTGTTATGGCAGTAAACCATAAATCGTTTAAAATAAAATTTAAAAGATAGTTTTCCAGAGGGTGAACCAAACAACATTACTGAATCAAACCTCGATGAGGTTCTCACATACATTCTCAATACCACAACGGCTTCGTTTTCAAAAATTGCGAGACCCAGAAAAGAACATAATGATTATAGAATATGGATTAGCATCGAATATATCCTACGAATTGCAGCAAAGTCCTACAAACTTGCTCTCTAGAAATTATAGTTCAGAATTATACAGTGCGTTAAATGCTTTGTTACCATAGAAAAGTTGCTTGAATCATACGTCTGATTATTTCAAGAAATCAACAAAAAGTTTGATAAAATCTGCGAGGATCAGTGCTAAAAGATTTCAATGAAACTCCTATAACTGCAGTTGAAATGTCAATTCCCAGTGCACATCAGATGCTGTTAAGAGTTGTTAAATTAATTCTATTTCAAATGCATTTTTTCAAAATTAAAGTTTTTCGCAAGACTTAAGAACTTTGACTGTTTAAAGTGTACTCGGGAACGTAACTCTTGTTGGAGACCTAGGCTGTATGGTAAATTCTGAAACACTTTCAGAACTTTATAAAACTGCCAAAACGAGGATCGGAATAACATGGATACTCTGTTTGCACTGACCTTAAAATAAATTTAAAATAAATTTAGAAAACAATATTTATATTATACAAAAGCGAAGTGTATCAAGTAAACGAGAAACGGACTTAAATAAGCATTGCAGTTTCCTCTGAAATCTATTTATTATTGTTAGTAAAAAGCTATTAAAAATTAAAGGTTCATTTATTTACACCAGTTAGAACGAACTACACAGAGTATGAAAATCATGCACAGATATCTTCTACTCTTAGTTTCATCTAAGAAATAAATAGTAGTTGAAAAAAAAAGAGAGAGCGATAGAAAGACAGATAGTGATATGAAAAAAGTATAGAGAGAAATGATCCAAAAAGTAAAATACTCCGTGTTTAAAAATTCTTTGGTAAATATTCTGAAAATCAAGCAACAATAAAAACTCGCTCAGTATGATTTTCAAAAGGGTTTGGAGCTTCTATTTGCACTTGTAAACACTTAAATCGAATAATGCATTCTGTGAAAGGTGGGATTTATTTTTGTTTTTTTTTTTGTTAGATTTTGATATACTACACATATAAACAACATATTTACAAATACCAACGTACTTACACACATACACATTGTTGCGTTTGCAACGAATAGAAAGCGAGTTCCGAAAATTTATAACTGATTTATTATTGTCGAGTTAAAGTTTCCTGTAAATGAACAGGATGAAGTATGGGATCTAATATAAAAGTTTTTATATCACTCACGTTTTGTGGCTTTTGTGCTCGCTTAACCCGAATTACAATATGTCGATTGAATTAATTTTCCTACAAAGAATTTTCAGCTAAATTTATCTTAGGTAGAATTTCAGTTTACCTTACTTTTGAATTAAATATTAACAACTAAGATTAGGTACATTTATATATTTAACCACTATGGACAAAGTAGGTATGTAGCGAAAAAAATCTCGCACGTGCGCACTGGTCGGCGATCTTCAAGTAAAAAGGAGTTTTATGCTTTGGAGTCGATCTCCTTCTTACTTAAACATCCGATGACAGATCTGCGTTATCTGTCGCGGTCGGCATGTCGACTTAAAGGTGTGCTCACTGACGAGGGGCGTTCGCAATACACATTATATACATGTTCATTTAGACGAACTGAGTCGATTGGTATACGACACTTGGCCCCCAACAGATTCATTTTGCGTTTAAAGTTAAATACCCTATGTTAAAAAATACTTTATGATCAATATCTCAAATACCATTCGACTCAGTTCGACGAACTGAGCAATGTCTGTTCGTGTGTGTGTGTGTGTGTGTGTGTGTGTGTGTGTGTGTGTGTGTGTGTGTGTATGTGTGTTGCCTGTATGTATGTGACGCAAAATACTAAAAATACTTGATGAATTTAACTTAAAGGTGTGCTCACTGACGAGGGGCGTTCGCAATACACATTATATACATGTTCATTTAGACGAACTGAGTCGATTGGTATACGACACTTGGCCCCCAACAGATTCATTTTGCGTTTAAAGTTAAATACCCTATGTTAAAAAATACTTTATGATCAATATCTCAAAATCTAAGCCAATAATCAAAAATCCACTCGGTAGCATTATGGGGGAGCACAGTAGCTTTCATTTGCATATAAATTCATCAAGTATTTTTAGTATTTTGCGTCACATACATACAGGCAACACACATACACACACACACACACACACACACACACACACACACACACGAACAGACATTGCTCAGTTCGTCGAACTGAGTCGAATGGTATATACCGTTCGGCCCTCTGGTCTTCGGATCTATTTTGCGTTTTTCGACCGATTTTATAACCTTTGTTTAGTATAACAAAGGTAAAACAAGCATTTTTTAAGCAAATTCTTTTACTGTATCACGTAATTTATATAATGTTACGATTCGTAGCGCATTGGGTGGAAGTGAACAAATTTCAACAGAAAAATTGAAGGAAAAGAGAAGAAAAAGAAAACAGTAAGTAAAAGCGAGAGAGAGAGAGAGAGAGAAAGAAATAGAGAGAGAGAGAGAGAAAGAGAGAGATAGAGATAGAGAGAGAGAGAATGTATTAGAGTTAATATGAAAATCTAATTTCGGCAAAAAATTAGAGGGTGGTATTCAAGACACGACCGCATGCTGAAAGTGGGACTACGTAGATTATTATTCAACAAACTCTTCAGTTACAGAATTGTCAATGCGTATATCGTACGCGATCTCACCTAGATGCAATCATGCAATAACTGAAAAAAATGCTATTGCATTAATGGGCCTCCTTCAAGGCTATTACATGTATTTGGAAGAGCATAATAAATGGGTATAATTGAACTACAACTGTGGTTTGAAGCTGCTGCGAATGCCCAGTAGTGTGATGTTTACCGCGATTTGTTGATACTGTGCATAACCAGCGATATGTATCAAACAATTTGGATTTCAAACAGAAAATTTCGGCACGTTCTGCTCACAATGCTGAGTCCGTTTTTGAAAATTTACAAAATTTTAATTCCTGGATGTAACGCCTTAAAAAAGACGGTTATAGTTTGAGTTCACAGCAGAATTTCGACCTTCCAACTCATGTCTACCATCGGCAATATCAAACACACAACAAAGGGCTTTCATCCGACACGGGAACGGGAACATTGTCTTCTCTCAAGCCGCAACACGATGTTTGTAAAAGCTTTGGACAATCGTATTACGAAACTTGGACAAACTGTGGGAACTTGAAATAAAGGCGGGGTTACTCAGAAGATAGCTCTAAAACAGAATGAATTGAGATTTAATTTTCATACATTAGTATTCCTGCATACGAAATAAAATTTTAACGTACGTGAGGAAATGAGAGAACGTAACATAAAGGCGTTGTCCATTCGATTGTGTCAGAGCGGATATCGCACGCAATCTGAGCATGACGCATGTATGCGATAATTGAATGAAAATTGCAATTGCAATAATCGGCCTTTTTCAAGGCTACTACGTGTATTTAGAAAAGCATAAAGAGTGGTCATTATTAAATTAAAACTGTGGTGTGAAACTGCTGCAAATGCGCAGTAGTGTGATGTTCACTACGTTCGTTTATACTGTACATGACCAGCGGTGTATACGAAACTAATCCGATTTTCAACAAAAAAAATCGGCACATTCTGCTAACGATGCTGAATTCATTTTAGAAAATTCACAACACTTCATTAAGAATAGAAATTCATCACACCACTCTCTACCTGCTCAACTCAGCTACGACGGGGAAGCGAACTTGTGATTGGTTGAATGTACACAATTTTAACAAGTTTAGTATTGTAAAGATATTCCAATTATTATAGCGAAGTCTTGAGTAATGTTTTAGCTGTCGATTAAGATACTGGGGTTTGATATCCAGTCATTGGTAGAAACACTGTGAACATTTGAAAATGATAACATTACATCTGAGAAGCACACATCGTAACGTCGGTACAGCACGGTCGCATAAAGTTAATGAGTGTTAAAAACTCAGTTAATTTTTTATAAAGTGTCAAAATAGAACGGGTGCTGCACCCAATTACTTCATAGGAAGTGAATAAAATAATAGAGAAAATAAGACACCCAATAATTGTGCTATGAGAAATGTATATTCTTTACCGAAGGTCATAATTACCAAATAAATTACGGTATCTACTTATAAACTTGTCTACAACCTTTGTTACTTTTATTGATTAATGGGGAAAATTTTTCCTTTTAAATTCCAGCAAAATTACACATTATGAAGTTATTTCTTGTAGATTTTCGTTCGTATTACATCTAAGCAAGCTAAAATTAATGATCACTTATAAAAAATTACCGCCCAAAACCTTATGGTTCTGAGAAATTTAAAAAGACGCTAATCAATAAAACAGTTTATGCTGAGAAAATACCATAACAGAAACTTAGATTACAGTGGTAAATAAAGGGTGTTTAACCGTACAGGTACTCCTATGAGTTTTGGTTTCCCTAACAAAGATAACTCTTTCAGCATTTTGACGCACTGTTGCATACACTAGGAATTCCAGAATTAACATGAATGGTTTAAGAGCTACGATCTTTTTGGGGCCACTATTTGAGCTTTAGGGAAATATTTTTTCCTCTTTTGTCGACCAGTGTTATCCAGAAACCATAAATTAAAAAGTAGCGGATGACAAGTAGAAAAATTTAAAATTCATCCCAAGGCGTTTAGTCAGAAAATTCACTTAAAACTGGATGCGGAAAATTTGTTAGTGAGAATTATAAAAAAAGAATATAAAATGAAATAGAATATAAAAAATAAATATAAAAAAATATCATGACGGGTCATTCAAAAATTTAGTACTTAGACAATAGGCAAATGTGTAATATGGTATGTATAAAATTAAAAATGCGCCTTTCAATTTGCTTGTAAATATACAAATAATAACAGATCCTGGCTTGAAAACGACTGCAAGGTTAAAGTGAAATTTCGACAGTCTTTCCAAATGTATGTCTTGCGATTTCTTGGAAATTTTCTCGATAGGAATATTTTTATTAGATGGCCTGAAGCGGTGGATTCCAGAAATATATTTTTTAACTCTCTCTAATCTTAGCGTTACGATAGACTGTTTTATATCAATATGTTTATGTCAATAACTCCATCCAACAGAGATAAAATAACTGTCTGAAAATAATGTGACGGACCTGGAGGGATCAAAAATGGCCACTGGGATCTCCGGAAATATGCACATTAGGTGATACTCGTCCATTCAGGCGATTTTTTCAGAAATCGGAAGTCATCAAATTGAACTTCAAAATGGTTAGGTTTTAGAGATTTATTCTAGCTCTGGAAATGTCCATATTGGGAGGTATTTGGCTATTTTTGCCGTTTCTTAAAAACCGAAAGTCATCATCTTGGGTTTCAAAATGGCATCTGAGGTCAATTTTTTTCTCTGTGCGGAAATGTGCATATTGGGTGGTAATCGGCCATTTTCGGCTGTTTTGCAATTTGAGCTGTTTATATGAGTCGGTTCGGAACGGTGAGTGGGCGGTTCAGAGTCGTTTACCCACCCCTAGCCCACAGTGACTTGCAGAAAACGAGCGTAGCCTTGTGAAAAAATTTGAAGATGTTGTGCATGAGACACGGCCGCGAGGTAACGTATTACGACAGCCTGTCAATGTATTTTCTGCCATATGTTGGAGAATACAGTCGGTTGGATTGGAAATAATTAATTTCGTTGTATGAAGCGGTACTGAAGAAGAGCGTTGTACAATTACTTCGAAATATCTCTTTTAAAATAAGTCTTTGAATGACAGACGCTAAGATCACCAACATTTATAAAATAAATGTATTGAAATAATGTGGTATTCCAGAAAAGATCCACAATCACATTTTGCGTCAATTTATGGACTCTAGATATAATCCCGGTCTCAGGAAAACTGGTTTTGGCATTTAATGCTGCTTTCCAGGGAACGGTAGATTGTAGAATTTGAATTTGTAGATATTGATGTGGGTGGTCGAAAAACCATTTTAGGCTATTTTCCAGGAACTTCAAAATGGTTGGGGTCAATTTTCGGCCTGTGGATATGATCCCGTTTTACTTATATTGATGGTGTTTGGCGTTATTTTTAGTTATGATTGGTCAAAATCTGCGTTCAATGTGTTTTTCAAAAGTACAATAGTAAGCATGATAGAATCCTAATATTACGCATTTTCGTGGATGCATAGCAAATTTTTCAATCGATTGCTGCGAGAATATAGGAAATGTGTTGATAACTGACTGAGCTATAAGCATTTGAAATTAGACAATTTTCGTGACAACTTTCGATGTGTTCGGTATTTCGATTTTTACCCCCATCTCAATATGTTGCCGTAAGACATTTTTTGGCATACTATAAAAATGCAATATTTTTAATGACAAACTGTTTTATTCTTCGGCATATTTTCATCTAGACCCGGGCAGGACAGAATAACAAAATCATAACTCAACAATAACATATTTAGTTATGAGGACTTATCGTATTATTTGAAAGATATTCACGTTTCAAACGTGCATATGAAAATATCATAAAATTTTGATACCATATCTCGCTATGCCTTCAATGAGATATTTTAATCTCATTAAAAGAAAGTTTTTTAGTGAAAATTGTTCGTTATTGATTATTTATAATGTATCAGTTGTGTATTCAGTGTTCAATAAGTTCAAGATATCTGAATCGGTCATTTTCGTGAATGCAAATTATTGGTTTGTTATTGAAATTTCAAGCTTTGTTATTCATATAGTCTTGGAGAAACAATATTCTAGTATTATTTTTTGTTATTTTACCAACTATGTAAACCATATTAAGATCAAAATCAGGTGTATGTCCAACATCTAGTTGTGATATTATAATGATATTTTCTCCTGCTCGGGGAGTAACGCAATTATTGTAGCGGTCCCCTAACATTTTGGTTCAAGCTTTGTAGTAAAGCAAGTTTGCAGCGCGCCAAGCCCTTAAAAATAGTCGGTTGTTTCCAAATCTACCCTTTTGTTCGTGGTTAATCGCTTTCCACATTTTCAACTGCGGGCCAAATCTGGCGAATGCGCAGGTAGGAAACTAGCTCGTAGCGCAATTCATTCAATAATTCGTTCGTATCGCAAGAAGAACGAGCGGGAGCGTTGACTTGGTGAAAGAGCTTTTTTTTTCTTAATATACAACAGTCGCGCCTTGATTTCAACGTCCAATCGATCAAATAATGTACTCTAATATTGATTGTTTTACCATGTCAAAGGTGGCATGCCTAGTGAACTTAACAAGCTCTTACCAAGCGAAAGCCACTCTGTCGACTGTCGACTAGATTCAGGAGTGTAGAGCCCAAGTAACAAAATAGGTTATATCTGAGTTTTTTAGAGCTAGATAGAACCAAAACATAAAACCTTCAATGTCAACCACGCGGCTATAACAACCTATTAACAACAGCTATATACATGTGTCATGGCTAGTTGGCCCAGGTTTAATGCAGTCATCAAAACTTCATATGCGCTCCATCATACGACCAGATGTTTTTAACAGGCCGATTTGCCTGCCATAGAATGGCCTCGAAATTTTAACTGAGATATATTCTCCAAATTGAATGTGAAGCAATAAATTTTATCTTGGTTTCATTTCTCAATGCCAACATTATATTCCGACAGTGTCGTGAAAACAGAAATGTGTTATTTCTTTTTATAATGATTGATTATTAGTGTCATTTGAATCGTTTTCGTGCAAGTGAAAACACATGCCGTGAAATATTTATGGTGAAACAAAATTTATTTCTTTTGAACTAGAGTGATGATTGAATAAATGCCATGATTTGTCGTATTTTGTTAAATCTATAACTTTATCTATCATTCGAATTTCAAAACTACTCTGTGGTATCAGTAATATTGTAAAATAAAATGCTGATTTAGGATTGAATTTCATAATACCGCATTTTTTCATTCAAGGCGACATGTTGTTTTCGGATAAACCTTCGAACGCTCTCAAAATCCTTCATCATAACTGATTCTTTTAATTTGATCAGAACTTAGCGTATATTAAATCCAATACGCCTATCACGGTATTCATCTGCCTAAGTAACGATCATCAAGTTTTATTTTAGCCACAATTATAGTCTGCAGGTTTTCAGTTTTGTTTGGTTATCAACAACTCCATCTACAACTCCATGCATATGACGGTTGGCATAGGATGGCTGTAAAGAATACTTGCGAATCATATTTTGTGGCTATCAAATAAAACCAAAATATAATCAAAGACTTTAATGTCAGTTAACATAAAACGAAAACAAAACAATCCTAAGTCTTTGAAGCATGTTGATTGTTACTCAGCTGATGCAGATATGGAACAACATTTTCCTACAGTCTCACACTGCCTAAACAAACATCTTCCATGATCAGAATGGAAATGGAAGCAAAACTTAATCTATCACACCAAAGCAATCGAATCAGTCCAGGCTTCTACAGTTTTCTCTTCTTGTCTTGGTCGCAACTCTTCCGACGACGCACGACGGCAGCACAAATCCCTGCCAGGTTTTCCACATCCATTTTCGCATTACGTATTCGCAATAAAAACGTAACGACGAAAATTTCTACCCTACCGCACGCAACCACCCTTGCCGGAAAAGAAAACCCAGCAGGCTAAAAACACCCACCCCGCCCCGGCGCGGCGTATGAGATCCTAGACGTTGGATCGCTGCAAACATGGTAACCCCTGCCGGCTAAGGCCAACATGATGATGACGGGAGCTGCGCCTACTGCTGCGGCCCTACCGTGCCGTTGCGTGTGTTGTGTATGCAGCAAATATTCTGAATCCCAGGATTACCCACCACACCCGGATGCCATTGCTAAAAAGGGGTTCGTTTCAGCGATAGGTTCTACCAACACACTCAAGCCGATACCCCTTTGTTATTATTTGCTGCTTTTCGAGTTTTCTTTTATTTTTTTACTGCTTCTTCTTCTTTCTCTTTACCGCCGCCGAGAGGAAGGGTGGAAATCCCGTTTCACTCCTCATGATGGAGGCTTTTCCCGAGAGAAGATTTCTACCGAATGGCTGTACGAATCAGCAATAAATTTTTGATAGAAGGATTTATCCAGGCAGCTCTCGTTCGAGCAAACACACGCACCCACACGCACATCGTAAGGATACAGGCCCACACACGTACGGCCGCCTGGCAACATATGCGGGTGTGGAAAGTTGCGAGGGATCATCAGCTTGCCGGGTGGCGATTTTTGATAGGGAATTTCAAGATGCCAGTTTGCGTTTTTTCACAGGCTCGGGACGGGGATCTCACTCCACCCGACGGAAACCCGGAGCGGAGTAGTTGCGGGTTAGGTCATCGAAGTGACTGCGATAACCGTAATAAGGGTTGACTGGCAGTAACGTGATTCGGCACGGCTTACTCTGCAGCTCCGATGTAGGGTGGGGGTCTCCGACAGGCGAAGCATAAATTCGAATCAAGGCGGCTGGCAGTGACACTTCGACGGTTGGTAACTGGTGTAACTGTTCGAAGTGTTACTGTACAGGAAAGCTGCTTAAAAAAAAACGCGCGGGAAATCAAAAACCAATTGGGTAAAATTTCCAATTTCTAACGTTCAATGTTTTCATTAATATGTTATTTGATCTGGGTGCAATTTTTGCTTCCAAATCGTACTCTCACGTTGGTCGATGACTTCTCATTAGGCGAGGGCAAATGACTTTCGATCCAGCTCTGCTGGCGGACGGTGGGAAAGAATTTGCAATTAAATTTTCTCGTTCCCCTGCGTGCCCGTCGCATATTTCCAACGCAAGCAAAAATTTGCTGACGGGTGATTAACATATTTTTTTACACTTTTGTCGTAGAAGGAATGCAAAATTAAAAGAATGCGTCACTGCATACCTCATGCCTGGGATTGGACTTCGATCGTAGGAAAGAGAGCACCTTTGTACTTTGGAGAACATTCACACCTTTTCTTCTCTTCCACTTTTGTCCGAACAAACAATGCTACCGAGAGAATGGTGATTTAGTTATCCTACGTGTGAAACAATGTTGCGACAATCGGAATGACGTTGACATGCCCCCGGTTAGAGTGACAGCTCACTTTTCCTTTATTGACTCGAACCGAGTGTGCCAAAAATTTGAATGAGAATCAAAACGCTATTCATGCGACTTCTTGAGCAACGGGAAGAATCAAACGAACGTTGGACCACCAGCCGGGATTCCTGGTGGAGTAAACCACTTCGGACGGAAGATGCGATTCGTTAGATTTTTTGCCAGTTTGAACAGGGTTTTTGGGAGTTTAATCATGACATTCTTCACAACACTAGCGTTACGTCTGCTTTCTAGAGATAATTTCTAATATCTCCGAACTTCAATGTTTTCTGGAGGTCGAATTTGATGAATATAATAAGTGTGGGATAATTTGATATAATTCTGAACGTATTTTTAGGTTTTCAAATAATTTAGATAGTCGTGTGTGATAGTTTATAATTCCATCTACTATTAACCATCATTGCTTTTCCTTTTCGAAAGCTGTTTATGAACACTATTCCATGCGTATCCAAAAATACAGAGGCATGACCCTGCCTTAGTTAACTACTGGTTTGATAATAAATGTAACTCTCAAATAATCCATGGTCAAATAATCCAATCCATATGAATAATAGGTCGAGTGAACTGCGCAAAAAATAGCTTTGCAATCAT
The DNA here is from genome assembly GCF_029784165.1 of Wyeomyia smithii. Lineage (NCBI taxonomy): Eukaryota > Metazoa > Arthropoda > Insecta > Diptera > Culicidae > Wyeomyia > Wyeomyia smithii. The sequence continues at coordinate 228,947,371 of NC_073695.1, read as the reverse complement.
AATGGGCTTGTTTTTCATTACAAGAAATAATATGTTACGTACTATCACCTCATGATCACCTTTAGCGCACTTCCAACGCGCTGCATCTATTACAACTGGTACTTTCGAAACTAGTTATTGGATTTCAAATTCAAATTCACTATTGGAAAATCTAAGATATCAAATCGACCGTTGTACTTCTCATGTAAGCTGGCCCAAAATTCGAACCCACGTTTCTCCGGAATGGATCCCATTTGGAACGAATTTTCTATATTGAGAAACTGCGGATCGAATGGCTTTTCGTCGCACGAATCAAGCGCGGACACAGGATTCCAGCAAAATCCAAGCCAATCATCGTTCGGCGGAGTCGGATTTGAGTGCTTGGCAAAATTAGTCCACATTTTAACCATCGTACGTCGTATCTGGAATGCTGCGCTCGTTTCGGGAACTTCTGGTACCAACATCGAACTGAAAAGGTAAAAGACTTCGTCCATGTGACATGCCGCCTTGATTGGTGGTAACTCGTTAAGAACTTTTCCATGGTTCAATTCTCCATCGAGGGCGAATCGGTAACAATATAGTTTCGAATCCGGTTGAAATTGACTCCAGAGGTAGGCAAAAATATAAACCGTATACATGTATCGTTCAGATATCAGCTGAAGAAGTTCTCTCAATGTGGCTTCCGATGCAAGCTGGTCTCCGAGGTAAAATCGATGAACATCTTCACCGATAGATTTGGCAATTGGTCCAAAATAATCTACTTTCAAGCTTCGTGGTATGTATCTTTCCCATTGCGAATTGAAATCGTTCAAATGAGCGATCATGCTCTTCAGTTCCATCGATGCCTCGCCGTTGTTGCACCCCATAATAACCGGCATTCTGAAGGAGCCATGAGTTCGCATAAACTCCCTCGGATCCATCGTGACCACAGCATCTTTCGATTCTTTTCGTTCAATTACATGACCAAATGGGATATGATAGATCTTTTCCAGTTCCTGTTCCCTTGGCGTCAGCACTTCAAACTGTCTCCGCACTAAGGTTCGAGGTGGAACTTTCTTCAGCACCTTCAAAGCTTCCACGTCGGAACTTCCTTCGTAACCGAATATCTTCGCTAGTGATCGTGCTTTCTCCACCATTTGATCACTATAGGGAAAGTCGCAGAGATGATGGCCGCTTTGCATGATTGCCTTGTGGAAGTATTTCCGGGATGATTCCGAAACACAATGCAGACCAACACAACTAGCTCCGGAACTGGCTCCAAACAAAGTTACGTTACTAGGATCACCTCCAAAATGTGCAATGTTTTCGTGGACCCAACGCAGAGCCAATCTCTAAAATTGAACAACTTGTAATGTTTCTCTCTTTTAATACACATTCAGGTACCCACTTGATCTTTCAAGCTTCCATTACCCTCAATCCCTGCTTCCGGTAGACACAGCAAACCCAGCACACCCAAACGGTAGTTCATGGTTACAACGACGACACCTTCCTGCACCAAAAAGTTGGGATTATAAAGCAAACTGGAAGAATCTCCTCCAATGAAAGCTCCCCCATGAATGAACACCATCACCGGAAATGAATGACTTTGGCCGTTTTTGGTTATTTCAGGGGTGTAAACGTTGAGGTACAGTCCATCTTCGCACCCAGTGATGTTGTGGTTCAAGGCACTTGTTCCCACAAAATTGCTTCCCTCTTTTGAACAGTCTACTACAACGGCTGGAAACTTAGCCAACGGAACGGGTGGCTCGAAACGAAGCTCACCAATCGGAGGCTTGGCATAGGGGATACCCTTGAAGTAGCAATAGTCCCCACCGTTGGGTAACTTATCCCGAACTCCGTTCAGCATCCCTTGCTGAAGACGCAGTAAAATTCGGTTTGATTCCTGGTTAAAAATAAAAATAACCATTCAACACTATAATCCTAGAAAATATATTCGAACGTACCTTCTTTGTTACCACAATCTTCTCTTTATTACTGCCGGAATGATTCGATCGCCGTGACAACATGGTGTCGATTGTTTTCTGTCCTGGTCGCTATGAATTCTAGCAATGAAATGCTAGCGAAACATTCAATTTAACAGTTATCGTTCGCATTTGCTATCCACCTAAGTGACGCCAGAATGCACCAATAATTGCAATGTAAATGAGGTTCAACTCAGCACAAATGCAAATGTGTTCCGGAAAAGGTTGCATTTCTGAGTTGAATCAACCAATCAGGGTCGATTAGCCATACAAGCTGATGAAAAAATCAATCCACTCATAGAAACTACAAAGTTAATGGCTCCTAACGAGGGTGATTAATTAATCATACCTTTACGCAGGAAACCTCGCCCACACCCACGACGCTCGCTCGTTCCGCTGCTTTATTGGAACCGGAAGGAAACTTTAAAAGAGTCGTAGAAAATATAATCTGCTTTATTAAAGAACCGGCACCCCGGGGCAACCTTTCATACCAGGACGATAATCTATCCCGGTAGTAAGTATAAGTGGAGCCAAGTCCTCATTCCGGGCATGGTTACAAAATGGTTCTAATCACGCCACCAGACGTTCACGGGGCCAGTTTGCTGGTGATCCTGATGATAAAGACAGAATAGGTAGTATAGTTACGACACATTGTATATTGTGTTTGTGCATGGTGCGAAAGGTTTAACAAAAGGACGGAATAAGTATATCGACTTTTACTCGCGGCTGTTAAATACTGAAAACGTGAGGGAGGATTTGGTTCCTGGTGGCGTGAACCTGAACAATCGTGTTAAGTTGGGTTGCGACAGCGAGGTTACGTATAATTTGGAGCTCGCTATGAGTGATTGAACACACGGTATTACTCTTGGTATTGAAAAATAAAAAGAATGTAAAATATAAAAATTCAAAATCGTTAAACCTGATTAATCATCAAGAGTGTCCTCAGCAATAATAGACAATATAATTCTAATAAAAAAAGCCTGATGAAAACTCTTGAAGATAGTGTTTAAAATGCATATATAATAGTAGTCACTTAAAGCTAAATATCAAATCTAGAATTAGTTAAATTAAATCCTAATCTAAACCTAAACCTAAATTCCTAAATTTATCATAATTACTTACACTACAGTATAACTAAAATTAATTAAATGAATCACTCTAAAGATACGATACGATTATAACGAAACACATCTAAAATGCATCCAGTGATAAGAGAGCGAGAGTAAGAATTAATTAAAACTCTCGAAACACGATCGCATTGTCATACGAAGATCGTTAGATAGGTGATAGATTATAACTGATAAAATGTAAGGACAGTACCGAATAAACCCCAAAAGAAGACGGGTCAAATTTTGTACTCTACAAGGCCTGTGCGTTTCTTTTAATTTGATATCGCCAATCTGAATTTGGCGGGAAGAAGACCATATCATTTCGTGGTGTTTGAACCGCTGGTGTGAAAGACCAGTCTGTAGCCTTTCTGGGCCGTGTCTCCGTATACGGAAGAAAATCCTCCGAATCCTAGCCAGCAAAATTAGCAAGCCCCAACAGATAGAGTTGTCACACATCATATTTTGATGCAAAAATGTAAATGTTCCGAATGAAAAATAGCCATTTTCCGATGAGTTTCTAGTCGATTCCAGATCTTGATGAACCATTGGCTTCAGAAATAGTTCTCCCATCTATGCCCATGCTGCAAATAAGCATTTTTATCTGGCAACCCATAACTAAAACCATCTGAAAATAAACCGGTTTGCCGTGCCTATCAGGAATATTATCTACATCCGGTGACCTAGGCCACATGTGTGATCAGGAATGAGGCTCTAAAAGTTTCCAACACTCATAAAACAACTCTCTGGAAATAATTTGGTGGCACTGAAAGAACATCAAAATGGCGTCTGGGGTTGACTTTTGGCTTTTGGATATCATTCCGCATAGCATAGCATAGCATAGCAGCATAGCATATTTGATCGCCCGTGTGTTGCCCGCGATTGACCAGAATCAGCTGAAATTGCACAAAGAACCGTCAAAATGGTGCTTAGGAGTAGCAAGCCATTTTCAGTGTACAATTTCTGGTGATCTTTCTTTTCACTGGTCAATAACGTAGCTGGCCACGCCCAATGCAGATCAATAGAGGAAGAGATATCGGGAGTGTTAGTTTAATACTTGTTGCTACTAGAGACCGAGGAATCCTCTGCATCATCCACAAGTATCAAAGGAAGGAATTAGTGTTAGGGGAGAGGAATTGATCTGGATCCATCGAGGTTGATGGTGCGATCTTTTCTACACAAATTCGCGCACGATATGGTTACTTCTCGGTCTCTGGGCAACCGGCCACCAAGAGACGATATAAATAGAACCGCGCCACGATCTAGTTATCTTCGGCAACCTACCAATCGTTAACAGTCTGTACCACACCAAATTTCGCGTTTAATCCCGTGAACTTAGTTCAAATTTACCTAGAAACGAATGGATTTTGTAAAACGCAACAACCGCACGCCGAACGCAAACTACTGGTACCAGCTCAAATAACCGATAGAGCGCTGTATTAAGATAGTCACACTGAACGCAGTCAAAATACCGCGCGCGAAACTGAACTGCCTTCTCCGGAAGCAAACAAGAGCGTGTCGACCACTGGTATGACGAAAAAGCCAAAACACCCGCTTTATTAAAGAGAACAAAAAAAAGGAACCGGCAAAATGGGAATAGATTTGGCATCCATGCAGGGTTTGTCTTTGTCGCGATTGAATAATTACAATATTTATCGAACGAACGAAACCTACTCTGAGTCGTAACGTGCTAAAAAAGAACCAATGGGCGTACAGTCTCCGAAATAATGATTTAATACATCTCGGAAATCACAATACACCGATAATCCTTAGATGAGCAAAGCTCACCAAGGCCGAAGACACGTTTACAGGGGAGCATTTTTTCCGACCGCTTTATTTCCTCTCACCGACGCATACGCGACAGGACACGGTGCTTCGCCCCGATAATCTTTTGTATTGTATTTAAGATACCTACTGAGTATAAAAACTGGCAAAGTTCATGCACTCATAGCTCAAAAATTTAAAAAAATGCGATATGCATATCGAACAAGACAGAATTCTAAGTTGATTGATAAAATGCCAAAGCAATCGCAATCAAAATTTAGTTGCTATTCCAACTAACAATATTTTCACATAATTAATAAAAATTGTCTATGTGTTTCAATATTTGTTCAAAAGCTAGAAAAATCATAAAACAAGGGTATAAAACTGGGCCAAATGTTCGTAACCGTCCGGTCAGGCCGCGATAAATTTCCAAATTATATTCTAATGCTACCAGTTCCGTGTTGTGAGAGCCAGCGTGTACAAAGATTTAAAGCTCTCACCTATTGAGGCAATTCTGATTATTCAAGCAGAGCTTTAGCAAATGAAACGACTCCACAAAACCACGCAAAAAAAAAATCTGCATGTGCATCTACCAAAAAAAAATAAACAAATAAATAGACCAATTATTTTCAAAACGGCTAACTGACAACGCAGGCAGGGTGTTTAAAATATCCCTGCCGACGGCAGTGCACTGCTCACACGTGATACGAGACGCATGAAACGCAAAAACTAAACATAACACTTAAACTCGACTATCCTCCTGCCCGCGCCCCCAACACACACGGCAAGCGATCATGCAAGACAGCTTCGGTATATTCAAAGCTGGAGAAAGAACAAAACTCGCCGTGTAAGATTAGTAGAAAAATTTCAATAAATCTGGTAAAACGACTGGTAAGACTGATGTACTATATGCCAAGCTAACAGCGAAAGAACCCAACTTTCGTTGCTATATTGTTCATCCACACGTGGCAAAAAGAGAGAGACCTTTTGGCACCAGTCTCCTTTGCTGCCGTCGACAAAATAATAGCAACGCACACCTTACAATATCGAACTCATCGCGTCAGAGCGAGATAAAGAATTTGATCCTGTTGGAAAAATCAATATGCTGGTAAAATATGATCCTGTTGGAATAAATGCAGGAACTACCATATTGCACGACATTTAATTGGGCTCGCCCTACCAATGCTATAAATCAAACTCGATACAACAATGATGAAAAGACAACACATGAGATATAAATATACAATACACCAACAAGTTTGTTTTGTACATTAATACTCGTTCTGAAGAGGAAGGTACTTATCCGTTGTTTCCACCGCCATTGTGAATTGCTGCTTTGAACCTGAAGAAAATTGTTTCACATTTCAGCACTTATTTGCAAAACTTTGGCAAGTACATCAACTTGCTGAGCAAACTCTATCACTGATCTTCACTTTGACCACAATCATATTCCTCAACTCGCGCTGCAACACATTGAAAATATATTTTAAACATTCCAAACACGCACAATTAGAAAAATACACCATTTCGCTTAGCCGACGCTTGCCAGTCTTTTGGCTTTTGGATATCATTCCGGTGCAAAAAAACTCATATTAGGGGGAGTTTGACCATTTTCGACGATTTCTAAGGAACCGGAAGTGGCCGTCTAGGATTTTAAAATAGCATTTGGAGTCGGTTGTCGGTCTCGTGATATTATCACGGTTCCAGCAATTCGAAATTGCATCTAGACCCAATTTCTGGTGCATCACTCCGATTGCGGAAATACCCATAATAGATTGGACTTGGTTAGTATTCCAGAAACCGGAGATCGCAAACTTGGGGTTCAAAATGGCATTTTAAGTCGAATTCTGGCGTCTAGGGATCATTTTGGTTTCAGAAACAACTATACTGTACTTGGCCACTTTTGGTTGTTTTTCATGAAAAAAAGTTGCCATCTTGAAACTCAAAAAGTCGATTTTTGGCCTCTGGATACTAACCCGGTTCCGAAAATACCGGAAAATACCTCTGATTGGTAGCAATCTGTATTCGAAACAAGATTGCACATTTTTTTATAGTATATACAATGAAAAGCATCATAAAATTCAATTTTAGTGGACGCTTAGCTAATTCTCTAATCGTTTACTAGAAACCAAGCTAGAAACCAAAGATAACCGTTGAGAACTAGAACTTTGAGACTTATAAGCAATTGAAATTAGACAAAAACATTATATGTTCTGATTTTTGAGTTTCATTTTACACCGTATTTCAGAAGCTTTCCAAAAGACGTAGTTGTACATAAAAAATAACGATATCCTCTGAACATATAAAAAGGCAATCTTGTCTGTCTTTCTTTCTGATCCACATAGACTTGGAAACTACCGAACCGATCGACGTGAAAATTTGTATGTAGTGGTTTTTGGGGCCGGGAAAGGTTTCTATGATGCCTATGATGTTTTCATTCTCTCCGCTGCTAAAAGATCCGAAAACGACCCTAGACGTCAATTGTACTTAAAAACGGCGGCTTCCGGTTTCCGAAAAAAAAAAAAACAACCATAAATGGTTGTATGCCACCAACATGGTACTCCCACAGACCGTTATTATCAAACAAAAAATACCTTCAAAACGGTGAAAGCCGGTTTGTTCGTTATGATGTTTTTCATCTCTGGGTAAAATTAAAAAAAAAGTTGGTAGCATTTTTGAGTTACGTCTGTTTTATTTTAAAATGATCGATATTCTTAAGCAGGTATTAGACGAAGCAAATAATTGCTATTTTTTAATACAGATTCAATTTTGTGCAAATAAAAATCGTACCAAAAATAGCAAATATTTGCTTCGTCTAATACCTGCTTTAGGAAAGTTATACAAGCTCGACCAGTAATTGGTTTTAGTCTCTCAGATTTCAATGGTACTTTGTAGGTTTAGGTACTTTGCCAATCTACAAGCGATTTGCATAAGCATTAAACAAGCCTAAACTTTGGAAAGGGCGTAACATCTTCGTCTCAACAAAACTCATGTAATCCAGTGGTCAAAAGTTTATTTCAAGTTATGTTGTGATTACTTGTAATTGTAATTGTAATTGTGTATACACCGTCCATGCTATACTAGTAGAATAGTGGAGATGGAACAATAAAGCGATCAGGCGGATCAAAATAGTATTGTCCAACTTACTGATTTAAGACAGAACGGCAATACTGGATTTCTGCACGAATCATTGTAATTGAGCATGACATCGTGCAACCCTCAAGCACTTCCACTATCTCATTTCGAGTAAATCACTAGCCATACATAATAAGACATTGGTTGGGATGTATGCACTTGTAATGCATTAAAAATTTGATAAAAATAATAATAATTTTAAAATAGCAATAATAGTAATAATAATGTCCGACTCATTATTGTATAGAAGAAGAGAAAAGAGAAAAAAGGATATAATAAATAATGGTACACTAAGGTCTCTGCCAGGCCGAACGCCAACGCGAGCGATCGGGCGAAACTCCCGCCATAGGCCAATGAACAGCTCTACTTACTGTTCATTTACCCACGGCAAGAATCCCGCCCGACCGCCCGCGTCGGCATCCAGCATGACAGAGGCCTAATGTCTCCCCTTACGCAGTTTTTCTACGCTTTTTTACGCGGATTTCGGAATTTATGCGTTTTAGGCGCTATCCCCCCCACATATAAAAAGACTTCAGTGTATATTAATGTCAATATGAAATTAACAAAATATATTTTGTATATTTTCATGAACTCAACAATTCAAAACTCACAGTTTCGAGAAAACCGTTTTTGGAAATCAACGTCGAAAACTTTTTCATTTCCGTGAGAACTTCAAATTTTAAGACTTCTAATTTCAATTGAACCTGTTCAGATCGATAATGAACAAGTTATGCGAGTTGTAATCTCATTTTGTAGTCTTTTTTAGGACATTTTAAATTTGAGCTATGAAGGCACATCTCCTTAAAACTCTGGATTTTTTGTGAATTTTGAAAGGGGTCTTTGTGAGATAAAATTTAATCGTATTTGGCATCGTTTGCCATTAAAAACTCAAAATTGCAATATTTTAAGCCGCGCCAACACCGATCTAACCGACGATTTATTTCTAAGGAAAAGTAGAAGAAAAAAAGAAAGACAATATAGAGAGAAAAAAAGAGAGAAAAAAAGAAAGAAAAAGAAAAGAAAAAAAAGAAAGAGAAAAAAAAGCGAAAAACAAAAACAACATAACTGTGATTTGGTCCACGTGTGAGATCCATTCTTCAAAACTAGCCTTTTGTAAAATAAAAGCATATTTTAATAAGTAGAAGAATTCTCCCACATAGGAGATAGCCAAGATAAGTCATAATAGGAAAAAGGAAAAGTAACAGATGGCCAACTCTCTTCATCTCCCACTCCCATCCGCCACCCGGGAGTACGCGCCCTATAGGCTAACCACCAAGCCCAGGGTATTTCAAGTTATGTTGTGATTACTGAAGAAAACCTTTAAACTGTACACGCAAAAATTGGAGTGTGCGTAACCAGATCATTTATAAGCGAATTTAGTGCATTTACTAGCGTATTTTGAATGTATTACGCAGCTTGAAACCACTACACTCATAAAGCATCAACCGATGTTCAGAAGGCTGGCATCGTTAAAACAGTCCAACCAGCAACTAATACTGATAAGTTGGGTACTTACAAAATAAAGAAATTATTGTCTGATCGATTCGCTTTCATGAATCAGGTTATTTGAAAACATCATACAATCATTAACAATAAACGAAAACATTAGATTTGTTCAAAATATTTTGCATTTAACAATGACTCTGGTTTTATTCACATGTATCATACGACTCAGCTTAACTAGTTTCGTCAGGAAACCGTGTTCCAGCTAGGGTTTGCAATCCCGGGTACAATTTCCCGGGAAATACCATTTCCCGGGATTCCCGCGTTCCTTGAGAAGTTTCGCAAGATTCCTTACAGTTTTCCATGCAAAAGTGCAATCAAACTAGATAATCTACCAAGACACGGAACTGACGACGTCAAAATGTATAGCAGCACTAAAGTGGACATTACACGAAATATTTGCTTGAAATAATGGTCAATATTTGTTCGCCTTGTAATATCAAAATCCTTGCTAACTAATGGAGATACTAACTCCCACTAGGTTTGAACTATTGCTATTTTAACTCGCAATGCCATAGCAAATATATTTGCTACCGTTCGAGTAAACAGAGTTTTGAGCAAATATAGCAATTGGACGCTCCAGTTTCTAATGACATGTAGGAAGAGATTAAATCGGTGATTTAGAAGTATTCTATACAGTTGAATCGCTTTAAAGCGACATCGCAAGGGACCGTTGTTATAGAGAAATGTCGCAATAGAACGAATCATTTTTATGAATATAAAGCAGAGGGCCCAATGAGAATGTCGCATTAGAGAGATTTGTCGCTATATGAATTGTCATTATAGAGGGATTCGACTGTAATTCAAACACCAGCGGTGATTCAGCGTACTTAAGCTATCCCGGGAATTCCCGGGAAATGTGATTTTTCATTCCCGTTTCCCGGGAAATAGATTCCCGGGAAAATTGCAAACCCTAGTTCCAGCATTGTCTGCCATAATTGTATAAAGCATTGATATCTACAAACAGATGATGAGTCTGCAAGTAATACTCCCTGAACATATCGAGGATCTGTCGCAGGGTTAAAATTTGATCCACCGTGGAACGCCCTTTTTGAAGACCAGCCTGGTATGACCAATGAATAGATCCGTTCACAGTTTCAATCTGAAGAATGGGATACAGAAGAGCACTTTATCTCGGTGGGATTGAACAACCGAATGCCTCGATAGTTGCAACAATCCCGTTAATGCCCCTTCTTGTATATTGGACATGTGAGGCCTTCCAACCAGTCGTTCGGCATTTGCTCATCCCAGATCCTCAATTTGATCTGGTGGATCGCACGGTACAGCAGCTCACTTTCTGCTTCTATAAGCTCAGCCGGGATATCACCCTTTTCAGTGTCCTTACCAGTGTTGCAAAGCTCACTCGCTCCAGCTGCTTGGTGGGCCCTCCTGAGTGCGTATTGTCAGCTATACATGCAGTGGACTGCCGGTAACCGCAAGTCAGTCCCATCTGTAAAAATGTTAAAGCGAGAAAACAGCTTCGAAAGATATTTCATTCACGCTCAGTTATCACTTATTTAAAATGAATTATTTTGACAATATTCATGCTAAAATATAGTTTGCATACTAGCCCGCACTAATTACGTTGTAAAAATCATTGATATAATTGATTTTATGATAAAAACCTTGAGTGTGACTGACTTGCCGTTACATTGTACACCGACGAGAAAAGTAACCGCAAGTCAGTCACATTGCCATGTTGAAACTATAGTGCGTGTTGACGTGTTGTTATTCGTTGCCGTGGAAAACTGTCAATCCTTCGCTGTTAGGAAGTGTATGTCCATGAGCACCTTTTAAGAAATGTCGACGTTGGAAAATCTCATGATCAACGGAACCGATGAAAGCTTATCCGGTGAGGACTCGGATAAAGAAACTGAAGCCGGGACTGCAGTTGGTTCATCCGACAACAAATGTCAAGATGATCCAAATCCATTTGAGGTTCGAGCATCACTTTTGGAGATTTCTTGGAACGATACCCTGGATTCTGATGGAAGTTTTTAGGATACTCAAGATTTTGCGGATAGATCCACGAAGAAGCGAACCAAGAAAAAAAATGACTTGAATTCGTTTTAGCAGAAAATTGCTCCACATAAATTCATCACCAATTCAAAGTAAAAAATAATCCCAATATTTGATAATTATTACTAGATAACTTATTTTCATCTAAACGGTCGTATCGAACTCTCTTTTACTCCCCATTCATTTTACTGTTGTATTATGCATGTTTTTTTTTTTTGTAAATCGGGACTGACTTTCGGTTATTTTTCTTCTGGGACTGACTTGCGGTTACTTTGCCTAATGTGACAATTCGACTTGGTATTGATTTTCACTTTTGTTGAACAAACCACTATTTTTTATCGGTACATCTGAAAATATACTCAAAGCTAGGCCAAAATACGATGCTAACTCAAAATTGACAAAATTACAGATGGGACTGACTTGCGATTACGGGCAGTGGAGTTTACTCCAAGCAACCCATGCACACGCTTGATTTCTATTTCGTTTGCTCCGCGCGCACGTGGAGCATCATAGCAGCCACTCCAACCGCCTCGCACTCCGACGTGAGCTGCAGGCATATGCATCGCTCCGGAGCGCTCCGTGGAGCGTCACATAGCTTGTGTTTGCTGCGATTAGTTTTCATTTTCGCGAATGGAATTGCAATCGAAACTGGTGGGATAGGACTTAATAGTAATGCTCCTTATCATGAAATACATTAATGACAATAAAATCAAGGATTGAACGGGAATATTTTTTTATCCACAGAACTATATAGATACCACGCTATAAGAAGCAGAAAGGGCTGGGTTTTTGCTTTTACTTTCAATAGTCTGTTATGTAATCTTAGCACACTTCCCGCGGCGAAAAATAAGTATCTACCTCGATAAACAAAGTTCAAACTTTGACCAACTAGTTACAAACCTTATTTGCACAAGCTGTGAAGCGTGTTTAACAGTTTTTATTTCAAAATTTGAAGTACAAATGGCAAACTCTGATCAAAGTTCAAATGTCAGTGGTGAATGGGCTGATGCAAATAATAAAAAGTGCAGTTTGAGCAAAAAACATTTTTCGAAAGGTGAGGCTCTTCACTTGTTGGGGAGGTTATAACGCAATTTAGTTTCAATACTATCTGTTTTCCCCTGAAAACTAAAAATGCAAATACATGTCTGTAAGTGGCAAGTTTCAGCCAAATCAAAAATAATAATTTAAAAAAACTAATAAATTGGGCCATCTTAAGGGAATTTCTCATATACAGTGGTAATTCGCTCGTTGGGTGTTCGCTAGGCCGTCACTCAACTAAAAAGCACTCTAATATCAGAAGTCAACATCATTCAAATGCATTTAAGTAAGGGGTCCGAGAAATAAAAAAAAATTACTAAAATAAAATTATATTATTTATTGTTGTGAAAAATTTGTAAACATGTTTAGTTATTACGCTTAATTCATTCAGCATTGATAAGTTTGTTCCTCAGCGCTACTAGCTGGACACTTCATGCAGATCATCTCTGACATAATCAATCGCGTAATTTAAATTCCACATGTTATACACTTACAACAATTTGTGTGTAATTCAGAGGTTTGTTGTTCGGTTGTATGTTCTTTTCTTTTTTCTTTAACGCCTTCACCGGAAATATCCAGCGTCGCGATCCTCCATTTTTTAGGCAGGAAGCACAGTGATGTGCTTACGCTTTATCACGCTGCTTTTCGTTGGATTTTTAGTATACAAAAGTATTGACCAAATATATTGAATATTTACCACAGTTGCAAGACAGAAGAACGAAGTTTATTTTCTTTGACATAGTTTTAAAAACTCTTAAATGACAAAGAGACAAATTTTCTCTTGGTAAACGGTCATGGATACATGCGTTTTTTTTTTCGACAACGACATTTTTCGATAATCAATCAACCGAGAAATGAACCAGCGATAAATATTTTCTTAGTGTAATAAGTTTGTCAAATAATTTTGACAAACAATTATCTCCGACTAAAAATCTGTGAAAATTTTATCTGTCAAAGAAATTACATATATGCATACTAAATATTTTTGAAGACTGTGTTTTTATATGCTGATGAAATAAACCTAATTAATTTTTACCACTATGCACAAACATGGAGAACATTTTCTGATTTTTTTTTTGTAATATAAACGATCACAACTCTGTTTAAGCTCCAGCGTCACAGTTTGCTCGCTGGATATATTTTCTTTATTGTTTTTGGTAAAGGTGTTAAAGTGTTACAATGCAGGTCGCTTCATGAAGATGAGGCTAGGACTAAAGTGGTGACTCTTGAAACTGAGGAAGAAAACATCTGAGTATGAACCAAAAAATTCTGCAGATCTTCTAGAAAGATCTCGAAGCCGCCATAAGGAGAGATTTTCGCAACAGAAGCCAAGGATACTGAATGTCCAACGAATTTTTTTCTGCAACTTCATGCAGGCTGAATGATACTCGACAGATGGGCATCAATGAATAGGATGTGGATCGATTTTAAATGGTGGGAGCGTTCTTTTTAGCTTAGCTTAGCATTTCGCTATGATTGTGTTTAATATTGGTAGAGTACGACAGTTGAATGTCTGCATTTTCTTGTCATAAATTTAACATGCTAACACGGGTCAATTTTTTTAATACAAATGTATCAAACGAATTAAAAGTCTGAAAATAATAATAAAATCTGTAAGATTCTAATATTATTTTGAGGCGGGGCTCACCGATTGGAAAATTACTCCGGAATGTACCGCAAGTACTCAGTCATTTTGTAAAGGGTCTTTGAAAGGTCGGTAGAGCTAACACCTTCTAGATCCCGAAACAAAGATAGTTGCAAAAATGAAAGATAATTGCAACTGTCTTTTTTTCACTACATCACTGCCAGACAGTGGGATCTAGAAAGGTTCCACACACACATAAACGATCACAACTCTGTTTAAAAAATCATGCAGGGTATGAAACTACTCCGGCTGCGGTTTCTCCGTAAGGTTTTTTGTAGCTTCCTAATGCAAATCCTGCCGAAGAGCGACCGCTGCCGAGGTAATGCAATTTTCTATCTGGTAATGAATTACACTACATCGATAGCGGTTGCGTTTTGGCAGGTTTTGCATTAGAATGCTGTAGACAATCTGACGGAGAAACCGCTGACGGAGTTCCGGGGCACTTACCCTTCGACAAAAAAACGTTTTGAGGAAGTCTTTCAAAATTTACAACAAAACTTGTTTTGCATTCCTTTCATTTCATCAAACTGTTTCTAACATGCATATCAGACACTGTTTGATTTGTAATTAAACTGTAGTTCGAAAAAACTGGGGACTTTCGTTTCTAGACTCCGAACCGGATCGAACGAAGCCATCCGGACCAAACCCAAAACGGATTGTAGTGTAGTACTTATATTTTTTTATCACTTACATTTTGGAACATCCAACTCTGGATCATAGAAGCAGAAGTTTTAAAAATTTTGTTTTTCAAAACATTTTTAACAACAACTAAACGTTTATTTGTTAAAATGTTTGTATTCTAACCCAGGCATGTCCAAACCCACCACACTACTGCGTGTGTGTTTAAGGCGATGCCACGAAGGTATTTTCATTGCCCTTCAGTGCCTATACAAAAGGGAAACCCACAGTGTTCTGAATAAAACAGAACTTCAGAAGCTTCGACAAACACAGGTCCGAGTGTTTCCGAATTCGTGAGCCCTCGGAAGCCCGCTTGCTCACGCGTGTTTTCTCAAACGCATCATGTTGTCTAAAGTACATATGAAAAAAAAAATGCAGGTGGTTGTATGCGATGACTACCGTCAAGCTTTCCAATATTATACCATTGTCGATCTCGTCGTGGCGACCAATGCTTGTGTGTTCCTCAAAACTGCGAGCCCTCGGTTGCCTCATGTGCCGAAGTTAAAACCCCTCGGCTCGCGTGTTCACGAATGGCTCTCCAGTGATTTGTCTTTAGTTAGCGACGGAGGGTAATACGAATAGCCCTGCGTGGTGTGTTTGTTAGCAGATGGGCCCCACGCGCTTTGGTGTGCTGTGTTTTCCTCATGCCTGGTCTAACCTTTTATTAATCTCCAGTTATCTAAGAAAAAGGCCGACATTTCATTGCAAAAGAGATACCTCATACGCAGCATTTGGCGCAAACTATCGTATGATAACATAGGTACATTGTATTAAACATGTGGTTCAAATTACTTTTGCGCCCAAATTCAATCATAGCAATCGACTCACTCCTGGTGTTCGCTCATATAGGTGCACTCCGGCGTGATAAATATCACGTCGGAGCGTTGAATATAAAAGAGTAACCGGAGTGTTGCTTTGGCTAGTCGCGCTCCGGCTGGAGCCGTGAGGAGTGTGACGTGCTCCGTGTGTCGTGCTCCGGCAGGAGTGTGAAGAAGGTTTTATTTTCGCACTCCAATCGCAACACTGGTCCTTACTGTTTCTTAGCTCACTAATCCCCTTTTTAACCTCCTCCCTGTTCCTGTTTTGCTCATCTTGCTCTTCACTGTTCAATAGCACCTGAAAGTGCTCCTGCCACTTTGCTGCGAACGTTGGTTTATCCGTAAGCAGGTTCATCACACATGACCAGCACAGGGAAAGTCCTACCTCTGACTCTGTTTTTCTACAGAACAGTATAAAAGCTCTGAACGTTTTTTCTAGCAAAGATGTTTTCTGCGCTGGCGAGCACCTGCTCCTCGTACCCGCGCTTCTTCCGACGGTGAACTCTGTTTCCGGCATCTTTATCTGTCATGACGAGTGACCGCAGTGAGCGTGCGGCTCCTGGCACGGTTCTTCTCGCCCGACGCTCTCTGGCACTCAGCATTAAACCTGTTCCTACGCTGTGATCCACGCCTCGATCATCCATAGCAGTCGTTGCAATGGCACCGTAAATACTACGCCACAGCACATTTGTGTCTTCCACTCGTTCTTCCTGCTGTTCTGCGATCCGTTGATTCAGCTTTCTGGCGTAGTTTTCTGCCACGCCAACAGCTTTCAAACGCTGTATGTTGAACGCATCAACGACTCTTTGCGAGATTTTGGCACGTTCGACAACTGTGCGCGGATCTTACACACGATGAGATGATAGCCAGAGTCAATGTTTGGTTCCCGAAAAAACTAACATCAGTAACATGTGAAAAGTGCCGATCGTCAATCAGTACGTGATTGATCTGGAAGCAGGCTTCTCTATTTATAGTCTCCTGGTGTGTTTCTCAATATTCAAACGAAGAATTTGCCCTTCATCCTCAACACTCATATATGATCATCTACGGACCTCCACCGGATAACTCTTGCTTTCTGATTCCCGATATGCACTATGCTCTATGAAAGCAATGCCCAGATCCGCTGCTTTGCCGTCACTGCAGTGATGCTTGAAAGAAATGTGTGCAGAATCTACAGCATGGATTTCCTTTTCTCCGAAATTTGGCCACCGAACATCATGAATTGCTTCGACTCCCTGCCACTGTAGTTCTCGAGCAAGCAAGCCAACTCGTGCCAGTTCATTGAGAGATCGGACGTTTCTAGTACCCAATTTCCAATCGTTTACAGTTTTATGTTACCATGTTCGTAGCCTGAATCCTTGCCGATTGTTCCGTTCCGTATTTCTAGTTTCAATGTTCGTTGTTAGGAGCGATTTCGGAATGCTACCTTACCAGGGTTGCGATAACTACTTCCAGATGAGGCTGCATTTTAGGTGTTTTTTAAGGTGGCGGGGAAATCTGCGAACAGACACCTGAGAAGAGAACTCAGGGTGTGGGGGTTAGACTAGGGGAGAGATGCTGGGGTAGTTACACTCCCCCAGACACCTACTGATCGCTGTCCCGACCCATTAAACCCATCCAGTCTCCAGCCCGTCTTCCCGGAACGACGGTTAAGTATTACGTCGGGAAGTGGCTTTTGTGCGTGATGCACCCGCTTTACTCTCATAACCTCCTAGCTAACTACCTGGAACCTGGTAGTTAGCTACCATTGGCGAGTTGGTGGTTGACCCGCCACACACGTTGCAGCCCTAGGACAATCTGGGAGGCGGCCGCACAGGCCGGGTCGTCGCACATCCTCCGGGCTAGATTGTCCGGAGTAGTGCCAGGCCCGCTCACAGTCATCATGTCGCTCCTCGCTCTTACGAAACTGAGGCATACAAAGAAGACATGCTCAGCAGTCTCCTTCTCCTCCACGCACTCGGGACACGTGGGGGACCCCGCGTGTCCAAACCTGTGCAGATATTGCCTGAAGCAACAAGGATCTGTGTCAGGTGGAAGTTCACTGCACCATGTCGCCTCCCGACGCAGTCGGATATCTCCGGTATAAGTCGGTGCGTCCATCTGCCCTCTGTGGAGTTGGACCATTCCCGCGGCCAGCGGAGCATCGAGAATGACCTTCTGGTACCTCGTATGCCCCTTGTCATGTTGGTCGAAACATTCTGTCCTCCTTGATGGCGATGCTGATAGGCATCATGCCGGACAAGACACAGATTGCATCGTATGACACCGTACGATACGCACTCACAACTCTCAAGTGCATGAGCCTGTAGGTACTTTCCAGTTCACCGCGCTAACTGTTGGTACCTAGCGCTCTGGACCACGCTAGCCCACTATACCTAAGTACGGACAAAACCACGCTGGCAAGAAGTCTTCGCTTGCTGCCATAAACCGCTGAGCTATTGGACATCATACAAAATAGTGCTGCAAAAGGCGATGAAGCCTTTTTACAGGCATAGTCGACGTGACTCCCGAACGTGAGCTTGTCGTCCACCATAACCCCCAAGAGCTCCAGAGATCGCTCTAAGGTGATGGTACAGTCTCCGACTCTGACCACCTCCTGTTGCTCCGATTTATGGTTGTTCACAACCGTGACCTCCGTCTTATGATGCGCGAGGTCCAGTTTGCTGGAGCGCGCGCATCTTGTCCTCGACCTTGCGTATACAGTGCGCGGCCGTCAACTCGACCTCTTCGACCGACTCGCCGTAAACGTCCAGCGTTATATCGGCTGGAAAACCGACGATCACAACCCCTACAGGGAACTTGAGCTTCAACACTCCATCATACATGACATTTCACAACACCGGGCCCAGCATAGAACCTTGCGGAACTTCTGCGGTGATTGAGACACACTTCTGACCCTCCTCCGTGTTGTAAACAAGTACTCGATTCTGGAAATAATTTTCCAGAATCTTGTACAGCGACACCGGTACATGTATACTCCTGAGCGCGAGCGCTATGGAGTCCCAACTGGCGCTATTGAACGCATTCTTCACGTAGAGCGTGATGAATGCGCAATAGCGTATTCCCCTTCTCTTTCGCTGGAGTGCTACCTCCGCCGTCTTGGTGCTGCCCTTCCGGAAGCCGAACTGGTTACTGCCAGACCGTGTACACCCTCCGTGTACCTCACCAGTCTGTTGAGGATGATCCTCTCAAGCACCTCGCCCGCGGTGTCCAGCAGGTAGATAGGCCTCTATGCCGATGGGTGCCCTGGCAGTTTCCCAGCCTTCAGCAATAAGACCGGTCTCTGCCTTCCTGGTGGGATACAGCATCTCACGATTCAGCCGCCCACTCCGGGTTGGACGCTGTTGTACGCCACACAGAGGGACGAAATCAAAAATAGTAGGACATTGGTGTTTGTGATGAAACGAATGGTTTTAGCGTTTTGATGTCTTCTAGAAAGTTTGTCAGTTTTGTGAGTTCTTTATTTGGACGTTATATTTTTTTCTTTAAGGGGGTGTACACCAAAAATTGACTTTTTTCTTTCTTGATGAACATGGCAACTTTCTTCCGACACCTTGTATAATTAACTATTTTGAGCAAGTTTGTAGAAAATTGGAAAATTTTATCTCTTAACCTGACAAAGTTATAAGGTATAAAAGTAAACCACCCTCTTAAAATGTGTTTTTGGGTGATAACGCTCTTATCTTAATTTTGACATTGTTCAAGTGTTCTACAAACTTCAAACCAAGAATAATTGTCACAATTTTTTTTAGAAAAAGGTGCATCGCTATCTCTTAATTTAGAGGAGTTATGTCTGTTTTTGCCATTTTATGACACAATCTTCAAAGAACATAACTTGCGGAGAGGCAGATATTGGCAGCTACTTTCAGTTTTATTTTATTCGAATACTTATTTCCTTCAGTTGTGTAAATATATCGTACTGCGATCGAAGGGGATTCATAGTGATTTTTCGGAAATTAAGTTGCAATTTTTCTGGAGTTTGATCATTTTTTAATCATTTTTTTTAAATCGGACAATCGGTGCCCGTAAATGAGTAAGCCATGGACGTTTGGTGATTTGACAGGTGCTCGGAAATTTAAGTGGAGTGTTGAAATCTGTAACTTCAAAACATCCGAGTTGTTTGACGCCTGGTTTAAGTCAGATTCGCGAGATCTGAGCCGTTGCGGAACAGAATGGTCTAAAGACCATTTTTTTCGAAAATGAGTTTTTTGCATAAACCGCATCTAATCAAGAAACTGAAGTTGGGAGATTAAGAAAATTTCGAAAAATCGAACTTTAAAGCTGATTTAAACTGTGTTGAAATTTCGTCCGAAACAAAATGGTCATTCTGTTTCGGAACAGAGTGGTCTATGTACATAAATCGGTGTAATACTATCATGTAACACGTAACATGTAGTATATTACGTATGATAAGTAACATGTCACTTGTTCTGTACATGTCACACGTAATATGTAACATGTCCCACGTAATGTAACACGAAAAATGTAACATGTAAAATATTATGTAATATGTAACATGTTGTGTTACATGTAATGTTACACGTGACATTTCACATGTGACATGCTATATGCACCATATAACATGTGACACTAGCCATTTTATACGAGTTACCGTCATTTTCTTTGTCATTTACCATGTTTGTGTACATTAGGTTGGGGAATCGTTATATGGAAAAAACGAAACTTGATAGCAGAAAGCCAGTACCAAGTTTTTTTGTTCTATTTGGGGCCCCAAACAATCCTGAATTTATCGGTAGTCGATTGGTTTAGTCTCCGCTTGGCGCATTGCATTTCAAATTTATATGGAGATTTGTATGGAAAAACCAACGTTTTTGCATTTTCCTTTCTAAAGAGGTCAAAGTGGCTAAAACCATAGGTTTAATGACTTCAAATGGTAGGTTTTTTATGCCTAACAACTTGACCGAAGACATGAAAAAGCTAGGGTGTCCCAAAAAAATACTGGAGCTGTTTAAAGTTGAGTATGTCGAAATTTATGTTGCAAATCATTTTTTCTGCCAACACTGCCAGTGCACCGGCGTTAGTCAGATTTTCATCAGAAGTAACCCCTGAAACACGTTGTAGATTCTACCTACGCCTAGAATGTTGACCTGAATTTGTTTGTTTGATCCAGCTGAGTGTATAAACTCGTTGCGACAGGTTATTTCTGATAGGAGTAGGATACTGGCGCCGATACATTGGTAATGTTGGCAGAAAACAAGATTTTCTGCATATAAATCGACATACTCAATTTTGAACAGTTATAGCTCTTCTTAGGGACATACTAGCTCTTCAGTGCCTTTTGCAAAGTTGTTGGGCATCTAAAATACTATACTTTAACATAATGTAGTGCATTATTAGAGTATTATTAAGCTCTCTAGAAAGGTAAATGCAAAAAAGTAAGTTTTCCCACATAAATTTTCATGCAAATTTGAAATGCAATGCGCCAAGCGGAGACAAAACCAATCGACTTCCGATAAGTTTAGGGTTGTTTGGTGCCCCAAAAGGAACCGAAAAAACTTGGTTCTGGTAAGACGATCTTTTTTCCCCACCCTAGTGTACATAGACCACTCTGTTCCGAAACGATTCGAGGATTCCAGTGAATATATATATGAAGTCAGAGTGGTCTATGTACATTGGTAAGATAAAATCACCGATTTCACAAAGAAACTGTTAGTTTTATGTATCCCCATGTTAAACCACTTCATAACCTTCATATTATAATATTTTGTTTGAAAGAATCCGTTGAACAGAATGTTATTCAGAAATTTTTCGAAAATTGCTTCTCCTGAACAATTTGCTCGATGGCACATAGACCACTCTGTTCCGCAACGGCTCATCTATAGATTTATTTATTTGTTAAGTTATTTGTAAACAAATGGCAAACAGTAAAACCAAGAAAGAATTTCAAAAATACCACATAGTTTGAGAACGTCCCTTCAATGTAACACCGCATTGCTAGTTTAATTTTTCTGTTTGGACACACTTTTTTCGTGTTTGTTCCTGATACGATAGGGTTATCCTGGAAACCAGCGCTTATCAAACACGTAGTTGCAACAACCAATCCTCAAACGAACCGCTAAATATACATACACGTCCTTTCGATATGCCGACACAGATTAGTGCATCAGCTTTTCGCACTTCAAATTGGTGGTTGGCCGCAGTCACAAAAATCCGCACCTAGTGGCCCCTGGCCATGGCTAATCCCTAGGAATATCCCTTTTTCGGCATGTCGGCATGCCAAAAAGAAAAACAAAAACGAGGAGAGAGAGAGTGAGGACTAAAAGTTTGCAAACAAACAAACTCACGTGGGTCATAAAGGCGAAACTGTAATCGAAAAATGATGACCAAACTTCGGCTCGGACAAGAGGTGCGCGTGTGTGACTGCGTACGCAATCAAAGTGCAAACAAGTTTCGTTTCGTGTTGGGTAAACCTTAGGCTGCAACAAACTGGAAACTTATCGCCCATGGTTTGAAACGTAAAACCAGGCAGAAGAAGTACCTTCACAATCAACAGGTTTCTAATGTAGCAAAGGTCAATTTTCAATATTTTTCATTTCAACAAGTTTACGGGTGTTACTTACATCGAGTGCTTGCAAACAGCCCTCTATCTATGATCTAATCTCAAAAATGATGAATTATTCACCGGCTAAACTTGTCACCAATAAATATACGATTAACAACTTAGTCATTATACAACAGACAATCATGAAATTTCTGATCAAAAGCCCACTCAATGGCTGCTGCCCCTTGATGGCAAAATCCATCAACACTTATTCGACATTTTTCACACTTTCAATTGAACTTGGTTTTTTTTCGATGCCCGCCGCCTGTGTTGGCGGTGCTTGACGATTGGTAATAACAAGGAAATCCATTATGTATGAGCAACTATGGGCACTGGATGCTGGTCCTTCGCGCCGAACAACAAACATCCCGTGGTACGTACCCCGGAGACTGTCGAAGGCGGAGAGCTTGTTCAAATTGCAATTACAACCCGAAGGCGAATCGCCAGTATGTATTTCGTTTTTTGATTGATAAAGCCGAAATGAATTTTTACTCATCAGTTTTTTACGTGACCGTTGTGGACCAATCAATGCGTACTTTTCAACAAAACTTTTCAGCAAAATTGAAATTTACAAATCATATGTAAAAAATTCTCTCAAAGGTAGGTTCTGCCATTCAATTTATTATTATTAGAATACGAAATCGTTAGAGTTTGAATTGCAATTTCAAATTTATTAAAGTCATGAAAAGCATTACCTAAGTTTTTACCAAACTGTAGCATTGTAAAAATGGAACTGTTTGTAGTACAACCTACAATAGCATAATAAACACTTTCGAAGATAGTGCTGCACTTAAAACTTCAGACTAATTGCTTAGCCCTTAGTTTTCCCAAACCAACGCCATTAAAAGCAAATGAGACCGATCACTCTTTGCTGTTTTTTCATCTTCGACATTTTCGGTTAAAAAAGGAGCAACAGCAGTAGGTACTCACCGGTTCAAAATCTCCTGCCGGCGGCGTATCCTCCAGTGGCAACCAACTTAGGCGCACGACAATCGGCTGTTCGCTTTTTTACGCCTGCGGTGTCGCGTGCTACCGTTTTGATGGCCGCCGTGATTGCAGTTCGTAAAAAACACAAAACAACGTTCCACAGCGAAACTAAAAAACGAAGAAAAAAAACACAGCGACACAACAAATTCCCCCACTAAAACGTCAACTACTGTCTTTTTTTTATTTTTCGCCTGCTACTTGGTTCATTTTTTATGCTCCGACGCCGAAATCGACTTTTTTCCGGGCTGGACCCGTAAGACAGCGTTGCAATAAAGGTTTTTTGTTTCGAAGAAAATCAACACACGGGCCATCTTTCAAAATGATTCCGATTTTCTTTCCTCTGCTGATCCAGTGTGGATATGAAGGGTGCCCCTGTGCTGCACGTCTAATCTACATGACAGTCGAGGGTCGACACCGGGGTGCAATAAAACAGCGGTTGCTACGATCCACTATCCGGATAGGCTTTTCGGGATTTATTTTTGGAGAATGCATTTCAGGCCACCTCAGGCAGCAGTACCGGGCACGTGTTTTTCGACCTTTATTCTACCCGGAGTGCTAATGATGTCTTCATTTGGAAGCAGGCGGCTAACGGTTGGTTCTGTTAAAAAAGTGCAATGTTTTTTACTGCTAGTATTGATTTATTGGCTGAAACAATGACTCGATTGGTTTGGTTTTTTACGGCAAGAAAGTTGTTTGTCAGAATAATCGGTCTTTATATGGGGCTGTAAAGCTTTTGGATAATTTATTTCTCTTGTTTGTTTAAAAAATTGACTTTATTGTTGAACATTTGACGCATAAATGGAACAAGCAGATAGAACGAACAATTTCTAGAAACTGTACAAACCAAAACCAGCAGAAGTCTCCAAGAAAATCGATTCTGATTTTCCCCCTTTGGCTTCCTTTTTTTTTCGACGCACTAACAAGGGTTAGCAAAAGTTGCTTTGATAAACAAAAAGAAACTCCCTCTAGAGTTTTCTTGTGCCATCCGCTCGCTCTTCAACCCAGTCCAACCCTTCATCCGAGCTAGAAAACTTGGCAAGAACGGTCCAAAAGACGTGCACGTATGAGTAATGGGTTTTCAGATAACCCTAGCAGCAACCAAAAGAAGGGAAAAAATCAAAAGTAAATGAGACTGTCCTTTTCGATTCTCCGAGGAATCGACCCACCACCAGGCCACCCTTTATATTTTTTTTCTTCCGTACCAACGCACATATACACACACTAGCACACTTTTACCGAATTACGTCTAGCTAGGGCACGGATTCCGAGCTTTGGATTCTGCCGTCGTCGCCATCAGTCGGTCGTTTCCAGCAAATAATAAATCTTACCCTTTTTGTTATTATCTTTTCCTCGGCCCGGGACAAGCTGCGTCGGCTGTTGCCAGGAAAAGGGTGGCCCGCTGTATGTATCCAACCGTGTATATTTTTTTCTGTTCTGTTTGGTTATTTCACTATGTCTTATGTAGTGCCGATACAACTGCGGGCGGTTTTGGGCTCAGCACGAGGATAACAAAAGGTACACTGTTGAAAAAAATTACTGAAGACATTTTTAGCGAAAAATCTGTTATTTGAACCTAATCTCCTGAATCCTTCCGTGTTCAAAATTAAGGTTTTTAATCATACAAAAATGTCAAATTGACACACAACAACTTAAGTTATTTAATTAGGCAAACTATTTGGAATTGAGGTAACATAGGGTAATCGCTCCTATATTCATCTCAGTATCTATATTCATCTCATCACCCCTTTTTGATCATTTTAACGTCGAATTTCACCATATTTTCAACGTAATAGTTTAAACCACTTGACAAAATCGAGAAGTAAATAGATTTACTTTCAAAAGTTTGTAGAAAATTGACGGTAAATTGGACAAATGAGAGAAATAAGATGAATATAGTTGCAGCTAGCTGTTGAGATGAATAATGGAGCAATAACCCTATATAGCAATATTTTTTTTAATCTAATTTGTTTTTAGCATACTTTCATTTATAACTGCCCAAAATTATAGTTAACAAGAATAAAATTCTGCTACCGGTAAAGTGATCTATCATTAAACTGGGTAAAGTGATCGAGAAGAAAAAGTATAGAGATTTTATGTTGTTGAAACCGAAATAAATTCAAACCAAATTAGACATTATTAATTGAGAAAACAAAAGTACGAACCTCCATTGAAATCAAATATAGTCGAATTTCCCATGGTCCCAATATTTCTTAAATTTTTATTTTTATTATACAGGTATACCTCGATTTTACGCACATTCTCGTTTTTGAAATGTACGTAGAATCGAATTGTGCATAAAATCGAATCAAGATTTTTAATTTTTTTTATTGCTCAAAATAAACTTCCGTGAACGGAATGTGCAAGAAAACATGCGAGGGAACATGCAATTAGTATGTAACGTTCGAAAGGGGGGTTGGAAAGTTTGAAAACTCATAAAAACAATACTAAGGGTCCAAAAAGAGAGTGACATAGGAGCGGCGTCAAAGAAGGTAATTATTTGCGTTACGTAATTGATAGATGTTCTCTAATGGGCCGTGGGAAACTCACCCAGAGCATATGCATAATGCTTGAAAGGAATTACTTAAAACAATGAATATGGGCGTGTGTGCTTTATGTGAGTATATATGTGTATGTATGTTTGTGTGTGAAGATCTTGTGTGCGTGAGTATGTGTGTGTATGAGCGTATATGTGCATGGATGTGTGTGCTTATGTGTGTGCGTATATGTGTATGTATATGTGTGCGTAGATTTGTGCCTATGTGTGTGCGTATATGTGTGCACACTCAATCAGATAATAAATGTTCGGTAATTATTAGTACAATTTCGAGCGGTAAGTTTGAGAAAATACAGAGTAGTTTGTAAAATTGATATAACTTTACATATTTTCTGTATTCAGCAAATGATTTTACTGAATACTGCTATATTTTCTACTGAACTGTTCGGTAAATTAAACTTTTACCGAATATTGGTAAAAAACTACTGGACCAACTATAGAGCTGTCAAATTTTTTCTATTCGTTGTTCTTGTTCTGGTTGTCAAGTCATATTCTCGGTTCCGGAGGACTTTCTCCAACAACTTCAGCTAAAAGATGATCGCATAGTACACATTTTTCGTAAGTATATAATAACAAAATTTGTAAATATTTTAGGCATCAAACCATCACATAATTTGCCTCTACTTCCGAGCATCTGTTGCATGCTACGTAAATAGTTTACACCGCCTTGTTAATGGACACACCCGGAAGATCTTAGGCTTTGAAACAATGAGCACAACTGGCATGAAGGTTAATTGATTATCACCCTGACAAATGCGGTGCGGCGAGCGTCGATTTTTGGTTTTTTTTATTTTCAATAGGTAAATTTTTTAATAATATTTGAATAAAAATATTTTTTTATCAAAACAATGTTAGGTACATCATACTTCTGGTTTACCTAAATAATTAAAAGTGAACAAATAACAAATATCACAGATCTTTCGGTATTGTCTTACACAACTTACAGATTTAATCGGTGGTTTTGGCAACTAATTGCATTTGCCGTTTTCACAAATTAGGTCGGTAATAATGACAGAAAGCAACCAAAATTTGATTACTGATCGATCGGTATATTACCGATCGGTTTATATTACCGAACGTTTTACCGAGCGCTCAGCTGTTGAATGATGAGTTTACGTGTGTATGTATGTGTGTATGTGTGTATGTGTGTGTATGTGTGTATGTGTGTGCATGTGTGTGTATATGAGTATATGTGACTCACACATTCTTTTTACCCACATGCTAACGCTGACCTCCATTGAAAACAGCTCCTCTATCTTGTAACAGTACACGTTTTGTATAAAAGTTTTAGTAAATTACTCCAAAATAGATTGTGTGCGTTCGACGTCAAATACCTTACGCGTTAGACACGTATAAAACCTTAAAAAAGTTCGCTGTTTCGCAAAAGAGGTCTTGTTGTTACTGTCTCCTGGTTTTCGGAAGATTCCCCAGTCTATATGGACAGCCTCTTATATATAAACGATGTCTAATATATATATATATATATATATATATATATATATATATATATATATATATATATATATATATATATATATATATATATATATATATATATATATATATATATATATATATATATATATATATATATATATATATATATATATATATATATATATATATATATATATATATATATATATATATATATATATATATATATATATATATATATATATATATATATATATATATATATATATATATATATATATATATATAACCCTTCATCACGCACAATTTAATGAAGAAAACATACGAATTTAAAGTGTTTGAAAAAAGTGTGCGTAAAATGTGCGTAAAATCGACGTACGTAAAATCGAGGGTGTGTATAATCGAGGTATACCTGTATTTAGATTTTGCCTCGGTTTTTACCCATTTTTATCAGGCTCAGGGCCGAATTTAGGTGTTGGGGTGCCTGGAACAAATTTGTTTGTGAGGCCCTCTTTTCTTAAAACATGTAGAGGTAACGTTTTGCAGGTGACGAGCAAAAAAAAGGTCGCCCCAGGACTAGGGGGGGGGGGCTTGAATCGAGAGGCCCGGGGCATTTGCCCCCTGTGCCCCCCTAAAATCCGGGCCTGATTGACCCATGCCTTATCCCATAAGTATCTCATTAAATCTTATTGATTTTGTTTCTGAATTTTGCCTTGGTTGGTTTCGATTTTGCATTTCTTTTCTCTCATTTTTCATGTTTCGGCTTGTTGTCGTCAAATTAAACTGTACGTTTTGGGGTGCATTTTTCACTTGCACTTGCAATAAAATAAAACAAACATTGTTAAGATTATCAATGTTTTCTAGAAGTTTAACAGCAATTTTGCCATAAAATGCTGTGGAGATGAAATGAATTATAAAAAATGTATTCTTAGTTAAAATCGCTTTTTGAATCCAGTATACTACGACTTGCAAAAATAGTTATTTATAGTGTAAAAATGCAAATGAAAAAAACAGTAAGGAACCCTGGTGTAAAAAATAAATATAAATTGTATTTGATGAAAAAAGGGGATTTTGAGAATATTGAACAAGAGAGAGTAAGCTGAATCAATGACTTTCATGTAGAAAAACGGGATAATAAAAACAGTGGTTTGGCGCCCTAACATCACATAGTAGAGATATGAGTGCGGGAGGATAATGAGGAGAGAGCAATTTAATATGAAGTGTTTTCTTGCTTATTTTGGCGATAGTGCTTACCGTGCAACGCGCGTACTGTTTAAATAACCCGTTGCGTCAGTCAATGGTCAATTCGAGAAAAAAATTCGAATTGTTGTTGATTGCATTACAGAAACAGTGGGATACCGATGGAAATCGACTGTTCGAATTTCGACTGTTCGACTGTTTAACGGTAGATATCAATAGTTTTGTTTTACCGAAAAAAGTCTTCATGAAAATTCCAGCTCAATCGTGCCTTCTTATCAGATCCAGGTATTGTCACAAAATTCCATTTCTTCAGACAGACAGACCTTCGAAGCAGCCTTCTGTTGCGTAGTCTGGAATAGTATATTTTTTATATTGCTTCGCCGGAATCAATTGCTGATATTAGACACCTTGTTTCCGTGGGAGAAATAACAAGGGCCGCATGGCAGTGAAATAAGTAGATGCCAAAAAGGAGCCATAAAGTTTCCATTCATGGTAATTATGGATGACAAAACATAACTAGGAATCAACAGACTAGAGAATGGCTGGGAAGGGTTTGAGGAGGTTAGTTTTAAGAAAATTTAATTCAATAAAATCAATCTAGTAACAGATCTTTTGTTCCAGACGGTTGTTATATGTTCCACACGTATGGGTACTGGTGTATTACAAATTTCTCGTGGAGGGCTTGAAGATGAACATTGCCTTTGTGTTCGAACTCTCGAATGTTGTGACTCGAAACCGTCATTGTTTTACTTTATTTGCTACTAAAAAAAGAGCGTTAAATTTCCAATATCGTTTTGTCGTTTTTGTTGCCACATTTCTTAAAAATGCATGAATTGCCATGATCTGGTACTGTCTCTAAAAAGTTTTCTTTAAAGAATCGACTTCTTAGGAGTCAGAAAGAATTTCCCAGAAAGCTTTTTTTGAGAATTTTTTTTGAAGTAATTTTTTTTGAAGCATTATCATATCTCGATTAGCCTCCCCAGCTGGTCTCGAGGTACGATGCTGGCCTAACAAGCCAGTCGTCGTAGGTTCGGGTCTTGACTCGGGAGAGACTGTTAGTGTCAGTAGGATCGTAGCGCTAGCCCCGCAATTGTCCTGTACACTCAACAGTTGGCTGTGAAGTCTGTGTATAGTAAACAGAAGGTCAAGTTCCGAATCGGAATGTAGCACCAAGGCTTTGCTTTTCATATCTCGAAGTTTTATGCATTCCTAAAATATGTAGTTTTTTTCCTGTTGGATACATTTTCCACTGCGACCCTTTGTGGGAGGCTCCGATTTAATAAAAGCCTCATCAGGGGGATTTATATGGGCCCGCGCGACAACGGAC
Source organism: Wyeomyia smithii (assembly GCF_029784165.1). Classification (NCBI taxonomy): domain Eukaryota; kingdom Metazoa; phylum Arthropoda; class Insecta; order Diptera; family Culicidae; genus Wyeomyia; species Wyeomyia smithii. Next base: position 228,917,658 of record NC_073695.1, on the reverse strand, counting down.
CAAATATTCGCGGTACGGCAGGTCCTACAGAAGTGCCGTGAATATAACGTGCCCACACATCTTGTGTTAATCGATTTTAAATCGGCATACGACACAATCGATCGAGATTTGCTATAGCAGATTATGCACGATTACGGTTTTCCTGATAAACTGACACGGTTGGTCAAGTCGACAGTGGATAGAGTGATGTGCGTAGTTCGAGTTTCGGCGACACTTTCGAGTCCTTTCGAATCTCGAAGAGGGTTACGGCAAGGTGATGGATTATCGTGCTTGCTATTCAACATCGCTTTGGAAGGTGTGATACGTAGGGCTGGTATCAACACGAGTGGCATGATATTCAGGAGGTCTGTTCAGCTCTTTGGCTTCGCCGATGACATTGATATTGTAGCACGAACTCTTGCGAACATGACGGAGACGTACATCAGACTGAAGGCTAAAGCCGTACGAATTCGACTGGCCATAAACGCATAGAAGATCAAGTACATGAGAGGAAGAGGTTCCACCACGAATTCATATTTGCGGTGATGAAATCGAGGTAGTAGATGAGTTCGTGTATTTGGGCTCTTTGGTAACTGCTGACAACGACACCAGCAGAGGAATTCGTCGACGCCTTATGGCAGGAAATCGTGCCTACCTAGGACTCCGGAGGACGCTCCGCTCGAATAAAATCCGCCGCCCCACGAAGTTAACCATCTTTAAAACACTGATCAGACCGGTAGTCCTATACGGCCACGAAACCTGGACCATGCTCGTGGAGGACCAATGCGCCCTTGGGATTTCGAAAGGAAGGTGCTACGTATCATCTCTGGAAGAGTGCAGATGGAAGATAGATCATGGCGGAGGCGAATGAACCACGAGTTGCATCAGCAGCCGGAAGAACCACTCATTGTTCGATCGGCGAAAATCCAGAGACTGCATGTCGTTAGGATGTTGGACGACAACCCGGTGAAAATGGTACTTGATAACGACCCGACTGGAACAAAGCGACGGGGTGCGCAGCCAGCAAGGTGGCTCGATCAAGTGAAAAATGACCTGCGGGGCATCCGCAGACGACTTGGCTGGTGAGCTGCAGCCATGGACCGAATTAAATGGGGACGACTTCTTCGAACAGCAAGGGACACTCCGACCTGGAGCTGACTCCATCTAGGTTATAGATCGACAGGCATCATCTCGCAATTTACCTATCTGAAATTTTGCTGACATTTTGCATGCCCCTTGTGTCACGTTGATCGAAGCACTCTACACCCTTCTTAATGGCGATGCTGATAGGCATCATACCGGACAAAATGAAGATTGCGTCGCACGACACTGTACGATACTCACTCGCAACCCTCAGGCACGTGCCTATAGATATATTTTAGTTAATCACTACAACTAGCGCTTTGAACCGCACTGGCCCACCATACCTACGTATGGACGAACCCGCGCTGGCAAGAAGTTTCCGCTTGCTACCGTACATCGTTGAGCTATTCGACATAATTCAAGACAGTACTGCAATAGTCGTTAAGGCCTTCTTACAGACATAGTGGACGTGACTCTTGAACGTAAGCTTGTCGTCAACCATAACTCCCAAGAGTTTGAAAGATCGCTTTGGAGTAATGGTGCAGTCTCCAACTTTGATTCTGTTATACACAACCGTGACCTCCGTCTTATGATGCGCCTACTCCAGTTTCCTGGAGTGCATCCAGTCCTCGATCTTGTGTATGCAGTGCGCGGCCGTCAACTCGACCTCTCTGATCGACTCGCCGTGACGTCCAGCGTTATGTGGTCCGCAAAGCCGACGATCACAAGCCCTGCAGGAAACTTCAGCTTCAACACTCCGTCGTACATGACACTCCACAACACCGGCCCCAGGATGAAACCTTGCGGTACTCGAGCGGTGATTAGGACGCACTTTTGTCACTGTTCCGTGTTGTAGACTAGTACCCGATTCTGGAAATAGTTTTCCAGAATCTTGTACAGCGACACCGGTACAAGAATGCTCCCAGCTGGCGCTATTGAACGCATTCTTCGCGTCGAGTGTGACGATTGCTCAATACCAGAGCCATTTTGGTGACGGAAAGAATAGCATCCAGAGTGAACTTGCCCTTCCGGAAGCCGAACTGGTTAATACCAGTCCGTTTACACCCTCCGTGTACTTCACCAGTCTGTTGAGCATAATCCTCTCAAGTCCGCAGTGTGCAACATACAGATAGGCCCACATGCCGATGAGTTTCCTGGCGGTTTCCCAACCTTCGGCAGTAGGACCAATCTCTGTCGCTTCCACCTATCCGGGAGAAAGCAGTCATCCAGGCACCTTTGCATGACTGTCCGGAACTGCCCGGGGGCCACTTTTTTAGCCATCCTGATCGCCAGGTTCGGTATTCCATCCAGTCCCGGTGCCTTGCTCATCTTTAAGGAGTTGGCGATAACGATGAGTTCCTCATTCGAAACCCTAGCCTTCCCTCAACCTCGACACGGCTGTCGTCGCTCACGGATTGCATGTTCGGCAGATTGGTCGACCATCTCTGGTCTGTGTCTGAGATACTGGAACGTCGGGCGTGAGACTGGACCAACGGAGACCAAGGACTTGGCTTGGGGCGTAGGAAAAATCTCTCGATGATATGCTCCAATCTAGCTAGTGATCATTCTGCAGGCGCCAACACACCTTTGCCCTTGGGCATTACAATCCTGTAGGCGTGACCCCAATGACTCGTAAAGTATATCAATATATTTTATATTTTGTTTCCAACGTTGGTCAGATCTAGGTTAAGCTTTGCCAAAGCTTCCAGCAAGATCTGAACCCGCCATCACAAGCGCAACGGCGTTAGGCTCGTCAGCTCCATGATTACGGGATCGACCATCTGAACCTTTCGGTAGACCAACGTGGCGGAGTGAAGCAACTGAAGTAAAACACTCCGTTCACTTCGGCAACCGCGTATTATTTGTTCGGGAACCTGCTCGTCGTCCACATGGCTGTCCCACTAGACCTATGCGCGACCCAGTTGTTGTTTCCGCGAGGAATACGGTAGGGGTGCGATACGATGGCGATGTTCGACAACTACTCAGAGGCTGCTTGGTATAGCAGCTGCTGGGCCGAATAGGAGTGGTTTAGGTTCAGTTTTGTCACCCTTACATTGGTCTTAGTAACCGGTTTACCGGTTGGGTACCTTGGGTCTTTTTAAAATGCTTGGCTTGGCACATCTGCCGATGCTAGTCGCTTCAACATTTGCTTACGAGAAAACTCTATTTTATTTTTTTTTTTCTTCACATAACATTTATTTGACACGGCACAAATACAATTTAATGTTTAACGGCGCCAATTATATCTGATGACTTAAAAACTAAAGCAAATTTTTTATCCTCGCTGCCGACTACGAGCTGAAATTAAGTCTAACTTAAAACTAGCATGGGATTTCCAATCAGTGTTTTGTTGTTCAATGGTCGTCTGATAATCGTCGAATGGCATGTATGGATTCGTTCTGCTGAGCCACGATGTCGTGAGTTGGGACAGAGGCTCGTAGTCCTTGGGTCCTGGTTCTGTTGTGCGGGGTCTGGTTGCTGGTTTTGTGCTTAAGGTTCAAACGTGTTCTTGTCGTTTTGTTGGGTGTAGACGGAGGGGAACGGGACTAGACTGGGGCGTGGATGGATTTCAGGAAAACGTATATAAGGGACATGTAGGATAGGTCACGGCTCGCCAAGACATCACGAACAGGAACAGCCGGCTGTCTACCCTCGGCCTGCAGGGAAGCTATTAATTTAGACCTGGCGTCACGGTGTACAGGGCATGACCAAACCACATGCTCTATGTCGTGATAACCTTCACCACAGGCACAGATACCACTTTCCCCGAGCCCAACACGACGGAGGAGCGCGTCAAATCTATAGTGATTGGACATAAGCCGGGACATCACGCAAATGAAATCCCGACCTACATCCAACCCCTTGAACCACGGGTTCGTCGATACTTTGGGGATTATGGAATGTAACCACCTTCCCAATTCCCCTCTGGTCCAAGCATTTTGCCAACTGATGATCGTATTCTGACGTACAAGTGCGAAAAATTCATTAAAGGCAATTGGTCTTTCATAAATATCACCGTTTGTTGCGCCCACCTTAGCCAAAGAGTCCGCTTTCTCATTACCCGGTATCGAGCAGTGAGAAGGGACCCACGCTAAGGTAATCTGAGTAGATTTTTCGGATAAAGCACTCAGATGTTCCCGTATTTACCCCAGGAAATAAGGAGAGTGCTTAACATCTTTCATCGATCGGAGAGCCTCAATGGAACTGAGACTGTCCGTAAAGATGAAATAATGGTCCGTGGGCATTTTTTCGATAATCCCTAGGGTGTACTGAATTGCAGCTAATTCTGCGACGTAAACAGAAGCAGGATTATCGAGCTTATGGGAGACGGTTAAATTGTTATTGAAGATACCGAAGCCAGTGGACCCATCAAGAAGTGATCCGTCAGTGTAGTACATATTGTCGCAGTTGATGTTTCGATATTTATTGGAAAAAATTTTAGGGATCTGCTGCACGCGTAAATGATCCGGGATTCCACGAGTTTCTTCTATCATGGATGTATCGAAAAACACAGTAGAATCAGAAGTATTTGATAAGTCGACACGATTTGGAATATTCGAAGAAGGGTTAATATTTTGGGACATGTGATTGAAATACAATGTCATAAAACGGGTTTGAGAATTAAGTTCGATTAACCTTTCAAAATTTTCAATCACGGGACGGTTCAAGACCTCACATTTGATTAGAATACGAGAAGACAGGCTCCAGAAGCGGTTTTTCAATGGTAGTACTCCAGCTAAAACCTCCAAACTCATCGTATGGGTCGACTGCATGCAACCTAAGGCGATACGCAAACAACGATATTGTATTCGCTCCAGTTTGATCAAATGTGTGTTTGCTGCGGAGCGGAAGCAGAAACACCCGTATTCAATAACAGACAATATCGTTGTTTGGTAAAGCCTTATAAGGTCTCCTGGATGGGCTCCCCACCATTGTCCGGTTATTGTACGAAGAAAATTCACTCTTTGTTGACATTTTTTCATCAGATACCTCACGTGACAACCCCAGGTGCCTTTAGAGTCGAACCAGACACCAAGATATTTGTGTACCAAAACCTGAGAAATCGTTTTACCCATTAATTGTGTTTGAAGCTGAGCAGGTTCATGCTTCCTAGAAAAAACTACTATCTCAGTCTTCTCCGGAGAGAATTCGATACCTAGCTGTAAAGCCCAAGCAGACAAATTGTCCAAGGTATCTTGCAATGGTCCTTGCAAATCGGCAGCTTTGGCTCCTGTAACAGAGATTACACTGTCGTCTGCAAGTTGTCTTATCGTGCATGAATTTGCCAGACATTCGTCGATGTCATTTACATAAAAGTTGTAAAGAAGGGGGCTTAAACATGAGCCCTGGGGAAGACCCATGTAGCTAATGCGAAAAGTTGCCAAATCGCCATGCGTAAAATGCATGTGCTTTTCGGACAACAAGTTGTGCAAAAAATTGTTCAAAATTGGAGAAAATCCTTGTCGGTGAAGTTTACCCGAAAGAATGTCAATAGAAACGGAATCAAAAGCCCCCTTAATGTCCAAGAACGCAGACGCCATTTGTTCTTTACGAGCATACGCCAGCTGAATATCTGTTGAAAGCAACGCAAGACAATCATTCGTCCCTTTGGCACGGCGGAAGCCAAATTGAGTTTCTGATAGTAGACCATTTGATTCGACCCAGTGGTCTAAACGACGGAGTATCATTTTTTCCATCAATTTCCGGATACAGGATAGCATTGCAATCGGCCTATAAGAGTTGTGATTAGAAGCTGGTTTCCCTGGTTTTTGGATGGCGATCACCTTCACTTGCCTCCAATCCTGCGGTACAATGTTTTGCTCCAGGAACTTATTGAACAAGTTCAACAAGCGCCTCTTGGCATTGCCGGGTAGATTCTTCAACAAGTTGAATTTGATTCTATCTAATCCAGGCGCGTTATTGTTACAGGACAGGAGGGCAACTGAAAGTTCTGCCATCGTAAAAGGTGATTCTATCGCGTCGTGGCCCGGAGACGCATCGCGAACAATATTTTGCTCAGGAACAGAGTCCGGACATACTTTCCTGGCAAAATCAAATATCCACCTACTTGAAGACTCCTCGCTTTCGTTGACCGTTACGCGATTCCGCATTCTTCGGGCTGTGTTCCAAAGAGTGCTCATCGATGTCTCCCTCGACGTCTCGTTCACGAACCGACGCCAATATCCACGTTTCTTTGCTTTAGCCAAGCTTTTAAGCTTGGTATCAAGCTCCGAATACCGTAAATAGTCGCCAGGTATACCTCCCGTCTGGTAGGCCTTAAACGCGTCGGATCTTTGCGTGTAGACATCGGAGCACTCTTGGTCCCACCACGGAGTGGGAGGCCGTTCTTTGATCGTTACGCCGGGATATTTCTTCGTTTGGGCTTGCAACGCGGCGTCGAGAATCAAGCCCGCGAGGAGGTTGTATTCTTCAAGTGGTGAATGATGTTGAATCGACTCGACCGCTTTTGAAATCATTTCCTCGTATAACTTCCAATCGACATTTCGTGTGAGGTCATACGGAATGTCAATTGGTCGCATGCGAGTTGACCCGTTAGTAATTGAAATAAGAATAGGCAGATGGTCGCTACCGTGAGGATCGAGGATTACCTTCCATGTGCAATCCAACCGTAGCGACGTCGAACATAAGGATAGATCCAAAGCGCTTGGGCGCGCTGGAGGTTTCGGGATACGTGTCATTTCACCGTTGTTTAAAATAGTCATGTCGAAGTCATCGCAAAGGTTATAGATTAAAGAGGAGCGGTTATCATTGTATGGGGAACCCCAAGCCACGCCATGAGAGTTGAAGTCTCCCAAAATCAAACGTGGCGAGGGAAGAAGTTCTATTAAATCAAAGAGCAGCCGTTGCCCAACCTGTGCTCTGGGGGGAATATATATTGAGGCAATACAAAGCTCTTTACCTTGTATTGTCATTTGACATGCGACAACTTCGATGCCTGGAATCGAGGGGAGGTTAATACGATAGAAAGAATAGCACTTTTTAATCCCTAAAAGTACTCCTCCATATGGGGTGTCTCGATCAAGGCGAATAATATTAAAATCATGGAAGTTGAGATCAATATTTGAAGTAAGCCAAGTTTCACAAAGGGAAAATGCATCGCATTTGTTTTTATTTATCAAAACTTTAAACGAATCAATTTTTGGTAAAATACTTCTACAATTCCACTGTAAGACAGAGATAGAATCCTTCATATACGCAGTTGAATTAGGCATCGAAGGATACAATCGCTGCAAGGAGAGGCCATTGGGCAGTCAACTGCTTCAAAAATGATCTAACTGTTGGGAGGAATGCTGTAAGAAAAATTTTAATTGGATCGGGTACATTGAAAGTTTCAAAAATCCAGTCCACAATGTCAGAAAATTTCACTAATCCAGAGTTTGTTTCATCAACTGGGAGTGTAAAAGGAGCAACTGGGGTTTTAGATGTTCCTGGCAGTGCTGGGAACTCCTTCTGGGACTTTAAATTTGCCAGCCCAGGAGGAGTTTGCTTCGGTTTTTCCGCAGCACTGTTTGGTTTGTTTGTAACCTTCATTTCACTTTGAGAAATCTTAGGACCTTTTCTGGGAAGTTTAGGAGAGGAAACACTTTTCCTCTTTCTAGACTCCCCAGGATTGGCGTAAGATGCTCCCGCTGGTGAATCGTCAGAATCGGTTTCCTCAGAGGGCAACAGATCGAAGGGGTTCGAAGTAACGGGAGAAGTGGTAACGGTCTTCTTCAGCATGTCAGCGTAGGAACGCTTTGAACGCTCTTTGAGAGACCGTTTTATTTTATCCCTGCGCTGCATGTACACCGCACATGTCGAGAGCTCATGCAGATTTTCTCCGCAGTGAATACACTTTTCAGCGTTAACACTGCAAGAATCTTCCGCATGAGACTCCCCACACTTGCCACAACGTGCCTTATTGCAGCAGTAGGCGGCTGTATGGCCTAACTGCTTGCAATTCAGGCAGTTCATGACGCGGGGCACGTAGAGCCTCACAGGGAGACGAACCCGGTGGATCGAGACGTGGCTTGGTAGTGCAGACCCGGCGAACGTAACTCGAAACGAGTCTGACGGAGTGTATACTGTTTTGCCACCGATGATCGATGCTGACCGCAATTGCTTGCAGTCGAGCACCTTTACTTCGGGACACGTTTTGTTCTTAAAGCACCCTTTGGCACTTTGCAGTATACACTCGACGGACAGACTCGAATCGGTTATGACACCGTCGATCTCCACGTCTCGTGCGGGTATGTAAACGCGATACTCGCGTGTGAAGAGCTCAGAGCAAGCTATATCGTTGGCCTCTTTCAGGTTACCGACCACGACACGGAGCTTGTTAGGCCGGACCTTGGAAATTTCGGTCACGCCCTTGTACTCCTTCGTCAGGTCTTTAGAAATCTGCAAGAGGTTCAACTTTTTCGATTTCGGTCCTGCCTTTGGCCGAAAATAAACAGTATAGCTGCCCTGGGCTCCGTCTGGGTAAAGCCTGGGGCGAGGGGGGACTGAAGAATGAACAGGGGAGGGGGTAACAGAAGGGTCAGGGTCAGAGGGGTTCGAGGATGGTGGCGCGGGAGGCGAGGGATCTACATCCATCTTAAGTCTAGCGCACTAGCGCTGACAAGAACACGTACCTTTTTATTTCTCCCTTCCAGTAAGGTTGGTTGTCCGATCGTTCGAAGTAGCAGCCGTTACAGCCAGCAGCACCAATACAGCAGCACCAAACAGCCACCAGCAGCGAGCCAGGTGTGAGATCACTCCACACAGCGATACGACTCGCTGACACTGATGGCTTCTTCTTTTTCCTCGTTTGTGTCTCGTCCACTGCTGTAGCACAATCCAGCCAGCAGCCAAATCGGCTTACGCACCAGCTGGCAGTCACGATGCGAAACAGTTGCACAAAGGAACGACCTTGAACCCGGATTTATTTCACTCGACCAGGCAAACAATGCCAACACTTGTTCACACGTCTTTTGTTTTATACTCTATCGGACCGATCACCAAACACGTCCAGTACTGATGCGTGTTCGGCACAGAATGAACTCTATTTTAGTCTCTGAAGAAATTATGCACTTCCGACTTGGCTAGGGGCACCAAAATTCACAGGCAAGCTGAAGCTCTAGGGATTTTTTTCACTTTTGTCGATCATTTGAACTCGGCAACCAATTACTTTGTGGTCTTTCGACACCTGGACCATGCTCGTGGAGGACCAACCGCTCTTGGGGCTTTCGAACGGAAAGTGCTGCGTACCATTTGTGGTGGAGGCAGATGGAAGATGGATCGAGCCGGAGGCGGATGAATCACGAGTTGCATGAGCTGCTGGTAGAACCACTCATCGTACAAACGGTGAAAATCGGAAGACTACGGTGGGCTGGGCATGTCGTTAGGATGTCCGACGACAACCCGGTGAAAATGGTTCTTGATAACGACCCGACTGGAACGAGGCGACGAGGCGCGCAGCGAGCAAGGTAGCTCGATCGAGTGGAAAACGACCTGCGGGGCGTCCGCAGACGACATGGCTGGTGAGCTGCAGCCATGTACCGAATTGAATGGAGACGACTTCTTCGAACAGCAAAGGACACTTCGGCCTGGAGCTGACTGGTAAGGTAAGTAAGGCCTTTCGACGCACTTTTGAGATCGCTATGGGCACCGAAATCCACGAAAATAGTTAATATGCTATGAGCTATTATATTTTTCTAGTTTGAGCTCTGAGGTAAAACCTGTGTTAACCAGTGTAATCATAAAAAAATAACATATCTGGCAACACTTTCGCTCAAAATTGATTTTTTTGGATTTCTTGGCTAATTTTCTTCAAAATGCAATTTCTAGATTGTTCATGCATAAAATATATCCAGAAATATAAAAAAAATAGAAAAAAAGATTGCTCAAAACCACAAACAATTTGACTTTGTTTCTTATGAAGGCTGTTGGTTAAGTTTTGCTCAGTATTTTTGACATAGAATAAGTCTTACGGCAACATATACAGAGGTACAACTCCAATGCAGGGAACCAATTTTGAAAACCGAAAGCATCAAGAGCGTCACGACAATTGTCCAATTTCAAACCTTTTAAACTCAGTCAGTTTCCAACCGTTTTCCGTCTTTTTTTTTTTTTGCAGCAATCGATTGGAAAATCATTTAAGCACCCGTCCAAATGCAGAAAATTGTAATCTGATTGTTCGAACTATTGTACTATTGAAAATTGTTGAACCTTATCGAAACGTAAATGTCGACCTTTGATTAGTCGCTTGCTACCTTTCCCAAAAAAGGACGACAGAAAGGAGTACCTGGTTAGCCGTGAATGCACTCGGTGGGCTATATGAGAGACTGCTTCTCCTGAAGCAAGCTCAGTTTACTAGCAGCGGGCAGCAGCACCGGACAGAAGCAGCGATGGCAGTGCAGTGGGCAAAGGCGGCGTGGATCAGCAGCGGACAACAGCGACGGTGGTATTGGTTGGCTGTAGTTTTTAGCTCTTTCAGTTCGGCTCCTCTTCGATCTGAGTTGAACCCTACCGGCGGTAGTCTAATTCAAATATCGTTGGGTGAATATAGCCAGAAACTGGACGAGAATCGCACCGCCAGGTGATTGAGAAGCCACCATCAGCCAGCGTGTATGTAAATATAAGGTGTGTGCACATTAGGGTGGGGAAAAGTGATCGGTTTTCCAGAACCAAGTTTTTTGGTTCCTTTTGGGGCCCCAAACATCCTCAAACTTTCCTGAAGTCGATTGGTTTTGTCTCCGCTTGGCGCATTGCATTTCAAATTTGTATGAAAATTTATATAGGAAAACCTACTTTGAAAAAAAAAAATTCAGTTGTCCATAAATGGCATTGACAAACACTATTAACGTCTTTTGACCTCAGATAAGCCTCAAAGTTTACTGAGTGTATTTTAACATTTATTTGAAGAAGGTCTGAGCCAGTGAGCCTGAATTACATAATTTTTCGCTCAAGTCCTAATATTTGCAGCAATCAGTTGTAAAATTATCTACACTACCGCAAACGACAAAAAATTGTTCGTATTAAATCTAGTTAACCGGGAATGCGCTATTGGCCCTCGTCTATGACCTCTTCGTAGCCACTACCTAAATTAAGCCATTTCAGTGCAACTTGATACAAAAGACAGCCTCAAAACAATTCAATGTCATTCTTGTTTTGGAAACGGCAGCAAGTGAAACTGCATAGCTGCACATAGCTTTTGCTGTTGTTAATTGTTGTTACCGGTTTAAATTGATTAACCGCATTGAGTGTATTCCCAAACCATTTGCGAGAAATACATTGACTTAAGACAGGCCGTCGTATACTACGTTAACTCTGCGGTCGTGAAACAACCTCTCGAATTTTTTTCTTGTAAAATTTTCTTAGAAACACAATCAAATTGTCAAATTTGAAATATATTTATATACTTAAATATACTTATTTGCCAAAAATGATTTATTATTTGTTAAATACAAGATGAATGCCGCTTAAAATTGATATTTTTACATGAATCTCGAAATATTCTCTTCAATTGTTAACTCGCAGGAAGCCGTTGCTTTCGACAGGTTTGTCGTTATTTTTTATTTATTCATTAAACAGATATTTAAATGTTGAATGTTATTTGATGTTTGATTTCTTTCCAAATTTAATGTAATTCCTAGCAATTTTTCGTACTGTGCATCCGAGCTACCGAAAGGGATCAAATCTGACGAATCTGTGCCCGACGAAAGAGCGAAGCAAAAACGAAAGTCACATTAATCAAATGCTGGAAAATATTATTGATTACGAAACGTTTACAACTTTAGCTACATACATGTGGTAGCGCAGTACAATGTATGGAACTGAAGATTCTACACGAGCACCGAAAAGAGTAGCCGATAGGTTAAGGGAAGTAATCCCCCTTTGCCATGGACACATCCTGCAGCGATCCGCTAGCCGCGAATGAAAGCGAATCCGAAAGAGGTGGATTAGTAAAAGATGCGCGGGTGTTGCCAGTGTTTGCTTTTGCTCTTGAGTTGGCTATAGCAAATCTAAGAATAATATTTCCTTCCTAACCACAAGTCAAAAACCAAACTGAAAACCCTTTTCTCCCAATAATATGATTCCTGCTGCTTAGAAAGAGAAAGTTCTCCGGCAACCGAAAGAGAAAGTTATCCCGAAATAGCCAAGCAGAAGAAAGGATTCGCAACTCATTCATCATGTCTCCCTTTCGTCTTCGCAACATTCGGTAGTCACCAAAATCCTTCCAGATCTGCCATTCTGCCATGGGTTAGCTACACCCTTGACGCGCTTCGGACGCACAGCGAGGTCGTACAGGAAACAAAAACCCATTATATATAACCTACCAGCTTCATCTCCGTCCTCCCGGGGACTCCACTACTTCCATGTGTGTGTTCCTTTCGTCAATCTTGAATCAACCTAAGCTGCCCTTTTTTATTCGAAAACGTAATAAAACCCTCGTAAATAGGCGAAATGGGAGATACGTATGGTACCCTTTTTTCCTGCTGAATCAGCCTGCTCAAGAAGTGGAAGAAATCCGATGCTGTCGGTCAGCCGTGGCAGAACCCCCTCCCCCAACCACATAGAGGAGAATGAGAGCACGGAATGAGAAAACCATATGCCTTTCCGTCGTAACCCTTGCTGGTGTTTTCGAACTTTTTCAATAGGAAGCTTTAAAAGCGGAAAGTTGATTTTCAAAGCAATAGCTTTTTAATCAAAAATTGCGTATATTTTCTTGTTTTTACTATCAACGCACTGTAAACCAATCGAAACATTCTAGCATAAGTTTTTTATCAATTTTATGAAATTCTTTGAGGCGTAATTCAGAGTGTCAGAATAACACAGATGTGATTTTTTTATTATTTTTTTTAGAATTGATTTTAAATTTAAGTTGTATCATATCAACAAAAATCCCATTGTTTGGGATGTTATAGTTTAGCCCATTTTAGAGCAAATCATAAACATAAACACACAGAGCCGGACAGCCATGCATGCGTGCAACCGATCAATCGGCTTGAAAAAGGGTTCACCGCCATCAGCATCAACGCGCGTTTTCATTTTTGTTTATTCATTCGTTCGTTCACTCGTATACAGCGATTTTTTTTTTATTGCATTGCCATCATCCATCCAAACCACTGACGCACACCGACGATGTAGGTACACGACTTTAAACCAATCGGATGGAGAAGATATTCAAATTTTTCACTCTTTCCCTCCGCATGCTGGGAATAGCATTTTACATACGCCACGCGGATAAAATGGGCGGAGTGATGATGCTCGAGCACGTTGAAAAAGGGGGATTCAGACCGTTTTTATTAACACGGGACGGGTTAAAGATAGAAGGGTTACGGACGGTCGCCTGCGATTGGTGCGAATAAAGGGTGATTTTCAGTACCAGAAGGGTTACTGCGACGGTTCCGCCATTTTACGGGCAGCTAAGCTTCCGGCCACTGAATCCAGAGCGAGCTACCAGTATTAAAAATTTTAGTGAAACGTAATAAAATCACCACCAACGCAAGGGCATTAATTCAGTTGTATACGAGAAAACATAAATTCGAAACAACCTTGATTGAAAAATCGTGTTCATCCGAAAATAAAAGCCGACAGGTAACGGCGTCTTGCGTGTAGGTACTGGCCCCGTAAATGCGTGCTGCAGCAGCGGTGAGCGACCGAAAATGCAATCGCGACCTGTGGACTGTGAATACGACGGGTTCCGTGTAATCCGTACGTTGCTTTGTAGTGTCACGTTCACTGGCTGGCCGTGCTATTTCTGGCCGTCTACTGCCGTACCGTGGACACAAAACGCTTGCAAACGCCTACTCCGGTTAAACCAAAAATAGCCTACGACTACGACGACGACGACGACGCCGCCTGTTGACAGCGACAAGCGCATTAAAAGTTTGCTACGGTTCTTTTCCTGTTACCGCTCCCATTTGATATCGTATAAATGTCATTCCGATCTGTGGGCTTTGATGTCGGATTTTAACGGCTTTATTACGGCCCTGGATCAGGCGTAGTAGCGGGAACCGTCCGTCTGCAACAGTAGGCAATTAATCATGCGATTATGCAAGTTTGCTAGGTCTATTGTGTGTCCGAAGCTACACAACAGCATAATAATGATGTAACCTTTTTGCTAAAGAGGAATGGATCAAAATTAATTCAGCTCTTTTGCACAATCCGGAACGTGCCAAGGAAAGGGTTTCAGGATTTTAACTTATTGATTTGATGGAAAGTGAAAAAAATCAAAAAGGATTTTGCTCATAAATTGTTTAGATCAATTATGAATTTGGCACGTTCTTTGTTAAAAAAAATCATATCATGTTCTAGTTTTATGCTTCGTATGAATATTTTTTTCATATATCTATTAGGGTGGGGAATCGTTATATGGAAAAAACGAAACTTGATAGCAGAAAGCCAGAACCAAGTTTTTTTTTGTTATATTTGGGGCCCCAAACAATCCTAAATTTATCGGAAGTCGATTGGTTTTGTCTTCGCTTGGCGCATTGCATTCAAATTTATATGGTGATTTGTATGGAAAACCCAACTTTTTGGCATTTTACATTCTAAAGAGCCCAAAATGGCCCAAATCATAGGTTTCATGACTTCAAATGGTAGGTTTTTTGATGCCTAACAACTTGGCCGAAGGCACAAAAGAGCTAGCGTGTCCCAAAATAATACTAGAGCTGTTCAAAGTTGATTATGTCGGAATTTATGTTGCAAATCATTTTTTCTGCCAACACTGCCAGTGTACCGGCGTCAATCAGATTTCCATCAGAAGTAACCTTTGAAACACGTTGTAGATTCTACCTACGTTTAGAATATTGACCTAAATTTGTTTGCTTTATTCAGCTGAGTGTATAAACTCGTTACGACAGGTTACTTCTGATGGGAATCCTACTGACACTGGTACATTAGTAATGTTGACAGAAAACAAGATTTTCTACATTTAAATCGACATACTCAACTTTGAACAGCTAGAGCTCTTTTTAGGGACATCCTAGCTCTTCTGTGTCTTCTGCAAAGTTGTTAGGCATCTAAAATACTATACTTCAACATAATGTAGTGCCTAATTAGAGCATTATTGAACTCTCTAGAAAGGTAAATGCAAAAAAGTGGGTTTTCCCATTTAAATTCTCATCCAAATTTGAAATGCAATGCGCCAAGCGGAGACAAAACCAATCGACTTCCGGTAAGTTTAGGGTTGTGTGGGGCCCCAAAAGGAACCGAAAAAACTTGGTTCTGGAAAATCGATCACTTTTCCCCACCCTAATATCT
Organism: Wyeomyia smithii; assembly: GCF_029784165.1. Classification (NCBI taxonomy): domain Eukaryota; kingdom Metazoa; phylum Arthropoda; class Insecta; order Diptera; family Culicidae; genus Wyeomyia; species Wyeomyia smithii. The sequence goes on along the minus strand of NC_073695.1, from coordinate 228,902,346 downwards.
ATATTCACGTTACTTCATGAATGAGCAATCCGTTCCTCTACAATTGAAGAAATCGGTATTAAGCTCACGGTGGCGAACCAGCCTGTGGCTGAAAGCCACCTTTATAAAGCAATAAAAAAAAAGATTTTTTTTTCAAAACTTATTCTCTGGAGATGTCCAGTTGGCTCCTAAAAATATATCGATACATGATATTTGTAGGAAATTATCCTAGAAAAACTCTTCTGAAGACCGTAAGACGCTACGATGCTTGTAGAAAAAGTTATTCACCCTAAACTGTTTGAATGTCTGACGAACGGCTCACCATTGAATTTTTCCAGCAACACTGCTACAGCATGCTGCTATTTGACAGTGTGTGTATTGTCAGAGTGCCTTATTCACTGTCGGAGCAACACAAAGGTTACGATCTGCATATCCGATTTTGAACCACAAACTGCCCTTCTCAAGACAACTTAACAAGTAATTTAAGGTTAATCAATATAATTATAAAAACATATTACACACTCAATTTAAAATGTAAAAAAATTACACTTCATTTAAAATTGTTAGAACGCCCTAGCAAAGGCGGTTAGTTCGACTTTACAGCAATACTTTGAACTCGATTCACCAATCAGAATGAACAGAAGTTTGGCGTTCTCAAGCTGCACATTTGCAACATGTGAATAAAAAAGTGAAATAGGAAAACAAAGAAATAGCGTAGCGGGTTGTGGCAGTAGTAGCAGCGAGTTGCGTCAGTATCGGCTGGCTTTCCAAATTTGCTTTCGGCTTAAACAAATTACTTGCCAGTTGGTCACATATCTCAGCAGCAGCGCGGTATTCTTCAGGGTGCCTTATTCCCCCACTGTCGGGGAAGCACAAAAGTTGCGATCAGCATCACATCCAATTGAAAACAGCGAACTTCTCAGAGCGACAAAACAAGTTGTTGCAGGTTAACCATTGTTTCGAAAGGTTTCAAGCGATCACAGACTTATACATCGTTATCCAGCATGGCACGAAACGTGTAAATTGTCTTTTACTCCATGTAGTGCAGTATTACTTTGAAGTGTTGTATTATTTTCGCATAATAAACTACCAGCGTTTATTTAATAAGAGAGTTTCTTGATTTGAGCTAACAATGCACAGTGGTTCGCTCATAGGCCAAAAATAGAAAAAAAGTTTTATTGTTTAATAGTTATTATTGATTTAATGGATCGGTTATAAACCTGAGAATGCAGAAAAGTTGTTTTTGTTGGCCTATTTCATGAACAGTCTAGTTTTGAGCACGAAATAAAGGAAGGTGTTTGACATTTGCAAAATCAATTTAAACAGACGTGTATTTTTACATTGTGTACATATCCGCTGTAGAACAAATTCAATTGCTTCATCTGTTTATTTTCATCATGAGCCTTCAAAAAACAGGTTTGTTTCGCTGTTGCAGAAAACAGGTTTGTTCGGTGTTGTTTGTATAGGTATAGGATAGGCCAAATTTGATATGTTGAGGTTTTCAATTGCAAGAAGCCTCTCACTTCTAGATTGAAGGGCTCTTATTCAAATGAAACATAAATTTCTATGGTGGTTTAACACTCCTCCGTACTCTGGTCCCCCATCCAAATTAAACAGATATTTCAACCAGGCTTTCTGGAAAACAGCCTAAAAGGATCGAGTCTATGTACAAGAGCCAAAACTCGACTCCAGACGCCATTTTCAAATTTTAGATGGAAACTTCCGGTTTCTAATATGGGTGATTTCGGAACCAGTATGACAGCCAGAGGCCAGGAAATGTCTCCAAATGCCATTTTAAAATCCAAGATGGCGAATTCTGGTTTCTAAAAACAGGGGGAAGTGATTAAATACCACCCTATTCGGGTATTTCCGAAATCGTGATAATGCACTTCACAGATCGACCACAGACAACATTTTGAATTGTAAGATGGCGACTTCCGGTTTCTGGAAAACAGCCGAAAATGACTAAATAACACCAAATATGGGTGTTTCTTGAACCAGAATGACGCCCAGAGGCCAGAAATTGTCTCCAAATACCACTTTGGAATCCAAAATGGCGACCTTCGGTTTCTGATAATCATCCTGAAGGGACCAAATACTACCCAATATGAGAATCTCCGAATTGTAAGATGGCAACTTCTGGGAAATAGCCGAAAATGACCGAACACTAGTCAATATGGATATTTCCATAATCGAGATGATGCACAGAAACCAAACATTGACCCTTGACACCATTTTGAATTCAAAGATGACCACTTTCAGTTTCTGGAAAACAACCAAAATAAAAATCGAATACCTCCCAATATGGGTATCTCCAAAATCAGATTGATGCCAGAAAAACAGCTGAATATTTTCAGAATATAGGTGATGTACAGAAGCCAAAAGTCGAGGATGTTGTCATTCCGATAAATCCCATCATTTCGAACGATATGTCTTTTGACTTCGATCATATCCTATGGTCGATTCGTCGTGCATTTGTAGACTATAAACAAATCGCAAGGAATCAATAAATTTGAAATGTTTAAAATTATTTAAATAAACACAAAAATGGGCGGAACGAAGTTTGCCGGGTCAGCTAGTAGTGTTATAAATTGCGAAAGAACGAGATCAAGAGACACTACAGTTTTTTGTATTATTTGCAAGTCAGTTAACCATAAAAGTTTTTATAAAATTGCATAGAGCCATCCCAAGTAGCAAAATTTGTTTCGATTATGAACTTTGTGCATCTCAGCAACAAATTCTTATGCGAAATTAGGTTGCAGTTACATCTCAGTTTCTTATACAATGACAAAAAAAGCGCAGGAGGTGGAGCCAATTGCAACATTTTCGTTGTTTCAACACAAGTTTCAAGAATGAAACCGCAATTTGTATGAACTATTGCATGGAATTTGATAACAACATGGTAAATGCTGCATGGTAAAATTTCAGCTACGAGGATGCATCGTAGCAGCAACTAGGGTGCAATAGAAACTCCATGGCGTTGTGGTAAGATTGTAGAATGGCAAATGGTCAGAATGGAAAGAGATTGTCTGTATAGCGATTTATCTTTGATTATTTCCAGAAATTTGAGGATTCTACTCCAGTCATCAATTTCTATTCACTTTTCTCGTTTGTACTATTTACGTCATTTACTGTAGAAACACTTGCAAGTTCATGGCTCAGCTTCAAATATTGCTTCCCTTATCATGCTAATGGTCATTACCAGTTCTAATTTTGCTTCTCCAATTCATCAGTAACTCAGCGTGATAATAAAATTCAAAGCAATTTATCACATTTCGTTTGAACACACTTTTTGGATGACTTTTAGTCCAAGTACCCAAAAGTTACAACGCAGTAAATAACCTCATATCAAAAACAAATATAAGGCGAACGATCTAGCAAAAGTTGCTGTTACATGGCTTTAGAACATGACAGCATCTTTTAGAGGCGGGGGCCTAGTGTGGTTGGTAACGTCTCCGCCAACCACGCTCGGCGCCTGGGTTCGAATCCCACCGCCGACATAGGTGGCGATGGTTGTGAGGTGGCGTGATCCACTCACAACCAACCCAACTGGTCTAGATTCAATCCTAGCCGACATCGGGAGATTTTCTGAGGCGAAAAATCTCTGGGATCACGCCTTCCATCGCATGAGGAAGTAAAGCCGTTGGCGCCGGTCCGTTAATAAACGGGTCGTGAGTTAGGGTCCTGGGTGTGGTGTCGCCTCCCTGGGCGTCGGTGATTGGCCACAACAGTGGTGGAACTAGACCGACGGAGAATAAGCGAAAATAAAAAAAAAAACCTAAATTAATCCACCTAGCGGTCAGACCCAGCCTTTCTCATTCAATTTTTTATTTGTAAAAATAGATTGACATGAACGCTTCAATCCAATAAATGTATATAGACTCTTTAGGTTCTAAAATATTGATGTTGTAATCTTTACATATAAAAATGCAGTCAAGTCTGTCTATCTGTCTGATCCATATAGGCCCGAAAACTACCGAACCGCTCGACGTGAAAATTTGTATGTAGGGGTTTTTGGTGCCGATAAAAGTTCCTATGATAGTTTGATACCCCTCCCTCTTCTGGAAGGGAGGGGTCCCATACAAATGAAACATAAATTTCTGCACAACTCAAGAACAAACCAAGCAAATGAAACCGAATTTGGCATGTGGATGTTTTAAAGTGAAACTAATATGTCCATAATAGTTGGATGAAACAAAAATTTGTGCACATCTCGAGAACTAATCAACCAAATGGAACAAAATTTGACAGGTAAACGTTTTTAGAGGTAACAAATATGTCCATAATGGTTTGACGCCCCTCCCTCTTCTGGAAACACATGTTTCTTCACAAATTTTTGCACATCTCGCGAACTAATCAACTAAATGGAACCATATTGGCAGGTGAATGTTTTTAGTGGTAACAAATATGTTCCATAACCTCAGCCAACATTTTGGATTGTAAGATGGCAACTTCCGGTTTCTGAAAACAGCAGAAAATGACCAAATACCACCCAATATGAGTTTTTCTTTAACCAGTATGCCGTTCAAAATCCAGAAATTGTCTCCGAATGCCATTATGAAATCCAAAATGGCGACTTCCGGTGTCAGAATAACAGCGGCAAATGACCAAATACCACCCAATATGGGTATTTCCGGAACCGGAATGATGTACTGGAGCCACATATCGACTTCAGACAACATTTTGAATTGTAAGATGGCAATTTCCGGTTTCTGGAAAACAGCCTGAAATGGACGATTTCCATTAAATATTAGTATTTCTGGAACCAGAAAGATGCACAGTAGCTGAAAATTGATCACAGACACAATCTTGAATTTTGAGATGGTGACTTCCGGTGTCTGACAAACAGCCGGAAATGACCAAATTCCATTCAAAATGAATGTTTTCGGAACCAGAATTTTGCCCAGATGACAGAAATTGATTTCACAGGCAATTTTAAAGTTCAAAATGTCCAACAGTCCGAAGTGACCAAATATCACCCAATATGAGTTTTTCTTTAACCAGTATCCTAAATACCATTTTGAAATCCAAGATGGCGACTATCGGTTTATGAAAATCAGCCTAAAATAAACAAATACAATCCAATATGAGTATCTCTGGAACCAGAATGATGCAAGGAGCTAACAATTGACCTCAGGCACCATTTTGAATTGCTAAATGGCAACTTATAGGCAACAGTCGGAAATGACCGAATAATACTCAATATGGATATTTCCGAAAACGTGATGATGCATACAAAACCAAACATTGTCCTGGACACTATTTTGAATTTGAAGCCGACCACTTTTAGTTTCTGGAAAACAACCAAAAATACCTCCCAATATGGGTATTTCCGATGACAGATTGATGCCAGAAAGTCTGCTGATAATGACCGAATACCACCCAATATGAATTTATTCCGAATTAAGGCGATGTACAGAAGCCAAATGACGAGGATGTTGTCATTTCGATAAAACCAATCATTTCAAACGATTTGTTATTTGACTTTGATCATATCCTATGGCCGATTCGTCGTGCATTTGCAGACTTGAAACAAACCGCAAGAAATCAATGAACTTGGAACGTTCAAATAGTATGACACCACATTTAAATTATGTTGAGGCCACATATATCGATCAAAGCAGGTATAGTTTTAAATAGTCTTTGAATTTCTCTTCTTTCCATAACTTTTGAGCCGCATATCAAATTGTTATGAAGTTTGTTATTTGTAAGTTTGAGAGATGACTTGTTCGTATGACACTAGTTATGTTCAAATAAGTCATGTAATCTTCGAGATAATAGATTTTCGTTGTTTTATTAACAATTTAATACATAACGGTTGCTTAAGTTCGATTATAATCAAATAAAATGGGAACGTGTAGGGCAGCCAAACTTTGAAACCACGTGTTCAATCATAATTCATCAGTTAACCCTTAACTAGCCCGCTCATCTGATAAAAATAATCAAATCGGTTGTGTAGTTTCTGCGATAATGAAGTTTCGTGGTTTTCACAAGTCGGCACATTACAAATGAAGTTACAGTTCGATTACAGTAAAATTCAATAGGGTCTTCTGAGGCAGCTAGACCAATCATTTGACACTAATTTTGTGGAAATCGGGTCGGCAATCTCTGAGAAAAGTGAGTGAGTCCAAGTAGTCTTCGAAATATGTCCCTTTGCATAGCTGGATTTCACATTTTTAAACATAACAGGCAAAGTAATAGTCCGACTGCAAAACAAATCGATAGGGTCTTATGGGGCAATTAGACCTTCCATTTGACACTGATTTTATGGAAATCGGTACAGCCATCTCTGAGAAACATGAGTGAGATTAAACAGTCTTCAGAACACGTTTCTTTTCATAACTTTTGAACCACAAGTTCAATCTTTATGCAATTCAAAACTTAAGGGTTTTCTGGGTAGCCCGTTCTTTTGAGACCAATTTTGTTCAAATCTGTTGTGTAGTTTCTGAGATATTGATGTTTCATGATTTTCACATTTTTAAACATAACCTCTAGACTAAAAATCCGATTACAATAAAATTCAACAGGGTCTTATGGGGCAACAAGACCTTTCATTTGCAATTAATTTCATGAAAATCGGTCCAGCCATCTCTGAGAAAAGTGAGTGAGAATAAAAATCTGCACATACACACACACATACAGAAAATGTTCAGCTCGTCGAGCTGAGTCGAGTGATATATGCCATTCCGCCCTTTGGAGCACTTTTAAACTTTCGGTTTTGCAAGTGATTGCTATACCTTTCTAGGAGAAAGGCAAAAAGCATCTTTTAGAAGTATTTTTGTGTGTTTGTTTTTTGTATCTCGCAAGCATCACTTTGGCAACCTATATGCTCCACCCACTAGATCTATTCAGTGAAGGTTAGGTTTTCAAATGCCGTTTACACGTTTTAACAACAAATCCAACCTCGCGAATTACGTTGTTGGTGTGAAGATTTTTGAAGCAGCGATGCAACTTTAGTTGTTGCTTGTTTCTTTACAATTTCATCATAGTAACAAAAAATGTTTCTTAAAACCTCGGAATTTCATTAGTGCAACAAATGATCACAATTTATTTTTTTATTATGTTTCAATTGTTGCTTGGGCTAGACAATTCTATAATGTTTGCCTTTCTCCTAGAAAGGTATAGCAATCACTGGCAAAACCGAAGGTATCAAAGTGCACCAAAGGGCCGAATGGCATATATCACTCAACTCGGTTCGGCGAGCTGAGCATTTTATGTATGTGTGTGTATGTGTATGTGTATGTGTGTGTGTGTATGTGTGTGTGTGTGTGTGTTTATATGCAACTTTTTAATCTCACTCGATTTTCTCCGAGATGGCTGGACCGATTTTCATGAAATTATTCTCAAATGAAAGCTCTAGTTGCCCCATAAGACCCTATTGATTTGTTTTGCAATCGGATACCGTGGAATGGAGTGAAATTGATCAGTGGGGTGAAATTGATCACCTGAAAATTCGTGATAAAAAATACTAATCAAAAGATATTGCTCTTACAACACTAGGCGTTAACGTGTCCTTTAACGCAACTTTTGCATGATTCACATACCTGTCAAAGTTAACCCTTGCATGCCCGGTGCAGTTTTTCATATTTTCGAACTCAGTCAAAACTCAAGCAAATTTGATCAAACAAGTTTTCAAATAACAAAAAAAGTATTGAATTTACTGAAAGCAATCTTAGTTGAGGCTTAATTACGTTAAATTTAGAGAAGTGAGTAAAGTTTGATAAAAGCTCAAAAAATGTAATTTTCAACAATGAGCATTCCATACCATTAAAGAAATACTAATGAATTCGCAGAAAACCACAAAGATTTTAATTTCAGAGCTAGTTTTTGAGATTTTGCAACAAACCGAATTAAAATCGATCCAACGATGATCGAATAAGACCAAATAAAGCAAACTGCAGTTCGTGAACCAAAATGAATAAATTTTAACCTGAAATATCGTTATTTTCGTTTCCAAACAAGCTGTAAATGAGATTTTTCAGCACAGAAATCATCATTTATCTTTAGCATATCGAAAAAAGGCACATCGCTAAAAGAATGTATGGATTTCAATGGCGATCAATTTCATCCCAATTTACCTCATAGTACCTTATAGCATCATCGAATTTATTTCATGAAGTAGTCCACGGTCCTTGCAAAAAAAAAAAAAGAATTTATATGGGCATTTGTCCACGATGTGAGTGTTAATCAAGTTCTACAAATGATATATTTCGTATGTGACTAGGTGGATGAGTTCGTGTTTTATATTTTGTTCTTTCGCTGTTCATACTTTGCTCTCTTTTCGGATTTCTGCTGTACTTATTATTTCACAGACCAAGATTGTGTCCAAAATATATTTCTTCGCGTTTTTCAAAATACATGTTGGACGGTTCTAACTTAAAAGTTTTAATGATTTTCTAAGAGTAGTAAGTGGACAAAAATGTACATTGTCTTAATATGAGTGAGGTAAGCCAACTAGTTCAACGGAGCTTTTTTTGCAGTCTATAGATTCTTGAAGTGAGGTCGGTTTTTCTCTGTTCCTCTTGATTGTAGTTGAAAAATGGAAATCAAGTGGCAACAGTTTTTAATTTACGATACTTTTCTGTAATTATGAAACATTCCGTCCAGATTGCAATACAGCCTTGAGAACAATAGTACTGTCATTCATCAGAATACTGGTATGGAAATTATATGCAATAGTTATGTAACAAAAGCTGATAATATCTCTAGCCTGTCCAAAATATGTAAATTATATAAATATAATACATTGCTGATGAAATATCGGTCAGTTCCAATGAGCATTACAACTATCTAACCAGAAACACTTTGTTGTTACGTTCTGGGCATAACGCTTCCCGTAGCTCGGGGAAACTCTTTGTGAACAAACTTTTTACTTACTGTTGCTGGAACGGAAACTGTTTCGGACCTCTCAGAGTCAAACTCCTAGTTTCATCGGAGTAAGCTTCAAGCTGTAATTTTTAATGACTTAATTTTAGGTGTACTTTTACATAAATGTACTTACAAATAATGTCTTCAACGTGTATAGATGTTTCTATGTTCAGCAACAATGTTCTTCTTTGCCTAGTGTGCTGTATTTGAGATTTTACATGTAAGTTTGTTCATTTTGCTAGTATAAGCTAATTATGTATAGTTACTTACGCAGATAAGTAATTTGCAATTGGGGAAATGGATGGAAATAAAAAACGACTCTAGCTCACTAATCATTACTTGCAACTGATCTATGCCTGTCACTTTTGAGTTTAGATCGGGTTGCCAGTTTAGTCTATGTCCGACAATAGGCTTTTTTTGCTATGTCCGACGAACAACCGGTTAAGCACTAAGGGAAACGAAGACGGAGATTTTGTTTACGCCAACACTTACATTTCATCTCGTTTCCAGCAATATCCGGATGAACGACTGCGATCGGTGCTAAAGGCAATTAAAAACGGTATTTCCAAAAACCATGCCGCTCGAATGTATGAAATTCCAAAGAAAATATTGTTGCCATTATTTATTAGATGATTAGATGCATCGTACCTCGCGATCAACTGGAAGGTAATTGGTCGTGAACAGGAAAGGAAGGTGCGCTGCCTTAACATCTAACCTTTGAGCGTTAAGTCACTGGTCGATCCAATACAGGGGACCAACAGATGAAGCTGCCGCAGACCATGATATTGCCTCCTCCGCGTTTGAACGTTTTGTAGATGGTCAACTTCGTGCGGCGGCAAATTTTGTTCAAACGGAGGGTCCTCCGGAGTATAAAGTAGGCACGTTTTTCTGCCATAAACTGTCGACAAATTTCCCTGCTGGTGTCTGACACTCACCAGAGAGACCAAGTACACGAACTCGTCTACCACTTCGTTTTCATCACTGCTAATCTGAATTCGTGACTCTGGAACCTCTTCGTTATATGTACCTTATCTTCGAAGTGTTTATGACCAGTCCAATTCGTCCGGCTTCAGCTTTCAGTCTGATGTACGTCTCCGTCATCTTCTCAAGGATTCGTGCTACGATGTTGATGTCAGAGACTAAGGTGAAGAGCTGAACGGACGTCTTGAATATCGTGCCACTCGTGTCTATACCCGCATTTCGTATTACAGCTTCCAAAGCGATATTGAATAACAAGCACGATAGTCAATCACCTTGCCCTTCGAGATTCGAAGGAACTCTAGAGCGTCCCCGAAACTCCAACTACGCTCATCACCTGATTTATCATCGACTTGACCAACCATATCAGGACCGGCAGGACCTGCCGATGGGGCATACGATACCTTGCATTCACTCCTCTGGTACTACCTTCTCTTCCCAAATCTTGGTAATAACCCAGGGTAGCGCCTTAGCCAGTGCTTCGGCACCATAAATCAACAGCTTGCTGGAGAGTTGGTTAGCTCCATCAGCTTTGTTATTTTTCTGTTGTAAAATACATCTTCAAATATGCCTTAATGTATAGAAAAATACTCGAACACTTCACTTTACTTTAAACATCCAAACAAAAATCACGGAAATTCATTATTTTTGGACCTTCCAGAGCAGGGTCCCCCATTAAGGTGCTCGTCGTAGTCCTGCTTCCACCTTTTAATCATCTCACACTTGTTCGTGAGAAGGTTGCCGTCCAGGTCCCTGCACATGTCGGTTAGTGGCACGTAACCTTTGCGGGAATTTTACAACTTTTTGTAAGTCATTTCCAGTTCCTCCCACGCCCTGCGATTCGATCTTCCTGCTAGAGTTCTTCTCTTAAAAAAACAGTCAACTGTCCCAATATTTTGTCACCACTTTTTGCGACTTTTTACAGGAATCGGTGTGTCTTACTAGAACTGTTGCTAGAACTTCGTTGCGTCAAACTTGGTGTGTCTTGTTGTCATATTAGTGCTCGCGAGGTAGCGCATATACTATAATTGAATTGGCGGTTAAAATATCATTTGAATTTGCTAAATTGGAGCAGTTGTTTAGTTTTGTCCGACAATGTATAAAAGAACCTTGTTAACACAAATCAATTTGCAAATCACAATAATTCAATTATCAATTCAAGTACAAACAAATATTCTTACAACGCACAGAGCGGAAGTTATTGGATTGTATTAAACCACTTCATGTAGCTTTCCAGAAGCTTCAAGTCGCCATCTTGGATTTTAAAATAGCGGCATTAGTTGATTCCTGGTTTTTGACCATCTTCCGAATTCTGAAACTGCTCATACTGGATGGTATTTCAGTGACCGGAAGACACCCTCTTAGAATTAAAAATAGGCCCTGAGGTTGGTTTCCGGCCTCTGGATTAAGTAATGGATGGATGGATAAAGGATAATATTATACTATTCTAGGCTGTTTCTCTGCGACCGGAAGTCGACATATTGGAACATACATTGGTATCTTGATTCGATTTTCCGCCTCTGGGAGTCATCCGGGCTCTGGAAAAAACCCATATTGGGATTTCCTGAACCAAGAATAACCTCCAGATGTTTTGAAAGAACCATCTTATGTTAGTCTCTTGGTAATTTGTTCGTGGGGTCGTTCAATTTTGCGCAAAAAAAGCCGCAATCGTTGGTCCGACACAGAAAAACCAAAATCACGCAAATTTAGGGTGGGAAGGGCAACATAGCCCATGCCTTGCACAGGATGAAACCATCGCCAATCGATTTGTTGATCAATTTTACATACAAAGTTTTATATTTTAGGTTACCAGCCCAGATGTGATTAATTAGCGAGAACTCGCGTTCAGTTTTCCCACTGTGCGATGGCTGAAATACCCGTTTTTATAATTATTTGATCACTCAAGGTGGTTTTCCAGAAACTGCACAATCCCAAAAAATTAAAATTTACTACGAATACAAATGAGAACACATAACGGTTTCTAGCACATAAAATGCAAAAAACTGGTCGGAATAACACAAAAGCGAAAAATGTCAAAGTGTGAGGATGACTTAAAAAACAAACATGTTTATGTATGATTAATTACATAATTGCGCGATGTTTTAGTTCTATAAATTTCCTGAAATAATGGTGTTGGTGACGGTGTTGACAAAATATCGCATCATAACAACCTTTTGATTAAATTCTGAAAATTTTATCCGATTTTCTTTTGGAAAGCGAAGAAAAAAAATCTGAGGGGACACTGGATGGTGGCTTTTTTCCATACAATTTTGAGGTTAGGTTTCTTTACTCTTGACGAGTTTCAGAGAAAAAATCTCAGCTTTCACCAAATGAATAGCACTCGAATTGCAACTCTATGCATGCTTCAGCGGTGCAAACAATTGATCAAAGAACATTTAAAGAGAATATTTTTGACAAAACTTTTATGTTTCAGTTTAAACTTTCGAATGCCTTAAAAACGGAAGCAACACTACAGTGGTTTGCATGTAAAAACTTATGGCTGCGAAAAATTTTTAATTTAGCAATTTGATTTAGAAAGAAGAAATGTTTGAGAAACTTCGCATTGTAGCATATTTTAAAAAGGATCAGTGCAATTTTGCATTGCGTTTTTTCATTCAATGTAATTTTTAGCTGAAAATATACTAAATTTCGTACAACTATAGTTCTCAAACCTGAATCGCAGTAAGTTCCAGAAAAAAATACTTTCTGAATAAATTATAGCTCAAACTTTTTTGTGCAAGATTCCGTCAAAACGTCTCTTATCTTGCACCTTCGCAAGACTATCTCATGCATTACGCTGCTACAACTCAGGCTAGGTGAAGATTTATTGTCTGCCCACAGGGTGAGGTGCAGGTCCGGTTACGTTTCGGGCTGATTTCATCCTTCATTTCGAAAATGAAAAACTGTTCAAACTATTTCCCACCAATTGCATTGGCCATCTATAGCCATGATAGGTCCCATCTACAGGTAACGATATTGGCGTCGTGGGATTTGAAGAGAAAAAAAATCGGTAAAGGGAAACAGCATCCTTTTGTCCATCGTTTCCGAACCGCATTCAAATTGCAACATTCGAGCGCTCTTCCACCGACGATGAAGAGATTATTAATGATCCTCTCTTGAATTGTACTCTTTTTCCTCCTTTATTGTTGTTTGCTGGGTGTTGTTGGGCATTTGGGAAAAGGGTCCTCCTGTCCAGAAAGCCGAAATTTGCTGACTGTGGCACTGACGGATGGATGGTTTTAGGTCCCGGGCCCAGGGATGGGAAGAGATACAGCAGCACAATATTGCGCGCTCTAGCTCCGGACGGAAAGGATGGCGTCAGTTGTTGCGCCAGCTTTAGAACTTTTAATTAGATTCTGGTCAGCGGGAGATCCCTTTTCTCTGCGATGGTCCACTTGTTGGAGATTTCGATTCGGCTACCGAATTATTTGAAGGTCTGCTGAAAGGCGGGCGCCTTTCTCACACATTACCGCGTGAGTGATTTTCGAAAAATAAAATAATGCTAGTAAGATTAATTGCCTTAAAAATGCGCGCAGTTTCGCCCAAAGTCGTTGGTTAACATGGGAAAAAAAATCGAGCGCCCTTCTCCGTGGACCAGAACGAATGGGCTCTAAATTTGATTGTTGCCGCAGAGTGGAACTCGAAATTGAAAGGAGAGGGCGTTCCGATCAACTTCCTGGTGTTTGAAAACTTGCCAACCACGCACAAAGGAGAAAAGTTTTTCCTTGGAAGGAAAGTGAAACTGAATTCCTCACTCACAGCAAGTCGAATCGGGCGAAAAAAAAAACTCGCATTTTGAGATCGATTGGATTTCCAACAGCATTACGGGTAAAAGGGCAAAAAATTAAACAAAAGTGAAACCAGAACTTTTACTCTCCCGCGTCATCGAATTTCTTGAGGTTTTATTCAAATGGAAGAAGGTTTGCCGGGATCCGGGAGACAAAGAGCGGATGGTTATTTGAACTTTTTTTTTCTTCTCTAGCTCCTGTTTCTACTGGTTCTGATCCTGTAAAAGTTTTGCCATCCTTCCGTCACATTGCGGGTGAACGCGCCCTTGTTCGCCTTCCCTTGCGGCGAGGGGACGCAAAAATATCGATCAACGCTCAATCCATCCTTTTTGCCTGGTGGAGATGTTCCGATTCGAAGGAAAGTGAGAGCAAAGTTTCACCGGACTTGATGGATCGAGTTACTTTCTTCTTGTTGTGTGTGTACATATTTGCTCTCCATTCCGGGGCCAAGGCGAGGATTGAAATCGAGATTCTACGGCCTACCGTGTGTCATCCGTTGTGCGATGTGGTTTAATCTTGTGTGTTTGATTTCAAGATTTGTTTTTTGCTTCAATTTTCATTCACAAAAAGAACGCTGGTAATCGAAGCCAAACAGAAAACTTTCCTGTTGTGTAAATTGGAGAAATAAAATTATCGTTGATTTACTAGCGCTATGAAACCACAGCAAGTCTTTGGCTATTATTTATTCTTTCTTGTTGAAAAAGAAATTTCATCTAGAGGATTAAAAATACAACTCGTTTCACGTTCTCTTCTGGAAGGCTTCGTTTTGCATCACGTAACAAGCTGCAAAACTTTCACTCTGGCTCTGAGTTCACGCAACCTTCAGGGATTTTCGATTGCATTGTTTCCGAGGATTCAAATTTCGCAAACTCATCCAACCGGTCGTCTCTCATCTGGCATTCTCATTTACAAAAGCCTTCGAGAATAAACGACTGTGATCGTTTTCCCATAAACTGCTTGAAACCGGGAGAAGTGTGTCCGAAGGAAATCACTTTTGCAGGTAGCCGTTTGTTAGGCATCGTTGCCTGCGCTGGTAAAAGGATGCAAAGGCCATTCTTGCACCATACTCATGGTCTACGCACGGACAAACGGACGGACGCAACCTCATCCTCGTGTGAGAAGAAACTCGACCAAGTGCTGCTGGCTGTTTGAGATCTATCCGCTTGAAGTGTTTATGTTATTTTAAGGACTGTTTCTTCCTGGAGAAACTCTATATTTTCAGTGTTTTTCCTCCCAAGCTCTTTGCAAAGTGGTTGCCTAGATAAACAGACAGAAAAAAACCCGATCACTTTGACGGACGCAATCCACTTGTCAGATGGATTGAACAAAAATCGAGACACGGAACGAGTTTTGCAGATAATTGCTGCTGCAGCTCAGAGTCCATCATCTGTTGTTTCCATAGCGACTGACTACCGTTTTGTTTCTCATGCGGCCCGCGCGCGGGAGAAACGTCATCTGGTGGACATGGCAGCCCACACTGACCGTCAGTTACCTTCATGGCAGCAGTTGGAAAAAAGGGTCGCAGTTTTGCTCTACAAACTTATCACCCTTTGCAGTCCAGTCATTTTTGGTAATACTTTAAGCGAGAAGGCGGAACCAAAAGAATAGATTTTAATTGAAATGTGGTCTATTTTTTCGATTCTGTTGTTCACACTTCGTATGTAATATGGTTTACAAAAACACATACAAACTCCTTTGAATTTGATGGCCACTGGTTTAAATCTGTCATTGAAAATGTTCAAAATTATCATTAAATCATAGAACATGTTGACAATATTGACGCCAACTCGACCAGCACTCGACAGCACCCTCTCAGAATTCAATAAAACTTTGTTAGTGTTTTGGAACCAAGCAACTTTGCATACTTCTGAAAAAAAATTGACCAACAATTTAAAAGGGCCGAAGTTTATTTTTATAAATTGATATACATCTGGGTAATGTCAAGAGATTAAGAAAACATGACAATGATAATTTCCTCAAATTGCTTGAATTTATATTCAAATATTGAAAAAAAAACATTAATTTGAAATTCTGCATTGAAAAAAAAATTCATTCATTTTAAACAAATGAAAATACATACATACGATTAAGGAAAAAAAAGGTTCTAAAAAGTCCAGTGAAATTTATATATACAAAAAGATATGAACAAACTCAATCATAACATTCGATTTCACATTTAACTAAGATTTCCTACATATTTTATTTCGTCTACAAAATTATAAGCCATACAGAAATACATATTTTTGCTTGAAATTTTCACTCAGTGTAGTTCAAAATAAAAAAGTTGTGCAACCATTATCGGTTTTGCAAAAGTTGATTAAACTTGAAAATACTCATTGATTTGATTTTGACATTTGATATTTTAAGGCACGTTTATTTTAGTTTCATTTTTGTTAATTTTGCACCAAAGGAACTTAAAAATTTCAAAGAAATTTTCAACTGGACGACACTGAGGCTGATTCGTTAGGTTGCGTATTTGGTGTACAAACGAAGTAAAATGGTTGTTCAGAAAGGTTTGTGTTTTTTGACGTAATGTAAATATATCTTATCTAGCTAAAACACATACTTTTTAGAGGTATGGTGTTCTAAAAGAAATTAAATTATAATTCTGTTCAAACATTCGTTCTGGTATACATTTTTAATGATAGCCAAACCACTAGGCTTGGACCATGATTTTGAAAAAAAGGTAAAAGTCCTTTTCAGTCCACTACTGTCACCGGTCTTCCATTACCTTCCTGGCGGATTGTTGTTGAAGTAGCAGGAAATTATACAAAATCGAAACCAGAAGATTTCTGCTTTCACAATGGTTTACCGTGAATTTTTTGTCAAAGTTGTTGTGCAGCTCATAGCGAACTGTAAACGGCGCTTACAGGATGACAAGGGGCATCGACGCCATTTTGAACAAAACTAGGCATGCATATGAAAAACAAATGTTACTGGTATAAAGAGAACAGAGAGAGAGAGAGAGCTTTCATATACATACTCTCATATCTCTCTGACCGTGCTTGTTGTCGAGTAAAAGCAGGGCCGGATTTAGGCGGTGGGGGGCCCGGGGCAATTTTGTTTGTGAGGCCCTCTTTTCATAAAACATTTAGAGGTAACGTTCTGGGAGGTGACGAGCAAAAAAAAAAAGTTCGGCCCAGGAATAGGGGGCCCCTTGAATCGGGAGGCCCGGGGCATTTGTCCCCTTTGCCCCCCCCCTCAAATCCGGGCCTGAGTGAAAGAGCCTATAAAAAATTTCAAATTTTGATTTGACTCAATACATGTTGCGGTGTAACGGTTTGATCAAAAAGTAGGCGCGCGGGGAGGTAGCTTTTCTGCACTGGAGGGATGGAACGAGACGCCACTAAGTGACAGCAAACGAATTTTCAAATAACATCAGTTCATTTGTCCCAATCCAATAAAAATGCAATCCAAATCCAAATCATATCTAAATCCAAACTAAATCCAATCCAATCGCAATTTAAATCTAATCCATATCCAGTGCAATGTCAAACCAAATCCAATCTAAATTTTAATCCAGTCTAAATCAAATTCAAAACAAAACCAACTCCTAATCCCAATACAATCTAAACTCAATCCGTCTCCAATAGAAATCCAGAGCATTGAAAATTCGAATACATCACAAACTATTCCAAATTTAATCCAAATCCAATTCAAATTCAATCCAAATCTAATCCAAATCTCTTCCAAATACATTCCAAATCAAATCCAAATCCAATTCAAACTTAGTCTAAATCAAATGGAACTCCAGTTCAATCAAAATCCATTACAAATCCAATTCAAATCCATTCCAAATCCATTCCAAATCCAATCCATACCAAGTCCAAATTCAATCCAAAGGCCCATCGAAATCTAATGCAAACCGAATCTAAATTCAATCTAAATCCAATCCTAATTAAAATCCAGTCTGATCAAATTCAAAACAAATCCATAACCTATCCAAACTCAATCCGACTCCAATATAAATCCAATCCAATAAAAATATTAATCCAACCTCAAACTATTCCAAATCCCAACCAATCCAGATCCAAACAAATCCAATCCAAATTATTTCCGAATACATTCCAAATCAAATCCCAATACAATCTAAACTCAATCCAAATCCAATGAAAATCGAATCCAGATCCAATTTAATTAAAATACAAGCCAAACCAAATAGAATCGAAAATTATTCCAAATCAAATTCAAATCCAACCCGAATCTATTGAAATCCAATCCAAATCTAATAAAGAAATCAACACCAATCTTTTCCAAACCCATTTCTAATCCAGCCCAAACCCAATCCATATCCAATCCAATTCCAATCCTGATCCAATCTAAATTTAAATCCAATCTAAATCGAATTCAAAACAAATCTAAATCCAAGCCAAACTAAATCCTACTCCAATAAAAATCCAATCCAATAAATGTTTGAATCCAATCTTTAATCATTCCAAACCCAATCCAAATCAAAATCAAATCCAATCTCAAACTAAACCAAATCCAATTCAAATACAATGAAAATTCAATCCAGATCCAATAAATCAAAATCCAATCCAAATCCAAATAGAACAGAGATTTATTTCATATCCAGTACAAATCTAATCAAAATCCGTTTCAACTTTAATCCAAATCCAATTCAAATCCATTCCAAATGCAATTCAAATCGAAATGCAATCCAATTTCAATCAAAGTCCAATTCAAACCAAATCCAAACTAAATCCAATCTAAATCTAACCCGAAGCGAATCCAAATCAAATCCAACTCAAATCGAATCCAAATCCAATTCAAATCCAATCCAAATCCAATCCAAATCCAATCCAAATCCAATCCAAATCCAATCCAAATCCAATCCAAATCCAATCCAAATCCAATCCAAATCCAATCCAAATCCAATCCAAATCCAATCCAAATCCAATCCAAATCTAACCCAAATCCAATCCAAATCTAACCCGAATCGAGTCCAAATCCAATGCAAATCCAACTCAAATCGAATCCAAATCCAATCCAAATCCAATCCAAATCTAACCCGAATCGAATCCAAATCCAATCCAAATCCAACTCAAGTCGAATCCCAATCCAATCCATATCCAATCCAAATCCAATCCAAATCCCATCCAAATCCAATCCAAATCCAATCCAAATCCAATCCAAATCCAATCCAAATCCAAAACCAAATCCAAATCCAATCCAAATCCAACCCAAAACGAATCTAAATCCAATTCAAATCCAATCCAAATTCAATCCAAATCCAATACAAATCCATTCGAAATCCAATACAAATCTGATCTAAATCCAATCCAAATCCCATTCAAATCCAATCCAAATCCAATCCAAATCCAATCCAAATCCAATCCAAATCCAATCCAAATCCAATCCAAATCCAATCCAAATCCAATCCAAATCCAATCCAAATCCAATCCAAATCCAATCCAAATCCAATCCAAATCCAATCCAAATCCAATCCAAATCCAATCCAAATCCAATCCAAATCCAATCCAAATCCAATCCAATCCAAATTCAATGCAAATCCAATCCAAATCCAATCCAAATCTAACCCAGATCCAATCCAAATCTAACCCGAATCGAACCCAAATCCAATCCAAATCGTATCCATATCCAATTCAAATCCAATCCAAATCCAATCCAAATCCAAAACCAAAACCAAATCCAAATCCAATCCAAATCCAATCCAAATCCAATCCAAATCCAATCCAAATCCAATCCAAATCCAATCCAAATCCAATCCAAATCCAATCCAAATCCAATCCAAATCCAATCCAAATCGAATCCAAATCCAATCCAAATCCAATCCAAATCCAATCCAAATCCAATCCAAATCCAATCCAAATCCAATCCAAATCCAATCCAAATCCAATCCAAATCCAATCCAAATCCAATCCAAATCCAAGCCAAATCCAATCCAAATCCAATCCAAAACCAATCCAAATCCAATCCAAATCCAATCTAAATCCAATCCAAATCCAATCCAAATCCAAATCCAATCCAAATCCAATCCAAATCCAATCCAAATCCAATCCAAATCCAATCCAAATCCAATCCAAATCCAATCCAAATCCAATCCAAATCCAATCCAAATCCAATCCAAATCCAATCCAAATCCAATCCAAATCCAATCCAAATCCAATCCAAATCCAATCCAAATCCAATACAAATCCAATCCAAATCCAATCCAAATCCAATCCAAATCCAATCCAAATCCAATCCAAATCCAATCCAAATCCAATCCAAATCCAATCCAAATCCAATCTAAATCCAATCCATATCCAATCCAAAACCAATTCAAATCCAATCCAAATCCAATACAAATCTGTTCTAAATCCAATCCAAATCCCATTTAAATCCAATCCAAGTCCAAAACCAAATCCAAACCCAATCCAAATCCAATCCAAATCTGATCCAAATCCAACCCAAAACGAATCTAAATTCAATCCAAATCCAATCCAAATCCAATTCAAATCCAATACAATCCATTCAAAATCCAATACAAATCTGATCTAAATCCAATCCAAATCCAATTCAAATCCAATACAAATCCATTCAAAATCCAATACAAATCTGATCTAAATCCAATCTAAATCCCATTAAAATCCAACCCAAACTCAATTCAAATTCATTCTAAACCCAATCCAAATCTGATCCGAATTCAATCCGAATACAATTCAAATCCTTCTCAAATTCAATACAATCCAATACAATCTATTGAATTTGAATTTGGATTTTATTTGAATTGGATTTAGATTGAATTTGGATTGCATTTGGATTGGATTTGGATTGGATTTGGATTTAATTTGGGTTGGAATTGTATTGGATTTGAATTGGATTTGGATTGGATTTGGATTATATTTGGATTACATATAGTTTGGGATTGAAATAAATTTGGGATGGATTTGTATTGAATTTCGATTGGATTTGGATTGGATTTGGATTGGATTTGGATTGGATTTGGATTGGATTTAGATTGGATTGGAGATGGATTGGATTGGATTTGAATTGAATTTGGATTTGATTTGAAATTGATTTCGATAGGTTTTAGATTGAATTGCATTTAGGATGGATTTGGTTTGGATTTGAATTTCAATTTGGATTTTTGATTTGAATTTCAATTTGGATTTAGACTTGATTTGGATTGCATTGCAGTGGTTTTGGATATGGATTGGATCTGGATTAGATTTATATTAGATTGGCCCTTAATCATCTCTTTCAGAAGTAGAAAGATTTCCGTTATTGTTACATTTTGAGCCATACGGAGAAGTCACTTTCAAATCCAAAAAATAGTTGAAGAAGTTGTTTATAAGACACGATCGTAAGGTTAATGTAGAATTACGACAGCCTGTCTTTCAAATCTCTTTTTTATTAATTTATTGGTCACCTTGAAGAGAATCGTTGATTTTTGATTGCAATTTACCGATGACTCGGTATGATTCTAGTTCTCTTATTATTTCCTGTTCCGCATGCACTGCAAGCAAGCAAACAAGACATAAAGATCATACACACACACTCACAGCTATTAGCAGTGACTAACATATCCGGACATGTTCAGTCATGCGGTGCAGTGCTGCGGTTCATCTGTGGAACGCTGTGTTCGAATGAGTCGCCTGCTTCGCTGAAACCAGCTGCTGCTCTGCTGGCTGCGGGTACTGTCAGTATCCAATAAGAGTTGATCATCCTGTAGCTGCAGTTATCGATTATAAAATGAAGACTAAATTTCTGCATGCTAGCTTTTATTCGTGGCCACTGAGAGTCAAATCTCCGAGAGGCGGTAGCGAATAAAACAACATCGGATCGGTTATAAACTCAGATCCTTTGTATATTTTAGCATCGGCTGTTTTGGGGAAGAAGGCCATGGTCGAAACATGCGTTCAACAAGTTCTCTATATTTTTTAATATGACAATAGTTAGCATCACAAAATCACCATTTACCGCATTTTGGTGGACGCCCACCTAATTTTGCAATCGATTGCTGTAAGAATGAAAGTAATCCGTTTAAGAGTAACTGAGTTCAAGGCATTCGAAAGTGGATAATTTTCGTGACGCTCTTGATGTTTTCATTTCTCGATTAATATCGCTATATATACTGCCGTAATACGTAATTCTACGTCAAAAATAAATAAAAAAGACACATAGTTATGCCCCAGAATTCAACTTAAAACTACATACATACTTCTACGATCACTTTATTCGCTCAAAATTCGCTTGAGATAAATTAAATGACATTTTTTTTTTGTTTTAAACAGCACATCTTTCGTTAGGTTTTTTTTTACCGTGCATGTTTGTTTATGAATGACTGCGTAATTTCTTTCGCTTTTTAGTCTTTTCAGCTATACAAAAATTGTAACAAAACTTAAAGAATAATACAATAGCCAAATGTAACATGTAGAGA
This sequence comes from Wyeomyia smithii, assembly GCF_029784165.1. NCBI lineage: Eukaryota > Metazoa > Arthropoda > Insecta > Diptera > Culicidae > Wyeomyia > Wyeomyia smithii. Next base: position 228,880,347 of record NC_073695.1, on the reverse strand, counting down.
AGATTTAGATTGCGAATGGATTGAAGAAGAGGAACTTGATATGGATGGCCTTTCAGAAATCGGCACTGATGCTGCAGTTAATGTCTCGGGTTTTTTCTGTCGACGATATGTAACTGCATCGACGGAATCCTTGGACTAAGTAATAAATTTTTTTTCCAGTAATCTTTTATTCCTTTTTATTTATTTCAGTTAAAACGTTTTAATTTCAATATAAAATGCATTTCTTACACATTTCATAATTGTAAATTATTTATAATTAAAGAGAGGGGGGTACGAAAAGGTGACGTAGTTCAAGTTGTGACAGTTTGTGATAAGGGGGTGAGTTCATTTTTTCCAAATTTCGCGTGACATTATTAAAGGATGGCCCCTTATATTGGAGTTGGATTTCGGTTGAATTCATAAAAATTCTAAACGATTTACGAAGAAATAAATTGCTCTGCTGCGGTCTTTTAAATACAGTCGGTTTAAGATTTTTTCTTAAATTCGCGTATCTAGTTTTTTGGATGGAGATTAATTATTTTGTTGTTTAACTTGTTTCATTCCCTTATTTATCCGAAAGAGTTATGTAGATGAGTAGATCAGTTACATAACTCATTCGGTATTTTATTTTATAGTCTTTTTTTACTGCCACTGAAAACGCAATACAGAAAGTGACCCACATTAAATCGATTTGATGGCTGCAGATTTGCTGCGTGAAGCCAACAACTCAGAATTTTCAAACCAGCAATTAAAATCTGCGTTACAAAAAAAAGTAAAAGTTATCGAATTTCAGTTCCGCTTTCGATTGCGCTTGCGTAGTTCGTTACTGATTAGGAAATCGGTCGAAATTCCACTAATGATAGCCTAGAGTAGTTTCGGAAGTCAGAACAAAACAAGCACAAAAAGCAAGCACTCTAGCCAAGCCACGACACACAGGCAAGGAATGCCAAAAATGCACCATTTCGGGGGCATGAGGTTTTGTGCCTTTCTACCAACCAGAAAAAAACGCTGGAAACCCGAACTGCAGTTAGCGATTCATAGGTGCATTTTTGATGAGTTATGCATGCGGTTTCACTTTCCGCTTTTTCACATTTGTTGCCCCCGCCATGATTGTCACGACGAAAAAATGCAACCGGAAATCGGTAAACAACAACAATGAAAACGACAACAGCTCGTACCCTAAAACAAGCACGCCAGCAGCGGCGCGGCGCGGAGGGATAGTTAAACTCACGGCACGGCCAGTTGACAGAGGCAGGCAAATGTGTCGGATTCGGTTTCTACGTTGCCGGTTGGTGGATTGCGTTTGTCCAACCCGTATAGGATAGGAGCCGGTTTTTGACTATTCTGTGTTGATGCAACGCATTTTTGGTAAATTTTCTAGTTTTGGCTAGATTTCCGCTTACTGTTGGTGCGGTAGGTAATTTTTATCGTATGCCGTATGCGGATTGTGTTCACTTGTGTTGGGATGATCGGTTGAGTGCAGAAGAAGTTTCAAATTACTCTATGAGTTGCGATGGATAGAAATGGAATCAATTATATCTTGGTTGTGGTTGTTCATTCAAGAATTGTTCTAAGCCAGTTTCATTCAATTCTCTAAGCCTTCGAGATCTTTGGAGAGCAAAAGTGAGCAATTTAGCAGAGCGGGTGTAAAATTACAATCGAAAGTTCGAACAATTATCCCTGTCTTTTGGACACTCATCCCATTGTGGTTGGGTGCAGATCTTCTCGGAATATGTCCTTGTGCTCGTTGCCATTGCATTGCATCCTGTGGGAGAATTGCTCTCGTTCAAGTTGTCCACTTTGCTTTTCTCGAGAAGGTTTTGGTGTGAAGAGAAGGTTTTGGTGTAATTTTCAGACGAATATAAAAATTGCATGAGAACGTTTTCAGTTTCGACGCTTTTTGCTTCATTAAATGGTTTAAGATTACATGTACTTTTTCGTTCACTTTGCATGCCTGGTTTAAAATTTCTTCTGTGAAACCTTTCTTATTCGTAGTAGAAATTGAATTAACTATAAACACTCAATCAAGTAAATTCAAAACGTCATGTGGAAATAGTCACTATCGCAAACGGGCCAACAACGCGCCAGAGAAGACAGGAATCTTCACCCTTGTTCAACACATGTTTCCACTCGTATTCTGCGCGCACTTTTTTTATTATTTCCCTCATCAACTGACTGACCCATTGTGGATGCGAACGCCATTAAGCATAGTTCGGACAAAAGGTGATCCTTTCCCTTCGCACCCGAAACCCGGGAAACAATTATTTTTTCCTCCGCATCTCGTTCGATCCCTTTCCTTTTTCTGAAAACAAAAGGGATATTGCAACATATTTTCGCTTTCGGGGATGACCAATGGATGTAATGCACCTCTTCCAGTTCGGCAGATCGGCTTGTCGGAGGTCTGTCATTCCGGGAAACTTGACCGGAGCTAATTTATCGGCTGGGACCGACTCGGCACCGGCCCAGATGATGATCATCAGCAACTCGGTCTGTGCTCCGGGGCTGATTTCATGCAAAAGATAAGCCATGCAGTAGATTTGGTTCATCAAGCTCAGTTGGAGGCCGACGAGTGGAAAAGATTGCACCTTGCCGAAGTGATGATTTATTGGAAGTTTCACTTGCCCATAGCACGGTTCGGCAGTCTTCAAAACGCCGCACGTTTGAAAACAAATTTTATTTTAGGCAACAAAAATTTAGCCCATAACTATAGTTATGGTCTATAGATGTTTTTTTTTTAAAGGGGGGATTTGTTAGTAGCTTAAGTATTTATGATAAATATTAGTAAATAATGAGTATGTGTGCCCAATCACAAATGGTGACTTCTCAACACTGTTAGAAATTTGTAATTCTAATTGTTAGGATTTGTTTGCTTTCGCAATTAGGACTTATCATTCGTAGGGATTTAAACCTACTTGTCAGAAAAGGGGAGGTAACCTTACAACTAACTTAATTGCTAACTTATTGGCTATAAAGAGAGCTTATCGTAGCAATTGAGGATTGCAACGATTTTTGTCGAAAATTGTCAATAATTTTATTTGACATAGCTTCTAATGGTTCAACACCAGTAAGTCTATGTAATTCGAGTGTACCAAACCAAGGAGGACGCTTCAAAATCATTTTCAGAATTTTATTCTGAATCCTTTGGAGCGTTTTCTTCCTTGTTGAACAGCAACTTGACCAGATCAGTACAGCATAAAGCATTGCTGGTCTAAAAATTTGTTTGTAAATCAAAAGTTTGTTCTTTAAACAAAGTTTAGAATTCCTGTTAATGAGAGGATATAAACATCTCGTATATTTGATGCACTTGGCTTGTATACTCTCAATGTGCTCTTTGAAAATAAGTTTTTTATTCAAAATTAGTCCCAAGTACTTAACCTTGTCGGACCAACTTAAAATAACCCCATTCATCTTGACAACGTGATTATTGTTTGGCTTGAGGAAAGAAGCCCTAGGCTTATGCGGAAAAATTATCATTTGAGTTTTAGAAGCATTGGGAGAGATTTTCCACTTTTGCAAGTAGGAAGAAAAAATATCTAAACTTTTCTGCAATCGACTGCATATGACACGAAGGCTTTTTCCTTTTACGGAAATGCTTGTGTCATCGCAGAACAATGACTTTGTGCATCCTGGAGGCAAATCAGGAAGATCTGAAGTGAATATGTTGTACAGGACTGGACCCAAGACTGAACCTTGAGGTACACCTGCTCTGACAGGAAATCTATCAGATTTTGAATTCTGATAGACAACCTGCAGAGTTCGATCAGTAAGATAATTTTTTAAAATTTTGATTAGAAAAATTGGAAAATTAAAAGTTTGCAATTTCGCAATCAAACCTTTATGCCAAACACTGTCGAATGCTTTTTCTATGTCTAAAAGAGCAGCTCCAGTGGAATAACCTTCAGATTTGTTAGCTCGTATCATATTAGTAACTTTGAGCAGTTGATGAGTTGTGGAATGCCCTTGGCGAAATCCAAACTGTTCATCTGCAAAAATTGAATTTTCGTTGATGTGTGACATCATTCTGTTAAGAATAATTCTCTCAAACAGTTTACTTATTAAAGAAAGCAAACTGATTGGTCGATAACTTGAAATCTCAGCTGGATTCTCATCTGGTTTTAAAATTGGAGTAATTTTTGCATTTTTCCATAATTTGGGAAAATATGCAATTTTGAAGCAGCAATTAAAAATTTTCACTAAAAATTCCATTGTGCTCTCAGGGAGATGTTTGATTAGTATATTAAAGATTCCATCGTCACCAGGTGCTTTCATATTTTTGAAACTTTTAATAATTGATTTAATCTCATTCAAGTTAGTTTCAATTATTTCTGCAGGTAAAACATTCTGGGAAGAAATTAAATCAAATTGACGTGTGACTTCATTTTCAATTGGACTCACAAAATTCAAATTTGAGTTATGAACCTTCTCAAACTGCTGAGCAAGTCTTTGAGCCTTTTGTTCATTGGATACAAGAAAACGTTCACCATCTTTTAAAACTGGAATAGGCTTTGAAGGTTTCTTAAGAATCTTCGACAGCTTCCAAAAAGGTTTTGAATATGGTTTCAATTTTTCAACTTTAGTCTCGAAATTTTGATTTCTCAGAAGAGTAAATCTATGTTTAATCTCTTTCTGTAAATCTTTATAAATAGTTTTAAAAACAGGGTCACGAGAACGTTGATATTGACGTCTGCGGACATTTTTCAAACGAATTAGAAGTTGAAGATTTTCGTCAATTATTGATGAATCAAATTTCACTTGAGCCTTTGGAACAGAATAATTCCTGGCAACAACAATTGCACATTTTAATGCTTCCAAAGTGGAATCAATATTCACTTCGTTTTGCAAATCAAGCTCATTATTGAAATTTCTCTCAATATGAGTTTTGTATCTTTCCCAATTAGCCTTGTTATAATTAAAAACAGAGCTCATAGGGTTTAAAACTGATTCATGTGATAAAGAAAAAGTTATTGGAAGATGGTCAGAATCAAAGTCAGCATGTGTGATCAAATCACTACATACATGACTTTTATCTGTTAGCACCAAATCAATTGTTGAAGGGTTTCTTACAGAAGAAAAGCATGTAGGATTATTCGGAGACAAAATAGAATAGTATCCTGAAGAACAATCATTGAATAAAATTTTGCCATTGGAATTATTCCATGAACGATGTTTAGCGTTAAAATCGCCGATTATGAAAAATTTCGAACGATTTCTGGTGAGTTTTTGTAAATCACCTTTAAAATAATTTTTGAGCTCGCGTGTGCATTGAAATGGTAAATATGCTGAGGCAATAAATAAAATCCCAAGTTCGGTTTGAACTTCAATTCCCAAACTTTCGTCTCAAGATGGGGAAAAGCACGATGTTTGATTCGGCGATGAATAACAATTGCAACTCCATCGCCGGAACCCTGAATCCTATCATATCTATGAACCACGTAATTGGGATCATATTTTAATTTTATGTTAGGTTTCAAAAATGTTTCAGTAATAATTGCAATATGCACATTATTTACTGTTAAAAAATTAAAAAGCTCATTCTCATTGGCCTTCAATGAGCGAGCATTCCAATTTAATATTTTAATTGTTTTATTTAAAATCATTGCTAAATTTTAAATTAGAAACAATTTTAATAGTAAAATTTGTGCCTATTTGAATGGCTTCAAACATTGATTTTGCCTGCAACATGGCGTTCATAAGATCGAACATTGCCTGTTGCATAAAAGAAAGTTTACCTGCCGTAATAGGCCCCAGGCAGTTGACATTAGAAAAAATATTTTCGGCAGCAATATTAGCTGGAGTGATAGGTGTACAATTATTTTCTAGCGTGTTTTGCTTACCCATATTAACGGTCATTTTCGAACTACCAACACTAGGCGGTACAATGTTCGAACTACCTGTAACCTGTGCATAAGTTAAACGGGTATGCAAAGGAGTAGGTAAACTATGCGTCACTGGTACGCTTGGAGAATTTTGTTTTGAAGTTGGTTTTAATTGAGAAATTGAATTTTGTTTACCTTGCCTTGCCTTAACAATTGCTAAACGGACTGGGCATTGATAAAAATTTGACATATGGTTGCCGTTACAATTCGCACAGCGAAAATTTTTACTCTCTTTCACAGGACATGTGTCCTTTTTGTGAGAAGAGTCTCCACAATTAAGACATTTTTGGTCCATGTTACAGAATTTGGAACCATGGCCATAACGTTGGCAAGTACGGCATTGGGTGATATGCTTTTCACCTCCGCCATACTTCCTATAAATTTCCCACTTTACACGCACATTATACAAAGCATGTGCTTTTTCAAAAAATTTTAAGTTGTTAACCTCATTGCGGTTAAAATGAATTAAATAATTAACAAGGGAAATTCCAGTTCTCTGACTGTTTTCGCCTCGTGGTTTTTGTTTCATTAGAATTACTTGGGTAGGGGCTATGCCAAGTAATTCTGTTAAAGTAAGTTTGATCTCATCAACGGTTTGATCGTTGGTGAGACCTTTCAAAGCAACCTTGAACGGCTTGGCGTTCTTGGTGTCATATGTAAAAAATTTGTACATCTTGTCAGTTAAATACTGAACAAGACGATCACGACCCTTTACTGAGTCGGCTAATAAGCGACATTCTCCTCTACGGCCAATTTGATAGGTAACTTTAACGTCAGAAACAAACGTTGAAAGTTCCTTTTTGAATATAATAAATTCAGAAGAAATAGTTACCACAATAGGGGGAACTTTCTCCTTTTTTAAAGATTTTATATTTTGTTTAGTTTCATTATTAATAACTTCCATTTCACCAGCTTCTTGCTCAGGCAAAATATCAAAAGGATTGTCACTACAGACACTCGAAGTGTCAGAAAGAGATGCCTCTCTTTTCCTCCCCGCAGCGATGCGAGGTTTCTTTTTCCGTCCAGCCATTCCAGGTGATACGAAAAAAGTTAAAACAAATGTTAAATTCAAAAGTAGGTAGTCTTGAGAAAGACTGATGGGAAATAACTTTCAGGTAGTCTTTAAAAGACACACTGACAAAACACAAACTTTGAAGCTATAGGCAGTCAAAGACCAGTCCACAAGCAACCGAAAAAACGTCTGATCTGTAGGACAGTTCAAGACGCACTGATGGTCTATAGATGTAAATTTGTCTCTAAATCTACAATTACTGCACTCAGTCATTTTTTACTTGCTTTAGAACTATCCAAATTTCATTTTCAGAACAAGTCACAAACAACCAACCTGTTGAACCATTACCAATTCCGATCCCTCACTTCTCGCAATCTAAGCTAAGATCAATGAAAACGAATGTTTCGTTCGAAAAATATTGCCTTTCACCGCAACTTTCACACCCAATAATAATCGAACAATTGTGCCCTCCTCATCTCGGCAACCATCCAGACTTCTATACTAGAGCGTCCATTAAAATGATTTACTAACGAGTCGGTCGGTATCTTTGATTGTCTTGTCGTTCGATTTTTCCAACCCATTGCGTTCCCAATTCGAGCGAAATTGCCCAAACCTCGCTATGTTGTGGGAAAAAGGCGTATTTCTACCCGAATTAAAACACGAAGTCGTCGCCAAAAAAAGGTTCAATTCCACCTGTCAGCAAGGGTAAGACTTCATGATTACTCCACCTCAAAGATCGTTACTTACAACACAACACAACAACAAACAGGTATAGAAACTGTTGCCAAATAATGCTAGGAACCCTTCAATCGAATCACACAAAAAGGATCCCGACAGTGTAAACAATTTTATTGAGTCCGCATTTCGCTTCTGCGCATCGCGTCAATCGAAGAAAGGGATAAAAGGTAAAAAGGATGTTTTAGCCGCTGTTCACGAACAAAAAAAAGGATCAAATCTTTCGCACGGTTCGCCAACCACAAAGCCATCCGGGGGATGACTTAAGGTGACGAAGCCGAAATCGGTTGCGTGCGTGGGGAGTGGAAAAATAAATAATCCTTTATTCCGGCCGATTCGAAATCATCCCGAGCACACCTTTTTCCAACTGAAGAAAAGAAGAAAAGTTCAAACCTTGCCAAACCGAAGCCCGCCGAAAATGGCTATAAAAATCACCTTACTTCATCATTTTTATGGTTCGATGTGTTTTTTTTTTGCGAGCCTCTTCTGACAAACTAAAAGTTCTCACGAATTTTCGCTACCTGACCTGAAGCAGAACTGGAATCAAAATCGATTGGGAACCCCTTTTTTCCGATTGTCGTCCTCCTTTCATAAAAGAGTCATCCCGTTCATCGATCAGGACAGCCGAAAAGGGTGTTGCGGAATCCTTTTGTGGCGAATGATCGTAAATTTTCGGCCGATTGTTTGCGTCGTAAACAGAGAAGAAAGAACCAAATCCGGTCGATTATTGCCAATGATTACCGAATTGTTGATTGATGGTCGGTTCTGTTACAGGCGACACGGAATAGCTTTTCCCAGGCTGCGTAATTTTTACTTTTCGGATGGAATACTTTCGGAACTCGCGCACTCAAGATTGAAACGATTCTCGATGTTGAAGGCTGTTTTGGACCAGTACACTAGAGAGCATTATAAAAAAGTGTTTATATTGTAACATACAAGGTAATAATTACTTTGAAGTTTGTATAAATGTGTTAAATCAGGAACTGATATTGACTGAATATTTTAACAGTGGTCTACAATGAAAATAACTAATCCCAGTTGGGATCTAATGGAAATTTCTTTATTCCACCCAGCTCACCAACTCTCGCTTGATTTTGACCCAGTATTGACCCAGCGCACAGTAGGACCAAACTGAAAAAAGACGGACAAAAGTCTTTTTCGTCGTCTTAGCAGGTGTCTTTAGAGAAGTTTTATAATATGCGATTTTAAATATTTTAAGATATTCGTTGAAAATGTTATTAAGGTGGTATTCATATATATGGTAAACGAAAGCAACAATATCTAGTTGCAAGTTATCAAATTTATGTCTTCGACAAAGTTGTAGAACTATAGAATTTATGAATTTTCTCGAAGACACTAAGTGTCTATATTGTTAAACCATTGAGCTATAGTTGAATTTCTGTCAACACCCCCTTAAAATCAATTTATTGAGTTTCTTGAGTTTAAATCGCATTTAATCGAGTTGACATATTCCACAAAGTTGTTGATATTATCAAGATACACAACTTTTCTTAAGACTTCAATATCGTATATCGAATGGTGTGCTCAGAAAATTAGTTTCTAGCCCAAATTTTACTCATTTTTAAATTAACATATCTCAATGAGTGGCACTTCGTGGCAGCCAATATCAGCATCTTTTAATCAGTCGTTGTATACACTAGAAGTGTACGAATAATCATGGCCGGGTATGAGCGGGTGTTCGGGTGTGCCCAGCAATCTTTTCAATCATACCAATCACATTTCTGATGACCTCGTATACGGATTTCACACTAACTCGACCAGATGTTGGCAGCAACCTCTTAGAATACATTGTAACTTTGTAAGTATGAAAGCCTTCCTAAACTAAGCAACTTTGCAAACTTTTTTCGAGAATTTATTTAGACTAACATTTGAAAAGGTCTGATCATTTTATGTGTTTTGTATCATAAGATATATCTAAATAATGAAGAGGAATAGAAAAAAGTTTTCGAGGGATGGCTTTAAGGAAACTGTCTGAATTTTTTTTTCATAAAAGATATTGAAAAAATTGAATTTGAGATCGTACACTAAAAAAAGTTGATCTTAAAAACAAAAAGTGATTCGAGAAGAAAAAAGCAACTTTAGATTTCTTGACACATTGTTTTCATATAGACATTTTAAAAAAGGCACTTTTAAGAACAAAAACTTTTTCTAACTATTTTTTCGTGTCCTAGGAATGCTTTCAACATATTTTTTTTTTATAGAAACACTTGTTTCCTTAGAAGTGCTCATTTTAAAATGCTCAGAAGATTATTGATAGGGTATCGAACGTCTTCGTCTGTGGTTTTCTTCGGCAGTTTTTCTGCAGCAATCTTATGCAAAAGGGGGCCGAAGAAAACCACTGACGAAGACGTTCGATACCCTAGCTAAATTTCCTATATGAAATTAAAGTTCAAAGAAATCTGAGCTGATCGGTTTTTTAAAATATTTTTTTATTTTTTCAGAACCAAGTTTTCCAGCGTGTTAATTTTTAAATTTTTATTAAAATTTAGGTGATTCCCTATAAGTTACTTTTGACAAGTTTTCTCTATATCTTACAATTATTTAGATATATCCATTATAAAACAGCTTAAAATTTTCATACCTTTGCATATATTAGTGTAGAGAAATTTGCAAATAAGATTTGTTTAGAAAGGCTTACACATCCACGAAGTTTCATGGAATTCTGAGGGATCACTGCCAACATCTGGTCGAGTTAGTGTGAAATCCGTATACAAGGTCGTCTGAAATGTCATTGGTATGATCGAAAAGATTGCTGGGAAAACCCGAATACCCGATCATACACGGCCGTGATTTTTCGTACGTTTCTAGTGTATACAACGACTGATTAAATGATGCTTATTTTGCCTGCCACGAAGTGCCACTCATTGAGATATATTAGTTGAAAAATGAGTAAAATTTTGACTCAAATTAAATTTTCTGAGCAATCAATTCGATTTACGATATTGAAGTCTTGAGAAAAGTTGTGTATCTTGATGATATAAACAACTTTGTAGAATATGTTAACTCGATCAAATGCTATTCAAACTCAAGAAACTCGATAAATTGATTTTAAGGGGATGTTGACAAAAACTTAACTATATCTCAATGGTTTTACATTTTTAATATTCAGTATCTTCGAAAAAAATTCATAAATTTTATAGCTATACAACTTTGCCGGAGACATAAATTTGATATCTTGTTGCTTTAATTATGACTGAATACCCCCTTAATAGCATATTCAACGAATATCTTAAAATATTTAAAATCGCAAACTTCTCTAAAGACACCTATATGCTAAAACGTCGAGAAAGACTTTTGTTCGTTTTTTTTTTCAGTTTGGTCCCACTGTGCCCAATGCGCACCGTAAATTTGTCAGTTTCAATCCACCGCCGCACATGGTTAGTATAAACAATTATCTGGCATCTCTTTCTTTCTTGCGTCCTGAATCGTGATGCCGTTTCTTTATTCTTGGGTAGATTTGCACTGACCCAGTGGCATAAAAATTCGCTATAACTGCTGTCAGAACGATTCTATTTCGCTTTAATTCGACCCATTATTGCGCAGTTGGCACCCTAAAATGGATAGTTTCGCAGCGTATGTTGAGTCAGTTTTGGCACACCAATACATGAGATTTGAATGTAGACAACTGCCTAGCATCTCTTTAGATTAAGTCGTGAGTCGCAGAATCGTTTCATTATTCCAGGTGTTGGCACTGACCCAGTGGAGTGGATAAATTCGCTATCAGTTATACGTTTTTGGTAGAATGAATTTCATTGGGTGGTGGTATATGTTGGCGGTCTGAATGTGGATGTATGTGACAGTACTTTTCGGCTTTGTCGTTAACCACTCCCATTCTTATTTTTACGGTTGCGAGAAAAAATTGTTATAGATCAACGAGAACGACTAAAAGAACCATGGCAAGCAAAGCAGTAGAAGTAATTCGCTTACGGCGACCAGCTAGACAACCCACCCGAAGAAGAAGAAGTAGAAGTGGTCTAGAATAAAAATAAATATGAACTAAATTACAGCATCGTACAGCCTAGAAGCACACAAATTTTAAGCAACGAAAATGGTAGTATACTTCTAACAATTTGAGAGTCGGAATCTTTATGATATTCTGATATAAGCATAAACTGGTATAACAGCTTGTCCTGATGGAGTTTTTCAAGTTCTTATCGAATGATGCATTTTCAGCCGTGTTAAAAGAATATTTAAATATCTCCAAACCATCCTTGAGTTCAGGTCATAATGTTTCTTTTTAAAGCGTTATGACCATTAAGATCTCTCATTTCAATTAGGAAATTCTCAAAAGTACTTACGATGATCTACGGTTTCAATAACTGTTACGATGCTTACAACCTTGGATTCATGGATATACGAAGCTATGGTTAAATCTGCCAATCATCAAAACCGTATCGTTGAAGTGGTTTTGGAGACGCTGAATAATTTGATTATTTCCACTATATTTCTATCATGGTATCAAAAATCTCCATGAGGATTTGACTTCCATCCAGAAACAGAGGACAACGAAGAGGACACAGGACAACGAGGAGGATACAGTTGAACATCCTACGGTTATCAACTGGAGGAGTGGCTGCAGAGCACTAGCGAGAAGTGTTGGGTACAGCTGCGACATCCACGCCCCACGCGTGGTTTGACGATGAGTGCCAGCGAGCGACGGATAAGGTGAACAGCACCACAAGTTGGCTACGGCTGAGACGAGTCAGAGCGTAAGAAAATTTCGAGCAGAGCCGCTGAAAAGAGACTCCATCGCTGGAAGAATCGCAGCATTGGGAGCGTGTTCTTGGGGAGGCAGAGGGCTGGTTTTCCAGGGACGATGCGAGGAGCTTCTACAAAAAGATTAACGGAATCAGGAACCGAAACGTTTCAGCCCCTGTCATCTGCAACATTAGGTAGAAGAGCCTGATTACCGATACATCAAAGGTGGCCAGGCATTGGAAACAACATTTTTGTGTGCTGTTGAACGGTGAGGGAGACAGAAACATCGAAAGGTGCAGGATGGATATTGAAAATTACGGACAAGCTGTGGATGAGTTTTTCAGACGTACCTCGGTGAAATCACTATTAATCTTTATTAACATTTTTAGAAGCTTTTTAGAGGTTCAACTAAAGCGTGTCTAAAGGCGGCAATGGGCAGTAAAGAGTGACTTGTTAGGCCGGCATCGTATCTCGAGACCAGCAGGGAGCGCTCTATTACGGACCTCGCGAAAACTCCTCGATAAATTCCGAGAGTTCAACTTGCAGACACACCATCGGTTAATAGACTTCAGGGCAGCGTACAATTCAGTTAATCAGTAATGGCAAATAATGCATGATTTTCTAACACAACTAATTAGACAGATTCGTCAAGTGTCAAGTGTCAGGGTGGCCGGTAAAATATCGGACGCTTTCGTAACGTTAGATGGTTTGAAGCAGAGTGACTCTGCTTGACGGGCTGCCAAACTTACTGTTCAACACCGTATTTGAAGGTGCTATACGAAGGACTGGCGTGCAGACGATATCGACATCATTGGTATTGACTGTAGAGCAGTGGAAGAGGCCTTTGGACCTCTCAAAAGGGAAGCTCGAGAATTGGGTTGCCATAAACTCTGTTGCGATGGTGAAGGAGAATTATTTGAAGTAGTCGACGAATTTATTTACCTGGGCCAGTGCTGCAAATTTTCGACACTGCGAACGAAAATGAAAAAAAAACCGTTATTCACTGTCTCAAGTTAAATGACCTTCAGCGTCAACGGTGTCAATTTTCAATGAAAGTCCGGTAATTGAAAGAAATGAGATTTGAGCCAAATTGATTGTATGAAGTCGATGAACTAGATAAGCATCTACATTCCCACTCGTTGGATGCCCGCGAAATAGGTATTACACGGTGACAAAAAAGTCCGGTCACACTTTTTTGGGGTCGCCTGTAGCCTACACGTTGCATCTCTCTGGTGCCATCTATATGTCAAATGAAAGGGTTAACTGTGGGTTTCTGTGCAGTTTGTTTACATTGAGTGAAGTATCTTTATGAGATACTGAATAAAGCTATGAAAGCCAGATTCAGATTTTCTTCTTATTCTTTGAAATTTTGAGATTTTCCTGTGTGACCGGACTTTATTGTCACCCTGTAGAGCCGACTGTAGAATTCCAGACCAAATCTGGATACGACATAGGATCGATAATCGGTCTGTCGCAAAAGAAAGGGTAAAACTACGTAAGGAAGTACCGTGCTGGATCGAAACCCGTACACCTTGATGTTTTTCTTCAGTTTTGAGCATTATAAAAATGAAAACTCATATGATACTTACATGTACAAGTTCGTTGAGCTGTAAGCCTTCAGTTAAATTAAGTTAAATTAAGCTATGCACCAGTTGGCCATGAAACAAAAATATTGAAAATGAAATATCAATCGTGTATCGGTTTCAGTTGTCATTTCGTTGTATCGTTAGAGAATTTGCTAAGAAAACGGTCTTCAGATAAAAAGGTTTTTCGAGTGGGATATAAGTGTTTTACTCTGTGAATCTTTTTGAAATTGATGGAAAAGGTTAGTCTGTGTTATTTTCGAGCTGCATATTGTCTGGTAAATAGTGTAAATTGTATTTATTCAACAAAAACTGTGCCGTACGGATTTTGATCCTTGTTAATTGCTTGAATCGAAATCCGTACAGCGTGTGTATCATGCATATATTATTGAACTTTCTTCTTGTTTTCAGCATATAATGAAAGAAAACAAGTTTAAATATACGGCAAAAATTCCGAAGAAGCGTGACTGAGGAGCGCAAGGGAAAGTCATACCGGGAAGCTTCGAGAGGTCCCGGCGTTTCGGTTACTATGACAAGAGGTGCCGCAACGAAACGCTACGAAAATTGCACTATTTCAGCTGGTATAAAAAATTAGAGAACCGTGTGAATCTTTAGAAGCCAATTTATCCTCAAAATATATTTTTTCGTAAATTTAAAGATAAATTATAAATAAAAGATGTTCATTTTTGTACTTCTATATCTATACGGATTTTGATTTATTGCTGTATGGACTTTGATCCAGTGCATATCGCGTGTGTGCGGATTTCGATTCGAAAGTGTACGGGTTTTGATTCAGACAAAAAACTGTGTATGGATTTCGATTCAAAACATGTTCTATTTAAACATGATGTTTTCGAGTTTCGGAGTGATTTTAATCATTTTGCTTGAAAATAGCTGAATTTGCGAGAACTTTGGTTGTAACGCGGGTAACTATCGCAATCGAACGAACGAACAGCCAACGGTTTAAAAGGATTTCGGAAGATAGAATAATCGGGTGTTATCTTTAACAATTTAACTTTGACTCTATTCTAATTTTGGCGGGGATTGGGTTTTTATAGGATTTTATTACAAAGCAATATAGTGAAGAGAGGGAGAGAGCTGGTAGCTCTACGCCAATTATTTAGCGATGCACTTTCATCGCGCGGGAAACCAATTATACCACTCTCGATCGAAGATTGTAGGGTGGTTCGACGTTGCGGCGCCAACATAATCCGCCCACCAAATTACGGTTAGTAATTTCTGCTCCATTACGACCCGCTACGAATTCGTCTACGTCTAGCGGGAAATGACGAAGCTTTCTGACGTCGCGACGAAATACTCCAGTGGATGTTTTAACCGAAACTACTCGCACAAGTCCATCAGTTCCAGGATGCAGCTGCAACACGCGTCCCATAGGCCACTGTTGGGGTTTCTCGTTTTCACCGACGAGTAGCACAAAGTCACCTTCGGCAAGATTGGGGGATGATTTCTGCCACTTTGCTAATTTTTGAAGCGATAGGATGTATTCAGACTGCCACCGAGCACGAAAGTCTTGAGCGACACGCTGCACATAGTTCCACCGTGATAGCGATCCAATTTGTTGTTCTAAGTGGTTGATTTCTGGCAACGCATCTAAGGCTCGACCAATCAGGAAATGCGCGGGCGTTAAGGGTTGTGGGTCGGTGGGGTCGTCCGAAATTGCCGAGATCGGCCGTGAATTCATACAGGCTGCTACCTGAGCGAGAAAAGTGCTTAACTCTTCAAACGTGTAATTATAGTTACCTATTTTGTTGAGAAAGGTTTTTGCTACTTTAACACCTGCCTCCCACAGCCCACCGTGATGTGGCGAGCGAGCAGGTATGAACAACCACTGGACTCCTTTGTTTGTCAGGAAATCTTGAAGCTCGCCGCTGCCCTCGTTTACAGCTATCTGTTCGTAAAGTTGTCGAAGTAGCTTTGCTGCTCCTCGAAAATTGGTTGCATTGTCGGAGTACATTTTATTCGGTACTCCATACCGACTGGTGAACCTTGTGAAGGCAGCTAGGAAAGCTGACACACTCAGGTCGGAGACGGCTTCGAGATGCACCGCTCGCGTTCCGAAGCAAATAAACAAAGCGATGTAACCCTTGGATGGTACAGCTCCACGAGTTCTTCGGCTGAGAATATTCACGGGACCAGCATAATCCACGCCAGTAATTGAGAAGGGTGGAAGGGGTTGAAGACGATCTGCTGGTAGTTGTCCCATTTGCTGCATGATACGAGCTGGCCGAGTGCGATTGCAAACCACACAATTTCGACACACCTTGCGTGCAGCGCTAATACCACGAAGTATCCAAAACCGTCTTCGAACAGACGCTAACAGTTGCTGCGGACCACAGTGCAAATTTTCTTGGTGAGAGTGTAAAAGTATGTAAGCGGTTAGCATTGAGTTTCGCGGGAGCAAAATAGGATGCATGATATCGAAGCTTAGTTCCGATTGCTGCAGCCGTCCGCCCACCCTGACAAGGCCGTTTTCATCTAGGAACGGGTTGAGCTGGTGTAAAGGACTGCCACGATTAACTCCGTGGCCTGATTGTAACTGGCCAAGTTCTTCTGGGAAATAGCTCTTCTGTGTATGTTGCAGATATATTGTTAAAGCGAAGTCTATCTCTTCGGGACAGAGACGGGGCGAATCGCGGAGCTCACGACGCCGAAATCGTAGCATTCTCGCAGTGATACGTAAAAGTAGTTGAAAATTAGGGTAGTAACGAGCCATCATGTCGTCCATAAACTGATTTTCATACGTTGTGAAACATGCTAATGCTACGCTGCTGCAGTTGGTACGTTGTTCTCGAGCAATTTGACGTCTTTCATTAGTATCCAGAGAGGGGGAAGCAAGCGATGTACTTGATAGGTTCCAGTCCGGACCATGCCACCATAAAGTGTTGTGTTGTAGTTTCTCAGGAAATACTCCTCGTGAAATTAGATCAGCAGGATTTTCAGCGGTTCCCACATGATGCCAATTAATCGCAGGAAGATGAGCAGTAATCTCCGCGACTCTATTCGCAACAAAGGTTTTCCATCTGGCAGCGCCACCCGCCAACCAAGCTAAAACGACTTGCGAATCAGAAAAAGCGCGGATTTCATAAAATGTTGTCGTAGCGAGAGCCGCTCTCACGTTTGACATCAAGCGAGCTAGACTGACCGCTGCACGCAACTCTAGACGTGGTGTAGTCATACGGTTGTTGCCAATGGGTGCAAGTTTGGATTTTGCACATAATAAGTGTGACGACATATTACCGTCGTTGTCCAGGGCACGAACGTAAATACAAGCTCCCATTGCCACATCAGAAGCGTCGCAGTAGCCGTGCAGATAGAGTCGAGACCAGTTCTGTAAATGAATCACGCGTCGTGGTATCTGAAATAAATTGAGACGGGAGAAACTTTGCACCAACATCAACCAATCATGAACTAACTCACCGGGGGGAGTAGCATCCCATGCCACCTTCAACTCCCACATTCGCTGCATCACTAACTTTGCCTTCACGATTATTGGAGCAAGAAGGCCTAATGGATCGAATAGGCTGGCAATTTGTGAAAGGATTGCGCGTTTTGTGTGTTGAAGGATCTCTTTCGGATTGTAAGAGAAGTGGAACTCATCACTGCACGGCTGCCATTGCATTCCGAGGGCTTTGATGGAATTATTTCCACCTTCGTCGATTGAAATTTTTATCTCCAAATCTGCTTCTGGAACCGTCTCTAGAACAGCAGCACTATTTGATACCCATTTTCGCAGGTGGAATCCTCCAGCAGCAAACATTTCTGTAAGCTGTTCCCGTAGCATTATTGCTTCCTTTTCGGACGAAGCACCGGTTAAAATATCGTCGACGTAGATTCCTTTCTCGGCTTTCTCTACTGCCTCTGGATATTTTAATTTAAACGAATCCAAGAGCTGCTGAACGCATTTTGTGGCCAGATAAGAAGCACTTTTAGTGCCAAACGTTACTGTGTTTAAGCGGTACTCTTTTACTGGTTCTTCCTTTGACCACCTCCACAGAATTTTGAGAAAGTCGCGATCATTTTCATGCAGCCAAACCATACGGTACATCTGTTTCGCATCACCAGCAAGTACGACAGGTGGAAAACGAAAGCGTAGCAAAATGTTTATTAATGAGTCCTGGATTACTGGGCCACACATAAGAGTGTCATTCAAAGAGAGTCCATTCGAAGTTTTAGCCGAAGCATCAAAAACCACTCGGCATTTTGTGGTTGAACTGGTGGTTTTAATCACACAGTGGTGGGGGAGATATACACTTTTTTCGGGTGAGTTGCTTTCTTCCACTAATGACATGTGGCCGAGATCAATGTAATCACGAATGAATTCATGGTACTCAGCTTTCAGAGGTGGATTTCGGTCTAACTTTCTTTCGATGTGGTAAAGTCTTCTCTCTGCAATTTGCCTTGATTCTCCTAATTCATTCGGGTCTGACAGAAACGGGAGCCGTACTACAAATTTACCGCACTCATCGCGAATAGTATTCTCTGCAAAATGTTTCTCACAACGTTGTTCCTCATCAGTGAGGTGGTGATCGTTTGAAGTGTACTCCTCTATCTCCCAGAACCTTTGCAGTTGCTGAGAAAGATCATCTTCGGCGGAGATTAGCAAACAGGTTGGAGAGTGAGAGTCAACAGATGGCTTAGGCTCGTGATAACGGCCGGCTATCACCCAGCCGAGCTTGGTGTTCTGTAGTGTGGGTAAACTGTTGTCTGGACTGAGAATAATTTGGCCGGGCTCGAGCAACTGGAAGAATATTTCAGTGCCGAGAAGTACATCTACTCTACCCGGGCGGTGGAAGAGTGGATCCGCCAGGGGTATGGAGTGGGGAATAGGCCAATCCTTAATAATTGCTGGTTTGCAGGGGAGAAATTTCGTTATTCTCTCCAACACAAGGCAGGGCACGGAGGTTTGATAGTTCGTGCAGCGAGATGTGATAACGATGTCTGCAAATCGATCTGCGTGAGCGGTAGCTGACGAGATGCCTTCCAGATCCACATTAGCATGCGAGGTGTCGAGACCAAGCTGCCTACGGAGGCTATCGCTTATAAAGTTAACTTGCGATGCGCTATCCAAAATTGCGCGACAGGCATGAGGATGCCCTTTTTTATCTAGGACGTTAATAGCAACGGTAGCGAGGAGGACATTAGCTGACCCACGGCCGCCAGCAGAATCTAGTGCAGAAATAAACGATTGAGCGGATTGTTGCTGATTAGTTGGAGATCCTGCCATGTTTTGTGTTGTTGGTGGATGCAGCAAAGTGTGATGTGGAAAGTTACATTTTCTACACGTACCACCTTTGCAGCTGCTACCGGGATGTGTTTTGAGACAGTTTCGGCACAATTTTAATCGGTTTACTTGAGCTAGTCGTTCGTGATAGCTCATGTGGATGAATTTGCCGCACTGAAATAGGTGATGATACTGTGCTGAGCAGACATCACAAAATGTGGGGTTTGTGGTGACGAATGTAGTTGCTCCTCTAGTGGGAAATTTTGCGGGTTGTTTTACAGGTACGAATGCTTTAGGTTTAATAGGATGCGACGATTGCAAAGCGAAACTTCTTGCTTCAACAAATTTTAGAAAACGCGTTAGGGTAATCTCTTCTTCCTTCATTTCGGAAATCTTTTGACACCATAGCTGCTTGGTATCTGGATCCACCTTTTCGCTCAATATAAAAAGCAACCATGTATCACGGTCCTCTCTAGCCATGGCTTTGAGCGCTCGGAGAACTTCATCTGACACGTCATGCAGTGCTCGCAAGCCACTAGCAGAGGCAAACGAAAGCGGTGGTTGCGATAGAAATCGTTGTATATGCTTGTTCGCTATTTCACGGGGTTTATCATACCGGGATGCCAATTTTTCTAGAGCAGGTTTATAATTCGCGTCTTCGATTTTAAGGTGTGAAATTAAAGAAGCCGCCTCACCAGCGAGGTTGGTTTTTAAAAAGTATAATTTTTGGCTATCTTTTAGCGTTGGATTTTGCTCGACCAAGCTATCGAAAAGATCTTTAAACGACTGCCACTCGAGATAGTCTCCACTAAATTTAGGGATATTCACCTGGGGCAACTTCAGGTCCGGGAGTCGAGATGCATCGGGAGGCATGACGGCCGCATGCATTGCAGGTGAAACCATGTTAGCGGACATGATGCGAAGAAATTCGGCTTGCTGATCTGCTAATTGCTTGATGACATCTTGCTGCGAGGACACAGGGGGAGTAGCCTGGTCGCGATTTTTAACTATTTTCAACAACTTTAATAATCGGGTTTTCAGACCGATGTAGCAACTTTCAAACTTTCCTTGACGGCTCATGGCTTCGTCGTAAGCACTATCCTCTTCGCACAGGTCCAAAATTTTCTTATGTACGCCGCAAAAGGCCATCCACACTTCACTCAGAGCATCTAACTCAGTTTGTAAGTCAATTTCGTCGACCGCTTCTGGTCGGATTTTTTCCACTGTTTCCGAAATGCGCTTCAGGCGGGGTTCTAATGATTTACGTTCGCGGATAAGTCGATCCATCTTGGTGGATTTCGCGCACTTTTTGTCCAAATGTCTCTTCTTTAGCTCAAACTCTCTTCGGATCACTATTATGCCGATCGGCAGAAGCACTATTTAGCGGCAACGGGGCCAATTCACGGGCACTAGCGATCACTTTCTACACGGTTCCGGGCGAAACTTTTCGCAATCCGGCTCGAAGGACCATATGAATTTGCGAGAACTTTGGTTGTAACGCGGGTAACTATCGCAATCGAACGAACGAACAGCCAACGGTTTAAAAGGATTTCGGAAGATAGAATAATCGGGTGTTATCTTTAACAATTTAACTTTGACTCTATTCTAATTTTGGCGGGGATTGGGTTTTTATAGGATTTTATTACAAAGCAATATAGTGAAGAGAGGGAGAGAGCTGGTAGCTCTACGCCAATTATTTAGCGATGCACTTTCATCGCGCGGGAAACCAATTATACCACTCTCGATCGAAGATTGTAGGGTGGTTCGACGTTGCGGCGCCAACAATAGCGATAAAATATAAGTAGACATATAAGTGAACTTGTCTGTTTGAAGCAATATGTGATTTCTTGATTTTATATTGACCGTCGAAGATTATCATGTGCTTAGGTGTACGGATTTCGATCCAGCACGGTATACTTCAATTCATCCAAGTATCTTGTGTTGTGAAATCAGAAGAAAATCAAAAGAAAACTTAAAAAAATTACTGAAACTAGTGTAGTAATAGTTAAGAGATAAATTCCTACATAAGAAAATTATTCATATTGAGGTTTGAGAATCTATTATTGGAGAATATTTCAAAATGTCAACAATAAAAATATCTTTCCTTGATATGTTCAAGCCAAAATTCAAACATACCAAGTTATTAACGAAAACTGTTTTTTCTATGGATATCCAAGCAACTGGCAACAACTTCAAGCCAAAATTTAAAAAGGGTGATTTATTTGCTATTTGGTTTTTCGTGTAGTCAGATTCGACAGTTCACGCGGGAATTCTGACAGCTGTCAAAGTCTAATGTACTCAGTTTGGTTTGCCATTTCACCATGAACAGACTTAAGCCTTAACGACGCTCACAAATAATCGAATTTTATTACCAAAATTCGTCCTCTGTGAAAAATGTTTTTCGCGCAAAATTGTGTTCAATGACGAAGCTCAGTTCTGGTTAAATGGGTATGTTACTAAGCAAAATTGCCGCAATTGGATCGAAGAGCAACCAGAGGCAATACAAGAATCGCCAATGCACCCAGAAAAATGCACGGTTTGGTGCGGTTTACACGCTGGAGGCATCATTGGTCCGTACTTCTTCAAAGATGATCAATGTCGCTCGCTATCGCGCGATGATTTCTGATTTTTTTTTGCCGGAAATGGAAGAGCTGGGTCTTGTTGACATGTGGTTTCAGCAAGACGGAGCAACGTGCCACACATCGCGCGAATCAATGGACATATTGCGGAATGAGTTCGGTGAGCAATTCATCTCACGAAATGGACCGGTGAATTGGCCGCCTTGATCATGCGATTTAACACCGCTAGATTTTTTTTGTGGGGCTACGTTAAGTCTCTCGTCTATGCGGATAAGCCAACAACAATTCCAGCCTTGTAAGACAACATAACACGCGTTATTCGCGAGATACCAGCCGAAATGCTCGAATAAGTGACGCAAAATTGGACTTTTCGCATGGACCATTTAAAACGTAGCCGTGGCCAACATTTGAATGAAATTATCTTTAAAAAGTAAATGGCATAAACCAATTTATCGGCTCAAATAAAAATTTCATACAGTTCTGTAATTTTTATTCGTTTTTTTTAGGAAAAACTAAATTTTAAAAATTCACTATTTATAAAATTTAAATTCCTTGGCTAATTTCACTCAAGTTGCATCATCCAGAATGTTCAAATTCAAAAGAAAAAAGCAGATCGGAGTAAATTTGACAGTATTTCTTAAAGATGCTGTAATTTGAGTTTTGCAAATAAGAAGGGTCCCACAGAGCGTGAGGTGGTCCAATCGGTACTACAGTTGGAATCATTACACAGTAACCTTATATGACCAATTCTCCAAACCTTGAGTCAAATCTGAGAAGGTTGTTGACTTGAAGTGTGCACAGATGGAATGAAATGACCCATATTCAAAGTTTCTTAGCAATTCCAAGACGCTTGGAATGGCTCATTGAGACGCCCATGCGGTTTTTTGAAAATAGTTTCTTGGCGAAACAAATCATTTTTAATGAAAAATGAAATTCTAAGTTTAACCAACATATCACCCAACATTCATCACAATTAGAACAATTTGAGACAAAAATGTCATTTTACTCCAACTTTTCACGTACGTGACAGAGCCTGATGACACTCATCCTTCATCAAAAATGTCCAAAACATTAAATCCAATCTTAATCTGATTCAATTGCGAAGTACGTTGCTGTACATGATTGAAAGGATTTCAATCGGGATAGGTTTCAAGTCGGAAAAGATACACTAGGGCCAGTTACCTGGTTTTCAGAGCAAGAACACCAAAAAGTACTTTATTGCAATGCGAAAGATTAGAGATTGAATGAATCAAAATTTGCATTGCTTACGTGTCCTACACAGATTCTTTAGAACAAATCTGATTTTCTTTCGCAATAAATTTTAATGGTATTAGAATCGCCCTTTTAACTGCATCCAAAGTGTAGCTAATCTTTTGATTAGTAACATTCAACAGCCCGTGATGGGCCATATTCGTTCCGCAAAACGGTTTGGATAAGCGTTGCGTGGGATTTCGATAATCCAGTCCACCGAAGCAAACCACGGCAGCCTATAAAATGCTAGTGAAACCATCTGGAAGTTCAGAACTGAGCAAAATGAAGTCATTTGCAGTGCTACTGGTCATCGTCGGAATCGTTGCCGTTGGAGTGCTTGCTAAGGTGTGGCCTGTTTTGGAAAATTTGGAGGAATATTCAAAAGGTTACTAATTGTGTGCTTTAATTTTTCCCTTTATAGGAAGATGTCTTCCTGAGGCGAGCAGCTGCCATGAAGGTAAGTGCTAGAAAATCAATCTAATTAGTTTTGCATTTATATTCTAAAACATTACGACTTTTTCATTACGAGAACAGTGTTAACTGGTTGTAAACTCTGGTCTTCAACAGTTGGATGAAAAAATCTAATCCATTATGGTTGAATTGGTCTGATTTTGGATCTCGACTTTTTGTCCTTTGCATTGGATACAGATTTTGTAGCTGACTTTTAATGTACAGAAACATCCAACAAAAGAGACTGTTAATTGTTTTTTCCTTTGATTTCATAGGTTAAACGATCAGCTCAACCTCCCGAAGATCCATGGCTCCCCCACGTGCCACAAAAACGATCCGCTCAACCTCCCATAGATTTACCGCCTCCCCACGTCCCACCAAAACGGTCGGATCCAATAATAATAATACCAACGTCAGAGGCAATGGGCGGGGTAAGAAGATCGCTATATTTTCTTGAGTGACGTTATTCCCGATCTGTATCGGTATAACCACGTTTTAGTGCATTGAAACTAGTCAGAGTTTTCCTAATGCACATTTACCCATCTTTTTCATGGTTGTCATAATTAAAGCTCATAGCACATTATTCATGTAGTCTCCGTGTTTCTATGGTTAGCGATGTCGGTTGGCTAGCTCTCCCACACAATTGGGATGTCAGGTTCGATTCCCGACCAGGTCGGAATCTTTTCGAGCTGGAAATTTTCTCGACTCAGCACTGGGGCACGGTGTATCGTTGTACTTATCCTACAACATGCAAAATGTGCCAAAAACAATACTGATAACGAGACTAGCCCTCCTGGCTAGCGTGCAATATTGTTGTTTTCTAATTTATTATTCATAACATTCTCGTCGAACTGTTTTTAAAATTCAATTGATTGTTTTTATTAAGTAATAAAGTAATAAAGTGTGGCCAATTTATGTAGGAAGATTTGACGGAGAATTTGAAAAGTTCAACTCCTTCTTTCAGAAAATCAACGTGCTGGGTGGAGCAGCCATGAAGGTGAGTGCCAGAAAATCAACGCATTTTTTTTTTGCTAAAACATTAGTCTGTTCCCATTTCGTGAACAGTCAGTGTAGTAAGTTGCTGATCAAATAGGCAATGTTCTTGTTAACTCTGATCTACAATTGTCGGATGAAAAAATCTCATCTATAGTTAGTTCCCTGTTATAAATAGGTGAATTGGTCTGATTTTAGATCTCGACTTTCCGGCCATTGCAGTGGATACAGATTTTGTTGCCGACTGTTCATGTACAGAACAATCCATTAGTACATTATTTTCTTGTTGCATTTCTTAGGCAAAACAATCAGCTCAACCTCCCGGATATTTAACGACCTCCCACGTGCCACCAAAACGGTCCGCTCAACCTCCCATAGATTTACCGCCACCCCACGTCCAAAAGAAACGGTCACCTCAATCACCAATTGTAATAATGCCAATGCCAGAAATAATGAGCGGGGTAAGAAGATCGCTGTAATTTTTTGAGTGACGTAATTTTCGACGTGTATCTGTATAACCACGTTTTGAGTGCATTAAAACCAGTCAGAGTTTTCTTAGCGCACACAGTTTGATACTTTTCAACAGTATACTCAGAAAGTATATTATTCATAACTTTCTCATCGAACTGATTTTGAAATCAAATTGATTATTTTTATGAAATAATGAATGGTGCGGCCTTTTTAGGAAGATTTGCCGAAACATTTACAAAAGTTGAACTAATAGCACGCTCTGATTATTTTTCTTTCAGAAGGGTATCATTCTGAGTCGAGCAGCCATGAAGGTGAGTGCCAGAAAATCAACGCAAATAGTTCTGCTAAAAAATCACTCTATTCCCATTTCGTGAGTTTTTGTAAATCGAACAGACAACGTCGTTGTTAACTTAGGTTAGCATTTCTCGGAAGAAAAAATCCAATTGTTGTTAGTTTTCTGTTATAGGTGAACTGGTCTGATATCGGATATCGACTTTCTGTTACTTGCATTGAATGCGGAATTTGTAGCCCATTGTCCAACTCCAAATCCAACTGAAGACATGAGTTTAATCATATTTTCGTTTCATATCATAGGCAAAACGGGCAGCTCAACCACCTATACAATCACCACCTATCAACATCCCACCAAAACGGTCAGATGAATATCCCGCGCCTTTGCGTTCAAGAGGACTTTATTTGGTAATGAATTTTCCTAGGTAACACTGTTGGGCTGCCCAAAAATAAGCAAGAAAATAAAATATCAAGCTGCTAATTTTTTTAAATGCTTCACAATGAAGTTAACTATTCAATTTTCAGGCAATGATTGGGGTTTTCATTACCCTGATATTTAAAATATCATGGCATATCATGGTTTATGCAATGACCAACCAGGGCAAAAAAGCTAAAAAAAGAAAAAAAAGAATTAGTGCAACTCAAATAATCATCAAATTGTTCACAGATCGACTTGAACTGTCCTACAGTACACGGTCGCATTTTACCAACAGCTCGAGGCTAAGTCTTAGACTACCGAGAGATATTGAAATTTTGCTTTTCGCTTTCAACAGGCCATCTTCTTGAAAGACTACCTGTTGAAACGCAAAGTAATAAATTTGTTTTTAACGTTAACGAGTGTTTAGTGAGTTAATTTGGTTTGAGATATTTCTACTTAAATTCTATAGTGAAGTGAAAGTGTAGTGAAGGTTTCCAGTTATGCCTGGAAGAAATAAAAAAGCTCGCTTTGATGCGGCTTCAAGGAAACGTGAGGCATCTCCTTCAAGTGACACTGAAATTTCGACTAACAGGTATGATATTCTTTCTTCCGTTGGGGATCAAGAATTCCAAACTTCTCATACTGAGCATAAAGCCGTTATGAAGAAGGTTAAAGTTCCACCTATTGTGGTATTTGTAGCGAATTTTGAAGCATTTCGATCAGAACTTTCATCATTTCTGTCGGATGTGAATCAATTGATGGCCATGAACATCTTTTACAGTATTTGACTGAAAAGATGTATAAATTTTATTCTTTTGATGCCAAAAACGAGAGACCGTTTAAGGCTGTTTTGAAAGGTTTTTCAAATGATCAAACTATTGAGGAAATTAAAGATTGTTTGTCAGAATCACTTGGTTTTGCCCCCAACCAAGTAATTTTGATGAAACGAAAGGCAAATGCCAAAATTAATCAAACTGGAATTCACCAGGAAAATTACTTGGTACATTTTGATCGTACCAAAGTACATAATTTGAAAAGTTTGGGAAAAGCACGTGTTTTATTTAACGTGCGAATAAAATGGGAAAATTTCAAGAGACATGGACTAACCATCTAAATGGTAAATCTAATAGATTGCCTGTTAAAGCTGGTGTGCCTCAGGGGAGTATCTTGGGCCCAATCTTATATAACATTTTTACTTCTGATCTTCCTGATTTACCACCAGGTTGTGAGAAATCTCTGTTTTGTGACGATACGAGCATTTCCGCAAAAGGAAAAAGCCTACGTGTTATATGCAGTCGGCTACAAAAAAGTTTAGATATATTTTCTTCATACTTGCAGAAATGGAAGATTTCCCCTAATGCTTCTAAAACACAGTTGAATATTTTTCCTCATAAGCCAAGAGTTTCATTTCTCAAACCCACCATTAACCACGTTATTAAGATGAACGGTTTGGTCTTTAATTGGTCTAAGCAAGTTAAATACTTAGGGCTAATTTATGATAAGAATCTTACTTTTAAGGAGCACATTGAAAATATCCAGTCAAAGTGCAATAAGTATATCAAATGTTTATATCCTCTTATCAACAGGAATTCTAGACTTTGTCTCAAGAATAAACTGTTAATTTACAAACAAATTTTTAGGCCAGCAATGTTATATGCAGTTCCCATCTGGACAAGTTGTTGTGCAACCAGGAAGAAGAAACTTCAAAGGATTCAGAATAAACTTTTGAAAATGATTCTGAAGCGTCCTGTCGGTTTAGCACGAACGAGCTACATAGGCTCACTAATGTAGAAACATTAGAAAATATGTCAAGCCAAATTATCAACAAATTCCGACAAAAATCGTTGCAATCCTCAATTGCAACGATTAGCTCACTTTATGGTCAGTAAGAAAGCTTTAAGTTTATTTTAAGTTTTGTTTTATTCCTTTTTTTTCCTTGACAAGTAGGTTTAATAATTTTCCTACAATTACATTAACTTAACTGCGATAGCTAATAATATTCAATAATATAAAAAAGCGTACAAATATATATATATATATATATATATATATATATATATATATATATATATATATATATATATATATATATATATATATATATATATATATATATATATATATATATATATATATATATATATATAATAGTGTTGAAATGTCACCACTTGTGGCAGAACACACAATATTAATTCTGAATAGATATTAGTACATAAATAAATCATTACAAACATTCCCCCCCTATTAAAAAAAATCAAATTGTTCACTGTTTCAGGTGAAACGGGCGGCTAATGCTTTACCAACAGCACCTAGGGTACTAGAGTACTTGAAAAAGTATAGAACACAAAAAAAGTTGATTGATTTTTTTCGCTGTAAATTATATTAAAAACAATATTATTTCATTAATTCAAAAATGATTATATTTCATTCCCCATCGCAGAACAAACGATCAGAGGAAACCCCCTCACCACCAGATATGTTCTTCCAGGAAGATACAACAGAGGAGAGCAAAGTAAGTTTTTATAGAATGTGACGAGCAAGAATTCCTGCTAATTTCGACTCCTTATTTATTCTTGTAACGGGTGACAACTGAATATTTATATAAAAGCTCTCTTACTTCTCTCCATGCCAGTACTTTTTTTGTTTTGTTTATGCATGCACAGCTCTGTTCAAAATGGTGTTGAAACAGGAAGCGTTGCGCAAGGGCATTGCACATATATTTTAACATTTGAAAAGTTGAACTAATTGCACAATCTAATTTTCCTTCTTTCAGAAAGGTATCATCCTGAGTCGAGCAGCCAGGATGGTGAGTACCGTAAACTGGGGTGACTTTGATCAGCGGGGGGACTTAGATTACTCTACCCCTTTTTTTGAATTTGTGATAAAAAGCGCTCGAAGAGCTTGATATTTGTCGTAATCTTTACCGATTATGTTTAGATATGTCTTCATTGCTATTATCCATGCATTTCCTGGTATTAAAAGAGTGAAAGAGTGTTTTCATGCTAAAATATTAATTTAAAAATAAGGTGGATTTTGAGCGTTTTTTCTAGCATATAAACAATCGGTTCAAGCGTATACAAAACAACAAGCTGTGATACGTGAAGTTTGTTTATTTTGTGCCCAGATTAGTTCTTGAGATAAAAAATATTAATACTATAATTTTCATAATGGTTTTTCTAATTTTCTCCTGGAAGATAATGTTGAGTCTCAATAATCTCAATAGTATATTACATGTTTTCTTCTTAACGGCAACCCAAGACGTCACGTAACATACAACCTTGAACTATTGGGTAAGCCATATTCCACGTGGACTAGTTTTTGGTGATTTAAGACCCCCTTTCCTCTTCGTGGACAGTCGTTCATGTATATTCTAAAGTTTTGTATGAATCTTGAACATTCGCCAAAATAAACTGTTGACGTGAAATGTGAATAGCCCCTGAATTGCTTTTCATATTTATAAACTCATTCAATTCGTTATAAAATTGTTCAAATTTGTTAGAGTAGCGAAGTTTCACTTCAAATTCATCAAAACAATGAAGCGATCAAAGTCACCCCGGAATGATGAATTGTGTGAAAATTTTAGAGCTCCTTAAAATCAGTGGAACTTTTGAATTAGTGACTGGATCTTGCTCAATGCATGCCAGTACTCATTTAAAAAATATCAAACGATTTGGTATTCAGTACATACTTGAAATATTTAAGAAGCATTAAAAAAAGTGATCAAAGTCTCACCAGTTTACGGTACCAGAAAGTCACCCTAAATATTTCTGCTAAAATATCATCCTGTTCCTATTTCGTGTAGAGTGTAAGAAGTTTTTGCAAATCAAATTTTGCAAACAATGTCGTTGTTAACTTAGGATTGCAATTGTCGGAAGAGGAAATATAGTCTGTTGTTAGTTTCCTGTTATAGGTGAATTGGTCTGATATCTGGCCTTTCTGTTGATTGTATTGAATACAGATTTTGTAACCTTCTGTTAATGTGCAGAACAATCCAACAGAAAATATAACTTTAATTATATTTTCGTTTCATGTCATAGGCAAAACGGGCAGTTCAACCGCCCGGACCGCAGCTCGTCATCACAGGAGTGGGATCGGAAGAATATGTCATGCTTTTACCAGGCGAGGTGAGAAGATCGCAGTATTTTCGTAAAGGACGTAATTTCGTATCTGTATCTGAATAACCATGTTGTTAAAACGCGTCAGTGTATTCTTGAAGCACACAGACTTAAATTTTTTCATGGTTCACATAATCGACGTTTGCTCAAAAATACGTTTTTCTGATAAAATCCAAGATGGCGGCGATATCCAAGATGGCAGCCAATTTTTTTCTATTCCAAATAAAATCTCTATCCTTCCTCTTTAAAACGATGTGCTGGTTATAGGGGGTTCAATGATGAAATTAAAAGAAATAGATCAATAAAAAGATTTAAAGAGAATTTTTTTTAAAAACCGTTTATTCGATTTGCGCCCGAGGGGTCTATCAATATGAACTAACCAAAGCGGTTTTCTCATTTTATCACTGCTATCAATCATTTAGAAACAAAAATATCCTTTTTCAAAGACCGCATGTCACCAGTGGGACGGTTTTAGCGAGAATTGCTCAATATGCTACAAAGAGTACCGGAGGACTTCGAACTTTGGCAATTGTTTTGTGAAATATATTCAAAACATAGCTATCCTTTTCTCATATTACAGGCAAAACGGTTAGCTGATCCCGAAACTTCCGAACCCCAACTTTATCAACAAGAAACAACAGAGGAGACCAAAGTAAGCTTTTAGACAATGTGACATAAAAGAATTCCTTCGAAACGCCTAAAATGTTAACATTTGAACTCTGATGCTGTAACTACTTTTCTTGGTATCCTCCAAACCTCTTCCCAATAGACAATAATATTTATTTTATATGTGAAGTAAAAGTTTTAACAGTCCTATTGCAAGAACCACGTTTGCTTAAGATTAATTCCTTTTTGAAAAAAAAAGTATTTTGCTAGTCGGCTACACAAGGGAGGAGGAGTAAGAGCTTCGAACGTTGGCCATTGTTTTACAATATAATACTAATTTTTTTTTCATATTACAGTCCAAACGGTTTGCTGATCCCGAAACACCCGAACCCCAACTATATCAACAAGAAACTACGGAGAAGGCAAGGGTAAGTTTTGAAATATTGTTCATCCCAGCAATTTTATCACTCCATTCTGAAATCTGGTAAATTCGAATGGTTGCTTCAGGAAAACCTATATTATAGGGTAATCGCTCTATTATTCATCTCAACAGCCAGCTGCACCAATATCCATCTTATTTCTCTTATTTGTCCAATTTACCGTCAATTTTCTATAAATTTTTGAAAGTAAATCTATTTGCTTCTCGATTTTGTCAAGTGGTTGAAAGTTTTACGTTAAAAATATGGTAAAATTTGACGATAAATTGATCAAAAAGGCGTGATGAAATGAGGAATATAGGAGCGATTACCCTAGCGATATTCTAGATTTGGACAAATTTCAGCAAAAAATATATCAAATAATACATTATTTATATTTTTTATAATTACAGTCAAAACGCGCGGCTGACCCCGAAACTCCCGAACCCCAACTCTATCAACAAGAAACAACAGAGGAGGCCATGGTAAGTTTTGAAATATTTTTACCTGAGAGATACCCACAACATTTTGCAATATCTAGGTAGGGGAACTGCTCCATTATTCATCTCATTAAGCCGATATTCACGAAGAGTGCACGGATTCAACACTCAATTTTCATGAAATCATTGAACAAATAAACTAAATATGCTTACGTGCTCTTATGGAATCGTTCAGCATTGTATATTTAGTGAAATTAGCTAGATTTATCCTGCATTTTGTAAAACAAACCATTTTTCTCAACGCTTCCATATCCATCTCGAAACTCGAATCACTGCTCAATTGTTCATCTCACGACGCCCCCATATTCATCACACTGTTAATCATGAATGAATCACATTATCATGAATGAACGTAGCCACAACCCGTCGTAGTTACCTAGATATCCGCTGCAGTTGTTTACGTGCAAAATTGGTAACCTAGGTAACTATTACAGTGCTGTCCATTTCTGTCAATCATGTCGGCATAATTCAACGTTTTCAGCATAATTTTTTCGTATTAACAGGAACTGATTTGGCAACTTTTGATTTTCTTCAACGCAGTGAAAACAGATGAAAATACACGCAGTTGAAATTTAGGAATTGTAAAAATTCATCTCATATATTTCTGCTAATTCAAGCTTGTTTTAGGAAATTTGAGGTGAACATTTCAAAGATTGAAGTATTCTTAGTGTACTGAGTGATTTGGTTTAGTGTTTAAAATAAGAAGTGGAGCAGTTCCCCTAGTAAACGGCTCTTCCAGCAATTTCAACACATCTTTCCGAAATCTAATGATTCCGAATTGTTGTTTCGAAGAAATTCTCACCCAAATAATAGCGATATCCTAATTGTGGAAAAAAAAATTCAGCAACTATTATATCAAAAATAATACATTATTCATTTTGTTTTCTAATTACAGTCAAAACGAGCAGCTGATCCCGAAACTCCCGAACCCAAACTTTACCAACAAGAAACAACGGAAGAGGCCAAAGTAAGTTTTGGAATATTGTTACCCACCTGAAATATAATTATGAATATCTAGGAAGTGATAAATGGATCATTCGAATTGTTGCTTTAGAGAAATATCCTAGATATCCTAATTTTGTGGACGAACTTTAGCAACTATTGAATGAAAAAAAATACATGATGTATATTTTTCTAATTGCAGTCAAAACGAGCGGCTGATCCCGAAACTCCAGAACCCCAACTTTACCAACAAGAAACAACAGAGGAGGCCAAGGTAAGTTTGGAAATTTTGTTACTTAAAAGATACCAACAACATTTTGCAATAGGTCTAGGTAGTAAATCGCTCTTCCAGCAATTTTTTCACACCTTTCCGAAATCTAGTGATTCCGAATGATTATATCAGACAATTTTTTACCTATAATAAAACTATATCCTAATTTTATGGACAAATTTCAACATATGTTACATCAAATGATATATTATTTATATGTTTTTTTTCTAATTGTAGTCGAAACGAGCAGCTAATCCCGAAACTCCCGAGCCCCAACTCTACCAACAAGAAACAACGGAAGAGGCCAAAGTAAGTTTTGGAATATTGTTACCTACCTGAAATATAATTATGAATATCTAAAAAGTGATAAATGGATCATTCGAATGGTTGCTTTAGAGAAATATTCTAGATATCCTAATTTTGTGGACGAATGTTAGCAACTGCTGAATGAAAAAATACATGATGTATATTTTTCTAATTGCAGTCAAAACGAGCGGCTGACCAGGAAAGTACCGAACCTCAACTTTACCAACAAGAAACAACGGAGGAGGCTAAGGTAAGTTTTGAAATCTCTTCGAAACAAAACTTTATAGACTTTTATGCTATGTTTTCTTAACTTTATAAAAAACACTTTATTTTGATTCCGGCAGGTTGCTTCTCAGAGTTTTCCAACTATACTATAGCGATATCATAATTTTATGGAAAAATTTCAGCAACTGCTATAATCAATAGTATTTTTTTTCTAATTGCAGTCGAAACGAGCGACTGACACCGAAATACCCCCGCTTGGGATCCCGAAATAGAGAAGGTGACTTTTTTTTCTTTATTTCATGTTTATGGAACTGATTGTTGTGCTCTAGTAACATAAACTGAAAGCTTAGTCCCATTAGTATAAAACTAGTCACAAATAGTAGTAAAACTCTGAAAATTTAGCAACTTAAGGCAAAATTTTAACAACAGTTACAACGGGAAAAAATGTTTTTATTTTATGTTATGTAATTCATAAGCATTAAACGAATCTTTTTATTTTCCTCAGTGAAAAAAAATGAAGACGTATGACGATTAGAGCAAATGACATCACCGAAGACGACCTTTTAGCAAAGGTAAGTTCCAAGTTTTATTATTCAGCTAGCGTTCTACGTCATATAGGTCAGTGAAGAACATTTTTTGTACTTTCAGAACACGGACCACGGCACCACGGAAAGGATTTGGAAGTTGACATTTGATTTCCTGTCTTTTTTATAGTTTAGTCACTGGGCATTTTGATTTGTAATATATCTATCTGTTGGAGCAAGCCAGTTGAAGTGTTTCTAGTATCAAATGGTCCGAATGTTTCCTTTTCAGCGTAGGACTACGTCTTACCTCACTATATCGGAATACATTCTGCGGAAAATAAAACCAAAGTGTGACGTCGGAATGAAAGAAAGGGTAATATTGATGTAACCACATTATGGATCACAATAGTCAATATGTCGTTGGATTGATGAAATGATGGACAATTTTCTATGCTTTAGTTATCATTATCACATCATTGCTTAACATTGAAAATTGAATAAAAGTTCCAAGGTCGAACCCATATACCAATCATATGCGAGCACACCTAGCACAGACTTCATGAGTAGACACCAACTACCTGCTGCAATATCCTCTATATCAGCGGCCGAAAAGAAATTTGACAGAATCTCCCCGTCCCAAATGGTCAGCTAATGTTTGCTTCTAGGGATGGGCGATACTAGCATCGATACCGAGTCTTCTAAAATAGAGTGCTGCAAATAAATAATCAAAATACAGAATCCCGTTCGATTTTGCCAACACGCCAAAAATTTCTCTATTTCCAAAATCAAACCATGCCAAAAATGAACGCATCTCTTTTCATGACTTTTTTTACTTTTTAAGTGGTCTATGACGACCTTACCAGAAGATATGGCCATTATTGAACTAGTTTTAGTTCCAAGTCGTTGAAAGTCTTGCCTGATGAATTTAAGCTCAATAATTTGGGAGTAACCGGTACTCAACGGGGACTGGTCCGCATGTAGCTTATGACGACATAAATACTTGATCTGACCACCCGAGTGATTAGAGACATAGTACAATTTTTAGTACTGAGAATCAAAATTCCTTTCTGTTGGAGGAATAAATTGGTAGAAAAAATAACAAATAATTTCAAAAATATGATTAAGCATAATCACTCGTGCCAAAATCGAACCGTGTCATAAGTAAGACGTGCTCAAATCAAATGTAGCATGTAGTCACAAAATGAAATATAAAACAATCCTAGTCCTACGTCAACTTTGCGGTCGTGTCCTGGATACCACTTTCCTACTTTTTTGCAAATTCTATACAGGAAAACTACAAAATAAATGCTAAACATTGATGGTTGTTCAAACAAGGAGAAATAACAACTGAATAAGATGACATTTTGTAAACAAAATAACTACAGTGTTTATTTTGTAAGACAAGTCAAAAATGACAAAAATATCAAATTATAAATGACACACATTTTAAAACTAACGAAGATAATACGTAATACATGTTTTGATATTTCGGCTTGCAGTCGTTCCTATTTGCTCAACACCGACGTTTCGTTTCTTTTTATGAGACCATCATCAGGGGCTATATTTACTCGAACATTTTACGTTACAATCAATCTTACATAAAAACAGGGCATTAAAAAATAACAAAACTTTTAAGCTAATTCTGCAGTAAATGTGGGGTTGACAATAAAAAAAATTACTAACTGGATATATTATTCAATCGCCATCCCCATAAATACTGCTTGAAATAATAATACAATTAGCATGGCTTGCATTATAGTCAATAAACATAATAATGCGAATTCTGAGCTTATTTGGAAATCATTTTCCGTTTTGGTTTTTTTCCTGTCCTTTGAAGGGGTTTTCTTCCTTTTTAAGCTTAATTTGTGATCATTTTCTAATTGGGCAATTTCCGCCCTTTAGAAAGGCTTTTCGGTCATTCCAAACTTGATTTGGGATCGTTTTCTATTATGGCCTTTCATTGCATTTAGAAAGGCTTTTGGGCGATTCTGAGCGTAATTTGGGATAATTTTCTGTTTTGGCTTTTTCTGGCCTTTAAAAGGGATTTTCGGCGATTCTGGGCTTGATTTGGGATCAGTTTCTATTTTGGATTTTTGGCCTTTAAAAGGGATTTTCGGCGATTCTGGGCTTAATTTGGGATCACTTTCTAGTTTGGCTTTTCTGGCCTTTGAAAGGCTTTTCTGCGATTCTGAGCTCAATTAAAGATCATTTACTGATCATCGGCCTTTTCTGGCCTTTAGAAAGGATTTTCATCGATTCTAAGCTCAAATTGGGATGATATTCTATTTTGGCTTTTTCAGGCTTTTAAAAGGTCTTTTCGACGATTCTGAGCTTAATTTGGGATCATTTTCTATTTTGGCCTTTTCTGGCCTTTAGAAGGGCTTTCGGGCGATTCTGAGCTTAGTTTGGGATCATGTTATATTCCGGATTTCCTGGCCTCTAGAAGGCCTTTCGGCGATTTTGAGCTCAAATGAAGATCATTTGCAGATCATCGGCTTTTTCTGGCCTTTAGAAGGGATTTTCATCGATTCTAAGCTCAACTTGGGATCATTTTTTATTTTGGCCTTTTCTGGCCTTTTCTGGCCTTTAGATGGGCTTCCTGGCGATTCTGAGCTTAATTTAGGATCATTTTATATTCCGGATTTTCTCGCCTTCAGGAGGCTTTTCGGCGAATCTGAGCTCGATTAAAGATCATTTCGAAAGACCTTAAAAGGCCAAATTAGAAAATCATCCCAAGTTGAAAGGGCTTCACGGCGATTCTGAGCTTGATTTGGGATTATTTTCTATTTTGGCTTTTTCTGGCCTTTAAATGGGCTTTTCGGCGTTTCTGAGCTTAATTTGGGATCATTTTCTATTCTGGCCTTCAGAAGGGCTTTTCGGCGATTCTGAGCTTAACTCTGGACCATTTTTTATTTTGCTTTTTCTGACCTTTAAAGTGTTGTCGGCGATTCTGCGCTCAATTTGGGATCACTTTTTATTTCGGCCTTTTCTTTTTTGATGGGATTTTCATCAATTCCAAGCTCATCTTGAGATCATTTTTTAGTTTGGCCTTTTTATGCCCTTAGAAGGGTTTTCCGGCGATTCTGAGTTTAATTTGGGATCATTTTTTATTCTGGCTTTTTCTAGGCCATTTTAAAGGACTTTTCGGCGATTCTGAGCTTTATTTGGGATTGTTTTCTGTTTTGACCTTTACTGGCCTTTGGAACGACTTTTCGGCGATTCCGAGCTTTATTTGGGATCATTTTCTATTTCGGATTTTCTGGCCTTTAGAAGACTTTTCTGCAATTCTGAGCTCAATTAAAGATCATTTGCTGATCACCGGCATCGATTCTAAGCTCAACTTGGGATCATTTTCTATTTCGGCCTTTTCAGACCTTTAGAAGGGCTTTTCGGCGATTCTGAGCTTTATTGGGGATCATTTTCTATTTTGTTTTTTTTTTTTCTGGCCTTTAGAAGGGCATTTCAGCGATTCTGGGCTTAATTCGGGATCATTTTCTATTTCGGATTTTCTGGCCTTTAAAAGGCTTTTCTGCGATTCTGAAATCAATTAAAGATTATTTGCTGATCATAAGTCTTTTCCTGCCTTTAGAAGGGATTTTCATAGATTCTAAGCTCAACTTGGGATCATTTTCTATTTCGGCCTTTTCAGACCTTTAAAAGGGCCTTTCGTTGATTCTGAGCTTAATTTGGGATCATTTTCTATTTTTGCTTTTTCTGGCCTTTAAAGGGCTTTTCGGCGATTCTGGGCTTAATTTGGGATCATTTTCTATTTTGGCTTTTTCTGGCCTTTAAAAGGGATTTTCGGCGATTCTGGGCTTGATTTGGGATCATTTTCTATTTTGGCTTTTCGGCCTTTAAAAGGGATTTTCGGCGATTCTGGGCTTAATTTGGGATCACTTTCTAGTTTGGCTTTTCTGGCCTTTGAAAGGCTTTTCTGCGATTCTGAGCTCAATTAGAGATCATTTACTGATCATCGGCCTTTTCTGGCCTTTAGAAAGGATTTTCATCGATTCTAAGCTCAAATTGGGATGATATTCTATTTTGGCTTTTTCAGGCTTTTAATAGGTCTTTTCGACGATTCTGAGCTTAATTTGGGATCATTTTCTATTTTGGCCTTTTCTGGCCTTTAGAAGGGCTTTCGGGCGATTCTGAACTTAGTTTGGGATCATGTTATATTCCGGATTATCTGGCCTCTAGAAGGCTTTTCGGCGATTCTGAGCTCAATTGAAGATCATTTGCAGATCATCGGCTTTTTCTGGCCTTTAGAAGGGATTTTCATCGATTCTAAGCTCAACTTGGGATCATTTTTCATTTTGGCCTTTTCTGGCCTTTAGATGGGCTTCCTGGCGATTCTGAGCTTAATTTGGGATCATTTTATATTCCGGATTTTCTCGCCTTTGGAAGGCTTTTCGGCGAATCTGAGCTGGATTAAAGATCATTTCGAAAGACCTAAAAAGGCCAATTTAGAAAATCATCCCAAGTTGAAAGGGCTTCACGGCGATTCTGAGCTTAATTTGGGATTATTTTCTATTTTGGCTTTTTCTGGCCTTTAAAAGGGCTTTTCGGCGATTCTGAGCTTAATTTGGGATCATTTTCTATTCTGGCCTTCAGAAGGGCTTTTCGGCGATTCTGAGCTTATCTCTGGACCATTTTT
Source organism: Wyeomyia smithii (assembly GCF_029784165.1). Lineage (NCBI taxonomy): Eukaryota > Metazoa > Arthropoda > Insecta > Diptera > Culicidae > Wyeomyia > Wyeomyia smithii. The sequence goes on along the minus strand of NC_073695.1, from coordinate 228,842,189 downwards.
TATTTTGCTTTTTCTGACCTTTAAAGTGTTGTCGGCGATTCTGCGCTCAATTTGGGATCACTTTTCATTTCGGCCTTTTCTTTTTAGATGGGATTTTCATCAATTCCAAGCTCATCTTGAGATCATTTTTTATTTTGGCCTTTTTATGCCCTTAGAAGGGTTTTCCGGCGATTCTGAGCTAATTTCGGGATCATTTTCTATTCTGGCTTTTTCTGGCCTTTGAAAGGGCTTTTCGGCGACTCTGAGCTTAATTTGGGATCATTTTCTATTTCGGCTATTCTGGCCTTTAGAAAGGCTTTTCGGCGATTCTGAGCTCAATTTGAGATCATCTTTCATCTCGGCCTTTTCTGGGCTTTAGGTGGGATTTTCATCAAATCCAAGCTCAACTTGGGATCATTCTCTATTTTGGCCTTTTTTTATGCCTTTAAAAGGGCTTTTTGGCGATTCTGAGTTTAATTTGGGATTATTTTCTATTTTGGATTTTTCTGGCCCTTGGAAGGGCTTTTCGGCGATTCTGAGCTTAATTTATGATCGTTTTATATTTCGGCTTTTTCTGGCCATTAAAAGGTTTTTCGGTGATTCTGAGCTTAATTTGGAATCGTTTTTCTATTTTGGCCTTTTAAGGGCTTTTCTGTGATACTGAGCTTTATTTGGGATCATGTTCTATTTGGCTTTTTCTGGTCATTAAAAGGTTTTTCGGCAATTCTGAGCTTAATTTGGGATCGTTTTTCTATTTTGGCTTTTACTGGCCTTTAGAAAGGGCTTTTCGGCGATTCTGAGCTCAATTAAAAATCATTTGCTGTTTCGGCCTTTAGAAGGGATTTTCGTCGATTCTAAGCTCAACTTGGGGTCATTTTTTATTTTGGCTTTTTCTGGCCTTTAGAAAGGCTTTTCGGCGATTCTGAGCTTAATTTGTGATCATTTTCTAATTTATCTTCTCCTGGCCTTTAGAAGGGCTTTTCGGTGGTTCTGAGCCTAATTCGGGATCATTTTTCTATTTTGGCTTTTTCTGGCCTTTAGAAAGGGTTTCCGGCCATTCTGAGCATATTTTGATATAATATTTTATTTTAGTTTTTTTTTGTCCTCTGAATGGCTTTTTGGCGATTCTGAGCCCAATTTGGTAACATTTTTTATTTCGGTCTTTTCTGGGCTTCAGAAGTGTTTTTTTTTGTGATTCTGAGATTAATTATTTATCATTTTCCATTTTGACTTTTTCTGGCATTATAAGGGCTTTTCGGCGATTCTGAGCTTTATTTGGGATCGTATTCTTTTTCCGCATTCTCTGGCTTTTGAGGGGCTTTTCGGCGATTCTGAGCTCAATTTGGAATTACTTTCTGTTTTATCTTTTTGTGACTTTAAGAGTGGCTAAACAAATGTCACTACTTTTAAAAACAAAGTAAGAATTTGAAAATGTCAAAAATTTAAAGTTCGTCATTTGAAAATTATATATCAGCAAAAGTTTAAATTGAATAAATTTTTAAACAGCAGGATAACAGCTTATGACTAAAAATTCTTTTGGTTTTATAAATAGCGTTTGTGGAGTCTTTTCAGATTTTTTCTCACGACCTATAGCGGAGTCATTCCATGCTACTTCGCACATCATTTGTAAAAAAGGTGCCTTTTGAGAAATTTAATATTTTATGACAATTTGGAAATTTTGGCGTAGAAATTTTTTTTATTGTGTTTATATTTTTCTAGAAACGCAATTTTATTATCTACAACTTTGCTGAAGACACCATTTCAATCAAACAAACCGTTTTTCTGATATAGAAATTTTTATCTATCAGTTACCATTTTGAACATGCCCTTTTGAAGCAGCAGCCGCGAGTCTATATGAAGAATTGATATCATAAAATGACCTCTTTATCAAAAAGAAACAACTGTGAAAAGTTTCAGCAAAATCGGAAATGACGTGCCAAAATAATATTTTTCACACCTATTGGCTATGGAATGCCTCATCATATTAATTTCATGAAGTTACGCATTGAAAACGTAGCATTCAGCATTAAAGATCATTTTGGACTTAATCATGTCTGGCTCAATTTATTCTAGAAAAGTGAGTTAGTAACCAATAAGGAAGATTTTTTGATATTTTGTTGTACGTGCCGATTTGCTATTACTGATTTGAATGTAAATGGCAACTTTGTAAAATGCATTGAAAAAGGATTCAATGTGAATATTTGGCTTATGGTATCAAATTAACAGTTTGCTGTGATTAGGCTCCTTCCTATTTTTTTTCTAAAACTAATTATTTCAAACTTCCTATGGTCAGTCAACTTGTTAACTCCCGCTGGCAACAACATTCTGCCGTGGAATTTTCCCTCTCGTCAGTCAAAAATGAAGCGAAGCATTTTTTTGCATCGAAACAAACGGTTTAAACTCATAATTGCAAAACAAATGCTGCAACAATGTCTTTTTAGTGCGATAATTTTGGGGATTTAGAGCTTCTGACTTGCATTATCAGCGAGCCACAGTGGAGGTCCCGAAAGGTCGGCCAATGCACTTCTCTCGGATGACTGCCCTGCTCTGGTGGTGTGTGGAACTCATTTCTGCCTTCATAAAACACCGAGAAACGGAAGATTATGCTGCCGAGCGGGGCCGTGGTTCCATTCTGCGTGCCAAATTGCACACACAAAACGATGCGCCGCACCGTGTGTGTCACTCTGGCGGACAGTTTAACCCGGGCACTGCATAAAGACATTCACCCATACGCGCGTTCGCTTCAGGATGGCTGATAAGCTAGCGCGCCAAGATGCACTGTCTCTGAACGCTTCAGCGCTATTGCTGATATTGGTCCGGACGGTGAATGAATCGTCGAAAAGCAAACATTTTTGATAAGTCCTTCCCAATAACTCGCACCATAATGGCCGGGAGGGATTATCGTAATGTGCATTGTTGGCATACAGGGAAAAAAATCATAACTTCCATAATTTTACTTCATGATAGGCCAGAAAGTGCAATCACATTATTTACGAGCCGTTGAAGCCAACCGAACGGGAGATAGCGACCGCAAAGAAACCGTGCGCTTGGCCTGTAGACAAAATTTGAATAATTTTTATTACATTACGTTCGAAAAATTGTTTACACAACCGTCAGGCCGCACTCATCAATAAGTGTTCAATAAATAACGACCCCGATAAGTTGCTTCCGATAGGTCGAACTCCGGATGCCACTGCTGCTCTACGTTGGTGCCTGCCGGAGGAAATCGTGAATGGAAAGCTCAACTGGCGGAGAAATATTGGTCAGTAATGCAAAGGCCGTTCAGATAGTTCAGAGGCTCTCCTCCTCTGCGCTGGATGATGGGACACTTGTTTACCAAAGATTTTACGTAATTGGCCGCTTGCGTGATTCGCTGATACCGCCAAGAACATCGGCTTGCCAAAGCACGTAAAGAAATTGATTCCGATTGCCAGATACTACGGTTGAAACTTAACACAGAGAAAGAAAAAACTATAACTATGGAAACTATAACAGAGTGACGAAGATGACAGTGACGTTATAAACGCAGCTTAATTGTCCCTTCTGAAATACAACACAATAAAACGTCTTTTTATCGTGAGGCACACAAAAACCACTGCTGAATTAAAGGGGGAACTTCAAATTCTTTCCCCTTTTTTTTCAAAATAAAAAAAGAAAATGTGATACAACTTTTTTCAAAAATAAAAAAAATAACCACTCACTCTTCATTGTTGTGTCATCGGCTTGTGCGCCACTGACAGTCATCCGGATGCGTAAAGGGTGCAGCGCCTGTTTACCGCTTTGTTGCATCACTGCCCACCTATTATTACTGTTCAAAGCTGAAGAGTCTGCTCCGGTCGGGAAAAACTTTCCCGACGATCGACAAAGGCTTATTTGCTCTAGGTAGGATGAGCCGACAGGAGCATGTGACAACAAATTCGAAGGGGATTGATTATTTGGCATGTGCCAAACCGATTTTTTTTCTACCGGAAAGTGGGAAAGTCTACAACCCCTTTTTTCGACGATCTCAAAAAAGTTGTACTAGAAAAAAATAACAATGTTTCAATTCAACGTGCGAAACAAATTACGACCAATTCGTGTGGGTTCTTTTTTATGCGTTCGCAACTGATCGAATTGATTTATCGGAAAGTAATTTTGTGTGATGAAAAGGATAGGGAATTTGTCCGTTAATGTTTTATTGATAATGTGGTGATAATTGTTTGGTGCTTGTATTTTTTTTTTTTTTGTTTTAAAGAGGCTTTGCCTAATTTGGCATTCGCCTCTGGTGCTTGTATTAATTGTTGCTGGGGCAACGGAATGAGAATTTTAGTAAGAGGCTTAGCTTGATTCGAAGGTCTACCTTCAAGTAATATGAGGGCCCATTTTGAGATGTTCTACTGAGGAGTACATCATGCAACCCGCAGCCGATCGGATCATACCGGATCCATATTTTTTCCTCCATAATCAGCCATCACACATAATTCACCAGCATAATTAGCCGGCGGCGTCATAGCCTTTTGTGATGCCCAATCAACTGACGCGTTGTTTAACAAAGCGACGCTAATCGAATCAAGCCCTTTCCACCTAGAGTGGTCCCGGTCGAAAAAGTGTCCAGAGATCAATGACGGATGTAAATCAAGCAAATTCCCCAGGCCAGCCGTCCAAACAGGAAGCTGCTTGCCCACGACGATTAATCGGAGCATGCTGGCCGGGGTTTCCTTTTGTGGAAACAATACTGGCCGTTTCACGCCTACTCTTCTGGTGCCGAAAATGGATGCCCTTTAAGATCCGATGTTTATTCCGGCTTAGCGCACACGCCGCACCATCGTTAAAACGAACGAACAGTTGCGTCTTGTTGAATGTTATTAATGTTTGATGTTTTATTAATATCGTAAAGTACTCACAAACAAATGACGATTGTGATTACGACGATGGCGGCAGCGATGCGATAGCGACGCCCAATTGACACCAAGCGCATTGCTCGGAGGGAGCCGGCATTCATTCATGTTTTATGCCCATAAAGCATCCCGATCGGTCAGTGTGGCGGGGTGTGTGTTGGGTGGCGTTTAATTTGAACGGACGCTGAATGCCTAATCGTGTAATCGGTGGAGCGGTGTGTCAATCTTTGGGGTTTTATGCGAAACACGCAGGTAGTTGCAAGAAATTGAAATTGAACCAATTCAGTGGACATTTGATGCCTTTTTCCATTTTTTGTCGTTCAAATGAACAAAAAATAATTCAAAATCCACATCAGATTCTACTATATGCTGTCTCACTGTTAGGTTTTCTCTGTTTAAGAAACATTCAATTTTTCACACGAAGGTTTTGTAGCTGTATATTTCATAAACTCAATAAGGGTTCCTTGTTGGGAATATTTCAGGGGCTGACAGAAGTCATATTTGATGAAAAAAACTCTTCTACACATATGGCCTAACGTTGATTTACTCGGAGTTATTCAACTATAGAGTTTCTTGAATACTCCTCCATTAAGGGGCTCTAGCTTTAAATGAATATCGCTAAGAGTAATTCTAAAGGCTTCATTTGAAAACTGAGAAAATTTTTCTACTACATACAGCTTTTACAGGTCTAAATAAAAGTAAAATTAACATTTTGGAAGGAAAAATGCTCCAGTATCATTGAAGTTACCTTTGCCTCAAGGAAAAATCTGTCGTAAAACAAGATGTATGAAAAGAATTCATTAAGAAATAAATTGTTTTAGGAGAACTGTTACATTATTCAGCTCAGCCCATACATATACAACATGAGAACACAGTTGAAAACAAGAAAAAATGCATATTTGCTAACTAACCCAGCCTACTAATCCATGGAATCACTTTCGATCTTTTCACTTTAGATTTCTCATAAAATAGAATCCACAAAAACTCACTTAGAAGCTCTAAATTCGATATTTTAGTCGGGCATCTGCACTCGAAAACTCATTTATTTCAATCACCTACCTCAGAGAACAAAATCCGCGCATTGCTTTATACGGATACAACGAGAATTGTTCAGCAGCCAAAAAAATGTTTTCATCATTAGCGGTCCGACGTTTATTTGAATCACTAAATAAAATCCCTCACTACACTAAAAATACATTAATCTTTCAAATGTCCACCTCAAATTTCCAAAAACAAGCTTCAATTACCAGAAATACATGGGATGAATTTTTACAAATCCAAAATTTCAACTGTATATCTTTTTATCTGTTTTCACTGCGTTGAAGAAAATCAAAAGTTGCCAAATCAGTTTCTGTTAATACGAAAAAATCATACTGAAAATTTTGAATTTCTCCGACATAATTGACATAAATCGACAGCACTGCAATGGTAACCTAGGTAAGGTTATCAATTTTGCACGTGGATAACTACAGCGGATACCTAGGTAACCTACTTCGACGGTCTGCGGCTACGTTCATTCATGATAATGTGATTAATTCAAGATAAACAGTGTGATGAATATGGGGGCGTCGTGAGATGAAAAATTGAGCAGTGATTTAAGTTTTTAAATGGATTTGAAAGCGTTGTGAAAAATGGTTTGTTTTACAAAATACAAGATAAATCCAGCTAAGTTTACTAAATTTCCAATGCTGGGCGATTCCATAAGAGCATGTAAGCGTATTTGGTTATTTGTTCAATGATTTTGTGAAAATTTGGTATTTAATCTGTGCATTCTTAGTGAATATTTGCTTAATGAGATGAATAGTGGAACAAATACCGTATAAAGAGAATGTTTTTGTGTCGAACTTCATAGCTAGGGCATCATATTTTGTGGTAAATTTCAAAGATATTACAAAATGAAACCCTTCTTTGCCAAGACCCCCTCTCCCTAATAATGGTATGAAGTTGGCATTTCTGCTCGCATTCACACAAGAACAAAGTTTTCGCTGCTATTTGTATTTAAATGGCATCAGAAGTAAGTGCTGGTGGTTTTGATATATCATCAATTTCGTGCAACACTGGCATAATTCAAAATTTTGCATTTTTGAATTTTCAGTGGAAAACAATGCCAAATACCGTTAAAGTTCATCTCACGAAACCCCGTTTCAAAATTCACGAAAAAACAGAGTCAAATGGAGTAGAGGTGCTTTTGTAGCTCAAATCAATTTTTTATAAAGGTAGTAAAAAAGGTTTTAACTCTTACAACGTGCTCATAATATGTGCATAATAGACCGGAAAATGTTAAATAGGAATGGGAAATTTTAATATTTTAATTTCTTTTTTTCAATTTTAAACGAAATTTTTGATGCTAATTTTCAAACGCGTTTTCCTCGAAACTATGAGTTTGGCCAATATAGCACAAAGCAAACGACATTTAAAATCTGATGAATCAAACAGAAATATATGGTGAATAAACTGCTTTGAGACGTTAGTGCCTTTTTTGTGGCGTCAAGTGTTTCTCATTTCATTCAAAGAAAATGGCATCTGGAGCGCCTAGGATTAAAAAAAAGTTCACAGAAATGCTACTCCAAGTGAAATAAGGTGTCATGATTGGATCCATCGCTTTAAAGACGATAACTTCCATGTTGATGACTGTCCGCGTGAAGGAAGGTCCAAAACTTTCAAAGCTTCCAATCCAGCTTGGATTGGAGAAATTGTTCGATGAGGATCCATGCTAAACGCAGGAACAGCTTGTCTAGGTAATAGGACTTAGCCCGCCAAGTTATTTTCAAGCATGTTTTCAGACTGCTTCAACAATAAGAAGCTTGGGTTCCTTATGATTTTAAACCAAGGGACGACGAGCGTTTTTTTCGCATGTGAACAACTGCTGGTAAACTGGTAAAAAGAGAAAGGTTTTTATAACGCTTGGTGACAAGCGATGAAAAATGGATTGGATATTGCACTCCAGAGGAAAGAAAATCATGGGAGCCTCTACGACATCGGCTCGGTTGAACATACACGCTAAAAATATTAAACTGTGTATTTGGTGGCACCAGGTCGGTGTTATTCGTTATGAGTTTATGAGTTATTATGAGTTATGAGTTATTTATTATGAGTATTGCACCGTCCGATTCCTACTTGTTCCGTTCAATGGCACATAGTCTGGCTGATCAGCAGATCTGCTCATATGAGGAACCAGCGATTTAATGAGCAACAAATTTCCTGCAAAGGTAACCATCTCAAAAATTAACGATTTCACTAATCAGTTAACTGAAAATTAGCGTCGCTAATTGGCGATTTTACTAAAATGATTCACTCAGAATCCGGAATCACAAAACCAGTTGTGCCTCGGGATTGATTAAAAGTATAAAAAATACGTTTATATCATAATGTAAATAATTTATTGTTCTTTGCAGCCAAAATATTGAAGAATTAATCATGTTACTGTTTTGATGAATTGTCGCCCTTTTCTTCAGATGCTTTCCATCAAAGTTTAGATTCTCTGTTGGTCAACCTCACTGCGAAAACAACTGCTCTCAGACTGTGAACAAAGCAACGCACTTGCTTGAAGAGAGCAGCGAATCGTGTGTATCTGGGGGCCCGTCAAAAAAGTAGGAGGTTGTATCGAAGACACGACCGCATAATCGACGTAGAACTACGCACACTAATGACAAATGCGTTGTTTGGAGTGTTTCATCAATTAGTCGTAAATTCTACTATTGCTTACTTAAATCAAGAAACTCTTCATTACTTAGTTACCTAGGGAGTGTAGTTCGCTGTTAAAAATTAAAAACGATGCTAATAGCAACCTTTGTGCTACCCAGACAGTGGAAGAATAAGGCACTCTGACAACACACGCTGTAAAAATTGTTTTCACACTTAGTAAACTAAACGGTCGCTGCAAATTTTGATTGCTAGGATCCAGCACAGAATACTTGCCTGTGTTGTTGCCAACATAGAGCAAAGCTTCGTCGCAAAGAAGGCCAAAGCCCTCAACCGGCAAATCGAAACGTTTGCTGCTGCTGAGTTATGCGACCATAAGTGATTTGTTTAAGCCGAAAGCAAATTCGGAAAGCCAGCTAATACTTGCGCAATCTACTACTGCTACTGCCGCAATCCACTACGCTATGTCTTACTCTACGGTTTACTGTTCTGTCGACCTTTCTACGGAACGCCAGCAAGCGACCAATTGAGGGACGTAATTTTCATGTCAACAAGGCTTGACAATTTTCAAAAGTACAATAGTTCGCATATTCAAACAACCTTTTTCTGAATTTGGGCGGATACGTATATAGTTTTCGATTGCTGCAAGAATAAAGAAAATCGACTGAAAACAAACCGATTTATAAGCATTTAAAAAGGGACAAATTTCTTCCTTTTTCCGTTAATAGATTTTTATGTGGCAAGCTAAACAACAATGTAGTTTTTCGTCAAAAACACTGCGGCGGAATCTGAAATATCTCTCCAGAAAGATAATAAAGTGGTGTGAGCTTTCTCACATGAAAAGAAAAAAACCGCACAATATCTGCACAGCAGAGCTCAATGTTGTGCTTTTGCTGTGTGTCTCTTAAGCATATGTGAAATGAGGGGAGCATCTAGTTAGGAAAGTAGATTGCCTTGTTTGCTTTGCATCTCGAAACTGAAAATAAAAAATGATTTAGCCGCCATGTTCGCTCTTCGAATACTATCGAATTTATCGTGACTGTGCGCACTGCGGTGTAAAGCAAAGCAAAGCCTTGGTACTACATTCCGATTCGGAACTTAACCGTCTGTTTTTATACACAGAATTCGAAGCCAACTGTTTCCGTGTACAGCACAATTACGGGTTAGCGCTACGATCCTACTGAACACCAACAGTCTCTCCCGAGCCGGGACTCGAACATACGACAACTGGCTTGTCAGACCAACATCGTACCTCGAGACCAGCTGGGAGATATACGCACCGCGGTGTACCTGGTGTGTATTCTCATTAGAGTAGTTTACTACGCTTGTTTCGCTGAGCTGCGGTATAAGCAGCAAGCGTGTTTTTTTTGCGAGCGGCAGAAACACAGCACAAGGTAAAAGAGAGGAGTGGTGAAAAAAATTGCTATGCCCAGCACTCATTTTTTTTTCCTGTGTGGACTTATCACTGCGACCAGAGCGTAGATCTATTGTGATATTGCCCAGGTGTTTTCTGTACTCCGCACTTCATATTATTGGCAGTATCACTATTGAAGTAAGTGATACGCTTATCATTCATATCCGATCCGATCGCTCAGCACTCATGTTGAATCCATATTATTTCGTATATTGAGGAAAATAGAAAGCCTGGAGGTCATTTTTTTCCACGATCTCTCAATGTCTGCAGCCTCCCCAGCCACTTTGGCATTCTTCTTCAACTTTAATTCCTGATTGGGCGGTATTGGAGCAATTGGGAGGATTATAGTCAATAATCAACCCCATTGTCACGGTAGCTCTGGAGCACCTCGCGGCTGGTAGCTGGCCAAATCTATCTAGAACTTTACTGGGTCTTTTGAGCTTTAATTTCCTCCTATATATTTAACCTTGGTTTTCTGTACACAGCTGCAAATCCATTCCTGGCAAATTACCATCTAAATCTGCTGAGGACATCTCCTCCGGCAGTGGCCTTGAATATTTTCCTGTCTGAGAGCTGTCCATAATTTATATTTACATACGTTTCGACATCCATCATTGGACGCTTGTTGTAAAACTTTCTATGGCATAGGCGGTGCTCGACACAACTTTTTAAAACCAAAATGGGTGAACAATGGATAACGTTTTAACAAATTGCTGTCAAAAACTTTCAGATACGCCTACTATGATCACTGCTATTGAAGGAACAGTGATTCTAGATTTTAAATGAAACAATCGTTGCGCTTACGGTTCTCACCACCGGAAATTTAAAATTTATTGATACTATTTTCTAACGAGGCCTTTTAAAGAATTGGAAGTTATCTGGTCGTAACAAGTTAGTTATGTGCTTGCAAGAGGCCGTCACTTTCGACTCTGCTCAGGCTGTTAGGCTCAATTGAGTTTCTAGCGTACTAGTGAAAAATAGAGATATGGAGAGTGTGAGATAGAAAAAGAGACAGTATTGGTAGTGGAAGAAGAAGTAGACACTCGTGACATTTTGCTGTTAAAAATTGTTTCCAGCGAATGATTTTTTGTGCGTCTTTAAAGAAAGTACGGGAAAATAAGCAAAAACTGAAATGATCCTATCGGGCGAGCTAACAATATTAGACTGATCTCACGAAACAACACAATTTTTAAATCAGGTTTCTTGCAATCAATTTTTAGGACCTTCTCGTGTAAATTATTCAATGCGTCTTATTTACATTCTAATTTAACACTGAACAAGTATAACATCTTCATGAAGATTAAAACGGGCGAAGAAGAGCAAAGCACAACAAATAATAGTTGGCAGTGTAATCTGATGCATGCGTTTCTCATGAATGGACAATGAAGCAAAAACTTACAGCCAATCTTTTTCAATTTTCACTTCCTATGAACGCAGCGCCCTTTCAAACACACTAGAATTTAATCCTTGAAACGAACTGCCACACTCCGATGAAATACTTCACGCGCACCGTTCACGGTCACGCAATAAAATCTCATGAAAATCCAAACAAATGATATTCACCCTTCCTTTGGTAAGACGAAAATGATGTTATCAACATGACACTTAATTTCGTTATCATAATAAAGCGCTTAATAATCTTTCGTGGCAGTTTTTTTATCCATCACTAGTCGCGTAATGCTACTGTACGGTACACAAACCGAGTTTACAACAATTCAGTCCACGCAATGAAACTCAGCCTAATGAATTTTCAAAAAAACTTGAACAGTGAATATCAAACGAACACGCTTTCACTGCGCCTGACGGATGAATTGGCTTTTATTTACGAATATTAAAAAAAAAACTAAGGAAGAGAGAGTGAAGATTGCATGAAAGCGAAATATTTCCTTGTGATGGTAGAAAAAAGCACTGACGTTTATGGTGGCTATTTTTTACTTTCAGGCAAAAGTGCCGATTTTGTTTATTCATGTGATATTATTTATTCATCACAAGAATCATTTTCCAAATTATTGACTGTTCCGAAAATCATAACTACATTTACAATAGGCCGCCATCTCTAATAACGTCCAGTATTTAGCCAAATTTTGGCTGCATGCTGTTGTTTACATCCAAATGAAGCAAATACTGTGCAACATTCTGCGTGGCCTTTCTTCCGACTAAAGAAAACACACAATTCACACAAATGAGGCATTGTGAGTGGTATTTCGAACAGAAAACTAGCCAAAGAAGAAGGTGTGAGTGTAGGAGCAGTTCAAACTGCATTACTTAAGTATGGTGAATAGTATGCGTTTGCAGATTCCTCGAGACGTGGCAGAAAACCCGGGCCTGCTGACCCCACAATGGACAGGAAGATAACAGACTTCCTACGGATTGTGACGCGTCGGGAGCAGAAGCACCTATAACGAAGCGCCAAGCAGGCTGAATCTTTGAAACTGAGAGCCAGGAATCTTCATGACAAACTTCTGACCAAGAAATCGGGGTGTGTTATTATGGATGACAAAACAAACATAAAATTAAACTATTAGACTTAGTTAGGACCGCAATTTTATACCACATCCAAATGAACGGATGTCCTCAATTCAGTGAAAGCTGTTTATACCGAAAAATTCGGCAAAATGGTTATGTTATGGCTTGCCATTTGTAAATGTGGAGAAATATCTCAATTCATTACGACTGGCACAATAAATAACAGATTCTAAGTGAAAGAGTGTTTCCAAAAATAGTTGTTAGGACAGTTTTATTCACAAGTGTTCAGTTATAGATTTATGGGAAATTTGAAAAGCTAATTCACGAATAATTTTTGTACATCCCATTCAATGTATTGTTAATTAGGTACCTATTATCCACTCTGTTTGAGCTCACAACACCCAATTCAACTGAAAGTATTGTTTTTTTTTTCAACAAACATCGCGTTTCGTAACCCCGCCACCTTTGGCTGGCCATCCAACAACAGTGCCGCAAAGTATTCGACCCCGTGAGTGTGTTCCACATCTAACAATAAATTTATGCTGGAATCACTCATTCTGCCTGTCCGGCCAAGAACGTGCCCGCCTGGCCGTCGAAATTATGTGGGAACATTATTAAATTAAATAACATGTCGTAAATAATTATCTCGTTTGTTCGACCGTTCGGGAACCCGCCGGGTTAGCAGCAGAAGCACCTCTCCGGCAGCGCTGGTTAACTACTGTTTACTAAGTTGTGTTCGGTTAAGATGAGCGATGTTAAGTGGAAGGAGTAAATGGTTACAGACTGCGAATGGGGTGAGATCATATTTGCACTACCGAACCCCACGCGAGATGGCGGCAATCCGTGAAATTAGCTGAAAATAGTTACTGGCCAGTCTGCTATTTATACCTCGGAGTCGGACTGAGCATCGTTTTAGCATTGTGGATCAAGATGATGTATTTCTTATTTCGGCTACGATATTATAAGCATCTTGTTCCGTCACCACCACCCGCACCCGTCTGTCATCTTGCCCGTCTATATTCGACAGTGGATGCGTGGTGCGCTCGATTGGGTTCAACTGGACCATAAATGCAGACGACATGACGGCAGGCAGTGAGAAAAATGATGATGATAATTATTATTATGATAAGATTGTGAGCTGGTTGTTTGGTGTTGAGTGCGAGAATAACACTGCTGGCTTGCGTCGGAGGTGGAACCGGCAAGCGTTTACGGCTAATCACTTGGACTAATGATTGGACTCCTTGCGCGTGGGGACATTAATCGCTTGCCTCCCACAGTTTACGGATCGGTTATTGTGATGATTGCGGTTAGGAGAGTTTTTTGGACTCCCAGGGAGTAGTGATTGAAATTAATTTCTATCTGATTATGGGATCGTTTTCTGCCAGTTCATTGAAGTGCCTTAGCATACTTTTGAGGAAATATATTGTCAAATTCAACCCAACTGAAAAAATTCAAGATAGCTAGGTGAAAACACCGCGGAACAACTAAAATAAAATCAAAATATCCCTTTATTAGTAGAAAGAATATGAAGTAAATACTTTTGTATGTCGAATTAAAATTGAATAAATAAACAGTAAAATTTTTCAGCACGCATTAGCAAATCAGCAACACTGCTTTATTGCAACGAAAATAAAATTCGCACTTGATAAGACCGGATGCAACAATGCATTGACCTCGATTTTTTCTTCTTCTTTATTTTTGACAGACACCTAAAATCGGAATCTAAATAAATGTTGTGGCTACCGCAGAAGCTACCATCGCCGTCTTATCAACTTTGACGCATACTGCATACAAGCGCAATTTAGCTGGCGTTAAATCAGAGTTCAAGGCTCAAAACGTTTCTAAGAAAATGTTTGAAGAATTCGACTAATGCTGAAGCCGGAAACCAGTTCTTTTCGGCATCACACGGAAATACCGACATTTTATCAACTCCTTGAAAGGTAGGATTATTTCGAATTGGCAAGGTGAAAGTGGACCGACAACAATGTAATAAGAGTTCCGTAAAGCAAAGCAAAAAAAAGATTGGGCCATTCGATCCTCCTAGATCGGTCAAGGGTAGAGCAAATCACCGCCTACTGATTTCTTGAATCATCACTACTCCAATTTCGGACTCCTCATCGGGTGGAAAGAACAATGAAGCATGAAATGCAACACTGCACTGACGGGGCCACCCTCCTGTGCGTCTGCAACCAGGAAACAATAAATTCAATTGGAATTGCAACAATTTAGAGTTTAAGCTCGCCGGTAATCTTGCCCGTTCGAAGGAAAGCATTGTTACTTTTTCTTCTATTTACGAGAGCAAAACGGATAGCGAAACTCTGATCGAAACTGAAACACTTTCATTTCGCTTTCTAGATGAGGGGAAAAGGTGCTTGTACTGCATTTACTTTAGGAACACACTTTTCGGGGTTTAACTTTGCATTCTTCCCGAAAGCATACTCCATCCGGCTGGCCGGTTCTGTGCCGTTTGCCGTGCAGCCAAGTGCGAATAGGAAGCGGTTATGTAGGATTACGAAGAAATCCTTCCTACCTGAGCTCAAAGATGTCGTCGGTCGACGGAGAGCGATTTTTCTTCCGCTTCTTCGTAGGTTGCAACCTACGACGGCCAGATTGCAGATTGAACAACAAGAAATTGAAATGAGACACTTTCGTCACGCCGAGAGTGCCACTCGTTCAGTAATCTTGAAGCATATTTTTTCGGTTTCGCATGATTGACGAATTCGCACCTGCACGAACCGGCTGGAAATCTGCATTTTTCAGCGGTGCCTTTCTCGCAGGCTAAGGTAATTATTATTTTTGCATTTTTCCTGGGTTCGGATTTTTTTTCTTGAAGATTTTGGTCAGATTAGTGCCGAAGGATTTACTTCAGCTAAGACGGGTGACGACCGAACTGAAAGGCTGCAGTTTTTCGACAGTGAGTTGAAACCCTTGGAAGTAAACCAGCTGGCCAGTGCACGGGCGCGTTTGAATGCGTTTGTTGTTTAGTTGCTTCTGGTTCAGGTCGTTTTTTTTTACTTCGACTCAGACACGATCCAAAGCTTAAGGAGTCATGTTTGAATAAGGAATTATTTTTCTTACGCAGAAACGGTATTTGCTCCTACGCTCTTGGTACAATAAACAAAGGAGTGAAAAAAAAAGTAATTTACTGACGGAAAAAGAGAAAACTAATTTAGGTAATTCATCTGCTCGACAATGGAATCGTTTTAGGTCGAGAAATTGTAGCTTGCTGTAAACTGACTTAACTGTCGATTTCGAAAGCTTTGTAAGCGCCAAACATTGATGTTTCATGTTGTAACAAGTACACTTATTGTACCTTAGGTATAATTTGTACATAACTAATTTAAGAAGTAACTTTCTCCCAGTTGTTTATATAAAATATTAAAATCAATATTAAAAGTTAATAGGAACGAACAGATCTGGTAATCACAAACAGTCTAGTTCGACCACTGAAATACATTAGTCGACTGAGGGTATTTGAACTGGTATAATAAACCAGACGTAATTAAACTAGGCAGCGCCCAAAGCTATGCCACCCAGGGGATACGACGTTACGCACTGTGATACGTGAGGTCTCGAGAGAAATGCTCTTTAAACGGATTAAAGAAACTGCCAGGACCGAATCAAACTCAGAGATTAGATTGACATCGTGTCCTCCAAACGCGGGCAAAGTGGGATGGCAAGATCCAATGAAACCCGTAAGAGCGAGATGCATTGCTCATGAACGATCTATAGCGAACGAGTTTGTCCAACTCGTTCGGAGGTGACGCACTTCCTGTAGACCAACTTCGGAAAACTATTTAGCTGAGGGCTCGAGATTTTCTCGTCCATTTGCCAGTAAACCTAATAAGGTATCGGAAGTGTTGGCCTTGGCCGTGTTCGCGATCGTCGAATGAGATTCAACAGAATTAGAAACCATCTCATAGCTAGACTAGTTTCGTTTGTGCCAAGAGAAGAAAGCCGTTCGACGGCTTTCTTTCTTCAATATAGCCAGTCGACCACCGCCACATTTTTTCCGTTGGGTTTACCGTGCGCAAATTCCGCCCAACCATCATCGGGGCCAGAAAGAGCCGCGCCGTAACCATCGCGCCCACATCAAACGATCATCGAGATACAGGCGAACTCACAGGATCCTCCCCAACCTGCTAGGTGGCTCAGGATAGCACCAGCAGCAAGCAACGCGCGCCGAAGCAGAGAACCTCATTGCATCGTTGCTGCCCATCATTCGGCGTACCACACGCTGTAAGGCACGGCCAGAGGTATTCCCCCAACAAACTATTGCTACAGGCCTGTAAGTACTCCTTTGAGATCATTTATCTTATTCGATTGTCCGTGTGCACATGTGACCGACGATCAGAGAACGTCGCCAAATTGAACGTACATATATTCAAAGATGAAATGTGTAGTTTTTTTTTGGTGGATCACGGGTGTTAAATAAAAAATGAGAATTTTTTCAATACCTTTCAGTAACTCAAATACAGAGCGTAAAATTTTCTTTCTCCAAGAAAATTGCTCTTTGGGCTCCCCAGAAACAGTAGCCGTGTTTGGTTTTGCTAGTTTGAATTTAGTCAAAGCAAAGATGGCGTCGAAACAGCACGTGCTCCGCGAACGCATTGTACGGTTCTACGAAACGCATTTCCAGCAAGGAAAAAAGTTTACGGTGACACATTTTAAGGAAGAAAATGTACCTGTCAGTACGGTATATCGTATTCAGGGTTCCCTGAACGTAGAGCGGAAGGTCGAAAGTGGTCGTCCGGTGACGATAATGACGAAGCAGAGGAAGACATCGTTAAAGAAGCTGTTTGACAACAAGGACGCAACCAGCCTGCGTGACGCCGGTCGGAAATATGGCTGCTCCCACGTATTGATCCATCGGACCCTCAAGATGGAAGGAATCGTCTGCAGGAAGAAGACGAGGTCGCCGGAGTACACGGAGGAGCAGATTGAGACGGTTAAAACACAGTGTCGGTGGATGACCAAAAAATACCGCGGGACGTCTTTCGTTCTGGACGACGAAAGCTATTTTCCGCTGTCTAAAACGCATGTTCCAGGAAATGATAATTACTACTCCAGCGACAAGTCATCCACACCGCCTGAAGTGAAATACAAGTTCAAGCACAAGTTTGAAAAAAAGGTTATTTTGTACATCGCCATTTCCGACCGGGGCATTTCAAAGCCTTGGTTTAAGCCGAGCGGTCTGGCAATCAACCAACAAATCTATCAAGAAGAGTGTCTCGATAAAATCCTGCTGCCGTTCTTGAACGAGCATCACGCGGATGGGAAGTACGTCTTCTGGCCAGACAAGGCGTCTTCCCATTACGCCATGAAGACGCTGGCGTATCTTGAGGAGAAAAAGATACCGTTCGTGCCGAAAGATCGTAACCCAACAAACTTGCCCCAGTAGATCTTACACTTCAAGTTTGACCAGAAATCCTTGATGGGACACAACTTGGGGACATTAGGCGGGCTCGCCAATTTGGGTACCACATCAATATTGTGCCGCTCCATCTCGTTCAATGATCGCTCCAAGTAATGGGCCGACACCAGATCCAGCCAAAACACCGCGTCTTTGGCCTTTTGGTATTTCTTGATGAACGACGCAACTTTCGGCAGGCATTCCGTACCATAAACTTCCCTGTTCACGGTCAGTCCGGAGCGAAAGAACGTTTAGAGACGAATTTGGCTCCTCTTCTCGCTGATTGTCATCCACAGCCTTTTTGGGGAGCTTGGTATGTGAAATGAACTTCACCTCGCTGCTCACTTCCTTCGTGTGGGAAGTAAAATACGAAGTGCCCTGCCAGTCATTGCCATCCAGGGTGAGACAGGTCTCGTCGTCCACCAGCACCGCCACGTCGCGATTTGCCATCTCATTCAGGCGCTGCCCCTGGGACATTGTCTGCAGCTCCGAGACCAGTGGACTGGACTGCCCCTTCCTGACATGTATGTTCATGTTTGCAAAGTTCTTTTTCACTATTTGGCCGGTTGCAGTGCCCTCTCCGCCAAACGCACGCAGCGATGTAGCCACATTTCCCCCGGTATTCCTCTTCAGCAACCGTTTGAGCTTCTTATCGTTCAGGGTAGTTGGCCGTCCGGAACCGGGCTTCCTCTCGATGCACTGATTGTTGCTCAATATTGCCAAGATGTGGTGGATGCCGGAACGGGCGTATCCGGTTTCCACGAACTGCTGCACGATGTCTGTTTTTCGACGCGACGGGGTACCGTTCTTTGAGCACGCACACTTCTGTACGGAGTAGCTTCACTGTTTTCGCCATCACGGTTAAAATTCGACTGATAGAGCTTTCAATGTTTTCTACTGACTTATGGGTTACTAGGATTCATGCCGCATGGGTAGTTTCGTCAGTGCGTGTGAAGATAAACTCATGAAAAATCGGCAATTTTTGTCCATTGTGTTACCGCAAACATTACTGCTACTTCTACTTCTATTTCTATTTTTCGGTTACACAGAAACCCTTCTAACAGTGCACTAAACTTGAAAACTGTATTTGAGATTAAATGCCGGCGTGATAACTCATATCTTAAGATCAAACTGCGATGAATTACGCGATATGTTGGCTGCAACAGTTTGTTGCATGGTCCATTGAAAGCATAATTTCAACATATGTACATCACCTGCATTGTTAACCAGTAAAGACCCGAGACGGTCGTTCTCAACACTGATGCGGTCGATCTGGGAAAGCTTGGAATATTTTTCAAAATTCATTTTAAATTCTGGACTCCTCCCAGTTTCCGTGAGACGCAAATATGTGTGTATTTTTTCCTTTTGCAAACAGACTGTGCAAGTGCTGGGAATTTTCATACGTATGAATTAGGGTGGTTTACCGGTAAAACAAAAACCGATAAAACCGATATTTTTTTCAATACCGAAATACCGATATTGGAGAGGTGAAAAAACCGGTATTTCGGTATTTTTCTTTAAATTAAAAAAAAAACTTGTCACAATAACCATAAATTATTGTAAGGCTAATGAATGTTACCCACTTAGGTAGGCGTTACAAATCACTTGACGATGTATGTGTATTCATTATATCAATTTAGACAGAAGCAACATTGAATATTAATTTACCCTTACCTATTTATCAATTTTTGCTATTTTTTTTGCTTGTACTGCATGGATTCAGACGATGTGTTTATGTGTATCGATAATATGTCAAAAAATTTCATATCAATAAATCATCAGCTAATCTCTTTACACACTCATACTCACAAAAGCAACTCGTGGGTTTTGAACCTACAGGTTAACTACAAATTATTCAAACTAGGCAGTAATCACAATCATGTCAGCGAAAAAACGCAAGTCATTATCCATTTTGTGCTGTTTGAAAGTAAAACTAAAAAAATTATAGATAAATATAAATTTGGATTAGGAATTTATTTTTTTTGATACAAAGTGTTTATAGGATGATATTATCAAATAATAAATAATTCATCCTAAAAACTACTGTTCCTTGAAAAAGTGAAATTTAAATAGCTTCAAAGCTTCGTCTCCCATACCGCAGCGGGCTTTTATTAGCAACTATTAGCTACAATGATACAGTGTGCTGAATAAAACAATTAAAATTCAATACAACAATACTTTTTTATTATTTCGAAAGTGTTCCTATGATGTCTGGAACAGTCTATAGCTGAATGTTCCCGGGTTTGCTAGTGTTCAAATTTCTGCTTTTTCTATAATTTCCTATATTTTTATATATATTTGACTAACCTCTCATTTCAAGTATTTTTTTCTATTTCAGTTACAAACTTGTTTCTATGCCACATTTTTCGATTCTCCATCAGGAGCTAAAATAATAAAATAATTATAATTATGAATAATTTGGACGAACTGTTTAAAGAGCATCGAATAGAATAAAGAAGTATTTACCTTCGATTCCTTCGAAAGTAAATTCTGGTACGATCGTTATTTCTTTTTATTCCTTTTTTTCTTCATCCATATACTCTTCTCAACAGTTTCAAATATTGTTGTTTTCTAAAAATTTTAAAGTTATTCACTAATTTGAAACTAAGTTTTTGCGATGTGAATGAAAATTAAAATAAAAATCTGCATGTTTTTTGTTAACATGAGTTTCGAAATTATGTTCTTCGTAATCATATCACCAGATTCATTCATTGGAGTTTTTCAAACACTGTTAAATTTATTCAGTGTTGTATGTGGAACATAAACCACAAGAGATCAAAACAATGGTCGCAGAGGTCCAAATTTTACAAAAAAAACTGAACCACACTGAAGCATAGGTACTCATAAATGTAAAAACATAATTATGCAGTGACACGTCCATACTAGGGTGGGGAAAAATGATCGATTTTCCAGAACCAAGTTTTTTTGGTTCCTTTTGGGGCCCCAAACAACCCTAAACTTACCGGAAGTCGATTGGTTTTGTCTCCGCTTGGCACACTGCATTTCAAATTTGTATTATCAGGTCAATATGCTAGTCGTAGGTAGAGTCTACAACGTGTTTCAGAGGTTACTTCTGATGGAAATCTGACCAACGCCGGTACACTGGCAGTGTTGGCAGAAAAAATGCTTTGCAACATAAATTTCGACATACTCAACTTTGAACAGCTCCAGTATTTTTTGGAACACCCTAGCTCTTTGATGTCTTCGGCCAAGTTGTTAGGCATCAAAAAACCTACCATTTGAAGTCATGAAACCTATGGTTTGAGCCATTTTGAGCTCTTTCGTATGGAAAATGGAAAAATGTTGGTTTTTCCATACAAATCTCCATATAAATTTGAAATGCAATGCGCCAAGCGGAGACAAAACCAATCGACTCGACAATCGACTTCAGGATTGTTTGGGGCTCCAGATAGAACAAATAAAACTTGGTTCTGGCTTTCTGCTATCAAGTTTCGTTTTTTCCATATAACGATTCCCCACCCTAGTCCATACATAAATGCAACCTGAGACGCTAACCAAAAAATAAATCGCAAATCCAAATTTGTGTAGGTAACGTCTTCGGCAGTAGTTTACTTCGGCAGGTTTTTGCATAAAACTGCGGCAGAAAACCGGCCGAAGAAAATCACTGCCGGAGACGTTCGACACCCTATATCTTTAATTATTTTGCAGTTTTATTTTTAAACAGTACAGAGAGAATGACTTGCGTTTTTTCGCGGACAATCATAATTACCTCTCCAAACCATGATTTTAGAAATTTTGTAGTTGTAAAAGTAGGTTCAAAGTCCACGTCTCACCCCTGGTTTGTATTGATCCGAGAAAAAATAAAAATACCGGTTTTACCGGTTTTTTATAATTATGAATACCAAAATACCGGTTTTTCAAAAAATCGGTAGAACCGACCATCCTAGTATGAATTGTTCCATATAAGCAATTCCATAAAAAAACAGGCAACCAATTTGATCGACCATTTTTGATTTGGCTGAAACTTAGCATAGACGTTTCTATAGGCAAAAGATGCCATTTTGTGCTATTGTTTTAATTTTTTTGAGCACGATTAATTTTTGAGAAGCTATTAAAAAATGCTATTTCGGGAAGGTATTGATAATTACAAATATTTTTAGGGCTAAAACGGTTTGTTTGATCGGTGTTACGTCAAGTTTGATAACAGTTTTGTCTTACCGAAAAAAATATACACTCTAAAAAAAATTATTTATTTTTTGCAAAAAAGTTAAAAGAGAAATTAAAAATTAATCATCTAAAAAAGCTCATTTTTCAAAAATCTAATTTATAGAAAAAAACTACAAAAGATTACCTAAAAATGCAATCATTACGATCATGGAGAAATAAAAAAAAGGTAAGATTTTTTGAGTCATTGATGATTGAATTAAGTCTGGAGGGAAGTTATGTGTGGAAGAGCCTGAGAATAAACCCATACTTAAAATTTCATTTGCCAACGAATGGCTTGGTTCTACTAAGATTCGAACCTATCACCACTCGCTTGTCAAAGCGGGCACTGTAACCTTGCGGCTACGAAGCTCTTCACTCTTCATTGGTTACCAAAATTTTCATGTAATATGCAGCTTACAAAAGTTAAGTACAAAAAGTATAAAGTTCGAGAAGGTTCAAAATTTCTTATTAAACCTACTCGAACTTTATACTTTTTGTACTAAACTTTTGTAAGCTGCATATTACATGAACTATTGGTTACAGAAATAGAGAGTATTTTGTATAAAAGTTACTCAAACTTTATACTTTTGTACTTAACTTTTGTTAGCTGCATATTACAGGAAAATGTTTTTGCTAAAGACCACACATCTCCAGAACTTTTTTTTACAAAGTTATGGCGCATTTTAGCTTTTTTTATGATTTAACTCGAGTGCTACAACCTGTTGTAGGTTGTATTTATCCAAAATCACTCATACTAAAGTACAACGGGCATATGTTGCAGTAGTTTTTTATAAATTGATTCCCGGTTTTTTTTTTTTGACGATTTTCTTAAATTATTTGTTTTGCTTTCATTTCAAGGCGTAAAATGCTCTAAAATCGCATGTGTTTGATGCTATTTGTAGTACAAAATACTATTTTCTAATTTAATGTTATGCAAAACAGTTTAAAAAAATAATAATCCAAAAAGTTTTTGTATTTTTTTAGCCTTTAGAACTATTTGATACTGAATTTATAACGTTTAAAAAACGCGTAACAATTACAAAATCAATCCAAAAAGTTTTTGTATTTTTTTAGCCTTTAGAACTATTTGATACTGAATTTATAACGTTTAAAAAACGCGTAACAATTACAAAACTGTATGAAATCTTTATTTGAGCCGATAAATTGGTTTATGCAATTTACTTTTTAAAAATAATTTCATTCAAATGTTGGCCACGGCTACATTTTAAATGGTCCATACAAAAAGTCCAATTTTGGGTCACTTTTTCGAGCATTTCGGCTAGTATCTCGCGAATAACGCGTGTAATGTTGTCTTCCAAGGCTGTAATTGTTGTTGGCTTATCCGCATAGACGACAGACTTAACGTAGCCCCACAAAAAATAATCTAGCGGTGTTGAATCGCATGATCTAGGCGGCCAATTCACCGGTCCATTTCGTGAGATGAATTGCTCACCGAACTCATTCCGCAATATGTCAATTGATTCGCGCGATGTGTGGCACGTTGCTCCGTTGCTCTTCCATTTCCGGCAAAAAAAGCAGAAATCATCGCGCGATAGCGAGCGCCATTGACCGTAACGTTCCGATTTTAATCATCTTTGAAGAAGTACGAACCGCACCAAAACCGTGCATTGGCGATTCTTATATTGCCTCTGGTTGCTCTTCGATCCAAATGCGGCAATTTTGCTTATTAACATACCCATTTAACCAGAAATGAGCTTCGTCACTGAACACAATTTTTCGGTAAAAAATGCGCGAAAAACATTTTTCACAAAGGACGAATTTTGGTAATAAAATTCGATTATTTGTAAGCGTTGTTCAGGCGTGAGTCTGTTCATGGTGAAATAGCAAACTAAACTGAGTACATTAGACTTTGACAGCTGTCAGAGTTCCCGCGTGAACTGTCAAATCTGGATACACTAAAAACCAAATAGCAAAAAAATCACCCTTTATTTGATATGAAACCTTATTTCATTCCAAAATGCAGTTAAAGTATGTCAATATTATCAGTGTTGATATAACAATACGAACTGATCAGTGTGTATAAAACTTCCAAATGGAATAAATGAATTTTAACTTGCTGTTAGAAATCAACGCTAGCTTTCCTGAAGCGCTAATTACTTCCTCATGATTCCCTCTCAAAACCACTTTCTGAAAGTCATAAAATCCAATCCTAACGGATCCAGCAGCATCTTCGATACCAAACTGTATCCTTTACGGTAACCAAAACTGAACAGATCCCACCTGCTCGCTTTTTATCACTTCATCCTAGCACCTTCCGCGTACGTATCTAACAACCGCCACCCGGTTGCCCGAGTATCTCTAGCACTGGGACCTCAGAGCATGAAAAAAAACCGTATACACATGTGTGTGCACTCAATCAATTTGTGATCCAACACACGTGCATTTTTTCCACTATTTTCGAGGGGAAACGATCGACTGGCAGACAGAGGGATCTTCTTGAGGAATAGACTTTAAAAAATGAATGTATTCAGAGACATTAGGATCTGCTCCGCTCGTTGTTCCTCTCGCTGCGCTGCTTGTGGAGGTATTTTTTTCACCTTTGGCCTACGGTAGAAGCTTTCCAGCTTGGCTGCGTTTTTTTTTTCGCTTACTGGCACGAGGATAAAAAGCTATTAGGAAAGGTGAGAGAGAAGACGATTGATCGGAAGACCTCGACCGGTTGCTGAAGATGATCGCGGACGCGTGCTAGTCATACATGCCAAGGCCATATATTTGATGTTTTCTTGGGTTCGTTTTTAGGGCCCGTGAGCACGTGGGGTTTTGATGACTTGTGCCGTCAACGGGATTGATTTTTTATTGTCTGTATCAGACACTGGATTTTGAATTGTTATGTGCTTTGATCAAATTAAAGCGATAGTGGTGTAGTTTCAATAGCATTTGTGATAAATGATCTGCACATCACTTTGAGAGATAAACGAAGCAATTTCTGATGTTTGTTAGTCTATTGAAAAAATCTTATTGAGCATTCTTAGCTGCGCATCACCATCGATCACCTGAATGAGTTAGACACACAACTCCATGACAAATTGCTGCTCGGGTCAACTGCAGCAGCATGAATGAGCAGATTCAGTCGAACATCTCAACTTTCCCTTATGCAAACAGTCACAGTTTGACACCTTAATTCTTTTCAAGTGTGTTCACTGGGACCAGAATGGAAAGCAGAAAAAAATCGCAACTCAACGGTGACAAGCAAATCAGATTCACCACTTGAGAATGAAGTACATTGAACACGCAAGGCACCTGAGGATGACAAAAAATTGATGCGTACTCCTTCACAATCCACACACAACAGCCAGCGTCGCCGTTCGGTGTGGGAGTCCTGGTCCCTTTGGAATGAAATAAAAAATTTTGCACTGGAGTACCAAAGAACGGAGAAAAAATGACACCCGATTATTTCGATTGAGGCTAAACGCTGAACCAGCAGCAATAAATCATATTTTTTCGTTCCATGTTCTCGAGATTGTCCTTTCGGATTCAGTCTGTCTATTATCATCATCGCCACCGCTGACTTGGTCCAGAAAATCGGTTTTCCTCGGTTCTTTTAGCTGACCGAAAAAAAAGTCCACCTAGCTAACGTTGGCCTGCCTGCCGGCGATGATAATCACTTTTCCTTCGCCTTTTTTCCACCCCGGATGCGACGCACTGGTCCCTCTCATCTATGGGGAAGATTTCAATCGGAATGCGTCGTATGTGGTTTCGCACTCTCGTCGTGAACGCACCACTTTTTGTGACCAAATCTCCGTCGCCACTATTGCGTGTCTTCGGTTTCGGTGAAAGATGGTGATTTTGGCACTTGAATTAATGGTGCCATTCCAGGGTCCGTCATCGGAGGATGTCAACGTTAGCTCATTGTTTACATCGCTTGAGGTTTGATGAAATAGTTTTTGCTCAGTGTGACATTTTGTGCCGCTAGAAGATCGAACGAGAAGATAGTTTGTGCCTTTCCGGTTGCCTGATAGACAGATTTGGAAGCAACTGATGGTCATATATTTATATATTTATTTCTTATAGATATGGATTATTGTAAATTTCAGCCACTCGCCATTGAAGCAAATTAATTGCTGTCTCATATAATGAAATCCCTCAGAGTCACATGTCGGCTACTTGTGATAATTCAACCGCCTCTAATCTAAAACTCTTCTTTAGTCTTACATGCAAAACTAACAGAGTTATCACCAAAGAGTCAACATGTAAAACGACCGTGACATTGACTTAGTAACACTCTTCATCATGCTCACCCCTACCGACATGATTGTGTTTGACCGACAAACTGAAATGCACTATCTATCAAACAAGCGCACAAACACTCACACCCAGGTCCCATAAATGCATACCATGCACGGTGACCGATTGCCGATTACGCGCCGAAAACTGGAAAGGGAACGTTTCTTATCGCGTAACTCCAAAGCAAGCAGACAGCCAGTGAATATACAAAAGAACTCGGCAAACTCGTGCAGTTTGCATCAGCAGCAGACCTGAAATAATGGCCATACGAACAGCGAGCGCGGCCAGACCTTGATCATCAAAGCAAACCCTCGAACCTTGAAACGAAACGACAACGACGCTCGTCACCTACTTGTGATCGCCTCCATTTACATAAGTCGCACACAATCTTATCAAAACCGCTCAGAAGGCGCCCTCCGGCGGGCTTCCGAAAGCGGAGGTAATTTGGCTGAAAATTGATGTAACACGCTAATGCCTTTTGTTTGTCTAAACGCCACCGGGAATCCGTCCGAGCGAGTGAGCTGCAAGCGAACGCGATAAGTGGCGGGGTTTCCATGCGAGAAGTGGTGGTGCATTTTATGACCGCACCGAGTGCCCCCGCGGTGCAATGCTCCCCGCGGCGCTGTCTTCGGCTGGCTGCGGGCACTTTAAACACCCAAACGGAATACATCGTGATAAGAACTCGCGCACGTACCCGGAAGGGTCGCAGCGTCACTCGTGTGTACAGCGACCGGTTCTAGCAGTCAGCAGCAAAGTTACTTGTTACCAGGAATAGGCTTCTGTCCCCCTAGCAAACGCACAAGATTTCGCTACATTACCGGGTTGTTTTTTTTTTTTTTTTTTGGTTGAGTCATTCAAAATTTGAAAATTATCGAATCCACTTCGTGCACTGGTCGCTCGGCGAGGAAAGGGAAACAGACGCAAGCTAGGAAGTGCTTAGCCGCAGAACGTGTCGAGCACATCTGCTCTGACGGCGAGCATCGTTTCGAGTGTGAGTATTTTTTTTCCTGTTCTGTTGTCGATTCGAGTTTTTTTTTTTTCAAAAAAAAAGAACGCTTTTTGAAAGGGGGGAAGTCGATCTGTATGGTAGTGTGTCCTATGAGGATGGGTGTGGATGAGACGGAATTATTACCGTTACAGATCATTGTCGATTTGAGTCTATTTTTTTTTATTCACAGTCTTGGATGATCATCCCTTGTGGTGCGCTATTTATATGAAACGTTGTATTTGTATCCCTGAAAGCGAGCGATTGAAGTGTCTGGGTGCGTATTAGGGGATTAGAATTCGAAGGCATCAGAAACATCGGGTGTAACTTTGAACATATCCACGGAGTCGAACCGGTTGCATATTTGTGATATTTTGAAAAAAAAAAAAGACTTTTTCCTGGTTATCGTACAATTTTCTTTAAATCGTTAAAAATAACACGATTGCATTCCAAAAGAATGAAAACCACTTTCCCACAAATATTCAACGTTTATTAGAATTTTGAATTGTAAGTTAAAAAAGCTGAGTATTTTTTTAAATTATTGTACTAAATGGGTCTCAAAATTCTCCCTTATTCCACGATTTCCACGATCATCACCTACTTTAAAAACACATAAAAAATTCATCGTTTTTCTAAATATCTCAAAATATTTTAAAACATGCTCATCAGTCCAAAAAAATATTTAAGGATTGAATCTCAAAAAAACAATGAAGATGACAAAAACAGAATAGATTTTTTTTTAATTTATTCCATTTTTAACGTTGTAATTTTTTTAATCTTTAATGATTCCCGGAAGTTTATTTCAACCCCTTTCCCCGCGGAGAGAAACCAATTTTTAGCTTTTAAAATGACCTTCGTTCTTATATTACTCATCAACTACACGCACAATAGGTGTAAACTGTATTGAAGATTGAAGATCAATCTGTTCTTTAACCGTCTTAAACTGTGTCATGGTTCAAAATTTCAAGTGTAATTCTTAAGCTTTGATCAAAGTTTAAATGTCAGGTGATGCCATATGGCATCACCCGCGTGGAATGGGCTAACACGGGTTAACATACGTTTTATCCCAGAGCTCAAACTGGAAAAAAAATATTGATAATAGCATTTTAACCATTCCTAAGAATTTTGGTGCCCCCAGCAAACATAACTTTTCAGAGATTTAAATAAGTTTTTCCGTAAGCGTAACATAGAAACGACGAACCCGATGAGCACTTACTGTACGGCCTTTCGACGCATACACTTAGGGCACTGAAATTCCTTTACTTGAAATATTTTTTTCGAAACAACTCAGCATTTCCACCATTTCTATCATTTTTTTCCCTAAAAGTTTTCCTCTTGACTCAAAATTTTGGAGATTTCTATCAGATCACATACAGGGTGTGTTCGGTCTTTTATACTGAATAAATAAGCTTTTAAAATAAATTTCGAAAATAAATTCTTTAATAAACCTCTGTTATACCATTTTGTTTCTAACAACTTGGTATTTTCCAGTGATTTAATTTTAAAAAGTCGCCTGTTTACTTGACGACTGTAGTTATTTGCTGCAGAAAACTGTTACAAGGTCGTTTCAGTATGTCGCGGTCAAATGAAGTCAACACATCCGACATTTCGGACCTAACCCTCTAGTGCCCAGTGCCGCCTATAGACGGTCTTCAGTTGAACCTATAAAAAGCTTCAATCAATACTAAAAAAATGTTTGTAAAATTTCATAGTGATTTTTTCAAAGTCCGTTTGAAAATTAACTTGGGCTATAGAGGGTTAAGTTAAGCGGTTGTAGTTAACCAACGCTGTACAGGAAATAGTCCAGTGAATTAAGGTCAGGACTTCTAGGCGACCAAATGTTATATTATGTTATGTTATGAATTAAATATGTATATGAATTAAATACAGGGTGTCACTGTGAAAGTGATACACTTTATTCATCCCAAAACATCAAAACAGATGAATACAGGGTGTTAGGTAGCTCACTTAAAATCTTTTAAGGGGTGATAGAGGACCCTATATGATGAAAAAAATCCTTCTACGCATATGGCCTTAATTTAACTATTGCAGAGTTGTTCACTTTTTCCAGTTTTCGGTTATGTTTGCCTTTATCGAGGTCTAGCACAAGAAGTATAATAGCTAGCTTAATTCTGTTGGTTCCCTTGGAAAGCTGAGAGAATTTCGTAATCAATAGTGTTCTAAAAACGTCAAACTAGAGATAAAAAGATGCACTTTAAGAGGAACAAATGTGAAATCGTATGTTTTTAGAGAACTGAAATACATTTTTCTCTCTGAAATGTGTAATAAACATGAGTTTTGTTGCTAACCAAATTAAACATTGAAGTCGATTCTACAAGTTGTTTTTTGACAACAAAGAACCTAAATCTTTTAATTTAGCTACTATTCCACTGTAAAAGCAATAATCTGCGCCTTCATTCAACGACGCGTCTACGTAAACACAGTGAAGCAGAAAATTGTGATCCCTACAACACTGGATGAAGGTGCGACTTATTACTTTTAAAGTGAAAAAGCAGCTAAACTAATAGAGCTAGATGCTTGATATCAAAGGACAACTTGTAGAGTGGATTGGATTTTTCCATGTTTATCACACATTTCAGAGAGAAAATTGCAGTTTAGCTCTCAAAAACATATGATTTAACATTTGTTCCGTTCTAAGTGCTTCTTATTTTCTCTAATTGGACGTTTTTAAGACACTATTGATTACGAAATTGTCCCAGCTTTCCGACGAAATCAACAGAAATGAGCCAGCTATCACACTTCTTGTGCAAGACCTCGTTAAAAGCAAACATAAGTGAAAACTTAAAAAGTGAATAACTCTGCAGTAGTTGAATTTCGACCATATGCGTAGAAGGATTTTTTTCATCAAATAGGGTCCTCTATCACTTCTTAAATGATTTTAAGTAAGCTACCTAACACCCTGTATATCTCATCTAATTCTTTTTATTATCATGGTAGAGTAGTCACCTTACAGTTGAATCAATTCGCTTCAAATCTCTTGCCTTTGCATTCAATTACGGTGGACAAAAATTGTAGAAGTGACTGTCGCCGATCTATTCCTCTATATTTTTTTATAGGAAGTAGGCACTTCAACTAAGAAAAATTCCACAAATCAGGACTGCAGCTGGTACTATACCTATCGTATAGAGATATAAACATGAAAAATTGTATAAAAATGCACTTTTTTTCGAGAAAAAGCAAAACTTTTAAAAAAGTTTTTGTTGACCACGATAACGGAATAACTATTAAGTGTATTATATTTTCATAAAGGTTATTGATTGGGCTTTCAGCGTAACGTGTGGTTATTTGGTTCTGTGGGTAAAAGAAAGAAAATGAAGCATACCAAAAAGAAGAAAATGCGAAAAAAATCATTATTTTCAACTTTGTTGGTCAGCATATTCTTACTCCCAGAAGCTCTCGGGTTGGCTCCTTGTTTTTTCTCAAGATTCATGTGTCTACTAAAAAATTCAAAAGAGTTTAGCTGCGACCACCTGCGAAAAAACGTTTCAAACCGTTTTGAAATGTTTGGTTTTCATAGGAAGCATGAAAAGTCTAAAAAAAATTTAAAAACTATTACGTGTGTTATACGTTATTATTAGGGTTTCCTGAAAAATATGTGATTAAGTGGCTTTATAGGTGGAAATAAGAAGATAGAGCATGAATGAAATAGAAAATGAGGGAGAAGCTTCGACTTTAACTTCATTGGACGGCATCTTTTTACACCCAGAAGCTCCCAAGCTGGGTTCTTGTTTATTTTCAAGGTTTAGGAATCTACTAACAAGTTCTGAAGTGTTCTCCTGCGATCACCTGCGACCAACCAATTTGGAACGAATTGAAATTTTTTGGTCCCTCTAGAAAATACATGAAATCGAAAATATTGTCACCCTATTTTAAGACTGGGCACTCTAATAGGCAAATGAGAAAATACGATTCTATTTTTTGGCTGATGATCAATCTTTTCAAGTTCGAGCAAAATTTATGCACTTTAATTTTTTTTTTGTTTTAGAATCGCTGTAAGTGCATCTTCTACCATATCTCCGGAACACCTTGACCAATATTCACCTAACTTGACATACATGTTCCTTACATATTAGAGGTACCCAAAGCATATGAGAAATGGGAGAGAGGAGATGAATTTCGAATAAATCCATATATAATTTCCGCTTTTCATAAAAAAACACACGCCTCTATCAAAATTCGACCGTGATACAGTCACAAATGATCTGTTTGCTTGTATGAAAATGTCCCACAGTGCGATCGGATGACGTCCCGTCACGAAAAAACCAGCAGCGATCGTCCGACGTTTTTGTTCTTGGGTCCGTAATGGTGATAGTCCCTCGGTCCCGAGACAATCGGTGGGAGTTACTTATAAGAAAATGGTTGGGGCTATTAACATCGGCATCACCCTTGATGGGTACCCACCAAACTTTTATCGAAAGAGCAACTCGAAGCTGTGCACGATTGATCCTGGCTCGAATTGCGGTACTAGACTCTGCGCTACTCAGGCCTTAGTTCAGGAGTTGCCATTCCAAACACGGTACATGGCGGTACATGGCGCAATAGTGAAGGATGATCGATATTGGTCTTAGAGGAAACTACCTAGACATAGGACATTGCGGGTTCGAACCCTATAGGGCCGTTCCTTAACCACATGGTCATGTTTTGATCACTTTTTATACCCCTCGTACCCCCCCCCTCCGTTGTCTTTCGTGGTGTTTTGGCCAACCCCCCCCCCCCCTTGCGACTTTAACCACGTGGTCTTTTTATTTGTCAAGTGCCAATACATTTTTATTATCAAACTTTTAGTAAATTCTATATTCCTAAAATGCAAAAGCTTCATTCTTGACTTGGTGGCAACAATGAATTGTAATTCAGGAAAAAAGGCCACGTAGTCATTTTGTAAACTCTCCACCCCCGTGCGTGGTCTTTTGACAACCCCCCCTCCCCCGCCCCCCTCTATATGACCACGTGGCTTAGGAACGGCCCCTATCTGGACAAGGAAAATTTTTTCTAAGTCTAAATCACACCCTCAGCGCTTGTTCGTCTTTCGCATTCTCGAAAAAAAAATCACATACATTGCCTACTTTACCACTTAACCCTGTTGTGCCCAGTGCCGCCTTTAGACGGGTTTCAGTCAAGCCTCTAAAAGGCTTCAATAAATACTTAAAAATGTTTATAAAGATTCATAGTGATTTTACCGAAGTCCATCTAAAAAATAACTTGGGCACAAGAGAGTTAAAACTCAAGTCATAGGACGGAAAATGTAATTAGTTCATGAAGTATTTCGCCGACCGAACAACCGAGCAGCGCTTTTCACTAAACTACGTGTTTGATAAGGCTCACATGCCTCGTGTAGGCAGATCGTTGACCAATATACGGAAGGATACTTCTGTACCTACATGCGAAACGGTCAATTCAGTCATCGCCACCTACTCAACGCAATCTCGCAAAGAACAGGAAGGTACAGACGGAACGTCCAGTTTCGTCATCACCACCTGCTCAATGCAGCCCTGCCATGGAAGTTAAGGTTCAGCAGACGGCTAGTAATAGCTTGACTCTCTAGTGCCCACTGTCGCCTTTTGGCGGGCTTCAGTCGAACCTCTAAAAAGCTTCAATAAGTACTTAAAAAGTGCAAAATCATTTCAAATCCCCTGGAAATACGCGAGAATTTAATCGACCATTTTTGATTTGAACGAAACTTTGCACACGTATTTGGCATAGCAAACTGAGCATTTTTTACAGGTGGAGAGATTTTTTACACCCATGAGTTACATTCTAAAAGGGCGTATGCCTTTTGGGGTTGGTTGTATAGAAAAACTATCTGAGAATGAGTTGTAGGGAATTAAAAATGCACCATAAAAAATATACACTGTACAAAAAAAAATTTTTTTTTACCAAATAAAATTTGAAATAAACATTAAATTTCAATTTAAAAATTAAGAGTTGAATTTTTTTTTATTTTTTTTAAAGAAACTTGACGTTAATACGCAACTTTAAAAAAAAAGTCCAGGATGGAGAAAAGAAAAATAATTTTTTTATGGTAGATTAATTTTTTTATGAAAATTCTAATTCAAACATTTTTCAAAATATTTGTATTCTGATGATTTTAAAAGATGCAAAGAGTCATTTTGAATCAAAAAGCTCTTGGAAGTTAACATTTTAAAGGCATTGGTTTTCGAGTTATTTCTAATTTAAGCTCGGAAAATTATAATTATTTAGGAAAATACACGTTTTTCTTAATTTGTCCATGGTTCCCCAGCAAAAACCATACATTTATTGGAATGCTTGATCAAAAATATACAATTCATTCTTTGACAACAAAACGATTGGGCGAACGGTTCTCAAGAATAGAGTTAGATGTTCTAAGTGATATAAATATATATAAGAATCAAATATTTATTTTCGAGTTTTATTATCTTAGGAACATATTTTTGTATGACATAGATACTTTACAGAACTAGTTTCACCTTATATTTTATATACATCATAAGTAAATGATTCGTCATCTTTACGCAAAAAAGACGCATTAAAATGAGCTTGACTGTTCAATATTTTTAATTTTGCAATAACGTTTTTTTTAATTTGCGTAAGCTTGATGAGCACCGATGATCAGGAAAGGGTTTACAGCATTTGGGCTTGGTGTGTTCCATTTTCACTTTATTCATCTTAACAAAATGCAAACTGTTACTAACACATCTGAAGTAGTGCAATAGTATTTATATACGAAAACAGATATTATA
The DNA here is from genome assembly GCF_029784165.1 of Wyeomyia smithii. Lineage (NCBI taxonomy): Eukaryota > Metazoa > Arthropoda > Insecta > Diptera > Culicidae > Wyeomyia > Wyeomyia smithii. The sequence continues at coordinate 228,808,261 of NC_073695.1, read as the reverse complement.
GGTAACCCAGTAGTTATTGGTTGCGTACTTTACAAACAGTTATTATTAGTAAACAAGTAGGTAGTGTTGCACGACAAACATATTTTTTTATAAAACATTCGGCAAGGGGGAACGTGTAGGTAGGCTAAGGTTTAGCGCTTGAGTTATTTATCCAATCGTTTTGTTGCCAAAGAATGAATTGTATATTTTTGATCAAGCATTTCAATGGACGTATGGGTTTTGCTGGAGAACCATGGACAAATTGAGAAAAACGTGTTTTTTTCCGAAATATTAATAATTTTTTGAGTTTAAATTTATAATAACTCGAAAACCGATGCCTTTAAAATGTTTACTACCAAGAGCTTTTTAATTCAAAATGACTCTTTGCATCTTTTAAAATCATCAGAATACAAATATTTTGAAAAATGTTTGAATTAGAATTTTTATAAAAAAATCAATCTACCATAAAAAATTATTTTTCATTTCTCCATCCTGGACTATTTTTAAAAAGTTGCGTATTAACGTCAAGTTTCTTCAAAAAAAAAAAACTAAAACAAAAATTCAACTTTTGTTTAAATTGAAATTGAATGTTTATTTTTAATTTTATTTGGTAAAAATAATTTTTTTTTGTACAGTGTATATTTTTTCATGGTGCATTTTTAATTCCCTACAACTCATTCTCAGACAGTTTTTCTATACAACCAACGGTTTCTGGGCTACAATGCTTCGAATAAAACCTGTGCCAAAAGGCATACCGTAAAACGGGGTATCATTGATCAGCGGGGTAACATTGATCAGTTTTACCCTTCTCATGAATAGTTGAAATTAAACAGCTCCGTGATTACTTTTGCTAAAATTGAGTATAACATCTTAGTCTTGTGTCTTTCGAGGTCTGAACAATATTGTATTGGTTGAAATTTTTTATTGTTTTGATGACCAAACTTTAAAATTAATTCGATCGTTATATTTCTTACTCTCAGTAAGTGCCAGAAAAAGCACTTTATACTAGTCGAATATTGAACATTTCGTATTCATTGACATGTTTTCCGAATTCGTTATTAAATTTTCTCAATCAACCAGAAAAAAATTTAGTCAAATTTATTACATTCAATGTTAATTAGTTTATATTTGTTAAGAAAGTCCTACGCCAGGATGTTGTCTTGGCTAGAGGATAGAACGTAAGAGGCTAGAGCTGGCCTATTGATACTCCCGTTGTTGAAAAGGCCCTGCATATAAGATCAACATACGTTTTCTGAACACAAAAATTTTACAACGATTGTTGACTTACAAAATACTTCTGGCAACTTTCGCGACCAACGTTTACGTTTTTCATCATCGAAAGGTAAAATTACATATGGCATAAAAATGCCTTGCAGTACATACCGCGGCTAAATGCAAGGACAGAACTATCCTCCGCAGTAAAAGCAGTCAAGGAAAACGGGAAGCGTCTCTAAACATGTTATCAAAGCATTATCTAACATTTTTAGTTCAAAAAGGTTTCAAAACTATTCAAAATTGAAACTGATAAAAGTTACCCCAAATAAGGAAAATTGAAACAACGACGAAAAATAAATGTTTTTAATGTTCAGGATTTTCGAAGGGCTTTGAAAACTAACTTCTAAGGATGCCAGTACTGGTTTTGAAAATATGAAACCTGTAATTTCAGTTGTAAAATATATAAATACTCACGAAAAAGTGAAAAAAAATGATCAATGTTACCCCGTTTTACGGTACGCCCTTTTTGGAATGTAACTCATGGGTGTAAAAAATCTCTCCATCTGTGAAAAATGCTTAGTTTGCTAAGCCAAATACGTGTGCAAAGTTTCATTTAGATCAAAAATGGTCGATATTCGACCATCGGTCATTTCGCGCGATTTGTCTCATATAATGATTCATAGTGGTTTTACCGTAGCCCGTCTAGAAATTAACTTGGGCACTAGAGGGTTAAAGCCCTGATGCTTGATTTGCAAACACGCGAGTGGAAAGAAGATTCCGCAGAAAACTCCAAGGAGCTCACTGCCTCAACCATCTTCAGCTCGCTTACCTAGGTCCTAGAAACCGCCTCCAGGTGCTGATCATGTGTCTGTTGCCCATCGCCTACAGCAGGCAAGGCTAACCGGTGTTGGAGCAAAGGCAACCCAAGCCATCAGTTCTGCTGATGACAACCGTCTGATAGGTACTGGATCCTCCAATCCAACTACAGGCGGATCGAGCAGCTTTCGCTGCATCCAGGTGAATCTTCATCACGCTAAGGGGGCCTCCAGCGTCCTCAGTAGTAAATTCGTCAGAGAGCAACTAACCGTTTCTCTGGTTTAAGAACCATGGGTTACCAACACGAAGGTTCTTGATCTCGCGGGCTCAAAGGGTAAGTTAATCTACTTTAACATTCAGTCTAAACCCAGGACAAAACATGGTCATCGCATCCGCTTACTGCCCTGGTGACCTGGACGATATTCGCCTCCCGAGGTCTGCGCACTCTTGCGGTTTTGCAAAGCAGTCAACAATCCGTTCATGATTGGATACAATGCGAGTACTCAACACACGATTTGGGGCAGCTTGGATACCAACAAGGGGGGGGGGGGGGGTGAGTACTATTTTGAATATCTTACTTCCAACGAGGTTAATACAGCAATGTAGGGAACAGTCCCACTTTTACTAACGTCATACAAGACAAGCGGTCCTCGACCTCACGTTGCAAACGTTGCTGAAAAAGTTGAAAAAATGGCATGTCTCTGACGAACCAAGCTTGTCAGATCACCGACGCATCATTTTTGACATTTTGACAGTTCAGGAACCTAAAGAAGATTAGCTGGTTCTCGTTTAGGGGAGACTTAATCAACTTCCGGTACATCTATTTCGCGCAAGCAGGGCTATATTCCAGATAACTGGCGGAAAGTAAAGATGATTTTCATACCGAAGGTAGAAAGAAAAGACAAAACACTGCCTAAGACCTTCAGGCTTGTAAGCCTCACGTCTATACACCTGAAGTTGATAGAGAAAATTGTAGATAGCAATATCCGCAATTAGTTCTTCAAAGACTCGCCACTACATAAAGATCAGCACGCTTACCAACCTGTTGAATCGACGGAAACTGCTCTTCATAGCAGAATGACTCTTATTGAAAAGTCGCTGAAACATTAAAAGACGGCTTTATGCGCTTTTCTTGATATAAATGGCGCTTTAGACAACACATCCTATGCTTCGATCAATACAGCTCTCCTGAAGAGAAGGATTGATAACACTACAATGAGCTGGATTTAGAACATGCTCTTGAACAGAAAAATCACAGTTACGTTGGGAGATGCTTCAATCAACGTCTCAGCGACGAAAGGCTATCTACAAGATGGTGTCCTCTCTCCCACTGCTTTGGTCACTGGTGGTCCATAACCCAAGTTGGCTATGAGATTATTAGCTATGCCGAAGACGTAGTCTTCATAATTCGCGGAAAATGTGATGCAACATCGTCGACTCGCCTTCAGACGGCACTTGACATTACCCTGAGTTGGTTCACTCAGGAGGGACTGAACATAAATCTCGCTAGAACAGCTATTGTACCCTTTACCAAAAGGAGGAAAAACACTCTGTCTCCTCCTTCATTGAATGGGTGTTTACTGACCTTCAGTAAAGAAGTTAAATACTTGGGACGGCCCAAATTGACAACGCAGTCAAAAAAGATACAACGACAGCTTGGGCTTGCAGCACACTATTTGCCAAAACCTGGGGATTGAAACCACAATTGGCTCTCTGGTCCTACATTACCATTGAACGGCCAAGAATTACTTACGCCGCTCTTGTGTAATGGCCAAAGATAAATGAAGTGATAGCCTAAGTAAAGCTTAACCCATTCCCCACCGGTTTATGCCATATGGCATCATCTGACATATAAACTTTAATAACAGTTTAACAACTATACTTGAAATTTCTAATGATGAAAATATTCTAAGTAGTTAGAGAACAGATTGATCTTCAACATGCAATATAGTTTGTGTCAATTATGCATGCAGTTGCTGAGTAATAAGAGTTTGAATCTCATTTTTCGATGTAAAAACTGATTTCTCTCCGCGGGGATAGGGTTAATAAAGTTTAAAGTTTGCTCTGTCTCCATTACCAGAGCCATGCGCACTACTGTCTATACATCTTCATGTAAAGAAGAGGCAGGGTTTGGTGCACTAAGGTTTTCTTAAAGAAAACAAAACAATCTTCTAAGGCGATCAGGTTGGGCCTTTTTGCATTCTAAGGAAGTTCCAGCTTTAGTCACCACAGTATCAAACTGGCGGTTCTCGACGTTCCATATAAAATGATTGAAACCAATTGCCATATGTGGAGCAGGAATGGTCCTGCACTTCCATTAGACATCATCTGCTTTTATACAGATGGTATGTAAATAGTATCCAACACTGGCTCCGGAGTCTACGGGTCCGGTGATAAAGAAACTATTTCATTAACAGTTTTCAAGCAGAATTGTGCGCTATACTACTCATCTGCGCGAAGATATGGCTTAAACGTAACTACAAGCATGCGAAAATCGGTATCTTTTCGGACAACCAAGCTGCACTATTGGCATTAAAAATGTGCGTCCAAATTAGTTCGGAAGTGCAACGCAGCACTACAGGAGTTATTTCGACAGAACCAAATTCTACTGTACTGGGTACCTGGACACTGTAGTATGGAGGGGTCAGCACAATCCATTGATCCTAAGCCATTTCTGGATACCTCCAAGTCCGCCGTCAAATCGAGGCGATCTTAAAACATTGGAATCGCTAGAACGATAGCTGCCGCTTCTACGACCTTGCAGTTGACACGTCAGCTCACCTGCTTTGTCAGTGTGAAGCCCTTGCGTTCGCTAGGTATTACTTCTTCGAACGTTTCCTTCTAACTCCGTATTATGTATTGAATCCCAATCCCAAAAAGGTCGTTTGTATCTTTAACTATGCGATATCGAATTGGGGTACAGCACTACTACCAACCAACCCCGCTCCATTAATGAGTAACGGTACCTCGTAATCTGTAGCAATCGGGGTCAGCCAGAAAATGTTGCATATAGTTAAAATCTATAATACAAAACACATTATACAAAAATTAGTGTTTCTTAAAAAAAAATTTACTCAAAGTTCATGCCTTTTGTTATCTTTAACTTTGTTCATAAGACAAGTAGAAGCGTAAAACCTTAATCTAGTGTACCAGCAATGTTCACAGGGAAGCGTATCAGGTGTATATGTTCGATATTCAAAACAGCTTGAAAAGTAACCGAAAATCGTTCTGGAAATTCATAAAAGTCAGGAGAAAGAATTCGGGTGTTCCAGAAATCGTGAAATACAATAGTGTCGCTTCTACTGATGCTCAATCATCGACGGATCTCTTTGCGGCGTACTTTAAAAGCGTGTTTACCGAGAATATCGGTGAAAATAGAGAACCGATGTTTAATGACGGAGTAACATATCAGTTGTCACACATTTAGTTCTAAAGTTATTTATTTTTCTAGAGTTGTCACACATTAGAATAGAGAATGGTATTCGAGAACTAGACACGAAAAAGTCCACTGGCCCAGATCAATTATCGAACCAACTTTTGAAACAGTTTCAACAGAAATTTGTGAGACCTCTCACTTGATTATTTAGCTGCTCTCTCGCTTCCGGTCGTTTTCCATCAATTTGTGAAATTTCGCAAATAACGCCGGTGCACAAAATAGGGTCACGCTATGATGTAGAAAATTATCGTGGGATTGCAATACAATCAGCTGTCCCGAGGTTCTTCGAATCACTAGTGTATAAAAAGCTTTATGAAACAATCGCTCATCAGATTTTTCCAGGGCAGCATGGCTTTTTGAAAAAGAAATCCGTCGTTACAAACCATTGTGAGTTTACCACCTTGGTTACGGACTACATCTCCAAAGGGTTTCTAGTTGATTGTATTTATACAGACATAAGCAAAGCCTTCGATGCTGTTAGTATTGATAGTATATTAAGGGCAGTAGCAGATGCAGGGATTCGTGGCTCCCTCTACAGTTGGCTCAAGTCGTATCTTAAACGTAGAGTGCAGTTTGTGATGATTCGGAGAAGGAGATCGAACTCGTTTATAGTCCAGTCAGGAGTACCACAAGGCAGTCATCTAGGCCCATTGCTGTTCGTGCTTTTGATGAATAAACTGCCTGATGTGATCTGCCATGCAATCGTTTTGATTTACGCAGACGATGTGAAATTGTTCCTACCTATCAAACATAATGACGACTGCCAAAGATTGCAGAGTGATTTAGAAATTTTCGGAAGATTTTGTGCTAGTTGCGGACTACATGTGAACGCGAGCAAATGCTCAGTACTGACATTTACCAGGAAAGCTCACCCCGAATTGTACAATTATGCTTATTCAGATAATGTTGTACCACGTGCTGAATATGTTCGTGATTTAGGCGTAACCTTCGACTGTACACTGTCTTTCACAAAACACATTGACAGTGTAATCGTGGATAGCTTGAAACTTTTCTCTCTCGTCAGAAGGTATAGCCGAAACCTTGATGACCCTCAATACTAGCAATCTACAAAGGACTTGTTAGAAGCAAACTTGATTTCGCAAGCGTCGTTTGGCGAATTGAAGCAATCCAGAAAAAATTCTTAAAGTGTGCTCTTAGGAATCTCGGGTGGGATGGAGAAGAACTACCTCCCAATCAAGATCTGTGCTCTCTGGTGAAACTTGACAAATGCGCTGAAACATTTTAAGGTGAAACGGTTCTGAAGCCACAAACGGCTGATTTCGAGTTATCACTTCGAATTTTCAAAAGCACAAAACTTGGAAATAGATAATGCATTCCCGGGGAAAACGCTATTTTATGTTTGCTTCACTGCAGCAAACATGAAATAGCGTTTTCACAGATGACGCATTAGCTGTTATCGAGTCTTGTGAAAATTCGAAGTGGTGACTCGAAGTCGGCCATTTGTGGATTCTATACGGTTTGGCATTAAACAGGTTAAATTATATTTAAGCAGGCATTGCTAATAAAATTCGTACCAAAAAAAGCAAATATTTGCTTTGTCTAATACCTGCCTGAGAATTGAAATTTAGTTTAGTGTTTTTTTGACAGCTTAAAAATAATTAGTTACAACCTGAGTCAATCCAAATTCATCCTACACTATTCCTCAAAGTGTTACATCAGACTGGATAAAATATTGGTTCACCTGTCATCATTCATCAGATTTTTAGTTCAAACTATGGTTTTGATAATAGTTTAAAAATATATACCTATTCATGTACTTCAATAAAAAAGTTGCAAATCGAATACGTGTACCACCCGCTAGTACTAACCGTTTTTTATTTTTCTTTCAATCACCACATCACATAGATCAGCCAAAAGCGGCCTTCAGAAGTACCGAATCGAAAATGTAATCCGCTTAAAACTACTCACTTCCCGATTTTTTGTCTTCACAAAGAGAGAAAGAGAGAGCAGGTAGATAGTAACAAAACTTTCAACATACATAATGGTATCCTGTGTTCCTTTGGAAAATCTTTTGCGTAACATACGGAACACTGCAAACAGCCTGAAAGTCGAACAGGAAACCCCCGGTCGATCAGCACAAACAAACAAGCAAACGGTTCACTGGTCAGTGGACGATTTCTTACGGATCTGGAGATTTGAGCAGAACAAAGCACCAAACGCTGGATTAGATCCGGGTTCTATCTTCTTTTTATTTTTTGTCCTCAGCTCTTCGCAACGGAACTCGACAACCGGTCCACGCCGTTGCTGATCGCAGTTGAAACGGATCGAAGGGTCGACAAACAGCAGCTGTCAGATGATGCGAATTTCAATAATTTCTTAATTACCGAAGGGAAACTGGATGTTCCACAGTTTGTCAACAAGTTTTTCCCCCTCCGGACCGCCGTCCGACGAAAAGTAGCAAAATGTGAAAGGTCAAACAGGACCTTTCCCCAACTGCGCAACTGCCTTGGCGGTAAACTGCACAGCACCCCGCCGGATGGACGCCGCAATCCCGTAGCTGTCAGTCCGCTTTGATTAGGGATCGGCTAGAGATTCGCGAAGAAATTAAAGTCCCATTTTGTTTGCCACCGGCGGGGCAATTTGATACGATTTAAATGGGACTTGATTTGATGTGATGTGGAGTTGACGTGTGAAAGTTTTAATAATTTTTGACGAAACTGGGTGCGAAATTGAAACTTTGTCTCGATGTTTTGTGGTTTGCTGTTGATTTCGGAGGATTTCCAAGCGTTACTTAAATAGAACCATTATTGCTTCAATGGTGAGAACGGAATCCTGCTTGACAAGTTCTGAAAGGTCTGGGTAGAACAATCGAATCAGCTGCTTCATCGGCGACAGCAACACGAAACATTTCGCCATAGCGGAATCTAAAATCCAATACGGCCAAGTGTCAGTAACACTTTCGATTTCGGGCCTTTCATCACGAGCAGCATCTGATGTTTACCCCCAGCAAAGAGGTTGACAGTTAAAATAATATTATCATCTATTTTCTCGGTGCTCCCGTTTTCCATCAAAAGCCTCTTTACTTGTCCCTCTGTTGACCAGCTTCCGGAGTTTTCTGCCGACGGTTTCAACTCGCATAACTCAACCTTAGGTTAAGATCTGCGACGACGGTGATTTAACCTTTTCAAATCCACTACCCGTTGTCTCACGTCCCTTACCCATTCCAAACACAAGTAAAAAAAGAGGAAGGAAACAACCCGCTTCTTTCCATGACACATTCGGACATCCGCTCCGAAGGAAATTGCGGAATCCCCTGGCGGTCTCAGTCCTCTCACTAGAAAGGGCGAAGACGGCCTCGTTGAAGTCAAATGTGAACCTCTTTCACTTTCGTTTCTACGCTTTTTTTTTGCTGGTGGGTGTGCGAGAACTCATCTGCGGATGGCATCGTCAGAAAGACTTGAGCAAGGATGAAAAGATTATAATCCACTTATGGTGCCCGGAATGCTACGATTCCTTGTACTCGCACAACCCGGCCGGACAGCTTCGATCGGCAGATTTCGGTCTTTGTTACGACAATGAACAGAAAATTGTTTAATAACAAAAATACGACAGCAGAAAGTATTTTTCTGTGATCGATTCTATTACAAAAGAAGAGGTGATTACTTCTGGAAAGAAGAGGAAGTAATCTTTGTTTTCAATAAGTGTTCTTCAGTGCAGTGTTTTATTGTCATTACTGTACAGAAATTAAATTAACAATGTATTTATCATGTACACACTCGGAGAATCACTGCCATCAATCATAAAACTTACATGAAGCAGACCATAATTTCGAAAAACCAAACCTACCATCCACATCACCCTTTAATTACCCCTTCCATAATCCTATTAGGTACGGCTATCGTGATCCCGCTGGGCCGCTAGCCGGCAGTCCAAGATACAGAGGGGTCGAAAACAATGCTAAGAAGGTGGTACAATTGTCAAAACAAACATTATCTTTTAGCAAAACAAATACTCCCGGTTAGTGCCGATCGGTACTCGGTTTTGCCCGGTAGAGAGGGTCCAAATTCGCTGATTCCCGCCCTCCGTCTTCGGAACTGGATTCGACCTGCTAGAACAAAATCAGCAGTACCGATGGATGCAAACTTCGTTTGATCCTAATGATACCACTAAGATGACCCTTTTATGACGCGATCCGCCCCCGCTCCCCGGACAAACAAAGCAGACGACATAATTTTTTTCCGTCAGTCCTTAATGATATTTCAAAACAACACGTTACGAGTTGATCATTCGGCAAACAATGGGTAATTTTTGTCTCCGATCGGGCGTTCCTGGCGGATTCATTTGCATTTGTTAATGGTTTCTCTTCCTCCGCTGCTCCGCTCCGCACACACCCCCGGTGTCTCATCTGTGCTCCAATTTTTTGCTACCCGCAGCACCAGTTTTCTTCGGGTCAAGCAAAAACAAATACCGGATTGCCAGCAAAGCGAGGGCAATTGCTTTACGATGTTTACATTTATAAAGGATTCGGTATTGTCACTGCACTTTTTCTGGCCCGAAGCTGTCACAAAAGAGTTTATTTCGGTTTGGGTCTGCTTGTCCGCTTTTTGGTAGGAGTTTTACGACAGCTTGCTGGATTGCCCTGTTACCGATGGATGGTGGAAAAAGTGAAATTTCTAGTAACTGTTTGTTGCTAGTGCTCATGTTTTTTTCTAGGGTTACCATCATGAATCAAATCAAAATTTAGATTCTTAGAAGAGTTATTTTTTTCATCACGCACTTCGTAGTACTGGCAGTATGACGGTTGTAGCAAGTGAGACGTTTATCATTTATATCCGTGCTTGTGTGTGAGGTTTTACCCTTTCGTTTCAAGTTCACTACTGCTCTATTATACCGTGTCTCTTTCTAGTCTACCAATATCGCAGAATAGAAGTCCCTAGAGACGGAATTATTATATCTAGAGGAAGGAGTCTTTTCGATACCTCGTTTCCCGTGCCAACATCACCAGTTATAATTCTCTGTAGAGGATTAATATGCCTTTGTTCTAGCTTTACTAAAGAAGGGACTTATTTGTGTTAAAAGGAACACATACAGGGGTACTGTAGAATTCAGCTTGAAAGAGACATTTGGGGGGATGGAGGGTAGCCCGTTTATTCTCATGTTAAAGCTCTTTGACAACCAAATGGCCTAATTCTACTAAGACTCAATCTCACGACCACTCACTTGTCAAAACGGAATCTGTAATCTTGCGGCTACGAAGCTTCTCAAATTCTGTAATAAAACTTACGGTGGTTTATCCGATCTTTGCTACTGGAAAAATCACAGAAAGGTGTATTTTCCTAAAAATTAAAATTTTCTTCAAATAATTTTAAAATATCACATAAGTAGAAATTTCCATATTTTTATTTTTATCATACAAAGTTTTATTTATTCTTTCAGCTAGTTCTCAAAGATTTTCTCTATGTGCAATTTCAAACAACATAGAAAAACGATTTTGTTAGACCATTTTTGAATTGACAGAGACTTTGCACAGATGCTCCTATAGGCTGAAAATAAGAGCTGCGAAGTCGCAAGGTTACAGTGCCCACATTGACAAGCAAGTAGTCGTGGGTTCGAATCTTAGTACAATCAGGCCATTTGGTGTCAATTGACTTAAGCATGGGCTTATTCCCAGGCTCTCCACTTACCATTCCTTCTCGTAAATTCTGCAAAACTAACTTCCTCTTGCCTCTTATTATTAAACTGGTCACTTATTTTAAACCTCTGCGGGGAATAAAAATATGCGATATAGACATAAAGAACGAAGCCCAGTGTAGTGAAAACGTATACACAAGCACGGAATAGGCATATCGCTTAGACTCATTGGTAGTATTGCTAACAACGTGTAAGTCCATAGCATCTTGCCAAGCAACTCCTATTACCGTGGTACCAGCCGAGATACGAGTAACCAAGCGAAGATCATGGTAACCAACACGTGGTGGGACCTCGGTCGTATTCTGACCTCCTCGGAGGAAAGCCCAGCCTTTCTGAGCATCTGTTTCCCAGGTTAGGGGCGGCTCATAACAGCGTCTGACCCGGAGCGGGCGGCTGAATAAAGAAACGTGCTGTCTCGAACGCTATACCCAAGATGGCAGCCCCATCACGAGACTCGGTAGCGCGGCCCTAGTAAGGCAACCTACATAAACAATTACACTGCGAACAATCAAGAAAATATAACTCGGAACATTCGGTATGGACCTAGGAAACGAAAAACGGACCACAAGTGGAAACTCGGTACCTGGAACTGCAAGTGGCCAAATTTTGTGAAAGGAGACAGGGTGCTGCTTGAACAGCAAGAACCCCGCAAATTCGGCATCGTGGCTCTGCAGGAGATCTGTCGCAAAAGTAAGAAAGTGTGGAAAGCCCGTGGAGGCAAGGCCCAGTTCTAACAGAGCGAGAACGGTTTTTTTTTTTTGTTATGGGGAGAATGCAGGATCGCGTGATCAATTGGAACCCGATCAACGAAAGGATGTGTTTGTTGAGAATTCGTTCACTGTTCACTGCTCGCACGAAGGTAGACCTGACGACGAGAAGGAATCGTTCAACGCGCAGTTGGAGGCAACATACGACGGCTGCTCGTCACGGGACATCAAGATCGTCATGGGGGATTTGAACGCCCAGGTTGGTAGGGAAGCGAGGTATAGACCGGTGACAGGACCCCACAGCCTACACACCGACACGAACGACAACGGCCAACGTTCTCATTAATGGCCGATTTTCCTTAAACATTACAAACATACGCTTCCTCCGGGGTGCGGATATCGACTCAGACCACCACCTAGTTGTAGTACATGTGCGCTCAAAACATTCCAAGGTATTTCCGTCAGTACCGTCCTTCTCGGCCAAACATCCGGTAGTTGACCAACTCGCAGGCTGCCGAGAACTATGCGCGCCAACTCGATGAGGCACGTGCTTCGACTCTCGATGGGTGGTAGGAAGTTACGCTCGGCCATTGGAGAGGCCGGAACCGCAGCATTAGGTGTAGTAACGTCGAGACGAGAAAATGACTGGTTTGACGGGGAATGCCAGCAAGGGATGGAGGGGAAGAAAAGAGCTTGGAAAAACTATCTGAGCATCGCTACCTGAGTACGCGGTCAAATACCGACGAGCTCGAAATGAGTTGGCCACGATTCTGTGGAGGAAGAAGCGCTAGCAGCAGAACAGAGATCGTGGAAAGCTCGAGCAACTGTTTCGGGCTAACGATACGCGCAAGTTTTTTGAGAAGGTGAACCAATCCCGTAAAGGCTACACACCGAGTCTAGATATGTGTAGGGACGTGGAGGGAAACCTGATCACAAGCGAGCGCGAGGTGGTTGACAGGTGGCAGCAGTTCTATGGAAGGAGGCGGAAGGGAAGTTATCCTTGGAGTGCCTACAAACGACAGTAGTGTCTCAATTTCCGATATCCTGGAGATCAAACGGGAAATTGGGTCACTCAATAACAACAGAGCCGCCGGCAAGGACAGGCTACCGGCAGAGCTCTATAAACATGGAAAAGAGGCACTAGCAACGCAACTCTACTGGGTAATCCCTAGGTTATGGGAGGAAGAAAAACAACCGGAGGAATGGATGGAAGGAGTTGTATGCCCCATATTTAAAAAGGGGGATCGGCTACAATGCAGCAACTACCGCGGCATAACGCTGATCAACGCTGCCTACAAAGTTCTCTCCCAGATTTTACCCCGCCGTCTTTCTCCTTTAGCGAAAGAATTCGTAGGGCAGTACCACGCGGGCTTCACACAAGCACGCGCTACTACGGATCAAATTTTCACTCTTCGCCAGATACAACGTGCCCACACATCATATTTTCGTGGACTCCAAGGCAGCGTATGACAATTGCCTCCCACGGACGGTGATCATGGACGGCGATGAACTCGAATTGATAGAGAAGTCCGTATACTTGGGATCCGCGGACAATAACACAAGTAAGGAGGTCCAACGACGTTTTCAAGCTGGAAATCGAGCCTACTTTGCAGGATGCTTCGAGCCTGCAGCCGCCGCACGAAACTGACGACGTACAAAATCCTAATTAGACCCGTAGTTCTCTATGGACTCGAAATCGAAACCGGAACCGTGACGCTGCTCACGGTGGACATACGCGCACTGGCCGTATTTGAACGGAGAGTGTTGCGGACAATATTTGGTGGAGTACAAACCGAAAGCGGAGAGTGGCGTAGGCGTAAGAACCACGAGCTGCAGGCACTACTTGGAGAGATTCCCCTGACGAAAGTAGGGAAGGCTACGATGGGCTATGCATGTCGCGAGGATGCCGGACCACAGTGCGCTGAAATCGGTTCTCTTCAAGGATCCCACCGGAACCATGAATAGAGGGGCCAAACATGCTAGATGGCTTGACCAGGTTGAAACAGATCTGCAAGTATCGAGACGTCTAGGAAATTGACGACCGAGTAGAATGGAGGAAAATTCTTGATACGGCACGAGCCACTACGGCTCTAGGCTGCTGAAATGAAAGGAAATGAGGGTAACAACTAAAGTTTTGCTTTTTTTGAGGCTCTCTTACATAACAATAAACACGCTCAGCGAAGAATGATGAAATGCAGTTCTGTCCAAAATGGTGTCGAAACAAGGAGCCTTGTGCAAGCACATTGTACAGCTCTAACTAAACTGTAGAGAAAATTTGACAAAAAATTCATGATAATCCTTTCCAAAACACGAAATACGTGCTAGGGGGGCGATTGGAGGGACATGGTGACGTATTCTGGATTCGGCACTGGATCGATAATCAGTCTGTCGCCTTAAAAGTAAGTAATCATTTTCAAAGCAGAAGTCTTCCGTTTTTGGTTGTGTATAATTACCTGCAAACCTCAACAACAATTCACGAGAAGGGTAATCGAAGACCGGATACAAATAAATTCGTTCTTCTTGTCTAAATCATTATTCAAGTCCAGTGGTTTGGCTATCAATTAAGATTAGGATCAGAACGAATGTTTAAAGTATGTGATTTGGACAGAAAAGCATCATCACATTATGACAATAAATACAAACGTTCCTGAACAATTATACGACCCCATTTGTACCCAATGTACAATTTTCCTTAGTGTTGTCCGATAGAAGAAAATAAGCCTGTGTATAAATGGTATTGGATTAAAAATACTTTTGTATCCAAAACGTTTTGCTCGATTGGTGTGTTATCTTCGCTAAAGTAGTTAGTAGCTTTGTTCTAACAAATAAAATATTAGAGATGCAACTAAGTTCTCGCTGTTTGTCAGTAGATGGCGCCAGTAGTAAGTGCCGGTTGATTTTGGCATATCTAAAACGCATGTCGTTTCTCCTCGAAGAATCACTAGCGTCGAGGAGAATATCTTTCACTGCGAAAACTACTGCTCTCACACTAGTGGGCAAAGCGAAGTTCTCACTTGAAGAGGGCAGCAAATCGTTTGTATCCAAGGGTCATGCAAAACACACCGCGATTGATTCTGAAATATCTCTCCAAAGAGTTTACTATCACAGGTGTGAGCTTTCTGTAACTTTACAACAGAACTCACTGCAGTGCTTTTATTGTGTGTCTTCAAGCATATAACTAATGTGGAGAGCATCTGGGTGGGGAAGTAAATAGAAAAAAATAAATCCAGCCGCTCGTCACGCATGTTTGCTCTTCGAATGCTATCGAATTATCTCAGTAGTGTTCACAGTGGTGTACTTTTGAGTATTCTCACTAGAGTGTTTCACCACTTTTGTTCCGCTCAGCTATGATGTAAGCAGCAAGTGTATTGAATTTTCTGCGAGCAGCAGAAACACAACACAAAGCAGAAGCAAAAAGCTACAAAAATATCAAACAGACTGTATACTTATTTTATAATATTCTAAAACCTAAACTAATATCCTTGTGCGGTTTTTAATAACACTTCTAGCCATATTAAAATTGAACTTGTCGTAAACATCGTTGAACAAACGAATACATTCGTCCAATGGATTGTTGTATCCATAGTTGGTTCTGTGGTTGCGGGTACCCATTAGAGAATAGTTCCGGCAACGACGAGGAGGGTTATTTATTGGCATTTGCTCGAGTAACGCAGGGCAGTCAATTACTCCTTGAAGCACATCAAAAACGAAAAGACGCTTTATCTAAAACCTTCCAAAATGGCAAAAAACCGGTTTGTGTCATAATTTTTACGTAGTTATTGTTATCAAAAGTTCAGCTCGATACTTTACCTTGAAATCCCTATTCATTACCTTTAATTTGATGCTAAAAAATTCAAAATCGATGAAACGACTGAAAAATTAAAAATTTTGAAAGTTACAAAATTTGAAAAAAGTTTTTTTTTCGGGCAGAAACTACAAGACAAAAAATACGGTTCTGAAATTTTTCGATAAGGAGCAACTTTATCTATTTTCAGTATGATCGGAAGTTTTGGATTGGACCTATATGCAGGGAATTGCAGTTTAGTTATGTGGAAATCTCTTATCTAGTGCCAAAAAATCGTCATTTGCGGGAAGTGGTTCTTTCGTCATTTTATTCGAAGACAACTGTGGCTGAAGCGCATCGAGAGTTAAAAAAAGTTTGCGGAAATGCTGCTCTAGGTAAATGATTGGTTTCGTCGCTTCGAAGGCGTAATTTCAATGATGACGTTAACGTTATGTTTACGAAAAAAAAGTAATTTAAGTCTCTGAAAATATGTTGGAGGCCAGGGGCACCAAAATTCAAAGTTAAAAAGCAATAATATTCCACTTTTTCCAGTTTGAGCTTTAGGGCGCCTGTGTTTACCAGTGTTCTCAATAAATCTTTGTCATTACATCTACAATATGTTAACTTAATATTAGTGGTTGTTTAAATATGGAGAAATTAAAACTTAAAAGTTGTTAAAAATGTTTTTATTATTTTTTCAAGCGATGAATCTTACTAATAGCTCATCTTTAACCAATAGAAACATTTGTGAAAAGTTTCAGCCAAATAAAAAATGACAACTCAAAAATTAGTGAAACTGCCACATTTTGTTTGGGATTACTCATATACAAACAAAGGTTTCTGATCTACAATACTTTGAATAAAGTGTATGCCCGAATACATACGCCCTTTTCATGAAACATCAAAATAATCAGCTTAACTTACTTTATTCAATCGATAACTGCTTGTTGCAAAGACTAAGTGAAGTTGAATATTTTTTGTCGAGCTCTTGTAATTCCGAGCTCATAGATTCCAGATCTGTTTCCTAAACGATACAAGCATTGAGCCACTTTTTCAGAAAGAGATACTTTTTCTAAATAAATTTCAAGTGTATATTTTGCTCCTCAAAAATAAATTATTTAGTCCTAGCTTATTTACAATAAAAAAAAACAGCAAAATCTGTGTGATTTTAAGCTGAAATAAAGATAATAGGTGGAAATGATTCAATAAATCGTTCGAAGTTATTTCCATGTTTTCCAGATATTCAAATCCGCACTAAACATGGTAGAAATTTTTCCAGAATTATGCAAAAATTAACAGTGTTGTGATTGGCAAAATTTCAAGGTTGCTTAGAATTCGAATGCAAAATTTATCGTTTCAATTTTATAGATAAGTTGGATAGAGATTAGTTCAATTCAAAGGACTAGACAATCTTTAAATTAATTCATGGCTCAACGTTTTGTGAAATGACTGAAAAATTGTTCTTCCTGGTGATGAAAATTATTTAACACAAAAATATTTCAATTATTCACAATCACGTGCAAAAAAACCCGTGTAAAAATTGATAGTTTGCTGAAAAACTTGGATTAGATAGTTTGCTGAAAAACTTCGCTTTTGACTTCATCTGATTAGAGAACATTTGATTTTTTGAGTATTGAATTTTTAACGTTGGCGTTGTCTTTAAAAGAAGTAATTGAATTAAAATTCCTAGGCAATTTTAGATTTTTCTTCGTGCATAGATTTTGTTTAAAAAGTATTAGTTTTGAAATGCTACAAAAATAGTATATCAGTTCTACCTCGTAGATACTAGCATTATTTTTCCCGAACTCCTAGTAAATAGCTGTAAATTAAAAAATGCATTCTCCATATTTAGTTTGTTATATATAAATAACTTGGAACAATTGTCTAAATATCCTCAAATATTATTTTCTTTTGATATATCCGAAATTAACCAGCTAGTGCCCGAATTAATTTTCAGACGGACTTCGAAAAATCACTTTGAAACTTTATAAGCATTTTTTAAGTATTGATTGAAGCTTTTTAGAAGTTTAACTAAAACCGTCTAAAGGCGGAACTGAACATTAGAGGGTTAATGCCACAAAATACAAAAATTCAACGTTATGTTTTACCAATTTTCAGACATTTTTTCTTTACTGCAAAAGAGTTTGAGCCACACTCATATTGATTTTTTAAACAAAATATTTTCTAAATTCCGAAAAAGTGACAATTGAAGAAAAATTATTATTCTTTACGCATTTCCACACATCCCAACCAATTGTTACTACTGTTAATTGTTACTTATATTAAGATATAGATTTTCTCGCCCGGACTAATTAGAAAAATTATGAGGAGTTTTTCATTATCTGAATGTTGCTTTTTGTATCCCTTGCCTCAATTTTGTTGCAATATCGTCTCGCTTTTGCTTTATGAACCTCGTGTAAAATCTAGTTTCAATGTTTGTTATTCTGACAAACAGTGTCAGGCCCCATGTAGAAAAAAAGAGTTCAGAGTAAAACCGAAACTGCTACAATAAACGACTACTACCCAGATTTGATTTTTAGCATTTTGTGTCACGAGGAGCTTAGCAATAATTGCTACAAAAAGCAGTCTCCCATTACCTGGACATAATTTCTAACCCATAAAAAATAGCCACTCTGCTGCCCGAAAGATACGCACGCTTTATGACCACTAGCCCCGTAATTGGCAGCCTGACGATGTCAAATTATAGCACAACGAATTGGTCTAGTTTGGCTCCCAAAGGCGAAGTAGACTTTTAAAATCCATTGCAGTTTTTTTATTGCACACACCCGCACGTCAGCAAACTCGCAAGCAGGCAGCAGTTAGTTATGCTTGTGTGTGTGGATGTGTGCGTGTGAGATTCTCTCTTTTTATGGTTATTTTGTCTAATTTTAATTTAACTTTCCTCGACAGTCGACGGTTTGTTTGCCCACGGTGGTGTGCTGACGTTTGCAAATTTGACATTGTGATTTTACTAGCTCTTTTTATGGGACCCTCCATTTGCCAAAAACTGCAACGGACTAGTTTTTATTATTTTATTCCCCGGACCCTGGGATACAGTTACGAAAATTTCCGTTACAATTTCTCTACCGCTACGGAGCAAGTCATTTTTTCACGATGTTGGGCACGCTGGACGGTTTGTTTTTTAGATCGGCTTTTTACCGTAGCTAATCTAGATTGATAACCAGGTAGAAAAAACAGTGGACAACTCATTTGGTCACTCAGTACAGAAAAAAAAAGTTTTACTCACAATTCGAACTGACCATCCCCCAATTGTCCGGCGATGGAGACAACTCGATGCAATAAAAATGGGTTGGCGGATCAATAATTCAAACCGAAAACAAACAGTCCAGTTCTTGTTGTTCTCATTCGAGCCGGCATGATTACAAACTAAAACAAACCGAGCAGAAAACAAAAAGGCAAATTAGGATTAAAATTTTGGTAAACAATGACCTTCCGACACCGAGCGCAGGCAGCCAGGCAGCACCGGTATGCGTAGATACGAGGCGTATGTGCCTTTGCGCTTTTGCGAGTCTTGTTTGACCTGCGTTTTGTCGTTTGCTACCCGGCTCTGGCTGGCCAAAATTTCCCAGAATAAGAATGCGACGAACGTTCGAGAGGATGTGTAATTAAGGCAAATAAGTTGTAGAAATGGATGGCTGAAATTTTTATTGTGGGTGAAGGGAAAAAAAGTATGCAATGAAAAAGTTCGGACTCGGACACGGAGCTGTCTCTATCGCAACAAGACAGCGTAGTGCTAGCAAATGTTTCTACCTTCGGATCTGCGCCGAAGGAAGAAGCAAAATTTGTTTGATCCTGCGTTGCGTTTTTCGACCTAGTGTTGACGTAAGATGCAGTCGGTTTCCTGTAAGGTGTTTGGGACTCTTCCGTGACCGGTACAGCTGCGCTGCCCACGCAAAATAATTCGATGAATCAATTTAATTTACCGAAAGAAACACGACACCCGAGATGAATATATCCCAAGCACTACCGGAACAAAACTGGAAAGAAGTGCCTGTTTTGACTAGCATATATCTTTGCAAAATTTAATATCAATATTTTGCCAACGTTACAGGAAAAAAATAGTTTTAAAAGATTTCTTCTTGTTATGATATATTTATCTTTTCTTCACATGTTTTTATGCTATACACTGATTTTTCAAATTTCCAAAGTCTATCAGCTGAATCAAAATCAGTATTCTAGAAATTTTTGCAAGTTTGATCTGCACGTCGTTCGTTTCATTGAATATAAATAAGCTTTTCAATATTTTACAACCTCAGTTTCTAGATATATTTACTCAGTTTTCTCGAGGCCAGAATTACTGAAAATAATAGTTCAAATCATGCGTATCCGAACAACTGCTAAACATACAAAAAATTATAACGAAGGTGAATTTTTAACAATTTGTGTGAAGGACGTGCTACGCAAGTTTGAGTAATGAGTCATAATATTTAGTTAAAAAAAACTATGCAGAAAGCTGCATAACGCCAAAAATCAAAGTCATAATGTTTTATTTCTCCAGGTTTATTTCGCTTAGGTTGGATTTGAAGATATTTCTTCGCAAAATTTTTCGTCAATGATTCTTTGCTTCGAATTATTGAGAAAAGTTATAAAGTTATCTCAGAAGTCAATGGTACTGGATGTCACTGCTCCACTATTGAATACGGAAAGATTTAAACGGTTTTTAAGAATCGATATCTGGGTGGAATGTGGGTCAGTTAGCCTAGCTAATTCACTATTCGTTGTGTAAATAGCAAAACTAGCAATACATACAGCAGAGTGTGAATGACCACATAACTAAGAATATACTTTAAAATGTAATATGATATGATGACATTTCATTTTTAATAATAAAGATTAATATAGTTAAACACGACAAATCTGACCGAAATGAAATTTCGCTTTTAAGTTAACTTCTCCATATTTTAGTTGTCCATCAACAATTCTAGGATTCTTAAGTCAAGAATATTTTTTTTAATTGAAAATATCTCATCTTTTATTAAAAAATTTAAATGCAAACTCAAAATAGTTGCTCTTGAAAGTTTATAGCACTTAAACCTTTCCTGTGAAATGTGGAGCCTCTAGGCATTCTCAAAGCGCGTTACTTTTGTTTTTGGAAAGCCATACCAAAATATCGGAATTAATTTCCATAAATTCATACAAGGTTAAAACAAAACACTAACAATAACTCAAGAATAAGTGGTTTTACTAAATAATTTTTTTTAGTAAGTATGTTGAAATTCTGTTTTTGGCATAAACTGTATCGCTTCACAGAGTATTATAACATCGCGAAAAGATCAGCATTGCCTAAAATATGCAGATTTAAGTAGCTATATCTCGTGATTCCGACAACGTGGAGAGTTGTGGCACCAGTATGCATATAATTCTGAGTATTTTGGATATCTCGTGAATCCAATTATTTAAAAAGTTATGGATTTCAGCAAAGTTGTTCAGGAAGATACGGGCTTCTGGTTGTTCTACAGTTTGGTATGAAATTCAGTCGCCACGTCACGCTAATGCGCACGTGAATATTTGGAACTGAATGATGAATCCAACCACTTAGAAAGCTGTGGTCTCCAAGGGACTTGTTTAGAAGGTCACTTCTGGTTTATGAACAGTTTGGTTGGAAATAAAACCACTACAAGAGATTAGTGTGCGTTTTGTTTTGAATGGTATGGATTATAGTTATCTCGAGAATCAAATTACTTAGAAAATTATACCAATATTGGATGGTATTCAGCCATTTTGGCTGTTTTCCATACATCGGAAGTCACCATTCTAGAACTGGAAATGGTGTCTGAGATAGATTTTCAGTATCTGTGTATCATCATGACTACGGAAATACCATTTTTGGTCACTTTCGGCTGTTTTCCAGACACCGGAAGTCGTCATTTAACTAACCATTTTGGGTTGTAATCCGTCTGTTTGGACTGTTTTCCAGGAACCGCAAGCCACCATCTTAGATTTCAATATGGTGTCTGAGGTCGATTTTTGGCTTCTGTGCTTCTGGTGTCTGTGGTATTTCGCCACTTTCGGCTATTCAGCAAACACCGAAAGTTTCCATCTCAGAATTCAAAATGATATATGAGGTTGATTTTTGGTGTCTATGCATCGTCACGATCAGGAAAATACGCTTATTGGGTGGTATTTGGTCACTCTCGGCTGATTTCCAGCCCCCCTTCCTTCCAAAATAGGGAGAGGTTTCAAACCTTCATGAAACATTTTTCACTCCAAAAACCTTCACATGTCAAATTTGGTTCCATCTGCTCGTTTAGTTCTCGAGTTGTGCAGAAACTTGTGTTTCATATCTATGGTATCATTTCTTTTCTGAAAAGGGAGGGGTATCGAACCACCATGGGAGTATTTTTTGCCCACAAAAATCTGCTCGTGCCAAATTTGGTTCCACTTGCTTGATTAGTTCTTGAGTTGTGCAGAAATTGGTCTTTTATTAGTTGAAAACCTTCAGAAGAAGGAGGGATGTCAAACCACCATGAAAATATTTTTTGCCTCAAAAAAATTTCCCATGCAAAATTTAGTTTCATCTACTTGATTAGTTTTTGAGTTATGCAGGAATTCGTGTTTCATTTGTACAAAAAAATATTTCTTGCTCTCGTTAACCACCACCCACAAAATTTGGTTCTATTTGCTTAATTAAATCTCGAGTTATACAGATATTTGTGTTTCGTTTGTATGGGAGCCCTCCCGTCAAGAGCAGGGAGGGATGTCAAACTACCCCAGAAATATTTATTGTTCTTAATACATTAACGTTCCAAGTTTACTCGATTAGTTCCCGAGTTATGCAAAATTTTGTGTTCCATTTATATGGGCCTTTCGGAGGAGGGAGGGATCTCAAACTATCATAATACGTTCCCTGGCTCCAAAAACTCCTGCATAAAAATTTTCATGTCGATTGGTTTAGTAGTGTCCAAGTCTATATGGATCAGACAGACAGATAGAACTCCATTTTTATATGTATAGATTTTTCTTGTGAATAAAAATTAACGAACATCAAAGGAGGCAAAGTTTTTTTTGTAATCTTTTAACTTTTGTTTCCCATAGGAGTAATTCTTCCTGCTGGTCTCGAGGTACTGTTGCGAAGTTTTCTCTAGAATGCCCCTTAAAATTATTTTTTAATATAACTTTTCATAGTGATTTTCTAAAACAATTTCAATGTCCTACAATGTTGTTAACTACAATAAAACATACAAGTTCACCGAAGAAAGTTTATTTTTATTTCTGAAGTTTATTTAGTTATTAAAGATTTTTATTAAAATAATGCACCTATTTATTTACAAATATCTGCACAGGAGACAGCGAGAGATAAATGCCTATATTTGGACTAAATGACGTTTTACTTATACTTAAATATAGAAAAGGTTTGGTATGCAGATATTTGCAGGTTTTAAAGATATCTGTTAGTAAATTAGTGCATTAATAAAAATCGTCAATAACCGATGTAATATGATCGATAAAAATTAACTTTGTTGGATGAATTTGTGATAGTAAACAACAATGTAGAACATTGGAAAATTATGAAATTACCACAGAATGTTATATTAAGAAACATGATTTTTAGTGGCCATCTGTAGAAACCTTCACAAAGGTCCATTTAAGAAGGCAGATAGAGGTATGGTTAATTAACGAACATCAAAGGAGGCAAAGTTTTTTTTGTAATCTTTTAACTTTTGTTTTCCATAGGAGTAATTCTTCCTGCTGGTCTCGAGGTACGATGCTGGTCTAAAAAGCCAGTCGTCGTATGTTCGAGTCCTGTACATTTAACAGTCGGCTGCGAAGTCTGTGTATAGTAAAACAGAAGGTCGAATTCCGATACGAAATGTAGCACCAAGGCTTTGCTTTTTAGGAGTAATTCTCGCTGAAACCAGGTCACTAGGTGCACAAGGTCTTTCGAATTTTATATAAATGCACATAATTGTTAGAAATAGAGAAAGAAAAATTATGCCATTTTTGTTTGATTGAATTTGTTGACTCCTCGCCAGGCTTCGAAATGGTCACGGTAGAACCACTTTTCACTGCGATAATCGTCTTCTTCTCCCTCTGACGCTACCAAGGCTCGCTGTCTGAATACATTCTTAAACAAACTAGTCAAATGACTATCGCCATCACGACGTTATTTTCCTCAAACGTATTTTGACATTTTTTCTAGAAATGAGAATTACGCACGTTGAGTGCGTGTATTCTGGAAATAATTTATATCATTGATCTTGTAATGATATTTCTCGACATAAATGAACGAAGTAGACAGAAATAGGCCGAAATAACATCGCTAAACGATTGACAATGTGCATCTCTTTGATACGCGAGTGGCGTTTGACTATCGTTTTCTTTCTGTGAGCTAAGCGGCGATGGTTTGGTTATTTTACATTTACGAGCGAAAGCCGACTGTGACGCACGCTAAGAAAGCGAGATCAAATGAAAATGGTGAGCGTTTACAAGCCTTCCCCTCGCACACTGTTTCCAAAGCTGCAAAAACGTGACCGAAATTATTTTGACCCAAAAACATTGATTTTAGAGCCGTAACGTCTTCAGCAAAGTTGTTCCATTAATTAATCTCCATGTTATAGAAGTAGCAATTCCATGATTAATCCACTCAACAGTGAGAAACGAGTTTTACTTTTCTCATTTTGGAATATAAAAATGCACTTTGTTCAGCAAAGTATTAGCAACTTTCGAAAGAAACAACTTTGTGGAAGACAGCATACATCTATCTATTTATTTAAATGGACTTTTGTGGAGTTTCCTATTTATTGCTATTAATTTTTTTTTGCTGTTTAACTTTTTATAGTGAATTTCTACAATTTTTGAATGTTCTACAAAACTGTTTGCTACAACGAAACAAACAATATCTTCGAACAATGTTTATTTTTATCACACATATATTTTTATTATTATTATTATTAGTAATTTTATTAAAGACACTTTACACATATTGTGTGCATTCGTGCCTGAACATATATTTTTGGTTGTTGATGATTTTTACTAGAATAATGCGCTTATTTACACTAATTACTCTTAACTCAAAAAATAATGATTTTGGAGTAATAGTGTCTTCAGTAAAGTTGTTCTATTAACTATTCTCCATTTTGTACAAGTAAGAATTTTGTGATTAATCTACCTAAAAGTGAGAAATGAGTTTCATTTTTCTCGTTTTTGCATATAAAAATCCACTTTGCTGAGTAAAGTTTCAGCATATTTTGTAAGAAACAACCTTGTCGAAAACACTATACTTGTATCTGGTCATTTAAATGAACTGTTGCGAAGTTTTCTCTAGAATGCCCCTTAAAATTATTTTTTAATATAACTTTTCATAGTGATTTTCTAAAACAATTTCAATGTTCTACAATGTTGTTAACTACAATAAAACATACAAGTTCACCGAAGAAAGTTTATTTTTATTTCTGAAGTTTATTTAGTTATCAAAGATTTTTATAGAAATAATGCACCTATTTATTTACAAATATCTGCACAGGAGACAGCGAGAGATAAATGCCTATATCTGGACTGAATGACGTTTTACTTATACCTAAATATAGAAAAGGTTTGGTATGCAGATATTTGCAGGTTTTAAAGATATCTGTTAGTAAATTAGTGCATTAATAAAAATCGTCAATAACCGATGTAATATGATAGATAAAAATTAACTTTGTTGGATGAATTTGTGATAGTAAACAACAATGTAGAACATTGGAAAATTATGAAATTACCACAGAATGTTATATTAAAAAAGATGATTTTTAGTGGCCATCTGTAGAAACCTTCACAAAGGTCCATTTAAGAAGGCAGATAGAGGTATAATACCTTTGAGAAAGTTGTTTCTTATAAAATGTGCAACAACTTTGCCGAACAAAGTGAATTTTCATATGCAAAAATGAAAAAGGAAAATTCGCTTCTCACTGTTAAGTGGATTAATCACAAAATTGCAACTTCTATAAAATGGAGAATCATTAATGGATCAACTTTTCTGGAGGCTCTATGGCTCTAAAATCTAGTTTTTTGGGTCAAAATAATTTCGATCACGTTTTTGCAGCTTTGGAAACAGTGTACCTCGGTCACCAAAGGACGCCGTACACAAATTACGTAACGCATGAAGGGGGGGGAGGGGGGTTGAGTCCGCGTTAACTTGTTGTTACATTGGGGAGAGGGGGGGGGGTAGTTGAGACCGTTACGTAACTGTGATGTTTGCTCAAAATTGCGAATTTAGAAGGGGGGGGGCAGGATGTCCAGCATTACGTAATTTTAGGGGGAGGGCGTCATATCGAACGTTACTTATCGTTACATAGGGGGGAGGGGGTCTGAAATCTAGGTTTTTAGCGTTACGTAATTTGTGTACGACGCCAAGAGTGAAATAGTTTCCAAAGAAATGGAAATTTTAGCAATTCTTGATGTTTTATTTGAACTATATCTCGGAAATTCGTTATGGAACCTACTACAAGTAGCACTTTTCTGTAAAGAGGAATAATATAGCTTTCATTTGGAATGATCAGAATTTTGGCCGCCATCTTGGATTATATTAGAAAAATACGATTTTGACCCTGTTCGAAACTGACGATTTTGAATCTGAGATAAGCATTAGAAAACTGAAAAAAATGCTACAGGATGCAAAAAAATAGGTGAGCGTCAATGTTAACCTACCAATTGAACCAATTTTCCGAACGAAGTTTCAAAATAATCAATGCATTCCGCGCAATCAACGTAGTAGTCATTTGCAAAAACTCTTACCTCCAGGGTTTATTTTTGTAATGCGATAAATTTCCGGATATTTATGAGTTTAGTAATAAATTGCTGAACAAAACTGAGAAAAATTCGATTCGAAATTGGGTGCAGGTTAATAATTAGTGTAAACTAGTTCGAAAGAACTGTTCATTCGAAGAGTTCATAGACACTTTTAGTAGTTCATTGAAACAATGCTTAACTCATTTTCTGTCCCTTGAGTAAATTAGTATAAGTAAAAAAAAACTTATTGGGACTATGTCGTATTGCACTTTTGAATCCATAGAATTACCGATCTTAAACCGAAGATTTGGCTGATTGTAAGGTGACGATTCAAAATGTAATTCAATCTCACTATTATACATAGCAAATTGTCATTATTCATCCGATATACTACTTTACCGAAGGAGTTTTACATCACAAAACATTGATCCTTCTTTTTGGACCATAATTCTGTGCTTGTCTTTGTTGCTTCACCATATTGTTTCATTTTACAAAATAAATCTTTTCCCACATTTTAAAAGTGTACGTTCACACTGACGAAAAAGAAAGTATGATCAAAAATACATAAAAACTTTATCCACATCCCGTTTATGAAAAACGATTTTCACATGCACGTAGAGTGGAATTTCCACGAAGAAGTGGAATTTCCACGAAGTGGAATTTCCACAATGAAGAACAGAAATAAATATTAATGAAAATAATTAATATCCACAAGTACAACAAGCCAAGAAATATGTGAAGCAAAATACTTTTCACCACTTTTTTTCCAATGCCAAACTAGTATATGAAGAAATTTTCAAAAGGTATTGGGCTACCAGGAAGAAAGCAAGTAAACAACAGAACTGCAATTAGCAACAGATTTCGTGGCGCATGGTGAAATCGTTGTAAATGCTTTTAATGAATATTTTTGTAACGTTGGACCCCAGTTAGCCTCGACAGTTAATAGTTCCCGTGATATCAACAAAATTGCCAGTTTGTCTCCACTAAATAACTCCAACCCCTGCATAAAAATTTTCATGTCGATCGGTTCAGTAGTTTCCAAGTCTATATGGATTAGACAGACAGACAGGCTTATCGTTTTGATAACAGATCTCTGTACTCACAAAAGCTGCGGATCGGATGAAATCCCAGTATCCGTTCTCAAGCTGCATCACAATGTATTCTCTGTTTTGTTGCGAAATGTCTTCAACCAGTCGATCATTACGGGTCATTTTCTGATTTTTTGAAGATTGCGAAGGTTATTCTTTGCACAAGGGGGTAATACAGCACAGGCCAATAACTGTAGACCAATACCCATTTTACCTGCAAAATGCTTGAAAAATTGTTCGTAATCATAATAAACTAGTTTTTCAAATGTCATGGAGTTTTATTCAGTCATCCGTATGGTTTCCCGCTTTGGATCTAGCACATAAACTGCAGCCTGTGAATTAGTTAACAGCATCTGAAGTGCGTTAGAGTCACGATAGTGTACTTTTCCTAGATTTGAAAAAGGCGTATGATACGATTGACCACGAAGTTCTGTTACGTAAGTTGATTTTTATGGTATTCGGAGAACAGCGAACGATTTGATACGAAGCTACCTTTCATCGGTAATGCAATTTGTAGTTATGAATGATTCTTGTAGTAATGACTTAAATTCCGCTATAGTACCTAAAGGCAGCAACATGGAGTCTCCACTATTCTTAGTCTATATCAATGACCTACCAAACATTGGACTGCATTGAATACCACGTCTGTTTGCTAATGGTCTGTATCCTATGCATCTACTAATTCGAATCAAATTACTCAACAAATGAAGGATTACATGGAGAAACTGCAGATATACTTTGCAGAGAATTTATTATCATTCAACATATCCAAAGCAAAATACATGATTTTTGTTTCCGCCCGCTTCAGATGACTTATGAGTCAACTCTTACACAATCGAAAAAGTTGAGACTTATGAGTATCTAGGCCTAATATTTGACAAGAATCTCACGTAATACAGCAACATGTGTAAGGTTTCCAATTATTAACCAACGAAACAAATGCTTAGCATTTAACATGCAATCAAAACTACAGTACATAATTTCATGCAATCAAAACTACAGTATATAATTTCAATATGGGGGCAGCAAGCAAGTATAAAATTAAGTCACTACAAACTCTCCGAAACCGTTGTTTACCTCAGTTTACCGGACACCTCGTTTGTATTCCACAATTGGATTGTTTGAGAAGGCAGCCACATCTGTCGTGCCAGTAGCAGTACTTCGTGAAAGGCAAAACATAATTTAAAGGCATAAAATTCTGTAGAAAGCATCAACGCACCATAATCAACTAGAACATCACACAACCAATTCACCAGAACTCAGTCTAATCTTGAAACGACGAAAGTAAGTGAAGTGAATTCGGCAAAAGTGCATTTCCGTGCTACGGAAAAGTGCAATACAATGCGCTATCACTTACATTGAGAGACGAGATAACTTTTAAATTTTTTTAAGATTCTTTGTTACGTCTATTGAGACTTTCTATTGAAACTTTCACAATTCTTACGTTAACCCATTCCCCGCATCACCTGACATATAAACTTTGATAACAGTTTGACAAATATACTTGAAATTTCTAACGATGAAAATATTCTAAGCAGTTAGACAACAGATTGGTCTTCAACATGCAATATAGTTTGTGCCAATTATGCATGCGGTTGCTGAGTAATAAGAATTAAAATGCCATTTTTCGATGTAAAAACTGATTTCTCTCCGCGGGGATAAAGTTAAAGAACTCCGATTATGAGTGCGGGAGTACGAGCACTCCCTTCAAAGAGATTTAAGTCTCACTAGGGGTGCAAGGCATTCAAGTTAGTTTAGTTACTAAGATGTTATAATGTTATATATAATTAGATAACATTAGTACGGTAAAAGAGAATAATTGAATTGGAATAAATATATTGTAAATTGGCCGTCCTTGATTATAAAATTGAAATTTTTTTTTTCCAGAAATCAATCCTCACCCTAAATTTTCAACAACCTTAACTTATTCAGAGTTTTCTGTATTGTAAATTATACATAATCATGCTGGAAGTTTCCTAATCGAAACCTCCCAACTGAAGTAATCTCCCCTTGTAAGCTGTTTCACTCAAAAACATGTTATCTGAAACATGCAACAAACAACCATTCTATCCTCCGCCAGGCGAGGTGCCTCGGAGGCAAACCTTGAAACAACCACTTTGGTTCAATTTCAATTACACAAAATACCAAAACCAGATAAGAAATCCATTGCCATTACCGATCGCCGCAGCAAGCGGCTAATCGGAAATTCCCCGAAAGTCCGAACAAAGAACCGCAGACGCAGCACAACCTTCCCCAAGCCAACTGAAAACGGCAGCCGCTTACGACACAATCAGCCATCAGTGGTAATAGGTTGCATCACTCGATCGTATCGTGTGTACAGAAAACCGGACCTCGCACCTTCCCCACGGGCGGCCCAAAACCGGAACCTCCGATGATACGCATGGGCTACTCATCGCTCACCGATCACGTACGCACGCGATGAGAGCAGCTCAGCAAAAACAAAATCGCACTATCCGGAACACCCTGTGCACGACACCGATGAGCAAGGAACTCTCGCTTGACCACCACGAAACGGCCGGCAGGACAACACAAATCATCCCATCAATAAAACATAAAAGCATCACGCAGAAAATTAAATGATCAAACCCCCCGCGCTCTGGTGTTGCGACGAGATTGGCTCACACGCACACAGGCCGCTGCCACCGTATCGTAAAGGTGTAGTATACTGGCTGGACACACAGGACACGCACATTGCGTCCGGCAAAGGATAATGCGCTCATTCTCTTCGGTTCTGCCGCCGCCGGCCGTGATAAAACAACCGGACCGGTACGCACGAACCACAGTCCGGTATGTTCGATTAAAAGAGAGGGGATTTCGACGGTCCAACTGCACCGTGAGACAGAGTGAGACGACCGGTGCTGCCTACTTGGTTGGGATCGTCCCGCTTTGGCACTGCGGAATGGATTATTGCCCCTTACTTTTTAGGATTGATGATTGTGTTCCGATGACGGGTTGATGGGAGAAAGAGAGTCGTGGTGCGTGAAGCGCGCGTTCCGGTGCGTGTACGAATCAATGACGATGGGGTGGTGTTGTTAGGAACCATCATCATCCATGCTAGGAGAGCGTGAGAGAGCGAGTTATGCTCAAGGGGTGAAAGGCTGCGCGCAGGAGCGGGTTTTATGCTGTGGCCGGAGAGAGTGACGAGCGTGCGAACGCGTGTGTTGTGCTAGGTCAGCAAACACTACCACAAGTGGCGGCCAATGTTGGCAAGAGAGAGGGAGAGTGTGCGAGAGCATGTTGTGTGTGCGAGTGTTGGTACGGGTTGATGATTGCTTGCGGGTGCATGGGAGAGAATCGGTGCACAGCATAACAGCGAACGATGGGACAGGACACCCCGTTTTGGGTGGTTTGTTTGCTCACGGTCGACGACGGCTATGTGTTGGTGCGTCAGCCAGCATAGTCATGTGGAAGCAGAGCCCGCAAAGGCAGCAGTGTCATCTCGTCATCCATTGAAAGTGAAACGCGCACTTCAAGAGCAGGACGGGAGTTGATTCTTTTTCGGGGTTTTTGCTTTTATTTTGCTACGGCAGCCAGAGTTACGTTTGCTCTGATTTCGTAACTTCATTCAGTATCCTGCTCTCATCTCGCGTGCCACCACTGGCAACAGCTCCAGCAAGAAGTAGTAGTATAGTACCGAAGCAGTCTATCTCGGTCGCACAGTCGGCTGCTGGACATCAACAACCACGCGACACACACCGCCTCCCTCCGCAACTGCCACGACACCGTCGGATCGGGCCACAAACGAGACTTCAACAGATCAGAAGAAGCGGCGGCCAAAAAATTTTAATGGGTACTTACCTCGCGTGCCATCGTTGACTACCGTCAGTCGTGTATTGATTTTCCCAGCGTGCAGACGTGTACGCTCTCCTTCGGTGTGTTTTTTGGCCACTACCAAATATGATGGTGCATTGAGCAACCCAACAACAGTCAACATACGGATTCAACCAAGCAGAGTGCACCTGAATTAAAACGGAAATTTTGTTGAAATTAAACCAAACACAAACAAGGCACGGCCCAAGTTCCTCCCGCGTGGAAGTCTAGTAGTAGTAGTTATAGTACTAGTACTGAACAGTAGCGGTACTAGCGTTAGTTAATAGCAGATCTAGTTAAGTACTTCGTCAAATGTGATACGCTGAAGATACGCACTGTAAGCAGGGTGTGATCGAAAGTGATTACCGGGGATTACCTACGTGAAAGTTTGTATGTAACCCGGGGATTGAAAACAAAACAAAAATTTTGAACGAGACACAGTGAATTTAGTGTGCAAATAGTGTGAATTTAGTTACGTGTTAGCCGTGTTTTAACAAACCGGGCTAAAATCGGGAGAGCATTTCGGACTCCAGGAGAGTGTTGCTGTAAAATATTGACAGCACAACACAAACAAATCAACCGCCAACCGACCGCGAGATCGGTTTTCGTCATCCAAGCAGGCAATGGCATTGTCATTGCTGCAGGAAGCGCAAACAGCACGAGGTAAGTGCGATTGGGGACACTCCTTACTGGGGGGATGTTAGGGGGAGGCTATTGATTGCAACGTTGGAAAATACATGAAGCATTTAATATAATCGAAAACGAGGGTTTATGACTCTAATCAAGTTATTCAACTTGTTATTTACCCAATTCAAGTCCAATTAAACCAACAATTTATAAAATAAGCAGAAATCAATTTAAAGCAATACTTTTCTTCTGTATGTTGAAAGCGATGACAATAAAGTTTTTGGTTTGTCTAAGTAACTTCTCGAAAATTTCTCACGAATTGTAGCAAAACATTGTTTAGCGCTAAAAATTCGCTCATGCTCACCAATAAAATATGAAATATTCAAGAGTTTAATGTATTAAGTTTTTGTAAAATTTAAATTTTTACAAACTTTGTTGTCTATTAACGAAAAAAATCAAAAATTTCTGTAAACTTTGAAGGTGAATGATAGTTTATCGAATTAAGATTCTTTTCGACCTTCTCTAAAGACTTAAAAAACTGATAATTACAGGTCGGACTCGATTCTCTGGAACATCAAAAAAATGTTCATTCTGGATAACCAAGTTTTCCGGATTACAGAATCATAGAAAAAATATTTGAATTTGCTTTTAACGAACATAAAATAAATATTTCATTTTTTTATTTTGCTTGTATGAAGCAGTGGCGTAACCAGAAATTATTTCTGAGGCGAAAAGGGGTAAAATCTTGAGAAGCAAAAAAAAATAAATCGGCATCGGAATAAAAATTAAAAACGTACACCATAAAAATAAAATTGCGGATAATCGAGTCTAAAATTTCGGATAATCGAATTTCCGGATAGTCGAGTCCGTCCTGTATTGGAAATTCAAACATACCAATCAGAGTTTTTTGGGCTGCTTACAAAAAAAACTCTTCAGGTCCCTATATCCTATAAAAATTAATTCAGAAATAAACCTGCAGCTTTTGGTTTATTGGGTCATCAAAAATTATTATCCTTCATCCTTCGATTAAGCCGGACAAATCGTGTAGTACACAGTTTATTGTTAAAATGATCACAAGTCGTTTCATTCGAAGTTTTCCGAATGTTTCGAGTAAATGTTGTGAGCATAGACTTAAATTTTCACTTGCTTGCTCGTGAAAAAGCACAGGTTTCATTTTATAGTTGTTCTGCCATTTTTAATTAATCTACTCATAGACGCCATTTTGATGGTTACTGCTAACTAATTCTTGCTCATGTCCATTTTCATATTTTGATTTGATTTTCATTGACAAATGCTTTTCGTTAAAAGTCATTTTACTTCTAGTAGATTAGTATAAAGCATTCGATTTTCCATTTTTACTAATTTTCTGTTACTAGAAAAATAAACAAGGTATTAGACTTCCTGTAAGGGATATTACAGAGGCTGATAAAGGTCACATTTGATGAGAATAACACTCACACGCATATGTCCTAATGTTAATCTACTCAGAGTTATTTGATTTCGAGTTTCTTCTTACTTAAAGTGGCCGTAGCATCAAAAGTATTTCACTTTGAGTGAACCTATTGGTTTCGTTTCAAAGCCAAGAAGAATTTTCTATTTGATGCAGCCTACATGTCTAAATAAATGTGAAAAATAACATTTTGTAAGCAAAAACTATCAATATTTACTATAATATTTTGGAAGAAACAACTATTTTAAAGGTATTTTCATGTTTTTTCACGAAAAACGTACTTTGCATTACTATTTCTAAGCTCAAAATGAACGTTTTAGGCCGCTCTACAGTTTGATTTTTGACACTAATTCTCTATCTACTGTAGTTTCTAAGAAAACATTAGATTAAACTTGAAACAGTAATACTTTTGAACATTTTTGTTTCCAAAATATTATTTTTCACATTTATTTACACATGTAAAGGCTGTATCTAGTAGGAAATTTTTCTCAGCTTTCAATATTAGAATAGATATAAAGTTAGGGCCACACCAAGAAAAAGTATTCAAGAAATTTGAAATTGTCATAACTATGAGTAGATTACATTAGGATATATGCGTAGAAGAGTATATACATTCAGCGAAATCATTCTCATAGAATCCAGTAACCAGTAACCCAGAAAATTCAACAGTTGTAAAGATCCAAATAAAATATAAACGTGGGACGGAATCCAAGCATGGACCGATGGCTTCCTCCTGCATACTACCGCATTTCGGGAATGCCTCATAGAATATTATTACTTTTCAACTAACCTGCAAATTTTTATTCTGAACCT
Organism: Wyeomyia smithii; assembly: GCF_029784165.1. NCBI lineage: Eukaryota > Metazoa > Arthropoda > Insecta > Diptera > Culicidae > Wyeomyia > Wyeomyia smithii. The sequence continues at coordinate 228,774,135 of NC_073695.1, read as the reverse complement.
GCTAAACCAGCATCAGAGCACTTCATGCATTCAATTTACACATTTGGTTTCACCGTGAAACATTTGAAACGATTCAATCTTGCTATTTTTCACATTAACGCGAAAAATCGGCTGAAATGGGCTAAAACTTGCTTCTAAAGTGTAGCGCCTCGCAAAATTCCTGTTTTTGCTTTTTTCTAGTTTCAAGTCAACTGCGTGTGTCAAATTTTGCGTCAGTGTTGTTAGCACTGCCAGCAGCAGGCTGCGCTAGCATATAGAAATGTTCAAATTGTTATGATTCTGTTGAATTTTATGGCATCAAAAATATTAAAAATTCGGCAACCAATCAATATTAGAATAAAATATTCCTTGAATTGCGTCCCGTTTTAACTTAAGAAACAGAAACTTCCGTACTAAGCCGATGCTTGATTAGCCACAACTCAAGTTCAGTACTTTTAGAACATTCTAAAATAAACGTTTTCAGTGTAATTTGAACATTCCAGCTTCTGACGCGATTCCTCCCCCATTTACTCAAAGTAGCTTAACCCATTTTATGCTTTTTTCTTTGTATCACCCTTTTTTCGCGAAGTAAACCGATCTCATATTATTTTCTTTAAACACGTGCGAAACAACAAATCAATCGTCTCCTTCCTTTTTCCTTCGGTACATGCTTTGACAGCTCTACTGTGCTCACTTTCTTCACCGCAAAGTGTTAATTTTTGCCATTGCAAAGTTAAGTTCCATTTCATACTCACCAAACGCCGCCGATCGTCGAACCTAACCTCAAACTACCCGCTTTTCTCGGCTTCGTAATAAATCAAATTAATGCCACTTTTAATTATTCAAACTCTTGTTGTGTGTTCGAAGAAATTCCGGTGAACTGCGGTCGGATACCGTCGGCGATTCACAAAAAAAAAAACAGTTCAACAGCAACCGCCTACTACATTTTTTTTCGCCAAGCAAACCCCGAACGACAAAAGAAGATGACCGATCGGCTGCTGCTGCGGCAGTGTTGCCGCTCGTTGTGAATGCGACTCAGATTGCGCGGCCGCCGCCCATCATCATCAGTCGGACACTGTTTGTTACGAGTTACCCGTTACGAGTCAGCCCAGAACAGTCAGCGGCAACGGTGCAAAATTTAATCGGATTCTGAAATTAAATATTGTTACTAAATTGCTCTGACCTTTGCCGCCGCCTGGTGTGTGTGTGAGAGCGCGGCGCGTATTGTAAAACACAAAATTCCAAGCGGCCGACGCACTCTTTCTGTTGTGTTCACCATCCACAAGCCGTTATCGCCATGCTAATTTTGCTTCTCCCCTTCTCGCAGCAGCGAGAAGAAATAAAAATTTAAATATCTTCTTAAATATATAGCTATGTACACACCCCAGGGATGAGACGCGGTGGGTGGTGGGTGGCGAATCATCCACCCCTTTTACTGGAAAGCATCGCTTTACCGTAGAGAAGGCAAACGAAGAAAAAAAAACGGTAACGAACGGCGTAATTAGTTTGAATAAGGGTTATTTTCTTTTAATCTTGCAACAGCTCCGTGTTTCCCCAATCACCCCGTCTCTATACATAAGCCGTGTCGAAATGGCGACGGCTGCGACGAAGAAAGGACTCGAGTCGATTCTATCCAGCAGCACCAGCAGCAGCAGTCAGGTTTACTCTTCCAGCTTCCTTATTAAGTATATAAACGAAGAAATGAAGTCGAAACAGGAGTTTGGGGCTGCTGTGACGACGGCTGATTTACGCGTGGGGCACCGCCACATTTCACGTACACACCTCCTCCCCTCAATGACTTTCTTTGTGCTCCCGTAGCACAAGTTCGCGAAAAACCGCTTCGCTTTTATCCTTGTCTTTCGCTGCCAGGAACGAAAGTCCCTGCTGCTGCTGCACGCCAAAATCGAGCATGATTGATGGAATGGGTTAAAGTAATAATCAAATGGGAGGCATTTTTTCTTCATTTGTTCGCTAAAATGAGCTTCTTTATTCGACTCTCGGAGGAGGCGAATAAAGAGGAAAGGGTTTCTTTTTCCTTGTGCGAAGTTGAAAAAGTAAAAGCTTTCACTGCGTGCGTGCCTCGCGCCGCCGAAGGAAAGCGTAAGAGAGCAAAAACTCACCACAAAAAGCCATAAAAAAGGGGTGAAATCATAAACACATAGTAATAAAATTATAAATAAAGGATTAGCTTTGGTTTTTCGGTGTTGTTCCGGGCTGAACAAAACGAATCGATAAAAATGGTTGTCTTGGTAACTGGGAAGCGCCAGTTCTTTCGAAGAAAAAAAAAGAATGTAGAACCAACTTAACCGTCGTCGTCGTCGCCGTTCATTTTTCACTTGCCGTCGGCACTTGGCGATGCGGCTGGCCACGTCCACATCCTGTCATTAGGCTTACGGCTCGAGCAGCAGATTTTCCCATGCATCTGCAGCATGGCGAAAGACGGACACGGCAGGACTCGAATTACCGGCCACCATATGTAAATAAATCATTTCACACTCATCCTTCCTGGAGCGGCTCGATTTACTCGCAGCATTTCCCGTGCCGCACAAGCAAATCTTGCGGAAACAAGTACAATGTTTTCCCGCGTGATTCCATGTACCGGCAATTCCGGGGTTGCTCGTTCTCACACATGTCTACCCGTTCCGGAAGCCGGTGATTTTCGCGTAAAAGCGAAAGTTGTGTACACACACATTCATGCTACCGGAGGATCCTTTCTGACGTAGCACGTGTGTGGAGACGACAAGAACGTGCTGACAATTCAAACCGTCTAGTCAAGAAAGGGGGGAATCCTCTCCCCTTGCCAGCCTGCAGCAGCAACGACGTGTGGAAGGGGTTTTTGTTTTGCTTCCTGATTCGCACACACGACGAAAGGCCGGGCGCTCTCACACACGCTCACCCGTAAAGGGCTGAGAGAGCGAAATCCTTTCGAACACACGGCACATATGAGCACGGGTTAGTAGGTTATGTGTGCTCTACGATGGTTTGTTTACGTTTCCGAAGTTGATTCATTCATGCGAGCGCACACCACAGTGTGCACCAAGCTGAAGCGTTTGATTGCACCTCACAGCAGGGCTTGCTGCGATATCTTGCTATCGTTCAGCGAGGCACGGCTGGGCAGTCACTCTAGCAGCGGGGAGGCTTTAGCGATTGCTAAGTAAACAACCCCTCCAGCCGACCGGAAACGACAACGAAACTATAATTTCCAACTTGAACAATCAGCTGCCGTTCTGGCGATGTATCGGATATCACCGTATTGCTTATTTTGTCAACTAATTTAATCCCAAAACACACTCAACGCGAGACAGTCGAGAAAAAAATCGATAGCTTTTTAGATGCTTCACTTCGTTTTTCCCCTTCATTCGCCCGTAGCGAACAGCACGGGCTTCGCACCAAATCAAATTATTAATTCCGTTTTTCGCTTTCCGTTACAGGATTAGCCGCCGTTCGTTCCCTGCAAAGCATGAAACGTGAAGACGATCGTAGTATGTCCGTGTCGCCGCCGTTGACCGGTCAGCATCATCACCATCTTCAGCAGCACCACCATCATCTAGGTATGAGCTTGAATCCCAGTCCTAACATCTTCGGAGGTTATCATCCGACGGCTTCGGCAATGGGCATGTTGGCACCACAGCTACTAGCCGCCAACCAGACGGCAGCCGCCCTGATGGCCGCCAACCTGCCGATGTCCTTGAGGGCAACTTTGGCCACCGGCCTGTTCCCGCCCCATCCGGCCTTGTTTGGAGCCTGGGCCCCACCAACACCGAACAGCAACAACAACAGTCCACCGCCACCCCAAAGCCCCATCTCGCCTGCTCTAAGCCAAAAGAGCTCCAAATCTCTCAAACTCACCGCCAACAACAACCACATCGTATCGACCACTTCGGAAATCCTACCTCAACAGAAGAAGCTTGCAAAGCGGAAACAAATCTCTCTCAAACCCGAATCTGCACTGCTTCAGATGCCCGGCCAAACCATGCCCGTCGATATCCCCAACATGGACATGGTCAGCCCGGGCCCTATCTCACCGCCTACCTCTGGCTCGTCGCCCCAATCTAACGGAAGCCTCGAAATGCCACCTGCCATCACTACCTCGACAAGGGATCCCTCCCGTGATAAGGTTTTCACCTGCAAGATCTGCAACCGCTCTTTCGGCTACAAACACGTCCTCCAGAATCACGAGCGAACCCACACCGGCGAGAAACCCTTCGAATGTCCCGAGTGCCACAAACGCTTCACCCGGGATCACCATCTGAAAACACACATGCGACTGCACACCGGCGAGAAACCCTACTCTTGTACCCACTGTGATCGCCAGTTTGTCCAGGTCGCGAACCTCCGACGGCATCTGCGAGTGCACACCGGCGAGAAACCCTACGAGTGTGAAATGTGCGAACAAAAGTTCAGCGATTCCAACCAGCTGAAGGCTCACATGCTCAGCCACAGCGGTCAGCGGCCATTTCATTGTGATAGGTGTAACTCCAGTTACCGCCGGCGGCACCATCTGCTGCATCACAAGTGCGGCATCACGAGTCCACCGACGCCCGCCATCAGTCCATCGATGTCGCTCTGCGATCAGAAATCCGGCTGCTCCGAAGTGTCGGACCTCTCGATGGAACTCAAACCTCCCGTCTTGCTACATCAAAAGCTTTCCGGCCTATCGCTTCCGTTGGACTTCAGCTCACCGGACGCCCGCAGCCACCATCATGCGGCCGCCATCGATCTGCGATCGATCCGAACGCCCCAGCAGATCACTCACATCAAAACCAGTCTACCGGAGCAAACGGAACCGGAAGACCTCAGCATGCATTCGCCCCGCTCTCCAGTCACCATGGAAGAACTGGAAGAGCTGGACGATGCCGCCTCGCTGTACCTGAAGCAGCGCCAGCAAAAACTGGCTCTTGCCGCCGCTGCTGCGATGGCCGCCGCCACCAACGGACCAGCCCAACGTCACGGTATGGAATCATAAATGCCCTCCTTTTTCCTCCTGTCCCAAATAAAAACCTCCCAAATAATAACGTGTTGTTGTCAACGGATACCAAATAATCGAACAATGCCAAGAGAAAGTAAAAAAAGTAGCTTAGTTAAGTGAAAAAGCCATATATATGAAGCATATATTTAAAAATCAAAGAAAACCTATATATATACATGCATATATTGATAATCTACCCCCCAAGGCTAGCAATTGGTAGTAATCGTCCCCTCTCTCCTTCACAATGCGAAAATCGACCAAGGTCTGGCCGCCATTTTGTGTTTCATCGAGCGAAAAAAACTGTACATATAATTTCCGTCAGCACACCCTTCCCTTGTAGCAGCCCACAACAGAAAAAAATTCACCCAAAAAGCAACACAAAATGGCGACTGGTTTGTCATTTCGTATCTGATAAAACCAATCGCGGGAAGAAATCGCTAAAAAACAATGTGTACAAAACACGGGTTTCACAGTCTAATCAGGGATTTTTACTGACCTGTCACCTGTCAGAAACCAACTGCTTTTGTTATGTTTACTTTATTTGTTTCCAATTAAAAAAACAAAACACATACACACTGAACTAGACGTAAACCCGAACGACGATTAATAGAAATGGTATGCAAGTTCCTCCGAAACACACAGCAGGCCACGGGCAGTAGGGATGAGATGAAAAAGAAAGTAAAGTAAAAAAAAAGGTGCAAATGATAAACATTGAAAAAGTCGAAGATGGCCTCGAAATGGAACCAGCGAGCGGTGCCTGGTATGGCAGCGAAATTAAGTTGTTATATACGTATATATGTGTTTTCCAATGCTCCGGGAAACAGGAAAGTTTTGAGCTTAGGTTTAGAGCGGTTTTCGGTTGGTTTATTTCCTCTAGGATAAATGTGGTCTGATGTAATCCGATAGAATCTCAACGAAAAATCATTCTAGTTTTTTTTTTTTTGAACTTTTTTTTGAAAGTTGGTTCTAGACACAGAAAACAAAAACAGCGAACAATCAAAATTCGAGTATAGTGACAAAAAACTAAGACAGCTTTCGAAAGCTTTTAAAACTGTATATTTCTATTTTCTGTTTATTTTAGGTGGAAAAAGTTATTCAAAATAAAATATTTAAATTTATTATAACAGTGGAAAACTTTCGTTGTTATTATTTCTTGTGTTATTCCTAGGTTTGTTATATCACATTTGGTTCCCTTTTAAGTTCGTTTTATTGGTTCTCCATTGGTTCACACACTTTTTCAAACTATTGCTGAACTTCTCCAAAGGAAAGCCAGAAACCAAAAAAAAAGATAGAATCCCAAAATTTGCCTTTCGTGCATTCTTGTCCCTACTCACAGCCTTTGTTCGGTCAAAACTAAGGTTAACTTAATCTGATTGAATAATATTTATACTAAAAAGATCAATTGCTCGCTCGCAAGAGGCCGCCGCTTCCGATGGCGGGTAAAAGTTCTTGCTGCATGTGCATAGTTTTATTTTAAATTATTTAGCTATTGAAAGGAACTGTTGAGGCCAAGTGTTATGTAAATTTGAAACGAATATCGATGAAATTGATTGCAAGCCAGTAATATTAGATAAAAAAAACAAATCAGAATAAGCTTGAGTCGAACTGAGGCCGAATCTGGTGAAATATAAATAGTAGCGAATAAGCTTCAAATCAAATTAAATATGATTGGAAATTTTTTTTATTCCTATATTCTTCTACATGGCACTTGTTTTTGTATTTTTTATTATAATTTTAATATTTTCCAACTCACACTACTTGTTCGATAGCAACCAAAAATAGCTTTAAATTTGAACAGTGCTAATACACTTGCCCTACTGTTCCCAGTCCTTTGCTAGTCGTCAGTCGGTATTCAACTGATTCCAAATCAACACAATGCATTTCATATTTCAAGATTTATTTCCATACACGGTCAAAATCCCCTCCGTCCGCTAAAAAAAGGAAACTCATTCCGAGCTCCCATACTCAAGCTATAATCATTCATGTTCATTGTCCGATAACATGCCGGGGGCCGGAGAAAAGAAGTTCGGGGGATCAAACCTCCTACCTTTTCTGCAAGCAGAAAAGCGAGAAATTTTTTTTTTTTAAGCCGGGACATCATCCGACTGTCATCGCCAGGCCGAGAAAAAAAGCCTAACCCCCGGCGGTTTGTCAACCCCCAAACGATTTCAATTTCCGCTCCGTCAGGACACCGTACTAAACTATCCTTTTATAGTATCGCATACCAGAGCACAGCGCCCACACCGCATCCTTTCACACCAACTCGAATCACTCATCGGACATCAATTCAGGCGTGTTCTACATATGTTGAACATTTCCCGGTTCCTCGGTTCGTCCTTTCGCCTGCTGCGATTGCAAATTGTTACCAAATTTGCACATCTTTCCAGTCCGACCCAAGGTCACCCTATCAGCCAAAACGGACACTCTCCTTTGTAGCCAGCCTGCCGTCCATAATCCGGAATTCAACCCGTAGTTTATTATACAGATTTTTTGATGATGTTCCGGGTAGGATTTTGGTGCTTCACTTCCAGACAGCGACACAAAGGCATCGAACGCCGGCCAAGTGTGATTCAATAACAGCAATATAAAATAACAATTTATTGATATCAATCCTTTCATCCTCGCTGCCTACTGAGCCTAGTTGGGATCACCCTTTTTTTTCTTGTTAAGCGTGCATGTATGTGCGGCAATCGGTGGTTTTCGCTGCTAAAAAAAGGGTCAGGGCCAGGGTGAAAGTCCTCGCAGCCTGCTTGGGACAGGGTGGCAGACTAGCAATCTTCTCAAGCGAGGAGCGAAGATGACGTAAGGCATTATTTTGCTTGGCACCCTGTGAAAAATTTTTGATGTGGGTATTTTTCCAGCTGCATGCGAATTAGATTTCGCAACCGAAGGGTTGATCTATTTCGATCCCAGACGAGGAATCGAGGGATAAAGGATTCAGATGAATGTCAGCGGATGGGCATAATTTACTCCCCGGTCAAGAGTGGTCAAGTGGTCAGGATTTGAGATGGGATAAAGGATTGAACCCCTTGAAACCGGCAATAAATAGCGACCGTTTACAACAAGGCAGGCAACTGAATTAAAAAACGATCGAAATTTGACTGTAATTTTCGCGAAAACTCTCAGTTTCAACAACGAAATGAACGCACCTTGATTCTATCTGCAAAAGTCTAGGAGCAAAGCCCAAACTCAAACTCCTGCTGGTTGCTTCTCACTTTCGAACCGTAAACAGCCAGGAAGGACACAACCCCTGCCGGGTGACCTGTTCTAGTTTCGTGTCACATACATTCAGAGAACGTTATGGGGAAGAAGAGAAAAAAAAAACCTAGACAATCAGCAGAAGAAACAAACAAAAAATCACTCGTGTACTCGTGTTTGCTAATGTCATAAAAACTTGTCCAGGGGTTTCAAGGGAACGAAAAACCGATACGAAAAGCACATCGCAAAAAAGTGGCCCATTTTAAATGTTCCGGAATAATTTTCTAATTATTTTACCACACCGAACCTAGGACCCAGTGCGTGGGTGTGTTGCCGTTTGCATAAGTGTGCGTGCATACCCTTGGTTGCAGTTCTGAAGGGTTGTAAACTTTCTCGACCGCTGACTGTACGGTACGGTACGGTACAAAAATTTATGGTTTATTTGCTCACTATTTATGGCCACAACTAGAGCGGGAAAGCAGTTTTTGGGCCTACCAGCCAGAACCGGACGAAGGACGGCAAACTGTGCTGTCGTAATGTTGGTTTTTGTGTAGATGCGAAAAGTTGGCTTCCCGGGAATCGGGCGAAGGAAACGGTAAAGCAAAGGATACGGTTAAATTTGCAAAATTTCTAGCTGGTTTTCGATGCACTCCAAGGTCGATGCTCGAGGCTACTTAGAGTCTCATCTATACCAGCAGCAGTGAACGGAAAGTGATTTATGCAAGACTACAGCTTGTGTGCAAATTTTTTATTGCTCTGTGACATAACGGTGACCTACCAGACAGATTGATATTAATGATTCATTCAGCATTGGAGTGGGATTTTTTAACCTTGAAAATCTGTTATTGGTTCACGTTTAACCTTTTTTATAATAGGTCTCAACATATTATTTCTTTTCAGTCCGATTACTTTTTACCACAGTTGAATTGCAAAATTTGGCAACAACAATCTTCTAGTCTCTATTCTTTTGTAACTTCTGAAGGTTCTTCAGCAGTTTCGAGATTATTTTCTGCAACTTCCGACGACATCAAATGAAAATGTTTTAGCTCTTTTTCAACGATATTGAGCCCTTGATTTCCTTTATACACCTTTTTGCCCTCAACTGAAATGTTTAGCCTCACTTTGGATTCATAAGCGCGTAAAATTACGCCGCAAGCAACATTCTGGGTGAGGGGTGCAAATAAAAATACCAAAAACATCGTGAGCGTCACGGAAAATGTCCAAATTCAAATGCTTATAACTCAGTCAGTTTTCAACGGAATTTCTTCAGTCTTGTAACATTTAATTGGAAAAATGATAAAGCGTCCGACAAGTGGGAAAATCATGATTTTCTGATTCTGAAAAATGTAGTACCTTGTTTGGAATGCAAATTTTGTCCAATCAGAGCTAAAAACAAGGTCAACTACTAGTCAATGTGGTGATTCTGGGAACCAGAATGATACTCAGAGGCTGGAACTTGAACCCAGACACTATTTTGAAACTGAGTCTGCAATAGCCGAATGCCACCCAACATGGATATTTCCGAAATCAGAATGATGCTTAGAAACCGCAAATCAACTCAAAACGCCATTTCGATGTTCAAGATGGTTTCCAGAGAACTGTCAAAAATGGCTGAACACCACCTAATATAGGTACTTCTGAAACCGAGATGATGCCCAGAGGTAGAAAACAGTCCAGTCATTTTGAAATCCAAGACAGTAACTTTCGGGTTCCGAAAAAAAGCCAAAAACGATCAAATAGCCCCAATATGGGTATTTCCGTAATCGAAATTATTAACAAAGGCCAAAAATTGACCACTTAGACCATTAATTTTTGTAAATCCAATATTGTGACTTCCGGTTTCTATAAAACAAAGAAAAAAGAGAGATGAAATAGGAATCGAGTGTATTCCTCAATGTGTTGCAAAAATACGTTGATATAAGACAGGTTGCGGTCGTTTCTCATACACAACCTTAAGTTTTAAGCAATTTTGAAACGTTTTTCTCGCAAATAATTTTCAATTTTGCTTTGCATTTGAAAATATGATCCTAAATCTATTGATGTCAGTGGTACTATCGTGGAATCTCGACTGCATCGAAATTGTTCGTATGGTTTAGTTCATACCTGTGCAATCGATTATTTCGTGTGAAATCGGAAGCGAGTATCTCAACCCCGTTTGTTAACTTGAGCGGTGTACCTCAAGGAAGCAACTCGGGGCCGTTGCTTTTTACAATATTTTGAAAAGATGTGGGTATTTTATTTGGTGATGGATGTAAACTCATATGCGCGGAAGACCTGAAACGTCGTGGATTGCATAAAAGATTGTCATTGTTTGCAGCAGTTGCTGGATATTTTTGTAGAACAATGCCATCGTAATGAACTGATTGTCAGTGTTCCCAAATGGTCTGTAATGACATTTCATCGGAACTCGCAGCTTATAATGTTTAACTACCACATCCATGGAGTGGTTAAAGAGATAAATGACTGGGAGTGATATTAGATAGAAATCTCTCCGCTGCCAGTTATGATCCGCCGTCACCTTTATGGCGATCGATGCAACCTTATCAATCTTGACACCCTAGCTCGATGACGGAAAATCCAGGAGTCAACATTTGTCGCTTTTGAACAATGGAGTAGAAAAAAAACCTAATAAAGCTAGGTCATTTATGCATGCTCCCTTATCTAGTTCTTCATCAGCCTTGCGGTCGTAGCTTTGCATACAACCCTTTGTTTGCTTTTTGACGATAAGGAGATGCTCTAACAAAAACTGTGCAGTAACCATCAACATTATTTTCGAGTGACTTCGACCCAATTGAACTATGGTCCTCTTCAGGGTTACCATACATTTAAAAGGAATAAAAATCTGAAAAAAAGTTCAAAATTTAGCGCTTAAGACCATCAAATTGATTAACCCTAACGTTTGCATTACAGTCGAATCGCTTTATAACGACATCTGAGGGGGCCGTCGTTATAGAAAAATGACGCAATAAAACGAATAATTTTGATGAATATGAAGCAGAAGGGACCATTGAGAATGAGCTATAGAAAGATTGGTCGCTATCTAATTGATATTCGACTGTACATTTCGGTTGATGATGAAAAAACTAAGACAGATAATTGAGTTTGATAAATTTAAGCCCTTGCAGGCAGCCTTCCAGCAGTTAACCGGAACATTCGCCGTGAGTTCTTTCTACGTTTTATTCATCAATTTCTCGTCAGTTTTCGCGACAAAATAGTTGGAGTAAATCTTACGCTTCAGGTTTGATCAGAAATTCTCAATGGGCCGCAGGTGGGGGACGTTGGGTGGGTTTTCCGACTGGGGTACCACATCTATTTTCAGCCGCTCCATCTTCTTCAACGATCGCTTCGAGTGATGGGCTGACACCAAACCCGGCCAAACACCGCGTCCTCGCCCTTATGGTATTTTTTGATGGATGTCGCAACTTCCGGTAGGCACTTCGTACTGTAAATATCCCCATTTACGGCCAGTTCGGAGTGAAAAGAGAGCGGCTTTGACATCCCCTTATCGCTGATTGTCAACCACAGCAGCACTTTCTTGGGAAACTTGGTATGTGAAATGAACTTCACCTCGAAGCTCACTTCCTTCGTGTGGGAAGTAGTATACGGTGTGCCCTGCCAGTCGTTGCCATCCAAAGTGAGACAGGTCTCGTCATCCATCACCATCGCCACGTCGCAAGTTGCCGGTGAAATCGACTTGACAATCCATGTCCATGTTCGCCAGGTATATTTTCACTGTTTAGTCGGCTACACCGACCTCCCGACCAAGCGCAGCGATGTAGCCCCTTTTCCCTTGATCTTTCTCTTCAGCATCCTTCGAAGCTTCTTGTCGCTCAGGGTCGTCGGCCGTCCGGAACCGGACATTCTTTCGATGCTCTGATTATTGTCCAATACTGCCAAGATATTGTCGATTTCGGAACGGGCGTACCCGGCGTCTACAGGGTGCCGCACGATAGCCGTTTTCGACACGGTGGGTGCCGTTCTTTGAACGTGCACACTTACTGTTTTCGCCATCACGGTTCGACGCCATCACGGAGTTCGACTGATAGAGCTGTCAATTTTATTCTGCTAACTCATGGGTTACTATAAAAGATGTTGCATGGGTAGCTTCGTCAGTGCGTATGAATATAAACTAGTCAGCCTATACACCAGAGAGACGCCGAGACACTCACCGTTAAGGCAACTGTCAACATCAAAACGGGCGATCTGTATAATTTTGTATTGCCGTTATCCGTTTTGATGTTGACAGTTGCCTTAACGGTGAGTGTCTCGGCGTCTCTCTGGTGTATAGGCTGACTAATATAAACCCATGGAAAATCGGCAATTTTTGTCATTTTATTTTTTAATGCAACCGTTATCAAGAGTATTTCTATTGCAGGAAATACATTGACATAAGAAATGGGTCATTCCATATGAAGTGACTACGAAAAAGCACAAACTTGGACACGACCATCACAGATTTTGCTCAAAGTTGGGAGAATTATTCATCTACTATCACTTTGGAGAAATCCCAAATTTGGTGTCGATTGGAATACCCCCCGCTCTTTGGGACCCCCCTGTTTATTGCAAAGTCACGCATTTTTTGTTCAAAATCTCTTTTTTCTTTTTCTTACAATTCACATATTCCCGAGGTATTATGAGCCAATCTCGAGATATAACATTTTTACGAAAAAAGTTGTAAACTTCGTAATTAATTTTTTTTTACAATTTATAGACGTGAGACACCCGGAAAATGGTGATGGGTGAATTTTGATGAAAATAAACCAAGGAATCCAGAAAAAATACTATTTTTGACCGGAAGTGTTGCCAGATAGATTATTTTTGTATTTTAAAACTAAATTTGCATTTTTCGGCAAATGCAAATAATTTTATTTCAAATTCGATGATTTCATCGTATTTCTTGGAAAATTTTACGTAAGAAACACTTATCACCCCGTGGTAATATGAGCCAATCTCGAGATATAGCATTTTTACGAAAATAGTTCTGAATTTCGTAATTAATTTTTCGTAAAAATGTTATATCCCAAGATTGGCCCATATTATCACGAAGTGGTAGGTGTTTCTTAAGTAAAATTTTCTGAGAAACACGATGAAACCATCAAATTTAAATTAAAATTAGCTGCATTGGCCGAAAATTTACATTAATTTTAAAATACAAAAATAATCTATCTGGCAACACTTCCGGGCAAAAACAAGATTTTTTCTGCATTCCTTGGTTTATTTTCCTCAAGATTCACCTATCACTATTTTTCGGGTGTCTTACGTCTATAAATTATAAAATAAAATAATTACAAAATTTGCAACTTTTTTCGTAAAACTGTTATATCTCGAGATTGGCTCATATTACCTCGGGATGATAGTTGTTTCTTATATGAAATTTTCCAAGGAATACGATGAAATTATCAAACTTAAAATAGAAATGGCTGCATTTGCCAAAATATGTAAATTTAGTTTTCAAATACAAAAATAATTTATCTGGCAACACTTCCGGTCAAAACTTATATTTTTTCTGGATTCCTTGGTTTATTTTCTTCAAAAATCATCTATCCGTATTTTTCGGACATCTTTCGTCTATGAATTGTAAAAAAAAAGAAAAAAGAGATTTTCGACAATAATTGCGCGACTTTGCAATTGTCCTGGAGAGCGGAGGGTATTTCAACCGACACCAAAATTGGGATTTTTCCATAGAGACAGTAGATGAATTATTTCCCCAACTTTGAACAAAATCTGTGATGGTCGTGTCCAAGTGGCATGTACACTTCGTATGGAATGACCCAAATGTTTTACTCAACTTTATTTCTTACAATTCTAACAATTCTATCACTTATTTGAAATAACTTCAGTTTTTCATCATTTGCTTTTAGGAGATTTTTCGTGGAATTCATCAAATTTATCCCATTTTTTTTTTATTGTTTGTTGGCTTTAGACTTTCCAATGACGCGCTTTCTAGCGACAATGATTTCGTTTTTTCGCCATTTTATGTCCTTAAGACGTTCTAGCTAATGGAATCAGATTTGATCTTCTCCTTTTATTTCTACCTTATCAGTCCTAAGAAACACTTTAGTGCAACTATAATTTGGATTGATGATTATTTGTTGTCCTGGCATATACTGTACATAGTTCTAAGCACTCGGAACTATTTCTAAGTGACTTAAAGCATAATTTGAAATCATTTCCTTACACCGTAACAGTGCCCCATTTGAAATTACGATTACGATTTCCAGCAATTCTCAGCTTTGTATTAAGTTCTGCCATAGGTTTATAGAGACGTAAATTAAAAATCCATAAACAAAACAGGGGACGGAAATCATTTCCAAATTTAACATAACTCGGTTAATTTTTAACGGATTTCCTTTGCACATGCAGCAATCGATTGTAAAATTAGCTACGCATCTGCCAAGGTGCCTAAAAATTGTGCTAAATATTGTACCATTGAAAATTATCGAGTCTTAATGAAACACAGTTTCTGACCAATCAGAGCTGAGTCAGAGTCAGCTTTCGGATCGAACGAATATTATTTTAAATAATAATATACAAAACGCTGTTTTTATCCAACACGAACACCTGCCGCACAGATGCAATATGCAACACGCTACAGCTTGATGTACTACTGCGTGGCTGAGAGTGCTGCTTTCTACGTCTTGCGAAACAGGGAAAATGAAATAAACGCGGACCCACTTACAACGTAGGTCTAAAATTAAAATCAACAACCAAGATGATATTATGGTTATCATGACACATTTATGCGATAACTTCTCAAGGTTATTGGACCTCCGTAGGGATGCGGTATATTTTTTCAAAACTGTTTAATATTTCCAGTTCGCTTATTTTTCGCTTACCCTGCTGCACACATTGTCCGCCTTCATGAACGTTAATGGACCTTTTTGAAAGATGTTAGTGAATGTTTTTTATTGAGTTGCATTTGTGATAAAAATACGCTTAATATACGCAGCTGAGATGTTCCTCTCAATTCGAGAATACTGAACATAAACAGCGGTATATACAAAACTAATCAATTTGCAATCAAAAATAGGCATGTTCTACTGGAAATACTGCATTCGTTTCAGGAAAATTCAGCGGTAGTGTGATATTCCTCACAATTCAATAGTACTGAACATAAACAGCAGTATATACAAAACTTATCCAATTTCAATCAAAAGTTTGGCGTGTTCTGCTGGAAAAGCTGAAAGAATCGAGCCTCAAAGAATTCATTACACCTTATTTAACATTTTGCAACTCCTTAACAAAGAAGATTAAGCCAACTTTACAATAGCATTTTAGAACTTGATTCTCATATCTGCCATCAGTCAGCACGAATAGAACTATGCTTCTCCCCAGCCGCACAGCTACAACATGAAACACGCAACAGCGTAATAAACTATTGCGTAGCTGAGAGTACGGCTTCTACGTCTTGCGAAACTGGGGAAATGACACAAGCTGAAAAAAGGGAGAGCCACTTACAACATGGAACCAAAATAAATATCGCGAACAGAAAGCGAGCTCGTGGTTGTTCATCCGCTGCTTTTCCAATTGATTTTTAATTAATTTTTCCACTGATTTGGAAATCCATTCTGTGGTAGTTATATAATATACATTTTAAGAGAGCTTGACGTTAAACTACGTTGTCCAACGGTATGAACTTTTATAATCAACAGCTTACAACCCTACTGAATTAAGATGTAGTCCTACATCAGTTCAGCAGTTTGCTTCAAATTTGTTACTTGCGATCAGTCTCGAATTCAATGATGTTCAATTAAAAGAAGTAATGTAATGAACAGTTTTATTTAGTTCTACATCAAACTTGTGGTCATGGTTTTGCACACAATCCTTCTATTTACCTACTATTTAGAAATTTTCGAACTGTCATGGGAGTATTGGATAATTCTCTTCTTCCGTCTTTGGAAGTGTTTAAATAAAAAGTTTTCGAAGTTAATACAACTTTTTCCAATTTCAATTTTCAATTTTCAAGATTCATTGTTCTTTTCATTTGAAAAATATATTATTAAACACCAGGTTCAAAAGGTTAATGAATAAAATTTTTTTCAGTTTTCTATTCAGCTATTGTTTGCAATTTGCAAACTTTGTTCAAATTTTACAAAAAGTCTTTCTCTAAATTATTGGTTCCTGTAATGCAAACAAAGTATGTAATTTCAGCATTTTCATTGACTTATCATTTGAGTACTTGAAAGGAGGTGACTTTTTTTTGACAAACTTGTGAATCGAATTAAAATATTAATTACTTCAGTTCCAATGACACAATCACATTGCCAGAACTCAAAATATCGCGAAATCAATGACAAGTATTTTTTTCTTTTTATTGAGATGTGAAGAACTACTGAACACATATTTAATTATTTAAGTTGTTGTGTATTCTATGGAATTTTCTAATAAACATTGTTTTTTTTTTATTACCGGCCAAGCTCAGTTCCATTTCGGCGCTTCGTTCAGTCCGTGGAAACAAACCCAGTACGGAAACGCAACTAGACATTTGGTAGTAAAAAATAACATGTAAATTAGTACCTAACCTGCCAAGAAACTGTATAAAATAGAGTAATTGTTTAAATGTTAAGAAAATCATAAAAAAAACTATCCTAAATATTATTGTTGAATTTGATTATGATGTGTAGAATAGGGTAGAGTCCAGAAATGAGTAAAAAAAATGTGCAATTTAGGTTCCAATAAAAAAATAACAATCAAAACACATGTGCAATCAATCAGCAGCCAAACTCATTCAACTAGCCATCTACAGGCGCAATACAAAACAAACTGTTTCATCTTCGTACTTTCAAAGCAAAAGAAAAACTATTTTTCATCGGACTGCAGCTCCCGTAGCTCAGCCAACACACTGTTAATCCAGAGTACAAATTTTTACACTCTTAGTACATCCTCTGCATAAAAATAAAATACTAACCCTCGAAGGGATACGAAACATGTCACACTATATAGGAGATAGAATCGATGCAACAGAGAAACATTACTACCTCAAAGTAAACTTGAAATTCGTGAAAACCAAAATCGAAACATAAGAGAAAAAAAACAACAACCAGAAAGCTATCACAATCCGCGAGACTGAAAACACTTGATGTTTTGCACACAAAACGAAACCCTACTAGAAGTACATAGGATAAGTCCCGCTGAGCCAAGAGAACAATCCGAGCTGATACATAGGGATAGTGGAGGAAAGCGAAATCTAGACTAATTCAATTAGACCAGTAGCAACGGAAAATCGCCAACCACAACCTAAGAAGGACAACCACATATAAAATAAAAAGCAAAAGAAACATATAAAAATATATCTTGTTACCTGAGACGAATTTATCCTTCCATTACTCAACATGATGATTGGCGATGGTTCCGAACAGTTGCTGGCGTGTCTAGAGGCGCTCATTTCGCGAGCCGATCGATGATTCACTAAAAAATGGTTTTGAACATGTTGAACAATATATAAGTGCGCCTGATCATCCCAAGCGAAGCGAAGTTTGTTCACCAAGGGCTTCATCACCACACCGTAACCATTGTCCTGCCCAAGTGGCGACTCGCTATCGAGCGGTGAAACCTTACCGGAGCCAGCCAAGCGCTCAAGCAACGCGGAAAAACAAAACTGCGCACATGACGGCCAAGCGCAGCGGCCATTTAATTTTAATGATACGCTTTCCAAGGGTTTCCTCCGTTGCTCGCCTTTCGAGTTTGTTTTTATCCTTTCACCCCCTTTTGCGCGATTTGCGCGAGGGAGCAACAGCAACAGCGCCTGCTTTGTTTACATTCCGCTACGAACACCAACGAACGCGGTGCGCTCACGGTTGTCCGACCGAACACGGAGCGGGAAATGAGGAAGACAAAAAACAAAAGACAGAAGGCAAAGCACTCCCGGCGTTAATGAGATTAATGTATTCGGGTAAACAAACATAACCCACACTTAGACACACACTCAGGCTACCCCCTTCTCTTGGGTTGCGGAAAACGAACCACTCGAGCGTGGAAAGCACCGCACAACCCACCATCGCGCGCGTTCGCAACACCAGCTTAGTTGTTTTAGTTGATTACTCTCCTCCACACAATCTGCACTGACGTGCCCACAAACACACTAACAGACAGATCATAGGAATCGCAATACTCGCATTGATTGTTATATAGACTATGAAGAAAAGCCCCCCACCGGGAGAGTAAGCTCGAGAGCGCGAAAACTCTTTCGCTCGGGGCTCTTCCGTGACGAGAGGACGCGCATTTGTTATCGCTTTTATTATTGTTGCTTTCGCTAATGTTAGATATCCTGCTTCCTCGCCCTCACCCTCTTTCACCACCCTTGGCTACCCACAGGCTACTTTGATCGCTTCCAGACAAACTTCTTTTCATTACCGTCAGCACGTGGTGTCGGTCGGCCGCACCGACAACCAATCGCCGCCTGTCCCCCCTTTGAAACAT
Source organism: Wyeomyia smithii (assembly GCF_029784165.1). NCBI lineage: Eukaryota > Metazoa > Arthropoda > Insecta > Diptera > Culicidae > Wyeomyia > Wyeomyia smithii. The sequence continues at coordinate 228,755,570 of NC_073695.1, read as the reverse complement.
GTTTTTGCCACTTTCTTCACCAGTGTTCGTAAGCGCGCTCATGTGCACCCCGATCACGTAGTCGCTAATGAAAAATAAATACAGACTCACTCATTCACACATACAGGTCCAGGCTTGCTTCGCACACTTTTACGCGAATAGTATATGCAAATGAGACCGAACGTAGCGGCTGCTGCTGCCTCGGCTACGGAGGGAAACGGGGGAAGCCCGCCAAGAAAGAGTTTTCCGCAAAGTTTTTCCCGGTCCGTTTTTTTTTTTCATTTACTGTTCAACACAGGGAGGCTCTCTCAAGGTTTAAAATCTTCAGAGAAATTTATCTGCCCGGTGAAGAAAATTGAAACACAGCTACAACAGGAGCACAGGCAATGAGGGGCTTAAGATGCGGCACGTGCTTTTGGCGTACACCAGTATAGGTGCTTGCAAAGGAAATCAATCCTGAGCAGTCATTACGGCGAAAGTAGAAGAAACGGAGTAAACGGACAGCAGCAGAAGCACTGAAAACGCGGGAGGAAAATCGATAATTGATTGAATATATCACTATATACATAAGAAAGAAAGAAAGAAAAAAACACAGATTATCCGTTAATGTTGAGCCGTGCGGGAGGGACGAAAGAGGGAACTAATTAAATAAATTTGAATTTCAATCCATTCAACGTGTACATAGATAGGGACGCAGGGGAACGGACGAGGTCGAGTTTTCGAACAAGTTGAGTATGTCGAGCGAAAAAAAAACAATTAGGTGTAATATTTATTGTTCTAGCTCTTCGTTCGTTAAGTGGAAAACTCTCCCATGTCCAGTAACCAAAGCAGTAAATCGGACGGTAAAGATTTTTTCCGAATGAGAGAATGGATCGAAATAGTCAAACTGACCTTTAATTAGATGTAACTCGATTCCAGCTGGAAGGGGCAAATATGACAAAAGTAATGTTCTTGATATAATATTAATAAAAGAAAAGAAAAATATCTCGAGAATCGGAGGAATTATTGTACTATTATACTCTAATGTACTTGATTAGTGTAGTTTGTAATTTACTCAACTTAAATGAGAAGGAACATATAGACAAAAATCAAACGATTATTATTAAAATAAAAAGAAAAATAAATGCAAAAGTTAAAAAAATGTTTGTTTTGTTCAATTACATGAATGATGACAAGCAATGAATAACAATGGTTAACACAGGATTTGTCCTAAGACTCTAACTTGAAAAATATAAAAGCTTTTAGTTTTTTAACCAAACCATTTCTGTAAATTTGAATGTCCTTGCATTTTTTTCAGCTTGAGCATGTGTAGACAACTGGTCGACTAAAGCGCTGTTCGACCAAGAGCTAAAACTGGAAAAAATGAAAGGTCATAGCTTTGAGACCATTCCTGTGAATTTTGATGCTTCTAGCCAAGGTGGAAGTGCATAAAGCCTTCAGAGACTTAAATAAAGTTTTTTCGTAAGTGTAGAACGTAGAAACGACGAACCCGGCAAGTAATAACTTTGTTTTTGACGCACTTCCGAGCTTGCAAGGAGCCCCTATATTCACATGAACGGTAAAAAAGCTATAAGCTCTTATTTTTTTACAGCTTGAGCTTCAGGGCAAATATTTTTTCAGTGTTATTCTGTTAGAATCGCTGACCCTGTTAAAACTGTTATAGTCGTTAACTGTCTTTTACATTCAAACTACAATTGTTTTGTTGAAGTCATGTCGATATCTTTTGTAAATTTATTTTCAAAACCCAGAATCTCAAACACCGAGTACTAAAACATGAAATGAACATAAGGAATTTATCCTTCTAGATTCGAAACACGAAACGGAACATCTTAAACTCAAGATTCGAACACGAAATTCAATTTAAAAAATGAAAATAAAAGAACTGAAAACCGAAATAAGACATCGAGATTTAGAATCAAAATATCAGACATCAGAAATTGAAACTTTAAAATCTCAGCTCTTAAATCCAAAAGTAAAAGTCGTAAAATCTAGAAAGAAACGAGTGACAACTAAAAATTTTGAATATTTTTCTTATGCTGTCAAAAAAAATTAGATGTACTAGAACAGAAACTGATTTACACTGGGGTCTTTTTATGCGGTTTTTTATACGCGACTTTTTTTACGCGTTTTTTTACAATAACGCGGATAATTTTTACGCGTTTTTTTTTAATTAATGCGGATTATTTTCACGCGATTTGGAAGATTATTTTTACGCGATATTAAATAAGTTTAGTATAAGTAAAACCAATAAAGTGAAAATCAATCGTATGGTTCATGGCAATAAGATATTTTGTTTTATTAATCTAAATAATGCATATTTTTAATATATTATTTTCAAAAAATAGCCAATTTCCGTTGATTCTGGAACAAGGAACACAACTTCATTGATAATTGTATAACGATACGAGTCAGGGTCGTTGCGATTAGCTTCCGATTAAGGAACGAAAGCTTAAACATGTGGCAAAATTATTATAAAAAGTTATTGTCATGTTCTTCAATGAATTTTCATTTTCGAAGCACTATAAACACATTTTGTGTGTTTCGTTACCATTTTTTAATCATTGTTTAAGTTTATATTTACTTTGTTTATTTTATTATACTTCTTAATTGATAGCCAAATAACTAGACTTGCACTATGATTTAGACCACACCTTTTTGTTCACAATTCTGTAGCGGATCTTCCACTATCTTCCAGGCGGATTACTGTTGATGTTTGCAGGAAACTGTATGGGTCATTCCATACGAAATGACCACGAAAAAGCACAAACTTGGACACGACCATCACAGATTTTGCTCAAACTTGGGAGAATTATTCATCTACTGTCACTTTGGAAAAATCCCAAATTTGGTGTCGTTTGGAATACCCCCCGCTCTGTGGGATTGTTCAAGATGTCCGAAAATATTGATAGATGATTTTTGAAGAAAATAAATCAAGGCATCCAGAAAAAATATAAGTTTTGACCGGAAGTGTTGCCAAATAAATTACTTTTGTATTTGAAAACTAAATTTACATTTTTCGGCAAATGCAGTCATTTGTATTTTAAATTTGATAATTTCATCGTGTTCCTTGCAAAATTTGACATAAGAAACAACTATCATCCCGAGGTAATACGAGCCAATCTCGAGATATAACATTTTTTGCGAAAATAGTTCTGAATTTCGTAATTATTTTATTTTATAATTTATAGACGTAAGACACCCGAAAAATAGTGGTAGGTGAATGTTGAAGAAAATAAACCAAGGAATTCAGAAAAAATATTGATTTTGGCCGGAAGTGTTGCCAAATAGATTATTTTTGTATTTTAAAATTAAATTTGCATTTTTCGGCAAATGCAGCTAATTTTATTCTAAATTTGATAGTTTCATCGTATTTCTCGGAAAATTTTACGTAAGAAGCACTCACCACCCGGTAGCAATAAGAACCGATCTCGAGATACAACATTTTTACGAAAAATTAATTACGAAATTCAAAACTATTTTCGTAAAAATGCTATATCTCTAGATTGGCTCATATTACCACGGGGTGATAGGTGTTTCTTACGTGAAATTTTTCAAGAAATACGATAAAACCATCAAATTTAAAATAAAATTAGCTGCATTTGCCGAAAAATTCAAATTTAATTTTAAAATACAAAAATAATCTATTTGGTAACATTTCCGGCCAAAAACAATATTTTTTTCTGGATTCCTTGGTTTATTTTATAATCTATATGGCAACACTTACGATCAAAACTTATATTTTTTCTTGATTCCTTGGTTTATTTTCTTCAAAATTCACCTATCACTATTTTTCGGGTGTCTTACGTCCAGTGTGTCGAACAGTTGACATTTTTGCATGACACCGTATCGAAAACTACTGTTGCCTCTCTTGCAGACTGCGACAGCATCGTTCAACTGTACGCTTCTCTATTTGAGAGAATCGTGTGACTAGAAGCCAACACGAATGGTTAACGTTTCTCTTTTGTGCCGATCTCCGGCCGCTTCGATATCTCGACTGTCGCATTGTGCGAATGACAATAATTAGCAATCATGCGAATGACAATAATTAGCAATCAAGACAGTTTAGTACAATGATAAGATGGAAAATAAATAATTTCTAATAACTGCCGAAAAATATCATCAGTCGTGTACACCAGAAGATTTAAATCCCAACTTCTCAACTTTTTCATTCAAAAATAGTTCGCTGTAGCGAAAGTCTCATCCAAGTTTAGCATATTTGAGCAAAGGCAGGACAATAAAAGCATGAATCTTACAAATTCAATGAACGTCCGGACCCAAATAAAAATCGATGCTAAGTAAATTGATTCCAATTCAATTCGCAATAAATGCAATAAATAGCACAGACAGCTACAGTCAATAACACTCGAGCCAGAGATTGTCTATACAATGACAACAATATAAAGAGAAGTGAGCGACAGATTTGTTGTTCATATTGAATTCGTGACAAAAAGCAAAAGATAACAGCAGATCGTATGAAACTTCGGTAGCGACTACTGTCGCGTAGTGTTTCATTCCACAGTGGTAATTACAAAAATCTTGCTACTGTCGTGTGAATACTGTAGCGTACCAGTACATTTCCCTACCCTACTTACGTCTATAAATTGTAAAGAAAATTAATTACAAAGTTTACGACTTTTTTTGTAAAAATGTTTTATCTCGAGATTGGCTCATATTACCTCGGGATGATAGTTGTTTCTTACATAAAATTTTTCAATGAACACGATGAAATTATCTGATTGAAAATAATGTAAATTTAATTTCCAAATACAAAAATAATTTATCTAGCAACACTTCCGGTTAAAACTTATTTCTTTCTGAATTCCTTGGTATATTGTCTTCAAAAGAGACAGTAGATGAATAATTCCCCCAACTTTGAGCAAAATCTGTGATGGTCGTGACCAAGTGGCATGTACACTTCGTATGGAATGACCCAAAATTGTTGTGCAGTTCAGTTAATTTTTTTTTCCCGTCGGGATGCGGTATATTTTTCCAAATCTGTATCATATTCCCAGTTCGCTTATTTTTCGTTCTTTATCTACTCACATACTGTCTGCTTAATGAACTTGCGTGTTAACGGGAAAAAGCCGTTGTTAAAAATAGAGATTCAGTTCGAAAAAATTTAGCCGTACGGAGCACCTTCCTTTCGCACTTGCAAGCACGACGCAGACTGACTTTGGTCTCGATCACACAGGTCTATAAGAGTTATCAGCATCAGCTGACTCTTCTGTGTGTGATGAGACATTCCTTTCAGACTATAAATAACGCTTGCACAGCAGTGTGTGTAGTTAGGGATGAGCAATAGAATAAGTCGAGAGCGAAATGTGATACGATATAGATTGTGGAACAGTACCACCGTCCCCCGTAGTTTAATTGGTCAAAACACCATGCCGGAGACAGGGAGATTGCGGGTTCATGTCCCGTCGGGATGCGGTATATTTTTCCAAATCTGTATCATATTTCCAGTTCGCTTATTTTTCGTTCTTTCTCTACTCACATACTGTCTGCTTAATGAACAGTTCAGTTAAAACTGTACAATTCGCAACGCACAACGCATCCTATTTCGACGCAATTTCGAACAGCACTTTGCATGTATAAACAAAACAAAAATCACTGGCATGAAGAGAAGAGACAGAGCTTTCATATAAATATTCGCATTTCTCTCTGAACGTGTTTGTTGTTAAATGTGAGCTCCTCAAAAAAAATCCAAATTTTTATTTGTCACTCGTTAATTTAAAATAGTTTTGAATATTTCTCACCTCTTTTAAAAATTATATTTTTGGAACTGTTACATCGTTAATCCAAAACTGTTACATCGTTAATCCAAAACTTAAAGTCTCAATCTCAAACAATCACATAACATAAATCCGAAATCTGTGGTCCAGAACTCCGAGCCATTGAATTCAGAATTGAGAATGTGATTTTTTTTTAAATTTAGTATCATTATTTTGAACTGCTGAATTCTAAAAGAAGAAGACGAAACGAGCAACTCGCCTCGCCCGCAGTCACGAGCAAAATCTGGATAATCCAGAATTTGTGCAGAATGTGGAATTTGCAATTTAAAGTTTGTATCAGAAATCAAATTTGAATCTAAAGTTTGATTAAAAACCTAAATTAATCCACCTAGCGGTCAGACCCAGCCTTTCTCATTCAAACTTTTATTTGTAAAAATAGATTTGCATGAACGCTTCAATCCAATAAATGTATATTCACTCTTAAGGTTCTAGAATATTGATGTTGTAATCTATTCATATAAATATGTAGTCCGGTCTGTCTGTCTGTCTGTCTGATCCATATATGCTCGAAAACTACCAAACCGATCGACGTGAAAATTTGTATGTAGCGGTTTTTAGTGCCGATAAAGGTTACTATGATAGTTTGAGACCCCTCCCTCTTCGGGAAAGAAGGGGTCCAATACAAATGAAACATACATTTCTGCATAACTCAAGAACTAACCAAGCAAATGAAACCGAATTTGGCATGTGGATGTTTTAAAGGGTAAAAAATATGTCCATAATGGTTCGACGCCCATCCCTCTCATGGAAGCACATGTGTCTGCACAAATTTCTGCACATCTCGCGAACTAATCAACTAAATGGAACCATATTTGGTGAATGTTTTGAGTGGTAACAAATGATACACAGCTGCTGAAATCGACCACAGACCCCGTTTTGGATTCTAGGTTGGCGACTTCCGGTTCCTGGGAAACAGCGGAAAATGATCGAATTACACCCAATATGTTTCTTCAACCAGAATGACGCTCAGAGGCCAGAAATTATTTTAAATACCATTTTGAAATCCAAGATGGCGACTTCCGGTTTGTGAAAAACAGCCTAAAATAACCAAATACCATCCAATATGAGTATCTCTGGAACCAGAATGATGCAATGAGCTAACAATTGACCTCATGCACCATTTTGAATCGCTAAATGGCAACTTATAGGAAACAGTCGAAAATGACCAAATAATACTCAACATGGATATTTCCGTAGTCGAGATGATGCATAGAAACCAAACATTGACCCTTGACACCATTTTGAATTTAAAGACGACCACTGTTAGTTTCTGGAAAACAACCAAAATAACTAAATACCTCCCAATATGGGTATTTCCGGTGTCAGATTGATGCCAGAAAATCTACTGAAAATGACCGACCCAATATGAATATATTCAGAATTAAGCCGATGTACAGAAGCCAAAAGTCGAGGATGTTGTCATTTCGATAAAACCAATCATTTCAAACGATTTGTAATTTGACTATGATCATATCCTATGGCTGTTTCGTCGTGCATTTGCAGACTTTAAACACATCGCAAGGAACCAATGAACTTGGAACGTTCAAATAGTACAAAACCACATTTAAATTATGTGGAGGCCACATATATCGATCAAAGCAGGTATAGTTTTAAATAGTCTTTGAATTTCTCTTCTTTCCATAACTTTTGAGCCACATATCAAATTGTTATGAAATTTGTTATTTGTAAGTTTGAGAGATGACTCGTTCGTATGACACTAGTTATGTTCAAATAAGTCATGTAATCTTTGAGATAATAGACTTTCGTTGTTTTAATAAAAATTTAATACATAACAATGGCTTAAGTTCAATTATAATCAAATGAAATGGAAACGTATAGGGCAGCCAAACTTCGAAACGACGTGTTCAATCATAATTCATCAGTTAACCCTTAACTAGCCCGCTCATCTGATATTAATATTGATCAAATCGGTTGTATAGTTTTTGAGATAATGAAGTTTCGTGATTTTCACATTTCGGTACTTTACAGACGAAGTTACAGTCCGATTACAGTAAAATTCAATAGGGTGTTACGAGGCAGCTAGATTTATTAGTTGAAACTAATTCTGTAGAAATCGGGTCAGACATCACTGAGAAAAGTGAGTGAGTTCAAGTAGTCTTCGAGTTCAAGTAGATGTTCCTCTTCATAGCTGGATTTCACATTTTTAAACATAACAGGCAAAGTAATAGTCTGATTGTAAAACAAATCAATAAGGTCTTATGGGGCAACTAGACCTTCCATTTGACACTGATTTCATTAAAATCGGTTCAGCCATCTCTGAGAAACATGAGTGATATTAAGTAGTCTTCAAAACACGTTTCTTGTCATAACTTTTGAACCACTCCAAAAGTTTCCAATTTCACCACTCCAAAAAAGTCCAATTTTCATGAAATTCAAAAGTTAAGGGTAAGGTAAAGTAAGGGTTAAGTTAAAGGTAGCCCGTTCATTTGAATCTAATTTTGTTCAAATCGGTTGTGTAGTTTTTGAGATAATGATGTTTCATGATTTTTACATTTTTAAACATAACCTCTAAACTGAAAATCCGATTACAATGAAATTTAACAGGGTCTTATGGGACAACGAGACCTTTCATTTGCAATTAATTTCATGAAAATCGGTCCAGCCATCTCTGAGAAAAGTGAGTGAGAATAAAATTCTGCACATACACACACACACATACACACACACACATACAGAAAATGCTCAGCTCGTCGAGCTGAGTCGATTGATATATGCCATTCGGCCCTTTGGAGCACTTTTATACTTTCGGTTTTGTAAGTGATTGCTATACCTTTCTAGGAGAAAGGCAAAAATAAACTCAGAAAACTGGAACTCAAAACTCCAAATCAAAAAAAGAAATTTGTAATAGAAATCCGAGACTCAATTCTTTACATCCCAACACTATGAATAAAAAAAATTTGGATTGCGAATATTGAGCTTAAGCTTGAGCTTGACGACCGCACATATCGTAGTTGCTTCTCCGTGATGGATCTGAGCTGGTGAAGTTTTACAAAGAACCACGTATATGGTTGCTTGGGATTAATTTGCCATCTTCAGTGCACAACACTACTAAAGCTTTGTATAGATCGATAGCGGCTCCGTCTACGTTCTTACAGTCCTCAGGGTAAGAAAGGTGGTGTACCATCGTTGATATCGAAGACCGAGTTTACCCCTGCATCTCCACCACTGCGACGGGAAAAAGGTTTTTGTCACCGTGGTATGTGACGGAATCGAACAACGTTGCGCGAGAAAATAAGTCATTACGACGACGAACGATAAGTATCTTTTTTGTCAAATTACGCTAAACTATCCACTAGCCGAAGCAACCAAGTGTTTATATATTTGGCTTTTACCAATCCCGAGTACCTTCGAGAAACCAAACGCACTTCAATCGCTATATTCATCGACTGGAATAAAGCTACTCCGATTTTCGACACACTAATGTAAAACCAACGTGTGAGCAATCTTCGGCTAAACAGACTGAGCGTATCCCCGCAACTGCGTCGAAACGAGCGTTTAGTATCTTTTTTGTTAAGCGTCGCGATCCTATGCGAACGACGAGCGCGAAAACCATCCACCACCCAAAGCACCAAAGTATTTGTCTATTGCTCGAATCTCGGATAACTTCGACAAGCAAACGCACCGATTGATGACGATAGTTATCGACCGAACTAAATCTAGTCCGATTTGTGACGTATTAATATAGAAGCAATTCTCGTGCCGTGTCGAATAAACTATTTAAACTAAAAAACGAATAGAAGCAACGCGTGAGCAGTCTCCGATTAAACGACCACTGTTAACCATGAAAAAATATCTATACTCCGACAACTCCGGAAAACCATAGATGAGCAGAATTCATCCGGGCCGAAGACGCGCTCACACCGAAGCATCACACACGACCGCTTTATTCCTTCCAACTGACTCAGACGCGCAAGAACTCGACGTTCACGATAATTCTCTCTTACTAGTCGACGTAAGAGTTGCTTATTAAATAAAAAAATGGCGAAGTTGCATGCATGCAAAGCCCCAGAAATGTGCTTAAACCAGGCATCTCAAGAGCACAACCTTTTTGTGTTGTCTTCTCAGAATACTATTTCTGTTACTGTTTTTTCGTGATACCAACCCGCGCTAGCAGTCGGGTAATCATATCGAGAACGTATTGGCAACAGATTAATTGGCAACAGATTAATTAGCATAAAAGGAAACGAAAAATGTACTTCGTCTGTCGATTAGGCATTATTTGAAGGATGTCTTCGGATTAGCGAATGTAGAAAAGAGGAGGAGCTGTTTTTTATACAGACGTTCGTGTCAGCACTACACAAATAGCGCATTAACAGTCAAAATCACCGGAGACATTTTTCCTCTTTTTTTTATTTGCCTATAACGAATGTTGTGTGATGGCTGTTAAAAAAACTGCTGTTAAAAAACTGTAGGAAGAATAAGCGTAAGAAGTAAAGTACAAACTGCTCGGTACCTTACCGACAAAGAACAGAAAACTCGGCTATAGGGTGGCTGCTGTGTACTGAAGGATGTGTGTGTTACATACCAAATGTTATATACAACCATATATGCCATAATCGACATAAGAATAAAATGAATGGCAAATAAAAAAACATAAGGCATAGGGAACTAGACGGCAACGTTGAAGTCGCAAAACATTTTTTCTGTCGACTGTCTTTATTTTACCAATACCACTACTGTCATAGTAAAACTCTCTCGAATGTCTAGAAAACACTGTAATTACTTGGGGATCATCCATTAATGATGTCACGCAAAATTTGGAAAAAAATTAACTCCCACCTCTTGTCACAAGCTGTCACAACTTCCTTGACCCCCCTTAATTACGTCACGTTTTTATACGCCCCTCTCTCCCTTCTTTGGTTATAATTGGCTAAAAATAAAGAAATTTGTTAAAAATACATTTTTTTCCTAAATAAGAACGATTTTCATTAAGCAGACAATGTGTGCAGCTGGTAAAGCGATAAATAAGCGAACCGGAAATATGATACAGATTTGGAAAAATATACCGCATCCCGACGGGACTTGAACCCGCAATCTCGCTGTCTCCGGCATGGTATTTTGACCAATTATACCACGGGGGACGGTGGTACATCAATCAAGGATGGTCCCTTGATACATTTTTTTACCCTGGCTCAAGCAGACTACCTATATTTTTGCTCCCGATTTTTTAAGTATCCATGCAATAAAATCGGCAAATCTACCTGTTCAAAACATATTCTCGTGGAATGTCCAAACCGCTCCTAAGAATCTATCGATATATCATATTTGTTGCAGATTTTCCTAGAAAAAATTGCTGCAGTATGTTGCTTTTGCAAAATCCCAGAAATACAGAGAAACAATTTCGCTTAGAAATAAACTTGAAAGCTTCTCCGAAAATACTATGAGCAAAATATCGCGCTTTCAGACTTAAGTTTAGCAAAATTGCTTTAAATCGCGTAAGTAAATTTGCAACAACTTCAACTTTGTGTTGCTGTAAAAAATTTATGTTGAGCTGTTCATACATTGGAGCTGATATTTATTTTTTGAGCCACCCTAATGTGTATTCAGGTAGTTATGCCTAAAACATCATATTAATTTGGCTTCGAGTTGTTAAATGTTTGGCCTTTCTGACCAGGACCTAGAGGCCCCCTCGAGTCGGGGGCCCGGGGCATTCGCCTCCTTCGCAGCCAACTGTTTTATGTACAGTACAATTAAGAGGCTAGCGCTACGACACTAACAGCCGCTCCTAAAACTCGAATCAACGAAGACTAAAACTAGAATCAACGACGACTGGCTCGTTAGAACAGCATCATATCTCGAAACCAACTGGAAGGGCTAGTCCAGGGTCGATCAAAGGATCGTTGCCTGTTTCTAAAGTTCTGTGATTTATAGTGAAAAAATCATCATTTACCATACCAATTTCATTCCGATGCATCTCATTATGATTACACAGTGCAACAATTTTTTGCCTTGGCTCCTATGTATGATTTTTTGATGAAGTTTGATGCGAAAATAAATTTCCCTGAGTTTGAACATATTTCAACTCAAGGGGCAACAATGACGCCATTTTGAATTTTTGAGAAACTGGAAATTTTTGAGGTTTTTTCGACGCCATTTTGTTTTAAGACAAAATATCAAAATTCTAAGAGTTTGTCCACATATTAGCAACCTTTCACCCATCTTTTGAAAAAAAAAAAAAACAGATTTTAAATCGGACAAAACCTGAGCTCAAAACGGTGATTCTACGAAACCGGGTTTGGCATAGTTTTAGTGTATTTCACAAAGCAAAATAATATCGATTTTTTCTGAGTATTAATGGTAATTCGCTAATACCTTAAAGTGGTAATCAAATTATATCTTATTTTGAGTAAAAAAGTCTCAGAAATCGAATGGTAGGTGTCTGATCAACGTAAAATGTCACTAGACCTTTCATTTGACACTAATTTTGTGGAAATCGGTTCAGCCATCTCTTAGAAAAGTGAGTGAGTTTATGTAGTCTTCGGAATATGTTACTTTTCAAAGCTGGATTTCACATTTTTGAATATAACAGGCAAGGTAAAAATCGGATTGCAAAACAAATCAATAAGGTCGTATGGAGCAACTATACCTTCCATATGACACTGATTTGATGGAAATCGGTCCAGCCATTTCTGAGAAACATGAGTGAGATTAAATAGTCTCCAAAACTCTTTTCTTTCCATAACGTTTAAACTACATGTCCAATCTTTATAAAATTCGAAAGTGAAGGGTTTTATAAGTAGCCTGTTCATTTAAACCCAATTTTGTTCAAATCGGTTGTATAGTTACTGAGATAATGATGTTTCGTGATTTCTACATTTTGATACAAAATCTCTAAGTTAAAAATCCGATTACAATAAAATTCAATAGGGTCTTATGGGGCAACTTGACCTTCCATTTGCAACTAATTTAATTAAATCGGTCGGTGAGATTTGGAGAGCGTTATATACACACATACACACACAAACAGAAAATGCTTAGCTCGTCGAACTGAGTCGAGTGATATACGACATTCGGCCCTTTTGAGCACTTTTATACATTTTCTTTTTGCAGTGATTGCTATACCTTTCTAGGAGAAAGGCAAAAACATTTTAGAACAAAAAAAAAACTTCCTTGCTCTAGTTTTCGTTTTCTACTAAACTATAACTGTATTTGTTCGGAGATTCTTAACATTCTGAGATTATAACATTTTCACAGGCCAATCTAGTTGTGTTACACAAAGTGAGAACGCGATGCTACAAAAATGTAACCAACTTTAATCGCACCGCCATCACGTTGAGGAGATTAAAAATTTAAAATTACTGCTGGTTGCAAGGGGGACATGAAATCGTTTCCCGAGACTGAAACGAGAAAAAAGATATATAAAGTTTAAAATTACCGAAAATTACGCGCGCCAAGGAAGGGATGAGACCCTTCTCGTCGTCGTTGCCTGCGCTGCCACCACCGGCAGCAGCCTACACCGTTCGCTTAATTCGTCTTATCGCGTTTCATTTTTATTAGAATTTTAATGTATCCCAACATAAATTAAGGATAACAAAAACGGAAATCGCGCGATTTTAAACAGTGTTCTCCGTGGTGGTATGTATATAAGGGGTTCCCCTTGACGCAGCGCACAAGAAAGGGGTTGGCTGCTGCTCCAGCCGAAAGCCCGGCCACGGAAGCTGCGAGGGGTTGGTGGCGCTTGCTTTTTTTCAGTACATAGTAGCGAGTGAAAAAGAAAAATCACTCTAAAATTTAAATGAAAATCGTGTTCCAGCTCGCTTCACTGGCTACGCGTCGTCGTCGCCCGGGGAATGGTGGGAAGAGTCCACCCCATCTTCGTCGCATTAATACTCATCCCATCTAACCAGCTAGCGATGCCAGGCTCCAGCGGCTGAAATTTTAACTTTTTAGCTTAGTTGTTATTTTCCGCCCACTCTCTCCCCTTTGAGCGGTCTACAAACTGTCGACGGGTGGACCTGAACCTGAACCGGGCGGAATGGTGAACGGCTAAAACTGTACAGCAGAATCTGCCGGCCATTTGGCAATGTTTTCATTACTGCTTTCGGGAAACAGTAAGAGCAACAACCACTACAGCAGCTGTGTCCCCAGCCGGAGTCTGTGTCTGTAGGGGTGTACGTGTGTGCGAGAAGGGGCACCCACAGCGCAACGAGAAACCAACGCTCAAGAGGCGAATGAAGAAGGAAAAATTAAATTTATTTGGGGTTTCGCGAAGAGTTGCTGCTGCCCGCGCTGATTCTCGGATGGGGTTTGACTCGTTGGATGGGGTGGTTCCTTAGTTTTTAAGGTGGCGAAACTTGATTTTTATTCTCCCATTCTTTTAGAAGAGCAAAATATAAGCTGTAATGTACAACTGTAAGATAATAATTCCGAATAAGTTGTTCTAAATCGCGGAAAAAATCTGATAAATAATGAAATGATGAAATATGATGGAGGATAGCAACACTCTTACATTACAAATAATTTTCATAATTTACAACAAAAAATTTTACGAGAAAAGATTTTTTAAAAAAATACTAGGACATCTTTTATTTCAAATTTATAACATTTTTCATACACTATCTAATTGCAAAAAAATTTTGTAAAAAACCAAAACCGAATTTTTCTTAACGTGTATAATAGATGCTTATTCTAGATTTTGCAATGACTCGATAATGGTCAAAATTAGGGAAAAGTTACTGCGTCCAAATTGGCAGAAAATGATGTGTAGATCCTATTTTTCAGAAAAAAACTTTGCAAACGTATTTGCGCTTCGATAATGTTCAAATGAATTATCAAAACTCAGAAAGGTTGTGTATAGCCACGACCGCAAGGTTGGCGTAGAACTACGAGAGGTTGGGCTTTTTACCACTTATCGAAATCCACTTTGGATTTCAGATTGGCATCTAGAGTCGATTTATTGCCTCTGTACGTCATCCCAATTACAGAAATATTCATATTGGGAATTAGAAGTCTGTATCTTCGAAATGGCGTTTGGCATCTATTTCCGGCCTCTGGGCAACGTTCTGGTACCGAAAATAGTCATACTGAATAGAATTTGGTCATTTTAGGCGGGACATTTGTTGCTGTTTAACAGAAACCGGAAGTTACACCTTGGATTACAAAATGGCATTAGGGCTCGATTTTTGACCTCTATGCATCTCCTCGATTTCGGATATAGCCATTTTCACGGTATGGCGTATGGAGTTGATTTTCGGTCTCTAGTCTCACCTCGTTTCCCGAAAACCCGCATTGTGTGGTGTGTGGCTGTATTTGACCATTTTACTGAAACTGGAAGTCGTCATCTTGAAATTTAAAATGGCGCCGAATTTTAATTCTTGTGCAATCCCTGTGTTAATTTTGTTGGATGCGATTTAATCATATTTAGCTGTTTTTCTGCAACCGGAAGACGTTGAGTGAATGGCATTTGAGGTTGATTTCTAATCCCTGGGCATTATCTCGATTCAAAAATAAAGGTATTTTTGAATTGAGTGGTGTTCATCCATTTTGGGCTATTTTCCAAAAACCGAAAGACGCCAGCTTAGGTTCAGAAAAGGCATCTGAAGTCGATTTCCGGCCTCTGACCATCTGACTGGTTTTGAAAATATCCATACAGGTTGGTTGGTTCAGAAATTTTTCGCTGACCCCTAAAACCAGCATTTGCCATCTTGCATTCCAAAATGGCGTCTAGAATTAATTTTTTACTCTCTGGGCCTCGTCTCGATTCCGGAAACACTTATATTGGGCGGTATTCGGCCATTTTCCGAAAGCTAAAAGTCGCAGACTTAGATTTCAAAATTTTGTCTGGAGTCAATTTCCGATCTCTGGGCCTCATCTCGATTCTGGAAAACGCTATGTTGAGTGGAATGTACTGAAAGACCTGCCAGGTTTCTAGAAACCGGAAGTTGTTATTTGGAATTCAAACTAGCGTCTGCGGTCGACTCCTGGTCTTCAAATATCGTTTCGGTTTCGCAAATATCCATATTGGATGAAATTTAACCTTGCTTCTCGCTAATCGGAATCTACGGTAAAAACAAGATTCGACATTTTCCAATAGTGCAATTGTTAGCATCGGCTCACTTAAGTTCCAACCATAGCATCATACGGCTCACTTAAGTTCCAACCATTGCTGCAAAAACCAAAGATGTCCGTTGAAAACTAACCGAGTTATAAGCATTTCAAATTGAACTAAAAATTATTATATATTTTGATTTCAAATTTTTAATTTACACCCTTCTTTAGAGGTTTGCTGTAAGACGTAGTTCTACATCAAAAACCGGCATCGCAATCGAAAATCACTGAGTTCCAACAGTGTAATTTTCCAAAAAAAAAGTCCAATCATCTACAAACATGTCTCTGACTCTGACTCTGAGTCTGAATCAATGTAATCTGAGGGATTTTAAACTAAATCATTTCAAAACATGTGGTTAAAAGCCTCGTTGTATCGTAGAATGTCAAAAAATAGTCTCAAACTAGAAGGGGTTGTTTATAAGACACGACCGTAAGGTTAACGTAGAATAACGGCAGCGTGTCTTATGTCGATGTATTTTTTGCAACAGATTCGAGAATACCCTCGATCAAAATTTATCAATTAAATTGAGTGAAGCTATAAATTTCAGAGATAATTCTCTTTTAAATCTCTTTATTTATTAATTCATTGGTAGAGTAGCGACGCGATTGAAGAGTAGCGACGATGGGTAACCTTGAAGAGAGGCGTAATTTTTGGATTGTCAGGCCTTCCAGTACTTTTCGCGTCCATTTCCTGGTGGGAATCAAGTAGGAGAAGGATCAGATGGTGGGAATTGGTCCTGGGATTCGATTCCCTTTCCTGACTTACAACTTACCTCACTGCTTCGGCAGTAACCACAATGGGACCATATAGGCGACTACTCCATTATGGACAAGGATAACGGCAGGATAATCGCGAAATGAACACCAATAAAAAACAAATAACCGCTGTGGTCCAGATATGAAAAAAGCTGGTCAAAAGTCATTTAGGTATAGTGGTATAAAATATGATTTTTAAGGGCAAAAACCTTTTCTTTAACATAACTAACATTATCAGATAGCTCAGTACGATTAAGAAATAGGTACCTAGTGTCTTCAGTAAAGTTTTTTGTTATGTTATTCTGGAAAACTTTACTGAAGACGATGACCAAAAGTATTGATTTTTAGAGACAACATGTTTATACCTCACATGAAGGGGGATTTATCATGGATCTGTTAATGTCTGAAGAAGGGTCCTTTTTTACTCTGAAATTTTCCCCAAGGCAGTATTGCTTTAAAATGTAACGTTTACGAGAAAATGACTTTTGACAAGCTTTTTTCATTTCTGGACCACAGTGTGACGGGTGTGGAGGGACTACCAAATTTCTTCGTGGCATTCGGTGGCATCCAGCGGTCTCCGCAGATAAAGGTGGAGACGTATGCAGTAAAACACAGTGGCGGAAAAGCTAACATGTCAGTTTACACATCGGATATAACGGTCGATGGTCCGTTGCTAATCAAGCCCGAGATCAGGGACTTGCGACCTAGGGTGACAGCGCTTTCCGAACAGCTCGATGCGATCATCGAGTTCGCGGCGAATAGGAGCAATATCGTCAGAGATCTGAAGCAGAGCCTCCTCCTGTTTCGGACCACCATCGACGAAGCTCAAAAGGAGTACGTCGAACATGTGGCTCGTGTTGAAGCCTCCGAAAAGGAGGCGAGGACTAGGTGAGCAACTAAATCTAAGCAGGTTCAGACCGATGCCCCGCGTTCGCCGCGATCTACTCTACGGGGCAGGTCAGTTAACGAATTAGGCAGTCCCTGGAGGAAGCGGCCCTCCACATTGTGAAAAAGCAGTTGATGGAGCTAGCCACGCAAGATAGCACACCATCAGGCTCAAGGGTCGGAAAGTCGACCGAAGCGACGACTGCGGGAAAACCCATGGGTTACCGTAGTAGGAAAAGGGCGCCACGAAGGTAAAAAGCGTCAATCCGCCTACAAATGGCCACCTTCCGACTCGCGTCGGCAGATGCGAACCTGGTACTGAAGAAAGACAAACTCAAGGTCGGTTGGTCAGTATGCCAGCCTGGAAAAATGGCTCTACGAATCAGAGGGGTCAGATACTGTTGGAAGTTTTGGCAAAGCTCAACTTAGATCTGGCTAACGTTGGGACCTAATGTACATACAGGGGAAATGGTGAGGAGTCGATCATCGACGTGACGTTCTCCAGCCTAGGACTGATCATGAACTGGAGGGTAGACCCGCCCGACTGCTGACCAACTAGCTGTCATACTACCACGAACGTGCTACGTCACCATTCCTAGGACTCGCCAAACTAGGAATGGGAAGTCCCCGAAGTCTGACGCGATAGCGGACTTTGGCAGTGCATGCCTCCGTGCAAGACGGAGCCCACGCCACGAGCCCAGTCCCTGGTCTCCGACAGTCGAGTCTCACGTCCGACGTTCCAGTGTTTCAGACACAGGCCAAGGATTCAGGGAAGCTCCACGCTAGATGCTATCCTCTCCGTCACCAAGGCGGCAAGAGAAAGGACATACGCCATTTCGCAATCGTCACGCTTGACGAGAAGAATGCGTTCAATAGCGCCAGTTGGGACTTCAACACGGAGGAGGGTAGAAGTGCGTCCCAAATATCAAGCCTGGGTCCGGTGTCGTGGAATGTCATGTATGACGGGGAGTTGAAACTCAAGTTACCTGTAGAAGTTGTGACTGTCAGCTTTGTGGACAGCATAACTCTAGAGGTCTACGGCGAGTTGATCGAGGACGTCGAGTTGACGGCCGCGCACTGTATACGCAAGGTCGAAGACTAGATGCGCTCAAGGGAACTGGAGCTAGCGCATCAAAAAACGGAGGTCACGATTGTGAACAACCGTATATCGGAGCAACAGGCGGTGGTCTGATCGCCTCATCGGATATTGCAGTATTATATCGTATGATGTCCAATAGCTCAGCGGTGTATGGCAGCAGACGAAAACTTTTGCCAGCGTGGTTTCGTCCAAGCTTAGGTATGGTGGGCCAGTGTGGTCCAGAGTTCTAAGTACTAACAGTTACCATGAAAAACTAGAAAGTATCTACAGTCTCATGTGTCTGAGGGTTTCGAGTGCGTACCGAACAGTGTCGTACGACGCCTATCAACATCGCCATTAGGGGAAACAGAGAATGCTTCGACCAATGTGACACAAGGGGCATACGTGGTCCAATACCAGGAAGGGTAGATGGGCGCCCCGACTTTTTTTTTTTGTTAGGGAATTAGAATTACGTTGTCCATTGATGTGAACTTTTGTAATATATCCCAGTCAATTGCTATACGTCTTCCCTTGCAAAATACAATGACCACTATTGTTGAGTGATCAGGTACCTGCACCGACACGCTCCCAGTCAGGTGAAGTATGGTTTATGAAGCCAATCACCTTCCCAGGATTCAAAGACCAAATTTCTTTAGGCTGTAAACAGCCACTGCCAAGAAACCTTGATCTGCGTTTAAATAATGCAGCACAACTGCACAGCAGATGTTCCGATGTCTCGCTTTCCATATTACAAAAGCGACGACGCCCCGACTTATTCCGGGGGTATCCGGTTGGGTCGGGAGGCACCATGAACTTTCACCTGACACAGATCCTGTCAGGCCATGGTTGCTTCAGGCAATATCGGCACAGTTTCGGCTAGGCTGGTCCCTTGTATCCCGATGTGGAAGAGACTGCTGAGCACATCTTTTTCGCATGCCCACGTTTTGTACATGCGAGAAGTGACATGATGGCAGTGAACGGGCCAGGCACTCCGGTTAACCAATTCCGGAGGATGTGCGACGACCCGGGCATCTGGAGCGCCGTCTCTCAGATTGTCCTGTAGCTGCATCCTGTGTGGAGGGTCAACCACCAACACGCTAGTGTCATCTAATTGCCAGTCTCCAGGTAGTTAAGATGTTATAAGAGTGGAAGGATGCATCAAGCACAAAAGCCACTCTCCGAGGTAATGTTCAGCTGTTGTTCCGGGAAGATTACGGCTGGAGACTGTAGGGGTTTCAAAGGGTCCGGAACAGGCCGTGTAGGTGTCTGGGGGATTATAATCAAGGTAGGGTTTTCAATTTTGGGGTGCAAATTCAATGCAATTGGCCGCGTGCCGATAGTTCGCTTCACAAGTATAATTATGGAAAATGCCCAAGTAACACACAAAACATGTTAGAAAATAATTCTCAATGACATTAGTCATATAAGAGTACTATAAGCGCATTCGAAAAGTTGTGTTGTTATTTTCTTGCTCTGGAGGTATTATTTTATATCATGAGTGTATTTCATAGATTAATAAATGAGCCGTTGAGAACCAGAGTGGTCTATGTGCCATCGAGCAAAATGTTCAGGAGAAGCAATTTTCGAAAAATCTCTGAATAAAATTCTGTTCAACGGATTCTTTCAAATAAAATGTTCTAATATAAAGGTTATGAAGTGGTTTAACATTGGGATACATAAAATTAACAGTTTCTTTGCGAAATCGGTGATTTTATCTCACCAATGTACATAGACCACTCTGACTTCATATATATATATATATATATATATATATATATATATATATATATATATATATATATATATATATATATATATATATATATATATATATATATATATATATATATATATATATATATATATATATATATATATATATATATATATATATATATATATATATATATATATATATATATTCACTGGAATCCTCGAATCGTTTCGGAACAGAGTGGTCTATGTACACAAACCTGGTAAATGACAAAGAAAATGACGGTAAATCGTATAAAATGGCTAGTGTCACATGTTATATGATACATATAGCAAGTCACATGTAAGATGTCACGTGTTACATTACATGTAACACAAGATATTACATATTACATAATATTTTACATGTTACATTTTTCGTGTTGCATTACGTGTGACATGTTACCTATCACGTGTGACATGTACAAAACAAGTTGCATGTTCCTTATGACATGTTATATGCTACATGTTACGTGTTACATGATAGTATTACATCGATTTATGTACATAGACCACTCTGCTCCGAAACGGCCATTCTGTTTCGGACGAATTTTCAACACGGAATAAATCAGCTTTAAAATTCGATTTTCCGAAATTTTCTTAATCTCCCAACTTCAGCTTCTTGAATAGATGCGGTTTATGCAAAAAACTCATTTTCGAAAAAATGGTCTTTAGACCACTCTACTCCGCAACGGCTCAAATATAAACTGCTTTTGCTTGTCTTTAAGTTGTGTTCATGATGTTATCAAAACAGTACAGAAAACAACTTAAAATAAAACATTTGTGAGAAGTTGTTCTTCATCAGTAATTCAACCACACTTTGAAAACAAGCTCGTTTTTCTGGTTTTGGAGATGTTTTTCAATAACATGAGGTCAGCAAACAAAAACTATGACATAAATGGCACTTGTCTTCAAGATGTCTTCCAGATGTTTTTCCTTTTATAACAACTGTGTAAAAATGTCCAGCCGAGGCAGCCGCACCAGTTCAATATTACAAGCCCAATAATAATTTACGTACCTTTAAAGTGCTTTTTCTTTGGTTGGTCTTAGTATTCAGCAGCCAATTACTTGATCATATTGTTATTAAAATTATTTAAACGATTTTATTCAATTTGAGTTGGATCGAAATGCGCCATGAAAATGTAAACAAAACGCTTGCAGTGCAACCAATGTCACGCCAATTTTTGTTACCGTATATCTAACAACGTTTTCTAGTTTTGTTATATTTTATGTCTAGATAACGTTAAAACTTTACGAAAACAATTTTTATACTCAAGCGACAGAAACAATTCATTTTGAAAGGTTGAACATTGTTTTTATCATCAATTTGTAATTAATTAAAAGTGCCGCAGACGAACACAATTTTCAATCTAGCTGCACTGCGCGTAACAATACATTTGCGCATGCGCTGGGTAAATGTTGCCATCGCAACACATTTGCGCATGCGCGCTGGTGTGGCGAATTCTGACCCACGAATGCGCGAGTTTTTTTATTCCACTAGGTCAGTGCAGGACAAAAGAAACGACATTGCGATTTACTAGGCAAGTAAGAATGAGATGCCAGATAGTTGTTTAAGAACTAAGCCCATGCGGTGTTGAGCTAAATTGAGACTCTCCACAATTAAATGAATCAGCAACCATTCTGTAATGAATAATCTGTTTTCCACTGATTTACAAACAGAAAACCGTATCCAATGAATGGCGCATATTTTTTTTCAGAAGTAAAATGCAATGTTTCACCATGAAATTTGACGCGCACGTAGAACTTTGTATTAAAAGCGTCAAATAGTTGGTCTAATATTATTGTTAATTTTTGGTGAATATTCGATACGCCATAATCACTATTTTTTTCCTTTGTAGTTCCTAATATAAACCAGTGTTGTTCTACTATTTTCTTTCTATTTTGAAGTTTTGTGCTTGCGTCAACGATGTTTTTATTAGTTAGTAATTACAACTTGAAAATAACTTGTTTTCCATGTTTTTTTTTACCGGATTGGTACTCGAGATGTATTTTGCAGCTTCACTCTAACAAGTTGGCTTGCTTTCATGAAGTTATATAATACTTCATATAGCACCAGTGTTTGTTATAGTAGCCTTCAATTTTTGCGCTTTCCTGGTGATAGAGATGTCATGGAAAAGGTAATGTCAACTGAAATCTATAACTGAAGGTTGTATTAGAGGAGTTATCTCAACTGCTCTATAACAACGTGTGTTACTTGGGTGATGTATGACAAGAGTGTAGTCCTTAATTATTACTACAAGTTCGTCGGAGAAATCTTGCTCTGCTTTGAATATGGACTCTCACACTTCAGGCAAAAAAGTTAGAGCATTACACTACTCGACAAACTTGTAGTTCTATTCAGGGAACACAAGTTTGTCATACATCGTTTCTCATAATGGTACTTGTTGAGCGAGCTATCGAAACGGGGTGAAAAAGCACACTGAAATTTAATATGCAACCTTGAGTGTGACTACCCCAGCATCACTCTCCTAATCTCATCCCCACACCCTGAGTTCTCCTCTCAAGTGTCTGTTTGAAGATTTCCCCGCCACCTTTAAAATAACGCGACGCTACAGATCTGGACAAAACTACTAACATGTTTGGACGTGTTCAGCAATGCTGTGCAGTGCCGCGATCTACCGGTTGGTCCGTCTACTGTGGAACGCTGTGATCGAATGAGTCGCTTTCTCAGCTTTGCTGCGCTAAAATCAGCTACTTCCCTACCGGCTGCGGGCACAAAATCGCATTTTCCCGCATTTTGATGGACGCATAACTAATTTTCAAATCGATTACTATAAGAATAAAGGAAATCCGTTGGAGAACTGATTGAGTTCAAAATTTTTGAAGGTGGTCTATTCGGTTGTTTGGCTATACATATACGAATTTCTGATTTTTAAATATCAGCTAAAAAAGGAAACTTTTCTAAGCAAAATTATATTAAAAATTATATTATATCATCGCCTTATTTCGTTTGACAGTTGGTAACTGTCATTCAAGACTTTTTGAGCAGCTTTTAAGCAGTTTTGATACGTGATTTAGAAATCGATGGACAACGAAACTCCTTAAAAATCACGTTTGCACAGAAAACGCAGCTTTTATAAAAACTTGTAGAGCTAATGCGGTAAATTATGCGGTAAATTTGAAATAACCAACTGCTTATTACTTCATGACTTATCATTTTTGTTACCAGGACGGTAGTGGCTGTTCAATTAATTCATATTAAATTAAATCGAAATCTCTTATTGTCCTACTATCTAATCTGTCTTTGGTTCACTGCAGTTTGCATCACTGCACTTTACAACATGATTAAGCTCGATTGCATTCTATAGACTGTGATGGACAAGAAAGGATACCGGTGGAATTACAATTTAAAATAAATGAAAAGATATGTAGAAGATCATAATCGAGCAAAAAACACATTTTTATGGAAAGAATAGAAGAATATTTTCGATTTTTTGCCGATTTTCTATTCCAAATCATTTTCCATGACAACTCGCAGAACAACCCTACCATAACCAGCCATCGACCGAAATTTCCACCGTCAGTCTAAGCATTCCGTTCGTGAATTTGCTTTGCATCTACGCTTCGCCGAAAGTTCCGGTCGTCTTCCTAGCCGCGCGCCGCCCGCTGCCGGCACCATTTCCGTGGGCAGAGAATATTAGTGCCAGCTCACCGGACCAAACAGCGATTCACGAAAAGGCCCGCTGTAGGTGGTGGCCTCCACCGGGAAATCGAGCTCGAGTTTTAAGTGTTGGTGATGGTTCAGCTCTCGAAATTACCCATCGACGACGGCAACCCCTTTTGTAAATACAACAAAGCGCTAGGAAGCCTATTCGAGAGACGATGGCGGCGGCAGTGGTCGGTGCAAGCAAATGATAACCAAGACCAATGCGCGGATTGCGCGAGAAACAAGGGCAAAGCAGTGGGCACCAGAAATGCGGGATGCTGCAAGCAGCCAAAGCGGGACGGACTGCTGCGCGAAAATGAGAGTCGAACAGCAGTTTCACGGGAAACCAGGAGGAAACACGCGCGCGGGGGTAGAATTAAAAAGGGATTCACGAACAATATTCAAATGAGCAGCCTTTCGTTGCTTTTTTTGCCTTGTGTTTGGTGCGTGAGCAACAACACGGTACAGGAAGAGTTATGCGGCGAAAAGAGATGAACGCGGTGTAGCGCTGAACCAGGCAGAGCGGGATGCAGTAAGACGGTGTAGTCGATTCCGTACTGAACTCAACGGGCTGTAATGATGATGAGGGCCGATCGACCGACGACAACGCTCAAGTTGGGGCTGAAATCCCCGTTCCTTTGGAATGCCTTTGGATGGCGCCTTTGAGGATGCTTTGGAAAATCGAGGCTTAGGTGAATATTTTTTTCTTTCATCTTTGCGAGGGAAATATGGTTGGATGGGTTTGAATGCGAAACACAAAAAATGCATGCAGTGTTTCAATGGGAATTTTCTTCTAAATTAATGTAATGATGTAGTGTTGGGAAGAATTTGAGAACAAATGACATATTTCTGATCATGTTCCGTAATAGAGTAATTACATTTAATATGAGAAAATTTTATTCTTCTTCGATGTGGGCCTCTAAAAAAAATAGGTTGTTGAAGTTCCCATGCTAATAGCTCTATCATCTTTTGATTGATTTAAAATATTTCCATATCAATCAATCTGAATTTTTCGAAAATTTTTTTAGTCATTTTTCATGTTTATTTACTCAGAGTGACGGTTGAATTTTTTAAATTAAATTACGGAACACGCTCTGATTTTACCTATCTTTTTTGTTTTTTTTACGATTTTCATCTTGATTCGTAGGTGGAATTCCATCTCTGTTTTTAAGTCTTTTTCGATAAAAATTAGAAAACATCATCATCAAATGAAGTTTTTTTACACGGATTTGAGATTTTTTCGCGGTTTTTTGTTCTCACAACTTTAACGTATCATATAATGACATAACCCAACAACTGTGCAGTCAAGTCGACAATGATCCTTCATCAAAAAATCCTTCATCACCTCCCAACTGACCTCCACGACCAGCGACGTGTGCCAGAAGAACGCACGCAATAAAACTCTGCATTATTCAGTTCCCGGCAATCGAACGTCAGTGAAAGCACCGAAAATCAATTATCATCAATTTTCCACTCAATCTGGCAGTCAATTACCTACACCCCAAAAATATTCTTCGTTACATGCCGAAAAACCAAAGCGACAGCTCTGTAGCATTTCAGTGCACCCGCTTCACATATGTAAACAAACAATATGTCAGTTTACAACCGTCCTAGCAAACCAAGCAAGGGTTAAGCAACCGCTGGCGTTCCAATGACAGAAGTCCGACACCTAATTAACTGCATACCGTTTCGAAGGAGAAATTACGACATCTTTTAAGATTTCAAACACCCGGAAAGAAAGTGACGCGTGCAGATTGTGATGTGCCTAGGGTAACACAGTTTAAGCGCACCCGGGCACAGGGACATGCGCGACCGGCTTGGATTTCCACACCCTTGCCTATTCTCTTTTCTTCGTGAGCTAGCGCGGGACCGTCACATCTTACGTTCCGACTATGGAGTGTACAAAGAAACAGTATTTATTACATCCTATATAATAGTGAAGATTTAACCCTAAATTACTACTGTTGCGCCCGGGCTGCGGCTAAGGTTAAGGTGAAGTGGAACCAAAACTAGCTACAGTAAAAGGGGGAAAGCGTCGCGCTTGTCTTGGGCTTGGCGATGCTGGGCTGGAGAACAGACGGTTGTTTATTGTTGCTTTCCACTGTTTGATTATGTTGTAGTTCGTGTGTTACAACCTTTTAGAAGCCACTTAAGAGGTGGTTTTTAGGGTTTATGAGCCGTTTTTTTCATCGATTTTTTTTCTTTTTGGAACGGAAGCTGACACGCGACAACGATCTATTTCAGTTGTTCCGGCTGCGAAATGTAGTGAGAGTAATTGTAAATAATTAACAGCTATATTTTGACTGCGATTTTCTTTTAGCAGAGCTTAGATTAAAAATACATCACTCGTCTGCTTCGTGCTATTTCAACTCTTTGCCGGAGTTTCGTTCATCTTTGTCTGTAAGTACGCAGTACATAAGCCTCCCCTGATACCGTGTTTATACTTAACAGGCAAAATTAATAACCATAAATCTTACTTTCGAAACACTCCAACCCTGCCATCCAACCAACCGTCTTTCTCGTCCTGCTCAGCCCGTGCGTATGCAAAGTACCTTGCTCGCGTAGTCTAGCAGCAAAAACCACCCACGACCGACAGCCTGTCGGCTCGTGCTCTCCGGTGGCATTCCGGAGATCCCAGATGTGCGATGATATATAAGCCACCAAAGACGGCCGGGTTGAGGAGAAACCTCGCCATCGAATTCGGCTCTTCGGCTTGATTCTTAACCATCAACTTGCGTGTCTTCCGCGAACGAACGAGAAGCCATCAACCGGGCTGCCGCTCGATATTGCATGTAGTTAACGCGATACGACGGAGCCGCTTTTTATCATTTCCTCAGCGGGCGCGCCGGGTTTCGCCTTCCTTGCATTCTGAATTCGATAGGGTTGAATTTGGGAAATTTTAAAAAAAAATCTCCGGGGTGACGAACTCACCCCCTCCGGGCTTGAAGTCACCCTCATGGTTTTTTTTCTACTCTGCTAGCTACAGCATGATGAATTTTCTCGTCGACACGAGTTTTTCCAAGACGGTGTAAATTCGTGGGGTGTAGGTTTTTTTTAATGTGCCGAACGAGGGGTATCACTGCAGCGTGAAGGGGTTAGGGATAAAAAATGCTCGGGAAAATATTTCAAAGTTTTTATTTTATTAAGATTTTTTTTTTAAATGAGAATTCGAATAATGTTTTGACTTTTTATTGGCGTCTGACAAAATGTTATTTTTATGCGTACACAAGTTTCGTATTGACAACTCACATTTACTGTTTTTTGACTAACGGGTATTGGAGGTCTCCGATAGCCTGGTATCTTTGAAATAAATTTATGCTGACTTTAAACCAATGCTATAAGGCATGATATCAGGTCAGCTTAGTGATAGCAATAAGCCATCCAAAAACACATTTAAATACATAGCAATGCGTGAAACTTCATAGATGTGCTCACTTTGAAAAACAGCTGATCGGGACAGTCGCCATGGACACTTGGTTCATTCTCACTGCACACTATAATCGCTTTTCTCCGTTCATTCGGAAAAAAAATTCTGCCGTTATTTTTGGTGTTTCTGACATTAATCAAATTCGATTTTTGTGTGCTTAAGAAAGTCTACAGCTAATAAATAGCTCGTTTTTTCCCAAATTTGCGCCTTTGTCCACTCTGTTTAAACACCCACCATTTCTGAATAAGTTAGTTCTAATTTCGATTTCAAGTATAGTGTACACAAATTATTAGATTCAAAGTAACCTATAAAATTTTTGAAATCTAATCAGTAAGTTTATTTATCAATCACTTCACGCTTCATGCGTTCGTATTGCGAACAAAATAAGCGGGAGCGTTGTCTTGGTGAAAGAGCACTTTTTTCGCCATATGCGGTCGTTTTGCCCTGCTGCAAATATCTGATCGATCCAATAATCGTTGTTTTAACATGTTTAAGTTGGTTGATGCGTACGCTTTGCGAAATCTAAGAAAAACTGACCAACACTTTACCAGCTGGTTGTTGCGTTTTTGAGCGCTTCGGACTACTTTCACCAGATAGATCGTATCAAGCTGCGACCGCGAGTGGATGTAAAATACTACAATGTATACAGCCTTAGGGGTTGTATGAAATGGTGACGTAGGACAAATATAAATCTTGATTTTAACTCTCGTTTAACATATTTCACTACGCCTGTTATATACCGTGTATCTCACACAGGGATAAGGGCTTCACCTGCTATCGTGTTAAGAAAAAGAATGAAGTTGATTTTCCTACATACAGTCTTTTGTATCGAAATGAGCGTAGATTTTTGCATTGAAGGCGTGGCCACGCAGGTTTGAGAAAAAAAACGAAACAAAACACCTTTGATACTACTGAGTGGTTTTCACAAGCACCGAAAGAAAATTTGTGCTTTCCCGATGCGAAAATTACTCTGGTTCTTAGATTAACTAATTTGCGTTATTATTATAACGGTGTTCGAGTGGGCACAAGGAACAATTGAACCGGAAAATCATTCAATTTAGCAGTGAAATTTCTTGAAATGAGGGTTTTATCTTGCTACGATGAACCGTTCATAGGCAACACTACCATTTATCTTTGATGCCCTGGTCGTTATTGTAAAAATGGTTACATGATATTGTAAAAATGATTACATGAATGAAATACATGAACATTTCACGCTAGTAGTAGTTGTGAAAATTCTCATAACTTTTATCTTAAAGCATTTATAGTTCTGAAAAGAACCGATTCCATAATCTTTAGCTAGAAATGTGTGCTACAAAATGTTAATGACCGCACCGCCGGTAGCATTGAGTATTTTGGTTGTCACTGCACGCATAATAAAATTTGCTCTCTCGTATGCACTCGTATTCATCTCTCGTTTTCTAATGTCACGTACCTCTAACAGCTATACTCCACTCGCTAAAAAAGCAAAGCCTTGGTGCTACATTCCGTATCCGAACTCGACCTTCTGTTTACTATACACAGACTTCGCAGCCGACTGTTGGGTATACAGGACAATTGCGGGGCTAGCGCTACGACCCTACTGACACTAACAGTCTCTCCCGAGCCGGGACTCGAACATACGACGACTGGCTTGTAAGGCCAGCATCGTACCTCGAGACCAGCTGGGACTCCACTCGCTATTGTGTGACAAACTAGACTGAAGCTGAATTTTCTACACGCAGTCTTTTGTATCGAGTTCAGCTTAGATTTTTGCCATGAGGGCGTGGCCACGCAGCTTCGAGAAAGAGAAACAAAACAAAACACCTTCGATACTACTGATTGATTTTCATAAGCACCAAAAGAAAGTTTTTGCTTTCCCGATGCGAAAATCACTCTGGTTCTTGAATTAACACACAGGTAAGATTAAAAATGGTAGCGAAACCTTGCTTGCGACATATCAAACTTTAGGTTTTTTGCAAAACAACACTCACGGTGTGTCCGAAAAGCCGGATTATCATACTTTAATGTACCTCGGATTTTCTTTCACCAAAAGTTAGTTTGGGTCCATACCTTTCAAAATCAACCGGTTTTAAAAAAATCCATCGGGGAAAAATTGAATAAAATTGATTTAATATTTTTATGTTTTTTTTAATTATACTAATTTTTAATGTTAACATTACGAAAAAACCCGAACACATTTATATAGCAGTGGTTGATATGCATTTGTTATTCACTCACTGCAAAATAACCTTGGTTGCTATGGTGCATGTGAAAAAATCAGTGATTGCTATAATTTACAACACATGTGAAACAGTGATATTAACAAACCATTTCGACAATGTTGAAACAACCGACGGCTCGTCTAGTTGTTTTCGGTAGATTGTACAAAATGAAGAAAACACAAGAACAAAATTGGCCTAAAATATGTCTTTTGTGTTTCAAAAAAGTGAAACAACTTAAATTGATACATAATACACTGACAAAAACCATAAACAGTGCTTCATCCTCGAATGCGACAAAGATAGTGGAATGTATCCCAAAGCCGCTATATTGTATACTATAGTATGTTTTAACCACCTAGAAAAAATAAACCAGGAACAAAACATTTGAGTTTTTATAAACTTTGTAACAAAAATATGAAATCAGACAGATTAAAAACAATTTACAACTTTTGACGTATTTTATCATGTATACACTCCCCCAACAATTATGGATCACTTTTGTGCTTTATGTTATTTGACTCTAGAAAAAAACTGTTTGAAGGCATGTAGAATTTTTGCAGTGAAACATACCGTATTTGCTAGCTTTGAACACAGAAAACATCGTTTTTATCCCAAAATAGATACGTTTTTTATAATATTGTAATCTAAATCTATCAAAGTATTTATCGTTTTTCTCAATCTATGTGATATAATAGCTAATTCTCGGGCAAAAAATAGCTAATACACAAAAATCAAAATGAGTTCTTTACGATTTACCAAAATGTTGATGGTTGATAGCGATTTTTCTATAGAAATAAGTTATTTTCTAAATGTTTCATGATAGGGACCAAGACAAGGCAGATTCTCACTTCTGAATCACTTCGATTCAAATATGATTTTAACCAGTTAAAACACCCTATCAACTTCTATTAGCTTCCAAACGGAAGCTAAACAGTGTTGAGTCTTTGAAAAAGCACGTGGGACGGGAGAGCCACATGAAACGGCAAAAAGTTATGATGTACCATATGGAACGATTCATCGCTACCTTCGGGAGCGACATACCTGGACTCTTATTCTTACTGCAACCTCGAAAGTCAAATAAAATGTGACCAGGCCATGTGAGATTTTTAAAACGATATGAAACATGGCAATTCTTCATATTACATAATTTGAATAAGGTTCATTAAACAAATTCATTGCCGAAAACTGTTTAATATGATGCAAATTGTTTCAAAATTGGGACCGCTCTGCAAACGTCTATTTGATGAGTTGTAATAGAATAAATATGTTTTCTGAGAAATATTTATAGAACATGGAAACAAATACTCAATCAAGTGAAAGATTTTATATTTCTGTAACTGAAAACATTTATAGATTACTTATATACAATAAAATTGGCCAGATGTGATTTTTTTGAATTCATACACCTTTTTAAGTGATCCATAATTGTGTGGGGACTGTAATAATTATAAATTATTGCAAGCGATTCGGTTAAGAGTAAAAATTTTTCATTAAAGAAACGCAGGTAGTTGCAATGGAACTCAGTTTTCTACATGTTGATGTTACACGATTTGTATAGATCACCAATCAAATCGAAAAATGTAGGTTGAAAAACCACTAAAAAATCAAATCAATTTTTTTCAAATTTCCCCCGATGGATGATTTTTAAACCAGCCGTACAAACTGTACCAAAAACTATTATTAATTTTTGATCTTTTGAAAATGGTACGATCAAAATCGGTTCAAATCTTGCGGAATGGCAGGTAAATAAATTTTCATTTTTTCGGCTCCGGAGGGGTCGGGTACGCAAGTGTTAAAGAGCACATTTTCTGCTGCTTTCACAGGAGCCACCATCCACTTTGTCCATTCTTCAGTCGGAAACTGTCTTCTGCTGTTTCTTTTCTCTAAGGTAATAAAAACGACCAGCTTCGTAAACACAGAAGCAAGAATGACAGAACTTGAAAAAGTTGTATAGTGGATAAATTGGAAATGAACGTGAGCCACGTGCCAGAGCTGCTTTTATACAAGAAAATGAAACCCGCACCTGTATGGACAGTAGTGTCACCAAGAATTACTTTCAAGCAATTATTTATTCATCCAAAATCCCTCTGAAGTATACTTTTTTTGTTAGCCCAGAGGTGTGCAATTTGCGTTTTCCACGTTCTTTTTCTCTGCTTTTTGGCTTTAAGTATTTATTGGCTCTTCTCCGTTTTAAGTACTAAAGGCTTCTTCCCAAACAAAATTACCTTTCCTTCATAATTTTAGTTTTTAATTTAAAAGCAGTACAAACATTGTAGAAAGCTACTAGGTAAAACACTTTGGGGAATGTAGGGTGCCTGGTATAAGATATTTTGACTGTATTGGAATACAACTGGTTTCCGAATACCGACCTAATAAAAACTGAATAATTTCCGAATTGCAACTAAGCCGGTGGGCCAGGAAAATCCGATAAATACTACATGTAATGAAATAATTTCATGAAATTTCAAAAACTACGCAAAATATATTGTCAACGCTTCTAATGTAAAATGACTACCATGGAACGGGGTGAAATTGATCAATATCGAAAGTATTGAAAATTGCACCGGGCATGCCAGGTATAACTTTGACAGGTATGTGAATCATGCAAAAGTTGCGTTTGAGGACACGTTAACATTGCCTAGTGTTTAAGAGCAATATCTTTTGATTAGCATTTTTATCACGAATTTTCAGGTGATCAATTTCACCCCATTCCACGGTACCACACTTTTCATCATAGATTTACAACATGTAAACGAAAATCAGGATACAGGCTCAAATCAAAGAAAGGCAAATTAACTATGATTCAGAGCGACACCAAACGCTCCATGTGACCAGAGAAAAAGTACCATGAAAAAGATATTCCTTATTTGGTACTGCACTTCATTCGTTGCGTGCCGAGCCAAAGACGACAATCAAACACCGATCGCTTGATGCTTATCTTTACTAAGTTGCTGTTGCCTGTATCAGCATGTATTCTTTCAAGACATAAGTTTTTTTTTTTTAAATTCTCACTGCACATCAATAAATTGTCTGTTGAGGAGGTTGCCACGAACTTTTCAAAAAAGTTTTATTTTTAAGACATCAAAATAATCTAGGCTCATTGAGGCAAACATTTTTTGACCTGTTGGGACGGGGAAATTCTGCATAATTTTGAATTACGTCTTACGTCAATAACTATTATAACACAACAACAAATTGCACAAAGAGAGTCAAAATTCTGTCGGTTTCCAAGAGCTTTTTTTTATTTTTATATTAACCTAGTGGTGTAGCCAATAGGAGGGGAGGAGGGTGAAGGGTTCAAACCCAAACTTTGCTAGAGACTTGTAATACATGATTCTCCGTGCGTGCGGAGAAAATAAAGACCGCCCAGATTCAAGAATGTTGCTAGATTGATTTTATTAAACAAATTCTACTTAAACCCTGGAGAGAAATAATTTCTTTTCCAAATTTTCCGTCTGTCCTTCTATAGTTTTTTTTCTTGGCCTTGAAAACTTTATCGCTATTCTTCTCTGTTTGTCTACTCATTGCACTGCCATGCGGTCGTCGTTGTTTATCCCGTGGAAAATAAAGTGTTTAGTACCAGCACTTTATTCTGGCGAAGGAATGTTAGGAAAATATACTATTTACGACTATGCAACAGGAAATTGTATCAAATATCTGTATGTTGGAATGGAAATTTGGGACCTTATTTCTGAGAAAGAGGCTGCTGCACGATTGAGTTGGAATTTTGCATGGGAACTTTTCACACCAACTGCTAAACGAAAAGTTGTTTTGAATGTTGTTTTCGAAACGATTGCTGACTGAGCTACGCAACGGTTAATTTAAACAGCACGTGCGTTGCACGTAATGCCTTGTTCAGACTGCACCGCATATAACCTGATATTGCCAGATAATATCGGATATCACTCCTGATGTTCACACTACAGTGAGAGGATATGGTTTGACATCTGGTTTGGTAATTGAAAAAAAAAGAAAACAAAAACAAGTTGAAGCAAAAACAAGAAAACAAGAACAATACAATTAGGATAGAGGTTTCAGCTAGTTGGCTCGCACAGAAAAACACTTAATCTCCTAAGCTCTTCTGTCCTGTTCTCTCTCTTCATTATTCTCTCGTACCCATTTTTCTATTACAGCGCAACCAATACTGAGAGTGAGTGATGTAAGCACGCCAAACCACCTTTTTAATGCCGTTTTGTAACATGATAGTAATTGAATTGGCCTTCCGACGTGATTTTTGTATATCTTAACGCCGACTTCTCGAAACCATCTTTTAATTCTTCTAATTAACTAATCTTATCAGCAATTCGTTGATCTCTAGGGATTTTTGGAACCAAGCAACTCAAAATCCCAAGAAAATCTTCGATTGGGCGACACTGAGGCAAATTTGTTGAGTTGCGAATTTTAGGTGCAGATGAGTCGACAGATTGTTGTGGAACGCTTATGTTTTTAGCGTAATGTTATGATGCTTTATCTACCGAAAACACACCCCTTCCATCGGGATGATAATTTCTAATTAATTAAATCAAAATATTGTTGAGGTTTGCAGAATAGCCGAAACCGAAAGATTTTCGCTGTAAACGATTTACCGTGAATTGTACAATGCTTCTTGGTTCGACACCATTTTAAACAGAGCTCAGCATGCATGAGCAAACCAAAAAAATACTGCCATAAAGAGGAGAGCGAGAGAGAGCTTTTTTCCCTGTGTGGACTCACCAATGCGACCAGAGATTAGATCTATTGTGATAATGCCCAGGTGTTTTCTGCATATTATTGGCAGTATCACTATTGAAGTAAGTGATATTACCTTTTACCTTTTTACCGTTTCAAGCTTACAACTCTACTTTACCGAGCCTTTGTTCCTCCTAACAATATCGCCTAGTTACAATTCCCTGGTGAGAACTTTCATACGTTACTCACACCAGTTTTATTCTAACAGGAACTTATTTTTGTTAGAAGGAGAATCAACAGAGGTAGTGTAGTATTCAGATTGAAGGAAAGGTACTTGGTGGGAAGCCTGAGAATAAACCCATGCTAAAGTCCTCCGATGACCACCCGCTTACCAAGGCGGACTCTGTAACCTTTTTTTTTTTTTTTTCTTCACATAACATTTATTTGACACGGCACAAATACAATTTAATGTTTAACGGCGCCAATTATATTTGATGACTTAAAAACTAAAGCAAATTTTTTATCCTCGCTGCCGACTACGAGCTGAAATTAAGTCTAACTTAAAACTAGCATGGGATTTCCAATCAGTGTTTTGTTGTTCAATGGTCGTCTGATAATCGTCGAATGGCATGTATGGATTCGTTCTGCTGAGCCACGATGTCGTGAGTTGGGACAGAGGCTCGTAGTCCTTGGGTCCTGGTTCTATTGTGCGGGGTCTGGTTGCTGGTTTTGTGCTTAAGGTTCAAACGTGTTCTTGTCGTTTTGTTGGGTGTAGACGGAGGGGAACGGGACTAGACTGGGGCGTGGATGGATTTCAGGAAAACGTATATAAGGGACATGTAGGATAGGTCACGGCTCGCCAAGACATCACGAACAGGAACAGCCGGCTGTCTACCCTCGGCATGCAGGGAAGCTATTAATTTAGACCTGGCGTCACGGTGTACAGGGCATGACCAAACCACATGCTCTATGTCGTGATAACCTTCACCACAGGCACAGATACCACTTTCCCCGAGCCCAACACGACGGAGGAGCGCGTCAAATCTATAGTGATTGGACATAAGCCGGGACATCACGCAAATGAAATCCCGACCTACATCCAACCCCTTGAACCACGGGTTCGTCGATACTTTGGGGATTATGGAATGTAACCACCTTCCCAATTCCCCTCTGGTCCAAGCATTTTGCCAACTGATGATCGTATTCTGACGTACAAGTGCGAAAAATTCATTAAAGGCAATTGGTCTTTCATAAATATCACCGTTTGTTGCGCCCACCTTAGCCAAAGAGTCCGCTTTCTCATTACCCGGTATCGAGCAGTGAGAAGGGACCCACGCTAAGGTAATCTGAGTAGATTTTTCGGATAAAGCACTCAGATGTTCCCGTATTTTCCCCAGGAAATACGGAGAGTGCTTAACATCTTTCATCGATCGGAGAGCCTCAATGGAACTGAGACTGTCCGTAAAGATGAAATAATGGTCCGTGGGCATTTTTTCGATAATCCCTAGGGTGTACTGAATTGCAGCTAATTCTGCGACGTAAACAGAAGCAGGATTATCGAGCTTATGGGAGACGGTTAAATTGTTATTGAAGATACCGAAGCCAGTGGACCCATCAAGAAGTGATCCGTCAGTGTAGTACATATTGTCGCAGTTGATGTTTCGATATTTATTGGAAAAAATTTTAGGGATCTGCTGCACGCGTAAATGATCCGGGATTCCACGAGTTTCTTCTATCATGGATGTATCGAAAAACACAGTAGAATCAGAAGTATTTGATAAGTCGACACGATTTGGAATATTCGAAGAAGGGTTAATATTTTGGGACATGTGATTGAAATACAATGTCATAAAACGGGTTTGAGAATTAAGTTCGATTAACCTTTCAAAATTTTCAATCACGGGACGGTTCAAGACCTCACATTTGATTAGAATACGAGAAGACAGGCTCCAGAAGCGGTTTTTCAATGGTAGTACTCCAGCTAAAACCTCCAAACTCATCGTATGGGTCGACTGCATGCAACCTAAGGCGATACGCAAACAACGATATTGTATTCGCTCCAGTTTGATCAAATGTGTGTTTGCTGCGGAGCGGAAGCAGAAACACCCGTATTCAATAACAGACAATATCGTTGTTTGGTAAAGCCTTATAAGGTCTCCTGGATGGGCTCCCCACCATTGTCCGGTTATTGTACGAAGAAAATTCACTCTTTGTTGACATTTTTTCATCAGATACCTCACGTGACAACCCCAGGTGCCTTTAGAGTCGAACCAGACACCAAAATATTTGTGTACCAAAACCTGAGAAATCGTTTTACCTATTAATTGTGTTTGAAGCTGAGCAGGTTCATGCTTCCTAGAAAAAACTACTATCTCAGTCTTCTCCGGAGAGAATTCGATACCTAGCTGTAAAGCCCAAGCAGACAAATTGTCCAAGGTATCTTGCAATGGTCCTTGCAAATCGGCAGCTTTGGCTCCTGTAACAGAGATTACACTGTCGTCTGCAAGTTGTCTTATCGTGCATGAATTTGCCAGACATTCGTCGATGTCATTTACATAAAAGTTGTAAAGAAGGGGGCTTAAACATGAGCCCTGGGGAAGACCCATGTAGCTAATGCGAAAAGTTGCCAAATCGCCATGCGTAAAATGCATGTGCTTTTCGGACAACAAGTTGTGCAAAAAATTGTTCAAAATTGGAGAAAATCCTTGTCGGTGAAGTTTACCCGAAAGAATGTCAATAGAAACGGAATCAAAAGCCCCCTTAATGTCCAAGAACGCAGACGCCATTTGTTCTTTACGAGCATACGCCAGCTGAATATCTGTTGAAAGCAACGCAAGACAATCATTCGTCCCTTTGGCACGGCGGAAGCCAAATTGAGTTTCTGATAGTAGACCATTTGATTCGACCCAGTGGTCTAAACGACGGAGTATCATTTTTTCCATCAATTTCCGGATACAGGATAGCATTGCAATCGGCCTATAAGAGTTGTGATTAGAAGCTGGTTTCCCTGGTTTTTGGATGGCGATCACCTTCACTTGCCTCCAATCCTGCGGTACAATGTTTTGCTCCAGGAACTTATTGAACAAGTTCAACAAGCGCCTCTTGGCATTGCCGGGTAGATTCTTCAACAAGTTGAATTTGATTCTATCTAATCCAGGCGCGTTATTGTTACAGGACAGGAGGGCAACTGAAAATTCTGCCATCGTAAAAGGTGATTCTATCGCGTCGTGGCCCGGAGACGCATCGCGAACAATATTTTGCTCAGGAACAGAGTCCGGACATACTTTCCTGGCAAAATCAAATATCCACCTACTTGAAGACTCCTCGCTTTCGTTGACCGTTACGCGATTCCGCATTCTTCGGGCTGTGTTCCAAAGAGTGCTCATCGATGTCTCCCTCGACGTCTCGTTCACGAACCGACGCCAATATCCACGTTTCTTTGCTTTAGCCAAGCTTTTAAGCTTGGTATCAAGCTCCGAATACCGTAAATAGTCGCCAGGTATACCTCCCGTCTGGTAGGCCTTAAACGCGTCGGATCTTTGCGTGTAGACATCGGAGCACTCTTGGTCCCACCACGGAGTGGGAGGCCGTTCTTTGATCGTTACGCCGGGATATTTCTTCGTTTGGGCTTGCAACGCGGCGTCGAGAATCAAGCCCGCGAGGAGGTTGTATTCTTCAAGTGGTGAATGATGTTGAATCGACTCGACCGCTTTTGAAATCATTTCCTCGTATAACTTCCAATCGACATTTCGTGTGAGGTCATACGGAATGTCAATTGGTCGCATGCGAGTTGACCCGTTAGTAATTGAAATAAGAATAGGCAGATGGTCGCTACCGTGAGGATCGAGGATTACCTTCCATGTGCAATCCAACCG
Source organism: Wyeomyia smithii (assembly GCF_029784165.1). NCBI lineage: Eukaryota > Metazoa > Arthropoda > Insecta > Diptera > Culicidae > Wyeomyia > Wyeomyia smithii. Next base: position 228,717,419 of record NC_073695.1, on the reverse strand, counting down.
TAGCGACGTCGAACATAAGGATAGATCCAAAGCGCTTGGGCGCGCTGGAGGTTTCGGGATACGTGTCATTTCACCGTTGTTTAAAATAGTCATGTCGAAGTCATCGCAAAGGTTATAGATTAAAGAGGAGCGGTTATCATTGTATGGGGAACCCCAAGCCACGCCATGAGAGTTGAAGTCTCCCAAAATCAAACGTGGCGAGGGAAGAAGTTCTATTAAATCAAAGAGCAGCCGTTGCCCAACCTGTGCTCTGGGGGGAATATATATTGAGGCAATACAAAGCTCTTTACCTTGTATTGTCATTTGACATGCGACAACTTCGATGCCTGGAATCGAGGGGAGGTTAATACGATAGAAAGAATAGCACTTTTTAATCCCTAAAAGTACTCCTCCATATGGGGTGTCTCGATCAAGGCGAATAATATTAAAATCATGGAAGTTGAGATCAATATTTGAAGTAAGCCAAGTTTCACAAAGGGAAAATGCATCGCATTTGTTTTTATTTATCAAAACTTTAAACGAATCAATTTTTGGTAAAATACTTCTACAATTCCACTGTAAGACAGAGATAGAATCCTTCATATACGCAGTTGAATTAGGCATCGAAGGATACAATCGCTGCAAGGAGAGGCCATTGGGCAGTCAACTGCTTCAAAAATGATCTAACTGTTGGGAGGAATGCTGTAAGAAAAATTTTAATTGGATCGGGTACATTGAAAGTTTCAAAAATCCAGTCCACAATGTCAGAAAATTTCACTAATCCAGAGTTTGTTTCATCAACTGGGAGTGTAAAAGGAGCAACTGGGGTTTTAGATGTTCCTGGCAGTGCTGGGAACTCCTTCTGGGACTTTAAATTTGCCAGCCCAGGAGGAGTTTGCTTCGGTTTTTCCGCAGCACTGTTTGGTTTGTTTGTAACTTTCATTTCACTTTGAGAAATCTTAGGACCTTTTCTGGGAAGTTTAGGAGAGGAAATATTTTTCCTCTTTCTAGACTCCCCAGGATTGGCGTAAGATGCTCCCGCTGGTGAATCGTCAGAATCGGTTTCATCAGAGGACAACAGATCGAAGGGGTTCGAAGTAACGGGAGAAGTGGTAACGGCCTTCTTCAGCATGTCAGCGTAGGAACGCTTTGAACGCTCTTTGAGAGACCGTTTTATTTTATCCCTGCGCTGCATGTACACCGCACATGTCGAGAGCTCATGCAGATTTTCTCCGCAGTGAATACACTTTTCAGCGTTAACACTGCAAGAATCTTCCGCATGAGACTCCCCACACTTGCCACAACGTGCCTTATTGCAGCAGTAGGCGGCTGTATGGCCTAACTGCTTGCAATTCAGGCAGTTCATGACGCGGGGCACGTAGAGCCTCACAGGGAGACGAACCCGGTGGATCGAGACGTGGCTTGGTAGTGCAGACCCGGCGAACGTAACTCGAAACGAGTCTGACGGAGTGTATACTGTTTTGCCACCGATGATCGATGCTGACCGCAATTGCTTGCAGTCGAGCACCTTTACTTCGGGACACGTTTTGTTCTTAAAGCACCCTTTGGCACTTTGCAGTATACACTCGACGGACAGACTCGAATCGGTTATGACACCGTCGATCTCCACGTATCGTGCGGGTATGTAAACGCGATACTCGCGTGTGAAGAGCTCAGAGCAAGCTATATCGTTGGCCTCTTTCAGGTTACCGACCACGACACGGAGCTTGTTAGGCCGGACCTTGGAAATTTCGATCACGCCCTTGTACTCCTTCGTCAGGTCTTTAGAAATCTGCAAGAGGTTCAACTTTTTCGATTTCGGTCCTGCCTTTGGCCGAAAATAAACAGTATAGCTGCCCTGGGCTCCGTCTGGGTAAAGCCTGGGGCGAGGGGGGACTGAAGAATGAACAGGGGAGGGGGTAACAGAAGGTTCAGGGTCAGAGGGGTTCGGGGATGGTGGCGCGGGAGGCGAGGGATCTACATCCATCGCGCTAAGTCTAGCGCACTAGCGCTGACAAGAACACGTACCTTTTTATTTCTCCCTTCCAGTAAGGTTGGTTGTCCGATCGTTCGAAGTAGCAGCCGTTACAGCCAGCAGCACCAGTACAGCAGCACCAAACAGCCACCAGCAGCGAGCCAGGTGTGAGATCACTCCACACAGCGATACAACTCGCTGACACTGATGGCTTCTTCTTTTTCCTCGTTTGTGTCTCGTCCACTGCTGTAGCACAATCCAGCCAGCAGCCAAATCGGCTTACGCACCAGCTGGCAGTCACGATGCGAAACAGTTGCACAAAGGCACGACCTTGAACCCGGATTTATTTCACTCGACCAGGCAAACAATGCCAACACTTGTTCACACGTCTTTTGTTTTATACTCTATCGGACCGATCACCAAACACGTCCAGTACTGATGCGTGTTCGGCACAGAATGACTCTGTAACCTTGCGGCTAGGGAAAGCTTACATTTACACCCTCTCAATTCTTTCCTAGGGTGTTCGTCGTTGTTGAATAAGAGAACCTCGAAAAAATTTCAGGTTTTTAGTTGTCACTAATTTTTTCTTATTCAGATAGCCAAAATTACTCCATACAAGCAATTATTTATTCATCCAAATTTCTCCTTAAGAATGCTATAGTCTAACTGTAGGACTCGAGGTGAGCTATTTTTCCTTTTCACGCTCCAGACAACGTTCTTTGTCATTGCACGGCTGGTATTTAGTATTTTTCAGTAATTCAACCCGGACAAAATCAACTTTTATTCAATATCAAACATTTTAATGCAATGTTGCCATAAAAGCGTTTTAAGAAGACCACTTCAGAGAATACGTAATGCCCAGAATGATATAATACACCTAGCTGATACTCTGACATCGACTGATTGAGAGATGAATAAATGCTGTAATACAAATCAGAGATGTTATGGATGTAATTTTTCAGACACCTGCAGATGGGAATTTGCATACACAGTACCAAAAATGAAATTTACAACTAATACAAATGAAAGCACATAACGACGCACATAACGCACATAACGTGAAAAACATATACAATTTCACACAGTTAATAATGCACAATACAGAATCGTTTTAAGCCATGTAAATTTGTACGTTAATTGATATAAACTTAAAGCTTCGAATATAAATATGCATGCAAATTCACAATATATTCATTTACTTTGCATGTGAATATTAGGGTGGGGAAAAGTGATCGATTTTCCAGAACCAAGTTTTTTTGGTTCCTTTTGGGGCCCCACACAACCCTAAACTTACCGGAAGTCGATTGGTTTTGTCTCCGCTTGGCGCATTGCATTTCAAATTTGTATGATAATTTATATGGGAAAACCCACTTTTTTGCATTTGCCTTTCTAGAGAGCTCAATAATGCTCTAAAAATGCACTACATTATGTTAAAATATAGTATTTTAGATGCCTAACAACTTGGCAGAAAACACTGAAGAGCTAGGATGTCCCTAAAAAAAACTATAGCTGTTCAAAGTTGAGTATGTCGATTTAAATGCAGAAAATCTTGTTTTCTGCCAACATTACCAATGTACCGGCGTCAGTAGGATTCCCATCAGAAGTAACCTGTCGTAACGAGTTTATACACTCAGCTGAATCAAGCAGACAAATTTAGGTCAATATTCTAGACGTAGGTAGAATCTACAACGTGTTTCAAAGGTTACTTCTGATGGAAATCTGATTGACGCCAGTACACTGGCAGTGTTGGCAGAAAAAATGATTTACAGCATAAATTCCGACATAATCAACTTTGAACAGCTCTAGTTTTTTTTTGGGACACCCTAACTGTTTGGTGTCTTCGGCTAAGTTGTTAGGCATCGAAAAACCTATTATTTGAAGTCATGAAACCTATGGTTTGGGCTATTTTGAGCTCTTTAGAATGTAAAATGCAAAAAAGTTGGTTTTTCCATACAAAGCTCCATATGAACTTGAAATGCAATGCGCCAAGCGGAGACAAAACCAATCGACTTCCGATAAATTTAGGATTGTTTGGGGCCCCAAATATAGCAAAAAAACTTGGTTCTGGCTTTCTGCTATCAAGTCTCGTTTTTTCCATATAACGACCCTAGTGAATAGATTGCCACACGGAATATTACATGGTTTCCAATGCTCCATTTATGTGCATTTTAAGTAGTGTAAATTTTTTTTACTGTGTATACGATTAGGGATGCAGATGTAGATGCGGATGTCAATTTTTATGCCGATGTTCCGCATTTACGGATGCGAATACCCGTAGTGTCCCTTGTGATTTATTTTGCTTATTCAAATAGATTTCTTAAACTAATTCACAGGTTTGTTTTTGCATAACAAAATTTGATTAAAGTTCTCTAACTCGCACACGCTTAATTCACATATTTGCCAATTGCGAGCATTGAATAGTGTATTTACCAAATATCTTTTCAATAGAGATGTTTAAATGTTTAAAAAGTTTAGAAATGTAAAATATTACAAAAAGTTCGGATGCATTTAAAAATTTTTGGCTTTCATAAGACTTGCGTTCTGATTTTGCTTGGCTTTTGCGGGAATAAAAAATAGTACAATAATGATTTTTTGAGTTTAAAGATAATAAAGCTTTTTTACATCGTTTAACTGACGAATTTGCATTGCTAACGAATGGCTTGATGTAGATTCAATACCTACACGTTTCAGAAGTTTTCGGGAAAACTGACGACTCTCGAACCATTGCAAAACCCCTCGCTTTATTTTTGTGCAACTGCGTTGTTTATTCGACGATAGACTGAATTTCACTCTTTCTCTCTCTTCCGAATAGTTACATAAGTGCCAAACCCAAGCACGGAATTGATGTCTGATACCGGGCTTGCCCCGGAATGCAATCAATATGTAGATTTTCACTCGTACGACGCACAACAACCCGAGCTTAACTCTTTTGCGTGCTTTATTTCGTTCGATCTAAATTAGGACCGAGTTTCCCGAGAACAGCCAGGAACGCCAGAGTACGTATTTTGTTGAAAATCTATCGATAGATAAGAATAACACCGTCATTACCATTGCGAGAGTACGAAGCGCTTTCGTAGGGGGTGGTGATTTTTAATTTTTTATGATATTTTTAACTGGATTTAGACTAGGGGAGAATATGAAAAAAACCGAAAAAAGAGAAACAGTTATCATTTTGGATTAGAAGTTCAGGCGGAAATATTTTTTTTTGTTTCATTTGAAACTCAAAAAGGAACCGTAATTATTTACTTCTTTCAAGCAAGCAGCGGAGAAAAATACATCCTCGCCTGAGCCCGATCCAAAAGAAAAGGATACTGAAGGATTACTTTCTTTTTGTTAACTGTATCCTATTCGGGGCCGAGCATAGACTGTTCACTTTTTTATGCGTCTTCACTTCAGCCGATCGTTCTCTTTTGGATCATATTTATTTAACCGATTTGTTGGTTTCACTCATTCATAAATGTTACTGCGAACAAAAAAAAAATAGGCAACAGAACAGAAAGAAGATCCGTTTGATTTGCGGTTGATTGATTACTGTATATCCTTGTACGGTGCGGAGGCTGCATATTGCCTGGGTGCATCCTTGCCATTCTTGACAGCAGGCTAGCGGTTTATCCGCTAGGCTCACAATGGCGTTTGTTTGAGGAAGCAGATAAGGACGAAAAAAACGTCTCTTTTCTAAAAAGTATCAGCTTTAATTTTGAAAAAAAAAATTCGGGTGTTTTTTTATTTTTTAACACATAATGCTAACGGAACATTTGAGATATCTCACATGTGAAACTTTGTGAGTGTTATGACATTGTTAAACTAAATAACTTATCGAACTAAAATAAATAAAAATAAATTCGAAAGGTCAAATCGAATTAAAATCAATTTTTATGATCTTGTATTTTTGAATATTAGTCCGACTAATATCGTGCCAACTTTGTCAGATATGCAAACTCATATTGAAACATTCATTCATTGAAACGTGGTGCAACCAACGGCTTGGTGAATTTGCATCATTTGAAAACGCTTTTGTTTTAGCGCAACATCACCAGCTTTACGGTAGCTAATCCGAAAGTTGCCAAAAAATATTTCGCTAACCCTCACCAACCAAATGTCACCGTGACAAACTGCTGCCGCTGCTGCTGACTTGGCGGTGATTTTATGAGCACCCATTAGGAGTCCATTAGCGGTCGTTGATGCTAGCTAGCTAGGTACAGATTTGCTCGCCGGTTTCGTGGTCGTTCATAGAAGTGAATTACCTTTTCCACCATGTTGCTGCTGCTACTGTTGCTGTCCACCTTCTGTCGGATTGGAACAACCAAAAAGCGTACAGCTTTGTTCAACTGTCAAATCATACTTTACCCCCCCGCGTAGGTATAAACGCTTACTGAGCGGCAGCGCCGCCTCGGATGAAGACAAATGGAAGTACTCACAAGGTGAATGCAGTGCAGTGAAGCGCCAGGATTGAAACTGACAAAAGGTTGTCACGTGCGGTGCCGATCCACGATCCACATAGGCAGTCCGCACCCGTGATGGGGTGTGCGAGTGCATCATCTAATTATGTACTGCTATCTTGTGTTTCAAAGTCGTTGCCCGCTCGCGCTACTCGTAATTTGTCAAGGACCGGCTTGATGCAGTAGTGTCAGCGAGCGAAGGGTACTTAAGCGGACTGTAAGCACTTAGGCACGCCAACGCGTGGGTAGCTCCTCCTCGCTTAATGTACTCATCTTTCTTTTGATATTCAAATTTCCCGCGCCGCCACCACATCCGCAAAAGGAGGTGAAGTTATACTTCTTCATTATAGGGTGATGAATGCTGCAAGCTCCTTGCTGTGACTGACTACAACAACGAAAGTTACATCGAAAAACGAAAAGAAAACACGACAACACAATAGATATCACATGTTACAGTTGATTTATTGGATTTCCGCCACAAACGCAACGCAGGGCATCGACTTGAAACCCCTGGTAATTACGGGTTCCATAAATCGGTTAACCACACACACACGCACTGTACTGAACAACCTTTCACTGAAAACGTTTTCTTCTTTGAATCAGCTCCGAAAGGGTATAGAAGAAAAAAACACGAAAGGTAATAATTACATTTCACATTAATCCTTTTAGGAACGTTTCGCTCAAGAAAGGTAACCTGAGCCAGAAGGAAAGTAAAATCAACCTGCGATCGCGTTTTGTTTTCCTGATTTTTTCCTCTACCGAATCGTCGAAACAATTGTGCAAGAATGCTTTCCGAGCTCATTCGAATTGGAAAAGGGAACAGGTATCGATCGTAAGGGATTGTTTTTTTTTTCAAGCTCTACCTTATGTTCGTTAAAGGATATTTAATCCTTTCATTATTGTTGTTTTTTTTTTCAATGATAATTCCGTGGCAGCGTGGGTGCTATTTCGAATGGTCATGCAAGCTGCATCAAATTGGTAGCTCAGATCTGAAGGATTCGGTAATTACCGCATGGTAGAGGCTGGCAGTTCTTTTGTACTCGCTTTCGTTTATGCAATACGTGCAGATTTTAAAACTAATTAAGATATCTAACACAGAATACATATTTCGACCGTATCGATAAATGTATTATTTTTTGCTTTCATGGGCCACTCATATTTGAATTTACATTTCTGAATGAAATTTAATTGTTATGAATGAATTTATGAATACATGCTATTAATAGATTTAATATGACCAAAATTGAGATTTCTGGCTGAACTATAGCGAGCTTTTGAGTCTAGTTAAGATTATAAGTAGTCTTTCTTTCTTTTTCCAAACAAGAGACAAAAACCATGCTTTAGCGTAAGTTATTACTCCAAGAATAAGCAGCTAGTAGACAAGCAGAATAGCCACAAACACTTGTCAAAATAGCTAATAGAATTAAAAAGTTGACTTCGAAGTTTAGAACTGACACTAGCAGTTTTTCCCGAACCTACGACGACTGACATGTTAGACCAGCTGCGTACCTCGAGACCGTTTGAATAAACTGTGACGGCTGAATGTTTACAATCTTGGATTTATTTGAGATTAAAAAAATATTTGTAAATATTCCTTAATTTCCTGTATCATTAAAATATTCAACAAGAACTTCGAATTCAAGAGTTCCAGAAGTTTGTTGAGAACCATTCGCCTAGCGACAATATTTCGCAACCATGAATTCAGTTGATAATTAGACAAATTATAAAAAAATATCAGTTGCTAGCAAGACTAAAAGCTTGATTATATACTTCACTCCGTTAGACATTGACATCATTCAAATGATTTTCAAATTATGATCATCACTAGGTCACGCAATAACCTTGAATAAAATTATAAGTATGCAAAATGTCACAAAGGGGAATTTTACATTTGGAAAGAAAAATTCATTCAGCAATTTGTTCGATGTTGCACCTTATAATATTGAATTTAAGCAGCACTCGTCTCATGGAGAGCGGATTAATGAAGAATCAAGAGAATTGAACAAAGTTTAAACGAATCAGAGTACCTTCAAGATATCGGACTTAAACTATGTTCTTGTCAATTTTATTCATTTTTTTTTTTTGGAACTCGTTTGAATTCATTTGAGGATACCTTCAAATATTTTAAGCAATATTTTTAATATGTATAGTTTAAAATGCAATTTGATGATAGTCACTTAGAAAAAAAAACCCAATTTGGGATTATTTAAGCTCAATCTCAATTTAAGAATAGCTGGCTTAGCTTGACTGGCTGAACATATCACTGGTTGTTATTCCATGAGTGATCCGTATCAGTAAATTTACACAATGAACCAACTGAATGGGGCTGCAAATGACCGACAATTCTCAATGTACGAGTTTCAGTGACTTAAGGGGTTATATACCTTTTTAGTTTTCAAAAAATCGAAATTTTTTGACGTAGAACTACGTTTTTCTTTAGCCTACCTCATAGGGATGTAAATAGGAAAACTATAGACGAAAAGGGGACGAAAATTGTCCCTTTTTAAATGCTTATAAATCGGTTTGTTTTCAACCGATTTCCTTCATTTTTGCAGCAATTGATTGGAAAATTATACACGCATCCACCCAAATGTAGAAAACTGTTGATTGATCATGCGAACTATTGTACTATTGATTATTGTCAAGCCTTGTTGAAACGAAAATTACGTCCTCTGATTGGTCGCTCGCTGCCTTTCCCTAAAAAGGTCGACAGAATAGTATAACTAGTTAGCTGCAGGGTAGCGAACTGCGGAAGTAGCAGTAGCACAGTACACAGCAGCAGCGAGGTAGCAACAAACGTCTCGATTTGCCAGGTAAAGGCGTCGGCCTTCTGCCCGCAATAAAGTTTTGCTTTATCTTGGCAACAGCACATTCCGTGCTGAATCAAAGAAAACACAATCTGTCGCGGCCGTCTTATTTACTGAATGCGAAAACAGCTTTTACAGATTTTGAACAGCAAAAAGCCTTTCTCAAGGCAAATAATCAAGTAATTAAAGGTTGAACAATTTGTGGCAATAACACAATCATTCTGTGCTGGATCCTAGCAATCTCATTCTGTTCCGATCAAAAAAAAATTGCTTATTTATTTACTGTTGGGGCAGCACAAAGGCTGCGATCAGCATAACCGATTTTGAGCAACAAACTGCCCTGTCTGTTGGAACGCCTCAACAAAGGTGATTAATACGACTTTACAGGAATAAATTGAAATCGATTCAATCAATCTGCATGAACAGAATTTCGTCGTCTCCCAGCTGCTCAGTTGCAACATGATGCAACACGCAACAGGGAGCAAACGAAATCGCTTGCTTGATTACAAGCCGCAATACGATACGGTTTAAAATCGTTGCGTGTATGAGAGCACCATAGGTGTTTATTCGCTGGATACAAAAATCAAATACGAATTGTGGAATAATTCGTCTAAAGAAAATTACAGAATGGGCAAACTGAACAGAAAGGCGTGGCCTATTTCGTAGCAACTTTCCGCTATAAAAGAGAGTTTCTGGTAAAATCAACTACATTCATTAGCCGAAAGGAGAGCTGGCTGGACCATCCACAACGTTGGCAGCAACAGATATCGTCAGTTGAATTCAATACTGGCACAACTCAAAATTCATAGTTTCGAGAAAAACGCGTTTGAAAATTTGCGTCAAAAATTTCTTTTTTCATTTTCGTGAAAAATTCCAACTTTAAGATTTCCCATATTTATTGAACTTATTTGGGTCTATCATGTGCATGTAAAAAGCAAGTTATAAGAATTGTAACCTCATTTTTCTGTTATTTTAGGGATATTTTAGAATTGTGCAATAAAGGCTCATCTACGTATATTTCAGGAAATATTGTGAATTTTGAAACGGGTCTTTGTGAGATGAAACTTCATAGTATTTGGTATCGTTTGCCATCAATAACTCAAAACTGCAAAATTTTGAGTTGTGCCAGTTTTGAATTCAACTGACGATATCAACACTTAGCAGTAACAGCGGATTGGTCACCATGTCTCAGGAGCAGCGCGGTTCTTCTCAGCGTGTGTCGCCAGACTGCCATTATTCCCCCGCTGTTGGGGCAGCATAAAGATTGCCATCAGCAAATCTAATTTTGAACAGCAAAATGCCTTTTTCAAGGCAAATTAACAAATCATTGAAAGTTAATAATTTTTAACAACGCCAGCAAGCGTTCTATGCTGGATCCAAGCAAATCAAATCTGTCGCGGCCGTCTAATTTACTGATTGTGAAACAGCTTTTACAGTTCGTGTTTTCAGTGTCAATATCCGATCTTGATCAGTAAAATGCCCTTTTCAAGGCAAATGAACAAATAATTGAAGGTTAATAATTTTCTGGCATCAACACAAGCAAACATTCTTTGCGGGATCCTAGCAACCAAATACTGGTGTAGTTGTCTAATGTTTACTTTATTCAGTTAATACCCCACTATTGGGGTAACACAGAGGCTACGATCAGCATAACCGATTTTGAGCAACAAACTGCACTGTTAGAACGCATTTTCAAAGGCAGTTAATTCGACTATGCAGAACTGATATGAAGTCGATTCAATCAATCAGCATGAACAGAATTTCGTCGTCTCCCAGCTGCTCAGTTGCAACATGATGCAACACGCAACAGCGAGCAAACGAAATCGCTTGATGTTACAAGCCGCAATACGATGCGGGTTAATATCGTTGCGCGTGTGAGAGCACCATCGGTGTTTTTTCGCTGGATACAAAACTTAAATGCGAATTGGGAATTGTTCGTCTGAAGAACATGAGACAATGGAAAAATTTAGAAATGAGGCGTGGCCTATTTCGTAGCAAACTATAAAAGAGTTTCCCTGGTAAAATCAGTTACATTTTTTTGTCGGAAGTTAAACTGGACGGACCGTCCATAACGTTGACAATAGCAGGAGCGGATTACAGCAGCAGCAGCGGGTTGCTTTGTAGCTGATTTACGATTTAACAAATTACTTGCCCGGTGGTTAGTCACAGGTTTCAGTAGCAGCGCGGTTCTCAGCATGTGTCGTCAGAGTGCCGTTATTCCCCCATTGCACAGTGGAGCACTTAGAACACCAAACCTGATCAAAATTATTTTGAAGGTTTTTTTGACTGGAAACGTATCATGGATCGAAAATATAGTATAATAAATAGTTGGGACTAAAAACTTCATGGAATAACCCACCTTTGAGTGATTTGTTACTTTTCTGGTGATGTAGTTCAGATTGAAAGGTAGTTTGTTCTCTACTGAACCTTTATGAATGAAACATAACTGTATTTCAGATCAGTGAGGTTCGGGGTTAACACTATTTTGATTATTAATCAATCTGAGCCTTCAGAAGAATCTGAAGAGTCACTAGTATTATCATCATTGTCCGTGTACGAACATTTCACTCGCAACATTTGCATTGCTTCGGACGAAAAAGTTTGACCGTTTTTCTTGGATTTTGGCCTAGAACTCGAATCGAAGGATCCGAATTCAACAGCAACTTGTTTAGAATGTCTCAGAACACTCATTCATTACATAACAGAGGTATGTTCTTGTGACTAAGTCAAAAACACTGCCGGAAGCTGAAAAGTTGAAATTTTTCGATGATTTTTACAATGATTTAACTCATGAGTTCGGATTGGTTCGGATGATCTGATACCACCAGTTTGACCATAAACATACTGGCTTTTATTTGCAATTGACTGTTTACATTGAAACTCATTGATACTTAACTTACCTCATATAATATGACATATAAAAAATCTCATTTACAGCATTTTTGTGATTATTAAAATGTTCCCTGGCAATATCGAGACTACCTATAAGCCTTTGAAGTTTACAAATTGAAGGTTAGTTCTTTGACAATCCCCATAGTTGGTTTGATGATAAATCACTACGTTGCACTTGATTGTTTTGAAAAAAAAGTGAACGGTACGGGAGCATCGAATGCAACAACAGAAAGCTAAAATTCTATCGATTTCAGCCGGCTGTAACAAAGGTTAACAATACTTTTGGATGCCCATAAGCTGTCAAAAGATTCAGTAGGTACCACACTTCAAAATAAGACTATGCAGAACGTGATTAATAAACTTTTGCTTTTTTGACTTTTGATCAGGGGTGGCATTGCGCATTTCGTTTCGAGTGATTTTTGTTCGTTTCGACCACATTTGACATTGGCGATTTCGATTCGAGCTCGAAACGAGTAGATGGCGTATTATTGCAGTTGATCTTCGAGCAAAAATGGCATTACGTAATGGTTTGATCGAGCATTTTTTAGCTCGAAAGTGATAAAAAATGGTCGATAAGTTGAAGGCGTTCGTTTGTACCTAAGTTTGTTGACTAAAACATAAATAATTTCACTAAACATCTGTGGAGCGGAAATACATTAATTTGGTAGGATCCACTAGCGATTAGATTTAAAGTAGGAGCTAACTTTAACGGAAAAGGAATTGTACTAGTGCAGTTTGGAGGAAAATGAAATATTGTACTTCAAATAGGTTTGAGTGCTCCCCGCCTTATCTTGAAATGTTGACGAAACCATGAAAAAAAATCTTTTGCATCAGAAAATAACTAACTTTGTTTCATTTAATGTAAGCCTAATACTCATGTATTATTGTTTACGTCTTTGTATATTCCTAAAACCATTTTCATCACTAGAAGAATCGTAGTAAAACATTCAAAGATTGATATGTTGTTTTAAGGACAAATCTTATTATAAACGTGAAAAATACCAATCTCTAGGGGCAAGACACTATTGATATATGGCGGAATATTTCCAATATTAAATATTATAAAGTATTTATCGTTGAATTATTAGGCGCCGGTGTGATATCAATGTGTCGGATAAACGATAAATATCAAGATTTATCAACCGATATCGTATAATATTACCGAAATATTTTTTATGAAAATAAAGTTGTCCAGCTCCTAGACAAATCTGACATTTATTTTCGAGTCAATGTTTGCTCGAAATAAACTGCAATAAAATTGGGGTGTCGAAAATAATACGCAATACCAACTCCACCTCGAAACGACTTTGATTTCTCTCGATTCGAGTTACTCGAAGCGAAATGCGCAATGTCACCCCAGGTTTTTACTTGATTTACTCCTATGTGCATTGTTGGGGCAGCACAAAAGTTGCCCTCAGCATATCCGATTTTGAATAGCAAAAATTTTATGCCTTTTAAACTAGTAATTGAAGATTAATAATTTTTTTTAAAACACAAGCAAGTAATCTGTGCTGGATCCTTGCAATCAAATTCGGTCGCGGCCGTCTAATTTACTAAATATGGAAACAGCTTTCACAAAGCGTGTTGTCAGAGTGCCTTCATTGATTTTGAGCAGCAAACTGTGCCTTTCTTAAGGCAAAAAAAAATACAAATGATCGAAGATTAATCGTGTTTTCGAAAGATTTCGAGCGCCAGATTTCAACAGCAATTGCTTTCAGTTCGTTCATTGACATCGTATTGTTTTATATGATTATTATAGAAACCTATAGCACTGCAATGGCAAAAAAAAAAATCGAACTTAAAGCGTCACTGCATGTTTATTATTTTTATTCGCTGTTATTATTCTCATTCATGTTAAGCTAGCAACATTTAATACAGCAGTTATAAAACCTTTTCTAACCTTCTGGCTGTTTTAGTTCAAGGTAAAGCGCTCACTTAGCATGTGAAAAAGTACGGGGATATTGCTCAGTTGAAATGGGTCGATAGATGTGAAATTTTCTTAACCATGTGAGTTCCAGATCACACAACCATATATTTTGTACTCCAGCACGGCACAAAACGTGCAAAGTATTGTATTATTCTCGTACAGTAGACTTCCAGAGTTTATTCAATGAAAAGTGATGTGTTTGAGTATTTTGCCTATCGATTAAGGTATATTCGGAGATATAATGTGCATGTGCTGGATACAAATATAGTGAGTATTACGCATCGTTTCTCCCGAAACCATGTTTTTCAACTGGTGGTACGTTTTTCTTAGCATTTACTGCGCAGATTTGGCTGAATTTTTTTTACAGCTGCTTGTAAAATTTTAGCCAAATCGGTTTGATAGATGCTGAGAAAAACGTACCACCAGTTGAAAAACACTGCCAATAGCGCCTCACACTGCCAATAGCTGCCTCACTATATTTGCACCCACGGTACACAAAATACATCTTCAAATATTAAGGTATAATCAATAGCCGAAATGCCCGAACACTTCACCTTTCTCTAAACATCCAAATTTCCAATTATCACGAAAATTCATTATTTTTCAACTTTTCAGAGTAGAGTCCTCCCTTAATACTGTGCGTAGTTCTACGTCGGTTATACGGTCGTGTCTTGGATACAACCTCCTACTTTTTTATTACATTATCTTGAACTACAACATCTTGAGAACATTTTCACAAAGTTTCATAAAGATCTGAACAATAGGGAGAAAGTTAGAGCGATTTGCAACACGCCTCGCTACGGCCGCATAAACTAAACTTGAAACTTTAAACACGATTATCTCGGAATAGTGTTTTTCGAAAAATGACTTTGCCGTGATGCTGATTGCTGGAAAACTACTGAACCGATTTCCTTCATCTTTTTTTAGAATTTTCGTTATTAAATTCGCCGGTCCTTGAACGATCGCTTTTTGAAACATACAGTTACATTATGCCGCGAAAAATTTTTTAATGCAATTTTTAGCGCACAAAACCTGCATTTTTTGGAAAAAACGTTCCCGTTTGCACTGAAAACAAAATGCTCATAAAAGCGATCGTTCAAGGACACGGCACACTTCTAAACTAATGAAATAATATGAGTTTTTCCAATTCAGTTGACCCGCTGAGTCTCTATCAGGATCACCGCAAGCCTCTGCGAAAGAAAAGCGTTTCGGGGAAACGGCCATTACTCCAGTAATAATAGGTATATCTCAAAATCAAACGTATTTTGTTGTTGTTGATAAACTGTACTTTCAGAAAGATACCACTTTGATGCAATGAAAATGGTGCTACGCACGTAAAAAAAAGTAGGAGGGTGGCATTCAAGACACGACCGCATGACGTTGGACTACGGTATTCTTATATTCCATTGAAACAAATAATAGAGAAAATTGCAACGCTAGTATTTGCTGCAATTTTATCTAACAGTGCATTTCTGAACGCTGAGACGTTGAAACGTTATAAATAATAATATATACTAAAAGAATGGATATCTTTTATTTAATCGCTGTCATTTCATACATATTCGAATCAAACCTTTGTTCGTAGCGCACTATTAAGACAATCATTTAATTGAGCGAATTTGTAAAATTTTCCTATCTAAGCAAAAAGCAAACTTAACGAAACTATCTGAAATTGGAGCCCAGAACGATTCAAACGAAAATTTTAAATTTAAAAATTGTTTGACATTAAATCGATAGAACTCATGCTAGGGTAGCTCCAGCCCAGCATATAACTTCATGTATTTAAAAAAAAATACGTTTATTTCAATAACTTAATATAGCAAGAGCTCAATTACACGTTTTTCGGTAGTTGTTATCAAGGTTTTGGTGAGTGACAGGAAAATATCTTAACTTCTTCAATTGTGATTTAGAGCATTTCTAATTGTTTTGTTATTTTTCACAATAGCGACAAGCTTCTTTTTCTGTGTGCGAGAAACAAAATCAAAACCGCGCACCGAGAAACAAAAACGAAAATTTAATGAATGCTCATTAAGAAAACTTGCAACTCTTTTTATCAATAACTTATGATACTAAAAAGAACCTGTTTTGATCTAAATGAAATTTTTAGTAAATAAGTGTTCATTCATAGGCAGTAATTTTTCCTCGATCAATAAAGACTGGCTGAAGAAGTTAAAATGACAATAATAATCTTCGATGAACACCCGCTATAGTTATCCACACACATGCTATAACTATTTATACACACGGTTAAACTATTCATACACACGCTGTAGCTATAGTTTTTTATACACACATGCTAAAGCTATCCATACACACGCTATTCCTATCCATACATCCGATACAACTATCTATACACACGCATAAGCTATCCAACCATGTGCTATTACTATCCATACATACGCTATAACTAATCATTACACACGCAGCAGCTATCCACACACACGCTATAACTATCCGTACACACGCTGAAGATATACACGCAATAGCCATAATATGCTACACATGCTAATGTCTTACACACGCTATAGCTGGTCATACACACGCAACAGCGCCATCCCTATCATCGCAAATGTCATAGCAATGCAGATGCACATACGCTATATGTGCACACTGCACACACACTAAATGGCGGTAGCTCTCCTAGTGGCGGTGCTGGCTCGTGCAGTTTCTGGCTGTTTTCACCCAACGATATCTGAATTGGATTACCGCTGGTGGGGTCCAACTCAGATCGAAGGGGAACCGAACTAAATGAAGAAATGCAGCTGCCCACTACCTCCGCCGCTGCTGCCTGATACCACCGCTCTGGTTCTGCTGCAGCTCAGTTTCGCCACTGGAATCAGCCACCGCTGCTGATTATTCAGGACCGTTCTAGTGGCCTTCTACTTGTTAACTGATGACTGCTATGAGACGACGCAGGCTATTATATAGCCAAAAGCAAAAATCCATCCGCGAGCAAAGGACAAGCGAGCTTGTGATTGGTTGAATGTGCACGACTTTTAACACAACTTTTATCTAGTTTAGTATCGAAAACATATTTAAATTATTAATTGACAATCTTGCGCAATATTTCCCCTATCAATCAAGCCATTGGTGTTTAGAATCTGTTCAGTGGTAATGATAAAAGAAGCATTTCAAAACGGTGTTGAAACACCTGTTGCAGCTACCGAAAGCGAGCTCGTTATTGGTTGAAAGCTGCGAGACTGTTTACAAAGTCAGATCTGTTGTATCCGTTAGTGTCGACTGTGCTTGTGAAGAGAGGTAGTGATTGGTTGCTCGGTATGATTTAGACAATCGATGTGATTCATCAATTTTTCAATAGTGTATCTCGAACAAAAGGTTATTTTTGTTACATAAATTCAACCGTAAAAGAATTTCTGATCGGTTGATGTCAAAACCCCGAAATTCTGAAAAGAAATGGCTGATATATAAGCGCTCAAAACCTGACCACTTTTCCCTGGTTTTCCCTGGTTGAATTACTAGATTTTCAAATTCAGGAGCCTAACTTCGATATAGACTTCAAACTTCCCTCATTTATCTCGATCAAAAAGATATATAACCCCTTAATACTTTAAGTGATCAATAACGAAGCCGGCCACGTCCTTACCACCAGGAGGGAAGAGGAAAGGGATGTTATCATGACCTTTGCTGTTTGAAAACCGTTTTAACCACTGCATCTCCACAAACGTCACAGAAAAGGAATTTTTGTTAGTAGGAGATGGTACGTTGGATCAAGATTCCCCTTGATAAGTGACTCGAGCATGCACATAACTTATATCCGTCTCTATTAGGCTTTTTTTTAATAGGGGGGATGTTTTGTGATGAATTAATTATTTACTAATATTTATTCAGAATTTTTATTGTGTGTTCGCCACAAACGGTGACATTTCAACACTAGCGTCTCTATTAAGTTAGTTCCGGGTTTTGTTCAGGTAATTAGTTTTTTTATTGGTACCGGTTCTGACCAACAGATATTAGGAATGCTGTTGGGGTAGAATACAAGTGTGTGTGGTTTATTTCACCAGATCACAACATTGTTTAACTCCCTGATTCGAGACCGATTGAAACTAACACCCTATGGTATGGTGTGTGTGGTATATGTCAAAATACTATATTATAATAATAATATTATGCTACACGATGTGAACGAACAAACTACATGAAAAAATCTCATTTGAAAATACACTAAGGTCGCTTTTTACGCGTTTTTTTTTACGCGGGTTTCTTTTTACGCGGCTTTTTTACGCGTATTCCGGAATTTACGTGGTATTTTTTTTTTGCGCGGATTTCGGTTTCTCTTCACTCGGATTGAAGAATAAACGCAGGTTTTTTTTCGCGGATTCCGGAATTTAGGCTGTTTTTTTACGCGGCATGTATCCCCCGTGTAAGAAGCGACGTTAGTGTAACTCGAAACTTGATGATTCTGAAGAAGATACCAAGAAAATACCTATGAACATTTGATTGATAAACGTAACTTTTTGATCATACTAATCTCTCCAAACGCTATTCTTCGTAGGCTAGCAATACGTGACTTTTCCTACGTAAACTGGCTCGAATAGTAATTGGCTGACGCAATACTTATGTAATGCGCTTAAATTCCTTTCCAGGAGCAGAAAAACTAAATTGCTGAAAATTTCGTCGGATGTGATTTCCATATACCGCACAAAAACAGTCGCACAAATAAAAAAAAGCATATAAGAGTCGCACAAAAATAGGTTTGATTGTACATAAGTAAATTTTTTTGAATTGAGTAAAACCAGCAAACAATATAAAAAAACTTGTTTAGACCACGCACAAGTGTGTCTGGTTTTCTCGAGTAGCTATCAAACAAACGTGTATTTGATTCTATTCTATGATTTAAAACCGGTTGAAATCAACAGTAAGCCAATCACACGTGTGGGTGCTTTGTATTAAACACAAATTTCTATATTCTTTTACATAGATAGTTTATTGAAGCTAAATCTTAATCTCAATCTAAAACTTAACCTAAATTATTATATTACCGTAAAACGGGGCGAAGAGCAACAGTCTCCGATATATCTTGCAGTGTACAAAAATACTGTTATATCTAGAATGAATACAAAAGTTTTAGACATGGGTAGCCAATTTCGATTCCATTCCTTTTTTCGAATCTTGACAAAATATAATTTTTTATATGTTAAAACCCCTTCAACTCAGAAACCATAGGAGCTACAATCAATGTTGTTATTCTTTTGAATGTTATAAGTGCTTTCGTTTAGGCTGCGTTCTAATAAGCCGTATCACGTTTGCTCGTTATCCTAAAAAAATATCTTCGCAACGGCGCATATTACACTTTGTGGAAAGCAGTACCCCATGGGAAATTGCCCGCTGAACACATTGATAATATAAGATTCAATAAAATGGGAATGCTTTGCGAAAAACACAATTTTAATTTAAAGAGCAAAAACATTAATGCTGGAGATAATTTAGGCATAATATGATAACGCCATTCGATTGAAGATTTAAAAACATTTCAAAATTGGGTCTAACATTTCCTGTAGCTATGTTGGCCTCGTGGTTCTGTGGTTAGCGATGTCGGTCGGCTAGCTCTCCCCACGGTTGTGATATCGGGTTCGATTCCCGATCGAGTCGAGGATCTGGAAATTTTCTCGACTCAGCACAGGGGCACGGTGTATCGTTGTACTTATCCTACACATGCAAAATGTGCCAAAAACAATCTCGATAACGTATATTCTCAACCAGGCTTCTTCCGTTCTCTTGATTTTTGCCCAAATTTCCTTTTCTACCTGCCAAACCCCTTGGAGAACTAGACTTCTCTCACACAGAGTGAGTAATTATCCACATTTAGGCGTAGAGTATTTCAGTCGCAGAGTTCCTTTTCATTCTTTATCATCACGTGTTAGGGATAAACATTTATTTGCTATCCCAGTTTAAGAGGGAGTAGTTTTCGTTAGCAGCTCCTTTACTAGAAGAGAAGTTGGCCAAATATCAATACATTTAGGTTCACAATAAAGCCACATCCTAACCGTTTTCGAATTTCATATTATGGGAAGATTCACAACTCACCATGGGTGCGTATGCTGCAGAAAGTTCGATTTTATACTGTTTTAGCCGCACCCCAGAGCGTAAGAACGGTAACGCATTTTTTTGCGTGCGCGGATGAGCAATTCACAAGAGTTTCACTGGATTTTTGCTCTGTCAAATAAGGAGCGTTTTTTTCGTCAGAGAACCTATTACTCTGCGCTCTCTCTCTACAGCAGATGGTGTAATGCACATTGAATGTAAGCTCGCAGTTGTTAAGAGGGATGAAAACTCTTTCTATTCTATATTTAGGATGAAGATGAGCAAAACGAAGCCTGTTCTCAACTAATCTAGTTGATCGAGACCGCTATTAGCCCCAAAGGTAAGCGTGCGATATTGTTTATTTCCTGTAGCTCTCAGGATGTCATCATTTTCTATATTTTATACCCGCGTTGTAGGTGGCCCCGCCTTTTTTTTAATTTATATCATTCTCTCAATTTTGCGATACACAGACATTCTATTCCGTATTAGGAATGTACGAAAAATGGATATTATCACCTCACTTCGCGAACTATTTTTCATACCCATGTTGTTAGTGGCCCACCTTTTTTATGTTTGGGGCCAACCCCATTCCACGTGGACAGCTTTGGGGGTGGAAAAATTTAGAAATATCCACAGTCCATATTTAAGTTTTGATGTTTATATGAGCGGTTGTTCACAAAGAGCCGAGAAGATTAAAATCGTCAAAAATTTGTTCATATGGAATGTGGATGGCGCCTTATATCATTCTCTCAGTTTCGCGCGAGACGCAAGGACATTTTATTGAGCGTTTCCATGTCAAATAATTTTGTAAATTATTATTTTAAATCATAAAAAGCATTGAAGCATTGATTGATTGTACAGAAAAATTGTTTAATAGAGAATTGTAAGGACCAAATGTTACTTTTAAAAAATGATACACGGTGAAAAAAAAATTCCTATGCAAAAATTTCTAAATGAACACTCAATTTTGATTTACAAAATTCAAGATTCTACTAAGATTCTAGCTCATGGCCATTCGCTTGTTAAAACTTTGAAGCTATAAGTAGTAAGAATAGTCGAAAAATGAATAATATAATATAATACTACCCCGCTTTTATCCTAGTTATATCATTCTCTCAGTCTCTTGCAAGACGCAAAGACATGTTTTCCCGAATTAACAATGTCCGAAAAAACGAATATTACCACTACGCTTTGCGATGCATATTTCATACCCATATTGTAGGTGGCCTAGCCTTTTCTTTAAGTTATATCATTCTCTCAATTTCATTTTATTCTGCTGCTTCCTCCCTGAACATGATGCTTCGGATTTTGTGTTGACGTGCGGAAACTTTGGGACTATTTGCTGCGCTGAGTGCTTTGTAATGATAAAAAATATTTTTAGCATCTAAACGGTTCGTTTGATCGATATAGTGTCTTTGGCAAAGTAGTAGATAGTAATTTTGTCCTTCCAAAAAATATACACTGTAAAAAAGTTTGAAATTTTTTTTTTATTTTTTTATTTCTCCAAGTTCAGTTAATTTTTATTGGTAATGTGTAGTTTTCATAGAAAAAAATTCAAATTCATAAAAAAAAGTTTTTTGATATATTTATTTCAAAATAATATTTTCGTGTTTTTTTTAAATTCATTTTGTCTCACGGTGTATATTTTTTCTGGAAGAACAAAATTACAAACGTTCTACGACCAAACCGTTTTACTTTAGAAATTTATATAATCATCAAAACTTTTTCCGCATTGCATTTTTACAAAGCTTCTCACCAATAGAACCATCTATGTGAAGTTTCAACCAAATTAGAAATGGTCGATTGAAGTGGTTGCCCATTTGTTGTGGAATTGCTCATTAAGCCTACGTCTGTGCATATAGGCGTTAACTCCTATGCTTTTTTTCTAAAAGCATTGATATTTTTAAAAATGTATACACCATATAATTGAGCTTACCATTTTTAATTATGGATTATGACTAATTGTCGTTGCTATATTTCATTTATTGTGTTCTGTTTATTATAGATTTGAATATTTTCATTTTCACATTATGCCTGTGACTAGTTTTTTTTTTATTTTTGACCAAGTTATTATTTCTTAAAAACATATTTGGGTATTTTTCTGTTAAGATTGTGGCTCTATTCAATAGGTTTAGAGCCATTTGAAACTGATATATTACATTCTGCAAGAGTCATTTCAGCTGTTTCTTATTCAAAACATTTTTAACCTTTCGATTTTTCGTCTGGCTATCCGAGTAATATGTCAAGAGTTATACCAGTTGCAAATAAATTTATTTTTAAGTTTATTACAAAAGTGGCCACAAAGTTGACTAGACTTTGTTTACTGGCATTAAAATTTTGCGTATCGAATTGATAGTAAATCAAACAAGCTGTCTGATTATTTAGTTTCTGTTCTAGAGAAAGGCGATGCTGTAGAAATTTTTTTTTCCAACCTGTATTGAAATTTAACAGCATCTATTACCTTGATTCAAAAAACTAGTTTATAGGTAACATTTAACAATTTGATAAATTCAAGTTATCTGAACACATGTTCCAGCTGTCACAAGATTTTTTTTTTTTTTTTTTTTTTTTTTTTGAATATGACATCAATACTTAAGACTTCATTCTGTGCCGAACACGCATCAGTACTGGACGTGTTTGGTGATCGGTCCGATAGAGTATAAAACAAAAGACGTGTGAACAAGTGTTGGCATTGTTTGCCTGGTCGAGTGAAATAAATCCGGGTTCAAGGTCGTTCCTTTGTGCAACTGTTTCGCATCGTGACTGCCAGCTGGTGCGTAAGCCGATTTGGCTGCTGGCTGGATTGTGCTACAGCAGTGGACGAGACACAAACGAGGAAAAAGAAGAAGCCATCAGTGTCAGCGAGTCGTATCGCTGTGTGGAGTGATCTCACACCTGGCTCGCTACTGGTGGCTGTTTGGTGCTGCTGTATTGGTGCTGCTGGCTGTAACGGCTGCTACTTCGAACGATCGGACAACCAACCTTACTGGAAGGGAGAAATAAAAAGGTACGTGTTCTTGTCAGCGCTAGTGCGCTAAACATAGCGCGATGGATGTAGATCCCTCGCCTCCCGCGCCACCATCCCCGAACCCCTCTGACCCTGACCCTTCTGTTACCCCCTCCCCTGTTCATTCTTCAGTCCCCCCTCGCCCCAGGCTTTACCCAGACGGAGCCCAGGGCAGCTATACTGTTTATTTTCGGCCAAAGGCAGGACCGAAATCGAAAAAGTTGAACCTCTTGCAGATTTCTAAAGACCTGACGAAGGAGTACAAGGGCGTGACCGAAATTTCCAAAGTCCGGCCTAACAAGCTCCGTGTCGTGGTCGGTAACCTGAAAGAGGCCAACGATATAGCTTGCTCTGAGCTCTTCACACGCGAGTATCGCGTCTACATACCCGCACGAGACGTGGAGATCGACGGTGTCATAACCGATTCGAGTCTGTCCGTCGAGTGTATACTGCAAAGTGCCAAAGGGTGCTTTAAGAACAAAACGTGTCCCGAAGTAAAGGTGCTCGACTGCAAGCAATTGCGGTCAGCATCGATCATCGGTGGCAAAACAGTATACACTCCGTCAGACTCGTTTCGAGTTACGTTCGCCGGGTCTGCACTACCAAGCCACGTCTCGATCCACCGGGTTCGTCTCCCTGTGAGGCTCTACGTGCCCCGCGTCATGAACTGCCTGAATTGCAAACAGTTAGGCCATACAGCCGCCTACTGCTGCAGTAAGGCACGTTGTGGCAAGTGTGGGAAGTCTCATGCGGAAGATTCTTGCAGTGTTAACGCTGAAAAGTGTATTCACTGCGGAGAAAATCTGCATGAGCTCTCGACATGTGCGGTGTACATGCAGCGCAGGGATAAAATAAAACGGTCTCTCAAAGAGCGTTCAAAGCGTTCCTACGCTGACATGCTGAAGAAGACCGTTACCACTTCTCCCGTTACTTCGAACCCCTTCGATCTGTTGCCCTCTGAGGAAACCGATTCTGACGATTCACCAGCGGGAGCATCTTACGCCAATCCTGGGGAGTCTAGAAAGAGGAAAAGTGTTTCCTCTCCTAAACTTCCCAGAAAAGGTCCTAAGATTTCTCAAAGTGAAATGAAGGTTACAAACAAACCAAACAGTGCTGCGGAAAAACCGAAGCAAACTCCTCCTGGGCTGGCAAATTTAAAGTCCCAGAAGGAGTTCCCAGCACTGCCAGGAACATCTAAAACCCCAGTTGCTCCTTTTACACTCCCAGTTGATGAAACAAACTCTGGATTAGTGAAATTTTCTGACATTGTGGACTGGATTTTTGAAACTTTCAATGTACCCGATCCAATTAAAATTTTTCTTACAGCATTCCTCCCAACAGTTAGATCATTTTTGAAGCAGTTGACTGCCCAATGGCCTCTCCTTGCAGCGATTGTATCCTTCGATGCCTAATTCAACTGCGTATATGAAGGATTCTATCTCTGTCTTACAGTGGAATTGTAGAAGTATTTTACCAAAAATTGATTCGTTTAAAGTTTTGATAAATAAAAACAAATGCGATGCATTTTCCCTTTGTGAAACTTGGCTTACTTCAAATATTGATCTCAACTTCCATGATTTTAATATTATTCGCCTTGATCGAGACACCCCATATGGAGGAGTACTTTTAGGGATTAAAAAGTGCTATTCTTTCTATCGTATTAACCTCCCCTCGATTCCAGGCATCGAAGTTGTCGCATGTCAAATGACAATACAAGGTAAAGAGCTTTGTATTGCCTCAATATATATTCCCCCCAGAGCACAGGTTGGGCAACGGCTGCTCTTTGATTTAATAGAACTTCTTCCCTCGCCACGTTTGATTTTGGGAGACTTCAACTCTCATGGCGTGGCTTGGGGTTCCCCATACAATGATAACCGCTCCTCTTTAATCTATAACCTTTGCGATGACTTCGACATGACTATTTTAAACAACGGTGAAATGACACGTATCCCGAAACCTCCAGCGCGCCCAAGCGCTTTGGATCTATCCTTATGTTCGACGTCGCTACGGTTGGATTGCACATGGAAGGTAATCCTCGATCCTCACGGTAGCGACCATCTGCCTATTCTTATTTCAATTACTAACGGGTCAACTCGCATGCGACCAATTGACATTCCGTATGACCTCACACGAAATGTCGATTGGAAGTTATACGAGGAAATGATTTCAAAAGCGGTCGAGTCGATTCAACATCATTCACCACTTGAAGAATACAACCTCCTCGCGGGCTTGATTCTCGACGCCGCGTTGCAAGCCCAAACGAAGAAATATCCCGGCGTAACGATCAAAGAACGGCCTCCCACTCCGTGGTGGGACCAAGAGTGCTCCGATGTCTACACGCAAAGATCCGACGCGTTTAAGGCCTACCAGACGGGAGGTATACCTGGCGACTATTTACGGTATTCGGAGCTTGATACCAAGCTTAAAAGCTTGGCTAAAGCAAAGAAACGTGGATATTGGCGTCGGTTCGTGAACGAGACGTCGAGGGAGACATCGATGAGCACTCTTTGGAACACAGCCCGAAGAATGCGGAATCGCGTAACGGTCAACGAAAGCGAGGAGTCTTCAAGTAGGTGGATATTTGATTTTGCCAGGAAAGTATGTCCGGACTCTGTTCCTGAGCAAAATATTGTTCGCGATGCGTCTCCGGGCCACGACGCGATAGAATCACCTTTTACGATAGCAGAACTTTCAGTTGCACTCCTGTCCTGTAACAATAACGCGCCTGGATTAGATAGAATCAAATTCAACTTGTTGAAGAATCTACCCGGCAATGCCAAGAGGCGCTTGTTGAACTTGTTCAATAAGTTCCTGGAGCAAAACATTGTACCGCAGGATTGGAGGCAAGTGAAGGTGATCGCCATCCAAAAACCAGGGAAACCAGCTTCTAATCACAACTCTTATAGGCCGATTGCAATGCTATCCTGTATCCGGAAATTGATGGAAAAAATGATACTCCGTCGTTTAGACCACTGGGTCGAATCAAATGGTCTACTATCAGAAACTCAATTTGGCTTCCGCCGTGCCAAAGGGACGAATGATTGTCTTGCGTTACTTTCAACAGATATTCAGCTGGCGTATGCTCGTAAAGAACAAATGGCGTCTGCGTTCTTGGACATTAAGGGGGCTTTTGATTCCGTTTCTATTGACATTCTTTCGGGTAAACTTCACCGACAAGGATTTTCTCCAATTTTGAACAATTTTTTGCACAACTTGTTGTCCGAAAAGCACATGCATTTTACGCATGGCGATTTGGCAACTTTTCGCATTAGCTACATGGGTCTTCCCCAGGGCTCATGTTTAAGCCCCCTTCTTTACAACTTTTATGTAAATGACATCGACGAATGTCTGGCAAATTCATGCACGATAAGACAACTTGCAGACGACAGTGTAATCTCTGTTACAGGAGCCAAAGCTGCCGATTTGCAAGGACCATTGCAAGATACCTTGGACAATTTGTCTGCTTGGGCTTTACAGCTAGGTATCGAATTCTCTCCGGAGAAGACTGAGATAGTAGTTTTTTCTAGGAAGCATGAACCTGCTCAGCTTCAAACACAATTAATGGGTAAAACGATTTCTCAGGTTTTGGTACACAAATATCTTGGTGTCTGGTTCGACTCTAAAGGCACCTGAGGTTGTCACGTGAGGTATCTGATGAAAAAATGTCAACAAAGAGTGAATTTTCTTCGTACAATAACCGGACAATGGTGGGGAGCCCATCCAGGAGACCTTATAAGGCTTTACCAAACAA
Source organism: Wyeomyia smithii (assembly GCF_029784165.1). NCBI lineage: Eukaryota > Metazoa > Arthropoda > Insecta > Diptera > Culicidae > Wyeomyia > Wyeomyia smithii. The sequence goes on along the minus strand of NC_073695.1, from coordinate 228,690,600 downwards.
CGATATTGTCTGTTATTGAATACGGGTGTTTCTGCTTCCGCTCCGCAGCAAACACACATTTGATCAAACTGGAGCGAATACAATATCGTTGTTTGCGTATCGCCTTAGGTTGCATGCAGTCGACCCATACGATGAGTTTGGAGGTTTTAGCTGGAGTACTACCATTGAAAAACCGCTTCTGGAGCCTGTCTTCTCGTATTCTAATCAAATGTGAGGTCTTGAACCGTCCCGTGATTGAAAATTTTGAAAGGTTAATCGAACTTAATTCTCAAACCCGTTTTATGACATTGTATTTCAATCACATGTCCCAAAATATTAACCCTTCTTCGAATATTCCAAATCGTGTCGACTTATCAAATACTTCTGATTCTACTGTGTTTTTCGATACATCCATGATAGAAGAAACTCGTGGAATCCCGGATCATTTACGCGTGCAGCAGATCCCTAAAATTTTTTCCAATAAATATCGAAACATCAACTGCGACAATATGTACTACACTGACGGATCACTTCTTGATGGGTCCACTGGCTTCGGTATCTTCAATAACAATTTAACCGTCTCCCATAAGCTCGATAATCCTGCTTCTGTTTACGTCGCAGAATTAGCTGCAATTCAGTACACCCTAGGGATTATCGAAAAAATGCCCACAGACCATTATTTCATCTTTACGGACAGTCTCAGTTCCATTGAGGCTCTCCGATCGATGAAAGATGTTAAGCACTCTCCGTATTTCCTGGGGAAAATACGGGAACATCTGAGTGCTTTATCCGAAAAATCTACTCAGATTACTTTAGCGTGGGTCCCTTCTCACTGCTCGATACCGGGTAATGAGAAAGCGGACTCTTTGGCTAAGGTGGGCGCAACAAACGGTGATATTTATGAAAGACCAATTGCCTTTAATGAATTTTTCGCACTTGTACGTCAGAATACGATCATCAGTTGGCAAAATGCTTGGACCAGAGGGGAATTGGGAAGGTGGTTACATTCCATAATCCCCAAAGTATCGACGAACCCGTGGTTCAAGGGGTTGGATGTAGGTCGGGATTTCATTTGCGTGATGTCCCGGCTTATGTCCAATCACTATAGATTTGACGCGCTCCTCCGTCGTGTTGGGCTCGGGGAAAGTGGTATCTGTGCCTGTGGTGAAGGTTATCACGACATAGAGCATGTGGTTTGGTCATGCCCTGTACACCGTGACGCCAGGTCTAAATTAATAGCTTCCCTGCATGCCGAGGGTAGACAGCCGGCTGTTCCTGTTCGTGATGTCTTGGCGAGCCGTGACCTATCCTACATGTCCCTTATATACGCTTTCCTGAAATCCATCCACGCCCCAGTCTAGTCCCGTTCCCCTCCGTCTACACCCAACAAAACGACAAGAACACGTTTGAACCTTAAGCACAAAACCAGCAACCAGACCCCGCACAACAGAACCAGGACCCAAGGACTACGAGCCTCTGTCCCAACTCACGACATCGTGGCTCAGCAGAACGAATCCATACATGCCATTCGACGATTATCAGACGACCATTGAACAACAAAACATTGATTGGAAATCCCATGCTAGTTTTAAGTTAGACTTAATTTCAGCTCGTAGTCGGCAGCGAGGATAAAAAATTTGCTTTAGTTTTTAAGTCATCAGATATAATTGGCGCCGTTAAACATTAAATTGTATTTGTGCCGTGTCAAATAAATGTTATGTGAAGAAAAAAAAAAAAAAAATACTTAAGACTTGATTATTTTATTATTTTAATTCAATGTTGTGAAACCTATAACTTTGCCAATATTGAACTTTATCAGGAAAAAAAATGTTTGTTATTTACAGTTATATTTCTACAAAAATTTATTTAAACTTTTTAGTGAAGATGTCACTGACATTTACTCAGTATCAAGTGGTGCAATATATTCGACAACCCGAATTCCGTGGATTGTATAATGTTGTTTCTAGTGTCATTACCATGATATTTTAACTCTAATCCATACTAAAAGAAGCTCTAGTCATTTTATGAACAGCAAAAATAAACACCCTTAAACGTTGTAAAATATTTCGGTCTGCATAAAGTTTATCCCTCAGCAGAAGAATTGTGATGACGTTCCGTTTTGTTAGTAGACATTACGCTCGAACGTCGTCCTAAATCATTTGCAACATTCAAAACCGCAGATTCCCCGTGGCAATCATCGCCTCGCGTTCAGGTTCGGTTCGCTTCTGTCGCAATCGTAAATCTTGATCCTGCACTTTAACAGCCTCTCTGTGGCTTCATAAAGAGTTTGGACACTAAAATTTTACAACCCCGTTATCGTATATTTCCCATCCTGACAAAACGGTAATAGTCATCCAGAGACGGCCCCGCGATATGTTTTGTTTAAACTCTTGCGGGTGATTGCTCTGGGACACACCTGATTACCCTTTTCGCAACTCCCGGCGGTGCGTCAATCGAACCGCGGAGAGGTATCAATAAGTTATCGCTGTTCAATTGCTACATTCGCGCCCTTTCCGGCGAGAACATCCCTCCACTCTTCGCATTTGGTATCCATAACCATAACACATAAATAAAACCACCGCCAAGCATCTTTAACACATCATTACGGCAACACCCTCGACATCAATTCCGTCCAATCTACCTCTCTATCTACATATGCTGGTACGTCAGTATAATACAAGCCACATACGACCGAAGCACACCATTTACCGCCCAACTCCAAACGAGCTTCGCTCATGCTCGTGGTCTTCATCCTTCATCCAACCCCCTTTTGCATCCCAACAGGCAGGCAACAAAACAGTGAGCAGCATCAGCAACAACAACAACAATAACAGCAACCAATCCGACCCCGCTCTCGAGTTATGCTAAAAGAGTCCTTCTATCTGCGAGAAACTGTTGTCGTTTGCGTCGTCTTTGCTCGGTTGTTCCTTGTACAGCAGCCACCAACCGGTATAAACATCAAATTTTACGATATTGTTATATAATTTCATCATTTTCTTACCAATCAGTAGCAGTAGAGTAGCATCATCATCATCAATTCACACACGTATGCTTTGAGTCGAGCGAAAGTGTCATCCTTCCTGATTCCTCGAGCTTCGAGCTCTCTCAACGATAGTGGCCTCTAAGGTGCTTCAACCGATGCGATGGGTGGATGCAATCCATACGTGAAGATGTTTCACTTTTTTATGCGAATTGCTACTTTGATAACCGTATACGATCGAGTCGGTGAGCTCGTAAAACACACATGTCATTTCGAGTTGCAGCGCAACTCAGGTAGCGACACAGTAAAACGATGCTCGGGGCGACACAGTAAAACGAGGCATCTGAAGTTACAACTGCCAGTTGATGGCATGATCTTCATTCTTCAGAGTTGCAGATTGCAATCGCTAGACCGGGTGGAAGACAATGGTTAACGATTGGCTCGTGTTTCTCGAAATGAGTTTTTCATGAACTTATGCTCAATTGAATGTTTTGTGACAAAACTAAGACGGGTTGGAATCCTTTCGGCAGATCAATCTTTTTGCATCATTGAAAGCATCACAATGTTTACTTTCCAATTACGGTAGCTCGTTCACAGGGGGCGAGGCACGAGGAAAAGATTAGCCCGAAGGTGTATGTCTAGATGATTATCGATTGATACTGTTTGAGTAGGGGATAAAAAATATAAGTAAAAAAAAGTTTGAATGTATCTAAACGCAGAACCACAATCAAAACTGCAAGATTTTGTTATTTCAACGTATCAGCGTAATTTTTTTTAAATTTTTACCATCAAAAAATATTAGTATTAAAAAACCTCAAAGTATAGCAATAAGTGTTAGTCAGGGACTCCGCCGCTGATAACAATGCAAAATTTAGCTTTTAGTTTTATTTTGGACTAGTCCATAAAATTAGAGTTTGAAAAAACTGTAGCATTTAGAAGACAATTATGTTCAGTATATATTTGTGTATCATCCACTCGCACAACTTTGTAGAAGCCACAAAAAAGATAACTTTAACACCGACCGAGTTATGGCCAAAAAATGTAAAAAATATGTCTTTTTGAATTGCATATCAGGCAAGGGGAAAGGACAATGATTCCAATCAATTTCGTAAAGTGATTATGAAAATAATTATTCTTTGCAGGCTTCATCCACGAGTTGTAGCCTGATTGTGTTCTGGCGATGTACAAAAACGTTTTTTTTTTTTAATTTTTTGGCAAAAACTCGGTTGGCGTACAATTTATCTTTTCTGTGTCTTTTACAATATTGGGATATGCAAACATATGCTGAACATTGCTATCTTTTGCATGCTACTCTTTTTAGATGTTTCAAAAAATCTAATTTTAGGACTTGTCCAAAATTAAACGTTATACCTCCGAAACCAGAAAAGTAAGAAGAAAAATGTCTCAAGCAAAGTTTTTCGTAACAATATTATCTACAACTTTGCTAAAGACACCATTTCTCTAAAGTGCAAGACTGAAAAGTTAGACCATATTCTGAGATTTTTTAGATACTACTCCTATTTTTTTAAGATAGTATGTTAATAAAACCAGTGTTTAGAGAGTAAATGGAAACAAATCACGATTTTGAGCACTCGTACCATTGTGCGTAAGCTGCTCCGCCTTTTTTTTTTCGACTTAGGCTGATATAAATTTCGGATAGTTTTTATGTCCAAGGTTATCCAGGCTAGACACGGGGAAGGCAAAAATTAAATTACACCGAAAAGAAAAAAAAGGAATATCTTTCATAAAAATGTGTATACAAGTTTCAACGCTTGTAACTTGCATGCAAATGAATCTTGAAAAATAACACATTATTATTGTTATTATTAATCATTCAGCTTGCCGTTCGATGACACTCAAACTGTCACTAGACTTGTTTGTTAGCAAGCATTAGGGATCCGGATATCCGCATCCGTAAATGCGGAACATCCGCATGAAAATTGACATCCGCATCCGCATCATATATCACATATATCACGCAGATGTTGAAAAAAATATCGCTTCAAAAAATTTTAGGCAAAATTCTCCTTGGTGTATTTGCTGCTCATTTTAATAGGTTTCAATTTCAATAGGGTGTATTTGCTACTCATTTCAATAGGTTTTGCACTGAAGTGCAACATATCATGCGAAATAAAACACCAGGGATACTACTGATATTCGCCAAAAACCAATAATATTTACAAAACAACTTGATTTTTTTGACGTAGGACTACGTTTTCGTTTTCTATACTAGATTACATTTTGTAAAATTGAAAATGAAACTGGCAAATGTTGCGTCAGATTTCAAACGATTATTGCAAGCGAACGACTTAATGCATCCTAGTCATTGAAATGTCGGTGGATAGATAAAATGTGTGACAATTGTTTGATATAATGTTCAACATTGTTGTTTTACTGCTTAATGGTGAAAATAGGTGCAAAGGAGGATCTGGCAACACAGCCAAATGGTGAAAACGCGTTTTTATCCGCTCCGAATATTTTGCTTTGTTATTGTGTCCTTTAATAAGATGTGTCCATGAAAGATGGCAAAAATATTCCTTCTCGGTCTACAGCGTGTGCCAGTAGTGAAATATATCCGGAAAAAGTTGAAAAAGGTGTGAAATTTCACTCAGAAGATTTGTGAGAAAGTAGTGGCGGAATCGAGTGAAAGTGAGACCTTTTATGATGTGTATTAACTTCGTATTCGTGCGAGGGAGATGGAGGAGATTATTGTGGGTCAACTTGAACGCCAAAGCATAGCAGTAAAAGATAAGTAGAAGTCTCGATAGAAGTAGAAGTTTAAATAACAGAATAAATGTATGGTGGCTTGTGTTTATAGTTTAGGGAAGTTGTTGACACATCTCGAAGATTTATTTCTTATAACATTTCTTCCGTCCATTTGAATCACGAGTGACAGAAGGGAGCAGTGCGACAGTTTTCCAATTGGAAACGATTACCAACCGCACTGTTATATTCTCTCAGTCTAAACTGTTTTCATCTCTCTCACACATTGCATTTGATCTGTTCATATTTGTTCCAGTATTCGTATAGTGAGTGTTGGAGGCAGTGATGCCACATATACAGATTTGTCTGATTTGTACAGTTTTTGCGTGTTGTTCATACAGATGTCTGTATGTACAGATGGCAGATTTTCTAGAAATAATACAGAAATATACAGATTTTTCTTCTATTTTTATGGGGTCGCGAATTGAACATCTTGATGTGGTTGAAATGGTAGTTGGGGCGGAAATGGGCTCAAATGCTGTTGAGCGTGCTGGAGATTTTATTATATTTGTAAGTTACGCGTAAGCGCTTGTTGTTCTTACATTATGTTTTAAGAGCAATGAGTGTTGTTTCTCTGGTCTCGCGTCGCTTCATGTAATGGGATATGGCCAGTTGCAGATTTTTTGCAGATATTTTGAAGTTTTACCAGAGTGACAGCATTTTCTGAGCTTCGAAATACAGATGAAAATGTGACATCACTTGCCTTGATGGTAACTGTTTTGTCGATCCTTTAGCGTACAGGTTCACTGTATTATAGATAAGCGGCTCGTTTGCATTGCCAGTGGGTTGCGTTCATGCGTGCGCGTCGCTTTGGTAGATGCATGTTCAGTAGTTGGTTGTCTAGGGGTTTGTATCGCCACCGTGTTCTTCTAACTAACGGTACTGAATAGACAGAATTGGTAGTTTTACAATATAGTTTAAAAATAATTTGGAAATTTGATATTCGCGCGCGACAAGTATTTGATCGTATCGCCTACCATACCCCAACTGGTCGGTTGCGGACATTTTGCCCAGCTCTATGCTTTTAGTTTTATGATTTTTCTAGCTTTTGGACAATTGTAATACATATAAACAATTTTTATTTCATTATATTGTAACCGTTTTGGTCGAACTGATGATAGTTCATGAGATCTAAATTTTGATTGCGATTGTTTTGGCATTTTGGTAATAAACTTAGCACTTTGTTTTGTTTGATATGCATATTTGCATTTTTCCTAGTTTTTAGGCTTTGAAAACATGAAACTTTGCCAGTTTTTCTACTCTGTAGGTATCTTAGATTATTTATTATAAGAGAGAATCGGTGCGAAACACCGTGTTCCTGCGCGTCGGTAAAAAGGGGTTGCCGTGCATAACGCTCCGGTGTGAACGCGTCTTCGGCTCGTGTTAGTAAAGCACATCTTAAGGGTTTTCAGAGTGTAGTGACTTCCCGATGTGTCTCAAGATATTTATTCATGTCTCACGGTGATCGTTTAGTCGGAGACTGCCCGTTCGTTGGTTTATTTACCCACGTTGCAAACCGGAATAGGTTTCGTCCGGTCGATAAATGTCGAGATTAGCCTAATAACTATGCGATGTATATCTTCTAAAGGACCGCGTCTACCGATGTGCGCTTGCTTTTTTGAAGCTATTCAGGATTAATATTAGACACATATATAAATACTTAGATGCTTCGGGTGGTATATGACTTTCGCGCGCGTCATTCGCATAGGATAGCGGTGTTTGACACAGTGCACAGCGTCGTTCGATTCCGTCAAATATCATGGAGACATGATAAAACAAACCTTCCTTTCCGCCGCGGTAGTGGAGATTTAGAAGTAAACTCGGTCTAGGGCTGTCCGTTTAGCCGGAGATTGTTCACCAATTGCTTTGATATAAGCGTGGCGCAAATCGGATCAGGTTTCGTTCGGTCTATAAATAACTTGAATAATCTAATGGCTACGCAAAGTATACATTTGAAAGAACCACGTTTATCGAAGTGCGTTGCTGAGTTTCTGGTACTCAGGATTGGCCTTATTAAGGTTTATCGGTTTAAATCAGATTCACATCGCGTAGTCTAATATGCGTGGCTCCGATACAATGTATTATGAAAATCGGTCTCGAATCAGTAAATTTGAACATTTTGGTGCTCCATTAAAATAAACCATGCACACCTGTGCGTGGCCCCAAAGGCATTGGTAATGTCTCTTGGTCTAAACCGGTGCCAGATATAAAGAGGCTAATTGTGTTTCTCTAGTCAGCCGGCTGACTATAGATTAACCGAAAATAGCTAAATAGAGACGGAGAGGAGTTATATGTATGATCGCATCACTTATCAAAGTGAATCCTGATCCAACGAGCCCTCCCAAACTAACAAAAACCTCCTTCCTGTGACCTTTGTGGAGATGCAGAGGTAAACACGGTCTCCAAATAGCAAGGGTTACACTAACATCCCTTCCTCTTTTCCCACCTGATTGCAAGGACGTGGCCGGCGTCGTTATTGATCCTTTAAAGTATTGAGTCACTAATACTTGTACAATGAGAATGGTCGGTCACTCCCAACCCCATTCAGTTGATTCACTGTACAATTTTACTGATTCGGATCAATCACGGAGTGCAACCATTGATATGTGCAGTCAGTCAAGCTAAGCTAAGCTTAATAGTGAAAATAGGTGCAAAGCTCCAAGGTCAAGCTTTCCCATACACTTTCCTCGCTATTGCCTTGCTTTCCGAGCACGGACAACAATAACATGGACGGAATAAATTCCACTGCCTACATATTTCGACTCAACAAAATGATTTGTTTCGTTTCTCTTTCTCGAATCTGCGTCGCTCCGCCTTCATTGCAAAAATCTACGCTTAACTCGATACAAAAGACTGCGTGTAGAAAATTCAACTTATTCTTGTTCCTAACACGATAGCAAGTGGAGCCCTTATAACTGTTGGAGATACATGGTGTATAATAGGCGTACTGAAATATGTCAAACAAAAGTTAAAATCAATATATATATATATATATATATATATATATATATATATATATATATATATATATATATATATATATATATATATATATATATATATATATATATATATATATATATATATATATATATATATATATATATTTGTCCTTCGTCACCATAATTTACAACCCCTAGAGCTGTATACCTTGTACATTTTTTTCCTCTTCCAGTTTTCAATATTTATCAGCCTCATTCAAGGGGGTGATATAAAATAAAAATGAAATTTGTAACGAACTAAACTCAATTTAAAACATGATAATATCAGGTGCGCAACTAAATTCTCGCTGTTTGTCAATAGAGAGCGCCAGCAGTAAATTCTGGTCGATTTTGACATTTACAAAACGAGATAAACCAAGATGGGATATGTGGTAAACAAATCGCTTTAACAGGTTAGTGATTTTATTGTGGCTTCATTTACTTTTAGTTGCGAGTGTCATTTCAGGAAGTATTACTTTTTTTATTTCATTCAAAGAAAACGGCGGCTGGAGCGCATCGAGAATTGAAAAATGTTTACAGAAATGCTGCTCTAAGTGAAACAATGTGTCGTGGTCGGTTCCGTCGCATTAAAAGCGATAATTTTGAGGTAGACGACTGTCCGCGTGAAGGAAAGCCAAAAATCTACGAATACGCTAAATTAGAGAAATTGGCTCCATGAGGATCCATTACAAACGGAGCAATAGTTAGCCTCGGTAACTGAATGCTTTTTCAAAATAAACTTGCATTTTTATTAAAAAAAAGAGCGAGAACTTGGTTGCGCACCTAATAATTATGATTTTTTTAAACTTTGAATTCAAAAGTACAAATATTTGATTTTTTTTTTTCTAAACTGGAAAATTTTATTTCTATTTTTTTTCCGAAATCATTGAAAATTCATCAACTGGTTCAAAAGTTATACATTTTGGGAAATAATTCCAGCAATTTTGAATACACTTCAAACACTTCAAAATGATGCCCATTTTTTATGTTTGCTGATACAACGACAAACAAAACATAAGGCGTAGTTTTAGATGAAAAAAATATAAAACTTTAAATATGATTGAGATATTTACGATTTCATCATCGCATTTTTTTTTTTGTCTTGAAAAGATCTAAAGGTATTTCATTTCAGCCGATAGATGAATGGAATGAATAGGTAATGGTTTAAGATATCTCCGATTGTGCATCCATATTTTTTTCTGTTTCAGTATACTGTGTAAAATTTTGATAAACCGCACAAATCAATTAATTTTTTGCCTGTAATACATTTAGCGAAATTGTACCAGTAATGTCGCAATGATAGTGTTTTTTTTACTCAAAAAAACTTGAAGAAATAAGCATCTAGAAGGTTTCAACCTGTGGTGACCTAAAAAAACATACTGTTAAGGTCCAACCCATAAGCCAGTTACGAATGGTTGTGACAAATCCGGAAATTCTACTGTCCGATAAAAAAGCCAAAACCCTTCAGGCTAACAACAGATCCCAAGCATTGCGCATTTTCCGCCTAAACATCCGAGAAATATGTCCTTTACCTTTGGTGGTAGCCTTTATTCGGTCAACCATTTTTCTCCATTCTCAACAAGATTTGCTACTTCAAAACCCGCTCGCGTGTGTGTGTCTGCTCACCATGCTTGGCAAGAAAACCTACCGGCACCAAGGACATAGCTTCTTCCAGGTGCATAATCATTTTGTTAAATACACATTTTTCTTGGTCTTACCTTGCAAAGAAGTCTCATTTTTCTTGCCGTTTAGTCGTACCTCCGCCCGCCCGACCTTTGCCACCTTCCACAAGTACTGCTTAGATGACCTGGCAGATAGATAGAGGGAAAGGAAATAAAAGTGGTTTCAAAATCCCGAAATTCCTCGCTTCAATTATTGGATCGCCCAAAACGACGGAATGTAACATTACTCAAAAAGCCTGCAAACTGCGAGTCGAACCCAGAAAACCCAACCCGACCCCGACGATTGTCGCCGTTGCAAAAGGAAAGGAGATTTATACATTTTATAGTGCATTATCCGTGCTTTGTGTAAATGTATCCTTTATTTTTTCGCCTCGACCCGTTCCACCCGGTATTCGGAACCGTCTCGCCACTGCCGTGCTGAACTGAATGTTACTCCCGATCGAATGGGTGTTTGTTGACGGTCCTGTCGCATTGTTATGCCTCGAAATTGTTTGCTGATGGATGACGCTAAAAACTGTCTTCTTTATGGGTTTTTGATTTCTAGTTTTTTTTTTTTAAATTGGAAAGTGTTTCCTCTTAGACGAACGGTTTAGACAGCTAGGCATTGTTTCGTCTTTTGTAAACTGGCAACTCACTTCCTTCGATGGTTTTCGGTACTGTGGTTGTACTCCGACTAAAAATATTTAGGCGTACACGCCAAAACTGATTGGTACAAAACTACATCGATATTGAGCTAAATACGCGTATTTTTTCTATTAGGTTCGAATCCTGGATCCCGAATCTGAACCATAACTTTCAAAGTTTGTCACGATTGGAAGAGCGCAATAATTCATTAAAGCTCAAACTTTCGCAAGTAGTGACTATTTCTCCACACGTACTTTTTAACAATTAAACGCTGACTCTACTCTTTCTGGTTAGAGACTCGAGTAGCCACGACTGCTTCCCAGATTCACAATTGTAAAATATTCCAACTGCTGCTTCCAAAAGTTCCCGATTTTTTTTTTTTGCACTGAATTCATCTGCAGACCTACTGCGCTCTACAACTCTTTTCCACCGAAATCAGCATAACAATGCAGCTCACAGCTTGCTAAGATTTGAAAGCATAATTTAAAGTATGGAATGAACAAAAAAAAACGTGGAGGGTGGTTTTTTGCTTCCGTCAGGCCGACCGAAAGGGGTGACTTTTTTATGCATTCAAATTTTGTATGCCAAACGCATTTAGGCGATTTAACCCGTTATATTTTTTTCTTCGTTCGTTTCGTAGCATGTGCGCCTAATGTTGTTTAGTCAGTCTCCTGTTTCACGAGGGTAGGTTTTTTTTTCATTACAGTTATCCATCAACGGGCTGCGATAGTGTGGAGGGAAAAAACGAATCCTTTATTTTTTTGCTGTCAACTGTTTTAAACTGTAAACTGAAATCAGTGAACAGTTTTTTTTTTTCTTTTACCCCGCTGGGGGCATATTCCGGCTGAGGAAATGGAATTATTAGATTAGAAAATGTGTTTTAATTGCGCGAGTGCTCGCGCGTGTGGGCTTTGAATGTTTGTTGCTTGGTTAGCTTTTTGTCAAGTCTCTAGTTGGAAGTCGTGAAGACGCACGAGAGTGTCCCTAATTAACAGAAAACGTTTTTTTTTTTTTCTCGAGCCAAATAAAAAAGTGTTTGTCAAGTCGAGAACTGACACTCAGCTTTGGTTTCCGGGGAAACTTTTCGTATAAGGGTGATTTTTTGTGCATTCTATTGTTTTCTTCGTGGCAGAATTAGAGGTTTAGCCGAAAGATAGCTTTAACTAGAGCAGCTGTTGATAATATTTTTTGGAAATAACCACTGAGACTTGATTCGATTATCATAGTTGGATTATATTTGTATATTTGTATCATTCTTTCCTATTCAGGGATTTACAGTTTTATCTGTATGGCAGCTACGAAACGATTCGTTCGTTTTTTTATAATATAAATGAAAGGTCGAACTTTTCAATATTGGATATACGTTTGTTATATAATTTGTACATTGAATTTAATTAATTTATTTTATTTATTTATCCAACAAATAATATGTTTACCTCAATGACCTCACTAACTATAACAGCAAAAATAACACAAAACACGCTCAAAACTATGCTATGCTCGCTTCACGAAACACAATAAATTAAAAACACGGTAAAAACTATTTAACACACGAGACATGTTACGCATTGGTTCAGGACGGCCAAAATCAGTTCTTGCCCGAAAGAGTTTGAAAGTTGTGGCGGCGTTTGTTGATATTCAAAGAGATAAGTACCGGAAAGCATTCAATATTTTGTCCTGAAGATGGTCACCAATGAAGCGCACTCAAACCAAGTTTTAGACGCAACTTGGCTTAAGCGCGCTTCATTGGTGACCATCTTCAGGGCAGAATATTGAATGCTTTCCGGTACTTAGCTCTTTAGACTAAGACTTTCAACAGTTTCAACCAAAACATCAGCAAGCATCGGTTCTCGTAGTAAGGAAGGTGACGTTGATTTTTCCACCTGAGATTGCGTAAAGCTGAGTAAACGAATCTACGCTGAACAGCCTCTCCCAGGTCCTTCACCATCGATACGCGCTTCAAGAGTATGGTTGCCAAAACGTAGTTGAAATGAATAATGCAGTGCCTGCTACTAAACGAGATGACCGAACATTTGGATACGTTCAACGACGTCCGGTTGAGTGGACACTAGTAAGCGGAAGCATCCCTTTGCTGTTTTAGGAACCTCGCGTCCTTTTGCTGCTACTCCAAATCAACGGCATAGGACAACTTAGAGTACCTAAGAATAAGACATCGGTCATGTACAGCAGTAATAGAAATGATCCGAGGTGACTTCCCTGAGAAACGCCGGATCAAACGTAAAATGATGCGGAAATACGGTCACTGATTTTGATGGATATATTTCTGCCAGTTAGGTACGATTCGAGCCTGTTCGAGTTCGTTGACCATTTTCTAGTTGATGAATTACGAACGATGTGAAACTTAACACATGTGTGTGTTAAGTTAGTCGTTGTCGAGCTGCCACGTTGTTTCGAGACGGTTTACTTAGAGCCTAATAGAAACCAGAATACTTTTTTTTTTGTTTTTGTTCAAGTTTCCTACGTTTGAATGTTACTATTTTTCCCAGAAAAAAAAAACCTACAAATATCACGCAATAATAGATTTTTAAGTGTCGATTAGCCATCTCTGGAGAACAACTTTGAAAAAAAAATTGATTTCCTTATATAAAATCTCATGGAAACTTAAAAAATCTGGCACAAAAATAAGGTTCCACTGTTAAAAAGCTTACATACAGTGTCGGACAAAACACTAAACAAACAAACTTTAAAAACCGCAAGATTAACGCAATCGAAGCAACCTGGTTTAGCAAGACGCACAGATAGCTATCAAAAATTTACAACCGGTGAGACCAAATTTGGGATCAGTTCCTCATCTAAGAAGTATGTAAAGTTTTAATTCTTGAATTCTAGTTGCAGTCAACAAAAAATGGGTCGCGTATTGCACAGAAACACGGTATGCACTAGCCAGTTGAAAAGGCTGAGTACTTGGGATGATCCAAATCCTTCGTGATTAACCCTGGAAAAATTTCCTACGTCAATTTGACTTCTCGCTTTCAGCAATATTGCCCTATTTTCTTCTAACAGTGCGTCAGCTTTTTCTCGTTTTTCTTAACCATTAAAGAAATTCTAAATCCTTTATTCTGGTTTTTGTTATTAATCGATGTGTTGAATTCGCACCAGAAAATTTTTTACATGTTATTCAAGATATTGGAACGTTCAAAAAATGACTGTTATTCCTACTGCCCTCCCAGTAGCGCCACAAACTCCATTCTCATGTATGCCACCAGCCAATGTCAGCATGAAGAGAACGTTGTTGTTATCCAGCCGCACAGCTGCAATATGCAACACACAATAGCATGGTAAACTGCTGTGCGGCACATTCTGCTATTAGCTTTCAGTCGTCACGAATAGAATTACGTCCGCCAGCCGCATTGGTGCAATATGGAACACGCCACAAGGTGATAAACTATTGCGTGACACAGCTCCGTTAAATTTATAAGATTGACCTTTGTTTGTTTATTTTTGTCAAAAATACTTACTAATACTACACTTTTTCGAGAGATTTCTCCATTCTACTGGACGTCAGTTTCGAAAAACCCCCGGACACCATCATGGTCGTGCTGCTTACAATGGCATTCAGCGATGCTTATTGTAAGAATAACATCGATACGAACATTGCCGATCAACGTTTTTCAACAATAATTAACATTAAAACAATCGTTGCAAGAACCCAATTAACTCGGTAAGTCGCAACAAGTCGCATCTGATTTTTGTTTCAGTACTAGTTAATATCTTGTGTTTTAATTCTACAGTAGAATCAGAGCAAACAATGTATAAATTTGGTTTTTGCATACTATTATGAATATTCCTTGAAAAAAACTAGAAAATTGAAAATTTGAAAGGGGAGAATAAATAGCCCAAGCTGTTTTGGTAATATTTTTGGTTTTTCGACAACGTATTCAGCAACAAGTCCAGTGACAGCGAGAGTGAAGGCAAGCGAAATGAATAATATTAGTAATTAAATGTTATTTTACAACATTTATTTGAGTGCAGGTAACAAACTTCGTAGCTTGCATACAAACTTTTATCAAAAATATTCCCTTATTTCTTCCTTGGTGTTATAATTTTTTTGCAATAAACAACACTTGTCGACAAAAGCAAAAAAAAGTTGCCCCAAAGCTTAAAGTTGCCCTAAAAAGATTATAGATTTTCAAACATTCGTGGGAATTTGTGGCCCCACATATGCAGAAGTATGTCAAAAGATCGCAAGGAAAATGCTCGTCGGGTTCGTCACTTCAAAATTTGCTTACGGGAAAACTCATAAAGGTCACATTTAAGTTATCTATAAAGCTATAATTTTTCATTTTTTTCCAGTTTGAGCTCTAGGGCAAAACTTGTGTTTACCAATTCAGTCATCATAGTTTCATAAATTGACTTATTCATTCTAATGTTGAATAAAATATTACTTGTAAATATATAAATTAGGGAGAGAGACAGAAATGTGCGAACCTCCATAACTTGAGAATAGATCGTCCGATTAATACTCAATTTTGTTTGTTGTGTTCGTCTTAACACAGAGCAGTTTTGTACGGCGAGAAAGATTGTGAAATATTGAAGGGGAAACTTAAAAAAAAGAAATCGATTTCCACTGCAAACAGCAGTAGTAAAGATAGAGGACATATTGCGTTCTAAGAAGGCGTTGGCAGTTGGAGTTGATTTGTTTATCAATTAACAACCTTCGCTACTCCTACTAGATTTTTTTCCACTTAAAAGTGATTATTCGTTTATTTTTCAACGAAGCGACAATGAAAGAAAATAATCCAGTTGCCAACGATTTGTGATTAATCCGGTGTATGACGAGAACATTTTAGTGGCTCAGTAAGTTTTATGAAAGTCAACGGTGCCTTTTAAATATTCATTAACCAGAATACTCTCAGACTCTTAGACATCTCAGATCCAGCATTCGAGAACCAATATACCTACCGCCAGTCGAAAAATTTATACCGAGTAATATCGACGACATAGGAGTTCATTCCGAAAGTCAGTCAGAATTATATAAACGACGTTGGTTGATGTAGTTGAATAATCAAGAAGTGACCAATCCAACAGAACTAACAAATTCTAAAAATCTTCTTGGAATGGGACCACCTGATCTTTTTGAAAATTTTCAAAAATTCCTCACGTACGCGCTTGGAAAAAGTTGTTTTTTTTTTTGTTTTAAGACAAGTTAAACTCAATTCAAATCAATAAAAACGTGCCAGATGCGGTTATTTTATCTATTTTATTCAGCAAAACTTCAATCGTTTGATGACTCAGGAACTCATTACTAATGCGTTTCCGAATATCGTTCAGAATCATGTATACCATGTGTAACCTGTGCGGTTACAATTTTAGCATCGAGTGGAAAATTTACTTAATTATGTGTAACGCTGCAAGAGCGTGTACGCGTAAAAATAACCCTAATTTTGGGTGTTGCTGCGAGAAAGAGTATAAGTGAAAATTACCCACATTTGGACACTCCCGCAGCAGCGTGTACTTGTTATGACAGTTCTCGCCACTTGCGCTGAATATCTTTCACGTAAATTTGTTTAAATTCGTTCGTTTTTTCGTTTGTGAACGATATTGTCGCGTTTAGTAGGGCCGATAATTTTTATTTTATGTTTGTGAATTAATGCTTAGGGTTAGATAGGCCGGAATTTCCCTCTAGCTGTGAAAAAGTGGTGTGCTGAATGCTGACTTCGACGTCACGGCGGGTTTGTTGTGGTCTGCAACAGAGGCATGAATCGCGGGATGAGTCAGTTGAGCCTCGATCACGTTTGTGTCCCGTAGGAGCGAAGATTGTTCCGCTTTGATAAGACCAACGAAGGTTGTTCCGTTGGCCCGTGATTCGAGTGTTTGTGTTTGGTGTTTGCTCGCCGAGTAGGGTAAGCTACGCTATTGGCCACCCCCGGCTAAGTGCCAAGGAGCAGAGGTTTAAACACCACCCGCCTAAGACCGTCGCAGCGACTGGTGGATACTTCGGGCTGCAGGAGCCGTTGTAAGCAGTTTCGGACAACACCCAGGAGTGCTGCCATCACTACCAACAGCTGGAGGAAAAGGGAAATAAACGCGATAAGTTTTTGTTTATTCATTTTGTTTATTTTTTCCTCTCAGTGTTCTAGCAAAGATCCGAAAGTCCGTTAGAGGTATCTGGCCGCCCTGTGAGGGTCTCGCCGGGCAATTTCAGTGTGTACAGGGAAACCCCCTGTTACACATGGTCACGTAAATGGAAATTTTGGCAGCGAAAAACGAACATGACGACGATTTGAATTTCATAATTCCGGAAGAAAATCCTGATAAATCAGTAGATTGTATGAATAAGGCAATAATAAATAATTAATGTATATATAATTCAGAAGAAGTAATCAACTATCCAAAAGAGTTCCCTAACTATTCTAGATCATCCAGCAATTCCCTTATTTATAGCAGTGCACATAACTGACGGTTAAAAGTTTCAAATGTCATTCTCACGCTCAGTTACCTTAACCAAACAAGCTCATGTAATTGGACAAGATTGGTCGTAAATTGTTTTAAAATGTAGTACAATCGACGATAATTGAAGACAAATTCAAAGGTTCTCATTCCGAAAACGATTTGACTGTTGTGTTTTAACGTAATGTTTGGATCAAAAAATCGCAAAGTCAATCTTTGGAAGTATTAGGAATCAATTTAGAATTCCCATGCTTATGAAACGTCCTGTAATATATATATATATATTGGAAAGTCCTCCTGTTTATTTATTTTCGAAAAAGGTTGTCTTCCAACTGAACAATTTTAAAACTGTTTCTTTTATGTGTGATCTTGAAAAACTGTTTCTTTTTGTTTGAGCAAAAGAAACTGTTTCTTTCCAGTAACTAAACTAAAGCCTCGAATATTTGAAATAAAAACATGTGAAATCGTGAATGTTCAAAATCAAATAAAAGAAAAATAGGTGGGGCAAAGTCTGCCGGGTCTGCCAGTAAAATATACAAATCAGATCAAACGACGTTCAATCGATGGCACCGGAAACAATCGCGCTAATGGAAATTAATAGAAAAAATTTACTTGAATATTTTCTTTTCTGAGCTACCTTTTTCTGAAACGAAGGATGATTAAGTATAGCTAGTTAATAAGGGGAACTGCTCCATTATTCATCTCAGCCCATATATTAATGTCATACAACATGAAAACACAATTGAAAACAGGAAAAACGCATATTTTCTAACTAAACCAATCTGCTAATTCATGGAATGGATTCTTCTCAGTTCACTTTAGATTTCTCATTACGTAGAAAAATCCTCGAAAACTCACTTATAAGCTCTAAATTTGATATTATAGTCGGGCATCTGCACTCGAAAACTCATTTAATTCAATCACCTACTTCAGAAAACATAATCCGGGCATTTTTCTATACGACTAAAACGGGACTCGTTCAGCAGCCAACCAAAGATTCTTTCATCACTAGCGGACCACTTTTTATTTTAGTCACTTAACAAATTCACTCACTACACTAAGAATACTTTAATCTATGAAATGTTCACCTCAAATTTCCAAACAAAAACTTGAATTTACTGAAATATATGCGATGAATTTCTACAATTCCTAAATTTCAACTGTATGTATTTTTATCTTTTCACTGCATTGAAGAAAATTTAAAAGTTGCCAAATCAGTTTCCATTAATACGAAAAAAAACTTACTGAAAATGGTAAATTATTCCGACATAATTACATAAATCGACAGCACTGTAGTGGTTACTTAGGTTACCAATTTTGCACGTAAACAACTACAACGGATATCTAGGTAACCTACTACGACGGGCTGCGGCTACGTTCATTTATGATAATGTGATTTATTCATGATTTACAGTGTGATGTATATGGGGACGTCGTGAGATGAATAATTGAGCAGTGAGTTAAGTTTTAAGATGGATATGGAAGCGTTGTGGAAAATAGTTTGTTTTACAAAATTCAGGATAAATCTAGCTAAGTTTACTAAATATACAATGCTGAACGATTCCGTAAGAGCACGTACGCGTATTTTGTTTATTTGTTCAATGATTTCGTGAAAATATGGTGTTTTATCCGTGCATTCTTTTTGAATATCGGCTCAATGAGTTGAATAATGGAGCAGTTCACCTAGAATATCAAGATTACCTTTTCTGGATAAGATATTTTTAGATTTAAGATATTTTTATAGTTTTTTTTCGTAAAAGATTTTGATTTGGGGTTTTTGAAAATATAAACGAAAAACTGTGAAACCATATTGTACAAAATTGAAACAATGTTTAATTAGTTTTCAAACATAACGGCCGTTTAATCACAAGGCGATTTTCTCTACTTGTTTGACACACTTAAATAATAGCCTAGAAAAATTTGGTAACATGAAAAACGAACATGGAATCCAAATAAATATTAAAAGAGCTTGGAATCCAAATAAATATTTGGTACTAGTTTGACTATAGCTACAAAATATTCAGGTCCAAATGTTTCATTCCGCTAATTTAGTGTTGCAATCCATTAAAATAATAGAAAAAACACATTTCATATTCCAACTGTAATCTCTTCACTCTAAGCACAACAATGGCGGAATGCTTCCACCGCTAGAGCCGAAGCAACTTTCGCTAATTGAAGCCTCGTATTATTTTCAGCCACTCTTAAGTTTGAAAAATCCACCCTTCAACCGGACTAGCCAAAGCTCACCCCGCCCACACCTCCACACCAATGCCACCCTGTGTCCGCCATCCGTTCGTCAAACCTCTTACCTAGCGACTGTTTCCATAGCACCAAAGCCGCCCTCGGGGAGTAAAGAAGTTTGCCGAACCGGATCGTTTGCACTCCTCTCCCTTGCACTCCACCACCACCACTCTATAATCCTGCCTCACCTCCCCACTCACTCATCAGCAACTCATCCCGAAGGCATTCGGGCCAGCAGAAGAGAACTCATCCCGAAGGCATTCGGGCCAGCAGAAGAGCTCATTATCAAATGTTTTGCACTTTGATCGCTTGTTTTTTAATTCTTTCGCTCGAGAGTTTGCCTTTCGGTGCGCTTTGCGTTATATTCTTTCGTTCTCAATTTATTTGCTTCCAGCAAATTGAGAAAAGCTCTTTTTCGCTTTGAAATTCAAAGTACGCTGGTGGAGTTTCCCACCCCAACCTTCCAGCCCCCGCATCGCACCGGACACTCGGGCTAAGCCGCTGCCGACGCACAGTCCGTGGGCCGCTGAACCTTCGCCGTAGTTGGGCAGGCGGTTAAGGAATTCCAAGGAGTTGTTGGCGCCATCACTGCCTTCACCACGCCAGGAAAACAAATCTTGGAAAAGTACGAAAAAAATTAAAAATAAGCGCTCAAGCGCGAAGCACAAGCTAGTCGAGGGAGAGAGAGCGACAGGGATGGCAAAAAATGCTACGCACAACTTCTGACCAAAGAAGAGCAAAAAGAAAAAAAAGCCGGGAAAATAAGAAGCGGATTCTTCGCGATCGGTAAGAGAGTGGACTATCATAGAAGAAAGGGAAAATTTTCCTTCTAATTTTTTACGATTTCATTTCATCTTTTATTAAATGACTGGAGCAGACAGTCGGCGTGCATCCGCGGAAAAAAATCATTTGCCTTTGAATTGTTGAACTGGTCTGTTAATAATAATGTTAAATGAAAAACTGCGCAAACTACACTGCAAGAAAACATTTCAAGCTAAGGTAATGTATTATCTATATAATGCATCTTATTACACTGGTTGACAAAAGCGAAAAAAAACTGAACTGGAAAATTTCAGTGAATTTTGGGGCCCCTAGCAAAGATACAAGTGCATCGAAAGGCCGCAGAGTAATTGCTCGACGGTTTCGTGAAAGTGCGTAAAGTCATTAGAGACAATGCAGTTTCCCATAAGCAAACGTTGAAGCGACGAACCTGGCGATCAATTACTCTGCGGCCTTATGACGCATTCTATTTTTACTAGGGGCACCAAAACTCACATGAATGGTTGAAAAGCTATAAACTTTCATATTTTTCCGTAAACACTGCTCCGTCAAGCTAGCGCAAATGAGCTAGAAAATAAACAACTTTAAAACTAAATATTTTTCCAGTCTGAAATCTAGAGCACAACCTGTGTTGACCAGTGTTTTATTTTAGCGCTTTTGTTTTTTGATATTTCGTGAAATAAATTGATTTTCCATTTTTTCTTTTAAACGATTTTTTATTTTTTTACCAGTTTGTCATTACTCTTTCGAATAACCTTTCCATCTATTTCAATTTTTTTTTTCATTTCGTCATTTACTTTCCTTTCACTTCCCAATAACTCGTTTCCTTCTCTACTCTACTCTACTCTACTCAACTCTACTCTACTCTACTCTTCTCTACTCTACTCTACTTTACTCTACTCTACTCTACTCTACTCTACTCTACTCTACTCTTCTCTACTCTACTCTACTCTACTCTACTCTACTCTACTCTACTCTTCTCTACTCTACTCTACTCTACTCTACTCTACTCTACTCTACTCTACTCTACTCTACTCTACTCTACTCTACTCTACTCTACTCTACTCTACTCTACTCTACTCTACTCTACTCTACTCTACTCTACTCTACTCTACTCTACTCTACTCTACTCTACTCTACTCTACTCTACTCTACTCTACTCTACTCTACTCTACTCTACTCTACTCTACTCTACTCTACTCTACTCTACTCTACTCTACTCTACTCTACTCTACTCTACTCTACTCTACTCTACTCTACTCTACTCTACTCTACTCTACTCTACTCTACTCTACTCTACTCTACTCTACTCTACTCTACTCTACTCTACTCTACTCTACTCTACTCTACTCTACTCTACTCTACTCTACTCTACTCTACTCTACTCTACTCTACTCTACTCTACACTACTCTACTCTACTCTACTCTACTCTACTCTACTCTACTCTACTCTACTCTACTCTACTCTACTCTACTCTACTCTACTCTACTCTACTCTACTCTACTCTACTCTACTCTACTCTACTCTACTCTACTCTACTCTACTCTACTCTACTCTACTCTACTCTACTCTACTCTACTCTACTCTACTCTACTCTACTCTACTCTACTCTACTCTACTCTACTCTACTCTACTCTACTCTACTCTACTCTACTCTACTCTACTCTACTCTACTCTACTCTACTCTACTCTACTCTACTCTACTCTACTCTACTCTACTCTACTCTACTCTACTCTACTCTACTCTACTCTACTCTACTCTACTCTACTCTACTCTACTCTACTCTACTCTACTCTACTCTACTCTACTCTACTCTACTCTACTCTACTCTACTCTACTCTACTCTACTCTACTCTACTCTACTCTACTCTACTCTACTCTACTCTACTCTACTCTACTCTACTCTACTCTACTCTACTCTACTCTACTCTACTCTACTCTACTCTACTCTACTCTACTCTACTCTACTCTACTCTACTCTACTCTACTCTACTCTACTCTACTCTACTCTACTCTACTCTACTCTACTCTACACTACTCTACTCTACTCTACTCTACTCTACTCTACTCTACTCTACTCTACTCTACTCTACTCTACTCTATTCTACTCTACTCTACTCTACTCTACTCTACTCTACTCTACTCTACTCTACTCTACTCTACTCTACTCTACTCTACTCTACTCTACTCTACTCTACTCTACTCTACTCTACTCTACTCTACTCTACTCTACTCTACTCTACTCTACTCTACTCTACTCTACTCTACTCTACTCTACTCTACTCTACTCTACTCTACTCTACTCTACTCTACTCTACTCTACTCTACTCTACTCTACTCTACTCTACTCTACTCTACTCTACTCTACTCTACTCTACTCTACTCTACTCTACTCTACTCTACTCTACTCTACTCTACTCTACTCTACTCTACTCTACTCTACTCTACTCTACTCTACTCTACTCTACTCTACTCTACTCTACTCTACTCTACTCTACTCTACTCTACTCTACTCTACTCTACTCTACTCTACTCTACTCTACTCTACTCTACTCTACTCTACTCTACTCTACTCTACTCTACTCTACTCTACTCTACTCTACTCTACTCTACTCTACTCTACTCTACTCTACTCTACTCTACTCTACTCTACTCTACTCTACTCTACTCTACTCTACTCTACTCTACTCTACTCTACTCTACTCTACTCTACTCTACTCTACTCTACTCTACTCTACTCTACTCTACTCTACTCTACTCTACTCTACTCTACTCTACTCTACTCTACTCTACTCTACTCTACTCTACTCTACTCTACTCTACTCTACTCTACTCTACTCTACTCTACTCTACTCTACTCTACTCTACTCTACTCTACTCTACTCTACTCTACTCTACTCTACTCTACTCTACTCTACTCTACTCTACTCTACTCTACTCTACTCTACTCTACTCTACTCTACTCTACTCTACTCTACTCTACTCTACTCTACTCTACTCTACTCTACTCTACTCTACTCTACTCTACTCTACTCTACTCTACTCTACTCTACTCTACTCTACTCTACTCTACTCTACTCTACTCTACTCTACTCTACTCTACTCTACTCTACTCTACTCTACTCTACTCTACTCTACTCTACTCTACTCTACTCTACTCTACACTACTCTACTCTACTCTACTCTACTCTACTCTACTCTACTCTACTCTACTCTACTCTACTCTACTCTACTCTACTCTACTCTACTCTACTCTACTCTACTCTACTCTACTCTACTCTACTCTACTCTACTCTACTCTACTCTACTCTACTCTACTCTACTCTACTCTACTCTACTCTACTCTACTCTACTCTACTCTACTCTACTCTACTCTACTCTACTCTACTCTACTCTACTCTACTCTACTCTACTCTACTCTACTCTACTCTACTCTACTCTACTGTACTCTGCTCTACTACCTATCTGCCCTATTTTTCCATCAGACCATCCAACACCGGTGGTAGCAAATAGAAAAACTTTCCCACATCGAAAATTCGTGTCGATCCCGTCAAATAATCTGCCTTAGTTTATATTTTACGAAGTTTTAACAAACGATTCAATTAATACCGGCCGCTGATTCTTCCTCCACTTGGTAGCCAGGGAGAAAAACTCGTCATCCACCATCTTACTTCCCCACCTCCAGTTCGCTGCTGACACAACGCACCCTCCGCTTATCTGTGGAATCACAGTGGATTGAGTGTAAAGTAAGTTCAATGGAAATTTAAAAATTGAAAAGCAAGAAAATGTATGTAGTATATAACAGCCTAGCAGAGCCCGAATTGGATGGGTTGCTTATTTGTGGCCTCCCCCTGCCCCTCTCATTTACGACTAGCAAGTTGCAGCCGATTGGGGAAAAAAATGCCTCGAACTGGCCAATGGGGTACCACACCGGTCAGGTTCGTCTTTTACCACCGCAACACACGCACACAGCCATTTAAAGACAAAGTTAAATTACAAAACTTTTTTAATAGCCAATCAAAGCGAGTTCGATTTCCTTTGAAATATTTTCATTTTTCTCCGTTCTGTTTGACTCTTGCCTTTTTCCGAGCAGGTTTTGTTGCGCGGGGTAACGTGCCCTCCGGTAGCCACCACGAGTCGATCTCGGCGCGGGGGGTAAGTATATTTACTCCGGAGGCATTTGTCTATCGCGAAGTTTTCAAATACGGTACTTATTGTCGCCCCATTCACGGCCTCTTTCCTAGCAACATTGGATGTTAATTTACGATATTAAAAATTTATGTTAAGTGGGTACAAGCTTCATTCGTTTTGATAGCCGACTAAAGCAAGCGTGTCCTGTCAATCGGCAGTAGACTTAGTTAGCTAGATAGTTTAGTCAGCGAAGAAATTTGAGAAAAGAAACCATATTCTATTAAAATTTCCTAGCAACACCAAACAAACAGAATGGGGTCACTGTGCTAGCAGATTAAAAACAACAACATAATTAGTTCACCCAAATCGACACAAACAATTCCCGTTGGCACTAATTTATTGCATCCCAAGTATCTGTCTCCGAGGTGGCGCACAAATTCCTTCCAATTTCGAAAGGAAATAAATAACAGAACGCAAGCGACCTCTTGCTCCAGGCTATCCGTGATTAGGATCTAAATTCGGAACCGGTGTGCATTAGAGTTTTTCACCCGTTTCTACCTCCTTTCCAATCGCTGCTGCCGTCACCGTCAGAATGGAATCCGAAAAATAAAAAGCAACAATGACACAACTGTTAATGTACAGCTACTCATCGGGAATTCGAAGCCGAAGATGCAACTGCGAAAGGTGAAATAATATAAGGATAACGGCACACGCTCCGCCCCGCCAGGCTCGGGTTCATGTTTGACATATGGCTTGGTGGTTGTTGTGTTGTGTTCGGTTACAGGAGCACGCCGAGCGCGACGATAAGATGCAACCCCGAGCGAGGGCCACGTGGTATAACATCTATGTACGCCTGGGAGATAAACTTGGCTGAGATGTCGTCGTCTTTCACCTTTTCACCGATTAAAGGAAAAATTTACAGAGATATCATATTACCGAAACAGGTATGAGCGGATTTTTCAATCGAGTCCAACACCTGCTGTTAGCCAAATAATTGGTCTCATCAAGGGCGGAAAATTGGTGTATCAATTAGGTTCGGGCGTTGAGTAACTTGAGGTTTC
Source organism: Wyeomyia smithii (assembly GCF_029784165.1). Classification (NCBI taxonomy): domain Eukaryota; kingdom Metazoa; phylum Arthropoda; class Insecta; order Diptera; family Culicidae; genus Wyeomyia; species Wyeomyia smithii. The sequence goes on along the minus strand of NC_073695.1, from coordinate 228,664,965 downwards.
TCCGAGAACAAATTTCAGACGATTTCTATCGCAATGCGAATCGCGATTCATTGGTTCATTTATTCTTATCCACAAATCCTTCATCACATCATACTACATCATGTTAGAATTAATTGGAAATCCGAAAGGATCAACTGGAAAACAGAAAACAATAGACAGAAAACCGAGAACAGCAAACAGAAAAAAATAAATTAAAAAACAAAACACAGACAATAATGTCAAAAATTCCGAAAATGTGAAATATTTCACTCTGGATTACCGAATTCTTTGAATAAACAATTTGAATTTTTACTAAAATTATGTACCTGATAATGCTGAACGTTTTCATAATTTTGGATGAAGTTTAAATTTATAAAAATATGCAAAAAATGCAATACGTTTCCACAACTACATAGACACTTGCATAATCGTCAGAATTATCTATTGTTTATTTCTTCCATTTTATTTTTTACATTAAACTTGTTTCCATAATGGGATATCGATAACCCAGATAATAACAGAGGATAAAAAATAATTCCAAATTTGGCCAAGAGAAGTAAGAACACAAAACAATTTTCCCAATCATCCTTGAGATTCCTGTTGGGTACATAATACAATATTCAAAATTGAGATACATTTCATAGGACCGAAAAGACGAAAAAAAATTCCAACTTCTATCTTAACCACTGGAAAACTCATTAAAAAGCTCTTAAGAGCTCAGAATAGTTTTTAGTTTTTATTGTTGTTTAAAATCCTTAATATCAATGGAATTAGAATAGACAAAAATAGATTTTGAATCAAATCAAGAATACTGAAAAAGGCATTGAAAACGAAGACAGAAACGAAAAAAAATCTTTGCAAGCCTCACTTGATAAACTAGACAAGGTAAACAGTATAATTCCAACAATTAAAATTTAATTAAATTATTTCAACATAGGCATACTGTTACTATGAACACTCTTGAAAACAAAACAGATTTGAGCAAATTTTGCCTTAAAGTACCATTAAAATTCAGTCTAAAGTTGCCACAAACCACTTCAAAAATTCCTCCTAGAAAGGCATGAATAGAAATATATTACCTATTGCAACTTTCTCTCGTTCAACTCGGGGGGAAGATTCCCGGCTTTTCGAAAAAGTTTGAAGGTCGAATTTTCCCATACACATTCCACACGATTCCCATACACATTCCACGGCGCATTTCCCTAACGCAGATATCAAAAAAGTAGATGAAACGATTTAAAGATTTGGTTCAATCTTTTATACCTATAAAAATGCAATCAAGTCTGTCTGTCTGATCCATATAAACTCTGAAACTACCGAACCGATCGACGTGAAAATTTGTATGTAGGGGTTTTAGGTGCCGAGAAAGGTTTCTATGATGGTTTGAGACCCCTCTCTCTATTGGAAGGGAGGGGTCCCATACAAATGAAACATAAATTTCTGCACATCTCAAAAACCAACCAAGCAGATGGAACCAAATTTGGCATGTGGACGTTTTTAGGGGTAACAAATATGTCTTTATTGGTTCGACACCCCTTCCCGCTTCTGGAAGGGAGGGGTTCCATACAAATGAAACACAAATTTCTGCACATCTCGAGAACTAACCAAGTAAATAGAACCAAATTTGGTAAGTGGATGTTTTTATAGGTAACAAATATATCCATAATGGTTTGACACCTCTCCCTCTTCTACAAGGTAGGGGTCCCATACAAATTAAACAAGAATTGCGCACAGCTCGAGAACCAATCATCCAAATACAACCAAATGTGGTATCATTCACATACCAGAGGTAACAAATACAGTGCTTTTTCGATTTAATCACGGTTAAAATAAAATTTACCGTGAATTTGGCGAAACCGTGAATTTAGCGAAATGATAAAAATTGAATTTTTTGTGTTGGATTCAATTGAAATTTATGATATTTTGAGTAAAATGATGCACTTTCATAGTCGAATGGAATATAAGTTTAAGATACAAATGAATAAACAAGAAAAGGTTAGTTGATGATACAGTAAAGTCTTTTTTTACACGGTTTTATTTTACGCGGTTCTTTTTTACCACGATTTTCCAAATAAGGCGATTTTTTATACGTCGTTTTCTCAAATAACGCGGTTTTTTTACACGGTTTTTTTTGTACGATTTTTCGTTTTCGCGTAAAATTGTTACAGTAAGTAACAGTAACAGTAACAAACTATAGTAGGCTGGGCTTACACAGTTTCATTGTTACACGGTTTTATTTTACACGGTTCTTATTTTACGACGTTTTTCGAAATAACGCGGTTTTTTTACACCGTTTTTTTCTGCACGGTACGTAAAATCGTGTAAAAAATAGTGCTGGGACTTTTAACCGGATATATTCGTGATCCGGTTATCCGAAGCTTGGATCACGGATGTGCAAACGAATACTATTCGGATGTCCGGATATCCGGGTACGGATAATCGAATAGCTCGGCTTAACTGCTTAACCATGGGTAACAACCTTTTCTGCAAACACTCTTTCACGTAAATTTTACCATTCATTGTGTCATTCGTAATGGATGGACGAGATATTTTCCCACATTCACAAATGGCCTGCCAAACCATTACCTTCTTGCCGAATTTTTCGGTGTAAATGGCTTTCACTGGTCCAGGGACATCCTTTCCCTTCGGTGATGTATAAAATTGCGGTCCTGGCGGAGTCTTATAGTCCAGTTTTATGTAGGTTTCGTCACCCATGATAACACACCCCATTTTTTTGGTCAGAAGTTTGTCATAAAGCTTCGGAGCTCTCGGTTTCACAGATTCAGCTTGTTTTGGATTTCGTTTCGGCTGCTTCTGCTTCCGACGGGTCTGCAGACCCATTCTTCTCTTGGCACGCATAACGTTACTCGCCGAGGTTCCAAGCTTTCTCGCCACATCTCGTACTGATACTGAAGGGTGCCGCTTGTAGTATTCCTTAACCTTTTAGTCCATTGTGGGATCAACAGGCCCGGGTTTTCTACCACGTCTTGGGGCATCAGTAAATGTGCACTCTTCACAATACTTCCGCAATGCGGTTTGAACTGCTCCGACACTTATACCTCCTTCTCTGGCTAGTTTTCTTATAGAAAGACCACTCACGGTGCCCCATTTGTGCACAATTCGATTTCTTTGCTCGGGAGAAAGGCCACGCATTTTCAAAATTTCGCACTAAATGTTAGAAAAAATGACAGCATCTGTTTCTTTTGGATGTAAACAACAGGACGCAGCCAACGTTTGGTTGAATACTGCACGTTATTTGAAATGACGGTTGATCGTAAGTGTATTTATAATTATCGGAACGGTCTATAAACCTTTAACGGGCCGAGGCTAAAAAAATGTGATTAAATTTTATTGTTTATTTCTGATCACCGATCGTAGCTCGTAATCACGAAGCAGAAAAAAACGTAAATTGTTGGTGGTAATATAGTTGCCACTGCCTTATAAACTTTAGTATTAGTAATAATAAATATTAGTATTTACTAATATTTATTCTGAATTTCTTTCGTGAGTTATGTGACAAACGGTGACATATCAACAGTCTTACATAAATTCCAAATTTTATTATATTACTAGATTGTAATTGCTATCGCAGTTAACCCTTTATAATATAAAAACGTTTTTGAAATCTAGGAAGTGAAAAATGTACTCTACGCTTATCATTTCCTGTATGAACTTTTCTCTGCGACCAATAACATTAATCTATTGTGAGATTGCCCTGGTGTCTGCTGTATTCCGAACTTCTATTTTTGTTGTTTATCTGTGCTTGTGTGTGTATTATTATCCTTCCTTTTACGCTTACTGCTCTACTATACCGGGTCTTGATCTTCCTCTGTAGTACATATCACCAATTATTTTCTTGTAAAGGTTTGGACTATGTGTTCCCCTGTCGATTCTTATCGTAGGAGAGACTTATTTTGTCAAAAGGACGTCATCAAGGTATTCTTACTTAACGTGAAAGAAGGGTAAGTGGAGAGGAGCCATCCGCTGGCTAAAGCGGACTCTGTAGCCTTGCAGCTCTGCAGCTCCTTACGCTTAAAATTGAGAAAAAACGATGAAAACATGTGGCTACTTATTCTAGAGTTTATAAATAAGCGGGGGACCTTTTTTCCAAACTTATTTTACAGAAATATAAATATATAGTCCTGCTGATTTTTTTAATTGAACTCTGTAATTTTTTGACTAACTCACAAATTGTAGAACAATTTGATGTCCTCAAAATAAAGCATATTTGAACTATACGCTGCAACTCTAATTGAAGTCTCTTGAGAAACGTTTGTTTAATAGGTGCTAAAATTTTCCCAGAAAACCCACGTCAATGGTAACATCTTTCCTCGAAAGATGTGCCATCGGCACTGCTGATGTGCTTGATTTTATAAGCTTGTAGATTTAGATTGCCAGCATATGCATGACCCTCACTTTTTTTCTCCTTGCTGTGAACCCTTTCGCTTCGATTAGCGGGAATGCCAACGGCAAACCGGATCGCAAGCACGTGCCACTCTGGAAGTGCTTTTTTGTGTGTAGCTTCGCAGGGAAAAGGTTTTTTCATATTCTTCATTTCAGCATGCACTTTCTGGGGGTGAAGTTTTTTGTTGTTGTCTCGATCCTATGCAATCTTGCTGCTGAAAAAAAGGGTTTAGAATATTTTAAAGCATCAGCTCGGCAGACGCTCGGTGGGATGCTGATGAGAGTTTGAGACATACTACAAATAGAAACTCTTTTTTTGCATGAGTGCATGCTAGTGACGTACGAGCAAGGGAACTGAGTGATTTTGTATGTGCATAAATTTGAATACGCAATAAGTATTGAATGGATTTCGGGTCTGACTGACGGAGCAATTAATTGTAATGTAATAGCATATTCAGAGAAAGGTTACGGTTATCATAGTTTTAATTTCGGGGCTACAACTGTGAGTGTAGTTAACTGGTATAACACGAGAAATCAATGTAATTACGGGTGATTTAGTAACCTGAAAACTGATTCAACCACGAACAATTAAAATAACTTCAACTTCAACTATTTTGGTCATGTTGGTAATTAAACTGCCACCAATCCAGAAAATTTTGTGTGAACAAAAAAAAATCCAGTAAATTGCTCCATTTCCACCATTCCTGCTTGAACCATTTCGTAGCGACGAAAACTTTTCAACAAATATGATTAATTATGTTATGAATTTTTAATTATCCAGCGTCAACGCGGAAAGGGGAGAATGCGCACACGACGACGAATGACGTTTACCATGCTGTCACCCTAACCGGTTGGGGCCCCAGAAAATCTCTGTAACTGACATCAAGAACATACAGCAGCTGTGTGGCTACCACTGGCGAGATAATTAATTATAATAAGATAATTCTATTTTCCGCTTGCCTGGTTCGGGAAAAAATTAAAGAAAAAGTATGATTCAAGAAATTATTCCGCCTTGTTGAGCTTTCTGTGTCCCCAAGAGGCGCCTTGTTTCAAAGAATTCGTATTGCCATGTTAGAAAAGTTGAACGGCACCAACATTTAAATGAGCGCTGCTCAGCGCCACAGTAGTGAACAATTAACGATGGAAGAAGAAATGGCCGAAATGGTTTCCCATTCATTCCCTTCGGGAAGAAGGACAGTTAATATTGATCAATTTTAATTAATGGCAAATAGCGGATGGAATGGGAGAATCGACTTAAGATTGTGCAGTCAGGAGTGGTGAAAGACTGTTGAAACAATCACTCTTATCTGCTGTTGACAACGGCATGCCTGTCAGCGGACAAGTGGGCAGGAGTTGAGTGATGGACAGGGGTCTGGTCTGTGGGAGAGGACACAGTTTTGTTCGCTCCCCAGCATCCTTTTAATATTATTGATGTTCAAGTAAAATGATGGAACTTTAAAAAACATCAGCTCCTTGAAAAATGTCATTATTTTTAATTAGAAATTTAAAAATCAAGGTTTCAGATTTGTTTAGAGATTTAATTTCAATTTTATTTTGCCATTTCATTGATTGAAATGTCGGGTTTTCTACCTTATTTCGTTAAAATATTGTACTCAAAAAGGAATGCTTTTATCAGCTTATTCTGAAGTAAAAAAAAAAACATTTAAAACTGCCCATGAAGTTCATTACCATAACAAGTGTAAAAAAGCAACTCTATTCACATTTTATTTTTTATTTCGCCAACGAAAAAAAGAAGGTTCTCCCAGACAGATGCAACTCTTTCCTGTCACCGAACCAGCTTAATGAAAAACCAACCATCCACCCTTTTTTATCTCGGAAAACGGACTAGCCCGGAAACCCCTTGACTGGTCGGAAACGGAGAAAAAAACCTAGCTCGTGTCTGTCTCTAGAGTCCTGATTTTTTTCGTTCTAATCAAATCCCTTGCCGTAGCACATCTATCAGCATGAAGAATTTAATTGCAATTATTTAGAAGTAATTTATTGCATTATGGCAAGAAGTCTCAGCCTGCCAGGCAGGCCGTGTTCGGTTCCAAACTGTAAAACCGGTACAAACTTCCTCTCTACCGTACAGCCTCCGGAACCCGAAAGGACGAGCCTCTTCTGTGCCGAAGCATACATCACCGCTCTACCAGAGAGCGGATGCAAATAAACCTCGAGGCAATTCCTGTTTGATAATTTATTTTTTTCCAGTACCACGCGCACGCACCGTTCCGATTTCGGGATGAAAAAAAACCTCACCCTGTCATTTGCATACCGCTACCCTCGCGTGCTCTGTTTTTTTTTTCTATATCTACCCAGAGGAATAAATCTAGATCGTGTGCACATCAAAGGGTTAGGAGGGAAAAAACGCACCCCTCTGCTTTTTTTGGTGAGTACTGTTTCTGCTGCTCGCATTTAATTCAATGACTTCTTCAGGCCTTCAATGCCGAATCGAGTTCGGTCGACTTGGTCGGATCAGCTTTCCAACAGTTCCATGTACCGGTGAGCGAAACCAGAGTTGGATTAAAACTGTTTCGTTATCGAAGTTCTTCACAGCATCCGGCGAACATCGACCCTGTTTGTTGGGAAACGGACCGAAATCAACAGTACTGTATAAAGCGAGGAAAGAGTTAATATTGATCCATGAATATATTTACCAAGTTGGGTTTTTTTTCTCGTTCCTATTCCACAGTCGACTTAACTCAGGGGGGTAAAATTGAAAAAAAATGTGGATGGTGGTGCTTCACTGCCAGGCAGTAGGAAACCCTAGAAGCCGGCTGTGGCAGGGTAACAAAACTCGCGGGTGCAACTTGAATGTGGTATCGCGGAAGGCGGCGATGAAACGTATATCCCCGAGGATAATGAGTTTCTATAGCAACTCTTTCCTGGCGGCCTGCCACAGGGAGGACGTATCACGGCTTGTGCCGATCTAACTGTTTATTACTTTCTTTGTGGGTTCGCTTTCTACGGCTGCTTTGCATACAGTAGCGTTTGTACTCGACTGCGTCTTGTTGGCAGCCAGCTTAGAGAGCTCAGGGATGGGTTTGCCTGTAGATTACATAATGGTGAAAGGGGAAACATAAATAAATAAAAATTTCGATGGGGCTTCCGTAGCAGGGCGGCACGGATACATGTCGGTTTGGCAGGTGAAGGATTAAGACTTTTTGCGGATGGATGATGGGGTCTCGTGTTTCGCTTCCGGTTTGAACAGATCACGTATTATGCTGAGAAATCTGGCTTTGGAACTCACCTGTATTGAGGTGACTACAATATGTATTTTGTTGATGGCTGGTGCTATTACATAAGACAACTCGAGCTATATGTATTATTAGACTCTTTTTTGCATTCAAAGTATTACCTATCGCTAGCTATAACTTTATCCTTTATTTCTGGTAGAGCTTGAATACCGTTGCAATAGAAGTGTTCGTCATTGAAGACTATCCTTGAATCAAGTCAATGTCTCCATATGAGCAAAAGTGCTGATCAACCAGACCATGTGCCATCGAACGGAACTAGTAATAATCGGACGGCACAATATCTGGGGAATATGGCGGGTGTGGTAGGACTTTTCATTTGAGCGTTTCTATGCAAGTTTCAATGATTTTGGCTGTATAAGGCCGAGCGTTGTCATGCAATAGACTCACTTTTCATGTTTCTACTCGTATTCAGGCCATTTTTCGGGCAGTGCTCGACTTTATGACATCAATTGACGTCGATATCGTTCCCAGTGATGGTTTCGTTCGGTTCGAACAGCTCATGAGAAATAACACCGTCCTGGTCCCACCACATACACAGCTTAACCTTCGTGTGTATGCATATATTAATTTATTTATTTTGTCAAACAAATGTAGACTACATACAACATTTCATTATACTTGTTACATATAATGTTAATAATCTTTTCATTGCGTGATAAGCTTCATTTCTATCGTATTTCAGACATTTTTCAATTTGTTCTTTTGCCATTGTTATGCCAATGGTTTTAGCACTATAGATTATACTAACAAGGGCCCGCGATCGATGTGGGTAGTATTGGTAGTAGTACCCACACGGAAAATATCCCTGTGGGTACTTACCCACACGGAATTATCTATTAATGAAGTTCATTTCACACTCGAAGTTCTTCACCAAAGTGCTGCTGTGGCTCGCAGTCATCGAGAAGAGGATGTTAAAGCCTATTTTCACTAACCACTAACCTTATTTTAAAATTTATTTTCAAAGACAGTCAGCACCAGTCGGGAATCTCGACATGTTTTTTTTCGTTTCCGAGATTTTGACACCAAAAATAAAAACAAAACATTCAAATACAGTACTTGCACCTATTAAGTTTTCTTCGTTAGATTCTAGAGAGTTGTTCTAATGAATTTTATTTCTAAAAAATACTAAAATACGTATATTTTAAAACGTTTTTAGTAGTGTTGTTTTAAAACAACATTGCGCATTTAAGGGTTAAAGGAGATGGAGCGGCTCAATATCGATGTGGTAGATTCGAAAATCAAACTTTTCTCATACATTTCATTGACATTCTAATGTTGATGTAAAGATCACCCCTCCCTAACTACGCCATTGTCACCCATGGATCTTCTCTATTCCTTACTACCCAATCGGAAAAAAAGTGCTGCCCTGATACCCATCATGCCATTTATTGGCCATTTTTTGCATAGTTTGTTCTGCATTGTTTTTCGGAATAAATATTTTGTTCTAAGATCCCGAATATAACATTTCCATGTTTCGGGGAATTTCCCATTTTTCAGAAATCAATTGAAAAGGCGTCCTTAAACTGTAAGTTTTTCAAAAACATGTGAGCAAATTCCGTAAGGCCCAGACTCTTCGTTCATGCGTCTAAGCTTTTGAGTGCTTTTATGACTTCGTGTTGGTACCGAGCCGACAATGTAGAATCATGACTGGACAATCCCAGTAACTCTATTCTCTTTGGGTTGCTGTAATTACATAATTTTGCATCACCTGTCACGATGCAGAAGTTCTTCCTTTTTTCCAGCTGAAGCAGTTGTTCAAAGGCGAAAAAGTAATGCTCAACGTCCCTTGGCTTCAAATCATAAGGAACCCAAGTTGCTTGTTTTCCAATCATTTCCAAAGTATGCAATTGTTCAGAAATGGCTTGGCGAGTAACTTCTAATACCGAAGAAAGTTGTTTCTGCGTTTGACACTGCTCCTCATCGAACAATTCCTCCAATTCAGTGTCTTCGAGGGGTTTCGGCCTTTCTCTACATGGCTAGTCACCAACATCGAAATTACTGTTTTTAAAGCGATAGAGCCAACCATGACTTCGCTTAGAGCAGCATTCAAACTATTTTTACTCTGAATGCGTTTCAGATGCCGTTTTCTTTGGATGAAATGATGAAAGTAACACTTCTCGCAAATGTCAATCCGACATTTGTTGAATTATTACTTAACTTTTTCTCAAAGAAACCTGAAATTAAAAGGAAATTTTAGGTAGTAAATTCAGAATAAAGACATGAATTGATGGTTAAGTTCACAAAAATATAATTCAATTTCAATTTCAATTATTCATCTAAATTTTTCACTGTCTGAGAACGAGTTGTGCTGCTTTGCGAATGCTTTTAATCACCAAGCGTTTCATTATCCGAAACAGCTATTAAAATTATATCGTCAGGTGAGTTCAATAGTTTCGAAAAAAACGTGTTTGAAAATTAGCGTCAAAAATTTCTTTTTTCATTTCTGTGAAAACCTCAAATTTTGGGACTTTTCATTTTTATTGAACCTGTTTGAGTAGGGTGGGGCTTATTTTCAAAAATATTCACCCGATTCGTTTTCCTAGGCAAAAATACCAATAAGAAATATATACAAAAATGGTTGAATTTCAACAAGGTCAACAGGTGGCACAGAGGGCCTAAAGGTCAAATTTGAAACGAAAGGAGTTTTTAAACAAAACATATACCTATATAAGTAAACACGTGGTTTTGTGACCCTTTAGGGCGTAAATTTTGTCCGTTTTGCGTTAAATCGTACCGTTATATCGTCGAGATATTCGCAATTTTGGTGTACACCCTTGCCATCCCGGGGTATGTGATTAAAAGGAGATGCAAGAGGTGTCTGTATATGTGAACACGTCATGTTCTCGAATATATTCTTACAATAGACATCATCGGGATTTGATTATTATTTAAAAAGCTGAAATTGAAAAAGTTAAACGGTATCTGCCTAAGTGCACAAACGTAGGTTTGACGTTGGACTATGGTCCAATGCGCTTTTATAAGCGACTAATATTTGCCACAACCCGATTTCTGCTGCTCCCGAAAGAACCGTCCGCTTTGTCGGTCTATGAACGAATGAGAAATTCTATTCGATGGTGTGCGCTTTTATAAGCGACCAATATTTTCCAGCTCCCGCTTTCTGGTGCTCCAGAAAGAACCGTTCGCTTTGCCTTCCGAATACAAAATGCTTACATGCTGACATAGCTGCTAGAATATATTAGTTGTTATATATATTTACTAGCTAACCCGGCAAACTTCGTCCTGCCTATTTTAGTGTTCAATTTTATAATTTTAAACATTTTGGTATTGGGTGGTATTTGGTCATTTTCGGCAGTTTTCCGGACACCGGAAGTCGCCATCTTACAATTCAAAGTGTTGTCTGAGGTCGATTTGTGGCTTCAGTGCACCATAACAATTCCGGAAACACGCATATTGGGTGGTGTTTGGTCATTTGCCGCTGTTTTTCAGAAAACGGAAGTCGCCATCTTAGATTTCAAAATGGTATTTGGAGACATGCCAGAAAAAGGAAGGGTGTCGAATCATTATGGACATGTTTGTTACACCTAAAAACATTCACTTGCCAAATTTGGTTATATTTGCTTGATTGGTTCCCGAGCTGTGCGATATTTGAGTTTCATTTGTATGGGACCCCTCCCTTATAGAAGAGGGAGGGGTGTCAAACCATTATGGATATATTTGTTACCCCTAAAAACATTCACCTGCCAAATTTGGTTCCATTTAGTTGGTTAATTCTCGAGATAAGCAGAAATTTGTGTTTCATTTGTATGAAACTCCTCCCTCACAGAAGAGGGAGGGATGTCGAACCATTATGGACATACAGTGTTTTTTTGCTTTTATCAACAGTCGTTTTTATCTCTACTCGCCAAACTCATGCTCGATTTTCTCAAGATTTTTTTTCGTTTTTATCACGCTTTTAAAAAAACTATAAATCAAGAATAATAAATAGTTTAATACATAGTTTAATGAGAATTATGTAAATAATTATTTACGAGGAGATGGGGGATTGTGTAAAAAAAACATTTTTCGCGTTACATTCCATTCGAACGGGCCTAAAAGAGAAAATAAAAATCCGGATATCCGGATAGTATATCCGGATATCCGGCTATTCGATCATCCGTATCCGGATATCCCGACATCCGAATAGTATTCGTTCACACATCCGTGATCCGAGCTTCGGATAACCGGATCACGAATATATCCGGTTAAAAGTCCCAGCACTATTTTTTACACGATTTCACGTACCGTGCAAAAAAAACGTGTAAAAAAACCGCGTTATTTCGAAAAACGTCGTAAAAAACCGCATTATTTTGAAAAATGTCGTAAAAAAAGAACCGTGTAAAATAAAACCGTGTTACAATGAAACTGTGTAAGCCCAGCCTACTATTGTTTGTTACCGTTACTGTTACTTACTGTAACAATTTTACGTGAAAATGAAAAATCGTACAAAAAAACCGTGTAAGAAAAACGGCGTTATTTGAGAAAACGACGTATAAAAAATCGCCTTATTTGGAAAATCGTCGTCAAAAAGAACCGCGTAAAATAAAACCGTGTAAAAAAAGACTTTACTGTATCATTAACTAACCTTTTCTTGTTTATTCATTTGTATCTTAAACTTATATTCCATTCGACTATGAAAGTACATAATTTTACTCAAAATATCATAAATTTCAATTGAATCCAACACAAAAAATTCAATTTTTATCATTTCGCTAAATTCACGGTTTCGCCAAATTCACGGTAAATTTTATTTTGACCGTGATAAAATCGAAAAAGCACTGTATTTGTTACCTCTGGTATGTGAATGATACCACATTTGGTTGAATTTGGTGGATTGGTTCTCGTGCTGTGCGCAATTCTTGTTTCATTTGTATGGGACCCCTACCTTGTAGAAGAAGGAGGGATGTCAAACCATTATGGATATATTTGTTACCTATAAAAACATCCACCTACCAAATTTGGTTCTATTTACTTGGTTAGTTCTCGAGATGTGCAGAAATTTGTGTTTCATTTGTATGGAACCCCTCCCTTCCAGAAGCGGGAAGGGGTGTCGAACCAATAAAGACATATTTGTTACCCCTAAAACCATCCACGGAAAGCCGGAAATCTTCCCCCCGAGTTGAACGAGAGAAAGTTGCAATAGGTAATATATTTCTATTCATGCCTTTCTAGGAGGAGTTTTTTGAAGTGGTTCGTGGCAACTTTAGACTGAATTTTAATGGTATTTTAAGGCAAAATTTGCTCAAATCTGTTTTGTTTTCAAGATACATAAAAAATCAATGTGTCGTCTAAAAAACATGCCGATCTAGCCAATTTTCTGAGTTTCAACATTTTCGGGCACACCACACGGTAGACATGCACTGCTCGGTGGTTGCCAACAAGTTCGAAAACGCGTTTTGCTGATTAAATTCAAGATGGCGGCCAAAATTTTGAACACATTATATGGAGTCCCAATACGTTTACGCAGATAATGACGTGCTGCTAGCGGGTTTTGGAGCGATGACGTTCAGATACCGTAAATTTACTCTAGACTTTCTTCTGAAATCCAAGATAGTTAGATGAGCATTGAAAAGGGTATCGCACGTCTTCGGAAGTGGTTTTTCCTGCCGAAGACGTTCCATACCTTTTAACAAATATTTCTAAGTTTTAAAATATTTTATTTCGTTCAACTAGAGGGAAGGGGTGCCAATCATGGCAAAATCTCAAATATGTACTAGTTATGGCATGAACCAGTTCTGCCCTACGGAGTTTAAATGGAGTAGTGCCAAAACTATTACCATTGTGCTTATGCGATAAAGCCACAATTGGTGCTTTTGCCTTAACTTGCTCACCTACCCTAGTTATCAGTAAATATAAAAGGCAAAACTCACGTAACTTCCTTCAAAGGATGTATTTTGTAACTTCCTTCAAATGATGTATTTTAGTATAACGACGTTGCCGGACAAATATTTTTAAATATAGACGCATTTTGTGCCTACTCGACCAGATATTGATAAAATCCTCTCAGAATTCAATGAAACTTTGTGGGTTACTAACGTTTGCACTAAAAAATAGACAAAAATTGCCGGTTTTCTATGGGTTTACCTTCACACGCACTAACGAAACTACCCATACAGCATCATAGCAACCCATGAATCAGCAGAAAAAATTTACAGCTCTATCAGTCAAACTCTCTTTGTGAACGCCGGATACGCTCGTTCCAGTAGCTACATCTTGGCACTATTAGATTATAGTCAAAGCATCGAAAGAAGCCCGGCTCCGGAAGAAGAGGACCGAAGGAAAAGTGGCTACATCGCTGCATGCGCTTGGCCTAGAGGTAGGCCAAATAGTGAAAAAGTATCTGGCGAACATAGGCATACATTGCAGAAAGCGGCAGTCCCGTCCACTGGTTACGAAGCTGCAAGCAATGACGCAACCGCAGCGGCTGAAAAAGATGGTCAAGTCGATTTTTCATGGATGGCAACGACTGGCAGGGCACTTCGTATTTTACTTTCCTCGCGAGGGAAGTGAGTTCCGAGGTGAATATCATTTTACACACCAAGTTCCCCAAGCAGGTGCTGCTGTGGCTGACAATCAGCGAGAAGGGGATGTCAAAACCGCTCTTCTTTCGCTCTGGACTGGCCGTGAACGGGGAAATTTATAGTACGTAGTGCCTGCCGAAAGTTTCGTCGTTCATCAAGAAATACCATAAGAGTGAAGACTCCTGGCTGAATCTGGCATCGGCCCACTACTCGAAGCGATCTTTGGGGAGATGGAGCTACTGAATATCGATGAGGTACCCAAGTCGGCCAATGTCCTCTTCCGGTTAACTGCCGGAAGACCGTTCGCATGAGCGTAGAATGTTTTCGCAAGAAAGCTAGTATAATTACACTGGTCAACATGGGTCACTCCAGAAGCTCAAACCGGAAAAAATGAAAAATTATAGCTATTCGACCATTCCTGTGAATTTTGGTGTCTCTAGCTATTACAGTTTTTAAGAGACATAAATGAGTCTCCTCGTGAACGTAACGGTAAAGCGACGAACCCGGCGAGCGATTTCTATACGACAACCTCACGTAAGTTGACGCGTTTTGGTAATGGCTACGGGTACCAAAATTTATAGGAATGGTTGAATAACTATAACCTTTCATATTTTCCGGTTTGAAATTTTAGAATGCATTTTTTTTTAATTTAAGCGACGATCGATTTTCATGGGAAATTTATCAAACTCAATTAGCTGTCTTAGTTTCTTTTATCATCATCCGAAAACAGTCCATTTTTCAAATGCAAACGTTATTTCTTATGACCATTTACTTTTAAACCCATTCTCGGTGGGCATCATCTGAAATTCAAAGTTTGGTTTTAGTTTAACAATTATATTTGAAAGTTTGTATGATGGAACTATTGAGCACCGGTATACAACAGATTGTTCTTCAATATGCAATACAGTTTGTGTCAATTGTGCATATAGTTGATTAGTAATAAGAGTTTATAGTTTATTGTTTGAGGTAAAAACCTATTTCCCTCCGCCGGGAATGGGTTAAAAGCATGATTCGGAAACTTCAACATGTAATATAACAGTTAGAGGTTGCGTACCACTTCACCATAGAAACAAAATGGCGTGGGTAGAACTGGATCCTGCTCGATGAAAATGTTATGCCAAAATTTAAATTGTAATTAGTGGTTAAACACATTTTCACAGTTTCGTTCCAATCGACAATGTGTGGTTGTTCTTAAAACGGTTCACGCAAAAGTTGGATGGTGCGAAACCAGTACAAAATTGTGCGTTTTTAGCACAATTGTTGATGTAATTCGGAACCAGTACAATGATTGCGTGTTGGGCATAACGCAATTAATGCTCTAGCGTTTCTCCAATGTATTTGGCAGCTCCAAACTACTACACCTAAACAGTTTCAACTGGTATCAAGCAGCATTGCAAAGCGAGCGAGAAGCAAAACCATTCTCCTCCTTTCTGCTTGAGGACGAGACATATGCTACGATTTTCAAGTCTTTTGCACACACGCTTTCGAGATATTTTTCTTTTTCATGCATTCCTCTGATTTACAGAAAGCACGCACCGACAGTATGAGTGAGACTAACAACACTGGTATCAAGTATGTACAGCTCGGGTGTCTCGCTCATTTCGTGAAGCAACGAGACATCGCGTTGCGCGTCGCAATCCGAACCGAGCGAGAAGCGAAAGAGCAACCTGCAAATTGTATGTGACGTGTCTAGTCTTGTCGCCAATACATGGAAATTCTACGAGCGAGAGAGAAATTTCTCTCGTCGCTTGAGAAAAAAGCGCGGGCACAGAATGACAAATAATAATTATTCACAATTTACAAGTGTTGCCATAAAAATCGGCAACGCTTTTGTGACTTTGTGGAATGGAAGGTTTTGCTAGTTTTGCGGTGAAGCTAGCGTTGATTACAAAATGTTGTGAACAGAATTTTATTTCTTTTTTGAAGTAGAATACTTCTCTCAGGAAGTTCGGCTACATAGGGATGTGAAATGAAAATCTAAAACCGAAAAAAGTGAAAAATATGTCCAATTTCAAATGCTAATAAATCGGTTAGTATTCGATGGATTTCCTTCGTTCTTGCAGCAATAGATTGGAAAATCTTCTAAGATTCTTGCCAAAATAAGATAATTGTAATTTTATTATTCACACTATTGTACTATTGAAAATAGTCAAGCCTTGTCAAAACGAAAATTTCGACTCCTGATTGGTCGTTATATGCTTGCTTCCCAAGCACGGTCGACAGAATCATATACCTTGCAATTGAAAACATGCTATTTGGCCTATATAAGAGCCTTTTTCAGCCGGAGCCGCTCATAACAGTTCTGAACAGCGACGAAAGCAGTCCTCCCTTAGCAGCAGCGGAAGCGAGCAGTGGGTACCATCGATAGCGGAAAGCGGCCACAACTGTGGCATGGCTGTGGATAGGCGTAGCAGTTCCAGCGGATCTCACCATCGATAGCAGCAGGGCCAGCAGATGCAGTTACAGTGGATACTGATGGCGGCCACAACTGTGGCATGGCTACGGATAGTGTTGCAGTTGCTCAGCAGTTAGGCCAGCGTATAGCGGCCACAACTGTGGCATGGCTATGCATAGCGTAGCATCAGACAGCGACAACAGCAGTCGTCCTTCCTTAACAGCAGCACTAGCCCTGTGGTTGGTCACCACGTCTCAGGAGCAGCGCGGTTTTTCTCAGCGTGTGTCGCCAGACAGCCATTATTCCCCCCGTGTTGGGGCAGCATGAAGATTGCCATCAGGAAATCCAATTTTGGAAATCAAAATGCCTTTTTGAAGGCAAATAAACAAGTCATTGAAAGTTAATAATTTTTATCAACGCAAGCAAGCATTCTGTGTTGCATCCTAGCAATTTAAATTTGTCGCACCCGTCTAATTTACTGAGTGTGAAATAGCTTCCACAGTGCATGTTGTCCGTGTATCTTAATTCCGCCAATGTTAGGGCAGCTCAAAGGTTGTAATTAGCAACCGATTTTGAACCGCAACATGCTTTTTTCAAGGCAAAAAAAAAAAAATTGAAGGTTAATAATTTTCTGGCATCAACACAAGCAGACATTCTGTGCGGGATGCAATCAAGTTCTGTTGTAGTTGTCTAATTTTCACTTTATTTAGTAAACCCCCCACTGTAGGGGCAGCGCAAAGGCTGCGATCAGCATGACCAACTTTGAATAACAAACGGTCAACGTTTATTCACTAAAAATTCATCCAATTCAAAACAGGTTTTTGTCTGAGTACAATAATTTGCACAAAAAAGACATTAAAAATTTTACCGCATTATTAGACGCGTTTCTCCAGTCATGCCTCGTGAACGTGAAGGTTCCCTATCACAGACATAGATTTCGTGCTCCAGCACATTACAACACTTGGAAATTGTCTTTTTACTAGTGCAACATTTCTTGGAAGTGTTTATTCTCGGGTAAGAGACTACGAGTGCATTTTGAAGTAGAATACTTCTCTCAGGAAGTTCGGCTACATAGGGATGTTAAATGAAAATCTAAAACCGAAAAAAGTGAAAAATATGTCCAATTTCAAATGCTAATAAATCGGTTAGTATTGGATGGATTTCTTTCGTTCTTGCAGAAATAGATTGGAAAATCTTCTAAGATTCTTCCCAAAAGAAGATAATTGTAATTTTATTATTCACACTATTGTACTATTGAAAATAGTCAAGCCTTGTCAAAACGAAAAATTCGACCTCTGATTGGTCGTTTTATGCTTGCTTCCCAAGCACGGTCGACAGGATCATATACCTTGCAATTGAAAACATGCTATTTGGCCTATATAAGAGCCTGTTTCAGCCGGAGCCGCTCATAATAGTTCTAGACAGCGTGTATCTTAATTCCCCCAATGTTAGGGCAGCTCAAAGGTTGTAATTAGCAACCGATTTTGAACCGCAAAATGCTTTTTTTTTTCAAGGCAAATAAAAAAGTAATTGAAGGTTAATAATTTTCTGGCATCAACACAAGCAGACATTCTGTGCGGGATGCAATCAAATTCTGTTGTAGTTGTCTAATTTTTACTTTCACTTTATTTAGTAAACCCCCCACTGTAGGGGCAGCGCAAAGGCTGCGATCAGCATAACCGACATTGAATAACAAACTGCCCTGTTAGAACGCATTCACAAAAGCAGTTAGTTCGACTATGCAGAGCTAATATGAAGTCGATTCAATCAATCAGCATTAACAGAATTTCGTCGTCTCCCAGCTGCCAAATTGCAACATGATGCAACACGCAACAGCGAGCAAACGAAATCGCTTGGTGTTACAAACCCGCAATAAGATACGGGTTAAAACCGTTGCGTGTGTGAGAGCACCATCGGTGTTTATTCGCTGGATACAAAAATCAAATGCGAATTGTGGAATAATTCGTCTAAAGAACATAAGGAAATGGTAAACCTGAACTGAAAGGCGTGGCCTATTACGTAGCACCCTTCGGCTATAAAAGAGTGTTTTTGGGAAAACTAGCTACATTCATTAGTCGGAAGGTGAGCTGGATGGACCGTCCACAACGTTGACAGCAGCAGCAGCAGATATCAGCACTCAGCGGTAACAGAATATATCAGCGGGTTGCGCCTGTGGCTGCCTTCAAATTAAACAAATCACTTGCCCTGTGGTTGGTCACCACGTCTCAGGCCTCTGCCTGAGAACGAACGCCAACGCGAGCGATCGGGCGAGATTTTTGCAGTACAACAGCCGGCACTTCATCTAATGGAAAAGTTGGATCATTTTGTTCAGAAGAATATTACTGTCGGTAATATTACAGAGCTGCGATTGCATTATATCCGATATGGAATTAAACAATTGTTCTTTTGAGAACAAGTAAAACACTTAATTTGAAGAGTTAATAGTTTTGGGTACCAGTAGCAGTATGGTAACAGCCTCAGCGGTAGGTGCAGCCGGTACTTCCATGAGGCGGATGTTATAAGGAAGTAAATGGAAGCGGCATGGCGAAACAGTTCGGGTGTGCTTAGACGCGCGTCATTTTTCGTTGTTGATATTATTCCCCACATGAAACGAAGCGCTTTCGTACGATAGCGGCGGTATTAGCGGTAGATGCATTTGCCAACACTTACTCCAGTAAAGCCGTGTCTAATTTTCAATGTGAAAACACCTTTCTATTGTGTTGGCCGTGCACATTAGGCCTCTGCCAGGCTAAACGCGAAAAGCGGCGTGAACCGTTTCGCCCGGCCGTAGGGTAATGTGCAGCCGTAAGTAGAGCTGTGTAAAAGTATTCTACTTCAACCTCGCGGTCGTGGCTTTGCACACAACCCTCCTGTGATTTTTTTTTTTGCAAATCATTAAATGGTACTTTTTAATGACCAAATCCATCGAGATAAATCGATCGAGTATTATAGCTATTTAAATCTAGTGAGTTCACAAGTTGTTGCTTGCTGCCTGCACTGCTCCATGAGTAGCAGTCACTAATACACTCGACGTGAGAAATAAAGTGTCGGTATATGATACATATTCTGATTTCATTCTATGTCAATGTATTCGCAGTACAACTGTTGCGTTATGCGTTTCACACATTTATTGTGCGATTTCTGTGCAACATTTGTGCGAATCGGGAAGACACAATGATTGTACAAGACTTCAACTTTTGCGTGTTGGGTTTGGTTTATAAAAGCTGAGAATTAATCGAATTATTCCTTCTTTTCCGTGTTCTTCAAGAGCAGAACAGCTCAGATACTCAGCAGAACACCTTCTTGGCCAAATAAAAGCGTCATTGCCAATTGTCAATTGCAGATGGCGCTGGATGACTCTCAGTTTATTATATTTTTAATAGTATATTTGACGCGGCACGAACTCTCAATGCATTATCTCTTGCAGCGTTCTTTTACCAACGGTTACAACCGTCTTCTCAAAAGCCAAAAAAATATATGTACAAGCCAAATGTATGACAAAATCCGATGCTATTTTGAACGTACCCTATGTTTGTTGATCCAACTTACAGCGTGAGATGTCGCCGCTCGTTACCCAGGCTCATTTCCAAATCCGAAGAGTTTTAGGAGAGGGAGATAATTGAACAGGCCTGGATGGCGGGGGAAGTTGGGTCAGCAAACATAGTAGTGGGAGTGATTGTAAATAAATTAAAAGAACCAGTTTAGCAAATATATTTTGCTCAGGGCAACGATCCAAAAACCTTTTGGTTTATATAATTTAAGCATAAGTTGAACGTTTACGGAAAGATTTTTTTATTATTAAAAGAGAGCGCATGTAAGCTCCTAATTTATTAGCGCTTCCCATAGACTATCGCTTAGCAGCTCTCAAATTAGGACGCGCAAAATCACTCCCAAAGATAAATATAACCCCCATTAGAGTTAGGATAACTAACGGTCGATTTGAAGCACGTCAACTGTGGTCCCGAACTGTGCCAGAAGGGTCACTTACGCCGAAACGCATCGTAAAAACAATAAGGGCCAGAGTACCGCAAACTGCGGTAGGATGCATCCGGGGAAGTCTTGAGAGTTGAGAGCGAGGCTATGAAAGGGAGTTAGAGCCATATGGGCGCTCTCTTATATCGAAGACACTAGGTAGAATCTGAACGTTAGAACGCGACGCGGTCGATCAGAGTATCGACAAAAAATTACAATCGGGCTAAAGTGAAGTATATTGAAGAAGTGTAGCATCGCGGAGTGGTGGACTTAGGTCCCGGAAAAGTGCTGGCAGAAGATCGGATCATCAAAACTCTAGAGATCGACTGACCAGGCCATCGCCCGATAATTGTTAAAGGCGGTGCTCACTTCGCTCGTAAAAAAACCCACTCCAGAATTGTGCGCGGTTTTGAAAAAAAAGAACCTAGTGTCACGTGTCGCGAAAGACCGTCCATCAACATACGGTCCGTGTTCCGATAGCAGCCAATCAC
Source organism: Wyeomyia smithii (assembly GCF_029784165.1). Lineage (NCBI taxonomy): Eukaryota > Metazoa > Arthropoda > Insecta > Diptera > Culicidae > Wyeomyia > Wyeomyia smithii. Next base: position 228,643,949 of record NC_073695.1, on the reverse strand, counting down.
CACGCTCAGGTGAACATTTTGGATCTCCCTGTATTGTGGAGTTTATTTCTACCAACACCACGGGATACAACGTGCTTCCCCGAACGCAGGCACCCATCTCTCAGCAAAGGTGCGTTCCAGCTTCGACTCTCTTCCTCGAGTGGCGTTTGGTTCAGCCACACAATTTGTACGACAGCCGCCGCCCGATCATCACCGTAAGGCGCCCACCCATCCGACGGCCGCAACGTGAAAGCATGCCAACGAGAACAGTATGTAACCATTACCACTAGTAAATAAAATAATTGAACCAAAAATCAAAGTTTGAGTATAATTCTTCCTTCAATATAAACTCTTATTTTCTTTAATTAACTTGCTACCAAATCTATAACGAGAAATACCATATTGTGAGACTTTGAGAAGCGGGTAAGTACCAATTCGTCGATCTGTCTGCCTTGTTGCCCTGAAAGTAGCTAGCCGTATCAGTGATTATTTTTGAGAGAAACGAAGAGAAATGTTTCAGTTCCCCGCCAATTCCAACATTTTTAGAGCAAGATGCTCTATTAAAACCACTGGATCAACAGTTGCTCCAGCACCAACGCTCATAATTTCCATTATGCAGCAGACGACGAATTCGACCTACCGAGAATTGAAGCCCAGCACGAGATAAACGGATTTTTTTTTCTTTGACATTGCCTCCTTTGCCACTACCTGACATTGTAACTTGAAAATTCGATTGTGATGTGACGATGAACAAAACTGGTACCTGTATGATGAAAAAAGAAATATAGGCATGCTTATATCTACACTTTCTCCGATAGCCAAGCAGCACTTAACGCACTGAAAACCTTCCCATGTACCTCTAAGCTAGTATGAAAGTACATCCTTTCACTAAAACAACGGACAAAAAAGAACCAAAAGAGGTTAAACTGGGTTTCGGGTCACTGATACTTCAGTCATACAGGGGTCATATTCCAATTTTATCGGCCAATAACCGTTCTGTAAGGTACCGTCAAGGGCTTTGAAAGCAGATTTGAAAACCTGGGAACATCGGACAATACCAGAGAACTGGAAATACTCTGAGGCAGTACAGGTCTTTTCAACGGGCATTGTCCAAGTAAGCTGTTAAGGGGTAATATCCACCAAAAAAAATTTTTCTTGTCATTTTTTTATTGGCTTGAATTATGCCAAAACTAACCTAGAATCAAAATCAACATCGCCCAAGTACAGATCTCAACTCAAAATTCGTTTAAATCAATTTTTACCGAATAACTTTTTTTAACCGAACCCTAAAATAACATTTTTCGTTTATTTTGGCGATGCTCGTTATTCTTAATTTCGAGGCTTTGTAAACTAGTAGAAGTTACCTATGATCGATATCGTGTTTCAAATTTAAAGTATAGAGGTCACTGCATCAAGTTTTGACTGTTACAGTGTCGCTACAGCACGTGTTTACTGTTCCCTTTGTTTAGTCGATCAGCCGTTCTCGTTGTGTATGTTCTTTGTTTGAGTTTTACAATACTTTTTAACTGTGAGTCCATATTCAAAAGTACTTAAATATGATTGACAAGTTTGAGTTTTGCGTGGGGTCGGACACCAACCGCGTCAAAGTCGCTGAGCATCGCATGTCCGATGTCGCGAAAGAGGCTAGGCGCAGCCTTACATCAGACAAAAAAGAGGAAGAAGAGGAAAATAAGGCCCAGGAAAGACAACTTTACGACGCAGTGATAGCTGACTGAGGGTAAAAAAATATTAAAGGCTTTACTGTTGCAGTTCTTAAGATTTTTAGCAATTTGAAACTTTAAACGCGTTTTCTCAAAACCATGTTTTAAAATCGGCGAGCAGTAGAACTGAAAAAGTTCACATCCGATTGACTTGAAATTTTAACTGTAGCTTCTTCATTAGATTATATAGTGAAGTACACACGATTTTAGCGATTGATTAACAACAACAAAAGTTATAAACAATTAAATTCGATATTTTTTTGTCGAAAAAAATTTTTTTTTCAAACCATTGCCATTTTGCGGAGAAAAATTCTAAAAATATAATCATGTGTACTTCACTAGCGACACTTATGTAGACAATGAAAAAAATGTTTTGGTTATAGATGGCATTGGGCACGACTTCTACTGCTCACCGCGAAAGAACTTTTAAAAAAAGCGGTTTACGGCAATTACTGCACAGCCGCCATTTTGTATTTTTATTTTTATTTTTTTTTTGTTTTATTCTCCAAGAGTTGCTTAATCCAACGATATATTATTTATATACCTTACATCTCAATTGTCCTTTAAAAAAAATCATGAAAAAGCCTGGTTTTTTGAGCATTTGGTGGGTATTACCCCTTAAGACGGCACCGAAACAAGCGTCAACGCAACCAAGTTTGCTTTTTCGGTCGTTTGCTGTTGCCAGGAGAGCTAGCCAAGCACGTTAGGTCGAAAGTTAATGCTAAACTGTACGCACAACTAACTATTAACAGTGCCCAAACAACTGAAAGCTAACTAACTTTTAACAGTGCCCAAACAACTGAAAGCGAACACGCCAGTTCCGCACATGATCACTCACATGTCCGGAAATTTTCAGCAGCGCTAAAGGCAGCTGTGGTGTTAGCAGAAATTGTATTAATTTTTCTACGAGCAGCAGAAACCCAGCACAAAGAAGAAACAAAAAGCGTGGTGCAAAAATTGCTACACGTAGCCCTCATGCTGGGCAAGAAGTGAGCGGTGAATATTCACTCTTCACTTTCCACATATTGGGGAGAATAACAAGCCTGACTACAAGTATTCCTATATGACGGTGCTACTCACACTGACGGGAGACCCCAAGTCTTGTGCTGTGGAAGGTGATCTCCCATCACCAAAGCAAGCAAATCATGCAAATTATACCATACAAGCATATTATATTTTAAATCTGAACGATCCAGTCTCAAGTAACGTGCTCTAGCTACAGTGATCATTAGGGTGGGGAATCGTTATATGGAAAAAACGAAACTTGATAGCAGAAGGCCAGAACCAAGTTTTTTTTTGTTTTTTTTTGGGGCCCCAAACAATCCTAAATTTATCGGAAGTCGATTGGTTTTGTCTCCGCTTGGCGCATTGCATTTCAAATTTATATGAAGATTTGTATGGAAAAACCAACTTTTTTGCATTTTCATTCTATAGAGCTCAAAATGGCTCAAACCAAAGGTTCCATGACTTCAAATGGTAGGTTTTTTGATGCCTTACAACTTGGCCGAAGACACTAAAAAGCTAGGGTGTCCCAAAAAAATGCAAGAGCTGTTCAAAGTTGATTATGTCAAAATTTAGTTAGAAGTGATCTCAGAAACACGGTGTAGATTCTACCTACAACTAGAATGTTGACCTGAATTTGTTTGCTTGATCCAGCTGAGTGTATAAACTCGTTACGACAGGTTACTTCTGATGGGAATCCTGCTGACGCCGGTACATTGGTAATGTTGGCAGAAAACAAGATTTTCTGCATTAAAATCGACATACTCAACTTTGAACAGCTATAGCTCTTCTTATGGAGCACCTAGCTCTTCAGTGTCTTCGGTAAAGTTGTTAGGCATCTAAAATACTATAGTTTAACATAATGTAGTGCATTATTAGAGCATTATTGAGCTCTCTAAAATGGTTAATGCAAAAAAGTAGGTTTTCCCATATAAATTTTCATACAAATTTGAGATGCAATGCGCCAAGCGGAGACAAAACCAATCGACTTCCGGTAAGTTTAGGGTTGTTTGGGGCCCCAAAAGGAACCAAAAAAACTAGGTTCTGGAAAATCGATCATTTTTCCCCACCCTAGTGATCATAGACAATCAAGACTGAATTTCTGCATACTAGCTTTTTCAGTTTACTATGAAAACAAATCAATGAGCTAAGGGCATCTATTTTCCACAATATAGCTTTTTCAGTGTATAAAAAAGGTTTCAGAAATCTTCTGATCAACGAATGAACCTTCAAAAATTGAGTTTTTTTTTAATGTAGGTTAACCCCTATCGTAAACCCCTATTCGTAAATTTATTACTGAGCTTTTTCCACAAGTTTGAGAATAACTGCAGTTATTCATGCGTAGGTTCATGCAATGCTTCGTCTGCATGGAATGCGGCTATTTTGTTATTATTTTGGTCTTTCTAACGCTTCATTATGTTACATACACTAAAGTCGCTTTTTACGCGGGGGATACGTGCCGCGTAAAAAAAACCGCGTAAATTCCGGAATCCGCGTAAAAAGCGACCTTAGTGTATATTGTTTTTCCTCGTTTTTTTTTTTTTTTTTTCATTTTTTACGATAATCAATGCAAAGCCACGCGCACCTCAAAAAACCGATGCCATAATTTAGCCAGTTTCAGCCTTCTTCAAAAGTGGTTGCCCCTGTTCATTCCATTGTTTCAGTTGTTGTTTCGTCTCAGTTGGATCCATGGTGGATCCATGCTTCGACCGTGGTCAAGAATCGATGCAGAAGTTTGTCTCTGTTACTGTGAAACAATATAAAACAGTCATTGGAATTTTCAAGCAATCAATGCTATCCAAACAAAGAATTTTGAAACTACCCTTGTACAGTGATTCTGCTTCACAAGTTATGTCTTCCATGTATCTAACGTGTAGATATATTGTAAACTAATTGAGAAACACTCTGGTAGTATGTTTTGCATCCTGTCCAAAATAGAGTGGTTCGAATCAGTTGACAATGCCAGCCTTCTTCGCTCAAACACTCCAGAAACTCCACAACCCCATCCATAATTTTGATGATTCAGATCGACATTATTCTGGTGACAGAAGTTTATCCATTTATGCCTTTGCCTATAATAACACTGCAGTTAGGAGTTACTTTTTCTTGTCGAAGTGTGAAGCGAGTAATACCGATGATGGGATACTCCAACCAAAGACGTAGACAGTGAAAAAAACCGACAAATCAATTCAATAAATTCCGCTCTATTTGTGCCAAAGTGATACTCTTGGCACTACCCCGCTGCGCAAAGACGACGAAAAGGGTGAATTTGGAAGGATAATTCAATGGAAATGGTCTCTTTGATGTGGATATCATGACCTAAAAGGATACGTGGTAAAAGCTGACACTGAGCGGTGATGTGATTTTCTAGAATGGTTAGACAGTAGACAGCTGAAACCAAGGAGAAAAAATGAAATTATTATGAAAGATCAAGATAAAAAGAATAACTTTTATCGTAGGTATGAATATGGCGTTTTCTCACAATTCTGTTAACTTTCATAGTAAAAAGAGAAGACTTTGTTCAGATATGGAGCGCAAATATGATCCTTTTGTATCATTCAAAAACTGCTTTTTTAAAATATGCATAAATTCCGTTATCCGATCACTCGATAGAGCCTATCGAATCGCCTTCATTTTAGGAAAGAGAAGCGAATCCCAGCAAACTGTGACAGATAGCCTGCGGGTACATTCACCAACTAAGTGTCTCTTAATTTCAGCATCGTCTCACATAATCTGCCATCTATCCCCACCCACTTCGTTCATCATCAGCAAGCGGCAACGTTGTTGTCTTGAAATCCTAAAGCATCACAACAGGCAAGTCTTATGCTTCATGCATCGTTGCGTAATTTGTGCTGTTTTCAAAATTTTAATTTGGTTCATTTGAATTTTAAGCAGTCACCGCCTGCCGAGATTCTACAACCTCCCAACTAGAGGAAACTCGAGCGATAAAAATAAAATCAAGATGTCGTTTCACTCGTGGTTAGAGCGTCTTCGCCTAGTTTCTGTCATGGAGCAACCAAGCACCGGAGAAAAGGTTATAAAACTGCTGCTGCGGTTAGCTCCAACCGAAACAGAGAGATCCTTTTTTCACCCAGTCCGGAAATGGTAAAAGTTCGCCAGGCTGCCACTTTCGCGACACAGAGATAACAAAATTCGAAATGAATTAGAAATTTATGATTGCTGGAAGAAAAATTGCGAGATTAAGTATTTTTCCTCTCTCACTCCGCCGTCGTTGTCGTCGTCCTTTTTGGTTGGGGTGGCATCAATTTTCTTTTTCTTTTTTTTTTTTGTTAAACGCAGAAATTTACATATCCGAAGATGTTGAAACTGCGTTTTCCACGAAGGCCGTTAGCGATTGTAGAAGTTTTCAGAAGTTCAGACGGGACGGTGATCAAACTGCGAGAGGTTGTGATAATTTTTTTCCTTGAGAAAGTTCAACATTTGAACAGTATCGAATCATGAACCTGACAATTTCAGCTGTTGATGAAAAATTGTCGCAAAAAAAACCTCAGTTTGGTTCACCGTCCACGCAGCCAACCGCCTCCGGTGTACAACGGTATATAAAGCGGTTGGGTTGATTGGTGACTCCGGCCAGTATGTTGCACGAGTAACTACCGTCTTCGGGAGTCGGTTGGCCATCGTCGTCGTCGAAGTCCTTTTCCCTGATTAAAATGGATAATATCTAACGCTGTCCCGCTCTTGATTCCGTGAAGCAGCCGGTGGACGGGCAAAGGCATTTTTCGCTCAACCTGCTTACGGGCTCGTAAGTGAGTGTTGGATGGGTACACGAGGCGGAATTAATGGCGCGGGCTAAAACACAGGAACGAATGTTAAAATTTGACAACCCCGAAAAGGATGGCGTTGCACAGTGAAAAAATGGGCGTCATCCACCACAACTCGACGATTCGGAATGCTTTTCAATTAAATACAATAGATTATACCTATATCAAATTTCTTGAAATAATGATTGCATGATCATGAGAAAGATGTTTGGAAAATGGATATCTAAAAACTGAAGAAACGTGTCATGATTCTCCCAATTGAATACTATAAATATTGAAAACGCATTTTTTTACAAAAGATAAGATTGGGGGTCAAGTACACCGAAATTATATGAAAGTGGATTTTAATTTATTTATTTTCTTCAACCTGAAGACATTTTTGCTCGGCCAGTATTTGTACCCAGTAGCCCCACTGTGCGTTGGACAAAGCGAACTGAGGAATGGGCGCAGAACCCTCTTCACCCGGAGGAAGATGCGAATGAATGTATCCTTGAATAACCTTTTGATTTTTTTCTGCTCCACGTTAAAAAGTGGGGGTTATAGCTTTTACTGGATGTTGTGTCTAAAAAAATGGCCCCGGGACGTTTGAGATTCTCAAGCTTCTACTTGCACAAAGTTGCCGAATCTTTGCTAGATTAGGAATTTCACCAGAAAGTCTTTCTACGGTAGATTAAGAGCTGTCATTTTTTATTCTTTCCTAATTTTACACGCAAAATTTTGGAAGTGCAATAAATTTACATGAAACATTTTGAAATTACTGTTAGTTAAACTTTTTGGTTCAGTCTTATCATCCACAACCGCTTCCGCAACCAGAGCCCTTCGACTTTGAATTACCGCTCAAGTTGAATCCTTTCTGGATGGCCTCCAAACGTCGGACGCAGTCACCGATGTGAGCCAGCTCGAGACCCGGTACCTTTTTGGTACCATATCGAAGGTGGCAAAGATTCAAATAGGTAACACCATCCGTGCCACAAACTGGTTGTAGTATCGGTGGACACTTGTTCTGTACGGTCAAGTCCTGCTTGCAAAATCCGATGTAAGCCGATTGGATGGCCGGTATTTCGCTGGTAACGCAGTTCAGTGCACACGGGCTGCTGTAGGTTTTGTCATCCGATCCGCAAACCGGGCTAAACATTTTCGGACAACCGTTGATGCAGTTCTTCACAGCATGACGTATGTTCTCCGGGACTGTCCACCAATCGCGAACCGATTCCATCGGCAGAAATGTCGGTTCATTCGGGCAGCGACCGTAGAAGGAGAATTGCACCGTCGGAACAGCCGCCGAGAGGCACTTCATCGTGTACTTGTTGTAGTACGAATAACCATCGGTGGCACAAACCGGATCGTACCTGCTTTGGGGCACATTCGCGTCAAATGTCGGTGCAATGCAGGAACTAAATTTGACAAACTGTTCGTCGGTAATATCGTACTCTGGTGGATAGACGATATAATTAGCACTAGAATAATACACGGTACCCACTAGTAGAGTGATAAGCGTTAGTATAGAAAACACTTGCATTTTGATAAGCGTATACTGCACAAATAAAAGCTGTACCTCTCGCGCGGAATCATTTATTAGCAGCGATCATGTTTTGATATTTTAACGAACATATGCTCAAGCTTCTGGAAGCGGTTTCTAGAAACTAAACAGAAAGGTAATAAATTCATTAGCTTACCATTGGGAAGTTATAATCAAATTGTGTCACGCTCGAAATTATAAGCTGCTTTTCAGTAGGTGACAAATATTTATGAAAGTGAACACACGAGAAATCATACATTTTCTAGCCAGGATAAAATACTGGTCATTTGTTCTTGGACAAACAAAACTGTCATTAATCTAGTATTATTCGGTATTGCTCCCTAAACTCAGATTTTATTGTTTTCTAGCTTCTATTTGCTTCCACCAACATTTCATTGCATATTTTTACTCAATTTCAGTGCATTCGGTTCATAGGCAAGGAAATTGAATGGGTCTAGGAAGTTCAATTGCTCTGTGTGTGTGTGTGTGTTTACAATTCATCTCCCACTGGCCGGCAGTGCTTTTATGGGAAAAACCTATCTGCATCTATTTCTATTTAAAGCTGATTTATTTTTTTTATTGATTTTTTAATATATTACATAATACAGAGATACAAATATTTTTAGCCCTGGAGATGAAAGGTGACAGCTCTAGTGTTCATCCAACGACCCATTTCAAGAATGCCTGGTAATACACGTACATTCCGAGATCGTCTTCATGAACAGTAAGCCCCGCATGAATACGTTGTTATATCTATTGGACATAACATTGTATCCACACTTCCAGACTAATTTACATTAGTGGCTCGTATTTAATATTACTTGACAATACAGTTACAGTTCAGAACGATCTTACTAACGTCTTCTTAAAGAAATTCTTCGCTATTAGTGTACAGATTCGAATCTGCCCACGTTTTCCATGGCAGCTAATTAGTTTACCCGCCACCGAACGGCGGTGGCGCTACGAGCGTATCAAATTTTACTTCTTGGTCGATGAGTTTTGTGGCTGGTTCAAGTGCTCCTCAAAAACAAAACACTTCGAAAATATAGCGATACTTATCCTGCCCAGAGCGGTCCGTTGGTGCTCTACTTCACTTTTCTAGATATCAGAGGAACCCGAACTTCACGATTTCACCAATTACTTCATTTTTATTCCGCTGGAAACTGCCTTTATCACTAAAATTTTACGTTGAGGTAGAACGCGCACAACACTCAGTTGGCCTTGTTGCCAGTCCCATCGGGTCTAGGAAGTTCAATTGCTCTCTTGCAAAAATTTTCTTGTAAAATAATAATAAAATATACTCGCGATAGTTAAAACTAAAACTAAACCCTCGAAAAAGATGCAACATACTTTTTTATTCGGAGCAGTTCTTTTTTCTGGATTTTTTTTTTAATTTAGCCTCATTTCGGATCATTTTCTTTTTGAATATTTCTAAACATTCAGAGTTTTTTGTAGTTAATTTTACTTAGACTATTTTGGCCTTCACATCTACGTTTTCAAGCTTTATCTGTGAATCAATTTTCATATCGATTTTATTTAGTTACCAGAAACACTTTCCAACTATTCGAAAAAATTTTGGAAGCAACCATTTGTTTAATTTTGGAAGATTATTTTCGTTTTTGTCGTTTAATTGCTTCACTTTCTGCTTGCCACTTTTCTGAATCTTGGAAGTACTTGACAAGAGAATCGAAACAATTTACTTGGAGCTAACGTATTTTGTAACAACTTTAGTTCCTTCAGACACAGTGAGCTCGGCTAGCTTTGTATCGTCTTTATTATTAATTATACAGTTGACGAAAAACTAATGTACATCACGCACAATGCTCGTATGTATTACCTACACACAGTGTGCAACGCACCTTTTTTTCGAATTCTTGCATTCTGCCACCTACGTCACGCCGCCTTGGTATTTACGTTAGTCCTCTTCGTAGGTATTCGAGGCAATCATACGGGTTTTCTCATCATCACATCGCTATTCCGGTAAATCTAATTCGCAAGTTACAAGTCTGGTCGTGGCAAAGGAGGCAAAGTCAAGGGAGAGGCAAAGATCCATTCATCTCGTGCTGGACTCTAATTCCTGGTAGGAGAATTTATCGCCTGTTGCGTAGTGGCCACTATTGCCCACGGAGATGTTCTGCCGAAAATTCAAGCTATTTTTTCGAAGAAAACTGATTTTAATTGAAGCAGTAAAACATTAAAATTCCAAATTTGACATTGAATTTTCATTTTTTTTGACGATGAAGTGAGTATTCCACCTAAAACTGTGTTCCAGCAACCTTCAACATTATTTTCGAATGACTTACAGTCAATTGAGCAACACATCTCTTCAAGGTTACCACTAATTCATAAAAAAGGAGATGTCAAATTGATTGACCCTTATCGAGTGTATTCTCAATAATATTGCTCATATCTGATACCAGTTGATATCAGCAGACTTTTCCCCTAGTCGCAGATCGGCAATATGCAACACGCAACAGTTGACTCTTGGTATCTGCTTCCATTCGACACAAGAATTTTGATTGTCTTCCTTCCAAACCGCGTTTGTGAGAATTCCATCGGGCCGGTTTCGCCCAGTTTCGTATTGCGTAACTGAGACAAACTGTGAGATCTTGGAATAAAACCGGAGCCAGTTGGAAGATAGCTCTTAAATAAACATCAAGAACAGAATGAAATGAGATATATTTTTCGTACATTAGTACACTGCCGCTCATAGCAAGTCCGTCCCATTTGCGTTTTGGTGCTGACGAGAAAACAGCAATTGAAAATCGTAACGCTTTGGGTGAAATTTGGCACTCAAATGCTTTTTCAATCAAGACCATCAACAGAATTTAGTACTGCAATGACAATCTAACACTTTTACATCATAAAACTTGTATTAACACCGAAGTCTGACTAAAATTTGTTGAAAATCATGAGCTGGGACTCACATGCGATTACTTTTACGGTACGTAGCCAGAATGATAGCAAGTCAGTCCCATAGCCGGCTACGACCGGTGATGAAAAACAAACTACTGCAAATCAATGGCGGTGCTATAGCTTGCGTTTGGAATGAATCCACCGCTGGTCAATTCATAAATGACCTTCTCTCGTGCCTTATTAAATAAGTTTTTTGTGAGAAGCATAACATAATGTACCAACTGCGCCGCTCAGAATAAAATTAGATTTTGTTTTTACATTTGATACTACTGATAAGTTCGAAATCAGTGTAGGTAACTTATTCTAAATTTTCCTGAGAGCGGTCACACGTTCGTGACGGCGGACAGCTTCGACGTAGCAGTGGAAGCAAATATGAAAAAAAAACAAATATAGCTTAGGAAAATGTTTGCTCCGTTAAAAAACAGTTAAGTAGCGTACCGAAGTATTTGATATAACTAACAAATTCTTCAAAACAAAATTCATGACAATAATGTTACAATTCTGGCCCACGTCTTTACATAAAATACGAAAAGTAGTATTTACTCAAGAATGCTTTAACTAACAATACAGTGACACACCTGAAGCGTTCATTGTCAACAACCAACAGCTGAAAGAAGCTACTGGTGGAAACTTTGTCTTGAAGAAAACATTGTACTATCAGCTAGAGCCACACGATGTAGAACGTGTAAAATTCAATCAAACCTCCTATCGAATATCACTTGGTACATCCAATTCTAAACCTGAAGACCATAAGTTGTGGTAAATATCACATTTTTCATAATCATTATTGGCTGTGGGGTTAAATTGCGAAGATTTTTGCAATGGGACCGACTCGCGATCACTTTAGCTATGGGACAAACCGACTTGCTATTTTTTTCATAGTTCCTCAGAACGAAGTATTCAAAAATATTTGTTCTATCGAAAGTAGACATAAAAAGGAATTGATTCCATAAATAAACTCAAAATTGACAAAAATGCAATTGGGACGGACTTGCCATGAGCGGCAGTACATACGAAATAAAAATTTTGTGCACGTAAGAAAATGAGAAAATATGAAACAAAGGCATAGCGTATTACATAATATCAGTGCGGATTTCGCGATCTGACCATGACGCTTTTAACAATGCTAAATCCGTTTTAGAAAATTCACAACAACTCATTGAAACAAATGAAACGTCTTAAAAAAACAGTTAAAACTTGACGTTACAGCAGAATTTCAAGCTTTATTCTCATGTCTACCACTAGTTAACGAATTTTTCGCCAGATTTGAATTTCTCATCATTACAGATTGTCATCTGCATGACGTGCGTTCTGTTGTTATGTTGGCAACATTCAATACCATTTTCAGAACTTCAGCTACTAAGTATTTTTTCACTGCTAGCAGATAGACGAGAGCTCCAGCGTCAGAGATTCAAAATGCGCAACACAATTTCTTCCCATGTATCTTTCAACGGATGACACCCCGTTAAGCATACAGACGCGAGGCATAGTACGCTAGGCATAATGGACGACAGGCATAGGGACACGAGGCATATGAACGCGAGGCCGAATGGACGCGAGGCCCAATGAACGCAAGGCCGAATGGACGCGAGGCCGAATGGACGCAAGGCCGAATGGACGCAAGGCCGAATGGACGCGAGGCCGAATGGACGCAAGGCCGAATGGACGCAAGGCCGAATGGACGCAAGGCCGAATGGACGCGAGGCCGAATGGACGCAAGGCCGAATGGACGCAAGGCCGAATGGACGCAAGGCCGAATGGACGCAAGGCCGAATGGACGCAAGGCCGAATGGACGCGAGGCCAAATGGACGCGAGGCCGAATGGACGCTAGGCCGAATGGACGCAAGGCCGAATGGACACAAGGCCGAGGGGAAGTGAGTCGGAATACGGTATATCGTCATCATCATCACAGCCCTCTTTTAATAACATGTATTTCGCTTCAGAGTGACATTTGAAAAGCAATACACTCGCGGCCTTCGGCCGACTCGCTATCCCAGCGAATGCTGTCCTTACTCGCTACTGCTCGTTCGGACTTAACTAAGGAAAAGAAACTCTGTTTGAGTAGACCTAGCAAACTAGAAAATCAGTCTTTTGTGCGCTTAGTGCCGCCTTTTCCCTGCCCTCGATTATGCGTCTTCGCCGCATGATTAAAAAAATAATACTATGCCTTACCTAAACTCTTTAGGATTAGAGTTAGACTTGAACTTCAAACGTAGAGTAAAACATTTCTAAGTTTAATATACAATTGGTTAGATGTCGCTTTTTGTCAATCATCAAACGTGCAACATATTTTTCAATAGACATTCTGATGGATATTTATCAATTCTGACATTCTGATATGGATGTTGCAAATCCGGGACACATAGTCACGATAATTGAATCTCTTGCGATCGTGCAACATCGTATTCGGCCTCGCGTCCATTCGGCCTTGCGTCCAAACGTAAACGTATTGAAAATAAATACGTATCTTACCACGGTGACAAATATGTACCTTCATTTCCGTCACAGTCGTTGGAGATGCAGAGGTAAACTCGGTCTTCGATAGCAATGATAAATTAATCCCAAAAGAAAAACCTAAATTGATCCAGCTAGCGGTCAGACCCAGCCTTTCTAATTAAAACTTATTATTTGTAAAAATAGATTTACATGAACGCTTCAATCCAATAAATGTGTATTCACTTTTTGGGTTCTAAAATAATGAAGTTGTAATTTAAGTATAAAATATGGAATTTTGACGTAATGTACGTAAATGACACTTAGTTTCGAACAATTCAGGCACGAGCGATACCGGGAACATTCAAATGGTACGATACCACATTTAAATTATATTGAGGCCACATATGTCGATCAAAGCAGGTATAGTTTTAAATAGCCTTTGATTTTTTTTTCTTTCCATAACTTTTGAATCACATATTAAATTGTTACGAAGTTTGTCATTTGTAAGTTTGAGAGATGACTCGTTCGTATGACACTAGTTATGTTCAAATAAGTCGTGTAATCTTTGAGATAATAGACTTTCGTTGTTTTATTAACAATTTAATACATAACGGTTGCTTAGTTCGATTATAATCAAATGAAAAGGGAACGTATAGGGCAGCCAAACTTTGAAACCACGTGTTAAATAATAACTCATCAGTTAACCCTTAACTAGCCCGTTCATCTGATAATAATATTGATCAAATCGGTTGTGTACTTTCTGAGATAATGAAGTTTCGTGATTTTCACAATTCAGTACATTACAGACGAAGTTACAGTTCGATTACAGTAAAATTCAATAAGGTGTTATGAGGCAGCTAGACCTTTCATTTGACACTAATTTCGTAAAAATCGGTTCAGCCATCTCTGAGAAAAGTGAGTGAGTTTATGTATTCTTCGGAATATGTTTCTTTTCATAGCTAGATTTCACATTTTTCAACATAACAGGCAAAGTAATAGTCCGATTGCAAAAAAAATCAATAGGGTCTTATGGGGTAACTAGACCTTTCATATGACACTGATTTTGTAGAAATCGGTCCAGCCATCTCTGAGAAACATGAGTGAAATTAAACAGTCTTCAGAAGACTTTTCTTGTCATAACTTTTGAACCACATGTTTAATTTATGTAAAATTCAAAAGTTGAAGGTTTTTAAGATAGCCCGTTCATTTGATACCAATTTTATTGAAATTGGTTGAGTGGTTTCTGAGATATTGATGTTGCGTGATTTTTACATATTTAAACATAACCTCTAAAATAAAAATCCAATTACAACGAAATTCAATAGGGTCTTATGGTGCAACTAGAACTTTCATTTGCATATAATTTCATAAAATTCGGTTCAGCCATCTCTGAGAAAAGTGAGTGAAAATAAAAATCTGCACATACACACACACACACACACACACACACACACATACATACAGAAAATGCTCAGCTCGTCGAACTGAGTCGAGTGATATATGCCATTCGGCCCTTTGGAGCACTTTCATATCTTCGGTTTTGCAAGTGATAGCTATACCTTTCTAGGAGAAAGGCAAAAAGTTAAAAAAATTATTAATTAGGAGTAAAATATTCATGCTGAAGAAATCGCGAAATAAAAGAAATGACTTTGAATTTCGTACACTTCAATCACGAGCAATACCGGGAACGTACGAATAGCACAATACCAAATTTGAATTTTGTTGAGGCCATATGTTTTGATCAAAGCAGTTACAGTTTTAAATTGTCTTTGTATCTTGTTTCTTTTCATAACTTTTGAACCACATATCAAATCGCTATGAAATTTCTCACTTATTAGTTTGTGAGACAAACCGTTCAAATGACACTAGATATGTTCAAATAAGTCGTGTGATCTTTGAGATAATAGACTTTCGTTGTTTTTATAGTTTTATACATAACGGTTGGAATTAAAATACGATTATAGTCAAATAAAATGGGAACCTATAGGAAAGCCAAACTTTTCATTTGACACTAAGATTGTTGAATTTAGTCCAGCCATTTTTGGGAAAACGAGTGGATTTGAAAAGTCATCGGAACATGTTTCTTTCTATATGTTTTGAACTACGTGTTCAATCACTATAAAATTCATCAATTAACCTTTAACTAGCCCGTTAATTTGATACCAATATTGTTCAAATCGTTGTGTACTTTCTGAGATAATGAAGTTTCGTGATTTTCATATTTTGATACATTATAGACAAAGTAACTGACCGATTACATTGAAATTCAATAGGGTTTTATGAGGCCTTTCATTTGATACTAATTTCGTGGAAATCGGTTCAGCCATCTCTGAGAAAAGTGAGTGAGTTTAAGTAGTCTTCAGAATATGTTTCTTTTCAAAGCTGGATTTCACATTTTTAAACATAACAGGCGAAGTAATAGTCCGATTGAGCATGAGCTTGAGCTTGAACGACCGTACATTTCGTAGTTGCTCCTCCGTGATGGATCTGAGCTAGTGAAGTTGCACAGGGAACCACGTATATGGCAACTTGGGACTAGTTTACCATCTTCAATGTACAACAATTCAGTAGCTTCCGCTTTGTATAGATCCATAACGGCGCCGGCCACGTCCTTACGATCGTTAGGGTAAAGAAGGATACTGTAAGGAAGGAGGTGTCACAGTCGTTGTTGTCGGAGACCGAGTTTACCTCTGCATCTCCACGACTGCGACGGAAAGGAAGGGTTGCGCCACCGTGGTAAGTGACAAAAGCGAACGATGTTGCGCGCGAAGTTAACTCATTACGAGGGCGAACAATGAGTATATTTACCGCGATACCGTGAATCTCTGCGAGCGGCGCACGCGTAAATCACTCGCTGCTCGAAGCCCACAAGTGTTTAAGCATTTGTCTATTACTTTTCCCGGGTTCTCTAGCATTTCGGTATACGCGGTTCACGATATTTATCGACCGAACGACACCTATTCCGTTTTACGACACGCTTATATAAAAGCAACGGGTGGGCAATTTTTGGCTAAACGATCAGACCGAGGACGAGTTTATTCCTAAATTTCTACGACTGCAACGGAGAGAAAGGTTTGTGTTCTCATGTTTCCGTCGCAATTGGCGGAATCGAGCAAAGTTGCGCGAGGGGCTCGTTTATTATGATAACGAACGATGAGTATCTTTGTTGTCAAACTCCGCGATATTATGCGAGAAACGCACGCGTAGATCATCTACTACCC
This sequence comes from Wyeomyia smithii, assembly GCF_029784165.1. Lineage (NCBI taxonomy): Eukaryota > Metazoa > Arthropoda > Insecta > Diptera > Culicidae > Wyeomyia > Wyeomyia smithii. The sequence goes on along the minus strand of NC_073695.1, from coordinate 228,627,372 downwards.
ACGGCATCTATGTATTCATATAAGTGCCAATCCCGAGTATCTCAGAGAAAGCAAACACACTTCGGTAGACGCGGTGCTTTAAAAAGGTATATATCGCGTAGTCATTGGCTTAATCACGAGATTTATCGACCGAACGAAACCTACTCCAGTCTGCAACGCACCTGAATAAAACCAAAGAAGGAGCAGTCTCCAGCTAAACGGGCACCATGAGACATGAGTTAATATCGTAGTACACCTGGCGAAGTTACGACATTTCGAAAACCATCAGATGAGCAAAACTCATCCGAGGCGAAGACGTGTTTACACCGGAGCATTATGCACGATCGCTCTATTTTCTTGTACCGACGTAAACGGGCAGGAACACGGCATTCCGCACCGGTTGCAGACTGAAGCCCGAACGACCGCACCCTCCGTAGCCGCCCCTCCGTGATCGATCTGAGCTAGTGAAATTGCACAGGGAACCACGTGTATGGTTACTTGGGATTAGTTTGCCATCTTCAGTGTACAATAATTGAGTAGCTACCGCATTGTATGTATCGATGACGGCGCCGGCCACATCCCCACGATCGTCAGGGTATGGAAGGACGTTAAAGGGAGGAGATGTAGCAGTCGTTGTTGTCGGAGACCGAGTTTACCTCTGCATCTCCACGACTGCGACGGAGAGGAAGGGTTGCGTCACCGTGGTAAGTGACTGAATCGGACATCGTTGCGCGCAGATCCGAAAACAAACGGAGAGCACTTTACTTGTCAGGTTTACACGGGCAACACGCGCGAATTCAACTCACCACCCGAAGGGTCGTGGTTAAATATTAGTTTATTACTATTCCCGGATATCCTCGAAAAATATATTTCAACAGGCGCGAGTTTGACAAGTGTACGCTCAATCATAGAAGCAGCGCGGACGATCTTCAGCATATCGATCAGACTAAGGGGCCATCCACATACCACGTGGACAGCTTTGGGGGGGGTGGGGGGTTTGGGTAATGTCCACGGTCCATACAATTTTTTTTTAAATTTATATGGGCAGTTGTCCACGGAGGGGGAGGGGGGGGGGTCAAAATCGCTAAAAATCTGTCCACGTGGTATGTGGATGGCCCCTAAGTCTATCTCTGCATTTCTGTGACTGCGGTGGAAAGGTTTGTGTTCACCATGATGGTTGGTGGAATCAGATACCGCTGCGCGTGGGCTGGCTTATTACGCCAACAAAAAGGCGAAGAGCATCTTTCTTGCCAAGTATTGCGGTCCTTTGCATACTTCGCGCGCGAAAAATCATTCAAGTATTAATTCGCATTTCTACCTACGCGGTTCGTTGGGGGGTACACATCGCGTTTTTCCAATCACAGTATTAAATAACCGATCGGAGTTTTGGCTAAACGGCCACAGAATAATTATCTGGGTACCTATACCTCGCGAATCCGCTACATTCCGAAGATATTTATATCAGCAGAACTTTCCCGTGACCGGAAACGCGTTTACACCGAAGCATTATGCACTACCGCTCTATTTTCTCATTTTTATACCGACGCTCGGGGTCACGACAATTCACGCCGATTCTTTCTTAGTTATCGGTGCAGGTGTTACCTACTAAATTGAAAAATGGCAAACTTTCTTGCATCCAAAGCCTTAATAATTTAAAAAAGCTGCATATACTGCAGGTATATATATTGATCATAGAACAGTTTTGGGTTTGCTGACAAAATACCAAAATAATCATAATTGGGGCATAACATATGAAACCATTGTTCAAAAGCTAGAAAAATCGAAAAATTGAAGCCTAAGGTATTGGCCATCATCGACGCACCACAGCCCCAAGCTTGCTCAAAGCAACCCTCCTATACTCTCTGGGTGTCAACGTTTCTCGCTAATAGAGCCCAACTTGGAGCCTGACCGCGCACAACCAAGGTAATTAGCGAGTTCCAAGTGAAATCTGTTCCGATGTAACATTTTACAAAATAGGTGTGAGCGTTTACTTGGCCAAATGTTCACCATGAGGCATGTACAAACACCCGGGCATCAAGTCGCGAACTCGCTGCATGCGTCCTGGAAACCCGTATTAAAGCAAAGCCCACCCAGATCGGAGACGCGATCACGTCAAAGCTTTACGCAAAAATCCGCCGTTAATCCGTATTTATTTAAACTACATAACCCACTTGATTAAGTGGTTTCAACATCGCGAACTTATTTATAACTAAGTAAACGCTCAGTGGCACGGTGTTCTGTTTTCCCCTCTTATTTCCTTTTTCTTTTCTATAGGAGGCTCTCGTTTCGCATTGCTAGCCTATTAATAAATTTATCATTTTCATTTTTGTTCGATTTATCACTATTAACAGTTAACTGCATATCAAGCTATCATAATAAGTTGGTGACCGTTTTGCACGCGTGTTTTGCTTTGATATTTTCTCTATCTCACCAACCCTGCATCAAGTCATATGCTATTGCATACTCAACAGCAGGCATTCGCACAAGCTTTAACCTGTTCGCACTCGTCATCTAAGTCCAGTTGACGGTATGGTAGGTCTCTGCCGTAGGGAGAGCTCTGATCAATGTTCAAAAACAGTAAAAACGCTTCTTTGTAAACGTACGATCACCAAAAAGATACGCATCTACCAGTTGAGGTGGTGGGGTCATGTACGTCGTCGTGATAGACATCACATTATTCGCGCTGCTGCGCGCTTAAGGCCTCGACGGCTGAGATCGTGTCGACCGGAGTATACGTGGTGGGATATTATAAGACAAAATTTGAACCGCTTCGATCACATGTCGTATGATGAGTGGAAGACTTTAGCAAATGAGAAGGAGAAGTTTCACCGTAAGCTATTGGAAATTTATGACCAGGAGGAATCTGATTCTAGCGTATAGGGTAATTTGTTTTTATATATATAGATAATATCTGATTCGAATCCCATTTTAGAGAGCGATTCCGATGCCACTCTGCACGAATTATGAATTAGTTTAGATAGTTTTATATGTGTTTTGTTATAATTATTATGTTTGTTTTGTTGTAATTATTTAATTGATTATATGTAGCAATAAATGAAAATTATGCTCCCGTAATAAGAATAGTTTTAAATATTAAAGTTTACGGTACGAAATTTACTACTATTTTCGTAAAAATGTTATATCTCGAGATTGGCTCATATTATCTCGGGATGATAGTTGTTTCGTACGGGAAATTTTCCAAGTAACACGATGAAATTATCAAATTTAAAATAAAAATGGCTGCATTTGCCGAAAAATGTAAATTTAGTTTTCAAATACAAAAATAATCTATCTGGCAACACTTCCAGTCAAAAATTTTAAATATTTTTATCTTTTGTCCTTGGCATCCATCCAAAGCCTAAACTAGTTTTTGGATATAGGTGCAGCATGCTCACAAAGTTCTCTTAAGCCGCAGGAGATTCACATTCCTGTACAGCTTCACTCCCAAAGAAATGTAACAGTCCCCGATGTAGTCTGCGGAGTACAGATCCACACTAACCGCTATCGGGAGTTCAGAAGCAGCGAAATCTGTTTAGACCCCAAACAGTGAATGCGATAAAAACACAAACTCCGTCATAAAGAGAGATGCCAATCAATGAAAACCAGCACGCCTATGTACGACTACGAGAGCCGAAACCGTGTATGACCCCCTATTTAACAACGAGCACCCCTTGGGTGTGTTCACCAGTAAGCGTTTTCAACAGTCCCACCCCCGCGCTTCGACTCAATAGTCCGCAACACCGCAACGCTAATCCTACGAGATCCTCACATCACTTTCCACGCACAATGTAATGGCCATCCGAACGTTCGTCCACTCGAATCGCCGGTTTTCCTGGGAGGTGTTCGCATTCTTCCACCAGAAAAGTGACCTGCATGCTACACTGCTCTCACTTTAGCGCCCACCCATGCAATCTCCACCTCATCGGTGCACAGCCGAAAAACCCAACCACAACAACGCCGCCATGCAGATGAGAACAGTCGTCAAAAATGCCGCCACCGGACCTGTAGCAGAATGCCAGTTGTCCATCCAGGAAACATCAAGCACAAGTCCCCTCCTGTTCTCGTCAACCTCGTACTCAAAACAGGATGAGTCCAACACACATCAAGCAACAAACAAAAAGAACATGTCGGGTCAAACAATTTTTGTTGAACTATATCAAACACATGTTTACGTTTACCAAACGTCCACCAAACGATCAACATCAATGTCAATGACAAACGTCATTTCATACCTTAAACCCTTGAAGCAAAAGTTCCTGTACACTCCGAATGGAAATCAAGGAAAACCAAGTAAAAATAAAGTAATAACTTTTATCAAGTTAGGTAGAAACCAATAGAATAACAGTGCTTGTGCAGGCTCAAGACTGAACAAGCTCGACAATACTTGGTAATACCTTACTAGCTAAATTTTTGGAAAATAATCGAGAAAAATTTGTTTTGAAAAAAAATCCAACGTGGGTAGAATTAACCCGCGTCTTGGTATTGTTAATTCTTCATGTTGATAGAAAAGAATTTTGCTTCAAGGTCCGTCAATCCCGCCAGATCAGAGGTGCCAACCAGGCCTTAGACGCGCCTATGCTTTTGCACTGGGTTGTATGTGACTTTTTTTGTGGTTCCATTTCCATTTCGAACCCACTGTGGTTCCAATATTTTGCTTGTTATTTTTCGGTCATAGAAAAATGACGTCTTCTCATAGGCCTGGTGCCAACACTACAGCTTTATTCCCTTTCCCACATGCAAAAACTAATATCACCAATACTAATACTACTACTTATCTTATGCTCCTCGCCAGGAGAGTCATGGTGTTGCCTTTTTCCGCGGAAGGTTTTAGCGCCGACACCAACACTAATACTAACAACCCGCCATAAAGAGGCCGTGAAACGGATTCCTCTTATATTCAAATTTACATGTAAACCTCCGTTTGTACTTCTCAGGTATGCCTTCATTTTCACCGGCAACCTGACTCAAAATAATCAAATCGCAATCGACTCCAACCACTTCTCTTCCCGTAAACAATGTAAATTATATATTTTTGCGAGCGGAATATTTTGAAACCTGCTTAACTTGGCAGTGTTACCGAAAACCCTAACAGGCAAAGTAATAGTCCGATTGCAAAAAAAATCAATAGGGTCTTATGGGGTAATTAGATCTTCCAAATGACACTGATTTTGTGAAAATCGGTTCAGCCATCTCTGAGAAACATGAGTGAGATTGTGCTAAACACTCTCCAGAACACGTTTCTTTAAATAAATTCTGAACCAGAGGTTCAATCTTCATGAAACTCAAAAGTTAAGGGTTTTTTAAGTAGCTCGTTCATTTGAAACCAATTTTGTTGAAATCGGTTGAGTAGTTTCTGAGATAATGATGTTTCGTGATTTTCACATTTTTAAACATAACCTCTAAACTAAAAATTCGATTGCAATAAAATTCAATAGGGTCTTATAGGGCAACTAGACCTCTCATTTGCAATTAATTTTATGAAGATCGGTCCAGCCATCTCTGAGAAAATCGAGTGAGATTGGAAGAGCGTTACATACACACACACATACACACACACATACAGAAAATGCTCAGCTCGTCAAACTAAGTTGATTGATATACGAGATTCGACCCTTTGGAGCACTTTTATACCTTTGGTTTTTCCAGTGATTGCTATACCTTTCTAGGAGAAAGGCAAAAATCATAGTCATATAATTAATATAGCCACATTGTAGGAATTTAATTTAGTTTTTTCGGTTTCAAGAGGTTAAAGAGGTTGTGTTTGAGACACGATCGCACAGTGGTCCAATAAGGTGAAAAGTCGAACTTAATTTCATGGTGCCTTTCATCTTCATCTTAGCTTAATAGCGTCTTCGGAATAATTGTTTGTATAATTAACCCTCATGAATAAAAATTAATAAAAGTAATGAAAGTAATGAAAAGTTTACTCTATTAGAAGTAAAAAAAAAATTAACTTTTTGTGTTAAGAGGTAGAGGAATGATTTATTGAGCAAAGTTGTAGAAGATCAAAAATTATGATACTTTGCTGAACAAACAAAAATCCTGTCTTCATTGGGTACAAAGTTATACATTATATTATATGAAAGTTACTTAAAATTTAGTTTTTAGTACTTATCTTTTGTTAGTTACATTTTACAAGAAAACATTGTTCAGAGGAATTGTTAGGACAAACAAAACTTACATTTTTGACAAAGATTATACATCTCCAGGACTTTTTCTTTTAAAGTTATATCATATTTTAGCTTATTTTTTCGATAACTTCATGAACGTTTAGGGTAAAAAGGCGCAAGTGAAATCATGATGTCAATACTTTTCCTTGAAGTTCAGTCGAAGTACTACAAACTCTCGTAGATTCCATTCGTCCCAACTCACCCGCATATTAAAATACTAACTTTTTGTGTTAAGACAGTGTTTCGTATGCCCAAATGCTTCTTTAGAACAACACTTTCTAGTAAAATGTAACTAACAAAAGTTAAAATACTCTGTAACTTCGTACCCAATGTAGATGAGAATTTGGTATGTTCAGCAAAGTTTTATATTTTTACACATTCCAAAACATTGCCAAATAAACCATTCCCCTTGTTCATAACACAAAAAAAGTTAGTATTTTTAATGTATGAATATTGGTGGATTAGGACAAATGGAACCTACAAGAGTGTGTAGTACTTCAGCTTAACTTCAAGAAACAGTATTGACATCATGATTTCACTTGCTTCTTTTCACTCTATACGTTCTTGAAGTTATTGAAAAACTAAGCTAAAATATGATATAACTTTGTAAACAAAAGTCCTGGAAAGGTATAGTCTTTGTCAAAAATGCATGTTTTGTGTGCCCTCCAAACAACATTTTCTTGTAAAATGTAACTAACTAGAGTTAAGGGTTTTTGTATGTTCAGCAAAGTTTTATAATTTTATATCTTCTACAAGTTTGCTGAATAAACCATTCCTATATCTCTTAACAAAAACTTAGTGTTTTTTATTTTTAATACAGTAAACTACATAGGATAATTTCTGATAACAGTAAACTACATAACATAATTCTGATGTAAGTAACTACGTAACATAATTTCTGATGTAAGTATGTCATTCATACAAACAATTATTACGAAGACACTATTAAGCTTGGATGAGAGTGAAAGGCGCTAAGGAATTAAGTTTCACTATTTGCCTCATTGTAGAGTAGAATTACAATGGCCTGCCCTATGTTTTTCAGAAACTGGAAGTAAACTTCCTAAACTTCACAATGGTGTCTGGAGTCGCTCTTCGGACTGTGGGCCACATTTTGATTTCAACAATACTCATATTAACTAGGATTCGACCATTTTATAGTTTACCAAGCACCTGAAGTTTCCAACTTGGATTTCAAAATGACGTCCGGGATCGATTCTCGGTCTGTGGATATCATCTCGGTTCCAAAAACACCCATTTTGGATGGTATTCTTCATTTTTCTGCTATGATTGGTCGACAACAGTCTTCAAATCTAGACTCTACAATAGTTCACATCATAAAACAACAATTGCCTCATTTTGGTGGAAGCATAGCTAATGTTTTAATCAATTACTGCAAAAAAAAGAATCCGTTGAAAACTAACTGAGTTATAAGCATTTGACATTGGACAATTTTCGTACCGCTCCCGATGTTTCGGAATTTCAATTTGCGCACCTATCCCAGAATGTTGCCGTAAGACGTAGCTCTACGTAGAAAATATTGAAAATCAAAAGCTTATCAATCCTAACCTTTAATACGATAATATGAACCTGTATAATTAAGAATGTGTTTAATACATCATTAAAAGGATCTTTAAATGTACTAGCTTAAAAAAAATTTAAGCCATTAATGATATGTACGTTATATCGAGGTGAATGACTGTAATATCGTAATATCATAAAATACGGTATATCGAATTTTATCTGTATCATGAATTTTTTTTCTGCCTCTCTCTTTTTGAATACAGTAGCTTTATAGTAAAAATAGACTTTCAAACCCGTTTCACAACTCTCCACGCAGTAATCTATTCAACGCTTTCAGTGCTTTCTCTCCACGTTGCACACGTAAACTCGAAGTTCGATAACAGAAGCAATCACCATTCCAAGTTCTGACAACGCATCATAATTTCTGAGTGACGTCACCATCTTCCACACGCGTGTCAACACCACAAAGCCATCAACCAAATACTGGCTTTTCGCCTTCTGCAATGGATCACGAAGTAAGGAGAACTCGTCCAAATTTCATTTCTCCATTAACTCAACACTTCTTTACTCTTACTTAAAACACACATCCAGCACGGCAAAAGTTCGACTTTATTGCGTTATAATCTGAATGCCGCTGAAGAGTAGCAGAGCAGCAGCACCACGGATTTCACCGGGGGAAAAGTTCGACTTGCTTTACCTACTGTTTTATTTTGCAGCAGCTTCTCGACAACGATGATGGCCCCTAGCCTGGATCCATGTCCATGACGAAAGGCGACAGCGGAGTCTTAGTCAGTGCACCAGTAAGGTATGCATTGTACACTCGTCACGTCACGTCGCGTATATATTCGCTAAGTGTCACTTTATTAGCATAGAAATGTGCAAAATTTGTTCACCCGCTGTCAGACGATTTGGCGATAATTCAGTACAATACTTTCTCAAAAGAAAAAAGTTAGAGTAACTTTTTTATTCCCGACTTCGAATGTGGTTTTCCAGAAGCGTTAGAAATTTACTTTGATCGATAAATCTTATATAGTAATTTTACAAGGGAGTTACAACTTTGCGGCTATATTTTGATTCACACGACAACAAATAGACAGTAGATTTTCCACCAAGCTCAGAAACTCGTGAGTTGAGTAATTTGCCCGAAATCGGATCTCCTACCCATGGTGACAAATTTTAACACCGTCTCGGGCGAGTTTTTTCTAACCAATAGGGAAGAAACAGAGCCAAGCTTCGCCATGACTGGCTCACCAGAAGCTAAAACCATGTTAACGTGTGTAAAAGTGATCATAAAATATTTACTACTGGAATCTGGAATTACAATGTTTCTACCTTACAGAGCTAATGTAATAATAAAGTTGACTCGGCTGCTTGGCATGGGGCCTACTTTGGTGGGCTAGGCGCCCGGCGGTTGGTTGATCTGCCAGGCGAACACGTCGCAGGCAAATCATTGTTAATTCTGCTGGTGCGCTTTGTCCGCCACATCAAAATGCCTCGCGTGGAGTAAGCACACGACAAAATCGGAAACTGTTCGCACGTCCGTCGCACTTGTGGGTCATTAATTTTTTAAAACCGAAAGATTCCATATCACTTACGAGGGCTCACCGCCATGAACAACATCCAACAGAAAAATGGTACACTCTGAACAGTGCACATTGAGTAAGGAATGAAATTTAGGAAGACAAATATTCTAGCGCTCCCTGGACTTATCCAAAGTACCTTAAACGCTGTCACACTTAGTGGAAAAGATTTATTCAATTTTCTATCAAGAAAAATAAAAAAATTAATTAAAACTCAGAAGATCACAAAAAAAGAAAAATCCAGACAATCTTTACAAAAGCTCGTACATCTCTAGAATTTGAAAAGATAGAAACTTCGTGTCTTTTACAAAATTTTATAATACTTCCTGCCCTACAATTTAAAAAAAAATGGTATCGAAGCGTCGTCTTTGTGGCCAAATCGCGAACTAGATTAAGCATTCAAATTAAAGCTCTAGTTTTAACAAAAAAGACTGATGAGCCGAAAATCCAAGCAATATATATACAAAAAATAACATACAAGAATATAACAAGAAATAGAAGATAGAAGATTGAAGATTGAAGATTGAAAACTGATTTGATAAGCTAGATAGCTAGATTGCATTCCTGGCGCAATGTGCAATAGTAGAAGCGCCCTATAAAGGATAGTTTGATACGTTCAAAGCCGACAGCACTGTCGAATCGTTAAACGTGATGCAAATAATTAAGCATAACCAGTCTTAATTTTCATGTACGAAATTTTGCTTAGACTAGATCAAAAAGGGACTGATATTGGTGAAATCGAACACGTGAAAAAACGTTTTTTTACATTATTAATCTTATTTTCATTATCACTGTCATCTTCATTTTCATTTTCATTTTCCACTATTATCAGTGTAGATATTGTTTTACTACTGTGCATGTGAGTCACTATATATCTAGGTACATTTCGATGTTAAGAATAAATGCTTGTTAACGTACGGATTTTAACATCCAGAAGATTGACTTGTTTTGTTATGCATGATTGATATTACGTAACATAGAACCTAATATCTCATTTCAGTAAAAAGATATGTAACAGACGGTTTCAAAACATTTTTCAAATTTAATCTCAGTGTGGCCGAACACCTAGAAATATACATCATGAAGTATTTGTGGAATCAAAATATGTCATGTTTTGGGGTCTCCTACGAAAGGCAGAAAATCAAAAGGCAGAATCACGAAAGGCAGAATTACGAAAAGCAGAATTACGAAAGGCAGAATATTTCATAAAGCAGAATAACGAATGGCAGAATCTCAAAGAGCACGAATGGCAGAATCAAAAAATGGTCTATTTTCTTTTTAACAACACACACTCGCGGCCTTTGGCCGACTCTATTGTCCAAGTGTATGCTGTCCTTACTCGCTACCGCTCGTTCGGACTTAACTAAGGGAAAGAAAACCTGTTTGAATAATCCTAGAAAACCAGTAGATCAGTTGTTTGTATGCAAGAGGCCGCCGCTCCCTCCGGCTTTGTGCCGCCTCAGTTCCTTGTCCTCGATTATGTGTCTTCGCCGCATGAATTGTTTTATGTTAATTATAACCAACAAGCCGTTGAGACTAGTGTAAGTTATACCTAACATCGAAAAATAACTCTCCGCGATGCCGTGAGAGTCTTAAAGACCTGAGTCAAACCAGTTTGCGAGTTTCGGATCTAGTGATTAGGCTTGATTTGCACCTCCCATGAAAACTGGTCATCAAATAATAAATGTAGAGTAACAGCTTTGGTACCGTGACCAGGATTCACACTTGGCTATCGTAAGTCAGGTTCTGCTACCAGTGATTCTGCCTTTCGTGCCCTTCGAAATTCTGCCTTTTGAAATATGCTGCCTTTCGTGTACGGTCATAGAGTTCTGCCTTTCATGATTCTGTCTTTCGTGCTTCTGCCTTCCGTGATTCTGCCTTCTGTGGTGAACCCATGTTTTGTATACTATCTTCTTAACAACATTCGGATTTGCAAACCAATTTTTTTAATTAACTTTGACAGCATAAATTTTACCATTTTGTAAGTGATTTATCTTTTACTTTATGACTTTTCTAGCTTTTGGAAGAATGTTGTCTTGCCTTCCGGTGGCCAGACGCCTAGAGACCCTAATGTAACCAAGTGTGCAAGCTCGTATGATAAATATCACGCCAACAACATCTGTATATATAGATCAGGACCTTTCCTCTAACACCAACCCTTTTCCATGACATTTCTGATTGATACAGAAGATTCTGCGGTCTCTAGTAACAGCGAGTATCGAGCTTACATTCCTAAATTAGATTTCCTATTTTAGATTTCCGACTAAATTCGTATAGCTCATTTTTGGACGAAGGACAGCCTCTTAAGCCTGTATCAGACTAACCGCTAACAGCGGTCAACCGCTACCGTTCCGTTCTTATTTAAAATTGGTCAATAAATCGATAGGTGATATTTTCATTATGTGCAGGGCACGGGAAAGGGTCTATATTTTCAAAAATACGCAAAAATAGGGTGAAAAGAGGCGAAAAAGACCATTTTCCGTGCCCTGTTCAAAATGAAACCATCGACAATCAATTTGTTGACCAATTTTACATAAGAAATGCTATATTTAAGGTATCCAGCCCAGCGGCTTTTAATTAGTGGGAATTTGGGTTCATTTTTGCCAGTGTGCGTTGGTCGAAATTTGACATCGCCAACCAGCGTTGCCGGTGCTATCAATGTTTTGACTAACTGTCTTGTGTGCCAAAAAGAGAAGCACACATTTTTATTTGACAAGTCTTTAAATGTGAATTTGTGTAGGTGTGAAGAGGCACGTTTGCTTTCGCCATGACAATGACAGCAGTCGCCAACCGTTGAGAACGGTTGGCGGCAAAAATAAAAATGATTCTATTTTTTGCAACAACAACAAGCGACGGTCGACCGCTGTGTTCTGATTGGTCGAAAAAGAACGGAACGGTAGCGGTTTACCGCTGCAACGGTTAGTCTGATACAGGCTTTACAGATTGCACATGGAAATCTAAAGATTTATCCACTGAAAAATGGCCAAGTTTTATGAACTGCTATCTCAGTTATTTCTTAACAGCATCAATTGATCATAGATTCTTCTACGATTGAATTCGGTGAAATTGTGGTAAATAATAAGTACTGTCTAAAACCACGAAGCAACCAATACAGCCGAATACTTACGCACACAAACGATTTGGCTAGTGGTATTACTAGCCAGCCCAAGGTCAAATATATTTGACGGCAGAATACAAACGGTGCTGTTTAGCACCTCTAAGAAACCTTTCAGATAAAACTTTAAGAAGTCAACTTTTTTTTTGCCACTTTGTTATAGTAACAAAACAAATAACGCACATAGACAAGTGAATCACAGTTTATTTCAAGAAGATAGTTTCAGTTCCGTTAATCTGAAACAGGTTCGATATACAAATTATTTAAATAAAATTGCAAATTCACACAATGAGATTTTGTTGGTGAGTAATATAAATTATTCCATGGCGATCTTGAATTTATGCTTTTATTGAAATCATTTGCCAAGCGCGGCCAGTGCAATATCGAGAAAGTGCTCTTTGATTTGGCATAACGTACCTATAATCTTCGCAAAATTTCTCATTATTGGCAGCACTCTCTCATATTCTCTTTAATACTGGTGGGATGATGGATTTCGATTTTTAAAGCAATCCTGCATACTGGGAGTTTTTGATTAAAAATTGGAACATACTTTTGAAATCAGATTTATTTTTTTTTCTTTTATTTTTCAACTTACAAAAAATAGTTGGGTTAAAGAATGTAATGTGGTAACCTGCTTGAAATTTTATGAAAAAAAATACTAAAAATAATTCAAACAAAAATTATTCTGAAAAATAAAAGTTGAAAAAATCATATTACTTTCCTCAAAAAACTCCAACAATTTCAAAATTAAAAAAAAAACAGAAATACAGTATTACATTTCAAAGGCAAAGGCAAAGTCTTGGTTCTACATTCCAATTCGGAACTTGACCTTCTGTTTATTTATACACTGAATTCGCAGCCGACTGTTTAGTGTACAGGACAATTGCGGGGCTAGCGCTACGATCCTACTGACACTAACAGTCTCTCCCGAGCCGAGACTCGAACCTACGACGACTGGCTTGATAGGCCAGCATCGTACTTCGAGACCAACTGGGTTCTATTACATTTCATATAGTTTTTAAAACAGAGCAATTTCTCGGAAAAAGGACCGTTTAACCAACCAAAAATGGTGAAACCTTGCACAAATGTTCCTTTACGTTACTCTTTTTTGTGCCGAATGTTGAAAAATATCAGGGAAATTAATGTTGTATTTCAGGGAATATCAGGAAAAATCAGGGAATTTAATTTTGAAATCTTTTTCGCCACCCTGACAACTATACTAAACATCCTCAAATATCATCTTCAAAAGAGTCGTCGTTTTAAGGTATCAATCGAACAATTCTTTCCTGCTGTGGGGGCACCAAATGGAAAAATTTGCAAAATGGTTAGTCAAGGAATTTTAATCAATGCCGAACGAATTTCCTAGTCGATCTGTTAAGAGCACGGGAGATTTTGTTGAAAATTTGAAATCCTCGAGGGGTATCAATACTGACGAGATAATGATTTCTTTTGATGTCACAGCACTCTTCCCATGTCTCCCAGATGGTCTCGAGGTACGATGCTGGCCTAACAAGCCAGTCGTCTTAGGTTCGAGTCTCGTCTCGGGAGAGACTGTTAGTGTCAGTAGGATCGTAGTGCTAGCCCCGCAATTGTCCTGTACACTAAACAGTCGGCTGCGAAGTCTGTGTATAAATAAACAGAAGGTCAAGTTCCGAATCGGAATGTAGCACAAAGGCTTTGCTTTGCTTAGCACTCTTCCCAAGTGTTTTAGTGAAAGAAGCTATAAATCTTTTGGAAGATTGGCTTCTCTCCCAACGATATGATAACCATTGGAAAACTAAAGGGCGCAGTTACTTGAAGTTAACTTTACTTTGCACGGAAGACAAAATTTTTTGGATGTAGTTGTTGTAAAAAACTCCAACCACTTGGAATTCAAAATCTTTAGAAAGCCCACACATACGAAACGGGTAATACCTAGAACTTTGAACCACTCCTCACAGCATAAATAATTTTTCTTATCACTTCGTGAAAAATTTAGGAAATTTGTGATGGATATTATCTACAGTAGTAGAAATAACCAACTTAAAACTTCCAGTAGAAATAACCAATTGGGTTCTACTAAATACACAAATTGCATAGGGCAGGTGTTTATAAAGTTGCATGTCCACAATGTGATAAGGTTTACATTGGCCAAACCAAAGAAATTTAGACATTCGGTTTAAGGAACATACTTCAGAACTCATAAAGGCTAAAAAAGACTCGGAAAAGGGAATAACTCACCATTTCAGATCTAAAATAGTCGAACATATTTTTCATGAAGATCACCCTATGACATCCCCTTGGAAGTTAGATGTCTCAGAAAGTTTAGAAATTTTTAAACAAAACCCAGCTACTTCCCTTAACAGAGATCAAGGTAATCACTTCTCATGGCTTTTCAAATGTCCACCTAAAATCACCGACAAGGCATGGATCACCAGGCCGCACGATCCTCTATCTAACTCAAGTTGATTACGTTCTCTGACTTAAAATAAGTCCCATTCATTTACTAACTCAGCTATGAACAATTAAAGAGCTATTTCCTCAGCAGTACATCTAAGCACTGATGAAGGTCAACACTGAAATGCGTATTTGCAAGTGATAAGTGAAAAGTGATAGAATTAAAAAGTGAAGTGAAATAAAAGTGTTATGTAAAAAATTCCTTTCATTTCCATTGAATTGTGCGGTCATAAATCGGATTGGATTAAACAGCCTATAGTTCACTCTGCTCGGCTCGAGGTACATGAAGGCCCTTGTGCGGGGTGGTCTCTCTGATACGTTAAGGTTCTACTGTAGTATTGTAGGGCAAAAAGTTTTGTCCGGATAAAAGTTAAGTAACGAACACGGCATGAACAGTAGTTCGTCGCTACTCAAGCGTTTCAAGTCCCATTAGCTTACACCTTCATATGAGGACAAGTCTGACGTGTTAAATATTCCAGGTAACGTTCAAACTTTTTCTGGACAGATTCGATTCTAGCGATCCAGTTTGCTTGAAAGAGACACCAAACTACCGAACAAGACTCGGGGATAGAGCGATCGAATACAGTAAGGATCCAGGAACTCAGTAGCTAGCTTAAAAATAAATCCCAGCTTACGGTTAAACTTTGAGATCATTTGATTAAAGTGTGGACGAAATGTGAGCGCACAATCAAGGTTTACGCCAAGATCACGGATGCTACCCGTTGCAATGCATGTTTGAGTACCTATTGTGCAATCAAATATGATTTCATTCAGCTTGCGGTGAAATGTAATTACGTAACACTTCTGAACACTTAATGTCAAAAGATTCTTCGTGCACCATTTATTTTTCACAGGTTGCAGTTCAAGACAGTCATAAAGCTTCGATCATTGCGAATATTTTTACATCATCTGCATAAATAAGCAACACCCAGGTTGCGGTAAAATGGAGACTTCGTTGAGGAAAAGTGTGAAAAGTAGGGGACCCAAATTGCTCCCTTGTGGAACGCCGGAAAGATTGGTAAAATATTCTAACTCTTCTGAACCAAATATCATGCAAAGATCTCGATCTGTCAGGTGTAATGTCATCCATTTCATGACGGCTCAAACAAAATGAGCCGAATTGAATCAAATTCGTTGCTTTAGATCTTTTGGGAAAGAAGCCATTCTGATTCACAGAAATGTATTGGGAGCTTCAAGTGATTCCGCGATAGTTTTAAAAGTTTCAAAATTGTCGAATTTTCATGGGTTCACTTTACACGCACTAACGAAACAACCCATGCATAATCAATCATAGTAACCCATGAGTCAGCGGAAAAACTTTAACTCGAACCCTAAGTTGAGTCTCTAACCATGATGGCATAAACAGTGAAACTACTTCATTCAAAAGTGTGCGCGTCCAAAGAACGGTACACCGTCGCGTCGAAAACGGATATCGTGCAACACTTTGTGGACGCCGGATAAGCCCGTTTCGGCATCTATAATATCTTGGCACTATTGGACAAGAAACAAAGCATCGAAAGAAAGTACGGTTTCGAACGAACGACGACCCTGAGCAATAAGGAGCTCCAGAAGATGCTGAAGAGGAAGACCGAGGGAAAAGTGGCTACATCGCTACGTGCGCTTGGTCTGGAGGTTGATGCCACCGGCGAAACTGTGAAAATTACCTGACGAACATGGATGGCAATGACTGGCAGGGCACTTTGTATTTTACTTCCTACATGAAGGAAGTGGGCTCCGAGTTAATTTGACACACCAAGTTCCCCAAGAAGGTGCTACTGTGGCTGACGATCAGCGAGAAGAGGATGTCAAAGCCGCTCTTCTTTCGCTCCGGACTGGCCGTGAACGGGAAAATTTATAGTAAGAAGTGCCTGCCAAAAGTTGCGTCGTTCATCAAGAAATACCATAAAGGCAAAAGTCGGAAAAATAGTGTGACGCTGGCCCAGAGTTTCGGCAGCTGCATCCAAATATATAGGTCCAATGTGTTTTACCAACCCAAAGTGTAACAAACTACGTCGCCTTTGAGGAAATCTTATGAAGCTGATGGGTTTCCATCATATTTTCTGATTAAAATAGATAAATCGATAACCCGCGATTTCCAAGGTATAAGGCAGTCATCTTTCCTATAAACCAAAAGGAATCATTAAATCACAGTGAAATACTAACCATATTTTTGTATCCAAAGTAGAGAGTATAAGATTCTTTCCCATTGTGCACTGGCTATTCAATTGTCTATTTTAAGAACA
This sequence comes from Wyeomyia smithii, assembly GCF_029784165.1. NCBI lineage: Eukaryota > Metazoa > Arthropoda > Insecta > Diptera > Culicidae > Wyeomyia > Wyeomyia smithii. Next base: position 228,610,328 of record NC_073695.1, on the reverse strand, counting down.
ATAGATTAATAGATTTTATAAAACACTTTACTAATTTTGCAACAAATGCATTTATGGAGGAAGCAGTTGCATATCATAGAAGAAAAGAAAATGTGTAAGTTTAAATCGTTGCACGTTTTAGAAGCTGAATGGAATTTATTCGAAACTTTGCACTCCAAAGGCCATTGTGATGTTGTTGGTGATACTCTCAAACGAATGACAAAGAAAGCAGGTGCTGCTCTAGAACATGGAAACCCCTTTAAATACTCCAAGAGAACTCTAAAAACAAGCAGACGAAAGAATTATTAAACTACATTTCAATTTCATAACGACTGAAAAAGATGAGAAAATGTTAGAAGAAAAAAATAGCCTTGTAAACACAATATTAGGAACTCAGAACTTTAATAGTTACATACCTATGAACGATAATTAAATAACTGCTAAAAAATATTCAACCTGTTCGATAAAGGTAGAATACAAAATGTTTCATTGTCTCCAGTGTAAAGTATATCGTTCTATAGTATCAATATTGTTTGAATGATTGTTTATTATCAATATTTGAAATATAATTCAAACTTCTAAAATTTTACAAAAAACAGAGAAAATACCTATTCGTAGAATAATTTCAATTCGAAATACAAATATCTGAAGCTATTTCATAATCGCTGGTGTTTGCGATTTAAAATTTAAAATTTTTAAATTTTGTTTTAAATTTTAAATTTTGTTGATGGAAAATGCAACCCTTTAACTTGTAATAACAAGCATCAGTATTATACTCAAACTATCGATGTTGCACGGTAGTTTACCAAGACAACAGTCCTTTCTCATTCCTTTTTAGATGATATCGTTTCAGATTTCAGATTGAAAAGCGAATTGAAAAAAAATATTACAAAGAATATCCATATTTAAAAGAAACAGTGAAATATTTTCCAAATATAATAATATTTTTTTCCAAATGTCCCAAGAGTTTGAAATTCCCTGACACCGAACTTCTAGGTGAATCGTTTGATGTCGAATTTCTGTTTCTTTTGAGATGAAATTCATAGGATTGTATTATTGTGTTGTATATACAAATATTGAGTAAAAAAATTATTCCGGAATAACAGGTGCATAATTTTGTTCAAGAACGAAAGCGAATACTAGCTCTTTCTGCTTAAAGCCGTTAACCATTTCCGAGCCTCTCTCACGCACCAGTCAGGCAGATCTGCCCTTTTGTAGCCACCCACCACAGTTCCGAAAGATAATGGAACCGAAATTACCGCCACCAGGTGCGACTCAACGCGTTTGCTAATTTTACTAATTTACCTTCCCGGTTGATCACCGTTGTAGTCGTTGCGGAATGAAACCCTCTTCAGCCGGTTTTAGTAAATAGTCGATGGAGTTTCGCGTCTCGTGAAGACACAAAAAGTAGATAATAAAGAAGCAAATTCTTACCAGGGAAAAATTGACACAAACAGCCAAAGCGCAGGGTACAAAACTCGATTACCTTGTCATGATGCAAAAAAAGACACAGCCGGGTAAGGTAAGTGAGTCTTATCATCATTTGAAATCCGTTCTTGACTGAGGGTTGAAATTTGTTTCTCTCGACAGTTTCCATCTCGAGTGAATTTAAGCAGTTTCAATGACCATTTATAAACATTAGCATCTCTAGTTAAGACCGAAGTTTGTTGGAAACTGCTTTCAATTTCAATGACTTAACTAGCAGAGAGATTACACTAATAGATTTTATCCACCTTTGAACAAATTGCGTATGCTTTGTACACCCATTTTCTAAAACATTTTTAAATTTATTATGAATATTCTTTATTTCCAATGATAAAAATAATCTCAGTTCAACAATAATCAAGGCTTTTATTTCTACTTCCAAAACCCATTATCATCAATTAAATCAGCTTCACCCGAAAATCAAATCACTCTATTCTAAGATAAGTCCTCTCACGTAAAACAAAACCTATCTTTTACAATCGTCGAAACGCTTCCTCATATTTTAAGAAACACAAATTTTAAATTTATTTACAACTCATTCCACCCACGCGCACTAGGCGAGATACAGGATAAGAGCGATGGAGAGAGAGAGAGAGACGGAGAACAGTGAAGGCAAAAAGTTCCAACCCATCGGAAAGGTCCACATTTACCCCGCGCAATTCCAGAGGAAAAATCCTTCGGGGACGGAAAGAAAAACATCCTTACCCCACAAATGAGAAAACCTCGGCCGGAACGCAAACGGCACTCTGGCATCGACGACTACGACAACGACAACGACGAAAAAAAAGTGAGGGGGTTACATTATGCAAATTTTTCCCTCTCTCTCTCCTCCTGCCGCGTCTCTCGCCAACTGGCCACCACCTCAGTCGAGGATGCTGCCCTCTAATATGATTTCATTTCAAATTTATAGCTTGTTTTGTGATTTTTCACCGGAGATAGCAATGAGTCTTCTACTTTCTGTTTCGCCGTTTTGCTTTCCTCCCTTCACTGGTTGAAGCCTTCGCAGATGGGGTTTTTTAATTTCTTTCGCTTATTTTTCTCCACGCCACCCCGCACTGCACCACCCAGCAGCTGGCATCCTTCTTTGGCCCGCTGGGAGGCTGTACGGCACTTCTAATTCTTTTCCTCCTTTTTTACATTTTGGTTGAGTTTTAAATGTTTTAGTGAAACTTCTTACCGTTTTGGTTGTATGACTGCTATTAGGAGCAAGCGAGAGGGAAAAGAGTCGGTTACTGTACATAGAATTATTCGGAAAACGGCCGTTTAATGATAAGACATTTTCGTGGGGATTATATTACCGTCCCAGATGAGACGACTCTCGCGGAGCAGTACTACTGAGTGCTGTAGTGTAAACCCCTGAATTGGAAACAAGGATCACTGAAGGCAAAGTTGAAGTGTAAAATATAATCGACTTTCTCATGATAACTGGTTTCAAATTTTGAGAAAACAAAACCTTTGCTAAACGATCATACTCTGGAGTCTAATAATTCGAAACAAGTAATCATCATCTGACCAGATAGGGTCTGGATAGTCATGACCGAAATTCGTCCCGATTTTTTTAGGACCTGAACCATACCTGCAAATCTAAACATATAAAAATGCAGTCCTGTCTGTCTGTTTGTCTGATCCATATAGACTTGCAAACTACTAAGCCGATTGACGTGGAAATTTGTATGTATGGGTGTTTGGGGCCCGGAAAGGTTCCTATGATAGTTCGACACTTTACTAATTTGTACCTCCTTTCTCTGGAAGGGAGGAGTCTCATACAAATGAAACACAATTTTATACATAACTCGAGAACTAATCAAGCAAATGGAACCAAATTTGGCATGTGGAGGTTGTAGCAAGAAATATTTTTATGGTGGTTCGACACCCTTCCCTTTTCCCCTCTTCTGGAAGAGAGGCTATTATACAAATCAAATACTAATTTCTGCGAAAGAAACACACATCAAGCACATAGAACCAAATTTGGCGTGTGGTAGTTAACGGGAGCAACAAATATTTTCAACAAATATTGTTCTCCACACTCTCTTGAAGGGGGGGAGGGGTTCATACAATTTTCTGCATAACTCGGGACTAATTAGGCATATAGAACCAAATTTTGTATGTGGTGGTTTTTGGAAGCAAGAAATATTTCTATGGTGGCTCGAAACCCCTCCCTTCTCTGGAAGGAAGGGTACCTATACAAATAAAACACAAATTTTTGCATAACTTGAGAACCAAACAATGCAAATGGAACCAAATTTGACATGTGGAGGTTGGAGCAAGAAATATTTTTATGGTGGTTCGACACTCTTCTATCTGACCCTCTTCTGGAAAAGAGAGCTCTTTAACAAATCGAACACAAATTTGTACATAATTCGGGGAGTAATCAAACAAACGGAACTAAAATTTGAGACTCTCGAAACTTGTGTAAAGCTCCCATATAAATGAAACAAATGTTTCAACCAATTTTTTCGAAAAACAAAAAGATTGAATGAACGGAATAATGTACAGAAGCCAGAAATCGGCTCCAGGCGCCATTTTTAAATCCAAAATGGAAACTTCAGGTTTCTGGAAGACAGCCAAATATGCCCGAATACCACCAAATATCGGTATTTCCAAAACCAGAATAATGCCCAGAGGCCAGAAATTGACTCCACATGGCATTCTTAAATTCCAAGATGGCGATGGCCGGTTTCTTGAAAGCAGCCAGAAGTGAACAAATACCACCCAATATGAGTATTTCCGTAATAGAAATGCTTCACAGAATCCAAAAGTCGACCTAAGGCTTGATTTTTAATTCTAAAATGGCAACTTACGGTTTCTGGAAAACAGCCGCGAGTGACCTAATACAACTCAATATGAGTATTTCCGGAATCACATTGATGTTCAGGGGCCAGAAATTGACTCCAAATACCATTCTAAAATCCGAAATGACAATCTACTGTTTCGGGTAAAACAGCTGAAAATGACTGGATTTTACTCAGTATGAGTATTATCAGAATCGACGTGATGAACAGCCAAAAGGCGAGGATGTTCAGTTCCGATAAAAACAATAGATTTATCCTTTGAGTTTGAACGTATCCAATATCCGATTCGTCATGCATTTTCAGACTTCAAACAAATCGCAAAGTCAATTTTTGGATGTATTTGGAATTATTCAAAAATGATTAAAATTATTTAAATTTAAAAAAAAAATGGTCGGGACAAAGTTTGCCGGATCAGCTAGTGATATATGAAACTCAAAAATAGTACCGTAATTAGGTAAGAAGAAAGAGTTATACTTTAGAATTTTCAGTCAGTCTAGCCATTAGGTCAAACTGGCTACCAATTTATTCGACTGAACTATTTGACTGAATGGGCAAAAGATGCCATTTTGTGCTATTGGTTTAATTTTTTAAAACACGACTCATTCTCGAGAAGCTATTGGAAAATGCTATGTTGGGAAGGCATTGATGATTACAAATATTTTTAGAGCCAAACGTTTCGTTTAATCGGTGTGACGTCTTCGACAAAGTTGTAGATAATGATTTAGTCTTTACAAAAAAATGGAAAGAAAAACTATCTATAACTTTGCCGTAGGCACTCAGCTCAGGATATACTACCAAAGTTAGATCGAGCAAAATCCAGTCAGTACTTTAAAAGTTTAGCAACAATTCTGCTGTTTTTAAAAAATGCTCTAAAACTTTTACATAAATCATCATCCGGGGTGATTTTGATCACTTCAATGTTTTGATAAATTTGGAGTGAAGCTTTGCTGCTTTAACTAATTTGAACAATCTAAAACAACTAAAATGAGTTTATAAGCGTGAGAAGCAATTTGCGGGCTATTCACATACCATGTTAACAGTTTGTGTTGGCGAATGTCCATGATTCATACAAAATCTTAAGAATATGTATGAAGGATTGTCTATGGAGAGGGAAGAGAATCTTAAATCACCAAAAACCAAGTTACGTGGAATATGGTTTATCTAGTAGTTAAAAGTTGCATGTTTCGTGACGTCTTGGGATGTCGTTAAGAAGAAAGCATAGAATACACTGGTAAGATTATTGGGACTCAACATTGCCTTAGAGGAAAAAAATGCAAAGTAATGATAAAAATTGTTGCATTAATATTTTCTTATCTTAAGAACTGATCTAGGAACAAAATAAACAAACTTTACGTATCGCACCTTGTTGTGTTATACCTGCTTGAAACGATTGTTTGTAAGTAAAAAAATTGCTCAAAATCCACTTTATTTTAAAATCATTTTTTAACATGAGAAACATTCTTTGAATAGGAGAAAATGCATGAATAGTAGCAATTTAGATGTAACTAAACTTCACTAAATGTGTGGTCCCCGTGCTTCTGTGGTTAGCGATGTCAGTCGGGTAGCTCTCCCACACGGTTGTGATATCGGGTTCGATTCCCGATCGAGTCGAGGATCTTTTCGAGCTGGAAATTTTCTCGACTCAGCACTGGGGCACGGTGTATCGTTGTACTTATCCTACACATGCCAAAAACAATATCGATAACGAATTCTCTCAACTAATCTAGTTGATCCAGACCGCTATAAACCCCAAGGCTAAGCGTGCGATATTGTTTTAAACTTCATCAGTGGAGATTACGACAAATGCAAAGTCTACGAGCGTTTTTTATAACAAATTCAAAAAAGAGTGATCCAAGTCACGCCGCTGATCAAAGGTCCCCCAGTTTACCAGTACCAGTGCCAGTTAGCAGCTTATTGCACAGTGGTCCAATAAGGCGGAAAGTGGAACTCAGTTCCATAGCGCCTTTCACATTCATCCTAGCTTAATAGTGTCTTTAAAACAATTGTTTGTATGAATGACTCGCATAATCACAAACTACACAGTGCAACAAAAATTGACTATTGCCTTGGTTTCTATATATAATGTTTTCGTGTATTTTGATGCAAAAACTAATTTCCCCGAGTTAGACCATATTTCAACTTAAGGGGCAATAATGGCGCCATTTTGAATTTTTGAGAAATCGGAAATTTTCGATGTTTTTTCGACGCGATTTTGTTTTAAAGCCAAATATCAAAATTCTAAGAGCTTGCCCACATATTAACACTTCTTACCCATCTTTAAAAAAAGAAACAGATCTTAAATCGGACAAAAACTGAGCTCAAAACGGTGATTCTACGAAAACGGTTTTGGCATGGTTTCAGTATATTTCACAAAGCTAAATAATATCGAGTATGTCTGAGCATTAATGGTAATGCGATAAAATCTAAGAGTGGTAGTCAGTTTACGTCTTATATTGAGTAAAAAAGTCTCAGGAATCGGTTGGTAGGTGTCTGATCCACGTAAAATATCAGCAACATGCCCATTTTGCCCCAATTCCCCTACAATACTAAAATAGGTTTATCTCGACGTTAGATTAGTGTTTCAACACCGCATAATCATCCCTGGCCACACGGCGGTTCGGTACGTCAAATGAGTTTTGAGAAAGATGATAGAGGGAAGATGACATTAATCAAGAGGAGTAGAGAGTAGAAACCAGTGCGTCTTGAACTGTCCTACAGATCAGACGTTTTTTCGGTTGCTTGTGGACTGGTCTTTGACTGCCTATAGCTTCAAAGTTTGTGTTTTGTCAGTGTGTCTTTTAAAGACTACCTGAAAGTTATTTCCCATCAGTCTATCTCAAGACTACCTACTTTTGAATTAAACATTTGTTTTAACTTTTCACGTATCACCTGAAATGGCTGGACAGAAAAAGAAACCTCGCATCGCTGCGGGAGGAGAAGAGAGGCATCTCTTTCTGACACTTCGAGTGTCTGTAGTAACAATCCTTTTGATATTTTGCCTGAGCAAGAAGCTGGTGAAATGGAAGTTATTAGTAATGAAACTGTACAAAATGTAAAATATTTAAAAAAGGAGAAAGTTCCACCTATTGTGGTAACTATTTCTTCTGAATTTAATATTTTCAAAAAGGAACTTTCAACGTTTGTTTCTGACGTTAAAGTTACCTATCAAATTGGTCGTAGAGGCGAATGCCGCTTATTAGCCGACTCTATAAAGGGTCGTAATCGTCTTATTCAGTATTTAACTGAAAAGATGTATAAATTTTTTACATATGACACGAAGAGCGCCAAGCCGTTCAAGGTCGTATTGAAAGGTCTCACCAACGATCAAACCGTTGATGAGATCAAACTTACTTTAACAGAATTACTTGGCATAGCCCCTACCCAGGTAATTCTAATGAAACAAAAATCACGAGGCGATAACAGTCAGAGAACTGGAATTTCCCTTGTAAACTATTTAATTCATTTTAACCGCAATGAGGTTAACAACTTAAAATTTTTTGAAAAAGCACATGCTTTGTATAATGTGCGTGTAAAGTGGGAAATTTATAGGAAGTATGGCGGAGGTGAAAAGCATATCACCCAATGCCGTACTTGCCAACGTTATGGCCATGGTTCCAAATTCTGTAACATGGACCAAAAATGTCTTAATTGTGCAGACTCTTCTCACAAAAAGGACACATGTCCTGTGAAAGAGAGTAAAAATTTTCGCTGTGCGAATTGTAACGGCAACCATATGTCAAATTTTTATCAATGCCCAGTCCGTTTAGCAATTGTTAAGGCAAGGCAAGGTAAACAAAATTCAATTTCTCAAATAAAACCAACTTCAAAACGAAATTCTCCAAGCGTACCAGTGACGCATAGTTTACCTACTCCTTTGCATACCCGTTTAACTTATGCACAGCCCGAGCAGGAGAGAATACCATAGTAATACCATATTCAGATATTGGAAATTTGATAACACCATACCTCATTTTGATCTTGATAAGGCTTACATAGTTGGTAAAATAACAAAAAATAATACCAAAATTTTGTTCCTCCATGACTATATGAATAACAAATCTTGATACTTGAATAACAAACCAATAACTTGCATTGAAAAGTTATGAAAGTAACTGGTTCAGATATTATCGAACTATCGAGTACCAAACGCATAACTAACCATGTTATAAATAATCAATAACTGCTGAAGGTAGCTTGCAGATATGCAATAGCAAACGAATATTTGAATGAGTTATCAGCTTAAGATCTCACGAAAACCTATGCATGATATTCAAATTAAGACCTGAATAATATCATACCCAGCTTTTTGGATTTCTTATGTTTTACCAAAAAAAGTCACTGCATTTAGTTTTTATGCTTTATTAAAACAATAATATATAAACAATAATAGTTAAAACAATAAATTATTCGTTTACTTACAGGTCAATCATTTTTCTCTCTTCCCAAAGAAGCTGATAAGAATAAAATATAAGTTTACATATTTTTATATCCTTGAACAATTAGTGGATCACCGGTTTTCTCTTCCAAAATATATTGATAAAAATTAAATACCAATTTACTTTTGTTTAATTCCTGGATTGTTCGAAGTGACGCGTGTGATCAAAGACGCTATCTTGGCGGCCTTCTCGTAAGCTGTTCCTGGGGAGTCCTGCATTATGAGCCTTCTTTCATAAAGGCGATGTAGAAAACCGCAAGAAAAATATAAGGAAAATATTTATATTTCATATATATAATAAATAAGAGCTTCAAATTACCTTTAATATATCCCACTTTTGATGGATCAAGCTGTGTTCTGTCCGGAATGTCTACAGGTTTCGCTGATAGTCCTTTAACTCCGCCCGGGTTGTTAGATGACTTTCCAGTCACAGTTGCATCGCCAGTTCCTTCCGGAAATAATTCAATTAACAGTTCCTTCACAAACATGTAATCGCTATCTTTGCTGGATGTGAAATTTTGATAAGCCAGTCTTTCTTCGGGTATCCGGGAAGTTCAGTGAACGTAGCTCCCGTGGTCTTTTGTTACAGTGGTGTTTGTCTTCCAGCTTTTTTATAATCGTAGCTGCATCGTTTAGATCCTGCTCAATAGAACTTGTTTCCGGTTTCGGCGTCTTATGATATCTTATAACAGACGCAACGGCTACAGGTGCCTCCAAATCATTGGTTGTTTCAATTGCTGAACTCTCAGATATTGATTGAGATTGATTGAAAGCGTTGCTTCGTGAGCAACTCCCTCCCGGATCCACCACTTCCGGAATGATTCCTGATTTTTCAGAATCCTGTTAAAAAACTAGCATTAAAGAACTAGTAATAAGCACGACATAAAATTGAGAATGAATTCACAGAATTGAGACTTAAATTTCGCTTCAAAATACAACTTTTGATTGGGCTCGTTAGCCTTACTCAAGAAACACATTTTTTAAGCGAACTTCTAGCCTCTTTTGTGAAGAAGTCCTATTTATCTGATTTGTGAGCTGTTTAGTCCGCCATTTTGTCACATGGTTTTTGTATTTTGAGAAATAATTTATATTTTATTAACATACATACCGTTTCCATAAATGCCAGATTCGCAATATTTGCTGCCAGTTTCACTCGTTTGACAAAAAGACGTTCGGATTTCTCGGACACATTTTTATAAGAAAAACCCTTTTTGATTTTATACTTTTAACAATTCTTACTGCATTAAACCACGGAAGAGAAATGGACGGTAGATCAGGACCGAAAGTTATATGTGCACTGTCAAAAAAATTATCCATATCAAGAAAGTCAAGAATAACATTCCAAAATGCCGAAGGTTATATAATACACGCTAACGATGAGCTATCCTAAGTTAATTGAAAATAATCAGCCTCGATAAAACTGTGAGGATAAAAATAGAATCGAGCGGCAACAACAAAAAACTGAACCAATTACTTTGAAACTTCAGATTTACGAGGAGTGTTTAAATACTTTCAATTTTACTCTACCTCAGTGGCGTAGAAGAGGCATCTTAAAAAGGCGCAGCGTTCGTCGTCAATGCGAATCAGTTATGCAAAACGAAACAATCAACTACTTACATAGCTTGGAAAAAAATCTAACAATATTCGCGTAATAAACGTTGACCTCTACAATATTTAAAAATGAATTTTTTTTTCAAGATTCTATAAACAAAGAGTGTTGACGCTGATTATAGTGCAGGGAGCTTGTTTACACGTTCCAGTAAATGAATCAAAATTTTTAAACGGAATCCTACTCCCTAATCAATTGTGATACCAACTCTAAACAGGTTTGAAATATTGTTCTGCCATTGGAAACTACAATCACTACGCAGTTTATTTTTGGAAAATAACTTGCATCTTGTAATGGCATAGTAAGTATAATGATTTTTGCTCTTTTTTAACGTAAAACACTTGAACACACTTGTTTACCAAAACGTGACGATCTGGTGTGAGTCGACTAACTAGCTGTCTGACTCTTTCAGTACCTGAATAATGTCAGTGTTCAATATTCCGCACAATAACAAGTGACATTTCGCTTCACAGCAGTGTTCACACCAAGTGAATTTTGTTTTCTCCCTCGGTTCCTGATTTCTTTTTAGCTGCGTACTGCCCATGAGAGGAAATTTCATTGCCTGATTCAGTGCCTGAATTCACATGAATTTGATTTAGGAAAAAAAATCTTATCAACTGCATACCGCGCTTGATCAACCAATCACTTAGCGATGCCACTATGATAGTAACTTAGTCTTATTTTGCGCTCCATATCCTGTCCTAGATTGTAAAACAAAAAACAAAACTTAACTGGCTCAATTCATTCAGCCCAGCAGTACGTGTTAAGTTTATCTACATTTTAAATAAATTTTTGAAAGTGTGTACCAAACTTGATACGCTCTTTCCAAAAATTAGGCCATAAAACTACTGGCTTGATTTCTTTTCAGCAGACGAAATTTTTTATTTACACTGAACCAAATTGACAATACGTTGGCCTATGAAAGTAGAATAATCTCGCAATTATCTTATGAGTAGGCGAATCGATGCATCAATGTTCGATAGATTATTTCACACACAAAATAACCTCACTTTTTTACACTTCCCACAGGTTTGTTTACAGAGTGTTAGATTTTTTTTTTCATTCACCGTCTAGTGGCTCTGTTCTGTTAGGATTGAAAATTAATGATATGAGTACAATACAATCAGATAGCTCTCCGCCTAAGTGAATTCGTTGCCACACGTTCGTAGAAGCACACCACAATTCAGACGACATCCAATCTTCGGTGACGGTTTTTAAATATCAATGCAATGATTGGAAATACAGAGAACAAACATTTTAAACCTCCCCCGAAAGTTTTCCTCCAGCTGGAGGGCACTGAACCAAAGTTTTTTTTTCGTTTAGCGCGCGAATTTTCCAGAAAACGCAATTTTTTAGGCAACTCATTTCGGCATTTTCACTCTAGCCGAAACTTTTACAAGCCCATGTAAACAAACTTTTTGCAATTATCAAATCTCTCTTATTTTTTGTAACGTCACCGTGCAGTGATGCAGTCATGCTGTGGTCCACCACGTTCCATATCTGGTTTTTGATGTTTATAAACGCGTAACGAAAATGATGAAATATTTGAGTGTAATACAAGCCAGTCGTCGAAGGTTCAAGTCTCGGCTCGGTAGAGACTGTTAGTGTCAGTAGGATCGTAGTGCCAGCCCCGCAATTGTCCTTCTACAGTCTGGCTGCAAATTCTGTGTACTATAAACAGAAGGTCGAGTTCCGAATCGGGATATAGTTTCATGGTTTTCGTTTTTTTTAAGTGCTTCGATTACTTCGTTAATGCCTTTTTGGGAGGCTCGACGTTTACCACTGAAGTAGAGTTAATAAATAATAATTCAGCCTTGAAAATTTTTGCAAATACTCAGCCGAAATTTCCAATACAACGGTATCATCTATCTGAAGAAAAACAAATTGAATGGAAATGCCTGCTCGCTATAACATATTTGAAATATTTTATTTCAATACAGTTTTTCGCAGTAAAGTAAAAACAGCATAAGTTTGGTCAATTATTTTCATTCAGTGCATCAAACATAGGTTCTGACAATTGACACAATGCAGCACACTCAGAGCAGGAATGCCAGATGCGCAGATTTTCCTACCGAAATGCAGACTTTTGAACTGTTGCACAGATCCTAATGAAATACAGTCTTTTTACCAATTTTCTGAATTTTGGACCAGATTCCTTTGGGCGCTCGAAAAATTGATGCAAACTTGTGCATTTTAACGATATTTTTACAAGTATTAATTATGCAATCTTTACGTTTTTGGCAATCACTCATTAGTTTTGAAGTTCGCAAACCTGCTCGCACTTCCTGGCATCTCTGATTAATGAAGTGCAAAAGGGCAGGCATACCAGATCTTCGAATTTCTTTGTAGATCTACAGATTTGTTTCATTTTTACGGATATACGAATTCGTGAAAAAATCCATGAGTTTTTGAGAACATCTATAGAAATCTACGGAGTTTTTCAGTGCATGTTGAGGAAATGAGAATGAGACATTGGAAAACGCATGTAAATAACGGCTTTAACATATTTAACATCTTACATGTATTTCAATCCAGGTATATCAGGGGTTTGCTCTGGTTAATATATTTAACAAATTCGAAGGGAATTCAATCGCGATTCGATCCCGCTGTTTCTAAATTTTAACTGTAACATGTCTAGTTCGCATATGCTTACTGCTGAAATCTAACGAAACAAATCATTACAATAATTAAAAAATGTGCTTGTTAGTGACAATAATATGATGTACTTTCACCGTTTAACTATTCACACAAAGTTTCACTTTTCATTCAAAATTGTAACGAAAAGGAAAAAAAATTATCGAAATCCGCAAATTCGAAATAATTCTGGCATCGCTGCAAAAGAGTGACTGTGCTTGATTGAAAAACTGATTGCGATTTTTTTTATTCCACCAGCCCACCTAGTTTTAACCTGAAGCCAACTAAACAGCTATTGACACCTTTCTTTATTCGCTTGACTCTGACCCAGTTTTGACCTGATGTGTTGCCCGAAGTGCACCGTAAAATTTGTCTTACTTGTGTCGTAAATCGTTATGAATGTGATAATTTTGTTGACAAACAAAAAAGAAGTTTTAAATATGTGTTATTTCTGGAGTCATACCCCAAAGCAGCAATAAACACAAAAGAAAAGTGTTAACTCTACTCGTCAAATCATCGAATACTCAAGAAGAATACCTAAATCTTCAAACCTGATGTAAATTGCAATAATTATTTGCAATTTTTTAGTTCGTCGAAGCTGTCATGAGTGAACTTAAAGCGAATACGAGGTGCCGCCGAAACTTTTTCGTATCGTCGGGATATAAAAATGCGAAGTATGTTAACAAGGTAAGTAAATTATATTTCGCAAAAAATGTCTCCTTCATAGTTATTTGTTTACAGTCGAAATTGTCTGAAAAACAATTATCACAGACGATGAATACTTCTGCCAATGCCTCGGATTCACATAATGCAAATAGATCGAATCAGAATACCAATAATGATAGGTTATTTAGAAGCCCAGATGCCGAATGTATTACCATCAGTCACTTGGAACTAGAAAATATAACCGGAAGCAATGACACTACAGCATATTCCAACTTGTCTTAATTTGATCTCCAAACCAATTTGTTCGATAATGAGATAGATTCAAACGTTTCGGAAGCTTCCAGAGCTAGTTCTCCCGCCACCAGCGCTACACAAAAGAGCTCCGTAGAAGATAAAAATGAATATTTTGATAACTTTGTGGATAATGCAGATGCTTTTTTGAACGACTTTTTACAGGTTTGTATTCCCCGTTTAACCAAAAACACGCCTCAAACATATTTGCTTCCGTTTTAACCTTACAGAAAAGTAAAAAATTCGTTAATCTCTTGGAACTAGTTACTACTCGAATTTTGCTCTTAGAACTCCGAAACCTAATTTGACAATCGCAAGTACAATTTTGCAGCAAAAATAAAACCTCATGTATCAATCAATATGCTTCACCCAGTCTTCTGTTAGGTTTTGATCGACCACACAGCATTGTATTTTTGATAGGACTGACAAGTTGTCATGTATTTACTAGAACAAGATTCATTACTAATTACAGTCATCCCAGTGTTATGGGCCAGTCAACACTTTGTATTGGTTTCTAACATATTTCAATAACTTTTAATAGTCAAATTTAAGTTGGGTGAACGTGAACAACATTCACCAAACTGAAATTCGACTATTACATGTTATTGACATTTATTGGAAACCAATACAAAGTCTATCAGCCCATAATACTGGGATGACTGTACTTACTAATTACATTACTAATTTCTTACGAGATTACTTACTACTTTGTATTTTCAGATATTTTACAATAAGGATAATGAACTTTTCAAAGCAGAGTCAAAAATTTTGAATGTCGAGGTTCTGTTCATGGTTCTTAATTTTTATGTCCGACATAAACTCACATATTCTGCACTGGAAGATATGCTACGTATGTTGAATACAATTGCCGGGAAAAGAATATTTCCAGAAAGTATTAAAGGCTTCTTAGGTTCGTTTAAAAATAAACCATACGGTTCCAAGCGGGTATATTTTTGTACACGATGCCAATATGATTTTGGTATTATTGCTCCGGCTGAAACCACTGCATGTGCTGTTTGTGGTGCTTGTAAAAAAGACTTTTTCATCGTGATTCCTATTGAGCCTCAACTAAAACAATTAGTTGAGAAATATGAACAAGATATTGATTCCTATCGCAACTACATAACTGAAAACAAAATAGCTGATATAAATAAAGGAAATACCGCTAACAAATTACCACATAGCGAAGCAATGCGAGAATTAACTCTAAGTGTCAATACCGATGGGGGATGGGGCAGCTACATTCCGCTCAACGACAAAAAAGCCTTTATATCCTATTTTTGTTGTTCTGAACAACCTGCCCCCGAGTTTGAGATTCAGTAAACAAAATCTTATGCTTGCTGGCCTGTGGCTTTCCAAGGGAGAGCCAAACAGCAATCTATTATTTAAAAATTTTTGCATGGAGATGAAGAAGCTACAAACAGGTATAAATATCAATAATTCGATCTACACTGTATTTTTGCTCCAAAACTGCCTAGATTCTGTCGCGCGTTGTAAAGTAAGATGCAACAAACAATTTAATGGTGTGTATGGTTGTACTTTTTGCCTTCACCCTGGAAAATCTATCGGTAATGCTAGATGTTATCCTGGAAAATCCGTCGCAGACCGAGATGATGCCTCAACACGTGTATTGATGGATGAGGTACACAGAACCGGAAAGGAAAAACTTGGAATAGTTGGAAAATCTGTGTTCATGTCGATACCGAACTTTGACATTGTATCCGGATTTCCCACAGACTACATGCATGCAGTATTACTGGGAGTAATGAAACAATTATGGTCGCTGTGGGTAGATAGTGTAAACCATAAAGAAAATATTTATGTTGGCTTACGTCTTGCTGAAATAGAAGAACGTTTCCTATCGTTTCGTCCACCAAGCTTCTTCCCAAGATTTCCCAGGTCACTTACTGAATATAAACAATTCAAAGCGAATGAATGGGAAGGAATACTGTTGCATTACATATTTCCTATGATGTATGGAATTCTGCCTAGCGAATATTTAAACCATGTAATGCTACTCTCATTTACTATATTCCAATTGCTGCAACCGGATTTGAAAGATATGATTTTATGTGGTCGACGTTTGGAGCATTTTGGAAAACAGTTTCAAATTCTCTATGGACAACAAAACATGACGTATAATGTCCATCTAACCGCACAACATCTAATTGAGGCAGTGCATAATTTCGGAGCCCTCTATAACTTCTCTCTTTTCCCGTTTGAAGCAGGTATTTTTATATTTATTTCGTATTTGAACAGCAAATAATTTTTTAAGCATTTTCTATTTTAGGAAACGGAATGTTGCTTGGTTTCCGCAGCGGAAGTAACAAACCAATAGTTCAAATAGAACAAAAATTTACATCATATAAGCTATGTATGTTTACCAAGGTTCCGAAACGTTTGCCGATAGAAAAATGGATAAAAGAATTATGGGCCAACAAATCATCAGGAGCAGAAAATAAACAGCAATACTCATTACTCGCAATAGTTTGCGAATACGATGATGACGTAAAAGAACGAGAATTCGCACCACATCAAAAACTAGTAGTTAAATCAGTTACTATACGCACGAAAAATTCTTGCATGGACTTCAAGTATGATGATTCATGGATTTTACTCAACAAAAGTTTCTATATCGTATTAAATATTTTGAGTGACCGTAACAATTTGTTTTATTTGGTTTTGCAAAAGTTAAACACTCAAGAAGTTTACAAAAATTTGCATACTTTTACATTCAGCAGCGAAATCAAATGTATAAAGTTAGATGGGAGCTTAGTACAATGTGTTCATATTCAGATTACCGCAGACAAAGAAATTTTAAACTTGATTTCACCTTGTAAAATGCCAACACAAATTGATTAAAATATTCATTTTTAAAATTATCCTTTGGATCGTTTCATGCCAGCCCAAAAACCTTTATTCAAATGCAATATTTATTTTTAATATTTTACTAGACAGTTTATTGTGTTTTAATAGTGTAAAAAATTTCTATTCAAAAACGAGCCGTTTATGAAGTATTTGAAAACCACTTCCAATATCTTATGGAAGGCACAACGAGATATTATATTAAAATTTGATATTAATTTCATATGCGTGTTAGAAACGGGAATATCTTTCGAATAACACGATAATACTTCACAACAAAATATGTTATTGATGAGTTATAATTTTGCTATGCTCTCCTGCCCGGGAGGTTACAGGTAGTTCGAACATTATACCGCCTATTGTTGGTAGTTCGAAAATGACCGTTAATATGGGTAAGCAAAAAACGCTAGAAAATAATTGTACACCTATTACTCCAGCTAATATTGCTGCCGAGAATATTTTTTCTAATGACAACTGCCTGGGGCCTATTACGGCAGGTAAACTTTCTTTTTTGCAACAGGCAATGTTCGATCTTATGAACGCCATGCTACAGGCAAAATCAATGTTTGAAGCCATTCAAATAGGCACAAATTTTACTATTAAAATTGTTTCTAATTTAAAATTTAGCAATGATTTTAAATAAAACAACTAAAATATTAATTGGAATGCTCGCTCATTGAAGGCCAATGAGAATGAGCTTTTTATTTTTTTAACAGTAAATAATGTGCATATTGCAATTATTACTGAAACATTTTTGAAACCTAACATAAAATTAAAATATGATCTCAATTACGTGGTTCATAGATATGATATAAGAAACCCTTCAACAATTGATTTGGTGCTAACAGATCAAAGTCATGTATGTAGTGATTTGATCACACATGCTAACTTTGATTCTGACCATCTTCCAATAACTTTTTCTTTATCACATGAATCAGTTTTTAACCCTATGAGCTCTGTTTTTAATTATAACAAGGCTAATTGGGAAAGATACAAAACTCATATTGAGAGAAATTTCAATAATGAGCTTGATTTGCAAAACGAAGTGAATATTGATTCCGCTTTGGAAGCATTAAAATGTGCAATTGTTGATGCCAGGAATTATTCTGTTCCAAAGGCACAAGTGAAATTTGATTCACCAATAATTGACGAAAATCTTCAACTTCTAATTCGTTTGAAAAATGTCCGCAGACGTCAATATCAACGTTCTCGTGACCCTGTTTTCAAAACTATTTATAAAGATTTACAGAAAGAGATTAAACATAGATTTACTCTTCTGAGAAATCAAAATTTTGAGACTAAAGTTGAAAAATTGAAACCATATTCAAAACCTTTTTGGAAGCTGTCGAAGATTCTTAAGAAACCTTCAAAGCCTATTCCAGTTTTAAAAGATGGTGAACGTTTTCTTGTATCCAATGAACAAAAGGCTCAAAGACTTGCTCAGCAGTTTGAGAGGGTTCATAACTCAAATTTGAATTTTGTGAGTCCAATTGAAAATGAAGTCACACGTCAATTTGATTTAATTTTTTTCCAAATTTTTTTACCTGCAGAAATAATTGAAACTAACTTGAATGAGATTAAATCAATTATTAAAAATTTCAAAAATATGAAAGCACCTGGTGACGATGGAATCTTTAATATACTAATCAAACATTTCCCTGAGAGCACAATGGAATTTTTAGTGAAAATTTTCAATTGCTGCTTCAAAATTGCTTATTTTCCCAAATTATGGAAAAATGCAAAAAATACTCCAATTTTAAAACCGGATAAGAACCCAGCTGAAGTTTCAAGTTATCGACCAATCAGTTTGCTTTCTTCAATAAGTAAACTGCTTGAGAGAATTATTCTTAACAGAATGATGTCACACATCAACGAAAATTCAATTTTTGCAAATGAACAGTTTGGATTTCGCCATGGGCATTCCACAACTCATCAATTGCTCAGAGTTACTAATATGATACGAGCTAACAAATCTGAAGGTTATTCCACTGGAGCTGCTCTTTTAGACATAGAAAAAGCATTCGACAGTGTTTGGCATAAAGGTTTGATTGCGAAATTGCGAACTTTTAATTTTCCAATTTTCCTAATCAAAATTTTAAAAAATTATCTTACTGATCGAACTCTGCAGGTTGTCTATCAGAATTCAAAATCTGATAGATTTCCTGTCAGAGCAGGTGTACCTCAAGGTTCAGTCTTGGGCCCAGTCCTGTACAACATATTCACTTCAGATCTTCCTGATTTGCCTCCAGGATGCACAAAGTCATTGTTCTGCGATGACACAAGCATTTCCGCAAAAGGAAAAAGTCTTCGTGTCATGTGCAGTCGATTGCAGAAAAGTTTAGATATTTTTTCTTCCTACTTGCAAAAGTGGAAAATCTCTCCCAATTCTTCTAAAACTCAAATGATAATTTTTCCGCATAAGCCTAGGGCTTCTTTCTTCAAGCCAAACAATAATCACGTTGTCAAGATGAATGGGGTTATTTTAAGTTGGTCTGACAAGGTTAAGTACTTGGGACTAATTTACGATAAAAAACTTATTTTCAAAGAGCACATTGAAAGTATACAAGCCAAGTGCATCAAATATACGAGATGTTTATATCCTCTCATTAACAGGAATTCTAAACTTTCTTTAAAGAACAAACTTTTGATTTACAAACAAATTTTTAGACCAGCAATGCTTTATGCTGTACCGATCTGGACAAGTTGCTGTTCAACAAGGAAGAAAACGCTCCAAAGGATTCAGAATAAAATTCTGAAAATGATTTTGAAGCGTCCTCCTTGGTTTGGTACACTCGAATTACATAGACTTACTGGTGTTGAGCCATTAGAAGCTATGTCAAATAAAATTATTAACAATTTTCGAAAAAAATCGTTGCAATCCTCAATTGCTACGATAAGCTCTCTTTATAGCCAATAAGTTAGTTGTAAGTTTACTTCCCCTTTTCTGACAAGTAGGTTTAAATCCCTACGAATGACAAGTCCTAATTGCGAAAGCAAACAAATCCTAACAATTAAAATTACAAATTTCTAACAGTGTTGAGAAGTCACCATTTGTGATTGGACACACATACTCATTATTTACTAATATTTATCATAAATACTTAAGCTACTAACAAATCCCCCCCCTTAAAAAAAAGAGGAGTAGATGTAGTAGTAGTAGTAGTATCAACAAAATAGAGTAAAAATAAACATAAATTCGCCATCGTGAGTTAGCTTATTTGTAACGGCAGTGAAAGGTGACTTATAATAGCTAAAAGCAAACCGTATTTTCGAGTGCAAATAGAAATTGTCCAAGAGTAGGAGGAACTATATCGTTCCAACATCCATTTCCAAAAAGGCTGTGAGTAAGGAATGTAACGAGATTTAGTATTTAGAAGTGAAATTATAGAAAATTTATACCTACCGTTGTTTTCTCACCTGCAGGAGCGGTGAATCGCGGTAATAACCTGAAAAGGGAAAAAATTGCCAAAGGTTCCAGAAAATATTGGAACATAGATTGTGAGTAACAAAAAATACATATATTTAAAACAGTTATTTAATCGGATACCTTCCGACAGCAACAGCGTTACACCAAACGAGGAATTAAAATATTCGCTAAACGTTAGGGTAGCTAAACCGAAATTAGGCCAGGAAATAACCGTACAATTTCGAAGTAAATCGTAGATGGCACAACAATTTAATTATCTAAATAAACTAAAAAGTATAAATTCAATAGGATAAGGTGCGTCAGAAGTAAAGAAGAAGCCGAAGGAAGTTTACATTGGGAAAGGGAACCACTTTATTGTAAGCAAGTAATGCAAAATCAAAATGTTGTAAATTGATCAAAATAAAATACTACAGTTTGAGCGTCGTTAACAAAAATAGTTGGCTGCTTCAAAAATTGGGTTCCGCCCCGGTACAATTAGCTTATTTGAAATCTGTTTAATGTAATATTAAGAGTGTAAGCGATAGTCAAAGATACAATAACAATTTGTGTTTAAATAATCCTCCCCCTTTTGCAGGTAGGGGGTTGCATATTTGGCCAGGACTGGTTAAAACATAAAAATCTCTATACAGCTATGAGACAGAATCATCGCGTCTTCGATAAAGACAAATGAGATCCCCTCCTCGCAAAAAGGAGAGGATCATGTGAAGACTAATTGTTATTGTATCTTTGAGTATTTACACTTACACTACACTTTGATATAACATTAAACAGATTTCAAATAAGTTGATTTAACGCCGAGATAAACCTATTTCAGTATTGTAGGCAGGGCTGGAATTCACCTCAGTGCGAACAGAACCACACAAATTTGTACACAACACATTTGCCATCAAACCGTGCGTGCAACTCCCGATATTTCGTTTGTTTTCTCTTCTCATAATTCGCTCTTTTGTATTTCTTTCGCACCGAAAAATTACGACTGAGTACGCTTTGTGCATTTGCCAAAATGTGCGACACCACACATTGTGTCTTATTTTGTGTGTTGCTTGGGGCAATGATTATCGGATTTGACAAACGAACGATTATAGTACTAAAATTTTTGCACTTCATTTGACTACTACTGAAATAATTTAGAAGCTAATTTTCAGTGCTGCTCAATGGGTTTTGTTTCAAAACTAAAATAGTTTCTTCCGGGAGATAGCCGCAATATGTCTTGTACATGAACAGTAGGGTTGTAATAGAAATCGACCTTTCGAATTTCGTTTAGAAGTAGGGCTCAATAGTATCGTAGTTCATAAATTTCTGAATACAGTCAGGTTTTTTTACGCGGGGGATACGTACCTCGTAAAAAAACCGCGTTGATTCGAAAATCCGCGTAAAAAAAACTGCGCTAATTCAAAAGTCCGCGTGAGAAAACCGCGTTAATTCAAAAATCCGCTTAAAAAAATACCACGTTATTTTGAAAATCCGCGTAAAGTAGTCCATCAAGAAGGGCTTCAGAAAAAAACCCGAGACGCTCTAGAACCAGTATTTGAAATTGTCCTCTTTGACGGTCATTCTGGATCTTTCGGTGGGCGGAGGGTATTTTTTGGTCTAAGTCTTTTACTAGATAAACACTTAAACGTTTCTGGTTCCAAACCTACGTTTGTTCGGAAATTCAAAAATCCGCGTAGAAAAAAACCGCGTTAATTAAAAAATCCGCGTAAAAAAACCGCGTTAATTCAAGAATCCGCGTAAAAAACCTCGTAAAAAAATCCGCGTATAAAAAACCGCCTAAAAAACAGACTGTATCAAAAAATTCTAATACCAAATGTCTTAAAAATCTATGAAACATCGAGATCTGGTGTCATCCAAAAACAAAAAATTGAAAAAATCGATCAGTTAAAGTTTCACTTTTCGACTGAACGAACTTATAAATGCGACGAAGGACAATTTTTTTCCATACAAGTCATTACCACCCTAATGAGCGGTATCAGTAGTGAATGCATGTAGCGATTGTATATGAATACCGGCACAGAAACATGTCTGGACGTGCGTTATATGTCCTAAGAAACACGTCGTTTCTTGGTTCCTTTTCTCTGCTATTTTTTCTACCCGCAACGCAACGCAAACTGCTCAAACTGAAGCTCTTTGTTCTTACGCAATGTGTCACAAAAAGCAGCACAAAGTGTTGTTCCGTTCTCCCTCTCTTGAAATATTTCTCACTTGGTGATATCTTTCATAGTTATTGCGTTTTCGCTCTTTCTCTTTGTACCTGTTGGTTTTTTTTCTTCACATAACATTTATTTGACACGGCACAAATACAATTTAATGTTTAACGGCGCCAATTATATCTGATGACTTAAAAACTAAAGCAAATTTTTTATCCTCGCTGCCGACTACGAGCTGAAATTAAGTGTAACTTAAAACTAGCATGGGATTTCCAATCAGTGTTTTGTTGTTCAATGGTCGTCTGATAATCGTCGAATGGCATGTATGGATTCGTTCTGCTGAGCCACGATGTCGTGAGTTGGGACAGAGGCTCGTAGTCCTTGAGTCCTGGTTCTGTTGTGCGGGGTCTGGTTGCTGGTTTTGTGCTTAAGGTTCAAACGTGCTCTTGTCGTTTTGTTGGGTGTAGACGGAGGGGAACGGGCACCTGTTGGTTGTCAAAATGTGTAGGTACCGTTCTCGTTGTGCCTTGACATAAAATTCACACACTGAGTGCAATGAGAGTGCGAATGACAGCCCTGATTGTAGGGAAATTGGGGCGAAATCGACATTTTGCTGACGTTTCACGTAGATCAGACACCTACCAATCGATTTCTGAGACTTTTTACTGAATATAAGATATAATTTGACTACCACTTTCAGATAATATTGCATTACCGTTAATGCTCAGACATAATCGATATTATTTTGCTTTGTGAAATACACTAAAACCATGCCAAAACCGTTTTCATAGAATCACCGTTTTGAGCTCAGTTTTTTCCGATTTCGGTTTTTTTTAAATGGGTAGGAAGATGCTAATAGGTGGACAAACTCTTAGAATTTTGATATTTGGCTTTAAAACAAAATGGCGTCGAAAAAACATCGAAAATTTACGATTTCTCAAAAATTCAAAATGACGCCATTGTTGCCCCTAAAGATGAAATATGTTCAAACTCGGGGAAATTTGGTCTTGCATTACACTTCATCAAAACATCATACATAGAAGCCAAGGTAAAAAAATTGTTGCACTGTGTTATCGAAAATTATGAAAAGTTTACTGTACTAAAAATAAAATACTAACTTATTTGTGTTAAGAGATAGAGGAATGGTTTATTTGGCTAGAGGAATGGTTTATTTGGCAAAGTTACAATGTACAAAAGTATGAAACTTTGCTGAACAAACAAAATTCCTATCTTCATTGAATACAGAGGTACAGAGTATTTTATGTAAAAGTTACCTAAAAGTTAGTTTTTTGTACATAACTTTTGGTAGTTACATTTTACAAAAAACGTTGTTCTAAAGGAGGATTTGGGCATTAAAAATACACGTTTATATTGAAGACCACACATCTCCAGGGCTTTCCCTTACAAAGTTATAGCATATTTTAGCCTATTAACTTTTATGTAACTTTCATATGAAATACTCTGTAACTATGTACCCAATGATGATAGGAATTTAGTTTGTTCAGCAAAGTTTCGCACGTTTTAAAACATTGCCAAATAAACCATTCTTCTATCTCTCAACACAAAATAGTTAGTATTTTAAATAAAAAACTTACTGTAACATATGCTCGCTGTACTGTAATATTGGTGGATTGGGACAAATGGAACCTACAAGAGTTTATAGTACTTGAGCTAAACTTCAAGGAAAAGTATTGACATCGTGATTCCACTTGCCCATTTTTTATTTTTACGTTCTTAAATTTTTCGAAAAAATAGGCTAAATATGATATAACTTTGGAAGGAAAAATCCTGGAGATGTATGATCTTTGGCAAAGATGTGGGTCTTATGTGCCCTAATAATTCATCCGAACAACACTTTCGTGTGAAATGCATCTAACAAACGTTAGGTAAAAAAACTAAATTTTAAGTTCCATATAATATACTTCATAACTTTGTACCTAATGAAGATAGCATTTTTATTTGTTCAACAAAGTTTCATATTTTTGAATCTTCTATGACTTTTCTGAATGAACCACTCCTCTATCTCATAACACAAAAAAGTTATTTTCATAAGTTTTCATAACTTTTGAAAATTTGCGATTATGCGAGTCATCCACACAAACAATTGTTCCGAAGACACTGTTAAGCTTAGATGAAGGTGAAAGTCGCTATGGACTCAAGTTCCACTTTCTGTCTTATTGGACCACTGTGCACTGTGGTCCAGAAATGAAAAAACGTGGTCAACAGTCATTTTCTCGTAAATGTTGCATTTTAGAGCAATACTGTCTTCGGGGAAGTTTTAGAGTAAAAATAGACCCTTCTTTGGACATCAACAGAATGAAACAGAAACAGAAACAGAAGTGATGAATTCCCCTACAAGTGGGATAAAAAACATTTCTCTAAAAATCAATATATTTGATCGCCACCTTTGGCAAAGTTCTCCAAAATCACATAACAAAAACTTTGCTTAAGACACTAGGTAGCTATTTCTCAATCTTACTGAGCTATCTGATTATGTTGAATTATGTTTAAAAAAATGTTTTTGCCGTTAAATTCATATTTTATACCACTATACCTCTGATATTCTCACTGAACTTTTAAAACAACATCAGACCTTTATTTTTCATATGTTACAGCAGACTTTCAAAAACCACGTGCTTACATGCATCGATAACACTTCAAAAGATGCAGCTAAACGTAAAATGCAAAGCTTGCTATGTTTTTTCCAACATAGATCCGCTACTAATAAGCATGACATGAATGAACTTACAATAAAGTTGTTATGTTTCATGATTTTATGAGATTTTGCGAATTTCTGCAATAAGTTTGAACTGCCATGTGTGCAGAGCACACGGACAATTTATTTGGTGATAATCTTGCCATGGGATGTGTTGGGAAACTGCAGAAAATCGAAAATTACTAGTCAAAAATTATTTTTTGGCAGGAAAAATTATTAGAAATCTAATTATCATAAAATAAAGTCTGCTGTAACATATAAAAAATAAACGTCTGATGTTGTTTCAAAAGTTCAGTGAGAATATCAGAGGTATAGTGGAATAAAATATGAATTTAACGGCAAATACCTTTTTTTAAGCATAATTGAACATAATCAGATTGCTCAGTAAGATTGAGAAATAGCTACCTAGTGTCTTCAGCAAAGTTTCTTGTTATGTATTAACTTTGCCAAAAGTGGCGATCAAATATATTGATTTTAAGGGAAAGTATTTTTTTAGGGGGATTCATCACGGATCTGTTAGTGTCCAAAGAAGGGTCTTTTTACTCTAAAACTTTTCCGAAGACAGTATTGCTCAAAAATGTCACGTTTACGAGAAAATGACTTTTGACCACATTGGACCTGTGATCTAACCACAGTGAGTCCCCGATTTTGACATAAATCAAATTTAGACATTATTTAGTGGCTAGTTTCCTTCGAGGTTTCTTCTTGTGCTTGACGACCGCACATTTCGTAGTTACTCATGATCGATCAGATCTAGTGAAGTTGCACAAGCAACCACGTATGTGGCTATTTGGGATTAGTTTGCCATCTTCAGAGTACAACAATTCAGTAGCTACCGTATTGTATTATTGTTATTATTATTATTATTATTATTTATTTGTAAAGTCATCTGACACATGTATGGTCTTAATGATAAAATAAATCTAAGTTACAAACATAATTACACTAAACATCTTAAAATAGTTGTCGTCTATAAGAGAGTCGTCGTTTGAAGGCATCAATCGAAATCCCAAAGTCGAAAAGTTCGTAGACAGCATTGAATTGTGCGGCCATAAATCGAATTGAATTAAACAGCCCATAGTTCACTCTGCTTGGCTCGAGGTACAGGAAGTCTCTTGTGCGGAGTGGTCTCTCGGGTGCGTAAAGGTTCATCTGTTGTAGTATTGCAGGGCAGTCAATTTGTCCGGAAAGGATTTTAGCAACAAAAACGGCTTGAGCAGTAGTTCGTCGCTGCTCGAGTGTTTCAAGTCCTAGTAGCTTACATCGAGCTTCATACTAGGGTAAGTCTAACGGGTTGTTCCAGGGTAGCATGCGTAGTGCGTATCGAAGAAATTTTTTCTGGACAGACTCGATTCTAGCGATCCAGTTTGCTTGTGATGGGCACCAGACTACCGAGCAAGACTCGAGGATAGAGCGCACTAGCGAACAGTAGAGCGATCGAAGGCAGTAAGGATCCAGAAACTCATTAGCTATCTTGAAAATAAATCCCAGCTGACGATTTGCCTTTGAGATCATTTCATCAAAGTGTGGACGAAATGTTAGCGCACAATCAAGTTTTACACCAAGATCACGAATGTGAGCTACCCGTTGCAATGTATGATAAAGTATGGTGTAATCGAATAAGACTGGATTCAGCTTGCGGTGAAATGTTATTACGTTGCACTTCTGAACACTTAGTGTCAACAGATTCTTCGTGCTCCATGCCTCAAATTCGTTGATCAAACGTTGTAGTTCCAGACAGTCGGATAAGGCTTTGATTACCGCGAATATTTTTACATCATCTGCGTAAAATAGGCGACACCCAGGTGGCAGTAAAGAGGAAACTTCGTTAATGAACAGAGTGAAAAGCAGGGGACCTAAATTGGTTCCTTGTGGGACGCCAGAAAGATTCGTGAAATATTCTGACTCTTCCGAACCAATTTTCACGCATAGATCTCGGTCCGTCAGGTATGATTTAATCCATTTTACGAGATCACCAGAAACCCCAAGTTTCTCTATCCTACTCAGTAGAATTCCGTGGTCGACTCGATCGAAAGCAGCTTTCAGGTCTGTGTAAACAGCGTCTACTTGTTCCCCGTCACCCAGACGGCTCAAACAAAAAGAGACAAATTGAGTCAAATACGATGCTACAGATCTTTTGGGAAAGAAGCCGTGCTGATCCACGGAAATGTATTGAGAGCTACAAACAAACAACGCTTCATGGACGATGATTTCAAACACTTTCGAACAAGCACAAAGTGACGTGATTCCGCGATAGTTTTCGATATTTCGTTTGTCTCCTTTTTTGTGTACTGGAAACATTATCGATTTCTCCCACATCGTTGGAAATGTTTTCTACTGAAGGGAAAGATTCAGTATAATAACTAGAGGTCGAATAAGCGCAGCCATGCATTTTTTGAGAACGCAAGAGGGAATCCCGTCAGGTCCAGCAGAACACGAATATTTTATAGCTTTTTCAACTAGATGATCGGTCACGTGGGAGATATTCAACTGAAGGAGATCACGTGGAGTGTTTTCGATAGCAGCGTTTATCTGTGCGTCTGAAGCAATGACCGAATTAAACGTATCCTTGAAATGCGCAGCAAAAAGTTCGCATTTTTAGCGCGATGTGTTGGCCTCTTCGTCTTTTAAGAACATGCATACTGATAAACCTTCCTCTTTTGAAGTAGAATACTTCTCTCAGGAAGTTCAGCTACATAGGGATGGGAAATGAAAATCTAAAACCGAAAAAAGTGAAAAATATGTCCAATTTCAAATGCTAATAAATCGGTTAGTATTCGATGGATTTCCTTCGTTCTTGCAGCAATAGATTGGAAAATCTTCTAAGATTCTTCCCAAAAGAAGATAATTGTAATTTTATTATTCACACTATTGTACTATTGAAAATAGTCAAGCCTTTTCAAAACGAAAAATTCGACCTCTGATTGGTCGTTATATGATTGCTTCCCAAGCACGGTCGACAGAATCATATACCTTGCAATTTAAAACATGCTATTTGGCCTATAAAAGAGCCTGTTTCAGCCGAAGCCGCTCATAATAGTTCTAGACAGCGACAACAGCAGTCGTCCTCCCTTAGCAGCAGCACTAGCAGTGCAGTAGATACCAGCGATGGCGAAAAGCGGCCACAGCTGTGGCGTAGCAATGGATAGCGCACTAGTTGCAGCGGATTCCAGCAACGATAGCAGCTGGGCCAGCTGATGCAGGGACAGTGGATACCGATGGCAGCGTATAGCGGCCACAACTGTGACATGGCTATGGATAGCGACCTAGTTGCAGCGGATCTCAGCTTCAAACTGATGTAGTGAGGCACTTTAGTGAAATGCAGTCTCTGTGCGATAGCGGGCACTAGTAAATGCATTCAATGAAAAGTTGACTCATTTTGACAACACATGAGCCGTCTAGTTTTGAGTGTTAAATCAGTTTTTCACTGTTTATTTTATCACAAGGAATACTTTATTCGCACTGTCAGTGATAACGCCAAGATGTGATCGACATCTTATCCGATATTAAAATGAACAACAAAGTGCCCTTTTTAGGATGAAATAAAAACTTGATTGAAGAGTTAATATTTTCTAATAAGTTAATTCACATTTTTAAATTTGTAAAAGTTATATATTTTACTTCATCTCCGTGTCTCAAAACGTACTGAATTATCTTTTCCTTCAGTCATGAGCACAACATTCGAAAAAATTTTTCTCAAAATTTAAAAATTGTCAAGCCCCAACCATGACAAGCAACTAACTATATTATTGAAAATGGTCAATCCTTGTTGAAGCGCAAAATTCGATTGATCTGATTAGTCAACGTTTATTCACTAGAAAAAATGACTGACACGCAAGCAGCCGGGTTATCTTTCTTGTAAAAGTATTCTACTTCAACCTTGCGGCCGTGGCTTTGCACACAACCCGCCTGTTTTTTTCTTAGAAGTCACAAATGACCAGAACAGTTTCGGGTTTTTACGAAGGCTTGCTTGCTTGTGCAAGGTATATCGTCGGTACAAGAAACGATTGTAGGAGCGGTAATTACTACTAGCCAAGCTGAACTGCTGTTTAGAGAGTGGGCAGCGTAGTCTACTGTAAACACGTAAAGCAGAAGATCTCAGACGTTTCAAACGTCGCAAATGTGCATTGCCCCAAGGTGGCTTTCGAGGAGGTTGGCGGACAGGTACCGAGTCTGATATCAGTTGTTTCAAAATATGTGTGAAGTGATTGACCGCATCGTCAACATTTTCGAACAACTCTAAGCGACGCCAATCGACACGCATAAGTGCCGCACTGAGGGACGCGAAATTAGCTCTACCAAAATCCAGGTTATTTTCGTCCAGAGTTTCAACGAATTCAATGGGTGCGGAGGGCTGAATAGTAATTTCAATTGCGGGGTGGTCAGCGTCAAGTGAAGTCAATGGCTCAGCAGCTTCCCGAACGCAGCAAACCGGGAACGTACATTCATTGACCAAAACTAAGTCAAGTAGGCGAGAATTTCTGTTTGTAACATGATTGGTCTGCACGAAGCCCTGCTCATTAAAACCATCCAGGAGAGATGCACAAGCAACAGATATACGAGACTTCAAGCTGTCAACTGTTGGTGGCGCATTCATCGGGAAGCTCCAAACTAAACCTGATTGATTATAATCACCAAATAACAATACCAGATCACATAGACTAAGGTTGGAGGTAATTGCTTCTACTGAACGTATGTGGTCCCCGATGCAAATTTGGTCACCTCTGCGGTTGGGAGGCAGATACATGACGCCAACACTCAGTGATTGATGCGGTAGCTTCACTCTGATCCAAATCTGCTCGAGCGTGTTACAGATAGGAATAGGGTCGATATATGCACTCAATCTTGCTGACACAGCAATAAGTACGCCGCCGCCACGTGATTTGTTGCTGTTTTGTGAACTCCGGTCACAACGAAATACTGAAAAATTCCCGCCAAACAATTGCGCTGAGTAGATTTTCTCATCTAGCCATGTTTCAGTCAGTACGATGATGTCGAATTCGGATTCAGCCACACCGATGAACACTTCGTCGATTTTAGTGCTTAATCCACGAACGTTTTGGTAATAAATCGATATACCATCCATCATCGTACCACGTGCAGATGGCGCAGATGGTGGAAGAGTAACGCAACTTGGAAGATGAAGCCTCCTCAGAGAGTAAATCAATGTCAACGGTAGAATACTTGCCGGAGCTGGCATCCTGGAAGATCCCACCACTCATTCCGACCGCAGGATCGGGACGGCTATGTTGATCGCTGGCTGCAAGAGGCTCGACTGGGTCGGACGAATGGGGGACTTCCGTAAAGCTTTGAACATTGCGTCCCGATGTTGTAGATGACATCACGTTAAAGGTGGTAGTAAGATCGCTGCTGACTCGTTCATGGTTGCTAAAATTCATCGTCAAATCAGGAAACGAAATCTGTTCACACGAATTACAATACTTGCCTGGTGAGGCGGGTCGGAAAACCCCGTTCCCCCAACCGATAACAGGACCGAGACGACTAAGATGAGGGCTGGCTGCGATAGACGCGACTGCATCGGGGCGGTCAAGGGGCTTCCTTAAGGCTCAAAACATTGCGTCTCGGTGGCGGTCGGGCGTGGATTATGCCCTCACAGGGAGCTGTTGACGCGGTGTGCCATGTTCCGAATCCGAACGATTGCGAAATTTTATTGAACCGTAGTCTTCAAATTCACGAAACAATAATCCTTCTGGCCATGTTGACGATTCAAGTGCTTTAGATTTTACTGCGGGATCGATACCAATTTTGAAGGAGACAAAATTCATAGTGGATCGATAACGGCGCTGGTCACGTACTTACGATCGTTAGGGTAAGGAAGGATGTTGTTAAGAAAGAGGTGTAACAGTCATTGTTGTCGGAGACCGAGTTCACCTATGCATCTCCACGACTGCGACGAAAAGAAAGGGTTGTGTCACCGTGGTAAGTGACAGAGTCGAACAATGTCGAGAGCGAAGTTGGCTCATTGCGAAGACGAACGATGAATATCTTTCTTGTCAGACCTCGTGGGCCTATACGAGCAGCGCGCGAATACTATTCACCACCAAAAGCATCCGAATGTTTAAATATTTGACTATTGCTATTCTCGAGTATCCTCGAGAAAGCAAATGCACAGGCGCAGTTTTTGAAAGGTATACGCGGTATTATGAAAGCAACGAGGGCTAACTTGATATGGGTTTGATAGTAGTAGAATTATTTTCCAGGAAAAATTCCTACAAATACCATATATCAATATATCGATAATTGTACATCTCTAGAAAATAAATTTAGAAAAAGTGGACCTTCCCATATAAAATTGTATGGAAACTTTAAATATCGGGTGCGAAAATACAGTTCCATTGATCGCTCTAAAAAGCTACACAGATTGTTATAGGACCCAAGAGGAACACGAAAAGTGCATGGGAGCTAACATTCATTTTTTGTCCCACCCTAATACTCATTCGACCTTTTAACGACTTGGCAGTGATTGTTTGATAAACTATCCAAAATATGCCAGCCATAAGCCATAAGAACAACTGTACCAAAATGACAATTTAAAAAATATATCAAAATTGATTAACTGTTCCCTTCTAGTAATACAGCGGACTGTATTCGGATGAATTGCGGACGACCAACACGGATTTCTTCCTAAACGTTCCTGTGCTACAAACTTGCTTTGCCTGACTAGTTACGTGCTTGATAGCTTCGACAAACGATGTCAAACCGATGTGATTTACACGGACCTTTCAGCTGCGTTCGATAAAGTAAATCATCAAATCACTGTTGCTAAACTCGACCGCTACGGATTTAGTGGCAACTTGCTCCACTGGTTCGAATCCTACCTGCGAGGACGAACTCTTAGAGTAAAAATCGGCGACGAAATTTCGGAATCATTTGTTGCTACTTCCGGGATTGCCCAAGGTAGTCATCTTGGCCCGCTGGTATTTTTGTTGTATTTCAATGACGTACATCACTCACTAAAATGTCCCCGCCTTGCCTTCGCTGATGACTTGAAACTGTTCAATGAAATCAAAAACGTCGAAGACGCCACTCATCTTCAACAACAGCTCAACTTATTTGCACGCTGGTGTAAGTTGAATTGCATGATACTAAACCCCGATAAATGCTCTGTGATAACGTTTACCAGAAAGCACCGCCCACTACATTTCGATTACACATTGGATGGGACTCCAATACAGAGAGTCGAACACGTCAAGGATCTTGGAGTCCTCCTTGATTCCAAACTCACCTTCAAGCAACATATATCGTTCATTGTTGCTAAAGCCTCTAGGCAACTGGGTGTGATTTGTCGCTTGACGCGGGACTTTAGAAATATACAATGTTTAACGACACTCTACTGCTCACTTGTTCGGTCCTCGCTAGAATTTTGCTCTACTGTCTGGATTCCTCACTACAACAACGCAATTCATCGCATCGAAAGCATCCAGCGCCGGTTTGCGCGTTACGCACTTAGAATGCTCCCCTGGCGACAGCCCATGCGCAATACCCGATATGAGGACCGCTGCCAGCTTCTCCAGCTCGATACTTTCCAGCTTCGTCGAGAAACAGCACGCGCCATGGTAATGTCGGACGTTTTGTCATCCCGGATCGATTGCCCAGCCATTCTCCGCTTGATCAACCTTAACGCGCCATCTAGAAACCTGCGGAGGTCATCTACGCTGCAACTACCTTTCCGCCGCACTAACTACAGTGCTAACGGTGCCATCACTGGTATTCAGCGAGCTTTCAACCGAGTTTCATCTGCCTTTGATTTTCATCTATCGCATCGAGTTTTACGCTCAAAATTTATTTCTCTGTTTCGTAGTGTTTTATATTATTAACCATTAGGACTAGCTATTTATGTCTGTTGGTAGTTGCTTATAAATAAATCTATTTTGCAGCTCTACGCGTATAAAATGATTCAAAACATTCAATACCATAGTGTGATCACTGATCACAATTAAAAACTTTGTTTCAGTGATTCCACTCAATTTGGTTGGCTTTAAATCATTCCTGTTCGAGTACGAACCACCCGAGCACGTAAGGCGATGCAATTGCGCGAAAGCTCGAATCATTTGAATAATTCAATTGACGGTGGATATACATTTCCCGTCCGTTTCGTGTTCCACGAATTTGGGCTAATTTTGTTTGGCAAACCGATAATCAAAGATTAAAATTTCCCCTGGCAAAACCATGCGCTTCCCGATGAAGTTTGCTCGTTTGTGCCATGTTTTCGGTGAAATTTTAACCACAAACATTCCGTTGATTTTCCAGCTTATCTCTCCTGTGTTCTTGGGTTAATCAAGAAACAGACAAACAAACCATAAATCTTAAATGCAAATTGTTTTCTACTGTTGCGGTTGCCATTTTGGACAGTTAGTAGCGCTGAGTTATGTTTCCTTCCTGGGCAGGCTGAATTGCCTAAACTTGTCTTTCTATTGTCTTTGAAATGATAAAAAAAACTCTCATTCATTCGTTGCACATCGACCAATCATTGTCGTTTCATCCGGGCCATCACGGTTCGTGCTTGACCAATGGCAGTTGCCGTAAACATATCGAGCGACTATCTCACCTCCATAATACGAAAGGGTTAAAACGGACCGGCAGAAGATATGTCATAAAAAACTGGGATCCGCCATTTGGGGACCAAACCATCAGAGCGAGGCGTTCACCGCGTTTCATCGAGAGGCGTGTTGATAGAGAAAAGTACGAAGACAAAAAAACTGGACAACATGAACATGAACAACTCTCGCACTCTCCGGGCCTCGTACTGTTAATGGAAGGGTTAAACAGATGTCAGCTGTCGATGGTTGTGTATGCAAATGAGGTTCACCGTTCCGGAATTAGAGCGCATGCTCGCTCATCACTGGGAAACTCTTGACGCTTGTTCCCACTGAGGAAATTTTTCCAACCCTTCCAGTGCGGCATATGTATTAACACGCAGAAGGGTTAATTTTATCTAACGTCAACAAATTTAATTAAAATGTTTTAGCAACCGAGTACTGAAAAAAAGTTTAAAATTGGAGTATAAAACAACATTTAAAGTGGTATTGCATAAAAACATTCAAAAAAGTTTTCACGAAACTACTAATTTCATTCTCGGTAGATAAATAGCAAGAAAAAACGAAATCACTCGGAACTCTGAAGGGTGGATAATTTCGCGAGCTTTCCTCTAGGCTCAGTTGATGTTTAGCAAGCCTAAGCCATCCTTTTATGTAGAAAAATCCATTTCCACCCTCCAGCTACCCGTCCGCTCATCTAGTCAACCATCTAAAAACGCTCCTTTACTCCATCCTCTTCCTCCTTCTCCTGCACTCTCTAGGGTTTACCGTTGGGCTATTAAAACAGATCTCCCGCACTCCTGGCGATGCCGCGAGACGACGCTTTATTTTTCTTCGCGCTTATTTCCAACGAGAGAAAGGATCCCTATCCTTCTGTTGGTGCTGTAATACCCGTTGCTTGAGCAGGATCCGCTAGGAGAGGATGGGATGAGTGCGGAAGGAACTGTTTGTTTCCACAATCAAAAAAAAGGGGAGACGTTTGCGCGAAAGGAAAGTCGTATTAAAAATATATAGCCGCGATATTTTGTACTTTCGCATCTAGTTTGTTTTTTTTTTTCGACGAAAACCGCGCTCTGGACGGATGACCTTCTGGCCGCTCGTCCGTTGGTCCGTCGTACATAAGCCTCCGGGGACGGCGGAGTAAACTTTGAGTTGCATTAAAATTCATGGCACAGAGTTAATTGCAAAAATAAGTGGCAGTAAAGTAATATTAATCTTGCAGGCAGTGTTTTGGGTATAGTTGTACATGCCGAATCAATGTGGGTTCAAGATTTTGAATTATAATTATTTCGATTACAAGGAAAGCAGCAAATTACAGTAAAATTTCAGTCATAATTGCAAGTGGCGGTAACACAATTTCCCATCAACATGGTTTCACAAAAATAAAAAATCTTTGTTTTCATAATGTAAAATTAGACAAGGTAAATTAAGATACTGATTGAAATATAAGTTTTTTGTTAAAGTGACCGAAAACCGCACTATTTTGTAAATTTTTCACTTACTTACCCTTATATTATAGTACAAATATCTACGTTTCATGTTTTGTCATTTTAAACGATGGCATGCATGGGATAGAATAATTTTGTCGTTAATTTTTTGAACTGCTTTTTTCTACTCTTAGAATTATTGCTCTCAGTCAAAGGTGATAAGTTTTTTTATACGAATGATGACAGCTTTTTGAACATCCAATAGGAACTGGAAAATATTTTACTTCCGTCATCGGAGCAAAATGATCCCCCTTGGCCTACCAGATCCTCACAGTACAATAGAAAGTTCTTTCTAAGGGGAAGCAACGGTTTTGTTGGCCAAATTTGAATTTGATTTACCTTCGATTGGATAACAATCGTAGTATGATTTAATGCTCTCGCACCATCCCGCTGTCAGTTACCCATCGCTGAGGTAAACAGTGGATTTCCCGGAATCTGTCAAGATTCCGAAGATAGGACGACAGGACTCAAGTGCGACGGATTAGCCTGCGATGCGACCGTCGTCCACTGAACTGAAGATGGAATGTGTGAATGTGATGTGTATGGGAAAATGCTTCTTTATGTAGGCAAATTTTCGGCCGCTTCGACAAGTCAGAAAAAAGGGCCGAAAACCGTTTGTCGAGTACTCAAGTATAACGGACGACTGTTGCAGCGAAGCGCGTCTTTGCTATGATTTTTTGCTTTCCGCCTCTCCATCCACAGATCCGCTTGACAGATAGGGTGCTACTTCAGGTTAATCGAAGGCTAACCTTGGGGTGCGAGTTGATTGGCGATTTCTGGCCAAAAGATAAACATTTTATTTTGAATAGAGTAGCTCAAAGATGAGGCGATATAGAAGCAGTCAATATTTGTTTGTTAATACATTTCAATTTTCCTGCAAAAAAACGTGGGATTTTTGCATTTGAATGACGTTTTAAATACTTGAACACAAACTTATAATAGGATTCATGCAGTTTTTTTACATGGGCAAACACGGTAGTATTCTGAGGTAAATATTAGGTAGGAATTTCGACTGGCGTTTTTAATACATATGGTTAGGGACAGTGATAAATCGCGATTTCGCGGAAGCCGCGAATTCCGTGAAATCCAGCATTGGCCGCGAAATTTACAAAAACCCGCGAAAGTGATACAAAACCGCAGCGACACGGACAAACCTGAAGATTAATGCGCACCTAGATGGCAACGGGAGGCCTTTTCCTACGTAACCAATAAAATAAAATATTTTGGTAGCCTGGATTGAATCGGCGATTTGGTTGCTAGATCCTCTAAAATCAAAGATTTTGGCAATTGGTGACCTGGATGATAGAATTCTAGAGTGTGCAACCATAAAATCGGAGTTGCAGGATGATATAAATACAAGCAAGCATTTTTTTGAAATACTCGACAGTGTAATTGGTATGGTATTATAGTTTTGGTAGGTACTCGGATCGCGGACGTTTTTCAGAACTTTATAACTTGGATCCTGAACAGTATAACTTGAACAATAGGTGCCTACCGACACAAAAATTTGACTGAAAACAATTGAACACAGTATGCATTTTTTGTCAGTAATACAAATAAAGATGAATCGTACGGTTAAATTACCGTAAATTAAATTAAATAAAACAGTTTTTTCTTGTTTTTATCAAAAGCAAAATCACTTTTTAAGTATTTCCAGAAGAAAAAAGTTGCCGCGAATTCACCGCGAATTTTAAATAATTCCTATTTTGTCACCCGCGAATTTTCAACTTTTTTGCCGCGAATTACCACTGTCTCTACATATGGTAATCGAACCTAATCAAAATAAAACTAACTAATTTTGGCAGCAATCTTGGATTATATTAGAAAATTCGATTTTGACCCTGTTCGCAACTACCGATTTTCAATCTGAGAGAAGCATCAGAAAGCTGAGAAAACATGCTATAAGTTGCAAGAAAAGAATTGAGGGAGCATCAGTATTAACTTACCAATTGAACCAATTTTCTGAACGAAGTTTTAAAATAATCAATGCATTCCGCGCAATCAACGTAGGGAAACTGCTCCATTATTCATCTCAGCCCATATATTCATCTCATACAACATGAAAACACAATTGAAAACAGGAAAAAACGCATTTTTCTAACTGAACCAATCTGCTTATCCATGGAATGGATTCTTCTTAGTTCACTTTAGATTTCTCATAAAGTAGAATCCTCAAAAACTCTCTTAAAAGCACTAAATTTGATATTATAGTCGGGCATCTGCACTCGAAAAATCATTTAATTCAATCACCTACCTCAGAAAACAAAATCCACACATTGTTCTATACGGCTACAACGGGACTCGTTCAGCAGCCAACCAAAGTTTTTTTTATCACTAGCGGACCACTTTTATTTTAATCACTAAACAAAATCACTAACTACACTAAGAATACTTTAATCTTTGAAATGTTCACTTCAAATTTTCAAAAACAAGCTTGAATTAGCAGAAATATATGAGATTAATTTCTACAATTCCTAGATTTCCACTGTATGTATTTTCATCTGTTTTCACTGCGTTGAAAAAAATCAAAAGTTGCCAAATCAGTTTCTGTCAATACGAAAAAATCATACTGAAAATGCAGTGATTCAAGTTTTGAGATGGATACGGGAGCGTTGTGACAAATGGTTTGTTTTACAAAATTCAGGATAAATCTAACTAAGTTTACTAAATATGCAATGCTGAACGATTTCATAAGAGCACGTAAGCGTATTTTGTTTATTTGTTCAATGATTTCGTGAAAATTATCGGTGAATATCGGATTAATGAGATGAATAATGGTGCAGTTCCCCTAGTAGTCATATGTAGAAACTCTTCCATACAGTGTTATTTTTTGAAATGCGATAATTTTCCGGATATTTAAGAGCTTAGTAATAAACTGCTGAACAAAACTAAAAAAAATCTATTCGAAATTGGGTGCTGGTTAAGAATCAGTATCAACTTGTTCGAAAGAACTGTTCATTTGAAGGGTTCGTAGACACTTTTAGTAGTTCATTGAAACAATGCTTAGCTCATTTTTTTTACCATAATTCTATACTTTCTATTGTTGCTTCACCATATTGTTTCATTTTTCAAGATTAATCTTTTCTCATATTTTAAAGGTGTACGTTTACACTGACGGAAAAGGAAGTAAGTCCAAAAATAAATATAGCTTTACCCACAACCCGTTTATGAAAAACGATTTTAACATGTACGTGGATAAGGTGTTGAAAATCTGGAAAAACCTGGTAAATCAGGAAATGTCAGAGAATTAATTTTTCGATCAGGGATATCAGGGAACACTTAAAAATATTCAGGGAAATATTTTTAACCCAGGGGCGACCGCAGAGTAATTGCTCGCTGGGTTCGTTGCTTACTTATAGATACCACTCCTGAATAAAATGTAACGTTTTGAAACTCATATGATGTATATGAAGAAACCCTGTAGAAAATGCGTCAATTAGAAATTCCGCGTAAAAACCGCAGTCGTTCGATAATCTTAAAAAACACCTAAACATATCCGCGGTTGAAGCGCGTAGAATAAGAGCTGCTTTTAATATTGATTTTGAACCGGCTGGTAAACAACTGGATAATGCGTACCATTGGTACCAAGCGCACCTACAGCAATAAAATAGACCCACACGTCACAGTGGGGCGACTCCATACAAATGGTGGGCAAGCAAAAAAATCTCGTCAAATCATAGAAAATACATGGTTTTTATATAATTTTGGGACGCTGAGTCCGAATTTGATATTATTTTTGCATGAAAATGTGTAATTTTGACGATTGATATTATATGAGGAAAATTTTACGTCGGTTTCAATTTTTTGGAGAACAAAATGCAGGATGCTTGAAAGACTTTCATATGCCATTAGAAAAAATATAAAAATATTATTCATTTAGGGTAGGTGTTCCAGTAATGGAGGGTCTAAGCACAAGTGTTTTTGAAAAACGAGAATATCAATATTCATATCGCAAATATCCAACACATGTTATTTTGGTGTAATTGGACATATCATAAATTGTCATGCACAATTACAGTTTGTATATGTTATAAACAAAATATGTATGAAAAATGAATAATTGTGAACCAATCTTATGTACCAGTGGTTAAACGTCTAGCATAAAACAAGCAAAGCCTTGCTGCTACATTCCGATTTGGAACTTGACCTTCTGTTTTTATACACAGGCTAGCGCTACAATTCTACTGACACTAACAGTCTTCTCACGAGCCGAGAATCGAATCTACGATAACTGGCTCGCTAGGCCAGCATCGTACCTCAAGACCAGCTGAGAGATAGCATAAGCCGTGATAATTATTCGCTCTGAGTTTATAAAAGTGTTGAAAAATGAAAAATGAATACTCTATTTTCCACTCAGACGAAAAAGGATCGTTGACTCAGGTATCCGGTAGTGCCTAGAAGCACCGTAAATCGTTCTTTCATCGCTTTTGATGCTTCCTAGGCACTCGCAGATGGTTTCTTCGGTGTACGAACGAGATACCTGGTGACGTTTTTTCTTCTGCTGCTGCATTCTAAAAAAAAGCATGACTGGTCACAACCACTGGTGCAAAATTAAATAGAAGCTTACCTATGATATTAAAATGTAAGAATAACGGTAAGTGGATTGTATTGAGTGAACCAGAATCAAATTTACACGCGAGAGTAGCTCGTGCAACACACTTTGTTTACATCTGCTCAGTTACAAACCTAACCTCAAATGTTGGCTGAAGCACTACCACTATTACTGGAACAGGGGTACTAAAATTGTTCCTATAGTGGAGTTTCAATTTATTTAGTATTTCGATAATTATTTGTGATTTTTTCTATTGATTATGGTAAGAAAAATAGTTAAGAGCAGTTCTACGAAGACTTTTGCCACAGAAATCGTGGTTATATTGATATTTCAAGCTACGAAATTTCACTGTTGCGTTACAAATTTCGCAAGAATCTTGCTGGTTTTTTAACTCTCGAATGAATTAATAAATACGAAGTGTTTGAATGAGATTTCAAGCCAATATAGTTAACCAAATCGGAGACATATTTCCACCGAATCAATACAAATTATCTGATAATATAAAATTATCCCGGAAAACGTCTTAATAACGCTAAATTCTGGTATACCACCACTACTGGTACACCCACTATTACTGGCACATCTACCCTATTAAGAAAATAAAAAAAATAACAATTGAAAAATAAGCTTACTTTTCAGTCGGTTTTTCTAAAGTGACTATATTAAATTGCGTTTTTTATCGCATTCTTCTTTTTATTAACTTCCACCTTCATCTTCATTTTTGTGTTCATTTTTAATACAGTTTTAATATCTTCAAGGAGAGTTTTCAAAATGCAGTTTCTAACGTCAAAATAATAATTCACTATTTGTTCTGTAGAAATCAGCAGGCGATTTATTATGTCATGGTTTGTGTTTACACGATTATTTTTACATGTGACTGTTATGATACAAACTTAAATTATGATTTTGGTACTCAGTGCTCGTGATACGAAACATAAACAATGATTAGTTTTTGATACTGCGCTAAATATCGGAATGATATGAGTTAAACTTGTTAATATGAAAACAGTGTGATTAATCATACTGAAACATGTTTGATAACGTTGTTATTATCAGACTAATACAAGCCATTTGTTATTCTGTTGACTGTTTCAGTGTTCAATTCAATTTTTCATTTTTAAAATCCGATATGTGCCGAACACTTGTTGTTTCTCTTTCAAAGAAGGGTACTCTGCGCAACTCTGCGCAGGATCGGACTACCTAGATGCTTTTGAAAGCATTTTTTCCAAGCTATCGTTTTAACCTGGTGCCAATAGTGCCAAACCTTGCCGTCTAAACTTAAAACGCTGTTTTATGCATAAAATACGTAATTTTTTGATTCCGTCTAATTTTTTTTTGAGTACTACAATGAGATTATACATTATCCAACCATGAGGATTTATTCTGCACTCTTTTACAAACAACTTTTCCTTATAAGTCATCAAGATACAAGTTACCCTTGAGCCGAGGCTCCAGCAAATTTCAAGAAAAACGCTAAAAAACGCTCAGTAAACTTCGAAAAATCATAGAAAATTCAAATTTTGTCGTGATGCTCTAAAAATTTGGATTCCGACACTCAATAGTATACAACTATAGGAAAAATATATTTGAAATGAAATTCGCATTTTCATTTTTGGGTCGATGGCCAGCGATTCCCCACTGTGCACGTGGTCCTTAGCCTCCTATCCAGCCACTCCTATCCGTGGTGGTGGTGAGTGGTGGGAACTTGGTCGTATGCTGACAGGTAAAGAGGGCTCTTTTGAGTTTCCTAGCGTCTGTCCTCCATGTTCGGAGCGGCTTAAAACAGCGTCTGTGCTCCAGGTTGCCCAGGACTAGGACAATCAGCACAGATCCACGCGACGAAAACAATTGCACAAGAGCGCTCTCTAAGGTATTGAAACCCCGCAGGTTCGACATCGTAGCACTGCAGCAGGTGTGCTGGAAGGGCTCAATGGTACGTACGTTCTGCGATGGTCATGCCAGCTACCGGAGCTGCGGCAACACACATGAGCTGGAGACAGCTTTCATAGTGATGAGAGAGAAGTGGAAACGGGTGATTGGGTAGAGTACGACCACTGCCCAAAATATGATATCAAAATCGTCATCAGGGATATCAACGCTCAGATCGACCAGGAGGAGGAATACAAACCGGTGATTGGAAGGTTCAGTGCACACCAGGTGACCAACGAAATGGGCGTTTGTCGCCTTCAAGATCACGACCGTGTGTAGTACCTGCTTCTAGCACAACCTCCTACACAATCAAATCAGACAGAAACACAGATCCACCACGTTTTGATTGATTGTCGGCACTTCTCAGACATCATCGACGTCAGATCCTATTGGAGGGTTGACGTCGACTGGAACCACTACCTGGTGATGGTTAAGATGCGCCCAAAACTCTCCGTTGTTAACAACATTCGGTATCGACACCCGCCCCGGATTTCGTACGTTCGAAGCAGTATAACGTCGCAGAAAACTACAAGCTTTCGCTAGAAGCTGCGCTGCCGGAAGAGGACCAGCTGGAGGAAGCTCCTCTCGAGGACTGTTGGAACACCGAAACAACCATCAACAGCGTTTCGAAAAACTCATCAGGCATGTGGGACGAACGCAACGAAACGAGTGGTTCGACGGCGAATGTAGGAGGGTGATGAATTGGGAGAACGCTGCGCGGGCGGCTAGGGAGCGCAGTGCCACCCAAATCTTCCGGAATAAAAAGCGCCGCCTGAAGGAGGAAGAGTATGCAGAGCTGCTACAGCTGCATCATTCTCAGGAAACGCGACCGTGAGGTGACCGGAAGGTAGAAGCAGCACTTCGACGAACACCTAAATGGCGCCCAGGCAGAGGACCATGGCAGCCGATAAAGCGATCCCGTCGATACGACAAACGTAAAAGACGTGCCAACCCCAACAATAGGCGAAGTTGACCTTGGAGCGAAGCTTATAAAGATGGACCCGGAAAAGCTAGCCACCTGCTTGCACCGGCTGATTACAAGAATTTGGAGTACAGCTACCGGAGGAGTTGAAGGATGGTGTTATCTTCTATATCTATAAGATAAGCAACAAATTAGACTGTGGAAACTATCGTGCGATCACCGTCCTGAATTTTCTGCGACTCTCACCGCTAGCCAACATGATATGGACATTGTCGGCAGAACAACTGCTGCGGTGTCAGAATAGTACACCAGACTAAAACAGGAAGCAGCGAGGATGGGGTTGCAGTTACGTGTAATGCTAGCCGGTGAAACTTAAGCCAACCGACAACGCCTAGACAGTAGCATTACGATCCACGGCAATGAGTTCGAGGTAGTCGACGAGTTTGTCAATCTTGGCTCACTGGTAACTGAGGATAATGATACCAGCCGTGAGATCCTGAGGCGTATTATCAGCGGAAGTCGTGCCTACTATGGGTTCACAAGCAATTGCGGTTGAACGTACTAAGCTCCCGTACGAAATGTAACGTACACAAAACGCTAATAAGACCGGTTGTTCTGTACGGGCATGAAACGTTGACAACGCTACAGGAGGACCAGCGAGTGCTCGGAGTTTTCGAACGACGGGTACTAAAGACGATCTATGGCGGCGTGCAGAAGAACGGTATATGGAGACGGAGGATAAACAATCAGCTCGCGCAACTGTACGGCGAACCCAGTATTCAAAAAGTGGCTACGGATACGCTGGGCAGGGCATGTTGCAAGAATGCCGGACAACTACCCAGTGAATATGGTGTTTGCCTCGAAAACGGTAGGAAGAAGACGACCAGGGGCGTAGCGGGCACCATGGGTAGGCCAGGTGGAGCGAGGTCTGGTAGGGAGTAGGAATTGAAGAGCTGCAGCCAATAACCGAGAGAATTGGAGAAACCTTGTGAATCATTATGACGGAATTGTCATTATGACGGAATGCCAAATAGATTGAATAAATAACTTGCGTTGCGACCCAAAGCCCACTTATGCACTTTTCCCGTTCAACTTTTCATAGCTTGCAAACTTATTGAAGTAAAAGTTGATTTTTCAATCATAGCAAACTAAACTAAGCAACTCCTTTGTTGAAAATTTATTCAAACTAACATTTGAAAAGATTTGAATTTTTTTAACATTTTTTTAACATCTCAAAAAAAACTAAAAAAGGCCAGCCAGAAACAAGTTGTCATGGGATTTTTTTGTTTTGGGAAACAATCTAAATTTTCATTTTAAAATATCAAAACATACTGTAAAGTCTTTAACTTTTTAAAACTTTCGCTATAAATTCCAACTTTCTTCAAGACCATGCCGGTAATTTCGAGTATAATTGAAACCATGGGGGCGATATAATAGTATGCATGGTCTCAATTATCGCTTCGCATACCGAATGACCGACTGGTCAGCGGAGTTCAAAACTGAACGCCTGCCACACTTGGCTAAGCAATTTGCCAAATTTTGCCTCCTTCGCCAGTGGGCTGGAAGGAAAAGCTCCCATGATTTGAAGCTGTAAACAAAGTTGTTATTCAACGGAATCAATCCAAACAGAAATTTCTCGGTAAAACTTTCCGTACTCTGTATTCGATTATTTTCTAAGCAGTTGTTTTTTTTTTCTACTGCGGACCATTTCCCCTCTATTTAAACATTTTGTGCAAAAGTAACCTAAAACAGCAGCAAACTTTTTCTACTGTAAACTGCTGAGCGGGGGCAAGGCAGGAAAATTACCGATTCCACCAACATCCGCTTTTCATCGCCAGGAATCGTCGGGGCGAAGAATGGTACGAGTTTCCTCTCTGTTCATAAATCAAATATTTTGATAGGAACTCATTAAATTTTTGCTTACTCAAACTTTTGATTTTCATTTCCCACCACCGCGTTTCGATACTTTCGATATTTCTATGCGGCAATCATTAAGCATTGGTGTGGACACACGGGAAGCTGCTTTTTGATTTGCCTGATTTGCAACCGCGCATCGGTCGACTGAATATGGTGGAGCACCGTGACGGA
Source organism: Wyeomyia smithii (assembly GCF_029784165.1). NCBI lineage: Eukaryota > Metazoa > Arthropoda > Insecta > Diptera > Culicidae > Wyeomyia > Wyeomyia smithii. The sequence goes on along the minus strand of NC_073695.1, from coordinate 228,565,746 downwards.
CGGAAAAGATATCGATACAACCCAGTGAGAGCTGTCAGTGGTTTTATTTGGAAGTAAAACAATTATTATTAGCACAAAGAAAACCAAATAAAGATAATGTTTTACGAAACAGTTATAGAAGATAAGATATAGAGAAGCGATTCAAGGTTGCTTTCTTGTGGAATATCAGAAATGATGTTAAAAGGCTTAGAATACAATTAAGGTGCGTTCTCAAGAATCAGTTTTTTTTTGGTTGTTAACATACTAGAAAATTAATTAATTACTAATTCCATTTAATGTAATAAGAAAACAACCACTCTAAACTGCCTCAGCAAAGCAGTTGAATAATTAAATAGTAACTTTGTATAATCTCCCGAACGAAGATACCCTTGCTATACTAAATCATTCTGTTTTATGTTACATTTCTACGATCGCTGGTATTTTTTCCAAGCAGGATGAAAAAAAAAACTCAAATTAAGATAAATATGTTGCTGGCGCAAAAACGTATCCCGATACAACCGTGCCCCGTTCAGTGCCGAAATTTTCCATTACAACGTGCTTAACTTTCGCATTTACCTCTTCCTCTTAATTTTTTCCACTTGTAGAAATGAAAAGGGGACGAAACGAAATACGGGGTAATTCCAAGTCCTAACGCACACTTGTTCAGCCCGAAATTTTGCCTTCGCCGTTATTAGCGCGAAACACTTCTAAAGCCACCCACCCCCGCCCACAACCCGCGCCGAAAAGCAAGACCAGCAAGGCTTCAATGAGAAACAGTGAGTGTATAAAATTTTATGGCCATCAGAAGAATCGCTTCTATCCTTTCTCTTTGCGCCCGCAGTTCGCGCCCAGGAAACGTGAGGCTGTCCCGCTTCGACTCATTTGCATGCTCTTCGGCCGCGAATGCTGTGCTTCATCCTGTGCTTATTTAAATTTTGCTTAGAGGGTTAAAATTGCGATGACGAGCAACTGGGCTTTATGTACAAAGTCGTTGAAAAGAATAGGGATGTTCAAATGAATATAATCTTAGAAGATGCATGGGGTACCGAATTCTGCTCGAGCGAGCTTTTGGGACTAAAACTTGTCCAGCAATAGAATTCTTCAACTGAACATCCCCGACGGGGAGTCTTGTCTGTGGTAGTGTCCTTTCCCATGTACAAAAGATAAAAACCACCCCACACCTACGTGAAAAGGCTTTCATTTCTCGAAGATACCCATCCGCAGTGTCCAAACCGTGTACTTTGCGTTTTAATTTTATCTTCGTAATTTTCCCTTCTCCATTTTCACTCCTTCGCCGAAACGATGAAAAGCCAGCTCCTGTGTGAGTTCTTAATGCTTTTCAAGCCGCGCGTTCCGACCTCCACCAACTCGCCGCCAAACCAGGCCGCTGCTGCCGATTCAGCAGCGCCTCATTTCATTTATTTAAGAGCGGAGCCGGAAACGCACCGAGAAAAAAAGGGGCAGCATCTTATTACCCCAACCAACCAATTTACCCGTCCACTTTAGCAAGCGACCGGGCGAAGGCCGCAGGACAACACAGCAGCAGGACCCATCAAGCTGGGAATTGCGGGGGGAGACTAAAATCCATTCTGGCCCCCTTTCAGCAGCTTTGCTCTAGCAGGCGGGTTGTACGGTAAAGTATTCTTCAGTTTACGAAAAACATACAGGAGCCCAAGCAGAAAAAAATAACACGCTATGAAAATTTGAATAATTTAATTGTAATTAGATTCCTGCGCGCGCTTCAGCATCCGTGCTGCGCTTCACCCCGCTCCCGAGTCGAAGTCAAGCACGACGCTCTCGCCGTACTGTCCCAAGCTGGTAATAAAACAGCGAATGCGTGAGTTTTCCCTTTTCGCTTTTACTTTTAACCGGCAACGGTGGCTCTTCAACTTCGAGCGGCTGGAGAATGTAGGAGTGCATCCCGAGCAATCGGGTTTCCAATTTCTGTACTCGTCTCGTCTAAAGCGTCGAAGATTTTCTGTTTTTGATAAAAAGCACATCAATTGATATTTTCGTAAAGTGCCAGTTGAGGGATTTCACATCGATCCAGTCATCGCACTGGCGAGATGATTCTTGAGCTCCGAAAGGATGCGAAGAACAAGGGCGCTTCCTACAAGGCGGTAGCCGAGCAGGTGCTTGGCAAAGAGGTGCAGACTCGGGCACTCACCTCGGAGGTGACTCTCCAGCTTAAAATCACCGAGGGGTGCGACGTTGCACAAGCCCTCAAAGAGAAGTGCGGGGTGGAGGTGGTCACTGCGTCAATCCGCCTCCGAAAGGGTCCAGCAGGGACCCAGGTGGCCATCTTCCGGTTAGCATCGGCAGATGCGAACCTGGCACTAAAGGAAGGTAAGCTAAAGGTCGGCTGGTCAGTATGCCTTCTGGGTAACTTTAACAACCGGAAGTTTGTTTCCGGTGCTTTGAGGAGGTCATAAGTCCTAGACCTGCAAGACGTTGCGGTGGTGCAGGCCACAAAGCGAAGGATTACGCAGAGTCTCCCAAATGCATTGTGTGTTCCGGAAAACGGGACGCCAAACACTTAGTGGGAGGCCCCAGGTGCCCAGCTGGTAAGCCAGCTGCGAAACCACGGGCATAAGAGTAACGAAACTGAACCTGAACCACTGCTAAGCGGCTCAGCAGCTACTATACCAAGCAGTCGCTGTCGGACATGGAGCTAACGGGCCTAACGCCGTTGATGGTGGCGGGCGATTTCTACGCTTGGGCTGTTGAGTGGGGAAGTCGCACTACGAACCAGATCCTGTCAGATCCTGCTGGAGGCTTTGGCAAAGCTCAACTTAGATCTGGCCAACGTTGGGACCAAACGTACATTTAGCAAAAATGGTGCGGAGTCGATCATCGATGTGACGTTCTCCAGCCCAGAACTGATCACGAACTGCAGGGTAGACGATGGCTACACCAATAGCGACCACCAGTCGATTTGCTATAGTGTAGAAAACAACGCGAGGCGCCGAGTGACGGGTAGAACCAACACTCACACCGTCCGCGGCTGGAAGACATCGCATTTCGATGTCGAGGTATTCGAAGAAGCGATGGAAAGAGAGTGCAATGGAAGCAGTTGTCTCCGCCCGACTGCTGACCAACTAGTTGCCGTACTATCGCGGGCGTGCAATGCCACCATGCCTAGGACCCGCCAACCTAGGAATGGGAAGCCACCGGCTTACGGCTTACGGTCCGCGATAGCGGACCTCCGCAGTGCGTGCCTCCGTGCAAGACGGAGGATGCAGCGTGCGCAAACAGACGAACAGAGGATTGAGCGCCGCGCAGTATTCGGTTCTGCAAGATCGGCGCTAAAGAATGCGATTAAGGCAAGCAAGAGGGCCTGCTTCGATAGGTTGTGCGCCAATACGAATCCGTGGGGTAACGCCTATAGGATCGTAATGGCCAAGACCAAAGGCGCGCTGGCGCCTGCAGAGCGATCCCCAGCGATGCTGGAGCGTATCGTCGGGGGACTCTTTCCACGCCACGAACCTAGTCCTTGGCCTCCGGCAGTCGAGTCTCACGTCCGACGTTCCAGTATCTCAGACACAAACCAGGGATGGTCGGCCAACCTGCCAAACATCCAATCCGTGAGCGACGACAGCCGTGTCGAGATTGAGGGAGAGGTTAGGGTTACGAATGAGAAACTCATCGTGATCGCCAACTCCCTGAAGGTGAGCAAGGCACCGGGATCGGATGGAATGCCTAACCAGGCAATCAGGCTGACGAATAAAACGCCCCCACCCCCCCCCAGGCTGTTTCGAGCAGTCATGCAGAGGTGCCTGGATGACTGCCTCTTCCCGGACAGGTGGAAGCGGCAGAGTTTGGTCTTACTGCCGAAAGCCGGGAAACCGCCAGAGGACCCATCGGCATACAAGCCTATCTGCCTGCTGGACACTGCGGGCAAGGTGCTTGAGAGGATTATCCTCAACAGACTGGTGAGGTACACGGAGGGTGTAAACGGTCTGGCAAGTACCCAGTTCGGTTTCCGGAAGGGCAGGTCCACGCTGGATGCTATCCTCTCCGTCACCAAGACGGCGGAGGTAGCACTCCAGTGCAAGAGAAGGGGCATACGCTATTGCGCAATCGTCACGCTTGATGTGAAGAATGCGTTCGATAGCGCCAGTTGGGACTCCATAGCGCTCAGGAGCATCCATGTACCGGTGTCGCTGTACAAGATCCTGAAAAACTACTTCCAGAACCGAGTAGGGTGAACATGTATAAAACGCTCGTCGTCGGCTCTGCAGACGACATAACGCTAGAGGTCTACGACGAGTCGATCGAGGAGGTCGAGTTGACAGCCGCGCACTGTATACGCAAGGTCGAAGACTGGAAACTGGAGTTAGCGCACCATGAGACGGAGGTCACGGTTGTGAATAACCGCAAATCAGAGCAACAGGCGGTGGTCAGAGTCGGAGACTGCACCATCACCTCAAAGCGATCTTCGAAGCTCTTGGGGGTTATGGTTGACGATAAGCTCACATATAGGAGTCACGTCCAGTGATGGAAACGAAACGAATATGATGCAATCGTCGTTTATTCATCATATGTGCACTTCACGAAGTGTACAGGCCGGGACTAAACTCAAATCCTTTCAACCCATAATGAAATGATGATAGGGTGCATAGGTTTCTGGGAGAAAACAAACACATGACTAGACTACATCAGCTCTGAGAAGCGATTCGATCGTTGCGTTTGTCTCTCCATAGGCCGGTAGTTACGGGAAGAAAGGATAGCAACAGGAGAGAATCATGTCGCCTGAACAGCAGCAGAGGTGTGGTGCGGTGAGAGGGAATGCGTGGGGGAAGGAACTACTTCGGCAGCGGTTGAGTTTAAGCGAGAGTAGGAGAGCATACACTGTCATTTTCTTTCTTTTTCTGGCAAAAAATCATATTCATGAGTCAAAAGAATAAGGATATAACAAGTTCTGATCGCTCTCTGTAACAGAGACGAATGACTTCATATACCGAGTTGTGCACATTGAGAACCACGTATTGTGGTGTACACTAATGAATAGAAATATATCGTAAAGAGGAAAGCAAAAAGAGTGCACCAGCACCGATACTTTGTTTTTCGCATACTGACGACGATGTCAACGCATCCTAGGCTTGTTTTATATGTATTCATTAATCGCTAGAGGTGATTTTTTTCCTTCGCTGGTCACGTCAACTATGCTTGCAAGAGGGCTTCAACGGCTATTGCAGCACTATCTCGAATGAGGTCGAATACCTCAGTGGTGAATTGTCAGCGTGGTTTCGTCCATACTTAGGTATGGAGGCCCAGTGTGGTCCAAAGCGCTAGGTACTAACAGTTATCGTGGCAAACTGGGAAGTACTGGAAAGTACTGGAAAGAATCCCTCAGGGGTTTTGTTGCAAATTTCCCCTCCATTTCCTGATCCAGTCAGTCATTGGCAGTCCGCGCTCAGATTCCGGTGGAACTTTGTGAGAAATTATTAACAGATTCTTGCAAAAAAAACTTACTGTCCTTGCCGTTCGCCCAATAGTTTTACTATTACTTCACAATGCTTTTATCCGTTATTTTTCGGGCTTTAAGACAGCCTTTTTACACTTTTCGCAATTTTGTTCAAATAAATTTCTTTTTAAGCATCTTAGTACAAATAGAATGGAATATTGAGAGTAGGTTATGATTCCATTTAATTCTACTACAAAAAATCGAATACCGTAAAACGGGGCGAATAGAAACAGTCTGCGATATATCTTGCAGTGTACAAAAAATTCTTTAATGTCTAGAATGAATATGAAAGTTTTAAAACATGGGTCTTGCCTCCCTTTAGTAAGGTCCATTTTGATACAATAAGTAATTCATTGTTTTATTGAAAAAAATGTTGCATGTTTTTATTCACCCCGCAAGGGGGCGAATAGAAACACTCGCCAATAAAATACGTTTTCCTTGTTCTGATAGAAAGTTTTAATTTTAATTTGGAGAAAACAGAACAATTGCATCATATTTATTGATATGAGAGGCAAGAAAACGATATAAAATATCAAAATAGTGGAAATGTTCGGTTTATTTCTTCATGTTTGTTATCTTATGAATGAATTAGAGTCCTGATTAGGAACAGAAGGACTTGGGGTTGGGTCAAGCATTTCCACCGGTCTGGCATCTTCCGGTGTTTCATCTAGGACACGACATCCGGGAACATTTTGTCTTGGTGGATCTGAAACCTTGATTCATATCTCCCGGGTCACTCCATGTCGAGCATCATGCAGCAGATAAATCAGACTTTCATCACGTTTCTGGAAACTAGCGTGGTTGTCTACTGGATTGAAGTCTTAAGGTAACATCCGGTTTATCACAGAGTAGTTGATTCTATGTTTCGTAACCGCTTGACAAGGAAACAGTTTTTTTTTGCGTAAAATCTCAACAGCATCAGGCGGAGCGAATACGTTTTCGGACTTTTCTGTTGGTAAGTCCTGACCATGATGAGCTGAAAATGCACAAAGCGTGTTCCAGACATCATTTTACATATAAAACATTATAGCATTTCTCAAATCCACATGTTTTGGTACAAAAAATATCCGCTACGGCGTTGTTTCTATTCACCCCGTAATCTGCAAACCGCGAGTTTTCCATGAAACATAGGTAACGTGGTGATGAATACCTTACGGCAATCCTTTAATTCATAGCATAGCATAGCATATTTGATCGCCCGTGTGTTGCCCGCGATTGACCAGAATCAACTGAAATTGCACAAAGAACCGTCAAAATGGTGCCTAGGAGTAGCAAGCCATTTTCAGTGTACAATTCCTGGTGATCTTTCTTTTCACTGGTCAATAACGTAGCTGGCCACGCCCAATGCAGATCAATAGAGGAAGGGATATCGGGAATGTTAGTTTAATACTTGTTGCTACTAGAGACCGAGGAATCCTCTGCATCATCCACAAGTATCAAAGGAAGGAATTAGTGTTAGTGGAAGGGAATTGATCTGGATCCATCGAGGTTCATGGTGCGATCTTTTCTACACAAATTCGCGCACGATATGGTTACTTCTCGGTCTCTGGGTAACCGGCCACCAGGAGACGATATGAATAGAACCGCGCCACGATCTAGTTATCTTCGGCGACCTACCAATCGTTAACAGTCTGTATCACACCAAACTTCGCGTTTAATGCCGTGAACTTAATTCAAATTTACCTAGAAACGAATGGATTTCGTGAAACGCAACAACCGCACGCCGTACGCAAGCTACGCAAACTACTGGTACCAGCTCAAATAACCGATAGAGCGCTGTATTAAGATAGTCACACTGAGCGCAGTCAAAATACCACGCGCGAAACTGAACTGCATTCTCCGAAAGCAAACAAGGGTGTGGTATGACGAAAAAGCCAAAACACCCGCTTTATTAGAGAAAAAAAAAAGAAAAAAAGGGAACCGGCAAAACAGGAATAAATAAATTTCTTTTTGAGCGTCTTAGTAGAAGGGAATTGAATATTGAGAATAGGCCATGCTTCCACCCAATTCCACTACAGCTTGTAGTAGAACTAAATGGAAACACAACCCATTCTCAATATTCAAAACAGGAATATATTTAGCATCCATGCAGGGTTTGTCTTTGTCGCGATTGGATAATTACAATATTTATCGAACGAACGAAACCTACTCTAAATCGTAACGTGCTAAAAAAGAACCAACGGGCGTACAGTCTCTGAAGTAATGATTTGGTACATCTCGGAAATCACAATACACCGATAATCCTTATAGCGAATTTCTTCATTCCACTGTGTGCGGTCAAAACTGCCGAGGAATAATGAAACGTCATCGCCATTCAAGATGCAAGTAAGAAAGAGATGCCAGATAATTGTTTACTAACTTAGCACGTGCGATGGTGGGTTGAAGCTGACAAATTTTACAGTGCGCTTCGGGCAGCACGGCAGGTCAAAACTGGGTCAAAATCGAGCGAATAAAGAAGGGTTTTGACAGCAGTTAGTGCGCTTCCAGGTCAAAACGAGGTGAGCTGGTGCAATAAAGAAATTCGCTATTAGATGAGCAAAGCACACCAAGGCCGAAGACACGTTTACACCGGAGCATTATGTACGACCGCTTTATTCCCTCTCACCGACGCTACACGGTGCTTCGACCCGATAATTTTTTGTTTTGTTTTTAAGATACCTACTGAGTATAAAAAAACTGGCAAAGTTTCATGCACTCATAGCTCAAAAATTTAAAAAAATGCAATAAGCATATCGAACAAGACAGAATTCTAAGTTGAATGATAAAATGCCAAAGCAATCGCAATCAAAATTTAGTTGCTATTCCGACCAACAAGATTTTCACATAATTAATAAAAATTGTCTATGTGTTTCAATATTTGTTCAAAAGCTAGAAAAATCATAAAACAAGGGCACAAAACTGGGCCAAATGTCCGTAACCGTTCGGTCAGGCCGCGATAAGTTTCTGAATTATATTCTAATGCTACAAGTTCCGTGTTGTGAGAGCCAGCGTGTACAAAGGACTGAAGCTCTCACCTACTGGGGCAATTCTGATCATTCAAGCAGAGCTTTAGCAAATGAAATGACTCCACAAAACCACGCTAAAATAAATCTCGACATATTGTAAGCAATGCACCCAGATTGGCATCTACCAAAAAAAAAAAAAACAAATAAATAGACCAAGTATTTTCGAAACGGCTAACTGACAACGCAGGTAGGGTGTTCAAAGTAACCCTGCCGACGTCAGTGCACTGCTCACACGAGACGCATGAAACGCAAAAACTGAACATAACACTTAAACCCGATTATCCTTCTGCCGGCGCCCCCAACACACGTTGCAAGCGATCATGCAAGACAGCTTCGATATATTCAAAGCTGGAGGAAGAACAAAACTTTTTCTCGATTGGCCTCGCTGTGTAAGATTTACCTGAGTAACTAAAAATATACTTGTACTTAGTTGTAACGTATACATACAAAATAACCTTTTCGAAATTTTGCCTGCGGAGAAGAGTAAGTAGCGTAAGTAGTAAAATTTCAATAAATCTGGCAACACGACAAAAAAAAAATTGCGTTCCGCAGAAAAAACCGCACACCTTAATCGATCAACCCGAGATGCCAGATGTTCCTCTACAACCGCCCGAAAAACCACAAAAACGGCTCGAAATCCGCAGCTCGAAAAAAATGCATTCGCTCTTTTAAAAGTCTGCACACATTCTAAGAAAGCCCGCGCTAACGTGACAAGGCTCTGCCAAAAATCTGCTGAAAAATGAATAAATTGCAAACAGCTGCAAATCAACAAAAGTCCCCACACGGACTCCAAAAATCCGCACTCTACGTACAAAACCGGACATCTGATGGCCCTGCGATCAATAACAATATCAATGGCGAACGTTATTTCACCTTGCAAGCAGAATTTCCGTGTACATCTTGAACAGAGAGCAGTAAAAAGAGTATTAATGGAAAAGCAGTGTGTATAAAGACTCAAAACTGGACGAACTCGAAAAACCTTCACTAGCTAATTTTAGTAAATTAACCGAGAAAATGTTTTGCAGATAAATCCGATGTGGGTAAAATTAACCCACATCTGGGTATTGCCAGTTTTTCATGCTGCTCGAAAAGAAATTTCCTGCAAGTCCCGCCAAGTCCACCAAATCAGAGGTGCGAAGCAATGAGCAAACTGCATTTTTTCCTAATGTTCATATGAACCTCCATTTGCACTAACAGGTACACCTCCACTTTCACCGACAGAATGCATTAAAAGAACTGAATTGCATTTTACTCCGGACACTTTACTTCCCGAAAACAATACAAATTTCATCTTTTTCGCGAGTTGGATATTTTTCAAACCTGTGCAAATTAACAGTGTTGCCGAAACTCCCTTACGGCAATCCTTTAATTCAGCGTAAAAACTTGAAATGCTTAACTACCGACCCAGTATATCACACGAACAAGTTCTAAGTGAAGCAGAATGGCTTCCACAGACAAAGTTTTTTGGTACTCGGAAACGTTCAGAATTCGAGCCTCCATTTTGCAATTTTTTAAGCAAACCGACAGTAGTACTGCTAACCCATAAATGGGTTTGCAGGACTTGTTTACTATTGATCTATCCAAAAAAATATTTTTCGCATGGTTTTTAAATGGAATCAAAGACTTAAAATCGCATTTCTCAAGTTCGGAAGTTTTGTTTCTATTCACCCCACTGTTTCTATTCGCCCCGTTTGACGGTACCGTCGATTTTTAAGAGCGTGTAGGTAGACGTACACACCAAAAATTCTCTTTATGGTTCAGCAAAGTACATTGCTGAAAGTTTATCAGCAAATCACTTGTTTACTGAATCACAGCATTTTTTTCAAAAGTTTACTGTAATTCAGTTCTACAGTTTACTGAATTTCGTTCAGTAATTTTATTTTTGCTGTAAACCAGTATTTCATTGATAAATTTACTTAAAACCAGTAATCGATTCAGTGATTCGCAAAAATACAGCAAATCTATTTGCTGAACAGAAAACAGTAAATGAATGTTTGCTGGAATCCAGCGAAAGAATTGATATGTCAAAATATTTTACGTCAAGCTGACATTAGTAAAACGCGCCAAATCGCTGTGCAGCTGGTACGGGATCATCTCTAAGCTCCTGATAGCGGATATGGGACCATAGCTAAGTCACTGTTGGGCTAGATGATCTTAAAGGTTGAAATGATAATCATACATCTCTAGTTCAACAGTAATTTGGCTATGATCCGATGGGCGGATGGAAGCTGGTGCCTGAGGGAAACATGGTTCCCTTGAACCAACTGGTTAACCAGTAAATTGATTTATGCTTTGCTGAATGTACAGCAAATTGTCATAGCTGACAATCAGCAATTTGTATTTTGTTTTACTGAACATGCAGCAAACGATCTGTAATTTTTATGCAATTGAGCATTACTGAATAATCAGCAAATTTCATTTTGCTGAACAGATTGCTGGAAACACAGCACACCAAAAATCAGCAAAATTTTGCTGGTTTCCAGCAATGAAAATTTGGTGTGTAGGTAGACGGAAAATTCCTAAATTGAAGTTAGGGTCCATCCACATACCACGTGGACAGATTTTTAACGATTTTGACCCCCCCCCCCTCCCCCTCCGTGGACAACTACCCATATAAATTCCAAAAAAAATGTATGGACCGTGGACATTACCAACCCCCCCCCCACCCTCACCTCAAAGCTTTTCACGTGGTATGTGGATGGCCCCTTAGGAAGTCATATGTTGTGGTTGTTTTTATCCTGTATTGGATCTAGGGTTTTTAGGTAGGATTTTGAAAAGCCATGAAAAATGATTACCTACGTCTTCATTGAGCAGTGTGGATGGATGTTGTTTGTAGATTTCTAAACTTTCGGATACGTCCAATTTCCCTAAATTATTAACGGGGCGAAGCAGGTGAATGTTATCCGAAGTTAGTGGATGTCCCTCATTAAAGATATGATCAGCCACTTTTGATTTGAAAAGGTGTGGTGGATCATTTTTGGAAACTTTGCATGCTTTGGTGGCTTCTGCCACATGCTCTTTAAAACGGATTCCCAGGTTTCTTTTGGTTTGCCCAATATAAACCTTATTGCAGTGGCAACAAGCAACTTTATAAACCCCTGCTTTATTTAATCCATCAATTGAGTCCTTAGTGGAGCCCAATATTGTTTTGAGTTGGGTATTCCTACTAGTGTAGACGATATCCATGCCAAATCTTTTGAATTTTGAGCAAAGTTGACGTGTTAAAGCCCCATCATATTCCACAGTTATTCTTTTCAGGTGGGGGAGCTTCGTTGCCACAAGGTTACAGAGTCCGCTTTGTCAAGCAGATGGTCGTGGGTTCGAATCTTAGTAGAATCAGGCCATTCGATGACAAAATGGACTTCAAGCATGGGTTTATTCTCAGGCTCCCCACCAGTTAACCTTCCTTTACGCTGAAATCTACAATACCTTTGCGTGACTTTCTCTTAACAAAAATTAGTCCCTCTTATCAATAAAACTAGCCAGAAGGACGCACAACGAAACTCCTCCAGGGAATTATAATTGGCGATATTTGGCAGAAGGAACGAGGCTCAGTATAGAAGAACAGTAAAAACGAAGGGTAGACCATTATACACAAGCACTGATAAAAAATAATAATAAGCAATGCCACTTTTCAATAGCGGTATTGCTGATAATAGAAGTGCGGGATACAGCAGACATCTGGGCATATCTCACAAAAGATCAACGATTCTGGTCGCAGTGGGGAAGTCCATACATTTTTTATCAGGTCTTCTGTAATTGGTTTTTTTTTCAGGTCTTCTGTGATTGGGGTGAGTGTTGTGAAAGATTCTCTAAATTGAACTCGCTTCTTTTTGTTTATAATTGCTTGAATGGTGCTCTATTCATTATAACCATTTACTCTTGCAACTTCGAAAATGTATTCCAATTCCTTTTTTCATGCTATTTTACTGAGGGGTAGGGTTTCCAGGACAAAAACAACCACAACATATGACTACCTTACTTCAATTTAGGAATCTTCCGCCTACCTACGTCTACCTACATGCATATAAAAAGGGGGTTACTCAGTTATGCTCTTCAACAGTCCACATAAGCACTGATGATGGTTGTATTCGATTTTTTGTAGTAGACTTAAATGGAAACATAACCTATTCTCAATAAATAACATTGTCCTTAATTTAGGGTTGACTTTTAACGAACGCTTTTCGTAACGAGTTTTTTACTAAACTATTTCCCGACTTCAACGTTTCTTTAAGCGCGGTGACAGAGTCGACGAAAGCCAACCCGTTCGCATTGATAAGAATTGTGTTTATTTTAGGAATCCCGGCGAGATGAACTGGAGTAGACCAGTCGCTGCGGAATGCTAACACTGAATTACTTATTCTTTATTGAAATAAATTTCCTTTTATAGCCACATTGATCACCGAATTATTGGTTTTACATATGTGTATAAATATAATTAACTTGGTTCCTACTGGAAACAGCTGGAGTGACGAGCATCGAAATTGCAAAGCTGCATTTTGCGCGCTATATAAATCGAGCACCAAGCGTTGCAGTACACTCAGCAAGGCCTGGTAGCGAGTATGCTGTAACGTAGGCAAAAATTGAGTTCAGTTACATACAGCTGATGTAACGGAACTTACCTGCGCGGTTCAATTATTTTGGCATTTGTTTGTTTATGATTTACGGTGCTGAACAAAAGAGTTAGTATACGACAGACTTTTGCATTTCGATTTCTTTTTGGGACACCCTAATACCTACACACCATCAAGTAAAAAATTGTCATACATTCACCCATCCTGAACTGGTACCTGATACCTGATATCAATAAATTTGTAAAAGTCTTAAGTTTTCACAAAAATTAAAGTACTTTTTTGTTTCAAAATTTAGCGTTAATTTTTAATTTTGTTTGTTCGACACCAAAAATATTTTTTTGAGTGTTTTTCTCCTTTCTTATAATAATGGCAGATCCTTCCATTCCTCCGGTAGCTGTTTTGTTCCAAATCCTTGCAATCAGCCGGTACTAACAGGTGGCCAGCTTCTCCGGCCCATCTTTGTCAGCTCCGCCCCAAGGTCATCCTTCCCAGCCGATTTATTGTTTTTCAGCTACTTGATGGCATCCTTAACTTCGCCTATCGTTGGGGCTGACACGTCTTCTACGTTTGTCGCATCGACGGGACCGCTTTTTCCGGCGCCATGGTCTTCTGCCTGGGCGCCTTTCAAGTGTTCATCGAAGCACTGCTTCCACTTTTCGGTCACCTCACGGTCGTCCGTCAGAACACTACCACTTTTATCCCGGCACATTTCGGCACAAAGCCTCTGCTGGATGCGTGGAGTTTCTGCTAGAACTTTCGCGTTTCCTGAGAATGATACAGCTGTTCCAGCTCTGCAAACTCCTCCTCGGTTTGGGTACGCTGCATCTTCACACTTAAAAAAAAATTTCGCCGAGTCTCGGCATTGTTTGTGCCGAGATTTGGACAGCCGAGTGCTCGGCAACCATCTCGGCTGAATCTCTTTTGCCGAGAATCTCGGAAAACCAATATTTGACAGATGTCATTTTATGCCGGCAAATCCAGCCGAGAAGCCGCAAACCAGTCTAACGACCTTTCGGTTATATAAGCTGAATGTTCGGCACAGTAAAGAGCCGTTTTTTCAGTGGAATCCAATCGCAGAAAATAGTTTTGCTGTGAATCAGGTAGTTTTCTTTCAAAAGTTAAATTATAAGCTCGATGAGTTTTAGTAAGTAAAGAAATTTATTCATACTAAATCTTGAATACTTATCTTTATCTTGCTCGCCAGTATGGCATTGAGCTAAACATCTAATCTAAAATAACGTCTAATGCCTATTCCAAAAACAAATACAATATTGTATTCACACGATTTGAAACTACACTTTTTGAGTTCCAGCTACTTCCCACCAAACTGTACTACATTTTTTTCGGCTACCGGATTGTAAACACTTGTAATTTGCACAAATTTCAGCCAAGCTTGTATCTGATTCCTGTTTGCTCACCCGTAACACGCATAAATTTGCACTAAGAAAAATGGCGGCAACTCTTTCATGAGAATGACAGCTGTATTGCCGAAACACGGCAACGAGTAAAATTTGTGCCGAGATACCAGTGATGTTTTTGCTGACCTCGGCATCAACAGTGTTTAACGATAAATTCGGCAAAAAATAGAGACGAGATTCGTCAAGTTTAGTTTTTTGGACGAAGTCTCGGCAAAATGATCTGACAACTGTCGGCAACCGGCATTTTTTTTACTGAAATACCGGTTGAATCCAAAGTTGCCGAGTGAACTCGGATGTTTTTTTGCCGAGCTCGAGATCCAGTTTTAAGTGTGTTCTTCTATCGGTGTCTTCCCACATTCTGATCAGTGGCACTGCACCGGCGGGATACAGCATTCCATAATTCAGCGGCCCGCTCCGGATCAGACGCTGTTGTACGCCGCCCCTAATATAGGGACACAGCCGTGTACGACCCCCTGTCCAGTCAGCATACGATCACCGGGGCACACTGTTTCCAAAGCTGCAAAAACGTGATCGAAATTATTTTGACCCAAAACAATAGATTTTAGAGCCAAAGTGCCTTAAGGAAAGTTGATCCATTAATTATTTTTTATTTTATAGAAGTTGCAATTTTGTGATTAATCCCTTAACAGTGAGAAGCATTTTTTCCTTTTTTCATTTTTGCATATAAAAATTCACTTTGTTCGGCAAAGTTGTTTCACATTTTATAAGAAACAACTTTGTCAAAGGTACCATAGTTCTATCTGCCTGTCAAAATGGACTTTTGTGGAGTTTTCTACAGATTGCCACTAAAAATCAATTTTTTCAATATAACATTTAGTAGTGATTTTCTACAATTTTTCAATGTTCTACATTGTTGTTTGCTATCACAAAACAAACAGTTTCATCCAAGAAAGTTTATTTTTATCTCTCATATTTCATCGGTTATTGACGATTTTTATTGAAAAAAGCACTAATTTACTATCAGATATCTTTAAAATCTGCAAATATCTGCAGACTAAACCTTTTCTATATTTAAGTATAAGTAAAACTTCATTTATTCCAGATATAGGCATTTGTCTCTCGCTGTCTCCTGTGCAGATATTTTTAAATAAATAAGTGCGTTATTTTAATAAAAATCTTGAATAACTAAATAAACTTAAGAGATAAAAATAAGAGATAATTCAGTGAACTTGTGTATTTTATGATAGTTAACAACATTGTAGAACATTGAAAAATTTTAGAAAATCCCTATAAAAAGTTATACTAAAAATAATTTTAAGGGGCATTCTAGAGAAAACTTCACAATAGTTCATTTAAATTAGCAGATACAAGTGTAGTGTCTTCGACAAAGTTGTTTTTTACAAAATGTGCTAAAACTTTACTCAGCAAAGTGAATTTTTATATGTAAAAATGAGAAAAATAAAACTCATTTATCACTTTTAGGTAGATTAATCACAAAATTCTAACTTCTACAAAGTGGAGAATAATTTACAGAACAACTTTACTGAAAACACTACGACTCCAAAACCATTATTTTTTGAGTTAAGAGTAATTAGTGTAAATTAGCGCATTATTCTAGTAGAAATCGTCAACAACCAAAAATACATGTGAGAAAAAAATAAACTTTCTTCGGAGATATTGTTTTTTTCCGTTGTAGCAAACAATTTTGTAGAACATTCGAAAATTAAAAAAAATCACTATAAAAAGTTGAATAACAAAAAAAGAGTTTTAGTAGTAATCTATAAAAAACTCCACAAAAGTCCATTTAAATAGATAGATAGAAGTATGATGTCTTCCACAAAGTTTTTTCTTTTAAAATTTGCTACGACTTTGCTGAACAAAGTGGATTTTTATATTTCAAAATGAGAAAAGTAAAACTCGTTTCTCACTATTGAGTGAATTATTCATGGAATTGCAACTTCTATAACATGAAGAATAATTAATGGAACAACTTTGCTGAAGACGTTACGGCTCCAAAATCAATGTTTTTGGGTCAAAATAATTTCGATCACGTTTTTGCAGCTTTGAAAACAGTGTGTGGGGGTTGGTTCCCCGATCTCCGCTAAGGTTACTCGTATCCCGGTCGGCATCTCGTGGAGATTGGGATAGGAGTTGCTGGACAGAGGTGAATGACAACATTGGGGTCTCGAGTTACACGAGTCCGACCATTTTGCCAACCGGCAGCTACATAAATCAGTAATGATCAGAAAGGTTTAAAAAATAGAATTGATAGAAAGTTTATGCATAACAAGTTAACTTTTCTAAATTAATAATTCAATATCGAACTGTTACATAACAGTGCATTCTTACTAATATAGAAATTCCTAGTCATCATTGTTTTAGTATTTTTTTCATTTTTTAAATTTATTTCACTATTTTTATTTTTTATTTTAAAATTAAGTTTGAAATTGAATAGTAATTATTCCCCCAATTTTTTTTTTCAATTTGTTCAGTTCTTTTTGTTTGCATAGTATCGAGCTAACAATAGTTTTAGTTTAGGAAAACTTATTCAATGAAAACATGAACAATTTTCCTGCTCTGCTATTTATCATAAAGCTGTAAATAGTCCGTTAAATTGAAGTACACTTTCTCAAACACCCAAAATGCGATGTTTTGAGGTGATCCACCTAAAAGCCCTAATACTGCAATAAAGCGTTGCGGTAAGATAAAACCCACGGAAAGTACCCATTTGTGAACACGGACTTCCAATCTCCGAGCGCGCGGAGTCCACGGCCGGCGATGTACCGAAATTAGGAAAAATTAAACTTTTAAAAAGCCGAATTAAGATAGGAATTCGCTGATGAAGTGAACAAACAAGGCGATGGAAGTAAAATAAAAACGAGCGATGCTCGTTCAATTGCAAAGTGCGCGGAAAAAAACAACAACGACATAATTAATGAGTGTAATTTAATAAGTATTCATAAAGGAGACGAAAAACAGTATCGAAGCCCGAGTGGTGTGGCGGCCCACACTCGTGTGACCAGGGAGTTTAACGCTGGCACGAGGAATTTTCGGCTCCAAGTAGACGCCACGTCAGGAGTGATATTAAAATCCATAAAAATGAAAACAATTTCCCCTCGCGCTGCTCGTCAAATACCGCGTATACCGCCCTAATAGGTTCTCGGTCGTTGAGAATGGCAAACACACTCACCTGAAATGTGCGTGTAATTTAAGAAATTTAACGATATTAATTGTTGCTTTTTACGTGTCTCATCTTTCGTGTCGGTGCTGTCCGATCTGATGGGGAGCGGGCGCTTTTCTGTTTTAAAGTGGCCGCGAGCTTCCTGTGTGGATCCATCTAAACAGGTTCGCTGTTAGCCTGCAGCTTATCCACCTCCAAAAGTCCAAATGATGCGGTCTGATGATTGGAAGGTAATGGTCTATTTGCTTTTTAAGGCTTGGAGTGAAGCTGAGGAATTGACCCCACCTATTCCCCATTTACCCGAAACAACCAACGGATGAAAGGACAGTAGCAAGTCAGAGCATAATCGTTCGTGGATAACAGATGAGGTGTGCCCTCCGAAAACAAGTAAAATCCATCCAGCGCGACTTGGAGACCCGATCATCGACGGTGTGGACGATTTGTTTGAGTGGAATATTTTAATGAGAATTTAAATTTTAATATTTACATTCACTTTGATACCACGCGTCGAGATTCAACGGTTTTTGATGAATAAATAAAGAGGGGTGTCAGAAGCGGTTTGCCAACGATGGTAATGGCTTCAGTAATATCTGAAAAACGTTAAACTCTACTTAAGACCGTGGATCGTAATATCAATGCTTGATTTCGTATCATTTGATTTCAAAAACCAACGATACGACATACAATCCCTATGAATCACAAACATATTGGAATACGTTACTCAAATATTCAATTTACAGAAATTTTACAAACATTAAAATGAAAAATATCCTCAAACGTAAATAACTCTTTTCGATTTTTTTCAGTGAAACAAATTTAAAAATTTCTAGGTAAATGATAAAAAAAAATTAATCGCAGGCTGTTGAAGAAAAAATAATTATTTATTTCTGAACTTATAGAATAATAGTTGGAAATATTTAATGATAAAATAATGAAACCGATCCTTGTTGAATTATTCTGATGTTTTAAAAGAAAAAATGAACAATTCCCAAAAAAAGAAAAGTGTGTTATGGAAGCTTGTTGTTTTTTGTCCCTATAATCATTGAAACCATAATATTTTTTTAGCAGTACACTACGTGTGCTGAACAATTTTTGGACTGACACAGAGATGGCGTGACAAATCCACAATCTCCGAAGTTGCCCGATTGTAATTACTCTCAGGTTATTACCACAACTAGAATCCTTTTCATGTTATTTTTCTCGATGTAACGCTATTTCTATTATTTCGGTTACCATGGAAAAAGAAGCATTGCTTCCTGCTGGGAAAGAAACACCTGAACACGAATTGGGAAGGAATTATTAACATTTTTATGCAAAATAAACATGTCGATGTTTCAGTGAGCTTTTTTTAGAGTTTTGCCTGTTCGTCTGCAGCTCTACTATACATAAATTCATTCCTCCTAACGCAGTTCCTATTGCTATAAAGCGTTTTTCTCTTATTTACATTATTAGATAAACAATCCTACACCTGAAATATTTTATCACAGCATGTTTTATATATCGCTGTTTAGTAGGTACTCGTTTCCAGATTCACGATCAACTTTTCATCTGTCATATTTTTTGATTGCTTCTCGATACATCCGTCAGTAAAACCTAGTTACGTGTCCCTCGGATTGAGAGACGAACGTGTCAAACCGTATATTCTGATTGCACGCTGCCTGCAATATGTAACGTTTTTGACGATTTCGCAATTTTGCGCCAAATCGGATTCGATACTCTAGATTTGGATAGCAACAGGCTCGAAAATCGGAATTAATTCCACTCAGTGCAGAGGGTCAATAAAACATGCCACCGCTCTGGGGAGATTTTCTCTTTCTTACAATATGTTCTGCAGAAGAAAGTTGAAATTTCCCTCGGCAGCATAATTGCACATTGGTGTCGTTCCATGCCACTTTGTTCACACATCTCATACTCACATGCACACACACACGCACGCATGTCGCGGTCACAAACAGTAATGTGACATGATATGAATTTTTGAGCGCGCCAAAACTTCGGCAGATCGGCATCATGATTTCCCTGATGGTTCATGAAAGCGTCCGCCAATGTGCATATTTTCGGTTTTATTCCCCGCGCTGTTCAATTCTTATTCCAACGTTCGATGACGTGGTGTCAATAAGTCAGAATTAACGCCTCTTGATATGCACACCCATATGCGCTGCTGGTTGCTCTCCCCTCGATTGATCGGTGAAATAAAATACGGTGTGTGCGGTTTGGGGAAAGGAAACAGTGAAAAACGAATTTTGGAAGAAAAAAAAACTTACAAAATATCGAATTTCAACGATCAACTGAACAATATTTGAACTTTGAATGTGTTGAACGTAATGAGCTTACCTGTGAAACTTTCAGTCACCTTCGTTGAAAGGAATGGTAACAATTGCTGTTAACAAGAGCTATTGTTAAACGTTGTTGAGTCAAAATTTTTCAGAATTCTACCCCTCTAACTTTTTGAAAAAAAAAAAAACAATTTTAGCCGAGTAATTCTGTCGATACAAAAATATGACACTGAAATCTACCAAAGTTTGACAATTGTCATGCTCACAAAATATTGGAAGTAACTTTCATAATTTCTTCAAATTTAAAAACAATTGAGCTGAAACTAGCTTTGAGTAAATATTTCATCAACATTTTACATACTCTTTAACACATATAAAACATTCCAATCATTATTTTCCGTAGCTTAATAATCGTGAACTTTCCGGTGGCAAGCAAGTTCAAAAGCAGTATTTAATACAATGAAAATTAGATCATGAATTGAAAAATCAATGCCAAACAACTTCGTCAATTATGTTCTTTTTTCATGCATCGCATATATAATAGTTGCACAACAAATTGTACAAAAACAGATTTGACTGTACAGACTCCGTTCGATTTTGGCACGTTTCGTTTTGGACATGTGCTAAAAACGAACAGTTCTTTTAAATCATATTTTCAGTTTTCTAGCCGCGAAAAGAAAGGTATTATGGTCTTTCTTGTTGCCAAGGACAATATCAACCGATTTCGGAAATATGACCGGAACATGTTCCCGTGATACAATGTCCAAGATCACAGCAGTACTTAGAACCGTGCCGTGCCTCTAATTACTTGGGTTGTCATATCAAGTATCTAGGACGTTACATGCGGACCTGTTTCGATTATGTTCCGGATTCTCGGATTATTGAGCCAAAACTCATCAAGCGACACCTCCAACGGCCGTTTATGTTGACATTGCCAAAGCATGTGATAGATTACCGCATCTCCTGAGGGTTACGAAGCTACCAAAAATGGGGTTGCCTACGTGGCCAACACGGCAGATAATGTCGTATCTCACCAATCGCAATGTATACTTCGTGTAAGTGGTACTAGTTCACTCCCATTCGAGATAGAATCTGGTGTGCCTCAAGGAAGCCATTTGGGCCCATAACTATTTATTCTTTTTGTAGACGATTTGTGCGCAACTATCAAATCTCCAAAGTATAATATTCGCCGATGATTTGAAATTTTATCATGTAGTATCCTCGAGAGTTGACTACTGTGCCATTTAATCCGAATGGCTGAATTAATGTACGGTGAACGGAATGGAATGTGCAGAAGTTTAATGTTACCTCATTCTGTAGAAACAGGCGAACCGCTTTGTTCGACTATAAGATGAAGACAGTCATCTCTCACTCGAGCGAATTTCGTGAAAGATTTGGGTCTCCTTCTGGACAGCAAATCTACTCTGCGCCAATACACAGCATCAGCTGCAAATTTTTGACACTAGAAACGAAAATGACGAAAACAGCATTTAAACCAGTGGTTCCCAACTGGGGGTCCGCGGCCGGCAAGGCAAGGGGGCAGCGAAGCTCTTGGCAAATTTAACTGGTAGTTGAAATTTCTTTCTAGATACCTCTGTGAAAGCGAATTTTCAACTCTTCCGCGTATTAGGACCAAGACGTGAAACAAATTATTTTATTTTATTTATTCATCTAATCATTTGATACACAAATAACCTAATAATGGTTTTCAAAGCTTGTGCACACAACATTGTGAGTAACCTATGCAGATCAGTTTAATTTATTTTTATTCAATCAAATTGTGCAAAATACAACTTGCACGATCTTTCGAAAGATGAGTAACGTATAGCTCGTTTGCACACGTCTGGCAGGCGGTTCCATAAACAGGCACTACGATGGCGGAAAGATTTTTTTACCAATATCGGTATCACATCTGATTAAATGAAGATTTCTTGATCGGGGCAATTGAGAAAACGTCTAAAATCTCGAGAAATACGTCAAATAATATTTTGTAGGTCTGAGTACATAGTCTAAAATCTAAGTAGTTTTTGAAAGTACTGGATTTCTGGTAACTAGAAATGTGATCAAACCGGCGAATGTTATGTACATGTACATATGTATAAAGGTGACAGAATTGATAGCCAATTTTAATTTTTCGAAGTTTTCGTGAGAAACATTTGCGTAAATTACATTGCCATAATCCAATAGGGGGACAATAAAATATCTCGCGAGTTGTAACCGGATAGCCTGAGGTGTGAAATCACAGACAAACAGACGTACCACTGCATACAAAATTCTAAGAAAATTGTGGTTCCGACTAACTTGTGCGACACCTACTGGACATATTCCGCAAAAGATAAACTTTCAGCTTTTCTGTTGATTTTGGCAGCACGGTGCTCGAATACTGTCAACTGAGTTCAAAGGAAAAGACACATCGGCGCCACCACCGCTGCGGCGGGAATATTCCGCTTAACTGAAACTTATTTGAAATGACCGTTATTTTGATCCACGTAAATAAATCACGTGATACGTCTGTTTGTCTGAGGTGAAATGCCGCAATGCAACTAAAGATTGCATTGACCCATATACTTTTTTACATGCCGCCGATACTTACGCATCCCACTTAATATGATTGTCCATGAGTGTACCCAAATTTTTGACGATTGGAGGAAAAGCGATGATATCTTCTCCAAATTTAATACGAGAGTCTACATTGAGAACCATTCGTTTCATTTTAAATACAATTGCGTGAGTTTTTAGCAATTAAATTAGTGCTATTGAAGTTACTCCAATTAGTAATCTTTTCAATATCTGAATTGACTTTATCGACAAGATCATCAATCTCATTTAAGCTTCCGGAGATATACTATTGAAAATCGTCTGCGTATAAATCAAATTGACAGTACGACAACTGCTCTGGAAGATCATTTATAAACACGAAAATAAGAGCGGTCCCAGACTCGATCCTTGTGGGACACCGCTCGTTACAGCAGACAAATCAGATTCAGCGTTATCTACATATTGTGAACGGCCCAAAAGATATGAGTAGATCAGTTTGATAGCGCTATTTCCAAGCGAGAACAAATTTTTCAATTTTGTACAAAGCAGATTATGGCTTATAGAGTCAAGTGCTTTGCTGAAATCCAACAGTAGGGGAAAGGGGTGCAGTTTTGGACAGGGGCGGTTTCGGACAGAGCTTTAAAAAAACAGATGGTGCAATTTTCAACTAAACAAAAAATATAAGTAAGTTGGCAGCCCTTTCACCAACATCTACCATATAGTTTGATAGCTCTTGGTTGTTCATTACTTACGAAAACAACACAGTGCCATTTTTCATACATGTTTTCAACCGTTTGAGCATGAAGTTGTAAGGATTTCTCTAATTTCTTTGTGAGTGATTTGGAAATTCAAGTACACCACCTTAGTTCGTAACTAATATGTAATGAAAAAACGTGATAACAACGGGAAAACAAATATCTTATTTATTAGATGAAATTAAGATTTGTCTTCGGATGTTGGTGGGGCACATTCGGATATCGTTCATGGGGCACATTCGGACACTCACTAAATTTGTATTTGATTGTTGTTTATTAACAAAAATCGATTTATACTGATTCTCAGTCCCAAAGTCCCATGGTTCGGAACTACAAAAGGAAAAGCGAAAGAGCAAGCATCAACGAAGATGAGCTGTGAAGAGTTTCTAACGGAACAATGTCTTCGAGACACGCTTCTGATACCTGCGGAATTAAAAAAAGTACCTTGGTCTGTCGTCTAAAAAAATCAAAGAAACTAAAAATCGGAAAAATCAGAAAGCTTCTCGTCTAAAAACTCAGATCAACAAGTATTGACGAACGTGGAAGAAACATTTCTAGAAAAATATTTGATCGAAAGTTTCCATATGAATTATGGATTGACGTACCGTATACCAAGGCGGTTGGAAAATTGTTTCTCAATGTTCTGGAACACTTGAATATGTTTCCAGAAAGCAGCGTAAGTGAAACAATTTGCTATTGTTTGACAATCACGAATGCCATTGCACTTTGACCCAATCAAATATTGCCGAGAAAACGGCATAGTTCTTGTATCCTTTCCTTCTCATAGCCAGTTTGCTCGGTTTTTATTTTATGAATTAAGTTTGAAATAAAAGGATGAGTTTCGTGATTGGTGAAGCATCTGATCTCAGTCTTTGCTTATATGGAAGAAAGAGTTGAAAAACACCAAATTTTCATTAATCTAGAAAAGTTTTTCAACACTGTCCGAATGTGCCCCAAAACTGTCCGAAACTACCCCACGCACATTCGGACAAGAAAGCAATTTTGAAAAATTCAAATAAATCAATCGAAATCGTATCAACGCACACTACCAACACGCTTCTATGATACTCCGATGTCCAAGTAACAGCCAGGATGAATTCAGAATTTTTTTTTAAAGTTAACAAAAAAATATTAAAAATCAAGATAGATAAAGTGTCCGAAACTGCCCCCATCTCCCCTACTAAAACTGTGACAAGTTTTTGATCCAATGCACAACGAATGCCGTTTTCTATTTTGATGAGGGCAGTGGTAATACTGCAGTGTTTGCGATATGCAGACTGAAGAGTGCATGATAGTTGTTTGTCCATTAAATAGGTATTCAGTTGTTTCGCAAATAAACATTCAAAAATCTTTGATAGAGCGGGCAGAATACTGATTGGACAGTAATCAGAGTCAACGGAAGGATTGTCGGTTTTAGCGATTGGAACAACGCGAGCTATTTTCTAAGCACAAGAAAAAGCAGACGATGTTATAATACAATTAAACAAATCGGTAACAAAAGGTAGTATAACACTAAGCAACTTTTCGAGGATATGCAAAAGAAAATAGTCAGTTCCAGTGGAATCGCAACAAGCTAAATTAAATTCAGCCAGCACTTCATCTTGAGATAGGCCCCTAAACGAAAAATTGTCATTAGTAACGTCCGGCGTATAGTCGTGCAGAAAAGGATTGAACTGAGACACAAAAAATGTATTAAGCGTCGAGGCACTGACATCTCCGCCACCAGCTTTGAAAGATACATCCTTGAGACCGAGCGAAATTAAACTTGCAGAATAATTGGGTTGTTTAGCTACATCAGTTTTTTATGTCATCTGAAAGATCTGCATTTTCTGAGTAAAAGGTGATTTAAAAAAAATTCTATCGTTGTCCTTCGCTTTTTAAATCACGATTTAAAACTGCTCGAAACCGCTACAATGACAGTTCGCCCATATACCAACTGTCATTGTAGCGATTTAGAGCGAATTTTTTATTTTTCATTTAAAAATCGAAGAATAATGATACAGTTTAAAGAATCACGTTTTGCTCAGAAAATTACACTCTTTCAGATGATATATAGAAATCGGAAATCCGTGAATAGCTAAACAACCCAATTTGAGACTGAAAAACGCAGCCTCGTATCATATACATATAGACTAAGTATGTGCTCGTACTGCAAAACTTGTATCTAAAATTATTTTACGGGGACCGCGAAGCTCTCTGTACTTCGCAGAGGGGGCCGCAGAGCTCTTTGTGTTTAGCGCAAGGGGCCGCGGATCCAAAAAGGTTGAGAACCACTGATTTAAACTGTCTCAAGTTGTAACGACCTTCAGTATCACCGGTATCAATTTTCAATGAAAGTCCGGTCATTGAAAGAAATGAGAAGCTTGATTTCATATCGAAATTATTCAATTTGAGCCAAATCATTGCATTAAGTCGATAAACTATATAAACATCTACATTCTCAACCGCATAAACACCGCTTAAGCAACACAGCGTGTGCGAAATCAGAGATATGCTGCTAGCCAACAATCACTGTCTGGAGCTTAAAGTCTCTTTCATTCTCGGCTCGTTCGTTGAAAGTTCGAAAGAAAGAAATTCGAAGTTTTTAATTTCAACTGGAAATCCTTTCATGACAGTGAAAGCTTGCAGCGCTACGTAGCATACTTGAATACGGAATACTCGTTTGGTCACCTTATCACGCTGTTCAAATTAACCGGAATGAACGAATCCAGCGTGATTTCGTTCGGTACGCCTTGAGAATGCTGCCTTGGGAAGATCCTATTCTTCTGCCACCCTAAGAACATCGTATGCCCTTTTCTAGCTGCCGATAAGTGTTTTCGAGTAATTAATGTTGTGTCTGATTATTATGACTTCGATGTAACTAGGACTACTTTTAAATCTAGAATAAGCTAATAACGTTTGCGGTAAAAAATGGACAAAAATTACCGATTTTTATTGGGTCTACCTTTAATCGCACTGACGAAACTACTCATGCATCATCAATCATACCCAAGTAACAATATCAGTTTTATAATGCACTTGAAGAAGATTTGATTGCTTGTCCTTTAAAACATTATTCTCACAAACTTATTATTCTCACAAACTGCTACAAATCAGCCGTAAAATCCTCATAAGATCGAGGAGGCCCATACTAGAGAAGGTGCTCGAGAATAGTTCCTAAAATTCGCTTAAAACTCTATATTTTTATCGATTTGTACTCATAATAGCATTTAGGAGTTACTCACAGCCAAGAAAAAACTATAACAAATTTTGAGAGTTTTATAAATTAGGTTCGCGATCCTCCTTTCTGGCCTGTTTCGCTTGGACCAGAATTTATTTATTATTTGCATAGAGCAATTAATGAAACAAACCCCATCGATCTACTCCTTCTCCAAAATAAATGTCATCATAGTCGTTAAATAAAATAGGTAGGTAAATCTTCACGTATCTTCAAATTCATATAGGAGAATTTTTAATTGCCGAGTTAAGTTTATACGTGTTATGTGGCAAAAAAGTTTGTAATTTTCAACGCGCCATGATATTACTGCCAAATAAATAATTTATTTATAAAATAAGAAAAATATCTGATTTTCAGGTTTGCTGGACTATGAAAAATTTTACTAAACTTTGTGTTCATCATGGTCAACATTCACTACTAAACTGCAAGAATTATTAGTAGCATTGAGAATCACGGTCTTTTATTACCGTTTAATTACAAATGGCTATTATTTTGACAGAGTCAATCACAGTCTGTTCGCCATATTTGTCGATGGTTTTATAAATATTAATCTCTCATAAGACGGCTTCTAACTAAAACTTCTTGTACAAGACTAATAAGATTTTTTAGTATCTCGATAAGCTGGCATTTACTTATTGCATTCTCGGAGAAAAATACTTGCGCTTGAATAAAACTTGTTTGAACTTTTCAAGACAAACAAATTTTATCTGGGATAGTTCCCTCTACCGCTTGACAGCTGTTCGTTTACAGTAAAACATCAAGCTGATTATGAGCTCGAACGGATGGAGATATGGCCTGATACTGAAGTGAAAGACAATCCAGTGCCACCTCCAAAGAAACGCAAGCTATGAAAGCCCACAGGCAATAATAATGTAGTGAAGGATTTCAACAACGTTTACAAGCAAATGGTGGTGACACCGGAAGAATTACTCATAGGAATGATTGCTGCATCCAAGCCCATGGTTAATTGCTTAAATTTCTTGTTTCTTTTACATGTTTTTAATTTCTCAAATCGGTTACAGGTTAGGGCCTTAAAACATGAATGGGCAAAATGAAGAAATGTAACATTATGGATGAAGCAGGGGCATGAACTTAATTTTTTGATGCTTATTCTCAACAAAAGTATACACGCTTAATTGATTTGATTAAATATGATGTAGGTTGACTTGACATAAGGAGTTAGTTGCTTGAATGAGCTGAAAAATGTTTGTTTATTTTAGATTCTTTTCTTTCACGAATGTTTTCTCTTTCATGAGACAAAATGGGCTTAAAAAAAATTTTGGGCACATTTTCAAGATAGATTTATCTTCAAGATAAGTACCATAAAACTATCGTAAAACTCTCATGAAGTTTTATGGAAGTTTCTCATAGGTATTTTAAAAGGGATATTAAGTAGGTTTAAAAACCGCTCCCTAGGTTCATTAGACTTATTGATGAAGAAGTTTTATGGAGGACTCTTCAAGTGTTCGTTAATCACTCTTGGAAACTGCTGATAAATAAAAACCACAAGTTCTTAAAAAACCTTGTGATAAAACTCGATATATAATTAGTAATGCTTTAATAAAACTACCATAAAATATAAATAAAACTAAATCGCATTAGGATTGTTACTTGGGTAGTAACTCATAAGTCAGCAAAAAAAATTGAGAGCTCTGTCAGTCAAACTCTAACTGTGATGGTGAAAAAAGTGAAGCTACTCCGTTCAGTAGTGTGCGCGTTCGAAGAACGGTAGCCCGCCGCGTCAAAAACGGACATCGTGCGGCACTTTATGGACGCCGGGTATGCCCGTTGCGGCATCTACAACATTTTGACACTATTGGACAACGACAATGGCCAACGACCCTGAGGGACCCCGGAGGTTGGTGCATGCGGTAAAACAGTGAAAAAGTATCTGGAGAACATGGACATACATGTCAGGAAGCGGCAGTGCCGTCCACTGGTCTCGGAGCTGCAGGCAATGACGCAGCGACAGCGGTTGAATAAGATCGTCAAGCCGATTTTCCCGGTGAATCACCACGTGGCAGTACTGACGGACGACGAGACCTATCTCACCCTGGATGGCAACGATTAGCAGGGCACTTCGTATTTTACCTCCCCCACGAAGGAAGTGAGTACCGAGGTGAAGTAAGTTCCCCAAGAAATTGCGGCTGTGGCTGACAACCAGCGATAAAAGGATGTCAAAGCTGCTCTTTTTTGATCCGGGGTGGCCGTGAACGGAGAAATTTATAGTACGAAGTGCCTGCCGGAAGTTACGTCGCTCATCAAGAAATACCATAAGGGCGAAGACACGGTGTTCTGGCCAGATTTGGCGTCGGCCCACTACTCGAAGCAATCGTTGGAGGAGATGGAGCGGCTGAATATCGATGTGGTACCGAAGTCGGCGAATCCGCCCAACGCCCCCCAGCTGCGTCCCTTCGAGAATTTCTGGGCAAACTTGAAGTGCAATAATTCCAATAATTTAGTCGCGAAAATGGAGGAGGACCTAATAAAAAAAAGAAAGAGCTTGAAAACATGCCTACACGCATGTTTTCGTCCGCTATGACGAATGTTCCGGTTAACTGCCGGAAGGCCGCTCGTAAGGGCGTAGAATTTTTTTGCAAATAAGATAATATAATTACCATTAATGGGAAAATCATTCAACTCAATTATCTGTGTTAGATTTTTTTTCCTTACCATCTGAAAAAAAGTCCATTTTTTACCGCAAACGTTATTAAGGATTGTCTGTACGATACTATCGAAGAAATAAAATCAATTCAAATTCAGAAACTAGTGCATTGCTGACCATATCTAGTGTCTAGGTCGCCATAGATCACATGAAATTTAAAAAACCAGCTAAGCTTTCCAAGGATGTTAAGTCTAAAAACCCGGTCAAGATTCATAAAAAAAAATTAGGACATCAAACGTCAATATTTCGGTTGCAGTTAGTGAAATGCAAATTTGAAGATATGATCAACAACGGCGCCATTAAAAGCTGGACTTCAAATAGGGGGTGGGCAACCTGGATGGAGCCTAAAACTAAGCTCCGGCCCTCACAAGTTCCTATCTCACACCTCCACGGGTCATATGATTACACTAGACTGCCAGCTGAAACATGGACACGAGTGGTTCGTGTTGCCTGGGCAATGTTGTCATCCGACAATGTTTAAGTGAGAAGTTGTGCTGCGTAAACCATACCTCGGCGGTAGAGGTAATGCTTCGCCAACCCGAGCATCTGTTCACCAAGATGGTGCGGCCCAAAATGAGCTCCATATTAGGGGCGGCTGATCAACGTTCTGGTGTCCGCGTGGGACTCTTAACGGAGCTGACACTTAATGGAGCTGGTCTCCCGGTGAGAAAGGGGGTTGGGGATGGCCCAACGAGCCGCCCCTGAAAACAATTTCTTAAAAACAACGTAAGAGGTAATAAGAATCGGAACAATCGGCATTGACCTAGGTAACGAAATTAGGACTACAATTGGAAACTTGGGACACGGAACTGCAAATCGCTCTGCTTTCCAGGATGCGACAAGATAATCTACGATGAGCCATGTACATCCACGCAACTTCGAAGTCGTAGTGCAGTAGGAACTTTGTTGGACAGGACAGAAGGTATGGAAAAGCGGGCTACCACCTACTTTCTACCAGATTTGAGGAACCGGCTTCATCATAGTACTGGGCAAGATGCGCCAACGCGTGATGGGGTGGCAGCCGATCAACGTAAGGTAATGTGTAAGTTGAGGATAAAGGGCTGGCTCTTCAACTACAGCAACATCGACGTGCACTGCTCACATGAAAGCAGACTCGACGACGAGAAGAAAGGTCTACGGGATGTTGCTGCCCACGACGGGATGTTTAAATCGCCATCGGAGACATGAATGCTCAGGATGAACGAAATGCAATGTAATCGGGCCAAATAACCTGAACACCGTGTCTAACGATAACGGCGCGAACTACACAGTTCTCCGAGACATGGTCTTTACTTTGCTACTGGATTAAAGCTAGTTGATGGTCTCTCGAGCCTACTGTTGAATATTGCCCTGGAAGGTGTCATAAGAAGAGCAGGGATTGACACGAGTGGGACGGTATCGCAAAAGTCGGTCCAACTGTTTGGCTTGAATACGTACGACTAAAGGCCGAA
This sequence comes from Wyeomyia smithii, assembly GCF_029784165.1. Taxonomy (NCBI): domain Eukaryota; kingdom Metazoa; phylum Arthropoda; class Insecta; order Diptera; family Culicidae; genus Wyeomyia; species Wyeomyia smithii. The sequence continues at coordinate 228,535,259 of NC_073695.1, read as the reverse complement.
GCCTAACGGATTGGACTGGTCATCAGTACCAGTAGATGATCTTGTACCTGAGCTTACTGGTAACTGCCGATAACGATAGTAGCAGAGTATCTCATCGACGCATTATGGCAGGAAATCGTGCATACTTTGGTTTTCGGAGGACCAGTACCTCAAGAATCCGCGAGCATGGCAGGAGACGGTGTTGATCAGCTGCTGCCGGAAGTTCGAGAAATTATTCTCAAGATGGCCTAACTTCAGCAACAGATGAAAGCACAGGAGCAGCAACTTTAGCATCGAACCCCGGGGTTGTATTTTGAAGATTTTGGAGTCATTCTCAACAAACACCACCAAGTTTGTATTCGATGAAGAGAACGGACCGCTGTCACTGTCTCTTCGAGAACGATGCAGACCAGCTGAATAATGCGGTAAATATACTCCTCCGGAAGCTAAACACCCATCCGCTTCCCAAGGATTCAAAATTTGAAGACACGGTCAAGATTCTTGAGAACATTTTCGGACATCCAGGCTGGATGATTCAGCGGGAGATAAGTAACCCTTGGACCTTGGAAGAGTGCAAACGCACCAAGGCTCAGCTCTATTTCACTATCTCGAACCTGGAAGCAAGCCTAACTTCTGTTCAAGAGGACCTGTTCCATTTCACTCAATTCCGATAGTCTAGTCTAGTCTAGTCTACACTAACACAGCCAGTACTTGAAAGGATCCTGGAAAATGATATCCACCATTTTTTAAAAACCTAAATTAATCCACCTAGCGGTCAGACTCAGCCTTTCTCATTCAAACTTTTATTTGTTAAAATAGATTTACATAAACGCTTCAATCCAATAAATGTATATTCACTCTTTGGGTTCTAAAATATTGATGTTGGAATTGAAGTATAAAATATGAAATTTGACGTAATGTTAGTGCTTAAGAAATGGCAAAATGACTGTTAATTTCGAACAATTTAATCACGAGCGATATCGGGAACGTTCAAATAGTACGATACCACATTTAAATTATGTTGAGACCACAAATATAGATCAATGAGGGTATAGTTTTAAATAGTCTTTGGATTTTTTCTCTTTCCATAACTTTTGAGCCACGTATCAAATTGTTATGAAGTTTGTTATTTGTAAATTTGAGAGATGACTCGTTCGTATGACACTAGTTATGTTCAAATAAGTCGTGTAATCTTTGAGATAATAGACTTTCGTTGTTTTATTAACAATTTAATACATAACGGTTAAGGGTAGCCCCATTTAGTATCGTGAGGAAATCGGATGACCAAACTGGACGCTTACTTGTAGTTCTAAATAGTCGAAACAACTTTTGACCATCAATACGAATAGAAATTTGTTTTTCTTCAGCCGCCTTACTTCTGGAGTCAAGCCAGTGCTAATGGTATTTCAACGAATGATCAACAGTCTCATCGCGGACGTTTCTGGAGTTCACCTGTTTATCAACGAACTGGCAAAGAACGGAAGTCGCATGCAGGGTTTCTTATCAACTACTCAAAAGGCTGAAAAAATGCAGGTTTCATCTCAAAGTACATGGTGACAGTCACTTAGAGTTACGTGTACTATCGAAATCAACGACTTTGTTCGACACTGCAATCATTGTGCTATTAAAGTTAAGGCTTCAACTGAGGCAGTGTCGTAATTCGTAGTTATGGCCCATTCCAGGCCAGCCGTGGTTCCGAGTCCACATCGACTACGCTGTACTCGTCATTGGCTACTATCTCCTGGTAGCCGTCGATCCATGCACAAGATGGTCTGAGGTGAAGCTAACCAAATCGACAACTAAAACGACGATTGGCTTCAGCCTTTAGTCCGATGTACGTATCCGCCAGCTTCACAAAGGTCCGAGCCACAATGTCGATATCGTCGGCGAAACCAAACAGTTTAACCGACTTTGGGAATATCGTGCCACTCGTGTCAATCCCCGCTCTTCTAATGACACCTTCCAGGACAATGTTATACAGTAGGCACGAGAGACCATCACCTTGCCTTAGACCTCTTCGGGTTTCGAAGGGGCTCGAGAGTGCCCCCGAAACACGAACTACACACATCACTCGATCCATCGTCGCTTTGACCAACCGCGTCAGTTTGTCCGGAAATCCGTAGTCGTGCATAATTTGCCAAAGCTGGTCCCGATCGATTGTGTCGTACGCCGATTTAAAGAATATATGATGTGTGGGCACGTTATATTCGCGGCATTTCTACATAACCTGCCGAACCGCGAATATCTGATCCGTGGTGGCGCGGGCACTCATGAATCCCGCCTGGTAGTGCCCCACGAACTGCTTCGCAAATGGTGATAGTCGACGGCAGAGTATTTGGGAGAGTACCTTGTATGCGGCGTTCAGCAGAGTGATTGCCCGATAGTTGCAGCACTCCAGCTTGTCGCCTTTTTTATAGATGGGGCACACAATACCCTCCATCCACTCCTCCGGTACTGGTTCTTCCTCCCAAACCTTGACAATGGGGCTTATTACATGAGTCACTTCACGGTCAGTTGACAACCGTAATAGGCACGGTGAAAGTGATTCCCATTTGATTTGCACGCGTCTTTTTTCACCGTGAGATTTTTTCACTTCGTTCTTACCGTGAGGTGACATCCGTCATAAGCCCCAATGACCCAGTGCACGGCTCTAGCCATTGCTTCTCCACCTTATTTCACACTCGTCTGTAAGGAGGCTGCCGTCCAAGCTCCTGCACATATCGGCTTGCGACACGAAGCCTTTGCGGGAGGTGTTCAGCTTCTCGTAGAACTTCCGAGTGTCGTTAGCTTGGTACAGCTCTTCCATCGCTACGCGGTCTCGGTCCTCTAGCTGGCGCTTCTTCCTTCGGAGGACCGAGTTTTGGCTGTTTCGTGCCTGTCGCTATCGTTCCACGTTCGCTCTCGTACGGTGTTGCAGCATTCTCGCCCGTGCTGCATTCTTCTCCTCGACTAACCGTTTGCATTCACCGTCAAACCAGTCATTTCTAGCATTCGGGGCCCTTTATATCGCCCGTTTCTGTTTATTTGTAAAAACTACATCAACAGGCCTTGTGGCCCAAATGATAATACTATGCTAAAAATTACATGCTAAAGTCAGAAAGCGGGTCTTTAGCATCTCGCGGCTGGTTTCGAAATCGAAGCTTGTAGCGAAACGATTGAAATGGCGCTGAAGACAAGTTATCGTGCTGAAGCTACTGTATTTCGTTCGCCTATTCTGAACGTGAAGGAAGAGGCTATTTCGCAACATGCGTGGTCTAACGTAAATATTGAGTTGCTCGAAAATTGCCGGACAATCTATTCGTGAGGTAAGCACGTCCGCGACGAATATTGCCCTGGATATGTCCCGACGGATTTGCAGTGTATCCAAGTCGATGAGTCTGCATCGCTGTTCGTAGCTAGGTAGTCGAAAAGGGTCGTTCCACGGAAGTCTTCTGAGCGCAAAGCGAACAAATCTTCGTTGCACTGACTCGATTCATTATACTCCATTCAGGTTGTAGGGATTCCACACTGAAGCGCAGTATTCCAAGTTGGAGCGCACCAAAGCGCAATACAGTGCCTTCAGGCAATAGATGTCGTTGAAGTTTTTGGCGATACGCATAATAAATCCCAAGTTTCTGCTAGCCTTGTCAATTATGAATGTCATATGTTGTTTGAAGCTTAGCTTTGAGGCAAGCAATACTCCCAAATCCTTCACACAGTTTGTGCGTCGCAGAGGTGTATTTGACAAATTGTAGTTGAAATTCAGTGGACTACGCTTTCTGGAGAATGTTATTATCTCGCATTTGTCAGCGTTCAATTGCATGCGGTTGTCCGCGCACCATTCTGCAAAAACCCTTAACTGGTTCTGGAGCGCTGCGGCATCTGACGGAGTTTTTACCTTGGCAAACAGTTTAAGGTCGTCAGCGAATGACAGCCGAGGGCCCTGAAGTCGAAAATTGAGGTCGTTTAAGTAAATCAGGAATATCAAAGGCCCGAGATGACTGCCTTGCGGAATGCCTGAGTTAGCGGAAAAAGATGTCGAAAAAAACTCGCCGCCGGTCAGACAAATACGACTGAAACCAGTGAAGCAGTGAGCCTCCGATGCCAAGCTTTGCGAGTTTAGCCACGGCGATTCGGTGGTTCAGTTTATCGAAAGCGGCGGATAGGTCCGTGTAGATGACGTCCGTCTGAGACTGGTCGTCAAAGCTGTCCATTACGTAGAATGTGAGCGTCAGGAGATTTGTGGCCGTTGATCGCTTAGGCATGAACCCGTGTTGTTCGTCGACGATGTACTGCTTGAAGAACGAAAAAGTAGGTTCAAACACAACGAGCTCGAAGAGTTTCGATATGGAGCAAAGTGCGGAGATTCCACGGTAGTTGTCGATGTTACTTTTATGGCCTTTTTTGTGCACTGGAAACATGTACGCCGATTTTCAGACCGAGGGAAAGACGCCAGTGCGAATTGATTGAGCGAATAGACGACTCATCGGGGAAGCCAGACTACCAATGCATTTTTTAAGGAAAACGGATGGAATGCCGTCTGGTCCAGCGGACATGGAAGACTTGAGTTTCGAGGCGGCCAATGTTACCGCGCTATAACCAATGGAGAGGTTAGTCAGTGCACGGCCAAGAAAGGGGACACGTTCTGTACAGGTCCTAATTTCATCCGTCGTTAACCGTTCGTTCACAAATACTCTAGAAAATTTTCGCGAAAACAAATGGCAGATTTGCTCGACAGAGTTCGCAGTGACACCGTCTAAGTGCATACTCGAAGGAAGGCCATCATCTTTGCGCTGTTCGCTAACATATTTCCAAAAGGATTTGGGGTTGCGTTTGAGCCTACGCTCGACCTACCCTTGTACCTAGTATGCGTTACAGCAGTGCTCCTCCAGCCATCTTCAAGGGTAGCTGCGCCAAGCTGCTCTTCCGTGGGTAGCTCTGCCTCCAGCTGCTGCGCGTATTCCTGTGCGGCCTCGGCGTCCCGCAGTTGCTCAATATTTTGTCGCGGCATTCGACTTTGGCGGGTGTTATACACCGTCGATAGTTTTGAGCGCATGCACACAGCTACTAGGTAGTGGTTCGAATCTATATTCGCACTGCGTCGTCGTCGGGTCTTCCTTCATGTGGGCAGTGCACGTTAATGATGCTGTAGTTGAAGAACCTGCCCTTTATCCTCAACATGCACATCCTTGCGTTGATCAGCTGCCACCCGATCACGCGTTGGCGCATCTTGCCCAGTACTATAAAGCCGGTTCCCAGCTCGCTTGTGGTGCCACAACTCTGGTAGAAAGTAGCCGCCCGGTGCCCGCTTTTCCATACCTTCTGTCCTGTCCAACAAAGTCGATGCCGGTTGTTCCGATTCTTATTATCTCTTACATTGTTTTTAACAAATTGTTTTCAGGGGCGGCTGGTTGGGCCTTCCCCAACCCCCTTTCTCGCCGGAGGACCATCGCACAGTGGGGCGACTTCATACAAAGGCTGGCCAAGCAAAAAAAGTGTCGATAAATGCGTCAAAAATTGGGTATTTACTTAATTTTGGGGTGCTGAAAACGAATCTAGCACTCATTTTTTATTTTGGGCCGTCCATAAAGCACGTGACCCAATTTTTAAAGATTTTTTACACTTTCCCCTTATTTTTTTTATTAAATAGAATTTGATGCCTAATTTGTTCCACTCTAAACACCCGATCGCGATAGTCAGTTTCCCATACAGAAGATGATTAGGAAACCAATGCAAAGTGTATTAGCGCTTCTGAAACGTACAGTCAGAAGCCAACAGCGTAAAAAGCGAATTTAATGTATTATGTACCTACTACATGTACAGACACTATTTTTTTACTTAAATGAGTTAATAAACCAAAGTAAAAAAAAGAAACAATTGCTTTAGTTTCGTTCATATCTAAAAAATGTATATATTATTTATGAAATTTGCAATTAATACAAGCTTAGCGATTATCATCTATATACTATCGATCCAGTTTTGTGTAATGAACGAAACAACCCTCCCACTAAGAACAGCGCACTGCCAACCGTTGGCCAAACCCCTAGGCCTTGGTAGAACGGCGCCTCCTCACACGGTAAGCCTTTTACTAAGGTCCTTTTAGTCTGTTTTTTTTTAAGTAGTCACTCGCGCTTTTGAATCTTCCGCCCGTTTGCTGCAGCAGACTAAGGCGAAAGAGAAATGATCACTTTAATTTACTTTAGTCACACTTTCCGATTGATAATTGTCTGTTTTTGCTTCTATCGGGAGACGTCTCACTATTTTCGTACTGCACTAGAAACCGACTTACTGCTTGTGAGCTAGTTCAACCTGTGCCTCGGCAACGGATTTCATATTTTCCTGAACAAGGGTAAGATTAGCTTTCCATGCGTGCAACAAATCACGCAATTGCTGCCACTGTGGCCGCCCGAAGGTTCGATGCATAGTACTGGATATGTGCACCTTTCGGGCCTTTTGGTCCATCCGTGCACGAACCAACTTAGTTTTGAGCACTTCAATGATGAACGGTTCAACGTCATTCTCACCAATCTGCAGCTCTTCCTGCAGTTGCTGAAATGTCATTTCCGGATTGCTCTCCGCCAGCTGCATGAATGACAGCAGACGCATTTTCTTAATGTTCTGCTCGTGGTTCAAACCTACGTTAAAAACAAAATCAGACAATTTTTAATTTCTAAACGCGTAGGTACTCCAAATTACCTTGAGAATTCACAAACTCCTTATGGTTTTGGTAAAACTGCAAATAGCTTGGCAGTTTTTCCGACACAAACACCGACAGTAAATCGTGAATTAGCTCTCCTTCTAGAAAGCGGACGGGTTTCAGCGAGAGCAAGGGGTCCAGTAGAAAAGTGTTCGGATCGGCCAGTGCCGTCACGATACACTTCATGGCGTCTTCACGTGCGTAGGAAGCATTTTCTGCAGTATATGTTCCCAACAATTCGATCATTACTTTGGAAGCCAGCTCACTGTTGGTATCCTTAAGGACATCATGTAACAGACGGTACAGTTTCTGCATCTGTTCATTCGACGGTGGGCATTGAGTGAACTGCGTTTTTAGCTGATCAACGCCAGAGAACACTTCTTTTACCTGGTCAGCTTGCTTTGCCACCTGAACCAAGTGATAGTAAACATGGTACCGCAGTGGGGAAGTTGCCTCTAGGTTGCTAAACAAACGCCACAAACTAAAACGAACAAATGATTCAGGTCAAATTTCTTCAGCTTTTAAGAAAAACTCACGATTGTAAGCAAACTCGCGCTAAAGTTTGATCCGGCGCTTTGGTCATCTTCTCGCAGAAAGCTAGAATAAGATTCTCGCCCCGCTCAAGCGGAATCGAAACAATTATTGACACGACGCTATTCAACACAGCATCGATTTCTTCGACCGTGTGCGGACTTGGCTCCTTGAAGCAAACATCGCAAACGCCAATGATTTTGTGCAGGTCATCTTCGATACCCTTAGATGATTGCTCCTCACTGATCTCTGCGCCGAGCTTCTTAAAGAACTTCCTCAGCTCTTGTGCCTGAAAAGCATCGACATACGTAGCGTTCGATCAGTAATGTAACCTCATTCTTTTTGCTATCCGAAGGTAGTCATATTCGGACATAGTTTGTCCCAAGAACTACCTCGATGATGTGTGATTTTGTCACATACCTGATCTTCGATTTCGGCATCGATAAATATAGCCACTCCTTGCATTTTTACGCTAGATTTTCACCGAAATTTGCAAGCACACAGACCGCAACACGTCGCGAAAATCGAAAGAATCTTGCTGGAAAAGGAGTTAGTTTGACGTTTACGTGCGGTGTCCGCGGCTGCAGTAAATCTGTCATTTGGTCGATAAAGAAGAGTGAATTTCAGTGTGTCCAGTGTAGCCAGCGCACGTAAGTAATACAGTGTCTCAGTGCTGAACCATCAGTAGAATTGGCCCTAACGACTCTATTGATATTGGTTTGGTTTTTGCTTGCGAAAGTGAAGGAAAGAAATATTTTTGCTTTTGAACAGCCTTAAAAATCCCTTTTACTTGTGTCAGGGCCAATACATCTTTCACTTCTCAAGAATTTGAAATTAAAAAGAATTCAACAGGTATCTTCATTATTATTCGTTATCGGAGAGGTTTTCACTTTTAGTAATAATCATAAGAAACTGACCGTTACTTCTTCTTAGACAATCTTTTTTGCCAAATCAGATCGTTTATGTATGTAAAACTCCATCCCTTCCATATTTTTACTAACTTCGCAGTCAGTTTACTGTCTCAAAATTTTGAGTCTACCTACACATTCCTCTTTAATTCGATTTCGCGTAGGTGTGAACAGCCTTAAAAATTTCTTGTGAGTTGTGACTCCGTCAAAGCGAATGGAATTTGTCGGATTCGCCTCCACATATTACAAAATAAAAAAACTGGCAGCTCTGTTCGTTGAACACATGCTGTGCTGTTGTCAAAATCCTCCGGTCGGTGTAAATTTTGCCGACAACGACAACACTCTTCGTGACTAATCGCGTGTCCAGCCAGTTTTATTTGCTGCGTGAGCAAGGCCAGAAACAGTGGTTTGTGATATCATTTTGACGAGTGATAAACTATCGCAAGCATTGCGTCAACCAACATTTTTGTAACAGTTTAATCATCATTGCGACAACATGGCAAAACGAGTTCAACCAACGTGGCAAACGCCGACCCCGCTTTACGAAGAACCCAAACTGCGCCTGTACAATAGTCTAACCCGGCAGAAAGAACTATTCGTTCCCCGGGATGGCCGAAATGTGAAGTGGTACAGTTGTGGCCCGACGGTTTACGATGCGTCCCATATGGGACATGCTCGGTCCTACATTAGCTTCGATATACTCCGTAGGGTACTGACGGATTACTTTGGATATAATGTACTATACGTGATGAATATAACGGATGTGGACGATAAAATCATCAAGCGAGCCCGGCAGAACTACCTGTACGAACGGTACGTAGCGAAGACAACCTCGTTGGAGGATCTTCTGAATGACAATCGGGAAGTGATGGATGCTTTCCGAGAAAAGCTAGGCGGGACCACCGACCCAGACAAAAAAGTTATGATGGAACGAATGCTGGACAATCTGACGGCCGCTGTTGATAATCTTACGATTGCTGTGAAAAGCGGCCAAAATGGACAAATTAAAGATGCCCAGCGGCAGTTTTTGGAAGACTCCAGAGATCCGTTGGCGGATTTATTGGACAAAAAGGAAGGAGCTACGGTTACTGAGAACTCAATTTTCGAAACTCTACCACGTTACTGGGAGGACGAGTTCCATAAAGATATGAACTCCCTTAATGTGCTATCACCCGATGTACTAACCAGAGTTAGCGAGTATGTTCCACAGATTGTAAAATACATACAGGAGATAATCGATAACGGATTGGCCTACGAGGCTAATGGATCAGTAAGTTTGCTAATGTTGTTAATGTTTTTCTTTCGTTAAAACGAAATTACATTTACAGGTTTATTTCGACGTAGCTGGATTTGATAAGCGTGAAAAACATTATTATGCTAAATTGGTTCCGGAGGCTTACGGCGATACCACGTCCCTTCAGGAGGGTGAAGGAGATTTAAGTACTGGAGAAGATAGGCTGTTGGAAAAACGTTCCGCAAATGATTTTGCTCTTTGGAAAAGCAGCAAGGCGGGTGAACCTTGGTGGGACAGTCCCTGGGGTAAAGGTCGCCCGGGGTGGCATATCGAGTGCTCTGTAATGGCTTCGGATATATGCGGAGATTATCTCGATATTCACACTGGTGGTGTGGATTTGAAATTTCCGCATCACGATAACGAATTGGCTCAGAGTGAGGCGCATGATGGAACTTCCGAGTGGGTGAAATACTTTCTACACACGGGGCATTTGACAATTGCAGGCTGCAAAATGTCTAAGTCTCTGAAAAATTTCGTCACAATCCAACAGGCTCTTCAAAAGCACTCGGCTACTCAGCTGCGATTAGCCTTTCTGCTACACTCCTGGAAAGATACGTTGGATTACTCTGAAAACACAATGGAAATGGCCGTACAGTACGAACGATTCCTAAACGAATTTTTCCTTAATGTAAAGGATTTGACACGGCACGTGGTAAGCGGAAAACCGCGTGATCAATTCAACAATTGGACCACAGTTGAAGCTGAACTGCAGGACAAATTAAATGCCGCGAAAAAATCAGTTCACGAAGCTCTTTGTGATAACATCGACACTCGGACGGTGTTGGACACTCTAAGGGACCTGGTGTCCCACAGTAATGTGTATATTCGTGACTATAGACAAAAAGTGAACGCCTTGCTACTGAGACGTATCGCAAGCTACATTACCGATTTACTGCATACGTTTGGCGCAATCAGTGGACCGCGAGGAGGAATTGGTTTTCCCATTGGAGGGACAGCCGGAAGCTCTGACGTAAGTGACAAAAAATATACTGTATGGTTATTTAATTAGATTTCATGTTTTAAGCAGCTCGAGGAAACCGTTATGCCGTACTTATCGGCTTTGGCCGAATTCCGCGAAGGCGTACGCGAGCAGGCACGTGCACTGAAAGCTACTGCCATTCTCGACCTGTGCGATCAGCTGCGTGACGATATCTTGCCGAATTTAGGCGTACGTCTGGAAGATCGCGAAGGTAGCGCAGCGGCGCTTAAACTTGTAGACCGCGATGTCTTGCTAAAGGAACGGGAAGCCAAGCGAGCAGAAGAATCTCGGAAGGCGGCGGAGAAGGAACGCAAAAAAGCGGAAGCACTGGCAGCCCAAGCAGCCAAAGATGCGCAACGAAAGATCAACCCAATCGATATGTTCCGAGCGGAAACGGATAAGTATTCAGCGTTCGATGCCCGTGGATTACCGACACATGACGCGGAAGGTAAAGAAATTAGTAAAGGGCAGCAGAAGAAACTGCAGAAGCTACAACAGCAACAAGAGAAGCGTTATCAGGAGTATCAGGATTCGTTGAAGGCTTGAAGCTGAGTTCTCTCCTTTTCCCGTTCATAACGTGATAAATTTCATCAATTATATATAAAGCTATTGCTATGAAATGTTTTATTCTATCAATCTAAATGCATGCGAAAATTTTTAATCAAAAGAAGAAACATTAAGCCTCATACCCATCCTTTTCACACTGTTCGATAAGACCTCAGACCACAGAGTAATCCTATTTGTCCAGGCTCAGAAGCAAGTCTCTCTAATGAGAAATAAATTATACCTGCTGAGAGCTTGATCTTGAATCAGCATTTATAAGATATCATTTAATGACAATTTGCAAAAGTTAAATAAATTAACTCAATTACTGCATGAAAATCCCGATTTTCATGGTATAACAAGCAAGCGCTACACTTTTTTCAGTTCAAATCGCATTGACTGCCGTGCCGAGGTTACGCGTATACAAATCATTTTGAAAACTAGCCAAATTTAAATAAATGTTGTTTATGTTACCTACCGCTACAAGTAAAATTTATTATATTGATGGAGGTTTTCCTCTCTCGATTCAAAATTGCCGGTGCTCTAACAAATAAAAAAAAAATCTGTTTCTTGAGATTGTTTTTTTTAGCAAAAATGACATGGAGCACGATTTGCAAACCCCTGCGTACGATATTGAAAACCCCAATGCATGTACATACTGCTGTTCTACGCATAGTTGTTCAATGTTAAAAGGAAGCTGCCTAGAATTCATATTTTGTTCTTTGGGCAACTTCTCTTTTAGTAACTGAGAAGCTAACGGAAAATGCTCCCTTTTAAACCGAGAAAAAGAAACAATTATTCACCCCTCGCACGCGATGATTGTAAGTGAAAATGAACTCTACGACTGCCATATTCTAGTGTTCGACATCGGACCGGGTAGGGTCCGGTCCGGTCCGGTCCGGAGTCCGATCGGACCGGAACCTTCAAAGTCCGATTTTTTTCCGGACCGGACCGGAACGAAGCCATCCGGACTTCGGAACGGACCGGGTAATGCTTTCCGGACCCCGGACATTTTCGGTGAAAAAAAATTATTTAATTTAGGTCATAGAACGCAGCAAGTTTTTCATCCTTTTTGATTTTCTTCGCTGCTTTTATTAAAAGTCAACCCATATGGCCTTGCTCGCCTTTGTAACCTGTAATATATGCTTTAATTGATCACATGGTTCTTATTAAATTAGAAAGACATTGATTGTTAGATTTTTTCTGCTATTCCAATTTTGCTCCTGCTATCACTTCGAAACTAGTGAGCAACTGATAGACTCGCACAACTTGTTCTGAGTTTGTGCTTAATTCAAGGTGGTCAGCGAACCGGGAAAAAGCCGGAAATTCGAAACTGAACCGGGAAAACCGGGAAATTTATCATGTCCATTTTTAACATTATTTTTCATTTACACATGCTTGGGATCTGTTGTATTAGTTCAACGCACTATACATTTTCTGCCATCTCACTAACACTGGAAGGCTCAAGGAACCATTTAGTTGGTCTCGAGGTAAGGTGCTGGAGTAACAAGCCAGTCGTCATTCGTTAGAATCTCGGCTAAGAGAGACGACCGTTAGAGTCAATGATCCTATTGACGCTAACGCTAGTCCCGCAATTTTTTTTTTTTTTCTTCACAAATCATTTATTTGACACGGCACAAATACAATTCAATGTTTAACGGCGCCAATTATATCGGATGACTTAAAATCTATAAGCAAATTTTTTATCCTCGCTGCCGACTACGAGCTGAAATTAAGTCTATCTTAAAACTAGCATGTATAATTCAATCAGTGTTTTATAGTCTGATGATCATCGAATGAATATGCAGCATGTATGGATTTGTTCTGCTAAGCCACGATGTCATGAGCTGGGACAGGGGCTTGTAATCCTCGGGTTCTGAGGGTATTGTGCGGGGTCTAGTTGCTGGTTTAGGTTCGTTGTTGTTGTTCGCTGGTGTTCAAGTGGCCAGGTGTGTGCCGCTGAGCCAAGATATCAAGAAAGGCCTCGGGTTTTCCTGGCGAGTTCGTGTGGGGTTCAATTTGCTGGTTCCAAAATCGAGGTCTACGACGTGATCTTGCCGTTTTGATGAATGTGGGTGGAAAGGAATGGGACTAGACTTGGGCATGGATGGATTTCAGGAAAATGTATATAAGGGACATGTAGGGTAGGTCGCGACTCGCCAAGACATCACGAACAGGGACAGCTGGTTCTCTACCCTCGGCCCGGAGGGAAGCTATTAATTTAGACCTGGCGTCACGGTGTACAGAGCATGACCAAACAACGTGCTCTATGTCGTGATAACCTTCACCACAGGCACAGACACCACTTTCTCCGAGCCCAATACGACGGAGGACATCACGCAAATGAAATCTCGACCTACATCCAACCCCTTGAACCACGGATTCGTCGATACCTTGGGTATAATGGAATGTAACCACCTTCCCAGTTCCCCTCTGGTCCAAGAATTTTGCCAACTGATGATCGTGTTCTGACGTACAAATGCGAAAAATTCATTAAAAGCAATTGGTCTTTCATAAATATCACCGTTTGTTGCGCCCACCTTAGCCAAAAAGTCCGCTTTCTCATTGCCCGGTATCGAGCAGTGAGAAGGGACCCACGCTAAGGTAATCTGAAACGATTTTTCGGATAAAGCACTCAGATGTTCCCGTATTTTCCCCAGGAAATACGGAGAGTGCTTAACATCGTTCATCGATCGGAGAGCCTCAATGGAACTGAGACTATCCGTAAAGATGAAATAATGGTCCGTGGGCATTTTTTCGGTAATCCCTAGGGTATACTGAATAGCAGCTAATTCTGCGACGTAAACAGAAGCAGGATTATCGAGCTTATGGGAGACGGTTAAATTGTTATTGAAGACACCGAAGCCAGTGGACCCATCGAGAAGTGATCCGTCAGTGTAGAACATATTGTCGCAGTTGATGTAATCGCTGCATGCGTAAATGATCCGGGATTCCACGAGTTTCTTCTATCATGGATGTATCGAAAAACACAGTAGAATCAGAAGTATTTGATAAGTTGACACGATTTGGAACATTCAAAGAAGGGTTAATATTTTGGGACATGTGATTGAAATACAATGTCATAAAACGGGTTTGAGAATTGAGTTCGATTAACCTTTCAAAATTTTCAATCACAGGACGGTTCAAGACCTCACATTTGATAAGAATACGAGAAGACAGGCTCCAGAAGCGGGTTTTCAACGGTAGAACTCCGGCTAAGACCTCCAAACTCATCGTATGGGTCGATTGCATGCAACCTAAGGCGATACGCAAACAACGATATTGTATTCGCTCCAGTTTGATCAAATGTGTGTTTGCTGCGGAGCGGAAGCAGAAACACCCGTACTCAATTACAGACAATATCGTTGTTTGGTAGAGCCTTATAAGGTCTCCTGGGTGGGCTCCCCACCATGATCCGGTTATTGTACGAAGAAAATTTACTATTTGCTGACTTTTCTTCATCAGATACCTAACATGGCAACCCCAGGTGCCCTTAGAGTCGAACCAGATACCAAGATACTTATGCACCAAAACCTGAGAGATCGTTTTACCCATTAATTGTGGTTGGAGCTGAGCAGGTTCATGCTTCCTAGAAAAAACTACTATCTCAGTCTTCTCCGGAGAGAATTCGATACCTAGCTGTAGAGCCCAAGCAGACAAATTGTCCAAGGTATCTTGCAATGGTCCTTGCAAATCGGCAGCTTTGGCTCCTGTAACAGAGACTACGCTGTCGTCGGCAAGTTGTCTTATCGTGCATGAATTTGCCAGACATTCGTCGATGTCATTTACATGAAAATTGTAACATGAGCCCTGGGGAAGACCCATGTAGCTAATTCGAAAAGTTGCCAATTCGCCATGCGTAAAATGCATGTGCTTTTCGGACAACAAATTGTGCAGAAAATTGTTTAAAATTGGAGAAAATCCAAGACAATCATTCGTCCCTTTGGCCCGGCGGAAGCCAAACCGAGTATCTGATAGCAGACCATTTGATTCGACCCAATGGTCTAAACGACGGAGTATCATTTTTTCCATCAATTCCCGGATACAGGATAGCATTGCAATCGGCCTATAAGAGTTGTGATCAGAAGCTGGTTTCCCCGGTTTTTGGATGGCGATCACCTTCATTACCTGCGATTACCTGCGGTACAATGTTTTGCGCCAGGAACTTATTGAACAAGTTCAACAAGCGCCTCTTGGCATTGCCGGGTAGATTCTTCAACAAGTTGAATTTGATTCTATCTAACCCAGGCGCGTTATTGTTACAGGACAGGAGGGCAACTGAAAATTCTGCCATCGTAAAAGGTGATTCTATCGCGTCGTGGCCCGGAGACGTATCGCGAACAAAGTTTTGCGCAGGAACAGAGTCCGGACATACTTTCCTGGCAAAATCAAATATCCACCTACTTGAAGACTCCTCGCTTTCGTTGACCGTTACGCGATTCCGCATTTTTCGGGCTGTGTTCCAAAGAGTGCTCATTGATGTCTCCCTCGATGTCTCGTTTACGAACCGACGCCAATATCCGCGTTTCTTTGCTTTAGACAAGCCTTTAAGCTTGGTATCAAGCTCCGAATACCGTAAATAGTCGCCAGGTATACCTCCCTTCTGGAAGGCCAAAAACGCGTCGGATCTTTGCGTGTAGACATCGGAGCACTCTTTGTCCCACCACGGAGTTGGAGGCCGCTCTTTGATCGTTACGCCGGGATATTTCTTCGTTTGGGCTTGCAACGCGGCGTCGAGGATTAAGCCCGCGAGGAGGTTGTATTCTTCAAGTGGTGGATGATGTTGAATCGACTCGACCGCTTTTGAAATCATTTCCTCGTATAACTTCCAATCGACATGCATGCGAGTTGAACCGTTAGTAATTGAAATAAGAATAGGCAAATGGTCACTACCGTGAGGATCGAGGATTACCTTCCATGTGCAATCCAACCGTAGCGACGTCGAACATAAGGATAGATCCAAAGCGCTTGGGCGCGCTGGAGGTTTCGGGATACGTGTCATTTCACCGTTGTTCAAAATAGTCATGTCGAAGTCATCGCA
Organism: Wyeomyia smithii; assembly: GCF_029784165.1. Lineage (NCBI taxonomy): Eukaryota > Metazoa > Arthropoda > Insecta > Diptera > Culicidae > Wyeomyia > Wyeomyia smithii. The sequence continues at coordinate 228,519,308 of NC_073695.1, read as the reverse complement.
AAGGTTATAGATTAAAGAGGAGCGGTTATCATTGAAAGGGGATCCCCAAGCCACACCATGAGAGTTGAAGTCTCCCAAAATCAAACGTGGCGAGGGGAGAAGTTCTATTAAATCAAAGAGCAGCCGTTGCCCAACCTGTGCTCTGGGAGGAATATATATTGAGGCAATACAAAGCTCTTTACCTTGTATTGTCATTTGACATGTGACAACTTCGATGCCTGGAATCGAGGGGAGGTTAATACGATAGAAAGAATAGCACTTTTTAATCCCTAGAAGTACTCCATATGGGGTGTCTCGATCAAGGCGAATAATATTAAAATCATGGAAGTTAAGATCAATATTTGAAGTAAGCCAAGTTTCACGAAGGGAAAATGCATCGCATTTGTTTTTATTTATCAAAACTTTAAATGAATCAATTTTTGGTAAAATACTTCTACAATTCCACTGTAAGACAGAGATAGGATCCTTCATATACGCAGATGAATTAGGCATCGAAGGATACAATCGCAGCAAGGAGGGGCCATTGGGCAGTCAACTGCTTCAAAAATGATCTAACTGTTGGGAAAAGTACTGTGAGGAAATTTTTAATTGGATCAGGTATATTGAAGTTTTCAAAAATCCAGTCCACGATGTTAGAAAAATTCACCAATCCAGAGTTTATTTGATTATCTGGGTGTGCAAAAGTAGCAACTGGGGTTTTAGATGTTCCAGGAAGTGCTGGGAACTCCTTCTGGGACTTTAAATTTGCAAGCCCAGGAGGAGTTTGCTTCGGCTTTTCCGCAGCACTTTTAGATTTGTTCGTATTATTCATTCCATCTTGAGAAACCTTAGGTCCTTTCCTGGGAAGCTTCGAAGAGGAAAGATTTTCCCTCTTTCTAGACTCCCCAAGACAGGCAAAAAAAGTTCCCTCTAGTGGTTCGTCAGAGTCGGTTTCATCTGAAGCCAACAGATCAAAGGGGTTCGATGATATGGTAGAAGTGATCACGGTCTTCTTAAGAATCTCAGCGTAAGAACGCTTTGAGCGCTTCTTAAGAGACCGTTTAATTTTATCTCTGCGTTGCATGTACACCGGACATGCGGAAAGCTCATGCAGATTTTCCCCGCAGTGAATACACTTTTCAGTGCTTATACTGCAAGAATCTTCCGCATGAGTCTCCCCACACTTGCCACACCGTGCCTTATTGCAGCAGTAGGCAGCTGTATGGCCTAACTGTTTGCAATTGGTGCAATTCATAACACGGGGCACATACAAACGCACAGGCAGACGAACCTGGTTGATAGAAACGTGGCTAGGGAGTGCAGATCCGGCAAACGTAACGCGAAACGAGTCTGACGGAGTGTATACTTTTTTACCGGAGACGAGCGACATGGACCGTAATTGCTTAACATCCAATACTTTCGCCTCGGTAGTGGATTTTTTGAAGTAGCCGACGCCGCTTCCCAGAATACACTCAACAGTCAGACTCGAATCGGTTATTACACCGTCGATCTCCACGTCTCGTGCAGGTACATACACGCGATACTCGCGTGTAAAGAGCTCAGAGCGAGCTATATCGTTGGCCTGATCCAGATCATTGACCACGACACGGAGCTTGTTTGGTCTGACTTTTTCGATTTCGGTCACGGCCTTGTATCGTGACGTCAGATCTTTCGCGATTTGTAACGTGTTCAGTGATTTTCCTCCTGGTTTGGGCCTCATGTAGAGAACCAGTGGACCCGTTGATCCGTCTGGGTAAAGCCTGGGACGAGGATTGACTAAAGCAGGGACAAAGGGGGGGGTGAACAGGAGGGTCAGGGTCGGGTGGGTTTGGAGACGGGGGATCGGGTGCTAAGGGATCCACATCCATTGCGCTCAAACTAGCGCAACAGTACAGTGGCAAAGAATCACGTACCTCTTTTTTGTTGTCTTCAATAGCACAATGACCGAGTCTTTCGGTGCTGGAACAGGCAGCTTCGCAGCGGCACAGCTATAACACAATAGCAGGATGACCTTCGGATTATCAGTTTGTCTTTACACCGCACTTCGCACTCTTTGAAACACGACCGAGTAAGCAATGCTTTTTTTCTTCTTCACACAGTAGCGATTTTATAGCGCGACAATCACCTAATGCGTCCATTTTCATCGAGCGTTCGGGACGGAATCCTAGTCCCGCAACTGTTCTGTACACTAACAGTTGGCTGCGATTGTTTTTCTCTAATTTGTCTCCCCTCTCATTCGCACTGATTAGGGCTTCAACAGTAAGTGGCGATCAAACATCAAAACAACCACCACTTTACAGGATCAACGTCTAATGTCATTTATGGCTGAGTTTGTTTCAAAGTTATGTACCGAATTCTTCACAATTGATCTAAAAATACTCTTTAAAAAGCAACAAGATTTGAATCTTGGGTTACAAATCGCCAACAAAAACCTTCAAAGCCCAGGGAAGGTAAAAACTTCAAATTACTAAAAAATATTTTGAAGGCCAGAGAAGTCAAGAATGATTCCAATAAAATTTTATATGTTAACTTGAAATAGGCAAAAACTAAACTATGATAAAAAAAATATTTTAAACCTGAAACAAGTAATGCCTCCAACAACCACGCTGGATCTGGGTTCGAATCCCAACGCCATAGGTGTCGATGGTTGTGTGGTGACGTTATTCACTCACAATCAAGCAACACTGATCTAGATTCAATCCTCCGGAGATTTTCTGAGGCGAAAAATCTCTGGGTTCTTCTATCGCATTGGGGGTGAAGCCGTTGGCACCGGTCCGTTAATCAACGGATCGTTAGTTAAGATTCTAGTTGAAGTCGCCTCCCCGGGTGTCGGTGATTGACATAATAGTGGCAGAAATGGACCATCAGAAAATAAGCAAAAATAAAAAAATCTTAACCTAACCCATCCCCGGCGTATGATGCCATATGGCATTACCTGACATTAAAACTTGATTTGAGTTCAACATTTATATTTGAAAATTTACACGAGGAAACTATTCAGCATCGTTAGCGAATAGATTGATGCTTAATATGCAATACAGTTTATGTTAATTATGCACATAGTTGATTAGTAATAAGAGTTTAAAGTTCATTGTTTGAGGTAAAAACTGATTTTTCTCCACCGGTAATCGGTTAACCTTAAATCCGCTTGAGAAAATATCTTGAGGCCAGAAATTTCAGAAATTGATTTTGAAGAATTTGCGTTTCAAAAACCAGATGCAACGAAAATAATTTAAAATTTAATTCAAAAGTTTATTGAATAGTATTCTAGAGGCTCAAAATGCAGAACCTGTCTTTGTTTTTTTTCTCAAATTGCTTGCATACTCCTCTAAAATCAGAAAGACATATTTTTCAAATAAAAAAGGCAAAACTATAAGGGCCATTGCGGAAATCATTCGCCTAAAAAAAACCTGGAACAATACCACGTAAGGATAACAATGGTATCAAATTAATCCTTTCTATATTGTCAAGACAATAATTGAGCCTCAAGAGATCCTTAAGAAAACGGAAAAAATATTTTGAACAACAGAAATACACACAGTTGTTCATAATTCAGCTCACAATTGCCATGAAACGTTTACAAAGACTATAAAAAGATAAAAGATATGTTCAAATGTTTCTAAAGTTCTAGATTAAAGTCAGCAATCAGATTTTAATTTAAAGCCAGAAATACACAAAAATATGAAAAGAATTCGATGATATTATAAAAGTAATAAATTCAATTTTTTTAAATAGATTTTTGTTGAAAAGAAGAATTGTTGAAAATTGTTGAAAACACAAACCAATCTTCTTATTTAGCTCAAAAAGGCAAAAATTGTTTCAAAGTAGCAATAAAATTAAATTGATTTAAATCTAGAATTTCAAATAGAACTTTGTTGAAAATTCTGAAATTTAGAACGCGGATTCAGAAAAAAAAAACAATCTTCTTATTTAGCTCAAAAAGGCAAAAATTGTTTCTAAGTAGCAATAAAATTGTATTGTCAATTCCAAAACTGAAGTGTGTGAACACTAGGAAATGGGTAATAATATATATTCTTAAACAAATTTAAAATTGCCAGAAACGGCTATCATTGCAGATTCAGGCAAGGTGAAAAACTATCTCGATTCGGGGTCAAAAAAATATGTTCTAATTATTTTAAAAACTCTAAAAAATAACTAGAATGTTTCCTCTCATCAACTTAAAATGACTATGAACAAATTATCAGGAAACAAGAAAAAAATAATAAGAAAATTTTAAAGTCAATTCAATAAAAAAATTGAAGTCAATTCAATTTAAAATTAGATTTTAAAAGAGAAAATGAACTCAGAATTGGGAATTTAGCTAAAAAATTGCTAAATTTTAGTCTGACGAGAAATCAGAAGAAGAAACTCTAGAAAAGATTCCAAATTGAATTTAAAAAAAATCCACAATCATATTTGAAATTCAATTTAGAATTAGTGGAAAATGAATTTTTATATTTTATTTTTAAATAAGCACTTTGAATAAGGCCAAAATCCGTAGCAAAGCTTAAAAACAATTAATGAAATTTCACAAGGCTTGAAATGATAGAAAATGATTTCAAAGATTTGTCATTTCCGAAGCTCAACAGCACTTTGAATTAAATTCCAAATTTGTAAAAAAATATATTAAAGGTTTGAAAAAGCAGAAACCAGTCCTACAAAACGCAGAAAATCTCAACCAGAGAGTGCAGAAAGTTACAAATATTGCTTTGGTTAAACAGTTTAATTAAGCCAGTAATTATTTACGTAAGTCTAAAATGACAGAAAATTGTTCCAAAAAAACGGTTCAAAATAAATAAAAAATTTATGTGAAAATATTCTGATTCTAAATTATATCCTGATTTTAGCTGAGTGAAATAATGAAAATCACAGCCATGAAAAGTCGAAAAATCAACAGCAAATATATGTTGGCCGAAGAAGTTAACCCTTTTTCAAGTTTTGAAATGAAATAATGATATTAAAAACAAGATTCTCTCACAAAATTATTTTGTCAATAAATAAACGTGGTTGAACTTATATATTTATGCGTTTCAAAACCGGGAAAAACATCAATTTCTAACCGGAAAAAACCGGGAATTTGAAATTGGAGATCTCCTGGCCGCCCTGTTAATTGAATACCATCGACTGAATTGGTGGAAAGTGAGTTACAATATACATAATTTTTGTTTCATTTATGGTGTTGTTTATTCTCTTTTCATCATTCAGGACAATTCTGGAAGATTTCCGAACCTGTCGTTAATGGCAAGAGACGTCCTGTGTGTTTCTGCATCGAGTGTTCCACTCGAAAACAAATTTTCTTCGGGACGGGTCCTCGTCACATCACGCATAAACAGACTAAGTATCCAAATTTTTCAATAAGAAAAAAAATATAATAAAAAAATAGAAAAACAAATTGCAAAACTTAGTTCGTATTGTATTGATTTAGTCAAACATTTTTCAACATGCATAAATAATATTTTTTTCACTAAAATAACGCTCTCGAAAAAACTGGCAACTTTTGCTCCCGGACTTTGGACCGGACTCCGGACCGGAACCGGAACGAAGCCAATCGGAGCGGACCCAAATCGGACCGGAACGAGCTAGTTCCGATTTTTTACCGGACCGGACCGGACCGGAACGCGGACCCTACGTTTTCGTTCCGATGTCGAACACTACCATATTCTAAGGCTAAATGTGGTTAGTCACTCTGTGGGAGAGAAAGTCTAGTTCTCCAAGACGTAGAGGAAATGCTTCTCCAACCCGAGCGTCTGTTCATCAAGATGGTGTGGCTCAAAACAGTGTCTGTTCTCCATGTTAGGGGTGGCTGAACAATATCTTGGTGCCGACGTGGGACTTTGAACATAACTGCAAAAACATCATATCAAGAAGACTGGGAACTCTGCCTGAGATTGAGCGACAGTTTTGGCAGCGCAGTCTTTCGAGTAAAAGTGGAACTGACGCATGCTAGTGTGTATGCTGGCGATGCGAATGCAAGCTGAACGCACAGTTTGGACTACCACATACGCTCACTCTGTCTTCGCAACGATGCAAACTTCCACCACAGACTAACAGACATAACACTTCTGACTAAGTTTCAATAAAATCATCGCTCGGATGATTCGCGCTGCGTCATGTATTTCGACATCAGCGCCAGCGTTACTGTATGTATCAAATGGGGAACCACAAAATATGTATTAGACTGCATGGCAGCGCCCCGGACGGCGTTATCGCGTGATGACTGTTATTCGATTGGAAATTTGAAATGATCGTTTTTTTGTGGCGATGGAGCTAGGTTCCAGTGTTACCTCTGTTAGTCTGTGCTTCCACCTTTGATAGATGGAGTGCGCTGTTTGATTTGACGCTTGTCATTTGTATGCACGCTCGTAAATAATAACTCATGAACTGAGCAACTCTGACTCAGTTTAGAACGATGTTCGTAGACGTCATAAAATGAGTAGAAGTCATTTTTGATTTTGAGTAACTTTGACTCACTTTTTGGGTTCCCTTCATAGAACTCCTTTCTGAGTAACGTCGCATATAACGACGTCCATTTTGAAAGATGATTACGATGTGCTTCAGTTTGTGACATATGTTTTTTAATTGTGTGCGCCTCAGAAGGCATTATAACTGTTTACTTTTATTACAAGGTAATTATTGATGAACATGTGGTGTCGTTTATTGGCCGTGGCGGATTTCTAGCCAATAATGAAACTGAACTGTACCCAAAAAATAAGTAATGTCGTACTCAAATTTTGAGTAATAATTACTCATTTTAAAGACGCCTAGTGTTACTCAGTTTTGAGTATTTGTGGAGTTACTCAATTTTAGAGTTGTTCCACTTTTTACGAAAATGCGTCAAATGTTACTCATTCTAGAGTTATTGTTTACGAGCGTGTGGGATCGATCCAGAGATGCCAGTCTACTTGATATGATGTTTTTGATAGCTGTCAGGATGGTCCTTCGGCGAGGTTGGGGGTTAGCGCAGATCTAACGAGCCAGCCGTATAAACAATCAGTACGAAAAGCAGATAATGTTAATACGGACCGGAACAGTCGGCATAGAACGAAACGGACTAACGACTTACCTTCCGACTTATTGAAAGCTCGCAAGTTCGACATTGTAGCGCTGCAGGAGGTACGCTGAAAGAGAGTATCGGTACTTACGTACAGAGATGGTTACAACATCTACCGCAGCTGCGGCAACACACACAAGCTGGGCACAACTTTCATTGTGATGGGCAAAATTCAGAAGCACGTGACTGGGTGGTGGCCAATCGACAACAGAACAGTTGAGGTCAGAGGCTGTTTCTTCAATGTTAGGATCATTAACGTACACAGCCCTTACCTAGAAAGTAACGATGACGATAAGGACGCTATTTACGCGAAGCTAGAACGTGCATACGATAGCTGCCCAAAACATAACGTCAAAATCGTTATCGGCAATCTCAACGCTCTGGTTGGCCAGGAAGAGGAATTCAGACCGGTTATTGTAAATAGAGATCCTCAGAGAGAGAGATAAGCGATGAAAAAAAACGCCAATTTGGCAACTAGGTTTCACGTGTCAGAGGTGCCAGATCTCTTCTCAAAGCGCAATATGAACATTTAATTCATATAACTGATAATGACGGTGGAAGTCCTGAGGAATAATAAAGTGCATCACGAAAACCGTGAAGGTTTTAAATTTTATGTTTTTGTCTTATTTGATACACTTTCACCATAATTGATCATTATTTTGTTGACCATATAAAAGGTTTGTGAGCCACCAGTTGAAAATCACTCTGATACAGCAAGATTGGAGCATTCTCAATTCATTGTTTAGCAATAGAACATGAAAAACGTGTAAAGAAAAATATATGTTTTATTGTACCTGATTGCAATACCTTTCAATGTGTTATCTTTCTTGTTCGTTTGGCTCAGATTTTGACATGTTCGTTTGGCTCACAACATTCTCTTCGCATATCTCTTCCTCTGAGTATTGCTAATTGTAAAATGCAGCGCTTACCGGCTGACGAAATAAGACGGTCTTCGACTCATTGACTTCGCCGCCTCCAAGAACATTACCATACGTAGTACCCTGTAGTACCTACTTCCAGCATACCCTCCCATACCAGTACACATGAAGATCATCACAACAGACTGACACACAAATCGATCATGTTTTGATTGACAGAAGGCGTTCCTCGGATATTATCGATATCCGTAGTGCTAACGACTGACTACTATCTCCTGCTGGCAGACCTTTGAATCGTCACCTTCATGAGTGAATCTTCAAGCGACGATGATGCAATATAACTTCGACTTCAGCCCGATTGAATACCTGATTCGTTTCACACCGATCCTTCTCTCACAGTTAACACAAAAATCGTCTTTCTCTCGTTACGCTACGTTGCATTGCTTCCCTGCGTGTTGTTGGTATTCGTCACTTCGGAATGAACTGTTCGAATTTTGGGTTCAAGACGGCAGCGACACAAAAATGTCGAGCACATTGCTCGGCGCTTGATGCTTCCAAATTCACTTTCAACTGCATGACGACGATAAACCGAAGCAAGGTGTTGTAGGTATTGTTGCGCCTAAGGCAAGCGCATTTCATACAATAGCAAAGTGAGGTGGGTATCTGGCTATAGGCATGACTCATGAAGACTATTATAAGGAAATTGGAATTAATACGGACATTGTTCAGATGAAACCTTAGTTTATGATACAAATTCGGATCAAGATTGAAACTGATTTTTAAAATACGTAACCTTGTTGCACATTCTATGAGTTTTCTAAATTGTTGGATAACGTTTTGCTGATTGGAAGCAATTTCATTTCATTTAAATGCATTTCAATTAAAAGATACCTTATAAAAATTTATAAAACTCATATACCAATGTATTTTTAATAGTTTAAACTATGAAAAGCTTCTGCAAAGATACGTTGTCAAGTGTATTAGGAATCGTATTTTCAATATATGTTTTTGTCAAGTACGGTGAATTTAGAAAATTTAGTTTTAGGCTAGAAAGGCTGATCATCAAACTTCTGAGAACAAAATAAAATACTGTATCATTGGTTATATTTTTTATTTTTTCAATGATGTGAACAGGAAAATAAAAAATGAAATGACAAAAAATTAAAAAACTGTAAAAGTTACTTTATTTAATATTAAAATCATTATTTGTCATACTATCATTATAATCATTATTTTTATTATTATTATTATTATTATTGTTATTATTATAATTACTATAATTATTATTATTATTATTATTATTATTATTATTATTATTATTATTATTATTATTATTATTAATATTATTATTATTATTATTATTATTATTATTATTATTATTATTATTATTATTATTATTATTATTATTATTATTATTATTATTATTATTATTATTATTATTATTATTATTATTATTATTATTATTATTATTATTATTATTATTATTATTATTATTATTATTATTATTATTATTATTATTATTATTATAATTATTATTATTATTATTATTATTATTATTATTATTATTATTATTATAATTATTATTATTATTATTATTATTATTATTATTATTATTATTATTATTATTATTATTATTATTATTATTATTATCATTATCATTATTATTATTATTATAATTATTATTATTATTATTATTATTATTATTATTATTATTATTATTATTATTATTATTATTATTATTATTATTGTTATTATTATTATTATTATTATTATTATTATTATTATTATTATTATTATTATTATTATTATTATTATTATTATTATTATTATTATTATTATTATTATTATTATTATTATTATTATTATTATTATTATTATTATTATTATTATCATTATTATTATTATTATTATTATTATTATTATTATTATTATTATTATTATTATTATTATTATTATTATTATTATTATTATTATTATTATTATTATTATTATTATTATTATTATTATTATTATTATTATTGTTATTATTATTATTATTATTATTATTATTATTATTATTATTATTATTATTATTATTATTATTATTATTTTTATTATTATTATTATTATTATTATTATTATTATTATTATTATTATTATTATTATTATTATTATTATTATTATTATTATTTTTATTATTATTATTATTATTATTATTATTATTATTATTATTATTATTATTATTATTATTATTATTATTATTATTATTATTATTATTATTATTATTATTATTATTATTATTATTATTATTATTATTATTATTATTATTATTATTATTATTATTATTATTATTATTATTATTATTATTATTATTATTATTATTATTATTATTATTATTATTATTATTATTATTATTATTATTATTATTATTATTATTATTATTATTATTATTGTTATTATTATTATTATTATTATTATTATCGTTATTATTATTTTTATTATTATAATTATTATTATTATTATTATTATTATTATTATTATTATTATTATTATTATTATTATTATTATTATTATTATTATTGTGATAATTTTTATGAATATTAATATCAAATCGATTTTTATCATTATTATCATTATCATCATCATTATTACTATCATTGTTCTCATAATTGTTTTTTTTACCGTAACAATTGTCATTATTAGCATTATAATTATTATTATTATAATATTGTTATCATTAACATAAGTTTTAGGAGTCCTTGCATTCCTTCCCATTCAAAACATGACAATGGGAGGTGATGATACGTTACTAATTTTATTAGCGATTCGATTAAAAGTTGTCTATCGATGGCCATCGGTCGCTTCGCAATGATCCGGGTTTTTTTTTATTTCACCCGCTTGTTTTCTAACTAGGCCAATTTTATCAGCAAGGGCAGCATGTTTGGTGCGAATGTGCCTTATGAAATTGTTTATATCCAATTTCTTCTGAACGTAAGAACACCCTCACTCTTTACAAATAGCTTTATCGCCATTCGAGATCACATAGTTCATTGCTATTTCGCTCATCGTCACACAACCGCGCTTTCTGCTACCAGCAACTGCAGCAACAGAGCCTTGTCCGCCAATAGTACTAACTTCGGCACGATCCATATTCAGTGACGATTTCAATGAAACTAAATTCGATCGTTTCAGTTCTAGAATGACACAGCACAGACGATGACGATTAAAAAAAACTGACTTCGTTCTGTTAATTCGTCAACTGAAGCAATTTGTGATTTTAGCGAAAGAGGGAGGAAAAGGAGAGAGCGAAAGTTTACTTTTGTTATAGTCATGTAGAACCCGAAGAGTGTTCATCCTCTCTTCGACAAACTCCAGCCGAATTGAATGTTCGGAGTATCAATAGCAGATGGTGAAAGAGAGGGTTTTCATATTCTTCTGTTGAGAATTCATTCGAAATTGTTGAGGCCTGCCTGCTGGTCAAAATACGCCAAAAACTTCCAGTTATCAACAACATCCGCTGCTGTCGCCCGTCACGGTTTGATCTGGAGCGAATTAGACTCCCCGAAGTCGCTACTGAGTACACGTAAAGCCTTGAGGCAGCGTTGACGGATGCAGGAGAGCTTAACGAAGGCCCTCCGGAGTACTGCGAAAGTAGTTATTAACAACGCAGCGGAAGTTGCTGTTGGATTCGTCGAGAGGAATCGGCGTAACGCTTGGTTTGACGAGGAGTGTCAAACGATTCTTGACACATTCTAGAGAATGCAGCGCGGGCATCGATGCTGCAACAAAAAACCCGTCATAGCGTGAGTCGAAAAAAAAACAGAAACGATGACAGCAGATTTTTTTCCAGGACAAAAAGCGCCACCTGGAAGAGCTGGATTGTGAGGAAATGGAGCAGCTGTATCGTTCTCAAGAAAGAACACTTGCATGGCACAGAGGCAGAGTATGAGGACGGTAGGAGAAGTAACTTCGTCAGCATACCGGATGATGGCGACATACCGCCCCCCACGATAAGTGAAGTTAAGGATTCAATCAAGCAGCTCAAGATCAAGTTCCAGACAATAAATCATCTGGAAAGGATGGCATCGCTTCCGGGATACAGAACAGCTACCGACAGAGTGGAAAGAGTGAGTAATATGCCCAATATACAAGAAGGGCGACAAGTTGGAATGCGAGAACTACTAAGCGATCACGATTGTCAACCCAGCCCATCGAGTACTCTCCCAGATCATTTTTCGCCATCTCTTGCTGTTAGAACGAAGGTTTGTGGGTTTTCAAGCCGGTTTTGTAGATGGACGATCGGCAACGGATTAAATCATCACGCTGCGGCAGATCCTCCAAAAGTGTCGAAAACTAAGTCCTCACGCCCACCCTATTCATCGATTTTAAGGCCGCTTACGACACTATCGACCGTGTAGAGCTATGGAAAGTTATGGACGACAACTACGAAACTTACAAGACTGATTAAGGCCACGATGGGTGGTGTACAGTGCTGTGTGAAGATTACGGGTGAGCTTGAAACACGCGGGGCACGATTTTCAATAAATCTAGCCAGTCTATACCTCACTGACCACACGGACCTTGTCAGAGGGATGTTCCAGGCGAAAAACACGGTAGCAGTGTCATCGTCCATCGCCGCCCGAGCGTGGTAATCGTATAATGCCGGCCGCATCATCTTCGGCTTTCTCTCTGCAGCCGCGACCTCCTCAAGCGGTCCGTTTGAAGCCACAAATGGCAAGCCGTCCAGTCCTAAAGCCGCCTCCTCCTGAAGCCGGTCCTCCAGAACCGGTTGACTCGCCTTTGACAGTCTTCCTGCTGCCTTCCTTAGTCCGCTCCTTTCCTCTAGTCCGATCCTCGTTAGTAGTCCGCCCCTTGTTGGTAGTCCGCTCCATGTCGTCTCCAGCGTATCCGAAAGAATGAACTCTCTGTATCATGCGCACTTCTATTTATATGCATTCGCATGCAGAGTAGGCTGTGAAAATTCCACTTCCGCTACCGCGTTGTTGGGTCGACTGAAAAGGGGCGGAAACCTTTACAGGTTGCGTTTGTTTGTCAGGGGAATATTGCTATACACCAAGCTGATACGTGAAGCAGAAATGATTGGATTGAAGATAAATACGTCGAAGACCAAGAATCTGCTAGCAGGAGGAACCGAACGCGATAGGGCTCGCATAAGAAGCGGCGTAGTGGTCGAAGGAGATGAGTTTGAGACGGTTGACGAATTTATATACCTCGGATTAATGGTAACGTCAGACAACAACTGCAGCAGAGAAATCCGCAGACGTGTTGTAGCTGGAAGTCGTACACAAGTGGAGCAAGATCTCGGAAATGTAGGACGCTCAAGAAACTGGAGATAAGCTGCCAACATTGTGACGCAGGTGAGATCCTAAGGGACGTTTCATCAGGAAAGAAAAAAGTAAGTGTATTTTTATATAGAACAGCATTTTTATTACCTACAGCTTTGTCAAAGACACTATTCCAATCAAACAAACCTTTTCTTATATAGATTTTTTTTTTCATAAGTCACATTTTTGGAAAGGTCCTTTTGAAACAGCAGTTGTGAGTCAACATCAGTGGCGTAGCGTGACCGGGTAACATTCGGGGCGGTAAACTTTGGTGTCACCCCTTACCCCCCGGGTGTCACCCCCACCAGGTTGCAGTGAAATCACATACATAAGACATACGTGAAACTCAGTGAGAAATCTTCCAAAAAATTGGTATAAAATGAACTACTCGAATGGTACCATGCTCTGAATAAAATCACTGAGTTATAAGTTTATAAGGACGGTGTACCTGCGCAACCCTGCATTTGTCTCGTTCTCACTCGAGAAATGCTGCATTGATTTTATGAAGAAATTTTTGACAGTTCGTTATGGGATTTTCTTTAGGGCTCGTTAAAGCTAAGATATAGAAAATTCATTTTGTTCATTATTTGTCAAGCAGTTGGACAGGACGGGGTACAGAGTACTGTGGGGCAACGTGTACCAGAAAAAAACGCCAGTGTTACTTATGTCTTATGTATGTGGTGAAATCGTCTTGTTATCAAAAATTGTGAGAGTTGGCACGTCTTAGGAGCAAATTTATATAATTTTCGAGAGTTTCACCTCGACCTCCACCTAATTGATAATTAATCTCACGGATGTAATCCTTTTGAAGGTGACACGTATAAAAATTTTCCTCACTGGTGTCATACTTTAGAGGGCGCCCCCTTCTTCACGCTTCGCCAGTGGTCAACATTGTCGGCGGAGTACAGGATACGCAACGAAGCACCCGCAAGGAATTTCGGATAGAGGAGGAAGCAATCACACGCGAGAACTTACAGAAAATACGGAGTGTATTTATCGAGTTATAAAAACACGTCACGACGCGTTAGCAAGTTTAGGGATTATGATGCTTTCTCTATTTCGGCGCGCACACCAGCAAAACAAGGTGTGCATACATAGTAGGTGTGAATGACAGGGTTGTGAAAAAGTGGACAAGGTGTATTTATAAAGAGGTGAACAATGTACCTTTCGACAAACATTAACAACTGATATCATCAAATGACTTTTTTTTATCAAAAAGGAACAACTGTAAAAAGTTTCAGCAAAGCCGGAAATGACATCCCGAAAAAAAAGAACGATGTATTTTGTGGTGAGAACAGTGAATGGACAATGTTTTTATTGTAACCATAAATAACATGTTTTTTTTAGTGTAAGCTTGCAAGCGGTTTTTTATAACCATGTTTTAACAATGTTTTTTTTTTTGTTGAATCTACCACTGACAATAATTTAACCATGAAAAACATTGTCAGTGACTTCTGAATGTATCGGAAAAATTGCTGTTAAAATACATAACACCCCCTTCATGGTAAAAATAGAAGATTTTTTATTGTTCTGGACAATGATTTATTTACAATGAAAATTTCTGATGTTACCTATTTTATTTCGAGATGTTAAAAAAATATTCATTTTTATTCATTTTCTATGGAATGCCTCAAATGTATTCGCTTACAATCACCCCTATGGCATCGAGACATGTTTCAAGGGCTAATGTTTCGAGACGTGTTCCAAGGGCGGAAAGCTTCCACGTAGCAGAGGAAGCAAATATGAAAGAACACCTATAGCTTAGGAAAATGTTTGCTCCTTTAAAAAACAGCTAAGTAGCGTACCGAAGTATTTGATATGACTGGCAAATCCTTCAAAACGAAATTCACGACAATAATTGAATAATTCTTGCCCACGTCTTTACATAAAATACGGATAAAATACGAAAAGTAGTATTTACTGAAGAATGCTTCAACTAACAATACAGTGACACACCTAAAGCGTTCACTGTCAACAAACAACAGCCGGAAGAAGCTACTGGAGGAAACTTCGTCTTGAAGAAAACATTGTACTATCAGCTAGAGCCACACGATGTAGACCGCGTAAAATTCAATCAAACCTCCTATCGAATATCACTTGGTACATCCAATTCTAATCCTGAAGACCATAAGTTGTGGTAAATATCACATTTTTCATAGCCATTATTGGCTGTGGGGTTAAATTTTTTCATAGTTCCTCTGAACGAAGTATTCAAAAATATTTGTTTTATCGAAAGTAGATATAAAAAGGAATTGATTCCATAAATAAACTCAAAATTGACAAAAATGCAATTGGGACGAACTTGCCATGAGCGGCAGAATAGCTCGCTTACAATACAACCACAAGGCACATGAGCCACATAAGCTCTTTAAAATTTCGTCCTTTGTCGAGAATGCACCGATTGTCGGAGTTGCATTCTTGCGATCACACAACACACAAACAAACGAAACGTCAAAACACTGATTCGAGCAGTTCGTTCAATTCGAGCTTGAATCGCTTTCCAAATCGCAAATTCGGTTCAGTGAGTAGTGAGCTGGTTGTCCGTCGAGAGGTATCCCTTCGCACCAGATCAGACCGGATCAAGACTTTTTAATGGAATTCCATATTCTGTAATCTGCAAACTATCGCTAACTTGCACAGCAGTCTGAAAATTCTGTGAGAAACATAGAACAAAGTTACACGCCTTTGATAAGAATTATTAGTATATTGCGTAGGAAGTAAACAAAAGAATCTGTCGATTCGTGTAGATAGGTGAAAAGTTGTGCAGTGATTATCCGAGAAAAGTGTATAAAACGATTGGTCGCTGTCGAGGAAAAAAGGAATATTCGCAATTTTTACTTTTTGCGATCTGAGCTTAATTTAGTGCATGTGGTATTAGGCTAATATTCAATTGAAGTATTGTGATAAAGACAGGCGTAGTCTGAATTGAGGCAAAGAGAGCACCAGTGCAAACATGTCTATCAGCTGCAAGTGCTTGAATGTTATGATAAAGCTGGACGGAACGGAGCCCGAATCTCTGGCCCGGTTTGATTTGGATGCGTATTTGATTCGGAAGCGGCAGCAACAACCGCAGCAGGCAAAGGAATCGGTCACAAAAGCGACGACACCCAGCGACGACCATTTTCTATTTTTCAAAGAGGTGAGTTCTGCTGCTGCTGTTTTTTGTACTGTCTCCCATTTTCGCTTCTCCATTCTGTCTGTGTGTTTGTTGTTTATTTCACATCCACTGCTTGCTTGCTTGCTTGCTTACTTGCTCATCAGCAGCAGCACCGCAGCCCCTCAAAACAACTCGAGTCGATCTTTTTGTCGTACGACGAGAGAGCCGGAGGAACGATTCGGCTCACGGTTGGCTGGCATGGCAAGTGCCGCAACGCCATGGCTTATCTTCTTCAGTAAAACCGAAATGTTGCTTGATAAAATAGTTTTTAACTCTTATTCATCAATCGCAGTGCTTCGTGTTTAACCTTGAAACTAGATTTTTCCGGGTTCAAGAAAACAATAAATATTCTACCACACTGCAGTATACGTGTATTTAAAAGAAAACAATGTTGTGCCAATATTTTTAAACAAGACATTTTTCTATATGTATTTGAATACTAGTACTACAGCCTACGATCACAGACAGTAATCTGTAGTGTTCCAAAGACTCTATGATTTACCTATGCACCATCATCTCATCAAAAATCACAATATTTTTGAGCACCTGAGCTGCAAAATTTGAATGAGAACTTTGGTCTTCTGTTGATCATATTCACGGTATTTCGGTAGACACAGTTTTCTCTCAGTTTTTTTGTCGAAAGAATGATAGTGATTTTAAGAAGTTCGGTATTTTTCATAACCGAGCTATATAACATACGACTTTCATAGAAACGAAGGTAAAATTTAAACTTTTCCATTTGCGAATTACACATAGCAACGTAGGACCCATTTCTGAAATTTCGCACGTCTTGAATCGGTCCTGTCGTTCGCAATTAGAATCCTGGAGAGTCAAATTTTTGCAAATCTACAGTTTGCGATGCTTTGGAGGCAGGGAGCAAAAAAACCTCTTTCCAGAAAGCAATTAGTTGATTTGAGAAGTCTGAGTCTGGAGAAAAAGAAACGCTTAAGGAATTTGTTGACGAAATGCGATTGCGTCGTTATGGATAATGAAACGAAACCCTAGAAGCCCATTTCCGGACAACAATCATCGCATCTACATTATACATATATATAATTAACAAATCCTTCTACGTCAAATGTAAGCATGATGAGTTTAACATATTTCACTTCATGGTTGTAAGTATGCCAAACTTCTGCCGCAAACCTATGGATTTCTGGTTAAGCTACGTTTGCTATAGAGCGATTTGCGCTAGAATACTTTAACAAGGCTTTGCTTTACTAAAGTATTCTCACGCAAATCGCTATAGTAAGCGTAGCGTATCCATTTCCAATATTTAGGAAAAGAATCAACAAATAAATGTGTAAACAACAATCAAAAAAAAAAATAGGAAGTAAACACAAACTAGAGAACCCACGCACATTGACCTACTCAGAGGAATCAGATACAATGTAGTATCTTGGCTAGCGCAATCGTCTTCTTTATTAATGATCCTGTTGTGTTTACCGGTTTATCGCGGTCATTTTATTTTCAGAACGAACATATTCATCTAGTGCTTGCGTATTAGAGAAGAATTTAAACGAAAACTGAACCCAGCAGTGATGATGTGCCTTTTTTGCGTTCAATTTTGGTGGTAATGAAGTTTTTTTCTATTTTTACGAATAGACCCGAGGATGTGATCAATCAAGACCACGTGGGGTCCTCAGACAGTCCTCTAAAGATTTTAACTTTCTTGACAAACAAAGTTACCCCAGTTTGCACTTTTATTTTCCGTGCGTCAACATTGCAGATTTCTTGCTTCGCTGCAAATGACATGATGAGTTATTGTTTACCAGATAGAACCATGAGCATACCACAAATCTTGCATAATCCAGCCAAGCTCGCCAGAAGGGAGCTGTCCGACCGAATCGTCGATCGATTCACTAAATCGAAAGTGAACAAGCATCGAGCGCTGGCAATGCGCTTATTGTGGCTGTTTTAAATATATACTTTATTGTTGTGATTAGCGCCAGGCAAAATATTTTACGTTCCATCCGAGGTTTTACTGATCGGGGGCTACGATGTGCTTTGCCTTTCGCCATTCTGTACCGATACGGACTTACGTTTCTGGCGACGACAGCAGCGTCGACGGTTCGATGACAGCTATTTTTAGTTCGCGTTATTCTCTTCCGTCGAAAATAAATACCGCACCGGTGTGCGGCATTTCACTGTGGTTCAGTAATCGCTAAATTAGCGTGTAAATCGGCTAACATTAGCATAGGATCATCCAAAAGTGTTCCACGCTGTCAACGGGCCGTGCGAAGACAGATCAAAGGTGGTCACAGCTTTCTAGGGAGCATTTGATAGGCTCTATCGTACAAGTACCAGCAGACTCTAAGTGATTAAATGGTTGTTTTAGAAATGGTCCGGCTGTAGCGCTCACGAGATTTGATCCTTGTTGACCGATTGTTAACGATGTTAAACAAGGCACTACAAGCTAAATTAAACCGTTAACATGCAAAACCTGAATACCTAAGCTTTAAGCGTAGTAAGCATGAATCTAAATTTTGCACCGTCAACCAGTATAACAGTGCAGGAAGGTGATGTCCTCTTCCAGACAATAACTTGATTTAAGTTGTTCAACCATTGCTTCTGCCAATTTGATAATTTATGCAAACGGCGAAATCGTTTGAAGGCCTCGCTTCTAACCGAGTGACCCAGATAGTTTATGATTTGGTGTTTTTTTTTGCTCATTTTTCATATTATTGGCTGTTCCGGAGCCATCTAACGCAATTAATCGATTTTAATATTAAATTATCACAAGAGGTTCGAGACTTGGTTGATGATGATGGTATTGTTGTTTTGGCAGTCTAGAATTTTTAAATTTGTTAATGTGCGGTTTTGTTTAGAAAAAAGCATTATTAGATATGTTGACATTCTTTGTTCTACCCCCTCTCCAGTAAATTGTGATTGTCTCAGCTAAAATTCAATACAGTCACAGAGTCTTTCGCAGAATTATTTATCTATACAAAATTATCTTTCTATTCAAATAATGTTCATATTTCAATAAAGGGTAAAACCCACTCATCCGTCCACCATCTTTTTTTATATTAGAAATTTTCATCTTCATATATTATTATGTGACATATGCCTCGTTTTGCTCTTGCTAAGCTGAATTAGGATAGCGCACAACCGTACTGGGAGTTGTCCTCCAGATTTTAAAGGATTTCAATAGCCCTATATCGAAGATCTATATATCTTTTGTTGAAAATTGCAGGACATCAGCACATGCTTTTCTATGCTTTGTTATTAGACCAGTATATTTGCTCAGATCTTTCTTCGAAAGTTTAGGCACAGACAAACAGACGTACCTCTCGAAGTTAAATCCTGAAAAATATTCGTCCTTATTCGAAACGTTACACCCATGCGCCACCATGTGAGCTTATTGTCTACTAAATTGTTTTCGTAAAACGGTTTTCGTCTTTGATAATGAATGTGCAAGCTTGCATATAGCGACACTAGCGGCATTACTGCCTACTAAGCAAAATTTCGAAATAATCGTTATTTTTTCTGGTCGATGAAATCGACATCAAGTGACATGTCTGTTTTTATGTGGTTTAGGTATAAGGTCATAGAACCATGCCATAGAAACATGAACCGCTTTGACCACCTACCAATTGAAATCTTTGACCAGTTCGACACTACCTCCAAAGAACCTAATGCTTTCCAGCCCCATTCTGAGTAAAGATGCGAATAAACCACCTAAGGGCTCTGGTCCTATGAACTGATGAGACGATCCAAGTATTGCGAGTTCATCGGCTCATTTCGCAGTGACCAGGAACGCAATATAACTTACTTTACTTTCATGGCGACACAATCTCAGTACCAAGACTTGACGAACTTCCACGCTCTCTACCAGCCACCATGTACTTTGTTTTGGTAGAGTTGATGGTAAAACCAATTCTCGCTGCTTCCCTCTTAAAAGGAACGAATGCATATGAGACTTTAAAATAATAGTACCGCTTCTTTACACGCCAGCTCCTCGTACTGCAGCCTTCAAGGCAATGTTGAACAACAGGTTCGGAAGCCCGCCACCCTGCTTCAGACCATCTAACGTCACGAACGGGTCCGGAATTAAACCTGCTATCTTGACCCATGATAAAAAAAACGTCAAGGGCGGTACAAATCAGCTTAATCAGTTTCGTTAGGAAATTGTGTTCAAGCATAACCTGCCATAACTCATTGCGCTCAACTGAATCGTATGCGGCCTTCAAATCTATAAACAGACGATGAGTTGGCAAGTTTATTACTTTGAACTTGTCAAGGATCTGACGCAAGGTAAACATTTGGTCCGTAGTAAATCACCATTTCCGGAAACCGGATACGGGAGAAGATCTTGTATGCAGAATTGAGGAGTGTTATGCCTCGATAATTACTGCAATCGAGCCATTTTTATAGACTGGGCAAATGAGTACGTCCATCCAGTCGACTAGGAGGCCGTTGCAATATGAACTGACTTGATTATTACAACCCAGTTTTTAAATGACTAAATACACTCCCAAACAAGGTTTGATGTGCATATCGCCGACTACAAAACATTTGAAGTTGCTTAAATGTCGGACATAATACCTCCAGCTGGTCTTGAGGTACGATGCTCAACAAGAGTTCGAATATCGGCTCGGGAAAGACTGTTAGTGTCAGTAAGATCGTAGCGCGAGCCCCGCAATTGTCCTGCACACAGTTGACTGCGAAGTTTGTTTATAAATAAACAGAAGGTCGAGTTCCGAATCAGAATGTAGCAGAGGATTTTCTTTTGACTGTCGGACATGATGCAAAAGTTTTAGTTATTAGTGGAGTAAAAACAATGATTTTAGAGGCTTTTTTCATTCAAATAGTGACTAAATAGTAACCAAAAAGGAAATAATATAAGAGTTTAAAATTATTGTGTAGCCAGAAATGGATTCTATTTCATTTAAAATATGTATTCAAACCATAGGAATCGGAATGACTGATTCTTGTAGAGATAAATCGAAGTCAATTCTTTACTATAATTTCGAAATTGAAATGCTGGTAACGTTTGCGGTAAAAAAATGGACTTTTTTCAGATGGTGATGAAAAAAAAACTAAGACTGATAATTGAGTTATATAAAAGCAAAGCCTTGGTGCTACATTCCGATTCGGAACTCGACCTTCTGTTTATTAAACACAGACTTCGCAGCCAACTGTTAAGTGTACAGGACAATTGCGGGGCCAGCGCTACGATCCTACTAACACTAACAGTCTCTCCCGAGCCGAGACTCGAACCTACGACAACTGGCTTGTTAGGCCAGCATCGTACCTCTAGACCAGCTAGGAGGGTTATGTTATATAAATTTCCCATTAATGGTAATTTTATTATACCACTAGCTGACCCGGCAAACTTCGTCGCGCCTTTTTTAGTGTTTAATAATTTTAAACATTTCAAATTAATTGATTCCTTGCGATTTGTTTATATCATGTGAAATGATTGGTTTTATCGGAATGACAACATCCTCGACTTATGGCTTTTGTACATCACCTCTATTCCGGAAATATATTCAATGAATTTCAGTTATTTTCGTTGTTTTTTAGAAACTGAAAGTGGTCATCTTCAATTCAAAATGGTGTCCAGGGTTAATGCTTGGCTTCTATACATCATTTCGATTACGGAAATATCCATATGTAGTAGTATTCGGTTATTTTCGGCTGTTTCCCAGAAGTTGCCATTTTACAATTCAAACTGGTTTCTAAGGTCGATTTTTAGCTCCTTCTGGATCCGGTGATACACATATTGGGTGGTATCTGGTCACTTCAGGCTATTTTTCAAAAAACCGTAAGTCGCCATCTTGGATTTTAAAATGGCATTTGAAGACAATTTCTGACCCCTGAGCGTCATTCTGGTTAAAGAAACACTCATATTGGGTGGTATTTTGTCATTTTTGGCTGTTTTCCAGACACCGGAAGTCGCCATCTTATAATTCAAAATGTTGTCTGAGGTCGATTTGTGGCTTCAGTGCATCATAACAATCCCGGAAATACCCATATTGGGTGGTATTTGGTCATTTGCCGCTGTTTTTCAGAAACCGGAAGTCGCCATCTTGGATTTCGAAATGGCATTAAGGGACAGTTTTTGGCCTCTGAGCGTCATTCTGGTTAAAGAAACACTCGTGTTGGGTGGTATTTGGTCATTTTCGGCTGTTTTCCAGACACCGGAGTCGCCATCTTACAATTCAAAATGTTGTCTGAGGTCGATAGGTCGATTTGTGGCTTCAGTGCATCATAACAATTCCGGAAATACCCATATTGGGTAGTATCTGGTCATATGCCGCTGTTTTTCAGAGACCGTAAGTCACCATCTAAAATTTCAAAATGGCATTAGGGGACCTTTTTTGGCCTCTGAGCGTCATTCTGGTTAAAGAAACGCTCATATTGGGTGGTATTTGGTCATTTTTGGCTGTTTTCCAGACACCGGAAGTCGCCATCTTACAATTCAAAATGTTATCTGAGGTCGATTTGTGGCTTCAGTGCGTCATAACAATTCCGGAAATACCCATATTGGGTGATATTTGGTCATTTGCCGCTGTTTTTCGGAAACCGGAAGTCGCCATCTTGGATTTCGAAATGGCATTTGGGAACAATTTTTGGCCTCCGTGCGTCAATCTGGTTAAGAAACACTCATATTGGGTGGTATTTGATCATTTTAGGCTGTTTTCCAGACACCGGAAGTTGCCATCTTACAATTCGAAATGTTGTCTGTGGTCGATTTGTGGCTTCAGTGCATCATAAAAATTCCGGAAATACCCATATTCGGCGGTATTAGGTCATTTGCCGCTGTTTTTCAGAAACCGGAAGTCGCCATCTTGGATTTCGAAATGGTATTTGTAGATATGCCAGAAGAAGGAAAGGTGTCGAAACATTATGGACATGTTTGTTACACCTAAAAACATTCACTTATCCAGTTTGGTTATATTTGCTTGATTGGTTCTCGAGCTGTGCGAAATGTGAGTTTCATTTGTATGGGACCTCTCCCTAATAGAAGAGAGATGGGTGTCAAACCTTTATGGATATATTTGTTACCCCTAAAAACATTCACCTGCCATATTTGGTTCCATTTAGTTGGTTAGTTCTCGAGATAAGCAGAAATTTGTGTTTAATTTGTATGAAACCCCTCCCTCACAGAAGAGGGAGGGGAGTCAAACCATTATGGACATATTTGTTACCTCTAAAAACATACACATATCAAATTTGGTTGTATTTGGTTGATTGGGTCTCGAGCTGTGCGAAATTTGTGTTTCATTGGTATTGGACCCCTCCCTTGTAGAAGAGGGAGGGGTGTCAAACCATTATGAATATATATGTTACCCCTTAAAACATCCACCTACCAAATTTGGTTCTATTTGCTTGGTTAGTTCTCGAGATGTGCAGAAATTTGTTTTTCATTTGTATGGAACCCCTCCCTTCCCGAAGAGGGAGGGGTGTCGAACCAACATTAACATATTTGTTACTCCTAAAAACAATCACATGCTAAATTTGGTTCCATTTGCTTGGTTAGTTTTCGAGATGTGCAGAAATTTGTGTTTCCTTTGTATGGGGGCCCTCCCTTCCAGACGAGGGAAGGGGTCTCAAACCATCATGGGAACCTTTCTCGGCCCCTAAAACCCCCACATACAAATTTTCACGTCATTCGGTTCGGTAGTTTCCGAGCCTATATGGATCAGACAGACAGACCGGACTGCATTTTTATAGGTATAGATTTGCAAAAAAAAATTCTACGCCCTTGCGAGCGGCCTTCCGGCAATTAACCGGAACATTTGCCGTGGCGGACGAAAACATGCGTGTAAGCATGTTTTTAAGCGCTTTCTACGTTTTTTTTTTATTAATTTCTCCGCCGTTTTCGTGACAAAATTGCTGGAATAGATCTTGTGAGTTTACCCAGAAATTCTCGATGGGACGCAGCTGGGAGACGTAGGGCGGACTCGCCGACTTCGGTACCACATCGATATTCAGCCGCTCCATCTCCTCCAATGATCATTTCGAGTAGTGAGCCGACGCCAAATTTGGCATGAACACCGTGTCTTCGTCCTTATGGTATTTCTTGATGAACGACGCAACTTCTGGCACGCACTTCGTACTATAAATTTCCCCGTTCACGGTCATCCCGGAACGAAAGAAGAGCGGCTTTGACATCTCTTTCTCGCTGATTGTCAGCCACAGCAGCACCTTCATGGGGAACTTGGTGTGTGAAATAAATTTCACCTTCCTTCGTGGGAGAAGTGAAACACGAAGTACCCTGCCAGTCGTTGCCATCCAGGGTGAAATAGGTCTCGTCGTCCATCACCAATGCCACGTCGCGATTCGACGGGAAATCGACTTGACCATCTTATTCAACTGCTGTCGCTGCGTCTTTGCCTGCAGCTCCGAGACCAGTGGACGCGACTGCCAATTCACTTTTTTCGCCATCACAGTTAGAGTTTGAATGATAGAGCTGTAAATTTTTTTTTTGCTAACTCATGGGTTACTATGATTGACGATGCATGAGTAGTTTCGTCAGTGCGGTTGCAGGTAAATCCATGAAAAATCGGCAATTTTTGTCCATTTTTTACCGCAAACGTTAAAATTGTTTTTGTCAGATTTCGATTAAAAAAAAAAATCGTGTCCATCATTACCCTCTCCTCTATTTCTGTGGGGAAACGTGGACCGTTGCGTACCCCCTACCCTAAATGAGTTGTCCACACGGAATGTGAACGGCCTCTAATTAGCATAAAATGCGCTCAGTGCTGTCCCCCAGCTGGTCTCGAGGTACGATGTTGGCCCACCAAGCCATTCGTCTTCGGTTCGAGTCTCGGCTCGGGAGAGACTGTTGGTGTCAGTAGAGGATTGTAGCGCTAGCCCCGCAATTGTCCTGTACACTTAACGGTTGGCTGCAAAGTCTGTGTAGAATATAACGGAAGGTCGAATTCCGAATACGGGATGTAGGTCGGACTCGATTATCTGGAGACTTGATTATCCGGGGCTCTAGCCCCGCAATTGTCCTGTACACTTAACGGTTGGCTGCGAAGTCTGTGTAGAATATAACGGAAGGTCGAATTCCGAATACGGGATGTAGGTCGGACTCGATTATCTGGAGACTTGATTATCCGGGGCTCGATTATCCGGAGAAAATGGCTCAATTATCCGGAGTATTTTTTTTCTGCTGTATTTCTATAATGTACTTTTGTCTTCCGGGTCATTGGGAGTTTCGGGGTTGTTCAAAATTGTAAAAAAATGCCCCGTTCTGTTTAGGTAGTTCGTTTTTAGCAGTTTTCTCGTCGTTCCTTCAACCAATTCTTACTCAACAACCTCCAAAAGCAAGGTATTATGGTTTTAAGTTGCCGATGAGGACAACCACTGTTGGTCAACCGATTTCGAATTTATGGCCGGAACATATTTCTGTAATATAATGGCCATGATCAAAGTAGTACTTAGAACCACAAGCTGGCCTGTTTCGGTGATGTTTCGGATACTCCTGGATTATAGAACCAAAACTCATCAAGCAAAACCAATAACGATTTGAAATCCGCAAAGTAGCCCATTAGTGGCCATATCGAGCGTCTAGGTCGTTATTATGTTTTTATTTTTCATTTGTATGGAACCCCTCCCTTCCCGAAGAGGGAGGGGTGTCGAACCAACATTAACATATTTGTTACTCCTAAAAACAATCACATGCTAAATTTGGTTCCATTTGCTTGGTTAGTTTTCGAGATGTGCAGAAATTTGTGTTTCCTTTGTATGGGGGCCCTCCCTTCCAGAAGAGGGAAGGGGTCTCAAACCATCATAGGAACCTTTCTCGGCCCCTAAAACCCCCACATACAAATTTTCACGTCATTCGGTTCGGTAGTTTCCGAGCCTATATGGATCAGACAGACAGACCGGACTGCATTTTTATAGGTATAGATTTGCAAAAAAAAATTCTACGCCCTTGCGAGCGGCCTTCCGGCAGTTAACCGGAACATTTGCCACGGCGGACGAAAACATGCGTGTAAGCATGTTTTTAAGCGCTTTCTTCGTTTTTTTTATTAATTTCTCCGCCGTTTTCGTGACAAAATTGCTGGAATAGATCTTGTGAGTTTACCCAGAAATTCTCGATGGGACGCAGCTGGGAGACGTAGGGCGGATTCGCCGACTTCGGTACCACATCGATATTCAGCCGCTCCATCTCCTCCAACGATCATTTCGAGTAGTGAGCCGACGCCAAATTTGGCATGAACACCGTGTCTTCGTCCTTATGGTATTTCTTGATGAACGACGCAACTTCTGGCACGCACTTCGTACTATAAATTTCCCCGTTCACGGTCATCCCGGAACGAAAGAAGAGCGGCTTTGACATCTCTTTCTCGCTGATTGTCAGCCACAGCAGCACCTTCATGGGGAACTTGGTGTGTGAAATAAATTTCACCTTCCTTCGTGGGAGAAGTGAAACACGAAGTACCCTGCCAGTCGTTGCCATCCAGGGTGAAATAGGTCTCGTCGTCCATCACCAATGCCACGTCGCGATTCGACGGGAAATCGACTTGACCATCTTATTCAACTGCTGTCGCTGCGTCTTTGCCTGCAGCTCCGAGACCAGTGGACGCGACTGCCAATTCACTTTTTTCGCCATCACAGTTAGAGTTTGAATGATAGAGCTGTCAATTTTTTTTGCTAACTCATGGGTTACTATGATTGACGATGCATGAGTAGTTTCGTCAGTGCGGTTGCAGGTAAATCCATGAAAAATCGGCAATTTTTGTCCATTTTTTACCGCAAACGTTAAAATTGTTAAATGCATAGATTTGATTCAATTTTTTGGAATTTTACCTGTGCAGTATAACGAATTGAGGCCAAAACACGACGATGTCGAACAAAACCTCGATTTCGTAACTCTGCAGGGTACTATAAAATCAGGGAAAGATTAGAGAAGATTAATTCAATTTTGAAAACTTTTACGCCATTCTGCTTACACTGTTCAGTCCAGTGAGAGATTCGCAAACATATGGAATTTACAAAACGGAAAAGTCGACGAACCGAACTGTCCAAATAATCAGCAAATAAGACGCACTCTTTCCAATTTATGTTTCACTACAGTAAAAGGTATCTTGCTTATTTGAAATTTAAATAGTTACTTTTGTGACCACTTTGTCATAAAATAGTGAGTTTAATGATTAGGCTCGAAATAGTGACAAAACTCCTACAAGTGACTTGCTACTAACCCTGAAATTCAGTTAAGTGTTTCGTCTAGTAATCCACCTACAATTGTGTGCGGCCCCAACAGCTTTGTTTTTGCCTGTTGGTCTAAACCGGTAACAAATATAAATTAGCTAATTGTGCTACTCTAATTAGCCGCATGAACCGGAAATAATAAAAATTTTGAAAAATAATGTTCTAAAAAGACGTATAAATTTTAGCATAGGCTTTATTTAACCCGGAGAGAAACCAAACTCTTATTAATCAGCAACAAATGGCACAAGTTCTATTGCATATTGAAGATCGATCTGTTCTGTTACGGTAATACACTGTAATCAAAGTTCAGATGTCAGATGATGGCAAATAAGAGTGCTACAAAAGTGGACCGATAGGGACAGCAAACGACGCCAGTACTGTGCCTGTGGATTCAAATTTTTCCACTAGACACTCAATTGTTGACCTGGTAGGACGATTATGACGACCATAAATTGAACGAATTTCGGTGGTGAATTTTAATAATCTCGATTCGTTGTTGGATCGTGTATAGACTGTGCCGAAAATTATAAATACATCTTTCTTGAATAAAACAAAAAATACAGGATTTTTCGGGTCATTTTATTCTGAAATATAGATAATAAGTGTTTTCTTTCCAGTTTCAATTCAAGTTGGGATTATTTTTCGAAGGATACGCGAGTTCTCTAACTTTTCTCTTAACACTACTCATAAGCTTTTGCACAGTGTGTTCTCCGACCATTTTTACCACTTTAAGCCAATCTTTTCTAAATTTTTCAACATTGTCCGCTGGTTTGACATATTTCCTCAGCTTTGCCTTGGTCAAAGCCCAAAAAGTTTCAATAGGGCGAATTTCAGGGCAGTTTGAAGGATTCATCTGCTTTGGGACACATGTGACATTATTTGTTTTATACCACCCTAGTGCATCCTTAGAAGAATGGCAGGAAGCAAGATCGGGCCAAAAGATTGGAGGATTGTTATGCTGCTTAACCATAGGTAACAACCTTTTCTGCAAACACTCTTTCACGTAAATTTTACCATTCATTGTGTCATTGGTAATGAATGGACGAGATATTTTCCCACATTCACAAATGGCTTGCCAAACCATTGCCTTCTTGCCGAATTTTTCGGTGTAAATGGCTTTCACTGGTCCAGGGACATCCTTTCCCTTCGGTGATGTATAAAATTGCGGTCCTGGCAGAGTCTTATAGTCCAGTTTAATGTAGGTTTCGTCATCCATGATAACACACCCCATTTTTTTGGTCAGAAGTTTGTCATAAAGCTTCCGAGCTCTCGGTTTCACAGATTCAGCTTGTTTTGGATTTCGTTTTGGCTGCTTCTGCTTCCGACGGGTCTGCAGACCCATTCTTTCCTTGGCACGCATAACGTTACTCGCCGAGGTTCCAAGCTTTCTCGCCACTTCTCGTACTGATACTGAAGGATGCCGCTTGTAGTATTCCTTAACCTTTTTGTCCATTGTGGGATCAACAGGCCCGGGTTTTCTACCACGTCTTGGGGCATCAGTAAATTTGCACTTTTCACAATACTTCCGCAATGCGGTTTGAACTGCTCCGACACTTATACCTTCTTCTCTGGCTAATTTTCTTATAGAAAGACCATTCACGGTGCCCCATTTGTGCACAATTCGCTTTCTTTGCTCGGGAGAAAGGCCACGCATTTTCAAAATTTCGCACTAAATGTTAGAAAAAATGACAGCATCTGTTTCTTTTGGATGTAAACAACAGGACGCAGCCAACGTTTGGTTGAATACTGCACGTTATTTGAAATTACGGTTGATCGTAAGTGTATATATAATTATCGGAACGGTCTATATCTTTCCATTTTGAAATGGTAAACCTTACTGAAGGAAAATGTTAAGAGAGCAGGAAAAAATATGGCGTCGTTTGCTGTCCCTATCGGTCTACTTTTGTAGCGCTCTTATTGAAAAACCCTTTAGTACGGGAACCTATTGTTGTACAGTAGAACTTTCTGAGAATGATTTGCCGGGAACTGATGATACCTTGTACAGGGCTCGTAATGATTAGACAATACAATAGTAGTGACTCTAGTGACCAAAACATTAAGAATAGTTTCCAAAAAGTGACTTGGATTTTTTTGAAAAGTATCCAAACTTACAAGTCAGTTAGTACAGGTCGGACTCGATTATCCGGAGTTTTGAAATACATTTCGCTCCGGATAATCGAATCTTTCGGATAATCGAGCCATTTTTAATTTTTTAGTTTTTAATATCTCATTTAGACAAGTTAGTTTTCTATTATAGTATGTTGTACACAATACATGTGCCGACGAAAAAAATTAAAAATTGTCTCTAGACTGTTTTTCGGCATTTGTTATACATTGTTTTTTTATCTTAAATATTAGGAAGAATTGAGATGTTACATATACAGATCCTGTTCGATTTTGACAACACTCATGATTTTTTTTCCTAAGTGGCCTATAACGACCTAGACGCTCGATATGGCCACTAATGGGCTACTTTGCGGATTCCAAATCGTTATTGGTTTTGCTTGATGAGTTTTGGTTCTATAATCCAGGAGTATCCGGAACATCACCGAAACAGGCCAGCTTGTGGTTCTAAGTACTACTTTGATCATGGCCATTATATTACAGAAATATGTTCCGGCCATAAATTCGAAATCGGTTGACCAACAGTGGTTGTCCTCATCGGCAACTTAAAACCATAATACCTTGCTTTTGGAGGTTGTTGAGTAAGAATTGGTTGAAGGAACGACGAGAAAACTGCTAAAAACGAACTACCTAAACAGAACGGGGCATTTTTTTACAATTTTGAACAACCCCGAAACTCCCAATGACCCGGAAGACAAAAGTACATTATAGAAATACAGCAGAAAAAAAATACTCCGGATAATTGAGCCATTTTCTCCGGATAATCGAGCCCCGGATAATCAAGTCTCCAGATAATCGAGTCCGACCTACATCCCGTATTCGGAATTCGACCTTCCGTTATATTCTACACAGACTTCGCAGCCAACCGTTAAGTGTACAGGACAATTGCGGGGCTAGAGCCCCGGATAATCAAGTCTCCAGATAATCGAGTTCGACCTACATCCCGTATTCGGAATTCGACCTTCCGTTATATTCTACACAGACTTCGCAGCCAACCGTTAAGTGTACAGGACAATTGCGGGGCTAGCGCTACAATCCTCTACTGACACCAACAGTCTCTCCCGAGCCGAGACTCGAACCGAAGACGAATGGCTTGGTGGGCCAACATCGTACCTCGAGACCAGCTGGCGGACAGCACTGAGCGCATTTTATGCTAATTAGAGGCCGTTCACATTCCGTGTGGACAACTCATTTAGGGTAGGGGGTACGCAACGGTCCACGTTTCCCCACAGAAATAGATGAGAGGGTAATGATGGACACGATTTTTTTTTTAATCGAAATCTGTCAAACAAAATATATTGGCTTATTAATAACAGAAATTCTACAGATATTCTGGTTTTCGCTGTCGTTATCAGTTATTATTCAAGACTAGCTGATCCGGCAAACTTCGTTCCGTATTTTAGTGTTTAATTTAATAATTTTAAACATTTCAAATTCATTGATTCCTTGCGATTTGTTTATATCGTTTGAAATGATTGGTTTTATCGGAATGACAACATCCTCGACTTTTGGCTTTTGTACATCACCTCTATTCCTGGAATATATTGAATGCATTTCAGTTATTTTCCTTGTTTTTTACAAACTGAACGTGGTCTTCTTCGAATTCAAAATGGAGTCCTGGGTCCATGCTTGGCTTCTATACATCATTTCGATTACGGAAATATCCATATGTAGTAGTATTCGGTTATTTTCGGCTGTTTCCCAGAAGTTGCCATTTTACAATTCAAAATACCCATATTGGGTGGTATTTGGTCATTTTCCGCTGTTTTTCAGAAACCGGAAGTCGCCATCTTGGATTTTGAAATGGCATTAGGGAACAATTTCTGGCCTCTGTGTGTCAATCTGGTTAAAGAAACGCTCATATTGGGTGGTATTTGGTCATTTTCGGCTGTTTTCCAGACACCGGAAGTCGCCATCTTACAATTCAAAATGTTGTCTGAGGTCGATTTGTGGCTTCAGTGCGTCATAACAATTCCGGAAATACCCATATTGGGTGGTATCTGGTCATATGCTGCTGTTTTTCGGAATCCGGAAGTCGCCATCTTGGATTTCAAAATGGCATTTGGAGGCAATTTCTGACCCTGTGCGTCATTCTGGTTTAAGAAACATTCATATTGGGTGTTATTTGGTCATTTTCGGCTGTTTTCCAGACACCGGAAGTCGCCATCTTAGATTTTGAAATGGTATTTGGAGACATTCCAGAAGAAGGAAGGGTGTCGAAACATAATAAACATATTTGTTACACCTAAAAACATTCACTTGCCAAATTTGGTTATATTTGCTTGATTGGTTCTCGAGCTGTGCGAAATTTGAGTTTCATTTGTAAGGGACCCCTACCTTATAGAAGAGGGAGGGGTGTCAAACCATTATGTATATATTTGTTACCCCTAAAAACATTCATCTGCCAAATTTGGTTCCATTTAGTTGGTTAGTTCTCGAGATGTGCAGAAATTTGTGTTTCATTTGTATGGAACCCCTCCCTTCCAGGAGAGGGAGGGGTGTCGAATCAATATGGACATATTTGTTACTCCCGAAAACATCCACATGCCAAATTTGGTTCTTTTTGCTTGGTTAGTTTTTGAGATGTGCAGAAATTTGTGTTTCGTTTGTATGGTACCCCTCCCTTCCAGAAGAGGGAGGGGTCTCAAACCATCATAGGAACCTTTCTCGGCCCCTAAAACCCCTACATACAAATTTTCACGTCATTCGGTTCGGTAGTTTCCGAGCCTATATGGATCAGACAGACAGACAGACCAGACTGCATTTTTATAGGTATAGATAAATTTGGAATCATTTCATTTGTGGCCTCTTCGATTTTCTAGAAATGTTGAGTACATTTACGAACTAATTACATTTTTTGTTTTATGACTTACATGAAGTTCAATAAAGTGAGACAATGTATGTAATTTTACAAGGATGCGAATAATGAACAAGGACAGAAGGTGTGACTTAGAAAAAAAAATCCTCATCCAGACGTTGGATTCTCACCAGAAGATATAGTAAGTCGCTATACAAAGTGTGAGAGAGATCTCAGTGGCAAAAATAACTTCCACAAGGCAATGTGTGTGGTTGATCGAGGCGTGCTTGGAACGAGACACAATAATTGAGGGTGGTGATCGATATTATTCTTAGAGGAGATTAATTCCCAGAAGTTTTATCGACAAAAACACCATGTCGGAGACATCGGATAATTTATGAAAAAATGACTTTTTGAAACTAAAATGTCTGTATGATTTTTATTTTTGTAGGGTTATTTTTAAATATTTTGCATCGTTTGGTTCAGCGTCGCATTCAGTTATATGACTCACAGAGCCCATTAAGCATGGCGCTAGTGTACAAATGATTTATAACACACTTCTCTTTGAACATTTACACAGAATTTTCGAACAAAGCTGTTTTTGCTTGAAAGTCTGTCTGTGGTATGTAACCTTTAAGAGACGTTTTAAAGTTTTTGAGGGTCTTTTGGAATAATGTTTGCATTGCAGCCTTAGGCCTTTTCCTGATCCTCAATTTTTTTGGATTTTCCTGTTGAGGTGATTGAAGTGATTTTGTTTTACTTTCTGTTCAAAACAGTTACAGTCAGGTTCGATTTTTGGAGCGTTTTCATGCATTTTGAGTAAAATCTGGTGTATTTGTTATTTTTTAAATCCTCTATAGAAGCTTTCAGCCAGATTAAACGAACTGGTCAATAATTTTTGTTTTTGATCGTTTATTTGATCTCTCCGAGCGGTTTACTACTTTATTAGAAATCAATTTTGGTTCTGGTCATTTCATGGTTTCAAAAGTTTTGAGCTAAATTTTGACTATTCAATGTTTAGCCTACAATTCTATTCTGCTAGAAGTCATTCTGGAGTCTATTGTGTTGTTTTCCTCCCGTTTAGAAGTGTTTTCAATAATTCAAAGCATTACTTGTGAATGTATTTGTTTTGATGTCTTCTAGGCTATGAAGACCTTTCAAGTATCATTTGGACTTCGTTTATAGAAAAGTAAATGATGTTTTTTTTTTTGCTTCGACAAATAATGTCGATATTTCAGCTCAATTTTTCCAACAAACCAACTTCGTAACAATTACTTATTAAGAATCAATTTCTTCTTTTCCCTCTTCTGATCTTTTGGTGTGTTTCTCAGCCATTTTGGGCTGAATTGTAATGTGGTTCTTCATATCTATGACTTTTCTAATCTAGGTGGTTTTTAGCTAAATCTGAAATTATTTTTTAACATGTTTAATATTATATTTAATCACTGAATAAACCACAAATCACTTGCCCTTCACCATCAGCACGTTCACAGTTGCATCCGAATTATTGACACACCTTCTAACATCACCTGGTGATCACTTTCTTGTAACCATTTAATCAATGAACGAAAAAACTCGAAGACTTACTCAGTAGTTTGAAAGTGTTCATAACTCGAATTCTAATTTAGTGAGTCCAATTAAAAATGAAGTCATTTGTCAATATAATCAAATTTCTACTCCGCAATTTTTGCCAGCAGAATTAATTAAAACTAACTTAACTGAGATTTTCAAAAATATAAAAGCACCTGGTGATGATGGGATCTTCAACATCCTAATTGAACTTCTTCCTGAGAATTGTCAATTTTCAATAATTATTTCAAAATCGCATATTTCGCCGAATTATGAAAAAATGCTCCAAATTCGAAGACGAACAAGGACCCAGTTGAGGTTACTAATTTTCGAAAAATCAGTTTGCTTTTTTCGATGAGTAAACTGTTTGATAGAATTATTTAGAAAAAAAAAATAATGTGACGCATCTACTACAGTTCAATTTTTGGACAAGAACAGTTCTGAAAATTTGCGATTTTTTTTTTCTAATTTATATAATAAAGATAGCTTACGGGAAAACCCATTTAAGTTTCTGAAGAAGTTCTCTTTGCTAGAGGCACCAAAATTCAAAGGAATGGTTAAAAAGCTACAATATTTTGGGAACACCGTATTTGAGCTTTAGGGTAACTTTTTTCACTTTTGTCGACCAATGTAATCTATATTCCTATTTTTATGGATGTGTTTCTCGACAAAATAATATTTCTGTTTAACATTCTAGTTAGCAAAAGCGAAGCTTAACTGTTTTAGTCTTGGATATTCAGTCGCCACCCTGAAAAACCTAAAACTATTTTTTTGTTTATTTTAAACGCGTCCTAAAACAGCAACTTCATAAAGTTGAGAGTCTTTAAAATTATTGTTAATAAAATTACAAGCAAATGTTTTCGAATAGATTTTGCGAGATATTTAGACTTAAAAAAAAATTAGAAAATTTAAGTATTTGAATCTTCGCGAAGTTAATCAGATGAAAACAACAAATTTAGTTGATATTGATAACGTATTACAAAATGTTTACAAATTTTTTATTCATTTATTTCAAAATTTGAAAATGTTATTACACAAATGCACTAATATTATTTGATTTATTTGTGATTTAGTAAACATTGTTGCAACAAAAATAACAGTAAACACCAGTGCTTTGAAGTTCAAATGGTTCAATTGTAACACATATAACCTCATAATGTTTTCTACACCCAAGGATTATAATTTTAAAACAGAGGTGATGATAGTTTCTATCTCCACGCTCGTTATTTATAGCATTTTTATTAAGGGGTTGTTCAATCGAAACTGAGACATCTGATGGCGATCAATACCATATTATTTTAACTCCCTGTGTGTCTCTTCATTATACGTTGAACAACAACCCGATTCCGGTAAGCATTAGGAAAGTGACACAGTCGATTAAAACTTCAAACGAATTAAAAAAGTAATAAATCGTACAGATTATCTTCCGCTCCCCTCTTTTGCTACCACAGCGTCTTAACATCCAAACGCAGGGTTCAAGGTTTCGTACGAACAGACAATTCGTTTTGGGTTGGAGGAGATGTTTTTTTTCTTCATCTCGTCTCATCACTTCAAATGTTTCCAAGTTCCAACTGCCCACACAGCACCTTGTGCTCGCTCGGATCGTCCAGTGCGCAGTTAATCGAAAACAAATTGGATCGTGTCGTTGACAGAAACTTTCAAATCGCAACAGGAGGACGGGGCGATATGGATGGGAGCGCAGAATGACAAAAAAAACTTTGACCGAAAACAAGGCCAGATGATGAGAGGCTGGGGTCACGCTGGAGCATATAGATTTGCGACCAGTAATTAGCAGGATTTGCTTCCGAAGTACACGCCCAACTTTAGTTGGAATGACGAATCTTGAAAACAGAATGAAGTTCTCAAATCGTAATAAAACTCTCGGTTATCTTTTCGCACTTAAACAAATCTATTGACATGGTTCAAGCGACTGCACCAGTGCATAGTGGGACGATTTGTAAAAAAGGGGCCAACAAGTTTTGCACTAGTAAGTACCGCTCAATAATTCCTTCACAAAAGCTGGTGTCCCTCTTCTAGATTCCATTCCACTGTGCAGTGCCTCCAATATTGATTGAGCACACGTTCAACTTACCTCCTGCGGCAGGGTGTGAATCGGAGGTGCAAATCGTACTGCGCCACTCTCTTTCATTGATTGATTTTTGCAATTTACTCCAGCCCGACTATGATGATAATTTATTAACATTTCAACTTACATACAATATGTGAACTGCGCTTATCACTAGCAGCCGTTAATACTTTTCCACTTTACAGGCCCTCGGTCCGGTTCGGTGCCTTTCTATCGAGGTCCAGTTCGATGGCCTGCTGCGCAAAGTGCGCGTCTTCGACGAATGGGATCTCAGTCAGTGTCGGAACTGTGCGTGCTGCGTTTACGCCGCAAACGTCAACGAAAGTACGCCCGCCTTCGGTGGCACCTGTCTGGTCAATTCGAGTCTGCTGGTTTGTTTCAATTATAACGTTTTCTTGCTATTATTTTCCTAAACATTTTTTTTCTAATTATAGACAAACCAGGAGCAACTGAGTGCCCGGATGTCCGACGAGAACTATTCCCCCGCATTTGGCATCCTACTGAACGGAAGCAGCTCGAGCTTTAGCGACCTGGCCGAAAAAGCCAAGCTGTTCGGAAAAGCGAAAAGTGATAACCAATTTGTGCGGCTGCTCCGCGCCTACATGGAGCAGGAAACGGAAGCAGCTAACGAACGGATTCATCGTTTCACGGAGCAAGAATTTGCTGTCCTTAAGTTGAAACGAGAACGTGCCGAACAGGACTGTCTGATTCTGGCCAAGCTATCAAACAACGTACCTGAGCTACTGCACAGTATTAGCAGTAGCAGCGATGTGGTTGCCCAACCGGCTATGACGACAGTGGATTCTGTAGAGCAAACAACAATCGTTCGCAGCAGTGTGAGTCCGATGGTGGCGACTACTGGGACAAACGACTCAGGTGCCGGCAGTCAACTGGAAACCCCTCCACCGACTCCTGAGTATCTTCCAATGTCTACCGGCAATAGTCCACCGATGATGAGCGCCGCCGCCACCAGTGCCAACAGCCGGCAGCAAGCCAACGCTGTGTCTTCTACGTCCTCCTCGTCAGTATCAGCCGCCGATCAGTCATCGCCCTCGTCCGGCGCGAGACTTACTGGCTCTGCACGAATGTACAACAGAGCTTACAGTAACAATCAGACCAATAACAATATCGTTAGTTTTAACAATACTCGCGGTGCCATCAGCAGTAAACAAACCCCAAACGTGATGATGATGACGACGATGACACCGACGACAGCAGCACTAGCGCAGCAACATTCCAGTACAAATGCTCAGCAACACCGTCGCTTGGTTGCAACCAACTCGTTCGAGTCGGACTGCATGTTCGACATCGACGGTATGGAAAACGACAAATCTCCACTGTCAAATACACTCTCCGATGAGGAAGAACTTGGATTCGATGGTAAGTCGAGGGTGCGGGAAATAAAGGAATTATAGTTTTTAATATTTCTTTTTTATTTGCGCAGAATCTATCGGGAACAATAATGACGACGGTATGTACATACCGTCACGCCAGTTTGGCCGCCAGAGCAGTTCGATTGCGAAAAGTCTTCCAATCTCAATGCCTCAGGTGATGACGCAGTTCCGAGCGAACGAAGTGGATTTCGAAGAGGTAAGACGCGATGAGGGTGACACGCTGGCGGATCAGCGTGGAGGTTTCGATTATTATTTTTAGGATTTTATCGCTTTGTTTTTTTGAAGTGTGTTTTCTTTTGCCTTGGTCGCATGGAAGTTGGTTGCCAGCGGATCTTATTGACTTGTAACAATTTGCAGAACGTGATTTTTTTTATCGAATATTCACTTCTGTTGCAACGTAATCAATTTTTTGAAGTAGAATACTTCTCTCAGGAAGTTCTGCTACATAGGGATGTGAAATGAAAATCTAAAACCGAAAAAAAGCAAAAATATGTCCAATTCCAAATGCTAATAAATCGGTTAGTATCAGATGGATTTGCTTCGTTCTTGCAGCAATAGATTGCAAAATTTTCTAAGATTCTTCCCAAAATAAGATAATTGTAATTTTATTATTCACACTATTGTACTATTGAAAATAGTCAAGCCTTGTCAAAACGAAAAATTCGACCTCTGATTGGTCGTTATATGATTGCTTCCCAAGCACGGTCGACAGAATCATACCTTGCAATTGAAAACATGCTATTTGGCCTATATAAGAGCCTGTTTCAACCGGAGCCGCTCATAATAGTTCTAGACAGCGACAACAGCAGTCGTCCTTCCTTAGCAGCAGCACTAGCCCTGTGATTGGTCACCACGTCTCAGGAGCAGCGCGGTTCTTCTCAGCGTGTGTCGTCAGACTGCTATTATTCCCCCCCGTGTTGGGGCAGCATGAAGATTGCCATCAGGAAATCCAATTTTGGAAATCAAAATGCCTATTTCAAGGCAAATAAACAAGTCATTGAAAGTTAATAATTTTTGACAACGCAAGCAAGATTCTGTGTTGGATCCTAGCAATTTAAATTTGTCGCACCCGTCTAATTCACTGTATGTGAAATAGCTTCCACAGTGCATGTTGTCCGTGTATCTTAATTCCCCCAGCATTAACAGAATTTCGTCGTCTCCCAGCTGCCAAGTTGCAACATGATGCAACACGCAACAGCGAGCAAACGAAATCGCTTGATGTTACAAATCGCAATAAGATACGGGTTAAAACCGTTGCGTGTGTGAGAGCACCATCGGTGTTTATTCGCTGGATACAAAAATCAAATGCGAATTGTGGAATAATTCGTCTAAAGAACATTAGGAAATGGTAAAACTGAACTGAAAGGCGTGGCCTTTTACGTTGCACCCTTCGGCTATAAAAGAGTGTTTCTGGGAAAACTAGCTACATTCATTAGTCGGAAGGTGAACTGGATGGACCGTCCACAACGTTGTCAGCAGCAGCAGCAGCAGATATCGGCACTCAGCAGTAACAGGCCATAGCAGCGGGTCGCGCCTGTGGCTGCCTTCAAAATAAACAAATCACTTGCCCTGTGGTTGGTCACCACGTCTCAGGCCTCTGCCTGAGAACGAACGCCATCGCGAGCGATCGGGCGAGATTTTTGCCGTACATCAGCCGGCACTTCCTCTAATGGAAATGTTGGATCATTATGTTCAGAAGAATATTACTGTCGGTAATATTACAGAGATGCGATTGCATTATATCCGATATGGAATTGAACAATTGGTCGGCGTGCGACCAGACCGAACCAAGCGCCATTTTTTTTTAAACTGAGTTTTTAACACTAGTGGATGTTAAAATTGATAATCTATATTTCACGAAGAAACGAAATCATTTGAACAGTTTATAATGGTATTATAACAAAATTTCTCTGCAGCAGCTTGCAGGAAGCATACGGGGTGAGTGAACATTGATCGCCGATTACTCGAAATAATGTTTTTGGCGCTTGGTTCGGTCTGGTCGCACGCCGACTAATTGTTCTTCTGAGGACAAATAAAACACTTGATTTGAAGAATTAATAGTTTTGGGTACCAGTAGCAGTATGGTAACAGCCTCAGCGGTAGGTGCAGCCGGTACTTCCATAAGGCCGATGTTATAAGAAAGTAAATGGAAGCGGCACGGCGAAACAGTTCGGGTGTGCTTAGACGCGCGTCATTTTTCGTTGTTGATATTATTCCCCACATGAAACGAGGCGCTTTCGTACGATAGCGGCGGTATTAGCGGTAGATGCATTTGCCAACACTTACTCCAGTAAAGCCGTGTCTAATTTTCAATGTGAAAACACTTTTCTATTGTGTTGGCCGTATTAGGCCGTAGGTTAATGTACAGCCTAAGTAAAGCTGTGTAAAAGTAAAAGTCTACTTCAACCTTGCGGTCGTGGCCTTGCACACAACCCTCCTGTGATTTTTTTAGCTCACATTTTTCGTTATCTTTCTCTTCCAGATATCTGAAGACAATGTGGACATTGCGGCCAGCATTAAAGCCCTGGCGCGAAGTGTCCACGGGGACACTGTTTTCGGTGATCTACCGCGCCCGCAGATTCAACGGTTCAGCACACAGATCTAAGCAGCGAAGGGTGCACAGTCAGAAAGCAACAACCGCGCTTATTGAGACAAACTGTTGTTGCAAACATTTATTTGTTTCTAATGTTAAGAAATTTTTTTCCCCGAAGATTGAATTCAGCCTCTCAGAATGCTGTTTGATGTTTCTTTTAGTTGTTTAGGTTTTTTTAATCGCTTAGACTAGTAAGAGCAGTAAGGCACTTTTGTTTCCCCTTACTTACATTATTGATCGTGATTTCCCTACTTATATGGACGCACATGTTTCACGTTCTCGAATACAAAAGCAAGAAACGCGGATAGTGAACGCTAGATTTTGAAAGTAAACCCAGACAGTTTTACAAGCTTCCTGTGGGAGCCAACAGTTTTGCTCGTAGAATTCGAGAATTGGTTGTTTAAACACCAAACCACTGAGATGGTCAGATTTAGAGGAAAGAAAAACAACAACAAATCGTCACGCGCTGTCGATGAATTTTTTTAATAGTGTTAGGTTCTTTTTTTATAATTGCTTTTTGTAATTAACATATAAGAAGTCGGGAGAAAAACTAATAAAACGGACAAGTTAGGTCGAGGTTGATCTTTGGCAACTAAATTTGGCGGAGTTTATAGGCGCGCTAGTGGGCGAGGCAATACGAGTATTTTCTTTTGTCATTGCAGCTTTTACTAAAGTTTGGTATTGACGTGAAAAGAAATACAATCGCTAATGATATCTATTGGCTCGAAAAAAATAGACAGACATTTTTCAATTTTTCATTATTTCACAGTTATTGAAAAAAGGTATATTGACGTTCTAAAAATATTTGTCTTATTGATTTGTTATTATACCAATTTAGATGCCATGCGATATGTCAACTGTGAGCAAGCAATGAGAAACTGTTATAGTGAAGAAAAAAAAACTACTTTCACCCTTGTAGACTGTAAGTTCGAAACACGTTGCATACTTACATTGATGTTCTATAGCCATGTTTTCTCGACTATCTTCCATTTCCTTTAGCTTTCTAGTTAACAATTGAATAACGAAGAACATAAACTTTAACTACCTCCTAGAGCATACATTTACAACCGAAAACTTGCTACGTTCTGAATACTACACAACTAGCAATCAGAGTTACAATTGCAACCCCTTCTATTTTGGGTGGTTTTCTTTTCGGACGCTAGATCCGCTTACTACTAATCGATGATTAAGTTTGTGTGATTTTTAACCCTTCACCCGTAAGACCAATCAACGTTTCTCCCATCGGCAGTGCGAAACCATCGAAACCAATAGACCTATTAGATGAAAAAAATCCGACTGAAATCAATTTCATTACGGTTCGGTGATATCTACACGACAGAACGTGTATCTATCGATATCTATTCTCTGCAACTATGAATATTATGTTACACACAATCAGCGAGAAGAGAAAAAAAACAGATATATATGCCTATCAACGGCTGCCAGTAGCAGCATACGCGATAAATAGTTGTTTTTCAGATTGCTTAATGAAGAATACGAAATAAACCTAATAAAAAAACCTGAACTCGCAGTTATATTAATTTAAAGAAAAGACATCCGTTACGGATCGGTGAGTTGCTCCAAGAAACCAGTAGATGTGCTGTTCACTTGCAAGAGCTCACCGCATGCGACAACTGAGCGGGCGGTTCGGCTCCTTGATTTCGACGTGGAAACAGTCCAACAATCATCGGAATGACAATTTGCAGTAGTGCCGAATCCCAAAAAACTGCTTCAAATTCGATCAAAAATCAAAGTTATGCTGACTGTTTTCTTCGATTACCAAGATGTGGTGCACTCGGAAATCCTTCCGGAAGGCCAATCGATCAACGCTGAATATTGCTTAGACATTTTGGGGCGCTTACGCGACTATGTTCGTCTCAAAAGAAAGAAAATGTGGGAATTGGGACAACAAATCATCAGTTTTTGGATCACGATAGCGCACTGGCGTCTTGTCTGTAATTGACCAACAATGTCATTATGGTGTTCCCCAAGCACCCTATTTGCCTGATCAGTTCGATGTCGCAGTTTACTGCGATTTCCGCGATGAAGCTACGAGGTCGATAAATACATTTTAAGAAATTATGCAACGAAATGGAATGACAGGGTGACGAAAAAGGTTTCAAAACTACATTTACATACATTTGACGCGTTACCAACATCACTGGCACTGGCACCCGAAAAATGGTCAGTTTACCCTTCTCTTATATTGATTCGGGCAAACCGGCTAAATGTTGACTGCAATTATTGATAGCATATCAGACAGTTTTGAACAATTTCTTAAGGTTTTTACATGGTATGTTATATTCTGAGTGATATTTAGTACATT
The DNA here is from genome assembly GCF_029784165.1 of Wyeomyia smithii. Taxonomy (NCBI): domain Eukaryota; kingdom Metazoa; phylum Arthropoda; class Insecta; order Diptera; family Culicidae; genus Wyeomyia; species Wyeomyia smithii. The sequence goes on along the minus strand of NC_073695.1, from coordinate 228,476,855 downwards.
AATTGTTTCCCAAAACAAAGTGAAGCAAACTGTGACAGCAGAGAAAGTAGTTTTGGGATAAACGGTACAGAAATAGATGTTCGTAACGCTTGAAGGCTACCATAACATTCCCTTGTTTTTAGTACTCAACGCGGTTGAACGCACTTCTAGAATTCCAGTGGAAAAACTATTCGACCAGATATAAAACTTACCAGAAGAGGCCCCGCTTTTACTCTACGCTGAAATAAATAGAAAAAAAAAACATGCCTGTTCGTTCTCGTATTTACCTTGCTATCCCTGATTGAGAAACAAAAACTTATACCAAATTCTAGTTCAAACGAAAACTTTGCACTAATTAAAACAACTCACAATGCATCTTCTTCTATAAATTCCATTTCAAACCTTGATGTAGGTACAAAAATAATCAAATCACGAAACTCATATTTAGGACAGAGCCGTTTATTTTCGATTTATCCAAGCCCATTATCATACTGCGATGTCTGTTGCGGTTCTTCAAAAAAAAAAAAAAAAAAAACTATCGACCAGAAGGAATTTCTTTTGCACAAATCAACCCAACTCACTGAGTGTTTTCTTCTCACTTCACACGGATGTTTCCTTTACTTCCTAGCCAAAATAGAGCGGAATTAACAGTACACGATTTACATGTAGTAGGTGTCCGGACGACGGAACGAGAACAGCTTCCGGTAGCGTTTGTGGTGATATCTCTGCACCAGCGGGAAGCGAATCTTGGAATCGTGGAACTGCTTAATATGTGCGCGACGAGTCTTCGAAGCTGCAACCGCCTCCACTTTGATGATCTGTGGAACATTAAAACCAGAAAATTGACATTACTCTCTACATTACATTGCAACCCAAAAAAAATTCAACCTACCTGGATAGAATGAGCGCGGGCCCGATGACGCGAGGCCATATCGCTGTAGCACTGAGTAACCGCACCGCCAACGGTCAGATCACGGTACTCGCGGTACATGTTGTGGGTTCCGGACCGGGAATCGTAGCGCAGCCAAATTCCAAAGTTTTTCACCCTCAGCTTGTACTTCTCCTGGATGAGCTTAACCGAGACAATTTCACCGGTTGCCTTCTTGAACTTACGCAGCTGCCGCAGGAAATACCAGAAACGAGACTTGGCCACAATCTGGTCCGGTGCAAAGATGTGCATCTTGAACAGCGGCGGGTTCGGATCCTTGTCCGAGGGCAGCTTGCGCCCAATAACCTGGTATTCCTTGAGCTAAAAGAAATCATTAGGTTATAGCGATATTCCAACTCAGTAATTTTTTGTTTTGTTTTGCAATGCTAAACTGGTTGTAATGTAGATCACGCAACATAACTAGTTAGTTTTCTCATAAAATCATTCTACAAAACCGAATGTTCCTGATTTAGAAAAACAAAATTATTTGTTATTCAGTACACCGCACAAACGGAAAACACTGCACGTTCATATGGATTTTGAAGTCTTATTTCGGCAAAATCTGAAACATTATCCGTCCAAAACTTTGCCTAGCAGAAGGATGTTCTCGTTCAACATATTTTAAACCATTAGTATTGCAAAACAATAGGAAAAATCCATAATTTTTAAAATATTTACCACTCCTTTAGCTTTCATTTCGACTGCGTTTCATAAAAGAGGAAACGGAAAAGAGATTTGACAGCACCTGGTTGAACTGAAATTGACAGCTGGTTACGAAGCGGCGCCGCACATTTTTCTGAACCATTTGATGTACACTCTAAGAAAATATGAGTAAGCGAACGGTAAAAACTACGCAAATTTACGTACACCACATACATAAGTCATACCGCAGACAGACGTCCAAGCTGAGTACCAAACTTGTGTAAAGTTTTTTGTAGTAGCAATCCGTAACCAGATAGCGCTACCAGTACCGCCAGCCTCGTGCACCAGCGAAAAAAAATGTATTGTAGCGATAAGGTCACCAGGCGGCGCTAGTGTACAAGTGATTTATAACGCAATTTACTTTGAAAATTTACACGGAAATTTTGATCAATGTTGTTCTTGCTTGGGCGTCTGTCTGTGGTCATACTTAACACTCAGGACGAAATCTTCCAAAAAGTTGGTACAAAATGGATTACTTGAATGGTACCATCATCTAAATAAAATCACTGTTTGAGTAGTTCATGAAGACAGCGTACCCACATACATAAAATATATGAAACACTGGTGTTTTTTCTGATACACGTTGCCCCATAGTACTCTGTACCCCGTTCTGTTCAACTGCTCCACAAATTAGTGATGAGAAACTTATCGATACTTATCGTTAATATCGAAAAATGCAGAGCACCGATATTATCGTTGATTTTTTCACGTTAATGATAATTATCGATATTATAAGGGTGAGCACAAGTCAGAGCGGCTGGTTACTGGAGGAGACCCAAAAGAAGGAGAACTCACCTACCCTACCCCAGGAGTTGCTTTTGCCACTAGGTGCTTGTTGGGTGCAGCTATTCGACAAGATTTAGCATTGTTGGGGGTGGTGTAAAGGTTCGCAACGGGTGTCACTGAGTTTCTGAGAAAAAATGGTAGCTAAAATGGTTTTTAAAGTTTTTAGTTTCCTAAGAACAGATGAATTCGACAACTTAGTACTGGAGAACTTTAAAAGAATATCCCAGCTTTTTGCACCATCTCATAAAAAGCAATGATACGAAATTGTAATGCATTTTGAATATTGAGAATAGGTTATGTTTCCATTTAATTTGTAGTAGAATTAACTTGAAACACAACGCATTCTCAATATTCAATTCCATTCTACTAGGACCCTCAAAAAGAAATTTATTTGAAAATGCATTTTCTTTGGCTTGCCAACTGTTATAATATGATGGACATGCATAGCGGCAGTCTATTGGTAATTCTCTGGTAATTGTTTAGTTAAACTTGGAACTGTTTAGGTTTAAAGTATCTGTTACCCAACAAACAATTTTTAGCTCAACTAAAAATCCAGATCAACAAAATTGTTGCGCCAAAAAAAATGTCCTGATTTATACAGGGGTAGACAAAATAATTGAGATAAATAAAATTCTCTCAAATTCCAAATGGCCAGAACTTCACGAAAAATGAATCAATTTTGATGACCGGTTTCATTTCACTGGAAAACTATCCTAGTTTCCTAGTATTACTTGGGAACCTGGCGTGACCAACCTACACCGGGAATGTTTCGGATTTCAAGAGTGTGTGTGTGTGTGTCAAAGTGTACATTTTTGCAACGCATAGAACGTTTTAGGCAACTAAATTGCCTATCTAAAATACTTCGTTACAAAAAATCTGAGATCACCGATATTTTCTAAAATCATTTTTTGTTTTTTAAATTATATTTTTTTCAGAGTAGGGTCTTAGACTCATTTTTCTATATTTTTGAAGGAAAGTTCAGATAATTTTTACTAAGATATATTGACTTATAAGAAAAAAGTTCAAATACAGTTAGGTTTTCTTACGCGGGGGATACATGCCTCGTTAAAAACCATGTTAATTCAGAAATCCGCTTGATAAACCGGTTTAATTCAAAAATTCGCGTAAAAAACACGTTAATTTGAAAATCTGCATAAATAGCCTTTTAGAGAAAATCTGCGTGAAATAATCTGACCTTTTTAAATATTAATCCAGATAAATTTTCAAACGCAAGTTTGCAAAGTTGCTTGGTTTAATAACACCTACACACCCACAATGTTCGATTGAATTCTGCTAGAGTGCTGCAAGCTCAAAGTAAATTAGTACCCAACAGGGAAAAAACCGCCAAAATCACCACCCATACTTAATAAATTCATACCTCAATGATTTCTTGGCGAATTTTCAATCTTTGGCTACCAATTAACTCGAAATAAATTCTGATTTATTGGCAACATATAAACCTAAGTGAAACAAGATGTCAAAAAAAGCTCTACGCATTGCAAAAATGTACACCCCGGAAACATTTCCAGTGACCCTTGATCACGTCCAGTTCTCAAGTAATACTAGGAAACTAGGACAGCTTTCCAGTAAAATGAAACCTGTTTTATCAAAATTGATTCATTTTTCGTAAAGTTCTGGCCATTCAAAAATTAACAGAATCTTGCCTGTTTCAATTATTTCCCTTATTATACAACCTTCAAAATGAACTTTGGCTTGAAACTACTCAGTAGAGAGCACTCCCGGCGTAAAACCTGAAGACTTTCCAAAACAAACTGTTTAACTCGTCCGGTAGTTTGAATTTTCATTCGCAGTATCGTAAGATTTGTCATTCAAGGCCTTAACACAATGGATACGTTGCGGCTGCGTTTACGGCAATTTGACAGTTAGCTCATACATTTACTGTCAAATTAACGTCAACGCAACGCAAACGTATCCATTCTGTTTGGGCCATCACTGTCTCTGTTTTTAACAGAATTACATAGAAAAAATTTTATTTGTCGAAAAACCGTCAAATGATCGATACTTATCGATAGTATCGATAAGAGCTCCGGAATTATCGATTGTTATCGATGTCCGTTTTGGGCGATATTTCCCATCACTACCGACAAATAATGAATAAAATGGTTTTTCTTTTTTTCGGCTTTATCGTGCCTCCAAGAAAATCCCATATGGGAACAAGCATAAATGGCGTAGCATCCGAGGGGGAGGGGCGGTTTGCAGTTTTGTGACGGAATTTGACGAGGGGGGGGGTCAAGCCAAGCTACGTAGCAAATATGAAACTAAGTAAAAAACTTGATTTTTTTCTAATTGTTCTTTTTATCACTGTTTTGTCTGTTTAGGGTCATTTTTATTACTTCCTCTTTTTTTGTTCATTTATGACACAAGGTATGTTTTAGATAAAATTTGAAAAAAAAAATTATCATGTGGGGGGGTTGTTATAAAGCTCCGTAATTATCTAGGATAAGGTCCTGACTTTGTCGGAATGATACGATGAGGGAGTGGGGGGAGGGATGTTAAAAAAACTAAAGAAAGCTTCGTCATTTATGGATGTTCCCTAAAGAACTGTTAAAAAATTATTCACACGCTGCTTTATTTTAACTCTAATTTGATTAGGATCTACTCAGTTTGGTATTCTTATGCAAAATGTCAAAAAGTGAGTTATCGGGTACTGGATAATTGAGTAACATTTACCCAAATTTTCATAATTACCATGTTTACCCAGTTTTGGGTTATTATCCATGATGTTTACTCACACCTAAGTAAATGTATGTGTCAAAAGTTTTCAACAGCGATATTATCTGTTTCCGAAGAACAATTGGTGTCACTTTTTATTCGTTTGCTAGCAGTAAGTATTCGATCTTTCATCAAATCAATAATTTCCTAATCAATTACATTACAAACAACATGTAACAATATTCAATAACAATTTCAGCCATTCAGCCATCATTATTGCTTTTGTATACAAAAGCAATTCAGCATTTTTCGAGTAGGAACGAGACAAATGCAGGGCTGCTCAGGTACACTGCCCTCAAAAACAACTCAAACAGAGATTTTTCTCAAAGATCGGTACAATCCGAGTACTTCATTTTGTACCAACTTTTTTGGGAGATTTCTTCCTGAGTATTACGGATGTCTTACTTATGTGTTAGTAATGTTCATATAAAGCTTATACGCATTAGGTTAGCTGATACAGAGCTATTTGATATTGTGATGGCTGAATTAGTATCAATGTAAGGCTATCTTCTAGTGCTTAAAGTTACTTGAACAGCGTTCAGGTCTATAAGAGCAAAAGAATTACTTCTCAAAAGACTTCAAACGCATGTATGCAGCATATGAACAACACGTGCAGACGTGCAGTAGCACATACATAAGACATGCGTAACACTCAGAAAGAAATCTTCCAAAAAAGTTGGTACAAAATGAACTACTCGAATGGCACCACGCTCTGAATAAAACCACTGTTTAAGTTGTTTTTGGAGGCAGTATACTTGGCAGCTCTGCATTTGTCTCGTTCCTACTCGAAAAGTGCTGCATTGATTTTGTAATAACTTTTTGGCAGTTCCTTATAGGATTTTCTTTGGGGCTCGATGAAGCCGAGAAAAAGAAAATTCATTTTGTTCATTATTTGTCGAGCAGTTGGACAGGATGAGGTACGGAGTACTATGGGGCAACGTGTACCAGAAAAAAAACGCCAGTGTTACGCATGTCTTATGTAAGTGATAATAGTTGCTGGGTTACCGCTTGAAACGTTCAAATAGCTTTTATTAGGCAAGAACGCCACTGATGAATGGGGACCTTTTAAGCGCTTCAACGCAGCATATATTTATTAGTGTTGCTGCTAATCACTTGCAAAGAGTTCCTTTTGGATGAATGCGTGAACAAAAATCGCGTACAACGAGTAATAGGGTGTTTTAGGGGTATGTACAGTCGCCGTTCGATAACTGCAAGACTTTCAACTGCAAGTTCGATAACTGCAACAACTTTGCAGTTATCGGACCGCAATCCGTCAAATTTGTTGTGTCCGTCAAATTTGAAATGAAAATTGGGTCCTAAAGCTATACCAGTTTTTATATATCATTTGAAAAAGCCGCGTTTTCTGAGCAAAAAGTGATTTTTAAAAAAAACGTTTATCGTTTTCCTTCGATTTTTAGATGAAGAATGAAAAAACTGCTCGAAAGGACTTAAATGACGTTTCGCCCATGTACGGTATATGAGAGAACTGTCATTTAAGGCATTTCGAGCAGATTTTTATCCTTCATTTAAAAACCAAAGGAAAAAAATAAACATTTTTCAAAAATCACGTTTTGCTCAGAAAATTGCACTTTTCTAGCTGATATATAAACATCAGAAAACCGTTCAAAACTTTAGGACCCTATTGTTGAATCTCTAGAAACATTTCAAAAGGACTATTTATGCCTTGTTCAGACTACGCCGAATATCACCTGATATCATCAGATGATATCGGATATCACCTCGAGCGTTCACATTGGAGTGAGCTGATATGATTTGACATTTGCTTTGGTGATTGAAAAGAGAAGAAAATAAAAACAGGTCAAAGCTAAAACAAGACAACAAGAGCAAGAGAGCTTTCTACGCCAGATCTCACCAATACAGGCTTAGTCTGTATCCTAATAAAATCGATTTGTTTTCAACCAAAAAATCAGCTGATATTCAATCTCGAAAAATATTGCACTTATGAATCCTAGTTCATTAGCGTTACCTGTTTTAACAAACTTTGTTTTAGTGGAAAACCAGATGAAATAAAACTAAAAATCGGCTTACAACTTGAATAAAAGCTCGGGGCAGAAGGAAATTTTTTGTTACTACCAGTGTGTTGATTATTTGCAACCAGCGTTGCCAGGTATCCAGATTTAGCTGGATTATCCAGATTTTTGAACATGTATCCAGGTAGACAGCTTTGATGTCCAATTATCCACATTTTTCATGGATGATCCAGATTTTATCCAGATTTTATTTTCTCCGTTCCGCAAAAAGGTCATCACTTCAATTTTGGCGCGAAATTTTGCAATTTTGTCACCTCAAATTTTGCGTATTTTAGATTTTTATTTTGCCTTTTCCTGATTTTTGAAAAAATGACCTGGCAACGCTGTTTGCAACCAAAATTAAGCTTGTATTAGTGAAATCGACCACTAATACTAGCGCAGATAGGAAGGTCTACACACCAAATTTTCATTGCTGGAAACCAGCAAAATTTTGCTGATTTTTGGTGTGCTGTGTTTCCAGCAATCTGTTCAGCAAAATGAAATTTGCTGATTATTCAGTAATGCTCAATTGCATAAAAATGACAGATCGTTTGCTGCATGTTCAGTAAAACAAAACACAAATTGCTGATTGTCAGCTTCGACAATTTGCTGTACATTCAGCAAAGCATAAATCAATTTACTGGTTAACCAGTTAGTTCAAGGGAACCATGTTTCCTCCAGGCACCAGCTTCCATCCGCCCATCGGATCATAGCCAAATTACTGTTGAACTAAAGATGTATGATTATCATTTCAACCTTTGAGTTCATCTAGCCCAACAGTGACTTAGCTATGGTCCCATATCCGCTATCGGGAGCTTAGAGATGATCCCGTACCAGCTGCACAGCGATTTGGCGCGTTTTACTTATGTCAGCTTGACGTAAAATATTTTGACATATCAATTCTTTCGCTGGATTCCAGCAAACATTCATTTACTGTTTTCTGTTCAGCAAATAGATTTGCTGTATTTTTGCGAATCACTGAATCGATTACTGGTTTTCAGTAAAGTTATCAATGAAATACTGGTTTACAGCAAAAATAAAATTACTGAACGAAATTCAGTAAACTGTAGAACTGAATTACAGTAAACTTTTGAAAAAAATGCTGTGATTCAGTAAACAAGTGATTTGCTGATTCACTTTCAGCAATGTACTTTGCTGAACCATAAAGAGAATTTTTGGTGTGTATAAGATTAGATGTCAGTGAGTTAGCTCGCACCAACGCGAACTCTCATATGCAATTGTCAACATGTACGGGATGAAAATAGCAAAAATATTTCCTTCCTTTTTTCTCGCATGCAACGTGAAGTGCGAAATTTGTAAGGGGTTGCGTCAAATGTCTGTTGGCCGTGTTGCCAACTGCTGGAAATGTGGTTTTTATTGGTTTTCGAACATGATATCCGCGATAGCATGTAGCCGAGGTGATATCCGTTGACAGGTCGATTGTATGGGATATCAGGTAATATGGATGGTGATATGGCCTCGATAGCACGAATCGCCTGATATCAGGTGATATGCGGTGTAGTGTGAGCGGGGTATTAATTTCTCTCGATTTTTTTCGATTTCGTTTACTTGTTGTCTCTTCACTCTAGATGGGAGATTATACATCTCCACTATTAATCGATGAAGCAAAATCACCATCTTATGTGGTTCACTTTCCGTAATTATTATAAGAGAAAAAGAAATATCCCTTGTGCATTGTTTGGCTAGCTTTCACTACTCAGCAAGGCAGTGCATAGTAGATCACAAACAATATTTTGTGACCTGCTGACATTGATGTTGCTTTTACTTGCATTATGACGGCGGTTCCGAGCTTTCTGTCAAATTTCATTCAAGAATTGAGTTGCAGAAACGTCTCGTAAAATGGTCAATTGCAGTGATGATCACTCGTCGTGTTCTGCCCGTGTTCGCGTTCATTGTAGTGATGAACTTTATCTTCACCCCCGTCTTCGCCTACATATTGGTTATATAAAGTAGTTACTAAAACGCAATAAATTATGATGCGGGAATATGAATATCAAATTGATTAATCGAAAAGCTTGCCTTTTTTAGTTTTCTGCTATTTTTTGCCACTATTCCATTAAAAAAATACATATCGACATCATTGAAAACAAAAATGGTAGTGACGTACCCCCCTCTAAATTTGGCATGTGTCAAGTGTTGCAGTTATCGAACGACATTCGATAACTGCAATGTAAACATGTTGCACTTATCGAACGACGACTGTATATTATTTTTTCTTTTGATTAGAAATTTCAAAAGAAATACATATCCGGACTACTTCGTGATTAGGGCGAAACTAGATAGGAAAACAAGCAAGGATTCGCCCCGTGATTCGCCCTTATCACGAAGAAGTCCGGATATCCTTCTAACTTTTCTTAATTTAAATAGCAAAACTATTGAAAAAACCTAAATTAATCCACCTAGTGGTGCAGAAACCTTTGTTATACTAACTATTACTTTATACACATTCGGCCAGTCACTTACAAATCGTATACCATCATAAGTCCAGTTTCAATAATGAATGAAATGAATTTGAAAGATAGTTTTCAGAGAGTTAACCAAAGACGATCATTGAATTAAAGCTTGACGTGGTTTTTGCAAATAATATGAATGTTATCACTGGAGTACATGAGTCTTATTTTTTCGATCACAAACCAATTTTTAAATGCTGGCTAGAAGTAATTGAATTATTTTTTTTTTTTTGAGATAATCGAACGTGGGGAAACAGTAATAGATAACAATGATGCTGATTTCACACTAGAACAGCAAACATGTATGTTAGTTTAATGCGGTTCTACTTATTCGCTTTATTTTCAGAAATCGCAGGACCTAGATTTATGAATCAGCATCAAGTTTTTTTACAAATTGAAGCAAACTGCTACAAACCTGCTTTCGAAATATAGTTTAGAATTATACAGGAAAAACCTAAATTGATCCACCTTGCGGTGAGACCCAGCCTTTCTCCTTCGAACTTATAACTTTTTAAAATAGATTTATTCCAACACTTAAAAAATACACCTTGATTATTTCTGCTGGATTTGTTATTCATTCGAAACAACAAATTTTTGGTAGCCAACAGCACAACTATACCGAACATTTAAAATTTAACATATCATCGGCTTCGTGCAACAATGGCACAACTCAAAATTTTGCATTTTTAAGTTTCTGATAGCAAGACTACACTTGTTCAATGTGTTCCTGTTCGCCGGCCAGCACCTAAGCCTCCATGGTCTAACACTCGCTTGCGTCAACTGAAACGACAGCGGTCTTTGGCGCTACGCAAATATTGCAGAACACGTAACCCGTTAACGAAACAAACATTCAATCATGCTAGTAACTCCTATCGGATTTATAATCGCTACCTGTACAAACGGTATGCTCTTCGGATGCAGAGTTGTATCAGACGAAGCCCCGAAGTTTTTGGTTGTTTGTTAACAGCAAAAGGAAAGAAGAAGGTCTACCGAAGAACATGTTTTTGAACAATCGTCAAGGAAACACGACATTCGAAAAGTGTGCTTTATTTGCTCAACATTTTCAGCAGATCTTCCGCTGCTCTACTGCTACAACTACAGAAATAGATTCAGCTTTAGATGGTATCCCCAGAGACGTCATTGACTTCAGCTCATTCACGGTTACCGACCGCCAAGTGGAAGCTGCAATCGACAAAATGAATTCCTCTTTCGCTCTTGGGCCTGATGGCATTCCATCTTGCGTCCTGAAAAAATGTAAAGCTGTTTTCGTACGCCCACTATGCTTGCTATTTAACTTGTCGCTTCGACGATGTGTTTTTCCAACCAGTTGGAAAATATCGACCATGTTTCCGGTGCACAAAAAAGGTGACAAACGCAACGTGCAGAATTACAGAGGCGTAACCTCTCTTTGCGCTTGTTCAAAAGTATTTGAAATCGTTTTTTATGATGCACTTTTCGCTAGTTGTAAACACTATATCTCGATCGATCAGCATGGTTTTTATCCAAAACGCTCTACCGCTACTAACCTCGTTCAATTCACTGCAACGTGCCTGCAGAATATGACCGAAGGAGCCCAAATTGATGCAGCTTATACTGATTTGAAAGCTGCATTTGACTGCGTCGACCATGGTATCCTGCTCGCTAAGATGGAGAAACTTGAAATGGCCCCCGCTCTGGTACAATGGCTGAGGTCCTATTCGGTAAATCGTACACTCTACGTGAAGATTGAATCGCAACATTCTGCTCGTTTTTCGAATGTATCAGGCGTTCCGCAGGGCAGTAATTTAGGACCACTGCTCTTTGCCTTGTACATAAATGCTGTATCGTTAGTGTTGCCAGAAAATTGCCGAATGTTTTTTGCAGACGATGTAAAGTTGTTCAAAACAATAAGAAATACTTCAGACTGTCTCGAACTTCAGCGACTAGTCGACGTTTTTTTAAAGTGGTGCTCCATTAACCTGTTGACAGTTAGTATCCTGAAATGCTGTGTGATTTCGTTCCATAGGAAAAATGTTCCGGAAATGTTCAGCTCTACTATGCTTGGTCAAACTCTGACAAGGGTTAACCAGGTCCGAGATTTGGGTGTTACGTTGGATTCAGCCCTGTCCTTCAGGCCACACTATAATGAGATCATAGCAAAGGCGAACCGACAACTCGGTTTTATTTTCAAGGTAGCCTCGGATTTTCATGATCCACTGTGCCTCCGATCAAATATCTTAAAATAACAATATAGTTCACTCTCTAATATCCCATATATTTCCGTAAAGACAGACGGGAACACCCCCTCTTGTGGTGAAAAAGGTAACTAAACTCATTGCACAGTGGTACAGTAAGGCAATTTATGCGGACATAAGCTTTTCGTTGCGATTTTGGTTTGCGATTTAAAGCCATAGTTTTTGTAAAAAGTTGTTTCTTATACATAGTCCTCTATTTATGTGCGAATGAAAACTAGGGTGGTCCTAAAATCAACGAAATAAAAACAAACTAACATGGTTTTATTTGCATAAATAATTGTAAACCAACTAATTCTAAGCCTTTTCGCTCTATTTTTCAATTCAAATTTAAAAACAAAGTTTTCTTCGGTAACTTTAATCAAAAATACGCCAATTTTGACGAAAAAACATTGTCGATATATTGTACAGATGGACTCTTCACTATTTCTATTTTAAAAATAGGCCCTTTTGATATATTGATGTTTCCGTTTAGGGCAAATATAAATTTTTTTTTGTATCATATGGAAGAACAAATATTGTATAAATATTGTGAAGAAATACCGAAATTTGCTTAAAATTAGTTGATCTACAACTGTGCCGATGAATGTATACATTTATTTCTGCAAATAAAAAAGTTTGTATTTTTATTTAGTCGATTTCAGGACCACTCTAATTTTCATTTGCACATAAAAAATAGACTAAATATAAGAAACAAGTTCTTAGAAAAAATTTAACTCTAAAACCACAAAATCGCATCGAAAAACTCATGTCCGCCTACATTGCCTTACTGTACCACTGTGCATTGTTGTTGAATTTCTGTGAGCGTGTGACCGACATTCACCTCTCTTTTATTCTCATTCGGGTTATTCGCGTTGAAAGAGATTTTCAAGCCTGTTCGCACCTACGTGAACTCTCATATGCAATTGTCAAAATGTGCGTGATGACAAAAGCAAAAATATTTCCTTCCTTCTTTTTCGCATGCAAAAACCAAACAAATATCAGCAACACCGTCAACGCGAATTGCGTGTGACCGACATTTTCACACACGAAACTGAATTTACTCAATTTTAGATTGAGTTGACTCAATTTCATACTTTCACAGAAAAAAATATGTTGCAGATTCCGTGCGTATATTGTTGGTATGTAAAACTAACGCCATTCCGGGAGTTAAATATTGATAATATAATGTGATGTAGCTTATCGAGGCACTAAGAAGAAATATTCAAATAATCAGGCCATGACGTGTAAATGGTAAACTAATCCCAAGTTGCTATATACGTGGTTCCCTGTGTAACTTCACTAGCTCAGATCCATCACGGGAAGCAACTACGATAGGTGCGGCCGTCAAGCTCAAGCTCAATGATCAGGCCACGAAGTGTACAATTAAATGAAGGTTTCAATTACTCGTGGAGAAGATAAAAGGAGAAACCGCACAATGGTTGTCAATAGTCGTATATGGTTGTTGTGCAACTTTTAGCCTAGATAACACTTGAATGTTCTATCAATTTAACAATTTAAGTATGGATACATATAATGTTGTAATTGGTTTAAAAGCTTTATTATATTATATATAAAAGATGTTCAACAAAACAAACATAATTAGTGATAACAACTGTTATGCAAAAACTATTATTTAATGTTTAGTTTTCTTCGCTTTGAAAGTTTTTTTTTGTTTATTATCCATCCAAATTTTTTGCTTTCTAGTTCTAATCTTCGTATTAATCACTTGCAGCTTTGCTTTAACCAGCATATTTATGTATTTATTAGCTGACCCGGCAAACTTCATCCCGCCTATTTTTGTGTTTAATTTAATAATTTTCAACATTCCAAATTCATTGATTTCTTGCGATTTGTTTATATCGTTTGAAATTATTGGTCGTAGCATTCGGCTGTTTCCCAGAAGTTGCCATCTTACAATTCAAAATGGTGTCTGAGGTCAATTTTTAGCTACATGCATCATTCTGGTTAAAGAAACACTCATATTAGGTGGTATTTGGTCACTTTAGGCTATTTTCCAGAAACCGGAAGTCACCACCCTGGATTTTAAAATGGCATTTGGAGACAATTGAGCGTCATTCTGGTTTAAGAAACACCAATAATGGGTGTTATTTAGTCATTTTCGGCTGTTTTCCAGAAACCGGGAGTCACCATCTTAGAATTCAAAATGGTGTCTGTGGTCGATTCTAGCTCCTGCGTATCATTCTGGTATCGAAGCATCTCACATTGGATGGAAATCGGCCGGTTGAAGAAATACCCATATTGGGTGGTATTTGGTCATTTTCGGCAGTTTCCCATTCACCGGAGGTCGTCATCTTACAATTCATAATGTTGTCTGAGGTCGATTTGTAGCTTCAGTGCATCATAACAATCCCGGAAATACCCATAATGAGTGTTATTTAGTCTTCTGCCACTGTTGTTTAGGAACCGGAAGTCGCCATATTGGATTTCAAAATGGCATTTGGAGACAATTTCTGGCCCCTGAGCATCATTCTGGTCAAAGAAACACCCATATTTGGTTGTTTTTGGGTCATTTTCGGCAGTTTTCCAGTCACCAAAAGTCGCCATTTTACAATTCAAAATGTTGTCTGAGGTCGATTTGTGGTTTCAGTGCATCATCACGATTTCAGAAATACCCATATTGGGTGGTATTTGGTCATATCTCACTGTTTCTTAGAAACCGGAAGTCGCCATCTTGGATTTCAAAATGGTATTCAGAGACAATTTCTGGCCTCTGAGCGTCATTCTGGTTAAAGAAACTTCCATATTAGGTGGTATTTGGTCATTTTCGTCTCTTTTCCAGTCACTGGAAGTCGCCATCTCACAATTCAAAATGTTGTCTGAGGTCGATTTGTGGCTTCAGTGCATCATAACAATCGCGGAAATACCCATATTTGGTCATTTGCCGCTGTTAGCATAGCATAGCATAGCATATTTGATCGCCCGTGTGTTGCCCGCGATTGACCAGAATCAGCTGAAATTGCACAAAGAACCGTCAAAATGGTGCCTAGGAATAGCAAGCCATTTTCAGTGTACAATTCCTGGTGATTTTTCTTTTCACTGGTCAATAACGTAGCTGGCCACGCCCAATGCAGATCAATAGAGGAAGGGATATCGGGTGTGTTAGTTTAATACTTGTTGCTACTAGAGACCGAGGAATCCTCTGCATCATCCACAAGTATCAAAGGAAGGAATTAGTGTTAGTGGAAAGGAATTGATCTGGATCCATCGAGGTTGATGGTGCGATCTTTTCTACACAAATTCGCGCCCGATATGGATATTTCTCGGTCTCTGCGCAACCGGCCATCAGAAGACGATATAAATAGAACCGCATCACGATCGCTGTATCGGCATATAGGAGAATCGAAGTTTCTAGGTATCATCGGCAACCAATCGTTAACAGTCTGTATCACACCAAACTTCGCGTTTCATCCCGTGAACTATTAAAATTTACCTCGAAACGAATGAATTTCGTAAAACGCACCGCACGCCGAACGCAAACTACTGGTACCAGCTCAAAGAACCGTTAGAGCGAGTAAAAAAACCCACAAGGCACACCAGAGCATTAAACGATGTAATGGTCATTGAGCTCCGAAACCGCTGTATTAAGATAGTTACACTGAGCGCTGTCAAAATAACGTGCGCGAAACTGAGCTGACTTCCCCGAAGTGAACAATAGCGTGCCCACTGCACTCCGGAAACCCCTAGATAAACAAAACTCACCCGGGCCGATGATGCGTTTCACCGGGGCATTATGGACGACCGCTCCATTTTCTCCTACCGGCGCATACGCGACACGACGTTTCGCACAAAAGACACCTACTGAATATAAAAACTGACAAAGTTACATGCATTCATAGCCCTAAAACTTAAAAAAATGCAAATAAGCATATTAAACAAAACAGAGTTCCAAGTTTATTATTAAAATGCCAAAATATTTGCAATCAAAGTTCAGTTGTCGTGAACTATTTTCACGCCCAAAACGATTTCAACATAATTAAATAAAAGTTACTTATGTATATCAACATTTGTCCAAAAGCTAGGAAAATCATAAAACAAGAACATAGAACTGAATAAAATGTCACCGCTCTGCCAGGACTCACAATTGTAGACGATGCATCAATTGCATGCCGCATTGTCATGCTCGAATGATAAATTTTGAAACTATATTTTAAAACTGCCAATTTTGACCTGTGAGAGTGCACCGTACAATCTGGTTTGTAAATATAAAAAAAACTCCACCCGCAACCGAAAAGCTACCACACTTTGTGCACCCAACAGATGACACATTTACATTTCTGGCAAAGTCCTAAACCCGCTAAAAACCACTACACACAGAGCCTATGCATTCTTAAAATGTTTGATACAAAAACTTATACTCATCTGTTTTATTTTGGTTATGCCTGTGCCAGCGAAACAAACGCCGACAAACACAGCGCAACACTAATCTCTTCGCTCTCTCGCCAGATATAATTGTTCTCTTCGCTCACACCGCCATGCATTCATTTTCGCATGTTAATAACGAACCGCTAGTTAGCGCGACGCACAAAGTAGGCACTCACACTCACGCAACTTAGCTGGCCTTACAATTTTCAATTGCAATTCGAGGAAAAAAATACTATTTTCACGCAAAGAACACTGTGTTTTTCACAAAACCTTCACTTTTCTCACTTAGACAAAGCATCACAGATCACAACTTGACACTTTTTAACAAGTTTGGCCACTTAATTCACTTATAAATTAATAACTTAAACAGATAGCTTTCGGGGCACGTATTATTAGTTCGAGCATCGAATGAGCACTCTTGGTCATTTGCCGCTGTTTTTCAGAAACCGGAAGTCGCCATCTTGGATTTCCAACTGGCATTTGGAGACAATTTCTGGCCTCTGAGCGTCATTCTAGTTAAAAACACTCATATTAGGTGGTATTTGGTCATTTCCGGCAGTTTTCCAGACACCGGAAGTCGCCATTTTACAACTCAAAATATTGTCGGAGGTCGACAAACGTACAAACCGTGGAACAGCACCCATTGATTGCCTCATACATAGGCGAACTTTATTATTATAAAATATTCGGCCGCGTCCACTTCAGAATAAAATGTGCATTTTTTTCAGTGTACCCATTAGGGTAATATTATTGTTAAAAGTTACTCTTTTTCGCATGTCGTGTAGAACAAAATCAGAAGTGGCGCACCTAGCGGTCGAAAAGGTGACTAACGCTTGTCATTTTCAATTTGTCTTCATAATTTCACGTAAGTGAACTATATTGGTATTTAAGATATTTGCTCCGATCATTATTCTACTCTCTGGTGCGATCTGTCCTTGAAACAAACTCCGTAGTGTGGTGTCCATTCAACGCAAACTGGATTGCAAGAATTGAATCCGTGCAAAGGAAATTTGTACGGTACGCTTTACGTTTTCTTCCGTGGCGAGACCCGCAGCAGCTACCGGCGTACTCGGATTGCTGCCAGCTTTTGGGCATGGGAACACTGCAGCAAAGACGTTTCGATACACAGGCTGTATTTGTCTTCAAAATTTTAACCGGTGAAATCGACGCCCCGAAGATTCTGCAGCAGTTAAATTTGTATGCTCCGGAAAGGTCTTTAAGGCGGAGAAACTTTCTATCGCTACCGCATCGCACTGCATCATATGGGCAACACGACCCCGTTCGTTTCATGTCAGCTAGCTTCAACGTCGTAGCAGATTCATTCCATTTTAACATCTCAGTAACAACATTCAAACAAATTCTTCGTAGACGACAGGTTTACTTGTTTTTGAAGCGTGTTTCAATTGTTTTTAAAGTGTTTCTTATCATTTGTAAATATTAATTAGCATTTAGTTAGTAATATATATTATCATTAAGACCACCAATGTGTCAGATGATCTAACAATAAATAACAAATAACAAATAACAAAAGATGCCAAATACTGTTAAGTTTCATCACACGAAATCCCATTTCGAAAATCACAAAAATTCCAGAGTTATGAGTAGAAGTGCCTTTGCTGCACAAATCGAAATTTCTCCATAAAGTTAGTAAAACTAAGGTTTTAACTTGGACAACGTGAGCACGTAATGTGTGCATAATAGACCCAAAGGTGTTTAATAAGGATTGGTAATCTTAAACTTCAAAGTTTTCTTGAAAATCGAAAAATAAATTTTTGACGCAAATTTTCAAACGCGTTTTTCTCGAAACTATGTTTTTCGAGTTGTGCCAGTGTTGCACGAAACCGACGATATGAATATAAATTAATACATATACATGCAAATAACATTAAATTCTTTCAACTATATGATGCGATTTTGTTTTTTATTGTGGTATAATCGATTTGTACTCATATACTGCCTATAAATATTCAGATTCTTTAAGTCAACGTTAGTCAGTAGATTTCAAATATTGTATAATTAAATGTTGTTCCTTAAACATTTATTTGAATGATCTTATCAGTGAAATTGAAATTCTTTAAATATTACTGATCGTTTCTGAGAGGCATCCAATGAGTGGCCAAATACCAATCAATATGGGTTCTTGATACCATGAGGCCAGAAATCATCTTTAGACGCCATTTTGAATTTCTACTCAGTAGCTTCCGGTTTCTACCAGTCTAAAAGGGACAAACATTACCCAATGTGAGTTTTCCAGTACCTGGGATGATGCTCAGAGACCAGGAATCAACATATACTTCATTTTGAAATCCGAATTTGCGACACCTGTTTTCTTTAAACAAGTCGTGTTACCTTTGAAAGAAGAGATTTTCAATATATTTACAATTTAACACAAAATGGATAAAATAAAAGTCCGATTACACTGGTCAACACAAATGTTGCCCCGAAGGTCAAACTAAGAAAAAATGAAAAATTATAGCTTTTCCTGTGAATTTTTTACATTCTACACACCAAAAATTCTCTTTATGGTTCAGCAAAGTACATTGCTGAAAGTGTATCAGCAAATCACTTGTTTACTGAATCACAGCATTTTTTTCAAAAGTTTACTGTAATTCAGTTCTACAGTTTACTGAATTTCGTTCAGTAATTTTATTTTTGCTGTAAACCAGTATTTCATTGATAAATTTACTGAAAACCAGTAATCGATTCAGTGATTCGCAAAAATACAGCAAATCTATTTGCTGAACAGACCACAGTAAATGAATGTTTGCTGGAATCCAGCGAAAGAATTGATATGTCAAAATATTTTACGTCAAGCTGACATTAGTAAAACGCGCCAAATCGCTGTGCAGCTGGTACGGGATCATCTCTAAGCTCCTGATAGCGGATATGGGACCATAGCTAAGTCACTGTTGGGCTAGATGAATCCAAAGGTTGAAATGATAATCATACATCTCTAGTTCAACAGTAATTTGGCTATGATCCGATGGGCGGATGGAAGCTGGTGCCTGAGGGAAACATGGTTCTCTTGAACTAACTGGTTAACCAGTAAATTGATTTATGCTTTGCTGAATGTACAGCAAATTGTCATAGCTGACAATCAGCAATTTGTATTTTGTTTTACTGAACATGCAGCAAACGATCTGTCATTTTTATGCAATTGAGCATTACTGAATAATCAGCAAATTTCATTTTGCTGAACAGTTTGCTGGAAACACAGCACACCAAAAATCAGCAAAATTTTGCTGCTTTCCAGCAATGAAAATTTGGTGTGTAGGGCAACTATTATGAGCTTTAGAGCAGCATTTTTTCGATTTTGTCAACTTGTCATAAAGCAACTGAACCTTTAATTTAAAATTAAGATTGTTGAAATCAGTGATGCCATCTTTGGCAAAACGAGTGAATTTGATAAAGTTTTCTGAACACGTTTCTTTTCATAACCTTCAAACTACATGTTCAATCATCATAAAATTCGTTATTTAGGAGTTTTAAAGACAGCCCGTTCATTTGATATCTATTTTGTTAAAATCGGTTGTGTAGTTTCTGAGATAATGGAGTTTCATAACTTTTACATTTTGATACATAACAGACAAAGTTACAGTCCGATTATAATAAAATTCAACAGAGTTTTATCAAGCAACTAGACCTTTCTATTGCAACTTATTTTGTGAAAATCGGTTCATCCATCTCTGAGAAAAGTGGGTGAGTTCAAACAGTCTTAGGAACATGTTTCTTGTCATAGCCTGATTTCACATTATTATACATAACGGACAAAGTTAAAGTCCAATAACAATGAAATTAAATAGGGTCTTATGGGGCAACAAGACCTTCCATATGGTGTCATAATTTTGTGAAAATCGGTCCAGCCATTTCTGAGAAAAGTGAGTGAGTTTAAACAATGTTTGAAACACGTTTCCTTACATAACTTTTGAACTACATGTCCAATCATTATAAAATTATTTCAAAAATGGTTCAAAAAACAAGCCCGTTCTTTTGATACCAATTTTGTTCAAATCGGTTTTGTAGTTTCTGAGATAATGAAGTTTTGTGATTTTCACATTTTGATACCTAACCTAGAAACTGAAAATCTGATTACAATAAAATTGAATAGGGCAATTAGTTTCATGAAAATCGGTCCAACCATCTCTGAGAAAATCGAGTTAGATTGGGAGACCGTTACACACACACACACACACACACACACACACACACACACACACACACACACACACATACATACAGAAAATGCTCAGCTCGTCGAACTAAGTCGATTGATATACCAGATTCGACCCCCTGGAGCACTTTTATACCTTTGGTTTTTTCAGTGATTGCTATACCTTTCTAGGAGAAAGGCAAAAAATATAGCTATTGATGAAAGTTGTCAATTTAATTCTATCTCAAATGCATTATCTGAAAATGAAGGTTCTCCACGATCTTTGAGAGTATTAAACTTTCAGAGTGTAGGCGAGAACATTATTCTTTTCGAAGGCCTAGGCTGTATTAAAAAATCCGAAATAAAGACTTTTCAAATCTTGCTGCGATAACGAGAAGTGGAATAACATGGATACTCTGTTTGCACTTAATCTTAAATTAAAAAGCAATATTTATATCTTACATGAGCATATTGTATCATTCATAGAGATAAGTGACTTTTCACCTGCACACACTAGTAAACGTGTATAGCCATGTAGAGTTGCTTCAACACTTTCTCCTAATTTTGCCGATTACGTTCACCAGCTACTTTAGATTCCTGGTCACAAATTTAATACATAAAATAAGTATTCAACTGAACAATTTTCCAGCTGTTTAAAACGTAGCATTGCAAACAAAACAGCGATTTATTTGTGTTTTTCTCAACGGGTGACACTAACACATTCGTACGTAAGTAGGTCTATACATTTTTGGTAAAGTTTTTCAAAATATCTGCATCGCTTATTGTGTTACATGTGCAAACTGTGGGATCAGATTTTGCTACAATGCTTGGCACCGAAAGCTGTAAATGTTTCTTACTCTTCGCAAATCTAGGTTCAACGTACAATTTAGTATATATTTCATAAGAAGTGAGGACGGTAAGCATTGCAGTTATTTCTAAAATCTGGTTCAAATTTCCAAGAAAAAGCTTAAGGGTAATTTATTTACACCAGTTAAGACAGACTACGAAGAGTGTAAAGATTATGAAAAATTGTCCATGATTGTTGATTTGCTTCGAGAAATAAATAGCGATACGAAAAAAGAGGGATAGAGAAGAGGAAAGAGCAGTGAGAGAGAAAAATTATCCAGAAAGTAAAATATCCCATGTCTAAAATATAGTTTGGTCAAAACTCTACAATTCAAGCAACCAATAAAAGATTGCACTCAGTATGATTTTCAAAGATCTCTGGAGCTTTCATTTGAGCATGCGAACATCAAAACCGGAATAAGCGTTCTGTAAAGAGAGTTTTTTTTTTTTAATTTTCTTTTTTGGTATACACATATAAACAACATATTAACACATACATACGTACAGGCACACATACACAACATACATAAATTGTTCAATTCGTCGATCTGAGTAAATTGGTATACAACACATAGCTCTCCGTGCCATTAATTTGCCTTTAAAGTTAAATTTCTTATATAAAAAATACTCTTTGATCAATATTTTAAAATCTAAGCCACTAATCAAAAATCCACTCGGTAGCATTCTGGGGGAGCACAGTAGCTTTCGTTTGCGTATAAGATCATTAAAATCGGATATTGCGTTCTGTAAGAAAGGTGCGTTAGTATTTTGCGGCACATACATACAGACAACATACATACACACACACACACACACACACACACACACACACATATACACACACACATACACACGAACAGACATTGCTCAGTTCGTCGAGCTGAGTCGAATGGTATATACGATTCGGCCCTCCGGATCATGGATCTATTTTGCGTTTTTCGACCGATTTTATAACCTTTGTTTAGTATAACAAAGGTAAAAAACGATTTCGAATTTTAACAACTGTAATTGGTGAGGAAGGCCAGGTTAATACAATTTTTCAAATATCTTCACACTCCACAAAACAATGTCTTTATGCATACACACATAGATTTTATTGCCGAGAGCTCAACAGCTGATAAATTCAGCGAAATGTTCTACAAGTTTTCGGCAGAATTTTCAAGAACTTCGGCAAACGAAATTAAAAATCTGCTGGTTTACGGTGGATCGATATATTTGCTGAATGTTCGTCGAAATTTATTGCTGACATTTGTTAAAAAATTCGCCGAGCTCCATCAGCTGTTGGGAAGTTTGCCGAGATAAATTAAGTGTGTAGGAAATCCCTAAACACGGTCCCCGTTGAAAGTTTACAAAACTTCCAGTGACACATTAAATCGAGTGCGGTTAATCAACCGACTAATAGGTTTCCAATTTT
This sequence comes from Wyeomyia smithii, assembly GCF_029784165.1. Taxonomy (NCBI): domain Eukaryota; kingdom Metazoa; phylum Arthropoda; class Insecta; order Diptera; family Culicidae; genus Wyeomyia; species Wyeomyia smithii. The sequence goes on along the minus strand of NC_073695.1, from coordinate 228,454,220 downwards.
TCACACGCGCTCAAATGTTTTCAATATTAAGACATGTCTTCACATTTGGCATCCTTGTCATGACACGTAACCCAGGGTTATATTTTCCCCAAGCCAGCAGCGGAAATGTCACTTTGCTTACTATCTGGGTTATATTCCCCAAAGGCAGCAACAGCAATGTCACTCTGTGCACTACTTGCCAGTTAGTGTAAATTTAAAACAAATATAATTTTTCAATTTTAAAATCGAAGAAAACTCGTAGAGATCTTAGACAAATTACGTAATGCCTACTGAAAGGTCGGTTATCGATTAGTATAAGAAAAAGCAAGTATTTTTTCAAATTAAAACCCCCTATTCAAAGAGTTATTTATCCAGCGCCGGTTACTTCTACACTACGTTTGTTCCACATTTGCTTTTATGATTTGCTTCCAAATTGTTCCTTGGGTGAAATCTCGGATTTCAGATATTTTGTGTCCAAATTTCAGTTTGGCGAACCGAGATTTACAGCTGTCATTATTTTTTTAACCGAGCACTCAGTGGTGTCGTTATCGGCAATAAATTACGGAGACCCGGCAATGAATTTCAAGTATGCACGGCGACGCTAGCGACATCACTCTCTACTTTAACATTCAGCCAGACGAGAGGTTTAAATCGGGGGGTGGCGGTCTGTGGGAGACTATATATTTTCGCGCACATTTTTTTACTCACTTTCTATTGTTTGCTTGTCAGTCTGTTCTCTGTGATACAGCTTAATTGGCCCTGACGACTCTGATATTTGTTTGGCTTTTGCCGTGGGGTAAGACAGTGAGTGAATTTGAGTTTTTCTGAGAAAACCTAAAAAATAAACAAATCTGAGTAACTCGCATGTCTCTGAATATCCATCCTTAAACTTTTTTCCCACCGCAAATATCCAGTTTTTTACGCGCCATAATGGCGGACACTATAATGCAAAGTTCGTTATAAATTACTTACCCTTTTGACAACTCTGCTTACGTCAGTTTGAAGTCTTCATATATTTTGTCTTAGAAAATGCAGCTCTTTCAGATGACATAAAAAACTGATATAGTTAAACAACCCAATTGCCTACGGAAATTCGCATAGGGGCGAACAATCTTAAAAATCTCTTTCACTTGTGTCATCGCCAATTAGCTGTTATTCAGCAAAATTTTTTGTTGGATTGTGACTTACGCTTGGGGTGTGCACAGTCTTTTGCCCTACTTCCGTTTTAATGTGTACTAGCACAAAAATCTTATTTGGTAACCCTATCGATTATGTCGTCATCGTTCTGAGGTTCGGAAAAAAAACAAGAATCAAGGCCATTTGGCACTTGTAAATTATTACTGAAAAATATCGCCCAATATACTTTCTAGCTTAGAAAGCGTGTCATAATTTGTGATACTAGTAAAGTGCTTGAGTGCTTAATAGTTTAGATAGTTTGCTATGTGTGCTTGAGAGCTGTTTTGCGCTTTTTTCTTTCAATTTATTTTTCCTGCAGAGAGAGAGAGAGAGAGAAAGCGAGAGTTTATTTCTTCAATACCAACTTCCGTCATGACTACGGAGCCTCACGGAACCGTCATGACAGTAACTATGCATAGAGTAGAAGAAGCTGCTACTAATCAGGTGCCTGGTGATAAGCTAACATCTGTACAAACTTGTACAAATACCGTGACTGAGTCATCAAATACTTTAGAACACGAAGAAGGGGAAATCGACGATGAAGAAGAGGACAGAAATGGCCTTGAATATGAGGACATTAGCTCGGATGAAGAGTTCACTATCCGGGAACGTATTGCACAACTGGAGGCAATGGACAGTGAGCTGGGACGGCTCACTGTGAAGCATAATGGTAAACGGGGATTTATCAATTGTTACACTACCTGCATATTTACAGATTTTTTACCCAGAATAAAACAGTTTATTATAATAAATTATCTCACACTCAGCTAGCTTCAAGTCCTCGACGGCAGTGGACGATGAGGCAAAGGAAAATTATGAATGTGTTTCGGATGACGAAGACATCGAAATGTACCTGAACCGATTTGAGCCTGTGCCTAAACCCAAACTGCTACCGCCGCGGCGGAGGACGACATCAAAAATGCTTCGACCTTCACGCCGTAGAACTGGAACACGACGAAATGTAGGGTCTTCCAGTAGCGCTAGGAGACATACCGAAAAGTCAGCTAGACACAAAGAGCAGCAAGATAGAAGCCGCCACAGTCATAGTGGCCTTCGTAAGGTATCCTCGATGAGCTCCGTCATTCATCGGCGGCACAAGAGGCGAAAAACGCACGCTAGCAATAGTGTTCCAGTGGTTAATATTGGTATTTCAAGCTCGGATACATCCGAGACAGAATTTCCATTAGATCGTGCTAGACTGCAGGCGGCTTGCAACATCAGTAGTAATCGAAAACGGAAGACTGATAAAGAAAATTGGGATGCACTTAAACGAAAACTTAAGGGGCAAATTCAGAAGCGTAGAAAAGAACAAGCAGTGAAACATATCGTAAACGAACCAGTGGTGTTGGATGTTGATGAATATGGCGAGGCAGAAGAGGAGGAGGATGAGGAAGTTTTACAACTCAGATTACAGGCCCTCAAAACTAAAGCGGAACTCAAGGAACCTGATGTTATAAGTTTACTAGAGGATCCAATTTCGCCAAATAAAATTGCTGAAGAGCAGGAACTGCGATTGCTCGCATTGCGCTCGACTTTCACTAAAAAGCATCAAATGAGACTGAAAAAAAGACAAGAAGAAAGGCCGTACTCTCCAAGTGACGATATTCCATTATTACTTTCTCCTACGAGTGATTTTCCTACCCCACCGGAGCCGGAAATAACTAATATCGATGATGATATTCAAATAATTGAAATAAGGCCAGAAACTGTAGAGATATCAGACAGTTCTTCATCTGATGACGATAGCAATCGGATGGAAATTAGTCCAACAGAGAGTCTTCAATGTCCAGAATCTTTAGAAGAACAGTCGAGGGATCCTGTTCCTGAAAATGTGGAATACTCGAAAAGCGAAGAGTTAGATGCTCCTGTTCCGACTGTTGATGAAGATCAGCCGGCGATGATTGAAGACACTTCTATACCGGAGCCACCACCGCCACCGATTATTGGAAATTTACATAAAACAACTGCAGATGAAGAAGACGAAGAACTCCTTCGCAATCAATTGTTATCCAATCTGAAGCCCACCGCGGTTATCTCGGAGAGTCGACCCATGACACCCGACTCTATGGCTGAAGAAGAGGCAGAGGCCCTTAGAGCATTGATACTTTCGAAAATGAACAAGAAAGCTTCTGTTCGTAATAGGGAACAAACCCAAACACCTCCCCAGGCTTCGGATATGTCTAATCAATTTCATTCGGGTACTTGCCAAAGTTCACCAGCTCTGATAGTTCCTTCGCCGGTAGACATGGCCAGCACAACCGCAAATCCTATCGTTACAGCATCCAATACAAATCCGCCACGCCTTTCGACAAATCCCAACCTAATTACACTGATAGACAAACGAAAGATCGCTCGTAAGAAGCGCAAAAAATCAGAGACCGCGCTGCAAAATCGTGCCGCCAAAAAGGCAGCTTTAGCTTTAAATGCGCCGCTAATAGCGATAGCCGCTCCACCACCAGCACGGACACTAATCAAAGCACCTGTAGTACAACAGCCTCCACTTCCTCCTCTCTCGGTTGCACTTCCTGCCACTGCCACCACCAAACTGGTGAACAATCCAAACAAATTAATCAATATAAATACTCCACTGGTAATATCCACTCTTTCGCCAAGAGAACGCTCTGCACCCGTCGAAACATTTTTCCAAAAGCCCGTCCGCAAATTGATTATTCAGGTAGGTAATTCCGATTCGGACTCTGATCCGGACTATTATCCGCCAGCGGATGATTCCATACAGGAGGAACCGCAGGAGGTAAATCGTTTGCGTGAATCGTTTCTGCGTGATCTCGACAACGCTAGTCCTTCACGGGTAATGTTAGAAAGCCCAACATATTCCCCGGTAGCACCGACCGTCTCTAGCGGAGGCGTCGAAGATGAGGGACTTGAAAATGAGCCGTTGACGTCGGAAACGACACCGGCTCAAAAGAATCCCGAAGCAGACAGCAATCAAGTGCCTTTTGAACAGCGGTTGGATCATTTCCTGAGATCCGTTCGGAGTAAAATCGATCAAAGTCAGGCCACCTTGAATGGGGCAGCTACGGATCGACCGGCACAGCGCAGCACGAGTGCCAACGTCACTCCGTCGACGGTTGGTAGTGGTCCACATGGTTTGGGCGCGGCCAGTAAGCCAGTCAAGCAAGCGGTTTCCGCACCGGTTCCCGTTACACCCTTGGTAAGTATGCGGTAATAACTGGGTTAGGAATGTTGATCTTAAAATGGTTTCAATGTACAGTCGAGTAACAGGCAGCTCCGAAGATTTTTCCTTTTCAATGTAACAGTTTTGCAATTTGATGTTCATGATAGTTCCGTTAAATACTCTTGCTCATCTTTGGTAATAAATAAGATAAAAAAGTCACTGGCATTCGATTCGGTGGTGGATCGCATGTGTTCCATTCGGTACCCAACGGACCGGACCGGAACAGCCCAGCACATATTTGCTTCCATCATTCACAGGCTGTTCGTCATCTGCCAAAGTCGGCACAGTTGGAGTACAAACGGCTAGTAGCTCGAATGGCACAATTGGAAAAACAAAAGCAGATAAGAATAAATGCCTTCAATCAGAGGGATGCACACAGAACGGCGACTCTGACGAAAACTATTATCAATTCTGGTGCGATGGACGCAGGTGGCGCAGAAAAAAATCATGAGCTGGTTGTAACCATCAACCGCGATGGACGAGATGTGCAAGACAAAACTAATCAAGTGCCGGTCCCAGCCAAAAACCAGCCGCTCACCAAACGAGACTCTGATACACTGTTCAAGCGGGTTCTGATTAATAATACGGTCATTGCGGAGAGTAGTAGAAGTAACACCCAGCCTACCGTCGAAAACCAAAACACCTCAACCGAAGAAACCAAAGAACAATCTAGTGTGGCTAGTACAAGCCCGCCAATAGATGAGAGTAATGACAGTATACCTACTAAAAACGTGCCTACGAGTCCCAAGCGTAAGGTTGGATCAGTACAAACTGACCATGAGATAAGCAGTCTTCGAGAAGAATTGCATCGATTATCGACAGCCAATGGCAACAAGCAAAAGGTGCTTGCGATCGCCGAATATCGTTTTGCGAAGCATAGGTAGCGTCCCTCACATTCCATGAACGAATAATCTCAAACATCCACTCTCGCTTTCAGTCAAAGATTTCACAAAGAACTACGGGATCTTATTGCGACGGTGGAAAATGCCCAGCATGAAAGGCAAAAGCAATATGATCTGGAGAATAAGGTGGCTTTCCTTAAAGAAAAGCTGACGGTTCTCGAACGCGCCCTAGCGCTACACAAAGGCCGTATTGAGCTGATATTTCCGGCACTACAGCAGTCGCACACTAACGTGATGAATAGCAGAAAAAAGTCAATCGAGTTGAATAACCTGTGTCTAGAGATAGGACGAGCTGTTAAAGGGCCAGACTATAAGTGAGTATTGAGAAGATATTTGAAGAAAACTTAGTGACTTTTTCCCGATAATTGTTCCAGTGCTCCATCCGTCGTGAACAATGAAATCCACGATCAGCTGAAAGTTCTCACATTAGAAACGAAGAAACTGAAAAACATGAAAAAACTGTCACTGGATGAATTCAAGCAAATGACGGCTGAACAACGCCAGACGCAGGCTATGCAACGCCGTCAGCTGACGGAGGCAGACCGTTCGCATGAGTCTGCAGCAGAAGTGAAGGATCAACCCGCAGAAGCAAATGCAACTTCCAAAGAAGTAAAGGTAGTCGTAACAAAAGATCAAGAAGATTCTCGCTCTGTAGCGAATAAGGAAAAGCCGAAACAAAACAACAATGAAACCTCTGGCCCGGGAAGTATGCATTCGACATCAGAGCGGCCGACTCAAGAAGCTCAAACGACTGTGGCCTGCGAATCCCAGACCCGATTCGGAAAGTATACATCACCTCTGGCGTCCTTCAAAGATCAAAGGTTAGTGCCGGGATTTTTTCCTCTTTCTTAATTTTTTTTTCTTCATTCGCATGTAGTCAGATATACCCCAAGCGAGTAATACATTTTTCTTTCTTCTATCGTTATTATTCATTTTTTATTCTAGTGCACTAAACATTCCGGACGGTGTTATCTGTCCCTATCAGATGCGTGGCGAATGTGTTGATCAGGACTGTAAATTTGAACATTTTCAGTAGTGAAAAGTGCATTGTACCCTTGCTCCTCAGTTCCCACTAACATTTCCCAACCCTTTCCACAGTGAGATAGTTGCCATCTTTTTAGTTCGATTGTCTCATCCCCGTTGCACGTGATCGCACTTACGCTTAGTGAATACTGTTTTGCGTTTCCCGTATGATCTTGAGTTTTTCACACTACTTGTGTTTTACCTTTTTTGCCAAAACACCTCACCATCTTGCTAACGCATCAACGGAAGGAACGTAAAAGAAAAAAAAACTCGTTAGTGGCTCGTGTGGATTTATCGTGAATTGTAGGTACACAAGTTAACTGGATAGCAGCGTGGCTGATATGTGATAGAATTGTAAATCTATGCGTGCTCAGTGCAACTTTTAGTGCAGTGAATGTCTGTGTATGCAGCAGAGACAACCGCATCCAACGAACAGGAAAACGTATTATCTATAGAAACTCGCGCGAAACACAAATCGTACAAACAATATCTATTAGCAACATAGAGCAAACAATCGCGTTGCTTTATCATGAAGAAGATTTCAGTGATTAGATATGCCATATTTCGTTTAGTTTCGTTTTTCTGCTTGTTTTCTTTTTTTTTCTTTCAATTACGTCGGTTATACATCAGTTTGCAGTTGATGCAAACTGACCACATTAGGATAGTTTATAATTTTGCGTTCTTGAGACATACTTCGGTGGAAATAATGGTTTTACTACTGCTGCAGTGATAGCAGAATAACTCGTTAAGTTCATAGCCGGTGAAAAACAAAATATCGAATCGTTTTCGATCCGATGGGCGGTTACTTTTAATTGAATGTTATCAATGAAAAAAATGTATTAGAAAAAAAAATGAGTTGAATAAAATCAGTTTAAGAAGAAGGATGCTTCTCTACTCTGATTTCTAGAACATACGAAACTATATTTATCATTAGTGTCATCATAGAGGAAAGTACGCGGAAAAACTATGCCACGCGCATCCAGAAAACCGCTGCCCTGACCTTGCCAATGGATGAAGCTGTTTTCACTTTCTTAAAAGGCAGTTGTCTCTATGTCTACTAGCTTGCGTATTCACAGTCGACGATCATCCAATGAAATTTTGTAGATTTTCTTCCCCAGTCTTATTGTCCGCGTATCGTTCTTACATTGCACGAGGGTTTGCATCTCCTCCACCGTTCAACTAGTTTTGAAAATCGAAAAAAATCAACGAATTTCTTTTCTACGAAATACAAACTGATTCTTCTAGTAGTTCCAAATATATGGATGAATTTAGAAAGCACCAATTTGTCTGACAACAATTAAAGCTTATTGGCATATTGCAAAACATTTTACTTAATGAGACTTCATGCGACACTTCCTGTACTTAATATTATACACATGTTGAAATCAAACAACAATAGCGCCTTTTAACACTACGCTTTTTCGTTTCCTGTTTTTTAAGGTAACTAATTTTAAACAAACGAAAACTCCCATTTTGCGGATAGCAATTGACGTTTTTTTCTACCCAACACCCAGAAAGCATCACACGGATTGTTTTTTTTTCCTCGCAGAGAGCTTTAAATCGAACTGGTTTTTGTTCTTCCTAGAAAATCATCCTCAGTGCGGACAGCAGTTGGAAAGTGATTAAGCCTCGATACAGATAGTACAGATTCAGCTTCAGAATTGCCCAATTCTCGCGCAGGCAGGTCGATAGCTTCTGCCAGGGATCGGGTGCCTCCATGTATTCCCGATTGCCAACGTTTTTAATGCAGCACTTGCTCATAACCCAGAAGGCGGTCATGCGGTTTTGTGTTTTCAGCGTCGTTTCGATTCCCCTTATCAAATCGTTCGTCTTCAGCACCAGCAGCATCTGTCGGTCGACTTTTTCCAATACGTCGGAAATGTGCGGAATGACCAGCTTTCCCTCCTTTTGAATCATTTCTTTCTACGAATAGGAACGGTTTGAAATTTAGTGAGCTCTACTGAATACACACTTCTAAACTTACCTCGCTCTCGTCCTGTTTGACTTTATCGATTCCACTAATCACCGAATTCCAAGGCCGTCCGGTAACCATACAGGCAAACAGACCCCACATACTACCTTCCACTCCAAGTGCATGGGCGTGCCTTTTCATACCAGCTTGATCTACTTTCAGTATACTAAGCCATAATTTAGAGTACTCGTATCGGAACTTGTCAGTTAGTGAAGCGTACAACCCATGATCAAGCAATATTACTTCGTTTTCCCCCTTGCTACTCTTGCGTACCAGTATGTTTCCGGGGTGCGGATCGCTGTGAACGAATCCTTTCAAGAAAATCATGTTCGAATAGAGCTGCCCGATCTTGTTTGCGATATCGTACGGGTCGAGCTTTTCCTTTTTAATATAGTCTAAATCGTTAACTTGACCACCCTGAACATATTCCATGACTAGCACGCGAGACGTTGTATATTCCCAAAAGATTTTAGGAATTTTCAACCAGCGGTAATCCTTAAACATTTCCGCCACCTTCTCCGCGTTGTGACCTTCATGCTCGAAGTCCATTTCTATAGGTATGTTTCGTTTCGTTTCCTTCACCAACCACTGAAACTTGAAATCTGGAAATGCCCACGAGACTAGCTTAACACAAACTTCCATTGTCTTTATGTCAACTATTGAATTTCCCTTCACGTAGGGATGTTGCACTTTCACGGCTACTTCCGTGCCATCCTTGAGCGTTGCCCTATGCACTTGAGCCAGTGATGCTGTTCCGAGTGGCTCCGCATCGAACGAAGAAAAAATATCCTCCGGATTCACTTTCAAATCTTGTCGTATTACCTTGTACAAATCTTCGATAGGGTTCTGCGGAGCGTTGCTATGCAGAATTTTCATCGTATTCACGTATTCATACGGGAGCAAATACTCCAGCGCCCCAATGTGCTGCCCTACCTTGATGTACACCCCACGGTTAGCTCGGCACAGCTCCAGCAGCTTTTCTGCGGCTAGCTTGTGGGTTTCACTCTTCAGCTTCAGGTATGCTGGATCTTTTTTATCGGGCCACTCCTGCTTGTAAAGATTCGCCTTGTAAGTGGAAGCGATGTCAAAAACGGTCGCGCCGGTACGGCCTAACCGTACGATACCAATCGAGTTAAGGTCATAATCGTTGGCGTGTAAACTAAGCGCAGTCCCGAGCAGGGATCCGCCGAGAATGCCGTACTTCAGTAATCGTCTAGTAGGCCACATTGTTCCAGCTGATGTTGTGTGGTAACTATATGCTAATGAGGTGCATTAGATATCTGTAATAGAGAATTGAAAACAGTTATCTAGTTGTAACATCGTTTTCGTTTGTTTCATTAAACGCTGATAAATAACCCAGACGTGCTATTTCCGCTTCTCCGCAACCAATCAGCAGATCGTTACTATACCATTGATACACCGATATTGCCTCGAGCATGACCCCCTTTTCTAAACTACTTTCTTTTAACTACCTGTACCGACTTATTAATGGATTCGCCACTCTTTTCTGGCAATGATATCATTTCTGCGCACACATAATTCTTCACACCTATCAACGTACCTGGCCCTATCAACCGGTTTTCCCGCTTGACGGTGACCATGTGTCGGATCTGGCAACACGCGGTCCTCCAATTATGCTAAATAGCACATCTTTCAGCACAGTGACAAACCCGTTTTTTATGAACATTCATATGATAGCATAGTAACCACTAGTAAAAAAAACTGCTTATGCTGGCAAAGATGCTACGAGCAACAGAAGATCAGCCACTTTTCAAGGGTAAACAAACGATTGCTTACGTAAATGTATACTAACTTTTATTCATTATGTACTTACTTTTGATAAAATATAATAAAGCTAACTTTGCACTTAAATTAACTAACTTTAGTTAACAACTAAGGGGTCACGTTGGTTGCATCTTCCTTGGTCAAACAAAAGAGAAATTCCACCACGCAACCAGCGAAACCTGCGAATAACTGTGAATGAAGACCAAGATGTACACACGCACCGCTCGCTCACCCCGTCGGGTGTTAGTGGTTCACTGGAGGATGAGAGGCGTAGGAAGCAGCGTTGCCAGGTCATTTTTTTCAAAAATCTGGAAAAGGCAAAATAAAAATCTGGAAAAAATCTGGCAGTCATTTCGTGGAGTGAAAGGATAAATTTTCGGATAAAAGTCTTGGGGTACGCAAAATTTGAGGTGACAAAATTGCAAAATTTCGCGTCAAAATTGAAGTGATGACCTTTTTGCGGATCAGAGAAAATAAAATCTGGATAAAATCTGGATCTTCCATGAAAAATCTGGATAATTGGACATCAAAACTGTTTACCTGGATACATGTTCAAAAATCTGGATAATCCAGCTAAATCTGGATACCTGGCAACGCTGGTCGGAAGACAAAAAAAAACGATAGAATGAAACGAACAAATTTTGTACATAAACGAACACATAGGCCGACCATTGACAAGCGTTGGTGAGAAACACGTGATCAATGGAAATGAGCATTCGCCGATGATGTGTGAGATGTGAGTCGTGGAAATTTGACGTTTGAGAGAAAAATCGAAACATTATTTTGAATAGGGCGAAATGACCGCAAACATATTAAGCCGTATGAATAAAAGAGTTTACTCCTAGGTTTACTCTGCTTCTTCCACAAGATTTGCATGGAATGAGTAGAGCAAACGCTTTTATTCATTGCGTCTTTTATCCAAGGGACTGGAAAGGTTTCTGGCGTAACGAGCATCTATTTTTGTATCATCCACCAGAAAACTATGATTTGGTTGGTTAAATAGTATAATTCATTTTTCCCTAATGTAGAGAACAAAGATTGAAATACTACAAGGTATACAGCCCTAGGGGTTGTATGAAATGGTGACGTAGGACTAAATATATAATATATGCTAAACTAAATATTATTATATGCTGCGCTAAACTGTTCACAGGTAACACTACCGTTTATTTTTGATAGTCGTTATTTTAAAACTAACGATGCATGAATACATGAAAATTTTACACTAGTAGTAGTTGCGAAAATTCTCATAACTCTTATCTTCAAGCATCTATAGTTCTGAAAAGAACCGATTCCATAATATTCAGTTAGAAATTCGTGCTACAGAACGCTGATAATCGCACCATGAATATTTTGTTGGCCGCGCATAAAATTTGCTCTCCGCTGTGCCCTCCAGTAGCTGTGCTAGCAAAATATCCTGCATCGAACGATGGTAAGTGTTGCTGCCGTATGCAAAATAAAGGTGTAACATAGTTCCGCAGTGCCTGGAAGTTGACTCGTATGCAGCTCTCGTTTCTCAATGTCGCGTACCTTTAACAGCTGCACTGCTCTCGCCTTTGTGTAACAAACTAAACTGAAGCTGAATTTTCTACACGCAGTCTTTTGTATCGAGTTCAGCGTAGATTTTTACCATTAAGGCGTGGCCACGTAGCTTATAGAAAGAAAGAGAAACAAACCAACACATCTTCAACACTACTGAGTGATTTTCATAAGCATCAAAAGAAAGTTTTTGCTTTCCCGATGCGAAAATCACTCTGGTTCTTAGATTAACTAATTTTCGTTGCTGATATTTGACTGATGACGGTGTTAGAGTGAACACAAACAAACAATTAAACCGGAAAATCACTCAATTTAGCAGTGAAAATTCTTGAAATGAGGGTTATATCTTGTGACAAATTATTCATAGGTAACACTACCGTTTATCTTTGGTGCGTCCTGGTCGTTATTGTAAAAATGATTATTTAGAAATAGATGAACATTTCACACTAGTAGTAGTTGTGAAAATTCTCATAACTCTTATCTTCATCATCTTATAGTTCTAAAAAGAACCGATTCGATAATCTTCAGCTCGAAATGTATGCTATAGAATGCTGATGATCACACCACCACCGGTAGCATCGATTATTTAGTTGGCCGCGTATCAAATTTGCTCTCCTCTGTGCCCTCCAGCAACTGTGCCAGCAAAATATCCTGCAGCGTACGATGGTTATTGTTGCTGCCGTATGCAAAATAAAGGTAACATGCTCCGCGGTGCCTGGAAGTTGACTCGTATGCAGCTCTCGTTTCTCAATGTCGCAAAGCTTAACAGCTGCACCGCGCTCGCTATTGTGGAACAAACTAAACTGAAGCTCAATTTTCCACACGCAGTCTTTTGTATCGAGTTCAGCGTAGATTTTTACCATTAAGGCGTGGCCACGCAGCTTAGACAAAGAAAAACAAACCAAAACACTTTGTTGAGTCAAAATATGTAGGCAGTGGAATTTATTTCGTCCATGTTATTGTTATCTGTGCTTGGGAAGCAAGCCAAGAACAAGGGAAATGTATGGGAAAGCTTGACCTTGGAACTTTTCACCTTTTTCCACCATTAAGCAGTAAAGCAACAATGTTGAACATAATATCAAAAAATTGTTACACATTTTATCTATCCACCGACATATAAATGACTAAGATGCATTAAGTCGTTCGCTTGCTATAACCGTTGGAAAACTGACGCAACATTTGCCAGTTTCATTTTCATTTTCACAAAGTGTAATCTAGTATAGAAAACAAAGACGTAGTCCTACGTCAAAAAGAAAATAAAAGAGATAGCTTGGAAAAGCAACAGAAAAATACGGTCAATCGAAAGGATATCAGATGTGCAGAGTTGTCTGCAAAACGCAGATTTTTAGAGTCGGTTTGCAGATTATTATTAATTCACAGTTATTTGCAGTTTTTCCATAGTTTCTGCAGATTTTTGTCAGAGTCCCCCTATATTTGCAAGGGCTTTATCAAAATGTGTGCAGTTTTTTGCAGACTTTTGTGTGTGCGAACGAAGGTTTTTAAATCATGGATAGATTTTTTTTCAGATTTCAAGTTGATTTTTTTTTTATTTTTTGGGCAGTTGCAGACACTTTTCAAAAATATCTGGCATCTATGATCAGTCGTATGGCTTAGCTTTGTAAAACCAGTTTCAAAAACTTACCGAAAATCTAAGTCTTGAAATGGATGGGCAGGACACGACACCTATAAGGCTTTAATTCTACTTTTTGTGTGTTCGACTATGAATAAAATCTTTTTCAATTCCCTATCTCTGATTGTTTTCTCAATGTTATTCTAACGATAATCTCTGGCTATTGATATTGTAGTTTTATGATTTCAATATAAATTTCGAAGTTTGTAAGAAGTTTAATAATTTATTCGAGAGGTATGAGCAAAAATGGATAAGCGAAAAATACAATTGAATTCAAAATCATATCGATTCTGACGACTGTCCGCGTCAAAGACGCTTAATTGGAAGAAATGCTCAATGAGGATCAGTGCCAAACGCAGGAACAGCCTACTTCGATATTGGGAGTTACCCGCAAAGCTATTTCCAAGCGATTGCAAGCTTTGGGAATTATTCAAAAACAAGGAACTTGTGTCTCTTATGGTTTAAAGCCAAGGAACGCTGAGCGTCGTTTTTTGTCTATGAATAGCCGCTGGCAGAAAAGAAAGGACTTGTTTCATCGTATAGTGACGGGTTATGGAAATAGGTTCATTACAGAAATCCAATAAAAAAGGAAATCCCGGGGGTTACCCGGTCATGCTTCTACATCGCCGGCTCGTAAGAATATACGCGCCGCGAAAGTTATGTGTTATTTATTATGAGCTGATGAAACCAATTGAAACCATCACTGGAGAACAGCACTTTTCTTACGAATCAGCTCCAGGCCGAAGTGTTCCTTGCTGTTCGAAGAAGTCGTCTCCGTATTTCCTTCTTCGATATTTGCAACGTTTGGTGTTTTGCGGGCGGCTTGTTACCCAACAAACAATTTTGTTGATTTATAGTAGAGATGGTCGGGTTTCGGGTTTTCAAACCCGAGCCCGATCCGTACCCGACGGGTTCGGGTCGGGTTTGGGTTCGAAAATTTTTGAAAGTGTCGGGTACGGGTCGGGTTCGGGTTTTGTGAAAAAAATATTTTCGGGTACGGGTTGGAAAATGTCGGGTTCAAGTCGGGTTTGGGTATGAAAACCCGAAACCCGACTATAAAATATATGAAATCTCGGGTTCGGGTTTCACAATTTCGGGTTCGGGTCGGGTTCGGGTTTCAAAGAAATAAAATTTTCGGGTTCGGGTCGGGTTCGAGTTTGAAAGAAAAAACAAGTTTCGGGTTCGGGTCGGGCTCGGGTTTTGACCGAAAAAAAAATTCGGTTTCGGGTCAGGTACGGTTTTGAAAAACATCATACCCGAACATCTCTAATTTATAGCTTGTTAAGCTGTTATTAGGCAGGTTTTGGCTGAACTAAAGCTTTATCATTCGTTATACAACTATATTGTTTGTTGGGTAGGCCTTCTCCAAAACCCCTATTTCGCTGGGGGATCATTGTGTCAGCTCTGTTTAGAGTCACACGCTGACGTCAGGACGCTGCTCCTAACATGCAGATCAGACGCAGTTTTGAGCCGCACCATTATGATGAACAGACGTTCGAGTTGGCGAAGCATTTCCTCTACCACCGAGACTGGGGGTTGGTGCAGGTCTTACAAGCCAACCTTAAAAATAATCAGTACAGGAAGTAAATAATGTCAATACGGACCGGAACAATCGGCATAAACCTAGGCAACGAAAACGGTTCAACGATTGGTCAACAAGTCTCTTATTTTTGGGAAGCATCCGCATTCTTTCCGACTTATTGAAGATCCGCAAGTTTGACATTGTAGCGCTACAAGTACCTCCTGGAAGGGAGTATCGGTACATACGTACAGAGATAGTTACACCATCTACCAGAGCTGTGAGAACACACACGAGCTGGGCACAGCTTTCATTGTGATGAGCAAAATGCAGAAGCGCCTGATTGGGTGATGACCAATCGACAACAGAATGTGCAAGTTGAGGATCAGAGGCCGTTTCTTCTACGTTAGAATCATTAACGTGCACAATGTAACGATGACGATAAGGACGTCTTTTACGCGCAACTTGAGCGAGCATACGATAGCTGCCCAAAACATGATGTCAAAATCGTTATCGAAAATCTCAACGGTCAGGTTTGCCAGGATGAGGTATTCAGACCGGTTATTGGAAAGTTCAGCGCACACCAGCTCACGAACGAAAACGGCCTTAAAGAACATGGCCATACGTAGAATCTACATCCAGCATAGCCTCCCATATCGGTACACCTGGAGATCACCACAACAGACAGAAACACAAATCGTTCACGTTTTCATTGACGGAAGGCACTTCTCGGACATTATCGACGTCCGAACCTATCGTGGTGCAAACGTCGATTCTGACCACTATCTCCTGATGGTCAAAATGCGCCAAAGACTTTCGGTTGTCAACAACATCCGCTACAGTCGCCTGCCACGGTATGATCTGGAACGACTCAAACTCCTCGAAGCATTGAGGCGGGGTTGCCGGATGAGAAAGGGCTTACTGAGGCCCCTCTGCAGGACCGAAGAACTGTGAAGGCAGCCATTAACAACGCAGCAAAAGATGCTGTTCGATTCGTCTAGAGGAATCGACGTAACGGCTGGTTCGACGAGGAATGTCAAACGGTTCTAGGCAAGGAAAATGCAGCGCGGGCATTGTTGCTGCAAGAAAGGACCCGTCATAAGGTGAGTCGATACAAACAGAAACGAAGACGAAGACAGACCAATCTTTTCCGGGACAAAAAGCACCGCTTGGAAGAGCTAGAGTGGTGCATTTTACAAGAAACTAAACATCCCGCGCAGGCTTTATACCACGAGCTGAAATGTGTCGGGAAAAGATGGAGCAATCTTGACAGATGAACGTGAGGTGATCGATTAGTGGAAGCAGCACTATAATGAACACCTGAATGACGCAGGGGTAGAGGACCAAGACGACAGGAGGAACGACTTTTTTGCACAACGAATGAGGGAGTCATACCGCCCCCCACAATAAGTGAAACTAGGGAGCTATCAAGCAGTTCAAGAACAACAAATTAGCTGGAGAGGTTGGTATCGTAGCGAAGCTTATCAAGCTGGGCCCAGATAGGTTGGTTTCTTGTCTATATCAGCTGATAGTTAGGATCTGGGATATAGAACAGCTACCGGAGGAGTGGAAGAAGGGAGTAATATGCCCAATATACAAAAAGGGTGACAATTTGGATTGTGAGAACTACCGAGCGATCAATACTCCTGACGCAGCCTACAAGGTGCTCTCCCAGATCAACTTTCGCCGTTTCTTGCCACTAGCATGGAAGTTTGTGAGAAGTTATCAAGCCGGCTTTGTGGATGGGCGATCGACAACGGACCAAATCATCACGCTGCGGCAGATCCTCCAAAAGTGTCGTGAATACCAAGAACCCGCGCACTACCTATTCATCGATTTAAGGCCGCTTACGACACTATCGACCGCGTAGAGCTATGGGAAGTTATGGGCGAAAATGGCTTCTCTGCGAAACCAACAATACTGATTGAGGCCACGATGGATGGTGTACAGTGCTGTGTGAAGATTTCGGGTGCGGCAGCAAGGCCGTTTGAAACACAAAAGGGACTGCGACAAAGGGACGGTCTTCCACCGATCTGCCTCCTGTTAAACATTGCGCTCGAAGGTGTTATGAAACATGCAGCCTTTAAGACGCGGGGCACGATCTTCAATAAATCCGGTCAGTTCATATGCTTCGCTGACGGCATGGACCTTGTCGGAAGGACGTTCCAGGCGGTTGTTGAGCAGTACACCAAACTAAAACGTGAAGTAGAAAAGGTTGGTTTGAAGATGAATACGTTGAAGACCAAGTATCTGCTAGCAGAGGGAGCCGAGCGTGATGAGGCTCGCGTAGGCAGTAGCGTAGTGATCGACGGAGATGAGTTCGAGGTGGTTGACGAATGAAATCGGATCATTGGTAACGTCAGACAACAACTGCAGCAGAGAATTTCGTAGATGTATTGTAGCTAGAAGTCGTGCTTACTACGAACTCCACAAGACGTTGATGTCTCGAAAACTTCGCTCCCGTACCAACTGCATCATGTATGTACAAGATACTCATAAGACCGGTAGTCCTCTATGGGCACGGAACATGTGCTTAGGACTATCTTCAGCGAAGTATGTGAGGATGGCGTATAAAGGCGAAAAATGAACCACGAGCTAGCGCAACTCTAGGACGAGTCCAGTATCCAAAAAGTCACTGGAACTGAAAGGGTACAATCGGCGTTGACATGTTGAATGCCAGACAACAACTGCATCATGTATGTACAAGATACTCATAAGACCGGTAGTCCTCTATGGGCACGGAACATGTGCTTAGGACTATCTTCAGCGAAGTATGTGAGGATGGCGTATAAAGGCGAAGAATGAACCACGAGCTAGCGCAACTCTAGGACGAGTCCAGTATCCAAAAAGTCACTGGAACTGAAAGGGTACAATCGGCGTTGACATGTTGAATGCCAGACAACAACTGCATCATGTATGTACAAGATACTCATAAGACCGGTAGTCCTCTATGGGCACGGAACATGTGCTTAGGACTATCTTCAGCGAAGTATGTGAGGATGGCGTATAAAGGCGAAGAATGAACCACGAGCTAGCGCAACTCTTGGACGAGCCCAGTATTCAAAAAGTCACTGGAACTGAAAGGGTATAATCGGCGTTGACATGTTGAATGCCAGACAACAATCCCGTAAAAATGAAGTTCGTCTCGAATCCGGCCAGTACAAGACGAG
The DNA here is from genome assembly GCF_029784165.1 of Wyeomyia smithii. NCBI lineage: Eukaryota > Metazoa > Arthropoda > Insecta > Diptera > Culicidae > Wyeomyia > Wyeomyia smithii. Next base: position 228,436,329 of record NC_073695.1, on the reverse strand, counting down.
ACGTAGTTGGACCAAGTGGATCAAGATTTCGGAAATGTAGGACCCTCAGGAAATTGGAGACAAGCTGCCATGGACCGAGTGTGTTGGCGAAACATTGTGACGCAGGTGAAATCATGGGGGATGTTTAACTAGAAAAGTAAGAAAATCTTTTCTTGGAAGGAGGAATGTGTGCTTGATTTTATACCGACACGGGATTTTTCTCACTTGAGAAATTCAATGGTTTTAACATTAGGCCGTTACAAATTTATTCTTTCTCCTTTTATATGGCAATCATTTGCATGCAAGTGACAACCGTCGTAACTTGCATACACATTTGTATCAAAAATATTCTTGTTGACGTTGGACTAACGTCTATATCGAAGTTAGGCCACAGAGAACAGACTAACAAGCAAACGATAAAAAGTGTGTAAAGCCTGTAGTACACTCTTTGACCAAGCGTCAAATATTTGTCACTTTTTGACAGATAAAAATTTGGTCAAAGACAATTGTTTGTCTCTCTCCAATTTTAACATGGGGCAAACACGGGCAAATTTGACCATTATGTCAGAAGGTCAAATATTTGACCATTAGACAAAGAGTGTACTACAGGCTTAAAGCAGATTGCGCACGCAAATATATACTCTCCGAATTACACCACCCGTCATGCTGAGTGGTAAACTAAGATGTGATGTCGCTACCGTCACCGTAGAGCGAACGGCCTAGCCAATATATTTTAACGTCAGTACCAACGGGAGTGAAAAGTACATACACTGATGAAAATACAGTCTGTTTAGCGACGGTAGCGAAATCACTCTTTACTTTACCATTTAGCATAACGAGGGGTATTATTTGGAGGATAATTCATGGCACACATGCAAAATTTTACATACTATTTTCAGACCGTTTGTTCGTCGCCTGTTAGTCTCTTCTCTGTAGTTAGGCGCCTGAATTTGAAAATCTAGTAATTCAACCAGGAAAAACCAGGGTAAAGTGGTCAGGTTTTGAACGCTTATATATCATTTCTTTCCAGAATTTCGAGGTTTTGGCATCAACCGATCAGAATTTTTTTTACGGTTGAATTTATGTAACAAAAATAATTGTTTGAGATACACTATTGAAAAATTGATAAATAACATCGATTGTCTAAATCATACCGAGCAACCAATCACCCCCTCTCTTCACAAGCGCAGTCGACACTAACGGATACAACCGATCTGACTTTGTAAACGATTTGTTGTTGTTGTTTTACTCGGATCGCTCTCTGTTCCTGATATTTTTTAGCTAGGACAGGACGTGACAAAAGAAACCAAAAATCACCCAAAGTTCTGTCAAAGCGAAAGCCCTCTCTGATTGTTTGTTTTTACTTAGCGCACTGTTAAATTTTATTATTAGTTGGTACGGTTGGCCGTGCTGCGAAAACTATCGGTATTTTTTGTTCACACTGTTTTTGCTTACCAAGTGAATGAACAGCTTTTGGTTCAACAATTTTTTGAACCTTTTTTATACACTATACTGTGTAATGTCTATAAAAATCCACATAAAACAATATCGCACGCTTAGCCTTGGGGCTAATAGCGGTCTCGATCAACTAGATTAGTTGAGAGAATTCGTTATCGATATTGTTTTTGGCACATTTTGTATGTGTAGGATAAGTATAACGATACACCGTGCCCCAGTGCTGAGTCGAGAAAATTTCCAGCTCGAAAAGATCCTCGACTCGATCGAGAATCGAACCCGAGATCACAACCGTGTGGGAGAGCTAGCCGACCGACATCGCTAACCACAGAGCCACGGGGACCACAATAAAATCCACATTCGAAATTTGCCTTTCTCCTAGAAAGGTATAGCAATCACTGGAAAAACCAAAGGTATAAAAGTGCTCCAAAGGGTCGAATCTCGTATATCAATCGACTTAGTTTGACGAGCTGAGCATTTTCTGTATGTGTGTGTGTATGTAACGCTCTCCCAATCTCACTCGATTTTCTCAGATATGGCTGGACCGATCTTCATGAAATTAATTGCAAATGAGAGGTCTAGTTGCCCCATAAGACCCTATTGAATTTCATTGCAATCGGATTTTTAGTTTAGAGGTTATGTTCAAAAATGTGAAAATCACGAAACATCAATATCTCAGAAACTACTCAACTGATTTTAACAAAATTGGTTTGAAATGAACAAGCTACTTAAAAACCCTCAACTTTTGAGTTTCATGAAGATTGAACGTGTGGTTCAGAAGTTATTTAAAGAAACGTGTTCTGGAGAGTGTTTAATCTCACTCATGTTTCTCAGAGATGGCTGAACCGATTTCCACAAAATCAGTGTTATTTGGAAGGTCTAATTGCCCCATAAGACCCTATTGGTTTTTTTTGCAATCGGACTATTACTTTGCCTGTTATGTTTAAAAATGTGAAATCCAGCTTTGAAAAGAAACATATTCCGAAGACTACTTAAACTCACTCACTTTTCTCGGAGCTGGCTGGACCGATTTCAATGAAATTATATGCAAATGAAAGTTCTAGTTGCCCCATAAGACCCTATTTGATTTCATTGTAATTGGATTTTTATTTTAAAGGTTATGTTTAAAAATGTAAAAATCACTAAACATCAATATCTTAGAAACCACACAACCGATTTCAATAATATTGGTATCAAATGAACGGGCTATCTTAAAAACCCTTAACTTTTTAATTTAATATAGATTGAACGTGTGGTTCAAAAGTTATGAAAAGTAACGTCTTCTGAATACTGTTTAATTTCACTCATGTTTCTCAGAGATGGCTGGACCTATTTACACAAAATCAGTGTCATATGAAAGGTCTAGTTACCCCATAAGACCCTATTGATTATTTTTTGCAATCGGAATATTACTTTGCCTGTTATGTCTAAAAATGTGAAATCTAGCTATGAAAAGAAATATATTTCGAAGAATACATAAACTCACTCACTTTTCTCAGCGATGGCTGAACCGATTTTCACGAAATTAGTGTCAAATGAAAGGTCTAGCTGACTCATAACACCCTATTGAATTTTACTGTAATCGAACTGTAACTTCATCTGTAATGTACCGAATTGTGAAAATCACGAAACTTCATTATCTCAGAAAGTACACAACCGATTTGATCAACAGTATTATCAGATGAACGGGCTAGTTAAGGGTTAACTGATGAATTATGATTTAACACGTGGTTTCAAAGTTTGGCTGCCCTATACGTTCCCATTTCATTTGATTATAATCGAACTAAGCAACCGTTATGTATTACATTGTTAATAAAACAACGAAATTCTATTATCTCAAAGATTACACGACTTATTTGAACATAACTAGTGTCATACGAACGAGTCATCTCTCAAACTTACAAATAACAAACTTCATAACAATTTGATATGTGGTTCAAAAGTTATGGAAAGAAAAGAAATTCAAAGGCTATTTAAAAATATACCTGCTTTGATCATTATATGTGGCCTCAATATTATTTAAATGTGGTATCGTACCATTTGAATGTTCCCGGTATCGCACGTGATTGAATTGTTCGAAATTAAGAGTCATCTATTTTGTTTCCCTATTTTTTGAGCATTTACATTACATCAAATTGGCGGCTGTTCCTGTTCGTGATGTCCTGGCGAGCCGTGACCTATCCTCATGTCCCTTATATACGTTTTCCTGAAATCCATCCACGCCCCAGTTTAGTCCTATCCCCTTCCGCCTACATCCAACCAAACGACAAGAACACGTTAAGACCCCGGATCCGGAAACAGCAATCAGACCCGCACGATACTCTCAAGGCCCGATGGAAACAACCCAATATGCCAGTCCGTAATATCTTGGCCCAGCAGCGGAACAAATTTCATATGCTGCTTACCTATGGCAATGAAAACCATCAAACAGCAAACCTGTGCTTTTAATGCAAAATATTCTAGCTTTAAGTTAGATTTAGTTTCAGCTCGTAGTCGGCAGCGAGGATAAAAAATTTGCTTTTAGTTATTAAGATACTTTAGAAAGTAAGCTACCAGATATAATTGGCGCCGTTAAACATTGAATTGTATTTGTGCCGTGTCAAATAAACTATAGATGAAGAAAAAAAAAATTACATCAAATTTCATATTTTATACTTCTATTACAACATCATTATTTTAGAACCCAAAAAGTGAATACACATTTATTGGATTGAAGCGTTCATGTAAATCTATTTTTACAAATAATAAGTTTGAATGAGAAAGGCTGGGTCTGACCGCTAGGTGGATTAATTTAGGTTTTTTTAACCCATTCGTCTCATTTTCCCCCCGAGAAAATCGAATCATAATGGAATCGAGATAAAGTGATGATTTGTGGATTTTTCTGAAAAAAAAAAAACAGTAGATAAATTGAGCCATTGAGAGCGAAAGTGGTACATGTGCCATTTACACTTTTTGGGTTTTTTGCATAAATTGATGCAGAACGCAATAATGTACTAGAATATCCAAGAAAATCCGAAATCTGATAACCTGAACCGAAGCTATAGCCAAAACAATTTTTGGTAATTAACATAATCACCATTTCGTTGAGAGCAAAAGTGGTACATGTCCAGTCTGTGCATATAAGATGAATTGTAAGTCGAGGATCGTAGGACGTAAAACAATCATGTCTTCAGCAAAGTTGGTCAAGTGATTGAGTACTTTCAGGTGAAGATCTATCTGGTTTGGAATTTTCTCACTACGTGGCGCTTGACTATTTTGTAACAGAAAGCATTACGCCTGTTTCTGTTCTGTATGCTGTTATCAAATATAAATACACTAGCGCACGGAAGAGACAGAATCCTTTAACAAACAGATCATCATTCTATAGTAGGTACTCAATCACTTGGACAACTACGCTGAAGACATGAATGTTCTATGTCCTAAGATTAGAGAGTTATAATGCATCCTTCATGCTCACATTGGACATGTACCACTTTTGCTCTCAACGTTTTCTGGTTGTCATTATTTTTCCCATAGAACAAAAGTGGTACATGTTTTTCCATTGAAGTTTGTGTAAGTTTCTCAACCAGAACTCGTTATACTTTCATGTACCGTCTTTTGAATCCTTTCCAGCAATGATTCAGTGCAGTTATGTTGGAAAAAATTGTTGAAAATAATTTACTATTTGATTGTTTTTGTTTATCGCGTCTCCTGAAAAATTTACTCAATGGCACATGTACTACCTGTGATCGCATAACTGTAACATTCGACATTCCATGGTTTTCGAGTTTTTAATGGGGAACTGCTTAAAATGGTATGTACTTTTTACATCTGCAATAATATGCTTATGTTTGTTCGAAAAAACTCGTAAAAAATACCAAGTTGTTTTGTCACACAGCATAAATAACCGCAGAATTGTCACACTACTCTAATGCTCAATATGAACCTATGTGTCGCTGAAACAAAAAATACTAACAACTTATAATTGTTCCGTTTCTTTTGCTTTTAATAATGAAACAATTTCGGGATTTAGTTTGTTTTATTTATTTAAGTGAACAACGGCAGCAAGCTATAGTTAAGACATTATTTTCTTATCTCAGGAATATTTTTCCAATACTCTCTATCTTCAGCACTAAGAACAGGTAACAAAATCTTCAGCAGACTAGTTTTTCTCTCGGACTCTACTCCTCGGGCCGTGACTTGTCGTTTGACAGTGTTTTCCAATCTGAACATTTCATCTTCAACAATACGATGTTGCTTTTTTGAAAGTAAGGAACAGCTCTTAATTTCACCATCGTCTCCAACTTTATCGCTATATTGGAATAAAAACGATCCTTTTCTTAGTACAACTTTCCGAATATTGTCGATAAATGGACGAGGTTTGCAACTATTCAATGTATATTGTGATACAATCATCGATGAGGACTGAAAATCTCCAGGCTCCATATTGATGACCTCCACTCGTTATTTCGCGTTTTTAACAGCGGTTTCGAAATCATCCATGGTTGTAACGGGTTTACCATGTCTCATGCGTGCTTCCACAGCAGCATGGAAACTATCAGCAGCCATAAAGGTGTGCCCTGAGTCAAAATATTTCAAAACAATTTCCTGTACTTTAATATTTTCTGCATTTATCAATAGTATCAAGTACAAAAAAAGATTCCAATTTTTATTTTGAGCCGAGCAGTTGTCCAGCCACATGATGATCTTGGGTTTATCATTGAACCGATGTACAATCCGTCCAAAGCAACTTAAAATATCATTTGATGATCTACCTGCAGTCGGCTCATCCCAAATGCAGGCAAGCACAAGATATATTTTGAAATAGTTTCCCACAGGAGCGAAGGTTTCGTTAAAAACTAGCAGTCTTTGAGAAAAAACAACGGTTTTAAGTCCTTCAAGGCGCGGAATCTGGACAACCTATTTATAAATAACTTATTAAGAATGCGTCATTTTCTTATTTTTTTTAAAACGAATACCTTCTGCAGATCTACCGCTAGCACAACGCACCCAGCTTGTACCTCTTCACCATCTTTGCGGTATGCAGCTCTTAAATGTTTTGCAAGTTCAACATGTGCATCCATATCTTCACATATTTTGCAAGCAACTTCATCTGGAAAAGGATCAGCATTGTGGTTGAAATCCTTTTTATGTTGTTTTCCACTGACGCACTTCTCGCACTGTTCATGGCCCAATTTGACCAGAGATATGTTGAGCCGCTTGAGTACCCTGCAGTAAAACGAGTAGCTGACTTGGAGCTTCACCTCGTGGGTTCTTTGGTATTCGTTATACATGTTTTTCTCAGACAAGTCTAAGGGCAAGTATAGACGGTTTGGCGCATGTTCCCTTCGATAATGGAACACAGTAGGGTTGTAGCTCATGATATGGCTCCTAACGGCGTCGTATTTCGAGGTGCTACGGACGTATTTGCCTCGTTTGAATTCTCTGGGCATTCCATCTACCTCGTTGGTAAGGCAGCGATATAGAACGTTTCTATATAGGTATACAAAGAAAACGGATTAAGAACAGAAAAATCACATTCTGCGGAGAAACATACCCGCACGTGTCCTTGAATCCGATTGTGTTCAAAAAAAACTTTCGACAAACATTTTTGAACTCGCCATTGTTCATCATAATGTTGAATTCATACCGGAACATTTTGAACCTTCCATTGGTATGGCGGTTCCTTTGACGCCGTTTGATTGCCACACGATGCACTCTTTCGCGTACGAATGCTGCTTGCCCAGAGGTGTCATTCCAATACTTCAGGTTTTCCTGCATCCGTTCATCTTTTGTAAACTCTTCTGAGCAGCCTATGCGGCATCCACATCTCTCAGACTTAACACCATGGATTATTCGTCGTTTCTTCGCCTTCAATAAACGTTGTTGCTCTTTCTTTGATCGCTTGCGTTTTCTGGTAACAGGATTAGCGGGAGACTCAAAAAAGCTGCCATCAAAATCCACATCAGCATCCACTGGAACTCGGAAGTTATTCTGGTCGATATCTGAATATTCTTCGGAATTTTCATCACTTTCATAAGCCGTTTTTATTAACAGGAGAGCAAGAAACATCTTGACAGTTCGGTTGCAGCACAAATCACAATACGTGGGATTTGCGATGCAAAAATCGCAGATTTTCAATCAAAGAAGGCAGTGTGACTGATATGCGAATATATTCCAAATCCATCTTGAAAGTAACGGCATAATGGTATCGTTGCAAAAATATGATCAAATTTAACTTCAAAACAGATGTTTAATGTATACATAGCATAAAGCAGTGCTTACGTAACAATATTGAGTTTAGTTTGACCATCCATTTACTACATATATTAAGAACAATGCAGTTAAAGCCAAAATATAAAAGCGTCGTTTGCTCGAACAACCAATTTTGCAAATGTTACAATTATGCGGTCACAGGCAGTGTACCACTTTTGCTCTCAACGGCTCAAATAACTTTATACATATACCTACCACATAGAATACATAGTAAGAATGCTGCAATATTCGGACACCGTAGCAGTGTTCAGTCATTTCTTTACACTGTCTGAACAAGCAGAGATGTGTGATATCAATATACGGTTTACCTAATTATTGAAAACAATTTTTATACAGTCTTGCGTTCAAAAGCTTTATTAATCATTTACAATAGTGTAGTACGATTCGGTTACCTCTCAGTTCGGCTAAGTTAAAGTTGTCCGCGTAAAGTAACATAAATATAATAATGTATACAACTTATGGCTAAGTACGCATGTCTTACGCTAAACTGTGTAAAAATTCGCAATGGTAAACTTATTCACTAGTAATAAAACTGCAAAACACACTTTCCTTTAGAAAAGGCCTGATTTTTTTTCTGTATATATGTATATTGAGTATTCATACAAGTTAAAAGTGGTGATGTGCCTATTCAGTCGCATCGATCGTTGTGAAATTGTGTGTTTATTTTACCTACTAAAATGCTCGGCTATGTACAGTCTCAATTAAGCGGAATCTGAAAATACGTTCCAAATTGACAAATATCTGCCATGATAATACTTGTATTTTTCTTCAAAGAGTTTTGGCTAATATTAGCTCCCGCTTAGATTTTCCGTTTTTCTTGTCCTCATCTACAACTGCATCTCAAGAAAGCTGTGTGGTGCCACAAAATCATCATTACCTATTATTTGCGTAAATGTAAACAAGCTGGATCAGACAGGCGGGAATGATTATTCTAATCACGACGGCAGACAGACCTACAGCGCTTTGTTTCTCTTCCTATTCTACGCGCGTCGGTTTGCTTTTCGAGTTTTACTAGTTTTCATAAATAAAACCGTTTGTTTATTGTGCACTTGATTAGTGCAGCCTGGCGGGATGTGTATGACGTTAGCATTGTACATAAGAATAAGAAAATCTTACGTTCGCCTTCCTTGATGCACATGTAAACTTGTGGATCTGCGCGCAAACATCACGCATGTGAATACAGCTTTTAATATAAAATGCTTCGGGTACTCCATGTATCACGGAGTTTGTTGAGTATTGTTTGCAGTATTTAAACCTATTACATACATGCTATTTCAGAGATAGAGCGCGTGGCGTGTGTCTAAGGATTCAGTCAAATCGTTTTTTTAGTTATCAATAAAGTAAAATTTACCTTAAACGTAATTGGGCTACACAGTCAGTCTTCACAAGCGTTGTTGAGTCTTAATATGTTTCTGCAATTGGTGTTACAGCTTGAAACGATTCGAGCTATTCCCATCGCGTAAATGTGAAACCAACATGACAAACCAATTTTCAAACCACGCAACAGTTGCTTCAGAGCTGTCTCCGCACGGTACAGCAACCGTACAAAATTACGGTCACTCACCTCGATCCTGCTTAACAATACACGCAGACGGGGAAAAGATTAAATAATCTCAACTTCCTGTGTTGTTGATTTATGATAAATTATTGAAAACTCATCTAATCGTTCGGTTCTTTCGCCGTTGTGTTGTGCTTAACGGAGTAGGCAAAATGGTTCTGAGGTGAAGAGTCAATTATATTATGGCGCCCACAATATTTGACAAATACTTGAGAGTTTGCTAGTTAACTAACCCACTCTCATTGCTTTTTGCATGTTGGAATGAATCACGTGTTGAAAGACCTTCATCTGAGAAAGATGTGAGAATGAAGATTACACTATGTCATAAATCTCGGGAAAAAAACTGAATCTCATCATTTTATAGCCATTCTCCATGCAAAATTAGCACCTGAGTCCGAAAAAGAGATTTGAATATTTAAAAGTAGGAAAGATATTATATCTATAATAGTCATGTTGAATAATATCCAAATGCTTATATTTAAAAAAATAGAAGAGGCTTTTCAACTATTTTTTTTTGGTTTTATAAGTTTTTGTTTGTATTTTTGTAATTTTTCAATCTCTAAGATTTTCTCGAAACCCCCATTCCCCCTTGTAAGCATTCGTAAAAAACTAAATTTACTTGGAGCGCTCCTAAAAATTAGAAGCAGAATAATCGAAAATGCACATCGAAGTAACTGGAAGCGCTCAAGAAGCATAGGAAAACGAACCAAAAAAGAGTTTGGCTCCTTAGGGCATCTTCAGCGGTGGTCTATTTTTGAAACAACTTTATACTAGATTTACACCAACGAAACCTAAATAGAACCAGCTAATATAGACCAACTTTTCGTTCTCCGCACCGGTGTTGTATATCTTGTTGTTTTAAACCGCTGACATCTGTCACACTGTCAACAATTCAATACCCCATGCTATCAGTTAATGAGACTTGTTATAATAAAAACACTCAATATTTAACAAACGGAAATTCGATAATTTTTACGCACATTAAACGATTACTTTGGCAAGACACTCAATATCTACAAGACTTTGTGGATTTGACGGTTTGACCCGAGCGTCAATGACATTTCTCAGGATGGATTGGTATGATCTAAAATTTCTGCTACAAGTAGGGTTTCGGAGGATAGCGTAAAATATTTGATCGCGTAGGTCACATACTTCCAGTTATGCTTCAAGCTTAAAAGGAGCAGTCATTGTCGTTTGTCCTGCGGCTCATCTAACCCGCAAAGTCGAAAAATACGAAAAACGAAACATAACGCCCCCCAGCGATCATTTAGTTTTGTTCGAGTTGCTCGAAACGAAATGCGCAATGTCACCCCAGCATTTTTAACGTTTTCAGTTCAGTGTCTTCTAGGAACATTTTTCTGGTCTCTTAAGTTCTCCTCTAGTCCCAATACAATTAAGGCGACGGTTATGGTCTTTCAGAATTCCCCCTTTTGCTGGTCGGTTTCCTTAATGCCAAAAACGACAAACCTGTTTATATTCTGCTTCAGAAAAGCCACAAAAATGAATTGTGAGTTGTCATAAAAATCTTTGTTTTGTTTATTCCCCAACACTCGCAAAACGCTTATATGGAAATAGCCAAAAATGAGGTATTCAATTGAAATATGACATTTTACCCACCTATTGGCAGCGTACAAAGGGTTTTAGAACGATCTATTTCTTGTTCCAAAAAGTGACAAAAATAGACCAAAACGTATACCAGTTTCAATTTTTTTCAATATAGATCTGGTATAAAACAAAATTTACACCACCGGTGCAGCAGTGAATTTGGGTTTGTTCCCAAAAAATAGAACAAAACAACGATTTGGACCACCGCTGAAGATGCCCTTACGCAGCTGAAAAAGTATGCAAATATAAAAAAAATCTCGAACGTATCTCCAGAACATATCTCTAGAAGAAAGAACAACCGGAAATTACATCCGTGAAAGCTTTGAAGGCGTTTTTAACGTATTCCTTGTATAAATAATTCTTCGACAGATTTGCTCCAGGTTTCGCATTTTTCAAACACGTACTAGATGTATTAGAATGCAAGAAAAACAAAAAAAAATCCATCAATATTGTTTCAACTATTAGATTATTGATTTTTTTCTGTTACCAGTGACTAATTTTCCGTTTGCTAGAAACTTTAATAATGTGAGAACAATAAAGGAAAAAGGTTTGGATTTTTATGAATTTTGAAATGTATTGAAGTAACATTTAGTCAATGAATGAGCTACACAGTGAGATAAAAGTGCAAATTTTTTTGTCGAATCGCATATAAAAAATTGCTTTTATCGCATCAAACAAGAGAAAGCCCACAATGGAAGTAATGGTTCAATCCACTCTAATTAGACAGGAAAGGTTGAATTAAAATCCGATCAAAATTTAGCCATAGTAGGTTGAAAAATGTTTATCTGGTACAGAAGAAAATCAAAACTCGTCTTATAAATTTAAATACCTAAATAATATAATGAATAATAAAGCAAACTATGTATTTCGAATGGACTGCTAATGCTTGATTGAGTCATCTTAAAATTTGGTTCAAGTTGATAAAGTAATTGTTATAGTTTTATGTAATTACACGTGTTGTTCGGGTTAACAAATTCTTTATTCAAAATAGGTCTTAACTACCTGAACGTATGAACGCGAATGATCGCGTGTCTAGCACTTCCTGTTAGTGTTGGCTATCCTGTACAGAATAACTATATTAAAGGTGTGAAAGCTAAAGCAAAAGAGGGGCAGGTGTATACTGCGTACTACAACATCCTCTCTGTTCTTTTAAAAAAAATCAATACATTGTGTAATCTTTAAATTTTACAGGAATATACATTTCTCTTTTGGGACGGTTTAAATGTAACGGTGTAACGGGTCGAACCCTCTTTGATTTTGTTTTCGACGATTCTGGTGACACTGCTGCAGGATTTATTTGCGATTCTGTCATCGCAGTAGGCGCCTGCGACGGAAGCAACGGGAACTGATCTGCTTCTGCTGTAGGTGACAGCTCTCGCTCGGTATCCGAGTGTTTGTTTACAATGGCTGGAGTTGGACGGTTTACAGCTGAAAGCAGATAAGGATATTCAGGATTTCTTCCACAGGACGACGAATAGCGGTCTGGCAGCGCAATAGGTTCCTTGCGCGGCTTCAAGTGTACTAAAGATCGACGATATTCGGTTCCTCCTACGTCCACCAGATAAGAACGCTCATTTAGTCGTTCCGAAATTGTTCCTTTGCTCCAGAGTTTAGTTGTTTCCGGATGTAGTTGCACGTAAACGGGTGTTCCGATTTGAAGCTCAGGTAAATATTGTGATTTACGATCGTACTGCATTTTGGATCGTTTGCGGTTCGTTTCAATTTTAAAAGATACATCTTTCTCGATCTTTGGGAGAAGTTTGGCTGCTGCTGTTGGTACACCACAACGGATGGTACGCGATAGTAAGCGGGCAGCTGGACTAGATCCAATTTTGTTCGGAATGTTCCTCCAATGGAGTAAAGCATACCAAAAATCAATGCCACATTCATCTGATTTTTTCATCAGCTGCTTTGCTATCTTAACTGCTGACTCTGCTTTACCGTTTGCTTGTTGATGGTGTGGTGCAGAAGTGCTTATTTGAAAATCCCAGTCAGAAGCAAATTTTGCCATTTTCTGATTATTAAAGTTCGTTCCATTATCCGTTACGACACGTTGTGGGACACCGAAACGTGAGAAATTTTGTTTGCACGCGTCGATAACAGATTCTGGACTCAGATCTTTGAGTTGATTGATTTCAAAGAAATCTGAATAATGGTCCACTGTAACCAAAAATTTACGTTTGACACCTTGAAGTTCGCAGAAGAAAACATCCATTGAAATTAACTGAAATGGGTGAATCGGTATGTCGTGAGTTTTCATAACAGGATTTCGTTGAAACACTGCAAATTTTGCACAGACATTGCACGCTTTAACTAGGTCTTTAATTTGAGACGACATTCCAGGCCAGAAAAGATTCGCACGAGCCAGTTTAAGTGTGGCTTCTATGCCGTTATGACTGGCATGGCAGCTAGAAATTAATTTCGTTCGCAGCGCGTAAGGAACTACAATACAGTCACGTCTATAGATCAACCCGTCTTGAAAAGATAGTTCGTCTCTGAAACTAAAGTATATTTTCACGCTGTCCGGTACTCGGTCGATGGTTTGCGGCCAGCCGTTTTGAATATAATCAATAACAAGTTGCAGTGACTGGTCTTTTGCAGTTTCACGGATAATTTCGTCAATCCTTGCGCTAGATACTTTTAGGAAATTACTAAGAGAGACGTCTTGAATTTCTTTAAACACTTTTAGGATGCTCTGCTTTTCATATTTGTCGCTATGCTGATTTGGTAAAGGGGCTCGTGAGAGTGCATCTGCGATAACGTTTTCTTTGCCAGTAACATACTCGATTGAAAGATTGTAGCGCTGCAGATTGAGCAACATATGCTGCAATCGGCGTGGCGCTGACAACAACGGTTTTTTGAACACCGTCAAAAGTGGTTTGTGATCAGTGCGGATTGTTGTTTTGGGATTGCCAACTACCAGCTGATCGAATCTGACACAGGCAAATAGTATAGCGAGGAGCTCTTTTTCGATCTGTGCGTAATTTTTCTCGGTAGCAGTGAGTGTTCTCGACGCATAGCCAATAACTCCGTCCTTCTGAAACACAGCGGCCCCGAGACCAATACTGCTAGCATCACATTCTATTATCAGCGGCTCATGCACATCGTAATAACGTAATGTTTTCATATCGGCAACCAGTGATTTCACTTTATTAAAATCTTTTTCTTCCGTTGAATTCCATTTCCATGGTTCGGACTCTGGGATTAATCGACGAAGATTTGCTAAATTTTCGCTAAGGTTTCTGATGAAACGTCCAAGGTAAGTAACCATACCGACAAATCTGTGGACTTCCTTGCGATTCATTGGCCTTGGAAAATTTTTGATCGCTAACACTTTTGACTCGTCTGGCTGCAGACCACGATCGGTAAGAATATGACCGTAGAACTTCACAGATCGTTGGCATAATTTTAACTTGGCCTTATTTAATTTGACGTTATTTTGTTCTAGCCGTTGAAGCAATTTATCCAAATTTTCATTGTGGTTTATAAGAGCTTCTTCAAATGTTTCCCCTACACCGTACACAAGGAGGTCATCAGCAATACATTCCACTCCCTTTAGGCCATGAATTACTTCTTGCAACTTAAGTTGGAATATTTCAGGTGCCGGCGCTATTCCAAACGGTAAACGGGTCCATCGATAGCGACCAAATGGAGTCCAAAAGGTAGTCAATTTGCTACTTGGCTCATCGAGTACTACTTGCCAAAAGCCTTTTTTGGCATCTACCGTCGAGAAAATTTTGGCCTTTCCCAATTCCGGTAATATTTCGTCCAAGGTCACAAACTGTAAATTTGGCCTTTTCAACGCTTTATTAAGGACTACCGGATCTAGACAAATTCGAACACCAGAACTTGGGTCCCCGCGCTGGACAATCACTACATTACTCACCCAATCTGTATGTGATGTTTCCTTGACGATGATTCCGTCCTTCTCAAGGCTTTCCAGTTCGGCTTTAAGCTTATTTCGCATCGCGATTGGTACACGACGAGGAGGTTGTATCGATGGGATGACGCTGTTGTCTATCTCAAGTGAAACACACCCTGGAAGTTTTCCGTAGCCCTTGAACAATTGTTGATGCTCGTTGATAATCTGCTGTGCCTTTACTCGGTGAATGTTGAGTAATTTTTTCTGCTGGTCGTCTGAGTGACAACTTGAGCTTGGTTCACCAAAAGCAACTGTATTACAGAACTTGACAAGACCGAGTTCTCTTGATGCATTCGCCGAGAGTAAAGGACGGTGCTCGACGTCCACAACTTGCAAAACGAGGATGAATTTCTTTCCCAACCGACGACATGGAACTTTGATCTGGCCCAATACCTTGATAGAGTTGCCTCCAAAGCTCTGTAGACGGAACTTTGAAGGGAGAACGGGAATATTGCGCGTGCCGTACAATTCAACTAGGCAAGAGTGTCCAACCAAACTAGTGTTGGCGCCCGTATCAACTTCACAAAGGACCGATCTCCATTTTTTATTGAACTTTAGGCTCAGCTCGGCCAAGACACTTCCACCTGTATTCGAGTTGTCGTAAATTTTTCTTATTTCATATTCATCGTCTGTTCCCTCGTTTGACGACTCGCTACCTGTCATGGTCGATTCTGAATCTGAGTTGCCGTCTTTCACCTCTTTAACGCGTCTGGATTTTCGTACTTTCGGTTTATTACCTGATACCTTGCACATCTTTTCAAAATGGTTTTTCTTTTTGCACCGGTGGCAGCGTTTACCTAACGCCGGACAGGTACCTTTTGTAAATTCATGGTAGTCTCCACAAAATTTGCACCTAGCTGCTCTTTTATTCGATTTGAGGACCTTGTTTACCTCTGTTTGCAAAGATGAAGCTCCCAGCTCATAAGACCGCTGCGACGCTATTTCTTCTGCACGACATAAATCAACAGCCTTATCCAGAGTTATATCTGCCATAGGTAACATTTTAGTACGAAGATGTGGCCACTTGTTTGCTGTTACTACCTTGAACGCGATGAATTCCGTTTCCAGTTCTCCTAGCTTAGCAACCTTGGCTAGGGTTTTTAGTCGGGTTGTGAAATCATCAACTGTTTCGTTAGGTGAATGAACAGCTGAGAAAAAGTCAAGTCGGTCAACAATTATGTTTCTTTTTGTGACGACTTTTGCTTTAATAGCTACTAACGCAGCTTCTGGGTCAATCTGCTGCGCTGGGGTTAGTTCGAAATTGAAAAACCGTTTTCTGGCTTCCTCGCCAATGACCGAAAGCAACACACTCACTTTTCTTGGATTATCCGCTGGAGGCCATTTGTCCATTTCCATAGCACTTACATAGTTTCGCCAATTTCTCTCAAAGAAGTCAAAGTTTGCTGTCATGTCTCCTTCCAACGATAATGGCGACGGCTGAGGAACCGGAACAGTAGTCGATTTCACTTGCTGTTGTGGTTGCGGTCGCTGTTGCTGATTCAGTGCGGCCATGCTCTGCATCAACTGGGTAAATATATTGGACTGATGCTCCAAGAACATCTTAAATTGGTTAGGATCCATTTTCAATGAGGAAATCCGTTTTACCAATGAACTTGATTCGACACGTTTCGACACGATTCACCGCGACGTTATCTCTTCACGCGATAATAACTTTCCGCGATTTCACTCGATGACGCCGGAAATAAACTAGAAGCACATGATTGCTTCTGACACCATGTTATAGTTTTATGTAATTACACGTGTTGTTCGGGTTAACAAATTCTTTATTCAAAATAGGTCTTAACTACCTGAACGTATGAACGCGAATGATCGCGTGTCTAGCACTTCCTGTTAGTGTTGGCTATCCTGTACAGAATAACTATATTAAAGGTGTGAAAGCTAAAGCAAAAGAGGGGCAGGTGTATACTGCGTACTACAACAGTAATTTTAACGAGAGGAAAAGGCCAAAAAGAAAATGATTCAAATTAAGTCTAGTGGTTGAAGAACGTTACGAGTCGAATGAAAAAGTTAGTCACCATAGACCTTCCTATCTGCGCTAGTATTAGAGATCGGTTTCACTAATACAAATTTTATTTTTGGTTGCAAATAATTAACACGATGATGGCAACAAAAAATTTCTCCTGCCCCGAACTTTTATTCGAGTTGTAAGCCGATTTTAAGTTTTATTTCATCTGTTTTTCCACTAAAATCAAGTTTGTTAAAACAGGTAACACTAATGAACTGGGATTCATAAGTGAAATATTTTTCGAAATTGAATATCAGCTGATTTTTTGGTTGAAAACAAATCGATTTTATAAGGATACACGACTAAGCCTGTATCGGTGAGATCTGGCGTAGAAAGCTCTATTGCGCTTTGAGAAGCAATCTGGTACCTCTGACATGTGAAATCCAGTTGCCAAATTGGTGTTTTTTTTAACGCCTATCTCTCTTTCTCTCTCTCTCTCTCTCTCTGAGTATTTCTAGTTGAAAGTGCCTCAAAGAGTTGAAACAAAATTTATAAATAATGTTTTTAAATTAGCCTGGAAAAAAACAAAAGTACCTTTGCTAACGAGACAAAATTGAAAAAATCTGATTTTAGCTGAAATTCTTGAAAGTTTCTCAACATGTCTGAGGAAACATTCGAAAAAAAACGAGGCCACAAAATAAATAATTTCAAATATAGCTGGCAATGATAATAAAAACAGAATGTCTGTTGAATTTTTATAATAGGGCAAGCGTGAACATTTGCATAATCCCTCGGCACCTAGTTTCTTTATTTTGTCTCAGGCGATATTGGCCACATGAATGATCGATCTACAAGTGAGAGTCAACCAATGTGTTCCAGAGTCGACCTTTGATTGTTTCTTTTGCTAATTCAAACTGACGCAGCAAGCAAAAACTCAGAACTCTTACTTAGTTTCGCATGCTCAATGTTAACGAGTTCATAGAGCCCACCAGGATCATTATGAAGAAAAAACCTAATCACATTAGCTTCACCAATAGACCACCAGAAATGTTATCCACTCTACAGCAAGACGAAAAAACTCTTCCTGTTATGCTCTTAGGCTTTTTCATAAATTTTGTAAAAAAAAAATAGTTACTAGATACTAGTCATTTGAAAGGGGCTGCATCACTGCGTGCGTTTGGCCGGAAGGTCAATCTAACCCGCCATACAGTTCATTTTCGCATCCTCGCAAACTGCATACATTGCCCGCTTTACTAAACTTAAAATGTAAGTCATATGACAAAAATGAAATTAGTTCGTAAAGTAAATTTAGCCAACGGAGCTCTTCCGTGATACGCGTTTGGAGTCTAGCCAGCAACTGACGTGTCTCATCGCTTGCGCCACTGTAGATATAATAAGTCTTTATACACTGTGTGCGTGAAGAGATCACCCTCTCAGTTACAAAAATAAACTCCCACCGGGCAGTGTGTGCAGTTCATCGTTAGCGTGCTGAGATACGGGAACACGATAGTAGAGGGTGATTCGACTTTGGTTTAGAACTATTTATACCTTTCCCAGTAGTTTAATTGACCAAAACACCTTGCCGGAGACAACGGAGATTGCGGGTTCGAGTCCCGTCTGAACGAGGGAAAATTTCTAAGCCTAAAAAGTCACACCTTCTATTCCCGTTCATTTTCGCATCCTCGCAAACTGCATACATTGCCCGCTTTACTAAACTTAAAATGTAAGTCATATGACAAAAATGAAATTAGTTCGTAAAGTGAAGAAGTACCGGGTGAAAATGGAAATACCCGCAAGGAAGTGGCGGTTCCGTCCACTGATTTGGAGCTGCAAGCAATGAAGTAGCGGCAGCGGGAGAGTAAGATGGTCAAATCGATTTCCACTGCGAATTGTGACGTGGCGGTGGTGATGAACGACGAGACCTATCTCATTCTGAATGGCAACGACTGGCAGGGCACTTCGTATTTTACTTCTCCCACGAAGCAAATGAGCTCCGAGGTGAAGTTCATTTCCCAAACCAACTGTTCCAATAAGGTGCTGCTGTAGTTGACAATCAGCGAGAAGAGGGTGTCAAAGCCGCTCTTCTTTCGCTCCAGACTGGCTGTGAATGGGGAAATTTATAGTACCTAAGTGCCTGCCAGAAGCTGCATCATTCATCAAAAAAATAAACGGACGCGGTGTCCTGGCCGGAACTGGCGCCTTACCACTACTCGAAGCGGTCGTTGGAGAAGATGAAGCGGCTGAATATCGATGTGGTACCTAAATCGGCGAACCCGTGCAACGAATTTCTGGGCAAACCACAAGCGTAAGATCTACCTCAACTATTTTGTCGGGAAAACAGAGGAGTTGATATATTGAACGAAGAACTCAAATGTTTTCGTCCGCCATGGCGAATATTCCGGTTAACAGCCGGCTCGCAATGGCGGTTATGGAGCTCCATTGATCCATTTTTTTAATTACATGACTTAGGGGAATACTGCATTTTGTTTTTCAAATTTATGTGACACATTAAATTACTTCACATTTAACTTCATAATCAGGCTTTGTTTTGCTCATCTTCATCTTAACCCTTTCCCGCTCATGGTGACTCTAGAGCACCATGAATTGTATTGACCATATTTTGGCAGAAAATAGTTAGTTTTGACTTCTTTTTTCTACAAAATGTTGCATTTTTAATACACTTTTAACTTGGCATGTCGAATGACAGCTTAATTCAATGTTTGGATTGTTATCAAGAAAACTGTAGAAGAAAGTCTGGATTTTTCGATAAAAAAATAATGTATGTTTTGACAACCGTTTTTATATAACATTAATCAATCGATTTCATAATAAAAATAAATTTTACGTAGATCTATTGTCTATTGAGTGTAACAATATTCAAATTAGCATTTTTCATTCTAATTCGCTTGTACCATAAATTTGAATATGGTGCCTCAGAGCACCACTGGGCATACAGAAGACAAAAATTTACAACGTATGCTGGCTAAAAATATCCTTTACGATGGAATATCATATTGGCCAGCATTTAGAGATGCGCAGAGATGTTTCTAACGCAATCATCGTGATCACTTTACACTCTTTTGGTGTTCGAAGTGTAATGTTCGTTTTTGCATAATGAAAGCGAGATTTTTTTTCTTCATTTTCCATCATAAAAAATCAATCAAATGGTCGTAAACGTAGTCTTTTTTTCGAAAACTACATTGTTTCTCTTTTATTTTTATTAATTTTTAAATAACTGCTTTCAACAGTTAAATTTTGCCAAAAAAAAAATTTCTCGTGTATTAAAAATAAGTCCCTTGTATGCTCATAGGTGCTCTGGAGCACCATTTCAAATTTAACTTTTTACTTCAAAATATAACATTTCCCAGTAATTTAAATAAGTCTACGAAGTATTTTGCCCAAATTAACCCGTTAAGTATTTTTAAATCATGAAAAACCTCGTGAGCGGGAGAGGGTTAAAGAGAAAGAGTTTTCTTCCCTCTTAACAACTGCGAGCTTACATTCAATGTGCATCACACCGCATCTGCTGTAGAGAGAGCGCAGAGTAATAGTTTCTCTGACGAAAAACCGCTCCTAATTTGACAGAGCATCCGCGCACGCAAGAAAAATGAAATAAATTGCTCGGCGACCAACTGAGCATTGCGTTACCGTTCTCATCGCTCTGGGGTGCGGCAAAAACAGTATAAAATCGAACTTTCTGCAGAATACGCACCCATGGTGAGTTGTGAATCTTCCTATAATATTAAATTCGAAAACGGTTAGAATGTGGCTTCAATATGAACCTAATTGTTTTGATATTTGGCCAACTTCTCTTCTAGTAAAAGATAAGCTAACGAAAACTACTCCCTCTTAAACTGGGAGAGCAAATAAAGGTTTATCCCTAACAAGTGATGATAAAGAGCGGAAAGGAACTCTGCGACTGAAATACTCTACGCCTAAATGTGGATAATTACTCACTCTGTGTGAGAGAAAATCTAGTTCTCCAAGGAGTTTGGCAGGTAGAAAAGGAAGTTTGGGCAAAAATCAAAAGCACGGAAGAAGCCTGTTCATAATGCGTTTTATAACATTCAAATCTTGAACGATACGAACAAATTTGATATTCCATCTTAAGTACCTTTAACTTACTATGCACATTAAAAAGGCTTAGAAAGAGCTGGAAAACGCACTAGAGAAGGCTGCAAGTAGCAGTCGAAATACATGCATATGGCATCGCACCATGATTCAAGGACTAACATCTCTACGTATGTGTAAACGAGATAGCATATCACCGCCACTTTTCATACACCTTTATCAGACAACTGACAGCGGGCACAAATGAGTTTGGGCCCAGGACATGAGCTCATTGTCATTCACTGTTACTCGGTATAGGGATGCCAATGGCTCGTCGAAATACATTATATCTGCTGAATAGTAAATACAATTATGGGTCAGTCAACGTGTTGTCTAAAAGTTCAAAAATGGATATAAAATCCTAAAAATTATCAACTACGAATGTTTTACTATCTATCTCTGTGTTCTGATGTGTACTTTCGATCAAGAATCAGTTTTACTGCAGTTGATGCGTGTAAATCGGTTGGGAAGAAAAATATCACTTACATAGGCATACAAAATCATTTAGTCTATAAAATCGTCAAAATACATATCGCAAGTTATTTTGTTGTTGTAAAAGCTTGATAACAAGTTATTTTATTCAGTCTTGATGCATTATCATGTAAAAGTAATAAAAATTGCCAGTACGGAGTATGGACTGATCCATAAATGTGCACCGCAAAATGTAACATTACTACAATTATGGGTCATTTCACTTATTGCACCGAGCAGAATTATAGTTTTTAGTGACATTTTCAACTTTAAATCATTTTAATCGTATGAATGAGGTTATAAGTGAGTTACAAAAAATACCACTGCTAATAAAAATTATTTTGTTTCGTGAGAGTAGACGTATTTGCGTAAAAGTGACCCATGATTGTAGCTGACCCATTACTGTGGAGACACTGTCAATCATATTCAGCTTTGTCATAATGGTAAACCTCATCTCTTGCGATGTTGTAGTTTTCTTCTAGGGTAGTGATAAAAGTTAATGCTGTGATCATCAAGGATTCAACTTTGATTTTCACTAGCTGATGTAAACGTTTCCATGAACCAAACCAATTTGGTTTGATGAGTGACGATCGTCGGTTTTTTGAACAAGTAGGTAGTAAATTGTTTTCACTAAAAATTGACGTTTCATGCATTTCTAAGACATTTGGCATATTTTTTTTCGCTATCGTACATTTCATGAACCTGTGCTCAAAAAAGTGAAATTTTCAACCGCTTTGAGGCATATCTTCCCGAAGTTCACTTGAGCTGAAATTTTGCATGCAAAAATCTTAGAGAAGACGTGAATTTTGAACTCTGAACGAAATTCGAACAGTCGACTTTATGCTTCTCTAATTTTGGAAAAAAATGCATGGTAACCCTTTCAAACAAAACCTGGAAACTTGAATACAATAAATTCAAAGTAGCCACTCACCATCAAATTGAAATAAGAAAAACAGATTTTTGTGTAGGTAGCTCAAAATCAGTGCAGCTTCAATAAATTTAACCTTCATATTCGGACTCGTAAGTGATTTTACATGGAGATAAAAATTAAATGTTGAAATTCAGGATCATTGTTGCACCGTAAGCAGTATAAGTTGATTAGACAAAAACATACAATAAACTTCTTTCTACATAATAGCATATCCACCTGAAACCCAATAAAAGTCGCTATTTACTGACTCAAAAAGTTAATTGCATCGGTATATATAGGCTTGGGAATGAATGACAGGTACATAAACTCGTATGAAAAAAAAACCTGAAACCTGGGTAGGTAATAAAAATCCACTAAAATTGATTGGCTATGGGACTCGGTTGCTCAATAAAACTCCGTACCACATGCAGTCACAGAGATAAAGCCGGCAGAACAGAAGCTGAACTCATACATTAGTGGCGCCGTTTCCAGGTACGATGAATCAAAAGCGCACACAAAGGGACGGCAGAACGATCGATGACAACCGTCCTTATGGTGTTATTCGATCCCACCGGGCTTGGGTCGTTTTTTTTTGTTTGTCCAAAAATGCTTACACATCCGCCACATGAGCCGCTAGTAATTAAACCAAAGCCGGCACTATTAACGATGCTGCTGGCATCAGTGAAATTTGTATCTACTGTTGAAACAGAGTTTTTTTAAGACACCGAAAAGGTTCCAGACAGAGACCTAGGTTGGATTAGTTATATCAGCACGGTAATTAATTGGTCTATTGATACGCGGTTTCGCTTTAGCCCAGCATTCCTATCCCAAGGAATAAAATGTAAATTTATCTTTCCTTCGTAACAAATTGTAACACACACATGTGAATAACCTTTTTCTATCTTTGTTATTAGCTGACACAAATTAAAGATGAAAAGTGAATGTCTGCAGGAAGTACCGACTGTAAACAACATCTGTAAGCTAAGCTGCCAATTCGAAAAGTCGTGGAACGGTCATGTCTTCATTATAATAAAAAGTGAAGTTTAATTAGAATTTACCCACACATACACGTTTAGGTGATAATCAGGTCAATGTTATAATTAGTTTTGATTCCCTGGAGGGGATTTACGTGATTTATTGACCTTCTTGCCCGAATTTTGAATGTTTTCGAAAAGGACAAAAATGAAATCTTTCTAAGCTATCGGTTGTGGAATAGAACATTGATGTAAGTTAAATATTAGGTCTTTTGAAGATGTCTCATTTCCGGTTTTTGATCGATGAAAAACTGCACGGAATCAAAGATCAGTCGAATAAAATGCCACTGTCAAAAAGAAAGATATACAGGAAAGTAGCGGGACCTATTGACACTAACAGTCCTTCCCGAGCCGTCTTTGAAAAACATTACACAAATTGGCTTCTTAGATCAGCCTCTTGATAAACGAGAATCATTTCTATTTTAAAAAACTACCAAAATATCTATATTTCATATGCAATTTAATCAAACTTCACAGCATAATAGTTGATTTAATATGTATCGCGTTTACGACTATTTTTCCAGCAGAAGATTTCATGTAGTCGTTCCGTAGTGGAACCACACGAAAAGTGATATCAAATTACGTTTAACCGAATTCTTGTAAGAAAAAAAAAGTATGCAGCAAAAGTTGCGGTTTGAAAATTGAAATATAAAACAACCCTCAGCAACTGTGACCCTGTATTTATCCTGACCCTGATCTAAATGCATTAACCAATGCACACCGGGCGAGCGGGGATTCAGCTCCAGAACGGCAGACATAACCAAATTGATTATCACCCTCCACGTCTTGAGTGCATTTCCGTTCACGTTTCGCTCCGGTTCGGCGCTCTGCACGGTCGAATAAACGCTTGCCGCAGTGCTCCGGTGGGAATTGCACTACGCTCGGAACACACTCCTGGTAATGGGAGTATTTTCAAATATGTATACCAATTCTGATAATTGAGCATCTCTCAGCCTCACTGGTGGCTCCGTATATTGATATAGGTAACAAAAATCACCGAATTTTCTTATTCCGTTGCAGGGTCACATACACATACCAGTCTGCATGTCTTCTCGGTGGCGACTTTTAATCGCTTCGGGAATTTAATTTCGTGCTTTTCGATATGCTTCGCTTTAATACGTTTTCATGCTGATTATTGCCAGAAACTCGGATTAGATTATTCAATTCGTCAATAAAATTTAATAGGACGAGGCGGCCGATATCAAGCCAATTGAGGGAAAAGGTACAAAAAGAAAAAAAAAGAAGCCATGACAAATTTGGAATTCAACCCCAGCATTAAAAAATTAATATTATTAATTTGTTTCAATTTGTTTATACCGAAAAGGAAATTCCCAGTTTTGGTCCAGGTATGTAAGGTCCTATGCTAAAGCGTCAGAGAATAAAAGTGTTTGGTCAGTTGTGTTCGCCCTTTAGCAGTTTGTCAATACGATTATGATCGCGCTGTTTAAAATTGTGCCCGCGGAACCTCGGAAGACTAAGCTTAATTTTGTTCGATGTTATCTTCTCTCACTGGTCCAATGGAACATTAAAAATAATTTGGTTCTTTAGCACTCTAGCGGTGTGCGCATACTGAGATATGTTTCATGATTGAAACAAAACAGAAAAATTGTTACGCATATTTGCCCATACACCGGGACGGCATTCGGTTGAGCATACTAATGAAGCGATTTGTCTCAAAGCGTTGCCTCCGCGGAATGTGTTCTGTAGGCGTCGTCACTGCTGTATTTTTCTTAAACTCAAGCCGAACCATGACCACTTTTTGGGTTAATTGCACACTCAGCCGAATGATGCTAGACTCTGCCCTATTATTATAGACTTCCGACATGTTCACAATTTCCATTGCATTCGAAGTCAACAATTAAACTATACCCAATCTCATTCTTCATCACACATGTACACGGAAATAGAGAGTAAAATTTGACAAAAAAAATCCCACCCTTGGAGGCACTAAACCATAATTGCTCTTTTCTGTTTTGTCTTCTCCACTGTTCACGTCTAAACTAGTCGATCCTGGATCTTCCGATTTCGCTTTTTACCAGCCAGCAGTAGATTTAGCTGCAATAAAATCTCACTACGATCGCCGCTTTGTTCCGTTTCGTATCCGTGCGGTAGACGAGGAGGTCACACACTGGTTTCCGAGTTAAGCTTCAGGATGAATTTGTTCGACTTAGGGTCAACTACTTCTTCGCTAATTGTGAAATGCGGAATTTTGTTGATCGAAATTGTCAGCGATACATCGTTCTGGATCAGCTGGAAGGAAGTTCCATCGGAGATCGGGCGGGATAACAGTTCGTCGCATATCAAGGCCCAGTTGTGATTCGTTCGCCGTTCCTTATCGTTCTGGAGTACTGGGACCTCTACGAGGTACGGCTCGAGAAACGCCCGTGGAGACATGTCATTTTTGAGGCAATGGGCCAGATGCTTGAGGATAGATTCTATGGTGTGTCGAGGCTGCTGACGTGTGATACGAAGATACTTCTGCAAAGCGCGTGCCATTGATGGGAAGATAGCCTGTGCTGCTTCCTGTGGATCCAGAGGAATAACTGGAGCCTGAGGTTGAGGCTGATCATTCTGAAGGCGCTTGATATGTGTGAAAGCCTCCTCAGCAGCTGTTACTAGGCGCGCTCTTCTTTTCTTAACGCGGCGATCATATTCATGCTCTTCGTAGAAACGTTCGTTGTGTGAGGAATCGCGTCGACGGGCATGAGCTGCCAAAACCGCTCGTGATTGACTCTGCTGCTGCGCAGGAGTAGCACCGTCAACTTCATAATATTTAAAAGAAGATAATGCTTTTCGCTGAGATTTTGAAACCGGCAATCGCTCCAAGTACGGATTGTAGATCGAGAATTCCGTATAGTAATGCTGTAGCACCCATACTGCTGTTCGCTGAATACTGAGCTGGCCTATGCTATAATTATGAGATTCTCCATCAGGACTCCGTATCACCTTGATGTGGTAAATTGGTTGCAGGTGTCTTATTTCTAGTAGAATAACTGCCACGTAATGGACGAACAAAAGCGTATCGGTGAAATTGGTTGCATAGGAAATTAAAGTCTTATAATCAACGGCAGTGGATCCTGACACAATGGCCTTGGTTCCTTCGGTTACTTGAACAATATAGAACAGCCAATAGGCGAATGTCGATATTAATACTAGCAACAAGACTGTTGCTCGAAAGAAAAATATTCTTGGCATTATGGCGACAGGTTTCCTCACGAAAACTGCCCATAGTCCAATCGAGAGCAGCAGTAATCTGGCTGCCAGCGAAACCATCATTCCTTTACATTCGGCATTGCACGCTAGCAGCTGTAAACGATCGTTTTGTGTCAATTCGAGATTTTCAAACGCGGATGGAAAAAATCCCAACTTTGGTAAAATTGCCATCACTAGTGGACTTAGAAATGCTACTGTACATAACAGTACGGATAATATCCTTTCTAGATATCGCTGGCAGGCAAACCCTATACCGGTATCATCGGACATTTGCCAATAGCTCACATCCTCCATCGAAATGCTCTGTTCCGATGTGTTACCAGTGATGGCCGTAGTGTTTTCGCCCCAAGTTTCATCTTGTGGCAGAATTTGAACCTCTATTACTTCCTGTCCATCGCGGCTATCATCGCCGATGTTAACACTTGTTTGGAATGGTGCCATATCTGGTCGTTTGTTTCGTAAATGATTGTTCCTATGTGAATGTCTTGTGCGATCTCTGTGTGATCCCAGCGTGCTGCTATTGTTACCGCCGTTGTGTCCTCTTGAACGCCTTGTGGTTTTGCTGCTCGGTTCCGACTTGACCGATTCGGTTTCCATTGTTTATGTCCGTTTAGTCGTTTCGACAAACGCAGACATTGGAGTAAGGCAACCTGGCAACTGCTTCAACAATATCGGTACCAACTACTACCCCTTTTCTAATGACTAACTGGTTAAATTGTTGTTAAACGCGCACCGCAACGAAAATTCTCACAGGCATTACTGAACAAATTGGTTTAATCCGCGCTACCACTGTTGCTGTGCTTTTTCAGCCACTGCCGCCATAGATGAAAACAAGCGAGTCAAACCTGCCCTTACAGTTACTTCTTATGAGACCACTTTTTCACTTGCTCTTTTCGTCATTCCTACGACTGGCAAGTGCTTCCGTCGGAGCAGATGCATTCATCGTTCGTTGCAGCTTGCCGAAAACCAGAAACATATTTCTGCCACATTTGTGATTGGCTATGCCAAATTTTATCACTTATGCAATGCTTTTTGGAAAATTGTTTACCGATAATTGCAGGGTGAAAATTTTCCGCATTGCTTTTCTTTGGTCGAGTGCTGAATACGCAACAATGAAGTGCTCCTTTTTTTCGACTTTACACAATCTTCAGAGCCGGCTTACATTGATAAATATGCAAAACGAGCTTTTAGGTACACTAATAATGTCAAAGTTTTTCTTTAAGTTTGAAGTTCATCACAAAACACTCGTTAAACCTTCTTCCGATTTCGCTCGAGAATTGTTTCCACCATCTTTGTTTTACACTTTCGGTTTAGAAACGAACGGTGAATGAACGCAAACGCGGCAGCAGCACACCTCGCACGTACGACGGCGACCGAAGGAAAAACACAAATGACGGATTCATTGAAAAATCGAAAGGTGTGCAACGAAACCACACATGCCAACGCCAAGTGTTGCTAGAAAGTTGGAAAGAATGCGAGTGGACCGACAGTGTTGACTATGTGTGAGTTAGTACTAAAATGGAACACAGTGGGCTTCGTTGAACTGTCCGAACGAGTGCAATGTTTCATTCTAATAAATTCATTCAAATAAAAACTCTAACAAAATAAGGTCGGCAAAAGCAAAAAAAAAAAAAAAATGGAAAATATCTGGACGTCATTTCGTGGAAGAAAAGGTCATATTTTCGAATAAAATTCTTGAGGTACGCAACATTTGAAGCGATAAAATTGTAAAACTGTGCAAAATTTGAAGTTTGCGGGACAAAGAAAATAAAAACTTGTAAATTAATCAAATCTGCCTAGGAATCATCCATTAATGATGTCACGCATTTAAAGGGGAAAAGGGGTTTTGATTATTCTGACATTCTTTGACATATAAGAGAGAGGGGGTTGAGTGGGGGAGAAGATTTGGATTGCGAATTGATTGAAGAAAAGGAACTCAGTATGAATGGTTTTTCAGGAATCAGCAATGATAATGCAGTTACTGCCTCGGTATTCTATGTCGCCGATATGCGACTCCATCTATTGAATCCTTGAACTAAGAATTAAACACTTTTTCTAGTTATCTTTTATAATCTTCTTTTCCTTTCTGTTTCAGTCTTTTTGTCAGTAAAATTTTTAGTTAAATAGAACCAAAAACGTGGAGTGATTGAGGGGGGGGGGGAGGTCAAGGAAGTTGTGACAGTTTGTGACAAGAAGGAGAGGGAAGTGGAAAGGGAAAAAAGTGAAATATCTGGATGTCTTTTCGTGGGGAAAAGGTCATAATTTCGGATTAAATTCTTGATGTACGCAACATTTGAAATGATGAAATTGCAAAATTATGTACCAAATTTGAAGTTTTTCAGATTTCGAGATTTTTTCCGGTTCTTCGAGCAGTTGCAGACATTTTTCAAAAACATTTGGCATCTCTGACGCACGTAAAAGCAACACCAACATCAGCAGGTTTTGTGACACCTATTGGCGATTTAATGATTTCAGGCCGCTATTTTCAAGTATGTGGAGGAATGAGCTTTAAAATCAGGTAATATATTCCTACAAAGTTTTTTATTTCGCGTATGCAAAGTCTGGTGGTTGGTAAACGGCTGGGCAGTGCGTACCAGCAGTACACCCGTACTAGTTGGCATAAAATAGACCCCAGTGTGGTCCAAAGCAAATGCCCAGCAACTCCTATCCCTACCTCCACGTGGTACCGACTGGGATACGAGCAACCAAGGGAAGATCGGTGAGCCGGTGGGAACTTGGTCGTATGCTGACAGGGAAGGGGGAGCTGTTCTCCTAGGAGGGCAGCTTGTCCGAGCGTCTGTTCCCCATGTTAGGGGCGGCTCAAACAGCGTCTGAACCGGAGCGGACGGCTGAATTATGAAATGCGGCGTCTCGCCAGCTACACCCAAGACGGCAGCCCCGTCGCGAGACTAGGCATCCGCAGCCTTAGTAAGGCAGCATGCCGAAACATTAAAATACTACGAACAATCAAGAATTGAATACGGACCGGAACAATTGGCAACGACCTAAACGACGAAATAAGGACGACGATTGGAAGTTCGGTACATGGAACTGTAGATCGCTGAACGCCCCGGGTAGCGACCGGATTCTGCTGGATCAGCTAGAACCCCGCCACTTTGACATCGTTGCGCTCCAGGAGCTTTGCCGGAAAGGAGAGAAGGTACGGAGGATTTGTGACCGCAAGGCACAGTACTACCAGAGCGGCGGCACAACCAATCAGCTAGGTACCGGCTTTATAGTGCTGGGCAGGATGCAGAGTCGTGTGATCAAGTGGCAGGCGATCCGACTGGTTCTACAACTACACTATCCTCAATGTGCACTGCCCTCACGAAGGAGGAGTTCTACGCACAGCTGGAGAAACTCTACGATAGCTGCTCGCGTAGAGACATCAAGATCGTCATCGGGGACATGAACGCGCAGATCGGTAGGGAAGAAATGTACAAGCCGGTGATCGGCCAACATAGCCTGCACACCGTGACGAACGACAACGGCCAGCGATGCGTCAACTTCGTAGCTTCCCGAGGACTGGCAGTCCGAAGTACCTTCTTTCCCCGTAAGGACATCCACAAAACCACCTGGAGATCACCTGACCAACGTATAGCAAATCAAATTGACCATGTTCTCATCGACGGCCGGTTCTTCTCTGACATTACAAACGTACGTACCTATCGCGGTGCGGATATTGGCTCGGACCACTACCTAGTTGCGGTATCATTGCGCTCAAAACTGTCGACCGTATATCACGCGCGACATCGCCGAACCCCGCGGCTCAAAATTAAGCAGCTCCAGAACTCCCAGGCTGCGGAGGAATACGCGCAACAGCTTGAAGCGATGCTACCCACAGCGGAGGGGCTGGGCTTATTGCCTCTCGAAGACGGCTGTTGCAGCATTCGCACAGCTATCGTGGAGACCGCAATGGCGACACTAGGAGTGGAAGCACCGAGTGGCAGAAACGACTGGTATGACGGGGAGCGCGAGGCAGCGGTGAATGTGAAGAACCGGACCTGGGCGATATACCTGGGCAGGTCAACGAGAAAGAACAAGGCCAATTACAAACGGGCACGGAACGACATGACCACGGTTCTCAGACGAAAGAAGCGCCAGCAAGAGGATCGTGAGCATGAGGAGCTGGAGCAGCTATACCGTGCCAGTGAAACGCGGAAATTCTATGAGAAGGTAAACCAGTCCCGCAGAGGCCATGTGCCGCAAGCCGACATGTGCAACGACGCGGATGGGAACCTTCTCACGGATGCCAGCGAGGTGGTCGACAGGTGAAAGGAGTACTTCGATGGACACCTGAATGGCGAAACAGCAAACAGAAGCGGAGCAGGAACTGACCTAGGAGCACCAGCAGCGGATGACCGAGTACCAGCTCCCGATATTCACAAAGTACTTTGTGAGATCGGGAAGCTGAAAAACAATAAAGCCGCAGGCAAAGACGGACTGCCGAGCGAGCTCTTGAAACATGGAAGAGAGGCGCTGGCTAGAATGCTGCACTGGGTCATTTCCAGGATTTGGGAGGAGGAAAAACTGCCAGACGAGTGGATAGAGGGAGTTATCTGTCCCATCTACAAGAAGGGCGACAAGCTGGAGTGCCGCAACTACCGCGGCATCTCGCTTATCAATGCCGCCTACAAAATACTCTCACAGATCCTGTTCCGCCGTCTATCACCTTTAACCAGGAGGTTCGTTGGCCAGTACCAAGCGGGTTTCATGGGAGCCCGTGCGACCACGGACCAGATCTTCTCAATCCGACAGATCTTACAAAAATGTCGCGAGTACAACGTGCCCACACATCACATCTTCATTGACTTCACGGCGGCCTATGATACAGTCGATCGAGAATAGCTATGGCAGATCATGCACGACTACGGATTTCCGGATAAACTGACTCGATTGATCAGAGCTACCATGGCACAAGTGATGTGCTTCGTGTGTGTTTCGGGGATATTCTCGAGTCCCTTCGAATCGCGCAGAGGGTTGAGACAAGGTGATGGACTTTCCTGTTTGCTGTTTAACATCGGCCCTTGAGGGTGTGATCCGGAGGGCGGGCATCGACACGAGGGGCACAATTTTCATAAGGCTTGTTCAGCTTCTGGGCTTCGCGGATGACCTCGACATCATATCACGTAACTTTGCGACGGCGGAGGAAACTTACGCCCGACTAAAAGCCGAAGCTGGACGGATCGGATTGCGGATAAATGCGTCGAAAACAAAATACATGCGAGCGAGAGGCTCCAAGGAGAACAACATCAGCTTCCCAACTCAAGTCTCTGTGGACGGTGATGAGCTTGAGGTGGTCGATGAGTTCGTGTATTTGGGGTCACTGGTGACCGCCGACAATAACACCAGCAAAGAGATCCAGAGACGCATCCAGGCAGGAAATCGTGCCTACTTTTCACTCCGGAAGACAATTTGATCGAATCGAGTGCGACGACGCACGAAGTTGACGCTGTACAAAACCCTGATAAGACCGGTAGTCCTCTACGGGATCGAGACGACAACGCTTCTCGCGGAGGACCTTAACGCTCTTGGAGTTTTTGAACGGAAGGTGCTACGGACTATCTACGGTGGAGTACAGAAGGAAGACGGAGAATGGCGACGGCGCATGAACCACGAACTGCACGCGCTTCTTGGAGAGAATCCCATTGCACACCTGGCGAAAGTTAATAGGTTGCGGTGGACCGGTCATGTCGTAAGGATGCCGGACGGCAACCCTGTGAAATCACTTCTCTTCAGCAACCCTGCCGGCACCAGAAATAGAGAAGCGCAACGTGCACGATGGCTCGACCAGATCGAAGGAGACTTGCGGGTGATGAGACGCCTGGGGAACTGGCGAAACACAGCCCAAAACCGACCAACATGGCGACAAATTCTTGATACAGCACGAGCCACCACGGCTCTCGTCTGATTGGTAAGTAAGGTAAGTATGCAAAGTCTGGTGAAATAAAATCTTGTTGTTAGAGTTGATTACAATAATATATAGACCATTTTGCGAAACGTTTCTGAACTTAATTCATGAACGAAATTTTGACAGAACGCGTGGACATAACGCACGTAGAAGCATCATCAACATCAGCGGGATCCGTGAAACCTGTCAGTTTATAAAATGGTCTATTAGCATTAGTTGCCATATTGACGATATTGAAGGTGTTTCTCATTGCGCTTCTGTAT
Source organism: Wyeomyia smithii (assembly GCF_029784165.1). Classification (NCBI taxonomy): domain Eukaryota; kingdom Metazoa; phylum Arthropoda; class Insecta; order Diptera; family Culicidae; genus Wyeomyia; species Wyeomyia smithii. The sequence goes on along the minus strand of NC_073695.1, from coordinate 228,403,677 downwards.
TTATAACGCAATGACGACAGAAAGGTCCAAAAAAAAAACGAAGTAATGCGGGAAGCTCGAATGTGTACTCACCATCACCGGACCTTATGAGACGAAAATCCATGAGTATATACATATGTATATAAAAGGAAAACTAAGTGAAACTTGCACGTCGCCCTCTGCAGGACGTATAGCTGTACACTGAAAAAAAAAATCACACGCTTATGCCAAATGCTCTTTGCACATGAAGATTAATAAACCAACCCAATCATTTAAACAAGTCGACCCATATCGATTTTTAATGGAATCCACGGTGATTCGACGTGTTTTGACATTTGACGTGTTTCCCGCATAATCGAAAACCATTGCTGAAGCAGTAAGGACTTTAACTGTTCGTGATAATATCTTTTATCAGTACTAAATTGAATGACTTAAACTATTGAGCTACAATATTATATTCAGTATCCCCAAATAGGATAGTGAGCACTATTTGTTCACCACACCTTCAACGGTTGAAGCTCCATCGAGAAACGAAGAGACATCTTCCAGCAAACGCTGTAGTCGCAGGTTTTTGTCAAACTATAATGGGAGGTAATAAAATTGGTCGCAAATCTTCCGGCTTTAGTATTTATACAATATTTTTTTCTTTCCAGTATGTCCGAGCAGAACGAAGTTGAAGTCGACATTGCACACACAAAGAGAAATGTGCTACATGGCTGGAAAGTGATGATATTTGCAGGTGAAAAACAAAAACATCATATTTTTGCAAAAAATAAAGCAATCGCCACTAACAATCTTTATAATATTCAAAACAATATCACGACTATTCCACGAACGATTATCAGAATATAAATCAATATAAATATACCATTCATGAAATGATACCTGAACAACTAGAAACTATTGCAAAATAACATATTCGTACTATTTGAAGAATAGTTTTAGTACAAAATTTTGGATTGTGTATAATATCGAAAAAAATATGTTCGGGAAAAACGCTGTTTTTGAATAGTAACCATACCTAACGCCTAGTTCACTAAATGGTTATTTCTCAGTTTACCACTAACTAGATGGCCAAAACTAAAGCTGAAATGGTATGTAAATGGTTATGTGACTTTTCTATAAATGGTTATGATACTATACGGGAAACAATTCGTGTATGGTATTTGTTTATGCGGGTTAAGCATTGAAATCTGAGTGTAAAAAGATTGATTTTCATATAGACCATTTTACGTACGAATGTGTTAGTGCCACTCATTGAGAATAATATTTACAAATGGCTGTTTTGTTTGCAATGCTATGTTTTAAGTAGCTGGACAAATAATTAGTTAATTAGTTAAACACTTATTATAAGTTCTAAACTCGTTTCTGAATAAATTTTTCATTCGTGATCATGAATCGGAAAAGCTGCTAAACATAACCGACCAAAAATGGTAAAAAGTGATAAAAAGTCATTCGTGATCATGAATTGGTAGAAGCTGCTAAACATAACCGGACAAAAATGGTAAAAAGTGATAAAAAGTCGAAGCAACGAGATGCGATGATTTACAGTTCGGAGGAACGAGGAAACAAAAACAACTCTACACGGGTTTACACGTTCACTAGTGTGTGTAAGTGAAAAGTCACTTATCTCTATGCATGACATGGCAAACCAAAGTGTAAGTCACTTGATTTTGTGCTCTGAAGTAAAACGCAAGTGTATTCCACTTAGATATGACATGTTTCATCTATTAGCACAGAAGTAAGTGTAATCCACTTGGCAGTAACGTGTCGTTTTTTTTATAGTGTAGCTAATTGGGGTCACCATTAGGTTTGCCTATACACTAAAGTCGCTTTTTACGCGGGGGATACGTGCCGTATTAAAGAAAGCCGCGTAAAAAACCGCGTAAATTCCGGAATCCGCGTAAAAAAAACGCGTAAACTCCAGAATCCGCATAAAAAACGCGTAAATTCCGGAATCCGCTTGAAAAAACAGCGTTAATTTTGCAATCTGAGTGAAGAGAAACCGAAATCCGCGCGAAAAAAAAAAAAACACGTAAATTCCGGAATCCGCGTAGAAAAAACCGCATAAATTCCAGAATCCGCGTGAAAAAGCCGCGTGAAGCGTTAAAAGCGACCTTAGTGTAGTTGTTTACATTTGAAGCTTACCAATACTAGTAAAATATATCTTCCTCCTCACCTCTCTTTTACTCTTGTTGGACGAAAATGTCAAAGGAAATGTATCGATACCCAAATTTCTCGACCGGCGGCAAGCTACGCACAAAAAACCGTTTCAAGCACAAAACCGTTTCGAGCCCGAAAAGCCGAGACACGAACCAGCATTATTATAAAGCGCCATCTGGCAGATATGCACTAAGAACCGATTCAAGCACAAAAATTGGTTGAAGCGAAAAGCCGATACACGAACCAAAATAGATTTTTCGAAAGCGCCACTTGTTGGAAACTTGGGAAATGAAACTGTCTAGAAATAATTTTGTAGAAAACCAGTGTTTGTAATAAAAAAATACGAACCGTATTTTTGTGCATCAAAAGTGACAAAAGGTATGAACTACAGCAGCGGTTCTCAACCTGGGTAACGCGTACCTCTGGAGGTACTCGAAAGCCTTTAGGGGGTACACGAAAGAAAAATCAGTGATGGCGGACAAAGCAATTTTTCTCTAAAATACTTCATTTGTTTTTCAACCTTGCTCTTAAAACATGACTGTAGAAATCAAACAAAGCATAGTTCAATTTGAAACCTAAACAAGACTACCAAAACATGATCTACCACTACCCAACAAACAATTTTGTTGGATGACGGCTTGTTAAACTATAGTTCAATCGAAATCTACTGAATAATAGCTTATTAAGCTGTAAATCAACAAAATTGCTTGTTGGGTACTCTCTCCCACTTTGCGAAAACATTTCAAGCCAGGGGGTACAATCGATATGAAAAATATCGCCAAGGGGTACGCGCACAAAAAAAGGTTGAGAACCGCTGAACTACAGGAACTAAATTTGGACGCAAAATAATTCTAATAGAAAGTAATTCCAAAAAAATTATATAAATCATGTAAAAACACATCAACGTCACCAAATTAGATATGATCTGCATTCCCTGGCCTACAACTATTTTAAATAATAGTTTTGTAAGAAGGGACAGAGCCGAGCTATGGAAATTATTTAAATCATGTCTTATGTTAACCGCAAAACTAAAAGTAATTGGGTTGTTTAGCTATATCAGTTTCTTATATCATCTGAAAGCTCTGCATTTTCTGAGTAAAACGGTGATTTAAAAAAAAATTCTATCGTTGTCCTCCGCTTTTTAAATCAAAATTTAAAACTGCACATCAACTCCCCCATATTAGATACATTCTAAAGACCCTACCCCATCACCATGCCAAATGGTTTCCTCCAAAACAGGGTCAGAGCCGAGTTCTGGAACTTTCAATATGAACGATTTAACACCACCATACATGAGAAAGTTATCTAAAAAAAAATATATGAAACATGGAAAAACACATCAACGCCACTATGTTAGACACGTTCTATAGACCCTACCCCGTCACCATGCCGAATGGTTTCCTCCAAAACAGGGTCTGAGCCGAGTTCTGTTACTTTCAATATGAACGATTTAACACCACCATACATGAGAAAGTTATCTAAACATTTTTATATGAAACATGGAAAAACACATCAACGCCACTATGTTAGACACGTTCTATAGACCCTACCCCGTCACCATGCCGAATGGTTTCCTCCAAAACAGGGTCTGAGCCGAGCTCTGTTACTTTCAATATGAACGATTTAACACCACCATACATGAGAAAGTTATCTAAACATGTTTATATGAAACATGGAAAAACACATCAACGCCACTATGTTAGACACGTTCTATAGACCCTACCCCGTCACCATGCCGAATGGTTTCCTCCAAAACAGGGTCTGAGCCGAGTTCTGTTACTTTCCATATGAACCGATTCATTAGAGTAAACTGGAACACCGGTCAATTTTTTTGTGCTTGAAAATTTTTTAATGAAACATGGAAAAAACATCAACGCCACTATGTTAGACACGTTCTATAGACCCTACCGCGTTACCATGCCGAATGGTTTCCTCCAAAACAGGGTCAGAGCCAAGTTCTGTTACTTTCAATATGAACCGATTCATTAGAGTAAACTGGAACACCGGTCAATTTTTTTGTGCTTGAAAATTTTTATATGGAACATGGAAAAACACATCAACGCCACTATGTTAGACACGTTCTTTAGACCCTATCCCGTCACCATGCCAAATGGTTTCCTCCAAAACAGGGTCAGAGTCGATACTGCGAATGATAATTCAAACTACCGGACGAGTTAAACATTTTGTTTTGGAAAGTCTTCGAGTTTTACGCCGGGAGTGCTTTCTACGGAGTAGTTTCAAGCCGAAGTTCATTTTGAAGGTTGTGTAATAAGGGAAATAATTGAAGCAGGCAAAATTCTGTCAATTTTTAAATGGCGAAAACTTCACGAAAAATGAATCAATTCAGACAAAACAGGTTTCATTTTACTGGAAAACTGTCTTAGATTCCTAGTATAACTTGAGAACTGGACGTGACCAAGGGTCACTGGAAATGTTTCAGATTTCCGGAGTGTGTGCCAAAGTGTACATTTTTGCAACGCGTAGAACTTTTTCTGACATTCTGTTTCACATAGGTTTATATGTTGTCAATAAATCAGAATTTATTTCAGGTTCATTGGTAGCCAAAGATTGAAAATTCGCCAAGGAATCATCGAGGTATGAATTTATTAAGTATGGGTTTTGATTTTGGCGGTTTTTTCCCTGTTGGGTACTAATTTTCTTTGAGCTTGCAGCACTCTAGCAGAATTCAATCGAACATTGTGGGTGTGTAGGTCTTATTAAACCAAGCAACTTTGCAAACTTGCGTTTGAAAATTTATCTGGATTAACATTTAAAAAGGTCAGATTGAAAGTTGAGACCATGATAATTGTTAGTCAAAATTTCGATCATCATGTGACAATTTTCAGGAACTCATTGCTCTCTGCAGGATGGGGTAAGTTCATCGAAGCAGTCCCAATTGTTCGCATGCTTTGGTTGGAAAAAAATTTCAAAAATAAATGTTAACATGTGTACCGTTTTTTGAACCCGTTTGTCCCGTTTTTATCCCGAGAAAATCTGGTCAGCCTACTTCAAAAATATAAAAAAATGAGTTTAAGATCCTACTCTGAAAAAAATATAATTTTAAAAACAAAAAATGATTTTAGAAAATATCGGTGATCTCAGATTTTTTGAAATGAAGTATTTTAGATAGACAATTTAGTTGCCTAAAACGTTCTATGCGTTGCAAAAATGTACACTTTGACACACACTCTTGAAATCCGAAACATTTTCGGTGTAGGATGGTCACACCAAGTTCCCAAGTAATACTAATATAATACTGTTTGCCAGTGGAATGAAACTCGTTATCAAAATTGATTCATTTTTCGTAAAGTTCTGGCCATTTAAAATTCGAGAGAATTTTTTTTATCTCAATTATTTTTTCCACCCCCTGTATAAATCAGGATACTTTTTTTGGCGCAACAATTTCGTTGATTTGGATTTTTAGTGGAACTAAAAATTGTTTGTTGGGTAACAGATACTTTATACTTAAACAGTTCCAAGTTTAACTAAACAATTACCAGAGAATAACCAATAGACTGCCGCTATGCATGTACATCATATTATAAGAGTTGGCAAGCCAAAGAAAATGCATTTTATTACAATTTCGTGTCATTGCTTTTTATGAGATGGTGCGAAAAGTTTGGATATTTTTTTAAAGTTCTCCAGTACTGAGTTGTCGAATTCATCTGTTCATAGGAACTAAAAACTATAAATACCTTTTTAGTTACCATTATTTCCCAGAAACTCAGTGACATCCGGGGCGAACCTTTACACCACCCCCAACAATGCTAAATTTTGTCGAATAGCAACAAATACCCAGCGGCAAAAGCAACTCCTGGGGAAGGGTAGGTGAGGTCTCCTTCTTTTGGGTCTCCTCCAGTAACCAGCCGCACTGACTTGCGCTCACCCTTATAATATCGATAATTATCGTTAACGTCAAAAAATTAACGATAATATCGATGTCAAGCACTTATCGATATTATCGATAAGTATCGATAAGTTTCCCATCACTAATCCGTCAGTGGGCTCAGTATGCGTTGAGATTTTGAATCAAATGGTTTTGTACTTTGTCATTCGGTACGTGATAGATTATTTCTTCAGAATTTACATGTAATTAATTTGCGGCTTTGTGGTTTCAGTGACGTTCGTCAATTTATTTAATTAAAAGTATAAACAATAAAAAATGGGTGAAATGAGCATTCTAGAAAGTTCGCGAGCATTGGAGCTACTCGATGATTTCCAGCCGCGAGACTATCAAAAAGATATGAAGAAAGTGTGTTTACAAAAAAACACTATTATTTATCTTCCGACTGGAGCTGGAAAAACTCACATAGCGTTGATGGTTATCAAAGCTATGGCTGGTGATTTGACTAAGTAAGTACGTGGCCCTTATACTTAAGTAAATGCTCCATAAGACATCTGCAGCCGGAAAACATATCGGCAAAGCTCAACTCAACTAGTAGTGTTATCTGGATTTTTCATGCGCTCACGTGTTGTTGGTTTTATATTGAAAGTGTGTTTTTGCGGTAAAAGCTTATCGCTTTTCCTTACCAGAAAGACAACAGATTGCATCAGCTTTGCGTTATCGGCGATGCAGTTGGATTCTTACAAATCTACTTTAAACAATATGACTCATGCCATTTGTGTTTATATTTCGATATCACGTTCGCTTTGTGATTCTCTCCAAGCCCTCTTGGCTTCTTGCAATAAGCTTAGTAAATTTCATGTAGCCGAAATTTTTAGCTGTATTCAACCCTCTTATTTCGTTTGATTCTGTGTAATTATTTTTTGTTTGGTAAATGATGCTTGATAAGTGTTTTATTGCATTGCATAAGTATTGCATCAACCAATTACTACTTGAATTAGTTTTTCAGGAAATAGTTCACGTTTTGTCAAAGCAACATTTAGAAACATAAGTTTTGCATGTGTAAACTAAGCAATTAATTTTTTTTATAAATTTTAGAAGGAATTATTATTATTATTATTATTATTATTATTATTATTATTGTTATAATAAGAATTTAATATTATTAGAATTTTACTAGAAAGTTTTCAATTTCGTTTCATTCGTATGACACATTTAACATGAAACAATTAGGAACTTCATTTTTACCAAAACAGTTATCGGAGAACTTTTATTTTTACAAAGAAAGAAATTAATTGAAATACAATTTTGGTTCAAATGCATGCAAAGAATTTTTGCTTCGTTGATTCATTTTAAAATAAATATAAAATGTAAAATAAATCAATATAAATATTAAATTTTCTGCGTCATATACATTTTTGAGCTAAGGTTTGTTCAATTAATCGATTCGAGAAACGATAACTATTTAAAACCCAAAAACGAATAGGGGCTCATAATATAATATGATTCAGTTGATAAATCATGCCAAAGTCTCGTGTTAGAATACCGAAAATCAGTAGAAAGTATAGTTTGCTGTATGAAATTAGTTTTGGTGAATGATTTTGTGCTGTAACAATAACACATTTGTTACCGATTTACACAGTAAGCTGACTACACTACTGAACAGAAAACATTAAAAAACCCTTCTCGACTCCTTGTTCTTAAACCTGCACTGCAACGAAACCATCACACATCGATAAAAACTTAGCTAAAGCTAGGCTGAACAGGATTTGAGATGTCTCGATTGCTTCTTACAGTCTGTTGCCATTCTAGCGAGGAGGTCTGTAATTCGATCTTCTTGTGTGTCTGGTCTTGCTGAGTACAGTGCACTCAGCATGGTATAACTGATTTATTGAACTATATGCCAATGCCACTGCAATTTAATCAGAAAGGCAATAATGTTTATGGTAAACACTTGAAAAGAATTTTTGAGGCACACTGATCGTTATGGGAATGATTTTTTGTCATATATGTAACAGACAGCAAACAAGTTTAATTACTTATGGAGACACAACGTATCGACTCTTTTGTTTGATCGAAAATTTGCTTTAGTTTAGTTAGTGCTACCCAAATATTGGTTAATAACGTTAATACATACAAAAATTTATCATTAATGTTTTATAATTTTGCAGGCCTTTGACGCAGGGTGGAAAACGAACCTTCTTCATTGTAAATACAGTCGCATTAGCGAAGCAGCAAGCGGAATTTTTGTCCCGAAATGTTCCGCATAAAACGACGATATATACAAGCGATCGAAATGTTGACACATGGAAACATGACATGTGGCTGGAGGAGTTTGCAAAGTACCAGGTAGCTATGTGCAACTTTTTCTTTCACATATTCATCTGAGCACACTGTTTCTCATTACAGATTGTGGTCTGTACGTGTCAAATTCTGTTAGATGTGTTAAAGCACGGTTATCTGTCTGTTAGGCATATTAATTTGCTTATTTTCGACGAATGTCACCACGGAGTTGGTGATCATCCAATGCACGGCGTCATGGAACAATTTTTGAGAGTGCCCAAGAGTGACCATCCTCGGGTTATTGGCTTATCGGGAATGTTATTGTATAAACAACTGAAATCTGTGGATCAGGTTTCACCAGAGCTTGAAAAACTGGAGAACACCTTTTTGTCTACAATTGCCACTGTGGGCAGCTATGATGCATACACTGAAGTATGCAAATTTTCCACTAATCCAGCGGAACAAATTGTGGGTTATTATGATTCTCCAGTGACACCCATCATGCAGCATATAATATCAACCATCAACGAATTCATAGCCACCGTAGAGAATTTTCATTTACCAAAGTTTTTAAATCAAAACAAATCGTTTGTACGTGATATGCCAAAACCGAAGAAACAGATTGTGAAGTTTTTGAAAGAGATTCAATACCAGCTCAGTGATTTAGGGTTATTTGGAGGTTCTATCGCCGTACTTGGACTGATAGTTCAATTTGAGCTGGACAAACGGCAATCGGATAGCTCAATGTTAAGGTTGCTGTACCGAGCTTGCATCACTTGTAAGTACCTACCGGACAATTTTCATATTAACCTTCAACTGTGATTATTATTCTCATTTTTTCCGTTGATTTTAGTTTGCGAGACTTTGCGGCATAAAATGGAAAAGCTCATGGAGGGTTTACCAATCAAGCAGAAATTAACAAAATTTTCATCAGTTAAAGCTCGTCAGCTTATTGATTACCTGGAAAGAAATTACCATGCAAAACAAGACAAAACTGCAAAAACGTTGGTGTTCGTGCAACGTCGTTACTCCGCTAAAGTTTTGTACCATTTGCTAAAAATCTACTTCTCCCAGACCGAAGACGCGGATTTTATAGTGCCCGAGTTTATGGTCGGTAATAATGGATCTATGCCAGAGTCGATTGAGCAGATCTTGAGAGCGAAAAAGGATCGCAAGGTGATGCATGTTGGTTGGTCGATAACAGTTATTTAAATTTTTTAATTTGTGTTGAAGGTGCTCGAACGTTTCAAGAAAAATGAAATTAACGTTATTGTCGCTACTAACGTGCTGGAGGAAGGAATAGATTTACAAATGTGCAACATGGTCGTTAAGTTCGATCACCCACCAACGTTCGCTTCCTATGAACAGTCGAAAGGCCGAGCCAGAATGAAGGACAGCCAATATACGGTGTTCGTGAAGGATGCCGATAGGCAAAAATTTCTGGAACAATATAGATTGTATAAAGGCATCGAGGAAGAGTTGAGAAAGGTCAGTCGCATCAGGCAACTAACTTTTTTGTTTGAGCTAAATTTTCTTTTTCTCTCCAGTGCCTCGTTGGAAAAACAATAAATCGACCCGAGCCGTTAGATGCAGATGTTCGTAGGGAACTTTTAAATGAGATCATCCCACCTTTTTTCACTCCCATAGGAGCCAAGTTGGACGCCTTCTCGGCGATTCAGCTGCTAAATCGCTATTGTATGGGTATGCCACGCGACGCGTTTACCAATACGAATGTTACTTGGGAACGTACTAATCTGAAAGATAATAAGATAATCGTGGATGTTCTACTTCCACTGCAATCGACGATTCGCGAAAAAGTTTCAAGCATACCTATGCCCAACGTGAAGTTGGCAAAACGTTCTGCTGCATTTAATGCCTGTAAAAAACTTTACGAACAGGGTGAGCTGAATGATCATCTGATCCCGATCGATAGCAAACGTCAGCTGGAAAATTTGAGCAATGTTTACTTCAAACACTGGAATGATTTCACGGATGGTAAGTTATTGAAAGCGCATTAGTGTATTCATCAATAAACAACTTGTTTTGTTTTATTTTCTAGACCAAGCTAAAGTGGCCGGGACAATAAAATGTTTACGAAGCCACGCGATAAAATATCCGCAGCAAACAACAAATTGCTGTCCACAACCAGGCAAACCTTGCTTCATATATATTATTCGCATGAAGGCTGGCTTTAAAAAAGATCCAGATAATGAAAACATAAATATTTTCCGTGAACTTTATGATAGTGAGAATAATTTTGGTATAATGACAACCAAATCTTTGCCAGTATTGGCTGGAATGAAGTTCTTCGTCACGCTAGGTGTGATCGATGTCCAGGTGATGCCTCAGCCGGTTGTATTAGAGAACGCTGGTAGCGCAGCGGAGCTGCAACTGCTTAAAGATTTCCATGTGATGGTTTTTAGAGATATGCTTAGACTGTGGAAGCAGTTTCTAGTTTTGGACAATGCGAATGAGGCCAACAGTTTTCTAGTTGTACCATTGAACCGGTCTCAACAGATTGATTGGCCGGTCGTGACAAGGTTTCCTTATCTTAGCGAACCGTCCGAACTGGCGCCTAGAGCCCGTGAGAGAATGACGTTCGACCCGGAGCGTTATCGCCATCGGGTTATATTGCCATGGTACAAATCGAACATGGAACAATTCTACGTGGTCACGATGGTGCATGAGCATCTGACACCGGAGAGTCCATTTCCAAATCCGGACTACAAGTAAGTGTCATAACTCACAAACGCTTCAGCGTAGACTAGAATTTGAAAACATTCTCAGCTCATTTGGAGACGAGATACGACGCTGTTTTGGCATGCTACTAATCGTCGCATACTCTAATCCAAGTTGTCCTTATCTAACAAATTAAGTCCCGATAGTGGAATGAGGCACCTAGACTTGACCTTACTTTTCGGTCGGGATGCAGCTAACCCAACCAAACGCCATTTTTTCAATGAATTGTTAACACCAGTGGATGTGGAAATTAATAATTATTAGTCATTATAAAAAAAAACGAAATCTTTTGAACAGTTGTAAACTGGTGTGACGGTGTAACGTAACGAAAATCGCAAAAAATACACGGGGTGGTTAAACTTGGAATGTCAGTTACTCAAAGCGATGTTCTTGTCGCTTGGTTCGGATCGGTTGCGCCCCGATCGTTTGGTTTTCAGATCCATTCTAATCACACAAAGTGAATGTATGAAGTGTATCTTTCAGTCCTCTAAGGGCGTCAAACAAGTATTAAATTATAACTCTAGGCTTTCTTTCGGCAGATCCTATGAAGATTACTTTACGCAAGTCTACCATCAGCATATTGTGAACAAACAACAGTTTCTAATTGAGGTTAAAGGTATTACGACATACCTCAACCGACTATGCCCTGGAGCGGAGGCAGACGGCAGAAGCGCTCGCTCGAAGCATTGGCGTTTCAACGAAGTGCTGATTCCTGAGCTGTGCCACAACTTTGAGTTTCCAGCCGACTACTGGCTCAAAGCCACTTTGCTGCCGAGCGTTTTGCATCGTGTTCACTATTTGTTGCACGCGGAAAACCTTAGGGTGGAATTGGCTACTGCAGCGGGTATTGGATGTTTGGAAAATCGCAGCATTGATATTCTAGAGGTATCGTACAAAGCGCAGCCAGATGAGAATGAAATGGATTTAGATAACATGACTTTCGAAAGCGATGATGATGAGGATGATGCGTTTGACTACGAAGAGGCCACAAAAGAATTAAGTAAACCGCAAGATTTGTCTGAACTGTTAAGAGGGCAAATCAACAACTTCGATGACAATTTGGACTTACCGTGGGCGGAAAAGGATGAACCGGAGGATATAGACCGCAAGTGGGATGATATCACAAAAATTGACATTGATTACTACGACACATTTGTAAGAAAATTTTCTGACTTAAATTTACGAGAGCATGTAGCGGAACAGGTGACTAGCAGCTACACGAATGCTATCCACAGACGAACCACCTCCAGTAGTCCAAAGCGTGTTCAAGCGATCGGTGATGTTCCACTAGAGGAAAAATTTAAGATCAAGCTATTAGATCGCACACCTGAAAACACCGTGCAGAAAAATCTTCAACAGAAAGATATTTTAGAAGCGCTCACCACTAAAAGCTCGGCAGATGTGTTTGACTTGGAACGGAATGAGTTGCTCGGTGATGCGTTTTTGAAATTTGCAGCGTCAGTATATCTGGTCAAAAATCACAAAGATTGGCACGAAGGTTTCCTAACTGCGGTTAAAGGAAGAATCGTAAGCAACCGCAATTTGGTGTACTGTGCTATGAATAAAAGTTTGCCTGGGATGATGAAAATTCATAAGTTTGATCCGAAGAACGACTGGCAGCCGCCGCTGGCAACAGTTCCGAAACAAATCAAAAACACTATGATCGAACATAAACAGTCGGCGAGACTTTTGTACAAACTAACTATGACTGCAGAAGAGGTGAAAGCAGGATCCATCGATTACGAAAAAATGGAAAATTTCATGACTCTCATGGATGTTGACAATAAAAATTTAGATCCGTCTCCCATGCAGAATTATTTGTCGCAGCAGGTTATGAATGATAAAAATGCTGCTGATGCAGCGGAGGCCCTTCTTGGTGTATGTGTGGATACGGTGGGTGTTAAGAGGTCATTCAAGATGTTGTCTTATTTGGGAATTCTCCCGAAAAAGGAGAATTTAATGGTTATGTTGGATAGCAAAATTGAAAACCAGCGGCTGAAAACAAATGTTTCAGTTAGTGAAATAGATGCGTTCCTAGTAAACCATGAGCGTATCGAAGAAATACTTAACTATAAATTCACAGATCGTGCGTATCTTCTTCAGGCCCTCACACATGCCTCATTTCCAACGAATCGGATAACCGGGTCATATCAACAGCTTGAGTTCCTAGGAGACGCGGTGCTAGATTTCTTGATTTCAGCTTATATTTTCGAACAAAATCCGTCTATGAGCCCCGGGCAGTTGACCGATCTTCGATCGGCGCTTGTGAACAACGTGACGCTAGCTTGTATTCTGGTGCGCAATGGATTGCACCTTTATATACTGTCGGAATCTGCATCGTTTTCCGATACTGTCAGTAAATTTGTGGCATTCCAGGAACAACACAGTCATCAGATTACCGATCAGGTGAATTTGCTAGTGGAAGAAACCACCGAAAAGATGGGCGAATTCATCGATGTACCGAAGGCTCTGGGAGATGTTTTCGAAAGTTTGGTCGGAGCAGTTTTCCTAGACTCAGGTAATGATCTGTACGCAACGTGGAAGGTGATATATGGTATGATGCACAGTGAAATTCTGACCTTCACAAGGGACACTCCGATTCAAATTGTGCGCCAGCTGTATGAATTTCAGCCAACATGTTCGCCAACGTTCTGCCAAGCTGTTGTGGATGAGGATACGGTGATGGTTAAATGTCTATATCGTATACGAAACCAGACTCGAGAAGCGTATGGTTTCGGCCAGAACAAGGACGACGCTAAACGAGCTGCTGCCAAGGTCGCCTTGAAGGATTTGCGGCGGCAATAATCGGGCGGCATGTGAAATACTGAGCGAAAAAAGGTAAGTGGTATTAGACGGTTCAAATATTATTTTTTCAAATGAGTTCTAAAAATTGTCATATTTTCGTTGCCAAAAAAGTAAACTATAACACACTAAAGTAATAAAACTCGTATTCCGACAGATTTCGCTGCTGACTGTGCGCACACTCATTTGTGTTCTGCCTTACGAAGAATGCTAACTGCTCTACGTGACCAGTTTAACAAAAATCCTCCAATTTTGTCGAAGCTTCCTGTTTGCTCATTTGATCTTAGATGATTGCACTGCCACTGCGCAGAGCTTTAGTTGCTAAATATTCCGTACGTACATTTATATAAGAGTGCCTTGAACGAAGGTAAAATCTTCCACTAGGGTAGAAGTTTTGTGAAGCGAATAATGCATTATCAATAGCTGTAAGTTTGCTCTCTGAGAAACAGACTTGTAGTTAGGAGATTAAGTAATTTAGTCGAAAAGCAATCAACGCACTTCGTAAGACTAATTTGTTTGCCTTTGAAAAAAAAAGTGCTGGCGGTGGTTCTTCGATTTGTTGTGCTAGTTTTTACCATACCAAATGCAACGAAAAATGATTGTTGCAAACCTACTATCGCGTGATAGTTGAAGGAGATCGCAGTAGGACCCCGGTAAATCCGCGCAATATTGTTTTATGTATTTTTGTTTAAGCAGTGTCTTAGTTAACGATTGTATAGCAGTTTAAACTTTGTCGTGTTTCAATTATTTTTAAAATATGTTAACAGAACAAATATAGATATATTTTACGTTCCCGTACCGTTTGGTTTTGAGCGTCATGTTCTTCGAAAATCCTTAATTCAACGATTTTTTTCCTCATTTTAGCATATTTTTTAATCGATTTTATAATGTTTATATTTCTGCACGGAATCTCAAAATATTTATTTTTCTTTCCATTTTCGGTATTCCGAATATTCGCTGTTGATACCGTGTCAAGGATCGGGAGCGATAGTTTTGGTAAATACCGTTACAGACAGGGTTTTTCATAAGACTGAACAAAATGTTTAGCTTTTCATACCAAACAAGAAACAACTTTTCTATTGTTAAAAAAGATGAAATTATTATCCAAATAATAATTTATTTTTGGTTCTGATTCTGCTATTTTGAAGTAGTACCCTTCCCTTTTTACGGTACAAGTTTCGAACTTGATGTTTGATCCCTATTCGAGTTTTCGGGCCTTAAGCTCTACCCAAATTCCCTTTTCTGCCTCGAGTGTGAACAGATTTTTCGCAATTTGCAGTGGCACTTGCGTCTTCTCGGTCGGCTCGAAGCTGAACCTCTGCAACAGGTAGTAAACAATGAGCTTGATCTCCATCAGAGCCAAACGTGAACCAATACAATTTCTTGGCCCCAGACCGAAGGGTGCGTAAGCGCCGGCATTGATTTGCGTTCGGTTCGTTTGGCTGAATCGTTCCGGGTCGAACCGATCCGGGTTGGGAAAATATTTTGGATCGTTCTGCATGGCGATTGTGGGCAGTAAAACAGTTTGGCCTTTTTCTATAAGAAACCGAGCTCCAGCTCCGTTATCGCAGAGATAGTCCTTGACGCAGTACCGTTCGGTCACCACGGCTGGAGGCCATTTTCGAAGCACTTCCGATACGACCATATCCATATATTCCATCCGTTGGAGAACCTCATAGGAGAGGGGTGCTCCACTGAGTTGCTGTTCCGTCTGCAGTATTTCCTCATAAAGACGATTCTGTATATCGGGATTGATCGTTAATTCGTACGTCAAGAAGGCCGCACTTGTCGATACCGTATCAAACCCGGCAAAGAAAAATACGAAACACTGAGCGATAAGTTCAGTGTCAGTCCATACTCGAGAGTGTTCGCCTCGTCCAACGTTCGAGTCTTGAACTGTCGCAAAAGCTGTATCTTTGAACTCCTGTTCCACTTTCGAGTGTCTCAGAGTACCATTCTGGACCTCAAGCAGTATCTGTATCATATCGTTGTGCACAATTCCATGCGTTTTCCGCTGTCGCATATTGTCGACTATCATCTTTTTAAAATAATTCTCCACATCACGATCAATGAAACCAAACTTCAGTTTCTCCGATAAGTTGGGGAAAAGTTTAATGAACAGCAGTTTAATGATCAACCAAACAGATTGAAAGTTCAACATCTGTTTCCCCTTTTGATAAAATTCATTATCGGGATCACGCATCGAATCCACTCGTACACCGAACGCAACTCTGGCGATTACGTCGTTGCAAAATTTCGCAAACATGTCCTTCATCTCGAGCTCCAGGCTTTTTCCAGCATTTGCTTCTGCTAGAAGAAAACTGTTCGTAGCTCGACAGCAATCCGATACCAGTTCGAACATGTGCCGTATTTTACTCCCGGTGAAGGCCGGACTCAGCGTCGATCGCATGTCTTTCCACTTTTGTCCCCGCAACGCAAACAGTGAATTTCCGAATAAATTTTCCCCTCCAATTTCCTCATCCACACTGGCGTTGCTCATCGACGGCGTGTGATCCGTGAAGTGGTCAAAATCTGTGATCGAGATGCGTTTGATGATCTCCGGATCACGGGCCAGAAACATTGGCGTCAGTAGATCGTACAGACCGATGATTCTGAAAACAAGAAAAAACGCGTTGTTGTTATCATCTGTTTGTTTGATTCGTAACAGAAAAATACTTGGCCCCCGGGAAAGCGGTGTAGAGTGCTTTCATGTGTGAGGTAACATTTCTTTTGCGAAACATCATCGGACCAGAACTTCCCAGCAGAAATGTCGGTTTTAAGCACGGTATCGCCATCGGTAGGAAATAAAGATACTTTTTCGCTATTCGGTGGTAGATGAACAGCACTATAGCACCGATGGCTATTGCGACGAACAGATTCACTTGCACCATGTTATCGCTTCTACTTAACTTTTAATATCTTTTTTATTTTGGTTGATACCGAGGTCAATCAAAAAACGGTAGCACAAACTGATAATCGCGAGTCGCGACGATACTCGCGCTTGGCGTCTCGACGCGTTGAACGGTTCGGCAGAAATAGTCTGGAATTCTCGGCGTGTTTTGCGTAGCTATAAGAACGGCGATTGCTCTCTCGTCTTTCGCCGTCTCTCTGCTAACGCTTGAGTTCAAGTGGCTTAGGGCTCTGTGTTCGCACGCAATGTCTATTTTTGGCGACACTGCTCGAGTTATGTTTAATTGATCGTTTGATTCCCAAACATTACGGCAAGTGGCTCCAAACTGCGGTAACTCAACAATAATTGAATAACAGTGACACAAAAATAGTCGTTTTTAATGTGTTTGGAATTTGCGAAAAATCCTTCACGGTTGAAGCTTAAATTATTTGTAATTTGGAGAATAAAAATACAACAAACAAATTAAAGAAAAAGTTTTCATTGCATAGATTATATTTATATAAAAACAGTTTTTGCATATACTAAAGATATGTTTAAGGTTTGAATTCTTTTTAGTTTAAATCTAATTATTTTGAAGTATGTATATCCATTCAAAAGAACGAGAGCACCATTTATTTGCCATTGCGTTCGATTTGATGTATCACACTTAACTGCGTAATGTTTTCTCGGTAAAGCAAAATACCGAACTAGCTGAAAACGTTTTAGTTTACCGTTGTTCAGTAAGAAAATGACTGAGAAATCGGAAACCGTAAGTGTTTACCGGAATACCGTAAATTTTTTTACCGAAAAAATCCGCAAAACCGAAAATTTCCGAGTTTAGTAAACTAAAATACCGAATCTCGGAACCCTGACGTCATTTAACCGAGATTTCGTCGAACAAAAAAAACTCTTACCGAGATTCCGAAAAACTGAACTGTCAAAAAAACGAGTGCTTCACTAACAGTTTTTTCGTGTTTCGGTGTAGAAAGAAAAGGAACAGGTTTTGCGGCTGATTATTATTAAGAAAAAATCTGCAAAGTTCAGATTAACTAAAATATTGAATGAGTATACACTATTTTTTGACGTGGGACTACGTCTTTGTTTACTATACTGAGATGCATTCTGTGATATTGGAAATGAAACTGGCAAATATTGCGTCAGATTTCAAACGTTAATAACAGTATAACCACATGCTGGATAACAATAACCAATATGCTGTTGGATAGATAAAATGTTGAACAATTTTGTAATATGCTAGTTATCACTCTAATTTCATTGCTAAGCGGTAAAATTGATAAAAAGTTTCAATGACAAAATTACGCGAACAATAAACCAATTACATGCAAGCATTCCTAGCACAGACGACGTGAATGAACACTAACCTTTCCCTGTAATATTCTCTGTTTCAATATCGAAAAAAAAAAAAATTGCCAGAGTCTCCCCATCCCAATAGGTCAATTTATTTCCGCTTCCATGAGCTTAGACTAATGCGATGTCTCGAAGGTAAAAGTTTTCCGAAAAGTTTGAAACATTCTTCATACTTGAACAATTCCTGAACCTGCTGTCAGAACGTAATAAAAACTGATGTCTTGAAAGAAAACATGCTGGTATAAGCAACAGTACCATTGGAGCAGAAAGCAGCAGATCTCTCGTCGTCTATGATTGCAGCGGTACACTTCTATTCGTACATTTCAGCGGTACACTTCCATTCGTACTGCAGCGTGCGGTACTATTCGTATTGCAGTGGTACACTTCTGTTCGTACATTTCTATTCGTGTGCAATCTAGGATAATATTGCCATTAGTTACTCAACAAGAATTGTACATTTTTGCAACGGTTATAAATTATATTTATTATATTTTATATTCGATATTCACTAAATAATCGTGACCGGTTAGTATCGCAAAATTGAATTCCCAAATATGCAAATTTATAGAAGAGTAAGAGCCGGTGAATGCTTGTGAATTTTGCCGAAAAATGTAGATTTAGTTTTAAAATACAAAAACAATCTATCTGGCAACACTTCCGGTCAAAAATAATATTTTTTCTGGATTCCTTGGTTTATTTCCTTCAAATTTCATCTATCACTATTTTCGGGTGTCTTACGTCTGTAAATTGTAAAAAAAATTAATAACGAAGTTTACAAAATTTTTTCGTAAAAATGTTATATCTCGAGATTGGCTCATATTACCACGGGATGATAGTTGTTTCTTATGTGAAAATTTCCAAGGAACACGATGAAATTATCAAATTTAAAATAAAAATGGCTGCATTTGCCGAAAAATGTGAATATAATTTTCAAATACAAAAAAAATCTGGCAACACTTCCGGTCAAAACTTATATTTTTTCTGAGTTCCTTGGTTTATTTTCTTCAAAAATCATCTATCAGTATTTTTTGGACATCTAACGTCTATGAATTGTAAGAAAAAGAGAAAAGAGATTTTGAACAAAAAATGCGTGACTTTGCAATAAACAGGGGGTCCCACAGAGCGGGGGGTATTCCAATCGACACCAAACTTGGGATTTTTCCAAAGTGACAGTAGATGAATGATTCTCCCAACTTTGAGCAAAATCTGTGATGGTCGTGTCCAAGTTTGTGCTTTTTCGTGGTCACTTCGTATGGAATGACCCATAAGGGTTAAGAACAAGAATGAAGTTGAATTTTCTGCACGCAGTCTTTTGTAACGAATTGAGCGTAGTTTTTTGCAATGAAGGCGTGGCCACGCAGTTTCGAAAAGGAGAAACGAAACAAAAAACCTTTGATACTACTGAATAATTGTCATGAGCACCAAAAGAAAGTTTGTGCTATTCCGATGCGAAAATAACCCTGGTTCTACATTAACTAATCTGCGACACAATTTAGCAGTGACATTTCTCAAAATGTGGATTATATCTTGCTGCGATAAACCGTTCATAGGCAACACTGCCGTTTATCTTTGGTGCATTGGTCGTTATTGTAAAAATTATAATTGAGAAATACATGAATATTTCACAACAGTATTAGTTGTGAAAATTCTCATAACTCTTATCTTCGTGCATCGTGTCTTCAGCAAGTTTATTCCATATAACAAGGCCTTTCTTTTGGCGTTTTCGGTTTTTTGATCAATTAGATATACAAACTTTTTTTTTTAATTTTCAAAATACCAGATTGCTTTCTTCAGCAAAGTTGTAGGAAAATCTATAACTCCACTAATTTTCGCGTCGTGTCGATGCACTATCGATGGAATTTTTCTGTGTTCAACTTTTTACCAGAAGTAACAGCTTGAAGGATGGCTCCACAACGCTTCAGTACATTTATATTAAGTCATACGGAAAAAATACCGGATTGTAAATGCAAGCAAATAATCTGCAATCTTCCGAGAAATATGGACTCGAAATATGGCTATTTTCAGCAAAAAACTAGAAATATCTTCACAACAAATGAAAATATCAAACCAATATATTCTACAAAAAGGCGAGGTTTAGCAGAATGAACAAAATCTTAGAACATCTTGAATTGTTTCGACGATTACAGAAAAAGTTATGGACAAAAAACTCATTTTGAGGGGTGTTTTCCTTTCATTCAGTACTCAGTTGGATACAACTGGAAACAGTTGAACTCTTATGAGTAATGCAGTTCTTTTGACACACTTTCAAATGTCCATAGTCTGGTTTGCTACTATCTGCAACCTTCGGAGAAATATGGACTCAAAATATGGCTATTTTCAGCAAAAAACTAGAAATATCTTTACAACAAATGAAAATATCAAACCAACATGTTCTACAAAAATGCGAGGTTTAGCAGAATGAACAAAATCTTAGAACATCTTGAACTGTTTCGACGATTACAGAAAAAGTTATGGACGAGTAACTATTTTTGAGGAGTGTTCCTCGTAAAACTCTATTTCGTCATATTAGACGTACAGATAGAAGATTACAGTGTTCAGCAATTCTTTTTCTTATAGATTTTCCTACAACTGAAGAAAGCAATCTGGTATTTTGAAAATTAGAAAAAATAGTTTTAATATCTAACTACTAGGGGGATTGATCAAACAACCGAAAACGCCAAAAGAAAGGCCTTGTTATATGGAATAAACTTGCTGAAGACATTGGGTATATAGAATCAATATTTCACAGTCAAATCTAAAACGATCACGATTTTTCGAGTTTAAACCACTGTGCACCGGTAGCATTGAATATTTCGCTTGACCACCCAAAATAAATTTGCTCTCCGCTCTGCCCTCGATAACTGAGTCAGCAAAATATCCTGAAGCATACGATGGTATCTGTAACTGTCGTATGAAAAATAAAGGTAAAATGTTCCGCAGTGCCTGGAAGTTGACTCATATGCAGCTCTCCTTTCCTGATACCTCTAACAGCAATACTCCCCTCGCTACCGTGTGACGAACAAGAATGAAGCTAAATTTTCTACACGCAGTCTTTTGTATCGAGTTTAGCGTAGATTTTTGCATTGAAGGCGTGGCCACGCAGTATCGAGAAAGAGAAACGAAACAAAACACTTTGTTGATTCAGAATATGTAGGCAGTATAATTTATTCCGTCCATGTTATAGTTATCCGTACTCGGGAAGCAAGTCAAGAGCGAGGAAAATGTATGGGAAAGCTTGACCTTGGAACTTTTTCATCATTAAGCAGTAAAGTAACAATGTTAAACATTATATCAAACAGTTGTCACACATTTTATCTATCCACCGACAAATATATGACTAAGATGTATTAAATCGTTCGTTTGCTAAAATCGTTTGAATTCTGACGCAAAATTTGCCAGTTTCATTTTCAATTTTACAAATTGTAATCTAGTATAGAAAACAAAGACGTAAACCTACGTCAAAAAAGAAAACAAAACACCAAGTTTAAATCAAATTGCCTTGGAATGCTCTAAGAAGCGAACTGACTGAAAACATTTTTAGCGGAAAGTATAATTGGAAGTTACGAATTATTACTTTGGGGAAGCTGGATGTACGATTAGAGTTATGTAACCAAAAATCTCTGGGAAGGCTTTATTTTACTCCAAAAATGAGCGTTTTTATGAGTTTTATGAAATTCTTTTACTGCGTTACGCGACTTATATGTGGGTGTAACCTCAAAAAAACTTCTAGAAGACAATGACAGAGCGACAAAATTCAGCGGCAAACGGTAAAATGAAGCCTTGGTTGCTCCTGGCGATTTTACCTCTCTGTCGCTCGGCACCCTCGCGACATGTCGGTCAAAGTAGGCCCGAATTCCAGCTTGAATGCATCGCTGTGTCAGAGCTGTCAGTTTCCAGGAATCCCAAGCAGTGCGGTAAGATTTCATACTCAATCGAAAATGTACAATGAAAATGAACAGCATAATCACTCTGTTTGAAATGAAACAGTTCCCAATCGTCTCATAATGGTAAACATTTCATTTGAGTAACTGCAGTTTGTTTTCCTTTGAATATCTGAACGTATTCGTTTGCGAATGAGTTACTACGGTGCGTCGCGAAATATAATAAACAATAAATCACTATCGATACCAGGAATGAATGCAATGTTGTCAGCCTAAGTACATTGATTGTGAACAAAACACAATCGGCTAAATAAATTAATATTTAATGAACAGAATGCCGGCGTACAGCATCAATACCTGCATACATTTATTCTATATCTGATGTCAGACCCACTACGATATTAGTTCAATAATACCACGGGTACCTAAACCTAAACCTCGAGTGTTATTTAAACTCGCACCTTTTTTTGCTGCAGCTGCTTCTTCCCTCCCGCTATGCGCGAGGAAAATGAGCGTCGAACATCTCAAAAATCAAAATAACACAAACCGGTGCAGTTTACGTTGCATACGGCAGAAATTGAACGATATTAGTTTTATTTGTTCTTCTATCGGTCCATTCTAAAATGAATTGAGTCCAGCATATTCCACTCGCGAAAATCAATTGAAATACAAACGACTGACTCAAATGAAATGCTGCTTGTTTTAATCTACAAGTAACTGCCATGTTGCTGAGATTGTGCAATGTCTCGAAAGAATAAGTGGTCACTCAAATGAGTGAACAGGTGAAGATATGTTGCTCGGTCGCGAATGAATTGATTTGGCGTTGAAGGGAAGGTTGCTAGGTTTTACCGATTCGTTAATATTTATCATTTTCAAATGAGTGATTGGAAATTTTACTACACTGATCCCAAGTACTCAAACTCATTATAACTTCAACCTCATCATGGTGGAGAACTCTATAGGCGGCGTTAATCAACGTTTTGCCAAGGTAGTTGCTGCATTTTAGCCGATCGCTCTTTTTATAGGTGGAGCATACAACATCTTCCAGCTATATCCTCGGCAGTCTTTCTTTTTTTCCCAAACCCTGAAAATTACTCAGCGGAGTGTCGTTGCTAGTGCCTCTTTACCGTGCTTATAGAGTCTGTCCTTGCCTGCGAATCTATTGTTCTTCAGTGACCCGGTTTCCAAGGAACACGATGAAATTATCAAATTTAAAATAAAAATGGCTGCATTTGCCGAAAAATGTGAATATAATTTTCAAATACAAAAAAAATCTGGCAACACTTCCGGTCAAAACTTATATTTTTTCTGAGTTCCTTGGTTTATTTTCTTCAAAAATCATCTATCAGTATTTTTTGGACATCTTACGTCTATGAATTGTAAGAAAAAGAGAAAAGAGATTTTGAACAAAAAATGCGTGACTTTGCAATAAACAGGGGGTCCCTCAGAGCGGGGGGTATTCCAATCGACACCAAACTTGGGATTTTTCCAAAGTGACAGTAGATGAATGATTCTCCCAACTTTGAGCAAAATCTGTGATGGTCGTGTCCAAGTTTGTGCTTTTTCGTGGTCACTTCGTATGGAATGGCCCATAAGGGTTAAGAACAAGAATGAAGTTGAATTTTCTGCACGCAGTCTTTTGTAACGAATTGAGCGTAGTTTTTTGCAATGAAGGCGTGGCCACGCAGTTTCGAAAAGGAGAAACGAAACAAAAAACCTTTGATACTACTGAATAATTTCCATGAGCACCAAAAGAAAGTTTGTGCTATTCCGATGCGAAAATAACCCTGGTTCTACATTAACTAATCTGCGACACAATTTAGCAGTGACATTTCTCAAAATGAGGATTATATCTTGCTGCGATAAACCGTTCATAGGCAACACTGCCGTTTATCTTTGGTGCATTGGTCGTTATTGTAAAAATTATTATTGAGAAATACATGAACATTTCACAACAGTATTAGTTGTGAAAATTCTCATAACTCTTATCTTCGTGCATCGTGTCTTCAGCAAGTTTATTCCATATAACAAGGCCTTTCTTTTGGCGTTTTCGGTTTTTTGATCAATTAGATATACAAACTTTTTTTTTTAATTTCAAAATACCAGATTGCTTTCTTCAGCAAAGTTGTAGGAAAATCTATAACTCCACTAATTTTCGCGTCGTGTCGATGCAATATCGATGGAATTTTTCTGTGTTCAACTTTTTACCAGAAGTAACAGCTTGAAGGATGGCTCCACAACGCTTCAGTACATTTATATTAAGTCATACGGAAAAAATACCGGATTGTAAATGCAAGCAAATAATCTGCAATCTTCCGAGAAATATGGACTCGAAATATGGCTATTTTCAGCAAAAAACTAGAAATATCTTCACAACAAATGAAAATATCAAACCAATATATTCTACAAAAAGGCGAGGTTTAGCAGAACGAACAAAATCTTAGAACATCTTGAATTGTATCGACGATTACAGAAAAAGTTATGGACAAAAAACTCATTTTGAGGGGTGTTTTCCTTTCATTCAGTACTCAGTTGGATACAACTGGAAACAGTTGAACTCTTATGAGTAATGCAGTTCTTTTGACACACTTTCAAATGTCCATAGTCTGGTTTGCTACTATCTGCAACCTTCGGAGAAATATGGACTCAAAATATGGCTATTTTCAGCAAAAAACTAGAAATATCTTTACAACAAATAAAAATATCAAACCAACATGTTCTACAAAAATGCGAGGTTTAGCAGAATGAACAAAATCTTAGAACATCTTGAACTGTTTCGACGATTACAGAAAAAGTTATGGACGAGTAACTATTTTTGAGGAGTGTTCCTCGTAAAACTCTATTTCGTCATATTAGACGTACAGATAGAAGATTACAGTGTTCAGAAATTCTTTTTCTTATAGATTTTCCTACAACTGAAGAAAGCAATCTGGTATTTTGAAAATTAGAAAAAATAGTTTTAATATCTAACTACTAGGGGGATTGATCAAACAACCGAAAACGCCAAAAGAAAGGCCTTGTTATATGGAATAAACTTGCTGAAGACATTGGGTATATAGAATCAATATTTCACAGTCAAATCTAAAACGATCACGATTTTTCGAGTTTAAACCACTGTGCACCGGTAGCATTGAATATTTCGCTTGACCACCCAAAATAAATTTGCTCTCCGCTCTGCCCTCCGATAACTGAGTCAGCAAAATATCCTGAAGCATACGATGGTATCTGTAACTGTCGTATGAAAAATAAAGGTAAAATGTTCCGCAGTGCCTGGAAGTTGACTCATATGCAGCTCTCGTTTCCTGATACCTCTAACAGCAATACTCCCCTCGCTACCGTGTGACGAACAAGAATGAAGCTAAATTTTCTACACGCAGTCTTTTGTATCGAGTTGAGCGTAGATTTTTGCATTGAAGGCGTGGCCACGCAGTATCGAGAAAGAGGAACGAAACAAAACACTTTGTTGATTCAGAATATGTAGGCAGTAGAATTTATTCCGTCCATGTTATAGTTATCCGTACTCGGGAAGCAAGTCAAGAGCGAGGAAAATGTATGGGAAAGCTTGACCTTGGAACTTTTTCATCATTAAGCAGTAAAGTAACAATGTTAAACATTATATCAAACAGTTGTCACACATTTTATCTATCCACCGACAAATATATGACTAAGATGTATTAAATCGTTCGTTTGCTAAAATCGTTTGAATTCTGACGCAAAATTTGCCAGTTTCATTTTCAATTTTACAAATTGTAATCTAGTATAGAAAACAAAGACGTAAACCTACGTCAAAAAAGAAAACAAAACACCAAGTTTAAATCAAATTGCCTTGGAATGCTCTAAGAAGCGAACTGACTGAAAACATTTTTAGCGGAAAGTATAATTGGAAGTTACGAATTATTACTTTGGGGAAGCTGGCTGTACGATTAGAGTTATGTAACCAAAAATCTCTGGGAAGGCTTTATTTTACTCCAAAAATGAGTTTTTTATGAGTTTTATGAAATTCTTCTAGTGCGTTACGCGACTTATATGTGGGTGTAACCTCAAAAAAACTTCTAGAAGACAATGACAGATCGACAACATTCAGCGGCAAACGGTAAAATGAAGCCTTGGTTGCTCCTGGCGATTTTACCTCTCTGTCGCTCGGCACCCTCGCGACATGTCGGTCAAAGTAGGCCCGAATTCCAGCTTGAATGCATCGCTGTGTCAGAGCTGTCAGTTTCCAGGAATCCCAAGCAGTGCGGTAAGATTTCATACTCAATCGAAAATGTACAATGAAAATGAACAGCATAATCACTCTGTTTGAAATGAAACAGTTCCCAATCGTATCATAATGGTAAACATTCCATTTGAGTAACTGCAGTTTGTTTTCCTTTGAATATCTGAACGTATTCGTTTGCGAATGAGTTACTACGGTGCGTCGCGAAATATAATAAACAATAAATCACTATCGATACCAGGAATGAATGCAATGTTGTCAGCCTAAGTACATTGATTGTGAACAAAACACAATCGGCTAAATAAATTAATATTTAATGAACAGCATGCCGGCGTACAGCATCAATACCTGCATACATTTATTCTATATCTGATGTCAGACTCACTACGATATTAGTTCAATAATACCACGGGTACCTAAACTTAAACCTCGAGTGTTATTTAAACTCGCACCTTTTTTTGCTGCAGCTGCTTCTTCCCTCCCGCTATGCGCGAGGAAAATGAGCGGTGAACATCTCAAAAATCAAAATAACACAAACCGGTGCAGTTTACGTTGCATACGGCAGAAATTGAACGATATTAGTTTTATTTGTTCTTCTATCGGTCCATTCTAAAATGAATTGAGTCCAGCATATTCCACTCGCGAAAATCAATTGAAATACAAACGACTGACTCAAATGAAATGCTGCTTGTTTCAATCTACAAGTAACTGCCATGTTGCTGAGATTGTGCAATGTCTCGAAAGAATAAGTGGTCACTCAAATGAGTGAACAGGTGAAGATATGTTGCTGGGTCGCAAATGAATTGATTTGGCGTTGAAGGGAAGGTTGCTAGGTTTTACCGATTCGTTAATATTTATCATTTTCAAATGAGTGATTGGAAATTTTACTGCACTGATCCCAAGTACTCAAACTCATTATAACTTCAACCTCATCATGGTGGAGAACTCTATAGGCGGCGTTAATCAACGTTTTGCCAAGGTAGTTGCTGCATTTTAGCCGATCGCTCTTTTTATAGGTGGAGCATACAACATCTTCCAGCTATATCCTCGGCAGTCTTTCTTTTTTTCACAAACCCTGAAAATTACTCAGCGGAGTGTCGTTGCTAGTGCCTCTTTACCGTGCTTATAGAGTCTGTCCTTGCCTGCGAATCTATTGTTCTTCAGTGACCCAGTTTCCCGTTTAATCTCCAGGATAGCGAGAACAGGGACACTGCTATCGTTTTTACGCACTCCAAGGTTAACTTTCCTTCCACATCTTTTCGTTGCAGAGTGCTAACAAGCCAATAATGGAAATAATGGTTAAAATGTACCTAATATTATTTAAATTTATTTTTTTTTAACTTATTCATTTGACACGGCACAATACCACTAGGTTTACGGTGCCAAATACAAAAAAAATAATCTACTACTTTATTGATTATTATTCGGTAAGTACTTTTTGCTGTTGTGGGAGCATTTTGGCTGGTACTTCGCGTTGTGATCTTTTTCCGGGGAGGGGAACAAACACTCTTTCCGGCCGCAGGATCATGCCCAATAGTGTCGTTTTCGCTGGCTGAGATCTCGCTGTCGCTTCCAATCGAGGCATTGTTCTTGCGGAGTCTTCGTTTTGCCTCTCGGTCCACGGTTTTAAAGTCGTTAGTATCGGTATCGGGTGAGGTGTCCTTAGTTTGCGCTGGTGTATCTTGTGCTGATGTTTTTTCCGTTGCTGTTTTGACTGTTGGCTGCTTCGCATTTGGATTTTGTGTTGTAGTCTTTGTTGCTTCCGATGATGATGACGGCTTTGTCGATGGTTGTTTATTTGTTTTTTCGTCGCTGGGTTTTGAGGATGACGAATAGAGATGGTCGGGTTTGATGTTTTTCAAACCCGTACCCGACCCGAACGCGAATTTTTTTTTTCTGTCGAACCCCGAGCCCGTTTGAAAACCCGAAACCCGACCATCTCTAATGACGAACTGCGTTTTACTGCTTCATTGCAGGGTTTGCCAGTATGAGCCTCTAGGTCACACCATTGGCAAGTTGGACGTTGATTTTTGTATGTAACCAAGCTTTGTTCGGAGTAGGTTCGACCAGCAAAAGTAACAAAACTTGGTATAGGTTTTGATAAACGCATACGCACGATACGGACGCCGTTGTAAACTCGCGGGAAGAAATTTTTCCATGTATCGTGTCTAATAGACAAAACTTCTCCATACTCGCCTATTATACGTTCTATTGACCTCGGGCTAAACGCCCTTGGAAGGTCATGGATGCGTACATCAATGGCATTATCTTCCATGTACACCGGAATCAAATAATTTGATTGCTCATTCCGAACACGATGTTTCAAGTTGTTTTCGGTTATAAATTTTTCAGCTGCATCGAGTAACTTGAATGTGATCAACACACAATTACGAATATGATGCATTTGAATACTATCGACTTCATCGACATTGATTTTCATCTCGCTCTTCATTATTTTTTCAACTTCACGAAGCGAGGGACGCGGAACACAGGATGCCAAATCAACCACTGCAATGTTAACACACATCACACAAGGTCCACCTTCAGAGTTTGCCTTTCGCAGCTGTGCTGCGATAGTATTGCCTTCCATTTCTTCCATCAAGCAGAAAAAACACCACTATTGTTTTCGCAACGGTAGCAAATGAGCCGTTGAGAGCAAAAGTGGTACATGTACCATTTCGACACTCTTTGAGTTTTTTGCATAAATTGATGCAGAACGCAATAACGTACTAGAATATCCAAGAAAAACCGAGATCTGATAACCTAAACCAAAGTTATAGCCAAAACAATTTTTGGTAATTAACATAATCACCATTTCGTTGAGAGCAAAAGTGGTACATGTCCAGTCTGTGCATGTTAGATGAATTGTAAGTCGAAGATCTTAGGATATAGAACAATCATGTCTTCAGTAAGTAGAGTAGAGTACTTTCGGATGAAGATCTGTCTGTTCTGGAATTTTCTCACTACGTGGCGCTAGTGTACCCGTGACTATTTTGTAACAGAAAGAGTTTTCTTTATTTTATTATCAACTCATATGCTGTGGCCAATTTATAAGATAACACTCTGAGGTCTTTGATATATATATATATATATATATATATATATATATATATATATATATATATATATATATATATATATATATATATATATATATATATATATATATATATATATATATATATATATATATATATATACACTGGACCCAGGTTTGGCTTTAGGCAGACCACCGATAGCCTTCCGGAAGACCCAGAAATACCGTAATTGAGGTCAATTCTCTAAAGTGATCCTAGAGCTTCCTATTTTTTTCGAAACTGCTTCTGCGGGATTGACTAGAAAAGAAATGATCTTTTGATCGAAAGGTGGTTCAAGGTGGCCACCAGATGGTTCACCGAAAGATCCGGAACTAGCGTAAAATGTCAATTTTCAAGTGTTCCTAAAGCTTCCTGTTTTTTTTTTCGAGACCAATTCTAGAAGGAAAATGATCTTTTAACGAAATATGGTCCAAGATGGCCACCACGTGAACCACCGGTACTACCATAAAAGAGATTAATTTTTAAGAACAGTCCCACTTTTTTTCTAAACCACTCCCAGACGAAAATGAATGATCTCATGACAGAATGTTACTCGAATTTACCATCAGATAGCCCTCCGAAGGATCCGGAGTTACCGTAAACATGATTAATTTTGAAAAACAGCTCCTAGTCCCATCTGGATACGGTGTATATTTTTCCAAGGCTGTATCATATTTTCAGTTCACTCATTTGTCGCTCCTCTTACTACATACACTGTCTGCTTTAATAAATAGGTCCTAGTGTTTTCCGTGTTTTTTTTGTTGAAACTATCACATGCAAAAATATACCATAATATTATAGAAAAGCCGAGATCTGATAACTTATACCAGAGTTATAGCCAAAATAATTTTCAGTTTTCCTCTTCTACGGTATTTTTGGATCCGGAGGGCAACCGGCAGTCTACCGGAAGTTGAACCTGGGTCCATCTTGTAGTTATTATCGACCAAATAGCAATTCGAAAGATACCAGGGTATTTTCTTTTGAGTTGGCCCCAGTCGATCTAGATAATGTAAAATGTCTTCTGTTACCAAATACATATACACTAGCGCCACGAAGTGACAGATTTCCTCAACAAACAGATCATCATTCTATAGTACTCAATCACTTGGACACTTGGCTGAAGAAATGAATGTTCTATGTCTTAAGATTAGCGAGCTATAATGCATCCTTCATGCTTAGACTGGACATGTACCACTCTTGCTCTCAACGTTTTCTGGTTGTCATTATTTTTCCCATAGAACAAAAGTGGTACATGTTTTTCCATTGAAGTTTGTGTAAGTTTCTCAACCAGAACACTTTTATGCTTTCATGCACCGTCTTTTGAAACCTTTCCAGCAATGATTTAGTGCAGTTATGTTGGGAAAAATTGTTGAAAATAATTTACTGTTTGAGTGTTTTCGTTTATCGCGTCACCTGAAAAATTTACTTAATGGCACATGTACCACTTTTGCTCTTAACGGCTCAAATGTAGAAGAACTGAATAACAGAACGGCTACGCGGCGCAAAGCACTTTTTATGGAGACTGACTTTGGTACGTGCTGCTTGGATAAAGCGACAAGCGAGACGGTATTTAAATTTATGTATAAGCTTATTTTTTAGACCTTTTGTCTTATTACAGCAAAAGAGGGCTAAAAAATGCTCCTTAGGTACATAAAACAACAAAGAATAAATCCGTCCAAAAATATACAAAACATTCCTCGAAACAGAAAAAATCCTACAATTTTTTACCTCTTCCAGGTGATTTTTATTTTTTTGGCATTTAAACCTGACGCGGAACAAATTACCATTGACACAAAAAGAGTCATTTTATTCTTTGACCCGTTATCGAGTTAAATCGTGACAAGCTACCAACAAGTCACTTTGCTTCGTATCCTATGTTGATAAATAGATAATTGATAAGGAGATAAGATAGTTGAAGAAAATGTAATTTTCAATTCCATCCCAATCAACATGTTAGTTATTTTTTGCCTAAAAAATTCATTCTAAGTACAACTTATTCGAATAATTTTTGCTTCAAGTTTTAGCTTACTGCTCTACTCTACCCATTCCGTTCCTCGCGCGTGATTTGACTTTTTTCTCTTGAAGTCCTTCTCGCCACATGTATCACTTTTATTTTATTTCTCAGCCCTTCAGCTAGAGCAACGCTATTGTGCCGCAATTTCATTCAGTGGAATTTAATAATAACGGTTCACCAAGTAGGATCAGGAAAATCAAGCGTGAAATACAGCAACTTCTTTTTTGGATTGTGGTGTTTGTAGTCTGCAACTACAGTTACCAAAGGAGAAATTTTTTTTGGGAACAGTGACGTCTGAAATTCATCCTGAGAGCGAAGGCCTGCTGTTACTTTCCACAATCGCAACGTAAATAACCAAATTTGAAACATTCGTACACTGTTTTAATGATCACGGTTAATTTATATAGATTTACATACAAATTATCTTTGATCTACATCCAACAAAAAAAGCAGTTAGTATTTGTGATTTAGGGAAACGGGGGTATTTTGGCCAGATTTGGGAAGTGTTCGCACAGTTCATTAAAAACAAACACAATTTTTCAACATAAATACCTACTCTAATATACCATTGTTAAAAGTTAAGTGTCTATTTTAATATACACCGTTCAACAATGCAATATATTGAAAAATATCCTAGAAATATCAAAACTTCTACGAAGTACTAAGAACATATTTTGGTCCACCAAATTTTTACTTTGGCCCACCTTTATATCTACAGACGTGTATGGAAATAGTTCGGACCAATTATATTTAAGATCATCATCGGTATTTTGAGAGCAAAAATAGTGGGTTTGAGGAGAACATCCTTCTGCTGTGAATTTTTGTAAATTTTAGGCATCTAAAAATGAAATGATTTGTCTTATAGCGGTTTGACAGGCATTCTCATCTAATTTCATATCGTTAAATGTGATAAATTTAGAAGTAATTACCTGTAAATTGTCACAAGCTGCTTCTTTGTTCACGTGCAACGGCCGAACGGTAATCAAGGGAGATGTCAAAACTTGGCATGGCCAAAATATGTTTGCTTCAGAAAGAGGCAAACATATTTCGGCCATGCGTTTAACCACTTTTCCAACTTTTTCCAACATGTTAGAGTATACAAACTGTTTCTATGACATTTTCTTGATGTTACTACAACAACGAATTGTTTCATAAGCATACATATTTGTTACAATAGCTTCCGGACGTTGACTTGTATATTACCACTTCCTCCTGACTTTAGGTTGACTCAGCCATGACTTTGAATAGGTATGAATTAATTCCAAAATAACACTACCTAGAGCCAGTTTTTCGCTGAAAATTATAGTGTAGTTTGATTCTTAGGTGTGTTATTCAGTGTTGCATGCATAGTTTTCTAATATTCATTGAATTTATCAGATAAAATGCGTAAAATGTTACCGGGTGGGCCAAAATACCCCTGTTACCCTATCGATTGATTTGATTGATTGGACCGTATTTCATTTTAAGCTACGGTTACTGAGTCGGTCTATTAACCTATGTAAAAACTAGAGAATCGATTTGAGCCATTGCTCATTAAGCAAAAAATTCCTCTACAGACAATGCGTTGGTTTCTCGATTGCAATCAATCAACTCTGAATCTGTACTCAGCCCTCATCAGCTAAAAGATTAGCTACGGAAATAAACTTTCGCTTGTAATAACCACTACTTAATCACCGTCATCGTGTATATATTTCTCCATAATTATAGACATATTGTTTTAAATTTCATTCTACACATTTCTCGGTTTGATTTCCAGCCACACTCCCTTTTCGGCCTGGAGGGCAAAAAAATTCTTCGACATCTGCAGAGGAATTTGTGTCTTCTCGGTTGGTTCCAGGCTGAAGTCTTTCAGCAGATAGTACAAGATCAATTTAACCTCCATCAACGCCAAGCGAGAACCGATACAGTTACGTGGACCAACGCCAAACGGCAGATACGCCCCGGCATCAATTTTCGACCGATTTTGTTCGTTAAATCGCTCGGGATCAAATTTACCCGGGTTCGGATAATACTTTGGATCGGCGTGAATGGCAATCGTCGGAATCCAAATGGTTTGATTTTTTTCAATCACGAACCGTGTTCCGGCTCCGTCATCGTACACGTAATCCTTAACGCAAAAGCGATCGGAAACTACGGCCGGAGGCCACATGCGAAGAGCTTCCGAAACAACCATATCCATGTATGGCATTTTTTGCAGGACTTCATAACATAGAGGCTTACCGTTGAGAGACTGCTCAGTTTGCGTGATTTCTTCGTGCAGGCGAGCCTGAATGTCTGGGTTGATTGTTAGTTCGTAGGTTAAGAAGGTCATTCCCGTGGAAACAGTATCAAAACCAGCTAGGAAGAATAAGAAACACTGCGCAATCAATTCGTTTTCTGTCCACACTCTAGAATGTGAAGCCTTTCCAACGTTAGACTCCTCAACCGTAGCGAAACCTGCATCTTTCTGATCATGTTCATCTTTCGAATGTTTCAGTGCACCTTTTCGAACTTCCATTAACATGTGTATCATGTCGTTACGCACAATTCCATGCGCTTCTCTCTGTTTCATATTATCAGTGATCATACTCTTGAAGTACTGTGTCAGATTCGAATCTAGAAAATCAATGCCCAATTTTTGCATCAGCCGGGGCATACTTCTCAACATCAGAAACTTTACCAAGACCATAAGCGATTGAAAATTGATCATCTGTTTACCTTTCAAGTAGAATTCATTGTCCCGATCCTTCAGCGAATCCACCTGAATACCAAACGCAACCGTAGCGATCACATCATTACCGAAGCGTGAAAAAATGTCCTTCATTTCGTACTCCAGTTTCTTGCCGGCTTTCGTTTCCGCAGTGAAGAAGTTGTTCATCGATTGGGCGCATTGTGCCACCAGCTCGAACATGTGCCTCATTTTACTACCGGTGAAGGCCGGACTCAGGGTAGCTCTCATATCGCGCCACTTCTGGCCACGCAGCGCAAATAGCGAATTACCGAAAAGACTCTCGTTCTTGGTTTGCTCATCTAGACTTCCCGAGGTCATGGTGGGTGTGTGATCAATGAAATAATCGAAATCCTTCACAGCAATCTTCTTGATCACTTCCGGATCACGCAGCATGAATATCGGTTTCATAAAGTCATAAAATCCAACCACTCTGGAGAAGGTAAAATTGAACTTATACACGTTTGATTTATTGTTTATTTGGTGAATTGATCTCCGTACTTACTTGAAATCAGGGAATAGATTGTACAGCATCCGAATGTGAGACGTCACATCGCGTCTGCGGAACATCATTGGCCCAGTGCTGCCGAAGAAGAAGGTCGGCTTTACACAGGGTATCGGCTTCGACAGAAAGTATTGATATTTTTTCGACACGTAGTGGAACAGCAGCAGTACAATGGCACCGATGGCGGCCACCGTCAGCAAATCCACCTCCATTTTTTCAAACTATCAAACAGGTGCTTTTCCCCAATTCCGGAATCACTATTCTTTTAGTTGTGCTCCCCAAACCAGTTACGGTGGTTTCAACTGGAAGCGCGATATCAGTCACTTGTCTCTGTTACTTAGGTTTATCAGATAATTACTATTGCGATGGGATTGATATTAAATAAAATAATCGTTTATCTATAGGCAAGTGAGCCAACGGAGGTAACACACAAAACAAAGACGCCCGATGGTGTCGCACGTTAGCACGCTAATGAGCGACGGTCATTCGGTCAACTGATCATCAAGCGCCAGCTTTCGGTAGTAGAATGGGTGTGTAATGTATGGGTATTGAAATATCAACTATACGTACACATGTGTACTGTCCGCATGTATTCCAAACTTGTGAGACATTCAATGAAGTACATATTCAGTTACGATTAAACTCGAAACATGTGGCAGTATTTTTATCATCATTAATCTTTCGCGTTGAATGTGAAGAGATTTGTTTCTCCATAAAGCGTAACACATTGGCCAGTTTGGAAAGGAGTAAAAATATTTGGAGGTTTTTTTAACAGGAAATTATAATGAAATAACTGAGTACCCGATCTTGCTCAGGCTGCAATAGGAGCTCTTGTTGTTACGGTGGCTTAGAAGTTATTGTGATTCGATTTGCTGAACTCCAAAATTGTTCCATATCTCCTACTAATTTCGAGCGAGATTGTAAGAAGATACGCTAGATCGAGTTACGCAAATGAAATGTGTTTATAAGTCATGGCCGTTAAAAGAAACCAAATAAAAAACGATTCGAGTTTTTTTTTGAGTTTAAGCCTAAAATTCGATGCAAATATCTAAAACAACAAATCGTCTTTGATATCAACAATTGTTTTTGATTCGAATGCATTATTTACGACTTTAAGGTTTTGTATGTAGTACAATACAAATGTGTTCGTGTATTTCGTCTTGGCAGGAACCGGGACCGCAGTGGTTTGATTGAAACCTTCTTGAGACCATCAACAACCGCCTTATAACCTGCTCATACCGTAAGCTTCGAGTGTATGGACCCATTGGGTCACATAAGTCAACTGCTCGTCGATATTCTGCGAAAGTCAAGGTCAGTAAGGCCCTTTCATAGGCCGCTATGTTTGTTTTCAGTTTAGCGCGATTCCAAGCTCTTGTGGCTTGCTTAAGTCCGTGAAGACTTCGTCTCAATCGGCGTACGGTATTCGGGTTGGTGTTCGTGCGGCCAGTAGATTGTATCATATAGATCTTCTCCTGAATTTCCCCATATAAGTATCCTGTTTTTATGTCTACGTGAGGAATTAGCATACGATTCCTGCTAGCTAAGGCCAAAACAGTCTGAAAAGATGCTTGGTGGAAAACAGGAGCGAAGGCTAGATCATAATCAGTGCCAAGTTTTTTGAAAAATCCTTGTGCCACAAGTCTTACCTTATATCTGGCCACTTGCCCGTTCTCATCTTCTTTCCATTTGAAGAGCCATTTACATCCTTTCGGTTTACGATTTGAAGGTAGATCGGTAATTTTCCATGTACCATTTTCTTTATATGACGTCATTTCTTCTTCCATTGCAGTCTTCCATTTGACGTACTGCTAACATGAAACAGCTTCAGCGTACGCCCTTGGTTCAGTTGGTAAATCCACCGCAAGACGTATGGAGTCCGAATACCATTCCGGAGGAACACCAATCGTAGATCGAGTTGAACGTCGTGCTGTATCAGAGAATGTTGCATAATCTTCCGGGTTTGGCTCTCTACTCAAATGCAAAAAAACATGCAAATGGAATCAAATGCAAAATGTTTTGAACAAACTTGATGTCTTTTTAATTTTTAATGATTCAATGATGTTTTTAAATGACCGGATTCATGAAGGTGTTAACAGTTAATATCTTCATTAATTTAGTGAGTACCAAAATTATCCGTACTGATGCTGGTTGCTCTGTTTCAACGAGAGCAACATTATCAATACCAGTACAAATCAACATGGCGATGCTAACACCAGTGAAAACTCAGGGTCCTATTCTTGCTTTTGCCTACGCCGTTTTGTTGTGGAGAATAGCCAGCCGTATATTTTGCCCTGATACCTTCTTGCGCGTATTCTCCACTGTCTCCTCCTCTGTCCGATCTAATTGCTGTTTCTTGCCAAACTGGTTCTCCACCAAACGAACATATTCACGAGTTTTAGCTTTAACTTCGGATTCTTTCTTTAGAAAGAAGTCAAGGATCTCCTTTTAAGTTTTCTGCGCCACTTGGGATTGCAGGCCGAGCCGAGATTCATTCGTTCAATTTTTTCAAAAACATCATTCAAAAAAAGATCCCTGTGGCCGATTCTGCGGTGCCACACATGTTGGCAGTTTTGATTGTGTCGTCGGTCAGCAAGGATCAACGAACGTGATTCTACAACAGTATTCAGCCGGTACATATAAGCCTTTCGATCACGCGTCGTAATCACTTCATTGTTGAATAGCAAACTCTTTCGATATCGAATACAGCACGAATTCCTTTCTTAGCAAGCTTAGTCACTGACACGAGACTTCCTTCTAGTTCGGGGGCGTAGACCACGTCGGTCAAGGTTGTTTTCACTTGCTCTCCTTGGTCATCGAGACACTGCACCACGCAATCCCCGACACCGGCGCACAGTGGGACGAAATTAAAAATAGTAGGACATTGGTGTTTGTGACGAAACGCATGGTTTTAGCGTTTCGATGTCTTCTAGAAAGTTTCTCGGTTTCATGAGTACTTTATTTGGGTGGTAAATTTTTTTGTTTAAGGGGGGTGTACACCAAAAAAAAAGAAGTAACTTTTTTATTTCTTGATGAACTCGGTAACTTTCTTCTGACACATTGTACAACTAGCTATTTCAAGCAGGTTTGTAGAAGATTGGAAAATTCTATCTCTTAACCTGACAAAATTATAAGGTATAAAAGTAAACCATCCCCTTAAAAAGTGTTTTTGGGTGACAACGCTCTTATCTTAATTCTGCCATTCTTTAAGTGTTCTACAAACTTTAAACTAAGATTGATTGTCACATTTTTTTAGAAGAAAGTGTATCGCTTTCTCTTATTTTGGAGGAATCATGTCTGTTTTTGCAATTTTATGACACAATTTTCAAGAGAACTTAACTTGCGAAAAGGCAGATATTGGCAGCTACTTCTAGTTTCATTTGATTCGGAAACTTATTCCCTTCAATTGTGCATATATGTCATACTGGAATCAAAGGGGATTCATAGTAATTTTTCGAAAATTAAGTTGCAACTTTTCTGGAATTTGATAATTTTTCGATCAACTTTTTTTTTAAATCGGACAATCGGTACCCGTAAATGAGTAAGCCATGGACGTTTGGTGATTTGACAGGTGTTCGGAAATATAAGCGAATCCCCTTCGATTCCAGTATAACATGAAATATATGAAATGAAACTGAAAGTAGCTGCCAATATCTGCCTTTCCGCAAGTCCTCCTGCTCCCTTCCAGGAACTGGACAACTTGGTTTTTGACGATCTGTTTGATAAATGACTTGAGCTCTAAAATCCGCACGTTGCACAGTGGTTTAAAACGCGAAAAACGTGATCGTCAGCCTTTTGAGTATAAAAATGCCATTTAAATGCTAGAGTGTATTTGACAAAGTTTTTGTAGATCTTTCGATGTAAATATATTTTTGATTAATTCACCTAAAAGTGAGATAAAAATTTTATATTTTTATTTACTTATCAAATCAAAACGAAGTTTTCAGCAAAGTTGTAGACAATCTTATGTAGAAAAACTTTGCTGAAGACACTTTGGTTCTATCTCATGAAAATCGACCACATACAGGTAGTTTTATACACAGACATCCTTAAAGTTTCTTAAAATCGAAAAATATCAAATAACTTTTTCTGAAGTGATTTTAGAGGCCTACTATGTTCTAGACATTTTTTCATATTTAAAAATTACATCATTCTGCCGAACATACCTTGGGAAAATTTTCAACTTTTTCATAGGGTTTAGGACATTTTAGATAAAAAATGCACTTTTTCGAAAGGAAATTTCTCGAAAAGCTGCAAAAACAACTGTCTTCACTCGGAAGACGGGGATTAGAACAAGCTTCCCCAGGTCGTTTCATTAGTTTCTTGCAGTCTCTTAAAGACTTGGGCGTGGGTGAAAAAATAGTTTTTTTTTTGGTTTTTCGGCGTTTTTTCATGTTTTTCTCGAAAGACGTACAAAATCGAAACGATTTTTGGATATTCATTAGAAAGTACGAATAGCATTTATGTTTACGGATTTGGAAATATACAAAATAAAAAAAATGATTTTTTCCGAAAATAATTGTTGTCACTAATGAATGCAAGGTTTTTTTTTAAACAAAATTAGCAACATTCTTTGATGTTTTTCCAATGCTTGAATTCTGAAAAGAAAATGTCAGCTCAGAAACAGATACCCTTATTTATTTTTTAATTTTGTCCATACGGAAGTACCTAATACATACCAAAATACCTCCGTATGTACAAAAATAAATAAGGGTATCTGTTTCTGAGCTGAAATTTTCTTTTCAGAATTCAAGCGTTGGAAAAACATCAAAGAATGTTGCTAATTTTGTTAAAAAAACCTTGCATACACTAGTGACATAACAATTATTTTCGGAAAAAATCAATTTTTTCTATTATGTATGTTTTCCAAACAATGCACGGTGCCGTAAATATAAATGCTATTCGTAATTTTTAATGAAAAATCAGAAATCGTGTCGATTTTGTACATCTTTTGAGAATAAAACATGAAAAAACGCCGAAAAACAAAAAAAAACTATTTTTTCCACCCACGCCCAAGTCTTTATGAAACTGCAAGAAACTAGTGAAACCACCTGGGGAAGCTAGTACTAATCCCCGTCTTTCGAGTGGAAACTGTTGTTTTTGCAGCTTTTTGCAGCTTTTCGAAAATTTTTTTTTTGAAAAAGTGCATTTTTTATCTAAAATGTCCTAAACCCTATGAAAAAGTTGAAAATTTCTCAAAGTATGTTCGGCAGAATGATGTATTTTTTAAATATGAAAAAATGTTCAGAACATAGTAGGCCTCTAAAATCACTTCAGAAAAAGTTATTTGATATTTTTCGATTTTTAGAAACTTTAAGGATGTCTGTGTATAAAACTACCTGTATGTGGTCGATTTTCATGAGATAGAACCAAAGTGTCTTCAGCAAAGTTTTTCTACATAAGATTGTCTACAACTTTGCTGAAAACTTCGTTTTAGTTTGATAAGTGAATAAAAAAATAAAATTTTTATCTCACTTTTAGGTGAATTAATCAAAAATATCATTACATCGAAAGATGCCCCTTAAGATCTCCAAAAACTTTGTCGAATACACTGTAGCATTTGAATGGCATTTTTATACTCAAAAGACTGACGATCACGTTTTTCGCGTTTTAAACCACTGTGCGTTGCTCCATCGGTACGTTGCTATGTAGCTTCACTGCATAACCGAAATGTTGCTATGATGCCATGCTGTCGACTATGTTGCTCCTCAACAAATAGTTTATGATGAAAAATGAATACAAAACAACATGCCTACACTCAAACCTTGAATTTTATTAAACAGAAGATTAGGGTGTTTTATCATGATCGGACCGGTCAGAAAATGTACCATGATCGGACCATTTTTTTATATGCGAGATTTAACAAAAAATGTGTCAAATATGTAGCAGCATCATCAAATAACTTCTTCTGATGATTCAGAAGGTTTCATCCAGGTTACATAAGTATTACTACTTAAAAAAATGTTTTAAAAAATGAACTTTTTTCGAGCACAAATTGCCCTTACAATTGTTATCAAGGCTTGTTTTCAAGCAGTGATTTAAGAATCAAATATTTAAACATTGCTGTATATTTTCCAGTAATATGTTTCTGCAACATCTCAATTCAATGTAGGAACACTTTTTATATGAAATATCTGCTTTATAATTGGAATTATTGGTGAAACGCGAAGGCCTGTTTTGTATCATGATCGGACCAGGTTTGCACCATGATCGGACCAGCCTACTTCTGAGACATCACCGTTTGACTTTGCTTATGCTTGATATACCCAATGAAGGATTTCACGTTTAATTGAATGAAGCTTATTTTCTATAGAATGAAACCTCACAAAAACAACGTAAGGTTCACTTCACTACACTACACTACACTACACTACACTACACTGCACTACACTTCACTGCAAACAGCCTTTGAAGTATAATGGGGGAAAATAAAGCTCAGAGTCAACCTAATTTAAGAAGCACTTTTTTCCGCAAATTTTCGACCTGTTCACGAGAGAATCATATATTAAAGTTTATATTTGTGAATGATTGGTTGTCATAGCTTTCATCGAGGCATCTCAAAGGCATCTGTGTCA
Organism: Wyeomyia smithii; assembly: GCF_029784165.1. Lineage (NCBI taxonomy): Eukaryota > Metazoa > Arthropoda > Insecta > Diptera > Culicidae > Wyeomyia > Wyeomyia smithii. Next base: position 228,362,637 of record NC_073695.1, on the reverse strand, counting down.
GCTTTATAAAAACGCTCGGAGATACCAAAACAATGACGAATATGACTAAGGTTTCTACGAAGAGATTTATGACATAGCACCGATAGCTTCCTTCAATTAACCTTAAACTGTGATTGAACTATTAAGCAGTATGAAATAAAAGTTTTTATTCTTTTGAACAACTTTATCAAAAAGATACGATAGCGACTAACAAATCAGTTTTAAAAATAACAGAGTGAAGAGATAGCCAATCTCACTTAATTGAAATCACATAGTTAGTAGCGCTTTCGCGAGATATTTTAACAAGCAGTTGAAATGTTAAGAAAATATATCGTTTTTAAGAGAACGGTTGGTTTAAAATTAGAGGAAAAATGAAACAAAGTAAAACTTCTGAGTGCTTTAACAGAATGGACACCAATTATTTTCCAATAAATACATACATGTCAGCAACATACACCATTCTGAAAATTTAGTGAGAAAGTTTGGCTCGAGTTAGTAGAATGTTAATAAACGTTTTAAATTTTGAGTGACATTTATATAATATACATCATGCTATTCACCGCGATCATTGGTGCTTATTACGGGAGAGTTTACGGTGAAATCAGAGTGAAGTGAACACAACCCTATTACCTGACTCACGTAGGTTAACAAAACGTCGCAAAGTAACAACTGCTGTGAAATCTGGGTTATTATGAGTTTTATATCACTGAAATGAAAATGGGAATAGTAACGTTTTGCGTTGATTTTTTTCACGGCCATTTTGAACGATGAAGTGATTTCAAGAAGATGAAGAAGGTTTAAAAACCGATTGATTTGTGATCTAATGATATATAGTTATTTTTTTTCAGTAACGAAACTCCCTTTAAGACTAACAAATTTTTGCGGCTAATGAAACGTAAAAGAAAAAATTGATCTTTGAATTAAGTTTAGCGGTAGGGCTTAAAAGCTTCGTCTTCTCGAAAAATGTCCTCATACAAAATTTCAGCTCAATCGAACTTATCGAAGTAATGCCTCAAAGCGGCCAAAGTGTCACTTTTTTGACTGATAAAGTTCGATATCGAAATTTTTTGTATGCCAAATGTCTTAGAAATGTACAAAACGTCGAGATCTGGTGTTATCTCGAATAAAAAAAAAATCGGAAAAACTCCACTTTCTGAGACTTAGAAATTTTTGTGCTGGGAAACTCATTTCACTTGTCTTATTCTCATTTTAACTTCACTGTCAACCTCACTTCACGGAGTTAGTTTTTGTCACCTCACTTTAGATGGAATCGGGAATAGGTCTCAAAAAGTAAAGTGAGCGTGGGAGTGAAATATATATTTCACCGAGAAGTAATTCCCGTAATAAGTAACATTGGCTGAATATCGCACTGAATATGAGCTCTCACACTTCAGGCATAAAACTTAGAGCATTGCAATATCCGGCAAATTTGTAGTACTATTTGGGGACTACAAATTTGTCATACATCGTTTTTCAAAATTGTAGTGGTGGAGTAAGCTATCGGTAAAACGAAACGGCAACCGAAAATACACCCAGAAATTGAATAGGCTGACATGCCGTATTTGAAACTCAAATAAAATTCATAACCAAACACCATGCAAGTAAAGCCCAGCACGCGAAGTGGAAAATCGCTTGAAGTCTCAGAAGCACACTGGTCCGATTATGATACATTTTTTGATCCGATCATGATTCACCCTGGTCCGATCATGGTACAAAATCTATGATCAGGAAAAACGATATAATTAAATGAATTTACGTCGGATTTGCTATAAATTGTTATTTTTGTAAATTAGACAGATAGACTTTTCCGATAAATATATTTTATTTAGGATTCCATGTGATATTGATGGTGAAAATGTGACGTGAAAAGCGATGTACCTTGAAAATAGTCTAAATTGGTCGGATCATGATACATTACCCTATTAGCAGTTTGCCTGTATATTTTCGATATGCTCTTTGAATATAAATTTTGACGTAGTACAACGTCTTCAAGGAATGTCCGCTATCGGTGATCAATTTCATCCCCCTGATAAATTTTATCCCATTTCATTGTTCTATTGAAAAATTTCGAACCTTGCTGAACGCAGATTTCGACCAACTTACTTACTTCTTTCCTTATGATTCCCACGTCGATTATCCGTCGCACAGTGCAGTACATAAAGATCTCCACTGTCGACGATCAGCCGCTTTCGGCTTTCAAGTTGTCGTCGATAACCTGTAAGTCGGCTGTCTAAATTTCAACTGCCCCCTGATCGCAACGGCGATTAAGTTTCGTAATCCCCAGGCTACCAAGCGCCGTTAATGTTACGCAGGTAACATTCATTACGTTTCACAGCCGTATAACAACAAGAAATTGACGTTTAAGATGAATATTCGATTTTATGTTCGCTCCTCGAGCTTTCCTAATCCGAGTTTCTTCATCATCCTTGGCACTACCGCCCTGCGTTATCTGGGTACCAAGATATTGGAAGATTTCTGAACCTGCAGAGATCGTTTGTATCTCTGATGACTTGATCTTTGCGACCTGCTGCCCTGGTGCTTTCAGAGAAAACCTCAAACTTGCTCTGCATGTCTGTTCGTCGTCTGGCAAGTAAGAGAACATCGTCGGATAAGTCAAAGTCGTTGAGGTGCTACAGCGTTCAGAGATTCCTGGGTAATCATCGGTTCGGTGTACTGTCAATCACTTCAGTTAGTATCTCGCCTTTAACGGTTAGATCGAGAAGCGGTGCTAGTATGTATCTATGCCTCACTTGCCAGACTCGAATAGGGTTCGACAAGACATCGTCGTGCTTAGACGTGCTTTGATAAGATGAACTAACTTCTCTGGGACCTGCAACATTTGTGCTGACAACGCTGGGTCAACTTTCAACATTTTAGCAGGAATGCAATCGATTCCTGGCGCTTTGTTGGATTTCATGCTCTTGATAGCCGCCGTTAATGCGGCTCTGGTTGCCACCCGTTGCGTGTTCTATTGGTTATCTTCATTCGGGACTCAGAAGAGTTGGTTGAAGTGCTCAGTCCAACGCTCATGATCTGTTCGATCTTCTAGCGACATTCTGACATTAGTCCTGCCCTAACAAAGGCGGCGACTCTTTCTCTTTCTTCATCTAAGGAGTTTGTCCAGGCTCTCTTCTACCGTCTACAAGATCGCTTTATTGCCTTTCCCAGCTCACTGTTCATCGACAATCCTTTAGGTTTCATTCGACATCCTTTCCGTCCTCCCGCCACGTATTTTCCCGAGGGTTTCATCGCTCGCCATGACGAATACGTTTTCGATGCCGATTCACCGTTCTTCGGCTGCTCCACAGGTCGGTAGTTCCGTGGCTCGCGTTTCAATATGCTTCACCTTTGGGTTCTCCAACCGGCGGACGTCATAGCGTCATCCGATTTTTTTTGCATCGTACCGTTAGAAACGCGCGAAGCGCAGGCATATCTTACCGATGACAAGGTGGTGGTCAAGTAGGCTCTTCCTCTACTTTCGGCTGATGCAGATGTAGTCAATTCGATTTACTGTTCGGCCATCACGAGAGTTCCAAGTGACTCTGTGTACGCGTGGGTGAGGGAAGAGCGACCCGCTAATTGCCACATTGTTGTTCCGTTTTCGCACATCTCTCTGAGACCGTGGCGCTACGTGACGCGCTAAAAGTTCACGGTTTTCGGGGCTAATCTTTGCGTTGCAGGTGCTTATTACGGGAGTCACTTCACGGTGAAATCAGAGTGAAGTGAACAAAATCCTATTACGGGACTCAATCTCAATCTGGGTTATTATGAGTGTCATATCAGTGAAGTGAGAACGGAAAAAGCGACGTTTCGCGTGGAATTATTTCACGACCATTTTGGACGGTGAAATGATTCCACGAAGCTGCCATAAGTCTTAAAGTTGATTGATTTGTGATCTAATGGTAAATATTGGATTTATTTTTCAATAACGAAGCGAATCAGAGTTTGATCCGTGCCTTGAAGCGGTCAATTTTTAATTTTTTTGCCCGATGATAAAAATGCAAACTAGTTCAGGAAATTTTCGATACCGAAAAAAACATTTTTTTTGATGCCGAATGTCCTAGAAATGCAGAACACGTCAAGATCTGGTGTTATCTAGAAAAACGGGAAAAACGACTTTCTGGGGCTTGGACGTTTTTGAGCTGGGAAACAATCCCATTTCACTTGTCCTATTCTCAATTTCACTTCACTGTCAATCTCACTCCACGGAGGTGATTTTTGTCACCTCACTTGAGGTGGAATCGGGAATAGGTCTAAAAAAGTGAAGTGAACGTGAGAGTGAAATATATTTCACCGTGAAGTGACTTCCGTAATAAGCACCGCAGTTGCCTAAGTTGGTGGATTCTGATGTCACCCTCTGGTATTTTCTCATCCACCAAATCGGAAACATCAGTCGACGCATAACACTGGACCGTCGTAAGGTTCCTCACCTGTGCTTTGAATCTGGCTATCTGGCTAAACAATAACCAATATTGGTGTTTCCATTATCAAGATGAGATGAGTGGAAAGTTCGATCCTAGACGAAATTTTTAAATTTGAGCTAGTGATTTCCGCTTTCTGGAAAACAACCTAAATGCCCAAATACCATTCAATATGAGTGATTCCAGAGCTGGGATAGTGCCAATACGTTTTCTTGAAAATTTAGTTGGGTAATTGAACAGTGAAGTATATCGAATGATTCTAACTTATTAAACCTTCATCTCGAGCAACTTCAGCAAAGGTATGTTTATCTAGTCTTCTATCTTCTATCTTCTATACATAGAAAAATGCAGCTCTGTCTGTCTATCTGTCTGTCTGTTCCATATAGGCTTGGAAACTACTGAACCGATTGGCGTGAAATTTTGTATATAGGGGTTTTAGGGGCCGAGAAAGGTTACTAAGGTAATTCGAGACCCCTCCCTCTTCTGGAAGGAAGGGATCCCATACAAATGAAACACAAATTCATGCACATCTCGAAAACTAACCAAGCAAATGGAGCCAAATTGGGCAGGTGGATGTTGTTAGGTGTAAAAAAAATATCCATAATAGTTTGACACCCCTCTCTCTACTAAAAGGAAGGGGTTCCATACAAATGAAACACGAATTCATGCACATCTCGAAAACTAACCAAGTAAATGAAACCAAATTTGGCAGTTGGATGGTTTAAGGGGTATCAAATATATCCATAACAAATTGACGCCCCTCCCCCTTTTAAAAGGGTGTAGCCCCATACAAACACAAATTTCGCACAGCTCGAGAACCAATCCACCAAATAGAACCAAATTTGGCATGTAAATGTTTTTAGAGGTAACAAATATGTTCACAATGTTTCGACTCCCCTCCTTCTTCCACAGGGGTTCCACACAAATTTCTGCACATCTCGAGAAATCATCAAGCAAATGGAACCAAATTTAATATGTTGAGGTTTCTGAGAGCAAGAAATTTTTTTGACTCCAGACGCCATTGTTAAATTTAAGATGGAAACTTCCGGTTTCTATCCGTAAAATGTCTTCAAATATCAGTTTCAAATTCAAGATGCTGACTTCCGGTTTTTGAAAAACAGCGGGATATTACCAAATACCACCCAATATGGGTATTTCCGAAATCGTGATGATACACTGAAACCACAAATCGACCTCCGACAACATTTTGAGTTGTAAAATGGTGACTTCCGGTGACTGGAAAATTGCCGAAAATGACCAAATACCACCTAATATGGGTGTTTTTTAACCAGAATGACGCTCAGAAGCCAGAAATTGTCTCCAAATGCCATTTTGAAATCCAAGATGGCGACTTACGGTTTCTGAAAAACAGCGAGATATGACCAAATACCACCCAATATGGGTATTTCCGAAATCGTGATGATACACTGAAACCACAAATCGACCTCCGACAACATTTTGAGTTGTAAAATGGTGACTTCCGGTGACTGGAAAATTGCCGAAAATGACCAAATACCACCTAATATGGGTGTTTTTTAACCAGAATGACGCTCAGAAGCCAGAAATTGTCTCCAAATGCCATTTTGAAATCCAAGATGGCGACTTACGGTTTCTGAAAAACAGCGAGATATGACCAAATACCACCCAATATGGGTATTTGCGAAATCGTGATGATGCATTGAAACCACAAATCGACCTCAGACAACATTTTGAGTTGTGGAATGGCAACTTTTGGTGACTGGAAAACTGCCGAAAATGGCCCAAAAATAACCAAATATGGGTGTTTCTTGAACCAGAATGACGCTCAGGGGCCAGAAATTGTCTCCAAATGCCATTTTAAAATCCAGGATGGTGACTCCCAATTTCTGAAAAAAAGCCTAAAGTGACCAATTATCACCCAATATGAGCGTTTCTTTAACCAGAATGATGCATGAAGCTAAAAATTGACCTCAGGCACCATTTTGAATTGTAAGATGGCAACTTCTGGAAAACAGCCGAATACTACTACATATGAATTTTTCCGTAATCGAAATGATGTATAGACGCCAAGCATTGACCCTGAACACCATCTTGAATTCGAAGATGACCACTTTCAGTTTTTGAAAAACAACGAAAATAACTGAATACCACCCAATATGAGTATTTCCGGAGAGGTGATGTACTAAAGGCAGAAAACGAGTATGTTGTCATTCCGATAAAATCAATAATTTCAAACGATATAAACAAATCGCAAGAAATCAATGAATTTGGAATGTTGAAAATTATTAAATTAAACACAAAAATAGGCGGGATGAAGTTTGCCGGGTCAGCTAGTGAAAGATAAAACTTTTAATGATCATGGAAAATTCGGATTACTGCCAATTTGATTAGATATTTTTGTTTAAAACTTTTTTTTTTCGTTCAAACCTATTTCTCCATTGCCACGGATATATTATATTGAACTTCCTCAACTGCACACATTCCTCGGTTTAATTTCCAGCCTCACTCCTTTTTCCGCTTGGAGGGCAAACAAACTTTTAGACATCTGCAGAGGAATTTGTGTCTTCTCGGTCGGTTCCAGGCTAAAGTCTTTCAGCAGGTAGTACAGGATCAATTAAACCTCCATCAACGCCAAACGGGAGCCGATACAGTTGCGTGGACCAACGCCAAACGGAAGATACGCTCCGCCATCGATTTTTGACCGATTTTGCTCGTTAAATCGCTCGGGATCAAACTTGTCCGGATTTGGATAATACTTTGGATCGGCATGAATGGCAATCGTCGGTATCCAAATGGTTTGGTTTTTCTCTATCATGAATCGTGTTCCGGCTCCGTCATCGTACACATAATCCTTAACGCAAAAGCGATCGGCAACTACGGCTGGAGGCCACTTGCGAAGAGTTTCGGAAACAACCATATCCATGTACGGCATCTCCTGCAAGACCTCGTAGCATAGAGGCTCGTTATTGAGAGATTGTTCAGTTTGTATTATTTCCTCGTGTAGGCGAGCTTGAATTTCTGGGTTAATTGTTAATTCGTAGGTTGCGAAGGTCAGACACGTATAAACAGTCTCAAAACCGCCTAGAAAGAATGCTAAACACTGTGCAATTAATTCACTGTCAGTCCACAACCTGGAATGTGAAGCTTTCCTACGTTGGATTCCACAACCGTAGCAAATCCCGCGTCTTTTTGATCTTGTTCGTCTTTCAAATGCTTCAGTGCACCTTTTCGAACTTCCATCAACATTTGTATCATGTCATTACGCACAATTCCATGAGCTTCTCTCTGTTTCATATTATCAGTGATCATACTCTTGAAGTACTGTGTGAGATTCGAATCCAAAAATTCGATTCCCAGTTTCTCCATGATTCGTGGCATGCTCCTCAGCAGCAAAAACTTCACTAGTACCGTAATAGACTGAAAGTCTAACAGCTGTTCACCCTTCAAGTAAAATTCATTATCCCGATTCTTTAGTGAATCCACCTGAATACCAAATGCAACCGTAGCGATTACATCATTACCGAAACGCGAAAAAGTATCCTTCATTTCGTACTCCAGTTTCTTGCCGGCTTTCGTTTCCGCAGTGAAAAAGTTATTCATCGATTGGGCGCATTGTGCCACCAGCTCGAACATGTGCCTCATCTTACTACCGGTGAAGGCCGGACTCAGGGTAGCTCTCATATCGCGCCATTTCTGACCACGTAGCGCAAACAGTGCATTTCCGAGTAGACTCTGATCATCCTGACTTCCGGTTGTCGCGGTGGGTGTGTGATCCATGAAATAGTCAAAATCCTTCACGACAATCCTTTTGATTACCTCCGGATCACGTAGAATGAATATCGGTTTCATGAAGTCATGAAATCCAACCACTCTGGGTAAATTAATATTTAGTTTGTACTTTTTTTAGTGTTTATTTGGGTAACAGGTCTCATTCTACTCACTTGGAATCAGGGAATGTACTGTACAGTAGAGATGGTCGGGTATGGGAAATTTGTTACCCGTACCCGACCCGTACCCGACTCATCGAAAATTTTCAAACCCGTACCCGACCCGAACCCGAAAAATATCTATTCTAACTACCCGTACCCGACCCGTACCCGATTGAAAAAAACGCCGAAATTGCCGGTACCCGACCCGTACCCGACCCGTCCTGGTTTTTTTATTTTTTTTTTTCAACATGCCTGGGTACCTCGTACATTTTATGCACTGATTGTCATATGTGGTTTCTCGAGATGATGGCCGGAGCCAGGCTAGAACCGAGTGTGCGTGTGAACGGATGATAATGAACCCAGAGTTTCAGGCGGGTGGTCCACTATAGGGAATCGGTCCACTATGAAAAGTGCATGTCTGGTAAAGTTTAAAATAAACGACGAGTTTTATAAACACATTAAAGGGTCAACCGAATTTTAAAAGGTCAAAATTAATATAGTTTATAACTTGGGAAAAATTTTATAATTCACTGCATTTGCCAAAAACCTGTAATTTTGAGTATAGATTCGGTGTCATTGATAAATTCTAAAAATCAGTAAAAAACAGATATAAAATAAATAAATAAATAAATAAATAAATAAATAAATATTTAAGTGCTTCAGTCCAAAATATGGGTGCAATATCATAAAATTTGATTTTTTTATAACCTTCAAAACTCGGCATACTATTTTGGCCTCGAAGAAAAAGTTGATTTGTAGTTAGTTTTTATTACCTATTATAATATATAATATTGTTTTAATTTTTATAAAAACAATTTTTGCGAAATTTGGTTGATTTGAGGAGTTGTGCAAAAACTACGTAAGCTGTTTTTGTAAAGAGGACGCCCTGTGGCGTTGCTTGTGGTTGAAGATCATATAATTCTGTTTAATGCAAAAGTTAGGGGAGAAGTGCTAAAAATCATGAAAAATTAAGTCACGTGTTTATGAACGTCTCCAAATAAAAAGTGGAATGGAGATTCGTGTTCAGCACCCCAAAATTAAGTATATACCATATTTTTGTCGTATTTATCGACACTTTTTTTTACTTGGCAAGCATTTGTATTAAGTCGCCCCACTGTGCAATGCTCCGCGGTTTTCCTGACAGTTATTGAAAAAGCCCGACAAAAACTCCATTTAAATCAAAACCGTTGCAGGAAGAACTATTCAATCTAACATTAGAAAGCGATAGCATGATGTCATCCCCTTGGTGCATAAACTGCCGACAACTGTCAGAATAGATATTGGGCGATCTCTCGTTGAGTGATGATGGGCGATTTTCTCTTCGATCTTACCGATTATCGACATTAAGAAAACACCCAGGCTTGAAATGATAAAAATAGAATTCTCACAATGCACGAAAATTGAATTACCCGTAGCCGACCCGTACCTGACCAATTGAGAATTTTTCAAACCCGTACCCGACCCGAACCCGAAGCCTTGGTTTTTTAATTACCCGTACCCGACCCGAACCCGTAGAATATTTTTTGGCGTTGCCCGAAACCCGACCCGAACCCGTCGGGTACGGGTTTCGGGTAAAAATACCCGTACCTGACCATCTCTACTGTACAGCATCCCAATGTGAGATGACACATCGCACCTGCGGAACATCATTGGCCCTGTGCTTCCAAAGAAGAAGGCTGGCTTCACGCAGGGTATCGGCTTTGACAGAAAGTATTGATACTTTTTCGATATGTAGTGGAACTATGACACCGATGGCGGCCACCGTCAGCAAATCCATCTCCATTTTCGTTGCAGATTACTGTTTGTTTATCAAGTCTAAGGACTCACGATCCTGGTATTTGATTTCATTCGATAGCTTCCACACGTATCTTAACCGGCAAATCACTATTAGCGCTGTTTTATTTGACCAACAGCAACTTCGCATTTGCTTAATGAAATGATTCTATTCAGTGAATGTTTCCAATTTCACTCTAATGTGATGACTCAGCTCTGGTTTACTGACACTTCATTGAGCTGGTCAAAGATAGTCAAATATCCTGCCTGGCCGTCTCCAAAAATTCCGTCCCCCGTTGTTTCAATTGGTTGACGGTATATGTTTCGATACTCATCTCAACACCTTTATTCAGCTCATCGTTCTTATTTGATGACATGAATATAGGTATTAGGGTGAATATCGGAGCATATACTCTATCTCGATGGCATTATTATCAGCATTTGGTAGAATGGGAAAGGAATGTATGGGTTTTGGAATATTCACTGTAGATGTGTCTACTACCTGCACTGCCGGCACCCGGATAACTGTCCCATAATGAAAAACAACATGTTGAGAAAACTGCGATTTCATGTTATCCGTGAATTTTCGGATTTCCAGCAATTACACCCAGAACCAATGACCATAACAGTTTCATGGCAGCACAAGTTTATCGTTTAAAACAAATAAACATGGATGGAATTGGTTTTACGTTATACAACTTGAAAAGAAGACAAAATAGGAAAAAATATGCGGGTACATTTCAAAAGTACTCGCATATTTTGTCCCATCCCATATAAATTCAATCAGCAACCGGCAGTATCATTGGCAACGTAGATTGTACTACAGAAAAACAACATTAGTCTAGTTAATTAAATGTCATACTTCTATATGCCTAAAATAATCCGATATACACTAATCTAGAGCAAAATTATATGCTTGCAGTTATACCACTATGCAGTGGGACTGTAATGCGGGTACTTTCAATATGGGACAAAAACAACTTGGTATTTTTTCCATGTTTTTCCATACAAAAGTATCAATTTTAATTTTTTCCCAGAAAATATGATAACAATTAAGTCGATTCCCGATGATAACTCAAAAGTGACCGAAATCAGTATGGGACAGTTATGCGGGTACCGGCAGTGCATGTATTACAAACCTGTGTTCTCACAAAGTGTTCAGTTAGTATTGAACTCGAAGCCTGTAGTAGTACATATTTTTCAGTATCTCTCTGCTAGTTCTTGGTGCAACGTTTTCTGTAATTTATTATTAAACGCGTTACCTAAAAAAGCTCTCAAAAAGGACAATTCTTTCTAATTCACACCCGCTGCCAGCTTTAGGCACGCAACTGCATTTTTTTATTGTTTTGTTCTACGTTAATATAATAACGGACGGATTCAGCTCGAACTTATACTACACAATCTCCGCAGCATAGGTTCAACGTAATAAAGCTGAAACATACGTTGCACTAAGCTTATCGTTTATACAAAGCTTGTTTCGTGTATCTGCTATATATATCATAACATCTAAATAGTGTTGTTTAAATATTCTTACCTAATTAAAGAAAGAAAAACTTTCGTTTGTTCTATTCTACCGCACTGTTGTAGTGCACAAAACTTGCACGAAAGAGCACGCAATAGGAAAAATCAAGAAGCGTATGTGCTCTGCTACCGATACTAGTAGCAGTAAACGCTACTAGGTGCAATTTGTAGAAGAAAGTAAACACTCGCACCAACCTGTGCTGTTTCTATATCACAGAATCGTTACCGTTCTGTCGTCGTTCGCACCGGTTGTCATCTTCTTCGACGGCCAGGGTTATGATGCTGGAATCGCCTATAGGTGCTGCGCCTAGTATTAAATTCTCGACCGAACTGCCAATCGAATGGCGCCGGGAGAGGCTATTACGTACCACCAGATCCATGTTACCATAACCGATAGCGGATGAAGCGGTAGCAGTAACGAAGGAAGGATTCCGACTCAGATTAATTGGTGCCAAATTTGCTTGCTGGCCAGCTTGCGGGACTGATATCGTAGCTGGACGTAGAATTTGCAGGACATCAGTCGCAGTAAGGTTTGCTTGCGGCTGCTGCTGTTGTTGCTGAGCGGTAGTTAAAGACCGATGCCGTCGGCGGCCGCTTAGTGTTTCACTGTTGTACAGCACCCGAGGTCCCATTTCGATGCCGCCGGTTGGAATAAACAGTTGGTTTGTGGCTTCGGTTAAAATCGAGGAATAATCTGGCGGCGGCAGTTCGTCACCGGCTGGATTGGCAGAGCCCTGTTGCGAAATGTGATGTTGCTGAGGCAAAGCACTGCGTTGACGGTTGCCGCTTGGTTCGCCCATTATTCTAAAAAAAGACAACAGTTTACGGTTGGGGTTTAGTTGAAAATCGGCAGAATTTGTGACGTACCTTCTAACACTCCGTCGAATGCTGTTTCGTAGCATCTTAGCAATCCTAGCGCCGGTGGCCGTCGTGTACGAAGGTGGCGGTGTGTATTTTGGTGGAGCATCATCTTGTGGAGGCCGTGATTCGATTGAAATAACCGTCTGGTTGGAGTTGATAGTTCGCACTGGCAATGGAGGCGCAGGGCGGCGTGTGTACTGTAAGCGAGCGCTGTGCGCTGGTGAATCATAGGTTCCCATCGTTGGTCGCAATAGACGATCAAATCGCTAAAAATAACACTCGTTAAAACTATTTGATTGGAGATAATTTCCTAGTTGTTGTAACCTCGAGAATATCCGGTGGCCCTCGGCTTAGATATCGATAGATTTGCACAACCGTCACAGTCGGTACCATCAGTAGGAAAGCAACCTGAATGAAACCTCCGATTTGACGAGCCCACAGGGGCCAGTAACCTCCGTGCTTCCAATTGAAAAATGCATTCGCGTTCGAAACTCGATATTCTAGGATGCACAGAAATATCATGCCGATTGGAAGTAAAAAGTTCCATGCGAAGGCCAAAAACGCTGACAGTGACTGGGTAAGACGAAGGTCGTTGACTAATAGATCACCTGAAATTGAGGGATTGTTAATAAAATATCACTACTAATGTAAGATGTTACAGTTCACTTACTGGTGAAAGGCCTTCCACGAACGAGAAAAATAGCCATGATATGTCCAACCCAAAGCAGCAGTAGCCACCAGGCTCCACCTAGAACCATATCCAGATAGTGAATGATAGTGATTCCACTCTCGGTTGCCAGTGGAATGCCCATAAATAGACCAGTCACGCAGCTGAGTACAATCGATGACGGCGAATCACCGATTGCTCCGGCAATTGGTTTCCACATGGCACACAACTGACCCAGCCCAAAGAGCAACAGCGTGAGAAATCCTATTAAACTCCAGATGGGAGCGATACGGTCTTGGGTGGCGGCTGCCAGCGTCGATGGAAACAGCTCCGTTATCAGTCGAAGTACCTGGAAGCCACTTTCCTGATGCGGATTAGCGTACGGTCGCTTGAAACTTTCACCCAGTACCATCGAGTATCGGATGAGCCATTTCGTGGGCATTGTGGCATGCTGAGGGGGAAGAGGTTGATCCGCTGGCAGCAGGAAAATGTCCGTACCGATGTTTTCTGTGTAATAGATTGAACGTTAATTTTAGTGCTTGTAAGAAGTTGTGTTAAACCAAGCGTCTCCATCGAAATTTCTTCTAAAGTGGACGCACCCACTTTCAATGTGATTTAACTTACCGTACGATCCAGGAAAGTAGTAATAACCTCTGCTGTTCAGAATTTGCACACAAGCACTACCAAAGACAGCAGCCAGCATCAGTCCGGTGAGGGTGAACAGCACCACTAGCAGTGCATCTCTGCGCAATTCACGTCTGGTCTTGCGGGGTCCACCGCCTTTGTTCGTTCGGCAACTGATGGAATAAATCGACACCCCGAGAAGTCCCCACGTAAGGAACGTCTCCTGGGCTGCGCTCATCCAGCTGCGAGAGTTGAGAAAAAAGTCTTGCCACTCGGTGGCCGGAAAAATGCTTTGCACGCTGTCGTAGTTGACCATTGTCAGAAACTTAGAGCAGATGGCGATAAGGCCAATCATCGCCGCGCTAAATAATCCGAGAACAATCTTTCCAAACGATCGGATTCCTTTGCAGAGTACAACAAACACAAGCGTCCAGATGATGGCTAGGTTGAAAGCAAGCTGAAAACGTACGGCTCCTATTCCGCTGACTCCTCGAACGCCCGGTCCAAGCTGGTAGCGCTGAAGAACTACTCCGTTGAAGTAATCAGCTACTGTATCCGACAGCCGGAACGATTGATTACCGGGGCCTCGGTACAGTTCGAAAATTTCCTGCCAACGGTACTTTTCGCTGCGCGACACAAATGAGTCTCGGAAGTAAACTAAAACCCAGCTGAGAGAAATTGCCGAATAAAGTGAGACTAGTCCTTGTGCTAGAATGAGAGCGATTCCGATGCCTTTACATATGGGACTGATGCGCCACATAGTGACGGGTCCTCCTCTAATGCGAGCTCCCAACACCATCTGTAGCCACAGCATCGGAATCCCGAATAGGAACGTAAAAATCAAAAACTGCACAATAAAATTCGCCCCGAAATGGATACTAAAAACGGCGAAGCGAGATATGTTGAACAGTCCGAGCGTGCAAAAGCTAACAGCCATCGAGCGAGACATCAAATGGGGCCATCTCGGCTTCGGTCGTCCATTGCGATCCATCTCCGGTTCAGATTCCTCATCCGATGAATCGGAGATCTCGTCATCCTCTTGACTACCGACACCAGGCGTCGAGTGAAGGGAACCAGTCCGTGTGGTGGTAGCATTACTGCTGGCAGCCGTGGTCGATTCAACACCCGCTGCCAAACTGGTTACGTCACGTCCTTCCTCGTCAGGCCTTGAACGTGACCTGCAGATAGAAAAAAAAGACACGAGAACTGGTTAGTGTGTTGCAAACCTGATCGGAATGTAACAGTTACTGTATCAAAGCCGGATAGTCCTTGGCCGTGAGTACGAACATGTTGTAACTGAACAGAGCCATGCTTTTTTGTGTACCAGTGGAAAATTTTCAGAATGAAAATTTTGTTGCGAAAGATAACACTATTCACTATTGAAGAAAAACAGATGGTAAAAGGAAAAAAAGCAAATAATAATAAATAGCGCGGTTGCTTGGTAGCGCAATTGCGTCAAACGCGGTAAACGAAAAATGCAACGTTTAACCGTGCGAGGCTTCCCCCAGGAAGATGCATTGATTTAGTGTAAGGTTTGAGTAATAGCACCAGTTTCGACCCTATTAGTATTCAGTTGTTGAATTGTGTTTTTCTCAATAAAGATTATTTTAACATTAGATGCAATGAATAGCCACTGGTTTAGTATTGGCCACCCATCACAGTAATTGAATCTTTTGAAATCCCGTTCTTAACGGCTTTTTGTCCACAGTTTTTCAGTCGGGAAATGAAACGATTTATCGATCCGTTCCGATCTGGCCAGCTGTGACCAGCCCAAATAGATAATTGCTGAACAAAAAATTTTATGAATCGAAAAAATCTAAATTTAAAAAGGCAATACACAAGATAAGTTTCTTGAACTTTACAATCTTTTTTCACAAAAAAATTATGTTGTCCTTATGTCTCTATGAAAATACCGACGAAGAACAAATTATCTTAATTTTTTGAGTGAAGAATAAACCTCGCGTAACTTTTCAAAAAGACCTAAGTAAAAATGAGCGATTCTCTCCTCTCTCACTCTGTTTCGTTAGTTGCAGCATCATTATCAAAGTTTTCAACGATTTCATTACACAATCCGAAAGATTATAACATTGACTAGCTTGCAATGCAAAGTGTATCCTGAAAAAGGTTAAAATAATTTAGTTTTAATAAAAAATAATGTAAACAAAGAGAGTTTCTCAATGTCACTTAGGTCATGAAACCCTAGGTCATGCGTCAACATAGGTTTTGCCCTGGAGTTCAAACTGAAAAAATATGAAAGATAATAGCTTTTTAACCTTTATTGGGATTTTTTGGTACCTTCAGCGAGCCTGAAAGTGCTCAAACTGGAAAAATGACAGATTATAGCGTTTTAACCGTTCCTGTGAAATTTTGGTGCTCCCATACAAATGAAACACAAATTTCTCCATAACTCAAAAACTAATCAAGCAAATAAAACAAAATTTGTATGTAGGGGTTTTTGGGGCCAGGAAAGGTTCCTATGATGGTTTGAGACCCCTCCGATTCCTGGAAGGGAGGGATCCCATACAAGTGAAACACAAATTTCTGCACAACTCGAGAATTTATCGTGCAAATGAAACCAATTTTGGCATGTGGTGGTTTTTGGGGGCAAGACATATTTATGTAATACATTGGCACCCCTCCTTATTCTGAAAGGGAGGACTCAAGAAGCTATCAAACAAATGCAACCAAATTTGGCGAGTGGAGGTTTTTGGGAGCAAGAAATATTTCTATGGTAGGTCGACACCCCTCGCTCTTCTGAAAGGGAAGACTCTCATACAAATGAAACACAATCCTGAAATATCCCAGAACTAAGTGAAAAAAAAAACAAATTTCGCATGAGGATGTTTTTAGAGGCAAAAAACTTTTGAATGAAGACTCGATACTCCTCCTTTTTAGGAAGGGAGGGGCCTATATAAATGAAACACAAATTCCTGCATAATTCAAGAATTTATCAAGTCAATAAAACCAAATTTGGCATGCGGATGTTCTAAGGGTAATACATTTTAAAATGGTGGTTCCTCTTAAAGAGAGGAGTTCCATACAAATAAAACAAAAAAAAATTGCGCAACTCATGAACTAATCAAGGTTATATGAACAAATTTGGCATGTAAAGGTATTGGGAGCAAAAAATATTGTTATGGTAGTTCGACATCCTTCCCTACTCTGGAAGGGAGGGCTCCTATACAAATCAAACACTAACTTCTGCATAACTCGGGAACTAATGAAGCAAATGGAACCAAATTTGGCACATGGAAGTTTTTGAGGGCAAAAAATGTTTTTATGATGGTTTGACACTCTTCCATAGTTTCCAATAGTTTCCATAGAAATCCAATATAACTACTTCCGATTTCTGCAAACAGCCGAAAGTGACATAATACAACCCAATATGGGTATTTCAGGAATCGTGATAATGTACAAAACCAACAATTGACCTCAGACACCGTTTTAAATTCTAAAATGGCGACTTCCCTATATGTTTTTTTTTTCAGAATAAGGATGATGCACAGAGACCAGAAGTAGACTCCACATACCATTTCGAAATCTTAAATGATGATTCTAGAAAAACAGCCGAAAATTATCGAATACCACTCAACATGGATATTTTCGTAATCGGGATGATGCATAGAAGCCAAGAATCGATTCTGAACAACGTTTTGAATTTGTCTTTTAAGTTTGAAGGTATTCAATAACTAATAAGTCGTGCGTTTGCAGACTATAAACAAATCGCACGGTCAATCTTTGGATGTATGTAGGATCAATTAAAAATGCTTGAAATTCTAGAGGAACATTTCAAAAGGTCCTATCTGCTTTGATCGATTTTTTGATCGATCACTTTAATTCAATCGACACAACTTATTAAACACCTTTTATGCCACATTATTTGCACGAGTTGATAGTCGAGGAATCACTCTAGCCTTCTGAGCGAAAACCACGCTTGGGAAAGTTACTAAAGCTGAACCATTACCAAAATAAAAAATACGCTCCGGAAAAACGATGAAACCAGATAGGACCTTTTGAAATGTTTATCTAGAATTATCAAAATAAAGAACAAAATGGGCGGCACGAAGTTTGCCGGGTCAGCTCGTCTTTCATATTTTTCCAGTTTGAGCTCTTGGACATTTTTTTCACTTTTATAGACAAGTGTAATCAGTAAAGGTATTCGGTGTCAGAAGAATACAGCGGAGGAAGTAGGACGTCCCATTTCAGCGATTCCATGTACGTTTTGATGTACAGGTAGATTGCGGGGCTAGCGCTACGATCCTATTGATACTCACAGCCTCTCCCGAGCTGAGACTTAAACCTACGACGACATGACGACAGGCTTCGTACGATCTACCCCAGACCAAATGTTCACGTTGGCGCAAGGTCCGGAAATCCATGACATGTTCAGAGACGAAAAACTTGCAGACTCATCATCTGTTCGATGACACCCCGTTAAGCATACAGACGCGAGACATAGTACGCTAGGCATAATGGACGCGAGGCCGAATGGACACAAGGCCGAGGGAAAGTGAGCCGGAATACGGTATTATCGTCATCATCATCACAGCCCTCTTTTAATAACATGTATTTCGCTTCAGAGTGACATTTGGAAAGCAATACACTTGCGGCCTTCGCTGCCCATAATTCAAAAATTGGCTAATATGCCATTTTTACCAAAATCGAGAAAACAGTTTCTCGGAATGGTACACTCCCTAAACAAGGTCCCTATGAAAACCGATTGTCGAAAAATGCATTTGGGAAGGCAGCAAATGTGAAACAATTTTGGCTAATATCCAAAATAATTGAGAAGTTGGCTAATATCCAATATGTTTCAACCTGTGGCTTGTACACAAACCAGTGCGTTATTAATGTACTTTGTTTCGTCTCACTTTCGAAAGTGTGTTGTAGCCTGGTGGTCACTGGCCTCAGGTAAAAGATCCTAAGGCCCTTGCATCAAGTTTTATTTTTTTTACGAAGAATATTTGATGCAACAAGAATTTATTCGTTTTGCCGCAAAACCCTTGACCGTTGGAAGCGTGACTGTTTCCTTCTGTCATAAATATTTATATTCTTAGAAATGCTATTTTGCTCTTTGATTAGAGGTTATAACAAAGAGAAGATTCAGATTTCTTTTCGAATTTGATGAGAAAAATAGAAAAGTGGGTTGTGTGATTATCATGAATTAATAATATTTTTGTTATATTGTTATATTGTTGCACGAAACAATTGTCTCGTCGTGCTTCTCGTCCTCACTTGTGCTTCCGTATTGCTTTAGGGAATTTAAAGCCATTTTTATTACCAACGAGCACGATATTATTCACATCGTATGGATATTAGCCAAATTGCACGCCGGTTTGTCAACGGACTTTTCGTTAATAATTGAAAAAACGGCTACTGCGTGAAAAATACTTGGCGGGTGGAATTTTCCTGCAGATTTCCCTGTTTCAACTCAACGGCAAGGTTCCAGCATATACGAAGGGTGATATACTCAATAAAAATGTTGACATGGACAGTCAAAACGTGTTGCACCGACAAAGAACTTTAAAATGCGTTTTCCTCGAATTGATGCCAATTGATGGCATATTAGCCAATTTTTTAATTATGGGCAGTTCGGCCGACTCGCTGTTCGAGCGAATGCTGTCCTTACTCGCTACCACTCGTTCGGACTTAACTAAGGGAAAGAAACTCTGTTTGAGTTGACCTAGCAAACCAGTAGATCAGTCGTTTGTGTGCGACAGGCCGCCGCACAGTGGGACCAAACTGAAAAAAAACGGACAAAAGTCTTTTTCGACGTTTCAGCATATAGGTGTCTTCAGAGAAGTTTTCTAATATGCGATTTTAAATAATTTGAGATATTCGTTGAAAACGTTTTTAAGGGGGTATTCTGTCAAAATAAAAGCAACAACATCTAGTTGCAAGATATCAAATTTAGGTCTTCGGAAAAGTTGTAGAACTATAAATTTTATGAATTTTTCTCGAAGACACTAAGTGTCAATATTGTAAAACCATTGAGCTACAGTTAAATTTATGTCAACACCCCCTTAAAATCAATTTATTGAGTTTCTTGAGTTTGAATCGCATTTAATCGAGTTGACATATTCTACAAATTTGTTGATATCTTCAAAATACACAACTTTTCTCAAGACTTCAATATCGTATATCGAATGGTTTGCTCAGAAAATTAGTTTTGAGCCTAAATTATACTCATTTTTCAATTAATATATCTCAATGAGTGGCACCTTGTGGCAGCCAAAATTAGCATCTTTTATTCAGTCGTTGTATACACTATAAGTGTACGAAAAATCATGGCCGGGTATGATCGGATATTATGGTTTCCCAGCAATCTTTTCGATCATATTAATTACATTTCTGATGACCTTGTATACGGATTTCACAGTAACTCGACCAGATGTTGGCAGAAATCTCTGAGAATTTCGTGAAACTTTGTGGATGTGTAAGCTTTTCCAAACTTATCTAATTTGTAAATAACTCTACACTAATATATGCAAAGGTATGAATGGATATATCTAAATAATTGCAAGATATAGAAAAAACTTGTCAAGAGATAACTTATAGGGAATTGCCTGAATTTTGAAATCAAATTCAAAAATTACCACATTGAAAAAATTGGTTCTGAATAAAAAACAAAAAAAATATATTAAAAAAGAAAACGATCAGCTCAGATTTCTTTGAACTTTAATTTTCATATCGAAAATTTAACTATTAATAATCTTCTGAATGTTTTAAAATGGGCACTTCTAAGTGTTTCTACAAAAAAAATTATATCCAACACTGTTACATGTTGAAAACATTCCAGAGACACGAAAACAATTGTTAGAAAAAGTTTTTTTTTCTTAAAAGTGCCTATTTTAAAATGTCTATACAAAAACAATGTGTTGAGAAATCTAAAATGGCCTTTTTCTTCTCAAATCAATAACAATACAATTTTTAAGATCAACTTCTTTTAGCGTACGATCTTAAATTCAATTTTTCCAATATTTTTAATGAAAATTTAGACAGTTTCCTAGAAGGCATCCCTCGAAAACTTTTCTCTATTCCTCTTCATTATTAAGATATATCTTATTATACAAAAGATATAAAATGTTCAGACCTTTTCAAAATGTAGTCTAAATAAAAGTTTGCAAGGTTGCTTTGTTTAGTAAGGCTTTCATACTTACAAAGTTACAATGAATTCTGAGAGGTTGCTGCCAACATCTGGTCGAGTTGGTGTGAAATCCGTATACAATGTGATTGTTATGATCGAAAAGATTGCTGGGAAAACCATAATATCCGATCATACCCGGCCATGATTTTTCGTACACTTATAGTGTATACAACGACTGAATAAAAGATGCTAATTTTGGCTGCCACAAGGTGCCACTCATTGAGATATAATAATTGAAAACTGAGTAAAATTTAGGCTTAAAACTAATTTTCTGAGCAAGCCATTCGATATACGATATTGAAGTCTTGAGAAAAGTTGTGTATCTTGATTATATCAACAACTTTGTAGAATATGTCAACTCGATTAAATGCGATTCAAACTCAAGAAACTTAATAAATTGATTTTAAGGGGGTGTTGACATAAATTTAACTATGGCTCACTGGTTTTACAATATAGACACTTAGTGTCTTCGAAAAAAAATCATAAATTTTATTGTTCTACAACTTAGCCGAAGACCTAAATTTGATATCTTGCAACTAGATGTTGTTGCTTTTATTCTGACAGAATACCCCCTTAACAACATTTTCAAGGAATATCTTAAAATATTTAAAATCGCATATTAGAAAACTTCTCTGAAAACACCTATATGCTAAAACGTCGAAAAAGACTTTTTTCCTTTTTTTTTCAGTTTGGTCCCACTGTGCGCCGCTTCCGACGGCGGGTCGGCGGCCGGCTCGGACTGCGGAAACCACGGCGGTTTAGTGCCGCCTACTTTCCTTGCCCTCGATTATGCGTCTTCGCCGCATGATTTGAAAAAATTATACTATGCCCAACCTAAACTCTTTAAGAATGTAGTCAAACTTGAACTACATACGTAGAGTAAAACATATCTGAGTTTAATATAAAATTGATTGGATGACGCTTTTTGTCAATCATCAAACGTGCAACATATTTTTCGATAGACATTCTGATGAATATTTTTAAATGGACATTCTGATATGGATGTTGCAAATCCGGGACACATAGTCACGATAATTGAATCCCATGCGATCGTGCAACATCGTATTCGGGTTCGCGTTCATTCCGCCTTGCCTCCATTCGGCCTCGCGTCCATTCGGCCTCACGTCCGTTATGCCTTGTGGCAGTATGCCTGGTATCCATTATGCCTCACATCCATTATGCCTCGCGCCTATTTACGGTCAACGTAGCCAGTGGAGATCCCGCAGCATACATATCCGCATGAAATTTGCGTTCTTCATGACGCTGATTCTCCCGGTGGTACTCTATGGCTATGAGTGTTGGTCGATGAAGGAGGCCTACCGGCGAGAACTTATAGTCTTCGAGCGTGGGATCCTGCGTTCAATACTCGGCGGAAAACTGGAGAATGCAGTGTGACGCAGGCACATGAACCACGAGGTGTACTGAGCATACCAACATGTGGATATCATCAACAGCGTTGCCATTGTGGCAGAAATCTGGATTTTGCCAGATTTCTGTTTGCGCGCCAGACAAACAGATAAACCTCAGAATCTGCTAGATATTTGTAAATGAGCCAGATATTTGCCAGATTTCATCCGAACGTCTCGCAAAAAGGTCATTAATGCGAGATGGGCCGTGTGCCTGGCCTTTACCTACCTACACCCGGCGAGAGTAAAAAAAAAAAAGCGTTGCCATTTTGCCAGATAAATCTGGATTTTGCCAGATTTCTGTTTGCGCGAAAGACAAACAGATAAACCTCAGAATCTGCCAGATATTTGTAAATGAGCCAGATATTTGCCAGATTTCATCCGAACGTCTCGCAAAAAGGTTATTAATGCGAGATGGGCCGTGTGCCTGGCCTTTACCAACCTACAAAAAAGGTCATCACTTTCAATTCTGCCAGGAATTTTATCCAAAAATGAGTGACAGATTTTTGCCAGACTTTTGATTTTCGTTTTGCCAGATTTTATTCAAAACTTAGTGGCAACGCTGATCATCAAGCAGATAAAACACAGTAGGCTACCGTGGGCTGGACACGTTGCACGAATGGCGACCGGCGAAGATAATATTCATTCAATCGAATTTATAGTTTGCCATTATATTGGGTTGGGCAAAAAGAAATGTCGTATTTCTGATCGCAATTTGCCGCTTTATTTAACATACTTAGAATTATCCGATTTAAGTCAAATATGCGCCATTTTGTTCGCAAACTTGTTGCCATTTAGAAGGCAACTTCATTATTCCCCCTTTTATAACCCCCCCTCCCCCTCCCTCCTTATTTGCAGAAAACTCAGACAGCCAGTTTTCGCAAGCCCCTTGTGAGGCCAACTAAGTATCACCAAGAGCGTTTGCATGGACCGGAAGAGATGGTAATCCTCGGTGCCAGGTCCGGACTATACGGTGGGAGCGATAGGACATCCCATCCGAGCTCCCGTAGCTTCTGACGGGTCATTTAAGATGTGTGAGGCCGAGCGTTGTCCTGGTGGAAAACAACACCATTCCTATTGACCAATTCTGGCCGCTTAAGGGTCAATCACCTGCTTCAAACGGTCGAGCTGCTCACAATCGAGAACCGAATTAAGGGTCTGGCCATAGTTGAGCAGCTCATAGTGGATGATTCCCTTCCAATCCCACCAAACACACAGCAAAACCTTCCTAGCCGTCAATCCGGGCTTGGCGATGGTTTGGGCCGGCTCACCGCACTTTGACTACGATTTTTTTCGCTTGAGGTTGTCGTACGTGATCCATTTTTTATCACCAGTCACCATCCGCTTCTAAGATGGGTCGAGTTCGTTCCGTTTCAGCAGTGCATCGCAGGCGTTGATTCGGTCTAAGAGGTTTTTTGCGTCAACTCGTGTGGCACCCAAACATCCAGCTTTTTTAGGAATCCAATCTTCTGCAAATGATTCCAAACAGTTTTATGGTCTATATCCAGTTCCTGGCCAATCGAGCGAATGCTCACATGCCAGTCTATTTGGATGATTTCCACGATTTTATTGGTTTCTATGACGATTGGCCTACCAGTACCAGTCTTCGATAGCCACTACACCAGAACGAAATCGATCAAACCAACGCTGTGCTGTGCGAATCGTTACAGTATCGGGCCCATAAACTTCACCAATTTTTTTTGCCGCCTTCGTTGAATTTTTACCTTTCAGGTAGTAAATACGTAAAACATGACGAATTTCTTGCTCGGTGGACTCCATCTTTGGCGCTATAATTTGCGACTGAAACGTACGATCACAACACTGTCAAAACGTCACTTGTAGCACAGATTGTCGTCTCTCATCGATAGGTATAACACAAGATATGTTTAAGTGTTGCCATCTATTGACAAAATACGACATTTCTTTTTCCCCGACCTAATATAAAAATGTGAAAAATATACAAACTTTAGTTTTCATAACTTTGGCCACTTTTGACAAAAATGAAATAAAATACACTAAGGTCGCACGGTGCTCCCACAGACCGTTATTATAAAATAAAATGCACCAAAGAATCTGAGTACACCATTCGATTCGTTACGACGTCCAGAATCTCTGGTGAAAATTTCAAAACCATCGTACGGTACATTTTTGAGTAATGCCCTTTTGAAGGTCGTAAAGTACAAAAAAGTGATATAAAAACGACGAAGAACTTATCAAAAAGCACGTGTTCAACCACCATTTTATGAAATAACTTCCAAAATAGTTTCTACACATTCCAAGGGTTATATTTCAAGACAATTGGTAATTGGTGAAAAGATTTATTTGAAAATCCCACAGTGCACAGTGGTCTAAACTCGAAAATTCGTGATCATCTAGATTTGACTGTGAAAAATTAATTTTTCTAATTTTCAATATACCAGATAGCTTCCTTCAGCAAAGTTGTGGAAAATTTCAAAAGAAAAACATGTGCTGAATACTGCGATGTCCTATCTGTACGTTGGACGCGACAAAATAGAGTTTTTTGTGGAACACCTCTCCTCAAAATTAGTTTTTTGTCTATAATTTTGTCTGTAATGGTCAAAACAATGCAAAATTTTCTAAAATTTCATTCATTCAATTAAGATTCTCTCAAAATTTTATAAAATTTATTGTTTTGACAATAATAGAAAAAGTTATAGACAAAAAACTGATTTTAAAGAGAAGTGTTCTACAAAAAACTCTATTTCGCAGTATCCAATGTACAGATAGGACATCGCAGTATTCAGCAATTGTTTATCTTTCAAAATTTTCCACAACTTTGCTGAAGGAAGCTATCTGGTATACTGAAAATTAGAAAAATTATTTTTTTTATCTAACTGTTAGGTGGATTGATCGAAAAACTAAAAACGTCAAAAGTAAGACCTTGTTCTATGAAACAATTTTGCTGAAGACATTGAGTACATAAAAGCAATTTTCTACAGTCAAACAGTCTAAACTCGAAAATCGTGATCATCTAGATTTTTCGAGTTTAGACCACTGTGCACTGTGGGATTTTCATATAAATCTTTTTACCAATTGTTAATGTCTTGAAATATAACCCTTTGAATGTGTAAATACTATTTTGGAAGTTATTTCATGAAATGCTGGTTGAACACGTGCTTTATAATAAGTACTTCGTCGTTTTTATATCACTTTTTTGTACTTTACGACCTTCAAAAGGGCATTACTCAAAAATGTACCGTACGATGATTTTGAAATTTTCTGGACGAGATTCTGGACGTCATAACGAATCGAATGGTGTACTCAGATTCTTTGGTGCATTTTATTTTATAATAACGGTCTGTGGGAGCACCGTGGTCGCTTTTTACGCGGTTTTTTTACGCGGATTCCGGAATTTACGCGGATTCCGCAATTTACGCGTTATTTTTTTTTGCCCGGATTTCGGTTTCCCTTCACTCGGAATGCAAAATTACCGACAGTTTTTTTACGCGGACTCCGGAATTTACGCGGATTCCGGAATTAACGCGGTTTTTTTTACGCGGCACGTATCCCCCGCGTAAAAAGCGACTTTAGTGTATATGGTTTCGGGTATAGGATTAGGAAGTAAGCGTGACACTCTGAGATGCAGTGAATATTATAAGACCTTTTTGCTATTAGTAGCTCTGAAGATAATGAACAACTCTTCTTATTACATAAATTTGTTCAACCGACAAAATAGTGCAGTTTTGGTTTTTGTCCCATGTTATGCCATACATTCGCACTGTGCGACGTTATATGTGGTCAAGCATTGTCGTGCAGAATAATCACTTTGTCGCGGGTTCACCTCCAATCCTGCGTACACGAGTTTTTTCAAAGCTCCGGAACGCTCCATGTCTTGATGATTTGTAGTTGTTTATTAGAGGTTTTCTAATGTGACTTTTTTACTGACTCAATAATAAAAAACAGCGATTTGTACATCGATAGCAAAATTGTAGATACCTGGTTCGCTATGAATCAGCGAATTTAGGTAGAATAAATTTAGAAAATGAAAAAAAAATGTTATTCTGAAACGTGTCAACCAAAATAATACTGGTCAACACAGGTGTGGCCAAAAGCTCGAACTAGAAAAAAATGCACGATAATAGGCGTAAGCCATTCCTGTGAATTTAGAGCACCATAATTCTTTAAAAGACACCAACATTCTTTAAAAGACTTTAATAAGTTTTCTTGTAAACATCACTTCGCAGCGACGAACCAGGCGGGTACTTACTATGCGACACTCTCACGTAAGCTGACGCCTTTTTATACCGGCTAGAGGCATCAAATTGCACAGGAATGCCTAAAAAGCTATAATCTTTCTGGGACAGCTACTTCGAGCTTTATGGCAGCTTTTTTTCGCCTTTGTCAACCAGTGTAATCCACAAAAATTTCAAAGTTAAGTTACTTTTCAAATTTCTTATTATTTTTATTTCTTTCGTTCTGTTTTTACCTATTTATTAGTTTCACAATTATTGAATTGAAGTTTTGTCGATATCGCTTTTAAATTACTAATCCAAAGTTTACAACGTTAATTCTGAAAATTTCGAACTCGACCTTTTCGGAACTGACCTCGGAAGTACTTGTTATCCGCTCAGGAACTTAATAGGCATATGCAAAAATAGCCGCAATAAAAATTAGGGTGAATTTTGGAGTCGGTATATGAAAAGTTCTGTTTGGGAGCCCCTAATATTAGCAAGACTAAACGGATTTGTTAACAATTATGTTTATAGATAAAAGTCACATTGTAGGACAACATATTAATCTTCAGAGAATTTGGAGCCATCTTTGCACGGACTGTTTTGATCCAGGAATGAAAATTGGTTTTCAATTTATTTATAACTAATTCTATTAATAAATAGACTGTTGCCATTAGATAGATAGAAGTATTTGATGGGATGTAATTGATCAAAATGCAAACTCACCTTTCCGGTTCGGCACCGGACGCAGTCGAGCTGAACGTGGTTGTCGAGAGTAGTGACACTGGACTGGGATTCCGGGACGAACCGATCGAGCTTGTTTCCGAACCCATTTCCCGGTACCGTTGGTGATGCTGATGCGAATGACGATGCTGATGATGCAGACTGCCGATCTGCGGTGGACTGTGGGATGTCTCCACGTGGCGTGATGACGCCTGGCGATGATGATGTGGTGAATTCGTTGCCGGAACACTGTTGGTCCGGATGATTAGCTGATTCGTTACGGCATCCCGTTCGGCAGTGATGGACACAACTCGGGGACGTTCCTCCGAGCGGCGTCCCGTTTGACGGGGTCGATGCGTTTGGGTAGGACTGTGTAGAATCACCTCTAGCGGTGGCGCCCGTTCACATAGCGTTGCCGTTGCTAGATAGGGAACAAGTTCTTCGGTGGTCCGATCGATTGCGTGAGTGGTTGCTTTTGGTTGGTCATCGTAATGGAAGTCATATTCCACAGGGGTGCTGAATGAGTTCCTTCGAGCAGCAGGAACAATCGCCGGTTCAACTGGATTGGTTTCCAAGTCGGAAACTGGAAGCGTGGTGATAGAGCTGAGCTCGTTATAGTCTTCTAGCGTCGCCTGATCGCCACTTATCGAGGGTGGCTTGGGTGAAGGATGTGGAATCGGGGATTCGGCCCGATCGGGCACGGAATTAATACTGGTGCAACTGTCGACCGCTGTTGCTTGTACTGGCTCTAGTTGATCGGGTAATGCGATGGGACGAGTTTTGCGCATAGAATTGCGCAGCCACGTGGAGGTGCGTCTCGAGGCTGGTCTCCGATCGGACGCAGCAGTGGAGGCTGGTTCTGAAATGAATCAATTAGGCAGAAATTAGTACTTGAAGGCTAACGGGTAACGTACAAAAATATGAATGTATACAAATAATTAGGTCTGACCAGACCCATGTGATTAACCGAACATGTGATAGACTAACGGTTAAAGATATGCAAATGATAAATTATTCATATGACTCATCAATGTTACATACATTGATGAGCCTAAGCCATCGATATCTTGTTCTCTTGTCACATGATAAACGATCAAACAGGGAAGCGGGTCTTATCTTGCCAAAAGTTTCGTCATTTCAAAACAAAACACTGACATATCAGTATGTTTCGGCTCAATAAAAATCATTACTGATAACTAATTTTTTTAACAAATGAATGAAATAGATTTGTGCGCAGTCGCATTAAGCATGTTACTACTTTAAGTAACCATCAGCTGATCCAAAATTCAGTGTGGTGTGTTTGTTCCTTTTATTTGTTTGATGACAAACTCCTTCAAAAGACTTCCTTCCCGATTTTCGTCTCTCCACTCAATCATAACCAGCAAAACTGGGAACAAACCAAAGGATCGACAATTACGATTTCACAATATTGTTCAAAATTTGCAGAGCTCTGTGGTTGTGTAGTCACGGGCAGGAGAGATTCAGTATAAAATATCTCACCAGTCGATCGGCACCGCTCAGTTGTGGTGATGTTTCAGAGCTGAACGGAAAGAGTGTGCGTTTCTAGTGAAATTTTACATCCATCCACATCAATGCTGGAAGTTAGCTTGCTTACGGTGGCAGTGTGCCTTACACTGGCCGTACTGATCTATCGCTATGTTACCAGAAACTATTACTATTTTGCCGATAAGCCGATTCCCTTCTTGAAGCCCGTTTTCGGCATTGGCAATACCGGACCGTTGCTTTTCAAGAAGAGAGACTTTTTTGAACATTTTACGACGCTGTACCGCAGTTTTCCTGATGCGAAGTGAGTAAGCTGTTGTGAAGATGATGATTCATTGGGTCTAAAGTATTTTTTTTTGACCAAACAGAGTTTTCGGCTTCTTCAGCATGACGGATCCGTTCTACATGGTGCGCGATCCGGACATGGTGAAAAAAATTACCGTTAAGGATTTTGACCACTTCGTTGATCACACCTCTATGTCGAACGACGAGGAACTGGACAATCCGCACATGTTGATCGCGAACACGCTGGTAGCGCTGCGTGGTAACAAATGGCGCGATATGCGTGCCACGCTTAGTCCAGCCTTCACCGGAAGCAAAATGAGGCAGATGTTTACCCTGGTGACCGAATGTGGACAAAGTATGGTGCAGTATTACCGGGAGCAGAGTTCACAGCAGGGACCACCGGTGCTGGAGATGAAGGAGGTGTTTTCGCGTTTCGCAAACGATGTAATAGCCACCACGGCCTTTGGAATCCAAGTGAACTCCTTCAGGGAGCAGAATAACGTTTTCTACACACTGGGAAAAACAGTGAGCAATCCAACCGGCGTACTACAAGCCCTTAAAATGTTGGGTTACACCTTGTTCCCAAAATTGATGTTCAAATTAAACATCGACTTCATCAGTGCGGAACATGACAAGTTTTTCCGAGGAACTGTAATGGAAACCATGAAAGTACGAGAGGAAAAAAACATTTTCCGGCCGGATATGATTGAACTGTTGATGCAGGCCAAGAGAGGAAGCTTGAAGCATCAGACGGACGAGCCGAAGGAAACGACCGGAGAAGGGTTTGCCACCGTCGAAGAGTCCCAGGTGGGCAAAAGAAACCACAATCGTGTTTGGACCGATAACGAATTGATAGCGCAAGCGTTTATATTTTTCTTCGCTGGATTTGAGACGGTTTCGATGACTCTCTCGCTGGTGGCATACGAGATAACGAGGAACCCTGATGTACAGGCCAAGTTATACGAGGAAATAGTTCGAACTGAAGCGGACCTTGCCGGGAAGCCATTGACCTACGAAGTGATACAAGGTATGAAGTACCTGGATATGGTGATTTCCGAAACACTTCGGCTGTGGCCAATCGCGACGCTAGTCGAACGAAAATGTGTAAAGGATTACCTTTACGACGATGGTCACGGTTGTCGATTTACGATCGAGAAGGGAAAAAGTGTATTTGTGAGCGCCATCGGACTTCACCGTGATCCACAGTATTACCCGGAGCCGGAAAAGTTCGACCCGGAACGGTTCAGCGAAGAAAACCGAAGTAAGATTAATATGAACACATACTTGCCCTTCGGTATCGGGCCAAGAAACTGCATTGGTAAGTATCCGCAGAATAAATTAGCGAACGAAAATTTCAAAAAGCTATTTTATTCCACAGGTTCTCGATTCGCTCTGATGGAAATGAAGGCAATCGTTTACTACTTACTGCTGAATTTTAGTTTCGAAGTGCACGAGAAGACTCAAATTCCACTTAAATTCGAAAAATCACCCACTCGATTGAAGCCGGAAAAAGGAATTTGGGTGGAATTCAGACCGAGAGCTTCCAGTTGAACTGTGTTACACTACTAATGTAATATCTATATAGAAATAAATATACAAATTTCCATATCATATCTGGATAAATTTGTGAGTCTGCAGAAACTAAGAATGGTGGTAATACCTTTAGATTGTAAGCGAATACACTACAATATATTTTACTCAATTGATTTATCACACTTTTTCTATTGAGATCGTTCATTCGTGTTCTGAACTAAACAAAACCATAATAAAAAAGACGGTAAAAGACTTTTTTGCTGAATCACTCTATTTTGGTCAAACGTCAAAACCGGTTCCCTATATTACCTTCGTCACCCTTAAAATGCGTGTAATTATTGAAGATAATTGTTAACTTTCCGTTGAAATATTCATGATGATACCGGTAACGAACGATGATGATTATCACGGTGGTAGTGTGGATGTTTCACACTAGATGTAAACAAAAGCTCTACATCAAAGCTACCCAGGCGTAGACACAACATGAACACTCTTAACAACATAACAATCGATCGATCGACGACTCAGTCACACACACCAACAGAGCTCGGGTTGAGATTCGGCAGCTGGTCGCCACCGATTGACCTTGCTTTTTGTTTTGTGTTTACTCCTTCGTAAACACGCACTGGGTGGAGAGGGTGGCGTATGTGTATATATGCTTTAATACAATTTCGGCACTACGACACAAATGTTTGGAATAACTACAATATGTTCGCGAGCCGCGGACTTAACGATGATGAGACTAGATTAGTCGAACGCAACGCTTCGTCGTTCTAGCAGCACTGTTAAACTGGTTAGTATAAAACTCATTGTCAGAATACAGTTCAGTTCAAACGCGCAAAAGAAAAGACTCGAGTGGAGTGTGTGTCTCATTTCCTTTCGCAGTAATTATTGCTAAACATTTCTGGAGCGAGTACATATTTGGGTAAGCAAAACAAACAAATGTGAGTGATTTTTGCGTGCTAGAGTGATGAGATCATTGGTGGAGTTTCTTGAAACCATCAGGATCATGTTAATTCGTGATAGCAGAATGTACAGAAAATTACTCACTCTTTCGCAAACAGGTGTGCTTTGTAAACTTTCATTAGAGCTCGATTAAAAATTAAAGATATGTGTTGATTTTATAGAATATTTTCCCTTACTAAAATGAAAGTGAGTTCAGAAGCCGTTTACATCCCCCCGGCGGGGAAACCAAAATTCGACTACGTTGATTTTATTTACAAAGAACAGTTGAAAAACATTTGTTTTGTGGCTCATTTAGTAATTAAACATAGAAAAATTAACAAAAAATAGTAAAAATAATTTTAAATTCAAACCAAAATTTCCACGAATAAAAGAAACTCTGCCTAAGAGAGCCGAGGAACGTGCAAAAAAAAAAAATAGAAAAAGGCAAAGCAGAAATTGACCAGAAGCAGCAAGATACTATTTTATTTCAAAATAACCCCAAATTAAAACTTTAAAATGTCTCTGAGGTAGAAAGAAAGCATACCAAATTTCATACTGAAAAACGTTTCAAAATCCAGAAGAAGTCGAAAAGATAAAAATACTGATTATAACTTTAAGTTTCTTCACACCGGTTCGAACTTTTTCTAAACAAAGAAAAATAACCTTAATTTAATCTAAAATATGAAAATAAAATTTAAAAGACTGTTGAGACCAAAAACTAAAATAAAAACACAGGAATAAAATTTACCTATAATTTACAAATGAAAATCGATTGTGAACTCAAAAATTTTCATTTATTTTATCACACGTATGTCGACTTTTAATTTCAAAACCATAATAACTGCGAGTTCAACTGGGGCAACATTTTTCGTGAATCTGGAATACCTAGTTTGCTTTGTCCTTTTTTCAGAGATTTTTCAAATATATTTTGGACGAATTACACTGGTCGACAAAAGCGAAAAAAGAGTTACCCTAAAGCTCAAAAAAAATTGCTCTAAAAAGCTATGATCTTTTTGGAGCAATTTTTTTGAGCTTTAGGGTAACTCATTTTTCGCTTATGTCGACCAGTGTAATTCGTCCAAAATATATTTAAAAAATTTCTTAAAAAAAGGACAGAGCAAAACTAGGTATTCCAGATCAACAAAAAATGTTGAAGAACGCTCCTGCAATTCAGTAAAAAAACACAAAAAGAAGGAAAACGATCATGAGTTTGGATCAAATTAATTAAGTAAATCTAACGATAGAAAAAGGCAAAAAATATTTAAATTTAACCTAATGGTTGAAAAGCAAAAATGAATTCCAAATTTAGCTAAAAGTGACCAATCAAAGACCAAAAATGAAACTGAATCCGAATTCAGCTAATAACTTAGTTAAAAGTTCCTCAAAGAGTTGAAACAAAGTTTATGAAAAACAATTTCGAATCAGCCTAAAAACACAAAAGTACCTTTGCTGACGAGAGAAAACTTATTGCAATGCGTCGTCTCCTCGAAAAAAAGTCCCCAGACAAAAAGAAAAAAATCCAGAAAATACGTCCTCCAGTTCTAAAACCTACTGACTCGACGATCATTTGCATTTGCATTTTGCATCAACAACTTTTTCAATATCGAAAATTTTATGCTTTTTTCATCGGCCAAATAAATACAGCTTTAATTGCTTTGAGACACGACTTTCGGTAGTCCGATTGCAAAAGCTAGGTTGAACTTTTAGACCTTTGCCAGGGACTTGTATTGTAATTCTTCGCATGTG
Source organism: Wyeomyia smithii (assembly GCF_029784165.1). Lineage (NCBI taxonomy): Eukaryota > Metazoa > Arthropoda > Insecta > Diptera > Culicidae > Wyeomyia > Wyeomyia smithii. The sequence continues at coordinate 228,329,402 of NC_073695.1, read as the reverse complement.
CGGAGAAAATAAAAACTGTTCGGATTCAAGAATGTTGATAGATTGATTTTTTTAAACAAATTCTACTGAAACCCCTGGGGGAAACAATTTTTTTACAAGTTCAAGTACATTCTTTTCTATTTCTTAACTCTAAAAACTTTATCGCTCTTCTTTCTCTTCCCAAAAAAAAATTACGATTTATTTTGCGGTGAGAACAGTAAACGGACAATGTTTTTTATTGTAACCATAAAAAACACGGTATTTTTACTGTAAGCTTGCAAACGATTGTTGTCATTACCATGAAGGTAGAAAGGTATAGCAATCACTTGCAAAACCGAAAGTATAAAAGTGCTCCAAAGGGCCGAATGGCATATATCACTCGACTCAGCTCGACGAGCTGAGCATTTTCTGTATGTGTGTGTGTGTGTGTGTGTGTGTATGTGCAGATTTTTATTCTCACTCACTTTTCTCAGAGATGGCTGGACCGATTTTCATGAAATTAATTGCAAAAGAAAGGTCTTATTGTTCCATAAGACCCTATTAAATTTTATTGTAATCGGATTTTTAGTTTGGAGGTTATGTTTAAAAATGTGAAAATCATGAAACATCATTATCTCTAAAACCACACAACCGATTTGAACAAAATTGGTTTCAAATGAAAGAGCTACCTAAAAAACCCTTCACTTTTGAATTTTATAAAGATTGAATAGTTATGAAAAAAACGTGTTCTGGAGACAGTTTAAACTCACTCATGTTTCTCAGAGATGGCTGGACCGATTTTTATAAAATCAGTGTCAAATGGAAGGTCTAGTTGTCCCATAAGACCCTGTTGATTTGTTTTGCAAACGGACTATTACTTTACCTGTTATGTTTAAAAGTGTGAAATCCAGCTATGAAAAGGAACATATTCCAAAGACTACTTGAATTCACTCACTATTCTTAGAGATGACTGAACCGATTTCCACAAAATTAGTGTGAAATGAAAGGTCTAGCTGCCTTATAACACCCTATTGAATTTTATTGTAATCGGACTGTAACTTCGTCTGTAATGTACCGAAATGTGAAAATCACGAAGCTTCATTATCTCAGAAACTACACAATCAATTTGATCAATCGTATTATCAGATGAGCAGGTTAGTTAAGGGTTAACTGATGAATTATGATTGAACACGTGGTTTCAAAGTTTGGCTGCCCTATACATTCCATTTGTTTATAATCGAACTTAAGCAACCGTTATGTATTAAATTGTTAATAAAATAACGAAAGTCTATTATTTCAAATATTACATGACTTATTTGAACATAACTAGTGTCATACGAACGAGTCATCTCTCGAACTTACGAATAACAAACTTAATAACAATTTGATATGTGGCTCAAAAGTTATGGAGAGAGAAGAAATTTAAAGACTATTTAAAACTATACCTGCTTTGATCGATATATGTGGTCTTAACATAATTTGAATGTGATGTCGAACTACTTGAACGTTCCAATTTCTTTGATTCCTTGCGATGTGTTTAAAGTCGTTTGAAATGATTGGTTTTATCGAAATGACAACATCCTCGACTTTTGGCTTCTGTACATCGCCTTAATTCTAAATATATTCATGTTGGGTGGTATTCGGTCATTTTCAGCAGATTTTCTGGCATCAATATGACACCGAAAATACCCATATTGGGAGGTATTCAGTTATTTTGGTTGTTTTCCAGAAACTAAATGTGGTCGTCTTCAAATTCAAAATGGTGTCCAGGGTCAATGTCAATGTTTCTATGCATCATCTCGATAACGGAAATATCCATATTGAGTATTATTCGGTCATTTTCGGCTGTTTCCTAGAAGTTGCCATTTAGCAATTCAAAATGGTGCCTGGCGTCAATTGTTAGCTCATTGCATCATTCTGGTTCCAGAGATACTCATATTGGATGGTATTTGGTTATTTTAGACTGTTTTTCACAAACCGGAAGTCGCCATCTTGGATTTCGAAATGGTATTTAAGATAATTTTGGTTGAAGAAACAGCCATATTGGGTGTTATTCGATCATTTTCGGCTGTTTCCCGAGAACCGGAAGTCGCCAACCTAGAATCCAAAATGGGATCTGTGGGCGATTTCAGCTGCTGTGTATCATTCTTGATCCGAATATTACTATACTGGGTGAAAATCGGCCATTTTGGCTGATTTCCAGAAACCGGATGTTGACATCTTACAATCCAAAATGTTGCCTGAGGTCGATTATGAAACATATTTGTTACCTCTAAAAACATTCACCTGCCGAATTTGGTTCCATTTAGTTGATTAGTTCTCGAGATGTGCAGAAATTTGTGTTTCATTTGTATGGGATCCCTCCCTTACAGAAGAGGGAGGGGTCTCAAACTATCATAGGAACCTTTATCTGCATCAAAAACCCCTACATACAAATTTTCACGTCGATCGGTTCGGTAGTTTTCGAGCCTATATGGATTAGACAGACAGACAGACAGCCGGAATGCATTTTTATATGTATAGATTACAACATCAATTTTTAGAACCTAAAGAGTGAATACACATTTATTAAATTGAAGCGTTCATGTTAATCTAATTTTACAAATAATAAGTTGGATTGAGAAAGGCTGGGTCTGACCGCTAGGTGGATTGATTTAGGTTTTTTGTTGTTGAATCTACCATCGACAATAATTTTACCATGAAAAACATTGTCAGTGACTTCTAAATGTATGGGCAAAACACCTGAAAAAATGCTGTTAAGATACATAACAACCCCCCTTTTTCATGGTAAAAATGGCAAAAACGATGTTTTTTTTATTGTTCTGGACAATGATATTTAATGTACACGGTGACAAAAAAGTCCGGTCCGGTTGGGGTCGCCTGTAGCCTACACGTTGCGTCTCTCTGGTGCCATCTATATGTCAAATGAAAGGGTTAACTTTGCTGCCCAAAGTGGCAGAGTTTCGTTTCTGTGCAGTTTGTTTACATTGAGTTGTGAGCCATGGCAGAGTTGAGAGCAGCTGTTATCGCTGAATATGTGAAAGGGTACAAACCCGGACACATATTCAAACACCTAAAACCGCTCTGAATCAACCGGAAATTCGTGCACCGGACCATGAATCGGTACCTAGAGACCGGAGGCACCGAGGACAAGGCACGATCTGGACGACCAAGGTCTGTGAGAACTCCAAGGCTGGAAAAGATTATACGAGACCGGATTCGCCGGATTCCCGCCCAATCTGCACGGAAGCTGGCCAGGAACCTTAAATGAACCGAGAATCAATCCGCCTGCTTCTGCGCAAGGATTCAAAACTTACACCGTACAAAAAACATGTGGTTCATGGGGTTACCAAAGCGACAAAGGACAAGAGGTTCCAACGGTCGCGGGAATTGCTCGGTTGGCGCGCAGATGACGAGATTATTTTTTCGGACGAGAAGCTTTTCGTTTTGGAGCAAACAGTCAATCGCCAAAATGATCGAATTTGGAGTGTGAGCCTCCAGCAAGCTCCTGCGGTCAAGCTGAACGTTTCCCGGTTCCAAAATAAGACGTCAGTGATGGTTTGGGGAGCCATTTGCAAGAGAGGTAAACTGCCTCTTATTTTTTATCGATAAAGGGGTCAAGATCAACGCAGCGTACTACCTGGACACGGTTTTGAATAAAAATGTTTTCCCTCAAGCTGAACTATTGTTTGAAGACGATTACTACTGCTTCCAGCAAGATGGCGCCCCATCCCACACCGCAAAGGTTGTTCAGGCGTGGTGTGAGGAAAACTTGACCGGTTTCATTTCGAAGAATGAATGGCCTCCGTCGTCTCCTGATCTGAATCCACTGGATTATTTCGTGTGGGGATACATGATGTCGAAGCTGAACGACTATAAAATAACAAATCCGATACGTCTGAAGCTGGTTCGTCCAGAGAAAGGTGGTGTAATTCCGAGATATCGTCTGTGAAGTATCTTTATGAGTTACTGAATAAAGCTATGAAAGCCAGATTCAGATTTTCTTCTTATTCTTTGAAATATTGAGATTTTCCTGTGTGACCGAACTTTTTTGTCACCCTGTGAAATTAATGTATTTACAATGAAAAATATAGTTAAATTATGGTATAACTATGTACAATAGGGTGGGGAAAAGTGATCGATTTTCCAGAACCAAGTTTTTTTGGTTCCTTCTGGGGCCCCAAATAAACCTAAGCTCACCGGAAGTCGATTGGTTTTGTCTCCGCTTGGCGCATTGCATTACAAATTTGTATGAAAATTTATATGGGAAAACCTACTTTTTTGCATTTACCTTTCTAGAGAGCTCAATAATGCTCTAATAATGCACTACATTATATTAAAGTATAGTATTTTAGATGCCTAACAACTTTGCAGAGGACACTGAAGAGCTAGAATGTTCCTAAGAAGGACTATAGCTGTTCAAAATTGAGTATGTCGATTTAAATGCAGAAAATCTTGTTTTCTGCCAACATTACCAATATACCGGCGTCAGTGGAATTCCCATCAGAAATAACCTGCCGTAACGAGTTTGTACACTCAGCTGGATCAAGCAAACACATTTAGGTCAAAATTCTAGGCGTAGAAAGAATCTACAACGTGTTTCAGAGGATACTTCTGATGGAAATCTGCCTGACGCCGGTACACTGGCAGTGTTGACAGAAAAAAATGATTTGTAACATAAATTTCGAAATACTCAACTTTGAACAGCTCTAGTATTTTTTTGGGACACCCTAGCTCTTTAGTGTATTCGACCAAGTTGTTATGCATCAAAAAACCTACCATTTGAAGTTATGAAACCTATGGTTTGAGCCATTTTGGGCTCTTTAGAATGGAAAATGCTTAAAAGTTGGTTTTTCCATACAAATCTTCAAATAAATTTGAAATGCAATGCGTCAAGCGGAGATAAAACCAATCGACTTCCGATAAATTTGGGGCCCCAAATAGAACAAAAAAACTTGGTTCTGGCTTTCTGCTATCAAGTTTCGTTTTTTCCATATAAAGATTCCCCACCCTAATGTACAATTACAGCAACTTTAAAGGTTTTTTTTAATGTTATTTATTTTCGGGTTGCCTACTCATTGCGCTGCCATGCGGTCGTCGTTCTATCGTGGAAAACAAGGTGTCTAGTATCAGCAGTTTTTTTTTCTGGCGAATGTCGGGAAAATATACTGTTTGAGACTATGCAACTGAAGGCTGCATCAAATGTCTGTATGGGGAATGCATTTTGTGACTGTGCCTCTAAGAAGGAGGCTGTTGCACGATTGAGTTGGAATTTTGCATGGGGACTTTTCTCAAGAAAACAAAACGATTCAGACCAACTGCTAAACGAAATTTCTAAAATTGTTTTGAATGTTATTTTCGAATTGATCGTATACTAAACTACGCATCGGTTAATTTAAACAACACGTGCGTTGCACGGTAAGCGGCATCGCTAATGATAGCAGAAAAACACTTCATTCCCTAAGTTGTTCTCTCCTATTCTCTCTTTTCAATATTCTCTCGCACTCATTTTTCTACTGCAACGCAACCCATATTGAAAGTGAATGATGTAAGCGCACCAAACTACTGTTTTTCTAATGCTGTTTTAAAATATGATAATAATTGACTTGTCTCTCGACCGTTTTCCCGTTTTCAATACCCTCAAAAAAGTTTTTTTTTCATCAAACCTAATTAATTTCATTCAAGTTAGTTTCAATTATTTCTGTAGGTAAAAAATACTGGGAAGAGAATAAATCAAATTGACGTGTGACTTCATTTTCAATTGGACTCACAAAATTTAAATTTGAATTATGAACACTCTCAAACTGCTGAGCAAGTCTTTTAGCGTTTTGTTCATTGGATACAAGAAAACGTTCACCATCTTTTAAAACTGGAATAGGCTTTGAGGTTTTTTTTTAAGAATCTTCGACAGCTTCCAAAAAGGTTTTGAATATGGTTTCAATTTTTCAACTTTAGTCTCGAAATTTTGATTTCTCAGAAGAGTAAATCTATGTTTAATCTCTTTCTGTGAATCTTTATAAATAGTTTTAAAAACAGGGTCACGAGAACGTTGATATTGACGTCTGCGGACATTTTTCTAACGAATTAGAAGTTGAAGATTTTCGTCAGTTATTGGTGAATCAAATTTTACTTGAGCATTCGGAACAGAATAATTCCTGGCATCAATAATTGCACATTTCAATGCTTCCAAAGCGGTATCAATATTCACTTCGTTTTGCAAATCTAGCTCATTATAAAAAATTATTTTCAATCTTTCCCAATTAGCCTTGTGATAATTAAAAACAGAGGTTATAGGGTTTAAGTTGATTCATGTGATATGGAAAAAGTTATTGGAAGATAATCAGAATCAAAGTCAGCATGTGTGATCAATTCACTACATACATGACTTTGATCTGTTAGCACCAAATCAATTGTTGATGGATTCCGTACAGAAGAAAAACATGTAGGACTATTCGAAGACAAAATACAATAGTATCCTGAGGAACAATTATATACAATTGCACATTATTTACTGTAAAAAAAAATCAAAAGCTCATTCTCATCGGCCTTTAATGAGCGTGCATTCCAATTCAAAATTTTGATTGTTTTATTTAAAAACATTGCTAAATTTTAAATTAGAAACAATTTGAATTGTAAAATTTGTTCCAATTTGAATGGCTTCAAACATGGATTTTGCGTGCAACATGGCGTTCATAAGATCGAACACCTTACCTTACATATTAACGGTCATTTTCGAACTACCAACATTAGGCGGTATAATGTTCGAACCTGTAACCTGTGCATATATTAAACGAGTATGGAAATTGAATTTTGTTTACCTTGCCTTGCCTTAACAATTGCTAAACGGACTGGGCATTGATAAAAATTTGACATATGATTGCCGTTACAATTCGTTCAGCGAAAATTTTTACTCTCTTTCACAGGACATGTGTCCTTTTTGTGAGTAGAGTCCCCATAAAATAAGGCACTTTTGGTCCATGTTACAGAATTTTGAACCATGGCCATAACGTTGGTAAATACGGCATTGGGTGATATGCTTCTCACCTCCGCCAAACTTTCGATATAATTCCCATTTCACTCGCATATCACAGATAGCATATGCTTTGCCAAAAAATTTCAAATTTTTAACCTCATTGCGGTTAAAATGAATTAAATAATTTACAAGGGAAATTCTAGCTCTCTGACTGTTTTCTCCTCGTGATTTTTGTTTCATTTGAATTACTTGGGTAGGGGCTATGCCAAGTAATTCTGTTAAAGTAAGTTTGATCTCATCAACGGTTTGATCGTTGGTGAGACCTTTCAATACGACCTTGAACGGCTTGGCGCTCTTCGTATCATATGTAAAAAATTTATACATCTCTTCAGTTAAATACTGAATAAGACGATTCCAATCTTGCAATGTTTGGGCCAGTAAACGGCATTCGCCTCTTCGGCCAATTTGATAAGTAACTTTGACGTCGGAGAGAAACGTAGAAAGTTCTCTTTTAAAAATATTAAATTAAGAAGCAATAGTTACCACAATAGGTGGAACTTTCTCCTTTTTTAAAGAAATTTCACTTTGAATAGTTTTACTTTCGAACATTTCAATTTCGCCGGCTTCTTTCTCAGGCAGAATATCAAATAAATTTTCACTGCATAAGCTAGTGTCAGGAAGAGATGCCTTTCTTTTCCTCCCCGTAGCGATGCGTGGTTTCTTTTTTCGTCTTGCCATTTCAGGTGATACGAAAAAAGTTCAAAAATAATATCAAAGTGAAAGTCTTGAGAAAGAAAGAAATATGTAGTCTTGAGAAAGACTGATGTAGGTTAACTTTCAGGTAATCTCTAAAAGACGCACTGACAAAACACAAACTTTGAAGCAGTCCGTTTTTCAAGCAAAAATTTGTTCGTGTCCACGTATTTCACGTTGAAATTGTTCCAGAGACATGAAAAGATTTCTCCTATAATATAGCTTTCTTTTATTTTTCTCCACGAGGTTTTTTTTGTGAACAATGTAGGTCATTCACAAATTACGTAAGGGTTTGGGGGGAGAGTGAGGGTGTTCAAATTTCTTACTAATAAATACTTATAAAGGGGGAGGGGATGATTCAAAAAAAAAAAAATAGGTTAGATTTTAGGATTCAAAATTAATCAGTTCAAAAATAGTTCCGCTAGATTATAACAGATGAGCTCTGGGCAAGCAGTGAATCCACCGCAGCTGAATGAATATGTGCTTTAGTTTGTTTTCTTGGTTTTCGTTTTAATTTACTTTAACAAATTCGAACGGAATTTGTTAACTTGTTTTGTTTTATAATTTCTACAAACTTCAGATATAAAACTAAACATGTTTTTAAATTACTTCCAACATTTCTTTTCGAAAGGAATCCTACATAGGATTCCATAGGGGGAGAGGGAAAGAGAAAACTTACGATGCCTGGTTATGGTAGGTCCTTACAAAACTTGTGGATCACACCCTAAAGGTCTAGAAAGTGACTTCAAATTAAGCTCAGAATCGCCGAAATGTGCTTCTGAAGGCCCTAAAAGACCAAAATAGAAAATGATCCCAAATTGAGCTCTAAAGCACTGAAAATTCAACTCAGAATAACTGAAAAGTACGTCTGATGGCTCGAAAGGCCAAACCAGAAAATGAGCTCAGATTTGCCGTTAAGTGCTTCTAAAGTCCAGAAGAGCCCAAAAACAGAATGATCTCAAGTTGAGCTCAGAATCAATTAACAGTGCTTGTAAGGGCCAGAAAAGACCAAAATAGAAAATGATCCCAAAATAAGTTCCGAATCGCTGAAAAGTGCTCCTAAAGGTAAGAAAAGAACAAAACAAAAAATGATCTGAAGGCCAGAAATGGCCAAAATAGAAAATGATCCCAAATTGAGCTCAGAATAAGAGAAAACCCCTTTTAAAGGCCCGAAAAAGTCAAAGCACAAAATGATCGCAAATTAAGCTCAGAATCGCCGAAAAGTGCTTCGGGATAAAAAAATGTTAAAACAAATAACGACCCCAATTGAGCTCAGAGAAATACTGAAAGTGTTTCTAAAGGCCGGAAAAGCCCAAATCAAAAATGATCCCGTATTGAGCTTTGTAACAATTAAAAGTGCCTTCTCTAAGGGCCAGGAAGGACCAAATTAAAAAATGATCCCAGATTGAGCTCAGAATCTCTGAAGAGTGCTTCTAGAACCAAAATAAAAAATGATCTATGGACCAGAAAAAAAACAAATTAGGGAATGATCCCAAATTGAACTTAGAATCACTTAAAAGTGTTTCTAAAGATAAAGAACAAAACAAAAAAGGATCTAAAGGCCAAATACTACCAAAAATGGCCTAAATTGAGCTCTGAATCACTAAAAAGTGCTTATAAAGACCAGAAAAGACCAAAATAGGAAACAATCCCGAATTAAGCTCAGAATCACCTAAAAATGATTCCTAGGGTTAGCAAAAGTCAAAATGTAAAATGATCCCGTAAACCGTTAAAAACCCTTCCTAAAGAGGTCATCCACAAATTTAAAAATTCACATCCACAAATCGAAAGGTTTAGGGGGGAGTGAGGGTATTCAAAATTCTCACCAATGCTTACGAAGGGGAGGAGGAGGATTCAATAAAATCTTCCGTAAAATTTTATCAGATGAACCCTGGGCAAGGAGCGTATCCACCCCAGCTGAAATAATATGTACATTAGTTTGTTTACTGAGTATCCACTTTTAGTTATGTCAACGTTATATCAGTTCAGTTCGAATTGGTAATATGTGGCTGACTCTTCACCGAGTGCTCACATAAATTTACGATTAACGTTTTTTAATATTCGCAGGTATATTTTCGGTTTAAAGCAACTTTCTCAATTTATTTATAAGCAACCATTAGAATTGGAACATTGTCTTACGAGTATTTTCTTAATTAAAATGTATTTAATTAAGTAGATAAGAGATCCATTCAATGGATGTAGATGCTTGTTGAATTTATTTTGACTCGCTAGGATTTATTTAAGATTGTTCTGGAATAACCAAATTCGGTTTAATTTGTTCGAATTCTAGTGAACTCATGCAGCATTTAAATGTTCTTAAAAAACATTTGAATTAATTTTTATGGCTTTTTTTCAAATAAAAAAATATATATTCTTATTCGTCTCAATTTTTTTTATGTATTTTGGCTATGTTGAAATCTTCGATTTTTCTAGCCTGTTCCACTGAAAATTCACGATTGTTTATTTTTTATTTGAATAATTTCATTGAGCGAAGTAGTAATCCAACCCAATCTTGAGTTTTCTCACAGAACAATTGCCGAGGATGGATGGTTCCTTCTTAGTGGCAGCCGTTATCGGTTTAGGATTGCTCGTCTATTTCTACGTTACCAGAAGGTACAAATATTTCGCGCAACGGAACGTTCCATTTGTGAAACCAATGTTCTTGCTCGGCAATGGCGGCCCCATATTGCTGAAAAAATGTGATCTGTTCCAAAACATACAGAACATCTACGATGCATACCCACAGTCGAAGTAAGTTCTAGATCTAAACATTTAACCTTCACTCACAGCTTATCAATCCTTTCACAGAGTCGTCGGCATGTTCGATTTTCTGCAGCCGGTGTTGATGGTACGTGATCCTGACCTGATCAAGCTGGTAGCGGTTAAGGACTTTGATCACTTTGTCGATCGATCCCCATTTTTTACTGGTCCGGACGAGGTTGAGGCTGGTGGCGATAGCATCCTGCCGAACGTACTGATCGCTTTGCGAGGTCAAAAGTGGCGTCACATGCGGGCGACCTTGAGTCCGGCCTTCACCGGTAGCAAGATTAGACACATGTTCCCGATGGTGACCGATTGTGCCGAGTCGATTGTTGGATTTATGATGGCCGACGCTAAAACGGACTACGATATGAAGGATGTATTTTCCCGGTACTCTAACGATGTGATCGCTTCCGTGGCTTTCGGAGTGCAGGTCGATTCCTTCCGGGAGCCAGACAACGAATTTTTCGTAAAGGGAAAAGGTTTACTGAATTTCAAGAAACTTTCGACGATGGTTAAAATGCTGACGTATCGTTTTGCTCCTGCAGTGGCGAGGCGGTTGAAAATCGAGATTTTCAATGCGGAATTGTTGGAGGCGTTTAAAAAGATGATTACCGATAATATGCAGCAACGAGAATCGCAAGGGATCGTTCGAAACGATATGGTTCATATGTTGATGCAGGTTCGTAAGGGCAGCTGGCAACAATCGACCGAACAGGCGGACACAAAGGATGCCGGATTTGCAACTGTTGAGGAGTCTACAGTGGGCACAAAGGCGCATACCCGTTTGTGGAGCGACAATGAACTGATAGCACAGTGTTTTCTATTCTTCATCGGAGCTTTTGAGTCCATCTCTACGGCGTTGACATTTGCAAGTTATGAGCTTTTGATGAATCCAGAAATACAGCAAAAGATGTATGAAGAAATTGTTTCTACTGAAGAGTCGCTAGACGGTAAACCTCTATCTTATGAGGTGCTGCAGAAGATGCAGTACCTGGATATGGTTGTTTCCGAATCGCTTCGCCGATGGCCACCGAACCCTTTTGTTGACAGGTATTGTGTGAAGGAGTACGTTTATGATGACGGCCGGGGTGGCGAAGCTAAGATCGAGAAAGGACAGATAGTTTGGTTCCCGATCATTGCTCTGCATCAAGACCCTCAATACTACCCGGATCCGTACAAATTCGACCCGGAGCGGTTCAGTGAGGCGAACCGATCGAAAATAAACCCTGCTGCCTATCTACCTTTCGGTGTTGGACCAAGGAATTGTATTGGATCACGACTAGCTTTGTTGATGGTGAAATCGATCCTGTTCTATCTCATGAAACATTGCATTTTTGAACGGTCGGAAAAGTCCACCATTCCTTTGAAGTTAGTTAAGACCATAATGGGGCCAGTACCCGAAGGGGGTGTGTGGCTAAAGCTAAAACCAAGAAATTAGGATTTTGTTAGTGTTGTAAACAGCAATCGTTTGTTTTCAAAATAAATTATCTATCCGCTATCTTATCGTAGTATTAACACAAATATGCCCTTAATTCAGCTTTTATCTCATGAAAGCGTTGCCGCTTATCATCCGTATGAATTTCGTTTTTTTTTTCTGGTCAAACAGATCAGTCGATTAGAAACAGTTGTTCTGATAGGACGTACACAAAAAATGGACCCCCTCATAGTGCTAGCCATACTGGGCATAGGCGTGCTCATATATCTCTATATCGCCGAAAAGTATCGATTCTTCAAATATCGCAACATGCCTTACGTGAAGCCGACGTTCCTTTTGGGCAATACGGCGCCCGTACTGTTCAAGCGAAGCAATCTTTTGCAGCATCTCCAGTACATCTACGATGAATATCCGGAGTCCAAGTATGTGTTTTTTCTCAACTTCATTCCTTATTTCTATCTGAGTATAATTTTTCCCTAGAATCATCGGATTATTCGATTTCCTGAAGCCGGTGATGATGATCCGCGATCCGGACGCGATCAAGCGTATCGGTGTTAAGGATTTCGATCATTTCACCGATCATACGCCGGTCTTCACCAGCCCGGAAATGGAAGATGTTGGCGGGGAAAGTCTGTTCGGTAACTCGCTGTTTTCGATGCGGGGACAAAAGTGGCGCGATATGCGTACGACGTTGAGTCCCGCCTTCACCGGGTCCAAGATACGGCAGATGTTCGAACTGGTGTCGACGTGTGCCGAGTCGGCAGCGGATTTCTTCCTGACGGAGGCGAAAGCCGGTCGAAAGTTGGAGTACGAAATGAAGGATGTCTTCACACGATTTGGCAACGATGTAATTGCCTCCGTTGCGTTTGGTATCAAGGTGGACTCGTTGCGAGAGCGGGAGAATGATTTCTACGTGAAAGGGAAAGCGATGCTGAATTTTACGACGCCAATGACGCTGCTAAAGGTAATATTGTTTCGCGTTGCCCCAGCGCTTACAAGGTGGATGAAGATTGACATTTCAAATCCGAACCTGCTAGCGTACTTCAAAGGCATGATTCTCGACAATATGCATCAGCGTGAAGTGCACGGGATTGTCCGAAACGACATGATACAAATGATGATGCAGCTTCGGAAGGGTGCTGCGCAGCAGCAGAATGAGGACCCCGAGCCGAAGGATGCAGGATTTGCAGCTGTTGACGAGATTCCTGTGAAAAAATCGGCCCACAACCGTGAATGGACCGAAAACGAACTGATTGCTCAGTGTTTTCTATTTTTCTTGGCAGGATTTGAAAGTGTCTCCACCTGTCTAGCATTCGTTTGCTACGAATTGCTAGCAAATCTCGACGTTCAGCAGAAGTTGTACGAAGAAATCCTGTCGACGGATAAGCAGCTCGAGGGAAAACCGCTGACTTTCGAAGCTTTGCAGAAAATGCCGTACATGGATATGGTGGTTTCGGAAACGCTTCGCATGTGGCCTCCCGCGCCAGTCATTGATCGGTTTTGCGTCAAGGATTACGTTTTCGATGATAACGCTGGAACTCGAGTGAAGATCGATAAATGGCAAACTTTGTGGTTCCCGATTGCGGCGTTGCACCGCGACCCGCAGTACTATCCCGATCCGTACAAATTCAATCCGGAACGCTTTAGCGAGGAGAACAGAGACAACATAAATCCGGCAGCTTATCTACCCTTCGGTGTGGGCCCAAGAAACTGCATCGGATCGAGATTTGCCCTGATGGAGGTGAAGGCCATCGTTTATAACTTGTTGAAGAATTTTACTTTGGAGCGGACGGAAAAAACTAAAATTCCGCTGCGTTTGGTCGAGAGTATCGTGGTAATGCAGGCAAAAGATGGCATTTGGCTAGAGCTGAAGCCGAGAAAGTGAAAGAAGTGTTTCGGCTTGGTACAAGTACGATTTAATCCTCTTATTGTTTCCTTATAATAAAAACGCGAAGGATTGAAGAGTAAATATCTCCAAAAAAGCCTCGTTTTCGAGCGAATTTTTTCATATAGTTTTACTAGCATAAAAAAGCAAAAAAAATAAAAAATGTTTTTGATATTTTATAATTGAAGTAAATTACCAATTCTCATCAATCTATGTCAGTTGATCTGTTTTCAACTGTAATCCTTTTCTAGTAAGTGGTCGAATTTCATCTTTCTCTCCATCTTATTAGTAGTATTAAGAAAGCTTATGAAAAATTGAACAGACCTCCCGAAGTTAATTGTAAAGATTCACTTTTACGGTTCCTTTTGTGTCAACTCATTTGCATTGTGGGCATTATTTGGTTCAATTCATCAGTAGCAACGAGAGGAAGAAAGCTTGTGAAACTATACTTGCTCCTTCTAGTTTCGCTGCTGTGAATTGCAAGTGAACGCACTTCGTTACTCTGTAGTTCAAAGTATATGTGGAACCACCAGTTCCGCGTGCTGATTGATGTCATTTTGGCAGACGTGTAAGATGCGTCTTTGTATACTAATAAATGAAGGATACGGCGCGTTTCGCTACAGGAAAGTTCCTTTTCGTTCTGGTAGCAAAAACATCATCAACATGCTGTTACGAAGTAAACCATTCACGGTGCTCCCACAGACCATTATTTTGAAAAAAATGCACCAAATGATCTGAGTACACCATTCGATTCGTTATGACGTCCTAAATCTCTGGTCAAAATTTCAAATACTTTCAAAATCGTCGGACGGGACATTTTTAAGCAATGCCTTTTTGAAGGTCGTAAAGAACAAAAAAGTGATATAAAAACGACGAAATACTCATTGTAGAGCACGTTTTTCAACCACCATTTCATGAAATAACTTCCAAAATATTTTGTACACATTTCAAGTATTATATTTCATGAAATTTACAGTGCACAGAGGTCTTAACTCGAAAAATTGTGATCGTTTTAGATTTGACTGCGAAAAAATGGTTTTTTTGTACTCAATGTTATCAGCAAGATTGTTTCATAGAACATGGCCTTACTTTTGGCGTTTTTGATTTTTCGATCAATCCAGCTAGATAATTTTTTTTTCTAATTTTAATATACCATAGAGCTTCTTTCAGCAAAGTTGTGGAAAAACTTTAAGAAAAAAAAGGTGAAAATTGCGATCTCCTAGATCGATCCTAGAGTTTTTTATTGTACACCTCTTCTCAAAATCGGTTCTTTATCTATAACTTATCTGTGATTGTCAAAACAATAAATTTTACAAAGTTATGAGAGAAGCTAAGCTGTATGAATAAAATTTTAGAGCATTTGGACCGTGCCTTTGTTTTGGAAGAAAATTAAATTTTATCCTAGCCTTTATCCCGTAGCTTGCAGTAATCGTAAGTACTCAAAGTGCATGCGATATTTGCTTCCGCTAGTGCGACGATACTGGGGTTATTCGAAAGAGAGCAAATATATATTTCTAGAGAATAGAGAATAGAGTGTTCCGTGACTTCGGTAGTATGAAATATCCTGATGTATTGGAGTAAAATAAAAGCATACCACTGAACGAAGCCATAAGATATAAAGCAATCAATCAAAAATGCACTTTTTGTATTCCAGAAATGTCCAGTTGACTCCTAAAAATATATTGATACATGGTATTTGTAGGTAATTATATGAAGCTTTCAGAAAAAAAGTTATTTACCTCAAACTGATTGAATATCTGTAGAATAGCTCAACATTGATTTTTTTCCAGCGTTGCGTGTAGCAATTTTTTGCTTTGTGCTGTGCTTCCGCCGCAAAGCAAACTCGACAAAAACGCAATCTACTTGTCCACCTAGATGCTCTCCTCATTTGATGAATGCTCAAGATACACACTGTAAAAGTACGGCAGTGGTCTCTGTTGTGTATTTATTGTGCGTAACGTCCACTCATGTGAGAAAGCACACCTCAGTTAGACAGATATTTCACAGGGTGGCGGAAAAGTTTTCACAATTTGATTCCCTGATTTTTCCTGACATCCCCTGAAATATAACATAATTTCCCTGATATTTTTTTAGCATTCAGCACAAAAAAGTTCAACGTAAATTTTCTTCGTATGTTTTTCAGTTTTCCCTGATATTACCTGATTTCCCTGATCAAAAAATTATATCCCTGACATTCCCGGATTTTCCAGGTTTTCAGATTCAGATTTCACCACGGTGTTTCTTTTTGCAAGCTCATTAGATGCACACGATTTGCTGCTCTCTTCAAGCAAGTTCGTCGATTTGCTCACCGGTGCACAGTGGCAGGTCTCTATAGAAAAGTCGGAAAAAACCTAAAAGTCTTTTTATATGATTGGAAATTACATATTATTACAATTTTGGAGTGTTGAACTCATTTCTGATATCAGAAAATGTCGAAAATAGCAATTTATGCTCCTAAAGTGCCGTTAGACCTTTCTGATGATCGGGTTTTTGTTTTTGCTTCAATCTTGCTTAAAAATTTGATAGGAGAACTGCTCTTATATTCATCTCAGCATCTATATTCATCTCATCAGTTGAATTTTACAGTAAATTGAACAAATAAGAGCAATCATTTGTTCAATTTACTGTAAAATTTAACTTTTTTTAAAGTAAAAGGAGTTTTATTTTACCTCTTGATTAAGTCGAGTAGTCGGAACTTAAGAGCGATGAGAAGAGCGAAATAAAAGCGACAGGAAGAATATAGGTGCTAAGATGAATATTAGGGTGGTTTCAACACTTGTCCTTCATCGAAAAAATTTTAGAATCGCATTTTTTTCGTTTGGTTCTTAGGGTACTACTTTCTAAATTAGGGTGGTGCAAGAATCATCATAATTCAGTTTATTTTATTTTGAAAATTGTTTAGCTTTTAAGCCGTTTGACCGATTCAAGATCTTTCTGAGACAAGTTAGAGGTCTTTTAAGAAAATATATGAGATGGTATGGTAGTTTATTTCAACATCATTGATAACATAAAAGCCGACATGTTTTTTTTCTCATCAATTCAACTTATTCTCTCTTTATACATCTTGCAGTACTGAAAGCGGTTTACAAGTTTATATAAAAATGCTTGAAATTACTGGAAAATACTTCATGTATGAGAAGTCAATCATATCTCCCTATGAGCAACGATGTGCAAAACGGGACCCGAAAATCTGAAAAGTACAATAAATTTCCCATTGAATGTTGGTTATCCGATCGTTCCGAACTGTTTCACAAGATTGTACGGTAGAAATGAAATTAGAAATACATGATTTTTTAACTTCCCTGCAATATGTTTTACCTCGATTGAGAAATTGGTTATATTTTTGGAAAGTCTTGAAAATCTACCAAAAAGTACACAAATTTCACTTCAAAATGAAACTTGTTGAATCAAAATCGGATCAAAACTGAGGAAGTTTCAGGTGTTTGAAGTTCAGCTAAAAATTGTAATTTTAAACATGAAAATCATCGAAATTGCCTGATATAGCAACATTCAAAGTGCGATTGAAAATTGATATCTCAACCGATTGTCATGAAGCTTTGGGAAAAGGTCATTTACACTTTGAGAATCTTCGGAAAAATGCAAAACATCAAAAATATTGACATGAAAAATCGAGGTTTTTTCCGGCTTTCAACCACTGTGCGGCGTGAGAGTAGTTGTTTTCGCAGTGAAAGATATTCTCTTACAGGTGAGTGATTCTCTAAGAAGAAATTATTTGCCTGAGCGTGGTCAATTTGTACTCTGTAAACTTGAAAACGTCTTCCACGACAGTTGTGCAACTTTAAATAGAAAGGTTTTTAGTAGAGGCATACTTTTTCGACGCTATTTGAGACTTTTCTGCATATTAATGGTGTAGTAAGGATGGATAGGGGGTATGCCATGTCAACCTTTAGTGATATTGAAACCGTTGAACCGGTCATACATAACTAATTTGGTACTAAGAAGCTATTTTAGTTGATGAATTTTTACGACTTTGAACTTTATCTATATCATTAGCATGACAACGTGAGGAGAGACAAACTCCTAAACCCCTAACATGATCACCGTGCCAATTTAAATACGTGAGTTCTCAAGTAAGTTCCTATGACACTTATTTTCTTGTATCTCAGTGTCGTAATCAGGAGGGGTATATTAAACATAATTATTGGCAAACTAATGGAAACTTCATCATGAAAAGTTGTATACAGGCGATTTCGAGTTCAGGTCGGACTCGATTATCCGGAAACTCGATTATCCGGGATTAGATTATCCGGAGTTTTAAATTCGATTATCCGGAATTTTTTTGTGTTCGTTTTTAATTCCGAAATTTTACCTTCACCATACCATCTAACATATTTGTAACTATTTATGTAACATCCGGCATGTTTGAGATATGTTCGAATTAAGTATTAAGCTTTTGAGCATGACACATGTTGCTATGATATTGGTCTGTCTTAATTTCTAAATTTATTTAATCGCATCTATTTAAAAGCAATGCGAAGCCTTGGTGCTACATTCCGTATCGGAACTCGACCTTCTGTTTTACTATACACAGACTTCGCAGCCGACTGTTAAGTGTACCGGGCAATTGCGGAGCTAGCGATACGATCCTTTTTTTCCTCTGTGTGGACTCATCACTGCGACCAGAGACATTTGATCTATTGTGATATTGCCCAGGTGTTTTCTGTACTCCGCACTTCATGTTATTGGCAGTATCACTATCACATTGGCAGTATCACAGTATCACTAAGAAGCCCAAAATAGCCTAATACCACCCGGTATTTCACAAATCGTTTTAAAAGCCAAGATAACGACTTCTGGTTTCTGTAAAACAACCGAAAATGACCAAATACGACCCAGTATGGGTATTTTCAGAAACGGAATGATGTTCAGTGGCTGAAAATCTACTCCAGATGCCATTTTGAAATCAGCCTGAAATGACCGAATGTGTACACAGATTCCAAACATTGATAACAGGTGCCATCTTTTCAAAGCCACAATATCATTGCAGGGAGTTATCTTATTAAAGTTATATAAACGTTATTGACATTGACATAGTAAAAGATAGTCTACCGTAATATTAGCAACTATAATTCAAAGAATTTTTGAAGAAAAGTTTGTCTCGTACTTAGCACTTGTGATCACTCTCGAATGCAACAATGCATTTGTAACAAACAGCTTTATATAGTTCCATGCCTCAACCTTGCGTCGTTGCACCCATGCCTTCTGTTTTTGTGTAATGACAATAATTAAATTTATGCTAATAAACAAGAAGAAACCGATTTTAGGTAATGTTGGTTTTTGATGTATAAAAACATCTAGAAAAATCTCTTTTAGGCAGTCTTCTAAGGTGGCATTCCTTCTTCAAAAAATAATTCAATTTGTCAAGGATATGTGATTATTTGAGCTATTTGATTTTTCATTTTTAGCACATCTTCATTTTTTCGAAACATGTGTTGACGATTGGCAATGAAGCAGTACCAGTTGAGGTTTTTGTTTGATTGATTTGGTTCCCACCATATTTTTGCCGCTCGATATTGATAAAAAGGAAACTCATAACGAATGTGTATCCGGATATCGTCCAGAATCATGTGAACCAAGTGACCAAGATTACAACATATTTTTTATAAACTATCATTTGATATCAAGATGGTTGAAAAAGCGATAAGATTATTATTATCGCATTTTTTGAAGTCTAACGAAATGAGTATCTTTACTCAAGGCACGGTTAATTTGAATTTGTTTCTCTGCATTTCACGGTATCTAGTATAAATGTACAAGAACTCATTGCATGCTAAACCAGGACGTCTATATTTACCTTTGAACAAATATAGCATCAGCACACGGCAGAAAATACTCGTGTCACGCAGGCTGCTACTGATTCCAGATGGGGCGGTTTCCAGCAGAAAATTAACCATCCGAATGTGTCGCGTGACCTTTAAAGTCAAGGTGAAATTTTATTCGGGTTTGTATTCTTCCGAATTTGATTGAATAAAACAAACAAAAATTTCTCGCATCGTTTGGAATCCGTCACTGAGCGGACCCAACACTAACAACCACTAAATCATAAAATTGAGCAGTTGCGGAACAGAGTGGTCTATGTGCCATCGAGCAAACTTTTCAGGAGAAGCAATTCTCGAAAAATCTTTGAATAAAATTCTGTTCAACGGATTCTTTCAAAAAAAGTTTTCTAATATCAAGGTTATGAAGTGGTTTAACATGGGAATACATAAAAATAACAGTTTCTTCGCGAACTGAGTGATTTTATCTCACCAATATACCTACATAGACTACTCTGACTCCATATATATTTCACTGGAATCCTCGAATCGTTTTCAAACAGAGTGGTCTATGTACACAAGACTAGTAAAAGACAAAGTAAATGACGGTGATTCGTACAAAATGGCTAGTGTCACATGTTAAATGATAGACATAGCATGTCAAATGTAACATGTCACGTTTTTCGTGTTACATTATGTGTAACATGTTACAAATCACGTATGACATGTTACAGAACAAGTGAAATGTTACATATCACATGTAATATGTTACATGTTACATGATGGTATCACACCGATTTACGTATTATAGGCCATTATGTTTCGGACGAAATATCAACACGGTATAAACCCAAGGTTGTATATTTAATTTAGGAGTGCTTCTTCACCATGTACCGATAGCTTGTTCCTCAAGTGCCATTTTAAGAAACGATGTATGACAAACTTGTAGTCTTTAAGTAGTACTATAAGTTTGTCAAATAATCCAGGCATAAAAGTTAAAGCACTGCTTTCTTCGACAAACTTGTAGCATTCCTTCAGAACTGCGAGTTTGTCATACATCATGTTTCAACATTGTACTTGTGGACCAATTGAATTGAATTGACATCCCAGAATTCAATATACAACCTTGTATAAATCAGCTTTAAAATTTGATTTTTCGAAATTTTCCTAGTTTCCTAACTTTAGCTTATGTAAAAATCTTATCTTTGAAAAAAAAATTGTTTCTAGACTACTCTGTTCCGCAGCGGCTCAATTAATAACCTGCTCACCACCGAGGTTGAGCTCGACGAACAAACACGAACCGAATTCAGTATGAGCCTATCAGTCGCAAGAAACGAACATGGAAGTGAATGTTATTGGTCTGGCGTTAGTGCTGACGCTGTTTTGGTTTAATTATCGCTGGCTTACCAAAAATCATGATTATTTTCGCGATAAGCCAATTCCTTGCTGGCGGCAGTTCCGTTATTTTGCAGCACTGCAGATGTTATGTTGAAGAGGATATCAATGCACGACTATGTTGAACAGCTTTACGATAAGTTTGCTGGTGTGAAGTATGTGTTGCTGTCTATCATCGAGATTGGATAAGTAATTAAACCGAGTTTATTGTTTTTTTTTCTACAGAGTATTTGGATTGTTTGATACTAACAGTCGTACATTCGTAATTCGTGATCTGGACCTTATCAAGCAAATTTCCGTAAAAGATTTTGATTATTTTACTGATCGACGCCCAATGTTTGGCGTGAACGATAATGACAACCCGAACATGTTGTTCAACAAAGTTCCCAAGTAACACACGTTGGTATAGAATAGTTGACGTAACCTATTCCATGACATCAATATCACCAGAAAAGCGCAAAACATGAAGGCTAGTAGAACAAGTACCGATAACTGCATGAAAGCAAGCCAACTTGATATAATTAAGTGGCAAAATACATCTCGAGTACTAATACGGCAATGCGCAAATCTGTTGCTATGACAACTGTTAACCAGCGCATGCGCAAATGTATTGTGTCTGCGCAGTGCAACTAGATCGGCAATTTCTTTTATCAGTGACAGTTTTAATTGATTATAAAATAATGACAAAGAATAATATTAAACCTTTCAAAAAGAGTTGTTTCTTCCGCTTGAATATTGAAATTGTTTTCGCATAGTTTCAACGTTATCTGGATATCTGGATCTGGATATAAAATCTAACAAAACTAGAAAACGTTGTTAGATGTACAAGAACAAAAATCTGAAGTGATATTGGTTACACTGCAAGCGTTTTGTTTATCTTTTGATGGCGCGTTTTGACCCGCTTCGAATAAAAATAGAAATCGTTCGTATAATTTAAATAATAAGCATATTACAGGTACGTAAGGTTGTTATTAGATGGTGTAATGTCTTACGAAAAGACCAAGTGATAGTGTTTGTCATTCTTGAACTCGTGTTATTAAAAACATCTCCAAAACCAGAAAAAGAGCCTGTTTTCGAAATGCGGTTGTATTACTGATGAAAAACAACTTCAAACACAATATAATAACACAAGTTTTCAATTGCGCTTGTAGTACACTTATATGGCTACTTTCGTTGTTACTTATTTTCTAACATGTTTTGTGAGTTACTTGGGTTCTGTTCTCACTGAAGGGTCAAAAGTGGCGCGATATGCGGTCTACTCTGAGTCCAGCTTTTACGGGTAGCAAAATGCGTGCGATGTTCGAGCTGATCGCACAGTACAGTAGTGGAATGATTCAAACGTTACGTTCTAAAGCAGAAAAAGATGAATCCCTCGAATTAAAGGATCTGTTCTCACGGATTGCAACCGATATTATAGCAAGTTGTGCCTTTGGATTGCAAGTGGACTCCATCCACAACCCAGGAAATGATTTTTTCGTGACGGGAAGCTCCATGATCAACTTTTTCAGATCTTCTATGATAATAAGAGTAATGTGCTTTGCATTTTTTCCAAATATCATGGAAAAACTGGGCATCGATGTAATCGAAAGAAACCACATAAATTTCTTTTCGAAGATCGTTAAAGAAGCTATTCGAAACAGAGAAGCCCATGGAATTGTCCGGCCAGACATGATTCATTTGTTGATGATGGCAAAGAAGGGAGTTTTGAAGGCTCAGCACGATACGACAGCAGAAAATGAAGGTTTTGCAACGGTCCTCGAATCAGACATTGGAAAAGCATCACACAACAAAACTCTAACAGATCCTGAAATCACAGCGCACTGCGTGCTATTCTTCCTCGCCGGGTTCAAAGGAATAGCATCTGGATTGGTTTTTGTGGCGTACGAACTGGCGTTGAGTCCCGAAGTTCAAGAGAAAGTTTACCAAGAGATTATCGAAACCAACAAACAATTGAAAGGACAACCACTATCGTACGATGTTTTGCAATCGATGAAGTATCTCGATATGGTCTTATCGGAAACGCTCAGAAAGTGGCCAAATCCAAATGTCGATAGATACTACAATCCAACCAAATTTGACCCGGAATGGTTCAGCGAAGCAAACCGAGCCCAATTCAACATGGCAGCGTACATGCCGTTCGGGGTTGGTCCCAGAAACTGTATTGGGTCCCGGTTTGCCCTGATGGAGATTAAGGCAATCATGTATCAGTTGCTGTTGAATTTCAGCATCGAACCAACAGAGCAAACGCGAATTCCGCTTAAAAATGCAACTGGTTTGTTCCCGAACCTTACACAGCATTTGAGGTTGAAGTTGAGACATTGACGAAACTCAATTGGTCAAATCAAAATTTCTTGGTATTTTTTCTGAATAAATTATCTTGCTCCAATATCCTAAGCATGTCAGTTGATTTAGCATCAACTTTATTTCTGCACTATTAAAAATAAAATACGCTGCGTTGCTATGTTTCATGCCTAAAATGATTGACCTTGGGGCAGTTTGGTAAAGGGAGCGAGCGAAAATTCACTCTTTTTCGTCGTTCAACGAAGTCTTTTGGAGTTGTGTTGAAGCATAACAAATGGAATAATTACGTTTTGATTGTAAATGTCTCAGATATTTTTCTTATAATTTCGAGTAGAATGAGTTCCTTATTTGATATGATTTTTAAATACACATGCAAGATGCAAATATACTGATAATAAAAGAGATCGCGGTAAGCGAAAAGTCGCAGCTTTTTTCACGCGATGATTTTTAATTGCATAATAGCAAGTTTCGTTTACAGTTTTACCTTTCTCCTAGAAAGATATTCTCACACAAAAGGACATTACGCACCATAACTACACAACAGGGCTCACTGCAATGCTTTCACAGTGAATCTCTTGAGTCAAATGAGGGGAGCGTCTGGGTAGCAAAGTAAATTGCGTGTTTTGTCGAATGAGATTTACATCACGCAATTCCGGCGCCACTCCGTATCATATTCTCTCAAGAAAACTAATGTTGTCTCTATTCTATTATCTCAGCAGCGCGCACTGCGTTAACCACTCTTGTTTCGCTCGACTGTGGTGTAAGCAGCGAGTTATTTTTTTCTGCGAGTGGCAGAAAAACCGTACAAAGTAGGAGCGAAAAGCTTTGTGCAAACAATTACTATACGAAGCGCTCATGCCGGAGAAGTGCGCGAAAAAATTAAACTCCGCTCTTTCCACTTATTGAGGAGAATAATAAACTTGGCTGGACCAATTTCAATGTTATTACAGTCGAATGAAAGATCTAGTTGCCCGATATGTTCCTTTTGATCACAATCGGACTTTTACCTTAACTATCATGTACGAAATTGTAAAAATAACGCAAGTCTAGTATCTCAAAAATTACATGACTCTGAAACTCACAAAAAAATTATTTCATATAAATTGATTATTTGGATCAAAACTTATGGAAAGAAACGTAATCCACTGACTGTTTAAAACCAACATGTTTCGAACAAAATATGTGGCCTCAACATCATTTAAATTCTATGATGTATAAGTTGAACGTTCTCGGCGTTGCTAAAGAATAAAAGGTTCCAAATTAAGAATTGTTTCTTCCGATACATTACCTCTACAGCACTACTCACTTCATTCATATACATAGTGAAAATACTTTTATTGGATTGCATTCGGCAATTTTAGAATGTTTTCCAGAAACCAAAAGTTGCAATATGTAATACAAAATTAAGTCTGAAGTTGATTCCCGGCACCTAAGCATCATTTCGGTTTTTGAAAAACCCACATTGGATAAAATTGAGCTGTTAAGTTGACTGTTATTGAAATGTTTTCCAGAAACCGGGAGCTTCTAAAGTTGATTTCCAACTCAGGGGCGACTCGTCCAAGGGTGCAACCTGTGCAATGAACATGGGGACGTCAGGCAAAAAATGAATCTAAAATCCAAATTCATGCCCTTATTTTCTTGTTTTTTAGTTTTATTTTTAAATAGTAACAAAGGGAATTACTTGCTTTTATTCGCGGATAAAATTGTAGTAACTCTGATTTTCAGAATTTCTAGTTGAACAGGTAGGTTAAACAAGCCGCTCCTGTTCCAACTTCTGGGTATCATCCAGGTACCGGAAATCCAGCAATATAATTATAAAATTACTTAATTAGATGTAAATTTTTGTTTCTAAAACTTCAAGTGTTTGTGTAGATCTGTTCCAACATATAATGAAATTCGAATGAGTAAGGCCAGGTCCCACCGCTTGGTGGATTAATTTGTGTTTTCGAGAATTATTTGTTTTCTTGCGGCGTATGTATGCATTTTTTTCGGAGCAACGAAAATACTACCGTGATACTATAGACAACCATCAGTGTTTTGCTTATCTTTTGCAGAGAAAAAAATTTAAAAAAACTTTTTAAAATAATTAAGTTTTATTTTTCTATTACCTTATTTTCTTACAAATTTTCGTATGCGTATTTTTTCCAGGGAGACAAAATTATTATTATTCACAACTTTGCCAAACCCATCATCCAACAAGTCGTTATGGCTCTAAAAATATTTGCAATCATTATTACCTTTTTGATTTCACCCCTTCTCGAATATCAGTCATGATTCAAAAAAAAAAAAAAAATACCTATAGCACAAATGACATCTTTGGCCCATAGAAACATCGGTGAAAAGTTTTAACCAGATCAAAAATGGATGCCTTATTTTGCGTGGAATTATACAATTTTTTTTTCAGTGTAGAATCTCATATTCAATATCTGCAATATTTTTGAATGAAAGTTCATACACTTTATGATTCAGAAATATTGATTCATAAAAAAACTCTGCCCTTTTCAAATGCTAGTTCAGGTAAACTTTTGAAAAACAGTATACAAAGCTGCTTGGTTTGACAAGGCCTATACACCCACAAAGTTTCATTGAATTCTAAAAGGAGGCCGCCAGCCCGTCAGTCGAGTTGGCGTAAGTATTTTAGTTTAGTAAGTATTTTCCACAGATAGATACATTTTGCAGACTCATGAGTAATTTTATTAAAAGGGCGCCAGCATATTGGCATAGGTTTCATTCAACGCGTAGCTTGTAGCTCAGAAACCTCAGAAGATAAATTGTCTGGGAATAAATTGCAGGGAACGGATATTGCCCTGCAGAAAAATAGTAGGAGTTCATATCCAAGACATGAAAGAACATTTCCTTGGGCAATTAATGACGCCAGATAGAAGCTCGTTAAGTTTCTTGTCATTGCGCATTGCCACTGGCAGGATAATTTTCGTTCTATGATCTCTATCAGCATTCCCCGCCAATTCCAACACATCCGCAGCAAGGTACATTGCAGTCGCCAGATCGATAGGTACTCTTGTACCAACCCGCATAATTTACGGGTTACGAACCGTGGCATTAGCTTTAGATATGATGAAATAAACCCATGCGATTGTCTTAAATATCTAACGTGACAAATGGGCGGGGCGACACACACGGTATTATGGAAGAAAGTAAAAAAATAGAGTGTTCAACTGTTTAACCGTCAACAAACTCGTCATTAAGACGACATCGAGGACACAAGCGGTAGACCAGCCAAGTTTAGCCTCCCGTACTATTGTTGTTACCAGAAGAGCTAATTAAGTATGCTGGGTTCGAAGTTATAGCTATTACGAAATACACTAGCTCAAGGTGAATTGTTTCATTTCTCCGGCCAAGTGCAAATCACAGTCGGCCTTTCTTAAGGCCACAAACACGTTCTTGAAGCAATGCTGAATTTTCTTACCTAGCAAATTCTGAAATAGGCAGTTTTACATTATTAAAGTGATTGGAAAGTGACGCTAGAGTTGTTTATCACTAAATGCGATCATATTTCAACTATCGAGCTAGTTTGAATTATGTTTAAAATTTGTTTGTTGTTGTCAAGGATGGAAAAAATCGTATCGCATAACAATCATTCGGGTATCATTTTTGAACGTGCTATTCATAAGCTTTCAATCCTAGCAAACCATTGCTATTAAAAGTAACACATTCTCACGCATGCAAGAGACAACTTAGAGCAAAGAATATGGTAGCTTTCTTTGATGATTTTGTTTCTGTATTGCCTGCTTTAGGCGAAGCGAGCAACATATAGCGAGTGTTTCACGAAAGAATCGTAAACGATTGCACTCAAGCGATCGCAACGATTCTTTCAAATGTGGGTTGCTTGTATGTGGGTTTCGGCTACTCCACGTCCTGCTTTCACCGTGATATACCACGATAATTCTTGGTGATTTCAAATATCACATGCTAGTGCACCATGCTGCAATTTCCGTTAGCATTAATGATACCTCCTTGCTCCGGCAAGCAAACAATTGAACGCAATCTAATTTTCATTTGGATTCATAATTTTGTATAACTGGCGATAATATCTCAAAGATCCCGCGAAACTGTTGTATGCAAGTGAACTTGGATACAATAACTACTATCGTGTTTGAATCATTAAGTCTCCTTCTATGGTATTCGGAACTCTTAGAAGCGAAAAACAATCAGCAGCGTTTCTATGGAAAACTTGTACGCAAGTGGAAATAGTTGAACGATACCTAATGAACCAAAGAACACATTTGCATGAAATATTGCTAGTGAGTGAACTTTTCCATGCTTGGTTGCTGTTATTAATTCGTTTAGTATGTGTAATACAAGTTAAACAGGTAGATTAATGCAATTACTTGCACAACTCTGAATAATTGTTCGATAAAAAATTAAAAAATAAGGAAACCCACCGAAGGGATCACAATAGAAAATTTGTTTTCTGAAAATGGTCGGAACAAAGGACAAGTAGACCGGAACGTCAACAAATTTGTTTTAAATAGTAAGAAAAACCCACCGAAATTCAATTAAGACTCGACAAAATAAGCCACACGGTGATCGGAGCCCGAAGAAAAATAAAATAAAATAAAAAAAAATCATTGGTGTGTCACAATATAAAGACAATATGAACACAGTATAAAAATAAAGGCGAAGAAATAGTGGAGAAATTAAAACATTTCGATCGTTGCTTTTGCCGTCTGCGGTTGAAAAATTACGTTAAGAAGAAAAGCGAGATTTTAAAGTTTTCATCACTATTAGCAACGTTCGTGGCAACGGTGAATGGCAGATAAATAGTAATAATTTTGATGCACTAAAAAACAAAGCGCCGTCCGTTACGGAATGCTGCAATCAAATGACCGTGTGTGTCAGCAAAAACCATGCAAACATGAAATCATCGCCTGCTGCGCTGCCGCAAGTCTGCTTGCTACCGATCGATCCGGTTTTCAGTAAATCGTCCTTCTGCTACAGTGAACGAATGAACAATGAAGACTAAATTGTTGCATGCTAGTTTTTATGTGTGGCTAATGGCTGACTAATCACTCGAGCGAACAAAGCAACAACAACGGCAACGAACCAAATCGTTTGTATGCTTTAGTGAAGACTAAGCTGGGGAAGTGTTTGAATTGCATCATCGCGAGCACGCGATTTTTTCAGCTGTAATTAAATTGGGTATGAAATTTAAGTTTAGGCTGATACAAATTTCGAATTCTTTTTATGTCCAAGGTTATCAAAGTTAGCAGAGGGGGTGGCAAAAAAAAATTACACCGAAATGAAAAAAAAAGAAATATCTTTGATCAAAGTTTGTGTGCAAGTTATAACGTTTGTAACTTGCATTAAAATAAATGTTGAAAAATAACACTTTATTATTATTATTATTTATTTCGCTTGCCTTTCGACGACACTCTCGCTGTTACCTGACTTGTTTGTTGCTAAATTAAGCATTTATGCTGTCGGAAAACCAATGAAATGAACAAAACGGTTTGAGCTTTTTTTTTCTTCCCCTTCCAACGGCCATAGTAACGGCCTTACTATGAAAAAATGTTTCAAACACTGTTTTCATAAACTAGAAAAAATTGTTCTTTATCCAACGAGATATTAATTCCAAAAATCCGTTCAGTGGTAACGAAGATGTAAGCATTTGAAATCTTCCATTCTGCCATTGCACTCCATTTTCGACATTTCGGAATGTTGGGTGCTGGGTGTATTTACTAGTATTATACTTCAGAATAAAAAAATTGAATTAAAGAATGAATTGTGTTATGATCAATATATCATACGTTTCAAAAAAATTTGAGTGTTGCAGAGAATCACGAATAACTTACAAAAAGGGCATATTTTAAAAAAAAAAAGCTAATCTCAAAAACGGTCGCCAAGAGATTCATTATTTTGTATTTCAACCACATGTCCCAAAGTATAAATCCATCCTCATACATCTCCAATCGTGACAACTTATTAGATGCTTCTGATGCTTCTATATTTTTCGATACATCCATGATGGAAGAAACTCGTGGAATCCCGGATCACTTACGCGTGCAGCAGATTTCGAAAATATTTTTTAATAAATATAGAATCATCAACTGTGACAATGCGTCCTACACTGACGGATCACTTCTCGATGGCTTCGGTTTCTTCAATAACAATTTCACCGCCTCCTATAAGCTCGATAATGCTGCTTCTGTTTACGTCGCAGAATTAGCTGCAATTCAGTATACCCTCGCGATTATCGAAAGAATGCCCACGAACTTCATCTTTACGAACAGTCTCTGCTCTATTGAGGCTCTTTGATCGATGAAGGATGTGGAGCATTCTCCGTATTTCCTGATGGGGAACATCTGAGTGCTTGATCCGCAAAATCAACCCAGATTACCTTAGCATGGGTATCTTCTCATTGTTGCATTCCGGGCAATGAGAGGGCTGACTCTCTAGCTTAGGTGGGCTCAATAAACGGTGATATTTACATAAGAGCCATTGCTTACAATGAATTATTTGGAATTTATCGTCAGAAGACACTCCTTAGCTGGCAAGGAATCGGGGCGGTGGCTACACTCTATCGACCCCTCTGGTATCGACGAAACCGTGGTTCGGACGGTTGGATGTAGGTCGAGACTTCATTCGTGTCATGTCTAGGCTTATGTCCAATCACTATGGGCTTCAAGCCCATCTCTCGCGTATTGGGCTCACGAATGAATCTTTGCGTTTGTGGACAGGGATACCATGACATTGAACGTATTGTTCGGGTATGCACTGAGTATTATGGCATGAGATCCTAACTTGTAGACTTCCTTAGGGCCCGAGGAATACAGTCCAACATCCCGGTGCGCGATATTCTGGGTAGGCTAGACTTACCGTACACGCAGCTTGTCTACGGATTCCTTAAAAACCATCAAAGTTCCGATTTAATGGTTCTTTTCTCTTTTTAGTATGAAAATCACACACTGCTAATAAAATCACCATGAACCATCAATTGGTATGGAAACGTTCAAATGAAATCAATCAGACAAAAACAATATTGCAGTATAATTGAATGTAAACGAAGAAACATAACTTTAATGAATGTTATTATCATTTGTTACTAATATGGTCGAAAAATATATATTTTTTTTCAAAGGGGGGAGTAGCTTAAGTATTTATGATAAATATTAGTAAATAATGAGTATGTGTGTCCAATCACAAATGGTGACTTCTCAACACTGTTAGAAATTTGTAATTTTAATTGTTAGGATTTGTTTGCTTTCGCAATTAGGACTTATCATTCGTAGGGATTTAAACCTACTTGTCAGAAAAGGGGAAGTAAACTTACAACTAACTTAATTGCTAACTTATTGGCTATAAAGAGAGCTTATCGTAGCAATTGAGGATTGCAACGATTTTTGTCGAAAATTGTTAATAATTTTATTTGACATAGCTTCTAATGGTTCAACACCAGTAAGTCTATGTAATTCGAGTGTTCTAAACCAAGGAGGACGCTTCAAAATCATCTTCAGAATTTTATTCTGAATCCTTTGGAGCGTTTTCTTCCTTGTTGAACAGCAACTTGACCAGATCGGTACAGCATAAAGCATTGCTGGTCTAAAAATTTGTTTGTAAATCAAAAGTTTGTTCTTTAAACAAAGTTTAGAATTCCTGTTAATGAGAGGATATAAACATCTCGTATATTTGATGCACTTGGCTTGTATACTCTCAATGTGCTCTTTGAAAATAAGTTTTTTATCATAAATTAGTCCCAAGTACTTAACCTTGTCGGACCAACTTAAAATAACCCCATTCATCTTGACAACGTGATTATTGTTTGGCTTGAGGAAAGAAGCCCTAGGCTTATGCGGAAAAATTATCATTTGAGTTTTAGAAGCATTGGGAGAGATTTTCCACTTTTGCAAGTAGGAAGAAAAAATATCTAAACTTTTCTGCAATCGACTGCATATGACACGAAGACTTTTTCCTTTTACGGAAATGCTTGTGTCATCGCAGAACAAGGACTTTGTGCATCCTGGAGGCAAATCAGGAAGTTCTGAAGTGAATATGTTGTACAGGACTGGACCCAAGACTGAACCTTGAGGTACACCTGCTCTGACAGGAAATCTATCAGATTTTGAATTCTGATAGACAACCTGCAGAGTTCGATCAGTAAGATAATTTTTCAAAATTTTGATTAGAAAAATTGGAAAATTAAAAGTTTGCAATTTTGCAATCAAACCTTTATGCCAAACACTGTCGAATGCTTTTTTTATGTCTAAAAGAGCAGCTCCAGTGGAATAACCTTCAGATTTGTTAGCTCGTATCATATTAGTAACTCTGAGCAATTGATGAGTTGTAGAATGCCCATGGCGAAATCCAACCTGTTCATTTGCAAAAATTGAATTTTCGTTGATGTGTGACATCATTCTGTTAAGAATAATTCTCTCAAACAGTTTACTTATTGAAGAAAGCAAACTGATTGGTCGGTAACTTGAAACTTCAGCTGGATTCTTATCCGGCTTTAAAATTGGAGTAATTTTTGCATTTTTCCATAATTTGGGAAAATATGCAATTTTGAAGCAGCAATTGAAAATTTTCACTAAAAATTCCATTGTGCTCTCAGGGAGATGTTTGATTAGTATATTGAAGATTCCATCGTCACCAGGTGCTTTCATATTTTTTAAATTTTTAATAATTGATTTAATCTCATTCAAGTTAGTTCCAATTATTTCTGCAGGTAAAAAATTCTGGGAAGAAATTAAATCAAATTGACGTGTGACTTCATTTTCAATTGGACTCACAAAATTCAAATTTGAGTTATGAACACTCTCAAACTGCTGAGCAAGTCTTTGAGCCTTTTGTTCATTGGATACAAGAAAACGTTCACCATCTTTTAAAACTGGAATAGGCTTTGAAGGTTTCTTAAGAAACTTCGACAGCTTCCAAAAAGGTTTTGAACATGGTTTCAATTTTTCAACTTTAGTCTCAAAATTTTGATTTCTCAGAAGAGTAAATCTATGCTTAATCTCTTTCTGTAAATCTTTATAAATAGTTTTAAAAGCAGGGTCACGAGAACGTTGATATTAGCGTCTGCGGACATTTTTCAAACGAATTAGAAGTTGAAGATTTTCGTCAATTATTGGTGAATCAAATTTCATTTTAGCCTTTGGAACAGAATTATTCCTGGCATCAACAATTGCACATTTTAATGCTTCCAAAGCGGAATCAATATTCACTTCGTTTTGCAAATCAAGCTCATTATTGAAATTTCTCTCAATATGAGTTTTGTATCTTTCCCAATTAGCCTTGTGATAATTAAAAACAGAGCTCATAGGGTTTAAAACTGATTCATGTGATAAAGAAAAAGTTATTGGAAGATGGTCAGAATCAAAGTCAGCATGTGTGATCAAATCACTACATACATGACTTTGATCTGTTAGCACCAAATCAATTGTTGAAGGGTTTCTTACAGAAGAAAAGCATGTAGGACTAATCGGAGCCAAAATAGAATAGTATTTTGAAGAACAATCATTGAATAAAATTTTGCCATTGAAATTACTTTGAGAATTATTCCATGAACGATGTTTAGCGTTAAAATCGCCGATTATAAAAAATTTCGAACGATTCCTGGTGAGTTTTTGTAAATCACCTTTAAAATAATTTTTGTGCTCGCGTGTGCATTGAAATGGTAAATATGCTGCGGCAATAAATAAAATCCCAAGTTCAGTTTGAACTTCAATTCCCAAGGTTTCAATAACTTTCGTCTCAAGATGGGGAAGAGCACGATGTTTGATTCGGCGATGAATAACAATTGCAACTCCACCGCCGGAACCCTGAATCCTATCATATCTATGAACCACGTAATTGGGATCATATTTTAATTTTATGTTAGGTTTCAAAAATGTTTCAGTAATAATTGCATTATGCACATTATTTACTGTTAAAAAATTAAAAAGCTCATTCTTAATGGCCTTCAATGAGCGAGCATTCCAATTTAATATTTTAATTGTTTTATTTAAAATCATTGCTAAATTTTAAATTAGAAACAATTTTGATAGTAAAATTTGTGCCTATTTGAATGGCTTCAAACATTGATTTTGCCTGCAACATGACGTTCATAAGATCGAACATTGCCTGTTGCAAAAAATAAAGTTTACCTGCCGTAATAGGCCCCAGGCAGTTGACATTAGAAAAAATATTTTCGGCAGCAATATCAGCTGGAGTAATAGGTGTACAATTATTTTCTAGCGTGTTTTGCTTACCCATATTAACGGCCATTTTCGAACTACCAACACTAGGCGGTATAATGTTCGAACTACCTGTAACCTGTGCATAAGTTAAACGGGTATGCAAAGGAGTAGGTAAACTATGCGTCACTGGTACGCTTTGAGAATTTTGTTTTGAATTTTGTTTACCTTGCCTTGCCTTTATAATTGCTAAACGGGCTGGGTATTGATAAAAATTCGACATATGGTTGCCGTTACAATTCGCACAGCGAAAATTTTTACTCTCTTTCACAGGACATGTGTCTTTTTTGTGAGAAGAGTCTCCACAAATGAGGCATTTTTGGTCCATGTTACAAAACTTTGAACCATGGCCATAACGTTGGCAAACACGGCATTGGGTGATATGCTTCTCACCTCCGCCAATCTTTCGATATAATTCCCATTTTACACGCACGTTATATAAAGCATGTGCTTTTTCAAAAAATTTTAAGTTATTAACCTCACTGCGGTTAAAATGAATTAAATAATTTACAAGGGAAATTCCAGTTCGCTGACTGTTTTCGCCTCGTGATTTTTGTTTCATCAGAATTACTTGGGTAGGGGCTATACTAAGTAATTCTGTCAAAGTAATTTTAATCTCATCAACGGTTTGATCGTTGGTGAGACCTTTCAATACGACCTTGAACGGCTTGGCGCTCTTCGTATCATATGTAAAAAATTTATACATCTTTTCAGTTAAATACTGAATAAGACGACTCCAATCTTTCAATGTTTGGGCCAGTAAACGGCATTCGCCTCTTCGGCCAATTTGATAAGTAACTTTGACGTCGGAGAGAAACGTAGAAAGTTCTCTTATAAAAATATAAAATTCAGAAGCAATAGTTACCACAATAGGTGGAACTTTCTCTTTTTTTAAAGAAATTTCACTTTGAATAGTTTTACGTTCAAACATTTCAATTTCGCCGGCTTATTGCTCAGGCAGAATATCATATAAATTTTCACTGCATAAGCTAGTTTCAGAAAGAGATGCCTCTCTGTTCCTCCCCGTAGCGATGCGTGGTTTCTTTTTTCGTCCTGCCATTTCAGGTGATACGAAAAAAGTTCAAAAATAATATCAAATTGCAAGTATTGAGAAAGAAAGAAATAGGTAGTCTTGAGAAAGACTGATGTAAGTTAACTTCCAGGTAATCTTTAAAAGACACACTGACAAAACACAAACTTTGAAGCTATAGGCAGTCAAAGACTAGTCCACAAGCAACCGTATCTCTACTCAATGCATGGATAATTTGAATTTGTTTTTCAGCATTTGGGACTTCAATTGGTACTGTGAATGTACAAAAGCTTCCACCTGCATTCTAAACAACGACTACAAAAATTTTCTCTGAACAAATATACGACAGACATAGTTGATGTTCGATATAACCACTGCAACACGAATACATACCGCTCGAGTGGTTATTAGACCCCTTAATGAGTAACAATTAACTTAGCCAGCATCAGCACACGATACTTGTGTCACACACGCTGGCTACTGATTCCAGATGAGGCGGCTTCGAGCAGAGAATCAACCAACCGAATGTGACACGTGACCTTTCAAAGTCAACGAGAAATTCGGTTCAGGTTTGTATTTTTCAGAATGAGTGCTGCCCACTCATAATTTTGGATTGATTGAAACAAGAAAATAATTCTCGCATCGTTCGGAATTCGTCACTAACCGGACCCAACACTAACAACCACTGAATCATAAAATTAATAACCTGCTCACCACCGAGGTTGAGCTGGACAAACAAACACGAACCGAGTTCAGTATGTGCGCATCAGTCGCGGAGAACGAACATGGAAGTAAACGTTATTGGTCTGGCGTTGGTGCTAACGCTGTTTTGGTTTATCTATCGCTGGCTTACCAAAAATCATGATTACTTTCGCGATAAGCCAATTCCTTCGCTGGCGGCAGTTCCGTTTTTCGGCAGCACTGCAGATATTATGTTGAAGAGGCTATCTATGCACGATTATGTTAAACAAGTTTACGATAAGTTTGCCGGTGTGAAGTAAGTGAAGCTGTTTGTCATGGAGATCGGGTTAGTTAGTTTTTTTTTTCGCAGAGTATTTGGATTGTTTGATACTAACAGTCGTACCTTCGTGATTACCGATCTGGACCTGATCAAGCAAATTTCCGTAAAAGATTTCGATTATTTTACTGATCGACGCCCAATGTTTGGCATGAACGATAACGACAACCCGAACGTATTGTTCAACAAAGTTCTGTTCTCACTGAAGGGTCAAAAGTGGCGAGATATGCGGTCTACTCTG
Source organism: Wyeomyia smithii (assembly GCF_029784165.1). Classification (NCBI taxonomy): domain Eukaryota; kingdom Metazoa; phylum Arthropoda; class Insecta; order Diptera; family Culicidae; genus Wyeomyia; species Wyeomyia smithii. The sequence goes on along the minus strand of NC_073695.1, from coordinate 228,293,680 downwards.
AGCCCAGCTTTTACGGGTAGCAAAATGCGTGCGATGTTCGAGCTAATCGCACAGTACAGTAGTGGAATGATTCAAACGTTACGTTCAAAAGCAGAAAAAGAGGGATTCATTGATGGAGAAATAAAGGATCTGTTCTCACGGATTGCAACCGATATTATAGCAAGTTGTGCCTTTGGACTGCAGGTGGACTCCATTCATGACCCAGGAAACGATTTCTTTGCGACGGGAAGCTCCATGATCAACTTTTTCAGAACTTCTATCATATTGAGAGTAATGTGCTTTGCATTTTTTCCAAGAATCATGGAAAAGCTGGGCATTGATGTAATTGAAAGAAAGCACATACATTTCTTTTCGAAGATCGTCAAAGAAGCGATGCAAAATAGAGAAGCCCATGGAATCGTGCGGCCAGACATGATTCATTTGTTAATGATGGCAAAGAAGGGCGTTCTAAAGGCTCAGCATGAAACGACAGCAGAAAATGAAGGTTTTGCAACAGTCCTCGAATCAGACATTGGAAAAGCATCGCACAACAAAACTCTAACAGATCCGGAAATCACAGCACAGTGCATGCTGTTCTTCCTCGCCGGGTTCGAAGGAATAGCATCCGGCATGACCTTTATTGCGTACGAACTGGCGTTGAGTCCCGAAGTTCAAGAGAAACTTTACCAAGAGATTGTCGAAACCAACAAACAATTGAAAGGACAACCACTATCGTACGATGTTTTGCAATCGATGAAGTATCTCGATATGGTCCTATCGGAAACGCTAAGAATGTGGCCAAATCCGATGATCGATAGATACTGCGTCAAAGATTATACGCTGGACGCGGGAGATGGACTGAAGTTTACTATCGACCAAGGTACCTGCGTGTGGTTCCCGGTATACGGAATCCATTTCGATCCGAAGTATTACCCCAATCCAACCAAATTTGACCCGGAACGATTCAGCGAAGCAAACCGAGCCCAATTCAACATGGCAGCGTACATGCCGTTCGGGGTTGGTCCCAGAAACTGTATTGGGTCCCGGTTTGCCCTGATGGAGATTAAGGCAATTATGTACCAGCTGTTGTTGAATTTCAGCATCGAACCAACAGAGCAAACGCGAATCCCGCTTAAACTGGCACCCGGATTGTTCCCGAATATTAGACAGCATCTCAGGTTGAAGTTGAGGCAGTTATGAAATTTAATTGGACCAATTAAAAGTGAAATTTGAAACTATTTTTTCTGAATAAATTATCTTGCTACATCATTCTTAGCGATTCAGTTAATTTGGCATCATCTTTATTTATGCACTAATAAAAATAAAACACGTTGCGTCGGTATGTTTCACGCCTAAATTGATTGACCTTGGGGTAGCTTGGTTGAGGGAGTGGGCGATAATTCAATTTTGTCAACGCTCAATAAATTCTAGTGTGCTTTTTAAGTCGTGCAGAGCATATATAACGAACGTGAATAGCTATGTTTGAACTGTTGATGTCTCAGATATTTTTCTTATATTTTTGAGCAGGATGAATTCGAAAACGTGTTTACCATTATGATGAATTCGTGAGCAGTTAACATGAAGGATGTAGTCCCTAATTTGATAAGCATTTTCTAAGCGTCCATTTCCAACATGTTTGTACTGTGTAGATTTCTTAATATTCCTAAATATAAGTTAAAATATCATAAGTTGCAACTCACTACTTACTTCAATTAACAAAATAAACACATATATCATATCTATTATACGAGGGTAGTCTCATTTTTTACCCGACAAATGAAACATCTAAAACTATTTATTATAATAATCTCCTTTCGATGCACTTTTTCTAGCGATGTTTGATGGCGTTCGATACCATGTTCGTGGTGAGAAGTTGAAGTTTTTCAAAATAAATTTAATCGATCGAGTAAGTTAAAGTTTAAAATAACCAATGAAAACTTTGCCACGCGCAACCTAGAAAACCGACACCATGACCTTGCCAGCGGGTTTTTCCTTCTTCGAACGTGACTGTTTCCGTTCAGTCTATTGTTTCAAAAATTCTTTAATCTCGGTTGTAAAAAACCTAAGTTTGGTTCATGGTTGTGAATCGACGCATTGTTCTTTATGCAGTTTTTTCTATCGCAATATCTTGTTCAGCATGTGTGAAGAATTCACTACATACACTAACTGCCATAAGTTCGAAATCGCTTCACTGAGCAATGCAACACCCATTTTGAATATTGTAGCACCCAAAAAAATTTCACCGACTCATGTAACTCTATCTCGTAATTCCGACGACTGACAGAGTTGCGATCTTCAGCAAAGTTGTTTAGGAAGTCAAGGGCTTGCGGTCGGCGAAGAGTATGGTTCGAAATTTAATCACTACGCAGCGATAGTGTGGATGCAGTTTTGAGTATTTTGTACGTAATTTATCTTCAGAATACCACCACTTAGCGAGCAACGATCTTCAGCGAAGTTGTTTAGGAAGTCAAGGGCTTTAAGTTAGTGCAAATTTTGATTCTAAATTCGTAACGCGCTGCCGATGCGTATATAATTTTGACTATTTTAATCAGTCGAAATAAACGGGCCGCAATCTTCTGAATTTTGATCAATATCGACAATTTCAATGATGAAACGAAAACTCTGATTAACTAGCTGTTTTACGAACACATTAAATTCCGTTCAACCCAGAAAAAAAACATCAAACGAAAAAAGTTGCAGCTATTCAGGCGCTATTCGGGTGCTGAAAAAAAATCCCTGCAAAACAGATGCAAACTGCTTAAAAGGTTCGGGGTGATTGGAATAGTGTCCCTCGAAAGGGAACTTTAATTGACTATTGTTAAAGTTGGCTAAATCGGTTTCAGAATCTAGAAACAAGTGCTGACAGAGAAAAAGATAGAGAACAAATTGATATACTTATGTTTGTATTTCACCTTACAGATTCCAAGTATTTCGTCTCAATACACAGGCGGCTCCTGAAGCTGCTTAAAATATGTTCCCTACCCTAATTTATCGCGCAACCAATTAAAAGTTGAGAAATTCAAGAAAGTTGTTCAGAAGAATAAAGCCTCCTGGTTGCTATACAGTTTAGTCACTGGCGTAGCGTGGTGGGGGCGGAGGGGGCGGTCCGCCCCGGGTGTCACCCTTTAGGGGGTGACACCCATGAGGAAAATTTTCATACTTGCCAGCTTCAAAAGGATGACATCCTTGAGAATCATTAGAGTAGTGAGGGGCAAAAGTACGCACGGGGTAATAGTACGCATTGGCCTTTTCGAAGCATTCGAGCAAAATAAACTGGCAACATTGTATGAATTTGCAGTTCTATAACGTCAGTTAATCACACATGAAAACACATAAGATTCCGTTTAAATTGGGCGAGCCTATGACGAGAGTTGTGTTTTGAGCTGTTTTAATCTAACTGTCTTAGTTTTGGGAACTATGATTGACCTATCCGGAAACTACAGAAACTTGAAAACAGCAGAGCCCAAAAACTCTTGTATGATTGTGGTTTGTAGGGTGAATTTGTTTTGCCGGAAATATTTTGATGTTTGTCATAAAACATAAACCAGTTGGAAAACTCATTTTGGGGCAAAAGTACCCATAATAATAGTTTTGTTGATATGCTTTCAAAATGGTCCTTCCGGAATAGATAGAGGCTTCTAGAAGCCAAAGAAACAATGAAAAATACAAGGCCAAATACCATCCAATATTTATTTTCGCAACCGGGATGATGCCCACAGATCGGAAAATGGCCCAGACGCCATTTTGAACTCAAGATGGCGACTTCCGGTTTCTAGAAAGTAATCTAAGATGGTCGAATACCCTCCATTATGTGTATTTCCGTAATCGAGATGATGTCCAGAGACTGGATAACGACCCCAGACACCATTCTGTATTCCAAAAGGCGACTTCCGGTTTCTGGAAAACGACAAAATGTGATCAAACAGTAGGTAATATAAGTATTTTCGGAATCGGGATGATGCTCTGAGACCACTAAATGACCCCAGACGCCATTTTGGATCCCAAGGTGTCGACTTCCGGTTTCTAGGAAACAATCCAGACTGGTCGAGTACCCCCCAATATGTGTATATCTTAAAATCAAATGACGCCCTGAGACCGGAAATCGGCTTCAGACGCCATTATCAAATTCTAGATGGTGACTTCCGGTTCGTCTGGTATCGTATTCAAGTCTTTTGTCATCATACTATTTGGTCAATTTTGGATGTTTTTCCAGAAACCGGAAGTCACCATCTTGAATTTAAAAATCGCGTTTGAAGTTTATTTCTGGTGTCTGCGCATCATCTCGATCCCTGAAATACACATATTAGTATTTGGCCATTTTAGGTTGTGTTCCAAAAACCGGAAGTCACCATCTTGGAATTCAAGATGGCGTCTGGGATCGTTTTCAGGTCTCTTGGCATCGTTTCGATTTCGAAATAACTCATATGGGGTGGCATTTGGTCAATTTTTACTGTTTGCCGCAAACCGGAAGTCACCATCTTTGATTAAAAAATAACGTCTGAAGTTGATTTTTGTTCTCAGAGCATCAATTCGACTCCGAAAATACCAGTATATTTAACCATTTCTGCTGTTTTTCGAAAGTCGTTTTTTTAATCTAATATGGCATCTAGATGGCCTCTAGAAGCCCCAGTGGAATCTCTTCTGGAAGGTCCATTTTTGGGATATATCACCAAAACACCCAAACATATCCCCAGAAAACGGAATTTCCGGAAGTAAGAAAATTATTTCGGGGCACCGAAAAACAATGTGCGTACTTTTGCCCCGTAAACTGCGTACTTTTGCCCCGCATGCTGGGTAAAAGTTTGCATCTGAGTATTTTTTCTAAAAAATGAAATTCTCATGCTACAAACAAAAATCAAAAAACTCTGGTAATACATTTCGAAGGCGAGAGGTTCATGAACCGCTTGGAAGCAAAACTGAATTTTATGATAATTGTTTGCAAAAGTTCTGTTTGCAAAACAATTAGGTGCGTACTTTTGCCCCTCACTACTCTACATTAGGTGGAAGTCGAGGTGAAACCCTCGAAAATTATATAAATTTGCTCCTAAGAGTATAATCTCAACCAATTTATCAAAAATGAGTGGATTTAGTGCAATTGAAAACGATCGTGCTATGTCTTTAAACTTTTGATACAAGATAATTTCACTGCAACCTGGTGGGGGTGACACCCAGGGGAAAATTTTCCGCCCCGGGTGTCACCCGGTCACGCTACGCTACTGAGTTTAGTATGAGATTTATCCACTCTGTGGTGCCTAGAGTGCATGCAGTTTTAAATATTTTCAACTGAATTTATCTTGTGAATTCTATCGTTTAGAAAGTTGCGGTCTTTACGTAACTTGTTCAGAAGGGCTTTTGGTTTATGGATAATTTAATTGGAAATAAGACCTAACGTGCGTTTGATTTGAAATTTATCTTAAGTTATCTCGAAAATCGAACTTCTTGAAAATTTGCAGCATCAGGAACTCAGTGGTTGAAATTAGTTAGCAGAAATTGTGCAATTCAATTTATTTTGTTTTCAAAATCTTTTTAATGATTGATTTACAATTTTTTGTGTTCATTCTAAAGAAATGCTCTCATTTGAGTCGGAGCCGTGAGATAAGTTAAGGATGAATGATTGCATTCACACTAGAACCGCGTATCCGCAGAATTCTACACTCAACTTTTCACCGACTAGAATCCTTCGGCCTTCTGACCAACTTTGCTGAAGACGGAAGTTTTCCAGGAGTTCGGAATCATGAAATAAGTTAGGGTAAAAAATAAAAAAAAAAGTGTGAAAAAAAAATAGTGTCCAATAGCGATGGAATTCCCTACATAACTATTCACCATCCAGAAGCTCTAGACCTTCTGGACAAGTTTGCCGCAACTTTCTAGGAAATCGGAATCATGAGATAAGTTAAGTACGTATCAACTCACAGTGGTCGGAGGCCGAAAAAAACCGCAATTTTCATGTCGGTTTGCATTTCTCCAAAGATTCTCAAACAGTTAATGACCTTTTTCCAAAGTTCAATCGGTGCAAAGTGCAATCGGTTTAGATATCGATATTTAATCGCACTTCGAATGTTGCTATTTCAGGCAATTTTTATGTTTGAAATCACAAATTTTAGTTTAACTTCAAACACCTATAACTCCCTCAGTTTTGATCCGATTTTTATTCAACAAGTTTCATTTTGAAGGGAAATTTATGTACTTTTTGGTTTTAGTAAAGCGGGCAATGTATGCAGCTTGCGAGGATGCGAAAATGAACGGGAATAGAAGGTGTGACTTTTAGGCTTAGAAAAAATTTTCCCTCGTCCAGACGGGACGAGGGAAAATTTTTTCTAAGCCTAAAAGTCACACCTTCTATTCCCGTTCATTTTCGCATCCTCGCAAGCTGCATACATTGCCCGCTTTTCTAAAACTTAAAATGTAAGTCATATGACAAAAAAAAAAAAAGAAATTGGTTCGTAAAGTACTTTTTGGTTGATTTTCATGACTTGCCAAAAATACGACCAATTTCTCAATGGAGATAAAACATATTGTAGGGAAGCCAATAAAACATGTATTTCTAATTTCTTTTCTACCGTACAATCTGGTGAAACAGTTCGGAACGATCGGATAGCCTATAATCAATGGGAAATTTATTGTACTTTTCAGATTTTGGGGTCCCGTTTTGCATAGGGAGGTAATTTGAAGATAAAACTATGGAGATGTATGGTGGTCAGTTATTTAGTTTAGTTTTAGTAAAATATTTAGTTTCGTATATTTAAACAAAATGATTGACTGGGAAGTATACATGAAGTTTTTTCCAGCAGTCTCAAGCATTTTTATATAAACTTTCAGTACTACGAGATGTATGAAGAAAGGATAAATTGAATTGATGTGAAAAAAATATATCGTCCTTTATATTTCCAATGACGTTAAAATAAACTACCGCACGATCTCATAATTTTCCCTAAAAGTTCTCTAACTTATCGAAGAAAGATCTTGAATTGGTCAAATGGCTTAAAAGCTAAGAATTTTTCAAAATAAAATAAATTGAATTATCACGATTTTTGCATCACCCTTATTCATAAAGGAGTACCCTAAGAACCAAACAAAAAATACGATTCTAAGGTTTTCCGATGAAGAACAAGTAAGGGAACCACACCAATATTCATCTTAGCACCTATATTCTTCACGTAGCTTTTATTTCGCTCATCGCTCTTAACTTTCAACTACTCGATTGAATCGAGAGGTAAAATAAAACTACTTTTACATTGAAAACAAAATATATAAAATTTTACAGTCAATTGGACAAATAAGAACAATGAAATGAACATAGGTGTTGAGATGAATATAAAAGCGGTTTCCCTCTTAACATTTTAAGCATGATTGGAGCAAAAAAATCTGATCATAAAAAAGGCCTAACGGCACTTTAGGTGCGTAAGTTGCTGTTTTCAAAATTTTCTGACATCACCCCAAAATTGTAATAATATGTAATTTCCAATCCCTTAAAAAAGACTTCTAGTTTTTTCCGACTTTTGTTCAGAGACCTGCCACTGCCCTTACTAACACGCAGAGAATCCATCCTCGGTGACGGAATCGTGAAAGGAATCGCAAACACGATCCGGAGGATTCCCACTCACGATTCTTATTTCAAGAATCCTAGAGCCATATACAGGGCATTCCTGAGGATTCTTTTTCAGGAATCCTTTTCAAGGACGCTCAGGAATCCTTTTCAAGGACGCTCAGGAATCCAATGTGAGGAATCCTAGAGAATCTATGCGAATCGTATGTGTTCGTCCGGGTGTGCAACGCTAAGTGGAATTCTGCACTAAACTGTCCACTATCCAGAAACCCTTCACCTTCTAAGCAAGTTTGCTGAAGCCGATATATCGGCCTATTCCAGGTGATGAAAAACTTTTTGGGCGGTGCTGCCATATCCAAATGGGCGGATAGTGACCATGATCTTGATCTGTTAATACCAAATCGATGGACATGGTGTAACATGTAGGATTGTACACGGAACAGCAGGTAGGACTATTCGGAAATAAAATAGAATTATATCCTTGAGTAATATTCTGCCATTTCCCTATAGCCACAAGCTGTACTATTGTACCAATCAAATAAAAACAAAGCAATTTTTGTTTTTCTTTCTATAATTTTTTTGGGATCCCTCTAGTGCTGTAACAGATAATTTATTTTATTTCTTAATTTTAATCGCAAATGCACTCCCTTCTCAGCGCTCAGTGGTCCGAATCCTTTCTGAAATTGGATCGGTACCTGCGTTTGTTCCGTCCGCTCGAAACTGAAGTGCAACAGCAACTGGTAAATGATCGCCTTCATTTCCATCAGTGCAAACCGGGAACCGATGCAATTCCTCGGCCCTAGTCCAAACGGTAAGTACGCGGAAAGGTTTATGTTCGATCTGTTCGCTTCACTGAACCGTTCCGGATCGAATTTCTGCGGGTTTGGATAGTACTTAGGATCCTGATGGATACCGTAAACCGGAAACCAAATGCACGTTCCTTTATCGATCGTGAATTTTAGTCCTTCGCCGTCATTTAGATGATAATCCTTAGCGCAAAGGCGATCGACCGCAGCCACTGGCCACATTCGCAGCGATTCTGACACAACCATGTCCATGTAGGTCATCGACTGGAGCGTATCGTACGTCAATCTCTTCCCTTCAAGCGCTTTTTCGGTTGCGGAAATTTCCTCGAACAATTTCTGCTGTACGTCCGGATTCAATGCTACCTCATAGCACAAAAACACCATTGCAGTGGAAATTGTATCGAATCCAGCCAGAAAGAAAATCAAACATTGTGCAATAAACTCCGACTCAGTCATTTTTTTACTGGATGCAACCATTCCAACCTCGGATTCTGTCACCGTTGCAAATCCCTCGCTGGTATCACTAGCTTCTTGTTGATGCTTCAGTAAACCTTTTTTCGCTTGCATCAGCAGTTGGATCATATCCGGTCGAATTATTCCATGAGCATCTCGTGTCCGTACGGCTTCCTTAATAATCTCCGAGAAATATTGAATATGTTCCCTATCGATAATGTCAACTCCAAACTTCGCCATAATACCAGGAAACAACATAAATCCCCAAAAACGTAGTAAAACCGCAATTCGATTAAAATTCATCATTTTTTTCCCCATAACATAGAATTCATTCTCGCGATTCTTCAGTGAATCCACTTGCAATCCAAACGCGCACGTTGCAATGATATCGTTCGCCGCTCTGGAACATAAATCTTTCATTTCCCACTCCACATAACCACTTTCACTAGCGTCGTCCTTCAAAACCTTTATCATTCGTTCGCTGTACTCCGCAACCAGCTCGAACATCGTTCGCATTTTGCTCCCCGTGAAAGCGGGACTCAGAATAGCTCTCATATCCCGCCATTTTTGTTCCCTCATACCGACCAACGTTTTACTAAACAATACATTCGGGTTTTCACTTGTAGTATCGCCGAAAGCCGGCCGACGATCGACAAAGAAATCAAAATCTTTTACCCCAATCCGCTTGATTAGTTCTGGATCACGAATGACAAAGATTCGCGTCGTTGCGTCCATCAAACCAAAAATCCTGTAATGATGTTAAGGAGATTAGTGGAACAAGTGCGAAAATAATACTAATCAAGTACTTACTTAGATCCTGCATATTTGTCGTAAATCTGTTTGATGAAACCATTGAAGGAGATTTTCTTCAGCATCAAAGCCCCGGTACTGCCAAGCAATGGTGTGGCGGCTGCCGAGGGAATCGGCTTATCGTGGAAGTAGTCATTATGTCTGGTTAGACGACGATATATCAGGACGAGGATTGTAATCACCGCCCCTAGATAAAGCAAGTTAATTTCCATCTTGCAACCCAACCGCGATTGAACATGAATGGCGAATGGATGGTTACGAACTAGTTGCTTTTTCGTGTGGTAAAAATTCATTTATACTAACATGACTTGTGGTTTGTGTTGTAGATAAGATACTGGTGTTGGTTATCTTCTCCATGCGTGTACTCAACCTTTACGTTGGTTGTTGATTTATCTTGATTTTTACTTGACCGGTATGCGATTGCGAAATTATTTACCTGATCTATCGAAGAGACACGAACACATTATAAGCATTCTGTTGCACTTTACACACGAAATTGCGAAATATTCAACATCCCCTACGACTTCAGATTTTAAATTGCTCTCTTCGAAAAGTTGTTTTATTTCTGACTAAAAAAAGGTAAAAATGAACAGCTTTAATTTTTATAAATTTACTCCAATCTAAATGCATCACACAGTCGATCATCCAACGATAACCCAGTAAGTTGTCAAATGACTTACTGATTTTTACTAAGATAAGACCACATCCCTGACCTTTCTTTCATTAAAACGACTTTTAGCCATAAATGGTTATAATAACTGGTTTTAATTGACTCAGAGAGACGGTAAAACGTATCATATCTTATCTCAGACTGTAAACACATATTTCTCAATCGGTTCATCGTTGTGATACATTGGTAATACATCTACAAAAAATAAACACAATCTCGATTGTTGCTACAGAATAATCCATCCCCCAGGTATTACCGAAAATGAAACGCGTTACAAATAGTTGCACCTGATAACTACGAAGCCTTATCGAACTCTCCTTTGTCTGGCCGACGTGTCTGACTCATACTATGTAAACAATTTTTTTATGGAATAGAGAGTAATTATTCACAAATTCGGTTACAAAATCGGTTATGCAGTGATGTAGGCTCGAAAGAATTCTATTTTTTTTTCTCATTGCAGACTCGTTTCTCGCAGCAATATCTAACTAGATATTTTAAGCCAAACTATTCAAATGATACAATGATCATTGGTTTAACTTTCTGTGCTTTTTTAGTTTAAGATTTGGGTTATATTATTTGCATGGATCTTTGTTAAGAGAACCCTTATTTGGTAAAAAAAATGATCACATAGGATGGATGAAATACGAATATGTGTACACAACTGGAGTATTTACGCGTGAATTGCATTCGAGAGAAAAAATCATATTCTACGTTTTTTATGACTTCACAGGCTACCTCGAATAACTTGATTTAAAACTTTAGGTTGCATTTTATAAAACACTGTTGTATTTTACGATTTAATATGACTTAATATGGCACATGGAATTGCTTCACATATAATATTGCGTTTTACAAGATTCAAATCTCAAGCGAAACGTCGAACAAATTATATGTTGCACTTTAAGTAACATTATCTATATTCAAGCGACTTAGGAATAATGAATCTTATATAAATTTTGGCTTGCTGGTAACTTTGTCTGATTCAATCATTTGCCGACTCTAATTCTTTTTCAAAGTAAAAAACAGATGCCAAAATTGGCGGAAATTGATCGAATCGATTTTTTGGTTCTAAGGTGCCAACCTAGTTCTTGAAATAATGATATAAGAGTGTATTTGAATATTTTCTTCAGCTTTTCACAGCATCTGAGAGACCAGAAGTCTCTATCTTGGACATAAAAAATGGCTTCGGACATCGGTTTTTTAGTTTCTGGGTATAATCCGAATATTTCAACATATCGAATATTAGAGAGTATTTGAACATTTATCGAGCTTTCTAAAAAACGAAAATCGCCAGCTTGAATTTCAATCCCGATTCCGAAAATATCCATATGACAGGGTACACAAACGGTTTTCGGATCGGATTTCCTGAGAGCGGAAGTCGCCATCTTGAGTTTAAAAATGTCGTTGGACAACGATTGATGATTGCTCTTGCCATAAAGGACAATATGCAGGAAGAAGTACACGTTGATGTTGAAACACAAGAGGAGAAAATTGAAACTTTACACCTCAGCTCCCCGCTAACTTTCCTTGGTCATAGTTCAAGTCCGAAGTTCCGGACATATAAATTAAAGACCCAGATGCCGCGAAAGGTCCGTTCATTGTTTTCTTTCGGCCCAAAAATAAGCCATTGAATATTGTTCAATTTGGCAAAAACCTGGCAGAACAAATTTCGGCCGTAACCGAAATCACGAAGATGAGACCGAACAATCTGCGAGTTGTTGTGGGTACGCGATTGCTCGATACGAGAATACTGTGTGTGCATCCCTGTCAAGGATGTAGAGATCGACGGTGTAGTTACGGAATGAAATCTCACCGTCGTAGACATTTTACGTTATGGGGCCTGCTGTTGTAAAAACCTTCTGATGCAAAATGTAGAGATATTGGATTGCAAGTAATTGCATTCAGTATCCATCGATGAAGGGAAGAAGAAATTTTTTTCTTCGGATTTCTTCCGGGTAACCATAGCCGGATCTGCATTGCCGAACTACACCCTTCTGGACAGGGTTCGTCTGCCTGTGCGCCACACTGGAAAGTGCCTTCATTACGGGGGTCTTCGACATGTGCTGCGTACAAACGACGCAAGGAAAAAATGAGCGTTCCCTCAAGGAACGATCAATGCGCTCTTTTACAGAAATGCTTAAGAGAAAGCACTACACAGTGTATAAAAATTATGCACAGATGTCTTTTACTCTCAGTTTCTTTCGAGAAATAAATAGCAAGTTCATTAGGCAGACACTATGTGAAGTAGAGAGAGCGAAAAATAAGCGAACTGGAAATATGATACAGATTTGGAAAAATATACCGCATCCCGACAGGACTTGAACCCGCAATCTCCCTGTCTCCGGCATGGTGTTTTGACCAATTAAACAACGGGGGACGGTGGTACTGTTCCACAATCTATATCGTATCACATTCCACTGCCGACTTATTCTATTGCTTATCCCTAACTACACACACTGCTGTGCAAGCGTTATTTATAGACTAAAAGGAACGTCTCATCACACACAGAAGAGTCAGCTGATGCTGACAACTCTTATAGACCTGTGTGATCGAGACCAAAGTCAGTCTGCGTCGTGCTTGCAAGTGCGACACAACAACGGAAGGTGCTCCGTACGCCTAAATTCGGTTTAATGAACTTGCTTAATGAATTTGCGTGTTAACGGGAAAAAGCCGTTGTTAAAAATAGAAATTTAGTACGAAAAATAAATAGTAGTTGAAAAAAATAGAGAGCGAAAGGAAGAGAGAGGAAGGAAGATACATAGAAAGAAAACGTAAACTATCTCATGTCTGTAAATGTTTTGGTAAATACCTGTTCTAAAATTAAAGCAACCAATAAAAGACTCGCTCAGTATGATTTTTAAAAGAGCTCTGAAGCTTCCATTTGCATTTGTAAACACCAAAATCGGATAATGCGTTCTGAAAGAAATGTGTTATTTTTCCTTGTTTTTTTTACGCAAATAAACATATTTACACATACATACGTGTAGTTACACAATGGCAATGTTAAGGCAATGTTAAGTCGAGCTGAGTCGATTGGTATACATCATTTGGCTCTCTACAGATTAATTTTGCGTTCAAAGTTAAATATTGTTTAAAGTTAAATAGCACCATTCGGTAGGATTCTGGGGGAGCACAGTAGCTTTCATTTGCATATAAGATCATTAAAATCGGATATTGCCTTCTGTAAGAAAGGTGCGTTAGTATTTTGCGTCACATACATACAGACAACATACATACACACACACGCACACACATACTCACGAACAGACAATGCTCAGTTTGTTGAACTGAGTCGAATAGTATATACCACTTGGCTCTCTGGGCCTCGGATGTATTTTGCGTTTTTCGACCGATTTTATAACCTTTGTTTAGTATAACAAAGGTTAAAAGCTTTTCCAACAAAAACTTTTTTATGTCAGGCATTGGTCACGTTTTTGAACGTACGAAAAATTGTCAAGGAATGCCTTTCAGGGAACTGACCAGGGGTCTGAACTTTCATATTTATATCCGTGCTTGTGTGTAAGTTTTACCTTTCCGTTTCAAGCTTACTGTTCTACTATACCGAGCCTTTGTCCATCCTAAGAATATCGCCTAATTACAATTCCCTGGAAAAAAAAAACTGTCATACGATATTCACATCAGTTTCATTATAATAGGAACTTATTTTTGAGAAGGAGAGTCAACAAAGGCACTGTAGAATTCAGATTAAAGGACCTGATTCTTCTAAGATTCGAACCCACGACCACCCGCTTACCAAAGCGGACTCTGTATCCTTGCGGCTACGGAACTCCCCTCTAAAGAAAGAGGTTGAAAAACATCAGACCTTTTGAAATGTTAGTCCCCAGATAACTAGAAATAGCAACATCAAATCGCAAAAACATTCAGTTTCAATTGAAATCGTATAAAGTTCATGTTATAACCAGTTCAAGTTATTTTTATCATATATTGCTCGTACAGTCCGTGATATATGACTGCATATTGTTCCTCGTATGAATGCACAGAAAAAAAAACTGAATTAATCCACCTAATTTGTCATACTAACTACTTGTTACTTTATACTTATTAGACCAGTAAACCACAAATCTTATACCAACGTAAGTCCAATTCCAATAATGAATGAAACGAATTTAAAAGATATATAGTTTACAGAGGGTGAACCAAATACGATCATTGAATTAAAGCTTGACGTGGGTTTCGCAAATATTATGGATGTTGTCACTGGAGTATATGAGTGTTACTTTTTCAATCACAAACCAATTTTTAAATGCTAGTTAGAAGCAACTCAAATTTTTCTTGAAATAATCGAACGTGAGGAAACAGTAAAAGATAACAATGATGTTCATTTCATACTAGAACAGCAACTATGTATATTGTTTAATGCAGTTCTCTTAATTAAATCCCCATAATCCAGGTTTGAATAACACTTTCGCTTTGTTTTTATAAATCGAAGGACCTAGAATTATGAATTAGCATCTTATATATTTTTACGAATTGAAGCAAATTTCTACAAACCTGTTCTCGAAAAATTATAGTTCAGAATTATACAGGAAAAAAACTATTCATGAAAGTTGTCAATTTAATTCTATCTCAAATGCATTATCTGAAAATGAAGGTTTTTTACGACATTTGTGAATTTCGGATTTTCAGAGTGTAGTCGAAAACATTATTCTTTTCGAAGGTCTAGGCTGCATGATAAAATTCGCATTGAAGACTTTATAAAACTTGCTGCGATAACGATAAGCGGAATAACATGGATATTCTGATTGTACTTAGTCTTAATTAGAAAGCAATATTTATATCTTACATGAGCATAGTGTATCATATCATAGAGCTAAGTAACTTTTCACCTGCGCACACTAGTAAACGTGTAGAGCCATGTAAATATGCTTCAGTTTCATTCAAACTGTAAATCATCGCATCTCGATGTTCACAATTCCTCAATTTTTTTCCTTATTTTGCCAATTACGTTCACCATGAACTGTAGATTCCTGGTCACGAGTGAAAAATATATTCAGAACTGAATTAAGGGGTTATATACCTTTTTGGTCGAGAAAAATGAGGGAAGTTTGAATCTATTTTTAAGTGCATAGCACCATTTTCATTGCATCAAAGGGGTATTTTTCTGAAAGTACAGTTTATCAACAACAACAAAATACGTTTGATTATGAGATATACCAATTATTACTGGAGTAATGGCCGTTTCCCCGAAACGCTATTTTTTTGCAGAGGCTTGCAGTGATCCTGATAGAGAAGCAGCGGGTCAACCGAAATAAAAAAACTCATATTATTTCATTAGTTTAGAAGTGTGCCGGGTCCTTGAACGATCGCTTTTATGAGTATTTTGTTTTCAGTGCAAATGGGAACATTTTTCCCAAAAAATGCACGTTTTAAGCGCTAAAAATTGCATTAAAATTTTTTTTGCGGCAAAATGTAACTGTATGTTTCGAAAAGCGATCGTTCAAGGACCGGCGAATTTAATAACGAAAATTTAAAAAAAAAGATGAAGGAAATCGGTTCAGTAGTTTTCCCGCAATCAGGATCACGGCAAAGTCATTTTTCGGAAATCACTATTCCGAGATAATCGCGTGTAAAGTTTCAAGTTTAGCTTATGCGGCCGTGGCGAGGCGCGCTGCAAATCGCTCTAACTTTCTTCCTATTGCTCAGATCTTTATGAAAATTTGTGAAAATGTTCTCAAGATAAATACAACATCTTAAGAATATAATACATAATAATACAATAAATATTTTTTCGGTTTTTTGAAAACTAAAAAGGTATATAACCCCTTAAAATCATAGAATAAGTGTTCAACTGAAAAGTTTTCCAGCTGTTCAAAATGTAGCATTGCAAGCGGGTGGCACTAACATATTCGTACGTAAATAGGTCTATACATCTTTGGTAAAGCTTTTCAAAATATCTGCATCGCTAATTGTGTTACATTTGAACAATGTGAGATTAGATTTTGCTACAATGTTTGGCTCCCGAAAGCTGTAGAAGATTCTTATTCTTCGCAAATCTAGGTTCAACGTACAATTTAGTATATATTTTATAAGAAGTAAGCACGGAAGCTTTGGAAGATAAGGAGCTAAGTAAGCATTGCAGTTTCTTCTGAAATCTGGTTCAAATTTCCAAGAAAAAGCTTAAGGGTAATTTATTTACACCAGTTAAGACGCACTACGAAGAGTGTAAAGATTATGAAAAGTTGTCCATGATTGTTGATTTTCTTTGAGAAATAAATAGCGATACGAAAAAAGAGAGATAGAGAAGACGAAAGAGCAGTGAGAGAGAAAAATTATCCAGAAAGTAAAATATACTAAAATATACTTTGGTCAAAACTCTACAGTTCAAGCAACCAAAAAAAGATGGCAGTATGATTTTCAAAGATCTCTGGGGCTTTCATTTGAGCATGCGAACATCAAAATCGGAATAAGCCTTCTGTAAAGAGATTTTTTTTGTTATTTTTCTTTTTTGGGTCGATTTTGATATACTACACTTATAAACAACATATTCACACATACATACTTACAGGCACACATACACAAACATACATAAATTGTTCAATTCGTCGATCTGAGTAAATTGGTATATAACACATGGCTCTCCGTGCCATTAATTTTGCCTTAAAAGTTTAATGTCTTATATAAAAAATACACTTTGATCAAAATTTTAAACTCTAAGCCACTAATCAAAAATCCACTCGGTAGCATTCTGGGGGAGCACAGTAGCTTTCATTTGCGTATAGGATCATTAAAATCGGATATTGCGTTCTGTAAGAAAGGTGCGTTAGTATTTTGCGGCACATACATACAGACAACATACATACACACACACATACACATACACACTTACATACACACGAACAGACATTGCTCAGTTCGTTGAACTGAGTCGAATGGTATATACGATTCGGTTCTCCGGATCATGGATCTATTTTGCGTTTTTAGACCGATTTTATAACCTTTGTTTAGTATAACAAAGGTAAAAAGGTTTTATCGCAGTACAGTTATCTACAGTGCTAAGCTCAATTACAGTGCAAAATTGCAGGATTTCTAATTTGTGTGGTCTACGATGACATTAATATTTCTTGAAAAATCCTAGAACAGTTGTAAGAGGATTGTAAAATGAATTTTATACAACTTACTTATTCGTGACAGTCAAGTGATGAAGAATGATTTCATTTTTATGTCAAATTTGATCGCAATATTATCCGTTCAGCGACTCCAGTTTTTCAAATCTAGCTCCTGAAAGATTCAAAGAATTAGGTATTAAAAATGAACGCAAAAGACGGACAATCCTTGATAGATATTTCAAAGCTTGTTGATTGCAGTTGCATGAATCGTTTAACAGTTGAAAAGAAGGTCAATTCAGATCGCATGTTATTATTTCTTCGTATATGAGGCAATATTGAGTTACATATTGACATCAGTGTTTATAAATAGAATTGGGGCAACATTATAGACAATATGCGACATTCTTACGATTTACAGGTTTATACGATTCAAGCTTTTAACAGTAATAAATGGAAGAAACTTGTTGACAGGCATCATCGTAAAACGACACTGAGAAAAGAGGATAGGAGCAGTGATCGGAACGCTGGGGGATCGAGCTTCGTAAAATATATTGCCAGAGAACGCTGCATCCAACCAATAATTAATACCTACCAAGGACTGTACTAAGCAAATAGTACGCGTACTTCTCATTGAAAAAGAAACTAAATTTTTTGTTTTTTTTTGGAAACTTTAAGTTGTATATAATGCAAAATTTGTTCGCAGTACATCGTAGTAGAATCATAAAACGAATGAAACGAAATTGTATTTTGCTTAAATTATGGCAATTAGAAATTAGAAAATTATAATAACGTTTGCGGTAAAAAGAAGGCTAAAAATTGCTGATTTTTCATTAGCTTACCTTCACACGCACCGACGAAACAACCCATGCAGTATCAATCATAAAAAAGAAAAGCCTTGGTGCTACATTCCGATTCGGAACTTGACCTTCTGTTATTTATACACAGACTTCGCAGCCGAATGTTGAGTGTACAGGACAATTGCGGAGCTAGCGCTACGATCCTACTGACACTAACAGTCTCTCTCGAGCCAAGACTCGAACCTACGACAACTGGCTTGTTAGGCCAGCATCGTATTTCGAGACCATCTGGGAGATTTACATCAATCATAGTGACCATGAATCGAAAAATTTGACAGCTCTGTCAGTCGAACTCTAACCTTGATGGCGAAAATAGTGAAGCTACTCCGTTCAGAAGTGTGCGCGTTCGAAGAACGGTGCCCGTCGCGTCGACAACGGACATCGTGCGGCAGTTCGTTGACACCGGAAACGCTCGGTCGGCATCTACAACGTCTTGGCACCATTAAACAACAATCAGAGCATCGAAAGAAAGCCCGGTTCCGGACGGCCGACGATCCTGAGCGGCAAGAAGCTGCAAAGGATGCTAAAGAGGAAAACCGAGGGAAAAGTGGCTACATCGCTTGGCCGGGAGGCCAGTGCAATCGGCCAAACAGTGAAAACAGTGGCGAACATGAACGTACATGTCAGTAAGTGGCAGTTCCGTCCACTGGTCTCGGAGTTGCAGGCAATGACGAAGCGCCAGTCGATTTTCCTGGCAAATCATGGCTCGGCGATGGCGATGGACGACAAGACCTCTCACCCGCCCAACGTCACCAAGTTGCGTAAACTGGAGGATTTCTGGGCAAACCTGAAGCGTAAGATCTATTCCAACAATTTTGTCGCGAAAACTGAGCAGGAATTGATAAATAAAAAGAAAAACGAACTCAAAAACTCGTCACGTTCGTTATGACGAAACTACCGGAATGCCGCTCGCAAGGAAGTAGAATTTTTTTCGCAAGTAAGCTACATAATTACCTTCCATGGAAAATTTATTAAACTTAATTATCTGTCTTAGTCTATTATTTGTCACTATCCGAAGAAAGTCCATTTTTACCGCAAACGTTAAGTAGCAGAGTTGTTGTAGAATTGTGAACAATGAAATAAAAAGTTATAGGGTATCGACTCTTTTTACGTCAGGTTTGTCCATTTATCGTCCGGGGGGTTAATGAAGTCATAGAGAAGTAATTTTTTGCAGGAAGGTGCTCTGCATTATGAAGAACCATTATACAAGAAATTAACGATCTTAGACATCATTTCCCCCCCTGACGATAATAGGTAAAACCTGACGATAGTAGAACTATGTCTTCAACTGCGTGAACCATTTTGGCTTATATATCGCCTCCACTTTGGTACTTAAAACCTCATTTAGAACGCTATATGCAACTTTATCAGAGAAGATGCTGCCAGCCTTTAGTCGAGTTGGCGCAAATGCGTCTTAAACTTTATTCAGCTGTTGAATAATGTTAATAATACTATGCTTAGCGACGTCTAAACCAAAATTATATTAATCAAATATTTGTTATTGAAGACCGAGTTCTTTTTTCCCTGTCGGGGACATATTACCACTGCGACCAGTATTTAGATCTATAATGGTGTGTCCTCTTTTGCTGTATACCTTTTTGAAAGATATTGACCACTACATTTTTTTACACCGGGTTTGAAATAATAAAATTAATGTAAATTAAACAGCTAACTTACTTTTGTGCTAGGTTTACTGTTTTTCAATAATTTTTTGTTTTCATTTCCTACTCTTTTCACGTTTTTTTTTAGTCAATATCAATATCTATCGCATTTATAACGCATATGTTTTCTCATATTCAATTCATATTGATTTTTATATTTTGCGTCAATTTGTCTAATAGTGTTCCTTTGATATGATATTTTTATATCACTGTTATTTCAAATTTATCAGTTTTCGTTTCTTTTCTGTTAGTCATTTGTAAACCATTGAAGGGAGATGCAGTAGGGTTCAGTATAATTAAACCTCTACTGTGCACCTCACCTATTTACGCGCGAACTAAAAAAACTAAATACTGTTATTCTGATAGCCGCATGCTCACAGTTTAAACTTTGCTATTTCTCTCTGTCTATGTACGAGTGACAGCAACCTATCATCAAATGAAACACTCAAATGACTTAATATTTGTGGCGAATTTCAAATATTTAATATCAACGCAAACATTTCTAACCTTAGTATCGTTTAGTTCTACAGTTCTCTCTAATTTGGACAAAGCGAGTTGCTCTGACGGAGCGGTGACGCGGCGAACAGCACGTGTCTTCTCTTTGCACTTTCTAACAGTAAGCTCAGTATTTTCAGTTTACATAACGAAGTTCGAAAACCTTGAAAATCAATCTCTTTACAGCTCAACCAAGCAGACACACTTCACTACTATCATCGTAATTGCTCAGTAAACAGCCATTGCAATCAATTGAGACAAAGCGTGTCCAACAGACGACAGTTTGTCAATGAATCGTCATCCTAGAATCACATATCTAATCTCACCGAACGGTAATTTTGCGCTAGAGTGAGATTGATAAAATTACAAACTGAGGTGCTAAGTGTGCCATATCGCTTAGGAGTCACGAGCAACGATGGACGCACAACCCGAGTACGTGCAGATCGGACTACGAAAAATCGCCACCGAGCAGGGTTTTACCGAAGGTAAATACCGGATCGAGTTTGAAGCGGGTTCCAAGAAGGGCGATGGATTCGTGGGCACTATGTCCAAAGTGATCATCAGCCAGGAGGACCGCAAGGAGCTAGTTCTTATGGTGAAAGATTTGTCGGAAAATTTGGCACGTCGCCAGCAATCGATTGGAATGTTTAACCGAGAGGCGGAAGTGTATAATGTGGTGATTCCGTCGTTGGAAAAGTTTCAGTCGGATAAAGGTGTGAACGTAGAGGAAGGTGGTGAAGGGTTCATGGGTGCTCCGAAGTGTTATTACGCCCATAGCAATGTGGAAAAGTTGGAAGCTGTGGTTATAATGGAAGATTTGCGTGAGAAACACTTCCGCATGTGGAACAAATATGTACCAGTGGATTACAAGCACACTCGAATGCTGCTAGAACAACTGGGGAAATTGCACGCTGTATCCTTCGCTATGAGAGAGCAACAACCGGAGCAGTTTTTCGCTTTCAAAAGGTTAACTGATCCAATGAAGTTGATGATTGAAACGGATCCTGAAAAAACCATCGACAAAATATTCTCGGATCTGTACCAACGGGCGATTGGGACCCTGGACGATGAGAAAGATGCTGAAGTGAAAAAACTAATGACAAAACTGGAGGGAGAAGTAACTAAACAGTACAAAGATTGTGTTAGTTTTGACGATGCTGATCCGTATGCCGTTCTCGGTCACGGAGATTGCTGGATCAACAATATGATGTTCACTTACGATGACGAAGTAAGTACATTTTTCCCGTAGTTTGGTCATATTTTAATAGAGGTCCATTTTTTAGAACTCAGTACCAGTCGACATCCGGCTCATCGACTGGCAGTTGTGTCGCTACGTGTCTCCGATTTTGGACCTGTCGTACTTTATTTTTATCTGCACTGATACGAAGCTCCGTGCCCAGCACTATGATCAGTTACTGGACATTTATTACAACTCATTGTGCGATCATCTCGAGCGACTGGGTGGTGATGCGAAGCGCCAATTTCCCAGAGAGGCTTACGAAGCACAATGGAAAAAGTACGGTCGTTTCGGGTTGATTATGGGATTGCTCGTGGTGCCCATAATTTGTACGGCTGCTGACGATTTACCCGACATGGACGAGTGGGTTGAAAAGATGACAAAAGGTGACAAAGACCTGGAGTTTAATTATGCAACTGAAGAGAAAGCATCGAAGATCTATCGGGCACGGATGAGTGGTTTGATTCATGATGTTGCCAGGTTTGGATATTTGAATAGTTAGAGTCTATTGATCGAAATAATATAGCACAATTCCTGATGTGTAAACCGTCTGTAGTAAAAACACCCAAACCAAAAATAATTGAGTTCTATGCCGACGGAAAGAAAATCACACTCTTTCATCGATTTAGCGTGTTATTACGAGTGCTTGTAATCATGGTCTTGCTACGCTGGGGATGACGATCATCGATCGCGAAAAGTCATTCTGCTTGTTAAATATTCGCATTATATACTTTAGTATTTCTCTCTGTCTATATGTGAGTGACTAAAACACTCAAATGATTTAATATTAGTGACGAGTTTCAAATATTTGTTATCAACAAAAACATTATTGACTCTCTCTTGTTGAATTTGTCGAATCGGTGAGTGAACCGAAGGCAAGCACGACGCACAGTGGAGCAAATTGGTCCGTTGGCGCGACAAAACCTCATAACTCCTTAACAGTTGTTTTCACAGTGTTCATATCTTTGGCAATATTGTTCACATATAAGAGTTTTGTAGGGTTAATTTAAATTATGTGTGTCAGTTTATTTACTAGAGACTATTTACTAGAGACAAAACAAAGCGTGTCCAACTCCATAATATGTAGTAATCTCGTCTCAAGGTTCAATCATAAAAATTTAGTAATCTTATAGCTAGACTAGATTTCTATTTATAGATTTAGAGGTTTTGAAATAGATTACAGAGTCCATTCTTGTTCGCTTTTCTTCTACATTTTTCCTAATGTTTTTTTAATATTAATCCTTTGGCTATTTTGTGTGAGGCATAGTCGAGAGGGATCGTCGAGACCATGACGGTAATTTTTTCTAAAGAAATAATTTACAATTTCTCACTACAAGTTACGAAAGAAAATAAACCACAAAACATTTGGTTTACATTTTAGTTATACGAGTTTTTCTAATTTGTTCTCTGGTTGTCATATTTCGGATTGTGCAATTCTTATTTTCAATATCTGTTATTCTGAAAGGTTCTACATAGTTCTATTTTTTCTGTTTTTATTGGAGAAACTAGATCCCCTACTGCAGCATTTGTTGGTTTTATATTATGATTTATTCCGTTAGTTCTTTTTTTTCCTATTAAATATTGCCTGGCTGCTTTGCTTCTGTTATTTAAACATCAGATACGAATCGAAGCTCTTGCAGAAACACATGAAAGAATGGCTACACCAGTCTTCCCTTCCGAAAAGGGGGAGGATGT
Organism: Wyeomyia smithii; assembly: GCF_029784165.1. Lineage (NCBI taxonomy): Eukaryota > Metazoa > Arthropoda > Insecta > Diptera > Culicidae > Wyeomyia > Wyeomyia smithii. The sequence continues at coordinate 228,270,404 of NC_073695.1, read as the reverse complement.
AGTATCCTTTCATACTACGTGCCCATTCGTATATCCCATATACAGCTTACGGAATAGGTACGTCTCTTGGTAGGTATACTACATCTCCTCCCTTTTCGGAAGAATAGTTGTAACCATTCTTTCAAAATTTGATTATGAGCGACAGTGTTGCCATATTCACAGAAACAATTTTCTTATCAATTAGTTCTAACGTTTTTTGTATTGTTGAAATTTAGAGAGTGAATGAAGCACATAATAAGATGAATTGAATTAACAAAATAACAAATAAAACAAAATGTTGTATATGAGCCAACTGAAACACTTAAAATGAGTTCGATAAAACTAAATAATGTTGAATTGATTGCAGTTCATCAATTTTTATTCACATAAATAGGAAATACATATAAATTTCATTTTTAAAAACAAATATTAGATAGAATAAAACACAAAAAAACATCAATGAATTAAATTTTGGTTTTAAGATAAAAAAAGAGTACAATAGATAAGTTAGCAGCATATTAGAAAATCATATTAACTGATATATAGCACGGCAGAATTTAAAAAAGAATAATAAAATGGAATCAAATTCGTAAAACGAAGTAAATCTAAACTATAAACCGCCTAAAATCAATCAGTGAAATAAACAAATAAATTGGCTAGAAAAGAAATCTAATGAACAAAATGCATGTTTCCAACAAAAGGTAAACTTTTTTATTATGTCAAAATTGAAACATAACTTTTGGAGAAATTAAGTCTTAATTTCTTCACGGGTATTATATAAAACAAGCTAGAATGATGTCATTTACTGTATTAGATATAATTTGATCTGATATATGTGCCAATGTTAAAAGCACACCAGAGAGCTACTGCGTATAACAAAAAACACACCGATTAAAGCCGGCATTTTATAGCTTCCAAAGTGTCGAATGTATTGTAAAAACAACAAAATGCTTCACATCTGTGTTTCACTACATTCACCACTCCACTACATTGAAAGCGAGAATGCGAAAATTTGACCTAAACAATTCGCTGTTAACAATCAGTATACGCGTGGCGGCTGTTGATTGATGAGCTGCACGAGCACGGCTTTAAAAAATGATGCTCGAATTCGTTAGCCTGGTTTTGGCGGGTGTAGTGATACTGTTGACTTTTTATTGGTTCACGAGAAAGAATGACTATTTTCGGAAGAAATCCCTACCGGCTCTGCCAGAAGGCTTACTGTTCGGAAACACACGGGTTCTGATGTTCAAGAAGAGCTCGATGGGAGAATTTGTTAAAATGGTGTACGATAGCTTTCCTGCAAACAAGTGAGTACAATTTAGCTATAGTTGTCTTATGTGAGCATTTAATTTTAATTATTTTAAAATTCAAAGAGCCGTGGGTTTGTACGATGGTTACGGTCCTGTGTTTATGCTGACCGATCCGGAGCTGATAAAGAAGATTATGGTGAAGCAGTTCGACAGCTTCGTGGATAGACGACCGTTTTTCTGGAATCCCAAGTGTAAGAGTCCGAAAATTATAATTAACAAAACCTTACTAACGTTGATGGGGCAACGCTGGCGTAATATGAGGGCCACGCTAAGTCCTGCCTTCACGGGGAGCAAAATGCGGCAGATGTTCGAGCTGATTTTGGAGTGTAGTGAAAATATGGCATCTCACTATAATAGGCAACTGACGAAAGTTGTTTCACTGGAACGGGACATGAAGGATATTTTTTCAAAGTTCGCCAATGATGTTATAGCTACTTGCGCATTCGGTATTAAAGTTGATTCGCTTGAAAATCCCGAAAATGATTTCTACGTTAACGGGCGCAAGATGATGCGCTTCAATCGATTAAGTGTTGCGTTTCGCGTAATTGCCATTCAGTTATTTCCACGCATTATGGATTTCCTCGGAATAGATATTGTAGACCGGGAGCAGATAGATTATTTCACTAAGCTTATTTTACACGCTATTAGAACCCGACAATCAGAACACATTCTGCGCCGTGACATGATTCAGCTGTTAATCGAAGCAAGAGGTGGAACACTCAAGTATGAGGCGGAGAACGATCAACCGGAGGGATTTGCTACCGTACACGAATCGGAAGTTGGGCAAAGCCAAAAGCGAATTGAGATGACAGATATTGATATGGTTGCTCAATGTATAAATTTCTTTGTTGCCGGATTCGATACGGTGTCGACTTGTCTAACCTTCTTCGCATACGAGCTTGCGATGAATCCGGACATTCAACAGCGGTTGTATGAAGAAATATCAGAAACCCATCAGCGTCTCAGCGGGGAACCGCTGAGCTATGAAACGCTTCACGGCATGAAATATTTGGATATGTGTGTCTCGGAAAGTCTCCGACTGTGGCCCCCGATTCCGATGATCGACAGACTGTGCGTTCGCGATTATCAAGTTAATGAGGGCAAATTGCAATTCACCATCGACAAGGGTACCGCCGTTTGGATTCCGGTTCATGCTCTTCACCGTGATCCCGAATACTATCCCCAGCCGGAAAAGTACGATCCGGAGCGATTTGGCAGTGAAAATAAACAATCGATAAATTTGGGCGCGTATCTTCCCTTTGGTTCTGGGCCGAGGAATTGCATCGGTTCGCGACTTGCCCTCACCGAAGTGAAATCGATTGTGTACCACTTGTTGCTGAACTTTTGTCTGGAAGGTACAGCCGGAACGCCGGTTCCGATGCGGCTTGCCAAAGGTTTTGCTGCCACTAACAACGAGCGTGAGGTCATTATAGCTTTGAGAAAACGAAAATAACGAAGTATTTCAGAACACTGAAAAATCATAACAGTACGATCGAAAATCGTTGAAGAATATTTGATAATTTCAAAAAAATAATGCTCACTCAGTTAGACGGCGTCCAATATAATCACGAAAGCTTTTTCTTATCTCGATATGAACGTACCTAAAAAAAGAGATAAAAATTGATTAGATTTATGATAAACGTTGCAACAGAGTTGTAAAAATGTAATCTTCATTGTTTCTGCTTCAAAACAAAAACTAAACTCTTTCCTGGTTCACATAAGATTTAAGGTTATCACGAAACGGTACCAAAAAGAGGAAAGAATAAGACCGAAAAACAGCAGCACCAAAATTCACAATAGAAATGAATGATCTGATCATTTAACTTCCTTGCTAACTTTATATTCGAATTGAAGAACTCGAAAGTTTTATATCAAAAGTCGAAACTTAAAAAATAAATTTAGGTCAAAAATCGAAAGTGAAAAAAGAAATAATAAAAGTTACGGGGGTTAAAGGTAAATTAACAAATATCAGAAAGTGAATATCAGAAGGTTTTAGAGAAAAAAATTTTAATTAAAGGTTCGAACTCGAAAAATGATAACTAAGCGATGGAAGTCTAAAAACGAAAGTCGACAGTGGAAAGTTCAAAGTCAAAAGCCAAAAATCAAATTCCAAAAATTAAAGACCGAAAGTCAGAAGTCCAAAATAAAATGTGAAAAATCCAAAGTTGACAGAAGTTTCAAATCAAAAATAATAAAACTGAACTCAAAAATTAAAGTCAAATATCGGCAATCAACGTTCGAAGTCAAACGTCCTCAATCAACGAGATTGTAGACCTAACTTATGAAGGAAGAAAGGAGTAACCAGTTTTCACTTCCATGAATTTATTCGACACATATTATGTCACAAACAAGTTCATGAATAAGAGATAGATTCTATTACATATTTTCCTCCACCGTTTTACTAGAATCTTGCATTACTTCGAATTTATCGAATCAGGTTCTCGCTTTGATTTCCAACCAAACGCCATGTTCCGCCTGGATAGTAAACATACTTTTCAGCAAGCGCAGGGGGATTTGTGTTTTCTCAGTTGGCTCCAACTTGAAGTCCTTCAGCAGGTAAAACAACATCAGCTTAACTTCCATAAGTGCCAAACGAGATCCGATACAGTTACGGGGGCCAACTCCAAATGGAAAATACGTTGCAATATCGATTTTCGACCGGTTTTCCTCGTTGAAACGCTCCGGATCAAACTTGTCAGGGTTCGGATAATATCTCGGATCTCTATGGATGGCAACTGTTGGAATCCAAACGGTTTGATCCTTCTCAATTACAAATTGTGTCCCAATGCCATCGTCATAAAGATAGTCTTTGACACAGAATCGATCAGCAGCTGGTACTGGAGGCCATAGGCGAAGTGCTTCCGATACAACCATATCCATGTACGTCATTTTCTGTAACATTTCGTAACACAATGGTTTATTGCTGAGAGATTGTTCGACCTGCAGAATTTCTTCATACAGCCGATTCTGAATCTCCGGATTTACCGCCAATTCGTAGGTTAGGAATGTCATACACGTAGAGACGGTGTCGAATCCAGCCAGGAAAAATAAGAAACACTGCGAGATTAACTCGTTTTCAGTCCACACCCGAGAATGTGCTGCCTTTCCGACACTGGACTCTTCGACTGTGGCAAAGCCCGCATCTTTTTGATCCTGCTCATCTTTCGAATGTTTCAGTGCTCCTTTTCGAACTTCCATTAGCATGTGTATCATGTCGTTGCGTATAATTCCATGAGCTTCTCTCTGCTTCATGTTGTCAATGATCACTCCTTTGAAATAATTTGTTAGATTGGAGTCCACAAAATCGATTCCCAATTTTTGCGCCAACCGAGGCAATCCTCTCAGCAAAAAAAATTTAAACAGAATCTTAACTGTTTGAAAATTAAGCATCTCCTTGCCTTTTATATAAAATTCGTTGCCTCGATCCTTCAACGAATTCACCTGAATACCGAACGCGACCGTAGCAATTACATCATTCCCAAAACGTGAAAAAGTATCCTTCATTTCGTACTCGAGTCTTTTTCCCGCCTTCATCTCCTCGGTAAAGAAACCATTCATGCCTTTGGCACAATCTGCCACCAGTTCGAACATGTGCCTCATCTTACTCCCGGTAAAAGCCGGACTCAGAGTAGCCCTCATATCCCGCCACTTCTGGCCACGGAGTGCGAACAGTGAGTTACCGAACAGACTGTCTTCGTTGACATCCTTGTCCGGACTGCTCAGCGTTGGTGTGTGATCCAGAAAATAATCGAAATCTTTCACAGCAATCTTTTTGATCACCGCCGGATCACGCAGCATTATTATCGGTTTCATAAAGTCGTAAAAACCAATCATTCTAGAAGTGATGAGAAAAATAAATATTGATTGATGTTTGAAGTTTGAAGCTGAAACTACTCACTTGGAGTCCGGAAATGTTTGATAGAGGATTTTAACGTGAGACGGCATGTCGCGCGTCCGAAATATCATCGGTCCGGAACTCCCCAATATTAGGGTTGGCTTCACACAAGGTATCGGCTTCGACAAAAAGTATTCATACTTTTTCGATATGTAATGCAGGATCAGTAGAATTAATATGCCAACAGCGGCTGCTGTGAATAAATCAACCTCCATACTGAACGAGCGAATAGGAAACTAAACTTAAGATTCCTGTTTTTTATGGCTAACTTATCTGCGACTTCCCTCAGGCTTCAGTTTGGAGTGACTGACAAAAAGCGTATCGCGACTGTCTGCTGAACAACGGACAACATTCAATTAAGCGGTCGATTGATCAGTAGTGAGAGAAGTCGCTCATGTGAGTGTGAAACTGTAAACCTGTTCTGAATGGTTTGTCAGTGTTGATGAATCGTTTGGCTTGAATTACCACACAACGGTGATGAGTTGCAGCGGTATTGAGACTTAATGATGAAAATTTTGTGGCAACAAACGAAATTATAAATTAAATATAAGATTTTTGTTATGAATCGATGTTATTAGATTGGCTGGTAAAATAGAGGCACTGTTTGATTTTGCTTTTCAACTTATGGTCAAACCATAATACGCTGCAAGAAGTCGAAACATTTGCAATTGAGATTAGTTTTATCTTATCAAACAAAACAAAAGCTAGTGATAACAAATAGCAAAACAAGAACCTAGGCAATGCGTAATGAATTAACCCAAGGAAACTGAAATTGGTGTGAGGGGTCATTCCAATCTGTTCAATAATTACAATACAATCAACAAAAAAGCAAGGAACAGATACTCGGCCGCGGTCTACACTAGCGGCGTTACTCTCTCTCTCTTCCTCTCTGTTTACTGTTCAGTTGCGAGAATAATTTTTTGGAGCAAGTTACTCTCTACCAAATAGAGAGTAGTGTGTGTTGATGGTCGTGAAAATAAGTAAACTGAACACGTTTAGTATGCGTACTTTCCACAACAGAACTTCAACGAGGATGGAGGTAGATTTATTCACTGCAATCGTTATCGGCACCATAATTCTGCTGCTTCTTCACCACATATCGAAGAAGTATGAGTACTTTCTGCCGAAGCCGATTCCCTGCCTGAAGCCAACCTTGCTACTGGGCAGTATGGGACGTATAATATTCTTCAAGCGTGAAGTGATGACCCATTTCCGAATGCTGTACAGTACCTTCCCAGATTCCAAGTAAGTAACTTGCGAATCAGTTAGTAAAAAAACATTGAGGACAACCGCTTTTCAGAGTGGTCGGCTTCTACGAGTTTATGAATCCAATATTTCTGCTTCGTGATCCGGAGATGATCAGAAAGATTGGTATGAAGGATTTCGACTATTTTCCTGACCGCACACCTACGCTGGACACGCCGGACAGTCTGTTCGGAAATTCGCTGTTCGCGCTACGAGGACAGAAGTGGAGACATATGCGGGCAACTTTAAGCCCGGCGTTCACCGGGAGTAAGATGAGGCATATGTTCGAATTGGTGGCCGACTGTGCCAAAGCTATGAATAGTTTCTTTCTTCAGGAGATCATGGCTGGAAAGCGACTTGAATACGAGATGAAGGATGTTTGTTCACGTTTCGGTAATGATGTGATCGCTACGGTTGCGTTTGGTATCCAGGTGAACTCGCTGAAGGATCAGAATAATGAGTTCTTCTTGAAGGGCAAACAAATGGTGAAATTTCAAACGTTTAAAATGTTTGCTAAATTCTCTTGTTACGAAGCATGCCTCGTGTGGCCCAAAAACTAGGTATAGACATTGTGGACGCAGACGTGGCGGATTATCTTAGGAAATTGATTCTTGACAATATAAAACAGAGAGAAGTTCATGGCATTATACTCAATGACATGATACAAATGCTGATGGAAGTTCGAAAGGGTTCATTGGAGCATTTCGAAGATGAGCAAGACAAGAAAGATGCAGGCTTCGCCACGGTCGAGGAGTCCAGTATTGGAAGAACAGCCCATTCTCGGGTGTGGACGGAAAACGAGGTAATTTCACAATGTTTTCTATTTTTCCTGGCTGGATTCGACACCGTATCTGCATGTATGACGTTTTTGACTTATGAATTGACAATCAACCCAGACATTCAGAGGCGTCTTTACGATGAAATCATGGAAACCGAGCATTCCCTCAACAATAGGCCACTATGTTACGAAGTGTTACAGAAAATGACGTATATGGATATGGTAGTTTCGGAAACTCTTCGAAAGTGGCCACCGGCCATAGCTGCCGATCGATACTGCGTCAAAGATTACCAGTACGATGATGGAACTGGAACGCGACTCGTCATTGAAAATGGTCGAACTGTTTGGTTTCCAACGCTTACCATTCATAGAGATCCAATGTTGTATCCAGACCCGGATAAGTTTGATCCGGAGCGGTTTAGCGAGGAAAATCGGTCTAGAATTAGAGCTGGAACGTATCTCCCATTCGGCATTGGCCCACTTAATTGCATCGAATCTAGATTAGCGTTGATGGAAGTAAAGATGATGGTTTACTACCTACTGAAGGACTTTCAGCTGGAGCCAACTGTGAAAACACAAATTCCGCTTCAGACGGTAATGAGTTTGTTCACCCTGCAGCCGGAGAAAGGCGTGTGGGTGGAGATGAAAGCAAGAAACGCTTGAAGTGGTGGAGCTTGATATTGATAACGTATCAATTGTTTGATAATATATGTTGTCATAAGAGTAAAGGGTTAGGGGCAACATTCATAATTGATACGACTTTATTTTTCTATACAATATATTCCACGATGTTAAATAGATAAGCCTTGAAAAATTTCTGTGAGTTCGGATTTACCTTACCCTATGAAGTCACGTGTTATGGTAATTATTCATCAAAAAGTAATTCAGGTGAAAAATGTTGAAAACTTGTGATAACTAACTTATTACAAATAAATAAATGAAATGGTATTTACCTCAATAATTTATTTTGCATTCAACCTTTAAATTTTGGATGCTGAACTCGTGGTTTTACTCTGCGATTGCGTTATAAAACCAGAATGTAAACAAGAATTCATCACAAAAAGCAGAATATTTCTCAAATTCGTCGAAATTTTCTTAAAAATTATATCAAGTAATCTCTAAATGTTATTTGAAAGTCTTCAAGGAATTATTAAAACGTTGATAAGCTGAAAGATGTTCAAATCATGAAAAAGCCGTAGTAAATCTTCCATAACTTATATGATAATTTCAATTTCAATCCCTTTAATGAACTAATTAAAAATTGATTGGATCAGAAATTGCTCAAAAATTAATTTGACAGTATTTTCAAAATTATCATTGTATTAAAAAAAAAATTCCCAGACACATTTTTTTCCTGTGTGGGCTCATCACTGCGACCAGAGATTAGATCTATTGTGATATTGCCCAGGTGTTTTCTGTACTCCGCACTAGAGATGGTCGGGTATGGGAAATTTGTTACTCGTACCCGACCCGTACCCGACTCATCGAAAATTTTCAAACCCGTACCCGACCCGAACCCGAAGTCTGGTTTGTTTAAAATACCCGTACCCGACCCGAACCCGAAAAATACCTATTCTAACTACCCGTACCCGACCCGTACCCGATAGAAAAAACGCCGAAATTGCCGGTACCCGACCCGTACCCGACCCGTCCTGGTTTTTTTTTTTTAAATTTTTTTTTTGTTCGACATGCCTGGGTACCTCGTACATTTTATGCACTGATTGTCATATGTGGTTTCTCGAGATGATGGCCGGAGCCAGGCTAGAACCGAGTGTGCGTGTGAACAAATGCTAATGAACCCAGAGTTTCAGGCGGGTGGTCCACTATAAGGAATCGGTCCACTATGAAAAGTGCATGTCTGGTAAAGTTTAAAATAAACGACGAGTTTTATAAACACATTAAAGGGTCAAACGAATTTTAAAAGGTCAAAATTAATATAGTTTATAACTTGAGAAAAATTTGATAATTCACTGCATCTGCCAAAAACCTGTAATTTTGAGTATAAATTCGGTGTCATTGATAAATTCTAAAAATCTGTAAAAAACAGATATCAAATAAATAAATAAATAAAAATTTAAGTGCTTTAGTCCAAAATTTGGGTGCAATATCATAAAATTTGATTTTTTTATAACTTTTCAAAACTCGGCATACTGACGTTTTTTGACATATTTAAAAAAAATATATCATTACTTTGAAACGCTCTGCAGCTTCAATGATAGCTTGATTTTTTTTTGGCCTCGAAGAAAAAGTTGATTTGTAGTTAGTTTTTATTACCTATTATAATATATAATATTGTTTTAATTTTTATAAAAACAATTTTTTTTTTGCGAAATTTGGTTGAGGAGTTGTGCAAAAACTACGTATGCTGTTTTTGTAAAGAGGACGCCCTGTGGCGTTGCTTGTGGTTGAAGATCATATAATTCTGTTTAATAAAAAAGTTAGGGGAGAAGTGCTAAAAAATCATGAAAAGTCACGTGCTTTATGAACATCTCCAAATAAAAAGTGGAATGGAGATTCGTGTACAGCACCCCAAAATTAAGTATATACCATATTTTTGTCGTATTTATCGACACTTTTTTTTACTTGGCAAGCATTTGTATTAAGTCGCCCCACTGTGCAATGCTCCGCGGTTTTCCTGACAGTTATGAAAAAAGCCCGACAAAAACTCCATTTAAATCAAAACCGTTGCAGGAAGAACTATTCAATCTAACATTAGAAAGCGATAGCATGATGTCATTCCCTTGGTGCATAGACTGCCGACAACTGTCAGAATAGGTATTGGGCGATCTCTCGTTGAGTGATGATGGGCAATTTTCTCTCCGATCTTACCGATTATCGACATTAAGAAAACACTCAGGCTTGAAATGATAAAAATTGAATTCTCACAATGCACGAAAATTGAATTACCCGTACCCGACCCGTACCCGACCAATTGAGAATTTTTCAAACCCGTACCCGACCCGAACCCGAAGCCTTGGTTTTTTAATTACCCGTACCCGACCCGAACCCGTAGAATATTTTTTGGCGTTACCCGAAACCCGACCCGAACCCGTCGGGTACGGGTTTCGGGTAAAAATACCCGTACCCGACCATCTCTACTCCGCACTTCATATTATTGGCAGTATCACTATTGAAGAAAGTGATACGCTTATCATTCATATCCGTGCTTGTGTGTAAGTTTTACCTTCCCGTTTCAAGCTTACTACTCTACCAGGGGCGACTCGTCCATAGGTGCAACCTGTGCATTGCACATGGGAACGCCATGCAAAAAAAAGTTTTCAATCGCAAATTTATATTGATATTTTATTGGTTTTTAGTTTCACTTTCAAATAGTAACAAATAGAATGACTTGCGTGATTACGCGGACATGACTGTGAATACTTCCTCGAACTGCGATTTTCAAAATTTGTAGTTGAACCGGTAGGTTCAAAAGCCACGAGTCGCCCCTGTACTCTACTATATCGAGCCTCTGTCCATCCTAACAATATCGCTTAATTACAATTCCCTGAAGAGAACTTTCATACGTTACTTACATCAGTGTTATTATACAACAAACAATATCGCACGCTAGCCTGGGGGGCTAATGCGGTCTCGACCAACTAGATTAGTTGAGAGAATTCGTTATCGATATTGTTTTCGGCACATTTTACATGTTGTAGGATAGGCACAACGATACACCGTGCCCCAGTGCTGAGTTGAGAAAATTTCCAGTTCGAAAAGTTCCTCGACCTGATCGTGAATCGAACCCGATAACACAACCGTGTGGGAGAGCTAGCCGACCGACATCGCTAACCACAGAACCACGGGAACCACTGTTATTATAACGGGGACTTATTTTTGTTAGAAGGAGAGTCAACAAAGGTACTGTAGAATTCAGATTGAAGGAAAGGTACTTGGTGGGAAGCCTGAGAATAAACCCACGCTAAAGTCCTTTGGCAACCAAATGGACTGATTCTACTAAGATTCGAACCCACGACCATCTGCTTACCAAGGCGGACTTTGTAACCTTGCGGCTACGGAGCTCCCAGACACATGAATAGTCGTCAAATTTTTTTTTGAGAACGTCGTCAAATAGTCAAACTATTCATTCTCATCTCATATCTCATAGCCTTAGGGTAAACAGGTATAATACACCCCCGCGAGATGAAGAAAACTTGTCAAAGAATGACTGCCAGAGAGTTGTCTAAACTTACATTCAACCATTTCGGCTAGGGTTTGCAATATACGCGAAATTGAATTCCCGGGAAACGCGAATTAAAAATCTCATTTCCGGGGAATTCCCGGGATTCGGGAATGGAATAAATTTTTGAACAAAAATGAGATTTCAAATGAAGTTTATTGATAAAAAAAGCAAAGCCTTGGTGCTACATTCCGATTCGGAACTTGAACTTCTGTTTTTTATTTATACACAGACTTCACAGCCGACTGTTTAGTGTACAGGACAATTGCGGGGCTAGCGCTACGATCCTACTCACACTAACAGTCTCTCCCAAGCTTAGACTCGAACCTACGACGACTGGTTTGTTAGCCCAGTATCGAGACCATCTGGGAGATTTAAGTTTATTAATAGGGTAACGACCTCAGAATTCGCCCACTTTTTCCGAGCACCCAAAATTCGCCCACCAATTTTTTTTATTATTTGCAATAATTAGTTGATTTAGTGGGTGGGCGAATTGTGGGGTCCTTAATTCGCATGAAAAACGAATTAAAAAAAAAAACATTCAAGTTTACATCAGAAATTCGCGATCGATTTTTGTTGCAAATATTTGCAGAAGGGTTTTCATGTTGTCAAACAACCGCTTCAGATCCGCTGACAATTTTGCGTTGAGCCAAAATAATGTAATTTCCTTCAGTTTCGAGTTTTGATAGTGTATTTAGTTTTATTGCACTATTGTATAGTAAATCTTGCGAAAATTCTCAAGGAACTCACTAATCCCGGGAATCAATATTTCTGTTCCCGAGATCCGGGAATCCCGGGAAAAGATAATTCTCGGGAAATCTTTCCCCGGGATTTCAAACCCTAATTTCGGCTCAGATAGAAAAAATATATTTTTTAAATTTTAACTTTTTTTTTCTCATTACTCCATAACTGGGCAGCCACCAGTGCTAAGCTAATCTTTTATAGTTTTCATTAAAAAATTGTATTTTTGAAAAATGAGGTTTTTTGATAAGCAAGTATCAACCTCTTTTTTTCGGAAAGACAAAATCATCATCTACTACTTTGTCGAGGACGTCACACCGTTCAGACAAACCGTCTGGCTCTAAAAACATTTGTGGTCGTCAATAATTTTTTTTTACATATTCGTTTCAAAAGTGAGTCGTGATTCAAAAAAAAATTTATAACTAGCTCAAAATGACATCTTCAGCCCATCTGTGAAAAGTTTCAGGTAAATCAAAAATGACAATTTAAAAAAATAATTATATTGGCAAATTTTCTATAGAATTACTCAGGAGAGAACAACGTGGAAGATGAAGTGTTTTCCTACCATCATTAACGATACCGCTTACCGTGCAACTCACGTGCTGTTAAAATGAACCGTTGCGTGGTTTAGTCAATGCATATAAGAATTTCATGTTCAGGAAGTTTGTAGCTTTTGCTCTATATTTATATAATTTCTGATGAAAATCTTGATACGCTGTTTCAAAACGCTTCCAAAGTAATCTCTTTACGAAACGAAGAAATGTGAATATGTTGGAAAATAGAAATCCTATTAAAGCCTCTGTTGCTGCTTTCGAAGAATTGCGCTAAATGGATGTGTCCGTTGGATTTTAAATATTAATGCTCTTTTCAAGTTTTCCTAAAATACCGCGATTTACAATAATCTATTGTGGTCCCCTTTATCTTTCAGAAAAACTCAGGTTTTTCAGAGGCACATGTACCAGAAGCTTTGTTTTGCCACAATTCATTACTTCTCACTATCGTGATTCGTTTTTCGTGCGAGCAATTACTTTATGGAACCAGCTCCCAGCCGACTTTAAAAATATAAATTTACGAGGGAGGTTCATGCGCAAATGTATAGATTGGCTAGAAGAAAGGAATTAAAAATATTAAAGTAAAAATCAATGGTACTTAAGTTAATGAGTTCAAAATAATTAATTATAGTATAAGATGTTGTTACATTCAATCCAATTGTAGAATTAAAGAAGGAGAATGCCTTACTCTACAAGTATACTTTGCAATAAAAAAAATAAAAATAAATAATAAAGCTGGTTTGGTAAGATTTGCATACAATGAGGAGCTCATAATAATAGTTTTCTGGACTCCTCCCAGATGGTCTCGAGGTACGATGCTGGCCTAACAAAAGCCAGTCGTCGTAGGTTCAAGTCTCGGCTCGGGAGAGACCGTTAGTGTCAGTAGGATTGTAGCGCTCGCCCCGTAATTGTCTAAACACTTGGCTGCGAAGTCTGTGTATAACAAACAGAAGGCCAAGTTCCGAATCGGAATGTAGCACCAAGGCTTTTTTTAATAATAGTCTTCTTAAACTGGAATTTTCGAAATTTTGACCATCCAAAAACAACAAACGTAACTACAGTTCCTGATAGTGTGTCTGAGAGCCCTCTGGTAGCCTTTAAAAATGGATGAGGAAAGTTTGTGAACAATATGCGTTTACAAAGAAAGAGATGATTGAAAATTTTTATTTTTTTGCATGTTTTGAATTTTTGAGTGACTTACAACAAAATTCTTTGTGTATCGTAGCAATTTGATCCAAAACACATTGAGAAAACGTACAATTACAGGCGTTTTTATTCACGCGGATTTTCGAATTAACGCGGGTTGGGAGTTCAAAACGTCCAATTGTAAAAGACCTAGTAAAAAAACCCTTCTCCCTCCGAAGCATTCGGAATGATCGTCAAAGAGAACAATTTCAAATACAGGTCGTAGAGCGTCTCTGGTTTTTTTTCTTAAGCGTGGATTTTTTATTTAACACCAGTTTTCTAAATAACGCGGCTTTTTAAGTGGATTTTCAAGTTAACGCGGTTTTAGGCGATTGTATACGAGGTATGATTCCCCGCGTGAAAAAATCTGACTATAGAATAATTGTTTATTTGACCAATTTCCTAAAACCAGGTGTAGTCACAAAATTCCATCCCACAGACAGAAATTCGATACAATTATCCGTTGCAACAGTATGTTTTTCTGACATACCTTTGCCGTAATGAAGTGCTGATACTAGACACCTTGTTTCCAATGGGAAACAACGGCGGCCGTATGGCAGCAATATAACTATAAGTTTTTGGTAACTATAAGTGACAAGAAAACAGCCAAGAATAAAGCAACAAGAAATAGACAGGGAGAAAAATCGACAAAGAGAATTGTTTCTGTCCGGGGTTCTAAGCAGGTTAGAGTTAAGTAGAATTTGTATAATAAAATCAATCTAGCAACAGATTTCATTCCGTGCGGTCGTTACTTTCTTCTTGTGTAGAAGATAACCTTAGCCCTTGCAATCGCACTTCGGGGAACCGTGCTTCAACTCAAAGTGGCCAGAGTGGTACTTTTTTGACTGATGTAAAATAGCATGAAATTTTCGATATCAATTTTTTTGAAGTGATATGTTTCAGAAATTGCATTAATTGCGAGATTTCTCAAAAAAAAAATTTCATTGCAGACTTAAAAAGTCTGAAAGCTGGAAAGAAAGTCGATTTGAAAAAAAAAGTAAATCATTTTTAAACAACACCAGATCTCGAAGTTTCATGCATATATAAAACATTTGGTTTAAAAGATGTCGAGACTACGAAACATTTAAGCTTTACCAGCAAACGAAATTCGAAGGTCAAAATTTTCCCCTACATTCCAATGGAATCCTAATAAACAATAATGTGGGAGGTGTCAGAGCCTTCTGTGTTTATCTCTTCGTAGAATGTTTTTGAATTTTGAGTATACATTTCAGAATCATAATTTTACTGCTCCTCAAGCACACTTTATACAAACGGAAGTAGTCACATGATGCTTCGTGTAGGATTTGCAGGATCAGACATAAATTTGAGCAAATTGTAAAGCTTGCTAACTTTAGAACTAGAACAAACTTTTGCTCATATTGTGGCGCTCTTGAAGGACGAATTTGGAAGTTCTTAGCGCCCACGTGTCAAGAATTTTGTCAGCTTAACCTATGTATTTTATGACATTCCGCAAAATGACTGTATTTTGTAAACAATCAATATAAAAGCCGAAAGAAGGGAAAAATGTGCCATTGTGGTCTGCATCTAGGGTAGCTAAACAGCTGATATTGCCCATAAATACTGTATGGCGCGTTATCAAACGGTATAAGGGAACATTGACGACGATTCGGAGGCCTCAAACTAATCATTGGAGTGGAACTGTCGACCGGAAACTGCGTGGTAAGATTTGGAAGACCATCAAGTGCAAACCACAATCTGTCGGATCGTGATTTGTCCAGAAAATTCCAAATGCTGACCAAGTTCGACGGGTGTCTTCTGATGGCCGATAACAGTCAAGGCTGACTTCGGGAAAATTCCAGGTCAAAAATTTTACTTGACGACGATTCGGAGGATGTTCCAATCAAATTTGAATTTGTTGTAACCGACAAATTTGCACGGAAATTTATGATTTAGCAGAGCATTTGCAGTTGTGGCAGAAAATTTAAAATTTTCGTTATAAATAAGACAATGAAGTCGGAACTGTACCAAAAAGAGTGTCTCTAAAAACAAATTTTGACGTTCATTCGATCCCACGACCATCCCGTGATGTTTCGGCCAAATCCACCCTATTGAGAAATACTGGGCAACCATATAGAAGAGAATCAACGCAACGGAAAAAGTTGTTCAAGAAGTTATTCAGATAAAGACCTGGTGAAATAAGATAGCCAAAACGATGGAGAGAAGATAACATCTTGAATTCAATAATAAATAATTGAAATACACGCAATTGTTTTTGTTCCAATATTATCTGAAGCAAGCTTTACTTAACATTGGCTAAAATATTTATCTTCTTACAGACGCACATTTTCGTTGAAAACTAATACCACCGAAAGACAACAATTTTTCTTCAATGCTTGGTTCTTCATTCTCTTATATTGGTTTGATCTATTCAAAAGATTTTAATCCCATTTGAAGGGCCTTCTCTGTAGATTTGCGTATGAATACGTTTTTTTTCTTTCAAATTCAAATTTATCAGGGCCATCCGTCACTAGCTGTTTAATTTTTTTTTTCATCTTACATCTAATATAATAACATTGCGATTCTGACATAACTCTGTTCGATTTTTGTTGATTCTTAACTGAAGTTGATATATAGTACATTATTATTCACATTTTAGTTGATTAATAAATTCCTCCGAAAATCAGCAACGTTATTTTTATCGATTGTTCAAGTTTTTGTTGGTAGATTTGCCACTCGCATGCATACTACAACAGGCATTTACTTCAACCGCACGTAGTAATAGAGTGTGCGCGCAGACGCTACTACCGCTTTGGTGTGCGAATGTTATTATATTTGTATGCACAAAAATGACGTAATTGCCAATCTTAGGTCAACCAGAATGAAGGTATGTTTACTTAAAACAGTCTGTGAGTAACTCTCGATCTGAACTGAACAAGACAACTCTGCTTGTCTCTCTATCTCCATTCGGCAAAAAATGAACAAAATATCGTTTGTTTTACAAGATAAGCATATGTAAACATTCGGTGTACCGCCCAGTGAAGTGAAAATTTACGCGCGCAGACACTGTGGCGCTGGGTGCGAACCGCACGAAACAACCGCAAACATGGTTGAAATCGATCTATTTACGGCAGTTGCCGTCGGGGTGATAATTATACTGTGCTATCACTACATAGCGCAGAAATATCTGTACTTCCTAACGAAACCGGTGCCATGTCTGAAACCAACCTTTCTGTTGGGTAATTTTGCCTCCTTACTATTTCGTCGTAAGGATATTGTATCACATTTGATAACCAATTACAACGCATTCCCAGATGCCAAGTGAGTACTGAGTGCCCGGTTTATAAAACACCAAGCTAAGCGTTTCTTTCATTTCTGCACACAGGATTTCTGGATTCTTCGACTTCATCGGTGGAGTTTACCTTCTGCGCGATCCAGAGATGATCAATAAAATTTGCGTGAAGGATTTTGACTTTTTTACCGATCGTACTCCGATCTTGCCTCTGGATCAGAACAACGACTACAGTTTATTAGGTAATTCGCTGTTCGCAATGCGGGGTCAAAAGTGGCGCGAAATGCGTGCTACCTTGAGTCCAGCTTTTACTGGTAGTAAGATGCGGCAGATGTTTCAGTTGGTGGCTTCGACTGCCCAGTCGTTGACTGCTTTTTTTACTGCTGAAGCTCGTAAAGGGGTAAGGCTGGAGTATGAAATGAAGGATATGTTTTCGCGATTCGCAAACGATGTCGTCGCTACAGTTGCCTTTGGGATGGAGATGGATTCTGTGCAGAACCGCGACAACGAATTCTACTTGATGGGTAAAAAACTGGTTGACTTTTCTTCGATAACAATTTTGTTTAAATTTTTTATCATGCAATTTATACCGTCATTGGCAAACAAACTAAAGTTTGATCTGTTTGATGCCAAAGCAACGGAATATTTCAAGTCAATCATTGTGGGCAACATGGCGCGAAGACAAGCGCAGGGAATCGTGCGGAATGATATGATCCAGATGTTGATGGAAGTTCGCCGCGGCACCCTGAAACATCTGCAGGACGAACTGGACTCGAAGGATGCAGGATTCGCAACAGTGCAAGAGTCTAGTGTCGGAAAATCCACACACTCTCGGGTGTGGTCGGAGAATGAACTGATCGCTCAATGTTTCCTGTTTTTCTTCGCTGGTTTCGAAACGACGTCTACTTGTATCACATTTTTATCGTATGAAATTCTCGCAAACCCAGAAGTTCAGAAGCGTTTATACGAAGAAATCATTGAGACGGAAAAGTCGCTGAATGGAGAGCCACTTACGTACGAAACGTTGCAGAAAATGCAGTACTTAGACATGGTGATTTCAGAGGCGCTTCGTATGTGGCCACCGAATTTGCACTCGGAACGGTTCTGCAACAAAGATTATCAATTCGACGACGGAGTTGGCACACGGTTCACCATTGAAAAAGGGCGATCCATTCTCATTCCAACCATCGCAATTCAACGGGATCCAAAGTATTATCTTAACCCAGAACGGTTTGATCCGGAGCGATTTAACGAAGAAAATCGGTCCAGTATAAATCCTAATACCTATTTACCTTTTGGTATTGGTCCACGGAACTGTATCGGATCGCGGTTGGCCCTGATGGAAGTTAAAGTGATCATGTATTACCTTTTGAAGGATTTTAGCTTGGAACCGACCGAGAAAACTCAGATACCTCTTCGGGTTTCGAAGAAGAGATTAACTCTGCATACGGAGGGTGTTTGGTTGGAGTTTCGGCCAAGAGCTTCAAAGGAGGAATAATAGACTTTGTTTAAACCAAAGTCATTATATATTTATTTTTTATTCGTGTACAACGTTTCCCTGCGCACTAAATAAGAGGAAGATTATATATATTTCTTGGTGTCAAACTGTCATTTGAAAATAAATATGTTTGTTTTAGTCAACATTCGAAAGTTCATTCAAGGGCATGTTGCGCTCAACAAATACGATTTCCGTACCTTTCAAGCCTCGTGCAAGGTTCGATCTGCGCATGTTATCACAATAATCCAATGAAAAATTGGGATTATTGTTCTCTAGCTTATCAGTGTGATTCTTACAGTTGTTTCTATAGCGTTTCTTATCTTCATCTCCATTCTACAATAAATGCTTCCGTGTTGAACAAGCAATACTTTGATTAATTTCCAATTCAATTAAAATGTCTAAGGCCAATCCACATCCAATCTACGTATGCTACGTGCTCGTATATAAAGATCAAAAATGCAATTAAAAACAAATAGAAATCCATCATTTGGCTGATTAGTATGTTTTCAGTTGAACTTGAGTATTAATTTCTGTTCATCGCATTTTTAGTACCTTTTTAATGTGAAGATATTTGTAAAGACGCCGATTTTATAACTCAAAAGTAAAAAAAACTTTTACCTTTCATAAGAACTAAGTAAGATTTTTCATTAATCAATTGATCAAAAACCGGTTTTCAGTAGAAGAATTAAAAGCTAATTATCTTGACATTTCATTTAGTTACAAAAAAGTTATGTACGTTTGAGTATTTTGACATTTTCACTTAGAATTTTTTTTGAGTGTTATATTTTAGTTACACATGACAATGTTAAAAAAATATCGCTAAGAGCATAATACCAATCCAACAAAGATTTCATCCTAGCAAAACCAAATTTACACTGTAAAAAAATTTGAAAAAATAACTATTCAAAAAATCAAAACCATTTTAGTTGTTATTCTACCATTTTCGAACGCGCATCAATGTGAAAATAACCATGCCAATAAAAATACCTATACAAGCGCTACTTCACCAGCCTCGTAAACACAGAAGCGAGAATGACGAAACTAGAAAAAGTTGTGCAGTTGTAAGTGCTTCATATGCATCATCTCTCGGGAGATATTTAACAACTGCTGCTGGTGCTTTTGCTCCTGAGAAAAAAAAAGTCAGATTCAATTGCAATGTCGGTGGAGGAACATAATCTCAGGATTATGTTCATGCATGAAAGCAGTACAAACATGCGGCGCGCATTCGTTTCCAGCCTGGCTCCTGAAGCAGAAGTACCAGCAGCAGCAGAGAATGGAAAGAAGCAGATGCGGACGTTGGAAGCAGGCGACAGAGGAAGCGGGCGGTACAAAGCAGTTCGCACACGGACCGAGGGGCAGATGGCGGGAAAAGCGACAGACAACCCTATCGAATTGTGCCTGATTTATTTTTGGGTTTATTTTTTGTGCGGCAGGAAACATTTTTCGACTAGACGATGCGAATGATAGTTACTGTGAACGCTGCAGGAAAAGTACGTATTAACTACTAACCGGAACATGATTCGATTTTTGTTTGATGATTGGGGGTAAATGCTCCAATGCAAACACTGTTCCTATTAAAACAAACAAATCTACAATTGAGTAATTAATGGTTTTTCTCTTTATAAATACATATGAAAATGGAAAAAGTGTTGGAAAACTACCGTTGTAAATTTCCTGTTTCATTTTTATTTTAACGAAACCTTTGTATTTTCTCAAACTTTTATTCTCAGCAAAACACGCCAATTTTTGACTGATATCGCATAATGTTAGTAGCTCATTGAATCATTTTCAAGCGGATGAGACGGATGGTTTATTTTTATTCCGAAGACTGGTGAATTTAGTACGTTTGTGACTGCTGCCGAAAGCATCGTCAGCAGCAAGGAATTATTCCTGCACCTGTTGAAAAAAGACTTGCGTTGACTATTAAAGCAGTGATGAAATTAAAATCCATGACTTTAGCAAGTATCAATTAAGGACGTGGTAATTATAGTTTGCTACTCTTTTGTTCATTGTGTTGTGCGTTAATGAATAAAAACTTTTCGTTGTCCTACGTAAATAATGCGGTTGTGTGTCGAATATAACCTTCTACTTTGCACAGTGTATATATTTTTTCTAGAACCGTAATTTTATTTACTACAACATATTTAACAACTTACGACTGATTGTTTCTTTAGTAAAATTGGTTATTTTTGCTTTCCAGTCATCTGCTTGTCAAAACAATTTTTTTTTATTTCCGACGTTTCGATTTATTATAAAACTTTTTCAAGGATTAGAAAAAAACAACGATATCCTTTCTAAACCTTGAAAAAGATTTAATATTAAATTGAAACGTCGGAAATAGGAAATAAATTTTCGTTTTGATGAGCAGACGACTGGAAAGCAAGAATAACCAATTTTACTAAAGAAACAATCAGTCGTAAGTTGTTGAATCTGTTGTAGGTAATAAAATTGCGGGTATAACCAATTTTACTATCTACAACTTTGCTGGAGAAACTATTTCAATCAAACAAATTTTTCTGATTTAGAACATTTTATCTATCAATCACCATTTTAAACAGGCCCTTTTGAATCAGCAGTCGTGAATCAACATGAACAGTAGATATCATGAAATGGCTTTATTATCAAAAAGGAAAAACTGTGGAAAGTTTCAGCAAAATCGGAAATGGTCGATCAGGCTCGATTTGTGAAGTAGCCTGGACTACTTCCTTTGTAAACGATTTGTTCGCTCGAGTGCAAAACGACACGCCCACCGGAGGTATAACTGTCACTAGTCATATATAAAAGCTAGCATGCAGCAATGTAGTCTACATTGTTCATCCGATCACTGTAGCAAAAGGGTGATTCACTGAAAACCGCATCGACGGATAGCAAGCAGACTTGCCGCAGCGCAGCAGGCGACGATCTTATGTTTGTATGGTTTTCGAAATCTGTTAAGTTTACAGGACTATTGCGGGACTAGCGCTATGATCCTATTGACACTAACAGTTTCTCCCGAGCCGAGATTCGAACTTACGACGACTGGCTTGTTAGGCCAGCATCGTACCTCGAGACCAAGTTGATTATACCATGTTTATATTGTACTAGCTGACCCGACAAACTTCGTCCCGCCTATTTTTGTGTTTAATTTAACAATTTTCAACATTCCAAATCCATTGATTTTTTGCGATTTGTTTATATCGTTTGAAATTATTGGAACATCCTCGTCTTTTGCCTTTAGTACATCACCTCTATTCCCGAAATACTCATATTGAGTGGTATTCAGTTATTTTCGTTGTTTTTCAGTAACTGAGAGTGGTCATCTTCGAATTCAAGTCCAGGGTTAATGCTTGGCTTCTATACATTATTTCGATTCCGGAAATACTCATATGCAGCAGTATTCGGCTGTTTCCCAGAAGTTGCCATCTTACAATTCAATTTCATTTTTAGCTTCATGCATCATTCTGGTTAAAGAAACACTCATAGTAGGTGTTATTAAGTCATTTTCGGCTGTTTTCCAGAAACCGAAAGTCACCATCTTAGAATTCAAAATGGAGTCTGTGGTCGATTCTAGCTCCTGTGTATTATTCTGGTATTGCAGCATCTCATATTGGATGGAAATCGGTGGTTTTTGGCTGTTTTTCAGAAAGCGGAAGTCGCCATCTTGGATTTTAAAACGGTATTTAGAGACAATTTCTGGCCTCTGAGCATCAGTCTGTTTGAAGAAACACCCATATTGGGTGGTATTTGGTCGTTTTCGGCAGTTGCATTTGTGGCTTCAGTGCATCATAGCAATCCCGGAAATACCCATATTGAGTGTTATTTAGTCATTTCCCACTGTTGTTTAGGAGCCGGAAGTCGCCATATTGGATTTCAAAATGGCATTTGAAGACAATTTCTGGTTTATGAGCGTCATTCTGGTTAAATAAACACTCATATTGGATGGTATTTGGTCATTTTCGGCTATTTTCCAGAAACCGGAAGTCGCCATCTTGTATTTCAAAATGACATTTTGTGACACTTTCTAGCCTCTGAGCATCATTCTGGTTGAAGAAACACCCATATTTGGTTGTTTTTGGGTCATTTTCGGCAGTTTTCCAGTCAAAAAGTTACCATTTTACAACTCAAAATGTTTTCTGAGGTCGATTTGTGGTTTCAATGCATCATCACGATTTCGGAAATACCCATATTGGGTGGTATTTGGTCATATCTCGTTGTTTTTCAGAAACTGGAAGTCGTCATATTGGATTTTAAAATGGTATTCAGAAACGATTTCTGGCCTCTGAGCGTCATCCTGGTTAAAGAAACACCCATATTAGGTGGTATTTGGTCATTTTCGTTTTTTTTTTTATCCAGTCACCGGAAGTCGCCATCTCACAATTGGTTCATTCAATTAGTTCACAATTGGTCATTTGCCGCTGTTTTTCAGAAACCGGAAGTCACCATATTGGATTTTAAAATGGCATTTGGAGACAATTTCTGGCCTCTGAGGGTCATTCTGGTTAAAAAACACCCATATTAGGTGGTATTTGGTCATTTTCGGCAGTTTTCCAGTCACCGGAGGTCGCCATTTTACAACTCAAAAGGTTGTCGGAGGTCGATTTGTGGTTTCAATGCATCATCGCGATTTCGGAAATACCCATAATGGGTGGTTATATCCTGCTGTTTTCCAGAAACCGAAAGTCGCCATCTTGGATTTTAAAATGATATTTGGAGACATTTTCCAGATAGAAACCGGAAGTTTCCATCCTAAATTTAACTATGGCGTCTGGAGTCGAAAATTTTCTTGCTCTCAGAAACCTCAACATACCAAATTCGGTTCCATTTGCTTGATTATTTCTCAAGATGTGCAGAAATTTGTGTGAAACCCCTCCTTTCAGAAGAAGAAGGGGTGTCGAAACATTATAGGCATCTTTGTTACCCCTAAAAATATTCACCTGCCGAATTTGGTTTCATTTATTTGGTTAGTTTTCGAGAAGTGCAGAAATTTGTGTTTCATTTGTTTGGAACCCCTCCCTCACATAAGAGGGAGGGGTGTCGAAACATTATGGACATATTTGTTACCTCTAAAAACATTTACATGCCAAATTTGGTTCTATTTGGTGTATTGGTTCTCGAGCCGTGCGATATTTGTGTTTCTTTTGTACGTAACCCCTCCTTTTTTAAAAGAGGGAGGGGCGTCAAACTGTTATGGATATATTTGATACCCCTAAAAACATCCACCTGCCAAGTTTGGTTCCATTTGCTTGGTAAGTTTTCGAGATGTGCATGAATTTGTGTTTCATTTGTATGGGACCCCTCCCTTCCAGGAGATCGGTTCAGTAGTTTCCAAGCCTATATGGAACAGACAGACAGAAAGACAGACAGACAGAGCTGCATTTTTATATGTATAGTTTTATATTGTGACACAGCAATGGCAACACATTTTTCAAACGATTTATCCGAGTTGTGTAGTTGCATTAATCTAGTATGGGAGACTAAACTTGGCTGCTCTGCCGCTTGTGTACTAGATGCCATCTTAATGATGTTGAACAGTTGACAGTAAACTAATGCAGTTCGCTCGCAACGTTCGTCTTTATACCTAGAAAAAAAAACAACGCCCGAACTTTTTTTACTTTCTCCCATAATACCGTGTGCGTGGCCCCGCCCACTTGCCTCGATAGTCTTCTCCGTAGGCATTTAAAGCAATCGCACGGCTTAATTTCATCAAATCATCATTTTTTTGTCGCCTGACTTTCGCGTGACTCGGGTGTATATTTTAAAATCGGTTCCAGTTTACATTTATTCTACTAGTTTCCTACCTTTGGGACGACCACTTGCTTTTAATTCTCAGTACTATACAGTACACATGAGTTTTCTATCAATAGCAAAAATCGACGCAATTCTCGAATTAGCCACACTTGAAAAAGTCAATTAAAAGCATCGTAAATAGCTACGTATAAGGCAGAATAATAAATATGTAGCCTGCGATTAATTTTTTGAACAAGTTTATCAATATATCGTGCAAATAGAATGAAACTGATTTTTTATAGATTGTCAACCAAGAAGCGCATTAATAATAATAAAATATTCGTGATGTTTGTTCAAAAATTGAGAAATTTGCATCAGTTTCGTTGTTCAAAAATTTCGAATGCCAACCCGACGAACAATTGTATTAAATAACAATTTGTTGATCGGGAAGAGTGTGTATTCTACGTCAGTTATACGGTCGTGTCTTAGATTTTTCAGCAACAAGAAACGCTTTATGATATTCCGGCCATAATTTAGTCAAAACGCATGTTATGGTAGGCAAAAGTATCATGGGTTTCAATGCATTCCTGCGTAGAAATCTTGAAACTCACACTTTAACAGGCTTATTGGCCCTATCGCTCGTAGTTGTAGTGTGCGCGGATTCCATTATCGCTTTTGAGTGTGAATAAAAAAAATATATCTATCCGTGCGCCCAGGGATAACGTAATCGCAAATTTACGGTCAACCAGAATGCTATGTTCACTCGAAACAGTCTGTGAACAACTCTAGGTGTGAACTGAACAAAATAAGTCTCCTTTTATTCCTCTATCTATTAACTAAATAATAACTCAGTGCTAGGTGCGAATCAAATGGAAAAACCGTGAACATGGTGGCAATCGATCTATCCACGGCATTTGCCATCGGGGCTATAATTCTACTGTGCTACCATTACATAGCGCAAAAATATCTGTACTTCCTAACAAAACCGGTGCCAAGTATGAAACCAACCTTCCTGTTTGGCAATTTTGGTTCGGTACTATTTCGGCGCAAGGATGTTGTATCACATCTGTAAACCATATACAACGCATTCTCAGATGCCAAGTGAGTACTGATTGATTACTATCCCAATTAAAAACCAAACTAATGTGCGCTTTCCTATCTACACACAGGATTTCAGGATTCTACGACTTAATCGGTGGAGTTTATATTCTGCGTGATCCGGAGATGATCGGGAAAATCTGTGTGAAAGATTTTGACTTTTTTACCGATCGTACTCCGATCTTGCCTCTGGATCAGAACAACGACTACAGTTTATTTGGTAATTCGCTGTTTGCAATGCGGGGTCAAAAGTGGCGCGAAATGCGTGCTACCTTGAGTCCTGCTTTCACTGGTAGTGAGATGCGACAGATGTTTCGGCTGGTAGCTTAGACGGCCCAGTCGTTGACTGCTTTTTTTACTGCTGAGGCTCGTAAAGGGGTAAGCCTGGAGTATGAAATGAAGGATATGTTTTCGAGATTCGCGAATGATGTTATTGCTACCGTCGCCTTTAGGATGGAGATGGATTCCGTGCAAAACCGTGATCACGAATTCTACCTGACGGGTAAAAAACTGGTTGACTTTTCTTCGATAACAATTTTCTTCAAATATTTGATCATGCAATTTATACCGTCATTGGCTAACAAACTGAATTGATCTGTTCGATGCCAAATCAACGGAATATTTCAAGTCAATCATTGTGGACAACATGGCGCGGAGGCAAGCGCAGGGAATCGTACGGAACGATATGATCCATATGCTGATGGAAGTGCGCCGAGGCACCCTGAAACATCTGCAGGACGAATTGGAATCGAAGGATGCAGGATTCGCAACGGTGGAAGAATCTAGCATTGGAAAATCCACACACTCTCGGGTGTGGTCGGAGAATGAACTGATCGCTCAATGTTTCCTGTTTTTCTTCGCTGGTTTCGAAACTACCTCTACTTGTATCACATTTTTGTGTTATGAAATTTTAGCAAACCCAGAAGTTCAGTATACGAAGAAATCACTCAGACGGAAAAGTCGCTGAATGGAGCGCCCCTTACGTACGAAATATTACAGAAAATGCAGTACTTAGACATGGTGGTTTCAGAGGCGCTTCGTAAGTGGCCACCGAATTTACACTCGGAACGGTACTGCAACAAGGATTATCAATTCGACGACGGAGTTGGCACGCGATTCATCATTGAGAAAGGGCGATCCATTCTCATTCCATCGATCGCAATTCAACGGGATCCAAAGCATTATCCTAACCCAGAACGGTTTGATCCGGAGCGATTTAACGA
Organism: Wyeomyia smithii; assembly: GCF_029784165.1. Classification (NCBI taxonomy): domain Eukaryota; kingdom Metazoa; phylum Arthropoda; class Insecta; order Diptera; family Culicidae; genus Wyeomyia; species Wyeomyia smithii. Next base: position 228,243,765 of record NC_073695.1, on the reverse strand, counting down.
AGAAAATCGGTCCAGTATAAATCCTAATACATATTTACCTTTTGGTATTGGCCCAAAGAACTGTATCGGATCGCGGTTGGCCCTGATGGAAGTTAAAGTGATCGTGTATTACCTTTTGAAGGATTTTAGCTTGGAACCGACCGAGACAACTCAGATACCCGTTCAGATGTCAAAGAAGAACTTTACTCTACAGTCGGAGAAAGGTGTTTGGTTGGAGTTTCGGCCAAGAAATACGAAGGAGGACTGACTAATTTTACTTAAAAAAAATATTATAGAAACGGTTATGTGCAATATTTAACAAGAAATATAATATATTGTTTCTGTTTTGGTTAGCAGCTCATAGCGTCCAAATGTTTGTTCAGGAGCGTGTTTTATTGAACCCTTTCAGACTTTTCTGTACGTTCCAAGCCTGCTAGGTAGATCAGATCTGCGCAAGCCATCACCGGACCCCAATGAAAACTTCGGATTATCGTCCTCTAGCTTATCAGTGTTATGGATACAGTTACTGTTATAGGGTGAAAACACTAGTTATGGCTATAGTATGTTATGTATGAAATATATCGATTCTTCTACCTACAGAGTTAATATATAACTGAATGAGTTAAACGGGGTAATTAAAGGATTTCACCTATATCAATATCGCACGCTTAGCCTGAAGACTAAAAGTGGTCTCGATCAACTGGATTAGTTGAAAGAATTCGTTATCGATATTGTTTTTGGTACATTTTGCACTGGGGCACCGAGTCGAGAACATTCCCAGCTTGAAAAAATCCTCGACTCGATCAGGAATCGAACCCGATATCACAACCGTGTGGGAGAGCTAGCCGACTGACATCGCTAACCACAGAGCCACGGGGATCACCAATACCTATATATTCACCGAAATACAAATCAACTAAAGAGAAAATTGATTTTTTTCAAATCAGGGGCTCCTCTGGGCTCTCATTTTAACAATACTGTAATGACCACTCGAGGCTCCTACATCGACCAATTGACGAAATTATAAAGATCAAAATAACATGATTATTAAGGTGGTAATGAAAATCGACTCTTCGAATTTTATTTAGAAGTAGGGCTCAAAAGTTTTACCTTCTCAATCGGAATATGGGAACACCAGCTGTTTGAAACCACTATACTAATCAACGAAAAAATTCTCCATTTCATATTTTATAAATACCTAAGTTTTCGACTGGAATTGATGTATTATTTAAGGGATTTATATTTCGGCTTGCAGTCCAATGAATCGCGTTGATTTCTATCTGCTCATCACCAACGTTTCGGTCCTTCTATGGGAGCATCATCAAGGCCCAAAATATATTTCACATTTTACGTACAAATTGATTTACATTAGGACAATATTACACTATATGACATTGAAAAACTACTCACTCGAAAACAGTAACCAACAAGTTAACAAGTTTGTGCAAAACATAAAAAGGTCGGGTCGTAAAGGGTTTAATGCCGTACATCCGAAGCGCAGATTCAAATTTGGTTCATTTTGGTGAAAAAAACCTATCGAGCGATACACTTCGCCTTCATCACACAAAAATTGCGTTTCACTCGAATTAGAATCAACGGACTTGAATGATTCTTTTTGTGTTTGTTTGTCTTCATCTTCGACGAGTTAATAGGCCATAAAAATAACAATAATCAACTGATAAAGTTAGAAAAAAATTGAAATATATTTTTGGTTTTTCCCGCCTTTTACTCCAAGAACAACGTCATTAGATTACTATGATTGTAGGCTATGACCGGTAGACAAGTTGTTGTAGCGTCGTTATTGAGGCGTCGTAGTTGAGTAAACAAGCACCTGTTATTGATTCACGTATTAGGTGATATTCGTTTTCGCTGCCTACTACACCTTTTCTATGCAAAAGAGCCAAAGCGTGGTAGGAACAAACTCGACAAGCATGTGAATGCTCTTAACGTGGCTTCGATTTAATTCAAGGGCATATGCTTGATAATGTAAATCTAATTTCTGGCTTATTAGAGTAAAGTTGCAAAAAATCGTTTTATTTATCTGTTAAATGAAAAGATAGAACAAGAATAACACTACATGTGCGATGATTTAATTTTCCATTGCTCGGATCTAATCAATCTGTTCAATTTTCTCTAAAATGCACAGTGACTTAGATCATTGACATTTGCTCATGCTGCAATGATTCTGGTAGCTGGTAAAATGAACGTGTAGTTTTTGCTTCTCAAAAAACATTGATTTCTGTTCATGTTTCGTTAAATAGCACTATTGCATTCCTACAAATCTCTGAATTTACAATTAATTGTTGAATGTTGAATTAAAAACTATAATGTTGCACTGTGCTTAGGCAGCAGATCTGCCTCAAAAATCAGATGAAATATTAATGTCATTGAAGCGAAAGTTCCGAAGCTCCGTGTATCCAGATATTACCTACCAATTTACCATTTAATTTCAAACGTTTGTATAAACTTTCGCGCTCCGCAGTTGCGTGATATTCGATAATGCCCGAAGCCCTGATAACTGGTGGCATTAAACCTAAAACATGCATATTCTCGCATAAACAGCTATATGTTACATAGTCACGTGAAAAACAATTGGTATCATGTAAGTTTGTAAAAAAAAGATACCCGAAAAATGGTTGGCCATTAGGTTTTGCGAGAATTTTTGCTCAGGACAAAACCACATTGTCACTATGCCATGGCAATAACGAAAATTAACAGGAAAAGTTATAAAACGTTAAATACCAACCCTTGATATTTCCCGCCCTTCTGAGATTCTGAGAGGTTTTCTGTGAGTTTTAGTGAGTAACGATTTTTTGTTGCCTTTGATCGGAAAAATCCGAAACAAGTTTTCATCACCGGGGCGTACTCAAACGATAGCCTTCATTTTTGTATTGTTTTCTGTTGATTCCACTTAAATTCAACGTCAGTTTCTGTGAATTTGTGCTGTGACTGTTTTTCAAGAGAAGAGAAGACACTGTCGGTACGTAATAAACATTATAGATTAAAAATAATAATGTGTTTTTGCAAGAATTCTGAGAAGTATTCATACTGGTTTCAGTTGGTTTCGAATAATTTTCTTCCTCATGAAGTGGGAATGCTTCCTAACGAAGGTGCCGCTGAGGGTATGTTATAAAAGGAATGTTTCCTAATGTACATGTTCAAACTGATTCTTGCATATCTTCCAGTTGACTTTGACAAATTTCTGCTGTGGTCGAAGTGTTTTTTTCTTCAGATAAAGTTGTTGTAAGTGGAATGTTCAATTACTTAACATGCCGTTGAATTAAAATTAAATTCGTTATTTTTGTTCCAGTTTTGCGAGTTAAGACACGAGTAATAGCAGGTCAATAGAAGTGTCAGGCTCCGCAACACTGAAGATAGAATATTAAAAAGTCAGGAAATATACGAGTCCCGAAGAGAAGTTGATCGGTTAAGAACAAGACGAGCTCGAAATGCGCCGACGTTCGACACCCCATATATCTCAGAATCGTCAGTTACACACTTAGTTTCCATAGTCTTCAAACGAGTCTTGAACAAAAGAAAAATAAAGTATAGTAACTTAAACACTCAATTGAGAGAAAAATGCTAATCAAATATTTTCAAATACAACTACTTTATAGATTCAAGGTCAAATTTACCACCGAACAGATGCATTGCTGCCACTACCCGATGGCAAATGTCCTTGAAGCGACAATTCTGACAGGAAACTAGAAAGGAGAAGTCGTAATAATCCCGCGTATCTCGACTACTCCTACCGATTTGCCGTTAAGTTTTAAACGTCTGCAATTTCCCGTGCGTCGCGCATCCGCGATGACTATTGATAAAACCCAAGGACAGTCACTGAAAATTTGTGGCATAAACTCCGAGTATTCATGCTTCTCACATGGACAGCTCTATGTCGCATATCCACGTGACCCTGACCCCGACATTTTGGAATATATAGAATTTAGTGGCTAGGACCGTCTTGACCACTTTCACATGTTTCGTATATTCCGAATTTTAAGCTCGAATTATTTAGAATTCTGAAGCTTTTTATAAAATCTGTTCCAGTGAGATTGGCCAGGCAGAAGTGTATTACTATGTTTGCATTAAGTCAAGCTTTTGAATAATTGAATAAAAAACGTAATAATTTCAGAATATTTAGAAGAATGACAGTATATTTTCAGAAATGTATTGAAATGATTTGATTATGGTTGAAAGGTGCTTCATGATAGGTGTTCAATGAAATAAAAACGTAGAATTTTACGAGCGCAGGCATGAAATAAAAAATCTAAAAACAAATCATAGCCAGAACTTATCTTGGGTATGTTTTAGCAGCAGTCAATAAAACTCAAGGCGGCGGTACGAAGTTTGCCGGGTCAGCTAGTATCATAATAAAAATCTGCGTCAAACGATAAGGAACATTTCCGGAGTGATTCGCGTTTAGGGCGCAACTAACAAAATGTAAACAAATCGTTTTATTACACCATTGGTTACGAAAAAACTCACACAATTCATGGCAAGAATCCTTTCTTTTGTATAAATCGATAAAATTATTTAAATCAAGTTTTTAGCAAAGGGCGCTTAGAGCCCAGCCTATTGAAGCTTCCGTGAACAGTCGACGGGCCAGCAGGATGGACTCCCGAGACGCCATATGTCTCGAGTTGTCCTGTCTAATCAGTTCTTCGGTCTCTGTCGATCCAGGAAAGTGGGTGTTCATAAGAACCTCCAGCGTTTCCTTGGTAGTGACAGTGAGGCATCCATCCTCTTTCCTCACTTGTCCTAAACCGTTAGTATGGCCTTGGACATCGCCTTTTGGAGCCGCGTAGCTTCCGGCAGAGTTTGGATTCTTTCACAGAAACTAACTCTGGATTTCCGTTTAGCCTTGCGTAGCTCGGCGTTGTACTTAGTGAGGGACGCCCTGTAGTCGTCCCAGTTAGACGTGACTTTTGCCCTGTTGAACAACCGCCTAGTTTCCCGACGAAGGTCACTAAGTTGATCATTCCACCAGGGTACGTCACGGCATACTGACCGCTGTGTTAGTGGACAGTTAGCGTCGAAAGCATCCATGATTCTGTTTTGTAGATCATTTGCTGCCGAATACAGGTCAACTGAATTTCGAATGTTGCTGTAACTGAAAGTTCGTGAATCGATCAGGTGTTCCTTAAAGGATTCCCAATCTGTATTCTTAGGATTTCTGAACAGCTCTCTTTTCAGAGGGTTAGCCTCTATATTAAAAACGATGTGTCTGTGGTCCGACAAACTAGTTTCATCGGAGACATGCCAATTTTTAATTCTTTCAGAAATAGAGGCGCTACACAGAGTGAGTTCAAGGACCTCCTGTCTGATAGCGTTGATAAACGTGGGGTTATTCCCTACATTACATACATTGACATCGTTAGAAGTAAGGTATTCAAGTAGGTACTCACCCCTGGTGTTGGTGTCCGAGCTGCCCCAGATCGTGTGGTGAGCGTTGGCATCGCAGCCGACCAGAAACGGCTTGTTGATGGCCTTGCAGTACCGCACGAGCGCAGCAACTTCGGGTGGCGGTATATCACCTTGGTCGCCCGGGAAGTAGGCCGACGCGACAACCATTTCCTGCTTTCCTCTGGTTGTCGGTACTTCAACCGTGACGGCAACGACGTCGCGTTGGATAAATTCTGTAATAGGTACAAATTTTAATTCTCTATTTAGCAGAACTGCAGTTCTTGGTTTGGACTGCGTGTCACAGTAGATTAACCTACCGTTAGGAGCGTTAAGTCCGAGAACTTTGGATTCGTTGATCCACGCCTCCTGGATGAATGCAGCCGCTAGCTGCTCTTTGGCGAATCTCCTGCAAAGAACACCCGAGGCGCCTTTTGCGTGATGGAGATTCGCTTGCACGCAGCGAAGGCTGCTCACTTTGCAGTGAAGCTGCCGTCTTTGTCCGGATCGGAAGATGATCCTGGTATTGGCTGACGGCTGCCAACAGCGGTTTGGCTGGTTGATGGAAGTTGCTCTTCCTCACTGTTCGGCTTCGGTTGCAGCAGTCGATTGGCAACAGAAGGTCGTCGCGCACACTGTGGCGGTTTTTGACTCCGGGGGTGCGACTGTTCGGTGGTTGATGCTTCACACTCTTGCGAGTCTTCGGCGGAACCGTCCGAGCAGCCGCGGGGTTGCGTTGTTTGGGTGGTGACAGGGCACTCACGGGGGAGCATCCTGCGCGTACCTTCCCAACCGCAGGGTTGCGTTTGGGTGGTTGTGGGGCACTCCCGGAGGAGTTTCCCACGCGAACCTTTAGCCCATTCGCAGGATCGCTTTGCCTGGGTGGTGGCAGAGTACTCCCGGAGGAGTTACCCGCACGTACCTTCCCTGACGTTGTGACGGAGTCTTTCCTGCCTGTGACGTTCGGCCTTCCGCTTACCTTTCGGATGCGTGCTTTGCCGAAACCGTAGTGCAGTTCATTATTTCTACTCTCAACGAGTTTGGCCGATTCTTCATCAATATCCAGAACTAGTTCGACCAAGGTCTTTACCAATTTGCGGTTACAGACTCGCCACATTTTGGTAGAGAGATGGTCGTTCTGATTCTGGAGTGAACGAAGAATCTTCTCGTCCGGAGAGTTCGCACTGTCCGCGAAGTAACCGACATACCGTCTAGCCTTCGGCAGATCCTTCATGTGGTATACACGAAGTTGTGCTCCCTCCCATGGTACGAGAGAAGGTACCTCCCTTTCCAACCACTGCACTGTGTCGTTGTCGGCACAGGCAAGTTGCAGGAAGCCATTTTTGAGATGGCAACCGTTAAACTTGGGCTTGGTGGTTGGATTTTCCTGGTCCGCAATGTGATCGAGGATGGAGGTCCGGACAGCCTGAAGCTGGTCCGTTGTGAGTAGGGAGCTGGGGTGGGTAGCAGAAGTAACCGCAAGGCTTATAGCTCCCACCATGTCCCTATATGTGGCCTTCGAGAGCGGCTTCGAACCCGATGACCCCAAACCAGTGCCGTTCCGCAGTTTTTTAGGCTGTGGACACTTAGTACTGGTATTTGGGGACACCAAGTCGTGCGACCGCTGTCGCTTGACGGCGACTTGGTTCGACTGAGCAGGCTGCCCTGTTGGAAGGAGGGCCAGCTTCCTGGCTTCTTCGTACGAGAGACCGGAGCGGAGATTTTCGCTCAGTCACCGCCTTTGCGCATTTGAAAGTCGCTTGACAAGGGGTGCCGATGATTCGGGTTTCCCTTCGTCATCGGGCCTTGTCTGTGGACCGGGAACTAAGTCCATTTGACTTTCGTCATTCCCTTGTGGAGAAAGAAAGATTAAGGATGAAGCAGAGGGTCCTCCGTCCAGCGATTCGCTGTCGAGGTTGAAATCATCCTCATGCTCCATCTCCTCCGTTCTGCCCGGTGCGTTTGTTTTTATTGGACTACGCTCCGATGAGTCCATGGGTTCCGGCAAAGAAAGGCTGCCAGTGGCCGAATTTTGTGAAGTTTTGTCGTTCATAAAATTCCCACGAGTCGCTGGGTAAAGAAGAGTCCGCTGCATCAGTGACCCGCGTGATGCAGTAAGGGCTAATTACTGTGAAGGGTGCCCTGGTACTCCACAGGCTCCGTTAGAGGCTGGGTATTTCTTAAACCCCCCCCCACCACGTCATCCATCGGCACGGGTCGCATTACACCTTAGCTCAGGGGTTTTAACCATTGGATTTTACGTAACAGCCATGGTTAAGAGCTGTTGCAACCATCCTCCTTTACAGGGGATTTGGACCCTCTGCTACAGTTCTCAATAATTCAAGTCTATTCGTAAAGGCTAAACTGAACCAAGAGAACCGTAACAGGCGGAGTCGACCCTATGAAGTCTCCAGGTCCAGACGGCATACTACCCATCTTTCTACAAAAATCGGCCGCAGTTATGTCCGAACTCATCAACCTCTTCAGAGCCAGCTTTATCCTGGGCCATATTCCGGATAACTGGCTGAAGGTGAAGGTAGTGTTTATCCCCAAAGTTGGAAGAAAGGACAAAACCCTACCTAAAACTTTCAGGCCCATAAGTCTGACTTCATCACTTCTCAAGCTGATGGAGAAAATAAAGGATAAATATATCCGTGATGAGTTTCTTACAGACTCCCCGCTGAACAGGAACCAACATGCCTATCAATGCGGCAAGTCAACAGAAACTGCTCTTCACAGCTTAAGGACGTTGATTGAAAAGTCCCTGAGTTATCAGGAGACGGCGCTATGTGCCTTTCTTGATATTGAAGGGGCCTTCGATAACACGTCCTTTGCATCAATTGATACGGCTCTTTCTCATAAGGGAATCGACCACACTTCAAGGAGCTGGATACACGCAATGCTCTCTAGAGAGTGATCACAGCAACCTTGGGCGATTCGTCTGTAACAATGTCAGTGATCAAAGGATGCCCGCAAGGAGGAGTTTTCTCGCCCTTGTTATGGTCACTAGTTGTCGACGCACTTCTCAACAAGCTTCCACAGCTTGGTTACGAGGTCATTGGATACGCCGATGAGATCGTCCTCATCGTCAGAGGTAAAGATGACGCAACTCTGTCGAGCCGAATGCAAACGGCTCTGAATACCACCATGTCATGGTGTTTACAGGAGGGCCTAAACATAAACCCCTTAAAAACAGTCCTAATTCCATTTGGCAGACGAAGGACGATCTCCATCACTCCTCCAATACTGAATGGAGTTAGACTGGGCTTCAGCAATGAAGTCAAATATCTCGGAATTATTCTGGACAAGAAACTGAACTGGTCTGCACAACTGGATCATGCCGCTAAGAAAGCGATCTCAGCGATCTGGGCCTGCAGAACTCTGTTCGGTAAGACCTGGGAACTGAAACCAGACTTGGCACTCTGGTCTTACAAGACCATTGCCCGACCAAGAATCACCTATGCTGCCCTAGTGTGGTGGCCTAAGGTGAACGAAGTGACTGAGCAAGCCAAACTCAAAAAAGTTCAAAGACTTGCATGTCTTTCAGTTACCAGCGCTATGCGAACAACTCCAACTGCAGCCATGGAAGCTATGCTTTGCCTACTACCTCTACATCTTCATGTGAAAAAGGAAGCAGAGCTTTGCGCTCTAAGGTTGCAAAGGAGGAAAACTATACTTGAAGGGGACCAAATCGGCCACCTTCGCATACTTAGGGAGTTCAAACTAACTCCGCTATTAACCACAGTCTCCGAATGGATGGACGTTAGGACCAACATGGATATTCCATATAGAGTGATTGAAACAAACCGCTCTATGTGGAACAATGGAGGGCCTAATCTTCCACCTGGCATCGTCAGTTTTTATACGGACGGCTCGAAAATAAGATCCCTTACGGGATCTGGGATATACGGACCCAGTATCAGGGAAACGTTTTCCCTGGGAAAATGGCCCACCGTTTTTTAAGCAGAGGTATATGCCATATATATCTGCGCAAAAATATGTCTGCAACGCAACTACAGACATGCGAAAATCGGTATATTCTCGGACAGTCAAGCAGCACTACTAGCACTTAAGTCCGTCAAATGCGCTTTCAAACTTGTTTGGGAATGCATTGAAACTCTACGGGAACTTTCCCGACAGAATTCAGTTTTTCTGTTTTGGGTGCCCGGACACTGCGGAGTCGAGGGTAATGAACACGCTGACTACCTAGCAAGACAGGGCCCCGAGCCGTTTCTGGGTACGTCCATTTCCGCTATCAAAAGCGAACTACTAACTTGGGAAGGGCCAGAAATAGTATCCCAATGGTAACAGGCACAGGGCTGTAGACAAGCTAAACAGTTTATCTATCCGAACCCTGGAACCGCCAGAAAGCTACTTAGTCTAAATCGTAGTGACCTACGGATAATCACGGGACTGCTCACCGGACACTGTCCCGCTTTTTATCATTTAAAGGAAATCGGCGTAGTGTTGAACGACACCTGCCGATTCTGCAAATCTGAACCAGAGAGTTCAGAGCATTTGCTTTGCTTTTGCGAAGCTCTTGCTTCCTCTAGGTACAACTTCTTAGGAAGTTACCTTTTAACTCCATACCAAGTATGGAGCTCCAATCCCAAGCAGGTCATTAGTTTCATCAACTATGTTGTACCTAATTGGGGTACAGGTTTACAACAAAACAGTTCTACTCCATCAATGAGTACGAGCAATCCGTAACCTGTGCACAGCAATCGGGGCCCGCCACAAAAGACAGTCAGCAAGAATGTCGCAGTGGCACTTCAGTACCCAGTGCCCTTCAGGCATACCGAGTAAAAAAAAGTAAAGGGCGATAAAACAGTTTACCCAAAACAAAAGATGCTTAGGAACTAGGCCCTTTACATTGTTTTGAAGCAACGGGCTTATTTGCGAAATATTTCGTAAACAGGCGACAGTAAAGGGCGGATCAACTTTTGTTTTCAAAATAAAGGCGCATTTAAAGAGGCGCAACTGAAGAAAAAATAAAAACAAGGCGAAAGAAAGATGGGTGTATCTCGTTGTCAGAATGCTTTAAGGCGAAATAGAGGTGGGCGAATCTCGTTGTCAGAATGCTTTAAGGCTCATTAGGAGAAGGTTAGAAGAAAAGCGTAGATTTAAGCCATAAACGTACAAATTTAATGTAGTATTGTTAGGAAACTATAATCCAGGTTTATTTTACGTCGATTTTTGGTATTGATGTTAATGTTAGTCACTTCCTTTGAAATTACGATTTGAAAATGTACTTGCAAATTTTCAAACTGATATTCCTCAATGTTTATCTTTTGTTAGTTGCGCCCTTATCGCAAATCACTCCGGATTTGTTTTCCTGACCTTTGTTACAACATTTCGTTAGTATTATGAAATGTTTTATTTCAAAAATGTTGAAAATGTCCTAAATTGTTTTTCACAAAATAATGTAATTTGATTACAGAAATAATCTTTGTTTCAAACAAGCGATAATATTCCCCTAAAAGTGAAACTATATCAAACCCATTTCCTTCACCCAATCCAAAGTAGTTCAAAGCCCAATTCAACTATAATCCAGAGCACGTTAAGTTAAATTTTACTCCTTACTGATACTGATGTCTTAATGTCTAGTTTAATTGGCCATTCCTACATCCGTGACATTGAAACTGTCCAGATGCTATTTTGAAGTGTATACATGCAGATTCTCTAACCAAATATTTACCTAAAGAAAGAAATAAAAATGAACACTCGTCTTCTACGCAGAATCTAAATTTGTTTTCAATGGCACTAATAAGTGTACGAAACCTTCACGAAGGTGTTAGTGTCCGTCCAACCGAATCGATACGCATTTGTTTGATATTTACCTACCGGTTAGTTGTGTTGAGTGTTCCACCACTAACGAAGCTTAATACTATAAAGCCAGCTTCATTCATTAATGACCGGTTAGGTTAGGGGCGACCGAACAACCGAAACACATTCACGCGTTGTCTGGCAAGCGGATCAGCCGCTCAGTGCGTTGTCCTCTGACAGCACCGATAACCGGGTGATATAAAGTGGCGTTTTCAGTATATTTGGCAACTGTAGGCTGTCGTGTTGTAAGTAGATTATTATTTTGTGAAATTTTTTTAATCCTGAAACTTGTTTTCTAGGCACAATTTAACCGAGAATGGCGGTAGATTTGCTCACCGCGGTGGCCATCTGCGCCATCATTCTGCTAATTTTTCACTACATATCGAAGAAGTACCAATACTTCCTGTCTAAACCGATACCGTGCATCAAACCGGCTTTCTTTTTCGGTACTAATGCACCCCTACTGTTTCGTATGACGGATATGGTAACACATATCAAAAAGTTATTCAACACGTTTCCAGACGCAAAGTAAGTGCGCTTTAAATAAAATAACTCAGCCCCAAAGGGAAAACTAATACAAACACAATTTCAGAATGATTGGATTCTACGATTTCACCGAACCGATATTCATGTTACGTGATCCCACAGCAATTAGAAAGATCGGGGTGAAGGATTTCGATTTTTTCACTGATCACACCCCGATATTCAACAGCCCTGATGACGAAAATAGTCTATTCGGGAATTCACTGTTTGCACTGCGAGGTCAAAAATGGCGCGATATGAGGGCTACCCTAAGTCCGGCTTTTACCGGTAGTAAGATGAGACATATGTTCGAGCTGGTGGCAGACTGCGCCCAAGCTATGAACCAGTTCTTCGTTGCGGAGATGAAAGTAGGAAGAGAACTGGAGTATGAAATGAAGGACACTTTTTCGCGGGTCGGAAACGATGTAATCGCTACGGTTGCATTTGGTATTCAGGTGAACTCCCTAAAGGATCGTGACAACGAGTTCTACATGAAGGGCAAAGATATGCTTAATTTTCAATCTTTCAAGGTATTAGTGAAATTTTTACTAACAAGAAGTGCACCAGGATTGGCACGAAAATTCGGCATTGAATTTGCTGATAGAGATCTAACAAATTATTTCAAAAGAACGATTGTTGATAACATGGAACAAAGAACTACCCATAATATTGTACGCAATGACATGATCCACATGCTAATGGAAGTTCGAAAAGGTGCATTGAAGCATTCTAAAGATGAGCTGGATCATAAAGATGCAGGATTTGCCACAGTTGAAGAGTCCAATGTTGGAAGAGTAGCGCATTCTCGGATATGGACGGAGAACGAGTTAATTTCACAGTGTTTCCTATTCTTCCTAGCAGGATTTGAAACCGTCTCAACGTGTATGATGTTCACGACCTATGAGTTGTCAATCAATCCAGAAGTTCAGAATCGTCTGTATGAAGAAATCAAGGAGATCGAACAATCCCTTGAACAAAAACCTTTGAGCTATGAAGTGTTACAGAAAATGCCGTACATGGATATGGTTGTATCGGAATCCCTCCGTAAGTGGCCTCCAGCGGTAGTTTCCGACCGGATATGCGTGAAAGATTATCGATACGACGACGGAGCTGGAACAGCATTCATGATCGAGAAGGGCCGAAGCATTTGGATACCTGCAATCGCGATTCACAATGATCCGAAATTCTATCCCAACCCGGATAAGTTTGATCCAGAGCGATTCAGTGCGGAAAACATATCGAAAATTGACGCTGCAGCCTATCTTCCCTTCGGAGTTGGTCCACGCAACTGTATAGGATCCCGTTTGGCCCTGATGGAGGTGAAACTGATGCTGTACTACCTGCTGAAAGATTTCCAGATGGAGCCGGCTGAAAGAATGGAAGTTCCGATACGGATTAGAAAGAATGCAATCACCCTTCAGGCGGAGAACGGTGTGTGGGTGAGGCTGAAGCCAAGAAATGCCTAGTCACGGTCAAGTATATTTTGCACAGTACATCATGTTAAAGTTCATGTGCATACCAAGCGCAGGCAGACGATAGAACCCTAGAATCATAAAACGAGATAAATTTCATTCATGTTGACGGTGTTATCAAAAGGCTTAAATTATAATTTCAATTATAATCCCACGTGCAGTAAAAATATATATTATCGTATGAAAGTTATATAACTTCACAGGGTGTAGGAATTGCATCGCCAGAATCCTTAAATTTAGTTTTTCTTAGGGGCAGAGTTTATCGTACTATGAAGCAGAGTACGTTTGACAAACGGATGGTCATGAGTTCGATTCTAAGTAGAATCAAACCGTTGGATTTTACAAGCAGACTTTTACGCATAGATTTATTCCCCAGCTCCTTCTCATCTCTCCACGCTAAATTTTGAAAAAAATATGACTATGACAGTTTCAAATTTTAACAAAAAAAGCAGAAGAAGTTGCAGCAATTTGTTTTCTCTACAATCTCGAAGCATAATCTGGCTAAGAAGCGCCATTGGTGGCTTAATTGTTCTCGTTCTCTTGTTTTAATGGCATTTTTAACATTTTAGCAGTTCTTAGGTATTCCTTAAGAGCCACCAAACAGACGGATGCTCCAGTACTAACGTTGTTAAGCTTTTTTTTTTGCGCTGCAGATAATAGGGAGTTTGAGTCCGACACAAGATAACAGGGATTTTGTCTTTCCTTTATTTGTCGCAGAGTCATTCCATGCTACTTCGAACATCGATCCTGGTCGACCATTTCCGATTTCACCGAAACTTATCACAATGGTTTCTTTCTGATAAAAAGGTCATTTTATAAGGTCCGTTCTTCATGTAGACTCGCGACTGCTGCTTCAAAAGGGCCTATTCAAAATGGTGACTGATAGATAAAAATTTCTATATCAGGGAAACGACTTGTTTGATTGGTGTCTCCAGCAGAAATGGTGTCTCTAGCAGAGTTGTTATTAATAATATTGCGGTTCTAGGAAAAATATATACAATGTAAATTTTTTTTTTCTGTGCCAAATTTTCCAAATTGTCACAAAATATTAAATATCTCAAAAAGTACCTTTTTTAAATTTTTTTTTACACATTGAAGATGACAATATGTATGAAAAACAAAAAAGTTATGAACGTTTGAGTATTTTGACATTTCCACTCTGTTATTCGAAGGTTGTAAAAATAAGACGAACACACATGGTAACCCCTTTACGTTTTTACGTTCGTTTAGAAATTGTTTGAATCGGTTTTGACAGAGACTGCATTTATATCCGCATCTCTAGAAATGACGATGAAAAGAACGGCACTTTGTCACCGTGATAGGTAGGTAAGTCACGGTGTCTCTGGTTGAAAAACTTATCCAAAAAAAATTAGTATCGCTCTAATACTCGTCATTCGAAAGCTTGAGCTGTCCCCTTTGATTGATGCCGTGGTTTCATTATAGGATATTTGCATTTTTCTCCAAAAAATGGTGATTATTACAGCTTTTTTTGCTTGTCAACAAAACTGGATCCTGTATCTAAGCTATACGTTTTATAGAGCAACTCAAGAGCTTTCATTTGATGTTATTAAAAACTGCGCCGTTTTAGTAACGACCGAGAAAATTTCATTATTCATACATGTTTTAAATTATTTTTTAAACCCATTGTGTCAGGAGCGCAACTACGTTTTGTATCGAGGTCCCCCAATCGAACTTAAATTTCCAGGGTTTGTTCATTCATGAAATAATTTGTACATATAAGTTTTTTGGGAAATGAGTTAGTGGAGTGAAAAGGTCTCCAACCTGTATTCACGTCTGGTCTAGAATCAGGGGGACCCCTCGTGTCGAAAAGCCTGGGACATTTGCCCTCCCTACTTAAATCCGAGCCTGGTGAAATGGCATTTTAAACTCTAATGTCCAGGTGCTGCTAAAATCATAATGTTACTGTAACTTTGAGCAGAATGCATCGATTTTTCTGCAATTCGGTATGCTTATTGTACCATTGTACCAGAGATGGTCAGGTTTGGCTTTTTTCAAACCCATACCCGACCCGTACCCGAATTTTGTTTTTCGGTTGAAACCCGAACCCGACCCGAAACTTTTTCTCCGATCAAACCCGAACCCGAAGCTGTGAAACCCGAGCCAGACCCGAACCCCAGATTTTTTTTTTGGAGGTCAATTTTTTAAACCAATTTGAGACTGGGATGTTATAGAGCTATAGCCTGCTATAGCCAGCATTTCAAATGTACGTACAAAATGGAGTTGCGCTCCTTGTGTATGTAACAGGTTCAAATAATGGCCTAATCCTTGTTATGAAAAAATCGATTTATTTTTAAACGGTGAACTTTTTGAATACGTCCAATAAAAACTCTTGAGTTGATTTATAAAACGTATTGTTTAATTGTAGGACCTAGTTCTGACAAAATAACTCCAAAAATCACCCTGTTTTTGAAGAAAAATGTAAGTATCTAATTATGTAATCTCGACTGCAACTTTCAATAACCGACATTGTATATTTTTATGGGATAGAATTACCATATCAATTTTCAGAGAAATCTATTAGTTATAGCTTTTTTGTCTTTTCAGCAGTTTGTGGACTCAAAATTTTCGAGTCTTTTTTACCCCACTTTACCCTTTTCAAAAAATCTAAAAATGCCCTATGAAATTCTTTGCTTCAAACTGATATTTATTATATAAACAGCACTTCGTGTGTGGTGCTAGCATTCAAATACTTGCAAGATGGGTAATAATCAACATTTGAATGTTTACTCGTCGTCGCTCTTGATAGAAACGCCATCCTGTGGACTCATAAGTAACAGGAAGGCTTAAACTATGGAAACTCACACCTACATATCCCGCTGTTTTTATTGGTGACCACCTCACTTTTCGAGACCGGTGTTCATTTGGTCTTTATCTAGCAACGAGATCGGACGAATTTAGTGCAGCGTGACATTTTTTTGATAATTCAAAGTCGTTATCAGTCTGGTTGTAACTGGATGCATAGTGTGTCTAATTGATTAGGTGACTGATCAATCTCGTTTGATTGTACCAAATATGGAGGTAGACTTGTTTACGGCGACAGCCGTCGGAACTCTGATTCTGCTGCTAATTCACTACGTATCAAAAAAGTATGAATATTTCCTGTCGAAGCCGAT
This sequence comes from Wyeomyia smithii, assembly GCF_029784165.1. Lineage (NCBI taxonomy): Eukaryota > Metazoa > Arthropoda > Insecta > Diptera > Culicidae > Wyeomyia > Wyeomyia smithii. Next base: position 228,227,432 of record NC_073695.1, on the reverse strand, counting down.
CCCGTGTATAAAACCAACTTTTTTCTTCGGGAGTTCCGGGCCTATGATGTTTCGCAAGCGGGATATGGTGACACACATGAACACGCTGTACTATACGTATCCAGATTCCAAGTAAGTTCAAATTTTTCTCCAACACTTCAACATAAAATAACAGTAAACGTTTCTAGGATTGTTGGCCTGTATGACTTCACGAGCCCAATAGTGATGCTTCGTGATCCAGAGGTGATCAAAACGATTACAGTGAAGGATTTCGATTTTTTCTCGGACCATCCAGCCGTGGTGAACAATCCGGACGACGGTGAAAGTTTGTTCGGTAACTCACTGGTTGCGCTTCGTGGACAGAAATGGCGCGATATGAGAGCTACTCTGAGTCCGGCCTTCACCGGGAGTAAGATGAGGCGTATGTTTGGATTGGTGGCCAGTTGTGCCCAGGTTATGAGTGATTTTTTCTTCGCTGAAATAAAAGCGGGAAAGCCGCTGGAGTATGAAATGAAGGACATTTTCTCACGTATTGGGAACGATGTTATCGCATCGGTTGCATTCGGCATTCAAGAGGATTCGCTGAGGAACCAAGAAAATGAATTCTATATTAAAGGAAAAGAAATGCTAAACTTTCAGTCGTATAAGATTATGGTGAAATTGATGGTGTTTAGATTTGCCCCTCGTCTGGCACAAAAACTTGGGATCGATTTTGTAGATTCCGAGCTTACGAACTACTTCAAAGGAATGATCGTTGACAATATGAAGCAGCGAGAAGCTCATGCAATTATACGCAATGACATGATACAAATGCTCATGGAAGTTCGAAAGGGTGCCTTGAAGCATTTAAAAGATGAACAAGATCACAAGGATGCAGGCTTTGCTACAGTCGAAGAGTCTAGTGTTGGAAAATCTGCTCATTCTCGGGTTTGGACGGAGAACGAGTTGATTGCGCAGTGTTTTTTATTCTTCCTAGCAGGATTCGACACGGTTTCCACGTGTATGACGTTTCTAACGTACGAATTAACGATCAATCCCGACGTCCAGGATCGTCTTTATGAAGAGATTAGAACAATGGTGCAATCGCTCGATAACAAACCCTTGAGTTATGAAGAGCTGCAAAAAATGACGTACATGGACATGGTAGTTTCGGAAGCTCTTCGTAAGTGGCCCCCGGTAGTGGTTTCCGATCGATTGTGCGTAAAAGATTACCTGTGCGATGACGGAGCTGGAACACGATTCATGATCGAGAAAGAGCAAACCATTTGGATACCTAACTATGCCATCCACAACGATGCGAAGTTCTACCCGAATCCGAGCAAGTTTGATCCGGAGCGATTCAACGAAGACAACCGGTCGAAAATTAATCCTGCTACGTATTTTCCGTTCGGTATCGGCCCACGGAACTGTATCGGATCGCGTTTGGCGTTGATGGAAGTTAAGTTGATGTTGTTCTACTTGTTGAAGGATTTCAGCCTGGAGCCGACGGATAAAACGCAAGTTCCGATACGATTGGCCAAGAGTGCGTTCACCCTACAGGCGGAACAGGGTGTGTGGGTTAAGATTAAAAATAGAAGTGCGGCTTGAAGCTATTTGTAATGTTTGAAGTAATTGTATGGAGTAAAAGTCCAATGAAAGTTGTTTTTCGATTTATTTTTATGACAGTCGAAGTCTTAAATCATAATATTTGTATTTTGGTATTTTAAACAGTAGTTTTTTTTGTATTTTGATATTTTAGACACCACAACAATCGACTCAAATTGCCTGACGTTTCGATCGTTTCTGGTGGTCTTTTTTAAGGTAATTTCCTGTAATCAATTTCTTCTCAAAAGGCCTCCAAAAACAGGCCGATTTAAATAGATGTGTGTTTATTTTTGAAAAATACTGAGAAAACGAAAAGACAAAAAAACCACCGCATGCTAATATAACAATCAAAACATACTTTCCTACGCGGGGGATATGTAGCGCGGAAAAACGCCGCGCTAAAAAACATGTAAATTTCGAAATCCGCGAAAAAGGCCTTAGTGTATCTGAAAGTTATCTAAAAGAGTCGATGTCAAATACTTAATAAGTCGAGATGTTCTGTAAAAAATCTGTGTGAAATACTCTTTGCGATCAGAATTATTGTTAATTTATTGTGATTGTCGTCTCGGTGCCTGCTGCATTTTGCGCTTCTATTATTAGTAATCCCACTGTTGCGAGTTTGTGACATGCGTATCTTTATCCGTGCTTGTTTGTGTATGGTTTAACTTTTTCTTAAACGCTCACTACCGCTACTATAACGAATCTCATCTCGTTCCTTCTGCCATGTATCACCAGTTATAATACCTTGGAGAGGTTTCAGCTATTTTTTTGTCAACAGGAAGTCGAACTATTTCAGAGTATCGTGTAGAAAAAGTATAATGGAGACCCTAAGATGGAACTCATGCTAAAGTCTTTTTGGTATCGAATGGCCTGGTTCTACTGAAATTCGAGGCCACGACCACGCGCTTCTCAAAGCGGACTCTGTAACCTTGTGGCTACCTCGCTCCCTTTGTGAGAAACCTTTATCTATAACTGAAACCATTTTGAAATTTCAACATAAAAAGTAAATCAAAATTTTCCGTATATTATTTCATATTATTTGTTAATCCAGCTTGGCAGACGGTGTTTAAGGGATCATCCACATTCTCCGTGGACAACTTCCAAATTTTCAGACTTTACCGTAACGCCGTAACGTAATTCATTCATAAAACCTAAAAATCGACATTCGAGGCCATTTTGAAAATTTAAGATGGTAGTATGTGCAACTTAGCATATGGTTTTTTTGCCTAATGATGACAATTGGAAACATAAAAATCGCTTCCTTTGAATATTTTTCGAGCATCCAGCGGACGAATGGTTGACGAAAGCTAGAAAACGATGTCTAATGAGCACTCAAAATCCAAATTGGTGGATGATAGGTGTATAAGGAATTTCGAAATATTTTCACCAAATTGGTTGAATGCGACTCTCTTTGATCTAAAAAAACATCACTTGTCTGTTGATTACTACACCATATTTCTTTAAAATTATCCATAATTTTTTTCGTAGAAATACACAACAAAAATGTGCTTCTAGTAAATATATAGTTTTTAGAAGAATTATGTTATTATTATTTTTCAATAAATTACAGATTTTTCAAATTTTTGGCATTCCTAACAACCGCAACATTACATTTAAATAAAATTTTAGACATCGTGGACTTTGTTGATGTCGTTATTAATATTTTGAAAATTTTATATAATTTTATATAAAGATTCCACACTTTTGATACAAAGTCAAAGTCAAAGCCTTTGAAATAAATACTGTTTTGCTCTTTGACATAGAGTAATGCACTTTTTGGAGCGGTCTTTAAACATTTCAATGTCAGTTTTACAGCGCTACACGCCAAGTCCTTTAGAATAGTCATTTGTTTCCAACTTTAACTTATCATTCGAGTGGAACCGCATGTCATTTCCAATCGAGTTAACAAGAAAATCAGGCTAATTTTGGCGAAAACGGGGGATAGGGAACCAGTTTTAGTGCAATACCTCCAATTTGTCGAAAGTGTCGTAAGCAGAATGAGAAGGAGCAGGCTTTTTATTCTCCTCAATATGTGATAAGATCAGAGTGAATGTCCACCGCTCAATTCTTGCCCAGCGTGTAGCAATTTTTGTTGCACACTTTTTTCTTCTGCTTTGTGCTGTGTTTCGGCTGCTCGCAGGAAATTTAATACACTTACTGTTTACGCCACAGCTGAGCGACACAAGAGTAGTGAATCACTCTAGTGATTCTAACATTCACATACGAAGAGCAAACATGCGTGACGGGCGGCTGGATTTTTTCTCCAGTTTCAAGATGTAAAGCAAACAACGCAATCTACTTTCCTACCTAGATGCTTCCCTCATTTGATATATAATGTCTCTTGAACACCATAAAAACACTACAGCAAGCTGTGTTGTGTAGTTCGTGTGGGTAATGTCCTTTTGTATCAGAAAGCTGGAGAGATATTTTTGATTCCACCGCTATGTTGTTTTGCAAGCTCCCCAGATACAAACGATTACCTGCTCTCTACAGGCAAGTGCGTCGCTTTGCCCACCAGTGTGAAAGCAGTTGTTTCCGCAGTGAAAGATATTCTCTCACATGCTAGTAATTCTTTGAGGACACGACAAGCTTGAGTAAAGTTTTGGGACAACGACAACGACAGGCTTGAGTAAAGTTTTGGCTTAGGGTAAAAGTACTGTTTTCTTCTCAAAGTGCGGCTGTTTCGCCTTAATGTCAACGTTCAATCGATCCAATAATGTTTAATAATATTGTATATTGTATTAGAATTTTTTTTTCTTCACGAATGCCTCTTTGATTCGTTCAGAAGCGTTGAAGGCAACTAAATTTTCTTTCAAACAATCTTATTGTAATTAAATCTGAGATAAAAATGATTTTTGGCGTTTTACGGCAACATATATAGGGGTGCAAATTGAAAACAAGAAAACATCCAGAGCGTCACGAAAATTGTCCGCTCTCGAATGTTTAAAACGCAGTCAGTTTCCAACCGAATCCTTCATTCCTATAGCAATCGATTGGAAAATCATTTATGCACCCGCCCAAATGCAGAAAATTTTAGCTTGATAATTCGAACTATTATACTATTTAAACTTGACAAGCCTTGTTGAAACGCCGATTTCGATCTCTGATTGCTCGCCTAATGCTTACTTTCTCTAATACTGTCGACAGAATATTGTAGGTACCTAGTTAACATAGACTGCATCATTTGGTCTATGAAAGAGCCTGCTTCTGCTCAAACTAATCAGTTTACTAGTGGATGGCCACTAGCACGGTCCCAACCAAGTGGCGGTGGCTGCTGCTAGGATACCAGCAACAGTAGATGCAGCGGCACAGCTTCCTCTAGTAAAAAAGCTACATTTGTGCGGTAGCGGTAGCAACAGCGGTGGCTACATTGGCTGGCACTTCCTCCAGCGAAAAGCTGCCGTATTTTCGAAACACACTCAATCAAAATCTGTCGGCCGACAAATTTTCAGTGTGGAAACAATTCGCCACTGTGTTATTAGGGGAAAGCTTTATTTGCACTGTCAAGGTTGGCACGGAGATGCGATTAGCATTATATATTATATTAAATAAAACAAATAATTGTCTTTTCGATGACAAATTAAATACCTAATTGAAGAGTTGATATTTTTTCGTTTATTCATCGAACTTCGTTCAAAGTGTTAGCACACACATGGTTGCAGTAAATTTGACTTCATCTCCATGTTTCAGCACAAACTGAATTTAATTTTTCCTTCTGCAATAAGCAACATACAAAAGCAGCGTAATAAACTTTTGCATAACTGAGCCTTGAAAATTGTTAATCCTTGATTATGCAAACACTGCTTTTGAATATGGTCAAGCTTTGTTGAGACACAAATTTCTTAAATCTGATTGGTTGTTTAATGCTCACTTTCCCTAACACAGTCGACACAATATCATACCTAGTTACCCGGGAATGCACTCTTTTAACCACAAAAGAGCATACTTCTGCCCAAACCAATCCGTTTACTAGTGGATGGCCACTCGAATGGTCCTAACTAAGTAGCAGCGGATAGCAGCAGTAGCGACAGCGGCAGCGGCTAGCAAGACGTTGATTTACTGCGAACTGGATCGTTTATCAGCAAGCAGATCTGCAGCAGGCTGCGTTTTCGAATATCTCGCTGCCTTCCATAGCGAACGAACCAACAGAGTAAACAGCATCTTTCACAGCGCAAGATTTTGGATCTCGCTTCTGTGTGGGAAGCACCGTCGACATACAGTTCTCAATGTATGTTCCCAATTTTGTGAAAACTAAACAACAGGGTCAACAAAAGAACATATCGATTGTGTTTCCAATCCTATTGCAAAAAATACATTGACATATGACAGGCTGTCGTAATTACCGATAACATTGCGGTCGTGTCTTATAAACAACCTCTTGAATTATTTTTTTTTTCAAGTGTAAGATCTCAAACTCATTGATTTTTAGTTTTAAATTAAAGTTCAGACAATTCTGTAGTAGTCATCCATTGACAACTTTTGTTTATCTAGTCATTATTCACGTAAGGTAATGTACCATGATTGGAACAGTCCGAAAATGTACCATGATCGGAACAATTTTTATATGCAAAATTTCTTCATTATTGAATAATAAAATATATCAAACATTCAGCCAAAACATCCAGCAACTTAATTAAGATTTAAGTATCACTATTTTATTACTAGTTTTAAAAAATTATTAATTTTTGAGCACAATTTTCCTTTAAAATTTCTACCATGTCTTGTTTGCAAGCACTGATAATGTAATCAAATATTTGAAGATTGCAGTATATTTATCCGTGAAATGCTTCTTTAACATTTAAATTTTATGAAGAAAAACTTTTTGTGTACACTATTAACTTCGAGCTGGAATTATTGATGGAATGTGAAAGCATGCTTTATATCACGATCGGAACAGCATACTTCTGAGACTTCACCGCTTCACTTTGCCTGTGCTTGATATAATGATGGATTTCGATAAACGCGTTTTTCATGATTTAAGACGATATTAATGGTGCAATTGTGCCATGAAAATAAATGCACCATGAAAATAGTCTGAATTGTTCCAATCACGATACATTACCTTATCTAAACATATAAAAATGCAGCTCTGTCTGTCTGTCTGTCTGATCGCGATAGTTTTAGAAACTATTGAGGTGAGAAATTTTGTATACAGAGATTTTAAGAACTGGGAAAGGTGACTAAAATAGTTCGAGACTCCTCCCTATTCTGGAAGGGAGGGCTCCCAAGCAAATAGAAGCAAATTTGGCATGTGGATGTTTTTAAGGGTAACAAATATGTCTATGGTGGTTCAACACCCCTCCCTCCTCCGTAAGGGAGGGGTTCTATACAAAAAAAACACAATTTCTGCACATCTCGAGAACTAATTAAATAGATATAATCGAATTTGGAACGTGAAAGTTTTTGAAGGCAACGAATATTCTCATAATGGCTCGACACCCCTTCCTCTTCTGAAAGGAAGGGGTCCCAAATGAATGAAATACAACCCCGAGAATTTAAATTAATTCAATTAAATAATTAATTAAATGGAACCGAATTTGGCATGTTAAGTATTTTGGGAGCAAGAAAAAATTCCATGGTGGTCCAACACCCTTCCCTCTTCTGGAAAAAAGGGCTCCCATATAAATATTAGTGTGGCAGCGAAAAGGGTCATGTCAAATTTCTGAAACCGACTATGTACATTTTGTTTATTGGTCCAAAAAAACAATCTGTGCAAAATTTCAGCTCAATCGGACACGATTTAGGGGTGCCTCAAGCGCTCAAAGTTGCGATTTTTCGGCTTCGAAAAACTACCAAGGGGAAAGTACAGGAAATAGGGAAAATCGAGATTTTTTTTGATGCCAAATTTTGACCGAAAATCAACCTTCTGGGGCTTAGTTGTTTTCTGAGCAACCGAAGGCTTAATATGGAATATTTTAAGACGGGTTTCTAAAATGACCAACAGCTCGTTCCAAACCAGATGTAAATTATTTTAATGTTCAGTAGGCATATAAAACTCGATTTTCATTAGGGTGGTTCATTTATTTTTTTACTAGGGTGGTTCCCATACAAATTAAACAGATATTTCAACCAATATTTTCGGAAAACAGTCTAAAATCATCGGGATGATGCACAATAGTCTAAGCTCGATTCTAGACGCCTTTTTTATTTAGGATGGAAACTTACGGTCTCTGGAAAACAGCCAAACATGATCAAATACCACCAGAATGACGCTCCGAGGCCAGAAATTGACTTCCAGTTTATGGAAAACAGCACAAAACCACCGAATGCCATCAAATACGGGTATTCCCGTAATCGGATTGATGCACAGAAGCCTTAAATTGAATTATTTAAATGAAGATAAAAATGGGCGGGACAAAGTTTGCCGGGTCAGCTATCTTCATATGAAAAAAAAAAGATTTCAAAACAACAACTACAACATTTTCAAATGAAGTGATAATTCAACATATCTGGTTTAGTAGGGCCCTACACACCGAAAAAAAAAATTATCGAGTTTACAGAAGGTGCTGCCAGCTCTTCAGTCGAGTTGACGCGAAATGCGTCCTCTTCGACACATTCGAAACAATGGGACATTCTGGCTAATTGGTATATTTTTGACGCTGTTGACATTGTTGATTTTCTTAACATATTTGAATTGTTAGAGAATTCGTTTTGTTTATTCTCAGTACATTGTCATAGTCGACTCGATTGATTCTATGAGATATAAAAAGGCGCAAAGATAAAATTGTTCCGAAGCATTCGTAAAGGGTATATTTGTAAAATAAAGATAATTTAATAATTAGAATCAATCAACGGATATCACAACTTGACATTATCTTCCGTTATCTCTAATATACTGAGTGACTATCTTTCGAGGGAAAAATGTGACATACGTATTGTATGTATTTATTAAACTTCAAAACGAAACGAGCCTCAATTGTGGTGATTTTATTTGAAGAACCACGTCAATGTCAGAAGGTCTGTTCGCAGCGTGCAGAAGCGTAAATACAAATATCATTGAACGATAAATTAATCATTTAAATTGGTTATTGTGTTTTTGTGTAGGTACCAATAACAGTTAGTCACAGAAAAAAACTGTTTTCTGGACCGATGTTGGTTCCAAATATATAAAGCAACAAATTTAAATTAGCAAAAGATGAAAATACAATAATATTCGCAACCCGCGCTTTGACTGCGGATGAAAAAAAAACAACAAACTAAACATGTTTTCAGCGCCGGATCTGGTCAATTCACCCTCCAGAAATATAATTCTTATGTTTATATTATACAAACACAAACATGTACACTTGGGCGGACGTCTCTTTCATTCATTTCGTATCGCTACACAAACCACAAATTTCTACTGTGATCACTTCATCAGAGAAATAATCAACGCCAGTAACGAAGCTCAACTGGTAGTGAGCAGACGCAAAAGAAAATTAACTGATTTAAATTCTAGACCAACTATAGCACAAGTTTACAGAATTACCGTCCGAGACATTGTGACGACGACTTATCACGATGGTCGCTGTAGATTTATACGTGGTGCTCGCAATCGGTGCCATCGTTCTGTTTATCTTTCATTATCTGGCTCAGAAATACCATTATTTCCTTTCGAAGCCGATACCATGCCTGAAACCGACATTCCTGATCGGTAGCAGTGGACCAGCTTTGTTCCGCAAATGGGACATAGCGACACACTTTCAAGTGCTCTACAACACCGACCCGGAGGCGAAGTATGGGTTGGAGTATTTTCATCAAATGATAATTTTTAAACCGTATTCATTTCCTGGCTGGTTGGTTTCTACGATCTCACAAGCGGGTCCTACCTGGTTCGGGATCCGGAAGTTATTGAAAAAGTAGGAGGGTGGCATTCAAGACACGACCGCATGACGTTGACTACCGTATTCTTAAAAAAATAGTTCCGGTCATTTCGTGCCGGTTTCACCCGTTATGCTGGTGGCTGTTAGTAATAAATGGCTACTGCAAAATACTAAAATGGCTGGAATTCTGGACGAGAATAATCGGAAACTGGTACCTTTTGGAGCCACGAAATTTTGTTACAGAAGTTTTGTAAAAGAAGCGTTGCAATTCCCTCTACTATTTGCTTCAATGGAATATTTTTTTTTTAAGAATACGGTAGTCAACGTCATGCGGTCGTGTCTTGAATACCACCCTCCTACTTTTTTCCGCTAGCAGCAGCATTTGGTAAAACAGAAAATTCAATTTGCCGCTTCTGTACCAAAATTTAGAGGCACCAAAAGGTGCCAGTTGCCGATTATAGTTTCCTGGTTAGTCCGTCCAGAATTCCAGCCATTTAAGTGTTTTGCAGTAGCCATTTACTACTAAAGCCACCAGCATTACGGGTGAAACCGGCACGAGATGACCGGTACTATTTTGTATTTCCTCCTTTCAGCTGCTATCACCTAGCGTCCGCATGTCACTGGTGCGGTTTTGGAAACAGAATGATGGGGCGCCGGCCGCTGTCGTAAAATTAACACCAACAAAAAGATGCATATTTGCAAGGTTTTTTCCGCTAGCAGCAGCATAAACATCGGAAACAGAAAGTGACAACAACAATAACAACAAAGTCAGATCGATTGTATCCGTTAGTGTCGACTGTGCTTGGGAAGAGAGGTAGTGATTGGCTGCGCGGTATGATTTAGACAATCGATATTAATTACCAATTTTTCAATAGTGTATCTCAAACAATAGTTTGTTTTTGTTACATAAATTTAACCGTAAAAGAAATTCTGATCGATTGATGCCAAAACCTCGAAAACCTGATTATAGATGACTGCAAAATAAGCGCTCAAAACCTGACCACTTTTCTCTGGTTTTCCCTGGTTGAATTACTAGATTTTTAAATTCAGGGGCCTAACTTCGATATAGACGTTAGTCAACGTCAAAAGAGGGATGGGCTACATAAATGATGGAATGGAAGAGACAAATGTTTCTTGAAAGCTGCGCCGGCCGCTGTCATAATATTAACACCAACACAAACATGCATTTTTGCAAGGTTTTTTCCGCTAGCAGCATCATTTGGTAAAACAGACAATTCAATTAGCCGCTTCTGTAACAAAATTTAGAGGCACCAAAAGGTGCCAGTTGCCGATTACATTGTTGTTTTCTGGTTAATCTACTAAGAGCCACCAGCATAACGGGTGAAACCGGCACGAGATGACCGGTACTATTTTGTCTTTTCTCCTTTCAGCTGCTAACACCTAGCGCTGTCGTGAAATTAACATCATCATAAACATGCATTTTTGCAAGGTTTTTTTTCCGCTAGCAACAGCAATTGTAAAACATAAAATTCAACTAACCGCTTCTATTATAAAACTGCGAGGCACCAAAAGGTGCCAGTTGCCGATTTCTTGTTTACTGGTTTCCGTCCAGAATTCCAGCCATTTTAGTACTTTGCAGTAGCCACCAGCATCACGGGTCAAACCGGCACGAGATGACCGGTACTGTTTTGTTTTTCCTCCTTTTAGCTGCTAACACCGAGCGTCCGTATGTATCCGGTACGGTTTAGTAATGAAACTGATGGGGTGAAATGTTCGAACGGTACGTTTTATACCAAGGCTTCGTCAGATAAATTAAAAGAGGGATGGGCTACATAAATGATGGAATGGAAGAGACAAATGTTTCTTGAAAGCTGCGCCGGCCGCTGTCATAATATTAACACCAACACAAACATGCATTTTTGCAAGGTTTTTTCCGCTAGCAGCATCATTTGGTGAAACAGAAAATTCAATTTGCCGCTTCTGTAACAAAATTTAGAGGCACCAAAAGGTGCCAGTTGCCGATTATAGTTTCCTGGTTAGTCCGTCCAGAATTCCAGCCATTTAAGTGTTTTGCAGTAGCCATTTACTACTAAAGCCACCAGCATTACGGGTGAAACCGGCACGAGATGACCGGTACTATTTTGTATTTCCTCCTTTCAGCTGCTATCACCTAGCGTCCGCATGTCACTGGTGCGGTTTTGGAATCAGAATGATGGGGCGCCGGCCGCTGTCGTAAAATTAACACCAACAAAAAGATGCATATTTGCAAGGTTTTTTCCGCTAGCAGCAGCATAAACATCGGAAACAGAAAGTGACAACAACAATAACAACAAAGTCAGATCGATTGTATCCGTTAGTGTCGACTGTGCTTGGGAAGAGAGGTAGTGATTGGCTGCGCGGTATGATTTAGACAATCGATATTAATTACCAATTTTTCAATAGTGTATCTCAAACAATAGTTTGTTTTTGTTACATAAATTTAACCGTAAAAGAATTTCTGATCGATTGATGCCAAAACCTCGAAAACCTGATTATAGATGACTGCAAAATAAGCGCTCAAAACCTGACCACTTTTCTCTGGTTTTCCCTGGTTGAATTACTAGATTTTTAAATTCAGGGGCCTAACTTCGATATAGATGTTAGTCAACGTCAAAAATCGCCGTTAAGGATTTTGATTTTTTTACTGACCATACACCAATGGTGCCTGAACATAAATCGGATGGTGAAGTTGTAGAGGAAAAACTGTTCCAAAATACGCTGTTCGCCCTTCGTGGCCGGAAGTGGCGCGATATGCGTGCAACACTTAGTCCGGCCTTTACCGGTAGCAAAATGAGGCACATGTTCACCCTGGTTGCGGACTGCGCTCAATCGATGACCAGCTACTTTTCTTCGGAGGCTCGGAGCGGAAAAAGGTTGGAGTATGAAATGAAGGATACTTTTTCACGATTCGGCACCGATGTGATCGCCACAGTTGCTTTTGGCATGCAGGTGGATTCGTTGAAAGAGCGGGACAATGAATTTTACCTGAAGGGAAAAGAAATGCTGAACTTTCAAACGATTACGACCATGATGAAATTTCTTCTGATGTTTCTCGTTCCCTCGCTGATGGAGAAGTTGAAAGTGGATTTTATAGGTTCTAGTTTGATTAAATACTTCAAGGGGATGATCGTTGATAACATGCAGCAACGTAAGGCTCATGGAATTGTGAGAAACGATATGATTCATATGTTAATGCAAGTGCAAAAAGGGGCATTGAAGCGACAAAAGGATGAAGTGGAAACGAAGGACGCCGGATTTGCTACAGTTGAAGAATCTGTCGTTGGAAAAACGGTGAATTCACGAGTTTGGTCAGAGAAAGAATTAATAGCACAATGTTTGTCGTTTTTCCTTGCCGGCTTTGAAACCGTTTCAACATGTATGACTTTCCTGACATACGAGCTTCTAGCCAATCGGACGTTCAAGATCGACTCTACCAAGAAATGCTAGAAACTGAACAATCACTAAATGGAGAACCGCTTAACTATGAAACACTGCAGAAAATGACATATATGGATATGGTTGTTTCAGAGGCTCTTCGACTATGGCCTCCAGCCGTGTTTTCGGAACGTATAGTTGCACCAAAGATTACCTCTACGATGATGGAGCTGGGACGCGGTTTACCATCGAAAAAGGACATACAATGGTTATTCCTAGTTTCGCCATCCATCGAGACCCAAAGCACTTCGAGAAGCCGGAGCGATTTGATCCGGAACGATTTAACGAAGAGAATCGATCGAAAATCAATCCCGCCGCTTATATCCCATTTGGGATTGGACCACGAAATTGTATCGGATCCCGGTTGGCACTGATGGAGGTTAAGCTGATTGTGTACTATTTGTTGAAAGATTTCTCGTTGGAACCGACCGAGAAGTCGTAAGTTCCGTTGAAGCTGAAAAAGGTAATGTTTAACATGATACCGGAGGCGGGTGTTTGGCTGGAGCTGAAGCCGAGAGGATCGTGAGAGCAAGTGGGAGGAACAGGAGAGGAAAAGGAGAAAGCAAACGCATCCAAATTTTTATTAAGTGTCTCTTGTAGGTATATACACTGTTCGTTTGCTAACTGGGCTGAGGGCCTAGCCCAGTTAACGAATGTCGCTCGCTAACTGGGCTGACATTTCAAATGTCGTCAAATATCGAGGGGGATTTCGATGTAATGTCGCTAGGCAAAACTCTCAGCGTAAACTGAAAAAGGTTTTGAACAAATACACTGAAAATCCTGATTGATGAACAGCTAATGAGAAAAAATAAAGTGTTAGCTTTGCGTGTGCTTTATTTGCACTAACCGTTGCCTGGAAACATGTTCTTTTCATAAAACATTTATTTGACCTGGAAACGAATAGATGAATGCCTAGTGATCGCATGTGTGATGACAACCAAAATCCATTGAACTGAAAAAATCAATCTCAATTTACTATTCATGTGCCCCTATCTCGTTTTGACAGCAACATGCCAAACGCTGATTTTTGACGTTCATCTGCTTTTTAACTGGGCTATAGCCCAGTTAGCGAACGCCCAGTTAAAAAGCAGCCCAGTTAAACAGCACCCAGTTAGCGAACAGTTACTGTAACTCGAGCCTGAATTTAGAAGGATTTATGTTTTCTTAAGGTCGGTCAAGTAATTCGAAAGTTTTGTGTATACAAATTATTTTTACATCGGTTATTCTGGAGTTCTGATACCAAAAAAAATGCTTGCGCATTATGAAAAATATTTAATTCGTTCAATTAATAAATTAAATTCTTCAACTATGGTTTTACTCATAGAAACTTTTAACTACACCGTTTAAGTTAACCGTTTTTGTTCTCCGCTCCTGCCCAATCCAACCCACCACAAATGTATTTTTGTTTAACACCCACATTAAAATCGCACTTCGCGTGTCTCTAATTCATTTCGTATCGTAACACAAATTACGATTTGGGGCTGTGGTCGTTTCATTAGAACTATCAACAGCAGTGACGAAGCATAGCTCGTAGAGAGCAGACGCAAAATAAATCATTGATGGAAATTTTAATTTGGTTGACCTAATCGCTATGATCAACGTAGATTTGTTCGTCGTGCTGGCAATTGGTGCCATCGTTTTGCTTATCTATCATTATATTGCACAGAAATATCAATACTTCCTTTCGAAGCCGATACCATGCCTGAAACCGACATTCTTATTCGGCAGCAGTTGGCCAGCTCTTACCCGTAAACGAAATATAGCGACGCATTTTCAGCAACTCTACAACACATATCCGGATGCGAAGTAAGTATTATAATATTTTCATCACATGAATCACTTCTAAAACGTATCGATTTTTAGGTTAGTCGGTTTCTACAGTTTCACAAGTCCAACCTTTCTGGTGCGGGACCCAGAAATAATAAAAAAAATTGGCGTGAAGGATTTTGATTTTTTTCCCGACCATACACCGATGCTACCCAGCCATAAATTGGACGGTGAAGTTGGAGAGGAAAGTTTGTTCCAGAATACGTTGTTCGCCCTTCGTGGCCAGAAGTGGCGAGATATGCGTGCAACACTCAGTCCGGCCTTTACCGGGAGCAAAATGCGGCACATGTTCACACTGGTTGCGGAATGCGCTCAGTCGATGTCCAGTTTCTTCGCCTCCGAAGCTCGGAGCGGGAAAAGATTGGAGTATGAAATGAAGGACACCTTTTCACGACTCGGCAGCGATGTGATCGCCACTGTCGCGTTCGGTATTCAAGTGGATTCGCTAAAGGTGCGGGACAATGAATTTTACTTGAAGGGAAAGGAGATGCTCAACTTTCAATCGTTTACTGTCGGGATGAAATTGTTTTTAATGTTTTTCGCTCCCTGGCTGATGGAAAAGTTAAAACTTGATTTCATAAGCTCGAGTTTGAAAAAGTACTTTAAGGGGATGATCGTTGATAACATGCAGCAACGAAAAACTCATGGAATCGTTAGAAACGACATGATTCACATACTAATGCAAGTGCAAAAAGGTGCATTGAAACGCCAGAAGGATGAAGTGGAAACGAAGGATGCCGGATTCGCTACGGTTGAAGAATCTGCCGTTGGAAAGACGGCGAACACGCGAGTTTGGTCGGAGAATGAATTAATTGCACAATGTTTGTTGTTCTTCCTTGCCGGTTTCGAAACGGTGTCAACATGTATGACCTTCCTGACATACGAGCTTCTGGCCAATCCAGACGTTCAAGATCGACTACACCAGGAAATTATAGAAACCGAGAGATCACTTAATGGAGAACCGCTCAACTATGAAACACTGCAGCAAATGCCATACATGGATATGGTTGTTTCGGAGACTCTTCGACTGTGGCCACCAGCCGTATTTTCGGAGCGTTATTGCAACAAAGATTATCTCTACGACGACGGGGCCAGAACGCGATTCACCATCGAAAAAGGACGTACGCTGTTCATCCCTAGTTTTGCCCTCCATCGAGACCCGAAGTATTTTGATCGGCCGGATCAGTTCGATCCGGAACGATTTAATGAAGAAAACCGATCGAAAATCAATCCCGCCACTTATATTCCGTTCGGGATTGGACCACGGAACTGCATCGGATCCCGATTAGCACTGATGGAAGTGAAGTTGATTATATACTATTTGTTGAAAGATTTTTCTTTGGAGCCAACTGAGAAGTCACAAATTCCACTGCAGCTGAAGAAGTCCATGTTTGTCTTGATACCCGAGGGAGGAGTTTGGCTGGAAGTGAAACCCAGGAATCCATAGGATTGCCTACCTTAAGGAGTGAAAAACCCAAAAAAAACGAACATTTCTAGAGTATACTCCAAGTTGTGTACAAAACAAAAATCGGAATATATATAGTTTGCTTGTCTTTCAGTCACGCGCACGACAAACGAGAATTACTCAAATTGTTTTTTCCCAAGCAAACTTTGAACCTGAGATACACTAAAGTTTGTTATTTTTTCATGTGTAGCAACCAAGCACTTCTGTTCTGACTACAACTTACCTTTGCTTTTAGTCCTCCACTCACTTCCACTAGCCTGGTATAAAGCCAGTCGTAAGGAGATCAAAGCTAACTGCGTTTTAACTTATACTCGGCACACGTGTTAAATCAGCACATGGCTAAAGGTTCTGATGCAGGTGCATCGGCAAAAAACCGCCAAAAACGTAATAAAGGGCGGAAGGCAATTTTAAGATGTAAGAAAGACATAGTTTTAAAGATATCAAGCATGTAAATGAAATTTAACGCTAGCCAAACCACTGTCAGTTGTTTACGAACTTTACTTTATAGTTACATGTCCAATAAGTTCTGTAATGTCATGGCATTGCCATCAAAATTAGGTTGTCAAGTGATGGAATAAGGCAGTACCCTTTGTCTATGAAAAAGTCAAGAACATGATGGGGATTATAAACGTTTTCGCTCGGGAAAATGAGCAGTTTGGATTTTTTTAAGTGTGTAGCAATTTTTATATGCATTGAAATTGTAATTTTTCAATAGTACAGTTATTCGATTGCAAAAAGTAATTTGTTTATTAGAAAATCAATTACGATCAAAGACGTTAATAACGAACATTTATAAAAATTTAAGATAACCGGCTGTAACTCGGTAAAGCCATTTTATGCAAAACACTATATCGAGTTTCAAGTGACGAGCCGCACTTGAAATCTATCCAACTTTCTTCCTATTACTCAAAGTTCTAACGAAATTTACAAAAATGTTCTCAAGAAGTTGTACTTAAAGATAGAGCAATATAGTTTTTTTTTGGATATTTTTAAAAATAGCAAAGACATTCAACCTACGCAAGACATGCTGCACATATTGTACCCCAAATTAATTCTGTAAGTATACTACGACGGTCAAGATGTGCGGGGAAAGCGAAAGTTATTTTGCTGATACATGAAAATTTTAGCTGTTTCAAAAAAATCTACAGTATAGGGTAAATCCATTCCTGACGGGTGACATTCAAACTTCGATTCAAGCTTAACAATTATACTTGAAATTTCTTACGATGAAACTATTCATGGTTAGAAACCAGATTGATTTTTAATATGCAATACAGTTTGTGTCAATTGTGTATATAGTTGATGAGTAATAAGAGTTTGAAGTTCATTTTTTGAGATAAAAACTGATTTCTCTCCGCCGGGATCGGGTTAAGCCATTGGTCATTATTTTTAAACGTTATGCAAAATCTGATCAACTGTTTTGATTTAAGATATTTCGGAATATCAACATAAAATTTTAAAGTTTTAAAAATAAACATAGGTTTATCTTCTATACTGCAAATGTGCTACAGTAACCCAACTTTTTTATTTTTCAAATAATATTTGTTTGTTTATGTAGAAGAAGACGAAAACAAAGCAGTAGAAAAAGGTGGTGGTGATGGGATGAGGATTGTTATGTTATTACGCAACACTAGAAAAGGTGTCTGTGATGGAACGCAGATGACATATGTTTCATGCGCGTCATTCATCATGTGCGAAGTTATATCTGAACTACCCATCAATGATTAAAGGAGGACAGTACTTAGTTATTTTAAGCTTTGCTTTTGTTAATAACAAATTGCAGAGACAAACTTTCGCATGTGTGAATACTTTTTTGAGCAATCCAGTATTTTAGCATGAGCAATGGTTTTTGTGAATTGTTTTTTTTTTTTCAATCACGTTCATTTTTATTTATTTGGTAAGTTAAGTTTAAATATAACATATGTAATATCAAACAATTGAGAATATCAACTATTACTCAAGTTGTGAAATTTAAAAAACAATAAATCGTTAGAAAACAGTTTTTCGAAAATAATCAAATAATGGAGAAAAAGTCTTTAGATATTGAAGAAAACAGCTGTGCAGTGGATCCGTATAAGAAGCGAGATGTAGATTCGTTTTCGAGTAAGCAATCAACCTACGCGTTTTGAACGAACGATTTATCGCAGTTTAGATAATTAAATAAGTTTTAAACCAGCGCTGGCCATCTTCATCGAATTATCGATAGTGTCATAGTTACATATTGCACTTCAACTCGATATTTCAAAAAAAAAAAAAAAAATATCATTTGAATACCAACTTTTAATAGTCCAAAATGCATTTGAAAGTGGCTAGCCACTACGGGCCAACTAGTATTCAAATAAATTAAGATATCAAATCAAATCTTACATTCAGGCACGTGTAACGATCAGTTGGAAGATCGTGACAATGCACGTAGCTCACTAATTTTCGCCAACTTCACGCATAATTATTAATACAGAAAGTTTATTAAAACAACATTTTTTGCTTACCTGTCGAGGGATCAGCATTTCGTGTTGAATCTTCCGAGTAACCTGTTAAAAAAGAAAACAAAATGTTAAATTTTGATTGCAAATTGTGGTTTTCAAAAAATTAAGCAGAGTAATGAACAACTAATTTGTTTGTTTTGAGTCGGAAGGGATGTTAGTCCTAGATTCACTGCTATTAAAGAGAGACAAATCAAGAACACATCTTCGAAGCTTTCATTGAAGAAAAAACGAGATCGCTATTGTTTTACGCCCAAAGAACCAATCATTGTGTGGGAGAGTCTATAGTTAAAATAATCAACAATAAAACAAACAAAGAGGATAGGGATTCCTAGCTCTAAACACACTAATGTTTACCTCAGTTATTCTTAACTTTTCTCATTCATATTTTCTATTTATAAGCTCCAAGAACTACGCGAATAAAATAATAATTCACAGAAAAACTTAAACTAGAACCAACTTTGTTGAATGAAAACTATTAAGTTAGTTTTTTGTGCGTTTGGAAGCAGTGTGACAATAGTACATTATTGTTTCTACTACTGAAAACATTATAAAACTAATTGGGCTCAAGTTTTTCATCAAATAAATTTGAAAGAACATTAATCAGAAACCCATAATTACACAGTAGAAAATAATGTTTTTCAGTGTAAGTCAGAGTATTTTATGAATTCTCGGCAGTCTTTGTAAGTTTTTAGGCTTCAAACTACTATTCTCTGTCAGTAATTGATCGAATTTCTAGAGCTTCTGAATTTTATCGTAAAATATCACTTCCGCTGTTTCTTCTTGGTCAATCAATTTGCGTCTTGGGCATTATTTGGTTCTCTTCGTAGGTAGAAAAGCTCATGAAACTATATCCGTTTCGTTAACTTTTAAAAAAATGAATTGCAACTAAACGTACTCCATTGCACCGCCGTCAAAGTAAAAGTGGAATCTTGACAACGTCAATTCCGTGTGCTTCAAAGCAAATTAGTACTAACGTTTGCTTTTCACAAACGGAGCTTTTTTTCGGATGGTGATAAAAAAACTGAGAGAGACAATTGAACTTGATAAATGTTAGCTTACTTGCAAAAAGTTCTAAGCGCTTCACCGGAACATTCGCCATGGCGGACGAAAACATGAGTGTAGGTTTTTGAGTTCCTTCTTCATTTTAATTATAAGTTCCTCCTCAGTTTCCCCGATGAAATCGCCCAGAAATTTTCAATAGGACGCAGCTGTGCGACGTTGTGCGTTTCTTGATCAACTTCTGGCAGGCACTTCCTACTATAAATTTCCCCGTTCACGGCAGTCCCAATCGAAAGAAAAGCGGCTTTGACATCCCCTTCTCGCTGATTATCAGCCGCAGTAGAATCTTCTTGGGGAACTTGCTGCGTGAAATGCATTTCACTTTAGAGCTCACTTCCTGCGTGGAGGAAGTAAAATACGAGGCGCCCTGCCAGTCGTTGCCATCCAGGGTGATATAGGTTTCGTTGTCCATCACCACCGCCAACTCACGAGTCGCCGGGAAAATCAACTTTACCATCTTAGTTAGCAGCTGGGCTAGAGTTCTGACATGTATGTTCTGTCCATGTTCGCCAGATACTTTTCCACTGTTTGGCCGGTTGCACCGGCCTCCCGGCCAAACCTCGTAGCGCTGTAGCCACCTTTCCATCGGTTTTCTTTTTAAGAATCCTCTGGAGCTTCTTGCCGCTCAAGGTCGTCGGCCGTCTGAAACCGGGCTTTCTTTCGATGCTCTGATTGTTGTCCAATAGTGCCAAGATGATGTAAATGCCAGAACGGGAGTATCCGGCGTCTGAACGATGTCCGTTTTCGATACTGTTGGGTAACGTTCTTTGAATGCGCACACTTCTGAACGGAGTAGATTCACTGTTTTTGCCATCACGGTTAGAGTTCGACTGATTTTTTTTTCCTGTGTGGACTCATCACTGCGACCAGAGATTAGATCTATTGTGATGTTGCCCAGGTGTTTCCTGTACTTCGCGCTTCATATTATTGGCAGTATCACTATTGAAGTAAGTGATACGCTTATCATTCATATCCGTGCTTGTGTGTACGTTTTACCTTTCCGTTTCAAGCTTACTGTTCTACTATACCGAGCCTCTGTCTATCCTAACAATTACGCCTAATTACAGTTTCCTGGAGAGAACTTTCATACATTACTCAAAAAAGTTTTATTATAATAGAGCATAATCATTTCAAATCGCCTGGAAATACGCGAAAATTTAATCGACCATTTTTGATTTGAATGAAACTTTGCACACGTATTTGGCTCAGTAAACTGAGCATTTTTCACAGGTGGAAAGATTTTTTACACCCATGAGTTACATTCTAAAAGGGCGTATGCCTTTTGGCATAGGTTTTATTCGAAGCATTGTAGCCCAGAAACCGTTGGGTGTATAGAAAAACTGTCTGAGAATGAGTTGTAGGGAATTAAAAATGCACCATAAAAAAATATACACTGTACAAAAAAAAATTTTTTTGACCAAAAAAAAATTAAAAATAAACATTAAATTTCAATTTATAAACAAAAGAGTTGAATTTTTTTTTTAAAGAAACTTGACGTTAATACGCAACTTTAAAAAAAAAAGTCCAGGATGGAGAAATGAAAGATAATTTTTTTATGGTAGATTAATTTTTTTATGAAAATTCTAATTCAAACATTTTTTAAAATATTTGTATTCTGATAATTTTAAAAGATGCAGAGAGTCATTTTGAATCAAAAAGCTCTTGGTAGTAAACATTCTAAAGGCATTGGTTTTCGAGTTATTTCTAATTTAAGCTCGAAAAATTATAATTATTTAGGAAAATGTTCATATTGTTCATATGATACCCAACTAAATGACATTTTTGATGAATTTTTATGATTAGACCAATCATACAATTCTTTTACGCTTGTAATAGGATGTTCATGTTCTTTAGCTAAACTTGCATTTCCCGCCATTCGTTTTAATATGCCACCAATTGCATCGCATGGGCCTTTAACATGAGAAGTCGCAAAAAATGCCACTCTGCATCGACGTTATATTTTGTTTTGAACTTGCAAAGACTTGCAAAGTTTTTTCTATTTTTATATTGTGAGGCAGCTCCATCAGATCAGATTAATATCGCTTTTTTCAACTTGATTTTTTTTTTTCTTCACATAACATTTATTTGACACGGCACAAATACAATTTAATGTTTAACGGCGCCAATTATATCTGATGACTTAAAAACTAAAGCAAATTTTTTATCCTCGCTGCCGACTACGAGCTGAAATTAAGTCTAACTTAAAACTAGCATGGGATTTCCAATCAGTGTTTTGTTGTTCAATGGTCGTCTGATAATCGTCGAATGGCATGTATGGATTCGTTCTGCTGAGCCACGATGTCGTGAGTTGGGACAGAGGCTCGTAGTCCTTGGGTCCTGGTTCTGTTGTGCGGGGTCTGGTTGCTGGTTTTGTGCTTAAGGTTCAAACGTGTTCTTGTCGTTTTGTTGGGTGTAGACGGAGGGGAACGGGACTAGACTGGGGCGTGGATGGATTTCAGGAAAACGTATATAAGGGACATGTAGGATAGGTCACGGCTCGCCAAGACATCACGAACAGGAACAGCCGGCTGTCTACCCTCGGCCTGCAGGGAAGCTATTAATTTAGACCTGGCGTCACGGTGTACAGGGCATGACCAAACCACATGCTCTATGTCGTGATAACCTTCACCACAGGCACAGATACCACTTTCCCCGAGCCCAACACGACGGAGGAGCGCGTCAAATCTATAGTGATTGGACATAAGCCGGGACATCACGCAAATGAAATCCCGACCTACATCCAACCCCTTGAACCACGGGTTCGTCGATACTTTGGGGATTATGGAATGTAACCACCTTCCCAATTCCCCTCTGGTCCAAGCATTTTGCCAACTGATGATCGTATTCTGACGTACAAGTGCGAAAAATTCATTAAAGGCAATTGGTCTTTCATAAATATCACCGTTTGTTGCGCCCACCTTAGCCAAAGAGTCCGCTTTCTCATTACCCGGTATCGAGCAGTGAGAAGGGACCCACGCTAAGGTAATCTGAGTAGATTTTTCGGATAAAGCACTCAGATGTTCCCGTATTTTCCCCAGGAAATACGGAGAGTGCTTAACATCTTTCATCGATCGGAGAGCCTCAATGGAACTGAGACTGTCCGTAAAGATGAAATAATGGTCCGTGGGCATTTTTTCGATAATCCCTAGGGTGTACTGAATTGCAGCTAATTCTGCGACGTAAACAGAAGCAGGATTATCGAGCTTATGGGAGACGGTTAAATTGTTATTGAAGATACCGAAGCCAGTGGACCCATCAAGAAGTGATCCGTCAGTGTAGTACATATTGTCGCAGTTGATGTTCCGATATTTATTGGAAAAAATTTTAGGGATCTGCTGCACGCGTAAATGATCCGGGATTCCACGAGTTTCTTCTATCATGGATGTATCGAAAAACACAGTAGAATCAGAAGTATTTGATAAGTCGACACGATTTGGAATATTCGAAGAAGGGTTAATATTTTGGGACATGTGATTGAAATACAATGTCATAAAACGGGTTTGAGAATTAAGTTCGATTAACCTTTCAAAATTTTCAATCACGGGACGGTTCAAGACCTCACATTTGATTAGAATACGAGAAGACAGGCTCCAGAAGCGGTTTTTCAATGGTAGTACTCCAGCTAAAACCTCCAAACTCATCGTATGGGTCGACTGCATGCAACCTAAGGCGATACGCAAACAACGATATTGTATTCGCTCCAGTTTGATCAAATGTGTGTTTGCTGCGGAGCGGAAGCAGAAACACCCGTATTCAATAACAGACAATATCGTTGTTTGGTAAAGCCTTATAAGGTCTCCTGGATGGGCTCCCCACCATTGTCCGGTTATTGTACGAAGAAAATTCACTCTTTGTTGACATTTTTTCATCAGATACCTCACGTGACAACCCCAGGTGCCTTTAGAGTCGAACCAGACACCAAGATATTTGTGTACCAAAACCTGAGAAATCGTTTTACCCATTAATTGTGTTTGAAGCTGAGCAGGTTCATGCTTCCTAGAAAAAACTACTATCTCAGTCTTCTCCGGAGAGAATTCGATACCTAGCTGTAAAGCCCAAGCAGACAAATTGTCCAAGGTATCTTGCAATGGTCCTTGCAAATCGGCAGCTTTGGCTCCTGTAACAGAGATTACACTGTCGTCTGCAAGTTGTCTTATCGTGCATGAATTTGCCAGACATTCGTCGATGTCATTTACATAAAAGTTGTAAAGAAGGGGGCTTAAACATGAGCCCTGGGGAAGACCCATGTAGCTAATGCGAAAAGTTGCCAAATCGCCATGCGTAAAATGCATGTGCTTTTCGGACAACAAGTTGTGCAAAAAATTGTTCAAAATTGGAGAAAATCCTTGTCGGTGAAGTTTACCCGAAAGAATGTCAATAGAAACGGAATCAAAAGCCCCCTTAATGTCCAAGAACGCAGACGCCATTTGTTCTTTACGAGCATACGCCAGCTGAATATCTGTTGAAAGCAACGCAAGACAATCATTCGTCCCTTTGGCACGGCGGAAGCCAAATTGAGTTTCTGATAGTAGACCATTTGATTCGACCCAGTGGTCTAAACGACGGAGTATCATTTTTTCCATCAATTTCCGGATACAGGATAGCATTGCAATCGGCCTATAAGAGTTGTGATTAGAAGCTGGTTTCCCTGGTTTTTGGATGGCGATCACCTTCACTTGCCTCCAATCCTGCGGTACAATGTTTTGCTCCAGGAACTTATTGAACAAGTTCAACAAGCGCCTCTTGGCATTGCCGGGTAGATTTTTCAACAAGTTGAATTTGATTCTATCTAATCCAGGCGCGTTATTGTTACAGGACAGGAGGGCAACTGAAAGTTCTGCCATCGTAAAAGGTGATTCTATCGCGTCGTGGCCCGGAGACGCATCGCGAACAATATTTTGCTCAGGAACAGAGTCCGGACATACTTTCCTGGCAAAATCAAATATCCACCTACTTGAAGACTCCTCGCTTTCGTTGACCGTTACGCGATTCCGCATTCTTCGGGCTGTGTGCCAAAGAGTGCTCATCGATGTCTCCCTCGACGTCTCGTTCACGAACCGACGCCAATATCCACGTTTCTTTGCTTTAGCCAAGCTTTTAAGCTTGGTATCAAGCTCCGAATACCGTAAATAGTCGCCAGGTATACCTCCCGTCTGGTAGGCCTTAAACGCGTCGGATCTTTGCGTGTAGACATCGGAGCACTCTTGGTCCCACCACGGAGTGGGAGGCCGTTCTTTGATCGTTACGCCGGGATATTTCTTCGTTTGGGCTTGCAACGCGGCGTCGAGAATCAAGCCCGCGAGGAGGTTGTATTCTTCAAGTGGTGAATGATGTTGAATCGACTCGACCGCTTTTGAAATCATTTCCTCGTATAACTTCCAATCGACATTTCGTGTGAGGTCATACGGAATGTCAATTGGTCGCATGCGAGTTGACCCGTTAGTAATTGAAATAAGAATAGGCAGATGGTCGCTACCGTGAGGATCGAGGATTACCTTCCATGTGCAATCCAACCGTAGCGACGTCGAACATAAGGATAGATCCAAAGCGCTTGGGCGCGCTGGAGGTTTCGGGATACGTGTCATTTCACCGTTGTTTAAAATAGTCATGTCGAAGTCATCGCAAAGGTTATAGATTAAAGAGGAGCGGTTATCATTGTATGGGGAACCCCAAGCCACGCCATGAGAGTTGAAGTCTCCCAAAATCAAACGTGGCGAGGGAAGAAGTTCTATTAAATCAAAGAGCAGCCGTTGCCCAACCTGTGCTCTGGGGGGAATATATATTGAGGCAATACAAAGCTCTTTACCTTGTATTGTCATTTGACATGCGACAACTTCGATGCCTGGAATCGAGGGGAGGTTAATACGATAGAAAGAATAGCACTTTTTAATCCCTAAAAGTACTCCTCCATATGGGGTGTCTCGATCAAGGCGAATAATATTAAAATCATGGAAGTTGAGATCAATATTTGAAGTAAGCCAAGTTTCACAAAGGGAAAATGCATCGCATTTGTTTTTATTTATCAAAACTTTAAACGAATCAATTTTTGGTAAAATACTTCTACAATTCCACTGTAAGACAGAGATAGAATCCTTCATATACGCAGTTGAATTAGGCATCGAAGGATACAATCGCTGCAAGGAGAGGCCATTGGGCAGTCAACTGCTTCAAAAATGATCTAACTGTTGGGAGGAATGCTGTAAGAAAAATTTTAATTGGATCGGGTACATTGAAAGTTTCAAAAATCCAGTCCACAATGTCAGAAAATTTCACTAATCCAGAGTTTGTTTCATCAACTGGGAGTGTAAAAGGAGCAACTGGGGTTTTAGATGTTCCTGGCAGTGCTGGGAACTCCTTCTGGGACTTTAAATTTGCCAGCCCAGGAGGAGTTTGCTTCGGTTTTTCCGCAGCACTGTTTGGTTTGTTTGTAACCTTCATTTCACTTTGAGAAATCTTAGGACCTTTTCTGGGAAGTTTAGGAGAGGAAACACTTTTCCTCTTTCTAGACTCCCCAGGATTGGCGTAAGATGCTCCCGCTGGTGAATCGTCAGAATCGGTTTCCTCAGAGGGCAACAGATCGAAGGGGTTCGAAGTAACGGGAGAAGTGGTAACGGTCTTCTTCAGCATGTCAGCGTAGGAACGCTTTGAACGCTCTTTGAGAGACCGTTTTATTTTATCCCTGCGCTGCATGTACACCGCACATGTCGAGAGCTCATGCAGATTTTCTCCGCAGTGAATACACTTTTCAGCGTTAACACTGCAAGAATCTTCCGCATGAGACTCCCCACACTTGCCACAACGTGCCTTATTGCAGCAGTAGGCGGCTGTATGGCCTAACTGCTTGCAATTCAGGCAGTTCATGACGCGGGGCACGTAGAGCCTCACAGGGAGACGAACCCGGTGGATCGAGACGTGGCTTGGTAGTGCAGACCCGGCGAACGTAACTCGAAACGAGTCTGACGGAGTGTATACTGTTTTGCCACCGATGATCGATGCTGACCGCAATTGCTTGCAGTCGAGCACCTTTACTTCGGGACACGTTTTGTTCTTAAAGCACCCTTTGGCACTTTGCAGTATACACTCGACGGACAGACTCGAATCGGTTATGACACCGTCGATCTCCACGTCTCGTGCGGGTATGTAAACGCGATACTCGCGTGTGAAGAGCTCAGAGCAAGCTATATCGTTGGCCTCTTTCAGGTTACCGACCACGACACGGAGCTTGTTAGGCCGGACCTTGGAAATTTCGGTCACGCCCTTGTACTCCTTCGTCAGGTCTTTAGAAATCTGCAAGAGGTTCAACTTTTTCGATTTCGGTCCTGCCTTTGGCCGAAAATAAACAGTATAGCTGCCCTGGGCTCCGTCTGGGTAAAGCCTGGGGCGAGGGGGGACTGAAGAATGAACAGGGAAGGGGGTAACAGAAGGGTCAGGGTCAGAGGGGTTCGGGGATGGTGGCGCGGGAGGCGAGGGATCTACATCCATCGCGCTATGTTTAGCGCACTAGCGCTGACAAGAACACGTACCTTTTTATTTCTCCCTTCCAGTAAGGTTGGTTGTCCGATCGTTCGAAGTAGCAGCCGTTACAGCCAGCAGCACCAATACAGCAGCACCAAACAGCCACCAGCAGCGAGCCAGGTGTGAGATCACTCCACACAGCGATACGACTCGCTGACACTGATGGCTTCTTCTTTTTCCTCGTTTGTGTCTCGTCCACTGCTGTAGCACAATCCAGCCAGCAGCCAAATCGGCTTACGCACCAGCTGGCAGTCACGATGCGAAACAGTTGCACAAAGGAACGACCTTGAACCCGGATTTATTTCACTCGACCAGGCAAACAATGCCAACACTTGTTCACACGTCTTTTGTTTTATACTCTATCGGACCGATCACCAAACACGTCCAGTACTGATGCGTGTTCGGCACAGAATGTTTTCAACTTGATTGTTGTTTTCAAAAAAACTCATTAATTTTGCAATGAACACCTGAACCGCAACAGTATCATGATGAAGTACTTCCAATATTATGATGAAGCTAATATTTTTAAGTGTTCCAGATTCTGAATAGTAAACAACGAAAAGATGAATGGTGACTTGACTATCATTCCAATAACTACACGAATCACAAATTGATAAAGACGTATTAAAATGAGCTTGACTGTTCAATATTTTTAATTTTGCAATAACGTTTTCGTTTAATTTGCGTAAGCTTGATGAGCACCGATGATCAGGAAAGGGTTTACAGCATTTGAGCTTGGTGTATTCCATTTCCACTTTATTCATCTTCACAAAATGCAAACTGTTAATAACACATCTGGAGTAGTGCAATCGTATTTATATACGAAAACAGGTATTATAGGTAACCCAGTAGTTATTGGTCGCGTACTTTACAAACAGTTATTATTAGTAAACAAGTAGGTAGTGTTGCACGACAAACATATATTTTTTATAAAACATTCGGCAAGGGTGAACGTGTAGGTAGGCTGAGGTTTAGCGCTTGAGTTATTTATCCAATCGTTTTGTTGTCAAAGAATGAATTGTATATTTTTGGTCAAGCATTCCAATGAACGTAAGGTTTTTGCTGGAGAATCATGGACAAATTAAGAAAAACGTGTATTTTCCGAAATATTAATAATTTTTCGAGCTTAAATTGAAAAAAAACTCGAAAACCGATGCCTTTAGAATGTTTACTACCACGAGCTTTTTGGTTCAAAATGACTCTCTGCATCTTTTAAAATCATCAGAATACAAATATTTTGAAAAATGTTTGAATTAGAATTTTGGTAAAAAAATTAATCCACCATAAAAAAAATATTTTTCATTTCTCCACCCTGGACTTTTTTTTAAAAGTTGTGCATTAACGTCAAGTTTCTTTAAAATAAAATAAAAAAAATTCAACTCTTTTTTTTTAAATTGAAATTTAATGTTTATTTTTAATTTTTTTTGGTCAAAAAAAAATTATTTTGTACAGTGTATATTTTTTATGGTGCATTTTTAATTCCTTACAACTCATTTTCAGACAGTTTTTCTATACAACCAACGGTTTCTGGGCTACAATGCTTCGAATAAAACCTACGCCAAAAGGCATACGCCCTTTTAGGATGTAACTCATGGGTGTAAAAAAAAAATTAGTAATGTCATTCCAGAAGGTATGTAAGATGCGTCTTTGTATACACAATTTTTGAGCGTTTACTGTTTTGAAACTGAAGAGATAGTAATATTTGCGCAGTGCTCACATATATCGTTGAAAATATTTGATTTATAGTGACTAAACTTGGGTTTTCGAAGGTGAACAAATCGCTAGCGTTATGAATGTTCTCTGCGACGGTATCTATACATATAAAAATGCAGCTCTGTCTGTCTGTCTGTCTATCTGTCGGTCTGTTCCATATAGGCTTGGAAACTACTGAACCGATCGGCGTGAAATTTTGTATATAGGGGTTTTAGGGGCCGAGAAAGGTGACTAAGATAGTTCGAGACCCCTCCCTCTTATGGAATGGAGGGATCTTATACAAATGAAACACAAATTCATGCCTATCTCGAAAACAAACCAAGCAAATGGAACCAAATTGGGCGGCTGGATGTTTTTAGGGGTAACAAAATCATCCATAATAGGTTGATATCCCTCCCTCTTCTGGAAGGGAGGGGTCCCATACAAAAGAAACACAAATTCAGGCACATCTCGAAAACTAACCAAGCAAATGGAACCAAATTTGGCAGGTGGATGTTTTTAGGGGTATCAAATATATCCATAATAGTTTGACACCCCTTCCTCTACTAAAAGGGAGGGGTTTCATACAAATGAAACACAAATTCATGCACATCTCGAAAACTAACCAAGTAAATGAAACCAAATCGGGCAGGTGGATGTTTTTAGGGGTAACAAATATATCCATAACAGTTTGACGCCCCTCCCCTTTTAAAAGGGAGGGGTCCCATACAAAAGAAACACAAATTTCGCACAGCTCGAGAACCAATCCACCAAATAGAAACAAATTTGGCATGTAAATGTTTTTAGAGGTAACAAATATGTCCATAATGGTTCGACACTCCCTCTTATGTGAGGGAGGCGTTCCAAACAAATGAAACACAAATTTCTGCACATTTCGAGAACAAACCAAATAAATGGAACCAAATTCGGCAGGTGAATATTTATAGGGGTAACAAAGATGTTTATAATGTTTCGACACCCCTCCTGCTTCTGGAAGGAAGGGGTTCCACACAAATTTCTGCACATCTCGAGAAATAATCAAGCAAATGGAACCAAATTTGATATGTTGAGGTTTCTGAGAGCAAGAAAAATTTTCGACTACAGACGCCATTGTTTAATTTAAGATGGAAACTTCCGGTTTCTATGCGTAAAATGTCTCAAGATATCATTTTTAAATCCAAGATGGTGACATCCGGTTTCTGAAAAACAGCGGGATATGACCAAATACCACCCAATATGGGTATTTCCGAAATCGTGATGATGCACTGAAACCACAAATCGACCTCCGACAACATTTTGAGTTTTAAAATAGCGACTTCCGGTGACTGGAAAACTGCCGAAAATGACCAAATACCACCCAATATGGGTGTTTCTTCAACCAGAATGACGCTCAGAAGCTAGAAATCGTCTCCAAATACCATTTTGAAATCCAAGATGGCGACTTACGCTCTCTGAAAAACACCCAAAAATGACCGATTTCCATCCAATATGAGATGCTTCGATACCAGAATGATACACAGGAGCTAGAATCGACCACAGACACCATTTTGAATTCTAAGATGGTGACTTCCGGTTTCTGGAAAACAGCCGAAAATGACTAAATAACACCTATTATGGGTGCTTCTTAAACCAGAATGACGCTCAGGGGCCAGAAATTGTCTCCAAATGCCATTTTAAAATCCAGGATGGTGACTTCCGGTTTCTGAAAAATAGCCTAAAGTGACCAAATACCACCCAATATGCCAGAATACCACGAAGATGACCACTTTCAGTTTCTGAAAAACAACGAAAATAACTGAATACCACCCAATATGAGTATTTCCGGAATAGAGGTGATGTACTAAAGGTAAAAGACGAGGATGTTGTCATTCCGATAAAACAAATAATTTCAAACGATATAAACTAATCGCAAGAAATCAATGAATTTGGAATGTTAAAAATTATTAAATTAAACACAAAAATAGGCGGGACGAATTTTGCCGGGTCAGCTAGTAAAATATATAAATGTGATAAAGTTAAAATACATTTTTTGTTGAAAAAAAAATGCGAACAATTAAACTTTAATGTTCAAGATAAGACAACGAATTTTGAATTACTAGGTCACATAAAAGCAGAACAGCTAGGCAAATTGAACTCGGCGTACAATACATAAAACCTAATGAAACCATCAAATACCCTCAGATGTTGTTTTGAAGCAATTATTCTACTTTTCTGTTATTTTTGCATATTTTTGTAGTTTTTGAAACTTTGGCTTAGTTTCGAATCATTTATAACTTTTCAGAAAACTATTACATTTTTAACACTTTGAACATATATGAAATTTGTCATTTTTAAAATTGTTGACATATTTTTGCAGCAAAGTAGGAAAAACAATAAATATTAAAAGGTATACAGCCCTATGGGTTATATGACGTGAACTAAACAATTTAATTAGAGAGAAAGGTTAAAAATAAAACAATGTTAAAATTTGGAGAACGGTTCTGAATAAATCTTAGTAAATGGATAAAAAACGCATAAGCATTCGTCGACTCTTACTGTGCTATAAATATGTATTTTAAAGAATTTATTTCTCCGACATTATGCCGGTCACGAATTGCTACTTGTAGAATAATTCTCTAGCGAATTGCTACTTGTAGAATGAATCTCCAGCAGGGTGCCCCGCTCTTTGAATTGGGGACATCCGCAACAAGGTACATTACATCCACCAGATCGATAGGTATTCCTGTACTAACCGAAATAACTTACGGGTACTGGCCGTGGCGTTAGCAGCCTCATGACTGAATTATACAATACATACAATTATACAAATTATACAATCGCGCGAAAGTCAGTGGACAAATAAATGATGATGTGATGAAATAAACCCGTATGATTGTCTTAACTACCTACGAAGAGAACTAACGCGACAAGTGGGCGGGGTCACGCACACGGTATTATGGAAAACAGTAAAAAAAGGTTGAAACCTTTTATTCTGCCGTTTCACTCTGCTTTCGATATTTCGAAATGGCACCCTATGAGCCAATCCCATACGAGCATGCCTAACACAGATGACATGAAAAGACACCAACCAACTAAAAAAGTATAAAAAAAATGACAGAGTCTCCTCGTCTCAACAGGTCCATTAAGGTTTGATTTCCTAGACTTAAACTAATTTGATGTCCCGGAAGTGAAGATTATTCGAAAAGTTTGAAACATCCCTACTGAAAACTGATGTCTTGAAAGAAAACATGCTGGTGAAAGCTACAGTACAGAAGGAGTAGAGCACCGCTGGTCTATCATTGTAAAGCTACACGATTTCTTTTCGTGTGCAATCAAAGAAAAACTGCAGGAGAAATTTTTGATGCTGTGTCAAATAAATACTATATCAATATCGCCAAGTGTTAGCGATTTTATTTCGTGTTTTGATGATTATGTTTCTGAAAAAGATTTTAAAAGAAGGCTGAGAATAAAAATTGTAGTATTTTGTAATCTCGTACGCCGAGCCACTGTGTATAGTCAGGAAGCTCTCCATTTTGTTGGAAAATTAAATAAACACCTTTGACTGATTAAGAGACTCCATTAAGTGATTTAGTCCAACAGTTGGATTAGAAAATCTTTTAGTTTGCCCAGAGATATTGTTTAAGAATGTGGTTGTATAAAATTGGAAAAAAATCAATTCCGATAGGTCATTCCAAAAATCAGAATTATTCAAATACATCGCGCTTAGTTCTGCGGAAAGTTTTATGGGATTCAGGGCGACATTGTTTAAAATTGTTTAGTCATTATTAATACTATCCGCACGTGCCACACCGGCTGATAAGTTCACAAAGGTTTTACAATTTTTCAAACAAATTGTCAAGCTTTTTGTTGTGTCGTTGTTTTTTTTTCTCACGGTTAATTGCACGATAAGAGAATCTGTCTGGAGAAGACTTTACACAACCATATTGATAACCATATTAGGAGGGTAATTCTCTTCTTTATATGGTTGTTTATTTACTCGAGGTAATCTTAAGATAGGAAATGTTATTGTCTGGAACCACCGTATTGGTAATTGTATAAATATTATCTGTGCCATCGTTACAGCATTGAATTCAACTTACAGCATCGATACAACTTTGCAGAACAGTTTATTTTAGTTTGATAGCTTTCATCATCAGGGCAAGGCTTAACCCTCTATTGCCCAGTGCCGCCTTTAGACGGTCTTCAGTTAAACCTCTTGAAAGCTTCAATAAGAACTTAAATAATGTTTATAAAGTTTCATAGTGATTTTTTCGAAGCCCGTCTAAAAATTAATTTGGGCACTGGAGGGTTAAATATTGTATTTTGGTCTATAGATTGACCACTATCACATTCAAACGAGATTCAGGACGGGTTCCTTCGTTATAATTGCAACTCAGAAATTTTTTTTTTTACGTGCTCATACAAATTTAGAACGCATAGCTCGCTTAAAATATACATTAGTGTAAATTATTTCTTCTTTATAGGACAAGAACTAGCTGAAAGTTCTAACTAGTGTTAACCCGATTGATCTCGCTGGACCTTTCCGGGTTTAAATATTCTATAACCATGCATATTGGAGTATTTATTTAAAAAAAAAAACACGCCCACTTTTACCCACATCTGTTCGAGTCTTTCGCATTGACGAGAAGTTACTAGTAGAGAGCATACATTAATTTAAACTTTACAAGGTCGAATTCAAGCGTGAGGGAGGCGTTCCAAACAAATGAAACACAAATTTCTGCACATTTCGAGAACAAACCAAATAAATGGAGCCAAATTCGGCAGGTGAATATTTCTAGGGGTAACAAAGATGTTTATAATGTTTCGACACCCCTCCTGCTTCTGGAAGGAAGGGGTTCCACACAAATTTCTGCACATCTCGAGAAATAATCAAGCAAATGGAACCAAATTTGATATGTTGAGGTTTCTGAGAGCAAGAAAAATTTTCGACTACAGACGCCATTGTTTAATTTAAGATGGAAACTTCCGGTTTCTATGCGTAAAATGTCTCAAGATATCATTTTTAAATCCAAGATGGTGACATCCGGTTTCTGAAAAACAGCGGGATATGACCAAATACCACCCAATATGGGTATTTCCGAAATCGTGATGATGCACTGAAACCACAAATCGACCTCCGACAACATTTTGAGTTTTAAAATAGCGACTTCCGGTGACTGGAAAACTGCCGAAAATGACCAAATACCACCCAATATGGGTGTTTCTTCAACCAGAATGACGCTCAGAAGCTAGAAATCGTCTCCAAATACCATTTTGAAATCCAAGATGGCGACTTACGCTCTCTGAAAAACACCCAAAAATGACCGATTTCCATCCAATATGAGATGCTTCGATACCAGAATGATACACAGGAGCTAGAATCGACCACAGAAACCATTTTGAATTCTAAGATGGTGACTTCCGGTTTCTGGAAAACTGCCGAAAATGACTAAATAACACCTATTATGGGTGCTTCTTAAACCAGAATGACGCTCAGGGGCCAGAAATTGTCTCCAAATGCCATTTTAAAATCCAGGATGGTGACTTCCGGTTTCTGAAAAATAGCCTAAAGTGACCAAATACCACCCAATATGCCAGAATACCACGAAGATGACCACTTTCAGTTTCTGAAAAACAACGAAAATAACTGAATACCACCCAATATGAGTATTTCCGGAATAGAGGTGATGTACTAAAGGTAAAAGACGAGGATGTTGTCATTCCGAAAAAACAAATAATTTCAAACGATATAAACTAATCGCAAGAAATCAATGAATTTGGAATGTTAAAAATTATTAAATTAAACACAAAAATAGGCGGGACGAATTTTGCCGGGTCAGCTAGTAAAATATATAAATGTGATAAAGTTAAAATACATTTTTTGTTGAAAAAAAAATGCGAACAATTAAACTTTAATGTTCAAGATAAGACAACGAATTTTGAATTACTAGGTCACATAAAAGCAGAACAGCTAGGCAAATTGAACTCGGCGTACAATACATAAAACCTAATGAAACCATCAAATACCCTCAGATGTTGTTTTGAAGCAATTATTCTACTTTTCTGTTATTTTTGCATATTTTTGTAGTTTTTGAAACTTTGGCTTAGTTTCGAATCATTTATAACTTTTCAGAAAACTATTACATTTTTAACACTTTGAACATATATGAAATTTGTCATTTTTAAAATTGTTGACATATTTTTGCAGCAAAGTAGGAAAAACAATAAATATTAAAAGGTATACAGCCCTATGGGTTATATGACGTGAACTAAACAATTTAATTAGAGAGAAAGGTTAAAAATAAAACAATGTTAAAATTTGGAGAACGGTTCTGAATAAATCTTAGTAAATGGATAAAAAACGCATAAGCATTCGTCGACTCTTACTGTGCTATAAATATGTATTTTAAAGAATTTATTTCTCCGACATCATGCCGGTCACGAATTGCTACTTGTAGAATAATTCTCTAGCGAATTGCTACTTGTAGAATGAATCTCCAGCAGGGTGCCCCGCTCTTTGAATTGGGGACATCCGCAACAAGGTACATTACATCCACCAGATCGATAGGTATTCCTGTACTAACCGAAATAACTTACGGGTACTGGCCGTGGCGTTAGCAGCCTCATGACTGAATTATACAATACATACAATTATACAAATTATACAATCGCGCGAAAGTCAGTGGACAAATAAATGATGATGTGATGAAATAAACCCGTATGATTGTCTTAACTACCTACGAAGAGAACTAACGCGACAAGTGGGCGGGGTCACGCACACGGTATTATGGAAAACAGTAAAAAAAGGTTGAAACCTTTTATTCTGCCGTTTCACTCTGCTTTCGATATTTCGAAATGGCACCCTATGAGCCAATCCCATACGAGCATGCCTAACACAGATGACATGAAAAGACACCAACCAACTAAAAAAGTATAAAAAAAATGACAGAGTCTCCTCGTCTCAACAGGTCCATTAAGGTTTGATTTCCTAGACTTAAACTAATTTGATGTCCCGGAAGTGAAGATTATTCGAAAAGTTTGAAACATCCCTACTGAAAACTGATGTCTTGAAAGAAAACATGCTGGTGAAAGCTACAGTACAGAAGGAGTAGAGCACCGCTGGTCTATCATTGTAAAGCTACACGATTTCTTTTCGTGTGCAATCAAAGAAAAACTGCAGGAGAAATTTTTGATGCTGTGTCAAATAAATACTATATCAATATCGCCAAGTGTTAGCGATTTTATTTCGTGTTTTGATGATTATGTTTCTGAAAAAGATTTTAAAAGAAGGCTGAGAATAAAAATTGTAGTATTTTGTAATCTCGTACGCCGAGCCACTGTGTATAGTCAGGAAGCTCTCCATTTTGTTGGAAAATTAAATAAACACCTTTGACTGATTAAGAGACTCCATTAAGTGATTTAGTCCAACAGTTGGATTAGAAAATCTTTTAGTTTGCCCAGAGATATTGTTTAAGAATGTGGTTGTATAAAATTGGAAAAAAATCAATTCCGATAGGTCATTCCAAAAATCAGAATTATTCAAATACATCGCGCTTAGTTCTGCGGAAAGTTTTATGGGATTCAGGGCGACATTGTTTAAAATTGTTTAGTCATTATTAATACTATCCGCACGTGCCACACCGGCTGATAAGTTCACAAAGGTTTTACAATTTTTCAAACAAATTGTCAAGCTTTTTGTTGTGTCGTTGTTTTTTTTTCTCACGGTTAATTGCACGATAAGAGAATCTGTCTGGAGAAGACTTTACACAACCATATTGATAACCATATTAGGAGGGTAATTCTCTTCTTTATATGGTTGTTTATTTACTCGAGGTAATCTTAAGATAGGAAATGTTATTGTCTGGAACCACCGTATTGGTAATTGTATAAATATTATCTGTGCCATCGTTACAGCATTGAATTCAACTTACAGCATCGATACAACTTTGCAGAACAGTCTATTTTAGTTTGATAGCTTTCATCATCAGGGCAAGGCTTAACCCTCTATTGCCCAGTGCCGCCTTTAGACGGTCTTCAGTTAAACCTCTTGAAAGCTTCAATAAGAACTTAAATAATGTTTATAAAGTTTCATAGTGATTTTTTCGAAGCCCGTCTAAAAATTAATTTGGGCACTGGAGGGTTAAATATTGTATTTTGGTCTATAGATTGACCACTATCACATTCAAACGAGATTCAGGACGGGTTCCTTCGTTATAATTGCAACTCAGAATTTTTTTTTTTTACGTGCTCATACAAATTTAGAACGCATAGCTCGCTTAAAATATACATTAGTGTAAATTATTTCTTCTTTATAGGACAAGAACTAGCTGAAAGTTCTAACTAGTGTTAGCCCGATTGATCTCGCTGGACCTTTCCGGGTTTAAATATTCTATAACCATGCATATTGGAGTATTTATTTAAAAAAAAAACACGCCCACTTTTACCCACATCTGTTCGAGTCTTTCGCATTGACGAGAAGTTACTAGTAGAGAGCATACATTAATTTAAACTTTACAAGGTCGAATTCAAGCTTATAAAATATGTACCAAGGTTGATTGTCCGCCACTCTATTGATATCTGTCTTATCCCATCAATGGACGCAGATACGTTTGTGGTGCTCGCAATCGGCGTCATTGCACAGAATAATCATAACTTCCTCTCGAAGCCAATACCATGCATAAAATTGCCATGACTGCTCAATATCAAAAAAGGATGAAGCGACTCATTGTCATCGTTTTACATCCCTAACTTGGCTCTCGACTAAAACCAAAAACATTTTCAAGTCAATTTAATCCGAAACCATTCAACGAAAAGAACCGATCGACATTGAGAATTCCAACGCTCACATTCCATTCGGGATTGGGCCACTAAGAATAATTTCTCTATTCGAAGAAATTAGTTGGTTCCTAATACAGGTCGGACTCGATTATCCGGAGACTCGATTATCCGGAAACTCGATTATCCGGAATTCGATTATCCGGAATTTTAGACTCGATTATCCGGAATTTTAATTTTTATTCCGGAATTTTGCCTTTACCAGCTCTTCTGGCATATTTGTTACTATTTAAGTCACTTCCGGTCAGTTTGGGACAAGTTCGAATTGAGTGAAAATAATCAATGTCCAATTTTTTTTTTTGCTTCTTGAGATTTTACCCTCTTTCGCCTCAGAAGTAACTTCTGGTTACGCCACTGCATCATACAAGTAAAATAAAGAAAAGAAATATTTATTTTATGTTCGTTAATCGCAAAATTTCAGTATTTTTTGTGTGATTCGATTATCCGGAAAACTCGATTATCCGGAATGAAAAAAAATTTGATGTTCCGGATAATCGAGTCCGACCTGTATTGGTGTTTATAGATTATAACATTCATACTTTCCTGCAAATTATTCAATAATCGATTCATCAAAAAAAATTCTTATAAAGTAAAACTCAAAATAATTGTAATTATTTTATCTGGGTATGAGATTTTCATATTCGTAACGTCATGGCTTAATTGTATTGCAATATAAGCGAGATCAACCGCCAGTAGATATTGGATTTTTATTTTCGGATGCATTGAGGTACCAAAAAAACAACAAATTCTGTTTACGTTGCTTCCTCCACTGCTTAGACAGGTTTAAAATTGCGCGTTTCGTGAGATTTAAATGTCCTAGAGTTCGAGGTCGATTAGTCGTACGGGTGCTACACAAGATTTTTTTTGTAATTGTACATTTATTCGAAATGAAATTCTATGTTGTGTTTTTATTCAATTACATGACCTAACATGCCTAGCAGATCATCACAACATCAATTTATGTTGTGAAAGAACAGTAATCTTCAGCTATCACGACTCCAGATAAATATCGGGTCTTATCTCATAGTAACTGCTTAACTTCGTGCATGTAACTGAATAAACAATCCCTTCTCTAATGCGAGAGGAATGAATCCCTTCGTCAACTTCAAAGGAATTTGCGTATTTTCGTTTCGTTGGAAGGAAAATTTAAGCAGCATATGATAGACGATAGCTTTGACTTCCATCAGCGCAAACCGTGATCCAATACAGTTCCTTGGGTCAATACCAAACGGCAGATAGACGTTCAAATTGATGATGGCTTTATTAACGCCGCTAAATCGTTCCGGATCGAAAATCTCCGGACTAGGGAAGTATTTTGGATCGTGATGCAATGCATGCACCGGTATCCAGACGCACGTTTCCGTGTCAATTGTAAATCGAAGGCCTTCGCCATCATCCACGATGTAATCTCGAACACAGAGCCTATTAAGAAGCGGCCCAGGCGGCCACATGCGGAGGGCTTCTGATACTACCATGTCCATATACTTCATACGATGGAGAACATCGTATGTTAGCGGCTTTCTATTTAGAGACTTTTCTGTTTCCAAAACCTCTTGGTACAATTTTTCCTGAATTTCAGGATTACTAACAAGTTCATAAACGAGAAAGGTGCTAGCTGTGGATACCGTATCAAAACCACCGAGCAAAAATACCAAACATTGGGCATTCATTTCTGGTTCAGTCATCATTTTGACACCTTAACTTTCCCCACGTCAGATTCCTGCACGCAAAAGTTGAATGGTGCGAAACCAGTACAAAATTGTGCGTTTTCAGCGCAAAAGTTGATGTAATTTGGAACCAGTACAATGATTGCGTGTTGGGCATAACGCAATTACTGCTCTAGCGTTTTTTCAATGTATTTGGCAGCTCATAACTACTACACTTAAACAGTTTCAACTGGTATCAAGCAGCATTGCAAAGCGAGCGAGAAGCAAAACCTTTCTCCTCTTTTCTGCTTGGGAACGAGACATATGCTACGCTTCTCAAGTCTTTTGCACACACGCTTTCGAGATACTCTTTCTTATTCATGCATTCCCCGCAGCAAGCACGCACCCCCAGTATGAGTGACACTCACAACACTAGTATCAAGTATGTACAGCACGGGTATCTTGCTCATTTCGTAAAGCGACGAGACACGAGACCTTGCGCGTCGCAATACGAACCGAAAGAAAAGCGAAAGAGCAACCAGCAAATTGTATATGACGTGTCTAGTCTTGTCGCACCCGCACGTACATGGGAATTCTACGAGCGAGAGAGAAATTTCTCTCGTCACTTGAGAAAAAAGCTGCACAGGATGAGAAATAATAATCATTCACAATTTACAAGTGTTGCCATAAAAAATCAGCAACGCTTTTGTGGCTTTGTGGAATGGAGGGTTTTCGGTAAAGCTACCGTTGATTACAAAATGTTGTGAACAGAATTTTGTTTCGTTATTTTTTGCAAATCATTCAATGGTACTTTCAAATGACCAAATCCATCGAGATAAATGGATCGAGCATTATAGCTATATAAATCTAGTGAGTTCACAAGTTGTTGTTCGCTGCTTGCACTGCTCCATGAGTAGCAGTCACTAATACACTCGACGTGAGAAATATAGTGTCGATATATGATACATATTCTGATTTCAATCTGTGTCAATGTATTCGCAGTACAACTGTGGCGTTATCCTTTTTACACATTTACTGTGCGATTTTAGTGCAAAATTTGTGCGAATCGGGAAGACACAATGCTTGTACAAGACTTGAACTTTTGCGTGATGCACTGCTGGTGCTTCAGTGTACCCTTTTTGGCTTGCAGCAATAAATCAATCATGTCATGCCGAACAATACCTTCCGTCTCCCGTGTTCGCACATTATCCTTAATAATATTAGAGAAATACACTGCTTGTTCCTTGTCTACCACATCGAACCCAAGCCGACTGGCAACATCTGGGAACCAACGGAGGGCCATTACTTTCAAAAACACCTTCGGTCTTCCAAATTGTAACATCTTTTTGGCATGTTGCACAAACTCATGTTCATTGTCCTCAAAACAATTTGCCTTCAGTCCGAACGCACAAGAAGCAATCACATCGATTGCTAATCGCGAGAGAACATCTTTCACTTCCACCTCTATGGAACCTTTCCGCTTCAGCTCGGCTTCCAAGTGGGTAATCATTGCCTGAATGCACTCCTTCATCAGCTGGAACATTTGTCGCATCTTACTTCCGGTAAAGGCTGGACTAAGTGTTGCCCGCATGTCTCGCCATCGCTGGCCATTTAGTGAGAATAGGGTTTTTGCGAACAGTGCATGTGGGCTTTCCGACTTGTCACTGTTTCCGAATGTAGGCCTGTGGTCCACGAAGTGGTCAAAATCTTTCACACCGATTCGCTTTATCAACTGCGGATCCCGGACGACAAATATTGGCGTTGTCGTGTCGAACAGTCCAAAGACTCTGTTTAGATGGGCAGAACAAAATTGAGGCTCACAGCGATTTTCGAAACGATTACTTACTTGACATTAGAAAATCTTTCATATGTAGACAAAATGAAGTCATAGAATGTTGTCTGCTTAAACCACAGTGACGCAGAAGATCCGAAAAATGGTTTCATGGCCAATGATGGAATTGGTTTATCATGAAAATAGCCATTATTTTTGGTGATCCCATAGTAAACGTAGGCTAAAATCGAAACAAGCACCGTCAAATAAAATACATTTAATTCCATTTTATTCAAGCTCTGATCGCTAACTGATGTAAATGCGAAGCCAGTAACATACATATAAATTAGTACCAATCATACGGATGTTGTAGTATTCGTTCCTTGGTATATATGTGAGCAAGTAGAAATGTAGAGAGATGTAGGTGTAGAGAGATGGTCAAATTTTATGTATTTACTTGTTGATTCAATGGGGTAGACAGAAGTAGCATACAACGCACACAGCTCTGCTCACGTGCTTCGAATTTGGAGATGTTGTGGATAAGTTCTTAGTTCATTGAATTTATAGATGTTGTGGATAAGTTCTTAGCGGAAATAGGATAAATTAAAAATCCAGTGACAAAAGAATAGTTTTATAATTTTTTTTATTCTAGCTTATTTTCCGTCGGACTAGTTCCGCCACTGTTGTTGTGACAATCACCGACGCCCGGGAGGCGACTCCACTCACGACCCTAACTCACGACCCGTCGATTAACGAACCGGCACCAACGGTTTTACTTTCTCATGCGATGGAAGGCGTGATCCCAGAGATTTTTTGCCTCAGAAAATCTCCCGGTATCGGCTAGAATTGAACCTAGACCAGTTTAGTTGGTTGTGAGTGGATCACGCCACCTCCCAACCATCGACACCTGTCTGTCTGTCTGATCAATATAGGCTCGAAAACTACCGAACCGGTCGACGTGAAAATTTATTTGTAGGGGTTTTTGGTGCCGATAAAGGTTCCTATGATAGTTTGAGAACCCTGCCTATTCTGGAAGGAAGGGGTTTCATACAAATGAAACACAAATTTCTGCACATCTCGAGAACTCATTAACTAAATAGAACCAAATTTGGAAGGTAAATGTTTTTAGTGGTGAAAAATATGTCCATAATGTTTTGACATCCCTTCTTCTTTTGTAAGGGAGGGGTGCCATACAAATGAAACACAAATTTTTGCACATCTCGAGAACTAACCAACTAAATGGAACCAAATTTGGCAGGTGAATGTTTCTAGAGGTAACAAATATATGCATAATGGTTCGACGCCCCTCCCTCTCCTGGAAGCACATATTTCTGCACAAATTTCTGCACATATCGCGAACTAATCAACTAAACGAAACCATATTTGTTAGAAGAATGTTTTAAGTGGTAACAAATATGTTCCATAATCGACCTCAGGCAACATTTTGGATTGTAAGATGGCAACATCTGGTTTCTGGAAAACAGCCAAAAATGGCCGATATCCACCTGAAATAATAATATCCGGATCTAGAATGAAACACAGGAGCTCAAATCGACCAAACACCCGGAAATGAGTAAATACTATTCAATATGAATGTTTTCGGAACCAGAATTACGCCCAGATGACAGAAATTGATTCCACAGGCAATTTTAAAGTCCAAAATGACGACTTTCGGTTTCTGAAAAACAGCCCAAAGTGACCAAATACCACCCAATATGAGTATCTCCGGAGCCAGAATATTGCAAGAAGCTAAAAATTGACCTCAGACACCATGATGGATTGTAGGATGGCAACTTCTGGTTTCTGGAAAACAGCCAAAAATGGCCGATTCCTGTCTAACTTGAGTATCTCCGGATCTAGAATGACAGCAGCTTAAATCGACCACAGACCCCATTTTGGTTCCTGGG
This sequence comes from Wyeomyia smithii, assembly GCF_029784165.1. Taxonomy (NCBI): domain Eukaryota; kingdom Metazoa; phylum Arthropoda; class Insecta; order Diptera; family Culicidae; genus Wyeomyia; species Wyeomyia smithii. The sequence goes on along the minus strand of NC_073695.1, from coordinate 228,184,450 downwards.
AAACAGCCGAAAATGATCGAATAACAATATGGGTGTTTCTTCAACCAGAATGACGCTCAGAGGCCAGAAATTATTACCATTTTGAAATCCAAGTCGGCGATCTCCGGTATGTGAAAAACAGCCTAAAATAACCAAATACCATCCAATATGAGTATCTCTGGAACCAGAATGATGCAATGAGCTAACAATTGACGTCAGGCACCAATTTGAATTGCAAAATGGCAACTACTAGGAAGCAGTCGAAAGTGACCGAATAATACTCAATATGGATATTTCCGTAATCGATATGATGCATAGAAACCAAACATTAACCCTGGACACCATTTTGAATTTAAAGACGACCACTTTTAGTTTCTGGAAAACAACCATATAACTAAATACCTCCCAATATGGATATTTCCGGTGTCAGATTGATGCCAGAAAATCTGCTGAAAATGACCGAATACCACTCAATATGAATATATTCAGAATTAAGACGATGTACAGAAGCCAAAGGTCGAAGATGATGTCATTTCGATAAAACCAATCATTTCCAACGATTTGTTATTTGACTTTGATCATATCCTATGGTCGATTCGTCGTGCTTTTGCAGACTTTAAACACATCGCAAGGACTCATTGAATTTGGAACGTTCAAATAGTACGGTACCACATTTAAATTATGTTGGTGCCACATACATCGATCAAAGCAGGTATAGTTTTAAATAGCCTTTGAATATCTTGTCTTTTCATAACTTTTGAGCCACATATAAAATTGTTATGAAGTTTGTTATTTGTAAGTTTGAGAGATGACTCGTTCGTATGACACTAGTTATGTTCAAATAAGTCATGTAATCTTTGAATTAATAGACTTCCGTTGTTTTATTAACAATTTAATACATAACGGTTACTTAAGCTCGATTATAATCAAATGAAATGGGATTGTATAGGACAGGCAAAGTTTGAAACCATGTGTTTAATCATAATTCATCAGTGAACCCTTAACTAGCCCGCTCATCTGATAATAATATTGATCAAATCGGTTGTGTAGTTTCTGAGATAATGAAGTTTCGTGATTTTCACATTTGGGTTCATTACAGACGAAGTTACAGTTCGATTACAGTAAAATTCAATAGGGTGTTAGGAGGCAGCTAGACTTTACATTTGACACTAATTTTGTGGAAATCGGTCCAGCCATCTCTGAGGAACATGAGTGAGATTAAACAGCCTTCAGAACACGTTTCTTTTCATAACTATCGAACCACAAGTTTAATCTTTATAAAATTCAAAACTTAAGGGTATTTCAGGTAGCCCATTCATTTGAAACCAATTTTGTTCAAATCGGTTGTGTGGTTTTAGAGATAATGATGTTTCATGATTTTTACATTTTGAAACATAACCTCTAAACTAAAAATCCGATTACAATAAAATTGAACAGGGTCTTATGGGTCAATAAGACCTTTCATTTGCAATTAATTTCATGAAAATCGGTCCAGCCATCTCTGAGACAAGTGAGTGAGAATAAAAATCTGCACATACACACACACATACAGAAAATGCTCAGCTCGTCGAGCTGAGTCGAGTGATATATGCCATTCGGCTTTTTAGAGCACTTTCATATCTTCGGTTTTGCAAGTGATTGCTATACCTTTCTAGGAAAAAGGCAAAAACCATATGCACTGTAAAAAAAAATTCTTCTTCTTTTTACAAGCTGTTACAAAATATTATTTATCTCAAAGAGCACCTTTTTTCAAAATCTATTTTTTATTGGTGGAGTTTAACAGAGTTTATTACAATCTGTCAAAATTTGTTGATGATAAAATGAGGAACAAGAGAGTTAAAATTTAGAAAAAAAACTGTTTATTTTATTTGAGCCAAAATGGTTTAGTTGACTGATGTTATGTTTTTAGCAAAATTATATTCAGATAGCATTTTTGTCGTCTCAAAAATTACGGATTGTTTACTGAACATTGATGCTTGTTCGGACATGGTAGAGTAGGAAATAAAAAAAAATTTATTTTTCGAAAAAAAAAAGAATTTTTTCATTTCAATCTTCACATTAAAACTTCGAAAAATTTTTCGGCCTGGATATCTCAATTATTAATGTTTTTCATAAAAAAATGCCTTTTTCTATTGTTTGTCGTTCTTCTTGGGGCAAACATAAACAATATCTTTTGATCTCGCATATGACTCTGTATAGGGAGAAATTTTCAAAAATATATTTTTTTTATATTTGAGTAAATTTGACAAACATGACAAAAATTGTAATAATTCCAGATACTTTGAATGTAAAAGCACGCATATCTATTTTTTTTTCTTAAAACTAGAACTAATTACCTTTAATTTGAGCTTGAGCTAAACGGAACTAATTACCTTTAATTTGATCCTAAAAAATTGAAAATCGTTCAAATGGTTCAAAAGTTATAAATTTTTGAAAATGAAATACTTCGAATTAAGCCGTTTCCTATGGTCACCCTATTTCGAAATATAATTTTTCCCATGTAGTATATGAAAAGTATTGGATTTCCCCTGGCGTCAAAAATACGCACTTTCATGCGAAATATAGTATCAAAATAGTATCAAATTCGGGCTCCGTATTACAAAATGGTGTAAAAACAATGCATTTTGTCTAATTTGAATACTTTTTTTGCTTGGCCAGTACTCGTATGCCCCACTGCAGGCTGTTTTCAATGCTGCAAAAACGTGATCGAAATTATTTCGATACAAAAAAATGATATTAGAGTCGTAGTGTCTTCATAAAAGTTGTTCTAATAATTATTCCTCACACCATTATAGAAGTTGCAATTGTGTGATTAATCCTCTAAACAGTGAAAAACGAATTCAACTTTTCTCATTTTGGAATATAAAAATACACTTTGTGCGGCAAAGTTCTAGGACATTTCAGAAGAAACAACTTTGCTGAAGACATTGTACTACAATTTACCTATTAAAATGTGTTTTTGTGCAGTTTTCCATTGTTTGCATTAAACTTTTAATAGTGATTTTCTACAATTTTTCAAAGTTTTACAATATTCCTTACTATAACGAAATTAGCAATTTATTCGAAAAAAGTTTATTTTTATCTCACATATTTGTTTGGTTATTGACACTTTTTATTGAAATGATGCTACTTATTAAAATACTACCGAATTAAATAATGCAAAAAAATTGATTTTTGGAGCCAAATAATTCATCCACTAAAATTACGTAACGCTGATCAGCCTGACCCCCTTCGAAATTTTCAATTTCGAGCAAACAGCACAGTTACGTAACTGTCTCTACTACCCCTCTCCCCTTCTCCCTACATAACAACAAGTAACGCAGACTCGACCTTCTCCCCCCCTTCATGCGTTACGTAATTTGTGTACGACGCCCAAAACTGCTATCTGCCGAGTAAAATTAACCATTGTGGTGTTTTCTTTAGAATGCTCCCTAAGATCATTTTTTCTTTAATATAACATTTTATTGTAATATTCTAAAATTGTTTAATGCTTTACAATGTTGTTTTCTCTAATAAAACACACAAGTTCATCGGAAAAAGTAGATTTCAATCTCTTATATTTACTTAGTTATTGAAGACTTTTATTAAAGGAATGCACTAATTTACTTACAGATAACTACACAGAGAGAACGCAAGAAACAGCGAGAGTCGAATGCTCATATTTGGTTTGAATAATGTTTTACTTATGCTTTATTATAGAAATGGTTATGCCTGCGGATATTTGCTGATTTTGTAGATATCTGTTAGTAAATTAGTGCATTATATTAATAAAAATCATCGATACCCAATAAATATGAGATAAAAATAAAGTATATTTGATGAAATTGTTTGTTTCATTATAGCAAACACTGCAAAATCACTAGTGAATGTTATATTTAAAAATAAAAGGATTTTTAGTGGCAATAGATAGAAAACTCCACAAAAGTTTATTAAAATAGGCAGATAGAAGTATGGTGTCTTTGACAAAGTTGTTTCTTATAGAGTGTGCTACAATTTTGCCGAACAAAGTGAATTTTTATAGGGAAAAATGAAAAGAGTAGGATTCACAATTTTAGGCGGATTAATCTCATAATTTCAACTTCTATAATATGAGGTATAACTTATGGATCAACTTTGCTGAAGGCACTACGGCTCCAAAATATTTTTTTTTCGGTCGAAAAAATTTCGATCACGGTTTTGCAGCATTGGAAACAGTGTGCAATGTGCGTCGCTTTCTAGTTAGGACCGTCCTAGTGGCCATCCACTATTAAACTGATCGTTTCGAGCAGAAGCTGGATTTTGGATAGCCTAAAAGTGCATTACCGGGTAAGTAGGTATAGTATTCTGTTGACCGTGTCACGGAAGGCAATTAGAGGCGACCAATCAGAGGTCGAAATTTGCGTTTCAACAAGGCTTGACAAAGCTTCAATAGCACAATAGTTTGAAAAATCAAATTAAGATTTTATGCATTTGGGCGGATGCGTTGATTATTTTCCGATCGATTACTACAAGAACAAAAAAAAAAAACGCTGGAACCTAAGCGACTTATAAGCATTTTCTTCTCTATTACGTTTTCAGACTTTTTTAACACTCCTATGTAGCCGTCCTTCCTGAAACGTAGTTTTACATCAAAAAAATCTACAACTTTACCGACAATACAATACCGATCAAATAAACGGTTTATAACTTATCGTTAATAGGCAGCACTCGGCTCAGAAAATACTGCTAAATTTAGATTCCCCGTTAGCACAAAGAACTTTATATTGACGTATACATCAAAATAGACAAAATATTTTTTAAGGATCTGGTTGCATAATATTATGAAAATTTGAAAAAACAACTTGCGTACCTTTGGGAAAACAATTTGCGCCTTGTTAATCTACCAATATTTTTTTCCTTTGATTCATCGCGCTTGGACAGAAAGAGATAACAATTGTTCAAAACATATTGTCAAAAATTGTTTAGTCATACCGCAACCGGCTGATAACTTTGTTTATTCGAAATCAAATTTTCAGTTGTGCCTTTGTCTTATTCTCTGTTGATTGCATGATAAGAAAAGATATCTGAAAAAAGACTTTACATAACCAATTGATAACCATCATATTAGGAAGAGGAATGCGCTGATATCTAATCACGCTCCTCTTTGTTTTCTCAAGATAAGCTGAAGAAACGACTCGTTACTGTCTCACAGTAACTGCTCACTACATTCTTTAAACACACTCTGTATTTCATTACCCCGTTACGCAGATATATTCAATTGCTTTATTGTAGGTTGACTCGAAGTTGTTCGGATTCCTCCGTTGAGGTACCAAACAACGAACGCTTTTTTTTGCTTCCTCCACTGCTTGTCACTAGCAGTGAAGGGGTCATATGTTAACGTTTTTTGATAATTGGAATAACTCAGGCAGGCTTCGCAATGTGCAGTGTTGTTTCGTTAGCCATTAAGTGTTTTGGAATTCGAGGTGATATTTTTTTCAATTGGTTAATAATATTGTTACCGCATACAAGATGTTATTTAAAAAAAAAAAAATATACAATTTATTTGACATTGAATTTTGTGTTGTGTCTTTATCTCACGTTGATTACATGATAAGACAAGCCACTAGGAGAGGTTTGCACACAATAAATTGATAACCACTTTGGGAAGAAGGAATCCTCTGATATCTTATCACGCCTCAAGATAAATATTCATTCTTGTCCCATAGTAACTGCTTAACTTCGAGCTTGCAACTGCATATACATGCCCTTCTCCGTCGATAGAGTAACGAATCCCTTTTTCAGCTTCAAAGGAATCTGCGTATTTTCGCTTCGTTGGAAAGGAAATTTAAGCAGCATATGATAGACGATAGCTTTGACTTCCATCAGGGCAAACCGTGATCCAATGCAATTTCTTGGTCCAATACCAAACGGCAGATAGACGTCCAAGTTGATGTTGGCTTTATTGGCGTCGCTAAAACGTTCCGGATCGAATCGCTCCGGATCAGGGAAATACTTTGGATCGTGATGTAATCCTTGAACCGGTATCCAGACGCACGTTCCCTTGTCTATGGTAAACCGAAGACCTTCACCGTCGTCCACTACGTAGTCCCGAACACAGAGACGATCAACTGCCGGAGCTGGTGACCACATGCGAAGGGATTCAGACACTACCATATCCATGTACTTCATACCTTGAAGGGCATCGTATGTTAGTGGCTTTCCATTAAGGGATTTTTCAGTTGCCAAAATTTCTTGGTACAATTTTTCCTGAATTTCGGGATTACGAATTAGTTCATAAATAAGGAAGGTTGCGGCTGTGGATACAGTGTCGAAGCCTCCGAGCAAAAATATCAAACATTGGGCAATCATTTCTGGTTCTGTCATCGTTTTCGTCACCTGAACTTTTCCCACGTCTGATTCCTGTACCGTTGCAAAGCCCTCATGCACTTCTGTTTCCTGGTTATACTTCAGTGTTCCTTTTTTGGCTTGCAGTAATAAATCAATCATGTCATGCCGAATGATTCCTTTTGTCTCTCGCGTTTTCACCGTGTCTCTGATGATATTAGTGAAATATACAGCCTGTTCCTTATCTATGATATCCAACCCAAACCGGCTGGCAATTTCAGGAAACCATCGAAAGACTATCACTTTCAGTAAGACTGATGTCCTTCCAAATAGCATCATTTTTTTGGCATGCTTGAAAAACTCATTTTCTCGTTCTTCAAAACAATTCACCTTCAGCCCGAACGCACAAGAAGCAATCACATCCATTGCCAATCGCGATAGAACATCTTTCACTTCCACCTCCATGGAACCTTTTTTCTTCAGGTCCGCTTCTAAGTGGGTAATCATTGCATGAATGCACTCCTCCATCAGCTGGAACATTTGTCGCATCTTACTTCCGGTGAAGGCTGGACTGAGTGTTGCCCGCATATCCCGCCACCGTTGGCCATTTAGCGCAAACAGGGTTTTCGCGAACAGGGCATGTGGGTTTTCTGACTCGTCACTATTCCCGAATGTAGGCCTGTGGTCCACGAAGTGGTCGAAATCTTTGACACCGATTCGCTTGATCAGCTGTGGATCCCGAATGACAAACATTGGCGTTGTTGTGTCGAACACTCCAAGGACTCTGTGTTGATAGTTGAAACAAACTTTAGGCTCACATGTTCGTGGACTTTTGACACTTGTACTTACTTGACGTTGGGAAACTTTCTATAGATAGAAAGAATAAAGTCGAAAAAGGTGGTCTGCTTAAGTAACAGCGACGCCGAAGACCCAAAAAATGGTTTCACGGCCAACGATGGAATTGGTTTATCGTGGAAATAGCCATTGTTTTTGGTCACCCAGTAGTAAATACCGGCGACAATCGAAACAAGCACCGTCAGATAAAAAAGATTTACCTCCATTCTAGTCAAGCACTGATAGCTAACTGCCGCGATGTCCATCCAAACCGGTAGTATATAGGCTTAGTACCAACCATTTGTACGCCGCTGTGGTTACGTTTCTTTGTTCAGACATGAACCAGCAAATATGCATCAGTAAGAGAGAGATAGTCAATTTTTTTGTATTTACTAGTTGAATTTTTGGGGTAGACATGTAAACCGGTTTACGCACGTGTTTCAAGATATAAAACGGTTGTGTTTCTTATTGCGCTGGGGGCAAACAAAACCGTTGTCCTCAAAAAATGCGCAGTTTTTATTGATGCTGCACATTCAACAGGCAAACTAATAAACGCTTCTAGGTGCCGAAAAGGAACAATGTTGAAAATGATTTTTCAACTTGTCTGAAAATACATTTGGTATCCCATCAAAAACAAAAAGCAGACAAAAAAACAAAGCAGACAAAGCTTGGAATCGTTGAAAATGCTTCCAAAGGTCAGAAAAAATCAAACGGGCAAAGATACCAAATTCAACTCTGAATCACTGAAACAAACTTTTAAAGGTTCTTAAAGGCTAAATTAGGCTAAAATAAGCTAATAAAGCTATATTTCAAAACAGAATCTGAAAGCCAGAGCTGGCCCATGAAAAAATAATTCATTGTAAATAATATATTTGAGTTTGACTAACATTTAAGCATGTGTTTTAGAACAATTTTATCCATAAAAAAGTGACGATAGTGTCCACGTGGATACGATATTTAAAAAAATGAAAATTTGTCTTTTTGTTTTTATTAGTTTTTAGAAAGGTTTTTTAGACATGTTGAGCACCTTTCAAAAATTCCAGGAAAAAAAGATATTTTCTTCTGTTTTCTCTCATTAGCAATGGTATTTTGAGAATATTTTTGAACTAATTTGGAATATTTAAAAAAAAAAATTTGTTGTAACTTCTCAAAGCACTTTCAACTAAGCTGTGCGCCAAATTTGGAACCAGTTTTGTCTTTAGTCTCATTCATCTATGGGATCACTTTCAGTTAAGTTTGGAGTCAATTTCTGCATTGTCCTTTTCTTTCATTTAGGATGAATTTGAATCAATTTCTGGCTTTTGCTTTCTACTCTTGATAAAATTAATTAAAAAAAATTTCTGGATTTCAGGAGCATTTTCTAGCATTTCTATTTAATACGGAGTACCTAGCAAAAGCAAAATCCGTTTTATTTTTCAGAGCAATTTTTAATGTATTTTAAGACGAATCAAATATTCTCATGTTTCTTCTATACCTGATAAGGCATTTTCGTCGATTTTTGGCTTTATTCTTTCGTATTTTTTGAAGTGTTTTCAGATGTTTCGAGTTACGATTACGAGAGTTTCAATTCATTTCATATTGAATTGAATGTAGATATTTGTTGAATTCGGTGTGTTTCTCTGGATAGTAGGTTCTTAAGTTATAAGATACTGATTTGAGCTCAATTTTTAGGCTCATTTCAAGATGGCTTGACAAAGTATTTTTTTTAAATTCTTTTAACACCAATATTTAGTGGTTAATTTGTGGTTTCGAAATCCAATTCGTGGCAATTTTTGTTGTAGTCTTTCCGCTGTTTTATGTATTTAAAGCATTGTGCTTGTGGTTACAATTTGATCATGTAATTTTTTGGTCGTTCTGTTTTCTTGAAGTCGCTTTTAAAACCTTGTTAGTAGTCATTTTTTTTGTGGTTTGGCTGTTCAAGCCTCCAAAGTGCTTTTACTTATTTCAGGTGCATTTTTGATCATTTTGATCTAAGTTTTCTTAGCTTTTAGAAGCGCTTTAGTTAAATTTGGTAAATTTTCATGTCTCTTCTGGTTCAGAAAATCATCTTTTTCTTCATTTCTCGATGATCGGACAGTCTTCATTGTTTGGGTAATCTTTTGTAGTTTTTATAAGAAAAAACAGATGTTGAAAACATGCGCTTTTTTAAATAAATAATTTTTAATTTTCTGTTCAACTTATTCCACTAAAAAAAGTATTTGTTAGAATGTATATTTTTTTCAATAAGACAAAGTTATTATCTACAACTTTGACGAGGACGTCACACGGATCAAAAAAACCGTTTAGGCTCTAAACATTTTTATATTTTAAACTCTAAACATATATTTATAATCATCAAATTGCATTTTTAAATAGTTTCTCGAAAATGAGTCGTTTTTCAAAAAAATGAACCAATAGCACAAAATGGCATCTTTTGCCCATAGAAACGTCCATGCAAAGTTTCAGCCAAATAAAAAATGACAGTTAAAAAAATTTCAAAACTGGGACATTTTTTTGTAGAACTGCATTTATTTGAACTGTTATACCGTTGAAAATTGTGAAGCCTTGTTGAAACGCCGATTGCGATTGATCTGCTTGCTTTCCCTAACACGGTCGACAGAATATTATACCTAGTTAACTGGCAATGCACTTTTAGGCTATATAAAAGCCGGCTTTTGCTCAAACCAATTATTTTACTAATGGATAATGGGAAAAACGGTTCCAACTTAGTAGCAGCTGATAGCAGTAGCAGGTAGCAATATCGGTAACGAAGAAGGGCGATTTCAAATGTCACTCTGCTTTCCGAAGCGTTTGGACCAACAGAGTAAACAGCACCCTCCACAGTGCTAGATTTTGGATCTCCCTCCTGTGTGAGAAGCACCGTCGATATACAGGCATATCCCCGATTTCATGGAAACTATACCACCCGTCCTTTTAAGGACGATCACATATTTTCAATTAATGTAGGAAATGGTTGTTCTACATTTACGAGCGAAAGCCTACTGTGACGCACGCTAAGGAAGCGAAATCTAATGGTTTAAAAAAAATGACAATTTATTAAAAAAAACACACGAATTGTTAACATAAATACCTGTTCTATTACACCAATGTTAAGAGCTGAGTGTCTATTTTAACTTGAATCGTTCAACAATAATTTATTGAAAAAAATCAAAATTTATATGAAGTACTAAAAACATATTTTGGACCACCAAATTTATATTTTAGTCCTCCTTCATATTTGTGTATTGTGTGTGTAAAAAATATCGACCTTATTATATTTTAGATCATCACCGATTTTTTTATAGCCGAAATAGTCGATGTGAAGAGGACATCATTCTGCTGTGAATACTTCGAAATTTTAGGCATCTGAAAATGGAAAGATCGAGTGTATATCGGTTTTACAGAGTTCTCAGCCTATCGCCCTCCACGGTGCTCCCACAGACCGTTATTTAAAAAAAATGCACCAAAGAATCTGAGTACACCGTTCGATTCGTTTGACGTCCAGAATGTCTGGTCAAAATTTCAAAATCATCGTACGGTACATTTTTGAGTAACGCCCTTTTGAAGGTTGTAAAGTACAAAAAATGATATAAAAACGACGAAATACTTATTGTAAAGCACGTTTTTCAACCACCATTTTATGAAATAACTTCCAAAATTGTTTCTACACATTCCAAGGCTTATATTTCAAAAAATTAACAATTGGTGAAAAGATTTATTTGAAAATCCCACAGTGAAAAGTGGTCTAAACTCGAAAAATCGTGATCGTCCTAGATTTGACTGTGAAAAATTGATTTTATGTACTCATTGTCTTCAGCAAAATTGTTTAATAGAACAAGGCCTTACTTCTGGCGTTTTTGGTTTTTCGATTAATCCACCTAACATTTAGATAAAAAAAAATATTTTTTCTAATTTTCAATATACCAGATAGTTTCCTTCAGCAAAGTTGTGAAAAATTTAAAAAAAAAAAAAATTGCTGAATACTGGGAGGTCCTATCTGTACGTTGGACACGTGCCACGTCGTGGAACACCCCTCCTTAAAATCAGTTTTTTGTCCAGAATCGTTAAACATCTGTCCACGTGGTATGTGGATGGCCCCTAACCTAAATCAATTACTATCATGTTACGAAACTGCATCGGAAATACAGTCGTTTGACGTGCTCACATCCAGAGCTGCGAAATTTCGAAACTACAAAATGAATATCACACAACAGCAATTTCATTCTCTCAGGTTGAGACTGATATTGAGTGCCACTTGTGTCGATTCTCATTGAAAATCATGTCAGTGAAAAATATGAAATTGTCTAGAAACATGATGAATATATTTGATCTGAGCCAATCCAATGCATGAAGTCCATGAAGTAAATGAGCATCTACATTCTCAAATACATAAACATCGTTAAAACAACACAGCGCGTGCGAAATCGCAGTAGTCAGTATTATCACTGTCAACCGATTGAACCAGAAAGTAATTTCATCTCCAGCTCGTTCGTGCTGACATCGATATTCACATTGAAGGCTTCAACTAATATTTTGTTACTGACAGTGATAATTCGCAGAGATGAAGTGTTTTTCTGCTATTATTAGCGAGATCGCTTACTATGCAACGTACGTGCTGTTTAAATTAACCGTTGCGTAACAACATTCAAAACAACTTTTGGAGTTTCGTTTAGCAGTAGGTCTCAAAAGTTTTGTGTTCTCGAAAAAAGTCCCCATGCAAAACTCTAGTTCAATCGTGCAGCAATCCAACACAATTTCTTTTCATCTTTCTTTCAACAGGATCAACATAAGAACATATCGATCGTTTCTCAAACCTATTGCGAAAAAAAAAACATTTTCATACGACAGGCTGTCGTAATTCTACGTTAACCTTTCGGTTGTGTCTTATAAACAACCACTTCAACTATTATTTTCTTACCACTTATTGATTTGATTCTTATTGATACCACAATAGATCAAACAATGGTCGCAGTGGTTCAGTCTTCTACAGGAACAAAAATTATTTTCTTAAGCAATATTTCCACGTATTTCAGGCTGATTTCTGAGCTTTCCGTTTGTTCTATTCTTTCGGACTTTTTTGGTCATTTTCAGTCGAACTTGAAATCATGCATTTCTGCTTCAAAGTGGTTCCAGCTGAACTCGGAATTATTCTTGTGTTTTCTTAAGTTGAAGCATTACGCGATAATACGTTTAAAACTTTTGAAAATGACAATCGACTTTCATCTGTAAATTATATGTTAATTTCAATATTTTGCTGTTTTTTTTTCGTTTCTGATCTCAGCTGTTTTTAATATAATTTCCATTTCTTGGACTAAATTTGGATCATTTATTTGTTTAGAAGAGACCTAAACCGATTCAGGGAAAATTTATAATTCCTTCATTTTTTCCTTTTCCTATCTACATATGCGTTTTAGATTTTTTTCCCACAACGTATTTTTAGTCGCTTAAAGTTGAATTAAGGATTTTTTCCGACTTCTTATAAATTTCAGGGATGATTCTCATAATAAATAAGTGTATTTTTTGAGCTTTTAGAGACGTTATTAATTTTTTTTAAGTAACTTGGAATAAATTTTTGATAATAGCTTTAGGCCTTTTGCTGATGTAGGGGTAAGTTAAGCTCATATTTTTGCAAATTTTTATGTTTTCATGAAAACTTGTTCAACTGAAATTATTATTTTTTTCACTTTTTGTTTAAAACGTTTGCAGTCAGTTTGCTTCTAGGAGTGTTTCTATGCATTTTGGAATACTTGGTCCATTTTTCTTATCTTTTGTAACTCGTAGAAAAAGTTTTATCTTTTTAGTTACCATAATGAACTAACTTTTGAATCAAATAACTAAGAATATTTTTTTTTCATTTTTTCCAGTTTGAAGTGGGAAAAACCTGTTTTACCACTGTTGTACTCAATTAGTCAGCTCAGCTAAACTTCAGCGAGGAGTAACTGTTAGAGTTAGTGATTCTGCATGAGCCCTTAAATTCAGTTTTAAATTAACATCTCGAAAGTTTTTTTTTTGGTGAAGGAAATACACTTGTGTAATAGAGTGAAAATTAACAACCAGACTTTACTTTGCCTCACTCAACTCTTATTCAACTATATTTGTCTGGTCAATTGACATAGATTGTACTGAAATTCAAAAGGAGCGGAGACAAACGATCAAAAAGCAGCTATCGTATTTGTTTTTGACTTAATTGATAACATCTACAAATTTGATGAATAAATGAGTTGCGACTTATGATTTTCTTATCATTTTATGAAATCTTTATTATTTTACTTAATAAAACTTAAGTTCACACATTAATCAACATTAAGAGCCCCAGCGGGCGCCACAATGCGTGGTTTAAATTCCACGAACACACCCTTCTCGGCCATTGTTCCGGCCATTCCTTTGGCCAGCGTTAGTGGCACTTCGGTGTTGCGAGTTTTTGCGAAGCTAAAATTCTTCAACATATGGTACACAATCGCTTTCACTTCCATCAAAGCGAACCTCGATCCGATACAGTTCCTTGGGCCAATCCCGAACGGTAAATAAGCACCCAGATTAATGCTGGATTTATTCTCGTCACTGAAGCGCTCCGGTAGAAACTTCTCCGGAGTGGGATAATACTTCGGATCATGATGCAAGCTATGGACTGGAAGCCAAACTCCGGCTCCCTTCTCGATGGTAAACCTCAATCCTTCGCCGTCATCCAATTCGTAATCTCGCACGCAAAGCCGGTCCAACGCTCCTATTGGAGGCCACTTACGAAGTGCCTCGGACACCACCATATCCATGTACTTCATTTTCTGCAATGCATCATAACTCAAAGATTGTCCATTCAACAATCGATGTGTCTCCATAATCTCCTCATACAGTTTGTCTTGAACTTCTTGATTTAGGGTTAGCTCGTACATTAGGAAGGTTAGACAGGTTGACACCGTATCAAATCCGGCCAGAAAGAAAATTAAACACTGAGCTATCATCTCCGTTTCGGTCATTTGCTTCGAGGTACGCGCTTTTCCCACTTCTGATTCTTCAACTGCTGCGAAACCATCGTTTTGTTCTGTTTCCTTCGTGTGCTGAAGTAAACCTTTTCTCGCCTGCATCAACAGGTTAACCATATCGGATCGAACGATTCCTTGGGCCTCTCGTGTCTTTACCGCTTGCCTAATAAGCGTGGAAAAATACTTCCGCTGCTCCAAGTCGATTAAATCCAGTCCCAGCCAAACGGCCACCGATGGAATGAGTCTGTGGCTAAGAATTCGCATTGCAACCGATAGTCGCCCAAACTGCATAGTTTTCTTTCCCTGAACGTAGAACTCATTGTCACGATGCTGCAAGGAATCTACCTTAAATCCGAATGCCGCGGTCGCAATCACATCGTTCGTAAACCTGGAAAACACATCCTTCATTTCGTACTCCCGCCCCGTTTGAGCACCAATCTCTTGCTGGTAAAAGTTTGCCATATTTTCACAACACTCCAAAACCAGACCGAACATTTGACGCATCTTGGAACTGGTAAAGGCCGGACTAAGGATCGCACGCATACTCTTCCACTTGTGGTCGTTTAACGCGAACAGCGTTTTCGGGAACAACATACTGGAGTTATCCGCATGATCCTTTCCAAACAGCGCCCGATGATCCATAAAGTGATCGAAATCCTTGACCCCGATGCGCTTTATCAACTCTGGATCGCGGATCACGTACATCGGAATGTTGGTATCAAACAAACCAACAACTCTACGGAGTAAAGGTGAATTTAATTTTGCTGTTATCAGACAAGCTTTTACTCACTTTGAACCCGCATATTTGTCGTACAGAGCTTTGAAAAAATCGAACAACGTAATCTGCTTGAACATCAGCGGTCCCGTACTGCCCAGGATGGGCTTAATCGCAAGCGCCGGTATTGGTTTGTCGCAGAAATAATCCTGGTTCCGGTTTAGCCATCGGTACACGAAAGCAATCACCACTGCGATCAAGAGCACGTAACTCAGTTCAACTTCCATCTTGTTTACCTGGCGTAAGATGACTGAACACGGTTCGGCATCGTTTCGTTGTTTTATTCGAATGATTTTTTTATTTGTGTTTCTACATAAGGGAATATTCGGTGGCTATCATTTGTGGCACTCGTTTTACATCAGCTTAATGACTGGCAGGAAATTTGGCGGCTTGATACGAAAACAAGAATAGTGAGGTTCAAATTTTCGCTTTGAACGAATATATTGAATATACAATTCGAAATTTTGATTCAACCTGATATATTTACTCTGCCACAAGGATGACCAACAGCGCGACTTGTGTGTGGCATTTGCGTGTATAAAATACAGGTA
Organism: Wyeomyia smithii; assembly: GCF_029784165.1. Taxonomy (NCBI): domain Eukaryota; kingdom Metazoa; phylum Arthropoda; class Insecta; order Diptera; family Culicidae; genus Wyeomyia; species Wyeomyia smithii. Next base: position 228,169,049 of record NC_073695.1, on the reverse strand, counting down.
AAATGAAGATATCGTATTTACAATCATTAACCCTCGATGTCCGAAACTCTTAATCATCAATTCATAAAACGTTCACAATTAAATAAAGTGCTAGAAAATTGTTGCTAAGATACCAAAACAAGTACTTTGATATTTGAAAAGCGCGCAAAGCAAATGTCGGTAGAGGGTTTAAAAACCGTCTAAATCCTATTTATATGCTAGCAAGACAAAAAAGCATAAGTTTTTTTGCTAACTCATACATACTCTTGAGAATGTTAATCCGCTGATCCGTAATGAGTCGAACACTGGAAACAAAACATATAAACGAAAATGAATATCTATGAAAAAATGAGCTGTGATTAAATAATAATTCGTCAGTGTTTGACAACATGAAAGCGGTCCCAACGCACTGCAACCTATTCTACGTTAAGGAAACGTGACGGTGTGGTATAGGCTACTGAGAAAAATGAAATAAACAAGCTGGTTGTTTGGCAGTATAGCTTGGAGTCACGATGAGTTTTCAGGTTTTGCTGCATGCTGAGCTAGTTGGAGAGCCGGTACATACATCGAGCTGAACAATTCTACACCCTTAGTTATACTAAGCTACTCATACTCATCTTATATTAAAAAAAAAAACGTTTCTGGCAAAATTTGGCAAAAAAATAAAGTAAAACTGGCAAACAAACCGAATTGGAAAATATTTAAACAAGAAGAAAATTTGAACAAGCCTAAAATAACTAGTTTCAGTGTATCACGGGGCTGGTTGAGATTCCAGAAAAATGTTTGAATACATTATCCATTTGACTATATGAAGCTCAAAGTTTCGAACTAACTGAAAAGATCAAACAAAATCCATTATCGTTACAGCAACATTTCAACGATTTTGTACTCCATGAAAAAAATTGTGGTCCAGAGGAGACTGAACAACTTACACGAATTATTGAATGGTTTTAGGTGAAATAGTTAAAGAGGTTGTTTATAACACACGACCGCAAGACCGATTTCTTGTGATAGGTTAGGGAATAAACTCATTTGTTTAATTGACTTGAAGTTAAAAGAACTGTTGGTTTTAGCTAGGGGCGTCTCGCAGATTTGGATATTGACTGTGCACTCAAGGTTGTCCCATACAAACAACTTCTCCTCCTTCCCAGTAGCCTGGTCATCACCAGAAATATGCATAATGAAACACATGATTTGCATTTATCTCTGGTGCTTAAGTATTCATTTTTCTTGGGTGGTTCTCAAAATCTGTTATTTATTTAGGAAAATTTGTCTTCAAACACATGAATCATTCTCCGAAGTCAGTTTTTGAAAAACACAATTCCAAGATGAACGCGTATAAAGTTTCAAGTTTAGCTAAGGGGCCATCCACATACCACGTGGACAGATTTTTGACGATTTAAACCCCTCCCGTGGACAAATGCCCATATAAATTCTTTTTTTTTTGGTAAGGACCTTGGACATCCCACAACCACGTGGTATGTGGATGCCCCCTAATGCGGCCGTGAACATACGCGAAAGGTTACATGGGAGTTCTCCTGCGATTCAAAAACAAAACATGGTTATTATTAACCATAATATTATGTACTTCCGTCGTTTCATTATTTCTCCAACTTTCACTTTTTATTCAAAATTTTACCAATTTTACTAATAGTTCTAGCATCTCTGCAGTAGTCTTCAACCGATGACATGACATGAAAAGCGCTAAGTTTCTCACCTTCCCCTTTTCACTTTAAGCTACATTCAATACATTGAATGGAGCAGCAGCAGGTAACTTGCGGAGAGTGTACAAAGCAAAGCCTTGGTGCTACATTCCGATTCGGAACTTGACCTTCTGTTTACTATACACAGACTTCGCAGCCAACTGTTGAGTGTACAGGACATTTGCGGGGCTAGCGCTACGATCCTACTGACACTAACAGTCTCTCCCGAGCCGAGACTCGAACCTACGACAACTGGCTTGTTAGGCAAGCATCGTACCTCGAGACCAGCTGGGGAGGCAGTACAGTGTACAACAATGTCAAATTTCAACACTCGCAGTGTTACCTCTCAATCTCTTCACTGTCATCGGGTTTATGTTCACTAAAGGGAGTGCACGGTATCAACACTGAGGCTACTGACATACTGAGGCGTCAAAGGAAGCGAAACAAGAAGCGTCGCAAAAGCGTCCGAGCTACTTCTTCGAACGTCTATATGAAACGCTCAAACCGGTCATACTCGAGCGGCAACGAAGCGTCGGTAGAGGCGGCGAAACAGAACGAGTAGTGTTTTGACGCGCGTATACTTACGCGGTAATACCTTGTTCAGACTAAATCTTTTATCGCAAGGTGCTTTATATTTGCTTTGTTTTGGTTTGGTAATTGAAAAAAAGCAAATAGAAAACATTTTCGTTTACAAAATGTTAAAATGTTTAGAAAAAGGTGAGTGCAGTAATACCATGTTCAGACTAAACCTGATATCGCCAGGTGCTTTATATTCGCTTTATTTTGGTCTTAAATATAGAAAATATCGGGAAAAATTTTCAGGTAGTCAGGAAAATAACACTGGTTTTTTTTATTGATATTGCATGCCTAACATGCTGAATTTCTTTAGTCGCAAAACACCAGCCGCTGAGTAACTAGCTGTGCTCACAGGGGTTATTCAAGCCTAACAGATATCATAAACTAGTTGAACGTTACTCGTTGAACGTTAGCGGGTTCAAAATTCAGAATAATTTTTTATATTTTTTACTACGTCTGTAGCACAACTGACTTCAGAAATATTATTTTACTTCATAAAAAAATTCTCTGTTTACTAGAAACGTGATTTACCGTGCTCGAAGATCTTCATTGGACGAATTCATATTTCCTTTAAACGAAACCGCTACTGAAATCTAGAAATATGACAACGCAACGCATTTGCGACGCTCGCTCCAATATGTCATAGGAAGCTTCACCCAACGCTTATGTTTATTTCGCTTCTAATACGCTCAACGCTTCGCTTCATTTGACGCCTCAGTATGAATCCACTGGCCACACGAGTACACGCTCTGTGTGTAAATACATGATGATATAGTGTAGGGGAGGATTGTACAAAACGCACCAGTTAAGCATTTGCGCGATTTACAGAGCTTCAAATCATTTCCAAGCGAAATTGAACGTGTAGGATGATTGTAGGATCTATTTATTGTATGTTTATGACGAAGTTTATTGTAAAATACTCGATTGCAATGACTTTTTTGGTAAAAATTACCATTGCCGCCAAACAAGCCCGTGACCAAAACGCACCACAACAAAGGTCAGTATGCTCCAAAGCAGTAGGCTAATATGCCACTAACAGAAATCAGCACACGAAATGAGAAGCGCTTGAAGTCTCGAGAGTAAAATCAAAATAATGGAACATGCTCTAAGTTGTCAAGCAATCTCCTGCAAGCTCTTCATAGTGCATTCTGCCCCAACTTTAATTTTGTTTGTTTTTAGGTAAAAGTCGAGTGAAATAATTTTAGTGAAATTCTAGTGAAAATGAATATAATAATGACTTATTATATCTACAGCGGCGCAAGCGATGAGACACCTCAGTCGGTGGCTAGACTCCGAACGCGTATCACGGAAGAGCTCCGTTGGCTAGATTTACTTTACGAACTAATTTCATTTTTGTCATATGACTTTTAAGTTTTAGTAAAGTTTTAGTAAAAAAATTTTCTAAGCCTAAAAGTCACACCTTCTATTCCCGTTCATTTTCGCATCCTCGCAAACTGCATACATTGCCTGCTTTACTAAATAAAAAAAAGAAATGTTGTGATTTTAAAGTAGAATACTTCTCTCAGGAAGTTCGGTTACATAGGGATGTGAACTGAAAATCTAAAACCGAAGAAAGTGAAAAATATGTCCAATTCCAAATGCTAATAAATCGGTTAGTATTCGATGGATTTCCTTCGTTCTTGCAGCAATAGATTCGGAAATCTTCTAAGATTCTTCCCAAATGAAGATAATTGTAATTGTATTATTCAAACTATTGTACTATTGAAAATAGTCAAGCCTTGTCAAAACGAAAAATTCTACCTCTGATGATTGATCGTTATATGATTGTTTCCCAAGCACGATCGACAAAATCTTATACCTTGCAATCAGGCTCGCCAGATCTACGGATTTATCCGTAGATCTACGGATTTGTTAACTTCTACGAAAAAACATTTATATGGGAAATCCGTAGAAATCCGTAGAATCTACGGATTTTAACGAAAGAGTTCTGGCGACGCTGCTTGCAATTGAAAATATGCCATTTGGCCTATATAAGAGCCTGTTTCAGCCGAAGCCGCTCATAATAGTTCTAGACAGCGACAACAGCAGTCATCCCTTAGAAACAGCAGTAGCAGTGCAGTGGATACCAGCGATAGGGGATAGTGGCCACAGCTGTGTCGTAGCAATGGATAGCGCACTAGTTGCAGCGGATCTCAGCATCCAAAGCAGCTGGGCCAGCTGATGCAGGGACAGCGGATACCAATGACAGCGTATAGCGGCTACAACTGTGGCATGGCTACGAATAGCGTAGCAGTTGCAGCGGGTATATCTGACCATGAAGCATTTATGCAATAATTGAATGAAAATTGCAATTGCAGCAATCGGCCTTTTTCAAGGATACTAAATGTATTTAGAAGAGCATAATGAATGGTTATTAATAAACTGTAACTGAGGTTTGATGCTGCTGCAAATGCACAGCAGTGTGATGTTTATTATGATTTGTTGATACTGTGCATAACAAGCGGTATATACGAAACAAATCCGATTTCAAACAGAAAAGTTCGGCACGTTCTGCTCACGATGCTGAGTCTGTTTTAGAAAATTCACAACACTTCATTAACAAGGATGTTACGCCTTAAATAAGACGGTTATGGTTAGACATCACAGCAGAATTTTGATACTCATGTCTACCATCGGCAATATCAAGCACGCAACAATCTGCTTCCATGCGATTCGGGTACGGGAACATTTTCTTCTTGCAAGCCGCGCAACACGATACAATACTCGTTAGTTTGTTGCCTCAATGAATGCTCTATCGGTCCGGCTCGACAGAATGTCCACGAGAAATCATTTTTGTACATCCGTCTTACGAAACTGAGGAAAAACTGTAGGAACTGAAGCGTGGGCAGAATGAATGAGATGTATTTTTTTCGTACAGGAGTATTACGACATACGAAATAAAATTTCGAACGTTGTAGAATGCTATAACTGGAAATAATTTAGCCACACCTATTTTTCCAGTTATATCATTCCACAACGTTCGAATAATTTATTATGTCAGAGCGGATATCGCACGCTATCTGACCATGAAGCATTTATGCAATAATTGGATGAAAATTGCAATTGCAGCAATCGGCCTTTTTTAAGGCTACTAAATTTATTTGGAAGAGCATAATGAATGGTTATTAATAAACTGCAACTGAAATTTGATGCTGCTTAAATGCACAGCAGTGTGATGTTTATTACGATTTGTTAATACTTGATACTTGTTGATACGAAACAAATCCGATTTTAACACGACTGACACGCAACAGCTGGGTTATCTTTCTTGTAAAAGTATTCTACTTCAACCTTGCGGTCGGGGCTTTGCACACAACCATTCTGTGATTTTTCATGTTCAGTTTGATTTAGACTAAGACTCAGAGTTTTGCCTGATATTTGAGCTTGTTTTTAGCTCTGATTTGACGCAATATGCGTGTAACGAGGCACATTTTTCAATAGTACAATATTGAGCGTCATAAAATCACAAATTTTCGTTGTTAGGAGGACGCACAGCTAGTTTTTCAATCGATTGCTGTGAGAATGAACGAAACTCGTTGGAAACTGACTGAGTCTTAAACATTTGAAATTGGACAAGTTTCGTGACGCTGTCAAAGTTTTCAGGTTTTCAATTTACACCACTATGTTGCCGTAAGACGTAATTCTACGACAAAAATTACATCAGTTGAAGCGAAAATGGCAAACGATTTGCATATTTTAAAGAGGATCATTATATTATTAGCTAATCAAGCGATTTACAGACATTTCGGAACGTTAAACATGCACCGAATAATAGGGCTGGGATTTTTTTTTTTGAAAGTTACCGAATATTCGGATTATTGAATAATGATTTAAACTAGCCTCTTGTCTAGGGCAATCCACTTTAAATCATGAGTAATTTGGTTTTTTGATTTTTCTCATTTAATCATCATGTTCTGTTGAATATTCGGCCGTCCGTTCGCCGAATATTCGGCCGAACAGACTGCCGAATATTCAACGAAACATGATGATAGTATGAGAAAAATTCGAAACCAAATTATTCTTGACTTAATGTGACTTAACCTAGACAAGCTCAAGTTAAAATCATTATTCTGTAAACTGAAGATTCAGTACTTTCCACAAAAAAACTTTTCCCAGCCCTATTATTCGGTGCAACGCTATTAAACATAAAACTCTACAATAGGAAACAATGCTTGTTGAAGGATGAACAAAGGCTGATTAAACGCTTACTAATTTATAGTCTGGAGAGGACGTCAAGGTTTCCTGCAATCACATACGCGAGGAATGGTTTACAAGCTGAATAGAGGTTGTTATTTCCTAGAAGGCACATTTGTTCAATAGAAAGTAGGATAAAAAGTTGGAGCAGATCAACAGAAAAATGTCCCAATTTTAATTTTTTAAATTATCATTCTCGATTTGGCTGAAACATTGCACAGACGTTCAATGGACATAAGATGTCTCTCTGTGCTATTAGTTTTTTTTATCAATCGCGACTTTTTTTTAAAGGGTTTTATGTGAAAACTATATTGTTTATTTTAAAAGTAAACTAAAAAATTAAAAAAAAAATTTCTTCGAAAAGTCCTTTTTAATCTTATTTTTTTTATGAAAACTAAAATAGGTTAGCTAAACATTGATGGTGGATCATGGAGAAATGAGAAAAAGAAGTTAAAACAATGCCTTTCCGCACCAAATTCAAGTTTTTAAAAACGCTTATCCTCCCGGTGGTACGTGGTTATGAATATTGGCCAGTGATGGACGCTAATCGCTGCCGATAAGAGTTAAAAGCAATTGGAGATAACTAACCGAAAATCAAGTGATCCAGCGACGTAACTTACATTCAGTCAACATCGATATTACAAAGCACTAACGACAGAAAAATGTAAAAATCCTCTGAAATTCCAGTAATTAAACATAAAAAAATGCTGGAGCAATTGAAAAAAATTTAAGAAAAAATTAAAAAAAAACACCTAAAGCTAGGATAATAGAATGATAGACCCTAATTCAAAAATTTCTAAGATCCATAGTAATTGAGAAAATACACTTGAAAGGAGTAAAAGCAAAGCAAAGCCTTGGTGCTACATTCCGATTGAGAACTTGACCTTCTGTTTATTTATGCACAGACTTCGCAGCCGACTGTTTAGTGTACAGGACAAGTGCGGGGCTAGCACTACGATCCTACTGACACTAACAGTCTCTCCCGGGAAGCTCCGTAGCCGCAAGGTTACAGAGTCCGCCTTGGTAAGCGGGTGGTCGTGGGTTCAAATCTTAGTAGAATCAGGCCATTTGGTTGTCAAAGGACTTTAAGCATGGGTTTATTCTCAGGCTCCCCACCACGTACCCTTCCTTCAATCCGGATTCTACAGTACCCTTGTTGACTCTTCTCCTAACAAAAATAGGTCCCTATTATAATAAAACTGGTGTGAGTAACATATGAAAGTTCTCTCCAGGGAATTGTTACTAGGCGATATTGTTAGGTTGGACAGAAGCTCGGTATAGTAGAGAAGTAAGCTTGAAACGGAAAGGTAATTACACACAAGCACTGATATGAATGATAAGCGTATCACTTACTTCAATAGTGTTACTGCTAATAATTTGAACTGCCGCTAATCGCATAACAGTCCTATGTAAAAGTCCTATGTTTTCTTGTTTTTTTGCGGAAATGGGTCCATTTTGGCATGCTCTACAAGAGTAGCCATTAAAATAGAGGTTGTGGGAATCAAACCTCACTTTTTTAATGGCTATTCTTGGAAAACATGCCAAAATGGACCCATTTCTGCAAAATTTACACAGGACTCGCAACTTTTACATAGGACTATTATGTGAAAAGCGGGAGTGAAGTGCGGAGTACAGAAAACACCTGGGCAATATCACAATAGATCTAATCTAAGGTCGCAGTGATGAGTCCACACAGAAAAAAACAGTCTCTCCCGAGCCGAGACTCGAACCTACGACGACTGGCTTGTTAGGCCAGCAGATGTAGGGAGTACTTGTGACAAAATAGAAGAGGGAAAATTTCATTTAAACCAGAGGCCTTTTATGCAGTAAAATCTCTGATTATCCACTGGAGACGCATCACAGCAAAAAATTAAAAGGTCAGGTAAAACTAGCGAATATTCTGGAATAAAATTTTGAAAATTTTACTGACCTGTGACAATTTTAGGATTCAAAACTATTATATTTTAAAGTTAAATTCAAATATAATGATACATGAAATTTTGAGATCCGCGTGAAATAAAAACAGCCTAGATTCCCAGATCATAGTGTAAAAATTGTGTTGGAGAAGACTCTAGATATTGAGATGGCCTAGCAACTTCTTAAGGTTATATTTTTGTAGATAAAAGTTATCCTTATAGCAGTAAAACTTTTGTACCAGTGTTTGGAAAGGGCCACATTTTTGCAAAATTCTTGAAAGATACAAAACATGTCATACGTTTTACAAATGAATATTTTGACACTCTAAGAACAAAAAGGTAAATATGTTCACAACACACGAATATATCACTTATAACCTCTTAGTAAACGTTGAAAAATACATGAAATCATGAAAAATTCGAACAAGATCGTATTATAACGCAATCAACTATCAGCACAAACATATCAAATAACATGGTATCGTATCAATTACAGAACGGCGATTATGAATACTTTCTTCGGGATTATGACGCTCTAACCACTTTCCAATGTGCCCTGTTGTGTTATGCAACGCAGCTGTTTGTTGACAATTGTCGCTGTAATTGAGCCCAGAATGACTGTTATGAAACGTGTAATTCAATTCTTCAAGATGTTCACATTTTCATTCACCACTCAATTGCAACTTAACCTCAATGATAAAGCACTGTCGTTTTATTTACTCTAAATCAACGCGCATATTCCTCTGCCACAAGCAGGCTTCGAAATGGTCACGGTAGAACCACTTTTCACTGCGATAATCGTCTTCTTCTTCCTCTAACGCTACCAAGGCTCGCTGTCTGAATACATTCTTAAACAAACATGTCAAATGAGTATCGCCACCACGACGTTTTTTTCCTCAAACGAATTTTGACATTTTTTCTAGAAATGAGAATTACGCACGTTGAGTGCGTGTATTCTGGAAATTATTTATATCATTGATCTTGTAATAATATTTCTCAACATAAATGAACGAAGTAGACAGAAATAGGCCGAAATAACATCGCTAAACGATTGACAGTGTGCATCTCTTTGATACGCGAGTGTCGTTTGACTATCCTTTTCTTTCTGTGAGCTGAGCGGCGATGGTTTGGTTGTTTTACATTTACGAGCGAAAGCCGACTGTGACGCACGCTAAGGAAGCGAGATCAAATGAAAATGGTGACCGTTTACAAGCCTGGCCACAAGTGTATAGATCGGTCACCTGTGCTAGTGTCTAGTGATACATCATCGCCGTCTGGTTTTAAATTGATAACGTTTACACGATTGGTACTGCACTCTACCAATCTAGCCAAGGAGGAACGAACATCGCGCCGCAGTTGGAAATCAAAGCTTGATCAGCATGGAAGTCAATTTATTTTATCTCACAGTGCTAGTTTCAATTCTAGCCTACATTTACCATTGGATAACGAGAAACAATGGCTATTTCCACGATAAACCAATTCCGTCGCTAGCGGTGAAACCGTTTTTCGGGTGTTCTGCGTCGCTTTTGCTTAAGCAGACAACGTTCTCGGAATTTATTCTGACAATGTATAACAAATTTCCCAACGTCAAGTGAGTACCAATTGCGGAACGTCCTGAGCAGTAGAGAGTTAATTTCATTCGTTTTTGATACAGAGTTCTTGGAGTATTCGACACAACAACTCCAATGTTCGTCATTCGGGATCCGCAGTTGATCAAGCGAATCGGTGTGAAAGATTTTGACCACTTTGTGGATCACAGGCCTACCTTCGGTAACAGTGATAATAACGAAAGCCCGCATGCTCTGTTCGCAAAATCTCTATTCGCCCTGAATGGCCAACGATGGCGGGATATGCGGGCAACACTCAGTCCAGCCTTCACCGGAAGTAAGATGCGGCAAATGTTCCAGCTTATGGAGGAGTGCATTCAGGCAATGATTACCCACTTGGAAGCGAATCTGAAGCAGAAGGGCTCGATGGAAGTGGAAGTGAAGGATATTCTTTCACGACTTGCGATGGATGTGATTGCTTCGTGTGCTTTTGGACTGAAGGTGAATTGTTTTGAGGACCGTGAAAATGCGTTCCTGCAACATGCTAGAAAGATGTTGCTGTTTGGAAGACCGAAGGTGTTTTTTAAAATAATGACCTTTCGATGGTTTCCCGAGTTTGCTAATCGATTAGGATTTGACGTGATAGATAAGGAACAGGCGGTTTATTTCTCCAGCATCATTAAAGACACGGTGCAAACACGAGAGACGAAAGGAATTGTTCGTCATGACATGATTGATTTGTTACTGCAAGCCAAAAAAGGAACACTAAAACATAACCAGGAAACGGAAGTGCATGAGGGCTTTGCAACGGTACAAGAATCTGATGTGGGAAAAGCTCAGGTGACCAAAGCGATGACTGAGACGGAAATGATTGCGCAGTGTTTCATATTTTTGATTGGAGGCTTCGATACAGTGTCCACAGCCGCAACTTTCCTCATTTATGAACTTGTTCGCAGTCCTGAAATTCAGGAAAAATTGTATCAAGAAATTTTAGAAACCGAAAAGTCTCTAAATGGAAAGGCGCTAACATACGATGCTCTTCAAGGTATGAAGTACATGGATATGGTAGTATCGGAATCCCTTCGAATGTGGTCACCAGCGCCGGCTCTCGATAGGCTTTGTGTTCGAGACTACGTAGTGGATGACGGTGAAGGACTTAGGTTTACCATAGACAAGGGAACGTGTGCTTGGATACCGGTTCACGGATTGCATCACGATCCGAAGTACTTCCCTAACCCGGATCGGTTCGATCCGGAGCGGTTTAGTGACGCCAATAAAGCCAACGTCAATTTGGACGTTTATCTGCCGTTCGGTATTGGACCAAGGAACTGCATTGGGTCACGGTTTGCGCTGATGGAAGTCAAAGCTATCATTTATCATTTGTTGCTTAAATTTTCTTTCCAACGGAGCGAAAATACGCAAATTCCGTTAAAACTGAAGAAGGGATTTGTTGCTTTAACGACGGAGAAGGGAATGTTTATGCAGTTAGCGGCTCGGAGCTAGATACTCGCTAGTGGACATGAATACATATTTTTTTGCCTTGACAGGTGAAGTGCTACTGATAAGATATCGGAGGATTGCTTTTTATAAATTTAATAAAGTAATAAAAATTTCAAGCGATAGAATAGTTCATATCGCTTGATTTTTTTATAATCACGAGGCCATGAGTTGCAAAGTTAAGTCAATCAATTTAATCTTTAGTATTGAGATCATAAAAGGTTTTTGGATCTCTATTCTGCGCTTTGATTTGATGGATATTAGTCAACATAGTAAAGAGGGAAAGGAGTTAAATTGAAGATAGAATCGTGTAGTGAATATACTGATAAGATTGAAAATATATGAAACAAATAAAAATATGAACAAAATACAGAAATTTCGAAAAACAATTTGAAAACTTTCTACCACAACGTCAGCTAAAGCCAGTAGCATTGTTTTTTTTTTGTGAGGATATTTTCAGTATGTTATTTTTGTTAAATAATGTTTAAAATGAGTTCGTTATTGAAAATAAACAATAAATAATTGAAAAAGAATCAACCACATCCAACTAAGAAAAATATTACCTTGATCAGGTTTCAAGTTGAAAAAACAATTGAGGTCTGGTACTATATACAAGGGAATTGCACAACTTGGTTGCAGCTCTTCAGTTTGTTTGTTTGGTGCTAAAGCAGAGATAAAGTAAAAGTCAAACAGTAAAAAGTGTATTTACTGTCAAGTTAGTTCGCCTTGAAGTAAAGGTATAATCACAGCATCACTCGTTGCGAGTAGAAATACGTATTGGAACTGTGATCGTGAACGTTAGCCTCCCATTCTTTACCAACTCGATGGTACAATTGAATCTAATCTGTATCATCGCGATTTTACGATGATGCCACTATCTAAATAACAGTTATTTTAATCTTAGACTGAATCTTAGGATAAATAAAAATGTGATATTTTTAAAAGCAGCTTTTTAATTCCAAAAATGTTTATTGAATGTTGATATAATTATGATTCATGATTTCGAAATACTTTAGAAGCCTGTACTCTTTGGATATATACATCACATTTTTTCGATAGCTCGTGAATCATCTCTACATCAGACTAGCACAAGTTTGCGATTTTTTTGGAGAAAATAAATCTGTGCATAATTTTTACCTGAAAAGTTGTATTTTCAAAGCTATTGTACCTACGACTTTTCATTCAATTGTACTATTTTTCCATCGTATTGTATTTTATTTATTGGTGTTGTTTTATGATTGGTACTTGCAAAACATGAATTTATTCATTTATGATCTTATATGAGCTCTTCATATATCATTATACCGCACTAACATCAAAAGAAAAAAAAACACGCAACAAGTTTGTCCAAACTGTTAGGCATATTGAGAAAATTTTTTTGAATCTTATTTGTGCTGCTTGTTTTTGGTTGCATTTGTCCAGCACAATTATTGTAATTTGTAACATAGCTGTCGAAACAGTGGAGAATCGCTAATGGCCATAATTATTTATTTATTTTTTCATTGATGTGCAAATGTCTTTTGATGCTATCCTCGAAACAGGCCATTTTTCGATGTCTTCATATTAGCCAGACCATGAACCACCGAACAGAACAAGTAATGATCGTACGGCACAATATCTCTGGCGGGTGAGATAGGACTTTTCACTTTAAGTTTTTTAAGTTTTAACGACTTTGGTAGTATGAGGCCGAGCGTTGTCATGCAGTAGAATCACTTTTCCGTGACTCTGCTCGTATTGTGGCTGTTTTTGCGCAGTGCTCGGCCTAACCGTTACGTACTCGACGGGGTTCCCGGGTACTTTTCTAGGTTTAACAAGGCGAATTTCAAAGTTCACTGTAATCACACTTAACAAGACGTGACGCGTTCATTCTGTGCCGAACACGCATCACCATCAGTATTAGACGTGTTTGGTGATCGCTCCGATAGAATATAATAGAAAAGACGTGTGATTGGCATTGTTTGCCTGGTCGAGTTAAATTGATCCGCGTTCAAGGTCGCGCGCCTTTATGCAATCGGTTCGCAACGTAGTTGCCTGCTGGTGCGTAAGCCGAGTTGGCTGTTGAGTGATTTGTGCTCTGGCAGAGAACGAAAATTTCAACACAAAAGAGGAAAAAGAAAAAGGTACGTGATTCTTGTATATCGTGCTAGTGCGCCAGCTTAGCGCAATGGATGTAGATCCTTTAACCACCGAACCCATATCTTCGAGCCCTTCCGATCATGTCCTTCCTGCTCAATCTCTCCCGGTTGCTGAGGCAACCACCCCTCGCCACAGGCTTTACCCGGACGGATCGCAGGAGAGCTTTATTGTCTACTTTCGGCCAAAGGCAGGATCAAAATCAAAATAGTTGAACATATTACAGATTTCAAAAGACCTGACGAAAGGGGACAAGGCCGTGACCGAAATTTCCAAGGTCAGACGTTACAAGCTCCGTGTCGTGGTCCTGGAACAGGCCAACGCTATAGCTTGCTCTGAGCCCTTCACACGCGAGTATCGCGTTTATATACCCGCACGAGACGTGGAGTTCGACGGTTTCATAACCGATTCAAGTCTGTCGGTCAACTGTATTTTGGGGAGCGGCTTCGGCACACCCATTGCGCTCAGTGTGTTAATTTTATGTCCTCAAGGCACAACGATTACCTACATATTTTGATAACCGGTACCTACACTATTTGATAACCGGAAGGCACATAGAGAAAGAGCGAAAACAAAATTACTATGAAAGATTTCACCAAGTGAGAAGAAATTCAAGAGAGTAAGAACGTAATAAACACTTTGTGCTGCCGTTTGTGGCACATTGTGTGAGAGCAAAGTGCTTCAGTTTGAGCGTTGCGTAGCGGGTAGAAAAAAAGCAGAGAAAAGGAACCAAGAATTTGATGTGTCAAAAATTTTCAGCCGAAAGAAATAGATTTCGGAAAATAGTGTTGCGAAGAAGAGGGGAGTAGAGTAATTTAAACACGATTGGCGTGGACGTGTTTCTTAGGACATATTACGCATGTTCAGACATGTTTCTGTCCCGGTATTCATAGACAAGCGCTACGTGCTTTCACTGCTGATACTGTTCATTAAGGTGGTAATGTTTTGTATGGAATTTGTCCTTCGTCGCATTTAGAAGTTCACTCAGTCGGAAAGTGAAATTTGACGGCTTTGAAGCATCTCTTCCCGGAAATTTTGTATGAAAACATTTTTTGATTAGACGAAACTTTTGAGCTTTATTGCTAAACGAAATTCGAAGGTCTCATTTTCCCATACGTTCAATTGGCCGCAGCTCAAGAATTTTTAAGTCCAAGAAAGTCGACTTTTTGAATTTTTGTTTCTGGATAACACCAGATCTCTTTTAAGACATTTGGCATGCATTTTTGTGCATTTTTTCATCGATCAAAAAATAATGCTTACGTGTTCCCGAATCCGATTAAGCTGAAGTTAAGTATGGGAATTTTTTTTCGAAGACGAAACTTTGGAACGAAATTTGAAAAGTCGATTTTTATTACCACCCTACTGTTCATATACGAGACATATTGCGGCTATTTCCAAGAAGAAACCATTTTTAGCTATGCAACAAAACCCATTAAGCGGCACTTAAAATAATTCCAGAATTATTTCAGTAGGAGTCAAATGAAGTGCGAAAAACCAAAAATAAATTGATTATATTAAGCGATGACCAAATTGAACATACCGCGTAGAAAATGGAACAATTACACCGCATCAATGAATCCATAATTAAAAGAACAGCGAGAATGAATCACAAGAAAAAAACATAAACCATCATTAGCATACATATAAATGTCCTAGATTATGGCACGCATATGTCAAATCCGATAATCATTGCTCCAAGCAACACACAAAGATAGGCTTAATGTGTGGTGTAGCACATTTTGGCAAATGCACAAATTGTACTCAGTCGTGTTTTTTTCGGTGCGAAAGAAATACAAAAGAGCGAATTGGGAGAAAAAAAAAAACAAAAGAAATACCGGGACGGGAATGGCACACATGGTTTGATGGCGTATGTGTTGTGTACAAATTTGTGGGGCTCTGTCTGCACTGAGGTGAATACCAGTCCTGCTGATAACGTTTACACGATTGGTACTGCACTCTACCAATCTAGCCAGGGAGTAACGAACATCGCGCCACAGTTGGAAATCAAAGCTTGGTCAGTATGGAGGTCAGTTTATTTTATCTCACAGTACTAGTTTCAATTCTAGTCTACATTTACCATCGGATAACGAGAAACAATGGCTACTTCCACGATAAACCGATTCCGTCGTTAGCCGTGAAACCGTTTTTCGGATCTTCTGCGTCGCTTCTACTTAAGCAGACGACGTTCCCGGAATTTATTCTAACAATGTATAACAAATTTCCCAAGGTCAAGTGAGTACTAATTTCGGAACGTCTTCAGCTCCTCAGTGCTCATGAGTTTTATTTTAAAACAGAGTTCTTGGTGTGTTCGATACGACAACACCGATGTTTGTCATTCGGGATCCGCATTTGATCAAGCGAATCGGTGTGAAAGATTTTGACCACTTTGTGGACCATAGACCCACATTCGGGAGGAGTGACGATAACGAAAATCCGCATGCTCTGTTCGTAAAATCTCTGCCCGCCCTAAATGGCCAACGATGGCGGGATATGCGGGCAACGCTAAGTCCAGCCTTCACGGGAAGTAAGATGCGGCAAATGTTCCAGCTGATGGAGGAGTGCATTCAGGCAATGATTACCCACTTGGAAGCGAATCTGAAGCAGAAGGGCTCGATGGAAGTGGAAGTGAAGGATATCCTTTCACGGCTTGCGATGGATGTGATAGCATCATGTGCTTTCGGACTGAAGGTGAATTGTTTTGAGGACCGTGAAAATGCGTTCCTGCAACATGCTAGAAAGATGTTGCTGTTTGGAAGACCGAAGGTATTTTTTAAAATAATGGCCTTCCGATGGTTTCCCGAGTTTGCTAACCGATTAGGATTCGACATGATAGATAAGGAACAGGCAGAATATTTCTCCAGCATCATTAAAGATACGGTGCAAGCACGAGAGACAAAAGGGATAGTTCGGCATGACATGATCGATTTGTTACTGCAAGCTAAAAAGGGAACACTGAAACATAACCAGGAAACGGAAGGGCATGAAGGCTTTGCAACGGTACAAGAATCTGATGTGGGAAAAGCTCAGGTGACCAGAGCGATGACTGAGACAGAAATGATTGCTCAGTGTTTCATATTTTTGCTCGCAGGCTTCGATACAGTGTCCACAGCCGCAACTTTCCTCATTTATGAACTTGTTCGCAATCCTGAAATTCAGGAAAAATTGTATCAAGAAATTTTAGAAACCGAAAAGTCTCTTAATGGAAAACCACTAGCATATGATGCTCTCCAAGGTATGAAGTATATGGATATGGTAGTTTCGGAATCCCTTCGAATGTGGTCACCAGCGCCAGCTCTCGATAGGCTTTGTGTTCGAGACTACGTAGTGGATGACGGTGAAGGACTTAGGTTTACCATAGACAAGGGAACGTGTGCCTGGATACCGGTTCACGGATTGCATCACGATCCGAAGTACTTCCCTAACCCGGGTCGGTTCAATCCGGAGCGGTTTAGTGACGCCAATAAAGCTAACATCAATTTGGATGTCTATCTGCCGTTCGGTATTGGACCAAGGAACTGCATTGGGTCACGGTTTGCGCTGATGGAAGTCAAAGCTATCATTTATCATATGCTTCTTAAATTTTCCTTCCAACGGAGCGAAAATACACAAATTCCGGTGAAGCTAAAGAAGGGATTTGTTGCTTTATCGACGGAGAAGGGAATGTTTATGCAGTTAGCGGCTCGAAGCTAGATACTCGCTAGTGGACAAAAACACATATTTACTTTGACAGGTGAAATAATACTGATAAGATATTGGAGGATTGTTTTTCGTATATTTATCAGTTGAACTTTTCTATCGCTTTAAATTATGTGTAGTCACGAGGCCATGAGTTGCATAGTGAAGTCAATCAATTTAATCTTTAGGATTGGCTGAGAACCTGTTAGATCGCTATTTTGCGCTGGGACTCGATGCGATTTGATAGATACTAGCGAACATAGTAAGGAAAGAGAGAAGTTAAATTATGAAGAGAAAAAGTAAATTGAAAAAGGAACATATCAAATGTATAAAAAAATATAAAATACAGAAACACAGAATAAAAAAAAAACTTAAAAAAATAAATGCGTTTCACAGATTTTGTGTGGTAATATTCAAAACAAATTTCATACTAAAGATGAATAATGAAGAATAATATTACCAACACTACCGTTGAACTCCTTAATCTCATCTATTTAAGAATAATATTACTATAAGCACGTTTCAAGTTGCAAAAAAACAAACCTCGTACACTCTGAAAAATAGGCACGTAAAATCCACCTGAAAAATCACCTAAGTGACTGATCTTCAGAAAATCTGCCATTTTACGTGACATTAGTAACTTTCACCTAAATTTCACGTACGATTCACTGTAAATTCACGTAAATCGGTCAAATTATAATGTAAATAGTTTGAGCGCGTTGGTATTCGTGTGTTTTGACTTTGTTAGTGTTAGTGCGACTGTGGTGTGACGTTTTCGACAACGGAATTTACGTGAATTTTTAGTATGCAAAAAAAGTCAATATGGCGTCCAAAAACTCATAAGCTGCTTCAGCTAATTTTGTATTGGAAATCACGCAATGTAAGTAGCCAGAATAATATTTAGATTAACAGAGGAAACATATACATTTTTTCAAATTTTCAGTTAGTGAATTCTTTCCGGACGATTGGAATCGTCAACGGTCATTTTCGAGCGGAACACCTCCTGCCGGTTGAACGGTCGACATCTTTCCGGTCATTCCTGTTTTTTTTCGTGTGAGATTCCGACACGATTTTAAACAAGTAATTATTTTTTAGTATTTGAAAATTAATTATACTTTTTTATACGCGCTGTCTAGTCTATTTAGATTTTAGATTCCATCTGAATAACACGTAAAAAGTACGTGAAAATCATGTGGGGTTTATGCATTCTGTTTATGGTTTCACCTGAATATCACGACACTAACACACTAACACATGAACGGCTTTAGAGAAATCGGCATAAGTTACGTGAAGAATCAGCTACTTTTCCCGGTAAATTTTACGTGCATATTTTTCAGAGTGTACTATAGAGAAGAGAATTGCGCACTCGAAGGTACAATTGAATCTAGTCAGCATCATCGCGATTTTACAATGATGCCATTGTACTAAATGACAGTGATTTTAATCTGAGTCTGATTATCAGGTAAAAGAGTGGATACAAATTTACTAATTTTAGAAGCAGCTTTTTAATTACGAAAATGGCTGTTGAAGTAATTTCTGTTAGTTTAAAAAAAAAAACAAAAAAAAAACAGAAAAGTAAAGATTTCGAAATGTTTTAGAAACCTGTACTCTTTCGTTCTATATCCTTTTTTTCGATCGCTCGTGAATCATCTTTACTTCAGATTAGCACAACGAAAACACTTCCTTTTTTGCCACTGGAGCAGCTGTTTACAGGCGAAAAAAACGAGGCTTAACGTCTTCTGGCTTCAATTTATAAGAAACCCTAGTTCCATGCAATCGCTTGGAAATGGCCTGGTGGATAACTCCTAATACCGAAGCAAGCTGTTCCTGCGTTTGGAACGGATCCTCATCGAGCAGTTCTTCCAAGTCAGCTTTTTCGAAGGTTTTTACCTTCACGTGGACAGTCGTCAACATTGAAATTACCATTATAAAAGCAACGAAACTAATCACTGTACATTTTTTCACCTAGAGCAGTAATTCTATGAACTTTTTTTTAACTCTCGATGCGCTTCGGCTGCCGTTTTTTAAATTAAATGAGAAGAGTAACACTTAGTGTTACTTGGTATTGATGACCGTGTTGCAATCTTTATGTCAGTACATTTTTTGACGTTGGATTAACGTCTATCTGAAAGTTAGGCGCCTGAATTTGAAACTGTTATAGTAAGCTTCATCTAACGCTTCTTTTTATTCCACTTTTCGCACGCGCGAAGCTTCGCTTTTTTTACGCCTCAGTATGTCATCAGCCTTAGCCTAAGCTTACAGAAATTTAGTCGTCATTGTATAACCGATTACTGCGATGGGAGGGCGGTTGCCTCTTATTGGAAACTAGTTCAACCCGCAGCCGGCAAAGCAGCAACTGATTTTAGTGCAGCGAGCCTGAGCAGGCGAATCATTCGATAGTAGCGATCCATAGCAGACTGAACAATCTTCAGACTGCACAGCATTCCTGAACATGTCCGGATATGTTAGTAATATTGTTCAAATCTGTCACTGTTATGTGACACGCCTATGGCAAGTTTAACTCTCAGTAGTCACGTCTAAAAGCTCTAGTTTGCAGAAATCTAATCTCCAATACGCAATGCACAAAAAAGCGTGTATTTGAGTTCTTGCTTTTCTTTGTGTTCATTCTTTCATCACGGCCGGTGCAGCTATCGAAAATGTTTTACTTTCCTTGTCATTCTCTAGTTTACGATTTTTTGTTTTGCGGCACGCTAATGGCAAGTTTAACTCTCATAGTTATATATAAAAGCTCTAGCTTGCTGAAATTAATTTTCGTATTATAACGGATGCAGCGAGATGACGATTGACTCTTGCTGCAAACTGGCTTTACCCGCAACTAGCAGAGCAGCAGGTGGGAAGGCAACTCGTTCGACCGTTCCACAGCAGACGGACCAATCGGCGCCGTAGCACTGCACAGAATTGCTAAACATGTCCGGACAAGTTAGTAATATTGGCTGGATCTGTCACGATTGGCCACTGCTAGTAACTATGCGTATGCCTGTAGCGTGTGTGTAAGATCGTTATTGCCTTGTTTTCTTGCTTGCAGTGTGTGCGAAGAATAATAAAATAACTGGAATCACCCGTGTCCAACAAACTTGTTTCTATTGTGAAAAATGCTGGAAATCGTAATTGATGAAGTTGATAGTTTTTTTGTCACTCACCAAAACCAATAATGATTACGCAAAAATGTATGATTGGGTTCTTGCATTTGTTTTTTAGAATTTATTTGCTAAACTAGACCCAGCATGAGTTTTATTCGTTTAGTGTCAAACAATTTCCAATCTTAGAATTTTCGCTTGATTCGTTCTGATCTCCAATTCCAAATAGTTTCATTGAGTTTAGTTGTGAAAAAGGAAAATCACTAAGGGAAATATTTGTCTTGGCAGTGAAGCTGCGAACAATCGTTTTCCTGATTCGAATATGTATAAAGTGGAGACGCTAATATTTGAAAGAAATTCATTCATTTATTTATCATAAATCATTGTTTATCACTTTGACGTCTCAGCATTTAGAAATGCAGTGTTAGGTAAAATTGCAGAAATACTAGCGTTACAATTGCATCTACTGTTTGTTTTGATGGAAAATGTAAATACCGTAGTCCAACGTCGTGTCTTGGTTACCGCCCCCCTACTTTTTTCGGTTCTAAAACCCTTTTTTGTTGTGTATGTCAAATGTAACTTTTCTGCTCATAAAAAACGCTCCCAAATCTCCTGGGATCTATTTATGTGTTTTATTTTGGGAATTTTATTTTCGTTTGTGTTGCCTATTGAATAAAAGATTCTGTTATAAATGGACAGTAAAGAAATTTTCTGGATCGAGTTGGAATTATGAAAACTATTTTTTTTTTTTGAAAAATACGCTAAGAATACTCCTCGAGTATTATACTATAGTACAGTCACCGGTAAATTAATACAAATCTCTCACTAAAAACAAATCGGTGGAGAGTAAGTTCATGTAAACTGCAAACAATCCAACAAACAATGCGTTTGATAAGAGTTTAATATTCTGAATAATTATGTTTACGACTAAGCCTAAGAATCAAGCATACTATTCAATCCTGATTTTGATTAAATTGTTTTTTCCAGTTTCGATCGGAGGATGAAAATATGCCAAAAATTAATTTCTCGGCTTAAACTCCAAGTGTACTCCATTCTCTGGAATCACATTGCCAAACCCTTTTACGATCTTAAGCGGAACCTCAGTTTTGCTCGTTCTTTCGAGGGAGAAATTTAGCAGCATATAGTACAGAATGGTTTTCACTTCCGCTAGAGCAAACCGTGAACCGATGCAGTTTCTTGGCCCGATCCCGAACGGCATATATGCCGAAGCATTTATACTTGATCGCCTTTCTTCGCTGAACCGCTCCGGATCAAATAGCTTCGGATTGGGGAAGTATTCGGGATCGTGATGAAGAGCCTGAACCGGAAACCATAAAACTGTTCCTTTGTCGATGGTGAACTTTAAATCATTACCACAATCCAGTAAGTAATCCTTCACGCACAGTCGATCGAGACCGGGTGCTGGTGGCCACATTCGGAGGGCTTCCGAAACTACCATGTCCAAATACTTCATTTTTTGCATGGCATCGTAGGTTAGGGATTTTTCTCCTAGCGATGCGTGAGTCTCCAAGATCTCCTCGTAAAGTTTCTGTTGAACTTCCGGATTGATGGCTAGCTCGTAAGTGGTAAATAGCAAACATGTTGAAACTGTATCGAAGCCCGCCAGGAAAAAGATCAAACACTGCGCAACGAGCTCTATGTCAGTCAGCGGTTTCAGGGTTTGAGCTCTGCCGATTTCTGATTCCTCGACGGTGGCGAAGCCTTCCTGATGTTCAGTTTCTTGTTGGTGCTTTAGAATTCCTTTTTCGCTTGAATCAGAAGATTTACCATATCCGGGCGTACAATACCCCTAGCTTCCCG
This sequence comes from Wyeomyia smithii, assembly GCF_029784165.1. Lineage (NCBI taxonomy): Eukaryota > Metazoa > Arthropoda > Insecta > Diptera > Culicidae > Wyeomyia > Wyeomyia smithii. Next base: position 228,146,910 of record NC_073695.1, on the reverse strand, counting down.
CTCTTGAATGGTCTTCAGAATCAACGACGAAAAGTAACTATTCTGCTCCCGATCAGTGAAATCAATTCCCATTCGTGCCATTAAATTCGGAAAAATTCTCGCCGCAATCACTTTAAACAGTACACTAGCCCTGTTGAAGTTCATCATTTTCTTTCCATTCACGTAGAACTCGTTTGTGGGATCCTTCAACGTGTCAACTTTGAGGCCGAAAGCACTCGTCGCTATCACATCGGTGGCGAACCGTGAAAACACGTCCTTCATTTCATATTCTCTGGGTCCTTTGGTGCGAGCCTCATCCCGATAGTACCGCGCCGTGTTCTCACTACACTCCACGATCAAATCGAACATGAGACGCATTTTGCTCCCGGTGAAGGCGGGACTCAGTGTCGCACGCATATTCTTCCACCTCTGACCGGTGAGTGCAAACAGTGACTTGCCAACGAGTAAATTCGGATGATCGTAGTCCCCGTCACTGAAGAGAGGCACGTGATCTACGAAATGATCGAAATCTTTAACCGCCATCCGCTTGATTAACTCCAAATCGCGCACCACAAACACCGGTGTGGTGAGATCAAACATGCCAAATATTCTGAAGGAGGTTCAATTTTAGATTTAACATAATCGATTAGTTACCACTAAAAAAACTTACTTGTTGCCACGAAATTTTTCGTAGATGGATTGTATAAAACCACCGAATGATTCCTGTCGTAGATACAAGGGACCGGCACTACCCAGCAGAGGCTTAACCCCCATCGATGGGATGGGTTTCGTGTGGAAATAGCCATTGTTTTTGGTAAGCAAATAGTAAAGCCAGAACAAAATTCCTACCACCGGTAACAGAAATGTAAGGTTAAATTCCATTAGAAACAACTTTTAACTTGACAGAGCGACAGCCAAAGCACGACTAACAACTGGGAATATTTTGCGATGCATCTACGTATGTTGTGTACATTCCGGTTTTATATTTTAGTACGCTCTCTTCTGCTGTGCCATAAAAGGAAAAAAGCTTATGTACCTACATATAAAGATAAAGCTGACCACACTGATGGAGTTGCGTGATGATAAACAGCGCGATAGTGGACAACGAAACCGCAAAAAATAGGGTTCATCGAGTTTATTTTTTTTATCGATATCAAATATATGTCAATCACTTTTGAACAGGATTTTTTTTAATTTTTTCCCAGACCTCGAGCATTCCAGACCAGCGGAGTAAAAAATTAAACGTGATTTTTTACACACAAAAAATTAAAAATAATGTATATTATGAGAAAAAAAATCAATGGTTTCCTATTTCGCTCGCGGTTTCTGATCATTGTATCACTCATTTGGCATGCGACCACTTACAGCCAGGTCGATATGTTGTGGTCTCGGAAGATCGCTTTAATAGTGACCTTACACTTCTCGCGGCACATATCCAAGAGAGTCGTTGGATTGGTTTTTACTATCTCAATTGCATGTTCGAATATATAATCGTTCCAGTAGAATAATGTTTCTCGCTATTGGATCTGTCCGGAAATGTATGTATGCATGTAAATTTTGCATTTTGTTGTTGTTTTTAATTAGAAATACATTTCCACTTCAACTAATTCAGCTACAGATAGTAAACAAAATGATTGAAACAGGCAAATTATTGTCGATTTGTAACTGGCCAAAAGTAGTCGAAAAATGAATCGATTTTGACAAAACCAATTTTATTCTACAGGAAAACTATCCTAGTTTCTTATCATTTCTTAAGAACTTGACGTGACCAACTTACACCGGAAATGGTTTGGATTATAGGAGTTTGCGCAAAATGTAAATTTTTTCAACGCATAAAACTTTTTTGATATCTTATTTCTTTTAGGTCTATATATTGCCAATGAATTAGAATACATTCCAAGTTCATTGGTACCCGAAGATCGGTAAGGAACCACCGAGGTATGAATTATTTAAGTATGTTTTTTTTACAGTTTTTTTTTTGCTGTTGGATACAAAGTATACAAAAAAGTTTTTTTAAAAAAAAATTTTTTTTTCCTTAAGAGATCCCGTTGTGGTTTGATCTGAAGAGTTTTAGGCAACTTAATTGTCTATCCAAAAACATTGATTTGAAAAAAATCTGAGATGACCGATATTTTCAAAATCACTTTTAATTATTAAAAATTTAAAATTATGTATTTTCAGTGTAGGACCTTAATTTTTCCAATATCTTTAAATGAAAGATCAAATACTTTTCTAAAAGTTATTCATTGGCAACCATTCTCTATCTCTCGTCATTATTTAGATATATTGATTTATAAGCAAGAGGTTTTATTACTTCAAATCTTTTCAAAAGTCAGTTTAGATAAATTTTCAAAAGAAAGTTGCACAGGTGCTTGGCTTAATAAGGCCTACTCACCCAGAAAGTTTTATTAAGTTCTGTTTGGATGCTGCGAGCCCAAGGAAAATTGTACTCAACAGGGAAAAAACTGGCAAAAACAACACCCATACTCGATTAATTCCACTCTAAGTGGTTCCTTGACGGATTTTTAACCTTTGGATACCAATCAACTCGGAATGAATTCTAGTTAATTGGCAACATATGAACCAAAAAGAAACAAGATGTCAGAAAAAGTTTTACGAGGTGCAATAATGTACTATTTTAAACACTTACCACCAACGAGAGCTTCGGGATATATCCTAGAATAAAATTCAGCTCCGAATAAATGTTATTGATAGTGTTTTTGTTGCCAGAACTGTTGTTAGTTGCAAAACGCGCGTAAACCTAGCTTTAATCGAGTTTACTCTCTCTTTTCTCTTCATGCCAGTATTTTCGTTTTGTTCAAGCCTGTTAGGTTTTGTTAAAATAAATGACCTCAAGACAAGAAGCATTGCGCAAGCAGATTGCACAGTTGTAATGGCACAAAAATCTTGACAAAAAGTTCAAGGTAAACCATTTTTAAGCGGAAATCTTCTAGTTTCGGCTGTTTATAGTCTCCTGCAAACCTCAACGACAATTGGCAAGAAAAGTAGTGGAAAACTGGCCAAAATAATAGACAAAAGAAAACTTCGATACTCTTGTCTAAATCCTGAATACAACAAATCTACCTCAGTGTCATCCATTCAAAGATTTCTTCGGGATTTTTAGTTTCTTGTTGTACACAAAAAACTGAAGGGCAATGAATTGCAATTAGTTGATTGGTAGAATCAAAAGAAGTCGAAGTGACGGCCATTCATCGCTTTTTTGCCGGCAGGATGAAAAAATTATTTGAAAAAAAAATTCCGATTTTTCATGAGTTTACCTTCACACCCACCGACGAAACTACGCATGCAACATTAATCATAATACCCATGAGTCAGCAGAAAAAAATTGACAGCTCTGTGAGTCGAACTCTAACCGTGAACGTGTAAGCAGTGACACTAAGCAAAGCCTTGGTTGCTACATTCCGATTCGGAACATGAACCTTCTGTTTTATTATATACACAGACTTCGCAGCCAACTGTTTAGTGTACACTGCCCCTGTTTATAGTTGACGTAAAAGCCAAAATGACCGAATTGCACTTTTTCGTTGATTCAGCTTCCTTTACCTAAGATACATACACTACAAGCAAAAAGGAAACCATTTTGTTCTGAAACTTTTGAGAAATATTGGAAAAACGTTGCAAAAACTGGCGTCACTCCATGCAAGGTGCAATTATTTATGTTAAGTCGTTTTATTCGGCTGTCTTACTTATGTATGTTTGTCTAAGTTAAGTCGTTTAATTCGACAAATATTCCATGGAAAGGGGAAAAAGGGGAAAGGGGGATTGAATTCTTGTATTGTATATTAATATTTTCACAAAACACTCAGCCTCAGGAAGGCGTAAAGTCACCGTGTCCTTTCCCCCTTCTAGTGGATATTTGCATCAGATGAAATAATTAAAACGTGTGTGTATAATACGGTGGGTGAACTTAATCGATTTGCCAGAATGCGAGGCAGTTTTTACGTCAAGCTATGCGAACAATTTGCGAGAAAAATACATGTTTATTCGCATAAACTGGCGTAGCGGTTTTTCTGGATCAATTACCACGGGCCGACTCGTATAATCCATAAGGCTTCTTTTCAAACATCAATCTTCATAAAATTGACAGACTATTTTGTTGAAATTGTATCTCAATATAATGATTTGGGTTAAAATAACAAAAACGCGTTTTTCTCGCAATGATGGTGTTGGTTGTTACGTCAACTATGTAAACAGGGGCAGTACAGGATAATTGCGGGGCTAGCGCTACGATCCTACTTACACTAACAGTCTCTCCCGAGCCGAGACTCGAACCTACGACAACTGGCTTGTTAGGACAGCATCGTACCTCGAGACTAGCAGTGACACTACTTCAGAGAACGGTTCCCCGTCGCGTCGAAGAAGGTCATTGTGCGGCAGTTCGTCGACACCGGATACGCTCGTTCCGGCATCTTCAACATCTTGGCACTATTGAACAGCAATCAAAGCATTGAAAGAAAGCCCGGTTCCGTTCCGGACGGTCAACGACCCTGAGCGACAAGAAGCTCCGAAGTATGCTGAAGAGGAAGACCAAGGGAAAAGTGGCTACATCGTTGCGTGCGCTTGGCCAGGAGGTTGGTGCAACCGGCCGAACAGTTAAAAAGTACCTGGCGAACATGGACATACATGTCAGGAAGCAGAAGTCCCGTCCACTAGTCACGGAGCTACAAACAATGACGCAGCGGTAACGGCGGGATTAGATGGTCAAAATAATTTTCCCGGCAAATTACGACGTGGCGGTGGTGATGGACGACCAGACTTGTCACACCCTGGATGGCAACGACTGGTAGGGCACTTCGTATTTTATTTCCCCCACGAAGGAAGTGAACACCGAGGTAAAGTTTATTTCATACATCAAGTTTCCAAAGAAGGTGCTGTGGCTGACAATCAGCGAGAGTGGGATGGCGAGCTGCTCATCTTTCGCTCCGGACTGGCCATGAACGGGGAAATTCATATGGCAAATTTATCAAACTCAATCATCTGTCTAAGGTAATTTTTTACCACCATCTGAAAAAAGTCCCTTTTTTGCCGCATACGTTAGATAACCGGGAATGTACACTTTGGATTAGATAAGAGCCTGTCTCTGCTCAAACCAATCATTTTACTAGTAGTTGGCGACTAGGACGGTCTTAAATAAGTAGCTGAAGGTAGCAGCATCAGCACTAAGCACAACCGCTGGCACCTTGTTTTATGGACGCAACTGCGACCAGTAGTTTTTTTTTATCTTTTGTGCAGAGGCGTCGCGTGGTTTATTTCGTCACATGTCCACTATACATTTATTTTAGTTCTTTTCCCTTAAATTAAAGGAGAAAATCAAAACAAAGCTTGAAATTGAAGGCTTTCGCTCGTATGCTTACTTGCTTTTGAAGGTTATTATAATTCGATAATTGCATATGTTCAGATATTAGGAAATAGGGTTCCTGTACAGTGCACATGTTGCCCAGGTGGACCCGACGCCACTGCTTTGTGGCAAAATTCAGACGAATTTGCTGTTCGCACATTTTTGTTTTTTTTACCCTTCTGTAGCATTACTTATTGAGAAGTAACCTGCTCGGTGTTATAGTGCTTTTTGTCTTCTCCTTCAGACTCAGAAACTTACTGCCTTCCTTATCGACCCTATGTTCTCCTGCAAGCTATCACACTAACAGCGTACAACGTACTATAGTCTATGATATTATCGGAGCTTTAGACCAGCGGTTTTTAAGTCTGAAGGGAAGTTTTGTGTGTAAGAACCTAGGTATCAGGTAGGTCGGCTAAAAAGCCATGGCTTATAACGGCACGTTCCCCTCACATGTGGAGGATTTGTGCCTAACTGCAGGAACCTTCTCATCATTTACCTGACAAAAAGGGAAAAAAGAGATAGAAGAAGAGGGAAGTATTAAGAGTAGAAGAGGAAAAGGATAAAGAAAGGATTGAAAACATAGAAAAAGCATGGGATATTTGTGTTCTAGGAATTATCAGTGACAAACCATAAAGTTCGTCTTCCTAGTCCTAGTCCCAGCAAGAAATTTAGAAGGCACTAGAGTTCTTTCCCGCAATTAAGAATGAACTGAAGGATATTTTTCAAATCAAGAGATCTATATTCAGATTCATTTATGAGATGACGACCGAAAATCCTGTAACGCAGTTGGGCAAGTCTGGGACAACTACATACTAAATGAAAAGAAGACCCATAATCGCCCTCACAGAGGTCGCAACAAAAAGTATTCGAACGATGCATGCTTGCTAAATGATAGTTCAAACTATAGTGGCCAGTTAGAACTCTTATCAGCACACTGCAGTTCTTTTTTGATAAATTCAAAAGATAGTTACTAACTTTTACAGATAAGCTTGGTAAATACAATTTTGTTTGGCGACAGGAGTCAAGATTTGTCCACAACCTGTTATGCTCAGATAAAGCCCAAAGGCAGATCTTTTGTTTTATCCAAGACTCAGGAATAGGTACCGCGGGCTCAGGACCCACAAAATTATTTGATGCACCACTTCGGGCAAGCTCGTCTGCCCATTCGTTGCCAGCAATGTTAGAGTGTCCAGGGACCCAAAGAAGATTAACAGTATTCATGATGCTAAGTTCTTCTAGACAAGTGCGACACGCAATGACTAGCTTCGACCTAGAGTTGTGAGAACCAAGTGCTTTGACAGCAGCTTGACTATCAGAACAAATATAGATTATTTGCCCAATTACCTTTTGTTGGAGGGCTGCCAGCACTCCACAAATAATAGCAAAGATTTCAGCTTGGAAGACTGTGCAGTAGATACCCAATGAAAAAGATTGTTGCAATCTTAGTTCACTCGAGTAAACTCCGGCTCCAGCTTTTCCTTCAAGCAGAGATCCATCCGTATAAATAACAATATGATCCGAAATTTCTCTTTCTATGCGGCCTGATATCCAATCATTACGCACAGGTAAAGAGGAACTGAAATCCCCATAAGGAAAACTCACAGGAAGAGTCATATCACTTGGAGCAACTATAAGTTGGTCCCACGAGAGCATGTGTGACCACACACGTGAATGGGAATTGTTATTATCGATATCATAGTGCCAAAATCCATTTGCTTGTAACCGGTGCACATGAGTAGGCTTCCTGTTTCAAGAAAATTTGCAACGGTTTTATACCAAAAAGAGCTTCTAAAGCAGCAGTGGGTGTTGTAGAGAATGCACCAGACAATGACATTAGACACATCCGCTGTAGATGGTTTAACTTTGTCTGAATGCTTCTCAGCTCTCCCTTTTGCCACCATACGAGACATCCGTACGCTAGTATTGGTCTTATTATTGCAGTATAAATCCAGTAAATGTATTTAGGTTTAAGACCCCAGCTTTTACCAATTGTTCGTCTACATTGTCCAAAGGCCATGCATGCCTTTTTGATTCTAAAATCGATGTGAGCAGACCAGTTAAGTTTAGAGTCTAGTATTACTCCAAGGTGTTTAACTTGATCTGTCACACAGACCTCAGAGTCAAAGAAACGAAGTGGACGAGCTTCAGTGATTCTCCTTTTTTTAGTGAACAATACAAGTAATGTTTTATTGGGATTTACAGAGAGCCCAACTTCACGACACCACTTTTCAGTTTCCTTTAGAGCCTGTTGCATCAGGTTAAAAATTGTGCTTATACACATTCCAGTAATCATAACAAGATAATCATCAGCGAAGCCATAAGAGGGAAATCCTAAGTTATTTAGTTTTCGTAACAGACCGTCCGCTACGAGATTCCACAGCAGAGGTGACAAAACGCCTCCCTGGGGACATCCTTTGATGCATCGTTTTCTTATGAACGTTCCTCTTAGCGATGAGTTCAAATAACGATTTTTTAGCATCTCATGTATCCACGTCACGATAAATGAGGGTATTTCATGAAAGTGTGCCGCATCAACTATAGCATTGAATGGAACACTGTTAAAAGCTCCCTCAATATCTAAGGAAACTCCTAAACAGGATTGCTTCCGTGAAAAGGCCTTTTCTATATCATGGATAACACGGTGTAAGAGAGTAATTGTAGACTTTCCTCTTTGATACGCATGTTGCATTTCATGAAGAGGTCGTCTGGACAAAATTTCATTACGGATGTTATGATCGATAATTCTCTCCTAACATTTGAGGAAGAACGAGCTCAAGCTGATTGGCCTAAAGCTTTTTGCTTCATCATATGAAGCACGTCCCCCCTTTGGAATAAATTTGACTTTTATTTCTCTCCAGGATTTTGGAATGTATCCTGTAGCAAGGCTGCAAGTCAAAATCTGCTTTAAAATATTTTTTATATGTTGGAAGCCTCTCTGGAGCAAACATGGGTATATTTCATCAGCTCCAGGAGTCTTATATGGCAAAAAACTATCCAAAGCCCATTTTATTGACTCGATTGTTATCAGCCGACGAGCTATCACCCATGTGTCCGAAGGAACAGAAAAGTGATCGGGAACGTCATATTGTTCCAGCTCTAAGCACCCCGGAAAATGTATTCTAAAGAGGTTTTCTAGAACCTCTCCATCATTTGTACTAACATTTCCATCTTCATTCTTTATCGAGTTAATTTGAAAGTCCTTAGATTTCGCTAAAACTTTATTAAGTCTGCTAGTTTCATTCACACTAGAAATGTTTGTGCAGTGGTTTTTCCAACCCCGTCGTTCAGAGGATTTCAGAGCTTTTTTATAGGCTTTCCGAGCTGTTTTAAAAGCAATGATTCCCTCTGTACGGCGTCTGTTCCAAGCCCTTCTGCAATTCTTGCGTAATTTTGCAAGTTCAGTATTCCACCAGGACGTTGATTAAATTGTACGTAAGGGACAACTTTCTTAAGCCTCCAATAAGCCTCCATGATGTAGGATGTTGTGATTTCAACAGCATCGTCTAGATCATGTGGGCTTTCCAAAACAGATTCATACTCGTGGAATTTCGACGCTAGAGCGTCGACATAGGCGTCCCAATCTGTATTTTTTGGATTCCTGAAACGAGTTACCTCTAAACAATCATTTAGATGCTCAAAGAATATAAATCTATGATCAGCCAATGATTCTTCGTTAGAAACCCGCCAATTGTTCACTTCATGAATAACATTATTTGTACAGAGTGTTAAGTCTAGCACTTCCTCTCTGTAGTGGCTTGAAAAAGTTGGAGCATTTCCTATATTTAAAATATTCAAATTCGTAGAACAAAGATACTCCATCAGGTCAGAGCCCCTGGGATTTATATTTGAACTACCCCGAATCATATGATGGGCGTTTGCATCAGTGCCCACAATTAGAGGTAAATTTTCATTTTCACAATAAGCCACAACTTTTTTGAAGTCTTCCGTGGGAGAGGCCTCATCGTGTGGAAAATATGCAGACATACTGTCTATTGACGTTTTCGATTTTAACATCTATTTTGACAACACAGATGTCCCTAGTAGTTAAATTGGAGACAAGAGTAGCATTTATTATTTTATTTATGAGTATGCATGCGCGTGGCATAATTCGAAGATTGTTCATTCCACTTTTGCTAAAAACAGGATTAGGATTTATTAGATTACCAACATAGAATTATTCTGCAAAGATTTATGGCTGCTGTTCGTTTGTGTTGGATGTTAATTTGTGCTACTTTGATGGCAGACATTGCAAATCAAAGTATCACCAATCTAGGATCCCACAACCCACCCACAGCTAGAAAAACCTTCGCAGCGTAATCCGTATTGTCGATTATCGTACTTATAAATTTATAATTTAAAACTGATGATTTTGTCGATAAATTTTAGAGAGAAACTTTTGTTAGTCCATCTTCCTATGTTGTAGGAGTTAAAAATTCTGATCCATACCTTGAATAAATGTGTTGTATCCGCCGTGTTGTCCAAAGAGTGAATTAGAAGCACGCAGATTTTCAACGTTTCACAAGTGATGAAGACATCTATGATGGCCGTGATGTGTTTTTTTATTAATTCTGTAAGCAATGAAGTCTTACTGCTCCTGGTTGACTTAAGAGATAAAGTAACACGATTAAAAACCAACTTACATGATTGTTTGTTGATTACAGAAGTTATGTTCTTGATCGCTGTTTGCTCCTGGAAAAACATGGCATCCAGTGTGTTTTGTACGAACCTCATGCATGGGATTTCGAGTACTCCCTTTGCAATAACAAGATTCGCATTATAAATATTGATGACATTATTCATGATGGTAATTTTGGCCGTTTTTTGGGGGATTTTCATGTTCCCTCTCAAAGGGCACGACATTACCAGAAAAATTTTAAAAATTTATCTCCTTGTATTCAGGAGTAATTTTAATTATTTTCAGTCTGTTCGAAACAGAGGATATTGACGTCACAGTGGTTAGACCTGAGGTATTTTTGTGACCTGTGACAATAACCTTGTCTTCTGCTGGGACTTCCTCACAGGATTTTCCAATATCCTTAGAGGCTACACCAGCTTCTAACAAGGTTTTGTGGCAGTCGTCGGTCACGTTCTGCCTCTGTCTTCCACTACCGCCATCGCTCTTGCCGCCTCCATCTCCCTGCTTACCATTCGATTGTGGCACAGGTTTTTTTGGAGGTTGTTTGCGTATTCGAGCATCACCGAATTTATAGTCTAAAACATATTTATTCTTTTTAATTGATTGAAGGGACACACCATCAACTAGAAAGGTAAGTTCTATGTGTTGTTGGTTGATGATTTTGCGTCGGAGAACTCTCCATGCATCAGTCACCAGTCCCTCGTTTTGGCTTTCTAGCAGAGCTAGAATTGTATCATTGCTATCATCCACGCTTCGTGGGAAAAATCCAATGAAAGCGTCCGGTTGTGGTATAAATTCACTATCGAGCGTAATTAGCTCAACATTGCCCCCTAAAGTAATGGTAGAAATTATCTGCCCAGGTGGACCCGACGCCACTGCTTTTGTGGCAAAATTCAGACGAATTTGCTGTTCGCACATTTTTGTTTTTTTTTTTACCCTTTTGCAGCATTACTTATTGAGAAGTAACCTGCACGGTGTTATAGTGCTTTTTGTCTTCTCCTTCAGACTCAGAAACTTACTGCCTTCCTTATCGACCCTATGTTCTCCTGCAAGCTATCACACTAACAGCGTACAACGTGCTATAGTCTATGATATTATCGGAGCTTTAGACCAGCGGTTTTTCAAGTCTGAAGGGAAGTTTTGTGTGTAAGAACCTAAGAATTAACCCTTACTTAAAGTCCTTTTGCCAACGAATGGCTTCGTTCTACTGAGATTCGAACCTATCACCACTCGCTTGTCAAAGCGGACTCTGTAATCTTGCGGCAACGAAGCTCTAGACCGCTGCACAGTGGTGCAATAAGGTAAAAAGTGGGACTTATTACTATAGCGCATTTCATCTCCATTCTAGCTTAATAGTGTCTTCGGAACAATTGTTTGTATGAATGACCCGCATAATCGCAAATTGTCAAAAATTATAAAAAGTTTACTATACTAAACATAAAAAAATAACTTTTTTGTATTAAGATGTAGTAGAATGATTTATTCAGCAAAGTTGTAGAAGATTCAAAAATATGGAACTTTGATGAACAAACAAAATTCCTATCTTAATACGCCACAACTTTTTTAGGAAAAGTCCTGGATATGTGTGATCTTCAACAAAAACGTGTGTTTTGTATGCCAAAATGCTTCTTCAGAACAACGTTTTCCTGAAAAATGTAATTAACAAAAGTTAGGTACCAACAACTATGTTTTAAGTAACTTTTTAATAGAATACTCTGTAACACTGTACCCAATGAAGATAGGAGTTATGTTTGTTCAGCAAAGATGCATATTTTTGCACGTTTTAAAACTTTGCCAAATAAATCATTCCTCTATCACTTAACACAAAAAATAGTACTTTTAATATATGAGCCGTTGCGAACCAGAGTGGTCTATGTGCCATCGAGCAAATTGTTCAGGAGAAGCAATTTTCGAAAAATCTCTGAATAAAATTCTGTTCAACGGATTCTTTCAAACAAAATGTTCTAATATAAAGGTTATGAAGTGGTTTAACATTGGGATACATAAAATTAACAGTTTCTTTGCGAAATCGGTGATTTTATCTCACCAATGTACATAGACCACTCTGATTTCATATATATATATTCACTGGAATCCTCGAATCGTTTCGGAACAGAGTGGTCTATGTACACAAACCCGGTAAATGACAAGGAAAATGACGGTAAATCGTATAAAATGGCTAGTGTCACATGTTATATGATACATATAGCATGTCACATGTAAGATGTCACGTGTTACATTACATGTAACACAACATATTACATATTACATAATATTTTACATGTTACATTTTTCGTGTTACATTCCTTATCACATGTAATATGCTACATGTTACGTGTTACATAATAGTATTACATCGATTTATGTACATAGACCACTCTGTTCCGAAACAAAACGGCCATTCTGTTTGGGACGAATTTTCAACACGGATTAAATCAGCTTTAAAATTCGATTTTCCGAAATTTTCTTAATCTCCCAACTTCAGCTTCTTGAGTAAATGCGGTTTATGCAAAAATGGTCTTTAGACCACTCTGTTCCGCAACGGCTCATATGAAAATCTACTGTAACATATGCTCGCCGTCACAAATGGAACCTACAAGAGTTTATAGCACTTCAACTTAACTTCAAGGAAAAGTATTGACATCATGATTCCACTTGCCCCTTCTTAACCTATGCGTTCTTGAAGATATCGAAAAAGTAAGCTAAATTTTGATGAAACTTTGTAAGGAGAAGTCCTGGAGATGTATGGTCTTTGACAAAAATGTGTGTTTTAAGTGCTCTAGAAATTCCTCCAAACAACACTTTCAAGTAAAATGCAACTAACAACAGTTAAGTGGAAAAAAACTTAATTTTAAGTAAGTTCCATATAACGTACTTTATAACCTTATACCGAATGAAGATAGGACTTTCATTTGTACAACAAAGTTTCATGTTTTTGAACCTTCTACAACTTTTTTGAATAAACCATTCTTCTATCTCTAAACACAAGAAAGTTAGTATTTTTATTTTTAGTATAGTAAACTTTTCATATTTTTTGCGACTATGCGGGTTATTCATACAAACAATTATTCCGAAGACACTAGTAAGCTAGGATGAAGACGAAAGGCGCTATGAAATTAAGTTACACTGTTTGCCTTGTTGGACCATTGTGCGCTGGCACCTGCTCCAAGAAAAAGCTGCGGTATTTTGATCCAATATATGTTTTGGGATGCTGGCAATCAAAATCTGTGGGCCGTCAAATTTTTAGTGAGAATAAATTTCGCGATTTCAGGGTTTGTTTTTTGTTTGTTTCGATTTTAGTGATTGTAACGGTTTAAAAAAAAACTCCTAGTGCCGTTTTACCCCATTTCAAATGAAGTAACAGTGAAAAAAAAGTGAAAAAAAAAATTTTTTTTCCACTTGGCTTATACGTGAAACCATGCCTCCCCAGCTGGTCTCGAGGTACGATGGTGGCCTAACAAGCCAGTTGTCGTAGGTTCAAGTCTTGACTCGGGAGAGACTGTTAGTGTCAGTAGGGTCGTAGCGCTAGCCCCGCAATTGTCCTGTACACTTAACGGTTGGCTGCGAAGTCTGTGTATAGTAAACAGAAGGTCAAATTCCGATACGGAATGTAGCACCAAGGCTTTGCTTTTTTTATACGTGAAACTAAAGCTCTTTAGTTGCCCTACACAATGCTATATTCAGATTTTTTTTCTAGCGATTTTGTAGAAAGTACCAAAATTGACAATTTTTAAAAGATAAGTGACACATTCTACCGTGACGTTACAACGTTTTGACTATTCTTCTGTTGGCATCATTTTAATTCTAACTTGTATTTTTTTCGTGAAACCCTTTGATATTATTACAGATTCGGAAAGTAGACAAAATTTTCTATAAGAATGATGTATAAGATATTTGTTTACTTTGTTTATATTACCTTGGGGAGTAAAAATGTAGCGTGATGTTACAACGCGCGAGAAATTGAGGTGTCGGGACTTTCCTTACAAAAGTCAAAAACTCTGCTCTGTTTGGAATTTTATAACAATTTTTTCTTCCACGATTTGATAACAAATAATAATCGAACATTTTGCCATGTTTAGAGTGCCTATAACTGGTAACATCTATATTTGAGAAACTTTTATATTTCGTGACGTTACAACGCTCATTTTTCAGCAAGGGATATTCTCACTCCGTTGTAACGTCACGAAAATATGAATCAGTCGGTATCCATTATTTATCACATATTTCTTAGACATTTTCATATGAAATAGTTCAATATCTGATTTATATATTTCTACTTCTACTTTATGCACTTGGTTTGTGGGGTTATCCATAAACTACGTAGCAAATTTACTTTGTCGTTTAATGTATGGGCATGCAGAACCAAACTTAAACTTGGAGATTTTCAGTGAAGGAATGTGAGTTATGATCAAATCTATTCTTTTCATAAGTGAAATATGTATCATAAATATTCTCAAAAGTGTCTTATATGACATTATGTGTAAAACATATTAAATTTATTTTTATTGAAGTTTTTTCACAATGTTTGAGTACGTTATCAGTTTATTCAGCATTTATATTAAAAACAAGTTTACAAATGTGTCCTTAATTCCAATAAATACAAGAAACCTTCCGAAAATTATAATAATAACACAAAAATGCCGCTCTTTAGCTTTTTTCACTCCCGTAATATATCCTAGATTTTTTAAAGCTCACACTACTTATTCAAGAAAATTCGAGTGCATTTTTGCCGCTGAAGATTTTTTCATCTAGACTTGCCTTAAAAATAAATAGCTGGCTTATTCCACGATATGGTGTTGGTCGTTCAAAAATGTTCTTCTCATCGTTAAATGTGGTGATGTCACGTCTCGTAATTGCGATAACCATCACATTCGGAAGATTGGCTTGAGCGATGCGGACGAAGTATTCATTTCATTGATACGGTTACATTGCGTCAATAGTTTTTCTCATAGGGAACATTCGCATGTTACGTAACGCGGAAGTTGACAATTTTCTATCCCCCCTCACGCAATGCATTGTAATATAATATAATAGAATAATATTAGATTTTTTTTAGAATGTAACGTTACTCATGGATGACCCACAGTTTAATAATTAAAAACATTAATCCATTTTACAAAATTTATTCTCTGTTATATGACATATGTAACGTGAACTAATTTAGACGCATCAAGTATATTTTTGAACATAGACGAATATTATATAAGGGGGAAAAAACGTGACGTTACAACGCAAATTAAACTCGGTTGTAACTCAAGTTGTATTCAACCTAGATGCGATCTTTTAGTATCAAATTAAAGGTATTTTTGAGTATAAAGAGAAAGCAAAATATTACATTGATTAAATGTAAGGAGTTTCCATGAAGTAAAAAACTGTACTTTTTTCGTGACGTTACAACGCTAAATTTCATATTTTTTCATATTTTTTTCATATTGGCCTAAGATCAACATGTTTGAAATTTCACTTCAAAACTCTTTAGGCATCGAATAAAGCACTTATTTCACAGTCATATAACATAAAAAATGTATTATAAACACATACTCCTGATCAATTGTAACCATTTAAAAAATATGTAACCAAAAACGCTTGTTTTTTGTTAATTTTACTTGAACTTTGCAATTAGTTTTCCACAGTTTCTTAAACACTATAAATTTGACATTTACGTTTTTGGAAGGTTTAATCACTATAGAATCTAGGAAAAATATTTACATTGTTGAAATATGCATTTCAAAAATTGGTTTTTTGGTGTAGCTTCGCAGAGAATGTGTCAAATGCATTTTTTCGTCATGTTAGTTTTTTACCATATATTGAGACCATGTATTTCGAAGTACTATTAGTGTAGAATAATAACACGAATTTTAAAAAAATCCATCCAGTCTATCAAGAGTTATTGAACGTTTTGGGATTTGGACGTTTTTGGACATATCATCTATAAGGGCCGTTTTACCCCACTTTACCCCAATGAAAAAAAATACACTGAAACGCTGGAAATTCCAGCCTAATCGGAGAGCATCGAAACAACGTTCCTCCGAAAGGTGGTGGCATTTCTCGTGAATTGGCTCTTAATTATGCAACTTGTACTATTGAAAATGGTCAAACCTTGTTGAAGCGCATATTTCAATATTTCGATTACTCGCTTAACCGTTATATACTCGAAAGGGCACCCGGGTACCTTTTCAGTACCATTTTTTATTGCTTCAAACAACAAGGATAACCTCAACTCAGCCAGCTGAAACTTATGGAATGCTCCTACCTAGTGGAAATAAACCATTTTCCATCACCAGACTGTTTATAGCAGCAGGGGAGGTCGACGGGGGGGCTTTGATTTTTTTTACTCCATAAGTAAATTCAAGTTCCCAAAGAAGGTTCTGCTATTACTGACAATTAGCGAAAATGAAAAGTCGAGCTGGTCATCTTTCGCTCCGGACCGGCCATGAACGGGGAGGGTCATGTAAACACAAATTGTTATTGTATCTTTGAGTATCGCTTACACTCTTGATATTACATTAAAGAGATTTCAAATAAGCTAATCCAACGTCGAGATAAACCTATTTTAGTATTGTAGGGGAATTGGGGCAAAATTGACATGTTGCTGATATTTTACGTGGATCAGACACCTACCAATCGATTCCTGAGGCTTTTTCACTCAATATAAGACCTAATTTGACAACCACTCTTAGATATTATCGTATTACCATTAATTGTCAGACATATTCGATGTTATTTTGCTTTGTGAAATATACTAAAACCATGCCAAAACCGTTTTCGAAGAATCACCGTTTTGAGCTCAGTTTTTGTCCGATTTAAGATCTGTTTTTTTTTAAAGATGGGTAAGAAGATGCTAATATGTGGACAAACTCTTAGGATTTTGATATTTGGCTTTTAAACAAAATGGCGTCGAAAAAACATCGAATATTTCCGATTTCTCAAAAATTCAAAATGGCGCCATTGTTGCCCCTCAAGTTGAAATATGATCAAACTCGGGGAAATTAGGTTAGCATCAAAATACACAAAAAAATTATTTATAGAAACCAAGGCAGAAAAAAGTCAATTTTTGTTGCACTGTGTTATTTTCCTCAACACCTAGAATTATACACCTAGTAACTCGGTAATATACTATTTGGGCTTTATAATATCCTGCTTCTGCTTAAACCAATCATTTTACGAGTGGATGGTGACTAGGACGATATTAGCTAGGTAGCACTTAATAACGGCCGTAGATTGCAGCAGCGCCAGCGGGTACCGGCAGCGGTTGTAGTAGCAGTGTCAGCGGTAAGTGCAGCAACACTTTCTCAATTAAAAAATAACAGAATGGTTCTGTGTATAACCATGACCGCGAGGTTGACGTAGAACTACATAGAGCTGTTCGTTACAACACTTGCATTGTTGCAATCGGGAGTCATCGTGAATTTTTTTAATTATAGACGCCAAGATTAAGATAGACTACACTGAAGTCGCTTTTTACGCGGGGGATACGAGCCGCGTGGAAAAACGCGTAAATTCCGGAATCCGCGTAAAAAACCGCGTAAAATCCGAAATCCGCGTAAAAAAAACGCGTAAATTCCGGAATCCGCGTAACAAAAAACCGCGTAAATTCCGGAGTCCGCGTAAAAAAACTGCGTAAATTCCGGAATCCGCGTAAAAAAACCCACATAAAAAACCCACGTGAAAAGCGACCTTAGTGTATATCAATGCTAACATATCAATTCATTCGGCCATCTTTGACTGTTTTCCAGCAACCGAAAGTCAACATCTTGATTTTCAAAATGACCGCCAAAATGACTTTTGAATACAACAGTACAAGGAAAGTAACGAATAATCTCATGTAGTTCTTCGTCAACCTTGCGATCGTGGCTTTGCGTACTACTCCTCTGTTTTTTTTTTAACAATTTATATGACTGATGCTTTATAATTACGCCTACACTACAACAAAACTTGAATTATTCAAATTTCTATGACATCTTTTTCTATGGCGATCTGTATTCTTGATTTGAGTCGAACGAAAAAAAAACTAGACGACAAGCAACATAACACAAAAACAGGTTTTCAAGCTTCGTACAGAGACAATTGAAATACCGCGAACCTAACCCTATTCTCAAAAACCGGTTACAGACGGAAACAATACATTTTCAATTATAGATTAGAAAAAAGCAATCGTCTTATCTGTCTGCTTATAGCACACACAAAAACCACCACACATGAGAGCCACCTTCCTTTTATGGAAACCACAAAGTAAATAACCAAGCAGATTAATGGTCGACGCTGATTATTTAACTGATGGTTCGTGGCGAACAAAGAATCAGTGTTAAACCAACTTTTAACGAGAAAAAAACCCTTTAAGCGTTGCTATACGAAATGGACATTAACCTCACCTATCTGGTGGCACTGGGCGCAGTTCTGGTTGGTGTTTACTACTTTATAACCCGAAAGAAGCACTACTTCCACCATAAGCCAATTCCATCGATGAGGTTTAAGCTACCACTAGGCAATACGGCACCGCTGTACCTCCGACAGGGTTCATTTGGTGGGTTCGTAGAATCAATTTACAATCAATTTCGTGGTGTCAAGTAAGTACATTTAGAAAGTTTCGAAAAAAAAAAGTAATCCGTAAACCATATTTCGCAGGGTATTTGGAATGTTCGACTTGAATGAGCCGGTCTTTGTATTGCGCGATCCAGCACTGATCAAACAGGTGGGAGTGAAGGATTTCGACCACTTCACGGACCGTGTACCGGTATTCGGTAATACGGACCACGATCATCCAAATCTGATTATAGGCAAGTCACTGTTCACGCTGACCGGTCAGAAGTGGAAGAGTATGCGGTCCACGCTAAGTCCTGCATTCACCGGCAGCAAAATGCGTCAGATGTTCAATCTTGTGGTGGAATGTAGTGAGAATACAGCACAGCATTTTTTGAAGAGGGCACAATCTGGGACAACTTTGGAGTATGAAATGAGGGATGTATTTTCAAGGTTCGCTAACGATGTCATTGCATCGTGCGCTTTCGGGATTCAGGTGGATTCGTTGCAAAACAAAAACAACGATTTCTATTTGAATGGAAAAAAGATGGTAGATTTCAACCGGATCAGTGTACTATTCAGATTCATTGGATACAGGCTTATGCCTGGTGTGATGGCACGGCTGGGGATCGATGCAATCGATGAAGAACAGAATCGTTATTTTTCTTCTTTGATTCTAAGTGCTATCCGAGAGCGTGAAGCGAAGGGGATCGTTCGACAGGACATGATAAATCTATTGATTCAAGCGAAGAAAGGTATTCTAAAGCATCAGCAGGAGAAGGAGCAGCACGAAGGTTTTGCCGCTGTGGAAGAATCAAATGTTGGTAAGGCTCAAAGCCTGAGTAGCCTGACTGACACGGAACTGGTGGCACAATGTATGGTCTTTTTCCTGGCCGGATTTGACACGGTTTCAACGTGTTTACTTTTCACTACTTACGAGCTGACATTGAATCCACAAATACAGAATAAACTATACGCTGAGGTCATGCAAACGTACTTATCCCTCGAGGGGAAGTCACTTACGTACGATGCGATGCAAAAAATGAAATACATGGACATGGTGGTCTCGGAAGCGCTTCGAATGTGGCCACCGGTTCCTCAGCTCGATCGGATCTGTTTGAAGGATTACACTCTGGATTGCAATGACAATCTGAAGTTCACAATCGAAAAAGGTTCAATAATATGGTTACCGGTTCAAGGACTGCATCGTGATCCGGCATACTATCCGAATCCAGACAAGTTTGACCCGGAGCGGTTTAGCGAGGAGCGAAAGGGCAGCATAAATGCCGGAGCATATTTGCCGTTTGGAATCGGACCTCGAAACTGTATTGGATCTCGGCTCGCGCTGGCCGAGGTTAAGACCATACTTTACTACATGCTGCTCAACTTTTCGTTCGAACAAACTAGCAAGACTAAGGTACCGCTAGTCATCACCAAAGGTGACATTATTCCAGAAGGTGGAGTCCATTTGGAGTTTAGACCAAGAGGCTGAAAACGAGCCAGAGCATCTGTTGTGTTGTGGATTCGTGGTTCTTGACATATCACATTTCTGTCATCATTTACTATGCCAATTTTAGGAATGGTCTCCTGAAAGTTGGAATTACTTTTATTCAATTTTTACAGATGAACTACAGAGTGAGTTTACTACTTTTTGTATTTTTCTCGAGCTGCCCTGAATAATCTTACATATATTTATCACAGTAAACAAACTACTATCAAGAATAGTCGGCGCACATTCTTGAGAAATAAGGCATTATTCGATTTATATCTCAGGATTACCTGAAATCATACCTGTGAGTTACGTTGGAGGAGGATTCGGTAAGGTTAATGTATAACTGAATACTAAAAGTTACATAATAATCTTCTTTTGTAAATGCGTTTACAGATCGAGCAAAGACGGGCAAAACATGTGACAACCTATCACAGTTCGAAATGCCTTTTATTGATGAAATAAAGTTAAAGTAAGAAAATCTTAGTTTTAAACTTAATTCCTCTCAAAACACTAACTAAAAATATCCAACCGGGAATCAAAAGAAGTTTTTTTTTCAATAGCATTGAACTATTTTGACTGTAATAACATTGGTTACTCATCACCTATTTATCGCTATTTCAAGTTCATTGGAAATATACCCATTTGTTTCTTCAAACACAAAATAAAATCACAGACAAATACTAACCCATTCACCTGTAAAACGATTCAAACTATTGCAACTCTAACAATTATCTGTGCCCGCTCTGTGTGTCTTGTATTTCCCCACCCAGGGATGTACCACTTCACATGCAGAACACTTCAATTGTTAGCTGGTTTTTGCAATTCAACTGTTGCTGCGGTTGGAATTTGGGTCCATTTTTGTCTGCACCAAAGCGGTGCATTTTTCATTTTCTTCTCCCAGCGGATACAGTGGAGAATTAGCTGCACACCAAAGCTGTCTGCTGGTATGCTGAAAATTGGTTCAACATATTGCTGCATAGTGCGGTGTACTTAATCGTCCGCGGAGTTGGCCAATAATGGCCATTCATTCATTTCGGTCGTTTTCAGTAAAATGATCGCTTATAATAAACGCCGGCTGTTGAAAATGACTATTGTTGCCGGGTCAACAGGGCGTAAAATAGGAAGCTGATGCAGCAGCTAAAGTGGACTTTCCAGTAGTTTTGCGAAAGCAAATTGTGACTAACCCGGTTGTAACTTATTATTTATTTTTCTAATTTTTCATAAAAGAAAAAGGGATTTATATTTCCTAGTGCGATCTGAAAAATGTTGTTATTATGATTCAAAAACACAGATGACATAATTTATATAGCTCTATCAACGTCAGTTTATCATTTTTCGCCTAAAACGAATAAAATAACAATAAAGCCACTTTCACTTGCGAAGTAGTTTTCTCACCATAAATTATTTGCTCGCAATTGTGTTTTTTTGTTGTTGGGCAAACAGTAGTTGCATTCTCCGTGTTGTGGCATCAAGTAGCCTATGCTAGTGGAATGCAAATTGTCACACAGGCCCTGTCATGACAGCCGAATCCACAGCAGACTACCGCAAACAAATCGATGAGCTGGAATGTTCACTAGAGGATATGCAGCTAACCGAGCAGGAAGCCAATCTAGCTTTGGAGAGTCTGGAATCGAAGATTACGGCCCGTCGCTCTCGGAATCCTCTGGAACCGATCCCGTTCGAGCTGTTTGCGGATTTTTGCCATGACTGGACTGAGAAGTGCAAAATGGCCACGGAAACGGTACGCTTTCAGTTGCGCAAGGCCGCCGTTGAAATGAAGGTTAAACAGGAGCTGGTCGTGGAAAAGCAGCAGATCGCTGGAAGCGATAGCATCGTCGTAGATCATGAAGCGCTGATCATCCAGCAGAAGGATAACGAGATCGAACTAAAGAATGTCAGCAAAACGAACTACGAGCTGAAGCTTCTTGAGGGAGTTGTAAAACGAGAAATTACCAGGGAGAAGATCAAGCTGAGCGAGACGATAAAGCAGTATGGACAGATCGGTGAGGACTGCTCTCGGCTAGAGCGGAATTTGAGTCAGTTGGAGCAGAAAATTGAACAAACTGAAGCGGAGATAGCCGAGCTGGAAGCAATCAACGACGAGTTGAGAAGGAAGGCGGAATTGTATCGAGCTCCGAACATTCTCGACATCGCTCATAAGATCGACGAATTGGAGCGGGCTGAACGGGAGATTGTCAGCACGGTTAAAGGTAAATTGGCAAAAATGAGCGAAAAGAGAAAATAAAAAACAACACGTTTAACGAGATATTGCTATTACCGCGATTTAATCATAGTATTACTTTGAGAATATTCAAATAAATTTTCAAACCAAATGGTTCCTTATTTACCGTTAGCTATCTATCTTGCCATACAAAACTAGATTTCTGTCTGTCTGTTCTTTGAAAACTTGGAAATTATCGAATCGATCGGCGTGACGATTTGTAGGTGAAGGTTTTTGGGGCCAGTGAAGGGTTATATGATGGTTTGAGGCCCATTCTCCTCTCTCATACAAATGAAACACAAATTTCTACATAACTCGAGAGTTAATCAAGCAAATTAGACCAAATTTTTCGAAGCAAGAATTTGCGGTTTGACACTCCTTTCCTTCTCTAAGGAGAAGTTGGTATATAGATGAAAACAAATTTCTTCATAACTTAAGAATTAATCAAGTTAATAAAGCCAAATTTGGCATGTGAGAGTTTTTGAGTACGAAACATGATTCTATGATGGTTTGATGTACCATCCTTCTGTGGAAGGGAGAGGCTCCCATACAAACAAAACACAAGCTTTTGCACTCTAGAATTAGTAGAGCAAAGGGAACCAACAATAAAATGTGAGAATTTTAGAGTACATGAAATATATCTATGATAATTCGAACCAAGGGAAGGGATCCATAGACATGAACATATATTTCAACTAATTATTCCGGAAAACAGCTGAAAATGGTCGGAAATATGATCAGAAAACAAAAGCCAGTTAAACTCAAGGTGGCAATTTCTGGTTTCTGAACAACAACCCAAAATGATCGAGTGGGTATTTTTGGAACCAGAGTGATCGCAAAAATTCGAACATTGCCTCTGAACGCTATTTTAAAATCCAAGATGGCGACATCCGGTATCCGGAAACGAACCCAAAATGACTCAATACGGGTATTTTCGTAATCGGGATGATACTCAGAGGCTGAAAATCGACTCCAACGCCATTTTGAATCTTTTTATGAACGAAAAGCAAGGTCAACCTTCGGAAGTATGAGGAACCAGTTTAGGATTTGCATACCTTCTGTGTTCAACATTTTTCTGTTCTCGTAAAAAAGTTTATTATTGAAAATATTTGAGTATTTACCAATTTTCGAACGCCTTAATGGAGCATACTTTAATAAAGTAGCATCGGTAATGCCTAGCTGTGACAAGAGGGAGAAGGTGTGAGAGAAAACCGACGTAGATTTTTGTAAAACGATTGATTTTTTTCGCAATGTGTATATACTAAAATACACTTAAACATCGCACAAAGCTTTGCACCGAGCGGCGTCAAAATCTCTTCTCTGTGGCATTCTGCAGTTTTCTGAAAACTTTGCTAGCACAAAAACAACCGCTTATACTTTTTGAAAACCAAAATCATTGTTTTATTTTCATGAACCTGTTAGTAGTGGAAATTACAAGACATTTTCGTTTTCAAAGCTAGTAGGTACAGCGATTTATTTTGTGCGAATTCGTGAATATTTTTTAAATAAAACTGTGTAAAACTTTAATTTGTTACCACTTGTATTTTTGTCCGTCTCTCTTGAAAAATTGGGCGGGCTATAACAAACAATGTCATCGAAGGAACTTAATTTTGATCTCTCATATTTCTTTGGTTATTGACGATTTTAATTGAAAATATGCAATAATTTACTAACAGGTATGTACAAAACGCTTCACGACCCGACCGTTTTTACGTTTGCACAAACTTTTTAACTTGTAATTACTGTTTCGAGTGAGTAACGAGTTTTTCAATGTCGTATAGTGTAATTTGTGCTAATGTAAGTCAATTTGTACGTAAAATGTTAAAAATTATGTACGCCCTGATGATGGTCCCATGGAAGAATCGAAACGTCGGTGATGAGCAGATAGAAATCAACGCAATTCATTGGGCTGCAAACCAAAATATCAATCCTATGGATTGATGTTATGTTATTTGCAGACCAAACCATTTCTATATTAAAGTATAAGTAAAACATCATTCAATCCAGATATAGAAATTTGTCTCTCACTGTCTCTTGCATTTTCTCTGTGTCAATATCTGCGAGTGAATTAGTGCATCATTTTAATAAAAACCTTCAACATTTAACTAAATATAAGAAATCAAAGTAAACTTCCTTTAAAAAACTTGTGTGCTTTGTTATAGTAAAAATTTTATAAAATCACAATGAAAAGTTATGTTGAAAAAAAAAAATTCTAAGAAGCATTCTAGAGAATACTCAACAAAACTATAATATGTAAAATAATTTTGCTGAAGACACTAACTGCTCCAATAAAACAATTTTCGAGTGAAAAGTAATCAGTACAAATTGTTTTAGTAGAAATCGTGAGTAACCGAAGAAAAATGTTTAAAAAAAAGTTTCCTTCGAAGAACTTGTTTGTTTTATTATAGCTATTTCAGAATATTAAAAAATGGTAGAAAAACATATGAAAAGTTGAACTGATGACAATTGATTTTTAGGGGTAATCTATAGAAAACTCCACAAAAGTCCATTTTAATAGGAAGATAGATGTATAATGTCTTCAACTAAGTTGTTTCTCTCAAAAAGTGCTACGACTCTGTCGAACAAAAAGGATTTTTATATGTACTCCAAAATGAGAAAGTGAAATTCGTTTCTTACTCTTAAATGGATTAATCACGAGACGGCAACTTCTGTAACATGGAAAATAGCTAATGGAACAACTTTACTGGAGGCATCGCGGTTCTGAAATAAATTTCTTTGGATCGAAATAAATGTAAACCCCGTTTTTGCAGCTTTGGGAACAGTATGCGAGGGAGTAGAGGGGGGGGGGGTGTAAATCATGAGTCATGAAAAATTGCTACGTCGTTTAAATATGCCTCCATTAAGATAAATAGCATTTTATTAGCGGAAAATATTAGATCAAGTCCTCGCCGATTTTGACATATCTAATACGTGATAAACTAAGCTGAAACATATAGTAAACAAACCGTTTTGATACGTTAATGGTTTTATTGTGGCGTCATACGCTTTTTGTTGTGTGAAAAAGTTTGATTTTGTCCCAAATATAATCACCTGGAAGTGTTGTTTCCCTCATTTCATTAAAAAAAAAAACAAAAAAATGGTGGCTGATACGCATCAATAGTTAAAAAGAAGTTTACGGAAATGCTGCTCTAAGGACGGTAATTTCAAACCTTCGAAAACGCTGAATGAGTGGAATTTCTTGATGAGAATACATACAGACGCAGGAACAACTTGCTTCGGTATTAGAAGTTACCCAACAAACCAATCCCAAACGATTGCATGCATTTGAAGTCAAAGGACTTTGAGTGTTATTCACCTGTAAACAACTACTCCAGCGGCAAAAAAGGAGGGGTTTCTTTGGCGCTTCGTGACGGGTGATGAAAATCGGATTAACTACAGCAACCCGAAGAAAAGAAAGTTATAGGGATTACTCGATTATGCTTCTACGTCGTCGGCTCGATCCTAATTTCTAAACTTTCCTGCAACCGTCTGCAAAGGACTTGAAGATTTTTTCCTTTTACTGAAATGCTGAATAAATAAGTTGTACAGGAGGGAGGGGAGCTGCGTAGCCACAAGGTCCGCAGTAGAATCAGGCCATTCGATGTCAAAAAGGACATAAGCATTTCACCAAGTGAAAAAACATTAATGACAACCAAAATATCCGCAACGCCGAGTTGATTGAATCTGAATTTTAAATTAGCATTTTTGTGTAGCTCTTGGTAATAAGGAGGATCTGAAATGCAGCAAAAACCTCTCAATAAATCAGAGTTAGAATGCATTTTTGGTTTAAATAACATCATATGCAGTTTTTGTTTCATTCATGCGTACGAAAAACTACCTTCCATGAAAAGTCAGCAAATCAGCAGTCAGCAAAAATGTTACATTCTATTTCAAACAACAAATTTTAATTTTGACAGTCAGACCTCATAGTCTTGATGATCTATAACCATCAATGGAAAGTGAAATCAGCTTGAGCGAGTTATAAATCTCTATAATATAACTAGCAAACCACTTTAATTTACAGTCAATTTTTTTCACCCACATATCATTATACAACTCGTATGCGTACATTTCCCAAGCCATAAACACGATACAAATGGAATTACTCTTGATGAAACGTTTCCATCAACTTAGATAATATAGCCCATAAACCAATTGGCTTATAAATTGCCACTAAGCTGTTCCGGGATGAATTGCCTTCATCTTTTATAAGCCGTTAGCATAAATTCGCTTTCTCCGCGCTGCACCGCAAAACCAACGACGCGCTGCGGCAGCCGCGGGATGCGGGAGCTCAACTGAACAAAGAACCACCAGGATGGAAAACCCTCGAGCCAGTCAGTGTGCATAGTGAAAGTGTGGTGGAAGTTCACCTCCAAGTACGGGCTACTGTTGTAACGCGCTAGTGGAGTCGAATGCTTGCAATGGCATTAGTAGTGTAGAGTAGCAAAAGGTCACGACTTCAAACACCGTCCCAGAATGGTACGACTGAACAGGGAAACAAAAACATCAAGTCGGTCGAGCGCTTTGTGCTCGCTATACTATCCTAACTGATCGCCGGCATTAATATCCGATCAAAAATAGGGTAAATACGACCGAGTTTGTCTCGCCCTTCGTTTTACGATTCCCATTAAAACTGATATTATAAATCTTGAATGCAGAAAAAAAAAAATTATTGATCGAAAGGTGGCGACACTTACCTACTCCACCAGTAGCTAGGTCACGATCGGTCGGTAGCGATGATTCATCCGTTTCAGCAATCACCTCTCGCCTATCGCAACCACTGCCGGAGGCTACGAAGGTTCTTCGGAAGGGACCAGCCCGGTTAAATGCCGTTAAAAATTGCACCCTTTTCTTCTTCGGTAGCGTACAGAAATTCTCGATGTTAATGTAGCTCACTGCGCTGGAAGTGGCACAACCCTTTTCCTCTTCGTTTACTTTTTCTAGATTCTTCTCCGAATCTTCGCCACCGGTTTCCCCCACTTCAGCCACTTGCTGCACTTCATCATCATTCAACCCGTCGTCCCCCGATTCGTCATCTGACAGCCCCAAACCATCGATCTCATCCAAGTATGCATCCAACTCCGACAGATAGTCGTGCAGCTTGGCATTCGGATCTTCGAGAAAACTTTCCACAAACTTCTGATTCAATTTCAGCTTCTTTTTCTTCAGTGTACAGAAGCTCCCGATCGGATCAACCGCCGAGGGTGCCATCACTCGATTCGTGAGAGATGTTTCTTTCACACCACTGCGACTGGAACCACTTTCTTGCTCCGCTGGTTGCTGCGGTCGTTTCTTTCGAAGCGTGCAGAAATTTTCTATACTTTCACCACCTGTCGCACCCTCTTCTGACTCACTCTCACCCCGCGCCGCACCGCTTTTCTCGCAGAAATTCTCAAACGTGCACATATTTTCCTCGTACAGAAGATTTCGGTTTATTTCACTTTGATCATCCTCACCGTGGCGGTGGTACACTTTTCCACGACTGGACACTTCCTGACCGATTGCATTCCCCATCGCATCGGAATTGGGAATCCGCTTAGTACAGGACTGACCGACACGGAAAGTGGTTGGTCCACCAATGCTGGTATCATCCCATTGGCTAACCTGGCTGACATCGTTAGCGTTCCCGTTCAAATTAGCATGCATTCGCACGGAACAATTGTATGGCAGGTCACCTTCGCCGGTCGGTGCTGTTGCCAATGGAGCAGGAGGACCTACGCCTTGCTCGGTCGCTGTGACTGAGGCCATAGTGTTGGGTGCACTTTTCCTACTTACTTATTCAACTAAGTGTGATGTATGATTTGCACCTTCTGCTGGTGCTAAGTTTGGCAGGTAGCAAACAATATCGATTCCGTTATCACCGGAAGTTTCATCCTCTGGGTGGCTGCGGCTCTGAAACGAGTGATAAGTGTTGTTTACAATATTAGTCGAAACGAAATCTAGATGTTCAAGAAATGTGGTTAGGAATAAAACATGAAATAATTAGTAATTATTCCTGAACATTAATAATAACATCATGAAATTATCTGAATTTAGATAAAAACTAAGGTATTTCAAGCAGCTATGCGAATCGATCTGGGCCAAATATTTACAATTTATCTGTGGAATTGTCAAACTTGAAACCACAACCGCAACCCACATAACGAAACGTATTGAAAATATGTAATTAGAACCAAGAACCGTATGTGATTTTTTCTTCAATAAACAATAACTTGAAATCAACTTATTAGACCATTTCGACAAAAATCGTTGCAATCCTCAATTGCCACGATAAGCTCTCTTTATAGCCAATAAGTTAGCAATTAAGTTAGTTGTAAGTTTACTTCCCCTTTTCTGACAAGTAGGTTTAAATCCCTACGAATGATAAGTCCTAATTGCGAAAGCAAACAAATCCTAACAATTAAAATTACAAATTTCTAACAGTGTTCAGAAGTCACCATTTGTGATTGGACACACATACTCATTATTTACTAATATTTATCATAAATACTTAAGCTACTAACAAATCTTAAAAAAAAAAAAAAAATACTTATTAGACCAAATGACATCAAAGAAAAAAAATTATGCAATTTTTTTGCAACAATTAGGCTTGTAGCTTTTTTCTTAAATAATACACCTCTAAAATGCCTTTTTATTTTATTTTATATTATGACTAAAAAATGCTTGACCTTTCTCGAATGTCAGTAGTCATGGTATAGCAGAGTACCGTAAAAGCGTAAACTTTGATTGCTTTTTAAAGCTTTAACGCCGAATAATAAAAAAGTAAAAGATTTCAATTCATATAAATTTTGAAATGTATTGAGATAACATTTGGTCAAAGAGCTATCCATAAATCATGTAGCTATCATTCTATTGAGATTTTTTTTTCAAAAAGTTTGCTTATAGAAGAGAGGTCGGCCCTATTAATTTATTAAAAATTCTCATCAATAAATTTAAAGAGCTTTCGGCAAGTCTTTTGATTAGAATGAGCATGAGCATGAGCATGATTGACCGCCCGCGGTTGCTACTCCGTTATTGCCAGATCAGCTGAAATTACACAGAGAACCAACAGATGATGCTTGGGACTGACATGCATCGTCGATGTGTAAAAACTGGTGACCTTAATCTTTGTATTAGGCAATACCAGCGCCGGCCGCATCCGAATGCAGGTCAAAGAAGGAATTTGTATAGGAAAATGTTGACGTGATACTCGCTTATTTCATTCAAGCTTGTTTCTAGTATCTCTTTAGAAAAAATTTCTAAACCTGGTTATACTTTATTGATAATTCATTTTTAATAGGACACACTACGTCCAAATTGAAATTAAAAAATTTTTTTCGCCATTTATTTTTATTGGCCTAAATCATGCTAAAACTATCCAAGAATCAAAATCTACATCGCCCAAGTACAGACTAAACTCAAAGTTCGTTTAAATCAATTTTTACCGAACAACTTTTATACTCCAAAATCACATTTTTCGTTTAAGGAAGGTCTTTCTTATAGAGAAATTGCTCGAGAATACGATTTAAGTGAAGCAGGAGCACGAAAAATATGCAAAAAGCATGGAGAACTGGGAAACGTAGCCGATCGGACCGGTAGAGGAAGGAAGCGGAAAACTACAACTAGCGATGAACGCCGAATTTTTCGAGAAGTGGCAAAAAATCCTTTCGCTACCAGCCGAGTGATTCGTGAAAACGCTGATTTAAATATCTCTGAACGAACTGTGCGCAGAAGACTACAGGAAATGGGTTATAAGAGTGGATTTGCCCAACGACGACCTTTGATTCGAAAGGTTAACAGGTTTGTTTACTTCGTATTCAGCATACATTTTTGGCTGAGGTTTATTTCTGCAGGATCAAACGCCTCAAATTCGCTCAAAAATACATCGAAAAGCCGATAGAGTTCTGGAAACAGGTTATCTGGAGCGATGAAAGTAAATTTGAACTCTTTGGCCACAAACAACGAGCACGAGTTTGGACGAAACCTGGTGAAGTTCTGCGATCGATACTTGGCGGTAAACTAGAAGATGGAGTGTAGCGCAGACGCATGAATCCCGAGTTCTACCAGGTACACAAACATGTTGGTATAGTGAAGGTAGTACAGTGGGGCAGGCTTCAGAGGGCTGGACATGTAGCCAGAATGCTCGACGAGAGAGCCGCCAAAACTATCTTCAGTAGAGAACCAGGAAGAGGTCGTCGATTCCGTGATAGGCCTCGCACGCGGAGGATCTGCGCGGTGGAAGAAGATGCACGATCTCCTGGTGTACGAGGAGACTGGAGAACGGCTGCCCAAGACAGGAGAAAGTGGACATCTCTAATTCGTTCGGCCCTAGACCGGTGAACGGTCCGTTAGCCAACAAAGTAAGTAAGTAAGTAAGTACACGAGATTTAAGAAAAATGATAGGAAAATGGTCAGAATAGAAATCAGCATGGGTTAATAAATCACTGCATGCATCTCCCTTGAAATTATTTTTCCGCTCATCAGTGCATTGAAAAGGCAAACAAACTGCGAATATAGATGAAATGTCTACATTAGTTTCAATTTCAATTTCCGAATTTCTACAGCTCTCGTTTCCAGGTAAAGTAAAACACGACGTTAAGTTCGACAGTGGATAGCTATTGCAATTCCACCACCGGCAACATAAATACTGTCGATCACCATATAGTTGGATTCGTGATGAGTTTAATATTTGGATTTAAATAGATTCCAGCCACAACTGCAATATGCACATCACGGACTGTTAGAAAAATTTAAAATTTATCTTCGTTCGCTTCTAAAGAGCGAGCATCTTAGTTTGAAGAATTGACAGCATTTGTTAGAGTTATTGCTGAAATTAAATTTGAATTTGTTATGTCAGTTGTAAATTTCATATCTACTCGAACATCTTCGTACATCGGTTCAACAGTTTACAAATTGGATATCAACTGCATACCGGTAGTCCATCTTCTCAGGAGTACGACTACCTAAATCACAACTGGCTGACTTTTCTGCACCAAACACGAAATGTTTGTTGCTGTTTATAAATGCGATACTACCTGAAAGAACACTAGTATGTCAACAGGCTGGTGATGCCTGAATAAGATCAATTGTCTTCAATTCATTGTTGTCTAAATTTGAAATATTTCTTACATATACACTAGCTATAGAAAATGCCGTTTGCGTGTGATTAATTAAAAATAATTCAAATGCTGACAACAGCCATAACGTTCGTCCGAAGTCAAGATATTTAAAATACATCTTTTGATGTCGAAAAACGGGCGATCGATCTTTTGTGTGAGGGGAGTCACTACAAATCATATTTTTAACGGCCATATGGTAGTCTTTTTTTGTAAGATTTAGAACCCGTTAAGTCTAGGTACTCATGGCAGATATATCACTATAGATAGAATTGATCGTCCTTGTCATATAGCATCCTTTCTCCCAGGGGCGACTCGTGGCTGTTGAACCAATCTGTTCAACTGGAAGTTCTGAAAATCAAAGTTTGGGGAAGTAACTACAATTTTATCCGCGAATGAAAGCAAGTAATTCCTATTGTTTTTTTATTTAAGAACAAAACTACAAAATAAGAAAATAAGAGCATGAATTTGGATTTTGGATTTATTTTTTGTCTGACGTCCCCATGTGCATTGCACAGGTTGCACCTATGGACGAGTCGCCCCTGCTTTCTCCCAACTTGGCAGCAATTTTCGCATGAAATGTATTATCTTATCTGGATTTGCAAACCAGACCTCGTAGGTTCCATGGTAGTTAGGTTCCATGGTAGTTAGGTAGGTTCCATGGTAGTTCCATGACCATAGGCTTAGTTGGGGGAATAACTGTGTAATTTTGTTAAACAATCATTAATTTTAATAAAATCATTTCACAGACATTATAAAATATCTTGGAACATTCTCTCGTTTTTGGCATCATGAAAATAAAATTAGTGCATCTTTTCAATCAAATACTGTAAAAGATGATTCAGCCAAAATGCGAAGGCGGAGGGTTACTTCCTCAGGCACGAGGGGAGGAGCTTTTACAAGTAAATCAACGGAATCAAGAACCGAAACGTGTCAGCCCCTGTCATGTGCAATGACGGGAGGGGAACCTGGTTACCGATACAGCTATGGTTGAACAGCGAGGGAAGCCGAGCAGTCGAAAAGGGCAGGATGAAAATTGAGTATGATAGACAAGCTGTGGATCCACTATCCATGAAACAGCTCAGAAACTGCAAGGCAGCTGGGAAGGGCGACATTCCCGTCGAACTTCTCAAAGTTGGCAGCGAACAACTGTCTTGTTCCATCCGCGGATCATGCTGAGTGTGTGTATGGACGTTGCAATACCTCCGAAACTAACTTGGAATCGATTTTTTTCCTGGCGTTCATCTTTGGTATCGATACTTGACAAGCGATCCACCACCAATATCGATACACTGCACTCAGTTTCGGAAAAATCGAAACAACACCGTTGCTATGCCCAGGAGATTGATTTGTCCTCTCCACTTAGTACGAAAAATCTTATATTGCAAGTAATGAATTGCATAATTTTGTCTCAGTTACATGTGTTTCATGTCTTTATGCTTATCATATGTCTACTTCTCAAAGTTTCTTAGACTATCTTAAAAGAACGGCAAAAAAACTTGCTGTTTCTCGCGTGCACTTGAATTTCGACGCTGCCTGTATACTGCATAGAAATGCATTGTGACATAGAACTACGGCGTACTTCAGCAAGGTA
Source organism: Wyeomyia smithii (assembly GCF_029784165.1). NCBI lineage: Eukaryota > Metazoa > Arthropoda > Insecta > Diptera > Culicidae > Wyeomyia > Wyeomyia smithii. The sequence goes on along the minus strand of NC_073695.1, from coordinate 228,114,014 downwards.
GGCCACAAGAACACAAGAACGGATAAAAAGTCAAATGGTCGATTAAATTGGTTCTCTGTTTTTTTTGTGGAATTGCTCTTATATGAGATCTCCCAGATGGTCTCGAGGTACGATGCTCGCCTAACAAGCTAGTCGTCGTAGGTTTGAGTCTCGGCTTGGACTGAGACTGTGTCAGTACACACCAAATTTTTTTTACTGAATTTTGCCACGCTGAAACTTCAGTAATCATTTCAGCAATGAAATATTACTGAATGTTTCAGCAATGTGAAATGTCATTCGTTTTGACGGTACTTTGCTGAATTTTCAGCAATGTGTAATATTACTGAATTTCCAGCGAACGTCCATTAAATTACTGAAATATCAGTTACACGTTGGAAGTGGTTTTTTGCTAATTATTTATCCGCGGATGTCGCCCAAGTCCGATCCGTTCATCCGATTTCCTTTCGCCATCTTCCTTCACTGAACTAAAGAAAAACAAGATTAATTCATTTTTTCACTCACCAAACACTTCCTTCACGTCTCAACGGCCGGCGTTTTACGCGCACGGACCAAAAATATTGACAACAAGCACCATTTTATATTTTGACAGTATATTGCCGTATATTCAGTAGTCGAAGGAAAGATTGCTGAATGTCGGTAAACCAAAACGTATTGCTGAATTTTCAGTACACATTCGAATGGCTGAAATTTCAGTACTTGGTTTTAATTGTTGAATTTCAGTAAAGATTGCTGAATCTGACTTAGAGAATTTGGTGTGTAGGATCGTAGCGCTAGCCCCCAATTGTCCTCTACACTAAACAGTCAGCTGCGAAGTCTGTGTTTAAAAAACAGAAGCTCAAGTTCCGAATCGTAATGTAGCTCCAAGACTTCGCTTTGCTTTGAATTATGGTAGATTATGCTCGAACATGGTTTCCTGGCAACTCTGCGAAAACGAAGCAATTGCTGAGCACATGAGGTTATGAAGTATGGACACTGAAAAAGGCTGATCGGCGAGCTCTTGGTGTTTTTGATCGTAGGACCATTAGATGTGTGCTGTCGACGAGGATGCCCGCGTATTAGGTGTAAGAGGTGACTGGAGGATAGCAGCCCAATTACGAGTGATATGGTGATGTATTCTGAATTCGGCACTGGATCGATAACACTGGTCAAAAATCATCTATTTCCCCACATAGTTTGTTAAATTTTTCTCATAATGTATTATGAATTCTTTTACATTTCATTTGGCAATTAAATGGTACCTACGCATGATAATTCTCAGGTATAAGAATGAATTGTTTGTTATTCACGGAAATCCGTTAAGAGTCTGTCACGTGGGATGTAAATGGCTCTTATGTTATTGAAGAGGTTTTGTTAGATGTGTATTTTTTTATGAAAATATGATTTTTATGTTGCCTTTAACAGTAAAAGAGTAAGTGTGACAGTTTTGAGGCAGAAATCACGACTAGTGTTGCGAAAACCACTGGATAGTCTTCGAATGGTTGTGTGCCCGGACCTCGGCGTTATTGACTGATCAGGTCAGGATCACCAACCGTTAAAATGAAAGAAAATACATAATTATAATTGCTTAACCAAGTTACAGTTTGGAAAATTATAAATATAGTATAGTTAGGTATATCTTAATCAAAAATTAAATTGTGCCCAAAAAATATTTGGCCAACATCTTTACATAATGTATACATTTGAAATGTGAGTTGGTACTAGTCAATTTAGCTTTGTAAACCCTAAATATAAGTCCTAAATATGAATTGCAGCTTTGAAGCTGTAACAGCTAGCAGAATTTTAGTGTCCATTCAATTATCGCAACAACTAGCACCCGAGAAAAAAAAATATTTCAAAATTCATCATCAGTTGAAAACGACTGGATCTTGAAAAGAGAAGAAATCTGAAAATGATACGCAGCAAATAATTTTGTCATAGTTTTTGTAAAATGATGAGCTTTCTTCAAGTGTAGTTTTTCTGTTAATATATTTCCTAATAATTGCTTTGAACTCACCGTGATTTCAAATTATAATTTCTAAAAAGAAGTCTTATTTACTCTCAAAGAACATACTTATATTTGATGGAGAACCCAACATATAAGCTCACATTAATGGCAATCTAATATGGTCGACACTAGGCAGGGGCCTAGTGTGGTTGGTAACGTCTCCGCCAACCACGCTTGACGCCTGGGTTCGAATCCCACCGCCGACATAGGTGTCGATGGTTGTGAGGTGGCGTGATCCACTCACAACCAACCCAACTGGTCTAGATTCAATCCTAGCCGACACCGGGAGATTTTCTGAGGCGAAAAATCTCTGAGATCACGCCTTCCATCGCATGAGGAAGTAAAGCCGTTGGCGCCGGTCCGTTAATAAACGGGTCGTGAGTTAGGGTCCTGGGTGTGGAGTCGCCTCCCCGGGCGTCGGTGATTGGCCACAACAGTGGCGGAACTAGACCGACGGAAAATAAGCGAGAATAAAAAAAAAATAATATGGTCGATACAAAAATGGAATTTTTTCCAGTAAGTTGAGCTGGAGATTTTATTTTACATTCTTACAAATGTGCAAATGACGCGATTGTATGAGTAATCAGTCAAGTTTCACAACGGAAATCCTGAAGCCGCGCGGTTTGAGAATGCTATTAAAAACAATAGATTTCCCCTGTGCAACCGATCAGAGCAGGTCATTCGCCTCGGCAGCCTGGATCTACAGTCGACCCATCAATCAGCACACCGTCATTGCAAACCTAACCGTTCAAATGTAGAAAGTATCGCACAAGTAATGAATATTAACGAAGTAGGAAAACCTTACGCGAGCTGAGCGTAAGCGTAAAAATAAATAAAAATAAACACAGATTATTTGCGCTTCAGCATTTTCCCGTTACTTGAAACTTCCCAGTTATCGACCGTGACCAAAAAACCTACACGCCCAACCCGACCGACCGAACGACCGACAACAACAACAACAGCGACGCAACAGGCAATGGCGGCTTGCGTCTCTCTGAGCGGTACTTAAGCCACCAATTTCACGCGAATGCCGGAAATTAGCAGTAAAGGAGAAGGTAAAAGTAAATATGATAGTAAATGAGACCGATCTAGAGTGGGTAATTGATTTTGCTTTTGCCAACGGCAACGGTACTTGGAAAATTCAAGATCAAATTGGCAAAACAAAGCATCAATCAGGAATGCTGATGATTACTTCGGGCACTATTGTTGCGGAATGTTGAAGCTTCCACTAAACAGAAAGGTTATTTCAAAGTAGTCAAATAGCTACTGTGCAATGGAACTTTTACGATGCTACAAGTCACGTACACTAATGAACTTAGATTTGTGTTTTTTGGCGAAACTCAGGCACTCAAATAACAGACCACTCGTAAAATGCTCGAATAAAGCGCCTTTTTTCATGTTTTGCAAGAAGCTCGTAAAATGCGTAAAACAGGTGAAGTCAAACACGAACGGAGCTCTCACCTCCAACACTGCCACAAGTAGAGGTCTTTCAAGTCTAAGATCAGCTGACAAAAAAAACTGCAAACGTGCGCTCTCGCGATGGACGTCGAAAGACCTTGAAACCGCCCGAAAAAAAACCGCCGCCGTCACGTCGATGGCTTAGCAATGTGCTTATGGCGAGAATTTGTTGTACGATGGACCTTTAATTAACACACAGTTGAACTTTGTAGTAATGCATGACGCCTAATTGACCCTAATATGGGAATATGCACACTCACACCACACTGTTGTTACTCCGTTTTTCGTTAATTAATACCAATTAACATTTCTTCACCGCGCAGACTAACTATGCGCGCGGAGGATTCCCGGCTAAATTACATTAATTGGCTTTATCACCTCAGCCTGTTACGCTTCGGCTCCGGTCGAGAGATCAATCGGTGATGATGAAGTGTGATGAAGTTGACATGGTTTGATTAGGTGGCCAGCGGCACAGCCCAGCGAAGTGAAAGGCGAATTATCAAAAATTAAGAATTCCGCTACCTACGTTTAATTTAGCGATTTGCAGTTGGAACGGTAAGACCCTTCACTCAGCGACTGGATATCGTTAAATTGGAACAAATAGTTCATTTATTATGCGCAATTCCTGCGCTGATCGGAATCATTCACGCGCGGTGTGTGCTCGTGATATATTAAACGGTCGGTGGGTTTCGAATTCGCTTTGGAGTCGCGAATAGGTTTTTTTTTCGCTAGGGTTAGACTCATGAGTCACCAAGTAAAAGTAAAAGTTCACGTTTCCAATTGGTGTTAAATTTGTATGATTCATGACCAATTCCATAGGCCATTATTTGAGTGTGTCGTTTTAACGCGAAAAATCTGAGACCTTTTCGTTATTCGGTGAAGCAAACTTCAAACATGATGATGAATAGGTCTTTAGCCCGAATCATTCCAATGCACAGTGGTACAGAACGACAATTTAGGCGGACATGGGGTTTTCGACGAGATTTTGTGGTTTTACAGCAATACTTTCTATAGAGAAGTTGCTTCTTATATAAAGGTCTATATACACACTTGAATGAAAATTAGGGTGGTCCTTAAACCTGCAAAATATAACAACTAAAATTCTTATTTGTGAAAAAAATGTTGAACTATCTTTGGCAAAGTTGTAGATCACTTGATATTAAGCAATTTTGTAGAAGACTACTTTTTTGTAGCTCTTGAATTGACTGAATTAGAGGAATTCTGCTTAGGGTGGCTCTGAAAAAACAGTTTTTTTGCTAAAGTAAAGTTGAGTTCGGACAACTTTTAGAACTTTAAAAGACGCAACTTTTGGTTGCTAAACTTCGAAGATATCTTTTACGGATGAAGAGTTATTAATGTTTTAATTTTTGAAATACGTTTTTTTTTTTCAAAAGTTGATATCTCTGAATGGGGCTAATGAAAACAATATCTTCTGGTTTCATTTGGACGAGCAATTCGTGTACTTTATCATATGAAAAAATTGGAGATATACTTTTTCTTGAAACTTAATAAAAACTAATTTGAATCTGCTAACTTTTGTCAAAAAAGTAAAATTTTCTCATTTATAGTTTATTTATTTGGTAAAACTACTGTACATATTTTTCGGTAAAGTTATAGAGAAGCTTAGTCAAGATAACTTCGCACATAAAACCACCTATATCTCTCAAATTGACTGATAGAATGTAACTTTGCCGATTTTTCATATATAAACTTATTTTTAACTCTATACACTAGCTGCGTGTTGAACTTTAATCATATATTCACTTTAAAAGTTACAGTTTTAAAAACTAAAAACACTGATCACTGGCGTAACGTGGTGTGGCGGAGGAGGCGGTATGAGGTGACATCCATTCGAATATTTTCATGCGTGTCACTTCTAGAAGTGTGACATCCGCGAAAATAATAATCAATTACCATGCTTCAGAGGTGACACTCACGAAAATTATATACATTTTCTCCTATTGGTTGTAATATAATTTTTATTGCAACTTAGGGGGGTGACACCCAAAATTTTATGCCCCGGGTGTCACCTAGTCACGCTACGCCACTGACACTGATGTAACTTATAAAGTGGAGATATGTTGCAAAGTTCAATATGTAATATGTAAAGGTTGCCATTGGCGACAGAACGGAAGTTTTAAAAACTTAACAGAAAGAACTATGCTGGGACTTTTTTTTTGTTTGCCTGGAGAGCATTATGCAGAAGTGCCACTGCCACAAATACTTGTCTTTTGTATCTGAGAAATTGGTTGCAAGTATAGAAATAAATATATATTTATATATGAAAAATCGTGGATCCATCAGGCAAAGTTACACTCTATCAGTCAATTTGAGAGATATACCGTAAAACGGGGCGAATAGAAACAGTGGGGCGAATAGAAACAAAACTTCCGAGCTTGAAAAATGCGATTTTAAGTCTTCGATTAAATTTAAAAATCATGCAATAAATATTTTCTTCGATTGTTCAATAGTAAACAAGTCCTGCAAACCCATTTTTGGGTTAGCAGCACTACTGTCGATTTGCTTAAAAAAATGCAAAATGGGGGCTCAAATTCTGAACGTTTCCGAGTACCAAAAAACTTTGTCTGTGGAAGCCATTCTGCTTCACTTAGAACTTGTTCGTGTGATATACTGGGTCGGTAGTTAAGCATTTCAAGTTTTTACGGTGAATAAAAGGATTGCCGTAAGGTATTCATCACCACGTTACCTACACGCAAAAGTTGCATGGTGCGGAACCAGTACGAAATTGTGCGTTTTTAGTGCAATTGTTGATGTGGTTTGGAACCAGTACAATGATTGCGTGTTGGGCATAACACAATTAATGCTCTAGCGTTTTTTCGATGTATTTGTCAACTCCAAACTACTACACCTAAAAAGTTTCAGCTGGTTTCAAGCAGCATTGCAAAGCGAGCGAGAAGCAAAACCTTTCTCCTCCTTTCTGCTTGAGAACGAGATATATGCTACGCTTCTCAAGTCTTTTGCGTACACGCTTTCCCCTGAGTAGCAGCAAGCACGCACCGACAGTATGAGTGAGACTAACAACACTAGCATCAAGTATGTACAGAACGGGTGCTTCGCTCATTTCGTAAAACGACGAGACACCGTCTTGCGCGTCGCAATCCGAACCGAAAAAGAAGCGAAAGAGCAACCTGCAAATTATATGTGACGTATCTAGTCTCGTCGCACGTACATGGGAAATCTACGAGCAAGAGAGAAAGAGCAGTCACTAACACACTCGGTGTGAGAAATAAAGTGTCGGTATACATATGATACATGTTCTGATTTCAATCTATGTCAATGTATTCGCAGTACAACTGCTGCGTTATCCTTTTCACACATTTATTGTGCGATTTTAGTGCAAAATTTGTGCGAATCGGGAAGTACAATGATTGTACAAGACTTGAACTTTTGCGTGTATGTTTCATGGAAAACTCGCGGTTCTCAGATTAACGGGGCGACTAGAAATAACGCCGTAGCGGCTATTTTTTGTACCAAAACATGTGGATTTGAGAAATGCTATAATGTTTAATATGTAAAATGATGTCTGGAACATGTTTTGTGCATTTTCAGCCCATCATGGTCAGGACTTACTAACAAAAAAGTCCAAAAACGTATTCGCTCCGCCTGTTGCTGTTGAGATTTTACGCTTCCTTGTCAAGCGGTTAAGAAATAAAGAATCAAATACTCTGTGATAAATCAGATGTTACCTTTAGACTTCAATCCAGTAGACAACCACGCTAGTTTCCAAAAACGTGATGAAAGTCTGATTTATCTGCTGCATGATGCTCGACATGGAGTGACCCGGGAGATATGAATTAAGGTTTCAGATCCACCAAGACAAAATGTTCCCGGATGTCGTGTCCTAGATGAAACACCGGAAGATGCCAGACCGGTGGAAATGCTTGACCCAACCCCAAGTCCTTCTGTTCCTAATCAGGACTCTAATTCATTCATAAGATAACAAACATGAAAAAATAAACCGAACATTTCCACTATTTTGATATTTTATATCGTTTTCTTGCCTCTCATATCAATAAATATGATGCAATTGTTCTGTTTTCTTCAAATTAAAACTAGAATTTTCTATCAGAACAAGGAAAACGTATTTTATTGGCGAGTGTTTCTATTCGCCCCATTGCGGGGTGAATAGAAACATGCAACATTTTTTTCAATAAAACAATGAATTACTTATTTTATCAAAAAGGACGTTACACCCTTAATAAAGGGAGGCAAGACCCATGTTTTAAAACTTTTAAATCCATTCTATGTATAATAGTATTTTTTGTACACTGCAAGATATATCGCAGACTGTTTCTATTAGCCCCGTTTTACGGTAGGTGGTTTTATGTGCGAAGTTATCTTGTTTAAGCTTCTCTATAACTTTACCGAAAAATATGTACAGTAGTTTTACCAAATAAATAAACTATAAATGAGAAAATTTTACTTTTTTGACAAAAGTTAGCAGATTCAAATTAGTTTTATTAAATTTCAAGAAAAAGTATATCTCCAATTTTTTCATATGATAAAGTACACGAATTGCTCTTCCAAATGAAATCAGAAGATATTATTTTCATTTGCCCCATTCAGAGATATCACTTTTGAAAAAAACGTATTTCAAAAATTAAAACATTAATAACTCTTCTCCCGTAGAGGATATCTTCGAAGTTTAGCAACCAAAAGTTGCGTCTTTTAAAGTTCTAAAAGTTGTCCGAACTCAACTTTACTGAGAAATTTGAAATAAAAATAATAGAGCAAAAAAACTGTTTTTTCAGAGCCACCCTAAGCAGAATTCCTCTAATTCAGTCAATTCAAGAGCTACAAAAAAGTAGTCTTCTACAAAATTGCTTAATATCAAGTGATCTACAACTTTGCCAAAGATAGTTCAACATATTTTTCACAAATAAGAATTTTAGTTGTTATATTTTGCAGGTTTAAGGACCACCCTAATTTTCATTCAAGTGTATATATAGACCTATATATAAGAAGCAACTTCTCCATAGAAAGTATTGCTGTAAAATCACAAAATCGCGTCGAAAACCCCATGTCCGCCTAAATTGTCGTTCTGTACCACTGTGCAATGATGGCATCTTTTGTTTGACACATTGAACACTTCTTGACTTAGAATGAAATTCAATGATATTTTAATCATTTGATGATACTTTTATTAACACTAATAGATGCCGCTTGACAGAGAAAATTACGTCAAATTGGTTCAGTTTACGTAAATGCAGTAGCTTTCCAAAGTTGAAAGAGTTTTTTAAACTATCGATTTTTTTTTTAATCTCTGTTTATAATGGTTTCAGTCAGTTTGCTTGTCGAAACGTTTTCATGTGTGTTGAGTTAGATTTGGTTTATTGATTATTTTGTAAATATTTTCTAACTTGTAGAAAAAAACTTTATCTTTAAATTGCCACAGATGCTTTCAGCCATATTAAATTAACTGTTGAATCTTTTTTGTTTCTGATCTGTTACTTGATTTTTTGAGCGGTTTGCAATTTTGCTACAAATTATTTTTGTTTTGGCTATTTCATGGTCTCAAGAATTTTTCGGATCATGTTTTGACTATGTTTTGTTTGGCTTCCACTTTTGTTTTGCTAGAATTCATTTTAAAGTAGATTTTGAGGTCAATTATGCTATTTTTCTCGCATTTAGAACTGTTATCAATCGTTCAAAGCATGAATTGTGATTATATTTCTTTTAGTATCCCCTAGACTATCAAGGCGTTTGCAAATATTTAGATTTTTTTTGCTGGTTTGAAGTGAAGTTATGAAAATTTTTGCATCAACTAATATAGGATCTATGTTTCAGCTTTTTTTTAATAAAAATTTCCAGCTAATTTCGTAAATGATTTTTGTTCTTAGTCTCTTCCATTTTGAAACCATTTACAGCATTTCTCAGCTTTTTTTGAGCTAAATTTTGAATAAATTTATATCGTTCATAGCTTTTCTAGTATAGGCTGCTGAATTTGAAATTAATTTTGTTATTCTTTTGCTGACATTATTCATGGTCCTGAATGAGCCACAAAATCAAAAACGTTTTTCTTTTTTTTTTGTAGAAGAATGGCCACGTTGAGGGAGAGGTGTTTCATCGATGTCCACGGTTGTCCACGAAGGGAAACGAGGGGGTCTAAAACGACGATTTTTCCATCCACGTGGAAGAAAAATGTTTTCTACAGCGAAAATTATTGGAAAATAGATTTAAAATACAGACTTGTGTAAGACCTATATACCAACCTATATACCAAAACTATATTTTATTCACCTCTTTTATTCTTTGACTTGTATAAACGAACCCGGTTTGAATGAGCTCTTTCACTCTTTGTCTATGAAAACGCTTTTTAAGGTGTGGAGAAGAGTGACCTTCAAATTCCGATTAGCGGAAGAGTCTCATGTCAAATTTTGCCTCAATCAGGCTTCGGGAAGTGGAGCCTCAACGCGGTCAGAGTTTTACTTTGTTGACGATGAAAAGATGCGTAGCTAATGAACAGTACATGAAATGCAAAAATCAAAACATCATATAAAGAGAGGAAAAATTTAGATCTGGAGTTATCCCGAAAATTTTTATTTTCAAATATTATCAGCGTTGATTTATGTGGCTCAAATAACACTTTGATAATGCTGACAGGTAGAATTGCTCCTTTTTAATTCATTGGTTTTAGTTCAATATTCCTGTGATTCACGTGAAACAAATCTAGAAGTGAAACAATGTTTTCAAATACCAGCGTCTTCATAATTCTTGTTTGAATCAGTGATTTTTTCTATATAATATAGTGTTCTAATAAATTCTTCGATAGTGTTCAAATAAATTAAAATGAAGAAAAGCATTTTCAATTCAATATTTGATTTGGTTGAAACATTACATGATTATTCATGATTACAGGTATGTTCCGTTTTTGGCAACATGCTCCATGATTTTCAGTTGCCAAAAATGGAACAGTGCCAAAAACGGAAATTTTTTTTCTATGCATATTTTTGCTTTTTTATCATTTTGAATATTGGTAAACAACATTTAAATATAAGTTAGACATTAAATTCACCCTAAAGTGTCTTTAATTTTGTCTAACGAGTGAAAATTCAACTGATCACTTAAGGTGCAACGAAGGATTAGTCTCATATATTCTTCTTCTTCTTGTCCCATTGCTGAAGAGGAATTGGGTATTATTGAGTGAAGTGCTCAATTGCGGTTGAGCGAGGTAGCTTTGTGAAAAAACTTTTGTTATTATTCAATCTCTTCAAGTAATTTATAACCAAATGAATTAAACAGAATGTTCCACGGAACAGCCTCCAAAATATGTAGAAAGATAACAACGTGGAAAAACAGTACTGTTTGTTCTTGTAGCATTTTTATCTTTAAAAAATTAAAATCGCTCAAAAGGCCATCGATTATCTTTATCTTAAGAAATATTATTCACCGAATAAAATGCGAAGAAATATTTTTTTGTATTTTCGTGATTCAATGTTCGCAATGTTTCGCATCAATGTTGTTTTTTTCGAAATTGAGGAAATTTGGTTGTAACAAATATTTTATAGCTTACTTTTTTAAAGAATTTTTTTTTGAAAAACAGTACTTTCTTTGTCTTGTTCTAAATTTTGTTAAGTAATTTATGTTTCTGAAGTTGGAGACAAAACTTTCATTACTCATACAAACAAGAAGAAAACATGGGAATTATCTTTTATTAACAAAAAATTGCATGCACACTCTTGAATTGTCTATCTAAAAAACTAGTGTTTAAAAAAATTTGAGATGACCTTTTTTTTCAAATCATTTTTTGGTTTTTCATTATTTAAATATATTGGTATATGGCAAAGAGGTTTAAACTTCAGATAAATACCCACAGTTTCCCCTAAAGATGTCACTGATCAGTGACGAAACGTCGGACAGTAAAAAACCAGATCGTTCTACTTATTCAAGACTGCTTAACCGAAATTACAACCAACCATTATGAAAAATAAAAAAGATTACCATGTCGAACTCTCATAAACAATACTGGTTTTATTTTCGATAAAAAGAAGTTAGTTGTAAAAAATGTAGTTTCTATATATAATTATTTTTAATTTTTTTTAACTTGTTTTTTAGAGTGTGTTTTTTTTCAGAGAGACAAAATTACTATCTACAACTTTGCCGAAGACATCACACTAATCAAACGACCCGTTTTGACTCTAAAATTTGTTGTAATCATCAATACTTTTCCTGCATAGCATTTTTACCTAGCTTATGAAAACAAGTCGTGATTCAAAAAAACAAAAAAATGAAAAGTTTCAACCAAATTAAAAATTGTCGATTGAAATGGTTGCCCGCTTTTTTGAGGAATCGCTCATCAGTACCTGGGTTTCAGACGGCGTACGATTCAATCAAACGAAATGAGCAGTTTCGACGAAACTGATTAAGCTTATTCGAATGACGATAGGCGGATCAACATCATGTGTAGAAATAGCAGGCGAGACCTCAGTTGGATGGACTTAAGCAAGGGGACGCGCTTTCAAACCTTATGTTTAACATTATCTTGAAGGTGCAGTACGAAGAACAACCGCGGAAAGAAAAGGCACCGTCATTACAGAATTTCGCATGCTTTGTGGTTTTGCGGTCGCGTTGATACGAGAAACTGAAATATTTTTAATGAATATACCCTAAAATTTACTAGCATTTCGGTCAAAATCATTAGGTCAACTACTAAACAAAATGTATACTCATGATAGAAAATATTTCTAGATTTTCAGAAGTTACGGTTCATTTGATTGATATAGTGTCTTAGGCAAAGTTGTAGAGAATAATTTTGTTTTCATAAAAAATATCCACTGTAAAAAAATTTGAAAAAAAGCTTTTGTTTTTGACATACTTCTTTTTTTTTATCAACCAGTTAACTATAGAGCAATTCCACAAAAAAACGGGTAAACAATTCAGTTGACTACTTTTGATTTGACTAAAACTTTGCATAGACGTTTCTATAGGCAAAAGATGCCATTTTGGGCCATTGGTTTAATTTTTTGGAACAAGACTTTTTTTGAGAAGCTATTGAAAAATGCTATTTTGGGAAGGTATGGATGATTACAAATATTTTTAGGGCCAAAACAGTTTGTTTGATCGGTGTGATGTCTTCGGCAAAGTTATAGATAGTAAAAAATAAAAAATTATTTAATTTTCAAAAAAAAATTAGAAGAAACATTAAAAATTAATTATTTGAAAAAGCTCATTTTTTAAATATCCAATTTTTTTATAAAAACCACAAAAGATAACCTATTACGGTGGACAGAAACGAAAAATAAAACGGCGCACCCCCCGGCGCGATTGACGTTCAGGCGGGAATATGCTGGTATGTGGAGAACTGTCAGATAGTTGCTTGTGGTTAGGAAACACACATGTTATTGTTTTTTCATTGGTTATGGGTAGCAGCATTACAATTAAAATAAATTAAGTGCCTAGTTCGAGACTATTCGTGAGTATTTTAAATTCAGTTCCACAACGAATTTCTATTATTCCCTTTAGATAAATTTAAAGCTTTGAGCTAATTCACTGGAAACGGCTGAGTTTGCTACTGGAAACCGAAACGCTACCCTCCCATAACATAACCTAAACAATGCGACCGGACCTATCATGAAGAAATCAACAAAAAAAGATGGCAAACTAATCCCAAATAGCCATATACATGATTCCTTGTGCAACTTCACTAGCTCAGATCGACCACGGAGGAGCAACTACGAAATGTACGGTCGTCAAAGCTGTGCTTGAACATAAATAATTTTTAATTTGTTCTAATTTTTTTTCTTGAAACAAAAATTTTTTTCTGGTGTGTAGATTTACAGACAGGAGACAAATTTACTATCTACAATTTTGCCGAAGACGTCACAACGATCAAATAAACCGTTTTGGCACTAAAAGTATTTGTAATCATCAATACCTGGTTTACATGGGATTTTTACACAGCTTCTCAAATACGAGTCGTTATTCAAAAAAAAAAAAACAATAGCACAAAATGGCAATGGAGAAACATAGATGCAAAGTTTCAGCCAAATATCCGAAATGGTCGATTTATACGGTTACTCGTTTTTTTGAGGAGTTACTTAAACCGTAAATGTGGTCATAAGAAAAAAATTGAATTAATTCGTTGGTGTTTCCATGAGACTGACAAATTTTTATGATTTGTGTTTTTCATACGTGCATAATAATGAGAATTAAATCAGTAAAAATTGAAAGACCAAATATTTTCTTCGCGGTACAGACGCAGGTAGCAAAAGTAAACATTTCGATCGATGCTTCGACAACATGATCGAAAATATGATTTAGATACGGTCATATTTATATGGCGGAAGTAATTACGTTGAGTTGCTTATGAACAAAGTATCAGGATGTTCACATTATTTGGTTGTGAGTAATAAAATCAGAGATATTTTCAATGTTTTATCTTTAATATGACGGGAAGTAGTGGTCTACTCTACCCTCTTGACAAGTGACAACGACGTGAGCCGTGAAGTTAAACAACGAGTTGCAGCTGCAAATAGGACTTTCCACGGACTACGTTGCCAGCAGACGCGTTAATCAAGGGGTTGTACCAAGTGTACACCTATGTTCACATACTTAAAGTGATAAAACAAGACAGATTGCAGTGGGCTGGGCATGTAGCCAGAATGCCTGATGAAAGAGTGTAACAATTCGCAAAATATATAACTTAGACAAAGAAACAACTAAAATTCTCATGATTTTGGTTTGCAGTGGAAGAAAATAAGATATAAACAAACATTTTTTTTTAAATCAGTAATATCCTAGAGATTGTGCGTTAAATATAGTTAGACCGAAAAACTTTTTCTCTCAAATGTTCGAAACAAATCACAAAAAAAATTAACCGTTTGGGACCATGATTACAAAAAGGGCTTTGACTCAGCCTCCTAAACATTTTTTCAAAAAGCATAAAAAAATTTGATTATTCCCTTGTGCGCACAGCTTAGACGACTATGTTTTGGTACATAAAAGAAAAGACTGCAGAACATGCAGCTTTCATTATACCCCGAGTAACTGAAGATGGGGATAAGCAAGTGTGAAAATCGGGTCAACCGTGCATAATTACACCATTAGCGTCGTTCCAGGTTTCGCTAGGAAAATTTTTATACAATGCTCTTAACCGGTGCGGCTCAGTCAGTCGCTTCACTAGGGATGCAACGGTTCGTCTGTTTTATGAGCCTCAATTAGTTTCTTGTCTTGAACTAGCGATGGTTCTGTTCTCAATTAGTTTGGAATATTCAACTCGAAAACAGAAACGTAAAAAACAACTGCCAATGAAACCTAATGGATCATTACAACATCAGCGTCCGCTTTCGATTCTCGATGTTCCACCGAAAAGCTAGGTTAGGTTTCCGATTTTTGTTTTGCAAGCGATTTGCGCCATGGTAACGAAGCAAGCGACCGTCTGTCACGGCTTGTGACCAACCAGAATCCACACAGCTGCTGCCGAATCGAAACCACATCCGTTCCGGGGGGGCTCATTTGACGCATGGCACAATCCACAACCTTGCAGAGGGCGCATGTACTTTGCCGGCTGCGTTCACGCCTTCGTTGCTGGGCGAAGCCCATTTACGTCGATATAGGGAAAGAATTAATTCTATATTATTTTAACGTCAGTCTCAACGATTTCGACAGCGGAAAGGCACGAGCGCTCGTGTGCAATATGGACACAGCTGGTTTGGCACCACAAATCATCACAACAGTGCGACCGCAAGCCAGTACTAATAATCCTACGCCTTTCTGGCAAAACCCGCAGGCAAAGAACAATTCCAAGGTTCTGATGAACATGGTAGACTGTCACGGAACGATGATTTCCTCTCCACTGCGGGTAATATCGAGCAAAGCGAGCGTTCCAGCAATTGTTTGGAAATGACGCCCCTGCTAGGAAGCTCCAAATCGGTACACACAAACCAGTTCCAGAAAGATGCAAGCTAACGGCTGACTCACGCCCCGGTTGATTGTTTTATTTTGTGAAATCTGCACGCCTTTCAAATGATGCCGTTTTTCGAACGCCATTGTGGAGGAGCTTGATGAGCAGCAGAATCCAGCAGTGTGCGTCAAACTTTTACAACACTTTTCTGTCCGTTTTCTCGAACTTGAGCTTGAGCGCAGTTGCTTCACCACAACGCGATCGATTCGATTGGTAAATGGGCATTGCCAGTTTCGATCAGCGCAGCTCGAAAGTGATTTTCGAATTTGTCGAAACGGTTAATTTTCGACTGTTCGCTAATTGCTGCTGAACGCGGGAAATGATAAGGAGTTTTCGCCCGCAGGCGAACCTCGAAATTAATGTTAATTTATTATAACATTTGTGATACTGTTGTTTTGTTGTGGAAATCTTTTCTCACACCTACGCTGCTTAGTTTTTCTGCAGCACTTAAGTTTGTAATTGAAGATCTATCTATAATCTAGATTAATCTTTTTTTTAAATCACTCTTATAAAAATCTACATCTGTCGTAAATTGAATAACCCAAGTCTTTTTAGGATCTTGAAACTACCTTGGCACGAAAACTCATAGAAATTCTAAACTGTTACATAAATAGCAGATAAAATACAACACATATTCATCTCCGAAGTTATCACACTTGCCCTAATTATAGCGAGGAAAACCAATATGAGCTACCTATCCCGCAATCGCAAAATGTTATCTCGACCGGAAAAGAAGGAATAACATTATTATGGCAAATCTGGGATCAGCAAAGCAAAATAACAACAACCACAACAAAAAACATAAACCCCAACTTTCACGTGTTCCCATTAAGATTCGAAGCAACCTGCGGATGAAGGCTTGTTGGGAACAGTAATCGAGAAATGGGCGCATTTAAGTTGCGCTGGGTTCACATCAGTCGACTCGAAAACTATATATGAATTGTATAGTAAGATATAAAGCAGTCACATGTGCCTGGTTTCGACTAACAGTTTTTTTTTTTCGGAGCAGAAATCTGACATCGGTATTCGGACGGACGCCACCACCCGCTCGGCAGGTGATTTATGCTTCGCTTGTCAGAAAGTGTCGGAATGGAAATGGAATTCACTTTAGTTTTTTTTTCGTTTTCCTCTGTCTGCTTTATCTCGCCTATTGTGGTTGTTAGTATAATTTTCGTTCGAAACCGTGCACACCGATTTGGACGTTTAACAGTTTTAATTGACACATAAAAAACGGGCACCACTCTCGGGTGGAGGCGGACGTCGTTTCTCCCGAGCATCAACTTTTGAGTGAAAATTGACGCCTGCTCTAAGCGGGAGGTCACTTTCCCCGTGGTTGCTTACGGCGGGTATGAAAACACACACTGCATATCAATCCGGACTGTGACCCTTCTCTCGGCAGCCATGACGGACGGGTTCAGCTTTGAAGTAACGTTGAAATTTCTAGAGCGTGCTGCTCGAGCGAGAGTGACGGAACGGGATTATTTTATCCGACATGCGGAGTGAACCGTTTTTCATATTTAAAGTTTTTACAGTTCACGGACCGGGTAATGCCTCCGAGGTCCGGAAAACTCCGATGCCATTTTGACAGTAAAACTGGGCATGATAAACATCACAGATAGAATACAATTTGCATGCACTATTTTAGACAGAGCTCTTCCGCAAATAGAACGTTTATCAATGGACGGGTTCAGGTTCAGCTGTATCAGAAAATTGCAAAAATTCTTCATCTGGAACTTTTGAGTCTACCTGCACCCCATAAGCTTTTTGTTGTAGTTGGACAGACTGGTTATCTTATAGATAATACTGATAAACACGTTTTGTCCCATGACTTAAACTGGAAAAATATGGAAGATTATAGTTTTTTGATCAGGAATGGTGAGTTTAGGTACCCATAGCCAGCTCGGAAGTGCTTCAAAAGGCCGATGAGTAATCGCCGGGTTTATCGCTTCTACGTTTGTTTAGGGGAAAACTTCATTGAAGTCTCGCATTACGCTTTACACATTTCTGACTTGGCTAAAAACACCAAAAATCACAGGAACAGTTGAAAAGCTATAATCTTTCATATTTTCAGTTTGAGTTCTAGCGCA
This sequence comes from Wyeomyia smithii, assembly GCF_029784165.1. NCBI lineage: Eukaryota > Metazoa > Arthropoda > Insecta > Diptera > Culicidae > Wyeomyia > Wyeomyia smithii. The sequence goes on along the minus strand of NC_073695.1, from coordinate 228,096,562 downwards.
ATTTTTTATTGCTTTCGTCGACCAGTTGTTAACACTGGTTTGTTCTAAAAATGGAAGATTACAGGCTTAACCGTTCCTGTGAATTTTGGTGCCCTTATCCATCTCGGTAAGGCCTCTGCCATGCTGAATGCCAACGCGAGCGATCGGGCGAGATTCTTGCAGCAGGTAAATAAACAGCCGTAAATAGAGCTGTTCATTAACCTACGGCAAAAATCTCGCCCAATCGCTCGCGTTAGCGTTTACCCTGGCAGAGGCCTAAGACATCAAAAGGCCGCAGAGTATTTGCTCGCCGAATTTGTCGCTTCGAAGTTTACTTATGGGAAGTCTCTATAAGAACTTCACGTATTTCCAAGCTTGCTAGGGGCATCAAATTTCACAAGAATGGTTAAAAGCTATGAATGGCTTAGAATTGCTTGAAGCTTCATGATTAGGTGTTGTCTCAAAAATAAAACTTCCTACAAAGTCGGTTCTTTAAAAAATAATGATTAAGAGACAGTTCCAGTTCTGGAGGTTTCATGCATTTTCAAGACATTTGGCATAAAAAAATTAATATCACAAATTTCATGCTTTTTTACATCAGTCAAAAAAGTGAAACTCTGACGGTTCTGGGTCACGACTTCCGGAAGTCTGATTACATAGGCTATGCTTATCTTCAAGACCTTTGTTAGAGACTTGTAATACAGAAGTCCCCGTACATGCGAAGAAAATAACGACCGCCCGGAATTAGGTCTGTAGCAAGATTGATTTCATTAAACAAATTCTACTCAAACCTAACCTTCTCAAACTCCGGCGAGATCTTGGTACGCTTGTGACATGTGACAACGATATGAGCCGTGAAGTGAAACGACGAGTTGCAGCTGCGAACAGGGCCTTCTACGGACTACGTGACCAGCTAAGGTCCCGTAGTTTGCAAACTCGCACAAAACTAGCCCTGTAGAGGACGCTGATACTCCCGGTGGCCCTTTACGGACATGAAGCATGGACGCTGACGGAAGCTGATCGACGAGTGCTCGGAGTTTTTGAGCGTAAAGTTCTGCGTTCGATACTTGGCGGTAAGCTAGAAGATGGAGTGTGGCGCAGACGCATGTACTACAAGTTCAATCAGGTATACAAACATGCTGATATAGTGAAGGTACTTCAGCGGGGCAGGCTTCAGTAGGCTGGACATGTAGCCAGAATGCCTGACGAGAGAGCCGCCAAAACTATCTTCAGTAGAGAACCAGGAAGAGGCCGTCGACTCCGTGGTAGGCCTCGCACGCGGTGGATGTCGGTTAACGGTCTGTTAGCCAGCAAAGTAAAAGTAAAAGTGAAGTACAACATGAGAACACAATTGAAAACTATAAAAAACGTATTAGTTCTAACTAAACCAATCTATTTATCTATGGACTGGGTTCTTCTTAGTGCACTTCAGATTTTTCATAAAGTAGAATCCTCAAAAACTCACTTGAAAGCTCTAAATTGGATATTAAAGTCAGGCATCTGCACTCGAAAACTTATTTATTTCAATCATATACTTCAGAAAGCAAAATCCGCGCATTGCTCTATACGGCTACAATGAAACTTGTTCAGCAGCAAACCAAATTTTTTTTTCATCATTAGCGGACCACTTTGTACTTAATCACTAAACAAAATCACTCACTACAATAAAAATACTTTAATCATTGAAATGTTCACCTCAAATTTCCAAAAACAAGCTTTAATAAGCAAAAATATATGAGATGAATTTTTACAAATCCTAAATTTCAACTCTTTGTACTTCCATCTGTTTTCACTTCGTTGAAGATAAGCAAAAGTTGCCAAATCAGTTTCCGTTGATAAGAAAAAAATATACTGAAAATGTTGAACTATTCCGACATAGTTCATTAGGTAGGCAATGTGTGCAACAGAGAAAGCGAAAAATAAGCAAACTGAAAATATGATACAGATTTGGAAATCTAGCCCTACGGAGCACCTCCCGTTGTTGTGTCGCACTTGCAAGCATGACTCAGACTAACTTTGGTCTCGATCACACAGGTCTACCTTGAATGTTCACGGGTAAAAAGCTGTTGGCAAAAATAGAAATTTAGATCGAGAAATATTCCGTTGTGAAAAATGATTTGTTTTACAAAATTCAGGATACTAAGATAAATTTACTTTACTAAATTTTCAATGCTGGACGATTCCATAAGAGCAAGTAAGCGTATTTTGATTATTTGTTCAAAGATTTCGTGAAAATTTGGTATTTAATCCGTGCATTCTTCGTGGATATCGGCTTAATTAGATGAATATTGGAGCGGTGTCCCTACAAAAATGAGCCTAATGAGGTATATCTCAAGATGACTTGACAATTTTTTTATTTTTATTATCACTAATATTTAGTAGTTAATTTGTGAGTTCGAAATCCAATTTGTGGTAATTTGTGATTAAGTAGTTTCTGAGAACGTTTCAAGAAACTGAGTCCAGCCATCTTTGAACATGTTTTTTCTTCCAATGAATCGGACAGCGTTGATATATACATCAATCGAAAGCTCTTAATTTGTGGTTCACGAAAATGTAACTTTCGTGGTCATAATTACTAGTATATGTCAGGCTTTCGAATAAACCAACTCTTTTATCATTTTCGCCTGATGAAATAATATGCTAGAGCGATCAAGTTAGCTGATGAAAATATCGCAATCGTTCGTGGGGGAAAACTGTTTGGTGCTCAATGTCCTACTGTGCTGCTTCGCAGTATTAATCCTAGGTTCGCTATTAAATATATGCTCTTGTTGAACGGAGGTAGGAAGAATCGATCAGAGTAACATCTGATAACAATTTGTGCCGATCGGGTGGATAGGCTCTGCTCACAACTGTGTAGTGTCATTTTTTGCTCTGCCAGCTACTGTGCTAACCATGATGCAATGTAATCTGGTTTTGTAATTTCGCGTTGACGGCGTTTCTGATATTTGTTTAGTTGTTGCAAGCGAGAAAGAAAGAAGGAAATATTTTTGCTCATCACGCATATTTTGATAACTACGTATGTAAGTTCGCGTAGATGCAAACAGCTTTTACACTGTCAACGAGAAACGCTATAATATCAATCTTCACTTGCAGCCAAGCTATGCCAGCTGCATTATTTAGGCAAAGCAAACGAGATCCTACAACAATCGAGAGTAATTTCATTCTATAGGGATTCGTTTGGAACCACAATTAGATTTTAAATTTTTACTCCATCGAGAACTGAGCAGCTAAAATCTGTGCTCACTCAATCGGAGATGTGTAAGTTATCGTTTTTTCTATGCACAATGAATCACAGTGCTCTTTTTTTGCATTGCGTTTATAAAAGTTCGTGGTTGTGAGATAACTACCTTTGATTTGTTTTTTTTTTCTTAAGAGCTGTATCAAATCAAGCAAAATTATGAGTTGCATGCATATGCAACACGTGTTTACTGCCTACTGGTATCAAGAGTAATATTTTACATCTACACATTTCAACGAACAGGAGTATTCAGAAGCCTGGTATATATACAGAAATTCGCATTTTATTGTTCGCATAGTTTAATGTTTTGTTTATTTGTTGTTGACGCTGCTGGCCGCTAGTGGCGTTAGCTGTATGCGGTGCTGCATAAGGGGCGACAACTAGCTTCTTACTCTTCTCCATCACCCACCTCGTTGATCCCGGTTGTATTTTTCGCAAGTGGCATCACTTCGCAAGGAAAATACTGGGATGTTTTTAATGATTTTTAATAACATCATGCACAATCCCTTCTGCAGGTAACAGATTTTCCGTCTCTGAGCTACCGAAGGTTCGGCGCTAGCTAAGTCTTTAAAATCCTTAAAATCGAACGTGTCAATTCGACTTTTGTATTCGTTCTGGATTAAATTTGGAACATACCTGTTGAGGCACATTTCTGGTGTATAATTTAGATGGGTCAATGAATGAACCACAATCATCGATGGATCTACATCATATTATCATGTATTTACGCACAGAGCAGTAAAATTCCTCTACATTATTCAATAAAAAGGGGGAGATGTGATATACACGACACTCATCCTAAGGCAAGTGACATACTGGGGCGTCAAAACAAGCGAAGCGTTGCGCGTATTAGAAGCGAAATAAACAAAAGCGTTGGGTGAAGCTTCCTATGATATATTGGAGCGTCGCTACACGCGTTCGTGAATTTGTTGTGCTGTCAAATTGCTAGATATTTAGTAGCGGTTTTGTTTGAAATAACATAATTAAACATAAAAATTCTTTTTTGTTTGAAATAGCTCTCCCAGCTGGTTTCGAAGTACGATGCTGGCCTAACAAGCCAGTCGTCGTTTGTTCGAGTCCCGGCTCGGGAGAGATTGTTAGTGTCAGTAGGATCGTAGCGCTAGCCCCGCAATTGTCCTGTACACTTAACAGTCGGCTGCGAAGTCTGTGTATAGTTAAACAGAAGGTCGAATTCCGATACGGAATGTAGCACCAAGGCTTTGCTTTTTTTGTTTGAAATAAACATGGATTCGTTCGATGAAGAATTTTTTGCTTCTTCAAGCACGATAAACTTCGTTTTTGGTAAACACGAAGATTTTTCTGTACATCCAATCAACCGAAACAGGAGGAAAGATCGAGAATATCACCGAATTTTCGAAGCGCTTCGAAAATATCCGAACAAGTTTCGTTCACTAGAAAGAAAAAAATAACAAAGTCTCGTTTTATTATTTTAACTCCAAGCAACGTTAACCTAGTTAATCATATTAGTCAAAAACGACCAATGTCATTTTCCCGTCGACCTGAAAAATTTTCCCTAAGCGAAAAATCAAATTTCTTCTTTGTTTCAATTATCAAACCAAAAGAAAGCAAATTTGAAGAACCTGGCGGTTTCAGGAATCAGTATTAGTCTGAGCATAGTATAAATGCGTACGTGTATGCGCGTCAAAACACTTCTCGTTCTGTTTCGCCGCCTCTAGTGACGCGTCGTTGCCGCTCCAGTATGATCGGTTCGAGTGTTTCACATAGACGTTCGAAGAAGTAGATCAGACGCTTTTGTGACGCTTTTTGCTCCATTTCGTTTGACGCCTCAGTATGTCATTGGCCTAAGAGGCATAAATAAAATGCAAAGTTCTATATTCCCACGATCCGATATTATTCACCACGAGGAGGATAACAGAGAAAACTAGGTCACTGGATAAACCAAAACAATAACATTCAATGAGTCCGGTGCAGAATTAGCAACTGCCGAAATATCGAAACCGCTACCACCGTTCCAGGATCTTCTTTTAATAATTGACTTACGTTCAATTGTATTGATTTGTAAAAGCGCAAACGTTGCAGAAATCACCATATATAAAGAGTTTGAATTATTGAGAATAAAAGTTGTGAAGTATCATTTATGGCTTGGATTTTATGAGCTCCTTTGGATACCTCATACCGAATTCCCTGGTCAATGCGCTCTGGAGTAACATCCAGATACCGTATTAAGTCCTCCGACTTAAATAAACGTCCGCTCTCGTTGCTGTCGCGATCATCGAACCAATCTTTTATATTACACGACTTATAATCTGTTTATAGACTTCAAGGCGGCGTTCGATTCAGTAGAACGCAACGAGTCTCATATGCTCCTTAATCTTCCAGTGGAACGAGCCAACTCTGCAATTGTCCTGTACACTAGCCTAATGCGGGTGTCGAATAAACAGAAGGTCAAATTTCGAAATGGGATGTAGCACCTGGGCTTCACTTTTTAACCTTTTGGCTATTCTTTTAATATTGGCATTGTTGGTATTAGTACATGGTGTCCGAAGAACGTAGAAATTTCTGCTCTGATTCTCTTGCGAGAATTTGGAATTTGAATATGGTTCGAATGTCAGAAAAGTGAGAAAAAATGGAGAAGTTGAATGTATGGTATCGGTATGGATGAGGACATCGAATCAGCGGGTGGTAGGGGCGATTAGAGGAGACTAGTCCAAAATCGAGTGATGTTGAGAAATATTAACGGATGAGTAAATCAAAAAACAAATCTTGAGACTTATTGTATCATCGGGTACCATAACAAAACGGTCTCAATGTAACACCAGCTTTGTGTGTCTTATTTCCTTCGGTTACCTAATTTTGAAAAATCAAAAGTGATATGAACTAGTAAAATTACCGACATTTGATAGGTAATAGAACCTATTGAAAGCTTTATCAGATCGGATTTGTTCATTGGAATCAAATAGGACCATACCGAAAACCCGAACTTAACTTTTTGCGTCAATGTCGATTTTTGGCTTAGACAGTAGTATTTCACTCCAATATCAAACCGGGGTTAGTTTACAACTATGATATGAACTATAAAGCCTATTTCATTATAATTTCATCAGACTATATCAATGATGTAAAAAATCGACTTCCGCATATTTGTTGGTGAGAAACAACAACCGGCGCATGTTTTATTTCACATCTTTTGTTGAATCAAGTCGTACTTGCAATTCATACATCTAGTTCTTGGGTGATAATCCTATCTCAACTTACAAGCTCAAACATAAAGCAAATCACTACAAGCTAATCACCTGTAGACTGACGTTCTCAGAACATCTAATAGGGCGTTTTTAAACATTCACCTCTCACCCTAGAAGCCCGGTGCGTTGAACGACAGTGACTTTGAAATAATACACCCTGCTGTGCCTGCCTGCAGCGATTGCATGTTATTTACTAAATACACAACCAGCGACGACGACATTGCATTATTTGAGTGAGCTGCAATTATTTAAACACAAGCTATACACTGACGAACCGATTGACGGCCAGCCAGACAGCCAGACGTCTATGCGCTACCAGTGATTTCTAAATTCAATAACACTTCAATGCGGCCGCACGTGTCTAACTGCCCCCGCCTCCGGCGTGACTTTATCGCCGCAGTGCGTTAATTGTCATCCAATTGTTTTGCATTTTCTCAGCATATCACGCAGCCACAGAGGAACTTAGCCATTAGTCATAACTGACAGATTTTCACCACCCAACTCAGGTGGACCAGTTTTCAACGAATTCAGTTCATTTCGTTTGCGTAATCTACATTTTGTGTTAACTGGGAAGCGGGTTGACTTACGCTTGTTGTTTTATTTTTTTCTTGTTTTCGTACTAACCCGCGTGTCTCACGCTGAAATTACTGTCAGCTTTCCGGTGATGTGTGTCGTCAGTCAGCCCGCTCCGATTTCCCTCGGCCTTAACTCGGGGACTGTTATGCAATGAAGGTTTTGTTTCGTGTAATTAGTGGAACAGAAGTTGGTGAGAAGGCGTTCCCCCTTGCTTGCTGGGTGATCCGCCGTGATTCGGAGGCCGGCGCAAATTGGTCCAACGGTGCCAGTCATCCGAGTGCTCAAGACCGTAATGGAACTTATGATGTTAAATTTAATTTGGAAACTGTCTGCTAAACTTGTTTGTAGTAAATTAATTTGGGAGCTGGATTTTTTCTGGTCTTCTTCATCGCATTGTTTTAAATTATGTGAGAGCATGCCAAGCATAGATTGTAGTCGGTACTGATCGACATCGGAACAGAAAACTTAGCAGATTTTTTATGATATTTGCACTCATCAAATCGTTTATTTTATACGATGCTAATAGCAAGAAATTGCTTCATCTGGTCGCATGTATTGGAGAAAATTTTCACAGAACACATCTTCGATACTTATCGAATTTGCATACCTCTTACAACCAGAGGAAGCATATACTTTGAACACCCACGATTAGTTACGATTTTTCATGGTTTTGAGAAGCTCTTGAAAGACATCATGAGTTCATATCGATATAAAATACAGAGTTTTATGCGAACCTTAGAAACTGTTGTGTTGAGCGCCTTCTCTAACAAAGGCTTCCTCGATCTTATGCGGGATTTATGAGTGTTTCGTCGCAACTTGGGAGAATACTAGGATTTATACACGGTCTTAAAGAACAAACAATCAAAACTTTTTCAAGAGCATCGTTTTAAACTGATATTGTAATTCGGAATATTTCTATTGATGTCTTGTAAGCAAAACGTGCTTTTCAAAATTGTAACGTTTTTGTTGCATAAGAATGTTTTTGCTCCATTTACCGTTTCTGTGAGAGAGATTTCTCGAATCGAAAATAAGGGTAATTTAGATACTCACTTTCCGTGCTTTTTAATTGGCAGAATGAGAAATTATAAAGTTACGCGCGGACGCGGATTATTTCCCTCGCTCTGTTTCATGTTAGAAACACAGTAACACAGTTATTCATCTCAGCTCATAATTATAAAAAGAAAACTCAATTGAATGGATCCTTATTTGTTCACTTTAGATATCTCATACTTTCAATTTTCAAAAACTTACCTAAAATCTCTGAATTTGTTATTATAGTCGGGCATCTACACTGAAAAACTCATTTATTTCGATCATCTAACCAAGAAAACGAAATCTACCCATTGCTCTATACGGCTACAAGGGCATTCATTTAGCAGCCAATCAAAGTTTTTTCATCATTTGCGGACTACATTTTGTATTAATCACTAAACAAAATCACTCACTACACTAAGAATACTTTAATCCTCAAAATGTTCACCGTAAATATCCAAAAACAAGTTTTAAATTTGAATAATTTCCGACATAATTGACATAAATCGACGGCACTGCAGTAGATACCTAGACTACCAATTTGCGCGTAAACAACTACAGCGGATACCTAGGTAATCTACTAACAGGGGCGACTCGTGACTTTCAAACCTGCCTGTTCAATTTTAAGTTCTGGAAATCACACTTTGGGGAGAAAATCACAATGATGTCCGCGAAAAACGCGTTCTTCTTTTTGTTACTATTTAAAAATATCACTCTAAAATAATAAATTATGGATATAAGTTTGAATTTGAATTTTTTTTTTGTCTGGCGTTCCCATGTGCAATGCACAGGTTGCATCTATGGACGAGTCGCACCTGCCTACTACGACGGTATGCGGCTACGTTTATTAACAAAGTGATTAACTGTGTGATGAATATGGGGGCGTCGTGAGATGAATAATTGAGCAGTGGTTTGGGTTTTGAGATGAGTATGGAAGTGTTGTGAAAAATTGTTTGTTTTACAAAATTCAGGATAAAACTAGCTAATTTTACCAAATTTTCATTGATGGGCGATTTTATTAGAGCATGTAATCATATTTTGTTTATGTGTTCAACAATTTCGTGTAAATTTGGTGTTTACTCCATGCATTTTTCGTGAACGTTGTCCTAATGAGATGAATAATTAAACAAATACCCTAGACAGCGTTTTCAGCATAGCAAAAAATTGCTCCTTTGTTACGTTCATCGAATGTTTTCTGCGATCGGAAAACATTCAACTTCGGCGTCAGTCGAATCACAAATCATGTTAAAAATGAACATCGGTATCACGTTTACTCTGTCCGAGTGGATCACGAGGGCAGAGTGGCGAGCACAATATTCGAATTCAAATACAATACAAATACATGAGGTTGAGTTCAGATGGGCATGTTGACCGGTTCGATGTTCGCAAGATTTTGGGGCCCCTTTGAGTGGTGGGCCTGGTGCGGACCGCACCAACCACACACCCCTAGCTATGCTACTGAGCTGGAATCGTGCCTACTATGGAATCCACATCACCTTGAGATCTGATAAACTTCGTCCCCGTACCAAGTGCACTATGTACAAGACGCTCATAGACCGATAGTCCTCTACGGGCACGAAGCATGGACAGTGCTTGAAGAGGACTTGCAAGAACTGGCCGTTTTCGAACGACGTATACTTTGTACCATCTTCAGCGGAAGTGAGGAAGGGGTATGAAGGCAAAGAATGAACCACGAGCTGCGGTGAACCCAGTACCAGGAGGTCACTAAAGCTGGAATGGTCCAATGGGCGCGACATGTTGTGAGAAGGCCGGCCGGTCTCGAATCCAGCCGGTACGACACGTAGAGGCGTGCAACGAGCTAGGTGGTTGGACCAAGTGGTGCAAGATTTTGGAAGTGTGGCTTGCTCAAGAAACTGGAGACAAGCTGACATGGGCCGAATTTGCTGGCGTAACATTATGACGCAGGTGAAATTCGTAGGGATGTTTCATCGGTAAAGTAAGTAAGTAATAAAGAAGTGTCTCTGGGCATCATTTCGCTTCTGAAAATAGCGTCACCAAAAATAAGCGATATCGCGAGATGGGCAACACTGCTTTTTACAGTGCAATTTTCGCAATGTAATTGGGACTACGGAACACGTGTGATAGTGGAAGTAAAAACTCAACCGATGCTGCTAAAAATAAGTATAGTGCAAGTGATCATTTTGTCACTTCCAAAATTGTACTTTATGCATAGAAAAGAGACAATCGAAAGGAGCGTCATTTGCTCCCACCGAAAGGCTTGCATGAAAGCTTGTATGCATGTCCGAGTGGACAGACAGTTCTGCTGTTTCCACCGTAAATGGAGCAAATGCATTGCAAATAAATGTCTTTGTTTTTCATTTTTGCTTATGTTTTTTAATTTATCATTATTATTTCTAGTTTACTTTCTGAGTGTTGCAATTGCGGAGAAGATCGATTGAAACATTATTTATTACAAGTTTAGCAATTTGTCATCAAATTTTTAGATAATATTTTGGTACTCACATAGGTTATATATGGTAAGATTTATTCATTTAGCTCCTCTAGTTAATAAATACGGGCTAATATACATCTTTAGTTGTTGTTACACACAGGAACCAAATAATATTAAGCATGACTTTAGGCATTAATCGTACAATTCTGATCAACGCGTAGCTTAGTGCACCACCGACGAGGGTAATGAGAAGAAACTTTTTGAAGCGACCGCCACCATTTTGATTGTTCTGCGGAGAGGAGGGCAGGTAATAATCATATAAATAATAGTCGTCATAATCAGGAGAATAATAATAATTGTCTTCAGGAACAAACTGCCCCGGATCCGCAGCGTTTGTATACAACGGTTGACACTTTTCGGTCTTTGGGTTCTCCTTTTCCAACTTTTCCAGGCACGGTTTTTTTCTTTTAGAACTTCGATTCATTCTCACCGGATCTTGCTCTAAATGAGATGAGTCAAGTTGTCTGCTGGTGGTTACTGAAGGTTGACATTTGTGAGTCCTTGGTTTCTTCTTTCTCCATAATTGCCCCCTTTTGCGATTTTTTCTCGTAAGGCCATCATAGTGCTCCAGAGGGTCGGATTCCGCAGATCTCTGGTTATTTAGTTTTACTCCTTCGCATACCGCTGCTGCCCGATTCGCTAGGCCACCACTTCGCTTGTAGCTTGACAACGAAGTCCGAATGTTCGCGGCTCTATGGCTCTTGTTGGACATCCCGCTTTTTCCAGAGGTGCCTAATTCTGTTGCACTAAACAAAGCAGCGGACAGGAAATTATAACCTCCGTTCGTGAGTAAATTTGGGAATACACTGCAAACACGTGAACAGATGAGATATCGATTACTATCAGCCATAATGATAACAAAACTGAAAATAAACATGTACCAGTAACACAGCGTGTTATCAAATCTTGTGGGACGTCAAGTGACTGAAGATGCGGAAGAAAAAGATAAAACTTTACTTTCGTTTTTTTCGAAAACAATCGAATTCCCTACCCACTAAAACCCTAAAAAAGGCTGAACAAAAAAAAAAAAGATCGTTTCCACCTTTCCAAAGGCAGGTGGGGCACAATCCAATTTAAATATTCAACACTCCGCAGCTCTTTCATATCTTCGAGAACCCAAGCTGCACTGCTGCCTGACGGCTCTGATCGGTGAATCTGCAACGGACGGACAGACGCACGAAGGATCGCAAAATGGGACTCGGATTATCTTATACGGTATAGAGTTTCAATTTGTATTTGCTATAAGTAATAGGCTGCAGGATTGGTTTCGGAACAACGGTGAACAGCATCACGGGAACAGAAGTTATCCTGGCGACAAAACAAGTGGCCTTGCCGCACGTGAATCGGTTTTCTTGTTTCGATAAACCCGTAAGATAGCATATTTAAAATAATGATAAATTTGGGAGCTGTTGAAGTGAAATTGCAAAGCAAAGATAATTAAATTGTGGTACAATTTATTCGTTCTAGGTATGAAAAATCTTTTAGACAATTTGAAAGCAATCAAAGTTTAATTTTTTTTGACGATACACTCAAACATCAGAAATTCAGTATCAATGCAGGCTTATCAGTAACACATATTATGGTGTACCAATTTGACAGCCGTATTTCCCACAAATGCTTAGATCGAATGGGGTTCGCCACAGAAGGCAGAAGCACGAAAGGCAGAATCATGGAAGGCAGAACTGTATGACCGTACACACTAGGCAGAATATTTCAAAAGGCAGAATTTCGAAGGGCACGAAAGGCAGAATCACTGGTAGCAAAACCTGACTCACGATAGCCAAGTGCGTGATGACAAATTGATGCGAATCCTGGTCACGGTATCAAAGCTGCTACTCTTCATTTATTATTTAATATTATTTGGTGACCAGACATAATAACTGGTCACAAGCATGCACTTGCATAACTTGCACTTGTCTCAACGGCTTGTTAGTTATAATGAACATAGAACAATTCATGCGGCGAAGACGTATAATCGAGGGCAAGGAACCGAGGCGGCATAAAGCCGCCGTGGTTTCCGCGGTCCCAGGCGGCCGCCGACCCGCCGTCGGAAGCGGCGGCCTCTCGCATACAAACAACTGATCTACTGGTTTTCTAGGATTATTCAAACAGGTTTTCTTTACCTTAGTTAAATCCGAACGAGCGGTAGCGAGTTGGGACAGCATACACTTGGACAATAGAGTCGGCCAAAGGCCGCGAGTGTGTGTCGAAATTATCTCACATCTCCTTATTCGATTGTTGAAATTTAAGCTGCGTATTATCCGTAGAAATAGTCACCAAGGGAAGGGAGAACGAGCAACCCGGACACTTAGGAGCAAAGGCAATGTCTTGAACACTATTTTCAAACTTTTTTCATGATTAAGTATTATGATTGAGGTTAAGGTTAGCCCTTATAAACGAAGAACTAAGTAATATTCTATCGTACTACATACTAACGACGGTTTGGAGTATCACCTGACTACTTGTTAATCGAAAACGGTGGTACTGCCTGTCAGTTCGCCTTGTTGCAGTATGGATCTATAGCATAATTCTACTAAAATCTTACCTTGCGACCACTGGCTCCATTTAGCTCCATTTTATCATGGAGCGGATTAAAGAATAAAAGTGCTAAAATTGGGACTCAGAACACTTTTAAAGAACTGGCAAGCTTAAAGAATGTTACAATCTGTTGAGTTCATAGAAGGACTAAGAGTAGTCCATATTCCACGTGGATATTGACCAAACGCTCCCTCTTCCCCTCTTAATCTATGTTCACATTTTTTTTACAAAGAAAAATTGAAAAACGTTTGCTTCTGTTATTTTTTTTACTAAATTGCTATATCAGCAGAAGTATAATTATACATAATTCCAAATTAAGTCCAAAAACCACCTATACTTATCAATATCATCAAATATTGCCGAAACTAATTTTAAATTCGGTTGCACATGGTTCCTAAGATAAAAGAGTCTAAAAACAAAAATGATTTCAAGTATTGCTAGGTATTTTTGTTTAAAGAGTAACTGAAGTGTTGAAACTAGCAAATGTATTGAAATACTTGCAAACAATATTATAGTCAATATGGCAGGAAGCTTTTGTAGAAGTTAAAAAGATTTTAAACAGAAAAAAATACATTTCATATTTCAAACAGAACGCAACAAAATCAGTTTCAGTTCGACCAAGTTCTCAGGAAAACTCCATAAAGTTGAGCTTAAATTCGTCGCATTTGAAGATTAGAAAAGAAAAATCCAATTTAAAACAATAATAAATTTTCCTCGAATCGGTTAGAACTTTTTATGAAAAAATAAAAATCTAAATTTAGTCCTAAAAAATGACAGTTGAGACAAAAAACTGAAATAATAACAGGCTAATGTAATTAACAAATAGAATTCGATTGTCATTTCCTGAATTTTCTTCCATATTTTCATACGCATTTCAACCTATAACTTAAGAACCCAGAAAAACTCCGAATTCAGCTGGAGCCGCTATGAAGCATTAACGAAAAATACAAGTGAATGATTTCAGAAGAACAGAACAAACAAAACGGTCATAATTCCAATTTAAACCACAGCATATACTGACTAAATCTAGCTGAAAGTGGTTTAAAAAAAAAGAAATAAGCGGTAAAAATTGTTTAAATGTGATCAAGAATAAGCTAAAAATTGATTTTCAATAAGTCTTTATAAATTCAGGGCTGGTAGCGGTCAACGATGTCGAAAATAGTGATTTTAGTTACTGAGTTGATGGAAAAAGTGACCAAAAATCGAGAGAAAAAGTGACCAAAGGTTGATAAAAAAGAAATCAAGCCGTTCTTAAACCACGCGGTCATGATTTGATCAATTGTTATACCCCTACCTTCCGGGGTCTTTTGGTCAAGCCCTCGTCCTATTTATTTTCAAACACGGAGCCTTCATTCCGCTCTTGCTGAAGGATAAGTTAACGATTTCGTATCAAGTGTATTATAAATAGGCTGACAGAAGTTTTCTAAAAGAAATGTGAGTTTTGAGAATATCGAAGAGAGAGGTAGATTGAGAGTGAGTAACCTAAATCAATGACTATCATGTAGCAAAGTGGGGTTGGAAAAACAGTAGTTTGGCGCGCTCACGTCACTCACTTTGAAACTTCACCCATTCTTAATATGGTTTGCGTTGTAGTAAAAATATGAGTGCGGGAGAAAATTGAAGAGAGAGAATAAAAGAAAACAGCGTTAAAAATTAGGTGTTTTCCTGCTATTATTAGCGATACTGCTTACCGTGCACCGCACGGGCTGTTCAAATAAATCATTGCGTAGTTCAGTCAATGGTCAATTCGAGAACAACATTCAAAAAGTTTCGTCTTCTTGAAAAAAATCCCCATTCAAAATTTCAACTTATTCGTGCAGCCCATTATATGGCCACAAAATTTCAATCCCATAGACAACAGGCATTCGATGCACAGTCCGAAATAATATATTTTCCCAACAATCCTTCACTCGAATAAAGTGCTGATACTACACACCTTGTTTCCCATGGCAAGCAACGACGGTAGCGATTAAGTAGATTTTGTTAAATAAAGCGGTCGTTATTTTTACCACACGTATGCTAACAAGGACTTTTGTATTACAAGTTCCTGCTTCGGTTAAAAGATTAACTTAATCTTTGCAATCGACCTTCAGGAAGTTGTGCTTCAAAACGATCAAAGTTGTACTTTTTTCATCGGTCAAAAAAGTGAACCTTTAACCGTTTTGAGCCACGACTTCCAACTTATAACTTATCTAAAAAAAACTGAAAAGTCAGGGTTAATTTTCACTATGAAATATGTGGTTGGAAAATACTGTGTAAGGAGCGATTTTTTCCCTAAAGAGCAGCATTGAGTAACGATAAAAAAACGGTTGAGTGCTGTAAGTATGGCAACGAGTACAACTAAATTCTCAGTCCTGAAGCATTGTAGTTCTTCTCATCACAAGAAAAAAAATTCTAATATTTCGTTTGATGGCATAATTTTGCTACCATCATCCTCGTAAATTTAATCGATTCAATACACTTATCGTCGGTTCAAAAGGTTTCGGTTCAGTGACAAATTATTCTACACTTCAATTCATTGTCAAAATAGTTGAAAATACTGACTAAATGAAACAAAGAGGTGACTTTAGTTCAGGGGCGACTCGTGCAGAGGTGCACATGGGGACGTCAGGCAAAAAATGAATCTAAAATCCAAATTCATGCTCTTATTTTCTTATTTTATAGTTTTATTTTTAAATAGTAACAAAGGGAATTCCTTGCTTTTATTCGCGGATAAAATTGTAATTACTTCCACAAACTCTGATTTTCAGAATTTCTAGTTGAACAGGTAGGTTCAACAGCCAAGAGTCGCCCCTGCTTCAGTTGAATTTCCTCGAAAATAGGGACTTTTTTGTGACCAGACTCAAAACAGTGACCAAGGCACTAAAAAGTGACTTGCTACCAGCCCTGGAAATTGCAAAACAGTAATAAACCACTAGAAACATAAAAATTTAATTAATTTAACTCCCAAACAGCTAGAAAAACAAGAAGCAAAATAATGAAAAATGCCCCTCGTGTAATAACTGGAGGAAGCACTTTGAAACATTGGCAAAACAAACAAAAAACCTCCTTACGCAAATTGCAAAGCATGAGGATAAAATAATCTCTTCAACAACTAGTAGAAAGAACGGCCAAAAAGGCTCATTTCAAGATGGCTGGACAAAGTTTTTTTTTTGATTCTTTTAGCACCAATATTGAATGGTTAATTTGTGGTTTCGAAATCCAATTTGTGGTAATTTGTGGTTGAGTAATTTCTGAGAAATTTTCAGAAAACTGAGTCAAGCCATCTCTGAAAATGATTTCGCTTCAAATGAATCGGACAACGATACATCAATCGAAAGCTCTTAATTTGTGGTTCACGAAAATGTAGTTTTTGTAGGCATGGTTCATATTAAAATAAGTAAAAAACTATTATTTAAATTTTTGAACATTGTTTACCTCTTGTTGTCTACACCGACCGTACGCGGCGTTGGATGAGCATAGTACTGGCACCTGCCGATGTTAGTGCTAGTGGGTTATCTAGAACCTATCGACAGTCGTTCATATTCACTAAGGTCGTTATTTACGCGAGGGATGCGTTCCAAATTTGTGTGGGTCCGCGTAAAAAACGACTTTTTTGAGTTGCAAATATAACAAAGAAAACCGTCCTAAAATTTTTAAACCTCGTTTGAATATGATAGTGGCCAATCTAGAGACCAAAATTCAATATTTTAAATTTTGAGTATTTACACCAAAAATTGTGATTTTTTTTAAAAACTGATATATGATCACTCGTGGCCCAAAACGGAAAACGTGATTGAAATGAGGTCGATATCTACTACTGTACTGTTTTTGAGTAATGGAGGAAAGCAACCCGCGTAAAAAAAAAGCGTAAAAAGCGGCATTACTGTATACGACATACAGTTGTCGCTGCCGTTGAAAGCTTTTTTTTTTTATTATTCAGGGGGTAGTTGTAGTAGCACATTCCTGAGACGAGAAAATATCGAATTTTAATTCTAGTCAGGACTCACACCTTGGGGCATTTACCATGCGTTTCAACCGTTCCCTACAGTTCTAAGGCCCATTCCCGATCTTCAGGCATCATTCCGGTTTATAAAATACCCAACAGTCGAATACAGTTGCGTAGTTGGTTACCAAAATATTATTATATTTATCGAAACAAAAAAATGTTCTTTATTATTATCAGGCTGTAATTTATTCCAAGAGTTAAAACGTATGTGCTAATAGATTTTAACATATAATAGATTTTGTATGAGAAAGACCAGATCACACCCCTAGGTGTATTAATTTAGTTTTTTTTTTTCAAACAATCGGTAAACGGCAAAACTACATTTCCGGAAATGATTCGACCGAAGATCGAGAAAATTACGCTCGCATGTCTACGTAAAACTTCACTTATTTTGAGGAAATTTACGTAAAACACACGGAGGCTTGTCAACTACAAATATCTGCTAATTGATCAACATTTGCATTTCGCAGCAAATCTGCACATACAGTATCCCTGCTGTTTACATACTGTTTCACCTAGAAATACTCAGAGGAAGAGATTCGCGGTAAAAAAAATCGCCAATTCGGCAACTGGGTTTCATATGTCAGAGGTGCCAGATCTCTTCTCAAAGCGCAATGTTGACTAACATTCGACTTGTACAATCGGTGGTGACGGTGAAAGTCCTTAAGAATAGTGAAGTGCTTCGCAAAAACTGTTAAGGTGATATATTTTATGCTTATGTTTAATTTTATACACCTTCACTTATTTTGTTACCTATACACAAGGTTTGTTGAACTCCGGGTAAAAATCACTCATTCATTGGCAATAGAACAAAAAATCGTATAGAAATGAACACGTTTTTTTTTTGTACCTGATTGCAATACCTCTCAATGTGGTGTTACCTTTCTTGTTCGTTTGGCTCACCGCATATCTCTCCCTCTGAGTATCTCTAGTTTCACCATACTCATCGCTACACGAAAGCTTTCTGAGAAAAAATCATCTAGATGGTCTACCAGCGCCGCGTACGGTGGGTGTTGACAACAAGAGGTAAACAATGTTCGAAAATTTAAATAATAGTTTTTTAATTATTTTATTATGAAGTATGCCTACAAAAACTACATTTTCGTGAACCACAAATTAAGAGCTTTCGATTGATGTATATATCATCGTTGTCCGATTCATTTGAAGCGAAATCATTTTCAGAGATGGCTTGACTCAGTTTTCTGAAAATTTCTCAGAAATTACTCAACCACAAATTACCACAAATTGGATTTCGAAACCATAAATTAACCACTAAATATTGGTGCTAAAAGAATTTAAAAAAAAAATTTGTCAAGCCATCTTGAGATGAGCACCAAAAAGATACATAATTAAAATTCAGCCAAAGTGCATAAAAACATAAAACAGTAAAAAGGCCACAATAGAAATTAATTTCAAATTGAAAATAAAATCGTTTGAACAAGCAGGAAAATGCCTCAAAAACCAAGTAATGATAAATAACTTTCTAATAACTCTAAATAGCATCTATAAAACAGAAAAAAAAACCAAACTCAAGAAAAAACCGATATCAAACTTAATTTAGAATGCATAGAAACCTCTTCAAATGTAGCTTGAAACATGCAGAAATTCCTAAAAAAAACGAAAAAGAATGAAGTCCGAATTCAGTTCAAAACAATTGAAATACGTCCCTGAAAGATAGTAAATGCTAACATGGGAAAGTATAACTTAAAACGCTTTAATTAGACAGAAAAAATCAAAAAACTGATGCCAAACTGATTCCAAATTTAGCTCGAATCTTTCAACTAATGATTCAACTAATAAACTTTCAACTAATAATTCAACTAAAAACTAAAGACCTCTGCTAACGAAAGAAAACAAAGAAAAAAATATATCTAATTCTACATGATCAACATGTCTCAATAATGAAGAGGCAAAAAGAAGAGATTCTAAATTTATCCCAACGACTCTAAAACTATAATATCTGTATAATTTTTATTAAAGACCAATACAATATTTTTTTGGCAGATTCCCAATTTTCGGAAAGAATATCGTGTTCACGTGGACACTATAATTCTAGATAACTTTGTTAAATAGCAAAAAGACATGGTAGGTTAGTTGAAGTCATAGACCATCTCACAGAAAGAATCTATTCAACCTCACTTTTTTGATAGTTAGTTGTAATTTTGTTTACGTTTTAAACTTTGTGTTTTTTTTTTTCTGGTGGAGTAATCGTGTTGGTAATGAAAATACTGCTCAGTTCATAATTGTTTTTAGTGTACTGGCACCTCACGCATAACATTGAACGGGCATTTCGATCACAATTGAAGTGATCCGCTATAATTGAGTACGATACTGCATCACCCGAAGGTACACCAAGCTACCAGTTTTTGTCAAACTCAGATGTATCAAGTCACCCTGCGATTGTGGGACACAGATTGACCTTAAAATAGACATGACGAAATACCAACTTTCTTTGACGTTCCGCATTGTACGAATTGCACTTATTTGTTATTGTGATGAATTTTATTACAATGTTTAATTTCACATAGGGGAAAGTAGGTAAAGACGGACACTGCGGGTAAGATGGACACTTTCAATATTTCACAAACTAGAATGTATTATGATAGTCGAGTGATGCGAATACCTTCTTTATAGTGTGTTAATGCTTTTGAGTTGCATTATCGGTTTTCAGCAAGCAAACTGTCAAATTTGTAAGTGAAACAAAGAATATTTTCGTGAACGCGCAATTTGATGTAATTTTTATTCCACGGAAAATAGTGAAAAACTCGTGAAACTTACGTGTTTTCATTTGTTCACAATAATAAAGTGATTAATTAGTCTTTCCTCGGTTTTCTAGTGAAAATCCAGCAGATTTTCGATGTTCAGATGAAGAGCTACGATCGTTTGAAAAATTTACAACCAGGTCGGGCAAGACGGACACACTATGGTAGGGAAAGATGGACACACGGATTTTCCAAGAATTTTCACATGTAGCATCTGTTGTGTACTACAGATGTTCACAAAGTACACCCGCGAGAGAAACCAGCAGATATAAATCACTTAGCAGTTAGAACAGGCCATATAGGCGGAGAATTTTCGCCTTCATCGAAACCCATCCTCTCAAACTGTTCACGTAATGTAAAGATGGATTCTAATAACGTAGAGTAATGTATAGCCATCACTTAACACATAAATCAAAAGAATGCTTGACGTACTACATCTTTTTTGTGAGTGTCCACCTTTACCTTCGTAGTGTCCATCTTACCCACCCCAAGTGTCCGTCTTTCCCAACCATGTCAAAAAACAGCAATTTGTAGTCTTATTTTTGAAGACCCACAACACATAAAACTTGGAGGAAGTTCACTAATACCAAAAATGATTATGAAAACAAATGACCTGAAATTTCTATTTGTATGACTACTGCGATCTAAATAGCAATACCTAAGTAATTATTTAGATTAAACCTTAGGGTGCCCGTCTTTACCTACTTTCCCCAAGTGGCATTGGAATTGTGGTGTATTTATTATACGCGTGTATTGCTGCTATAGGCTTTCGAATGGTGTATCAGTGCTTAGTATGAATCATCCACGGAAATCGTTTAAATGGAAATTCAAAACCACCTTTTCAAGCTGTTACATGAAAGAAATGTTCATCACCTGTCAAAAATATTAGGTTTGCAAATCAAATTGATGTAAATGGCTAGAGCAAAGAATTTTGTTGCATTTTTCCCTAAATGGAAACCAAAACTTTTAAAACTGACTTACATTTTTCCATCTAAATCGTCCGATTGTTGACGCCGTATAACAATACGAAGAGCACGATTTTTATAGAACAACACTTCGGTCTACAACTGCGTGTCAGCAGACTGGCATTTACGACTTGCCCAAGACCTTTCTTATCGCTGTAAATAATTGTAGCTTCGTCATGAAATGAAGACACTTGCCACGTTTATTCTGCCACTACGGCTAGCCTAGTTGATGACTCGTAGCATTGTGCACTCTTCTCATCCACGGTAAACTATTTCAAACTTACAGATTTCTTGCGTATGAAACTCACTTCGCCTTTAATCCACTTTGATTTCTTTAGACACACTTCTTGCGTGGTAAACAAAACCATCACCAAAGAACCAACCTTCCTTACTTCTGTTGGTCCGTAGCCAACGGACGGATGAAAGCAGGAAAAACCTGATCGCGCGATTCGCCAAATCAAAGCCCCTGGTGCACCGTCGTCGTCGTCATTCCCGTCGATCGTAGGAGCACCGTGCGCGCGGAAAAGGTCGTTGATATTCACCACAGCTTCTTGCTTCTTGTGCACAACATCGACCGCCGTTCTGAAGGTAGAAAATCACTCACTTCGATCGAGGTTTGATTTTGACATCCGCGACTGACTGCTGCTTGTCAGTTTCGCTCACCGCCTGAAGTCACGTTTCGTCATCGTTTTCGAGCACCACCCTGACGAATTTCTACACTACTTGACTTTGCATCTTTCGGAAAGATACCTCTCAGGTGCATTGAGGTTATATTCCAGCTGTTACTTCGATCGCACGACCTGAATGACGGTTGCACGCAAAACGAAACACAAGCACGTATTGCCACACGGACACGATCTGACGAATGTTCTTATCACCCCGGAACACGCCACAAACGTGGCAAAACACAAGGTAATCCACAAAGTCCTAACTTTTTTTTCGTAATCAAAATCGTATTTTCAAGAGCTACAAGAACCGTTCAAGCCAAGCCGAGCAGAGCCACGACGTGCCAGCAGCTTAAGCCATAGAACTGACTGCCTGGCTGGAAGTGGAGAAACCGACTGGACGGGTTTTTTCGGCTTCCTCTTCGTCGTTCCTACTACTTACAGCCTCGCACACCACACCAAATGTAAACTTCAAACCGCGTCGAGTCGAGTTGAGTCAAGACTCGCGGGGGCTCTACTGTCTGTCGGCGGCGGACGGAATGGAACTCCTTCATTCAACAGCGCTCTTCCGTCCGTTCGTACGAAGTTCACTATATTGCGAACTCAGTGCGATGCAACGGTGCGATAAACCACTACATGCATACAATCGGGGCACGATCATGCTCGCTCGGTTGTACCGTCCCGGCGCACAAATAAACAAAGCCCGGCAGCATGGCATAAGTGTAGGGAGGATTCCACGCAAAATCGCCGATAGAGTTCAGTGAAACTGTGTCGGTTTGATGATTCCGGTAATTTAAGTATCTTTATTCACCTGTAATCTCAAAAATAATTGACGATCATACCTTGTGCTTAACACGCAAAAATATTGTTCCGAATTAGATACAGCTCGCCCTGTCAGTAGATATTAGTTAGGACGCTACAAATTTCACAGAAACAGAAATATTGAGAATTAAAGAGCAAAGAAAAATAAAAGATTTTTTTCTAATAGTTTTAGTTTTCCGATATCGTATATGATCAATGTATAAATAAACAAACATAAACGAGTCCAGACACATTTTATGTATCGTTAAACGGCAAACCCAAACACCAAATTCACAGAAATGGTTGAATAGCTATAATCTTTTTTTTCGGTTTGAGCTTTTAGAGTGCACCTGTATTTTCTTCCCGGTGTCATTTGTTTTGAGAATACCGTTTTTTTATAAAATTTGCACGATTCTCTTTTGATCTTTGACCAAAATTTTGTATCTTGTTTCTAAACAACAAATTTAACGAAAAATCTTTATTTAAATATACAGATCCGATAGGTTTTTTGCTTCAATTACCAAAGAGAGAAAACCCACACATTTTCACTGAAATTTTAGGTAGCTACCTTTTGATCAATCAGTGTGAAATCCCTCATATACACTGTAGTAGCCACCCACACAAGCATAAACAACGACGGCTATGCTTATGATGCGCTCGACTGCATTCGCTCGGAGTTGGGTTGGATTGGCACCACGATCTGAGTCTGCACGCCGAGCGCATAATAACGTGAGTGTAGAGGGTCAACCAGCAGCGTTATGTTTTGATTTGTCGCTTTCCGGCAGGGTTCGTTGATTTATGCTGCGCATAGCGACCGCTCGTGCACGTTGCAACAATGGTGGTTTATGTTGCTATTATATGCGTAGTAAAGTATGTTGTATGTATGTGCGTACGGGAGAAAGTAAAAGGAAACGGATTAACGAAGTGGATTGCGTTCGGAGCTGCTTTGCGTTTGTGATCCACTTGTACGTACGACAGAGTGGACCGGCTAAGTAGGGTACGGTGAGTGGCGTATTGTTATCTTAATTGAGACGAGTGTAATTACTTTAATCTGCATGTTGTGTGTTGACTTGTACACTGGACCAGTTGATTTCATATGTTGTCTAGCAGCGTACACGAGTTACATACATATTTTAGGTATAACTCAAGCATAACTTAATGCAACATGGCCACTTAGTTTTCGGCTTCCACCGAACCACATTTCAACAATAATAATATTTATTTTATTGGGGAAAATTTCGCAAAATTGGAATTATGCTTTATCTAAATGATTATACCAAATTTTCAGATGTTAATTAAATACATTTCCTAGTAGACCTAACAGTAAAAAGTAGAATATAACTCCTAACGATGTACCGTAAGGGAGCATTCTAAACTGCTGCTCTTTTCGCTGTTTGGTAAAATTCATTAGAGGCCTTTTACATACCACGTGGAAAACTTAGAGGGGAGAGGAGGTACGCAAATGCCCACGCTTGTAATGATAATCCACGTATATGTGATATTTAAAATAAATAGAAATTTGCCAAAAAAAAAAAAAAATTCCTATAACAAAGAATTCTAAAAATATTCTGGTTTTAGAGTCGTTTCAGCTAGTTCAGATTGAGATAAATTTGTAATAATGTCGCTTGTGACCTCTTCGTTTTTACTCACTTACTTAAATGGCCGTACTCCAGCAGCAACAAACTTTCAGACAATATAAAGAGTTGTGTCTGATGAAATTTCACTATCAGATCACAGGCAAATTCTTTTCGATTACTGTGCAAGAGAAATCTTGCAAGAAACCTATAGAGATCCCAGGAAAACCAACTGGGATCTCGACAACAGTAAACTGTTGATCGACAAACATATCTTTGAAAGAGAAATTAAAACCAAAGATGAGCTGGAAACCTGCTCTAATTTAATCACAAGTTAGATAATTAGTGCATACTACGAAAATTGTCCTACCAAGACGCGAGTGTCAAATAAAGACTCACCTTGGTGGAATAAGACCCTAGAAGGACTTAGAAAGTCCTCTAGAAAACTGTTCAATAAAGCGAAACTAACAGGTAGTTGGGAACTGTATAGAATATCAATAACAAAATAGAAACGAGGAAATAAGAAAATCCAGAAGAAACAGTTGGAAATTAATGGAACGTATTGAAAAGACATCCACTGATACTGATGAAGTGCAGGATCAAACTGGAGAGCAGCTAAGCTCACATGCGACTTGGATTGAATCCCAGGAACTTGCCTGTTCTATATTCAGTAAATCGAAGGTTGAATGGGCAATAGACTTTTTCCAACCATACAAGTCTCCGGGAATGGATGGAATACAGCCAGTTATGCTTCAAAAGAGCAAGCAACTGTTTATTTCAATTATTACGCAGATGTGTAAGGTGAGCCTAATACTAAAATACATTCCATCTAGTTGGAGACAAACTAGAGTTACTTTCATACCAAAAGCCGGAAAACGGGATAGGACAATCCCGAAAGCGTTTAGGCCAATTAGTTCAACTTCCATCTTTTTGAATACTAAGGAAAAACTAATCGACTATCATATTAAAACAGTATATATGAAATCCAATCCATTAAGCAAATTTCAATTTTCACTGACGCGCTACATATGTTTTTTGGAAAAATCGAAAAATCCATCCATGCAAAGGAAATTTCCCTGGCAGCCTTTCTTTATATTGAGGGAGCAATACGTCTCACAACTCAATGAAAATAGCCATGGAAAGGCATAGCCAGGAACACAATAAAGTGGATTCATGCCATGCTAATAAGTCGTGGAATAACGGCTAAACTCGGTGACACGTCCCTAACAAGAAAAACTACAAAAGGACGCCCTCAAGAAAGGATATTATCTCCCCTGTCATAGTCATTAATCGTACACGATCTTCTTCGGAACCTATCGGAAAACGGCTCCGAAGTGATAGGTTTTGTAGACGACACGTAGTGATTTTAGTTAGGGCACGACTGCGTTATTTCTAATAGAATGCAAACTGCACTTAATCTCACAGCACAATTGTGCAGGCGAGAGGGGTTGAGTGTAAATCCATCCAAAACAACTATCGTTCCTTTTACTCGAAAAAGGAAATACATTATTCCTAAATTACGATTGGAAGGCAGCGATATAAAGCTTTCCCCTGAAGTCAAATATTTGGGAATCATACTTGACCACAAACTAAGCTGAAACACTCAAATCGAACAAACAATTACCAAGCCCACAGACGCCGTATGGGTATGCAGCATGATACATTGGATATATAAAACAATAATCATACCCAGAATAACCTACGCCTTGTTAGTTTGGTGGCCCAAAACCACTGAAACATCCACTCAAGCTAAGCTAGGTAAAATCCAAAGATTGGCCTGTGCATCGATTTGTGGAGCTATGAGAAGCACTCCATCAAAAGCCCTAGATGCAATACTTCTCAGGCTAAATCGACAATACAACCTAAAAGAAGGAGATCTAACAGGACAACTGAGAATACTGAAAGATTTCCAAATAAATAATCTAATAAAAAGTAAGGAGGATGGGCTGGAGAGGAAACCAAATTTCGAAATTCCCTACAGAATATTAGAGATAGAACGAGAAAGTTGGCAACAAGGTGGACCCACAATTCGAGACGGTTCATTTTGCTTCTACACAGATGGTTCTAAAATGAAAGGTTCCGCGGGTGCGGGATTCACAGGACCAGGAATTAAGATTTTTTTCCCGTGGGACACTGGCCAACAGTATTCCAGGCGAAAATATACGAGATAATAGAATGCACGAATACGTGTCTGAAAAGAAATTATCGACACGCAAATATTTGCATTTTCTGTGATACTCAGGCAGCACTTAAAGCTCTGAATTCTTCTTTCTACCACTCTAAACTAATGGACAGGAATGCATTCTGTCGCACCGAAAGTTAGCTATGAAAAACCAGGTTAACTTATACTGGGTTCTTGGTCATTGTGGAATCGAAGGAAACGAGAAGGCCGACTTACTAGCCAGACAAGGGACATCCACTAACTTTGTTGGCCCAGAACCTTTCTGTGGAGTTTCCCCGAGCGCTCTTATTGCTGAACTCGATGAACGGGAGAAAGCGATCATCAAAGCAAACTGGGATGTCATAAGCGGACTACGACAATCGAAAAGATTCGCGAGAAGAGCCTCGTGCTGCTCAGGTTAATTGGGAAGACCTGAAAACATTCCCAGGTCTTATTACAGGGCACTGTCTGAGTAAGTATCACTCAAGAAGATAGGCAAACTTGTTGATGATAAATGTCGCCTTTGTGGCATCGAAAGCGAATCTTCAGAACATCTACTCTGCAAATGCCGAGTAATACAACGCAGATTGCGTATCTTCGGTAAGGGACACATAGAACCTACCGAAATTTGGAGGGAAAGTCCCGGTGAGGTAATACACTTCATACGTAGTGCGTTACCCAACTGGGATAAATCCCAACAAACAATTTTGTTGGTTTACAGCCTAATAATCTATTATTCAGTGGATTTCTGTTGAACTAAAGCTTAACAAGCCGTTATCCAACAAAATTGTTTGTTGGGATGTGCAATGTAGCAAGGACATCAACTCGTTAAACAGTGATGTACCTGCTCGTACGCACTTAGAGTAAGTTGAAGCATACCACAATAGATCAAAAAATGGTCGCAATGGTTCAGTCTTCTACAAGGGAAAAAAGGCGAATTGTCATGTTCTTCTGTCACCTAAGAAACATTTCTTTTCATTTTTGGTCGCAACTGTCTTCCAAAATTATCTTAATTTTTTGGACCAAATTTAAGTTTTGTTTGGGAAAGGTTCAAACCAGTTAGAAAAAAATATATAATTGCCTTCATTTTTCAGAACTAATTAGCTATCCCTATCGACTAACAGCTATAAAGATAAAAAAGGACTTTTTATTGCACGTGGGTTTGCTTTCGTCAACTCCGTTACTGCAACAAAAGAATGGTCATATTCAAATGCCCGCCGCAAATATTTCTACCTCGGAATCAGTACGTTGTTCTGTGTCGAATACAGAAATAGTAATATTTGTTTAATTGTAGCTTTCGGCGTTTTTCTGACGTAATTCTGACGTAATTTATGCTCTATTTTTTGAATTTTCAACTTGTTGAACTGAAATTTGAATTATAATTTCGGAACTAATTAAGTAACTAATACTTTCTGTTTGAAATGTTTTCGGCTTCGTTTGCTTCTCTATTTTATGCATTTTGAGTTAAATGTAATGTATATTTTTTTTGAAGTAGAATACTTCTCTCAGGAAGTTCGGCTACATAGGGATGTGAAATAAAAATCTAAAACCGAAAATAGTGAAAAATATGTCCAATTTTAAATGCTAATAAATCGGTTATTATTCGATGGATTTTCTTCGTTCTTGCAGCAATAGATTGGAAAATCTTCTAAGATTCTCCTCAAAAGAAGATAATTGTAATTTTATTATTCACACTATTGTACTATTGAAAATAGTCAAGCCTTGTCAAAACCAAAAATTCGACCTCTGATTGGTCGTTATATGATTGCTTCCCAAGCACGGTCGACAGGATCATATACCTTGCAATTTAAAACGTGCTACTTGGCCTATAAAAGAGCCTGTTTCAACCGGAGCCGCTCATAATAGTTCTAGACAGCGACAACAGCAGTGATGGCGGAAAGCGGCCACAGCTGTGGCGTAGCAATGGATAGCGCACTAGTTGCAGCGGATTCCAGCAACGATAGCAGCTGGGCCAGCTGATGCAGGGACAGTGGATACCAATGGCAGCGTATAGCGGCCACAACTGTGGCATGGCTATGGATAGCGCACTAGTTGCAGCGGATCTCAGCATCGATAGCGGCTGATGCAGAGAGGCATTTTAGTGTAATGCAGTCTCTGTGCGATAGTAGGCACTAAAAAATGCATTCAATGAAAAGTTGACTCATTTTGACAACACGTGAGCCGTCTAGTTTTGAGTGTTAAATCAGCTTTTCACTGTTTATTTTATGACAAGGAATATTTTATTCACACTGTCAGTGATAACGCAAAGATGTGATCGGCCTCTTATGCGATACTATAATGAACAACAAATTGTCCTTTTCAGGATGAAATAAAAACTTGCTTGAAGAGTTAATATTTTCTAATGAGTTAATTCACATTTTTAAATTTGTAAAAGTTATAAATTTTACTTTATCTCCGTGTCTCAGAACGTACTGAATTATCTTTTCGTTCAGTCATGATCACGCCATCCAAAAAAATTTCATCTCAAAATTTAAAAATTGTCAAGCCCCAACCATGACAAGCAACTTACTATATTATTGAAAATGGTCAATCCTTGTTGAAACGTGAAAGTCGATTGATCTGATTAGTCAACGTTTATTTACTAGAAAAAATGACTGACACGCAAGCAGCCGGGTTATCTTTCTTGTAAAAGTATTCTACTTCAACCTTGCTGTCGTGGCTTTGCACACAACTCTCCTGTTATTTTAGTCTTTCATAACTTGTAGAAAAGATGGTATTTTTTCAGCTTCTACAAAAGTTTCCAGCCATATTGAGCTAACTTTTGAATCATTTTTGTTTTTGGTCTTTTTTTTGGTTTCTTCGAGTAGTTTACAACCATATTGAAAATCATTTTTTGGAATTTTGAGCTGAGTTTTGGCTATTTTCGGTTTGGCCTTCAATGTTGTTTTTCTGTCGTTTGAAAATGTTTTCATTTATTCAAAGCATACTTTGTGATTATGGGGCCCATATTATAGAAGACGAGGCGAGTGGTGAGTTACTCGTCTGACCAATTTTGGTATTACAGACGACGAGTCGGTTGGATTTTGAACGAGTAGCTCGACTCGTTCGTGACTCAGCTGTCATCAGTTCACTTTAATGAAGCAAAAAAAAAATTAATAGTTATTTAAAATCATAAAGCTCTTAGCGACTAACTTTCTAAATGTATCCGTTTTATCATATATTTCAGAATTAGGTTTGAAAAAAAATTGGTTCTAAAATACAGTTTTTTGTGAATTATTTGTGATTCTTCAGCATTAAATGTAGATTTATTGAAATATATGATCGATATGACACAATTATATTGCATTACACTGTTCAACAAAAGCAAAAAATATCCTGCCCTAAGTCTCAAAACAGTTGCACTGGAAAGATTTTAGCTATTTAAACAGTCATGTGAAATTTCGTGCCTCTAGCTGTTGTTAAAACGCATCAACAATCATGTGTCGCATAGTAATTGCTTGCCGGATTCGTCGCTTCAACGTTTTGTTTACAAGAAAACTTAAGTCTCTGAAAAAAATGTTTGTGACTAGGAGCACCAAAATTCACAGGAATAGTTAAAGGGCTAAATTTTTTATTTTTTCCCAGTTTGAGTTTTGGGGCCACACCTGTCTTGGCGTTATTTCTTCCAGAATCCTTTCTAAGCTAAATTTAGGATCATTTAATTTGTTATTTGTTATTTGTTATTTATTGTTAAATCATCTGACACATTGGTGGTCTTAATGATAATATATGTTACTAACTAAATGCTAATTAATATTTACAAACGATAAGAAACACTTTAAAAACAATTGAAACACGCTTCAAAAACAATTAAACCTGTCGTCTACGAAGAATTTGTTTGAATGTGGTTACTGAGATGTTAAAATCGAATGAATCTGCTACGACGTTGAAGCTAGCTGACATGAAACGAACGGGGTCGTGTTGCCCATATGATGCAGTGCGATGCGGTAGCGATAGAAAGTTTCTCCGCCATTTTTCCTATGGAACGAAATCACACAGCATTTCAGGATACTAACTGTTAACAGGTTAATGGAGCACCACTTTAAAAAAACGTCGACTAGTCGCTGAAGTTCGAGACAGTCTGAAGTATTTCTTATTGTCTTGAACAACTTTACATCGTCTGCAAAAAACATTCGGCAATTTTCTGGCAACACTAACGATACATCATTTATGTACAAGGCAAAGAGCAGTGGTCCTAAATTACTGCCCTGCGGAACGCCTGATACATTTGAAAAATGAGCAGAATGTTGCGATCCAATCTTCACGTAGAGTGTACGATTTACCAAATAGGACCTCAACCATTGTACCAGAGCGGGGGCCATTCCAAGTTTCTCCATCTTAGCGAACAGGATACCATGGTCGACGCAGTCAAATGCAGCTTTCAAATCAGTATAAACCGCATCAATTTGGGCTCCTTCGGTCATATTCTGCAGGCACGTTGCGGTGAATTGAACGAGGTTAGTAGCGGTAGAGCGTTTTGGATAAAAACCATGCTGATCGATCGAGATATAGTGTTTACAACTAGCGAAAAGTGCATCATAAAAAACGATTTCAAATACTTTTGAACAAGCGCAAAGAGAGGTTATGCCTCTGTAATTCTGCACGTTGCGTTTGTCACCTTTTTTGTGCACCGGAAACATGGTCGATATTTTCCAACTGGTTGGAAAAACACATCGTCGAAGCGACAAGTTAAATAGCAAGCATAGTGGGCGTACGAAAACAGCTTTACATTTTTTCAGGACGCAAGATGGAATGCCATCAGGCCCAGGAGCGAAAGAGGAATTCATTTTGTCGATTGCAGCTTCCACTTGACGGTCGGTAACCGTGAATGAGCTGAAGTCAATGACGTCTCTGGGGATACCATCTAAAGCTGAATCTATTTCTGTAGTTGTAGCAGTAGAGTAGCGGAAGATCTGCTGAAAATGTTGAGCAAATAAAGCACACTTTTCGAATGTCGTGTTTCCTTGACGATTGTTCAAAAACATGTTCTTCGGTAGACCATCTTCTTTCCTTTTGCTGTTAACAAACAACCAAAAACGTCGGGGGTTTCGTCTGATACAACTCTGCATCCGAAGAGCATACCGTTTGTACAGGTAGCGATTATAAATCCGATAGGAGTTACTAGCATGATTGAATGTTTGTTTCGTTAACGGGTTACGTGTTCTGCAATATTTTCGTAGCGCCAAAGACCGCTGTCGTTTCAGTTGACGCAAGCGAGTGTTAGACCATGGAGGCTTAGGTGCTGGCCGGCGAACAGGAACACACTGAACAAGTGTAGTCTTGATGGTGTCATTAAAATACCCAATTGCATCATCGAGGGAGGTTCCACTTTCCAAAAATTGCCAGTCGATTTGAGAAATTAAATAGCTCAAATGGTCGAAGTCAGTTCTGCGAAAATCTAAATTTTGTTCGGTTGGACAATTCTCAAATTCAACGGGCACTAATTGCTGGACCGTGATTGCCAGCGCAGGGTGGTTGAAGTCTAGAGGTACTAGCGGCTCATCTGCCTCAGAAAGTGCACACAATGTTTCATTATTAGTCAGGGCCAAATCAAGGAGACGGTCATTACTATTAGTCACGTAGTTTAATTGAGACAGATGGTTTAGGCTTAAACCATCTAACAAGGCTGAGCTCCCAGCTGAGATCTGCGACTGGATATAGTCGATAACTGGCATATTATCATTTCTACAACTCCAAATCAAACCAGACTGGTTGTAGTCACCAAATAGCAATGCGGGATCGTCCCGGTTCAAACGAGACAAAACAGATCCGATGGATTGGACATGATTTTCAATAGCAGTGACATCGGCTCTGCGATCAGGAGGCAAATAGATAACGCCGACACTGATTTTGTAAAGCGGCATTGTAACTAATACCCACAACTGTTCGAGAGTATTACAAACGGGAGCGGGGTCAGAATAGCTACTAAAACGGTTAGACACAGCAATCAAAACTCCTCCACCACGCGTCTTAGAACTATTGCTCTGATTGCGATCGCATCGATACACGGTGAAAGCGCTGCCAAAAAGCTGTACTGAATGAATCTGATCATCTAGCCACGTTTCAGTCAATTAGCCTAGGGGAACTGCTCCATTTTTCATCTCATTAAGCCGATATTCACGAGGAATGCACGGATTAAGCACCAAATTTTCACGAAATCATTGAACAAATAAACAAAATACGCTTACGTGCGCTTATGGAAGCGTTCAGCATTTTATATTTAGTAAACTTAGCTAGATTTATCCTGAATTTTGTAAAACAAAAAAATTTTCACAACGCTCCACATCCATCTCAAAACTTGGGTCACTGCTCAATTATTCATCTCACGACGCCCCTATATTCATCACACTGTTAATCATAAATGAATCACATTATTATGAATGAACGTCGTAGCCCGTCGTAGTAGGTTACCTAGATATCCGCTGTAGTTGTTTATGTGCAAAATTGGTAACCTAGATAACCACTGCAGTGCTCTCGCTTTATGTCAATATGATGATCAATATGATTTTTTGGTATTAACAGAAAATGATTTAGCAACTTTTGATTTTTTTCAACGCAGCGAAAACAGTTGAAAATACATACAGTTGAAATTTAGGAATTGCAGAAATTCATCTCATATATTTTTGGTAATCCAAGCTTGTTTTTGGAAATTGGAGGTGAATTTCATTTCAAAGATTAAGGTATTCTTAGTGTAGTGAGTGATTTTGTTTAGTGATTAAAATGAAAGTGGTCCGCTAGTGATAAAAGAAACTTTGGTTGACTGCTGAACGAGTCCCGTTGTAGCCGTATAGAACGATGCGCGGATTTTGTTTTCTGAGGTAGGTGATTGAATTAAATGAGTTCTTAAGTGCAGAGGCCCGACTATAATATCAAATTTAGTGCTTTTAAGTGAGTTTTTGAGGATTCTACTTTATGATAAATCTAAAGTAAACTAAGAAGAATCCATTCCATGGATTAGCAGATTGGTATAGTTAGAAAATATGCGTTTTTTCCTGTTTTCAATTGTGTTTTCATGTTGTATGAGATGAATATATAGGCTGAGATGAATAATGGAGCAGTTCCCCTACTATTGAAAGGTATTTTTCTCCATTTATCTCGAAATGGTGTTTCCAAAAAAATGGCTTTGCCGTGTTTACGATTGCGGTAAAACTACTGAACCGATTTTCTTCATTTTTTTATATTCACTCTTTAGGTTTGTAATTGAAGTATAAAATATGAAATTTGACGTAATGTTAGTGCTTAAGAAATAGCGGAATAAAAGAAATGACTCTTAATTTCGAACAATTTAATCACCAGCGATACCGGGAACGTTCAGATAGTACGATACCACATTTAAATCATGTTGAGTCCATATATATATTGATCAAAGCAGGCATAGTTTTGAATAGTCTTTGAATTTCTTTTCTTTCCAAAACTTTTGAACCACATATCAAATTGATATTAAGTTTGTTATTTGTTTGTTTGAGAGGTGTGAGGGGTTAGTTTGAGAGGTGACTCGTTTGTATGACACTAGTTACCCGCATAAACAAATACCATACACGAATTATTTCCCGTATAGTACCTTAACCATTTATAAAAAAGTCACAACCATTTACATACCATATCAGCTTCAGTTTTGACCATCTAGTTTATAGTAAACTGAGAAATAACCATTTGGTGAACTAGGCGTTAGGTATGGTTACCATTCAAAAACCACGATTTTCCCGACCATATTTTTTTCGATATTAAACACGATATGGTAAACTAATAATCCAAAATTTTGTACTAAAACTATTCTTCAAATAGTATAAATATGTTGTTTTGCAGTAGTTCCCAGTTGTTCAGGTATCATTTCATGAATGGTATATTTATATTGATTTATAGTCTGATAATCGTTCGTGGAATAGTCGTGATATTGTTTTGAATATTATAAAGATTATTAGTGGCGATTTCTTTATTTTTTGCAAAAACATGATGTTTTTGTTTTTCACCTGAAAGTATCATCACTTGCCAGCCATGAAGCACATTTCTCTTTATGAGTAGTCACATTTGTATTCTTCCAGGCTGCGAGGGGCGCTGTTTTGCATTCGTCGTGCAATGTCGACTTCAACTTCGTTCTGCTCGGAGATACTAGATAGAAAAAAATATTGTATAAATACTAAAGCCGAAAGATTTGTGACCAATTTGATTACCTTCCATTATAGTTTGACAAAAACCTGCGACTACAGCGTTTGCTGGAAGATATCTCTTCGTTTTTCGATTAAGCTTCAACCGTTGAAGGTGTGGTGAACAAATAGTGCTCACTATCCTATTTGGGGATACTGAATATAATATTGTACCTTAATAGTTAAAGTCATTCAATTTAGTACAGTAATAACTGATAAAAGATATTATCACGAACAGTTACCATACTTCATTAAGTACAGTTAAAGTCCTTACCGCTTCAGCAATGGTTTTTGATTATGCGGGTATGTTCAAATAAGTCGTGTAATACTTGAGATATAAGACTTTCGTTGTTTTAACAATCCACAATGGTCCAGAAACCAAATTTAGGGAGAAATTCGGGTCTAGAGCTCTATAACAATGTTTTAGAGAAAAACTTTCTTCTACAAAGTTGTTACATATGATTAGGTGCTTATTGAAAAATTATCAAAAATAAGGGTGACCAAAATTTTCGTTGCAATCAAGTATCTACCTTTTTTATTTTTGTAGATAAAAGAAAAACTTGTTCTACGATGTTATAGCTCCAATAATTTCAAGTAACTTTGTGAAAAAAAGTTTTTCTCTATCTTTGAAAACAACCGATTTATATTGAAAAAACACACTTTGCGCTCTAACTTCTTTATTTCAAGTTTCACCTTAAAACTGTCTTTAAACGACTTTTAGAGCTTTTTGAAAGAAACAATTTGCATTGCTGATATTGTAAATATTTCAATTCTACTCAAAGTTATTAATGTTTTCCATAAAAAAACATGCGTTTTTCATTTGTTTGTCATTCTTTTTGGGGCAAACATAAAAAATATCTCTTGGTCTCATTTTGAAGGGCATACTTCACTCTATAAATGAAGAAATTTTCAAAAATATGTTATTTTTTTAATTTGAGTAAATTCAATTTAAAAACGTGACAAAAATTTCAATAATTTCATATATTACGCATATAAAAGCACGCAGATTTATTTTTCTGGTATTTTTTCTTATAGCTAGAGATAATTACCTTTAATTTAATTCAAAAAGATTCAAAATCGATCAACTGGTTCAAAAGTTATGACTTTTTTTACATTAAATACATCGAACACAGTCGTTTTTTTATGGTCACCCTATCTCGAAGTTGGTCATGCAAAGTGCTTCAAATGTGTTCAAAATCGCAGGGATGAATCTATGTTAAAAAAAAATCAACCCCGCATTTTTTCGTTGGGTTGTTAGGGGGACTAGCTCCGAGTAGGGTGACCATAAAAAACGGTTATATTCGATGTATTTTATTCAAAAAAATCCATAACTTTTGAACCAGTTGATCGATTTTGAATCTTTTTGAATTAAATTAAAGGTAATTATCTCTAGTTATAACAAAAAATACCAGAAAAATAAATCTGCGTGCTTTTATACGCGTAATATATAAAATTATTGAAATTTTTGTCACGTTTTTAAATTGAATTTACTCAAATTAAAAAAATAACATATTTTTAAAAATTTCTTCATTTATAGAGTGAAGTATGCCCTTCAAAATGAGACCAAGAGATATTTTTTAAGTTTACCCCAAAAAGAATGACAAACAAATGAAAAACGCATGTTTTTTGATGAAAAACATTAATAACTTTGAGCAGAATTGAAATAATTACAATATCAGCATTGCAAATTGTTTCTCTCAAAAAGCTCTAAAAGTCGTTGAAAGACAGTTTTAAGGTGAAACTTGAAATAAAGAAGTTAGAGCGCAAAATGTGTTTTTTCAATATAAATCGGTTGTTTTCAAAGATAGAGAAAAACTTTTTTTCACAAAGTTACTTGAAATTATTGGAACTATAACGTCGTAGAACAAGTTTTTCTTCTATCTACAAAGATAAAAAAGTTAGTTACTTGATTGCATCGAAAATCCTGGTCACCCTAATTTTTGATAATTTTTCAATAAGCGCTTTATCATATGTAACAACTTTGTAAAAGAAAGTTTTTCTCTAAAACATTGCTATAGAGCTCTAGACCCAAATTTCCCCCTAAATTTGGTTTCTGGACCATTGTGGAATCCAATACATAACGGTTGCTTAGGTTCGATTATAATCAAATGAAGAGGGAAAGTATAGGGCAGCTAAACTTTAAAACCACGTGTTCAATCATAATTCATAAGTAAATTCTTACCTAGCCCGTTCATCTGATATCATTATTGTTCTAATCGGTTGTGTAGTTTCCGAGATAATGAAGTTTCGTGATTCTCACATTTCGCTACATTACAGACGAAGTTACAGTCCGATTACAGCAAAATTCAATAGGGTGTTATGAGGCTGCTAGACCTTTCATTTGACACTAATTTTGTAGAAACGGTTTAACCATCTCTGAGAAAAGTTAGTGAGTTTATGTAGTCTTCGGAATATGTTTCATTTCATAGCTGGATTTCACATTTTTAAACATAACAGGCAAAGTAATAATCCGTTTGCAAAAAAAAAGGGTCTTATGGGGCAACAAGGCCTTCCATATGTCACTGGTTTTATGAAAATCGGTCCGGTCATTTCTGAGAAACATGAGTGAGATTAAATAGTCTTCAGAACAAGTTTCTTTCTATAACTTTTGAACCACAAGTTCAATCTTCATAAAATTCAAAAGTTAAGGGTTTTTTAGGTAGACCGTTCATTTGAAATTAATTTTGTTCAAATCGGTTGTGTAGTTTCTGTGATATTGATGTTTCGTGATTTTTACATTTTGATACATAACCTCTAAACTAAAAATCCGATTACAATAAAATTCAATAGGGTCTTATGGGGCAACTAGACCTTTAATTTGCAATTAATTTAATTGAAATCGGTTCAGACATCTCTGAGAAAATTGAGTGAAATTACGAGAGCGTTACACACACATACAGAAAATGCTCAGCTCGTCGAACTAAGTCGAACTGAGTCGAGTGATATACGACATTCGGCCCTTTTGAGCACTTTTATATCTTTAGTTTTTGCAGTGATTGCTATACCTTTCTAGGAGAAAGACAAAACCGTTCCCGTTTGCACTGTAAAACAAAATACTTATGAAAATGATCGTTCAGATACCCGGCACACTTCTAAACTAAAGAAATAATATGGGTTTTTTGATTTTAGTTGATCTGTTGGATGACACCGCAAACCTCTGCAAAAAACGGTGTTTCGGGGAAACGGCCATTACTCCACAAATCTCGCGAAACTTTTCAAAAGGACCTAAGTAACAATTAGAGATTCTCTCCTCTCTCACTTTGTTTCGTTGATTACGTCGTCATTATAAATATTATTATTATGTTATTAATTTATTTAATAATTGGTATTTCCAATGAACAAAATTTTTTTTTGTTGCTGATTGCTGATGCAATAAAGCAACATTTTTACACGCTTAAAAAAATAATTAACACCGAGAAGAAAAAAACGGATATCTTCTTTTAAACATATAAAAATGCAGCTCTCTCTGTCTGTCTGATCCATATAGGTTTGGAAACTACTGAAGCGACCGGCGTGAAATTTTGTATATAGGGGTTTTAGGGGCGTGAAAGGTGACTAAAATAATTGTAGATCCCTCGCTTTTTTGGAAGGGAGGGGTCTTATTCAAATGACACCCAAATTTCTGCACATCCCGAAAACTAACTCGAAATATCTGCACTATCTCAAAAACCAAGTAAATGGAACCAAATTTGGCATGTTGATGAGAATAAAGTTTGTAACGGCCCTATTCATATATTTCAATATGATTTAATTGTGCCTTTCGGAGTTATAGATATAATAGTAGTTCTTGTTTGAATTTTTTTAAATAATATGAATAAAATTCTGAAAATTTCAAAAATTCTTTTTTTGCAAATTTAGTTTGAAAATGTCATATACTATTGAAAAAATATGTAGTAATATTTCTGTGTACATTTCTTCCATGTCTAGAAATCAGTTTTCTACAACTCGTACATCTTAGCAGAGTTTAAAGTTTTGGAGATGC
This sequence comes from Wyeomyia smithii, assembly GCF_029784165.1. Lineage (NCBI taxonomy): Eukaryota > Metazoa > Arthropoda > Insecta > Diptera > Culicidae > Wyeomyia > Wyeomyia smithii. The sequence goes on along the minus strand of NC_073695.1, from coordinate 228,058,460 downwards.
ATATAGGAGACATGAACAAAAAACTCGGTTAAGACCGGACCAAATACCTATGGCCTTCTTTACCGGAGAACATATACAAAGTTTCATCAAAATCGAAAATGTTCATTTTAAATTTCATGCATAGGAGAATCCTAAGTTATCGAAGCTGTTGTTTTGCTTCTCAGTAAATAATATACGCTATTCATGTCTAGAGATACCATCTGTCCTGATTTAGCAGGACATGTCCTGATTTATTTTTTATATTTTGGCATTTGTCCTGATTTTCTAAAGATATTTAATTTTGTTGTGTGGTTATGAGCAGAATTTTTGAAAATTGCTCAATAAGTGTTTTCGATTTCAGGTCGCAACGCTCACTGCGATCGATTTTTTTTCATTGGTTGAATCTCAGTAGAGTAATAGGAAGAATCTTTCACGCGGTAACCGTTACCATTAAGCATCTGGCATTTGTTAAGTTTAAGTTGAAACAATGAAACAATTCACGTATGTTGAATTTTTAAAGTATCTATTAACGCGTAACAATTTAAAGTAGTTTGATGAAAGTGACTCGTCAGAGATACACTCAGTTTTTTTACTAGGGGTTTTTTACACGGATTTTCGAATTAACGATTTTATCATGCGGATTTTTAAATCGAAGGATTTTTTAATTACCGCGTCTTTCCACGAGGTACATATCAATGCGTAAAAAAACTAAAAAACACTAATTTATTTAATGTACAGTAAATAAAAGAGTTTAATATTGTATTTTAAAGGGTAAATCACATATTAGGTAATATATTTGCTCATTCAGCGAAGAATAGAATGGCTAAGTCAAGTTTGTGCCGAGAAAAGGTGTCCTCATTTCTAACTTCGACCAGATGGTAGTATCCCTATTCATGTCTACAATCATTATTAAAGATGCATCTTCATCGCTCTTTGTTTCACAATGATGCCAATGTGATCACATGGATTTATACTGTGTGACGTTGTCCGAAAAGACGCAGGTATTAATAGCGAATTTCTTTATTCCACCAGCTCACCTTGTTTTGACCTGGAAGCGCACCAACTGCTGTCAAAACCTTTCTTTATTCGCTCGATTTCGACCCAGTTTTGACCTGCCGTGTTGCCCGGAGCGCACTGTAAAATTTGTTAGCTTCAACCCACCACCGCACGTGCTAAGTTCGTAAACAATTATCTGGCATCTCTTTCTTACTTGCGTCTTAAATGGCGATGACGTTTCATTATTCCTCGGCAGTTTTGCCCATGATGTAAAAAGACATGGTGTAACGATATGTCAAAAGCAGAATCGGCCATATTGGAAATAAAAATTGCCAGCGAGTAGATTTGTTTATAAACAACTAGGGCATAGAAATTATCGCATCTCATAATATATCATTTGGATGCATTTAAATTATAAATATAGCAATGCTACATACCTTGCTACCAATATGCATTAATTTAAGAAACAATTTCCAACTTAAAACACCTGAATTTGCGGTATTCAATTGCCTAGTTAGTTAGGTTTAGGGTTTGCAATCCCGGGAATGATTTCCCGGGAAATACCACTTCCCGGGATTCCCGGATCCCGGGAACAGAAATATTGATTCCCGGGAATCCGGGATTCCCGAGTTCCTTGAAAATTCTGCAAAATTTACTACATTTTTCTATGCAACAGTGCAATAAAACTATATACCCTATCAAACACGAAACTGACGTCGTCAAACTGTATAGCAGCTCTAAAGTGGGCATTACACAAAGTATATATTTGCTTGAAACGACGGTCAAAATTTGTTCGCCTTGTAGTTACAAATAATTTGCTTCAATCATTTGTCAAAAATATTTGCTGTCTTTTTCAGCAAACGAAAAATCAGGCCATTATTTGGTTTATCTAATGTCGTTGAATTTTTTAATTGATATAATTTTCGATACCTGTAAATTGATAAAAAAAAAAGTTGAAGCCCGTAAATCAATGCGCCCCCTTTATAATAATTTAATAAAACTTTCATCCTTGAAATCGTCTTTGTAGAATAATTACTTAGGCATGCGAATGCTTTAAAAGTGACCTTTTTTGAGTCGTATTGACCTGATTATTCTATTGTTTTCTTCCGGTTTGTCTCATTATTTCACAAAAAACCGGCAAATGGCGGAATAACGTTCCAGGCAATCAATCCAGATTCTTACGCGGAATCCTGAGCAAATATTTACTATGGTGCAATAGGATAACATATCGTCGGTTTCGTGCAACACTGATATAACTCAAAAATCATAGTTTCGAGAAAAACGCGATTGATACTTAGCGTCGAAAATTTAGTTTTTAATTTTCAAGAAAACTTTAAAGTTTAATATTTCCAATCCTCATTTCACGTTTTTGAGTCTATTATGCACATTTTATGAGCACGTTGTACAAGATTTGTATTAGAAGAAGTGCCTGCTCACAACTGTTGATTTTTTGTAAGTTTTAAAACGGGGTTTCGTGGGAGCAAAATTTACAATATTTGGCATCATTTGTCATCAATAAAATAACACTGTGCTACAAATGAAAAAAAAAAAAACTCAAGAACTTCTGAAGTGACCTAGTGTAGGTTGTAGGGCTTGTTGAGTGTAACATTCGCCCATACTAGAAATTTTCCAAACACCCTCAAAATCTGAAGTTATGGTCAAAATACGGTTTTTTGAACCTCAGCGCATATAATATTTTTTAACTCAGTCATTTATCAACCGCTTTTTAATATTCATTACATGTTGAGTTATTTGAGTTTAAATCTAATTTTTTAGGCTTTTTCACGAAATTTTTCAATTTAACTTTAAATTTGCCGTCTATTGTTGTGAGAAACATACCACAAATATACTACAATTTCAAAAGTATATTCAACTCTGAATCAAATGAAAGTAGTTGAAAATCGGTTAATATATGGCTAAGTTATATATTTTTTAAGAAAAACCAGAATTTTTGGCTTCTACCGCACAATTATTTCACGGGGCTACAAATGATGAAAAAATGCAAGAACTTTTGATGTGACTTAATGTGGGTTATAACTTTAGTCAAGTGTTATTTGCGCGTTTACTTGAAGTTTTTCAAACACCCCGAAAATTATAAGTTATGTTCAAAACCCTGTTTTTCACCTTAGCTCACATTTTTATGCTTAATTCGGTTATTTTCAACCGATTTTTTATATTTTGGCTGTTTTAGAAAGGCGAAAAATAGAGCATTTGAAACATTTAAATATGTCTAAAGAGTTTACCTATATGTGATGAATAGTTTTAAAATAAATAAGATGGCTTATGTTATTTTCAAATTTTTGCAAATTTATTCGCAATTTTTCACACATTTTTGTAATGATGGAGCTTCAATTGCTGTAAAATTTGGAAAGATTTTTCTGGTACCAAACGAAATCAAGAGGTGTTGATGATGAAAATTTGTTATAATTTGGCTGAGAAATGATTTGACGAAATCTAAGTACATATATGGTGGTAAACATCAAGTAAACATAAACATATCATCCAAAACACTTCCTTTTTTCGTTTGGCACTAAATGTACTTTTCAAATTCTACAGCAATTAAAGCTCGTTTATTACAAAAATGTGTAAGAAATTGCGAATAAATTTGGGAAAAATTGAAAATAACATAAACTAGGTATCTTATTTATTGTAAACTATTCATCACATATAGGTAAAATTTGGAAAAAAAATCAACTTATTTTATTCAATATAAAACATTTTATTTTATTTAAAACTATTCATCACATATAAGTAAACTCTTTAGACATATTTATATGTTTCAAGAGTTCTATTTTTCGCCTTTCCAAAACAGCCAAAATACAAAAAATTGGTTGAAAAATAACCGAATTAAACATAAAAATGTGAGCTAAGGTATAAAACAGGGTTTTACCCAAAACTAATAATTTTTTGCGGTATTTGAAAATCTTCAAGTAAACGCGCAAGTAACATTCTACTAAACCTACAACCCACACTAAGTCATATCAAAAGTTCTTGCATTTTTTCATCATTTGTAGCCCCGTGGAATAATTGTGCGATAGAAGCCAAAGTCTGGTTTTCTTAAAAAATATATAACTTAGCCAAATATTAACCGATTTTAACAAAACTACTTTCTTTTAATTCGGAATTTAATATACTTTCAAAATTATAGTATATTCGTGGTATGTTTCTCACAAAAATAGACAGCAAATTTAAAATTAAATTGAAAAATCTCGTGAAAAAATCGAAAAAATTAGATTTAAACTCAAATAACTCAACATGTTTTATTAATATTAGTAAAAACCTGTATATATTTTGAAAGCTCTATTTGTCATCTTTCCAAAACTGCTAAAATATTGAAAATCGGTTGATAAATGACTGAGTTAAAAAATATTATATGCGCTGAGGTTCAAAAAACCGTATTTTGACCATAACTTCAGATTTTGGGGGTGTTTGGAAAATTTCTAGTATGAGCGAATGTTATACTCAACAAGACCTACAACCTACACTAGGTCACTTCAGAAGTTCTAAATCGCTGTAGCACAGTGTAATTCAAAAATGCAAAATTTTGAGTTGCAAGTTGCTCAAAACCGAAATATATGTTATCACTGAGAAATAGTTTGTCCAAAAAGGCAGCACATTTTTCATTCCCGGTTCCCGGGAATTCCCAGGAAATGAGATTTTTTATTCCCGTTTCCCGGGAAATCAATTCTCGGGAATATTTCAAAACCTAGTTAGGATATATCAACAAACACAAAAAAGTTATTCGCTGTTGCATAGTGATGCTTCGTCTCCAACCCTCCAAAGTGAAAAAACGCTTTCTAACCCCGCGCATACTTTTACATCAAACCGTTGCACCATATTCTACTCATCATGGTTTTGCCCGCACACAGTGGAATAAAGAAAATCGCTATAAGTTTGCAAAAAATCAACCATGCTTTGTGAATTTTTTTTTTCATTCTTCTTGTATATTCAACGCTTACAACAGTTTTATTTAGTATTGCCTTTACTTTGGCATGTTTTTGTTTATATTTTTTGGTATTTTTACAATTATGTTTTATTTGCACCACAAATTCGATCATTTTGCCTCAGTTGCTTACGTATTTCGTTGAAAGACGGAAAGTGAGAAAAAACTGAGATTTTCTCAAAATATCTTAAAGTTGTTTTCTAACTCTCTGAAAATTGTTTTTGAAACTTAGTAAAACTTGAGTTCGTCTGAAAAAAAAACATGTTTGCTTCAAGAAAATTAAAAACAAAAATAGATGAAATTGAGTTTACTGTAGATTAAGTCATGAATATGAACTTGAGCATGTTCAGATCAAAAAGCATTTTGAAAAATGAGTTGCCATTAAAATGGTGCTATTATTCTTTAAAGAAATACATTTGTTGATACAATTTGGGACACTATTTAAACGACGTTTGTCCAGCATCATTAAAGAAACACGAAGATTATTATTTTTTTGATTCTCTCAGTTGTATCAAATGGTAAAAATCTTTCGTTATGCCACAAAAAAAAAAACACTGGAACGCATAACAATCTTTCTTCAAACATTCTTCAGGTTAAGTACTCCAGTGAAAAGTCTATTAGCCCCCGCAGCTTCAGCCGGCCTTTTTTCAAACTTAATTTTATTATCAAGTTCATCGACATTGCACATCAAAGCACGTAACTACGCGGTTAAACGGTGTAGTTATTCATAAAGCTATGCGGTACTTACCCACATCCAATCACCGGCAGCATGCAGTGATGACCGACACCGGCACGGTAACAGCTTGGTACCGTCCGGTACCGTTTACGCATCATCAAGCAGCAAAGTTGCACGAGAAGACTAGAGAACGCAGCAGCAGCTGTGCAGACGTTAGTCGACGATGCAAAAAGCTAATAAAAAATGCAAATCATTATCTCACCCGAGTGCAGGCATTTTTTTTACGGGATGTGGGTTGAGTGGCGTCATTATCCGCACGCCACCACCCCGTTCCGTTCTTATCAATTGATGATGATGCTGTGCTGTGGCATCGATCTTTCCTCCTAGACGATGTGTGAAAATATACGAACAAGTTTGTTCACCACTATCTGCTTTACAATGGCATGACCTCGGCGAGTCAAGGGAACAACGGGAATGTTCTAATTACTAACAGTTATGATGAACAGCGAAAGCAAAAACTAACTGGTATTTAAATTGAATGTATTGCATCAATTGCATATTTATTTCGTCAATTGCGTATTTAGAATCAATTGTCAACTAACAAAACAAAAATAATTAATATTTATATTTCAATAATAGAAAAATAAACTTTTGTAGAATAAGCATTACGCTACTATGTAAAATAAATTGATCACACATTGTTAGTACAGTCCTGTCGTAACGATTTCTATTAACAAAAAAGCATCAACATATCATAACCCTTAAAAACAAAACGATCTGTATAATTGTACTACTCCTACTTTTAACAGTTGAGTGACCGATACTCGGATTCTATTCTACGTATCCCGAAGCGCTGCTAGCTCTTCCATCTTGTCCTTTAGTACTTCGAGTTCTTCCATTAGTTTGGCCTGCAAAATAAAGGAAGAGTGTTTAAAAAACTAAAGGCACCTTGATAAGTCTTGTAGCGTTATAGAGCAGAGAGACCAAACACTTTGAGGAAATATCCAGCCCAGGCACCTCGTCTTACGAGAGGTAAATTTACGTTTCTCACGTTCAAAAGTGATTTGTTATAGTTAACAATATCAGATATTCCTAAAACTCAAAAGTTAAAAGTATCAAGCGACATCGACATTACCAAACGCAACGTTACACTTACCTTTGCACTCAAAATCAATTGGTTTGCTGCACGATAATTCATATGTTCGACAGATTCCACCAAATTCCGTGACTTCGCATTAGCAATCGAAACCAGGGAAGTGAAACCAGCCCGATGCAGCTGTCTTGCGCGTGCCTGAGAAAATAAAAATATTTAAAATTACCAATTTAAAAAGGGCTTTACCCTCTCTTTACCATGGTTACTCTAGAGTACCATAGATCTGGATGCCAAAAGTCTTCAGAAATATTTAGTAATCCTACTCAAAATACATATATATGTTCTTGAACAATCAGTATATTGTTCATAAACATATTCATCCATTTTGATTAGCATTGGTAAATATTTCGAAAGACTTTTCGCATCTAAACCTATGGTGCTCTAGAGTAACCACGGTAGAGAGAGGGTTAAAATACATACAAGTTTGACTCCAGGCAATTCCATCAACGGGATCAGTTCAGCTGTACAGCAGTGTGAAAGCCGCTGCACCAGCGGCATCAGTAGCTGCTGGAAAGCTTTCAACTCCGGCAATTCTTCGCACATTCGCTGTAGCCCGGATGCCGTGGAGGCAACATTGGTCATCAGCGTCTGTATGGAGCCGGCATCTACTTTGAACTTAAGTGCTACCTGTTGTGGTGCTGTTAAGTTTAAAAGTTCGTTAACTATCAGAACGCGGTAGTAGCGACGGACGGTCGGGAGTGTTTCCGGCTGCAAACCGAAGGTCGACAGTTAGTGGTACCGATTAAATTGCTACACTCTTCGCTTACCGGCACCAGTCTCTTGCTGAGTATCTTCGATATCGTGAAGTCTCCGATGTGAAATCGTTTCGCAATTTTAGTTTCCTCCAGGGAAAGTTGGTTGAACTGTTTTGATTGGAGAGAATTCTTGAATGATGAACGAACTTCTACCAAATGTTGATACTTACAAACGTTACATAGTCAGAGTCGCTGGGACGGATTTCGGAACCGTCCTCCATCACTATCACGTACAGCAAATGCAAATCGTCCAGAACGTACAACCGCTCGCCAACCCGTTTTAATTCATCGTAAAACTTCGTCGCTTTTTCCATATGGAAGCCAGACCGTATGGCAGCCTTTCCTAGACGATTCACCTCTAATCTAGCGTTTTTGTTAACCGTTTTGACTAGTTTACCTTCCTGAGAGGATCCCTCAGCCCCCCGAGCAACATTCAAAGCTCCGATTTCATTCACACCGGTTGAACGGAAATCATACAGATTGTCGTCCTCGGTTCCATCTATGCGGATGGTCATATTGGCCGGATTCCGTAAACAACCATCACTTTTGGCCTTTATTGCGTTTTCTTTGTAAAGCGAAAGTATTGCACGATCCGTCATCTTCCGTATATTTATTTCCAGTCGTTCCGCTTGTATAGCCAACAAAGTCTTCGTTACAATCCGCTGAATGTCGTTACGCGACGAACAGATTCCCAAGCCCACCGCGCTTAGGATGAAATTTTTCAAATAAACACCCTCGTCGATGTGCAGCGACGAAATCGCTTCATCCATTGGCGAACACAGCAGGTTGCACACGGCAGTGATATCTTTTGGCGAGCAGATTAAAATACTATCACCCGGCTCCCCAAGTCCGGCTCGTCCGGCACGACCAACCATCTGCTTGTACCGACTTAACGTCAGGAAGTTGGTAGCAATGAAAGGCGACCGAATGATGACTCTTTTTGCGGGTAGATTCACTCCGGCGGCCAGCGTCGATGTGCAGATTATAAGCGATATTATCCCCGCGCGGTAAGCGTCTTCGATGTGCTTCCGCTCGTCGAACGTTAAACCGGAGTGGTGGTAGGCAATGCCGAACTGGAACGCTGTTGGCAGCAGGGCGGCAGTCGAACCGTCCCTCTTCAGGCTGTTTATCTGGAAAGAGTAACTTTTCAATTAAGCAGCAACCAATTTATTTCAACAGAGAGGCTGACTATTTCATTTTCGGTCCTTTCAGTTTGAGACAACAGGATAGTCAGTTTGCCGTTAGGAATAAATCAACCTACCAACTCTTCTTTTTCTTTTTGTTTATATGTCAGCAGCTCTTCCGGTAAATACTCGGTCAGCAAGGCACACAGTTGCTCGCACTGGCGCTTGGTAGAGCAGAAAACCAAACAGGAACTGCTGGGAATCACTTCCACCACCAGCGCTATAATGTGATCAGGATCAATGCGGCGCTGTTCTTCCGAATAGTTAAAAGTTTGCGTCCGCTTTTTGCCGAAAGCATCTTCCAATCGGTCAGCCTTGTTGTTGATCTCGAGCAGATCATTGCCACACTTAACGTACTCCTTCAGTTCTACAGGACGAAAATCCCGACAGTAAATGTCAGCCGATATGAACTTGGCAATTTCATTCAAATTTCCAATCGTGGCACTCATTCCTACCACCTGGATACCCGCTTCGATTGCTTGTATTTTGGTCAGTAGAATCTCCAAATGGGCTCCCCGCCGCTCTTCCCCGATCATATGCAGCTCGTCGATGACCACCAGGCCAATCTCCGTTGCTCGGTTCGTTTCAATCAGACTGTTCAGCAGAACGAGAGCTTTCTCGATTGTGCACACGAAAATAGACTGTTTCTTTCTCCGCTTCCGCGGAGGAATCGTCCCCTTACCGCCACTGTACTCCTCCACCAGAAAGTCCAATGACACGGCGAACGGCGATAGGGAGGCTATCTTCTCCTGGGCTAAAGAAACGTACGGCACAATAAACATGGTATTCTTCTGTCGCAGCATCACTTCGCGAAACATCAAAATCTCTGCGACCAAAGTTTTACCTCCGCTAGTGGGCAGCGCATAAATCAGATTCATCCGCTCCACGATTGCGTGAAGCCCAAGGCATTCCTTTTGCCAATCTGAGATAAATTGACACAAATTACTATAATTTAATTGGAACAAACTAATAAAAACTCACCATACAGTTCCTCAATCCCTTTGTACGTACGCAAAAGCGCTTTAACCTTACTAGGCAGTCCAAAAAAGGGTCCCTTGTCCTGAAAGTGCGAAGAAACCAGCGGAGCTGATTTGCGAGCGGTAAGTTTCGGCGATCCGACGCGCTCGGAAGCACCAAGCGAGTTCCTTTTTTTGAAAATACTGTTCAACAAACTTTTTTCATCGGCCTTCCTAGCTGCGGGACTTTTCATCCCCCCTATCAGCGTCACTTCTTCCTCCCAATTAATGTCTGCAACAACTTCCGCGACCGCATCCATCGCCGTTGGCGGTGGTTCTTCCAGCTGAATGTTACTGGTGTCGATCAGGGTACGCTCGCACTGCCGGTACACACTTTCGATATCCTTTCGCTGCTGGGTGGAATCGAATTCCTGTGCCAGCTGAGAGTTCACCTCGTCATCGATAACATTGGCCTGGTTTTCTTCCCGCATCGACCGCTCTAGCCGGATATACTGGGAACAGAGCAGAGGATTTTTCTTAATCGAAAATGTTTCGTTTGATTTTAACGGCGTACCGACATGGGTCACCGCCATCTTGCCCATCCGGTCTACCTCATCTAGAAAAATCTGGCTACTGTTATCTGCCGGCTGATAGCAGGGAAATACCTCTTCGTCGTCTACGTCTTTGGCAACATCATCAGCTTCTTCCGGCGCCGTTGGTAAACCGTCAACTATTCGTTCTACTTGCGATTCGAACATATGCGAATCCCAAGGAAACAGCTCTAAAGAGGTTTCTTTTCGGGCAACTACCGTACTAGGCAGGGAACGGGATGGTCCTGCTACGGCAGATAATCGTGACGGTGCTAGAAGAGACGATTTTTTGTTCTGTGGTGGGAAGGTCGTAGATTGCAGTCTTTGCATGGAAAATTGGCCCTTTGAAAAGATGTTGGAATCATTGCTTTTTTGATCCAGCCGAGAAATGTCCTGTTCCAAAGAGTGCGATTTTTTATTGGATCTCTTGGGGCACATATCCAGCACAATGATATTATCGCTTATCCGTGGTTTTTTTCTCCTCGGAGAAGATACTACCGGCGGTTCAGAAGTAACTCCTAAAATTAAATTGTTGAAGTTATACTTGTTCACAATTTTGACCATAGTAGAAACCATTTAAACTTGTAGGTTTTCTTTTCTGGGTCGCGAGAGATTTCTTCTCAATCGCTGCCAGATCGACGGCATTGAGTAACGTTTCGTCCATGTCCATGAGCTTTCGTTCGACGCTATTGCCAATTTTGGGTTGCGGAGCAACATTCCGCCTAGGGCTTCTTTCCAAGCGGGAAAGAAGTTGCGCATCGTGAAGGTTTACTGGCGGGGCCGTTCGTGGCGGAAAGCGCTTCCCGTTTTTCACTACGCTAGGTATCTTGAAGTGACCATTCATTGTATCTCACTTTTGATAGTATATTTAAATAGAAAATAATATAATTCATCAAATTTACAAATGGTACAGCTTTTGCGTTGTATTCGAACTGTAATATAGATATAAAAAGGAATTTACACGTGATAACGGTAAAAACGATTTGTTTATGTTTTGCAAATGCTTCATGTTTGGCGGAAAACACGAAAAACAAAGTGCAGAGTTGCCAGAAGTATTTCGTGTAAATCCGTAGGTTCTTTAAGGGAAATACGTGTAAATAATAAAACTACGAAAGTACACAATTTTATTCGCGTTGAAGGTGTTGCTGATATTTGTTTGGTTTTTGCATGCGAAAAAGAAAGAAGGAAATATTTTTGCTTTTGTCATCACGCACATTTTGACAATTGGATATGAGTGTTCACGTAGGTGCGAACAGCTTTCAATATCTCTTTCAACGCGAATAACCCGAATTGGTACTAACAGTCATATTTTTTCAATGGGATCGAATCGTGAGAGAATTTCCTTTAAATTTATTTAATATATTCGCCCCGCCTCGAGACAGCAAATTTCAGAAAACTGTAAACTTCCGTAGATATTTTCAAAAATCCAGAGTTCTCCTTGATGTTTTCAAAAATCTGTAGATTTTGTTTGCGAATCCGCATATCCGTAGAACGTAGAAACGAGTGAAACAAATCCGTAGATTTTACGAATAAATCCGTAGATTTTACGAATAAATCCGTAGATCTGGCAAACCTTCCAATGCATAACTTTTTTTTTTCATGCGCCACCCGTGGCTAGCGCCAGAACTTGTATTTTGAATGTTTCAATGCAACTAATACTAGAGATGGGCGATCTGCTCGCAAACTGATCGCATTTACCTGTAAGGCCGTTCACATACTGGCGCATTCTGGGTTGTGGAGACGGTTCGCCTTGCCGTGGGTTAATGTACAGCTCTACTTAGTACTGTACATTAACCCACGGCAAGGCGAATGGCCTCCGCAACGCAGAACGCGCCAGTATGTAAACGGCCTAAGGCTCTGGTTACACACCAAAATGTCACTTCATGGTTTAGCAAAATACTTTGCTGAAAGCATATCAGCACAGAACAGATATGCAACTTCGAACAAAACTCTGCAGCAAATCGGTGTTCAAGTTTTCGCATTCATTTTTTGCTGTTTCATCCTACATTAAGTTTACAGTGCATCGTTCGAACAGTTCGCTCCAATAGTTTGAACATGCACCAAAAAACTATTTTTTTTGCTTTAATGACCAGGCAAAAAGGTGATCTTGAATAGTTGAATCTATCAAAATCAAGTTAAGACAGGATCGCATTCAAGAAATCTTTAAAGTGGAAATTCAGAAACAATTCACAATCAACGTCAATAAACTAAAAATCTTTCAACCATTCAAACATTTTATATACCTAACATTGCTAGAAATGCATATCAGACGCGCTGTACCAGCACTGCTTACGACATTAGGTACAATGTAAAAAAATGATTGTCGTTAGTCAAGATATTCAGTTTTCAACTTGGGCAACAAGGAAATTCATTAAAAATATATCTACATAAAAAACGTTGCACGTATGCGGGTGGTACTGTACGTTTATCATGAAAAGGCACTCTCGCTATACCAGTACCGGGGAGAACAAAGGATTCTCTCGATGAAAAAGCGGCGAGAGCTCATACAGTCCTTTTGTTGAATGAATGGAATATAAGCGTAATGAAATTTCGAGTGTAAAATGCATTCTCTCCACCGCTAGATGTCGATACCTTAAATAAAGAGATTTTGTCTCGTTTTTGGTTCTTCAGTTGAACAGATGTGATATCAGCAAACCGCTTGTATACCGATTCACAGCAATTTCTCCCGAAATTTACTGAATTTCATTCAGTATTTTTATCAGTAATTTTATCATATTCCCAACAAACAATTTTATTGCTTTACAGCTAATTGAGGTATTAACAAGCGGGTTTTGGCTGAATTATAGCTTAAGAAGCCGTTATTCAACAGAATTGTTCGCTGGGTTTTATCTTTTAAAGTAGAATACTCTCTCAGGAAGTTCGGCTACATAGGGATGTGATATGAAAATCTAAAACCGAAAAATGTGAAAAATATGTCCAATTTCAAATGCTAATAAATCGGTTACTATTCGACGGATTTCCTTCGTTCCTGCAGCAATAGATTGGAAAATCTTCTAAGATTTTTCCCAAATGCAGAGAATTGTAATTTTATCATTCAAACTATTGTACTATTGAAAATAGTCAAGCCTTGTCAAAACGAAAAATTCGGCCTCTAATTGGTCGTTATATGATTGCTTCCCAAGCACGGTCGACAGAATCATAGACCTTGCCATTTTAAACGTGCAATTTGGCCTATATAAGAGACTGTTTCGACCGAAGCCGCTCATTATAATTCTAGACTGCGACAACAGCAGTCCTCCCTTAGTAGCAGCCGTAACAGTGCAGTGGATACAGCAGCAGTATCAGCATCGATAGCAACGGATAGCGGTCACAGCTGTGGTATGGCAACGAATAGCGCCGCGCGTCTCAGCATCGATAGCAGGGCCAGCTGATGCAGGGCAGCGGATACCAATGGCAACGGAAGCGTCCAGTTGGTCTCAGTATCAATATCGGTTGCAGTTGGTCTCAGTATCAATATTAGCAGGGCAGCGGATACCAATGGCAGCGGATACCAATGGCAGCGGATACCAATGGCAGCGAATAGCGACCACAGCTGTGGCAACGGATATCACCATCGATAGCAGCAGGGCCAGCTGATGCAGTGGGGCATTTTAGTGAAATGCTGTCTCTGAACGACGTGCACACTAGTAAATGCATCCAATGAAAAGAACGTTCTGGAAAGCTGGCGTTCAAAATACATGAGTCGTTTAGTTTTGAGTGTCAAGCTTTTCAGTGTTTATTTTCCCCCAAGGAATACTTTATTCGCACTGCCAGTGATAACGCAAAGATGTGATCGGCATCTTATCAGACATTGAATTAAACAACGTCCACTGCTGTGGCAACGGGGATAACGCAGCGGTTGCAGTTGATCTCAACATCAATATTAGCAGGGCCAGCTGGTGCAGTGGGGCATTTTAATGAAATGCTGTCTCTGAGCGATAGCGGGCACACTAGTTAATGCATCCAATGAAAAGAACGTTCTGGTTACCTGGCGAAATTTGGAGCAGATATATATTTGGCTTCAACTCCGTAACTCGAAACGTACTGAATTATCTTTTCCTTCTGTCATGAGCACAACATCCGGAAAGCTTTCATTATCAGCATAAAAATTAATTTTCCGCATAATCATAACAAGCAACTTACCATATTATTGAAAATGGTCAATCCTTGTTGAAGCGCAGCATTCGATTGATCTGATTGGTCGTTAATATGATTGCTTCCCAAGCACAGTCGACAGAAATATAGACCTTGCAATTTGAATGTGCTGATTGTCTGTATAAAAGTAAGGATGGGAAATATCGACTGAAATGGCTATTGATAGTTATCAATGATTTCCTATCACTATCAATAACCATCGATAGGTTTTTCATTCCAGTCGAAGCCGCTTCTAATAGTTCTAGACAGCGACAACAGCAGTCCTCCCTCAGCAACAGCACTAGCAGTGCAGTGGATACCTGCGGCGATAGCGGATAGCGGCCACAGCTGTGGCGTAGCAATGGATAGCGCACTAGTTGCAGCGGATCTCAGCATCGATAGCAGCTGGGCCAGCTGATTCAAGAACAGCGAATACCAATGGTAGCGTATAGCGGCCAAAACATTGGCATGGCTATAGCGCGATAGCGGGCGTAAACGCATTCAATGAAAAGTTTCGACAACACATGAGCCGTCTAGTTTTGAGTGTTAAATCAGCTTTTCACTGTTTATTTTATCACAAGGAATACTTGATTCGCACTGTCAGTGCTAACGTCAAGATGTGATCGGTATCTTACTCGATATTGAACAACAAATGAAAAAAAATGACAGACACGCAAACAGTATCTTTCTTGTAAAAGTATTCTACTTCATCCTTGCGGTCGTGGCTTTGCACACAACCCTCCTGTTATTTTTTTATCCTGAATAGTGAATTTTTGGCACTTGACAAATGAAAAGACCACGTGGTTAAAGTCGCAAGGGGGGAAGGGGGTTGGCCAAAAGACCACGGGTGGGGTACGGAGGTATAAAAAGAGATCAAAACATGACTACGTGGTTTAGGAACGGCCCCATAGCAGTGCTATTTTCTTCAAACCTGAATATCATTTTTTAGCGATTGTATGATTGGGATGTAATGATGTATCTTTCACCAAAGCATACCTTTTACATAAAGCATTCTTCACTAGATTCTTTACCTTGTACATAACGAATTCCTCCTCTCCGTTCCTAGAGCAAATTGGTTCTCAACTGTTTTGTTGAGAAAAGCTTGTTGCTTGGTATTAGTAGAAATGTACTCAAAAATATATTTAGTTGGACTGCAAGTTGACCACTAGTTGTGCAATAATGTATGCCGTAAACTGATCTAGAAATAAAGCTACAGTTTAGTTTGAGACGCATAATTTGGTTTATTATTGTTTCGCAAAATTTCAAACGAAATTTTCTCATATGTTAGAGAAGTATTAGCTTGTAGACGACATACAGAAAGAGTAGTAGAATACCGTAAAGAATCCAAATATGTTTTTTTTTTTCTATTTGCGGTGGTGGCTTAGAACTGTTACAAGGAACAACGATTGCATCCAGAGATGCCAGACTTTTTTTTGGCAAGTCTGTATAATCCATAAAAATGTCTGTATAAGTCTGTATACCGCTGCGAAAAAAAGTTACCGATACATTGATACCTAATTATTTGTCGACCTGTCAGATTGTTTTGTTTTATTGCTTGTTTTGATTGTTCTTTTTCGAGTCTATCATAGTTGGTCGATTAATCGATAACTAATTTATCTTTTAAATCTAAGTAACACATAGAAGTGAGAGTCTTTCCCGTGATAAAAATCGTCGTTCGTCGTAATGTAGCTAAACTGATACATGATGGCAGAAGTCTCGCGGTTATAAAAATAGTACCTTCAAGGTTTGGGACATTTTAAGCAATTCTTCAACGTTGGATATTGTTCCGAATAGAACAAACGGTCTTTTCACCAATATAACCTGCATGGCAATCGATCGAGACAATCAGCTGTTTGTTACTGGGGCGAAACAGGCAGATTAGTGCCCACGGGGCCGATAAAAACCCCGATAGCCTGACTCGATTCCCGTTGTCATGATTTCACTCTCAAAAACGCAAGATTAATATGTTCAGCAAAGTGTTCAGTTCCTAGTTCACTTTTTCCAGCAACGGCTACAGTGACTTTTGGTTTTCGTGTTCGTTTTTTTGTGTATACTGGTAAAACCATTATGTAGAATATCAGATATCTGTGTAATATCTGTATTATACTAAATGTCTGTATAAAATCTGTAGGCTTATGCGTGTCTGTAACGCAACTCAGAAAGTCTGTATAATACAGATTTGTCTATATATCTGGCATCTCTGATTGCATCTTCGTCAAATGCCTTTCGCTTAGGGAACATCCATAAATAACGTAGCTTTTTTTTCAGGTTTTCCATATGGGACTGGTATGCGATTATAGGCAGTACACTCAAGACCAGATCCTGATTTGAGCATCCGACGTAGAATCTTTTAAGGTGCTGCTTAACGATACTAAAAGCAACCTTTGTCAGATTGTAAAATGAACAATAAACCGGTAGAAAAATTGGGATTATACTTGAGGATTGCAGGTAGTAAACGATCATGGGGTCGCAGTGTATGCGAGCGAGTAGGTACCAGGGTATTTTTTCAAAGCCGTTAGTTGGCATGGAATTTACAGCAGCATTCAAAAAATTTGCTGCGATTGAATGTACCTTCTCTGCTGAAGACCTCTTTTATGCCGTTATGGCCAATGGAACATAGGAGGAATAAAAACAATATCGCACACTAGCCTGTGGGGCTAATAGCGGTCTCTATCAATTAAGGTTAGCTAAGGGAATTCGTTATCGATATTGTTTTTGGCACATTTTTCATGTTGTAGGATAAGTACAACGATACACCGTGCCCCAGTGCTGAGTCGAGAATATTGGGTTGTTTAGCTATATCAGTTTTTTATATCAGATATAATAGTTTAATTAGAACCCCGGCCGAACTTTTAAAAGCGGGAAGCGAGCGGCTGTACTATGCGATCCACCATGCGAATACCAGGCTGGTTTTCGACAGGGGCGGATCAAATCTTCACCCTGCGACAGATCCTCGATAAGTTCCGGGAGTACAACTTACCGACTCACCATTCACCATTTGTTTGTGGATTTCAAGACGGCATACTACTCAGTGAAAAGAAACGAGCTGTGGCAGATCTTGCTGGAACACGGTTTCCCTACGAAACTAATTAAGCTGAGTCGTATGACGCTGGAGGGATCGAAATCGTGCGTGCGGATTGCTGGTGAGACATCAGCCGCGTTCGTAACGTTGGATGGATTGAAGCAGGGAGATGCGCTCTCCAACTTACTGTTCAACATCGCTCTTGAAGGTGCAGTACGAAGAGCAAACGTGGAAAGAAACTGTACGATCATCACGAAATCTCACATGCTTCTTGGTTTGGCGGACGACATCGATATCATCGGTATCAACCGTAAGACCGTGGAGGAGGCCTTCGTACCTTTTAAGAGGGAAGCAGCGAGACTGGGACTTGTCATTAAGTCTGCCAAAACGAAGTACATGGTAGCACATCTGTTCAACTGAAGAACCAAAAACGAGGCAAAATCTCTTTATTTTAAGTATCTAGCGGTGGAGAGCATGCATTTTACACTCGAAATTTCATTACGCTTATATTCCATTCATTCAACAAAAGGACTGTATGAGCTCTCGCCGCTTTTTCATCGAGAGAATCCTTTGTTCTCCCCGGTACTGGTATAGCGAGGGTGCCTTTCCATGATAAACGTACAGTACCACCCGCATACGTGCAACGGTTTTAATGTAGATATATTTTTAATGAATTTCCTTGTTGCCCAAGTTGAAAACTGAATATCTTGACTAACGACAATCAATTTTTACATTGTACCTAATGAAGTAAGCAGTGCTTGTACAGCGCGTCTGATATGCATTTCTAGCAATGTTAGGTATAAAAAACGGTACGAGAAATAAATATTGTCGTTGATCGAGAAATTCGGTTTCCAAGTCCAACGAAAATATTCAACTAACAGGTTGAAATAGTTTTAGCAGTCGTGAGGTGTACGATCCATGAAAATTTGTTAGACAATGTTTGAATGGTTGAAAGATTTTTAGTTTAATTTGTTTCATTGACGTTGATTGTGAATTGTTACTGAATTTCCACTTTAAAGATCTCTTGAATGCGATCCTGTCTCAACTTGATTTTGATAGATTCAACTGTTCAAGATCACCTTTTTGCCTGGTCATTAAAGCAAAAAAAAATAGTTTTTTGGTACATGTTCAAACTACTGGAGCGAACTGTTCGAACGATGCACTGTAAAATCAATGTAGGATGAAACAGCAAAAAATGAATGCGAAAGCTTGGGTACCGATTTGCTGCAGAGTTTTGTTCGAAGTTGCATATCTGTTCTGTGATGGTAGCTAGCAGAGAGCGTGGGAGTCCCCGTGGTGTTGGTGCTGAAGTGGAGATAGATGGGAAACGATTTGAAGTGGTTGACGAATTCGTTCATCTTGGTACGCTTGTGACATGTGACAAAGAGCCTTTACGGACATGAAGCATGGACACTGAAGGAAGCTGATCGAAGAGTGCTCGGAGTTTTAGAGCGTAAAGTTCTGCGATAGATACTTGGCGGTAAACTAGAACAGCGTTTCTCAACCTGGGATACGCGTAACCTTAGGGATACGCGAGAGCCTTCAGGGGGTACGCGAGAGAAAAATCAGTAATTGCGGACAAAGCAATTTTTTTTATAATACTTTATTTGTTGTTCAAACTTCCTCTTAAAACACGACTGTAGCAATCAAACAAAACACAGTTCAATTTTAAACCTAAACTAGACTACCACAACATGATCTACCACTACTTTCTCCCACTCTGCGAGAACATTCCAAGCCAGGGGGTACAATTGATTTGGAAAATGTCACCAAGGGGTACACGGACAAAAAAATCACAGGAAGGTTGTATCCAAAGCCACGACCGCAAGGTTGAAGTAGAATACTTTTAAAGAAAGATAACCCGGCTGCTTGCGTGTCAGTCATTTTTTCTAGTAAATAAACGTTGACCGTTCATTGGCAGTTTGGATTATAGCGAAAATATTAACTCTTCAAATATTCATTTGCGTTCTTCAAATTTCAGTTGTTCAGTTTAATATCTGATGAAATATCTGTTTAATATCTGATGAAGGCTCTTATTTAGGCCAAATAATGCATTATTCAATTTACTAGGTCCATGACTCTGTCGACCGTGCTTGGGAAAGCAATCGTATAACAACCAATGAAAGGTCGAATTTTGTGTTTTAACGAGGCTTAAGAATTTTCAATAGTACAATAGTTCGAATAAAAAAATTGCAATTTCCTGCATTTGGTAGGAATCTTAGAAGATTTTCTAATCGATTGCTGCAAAAACGAAGGAAATCCATCGAATACTAACCGATTTCTTAGCATTTGAAATTGGACATATTTTTCACTTTTTTCGGTTTTAGATTTTCATTCACATCCCTATGTAGCCGAACTTCCTGAGAGAAGTATTCTACTTCAAAAATGCAATGAGAACTTTCCGTGCTCTTTTATGCAGATATGACATTTAGATGAGGACTTATGGTATATTAGGTGCGGAACCTTTTAGGCACAGTTCAGACCTTTTGTTTCAGTAAACTGTTGTACACCTTTTGTAAATCTTTGTTTATGCAACGCAAATGATGAGAATTAAAAGTTAGAATTATTTTGCCTTTTATTACATCCCTTAGGAGAGTTCAAAAGTTATGCTTATATTGCATGCACGACAATATATAAATTTCATCATTTTCGCAGTATTATACCAAGGTAAATTAGACATGAGAGCATACGGAATAAATAAATGGTTCGATTTCTCCTACCTCTAGTAGAAGGCCCTTCTCCAGCGTCCCAACCAGAGGTTGGACACGTGTTACCTCTGGCTGCTTTTACATTGACCTCCGTACTGGTACTTGGTTCCTTCGATGCACTTCCCCCATGCTGGTCCTTCGCGCGTTTTCGAGCATCACGCTTGTGTTTGGCGTTCATATATTTAGACATAGCACTGAATACACTTCCGATGGATTTCTCAATAAATGCAATAAATGCACTCGTAGTCTCTTACCCGAGAATAATAAAACACTTCCAAGAAATGTTGCACTAGTAAAAAGACAATTTCCACGTGTTGTAACGTGCTGGAGCACGAAATCTATGTCTGTGATAGGGAACCTTCACGTTCACGAGGCATGACTGGAGAAACGCGTCTAATAATGCGGTAAAATTTTTAATGTCTTTTTGTGCAAATTATTGTACTCAGACAAAAACCTGTTTTGAATTGGATGAATTTTTAGTGAATAAACGTTAACCGTTTGTTATTCAAAGTTGGTCATGCTGATTGCAGCCTTTGCGCTGCCCCTACAGTGGGGGGATTACTAAATAAAGTAAAAATTGGACAACTACAACAGAATTTGATTGCATCCCGCACAGAATGTCTGCTTGTGTTGATGCCAGAAAATTATTAACCTTCAATTATTTTTTTATTTGCCTTGAAAAAAGCATTTTGCGGTTCAAAATCGGTTGCTAATTACAACCTTTGAGCTGCCTTAACATTGGGGGAATTAAGATACACGGACAACATGCACTGTGGAAGCTATTTCACATTCAGTAAATTCGACGGGTGCGACAAATTTGAATTGCTAGGATGCAACACAGAATGCTTGCTTGCGTTGACAAAAATTATTAACTTCAATGACTTGTTTATTTGCCTTAAAAAAGGCATTTTGATTTCCGAAATTGGATTTCCTGATGGCAATCTTCATGCTGCTCCAACACGGGGGGAATAATGGCTGTCTGGAGACACACGCTGAGAAAAACCGCGCTGCTCCTGAGACGTGGTGACCAACCACAGGGCTAGTGCTGCTGCTAAGGAAGGACGACTGCTGTTGTCGCTGTTTAGAACTATTATGAGCGGCTCCGGCTAAAACAGGCTCTTATATAGGCCAAATAGCATGTTTTCAATTGCAAGGTATATGATCCTGTCGACCGTGCTTGGGGAGCAAGCATATAACGACCAATCAGAGGTCGAATTTTTCGTTTTGACAAGGCTTGACTATTTTCAATAGTACAATAGTGTGAATAATAAAATTACAATTATCTTATTTTAGGAAGAATCTTAGAAGATTTTCAAATCTATTGCTGCAAGAACGAAGGAAATCCATCGAATACTAACCGATTTATTGGCATTTGAAATTGGACATATTTTTCACTTTTTTCGGTTTTAGATTTTCATTTCACATCCCTATGTAGCCGAACTTCCTGAGAGAAGTATTCTACTTCAAAAGGTTTAAGAACCGCTGAATTAGAAGATGGAGTGTGGCGCAGACGCATGAACCACGAGTTGTACCAGGTTTTTTTTCCTGTATGGGCTTCCTCACTGCGACCAGAATCGTAGATCTATTGTGAGATATGCCCGGGTGTCTGCTGTATCCCGCACTTCTGTCAATAGCCATACCTCTATTGCGGAGTGGCATGCTTATTATTATTGTTCATCAGTGCTTGTGTGTAATGTGCTACTCTTCCTTACACGCTTACTGTTCTACTATACCGATACTCGTTCCCCTTGCCAAATATCACCAATTATAATTCCCTGGAGAAGTTTCGTCGTGCGTCCTTATGGCCAGTTTTATTGATAAGAGGGACTTTTTTTTTGTTAAGAGGAAGTCACGCAAAGGTATTTGTAGATTTCAGCGTAAAGAAGGGTAACTGGTGGGGAGCCTGAGAATAAACCCATGCTTAAGCCCTTTTTGACCAGGTATACAAACATGCTGATATAGTGAAGGTAATACAGCGAGGCAGGCTTCAGTGGGCTGGACATGGTGCCAGAATGCCTGACGAGAGAACCACCAAAACTATCATCAATAGAAAACCAGGAAGAGGTCGTCGAGGCGGTGGATATGCGCGGTTGAAGAAGATGCACGATCTGCTTGTGTACGAGGAGACTGGAGATCGGCTGCCCAAGACAGAAGAAGCTGGACATCTCTAATTCGTTCGGCTCTAGTCCGGTGAACGGTCCGTTAGCCACCAAGGTAAAGTAAAGTAAGTAATGTCGTTGAATTTTTGAATTAATAAAATTTTCGATACCTGTAAATTGATGAAAAAAAATTTTGAGTCCGTAAATCAATGCGATCTTTTTTAAACAATTTAATAAAACTCAAAGTCAGGGTCGTGGCTGCGATTTCATCGTTAAAATCGTTTCTGCAGAATAATTACGTAGGCATGCAAATGCTTTAAAACGGACCTTTTTAAAGGCGTATTGAGTTGATTATTCAGTATTCTATTGTTTCCTTCCGGTTTATCTCAGTCTTTCACAGAAAACCGGCAAATGGCGGAATGACGTTCCAATCAATCAATCCAAATTCTTACACGGAATCCTGAGCAAATATTTACTATGGTGTAATAAGATAGCATATCGTCGGTTTCTTGCAACACTGGCACAACTCAAAAATCATAGTTTCGAGTAAAACGCGATTAATAGTTTGCGTCGAAAATTTAGTTTTTAATTTTCAAGAAAACTTTAAAGCACAGACAAACAGACGTACCTCTCCGAAGAAAAATCCAGAAAAATCTTCGTCCTTATTTGAAACGTTACACTCATGCGCGATCATGTGAGCTTATTGCCTATTAATTTATTTTCATAAAACGGTTCTTGTCTTAGATAATGGGTGTGCACCCTTGCTTAAATCTAAACCAGCGGCCTTACTGACGGTTTTTGTCTTTGATAATGAATGTGCACACTTGCCTAGAGCGACACTAGCGGCATTACTGCCCACTAAGCAAAATTTCAAAAGAATCGTTATTTTTCTGGTTGATGAAATCGTCATCGAGTGGCACGTCTGTTTGTCTGTGTTTAAAGTTTAATATTTCCAATCCTCATACAATGTCTTTGGGTCTATTATGCACATTTTATGAGCACGTTGTACAAGATTTGTATTACAAGAAGTGCCTGCTCATAACTGTTGATTTTGTGTGAGTTTTGAAACGGGGTTTCGTGGGAGAAAATTTTACAGTATTTGGCACCGTTTGTCATCAAGAATTCAAAAAAGCAAAATTTTGAGTTGCAAGTTGCACGAAACTGACGATATATATTATCCCCAAGAAATATTTTGCACAAAAAGGCCGCACATTTTTCATTCCCGGCTCCCGGGAATGCACTGAGCAGATCCACTGCTCTCGTAGAGCATAAAAAAGCCGAACCGACGTAGCACGTGTTCACCTGATTGGACTCTTCAACCCAGAATTGAACGAAAACGTCCATCTGCTGTTTCTGTGAGATTTACCAGCAATAGCGTTGTCCAGAAACATTAATTTGAATAATCCAGCGCATTCTCCAGCACCGCGCAATGAAATGTGCTTGTGCACACATGCCATGGTCCACAGTATCTCAGCTGACGTTACTTTCTCCAAAACTAAGAATTTAGATATGACGGTGTCATTAGTATCGGATAACTTTCCAGATTTGTTTCCAGAAACCGGCATCATAAAGGACTTGTTAGGTTGAACGATGATAGATTCATCCTTTTCAGAAGATTGCTGTTCTTCGTTACCTAGAAATATAAATCATCACATTAACAAACATACCTCTCAAAAGTTCACACTTTCAACCATTTATCACGGAAAACTAGAAAAAAGGCAAATTAGTTTGTTATCTGTTATCTGTTGCTGATGTTTTTTCGATTTTTCATGGCTGACAAATGCAACTCGTCCCATGGTGCCAATCTTAAACGATTTCTTGCACCAGGTACACCGAGCACACATTGAGTCCTTCAGAACCGCTGAAGCCCACGAAAATGTTTTATGTAACGCGCAGAAAACGTCGCAGTCATTCTTGTAAATTTTTCACAAATTATCGTATATTAATTTACAAAGCTCAGTTAATTTGGATGTAGAACTAAAATGGCAAACAATGAATGGAAATGTATCATGCGGTACGTAGCTATAAAACACACACAAACAATGAATGACATTAGACATCAGCTTTGCTTTCAAATGTGTTCTCATCGTCCGAAGCACTGTCTGATTCAGCAACTTCATTAGAGTTGCAAATCAGAGTATTCTCATTTGGCAGAGTAGAGCCTAATGCCATTTCTGCCGTAATCGTAGACATCAACTTCCTCAAGCATCAAATTGCTGCAAGCATATTGGCGCCATTGTCGCTAAAACTTGTTTATAATCAAACCCAAATCTTTCCATTTCTATGGCTGAGTCCACTTTTAAGCATACCGATTTTCCCTTGAACAAATCCATCATTAGCATCCGCATTTTATCTGCGGCACGAGATAGAAGACCTCGTACCGTTTTTCTAGTTATCTTTAACTCTGCAGATTCCCATAATGGCCCTAACAGTACCTTCACTACTGAATTTTTAAGCTTCACTCGATATAGATGAACCAATTATTTTGTTTGTAAACTATTTTATGCAAATATATTGCATATTATACTGTATCCTCTCTCAGAAATAAGAGAATAAATGCGAAACAAATTTCCGTGTAAACATTACCTGCTGCTGCAAAATTTTGCGAAATGAGATAAAGAATCGTTCCGCGCTATTTCGTTTTAAGCATAGCATACATCGACCTCACAAACGAAGCGCTGGGCAGTGCGAGTGAGAAGAAATGCGAATTAGAGAAACATCTACCCATAGGTTCTCCAAGTGAGATCTCTTATGCAAAATGTAAGGTATTTATTCTTATGCAAAATGTCAAAAAAGTGAGTAATCATGGTAGGTAACATTTAACTCAAATTTTAACAAATGGTGCTTATTACAGGAGTCACTTCACGGTGAAATAAGCGACGTTTCGCGTGGAATTATTTCACGACTATTTTGAATGGTGAAATGATTTCACGAAGATAGGGAAGTTTAAAAATCGATTGATTTGTAATCTAGTGATAATATATATGGGATTTATTTTCCAGTAACAAGGCTAATTTTTTTTTCCTTGAAAAAAATTGACTCTCTGGGACTTACAAATTTTTGAGCTGCGGCCAATGGGACGTAAGGGAAAAATTCACCTTCAAATTTCGTTTAGCGGTAGGGCTCAAAAGTTTCCTCTTGTCGAAAAATTTCAGCTCAATCGACATTCCGGGACTTTTCATATAGTGTCATATGAGTGAAATGGAAACGGAAAAAGCGACGTTTACGTGGAATTATTTCACGACCAGTTTGAACGGTGAAATGATTTCACGAAAATAGGGACGTTTAAAAATCGATTGATTTGTGATCTAGCGGTAATATATATGGGATTTATTTTCCAGTAACAAGGTGAATCTTTTTTTTTCTTGAAAAAATCGGCTCTCTGGAACTTAAAAATTTTTGAGCTGCGGCCAATTGAACGTAAGGGAAAAATTGATCTTCGAATTTCGTTTAGCGGTAGGGCTCAAAAGTTTCCTCTTGTCGAAAAATGTCAAAATGTACAAAATTTCATCTCAATCGATTTCTCGGGACTTAGAAATTTTTGAGCTGGAAAACTCTCACATTTCACTTGCCCTACTCTCAATTTCACTTCACTGGCAATCTCTCTTCACGGGGGTGATTTTCGTCACCTCACTTGAAGACTCGGAGGTGATTTAAATGACATTTGTAAGCTATCAATGTACATATAATAAACATAATATTTTTTGACTGTTTTAAAATTATTTATCTATTGGGTCAAGTTTACAAAAAAATACAAACATCAAATTTTATCATTTTACTCAAATTAGGTAACTACTACTCATTTTCAAAAATTCCTAAAAAGTAGAGTAGGTTTTACTCAATTTTTGACGTAAGGAAGCTTTACTCAAAATTGAGTAACCGTAAAAGTACTCAGATTAGGGTACCTCCACTTTCAACATACATGAGTGATATCTTAGGGGCCATCCACATATCACGTGGACAGATATTTGACAATTTTTGCATTTCTAAGTAAAACGTGATTTAATTTTTTTTTTCTATCGTTATCCTTCGCTTTTTGAATCACGATTTGAAACTGCTCGAAATCGCTACAATGACAGTTTGCCCATATACCAACTGTCGATTTAGAGAACTGTCGATTGTAGCGATTTAGAGCGAATTTTTATTCTTCATTTAATGATATATAAGAATCGGAAATCCGTGAATAGCCAAACAACCCAATTCTCGTGAATTTCATTAACAAAACCATTCACGGATTTCTAATTTTTATATATTAGCTAAAAAAATTTAATTTTATGAGCAAAACGTGGTTTTTCTAAAAATTTATATCATTGTCCTTCGATTTTTTAATAAAGAATTAAAATCGCTCTAAATCGCTACAATGACAGTTGGTACATGGGTGCTTTCGAGCAGTTTTAATTTGTGATTTGAAAATTGAAGGACAACGATAGAAAATTTCTGAAAATCACGTTTTGCTTAGAAAATGCAGCTCTTTCAGATGATATAAAAAACTGATATAACTGAACAACCCAATTGCAACAAAAATATAATAACCAACATGTTAAACCTTTAGGATCGACGAGAAAACTAATTTTTTGTTGATATTTTAGAAGTTACATCATAGCTTAAGTGTTCGAAATTTGATGCAGTGCAGTACTTCAAATGGACATAATTTCTTTATGCATGTACAAACATAAGATTATTTAGTCCCTAGATAAGTAATGTCGCTGGCGTCGCTGAATTTTTATAGGTTATGTATAGAGTTGATCCAAATATCTTAAAATAACAATATAGTTCACTCTCGAATTTCCCATATATTCCCGTGAAGACAGACAGGGAACACCCCCTCTTGTGGTGAAAAAGGTAACTAAACTCATTGCACAGTGGTACAGTAAGGCAATTTAGGCGGACATAGGCTTTTCGTTGCGATTTTGGTTTGCGGTTTAAAGCCATAGTTTTTGTAAAAAGTTGTTTCTTATACATAATCCTCGATTCTTGTGCGAATGAAAATTAGGGTGGTCCTAAAATCAACGAAATAAAACATTCTTTGGCAAACTTGTAGGCCAACTAATTCTAAGTAACTTTGTAAAAAAACTTTTTTGTAGACATGAAATTTGGTTTCCAAAAACAGTCTTTCCGCTCTATTTTTTCAATACAGATGAAGAGTTTTCACTATTTCTATTTTAAAAATAGGCCCTTTTGATATATTGATGTCTCCGTTTAGGGCAAACATAAATAATATTTTTTGGTATCATTTGATAGAACAAATATTGTATAAATATTGTGAAGAAATACCGAAAGTTGCTTAAAACTAGTTGATCTACAACTGTGCCGATGAATGTATACATTTATGCAAATAAAAAGTTAGTTATTTCATTGAGTCGATTTCAGGACCACCCTAATTTTCATTTGCACATAAAAAATAGACTAAATATAAGAAACAAGTTCTTAGAAAAAAAATTTACTCTAAAACCACAGAATCGCATCGAAAAACTCGTGTCCGCCTACATTGCCTTACTGTACCACTGTGCGTTGTTGTTGAATTTCTGTGAGCGTGTGACATTCTCACACACGAAACTGAATTTACTCAATTTTAGATTAAGTTGACTCAATTTCATACTTTCACAGAAAAAAAAATATGTTGCAGATTTCGTGCGTATATTGTTTGTATGTAAAACTAACGCCATTCCGGGAGTTAAATATTGATAATATAATAGATGTAGCTTATGGACGCACGAAGAAGAAATATTCAAATAATCAGGCCACGACGTGTAAATGGTAAACTAATCCCAAGTTGCTATATACGTGGTTCCCTGTGTAACTTCACTAGCTCAGATCCATCACGGGAAGCAACTGCGAAATGTGCGGCCGTCAAGCTCAAGCTCAATAATCAGGCCACGAAGTGTACAAATAAATGAATATTTCAATTACCTCGTGAAAAAGATAAAAGGAGAAACCGCACAATGGTTGTCAATAGTCGTATATGGTTGTTGTGCAACTTTTAGCTTAGATAACACTTGAATGTTCTATCAATTTAACAATTTAAGTATGGATACATATCATGTTGTAATTGTTTTAAAAGCTTTATTATATTATACATAAAAGATATTACACAAAACAAACATAATTAGTGATAACAACTGTTATGCAAAAACTATTATTTAATGTTTAGTTTTCTTCGTTTTGAAAGTATTTTTTGTTTTTTTTATCCCTCCGAATTTTGCTCTCGAGTTCTAATCTTCGTATTCATCACTTGCAGCTTTGCTTTAACCAGCATATTTATGTATTTACTAGCTGACCCGGCAAACTTCGTCCCGCCTATTTTTGTGTTTAATTCAATAATTTTCAACATTCCAAATTCATTGATTTCTTGCGATTTGTTTATATCGTTTGAAATTATTGGTTTTATCGGAATGACAACATCCTCGACTTTTGCCTTTAGTACATCACCTCTATTCCGAAAACACTCATATTGGGTGGTATTTAGTTATTTTCGTTGTTTTCCAGAAACTGAAAGTGGTCATCTTCGAATTCATTATGGTGTCCAGGGTCAATGCTTGGCTTCTTTACATTATTTCGATTACGGAAATATTCATATGCAGTAGTATTCGGCTGTTTCCCAGAAGTTGCCATCTTACAATTAAAAATGGTGTCTGAGGTCAATTTTTAGCTCCATGCATCATTCTGGTTAAAGAAACACTCATATTGGGTGGTATTTGGTCCCTTTAGGCTATTTTTTTGGAGACAATTTCTGGCCCCTGAGCGTCATTCTGGTTAAAGAAACACCAATAATAGGTGTTATTTAGTCATTTTCGGCTGTTCTACAGAAACCGGAAGTCACCATCTTAGAATTCAAAATGTTGTCTGTGGTCGATTCTAGCTCCTGTGTATCATTCTGGTATCGAAACATCTTATATTGGATGGAAATCGGCCGGTTGAAGAAATACCCATATTGGGTGTTATTTGGTTATTTTCGGCAGTTTCCCATTCACCGGAAGTCGTCATTTTACAATTCATAATGTTATCTGAGGTCGATTTCTAGCTTCAGTGCATCATAACAATCCCGGAAATACCCATAATGAGTGTTATTTGATCTTTTGCCACTGTTGTTTAGGAACCGGAAGTCGCCATATTGGATTTCAAAATGGCATTTAGAGACAATTTCTGGCCTCTGAGCATCATTCTGGTTAAAGAAACACCCATATTTGGTTGTATTTGGGTCTTTTTCGGCAGTTTTCCAGTCACCAAAAGTCGCTATTTTACTACTCAAAATGTTGTCTGAGGTCGATTTGTGGTTTCAGTGCATCATCACGATTTCGGAAATACCCATATTGAATGGTATCTGGTCATATCTCGCTGTTTCTCTGAAACCGGAAGTCGCCATCTTGGATTTCAAAATGGTATTCAGAGACAATTTCTGGCCTCTGAGCGTCATTCTAGTTAAAGAAACATCCATATTGGTGGTATTTGGTCATTTTCCTCTTTTTTTCCAATCACTGGAAGTCGCCATCTTACAATTCAAGATTTTGTCTGATTTTTGAAAAACCGGAAGTCGCCATCTTGGATTTCAAACTGGCATTTCGAGACAATTTCTGGCCTCTGAGCGTCATTCTGGTTAAAAAAACACCCGTATTAGGTGGTATTTGGTCATTTTCGGCAGTTTTCCAGTCACCGGAAGTCGCCATTTTACAACTCCAAATATTGTCGGAGGTCGAAAAACGAACAAACCGTGGAACACCACCCATGGATTGCCTTATGCATAGGTGAACTTTATTATTATAAAATATTCGGCCGAGTTTACTTCACAATAAAATGTGAATTTTTTTCAGTGTACCCATTAGGGTAATATTATTGTCAAAAGTTACTCTATTTCGCATGTCGCGTAGAACAAAATCAGAAGTGGCGCACCTAGCGGTCGAAAAGGTGACTAACGCTTCTGTCATTTTCAATTTGTCTTCATAATTTCACGTAAGTGAACTATATTGGTATTTAATATATTTGGTTGATCTGCTGTGGAACGTCACGTCAAACGTCGTTTCACTGAACGAGATCGTGGAGCCTTAATTAGATGATTTATTATTCAGAAGTATTAGACGGGTGAAATTAAGCAAATCATTCGAAATACTCGATGCACTTATAATTCACGTCAAATGATATGATTCGCTATGCACACTGGTAAAGAAATATTATCAATGAATGATTTAGCATTTACAGTCAAACCTGTTTTTGTGCGACATATTTTTGTGTGAAATTTATTTTGTGCGACTTTTTTATGCGATTATTTTTCTTGTGCGATTTTTTTGTGTGCGGTATATGAAAAAGGACTTTTTCCTACAACATTTTCAGCCATTTATTTTTTCCGATTCTTGGAATGAATTCCAACGTGACCATAAGTGTTGCGTCAAAAAATTACTATTTGAGTCAGTTTTACGTAGGAAAAGTCACGAATTGCTTGCCTACGAAGGAAAGCGGTTGAAAGGATTAGTATGTTTAAAAATGTTACGTTCATCAATCCGATGTTTTGAAATTGTTCTTATAGGTATTCTAAATCAGAATCAACAATTTTCAAGTTATTTTTAACTGAGAATTTTTTTTATGCAGTCCCTATACACCGCATAAAAAAAGTTTTTTTTTTTTCAATAATGTTGTGGAAATATTGTTTTGTAACTGCACGTGAAGTTTGAAATGATTTTTTTTATGTGATTAATTTTGTGCGGTCCCTATCCCTCGCACAAAAACAGGTTTGACTGTATATTTTTACTGATATTTGTCCATAGTTGACAGCATGAATTCAAGCGCATATGTGAAATAGAATCATCCAGGGAAGCCCCATTAACCCATTCACGACAGGTGTTAAGTTTGACAATTATACTTGACAATTTGCACGATGAAACTTTTTAGTATGGTTAGAGAACAGATTTTTCTTTAATATGCAATGATGAGTAATAAAAGTTTGAAGTTTATTTTTGGAGGTAAAAATTGACTTCTCTCCGCCGGGAATTGGTTGAGGAAATCGTACACAAACATGAACTGTTTTACGATTCAGTTTCACACCGTTTCGCTTTCGATGTGCGCGTCTATAATCTTTCCTATAGTTATTAACAATCATGCTATTTTTAATTGTTAAGTGTATATTTTTCTTCTGAAAAGAATACTTTTTCTCATGTGTTTGAACTATGCAAGCAAAAGATGATAATCAGTTCTAAAACACATTCGTTATTCGGGACTCGTTGTAATAGCTGCTGATATTCGTTTTGTTTTTTGCATAAGAGAGTAAAGGAAGAAATATTTTTACCTCTGTTAACACGCATATTCCGACAATCTATATGAGACTTCACGTGAATGTGAGCAGCTTTTAAAATCTCTTTAAGCTTCGTAGTCAAGAATGGGGCTTAAGTCAAGTAACTGATAATACATTTATGTGCGAGCAATTTGGTTCAGTGTAGTCTACTTTCTCTTTTGGCAGTTTTTGCCCATAACAAAGCTCAAAATAGAGGTGGGTCTACTAGATCATGATTCTCAAAGCAAATTTCAAGTCGAATCGCTCAAATCGACTCTAGTGCTTGGGATCTTTTGCGCAACATGGTTTACCTCGAACACAATGGGCACAGCGACATTACTTATCTAGGGACTAAATAATCTTATGTACAAACCTCTCTTTGCTCGTAAATTGCACGAAACATTGTATTATAGTTCGAGAGTTCGATACTCGCCACCAGTAGCGCATCGCTAGGTGGCTAGGCCTTTGGCGCGTCAATTTTGGCGCCAACCATGCTTTCGGGAAGCTTTCCTATCGGCAATCCGCGGCCGGCGCGAGGGTCGTGGAGGCCTCGATAATAGGCTGGCCAGATCTACGGATTTCTCCGTAGATATACGGATCCGTAGATAAAATCTATTCTATAAAAGCAACTCTTACCGACTTCTATTTGATTTATCTGCATATTAGAAGTAAATTTTTACTTACGCCCGTATCCAAAAATCTTACAAACAAATCTCTTTAAACGAAATGAAAAGTGATATTCTTAAATTTAATCGAACAGGATGTTGTCGAACAAATTTGATTTTATGGACGATGACTTGGTGTAATGCTGCAGCAACCAAACTGAGGGATCGTATCGAAGCCAAAAACCAATGAACTTTCTTTCCTCGCAAGAGGTTAACCCATTCGCGTCGAGTTTTCTTTTATATTTTATTCTCGTAAAATGGAAAAAAACGTTGACACAAAAGTTGATCGCTTACTTATTAATTATATACACTTTGGCTTTCACAGCCAGCGAAACACAACGCGGAACGTTTAACGAGGACAGCGAAACTTCTCTCCATATTGTCCAGAAAAACGATAAACTTAAAAAGTGGCTTCATTCTTTGCTGGAAACGTATATTCTTTTCATTTCAGTTAAACGTAATTGTTTTATTTTAGAGTTAAATTTCGTGTATAAATTAATATAAACTTCTCTTATTTAAGACTAGATTAACGATTATGGATAGAATAGCAAACGCAAAATAGTCGCAAAAAGTGCGCGAAAAGGATCGATTCGTCCAAAAAGAAACACATAACCTAAACTTTTCCACAGTCGTCGACTTTTGTCATGTTGCTTGTTTTTTAAGTAGCACTTGTAATGTTGTTTACGATGCAGGCAACTGTCGGGGGTCGTCGTTGGTGTTTTTGTCTTATATGCAAAACACCGACTCGTATTTACAGGTCTTAAAACTAAAACTAATTCGCAGCTACTTGTTTCGCCGCGAAAAAGCACATCTCCTTTGTACAGTTCACAATTAATTTCAATGAGATCGAATGCTGGTCCGTTTTGGTTCATCAGTGCCCCTGCTTCTGGCTGCTCCCTACGCATTCGCCTGCGATAAATCTAATTAATCTTTGGCAGAATTATTCTCTAGTTTTCTGTTTATTTTTGCTAGTTGTTCTTTTTTTTTCTTCTATTACTACTGTGATCATCTACCGTCTAAACTTTTCCCTACCTCTATGTCTTAAGAGATCCCTTCTCGTGTGGTAAATATAAATAAATAATTTAACAATGGTTTTCTGTATAGTTTGCTTAACCCTTATCAATTCTAAACTAAGTGAGTCTTTTGCATAACTTCGAATACTGTAGCAGATTATGAGAGAATGTATGGAAAAAGCAAACAGAATAGAACTCAGAAACTTTAAGAATGATAGTGTATAAACTAGAAGCAAACGAAAGCATATAAACAAAAGATAAATGTATTAGATTTAGGCACCATGTTGGTTTGAAAACTTTTTTGTTTCAAAAAAAAAAAAAAATCGAACAATTAAATGCATTTGTTTGAACATGTATGTATCTTTCAACGGGTAAATATATGTACAATAAAACATTGAGCCATCTGTCAAAAGTTTGAAAACGTCAAACGTCGACGCGGTGGGGTAAGGGTAAAGTGTATGATGGATGGCACTGTTTGTTTCTTAAACTAGCAAGACAGAATCAGTGTGTAAATCAAAACTTTACGGGCCCATAATGCTGGCGACGGATGACGATTAACGCCTGCGTTTTGCCTAAAGTATTTTTCCCCATTGACATGCTTACGAATCTATTGTGCATTGTTTTGGCAGTTTCGAGCCGAAGAATGGCGCCTTCTTCGACCGTTGACTTACGGGCTAATAATCGATTTAGAGTGTAAAAGTGCAATTTCAACAGTATTTAGAATCAGATAAAGGTAATAAAAATACTCAACAGCAGCGCCCTCTACCCGGCTAGAAGATCCTACCTTTCCCCAGTGAATAAACTCGCTGATTTAAAAGTATATAAACTGCACATCGGTCGGCGTTTCGGGCTGCTGCTGGGCCGGGGGCTGCTGGCCAGCGTTCGTGGTGCCACTGGAACTGCACTTCTGCGGAGCCTGCTGGTACTGATCCTTGCAGCTTCCGGCCGTGGCAGCCAGCTGCTGCTGCTGTTGGATTTGCTTATCGGCGATCTCCCGGGCGACGATCTCCTCGATGATTTTGACAATGAAATCGATCTTGGCCAGATCGTGCATCGTCAGCCGGCACAGATCGTAACCGACGGCCAGTTTGGTGGAAACGTTCAGGCCACGGGTTGCGGAAGCGATACAGGCCGCCGCCAGTAGGGAGGGTTCTAGTTGCATGAAGATTGTTTCTGTAAGCAGAAATAGAATAGAAAAGAAAATCGTTATTAGGATTATTGGCTTTTTTCCAAAGTTACACAACTGTCACACTTTTTCAACGTTTTTTTACTTGAATGTAAAACATTCATACGAGGGTGACAATTATTGCTTGAGCGGAAGTGGAAGAAATTGTAATTATTTTCCTCCCCTGCCATGAGTTCCGAAAGGAACTCTCAGGTAAATAACATTGATTAATGAGAAGAATCTTTCCTATAATTGCAACTTCCGAGTTTTTTTCGTTTTCTTTTTAGGGAAAAAGGGAAGGTAAGACGAATTGCTGCGGGCTGTCGTCGTTGTGTGCTAAGCAATACGCGCACGCAAAAATTAAGGACACCATTCGCCGTGACCATTGTTGTGCCTTGCCGATTGTGGTGGAAATCGAGAATGAGGAAAAAATCTCGAAAGAAACAAAATTAAGGATGGGATCCCATTTTTCCTTTTTATTCAAATAAACCGAAAAAGAAGATACTCTGACTCTGTTTGTTTACGCTTCTTCCGGCCTCGATGCTGATTCCCGGGAGATAATGCAATGACGAAATTTACAATTTATTGCCAACAATAACAAACAATAAATGGTGCAAATGAGACGGACAAGCCTACGAAATTGCTTATTTTCACCCCAGGATAAAAAAGCGGTCCTGTTGCGCCGATAGTAAAAAAGAGGAAACTGTTTATTTAGTTTGTGTGCTTGTGCCAAGATAGCGCGAGCTGCAACAGAATGCAATACAGCAGAGGGATCAAATTCCCATGCGTTGAAAGGCTAGGATTTATGGTTGCGACTTTTATGACCGTTTCTGCCTATTTCTGAATCCAGGGTCGGGGTTGGCGGCTTTTGCGCAAACTTCTCGATTTTATGTGTGGATGATAGGAAATCGAGCCGCTTAGAACTGGATCACGTTTTGAACGGATTTTTAGAGACTGTCGTGGTTAACGGAAAATTTCGAGATCATTCTGAAGTTAGTTAAAAACATGTGGCAAGAGTGTGGATTCCCAAGGGAATTCGGAGAAATCGCGAGAAGCTCGAACAAAAGCTGAAACTCCGTCCATCGATCGCCAGGTGCAAACGTTCATCCGGTCGCGAAATTTAAAGGTCCACCGTCACGGTTTGACTTAATCTGACCGTTCAGGAGAGAACAAAGAAGTGAAAAGCTGCCGAGCACATGGTGGCTATGCCACCACGTTTCAGCTCGCTCTGTTTGTAAACAATTCCGCGAAATATAAGCGGCCGCGTTGCACCTTGCACCAACACATCAGCGGATGTAGGATCGAAGGTGCGTGAATACGGACGGACGAACGGATAACGACGGCGGCGGCATATGTAATTTGGGAACGTCATTTCGTTGTTTCTCTCTCTTTCCTCAGCCAGACAGCATGCGATGCGATGGTGCATATCTCAAGGATCTCTCGCATAGTACAGATGCGATCGTTTACCCGCGCAAAGCACCTGTCGATCGCGTCTGAGTTCGTTTTTTTTGGTGTTCGCTTTTTTTTGAGGTGAGAGAACGCTATTATATCCTAAAATGCGTTTCACCCGACACAGACGGCGTTGCGTTTACATTCGCCCGTGGTTGGATGTTGACGAAGAAACGAAGAAGCTAAGCTGCACCTTTTATATACCTCGTTATCGAACCAGAAAAGGGCGAGAATTTGCAAAATTAAAGCTCTCGACGTCGGTTCGGGTTAGAACATTAGAACGCGGTTTAAATGCTCTTGTGAAAGGTATTTAAATTCGTTTCTTCCAAATTTGCTACATCGAACAAGAAGAAGAAATGACAGTTGCAGATGCCACACACCCGAAAGTGGAACCGAAAGGGAGCAATTGCAGTTAATACCCTTCAGGATGTTTAGTACGGACATACCCTGGAATAATTACCATAAGAATTAAAATATGCACAGCTCAATCGTAAGAAAGGGATGTTCCCGACATATGGGATCGATGACTGGAGAGAACGACGAACAAAAAAACTCGGATGACACACGCGGGTTCTTGCATTGCGATAATAATTATAGTTTGAATCTAAAATGAAATAGTTTCTTTGATCCGCAACAGTGCACACACACGGACACGGCACTTCCACCCCATTTGAAACTAGAAGACGGTGTCATTTGCACGTACCCACCAGTGGAATCGG
This sequence comes from Wyeomyia smithii, assembly GCF_029784165.1. Classification (NCBI taxonomy): domain Eukaryota; kingdom Metazoa; phylum Arthropoda; class Insecta; order Diptera; family Culicidae; genus Wyeomyia; species Wyeomyia smithii. The sequence continues at coordinate 228,021,995 of NC_073695.1, read as the reverse complement.
AACCTCCATTTCCTTCCTGGTTGTTTGGTTGCTCGGAAGGAGGACGAATTATTAAACACAAACAAAGAGACCGAGAGGTAGAGAGGAAGACACCGGTGTGTGTGCTGTAATTTTCGTAACAAATGCTATCGGCGGTTATCGCTTTGTGTCGATCAAAGCAGGCACAGGATGGCAACGAAGACGACGACGAAAACGGTCGTCTGGTAGCCTTTCTTATTAGGACCGAGTTTTTCCAGCTCGATTAATTTTATTGAATAGCCAGCCAACAGCGAGCAGCGCAACGGTTGCACCACCTGGCCTCGAGAACGTCGCCTAGTGGGGTGGCGGCAGCCGCCTGTCAGGAAAGATCCTGTTGAGAAGTGTCCTACTATACCACACACACCGTACGACGTTGACGACGGTCCTTTCGGTGCATCGGGGAGGAGGAATTCTTATCACGCGCAAACAATGCAATAGGAAATGATCGAACTCGACACGGAAAAGTAACCCTAGTGGTCTCTCTCTTATTCGAAAGCTGAGTGCACATCTGCGCCTCGGAAGGTTCCTGAAAAGTTTGGAAGAATCTAACTTAATAGGATGCCTAATGCAAGTGTACCTTGATTTAAAAAAAAAGGTTTCACAGTGTAATTTTGACGTTTGGTATTTGGTCAACTCTAACTTGAACCAACAAAAGGACGCAAGTAGACCATTGGATCGTTCATAATAAGACGAACTAGTCACATTGCCAAAAATTACATAATAATAAAATTTCGACAAAAAAACAACACTAAAACTTGCGTTGACAGCCACAGAAGAGATTCACGAGGGGCAAGACAGTGCTTCGATCGGTTTCTTACATTGATGAATCGATAAACCCCACTGTCAAACTGGTTCCAACAATCGGTCAATTTGTCGACACCAAGATCGGAACACTGTGCCTACGGGAATCCATTAAGTATGGGGAAAATAGGAGGATCTTTTTATCGGGCTGTTCATAAAAAATGAAAGTGAAGTGAAGTGTTCGTTTATTTTTCATCGTTTCGAAGTGTCTGGAAATTTATTACTCTGAGTTTTGTTGTGTGAACTTTGTAAATTCAGTTTGTGTACCGTACAGTGACATTAAGCGACTAGTGATGGATGGGAAAATTACTACACCGAAAGTAACCCGCTCTGGAAAGTCCGCAGGTGAAGATCATTTGGTAGGTTTTTCAGCAAATTTCATTGCGTGACCGTGAACGATGCGCGTGAAATATTTCGTCAGAGTATGACAGTTTGTTATAAGGATGAAAATCTAGTTTATCTAGAAAGGTGCTGCGTTCATTGAAAGTGACAAAATTTAAAAAAAAAATGAACCTTTGAGACGAAACAATCTTTCAAATCCAACAGTAAAATCATCAAAATTTCAGGCCACTTTCCATAAACTAGAAATGACAATATCGCCATTCAACTGTCATTTGGGAATCCCTGCGGGTTTCACTGCTAACGGACAGCATTTTTTTCTGGTGCCTGCTGTGCCGAGTAAATCCGCACGCAGGCAGCACGGCCAGAGAGATTAGAAAATCGGCACATGAAGGCAAGAAAAGAAAGTAAGAAATTAGGGGAAGAATGGATTTAAATCATCCTTTCCTCGTGTCCCTTGACTTTGCGCGTTGCTTTGGTCTTAGTAGAAAAATACGGTTGAGAAAACTGCCAAGATTTTTGCTGCTGCACCACTTGGTAAAGGGTTATTTATTTATTGGCCGCTAAAGCCTATGCTAATAGCTAACGATTTTCCATTTGAATATGAATTGATTAAGAGGCGACGGAGGCTTTCCAATTAGCAACGGTACCGATCGAAGCAGGCAGTACATTATACTGTTTGTAAATATTGCTATTGGCCGGATTCGTGATGCTGTGTATCGGATTTTCGACTCTATAAAAATTTTCCGCTGCTTCAGAATAGGCTACTTAGCCCAAGGCTTGTTGCGCATGTGCCCGGCAGGGTCACAGCCGCTGCAATTAGCATAAACATAAAACCCGAACCACCGGCAGGAGTCTTGTTCTTAGAAAAACTGTTTATTTCATGTCATGGTAAAGTAAAACAAAGAGCTTGGCCGAAGGAAAATAAGGACGCCATATGTTGGCGAAGACGTTACTTTGTTTCTCGTTTTGGAGAGGGAATTATGCAAACAGCACAAAGGAAAATGAACTGGAAATTTGTAAACAAAAATACTGTCAAATTCCTTTGGTCTGACTTGCGTCGGTTTGGTCCTAATTGGACCCGCAACTTTGCTCGCTCCACACGGATGCTTACGATAACAGTATCGACAGCAGGATACCGATGGAAGAAAAGTAATAAACCGCGGTGAGGGCCTAATTAATTATGCACATATTGAAAAGAGGAAAAAAACGAAACCAGTTTTTTTTCGGTGTATCTTTCGCGGTGTGGCATTCAACGAGGACTCGCGAGCGTCAGGTGCAACTGGTGGAAGCACGATCATAATTTAGTTCGGCCGTTTATTCGTGCCCTCCGAAATGGGCACGTGCCCTGTCTGACCAACAACTGCTTGCCCGTGGTCAGCGATCATAAAAACCGATCATTAACGTGGCGAACCAAACGATAAAAGGTGCAATTGCACGCGGGCGCAAGCTGCATGCACGCGACTCAGACGCGTCATCATCAGCTCAAGAAGCTGCGAGAGAGACCGGATTGAAAACTCGTCAAACAATCTCGACAGTAATTTTCGGTCCATGGGCGAACAACAATCCCAAACCTGGAGGGGACTTCGTTCAAAATCATGATCCGATTTCAAGACTTTGACAAAAAAAAAAACAGTGTACAAGAAAAATCCCTACTGCAAGGGTAGGGGAATGCCAACCAGGTGTGATTCTGATATGAACTTTATTTCGGCCAACCGACAAACGTCTTCTGTGTCCCCTTTGCCGTGGAAAGGTTTCCGTCTTCGTCGAAACGGGACGATTCTGATTCTGGTAAAAAGCGGATAGTTTGTTGAAATGAGTTTTTTTTTCTCCCAGTTTTTTTGCCCAATGATAATGATACTGCTTTTCCGTCAGGAGAAGTGCCATAATCTTTTACGAGCGAGGAGCGAGCGGTCGTAAAAACAAGATTCACTCACTATTAGTTTCGATTTTGCTTATCATCTAGCTAACTGTTTTCGCCCTAATCGACAACGTCGACAAGGGGAAAGCTCGTAAATATCCTTTTTTTTTGTTATTTCCGAAAAAAAAGGAAACTCTTCTAAAAAATCGTAAACCTAACCAAAATTGATTATCTCCCGGCATTGTTCACAGAAATTGCATCCTTGTGCGAATATCTGAGGGGATTTGTGCACTTTTCGAGTGGCTGTCAGCACAGGAGAAAGGAAGGGATTGACTAGACAACGGCAAATTGTGCGTCTGAATGATGAAGTGGTAGTCTCTAATTAATTGTGCGTCTAGAAAGCACCGAACTGAGCAGCAGCAGGGCAGGGGTAAAACTGGTTGTTGCTTGGGCCAAGGATTAACCGGTCTCCGGCTGCGAAATCCTGTAAGATTTATTAATTGAAACCCGTTCGGCTCGGGGTTGTCCCAACGTTGGATGGCTGGCTGGGGTTCCGAGGACACACACCGAAACAGGGTTGACAAACTTCGGCGTTTTATGGCTCAAAACAAGGTGTATCGGAGTAATTAATTTATTGATCATGCGGTGTCCCACCGTACTTCGTGTTCGAGAATCCTTTCGCTGGAGGGCGATAAATTATCCTGGGGAATCGTAACTGTCAACCTGGAACCAGTCATAATTTAAGAACGGGAACACTTCAAAACATCTGAGAAATGGCTTCGGCTGGCAGTTAGAAGAACAGTGAGTTTCGAGCGCTGCTGGAGCGAACAAACAAAATTTTGAATTCGCAAGTCACCACCGGAGCAAAAGACGACGACGACGACGAAACGAGTCCTGTGTGGACAGGCTTTAGGAACGACAATAGAGAAAATGAGCATGCAAAACTATAATTCAAGGACCCGTTTTGCCAAGAAGGGGGCCTTCTAACGGCTGAGAAGTAGGCTGACGAAGCGACGAGGGGCCAATGACAGCTGCCGAGAAACAGCGCTCCTGCGGCGGTTAGAATTTCCCTTTTCTTACGAGCACCGTCGAGAAGAACGACGTGATTCGGGTACAGGATTTAGCGTGAAGTTTTTGGCATACAAGCACAAATCTGTAGAAGTAGTGTCGAGAGCAAGAAACCTTTTCGCCTCAAGGTAAACATTATTCGTCGCACCTTCGGGTAGGAGGAGGTGGCAAGGATTCGTCTGGAGACGAAGTACGATCAAAGAGAAACAATGCCTGGCAGATGTTTTCATACCGCTGCGCCACTGAAGGCGTAGATTTTCGCATTGCACTGTGGCACCCCTTGCGATTAGAGTGTTGAGGCAACAATCGGCTATCAGCAATTCGAGAGATTTGACTTCTTATCGTGCAAGCGTTTCTTCGTAGAACATATTTATTTACTTAAAGACGCAACCGGTATAATGTCAGTCAAGCCTGACACCTTCAGGAGTTGAAATGATGGGGGTCGAAAGGTGTCAACACAGCGGAGTGAAAAACACCTGGACTTTTTAGTGGCACATGCTCACTCTTGTCCATATTTTTGTTGATTTACAACTGCTCTAGCTCGATTCGACCAGGTTGCGGGTGCTGGCACCCCGAGAGAACAATGACCAGCGCAGGCGTCCAATAGGAAGGGCCCGCACATGTCACGTGCTATTTCGTGTCTGCGCAGGTATGCAACCCCTCTCTCGATGACGGAGCTGGACCCCTCGGCAACAAGTGTGTGTCCAGTGACTTGAACTCACGCGTGAGGGTGAAACCGGAAATTAACATAAATTTTCTTGTCCGTAGTTGTTGTTGGCTTTTTACTGATCGAGGTGTTGCGATAGCGCTGCAATTACCCTCGCTTCACAAATGTCAATTAAGATGACGTTAGGAAGTCGAAAGGGAAAAAAACTTTTTTCCAAACAAACCCGGAAACAGGCAACAGTTGCCCGCGGTTTCGGGCACCTGCTGCTGGTTTAATTTATCTACCATCAGAAGTTTTTCTTTCCGAAAGCTAGGCGCAAAGGATCTCGCCGCGTAATCACCCTATTCCTAGGTCAACCTGCAGGAAAGGACGCACTATTCCAACAGGATTCCAGTGCACCTTCACCTCATCACTCATTCCGAGTAAGAAAAGGAGAGAATTCGAATCAGAGGGCAGATGTTTGATATCAAAAACGTGGAGTTCATGAAGAAAACACGAAAACTACTTTTCTCCCGTTTTTCTGTTTTCCTGTAGAGGTACCCAGGAAAACAAAACGATAGCAGATGTTTTGCCTGCCTCTGGTTCGTTCGGCCAAGGACCTGTTGTAATATTTGTTGTTTCCTGAGGTCCTCCTTCTGGGTCCTTTGCGCACAGTGCTACTCGAGAGTTTTGCGTTTGTTGGTGGGTTCAAATTTTCGAGTATTTCGCTTACCAGTTTGTTTGTGAAGTAATGCGAAACCGCGTACCATCGCCGTTATGTATGGGAACGAAAATTTCTTCTCACGCAAAATGGTCAGCTTGCCCGGCGGAAGAAAACGAAGTGCGCAGATTTATCTTCTCCGCTTTGGGTTTGCTTTTGTTTTCGTCGCAGTGCGACGGTAAGCACCATTCAATTTCCGATCGTCGCCCTGTGGGTTGTGCTTTATACCGGCAACAAAGTTCAATCCAAGTAAGCGAGAAACCGGTTGAATTCATCTTCAGGGTCACCTCTCGTAACTGCCGTTTTGCGAATAAAATTCCCTTTAAACCACGACCGAAAGGGGTTGGCATGTCATATTGAATCCACAAAAAAAAGAACCCTTGCTGCTCGCGTCGCGAGACAACGACGATTGTTCGCGTTTTTTCTGTTGTTCCATCTACGTTCGAGGGGTTCATTTAAATGTCCTGCGTGCTTTCGCACCTTGTGCCTCGTGTGACTGAACGACTGAGTGCTGGAATGAAACTGACGAAAATTCCGACAGAGGAAGCCGTTAGAACTTACACCCCCTGTACGCTGCAGATGACAGCAAAGGCAGCGAAATTTTATCGCGACTGCCGATAAGAACCTGGACCGAACTTCGTTTGTTCGTTTTTTTCCTGTATTCATTTGTGTGCCTTCCACGGCCGATAAGTTGGCTAGAGCTAGAAGGCCACCGCGAAAAGAAATCGACAAAAAAGGTTGTCCTTGCTTGCGAAACAGCAAACACGAAATCGATCGCGTCTGCTACATTCGTCTGGTTTTCGAAGGAGCATCAGACGGCGAGGCCAACGGCCCACTTGGGCAGTCAGCGCACGTTGCGGCCAGCTCGCCAGTGCGACATACGGAAAGCGCCAGTCCGATGAGTTGCCAGATAAACCAGAAGCCAATAATTTGTTGATAGTGCGAATGTACGTCGAAAGAGAAGCTGTCAAATATGCTGTAAGTTTCGCTACCCGTTGTTGTCAAAGTTAACGAATAGATCGAATTTATGACTTTATCAGCTCGCAGACTAGGGGAACGACTCTAATCGTCTTAGAGACAAATCGTAAAATTCCGCCGGATAAAAGTTTGTGCGATCATTAACAAAAGTTTTTGGCGCGTCCGAAGGACAACCAAGCAGATGTCGTCGGGTCACGACCGTAATTATGCGAGCAGTAATTACGAAGCTTGACAGATGCGGTTTGGCCGAAGTTGACAGTTGTTGGATATGATTTCTGGTGCAAGATAAGTAAAAAACTTACCGGTACTGCAGACGTGAATGAGGGTGTGTGCGTGTTCTCGTAGCCGGGAGTCATCGCCGCCCCATTTGGCGCGCTCCATGATCTGATCGACGTAATCGAAAGCGGTTACCGCGGTGATGTTCCACTCAAGCTTGCTGATCAGCAGGAGCTCCCAGCTCTGTGAAGTAAAAAGAAAGTGTTAAACATCGGGTGGAGTTAATCAATAATGTTTTATTCATAGTGGGCACGTGTAGGGCCTTCTGGAAAGGAGGGGGTTCCTTGTTAGAATCGAGTAGCGCGCATAAATTTCTCGCGTGGTCGATCGTGAAATGTACGACGCCTGCTACGACGATGGTGATCTTATCCTTAATGCTAACGCCACACGACCAACGGCTCGCAGGAACCGTTAAAATTTATGTCTTAAACTGTGTCAGTATTTGAGTTCAATTGCTGCAGTTTGCAGTTTTCTTCCTACATGTGGAGGGAATCTCCAGGTAGCATGTGACCTGGAAACAATGCGAAGAGGTCCCTCCGGCTCCGGCCGTGCGGATACGATTAATTTGTGACCAACCGCAAAATTGCGTCATTATTGTGACGATGCGCAAATGCATCTTCCTGCATCGGCCGTTGCCGTTTGAGGTTAGCTTGCCTCGCATGATTAATATCTTTCCGTCCGTCGCTGTCCCATGACGCAGAGCCAAGAACACATCTGCCATCGTAAAGTTGACGATTTCGGTTGGAAGATGTTTGCCTTGGATCTTGACCCTGTTTGTTCCTGATCTTCCCCCGGGCAGGTATTCGCAGGGGTTGAGCGGGACACTTCATTTATATTCATAGCAACTGATGAGGAACAATTTCATCCCTTAATTCCTGTCGGATCCGGATGTTAATTTGTATAAAATTGCAATCAAAGTTGGGATCGGTTTGGCCCTGCACCCTCCGAAGGCAGGAAGTTTGGGTAGAGTTGAAACGAGAACGTCATTTCTATGCTGCGTCGTCTGTGGGAACAAACGAATCATTTCTCATTTTTCCCAAAACTTTTTCTCTTCACACTTACGACGACCCATTTAAGGAAGAGCAGATAAAAATTTATACCTGTCAAGATAATGCAACCGAAAGTGAAACAGATATTTTTAATGATTTCCTCTCGCTGCGGTGTTCAAATGAAGAGTGATTTTGCACAATGTTATCCTTTTTTAAGCTGAACCATTTATGGCCAGAGGATCGATCGTCGCGATGGCGCTAGCAGCATTCGTTGCGCTTTAATAGCGATCGTTTTTTCTAACGCCATCGCGCGCGCCGCCTGCTTTGATTGATGAAGCAAAGATTTTCAAGATTAAAACTTCGAATCCGGGAGAAATTGAATGGCATTCCTCGAGGAGAATGGATCGCTCAATAAAAACAGACCAACCATTCTAGGAACTCATAAACGGTTGCCCTTGTCTTCGCCCTCCCGGTCTGGCCAACACACAAAAAAGGCCGGAGGTCCTGTTTGACTGTTATGAAAGCTTGCAGTCCATTAAAGGTCCTTTTTCTCATGGGGGTGTTATTGTCGGTTTATTGCCGACGAGAGAATGAAAATACGCAAAAACCGACAACCGTGAAGTCGGTCGGACGGACGGAGAAAACCCGATTGTACAATGAAACGTGTGAAAAAGTTGTAAACTCATTTTTCAATTCTCGGGAAATCGACCGAGAAGATGATGGAATTTTTGTTCGAGTGTTTTCTTGTTTTCGTTCTTAAAATTTTGGTTTTTAAAAGGTTCCACTGTTTTTTTTTCTCCACCGGTGATGAATAGCATTCCGAACTTGGTGGTGGTCTTTTGCGAGAGATGACCGTCAGCGTGATCGGGGATCGAGTTTCACCGGTTTTAAGGTGGCAGTGTTCGGTCGATCGTGTGCGGATTAGGCGCGACGCGATGGCGGCGGCGATCGCATCCGAAAGGAGTAGCCGCTGATTACTGCAAATTGCGGCCGAAAACAGCTCCGATCTGACTGACAGCTTTTCGGTCTGCATGGGGGTTGATTGTCCCATTAGATGCGTGTGTCCACACCGTAGCGAAATTGTGCAGTTAATTGGACTTGATTGATATCGGATTACCGTCGAAGGAAACCCGAAAGCAGGATGATGGATTAGGTTTTGAATATATATGGTCTGGTACGGGAGCGAATCAATTAAGTCATTCTCGCATTGTAGTTGGTGGGAAAATTGCGGTTTTTTCTCGTTCTTGGCGAGCACGGGGCTGTCAGTCGGTGGAACCGACAACCAGAGGTCGTCCCGAATGCGGGTGGCCACTATTTATGAGGGATTTACTGTTGTGCTGACAGATCGCTTCACTCTCAGATAGCAACCCTTTCTAGAACATTTTGTTTGTTAACCTAACCCTACACAGTGAGCACCTTCCAGCGTTAATGATTCCCTTCCGCATACAGCTTTTGTTTCGGTTGAGGCAAAACAAAACTCGAACAAAAGATGGTCTGCGGTTTTCGCAGTTGGACAGGTAGCCGGAAGTTAGTAGCTCTCAAGATGGAAAGGGGACAATCATAATACCGGTCGACGAGATGCGTGCGTCCTCCCTGCCCGGGTGTCAGTAGTAAATTAGACGTATCGCGCTCGCTAGTGAAAGGAAACGCACCAAACGAAGGGTTACACGCTTCCGTGAATTTCGTTTTCTTAAGATATTTTCAACAATCGGCAGAACAGACACTTCACTCCCTCTTCCTTTTTCAAAAAAAAAAAAAAAAATAAAAATAAAAAATAAATAAACCGCGCAGGAAGACGGGATCAAGTTCAAGATCGCGGACCTTTTCGTTTGTCATGACATACTGAGCTCCTCCCTGACAACCCGAAAAATAAACTCGAAAAAACATTGTCTAGTCGAAACAAAACTTACCCTAATTTGATCGGGAGAGACGGCATGATCGGTGTAGGCGCTAAGCACATCCACAGACAGCGGATGGCACTGGCGAATCTTGGAGGCCAACAGAAGCGCACAGCATCCTAGCAGCTGCAGGTGGTAGCGATCAATCGGACATGCACAAAGGAACCGATCGAAAAAGTTCACCGCCAGCGGGAAGGTTTGCTCTTCGCACTTCTGTTCATCGCATACCTGTGATCAGAGATGAATAGAGTGTTAGAATCCGTTTGGCAAGACCAATTCCCGACGACTAGCGCCACTCTTTACATCACACCCGATAAATCTAATTTCACCACAAAACACTCACCTCCAGCATCCAAGTGGTGACGATCTTGCGCATGTTCGGCTTGATGTCCCGTTGTACCGAGCCGAAGTAGTTGCAGGGCGGGATCGTCAGTCGCTCGAGACTGATCAAGTTCTGAATGACTCGAGCATCCGCAACCATCGTCGGGTCCGGTTCGGCAAACTGACTGTCCACTTCGTCGTAGATAATCTCCTTGCACGCCAGATCCATATTTAGCGCGTTTGTTTCCAAACAGTTCCGTTATCGCACACAATATTTACCGTTATCGTTCGTTATATCACCGAAGTTCTATTGACACAGGAATCGAGATCCCAAATTTTTTCCCACACAATCAATTTCACTCAGAAAACTCTTCACCAGCAAGTTCTCAGAAGTATCGTCCCTTTTTCCACTAGTCCTTCTTATGCAATCATCACTCAGCATCCGCACAAGGTGTCTTCTTTCACCAATGCTTCTAGTTTCTCCAGCAAACCAACAAAACTCTAGCAATTTCTTAACCAGTTTTTCCTTGTAATATATATCAGATATCCTTCGAAATAGTCTCTAGCACAACCGTACGCTTCGCTGTCCAAGAAGTTTCTGACCGTTTCGAGTCCTGGCTGGGAACGTTTTGATATCGAAGTAAGCAAGTAGCGACCGGCTGATCTCGATCCCTTCTTTCGGTTTTTGCCTTTTCCTTGTACAGCGCTACATCAGACCAAACAGAAAATATACAAACAAGATATTCCACTACATATGCGCGCAAGGTCTGCCCGGCGCGATTAGGCTCAGCTCGGAGCACACGGATATGAAGTGTACAAGCGAAGCATAATTGCGAGCTTTTTCACTTTCTCCCTCTCTGTTGCTTAGCCAGTGCCGGCTGCAGTGGAGCTTTTTTCTCTCTCACACATCCTTCGCCTGCAATCATCTGCTGATTGAAATCGCACCGAAAGCCGGTCCCACAGTGGTATTGGTGAGGTAGAGAAGGAGAGCACGTTTGTTTACAATTATTTTGCCTTCCATCGCATGCTTACGTACGTATTGCAATAGGTAAGATGGAATCCTGCAATGCAACAAGCAAGAGGAAGAGGTTTCAGACAGATCGCAACGATGCGATGAATTTTGCTCCTACAAAATACCACAACAATCAAGAACCCTTGCAAAGTATTTTTTTCATTCAAATCGCATGTATGTATTAGCAAAAATCATTTACCTAAAAACCTTTCAAATGCATCTATAAGTGTCGGTGCATCCGGTGACGAAAAAATTATGTAAGTCGATCGATTCTCTAATAAAAGGCCTTTTCCAAAAATATTTGAGTATATCAAAAAATATAGTATTAATTAATTGATCCTAGAAATTTACTTTTTGAAGTAGAATACTTCTCTCAGGAAGGGATGTGAAATGAAAATCTAAAACCGAAAAAAGTGAAAAATATGTCCAATTTCAAATGCTAATAAATCGGTTAGTATTCGATGGATTTCCTTCGTTCATGCAGCAATAGATTGGAAAATCTTCTAAGATTCTTCCAAAATGAAGATAATTGTAATTTTATTATTCAAACTATTGTACTATTGAAAATAGTTAAGCCTTGTCAAAACGGAAAATTAGACCTCTGATTGGTCGTTATAAGATTGCTTCCCAAGCACGGTCGACATAATCATATACCTTGCAGTTTAAAATATGCTATTTTGCCTATATCAGAGCCTGTTTCTGCCGAAGCCGCTCATAAAAGTTCTAGAAAGCGACAACAGTAGTCGTCCATCCTTAGCAGCAGCACTAGCAGTGCAGTGGATACCAGCGAAAGTGGATAGCGGCCACAGCTGTGGCATAGCACAGTGGGGCGACTCCATACAAAGGCTGGCAAAGCAAAAAAAGTTTCGATAAATGCGACAAAAACTTGGTATTTACATAATTTTGGGGCGCTGAACGCGAATTTGGCATCCATTTTTTGTTTGGGGCCGTCCATAAAGCACGAAACCCAATTTTTAATATTTTTTGGCACTTTCTTCCTTTTTATAGAATTATATGATCTTTGACCACAAGTAGTGCCACCGGGCGTATTCCCCATTGAAAAAAAAAAACGTTATTTATGGACGACCCATCGAACTAAACAAATTTTAATTATACTTATCTTATCCTATATATTATACTTATCAGCAAGAAAAATGTCTTTCGCTGCAATTTTCATTTCTTCTAGTGATTTTCGATGTTTCATTGTTTCATATATATGTTATCTTCCTAATCAGGGTTCTATGGTTGAAAGAGGACATTCAAATACATGTATAACACCATGACTTGACAACTTACTAGTCAGTGAACTAGGTGGTGCCGCTGAAATTGAAGGCTCCATAATAAAATTCAACAAATTTATGAATTTGAAAACCAAGACACTGGAATGACACAACGTTCTTAATGAATACGAAAAGGTGTGGAGTGCGACGACTGTTCTTTGTTTTACCTAAATTTTGAATGTAGTCACAACCGTGGCAAACTGCGGCAACTAAACTTTTAAGCTACTTTTCTACCAAAAATCAGGTTTTTTTAAATTTTTTTTAGTGTCAGGCCTACTATAACCAAATTTTACAATATCTAATGAAAAGGGTTTGTTTTGCACAATATTTACAACAACTTTTCCTTTGACGTCAAAAAAATCCAAGCTATCCTTGAAGCTACAGAGCGTTTCAAAGTAATGTACTTTTTTCAAAAAAAAAAAAAAAGACAAAAAAACGTCAGTTCGCCAAGCTTTGAAAAGTCATAAAAAATTCAGATTTCATGATATTGCGCCCAAATTTTGGATTTAGACACTTGAATGTTATAGCAATAAAGGAAAAATATTATGAAACAGCTAACGAAAAAAAAATTTTTTTGGCTGATGGCCAGCGATTCCCCACTGTGCATAGCAATGGATAGCGCACCAGTTGCAGCGGATCTCAGCAACGATAGCAGCTAGGCCAGCTGATGCAGGGGCAGCGGATACCAATGGTAGCGTATAGCGGCCACCACTGTGGCATGGCTGTGGATAGCGTAGTAGTTGCAGCTGGTATATCTGACCATGAAGCATTTATGCAATAGTTGAATGAAAGTTGCAATTGCAGCAATCGCCCTTTTTCAAGGCTACTAAATGTATTTGGAAGAGCATAATAAATGGTTATTAATAAACTGCAACTGAGGCTTAATGCTGCTGCAAATGCACAGCAGTATGATGTTTATTACGATTTGTTGATACTATGCTTAACAAGCGGTATATACGAAACAAATCCGATTTAGAAATGATTGACACGCAAGCAGCCGGGTTATCTTTCTTGTAAATGTATTCTACTTCAACCTTGCGGTCGTGGCTTTGCACACAACCCTTCTGTGATTTTTTTCTTGAAACTTGTCATAATTCCAAAACTTTTGGTGAAAAATTATAGATGGAGAATTGTAAGGCAAATTTTTACTTTAAAGCTAAGTTTCAAGATTTTTTTTAACTTGAACTTTTTAAAATAACTTTCTAGTGCCCAAGTTAATTTCTAGACGGGCTTCGGTGAAATCACTATGAATAATTATAAACACTTTTCAAGTATTTATTGAAGCTTTTCAGAGCTTCGACTGAAGCCAGCCAAATGGCGGCATTGGGCACTAAAGAGTTTATTCAACTCCAATGATGCAATATGATTCTAGAAGTAATGTTAAATCATAAAGCTCTTAGCGACTAACTCCATGAAGGCATCCGTTTTCGAGATATTCACAAATAAATTTTGGCAATTTATAGTTTTTCAACGAAAAAGCAGCAAGCGTAGATTCATTAAAATATATGATCAATAAAACACAATTTATTTTTTCACAGCAATACAATTAGATGAATAATTCAGAAGTTATGGTTATGTTCACTTTCACGAAGATTTATTTAAATAACACTGGTCGACAAACTCGGAAGTGCGTAAAGTCTTCAGAGGCGACAAACTCGACGAGTGGTTATTCTGCGGCTTTTAGACGCACTTCAGACCTGGCAAAGGGAACTGAAATTCACAGGAACGGTTGAAAATTTGGGCCAACCTGTGTTGACAGTTTGTCAACAAAAGCGGAAAAAATTGCGTTAGGGCTCAAACTGGAAAAAGTAGGAGGTTGTATCCAAGACATGACCGTATAACCGACGTAAAACTACGCACACTATCAACAAATGCATAAAATCTACTATTGCTTGCTCAAATAAAGAAACTCTCAATTGAAGAAAAAAAAAAAAAAAACGCTGGGAGTCTACTTATAAGAATAATACAATACTTTGCACGTTTTGTGCCGTGCTGGAGTACGAAATATATGGCTGTGGTGATCCTTAACGTGATTGTGAAAAGTTCCGTATCTATCAACTAGAGATGCACCGAATAATGGGGCTGCGGAAAAGTTATTTTTGAAAATTACCGAATATTCGGAATATCGAATAATGATTTAAACTAGGCGTTGTCTAGGGTAATCCACTCTAATTCATGAGTAATTTGGTTATTAATTTTTCTCATTTAATCATCATTTTCTTTTCGGTCCGTTGAACCGAATATTCGGCCGAATATTCGGCTATTTAACGAAACATGGATTATTAAGATGAAAAAAAAAATTAAAACCAAACCATTCTTGACTTAATGTGACTTACCCTAGACAAGTTCAAGTTAAAACCATTATTTTGTAAACTGAAAATTCAGTACTTTTCCCAGCCCGTATTTCAACTAAGCAATATCCCCTATCGTCACAATTGCTTTAATCCCTGTACTTCTCGTGGCTATTGGAGTGCTATCGGCTTTTATTTGGCACATAAAAATACGATATCGCTGACTAAACAGAATGAGAAAGTATTTACTTCCAAAGTCTAGCTCTCGAGATCTTTGATGCTAATTGAAACCTTTGTGTTGAACCGACAATGGAAAAATAAGGGCATTCTGACAACACACATTGAGAAGAACCGCGCTGCTGCTAAGACAAATCGGGGCAAGTGAATTGTTCAAGCCGAAAGCAAATTCGGAATGCCAGCTGATACTGGTGCTACCCGCTGCTGCTACTGCCATAACCCGCTAAGCTACTATTAATTTTGGACAGTCCGTCCGTCTCTCCTTCCGTCAAAAGAATGTAGCCAATTCAATCAGGAACACTCTTTTATAGCCGAAGAGTGCTCTAAAATAGGCTCCACCTGTTTTGTTAAGTTCCACCACATTTTTCATCTTTCTTAGACGAAAGATTCCATAATTCGCATATAATTTTTGTAACCAGCGGTAGAAATAGAGGGTGGTATCCAAGACACGATCGCATGGTAGACGGGGGACTATGATGCATTTATGTGATTACTGAATTAAATTTGAATTATATTATTCGGGTAATGTATAATTTTTATTAAAATGCAACTGTGATTTGGGCCTGCTGCAAATGCGCAGTAGTGTAATGTCCACACAACTCGATGATACTGTTTATAACTAGCGGTATATACAAAACTAATCCGATTTAGAACAGAAAAGTTCTGAACGTCCTGCAATGCTGAATCTGTTTTAAAAAATACACAACACTTCATTAAAAAGGATGTAACGTCTGAAAACAAAATATGAGGGTTAGTGCCTATGACGCAAATGCAGACTGAACGGAGGGTTAAGAAAAATGGTTATTCAGGCCACGTAACGAAAATGGTTTATCAAATCGAAACTGTAATCATTTTCTGCTACAGATGCGCAATATTAATGGCCATCGCAACTCGAGAGCATTGTGCTTAATACTTAAAGAAATCTGTGTTCAAAAACCATTCAGTGGTAATAAGATAAAAAAGCATATGAAAATGATAACAGAACCGCTGTTACCGCTGCAATATGTGATGCGGTCTAATTAAACAGAAGTACACATCGCAACGGCTACCTGAACGAAATGAGTAATAATTTTCACAAATTTTCTATTTATAATAAGCCAGCAACCATCCGAAAGCGAGTGAAGGGGAAGCGGGCCTGTGATTGGTTGAATGTAAACAATTTTCAACTCAATTTTAACAGGTTTAGTATTTTAAAGATATTTCAATTGTTACCGCAAAGTCTTGGGCAGTGTTTTAGCTGATCAAGATCTTGGTGTTTGAGAACCAGTCAGTCAAATAACTTTTTTAAGCGTCTTAGTAGAATGGTAGAATATTAAGAAAGGGTGATGTTTCTATTTAAGTCTACTACCAAATTTTTGAAACAAAACCTATTCTCAATACAGTGCTTTTTCGATTTTATCACGGTCAAAATAAATTTGGCGAAACCGTGAATTTAGCGAAATGATAAAAATTGAACTTTTTGTGTTGGATTCAATTGAAATTTATGGTATTTTGAGTAAAATGATGCACTTGCATAGTTGAATGGAATATAAGTTCACACGCTATGTTTAAAGAAGGTTATTATACAAAGTCAATGTACCTAAAATGTGTCTCCGTAGGGTCATAGTTTCAGCCCTCTTGTTTCAAAATATGAATACCTGAAAATAATTCATCGGTGAAAATTTGTTTTTTTCCTCGATTTTTCATTTCATATTTAACAAAATTGCATGTTCTGATTTTTAAAAAAATCTAGGAATAAGGTATCCAAAATCAGAATGCCACATTTTTTTCAGCTTAAAATTACTGAAATTTTTGTGTAAAAACATTCTTTCTACGTTTATCCAGCTTAAAATGAGATCAAAAACACTTCATTTAGTAATGTTTATTCTTCATCTTTTACGGCTCAATATTGAAAACCAAGTCTTCCGATGCGCATAAATGTTATTTAGTGTGCGTAGCAATTGCCATGATGATAAAACGATTTGAAGATTTTTCATCATCAAAGTAAGCAAGTGTTTGTATTATTACATTTAAAGATGGTTATTTATAATGTGGTGAATAGTTAGTCCTTTTCAGATATGTAGCTTGTAATTAAAAACATTATTTACCCAACTAGATCAGTTTTATCCTTCATTACATTTAAAAACCTTTGCAGTTAATCCTGTTTTTGTGCGACTTTTTATATGCGGTTTTTTCATTTGTGCGACTGTTTTTGTGCGATTTTTTTTGTGCGGTATATGAAAAAGGACCACATCCGATACGATTTTTTCCGATCCTTGAAATGAATTTGAACGCATTACATGAGCACTGCGTCAGCAATTTGCTATTTGAGCCAGTTTTACGTAGGAAAAACCCTATATTGTTAGCCTACGAAGTACAGCGGTTGGAAAAATTATTATGCTTAAAAAAGTTACGTTAATCAATAAGATGTTCTAAAATATGTTCTCATAGATATTCAGAATCAGAATCATCACATTTCGAGTTTGTTTTTAAATGAGATTTTTTTATGTGGTCCCTATCCATCGCATAAAAAATGATTTTTTCATAATGTTGCAGAAACATTGATTTATTGTAAAGTTTCAAATGATTTTTTTGTGCGGTTTCTATTAGTGCTGGGACTTTTACCCGGATATATTCGTTATCCAGTTATCCGAAACTCGGATCACAGATGTGTAAACGAATATTATTCGGATGTCCGAATATCCGGATACGGATAATCGAATAGATTTTTTTCTGTCTTTTAAGCCCGTTTGAATGAAATGTAACGAGAAAAATGGCTTTTTCCACAATCCCCCATCCCCTCGTAAGTAATTATTTACATAATTTCTCAATAAACTATGTTCGGATACAATATCCGGATATCCGGCCATCCGAAAATCCGGATATCCTGTCGGATAATATCCGGATATCCGGTTGACCCGGATTTTGGATATTTGTCGGATATCCGGATATTTTAATCCGGATAGTCCCAGCACTAGTTTCTATCCCTCGCACAAAAACAGGTTTGACTGTAATAGTAATAGCCCACACATTAAATGATAGAAGCTGAAATATTTGATACAGCAAAAAAAATGAACTTAAGAATGTGATTAATGTCGTATCCTGAAACAGCAGCACATATTTTAGGTTTGTAGTTTAAATGGTTTTCTTGCATTTCATAAATTTTCTCGTGGAAAGCTTCGGGCGTTTGCTCTGAATATTTCGCAAGGCCTTCATGTGATCGCTTGCAAACTCTGGCTCATGAAATTTCGGGATGTGAAATTTTGGTGTCCGTCATATGTTTGAAGGACAAACCTAACGAGAATTTATAAATAAACAAAATTCAAGATAGTTAATTATCATGAAGTTACCTTTAGAAAACCTGTACCCCATATCGTAGCAACTGCCACAAAATACTTTAAAATAGATTATATAATTTTAGTATAATTTGTTGAAAAGTTTTTGTATGACCTGCTTCAGACTTTGATCAACGCGTTCAAGTTGTTTGGCCGTTTTGAAGCACAAAATGCACACTTTTTCGCGATTTTCTTCGTGACCATGCATTTTGAGTATTGCTATTTAACTGAGTGAAAAGCCTAATATGAAGTTGAATTTTTTTTTTCAAATTGTTTTATCACCATGGCAATTGCTACGCACACTAAATAACATTTATGCGCATCGGAAGACTTGGTTTTCAATATTGAGCCGAAAAAGATGAAGAATAAACATAACTAAATGAAGTGTTTTTGATCTCATTTTAAGCTGGATTAATGTAGAAAAGATGTTTTTACACGAAAATTTCAGTAATTTTAAGCGGAAAAAAATGTTGTATTCAGATTTTGGATACCTTGTTCCTAGATTTTTTTTAAAAATCAGAATGTGTGATTTTGCTAAATATAAAATGAAAAATCGAGGAAAAAACAAATTTTCACCGATGAAATATTTTCAGGTGTTCATATTTTGAAACTAGAGGGCTAAAACTATGATCCTACGGAGAAACATTTTAGGTACATTGACTTTGTATAAAAACCTTTAAACATAGCGTGGTTCAAGATACCAATGAATAAACAAGAAAAGGTTAGTTTTTGATATTTTTCTCCATTAAATTATCGCGGACTTTCTCACGGCTATTATGCATGCAATATCAATATGATTTGTACTGCTCATTCTTTAGCAGAGTCTAATGCTTGTTTATGTGAAATTGTGGAACCGATAGATTTTATAATTTTTAAAACCACGCTCTATGAGGACCGAACTGTAGGGATTTTCAAGTTGTTAACAAATCTTTTTTCTCAACTGCTCGAAAAATACGTAATTTTTGCTTTAAAGTCAATGAAATACGTACGTCACGGTTCATTTTTCTCAAAATTATGACACAAACTATTGGTAACAGATATGACACTTGGTTGCCTCAGAAAATTGATCAATTGAGTTTATAAAACTATACACATGCAAGGACATAAGGCACAAATGAAAATGATGATTCGAACACATTTTCTGCAACTTGAAGTACATTATTTTTTTTTAAAGCGTAATAAAACGCAAGTTTTTTTTAAAAGCGTAATAAAACGTAAAAAAGTCGTGAGAAAATCGAGCGTGAATTTGGCGAGTAGTGATAAAAACGACTGTTGATAAAAGCAATAAAGCACTGTATTGAATCCAGTCAGTGTTGGAAACACTGCTAGCATTTGAAAATGCGACGCGGTCTAAGCATCGAGCAGTGCAGTACGGCCGCAAAACAAAATGAGTGGTTAATTTTCGTACTTCCATCATTTATAGCGAGCTAGCAAGAGATAAGTGACCAATCGGCAAACGATTTGTTTAAGCCGGAAGCAAATTCGGAATGCCAGCTGATACTTGCGAAACCTGCTGCTGCTACTGTCGCAATCTGCTACGCTACGGCTAGCTAGATATATTATTCTGTCGATTGCCAGCGTGCGACCAATTGAAGGACATTATTTTCGATTCAACAAGGCTTCAAATGTTTGAAACTACAATGGCAGATGCGTGTATAATTTTCCAATCGATTGCAGCAAGAATGAAGAAAATCGATTGGAAACAAATTGACTAATAAGCATTGAGAAAGGGGCAAATTTCTCTCCTTTCTGCTAATAGATTTTCAATTTACACCGCTTCGTGGTAGGCTAAAGACAAACATAGTTCCACGTCAATAATTGAAGATTAAGGTGCCTATAAGTTATAGGCCCCTAATATATTATAGACTATAACAGAAGACGAGGAAAGCACCTCGCCTTGCTTCCAGTTACTGACGAGACGAGCAAAATGTTGTATTGGGGAACGCGAGTGAAACTTGGCTGGTGATAACTGAGTCGAGTAGTTTCGCAGATGAGCTACTCATCCAAAATCGAGCTAAAATTGGTCAGGCGAGTAACTAGCCGCTCGCCTCATCTTCTGTAATAGGCCCTAGAGCTTTTTACCCAGTCCTGTGAATTTTGGTGTCCCTAGCAAGCTTGGAAGTGCGTAAAGTCTTGTGAGACTTGAATGAAGTTTATTCGTAAGCAAACGTAGAAACGAGGAACACGGTGGACAATTACTCTGCGGCCTTTTGATGCACTCTCGAGCTGGCTAGGGCACCAAAATTCACAAGAATGGTTAAAAAGTAATAATTTTTCATATTTTTCCAGTTTGAGTTCTGGGGCTACATTTGTGTTGTTGACCAGTTCAACTAACTTTTTTGCTGTTGAAGAATAAATTGTGTTATACTGCTCACATATTCCAATGAATCTATACTTGTTGTTGGAGAGTTGCAAATACTTACTTTAAAATCATTATAGATGATCATTATCGAAAAATTTCAGACCCGTATTTTAAGTCATTAAGTTGCTCAAAAAATTGACTTTTCTTCAAATTTTTCATTTTAGAAAAATTTGTAACTTTTGAGCCATTTCATCAACGTTTAATCGTTTATCATTAAATTGAGGGTAACTGATGAGCCTTTCAGGTGAAAATATCTAATTAAACGTTAATATCAATAACTATGAAAAAGTTCTGACCCAAACCGTTTTTTACTATTTTAAAATGTCTGACACCCAAGAGACCCTATCGTTTGATTTTTTGGATTACTTAAGAAACTTTACATAAAACAATCAATTTTCACGGATTTTCACAGTTTTTATAATTTTAAAACTTTATATTTTATATAAAATTTACTGAGGAATCCAAAAATAATTGAATGATAGGATCTGCTGGATCTCAAACCTTTTGAAACGGCGAAAAACGGTTATTGTTATTTAAAATTCAGATATTTTTCTTTAGAAGGTTCATTAATTATCTTTAATTTGTTGTCAAAAGATTTAAAATCGATTCAACGACTAAAAAGTTATAAATTTTTGGAAAATTTTTTTGAGCTACAAAAATATTTTTTTGGCATTATTATAAAATTTACTGTTTATTTTCAAATTTTCCAAACTTGTTTATATAACTAGAACTTATTTTATAACGTCATCGACTGGTACGTCTGTGTGTATGTGACTTAACCTTCAGTAAATAATTTGTCTTCATATTTGTATTCTAAATTTTTTACCAAAACTTTGTTATAATTTTAAATGTTACTTAAGAAAAAATAAAAAGAAAATCACCATTTATGAAACAGTTCATTCTACTCAGACAACCAAAGGACTCTATTTGGAATAAAGTCTATGCCAAAAAACATTCGCTCTTTTAGAAAATCACTCCTGAGTCTAAACAAATAGTACGAGGGTAGTACAGTGACATGCGTTCGTTTAGACGCACCATGCCCTCAAGAGAAATGGCCTGTTACAGTCACTACTGGTACAATTCGGCGGAATTTAATGTAACTCGGTTTAAGCTCCCTCCCGTTACAAAAAACAATTTTATGAAAATATAATTCAAAGCTCAAGTCCTTCTAATGTATGGCAAAAGCTCAATGAAATCTTTGGTCGTTCTAAATCTTGTGAACAATTCAAGCTGAAAATTGATGGCAGGAGCCTAGACACAAATCATGAAGTTGCCGAAGCGTTCCATCACTATTTCTCCACTATAGGGAATAATTTGGCCAGCAAAATTCCGAATAATAACTTTGACTATCTAAAATCTGTTAAATGCGTTAGAAATTCTATATTTTTGAGACCCGCTAGTGTTGGTGAAGTCTGTATCCTAATAAGCAGACTTGAAAGTAAGAAGAGTAAAGGGCATGATAATATTCCCGTTGATTTGTTGAAAAGACACGTTAGCCGGTTTTCCGAGATTATTGCAAATTTCTTTAATAAAATAATAGCAACCGGAAATTATCCAAATGTATTAAAAATTGTTAAAGTCTCACCTGTTTTTAAATCTGGTGATAGACGTGATCCTTCCAACTATCGACCAATTTCGACATTATCTGCCCTAAATAAAATTATAAAAAAACTTTCAACCTGCCGTCTTGTGAGTTTTTTGTCGGCTAATGATGTTATGTACAAATTTCAGGACGGCTTTCGGGGAGGCTGTAGTACATCGACTGCTATTACCGAACTTGATGATGAATTGATCTGCGAAGTTGATCAAAAGAAAATCGTGGGTGGCTTATTCATCGATCTCAAGAAGGCTTTTGATACTCTCTTGTTTGGGGTCATGCTGCTAAGTCAAAACTTAAAAAAATTCAAACACTTCAGAACAGGTGTGTAAAAGTAATTTTCAATTTGCCTCACTTGTACCCAACTGAATTACTCTACACAAACTTGAACCATAGAATAATTCCTATTTTAGGACTACGTGATTCTCAAACAATTATTTTTGTCCACAATACATTACACAAACAAAATTTTCATCACAACATAACTTTCACAGCTAGGATTAACCGTCAAAACACCAGAAATGCATCTGAACTCTTGAGAAGTAGAGCCAGCACGAACTTGGGTTCAACACGCATCATGTGTTATGGCCTGTTAAAGTACAATTTGCTGCCTCACGAACTAAAACTAATAACTAATACCATCCTGTTTAAAATCAAACTGAAGCAACATTTAATAAGAAATGTAAACGAATTTATAAAAAAAAGCGAAAATTTGGTGGAGGAACGGTTATGGTATGTGAAAGATTTTCTTATGACGAAAAGCTTCCTATCTGCTGGATCACCACCAAAATCAATTCCAGCAACTACTGTGAGCTTCTGGAAGACGTTCTGGTTCCATACTTGGACGATTATGTGGATGAACCTGTTGTATTTCAGCAAGATAACGCTACTATTCATTTTTCCCGATAAACCATACGTTCATGCTGGCAACAAATCTCTGTGAATACTCTCCATAACCTGACAAGGTTCAATGCCTTCAATGCCTAGAAGAGTATTTGAAGTTATCAAGAATAAGGGAGGAGCTACGAAGTATTAAACAACTGATTGACTCAGAAAATTTGAGCTTTCCCTACGTTGACTTGAGGTGCGTCTAAGCGAATGCATCAGCTTATTTTTATTTTTCGCATTTTTTGTTCTATCAAGTGCATTTTTTTTTTGGAGAAATAATGCTGTTTGTGTTAGTTTATGTTAACAAACAAAAACAAGTGGTGACATTCAAAATCCAATTAGCTTTGAACGAAAAACCTATAAAAAATATGGTGCGTCTAAACGAACGTATGTCACTGTATGTAAAACACGACGACGTGGCATAAGCATAGACGTGGGACTACGTAAACTAATATTCATCAAACTCTTCGATTGAACGCTGCAGATGCGCAGTAGTGTGTTGTTCACCAAAATCCGAAGATACTGTATATACGAAACATATACGATTTTGAACAGAAAAATTAGGCATTGCTAACTTTACTAAGAATTGTTGTGCTAACAATTGTGAATTAGTTTTAGAAAATTCACATTTTATTGAAAAGGATGTAACGTTTTAAGAAAAGAAGGTTATAGCTTGACATCAGAGCAGATTTTCGAAACCTTAAACTTATGTTTGTCACCAATAACCGTAAGCACGAACAGAATTTTCCCCCAGTCGCACATCGGCAATATGCAACACGAAACAGTTGCAGTAAAAACCGCAACACGACACGATACGTGCTATATTGTTGCGTTTGTAAAAGTTCTATTCCGTTGGATGCCAACAAGAAATAAGATGAGCTTTTAAAAGATTAAGACTTTCAGGGGGAGTAACATAATATGCATTTTAAGATGGCACATTTTGGCACAGCATACCACTCTGCTAAAAATAAGCAAAACCTTGGTGCTACATTCCGCATCGGAACCCGACCTTCTGTTTTATTTATACACAGACTTCGCAGCCAACTGTTAAGTGTACAGGACAATTGGAGGGCTAGCGCAGCGATCCTACTGACAACTAACAGTCTCTCCCAAGCCGGGACTCGAACCTACGACGAATGGCTTGTTAGGCCAGCCCATACCCCGAGACCAACTGGGGGGGTTAAATGCTTGCTAAAATAAGACTTAATTCTACGCCACATTACTACACCCGCGGAATATGCTTAGTTTGCCAAGTCAGAAACGTGTGTGTGATGTTTCATTAAAATCAAAAATCGTCGGTTAAATTTTTGTATATTTTCAGATCATTTACATGGTTTTGTTCGCCAACAGGTGAGATCCGAAAATAGAGTCATACTTCGAAATCAACCAGAAAACTTATCGATCATTATGAATTGGAGCTAAATTGTGTTCGTTAATAACCACACTCGATTTTTTTCTCACACACAATAATGGTGTGATGAATAAGTGCGTTCGATAATTCTAATAAACCAATAATCAGCATCCTTTCAAGCTCCTCAACAAGTCAACGATTAACTAACTTGAACGATTCCTCACTGCAGAAGGCTTCATTGTTCTACGCACAAAACTGCATGCGGCGAGTGGCGCACCAAATTAGATTTGTCTCGAGTGAGTGGCACGACAACAGGCTGAAAGCCAAGCCGTCATTTCAACAATCAATCAGCAGTAGCAGCACCGGTAATTTGTCATGAGTCAGTAACTTGTGGGGGGCGATTCGACAGACCTGCAGAGCGCGAGCGTCATGTGTTCCGTTCCTCGGCCAAGATCCTTTTTTGTATGGGCCTAAGGGAAGGAACTTTATAGAGCGAATGCCTGCCTGATTAAGCGAGGAAGTTTTCTTTTCTTGATCTGGAACTCAAAAAACGAAAAATAGTGATGCATGAGTATGTTGTGAGCAGGAGGTTTGAGGAAACGGCATTCGAAATAACACCATAATGGAAAGCGTCGCCTGACGGTAGCCTCCGAGGAGGGAGCGTGCCATCCGGTGGAACTCCTGGTCGCGGCTGGTTTGATTCGGGGTGATGCACGGCGCTCAGCGAAACAGGGAACGCATTGGTGACCCATGGTTGTGCGACATCCAGCAACAACAAAAGCCCTTCGGTGACGACGAGCAGAAGAAGGTGGAAACGGACGACGGGCGAGTAATAAGACGTATTTGTGCTATTACTTGCGATCGCTGAGGAAAACACCTGGACTTGTTCGCCGCACACTGCGACGATGTTGTGTAGACGCAGAAGAATAAAAAATCCAAATTAATCCACCCATCGGGGAGAGAATTTACTTTATTATTTGTTGAAACAGACTGGCACATAACACTGGTCGACAAAAGCAGAAAAAGGTTGCATCAAAGCTGTTGCTTTAAAAAGATATTTTTTTTTGTGAATTTTGGTGCCCTCAGTGAATCCGGAAGTGCGTCAAAAGGCCACAAAGTAACTGCTCACTGGATTCGTCGCTTCTACTTAAGGCAAAACTCATTAAAGTTTCTGAAAAATTTATCATTGCTAGAGGCATTGAAATTGACAGTAATGATTAAAGTCGAGTCGATTTAAAAATTACAAAATCTGGTGGTTTCGCAACTTCACATAAACAAGCATTAGGTTCTCCTAACTCTGCTAATGAATGGGCAGTACAAATCATACAGATCATGCATGTATAATTGCCTTGAGAAAATTCGCGAAAACGCTAAATATGTATTGATTTGTTTTTTGTTTATTCGTTTGTATCTTGAACTTATGTTTCATTGGACTTTAGAAAGTGCATCATTTTACTCAAAATGTCATAAATTAAATACAAAAAAATCCAATTTTCAACATTTCGCTGAGTCACGGTTTCGACAAATTTGCGGTGAATTTTTTTTCGACCGTGATAAATCGAAAAAGCACTGTAGTACACATAACACTCGGCTCATTAAGCCTCAATATGAGCTTACATTTTTACTATGATTACTGTACCTTTCTAGCAGAAAGGTAAAACAACATCAAGGGAAACCCTCATGATCCAAGTCGTGCCTGTTCGTGTAGAAGAAATTCGTCATTCATCAGCAGCTTCGGCGTCATCGTTTTCGTTATCGTCTCCTCCTTAGTGGAGTGCTGCTGTAGCAGCACCATTTTTCGGTCGGCAGAATAAAAGAGGGATCCTTTTTGGAACCTCAGACGGCCTCGAGACTGAAAACGGGGTAGGATTTTTTAGATTTTGTGCTCAATTACCGTGAGTTGGGTATTTGATTTTTTTACCAAACGGTGCTTCCTCGTTGACATTGGCTCACAAACACGATTTTGTTTTTAATAAAATTAAAATATTTTTGTTCATAACCAGAGCACATCTATTCTAATATGTTGAATTTATTATTCGTTATATTTGCATTTACGAAAAAAAATCTTACCTGTAGCAACCGCACAGTTAAAGCAAATTTCGAATCAAAGGCGTAAAATATTCCTACCACACGATGTTTGCCTGCGTCTTGAGATCAAGGCAAAAGTAAAGAAAAAACGCTTCTTCCAAATCTAAAACCAAAACAGAAGACAGTATTTTTCCTATCACTTTACCTGTAAACAACGAACCCAAAACCTGCACTTCGCTGCGATGCTTCTGAAGAGCGCGTTGCGCGTCTACCTGAGAGGGTAGTCTTGGCTGAGAATTTTAAATCCAACAAGTTTACACAGCCTCACAGCTTTGTAAGCATCATCAGACGGGTACGCTCTGTTCAGGTATTCGGAAACAAAATAAACAAAAATTAGAAAAAAACCTTGGAAGAAACTGAAAGCGAAGCTGCCAAAAATAAGAACAGAGACCTGACTGTGCGGTTGGAGACGAGGAGTTTTTTCGCAATCTAATTGAGACTACAGAAAAAAAGTTGTCTCTTTTCTCAAATCAGCATGTTATATTGGAATTGTGTAAATTAGATCAGTTTTACTGCATGTTTAGGTAGATGATGAATTTCCATACCACGTGGTGTAGTAATTGCATGATAAATAGAACTAATAGAAACAAATTGTTAAGACATAGATTTACTTGATAATCTCTGATCATAAGATTACAATTCTGGCTTGTTTCAGATTAAAGAAAATAAATGAATCTATACAACAATAAAATTTGCTACGATCTACAAAAGTGAAAATACCATCTATTATACTCTAATACATAATAACTGGTTCGAGGTAAATGACCTAAAAATCAAGACTTTGGTTCCGAAAAACATAGTTTATAGTTTGGTAGATTGTCAGTACTTAAAATATTTGTTAATTTCCAATTGAAAAAAGTTAAAAATGGTTGGTCTCAATAAAACTTCATGATATTTTTTTTCTAAATCTATGCAACCTTTAGTAATTTTATGATTGATATATTTTTCAGTTTGAGCCTTTCGCATAAGTAACCGAAGTAAAATAAATCGTTCTAATGTACAATACATTATAGTACAGTGATGATTTTTATACATATACTATAAAAAAATATTACTATTGTTTCAATTAAAAATTACTGTGTGCTTTTTTCCAGCAAATTTCCTGTTTAAAGAAATTCGTTTATTTGTAACTTTATTATCGACATTTTCTGCGACTGTTTCAAGGTTGATTTTTTACCAATCAACTAGTTTATTTTGGACTACTTTTGATGTTTTTTTAATTGCATCATTGATTAATGAGAAACGTTATACATTCTGCAAATTTGAAGTTCCCTTATCTCTTTAATTCTATTTTCTATTTATCACTGTCCGTCTGTTATTATTATTTTCTTCATGAAAGAATCTCTTGCTTTTCAAACGAGTAGTTATTATTTATTGTTAATTTCACTGGTTAAATTCATTGGATTTTTATTTCTATTTAGTATTTGACATTAATCTTCGAACAGCCTCACAAACCAACCATCGTATGCTCGAGTCCCGGCTTGGGTAAGACTCTATCAGTCAAACTCTAACTGTGATGGCGAAAAAAGTGAAGCTACTCCGTTCAGAGGTGTGCACATTCAAAGAACGGTATCCCGCCGCGTCAAAAACGGACATCGTGTGGCACTTTGTGGACGCCGGGTATGCCCGTCCCGGCATCTACAACATCTTGACACTATTGGACAACGATCAGAGGTTCGAAAAAAGCTTGATTCCGGACGGCCGACGACCCTGAGCGACAAGAAGCCTCAAAGGGTGTTGAAGAGGAAGACCGGGGGAAAAGTGGCTAAATCGCTGCGTGCACTTGACCGGGAGCTTGGTGTATGCGGTAAAGCAGTGAAAAAGTATCTGGAGAACATGGACATACATGTCAGGAAGCTGCAGTCCCGTCCACCTTTCCGGCGAATCGCGACGTGCCAGTGGTGATGGACGACGAGACCTATCTCACCCTGGATGGCAACGACTGGCAGGGTACTTCATATTTATAACTGGGCCTACGCTAACACGTTAGTAGCACCAAATCGTGTGACGCGTCAAATAACTGGGGAATATCGGGATGCTAGAGCTGTCGAAAAAAATACTTCACCGCCACACCGTAGAAAACGTGAACAGTACGATCACGCCCTTGCGAAGTCGTAGAATCGCCTCACCAGGCGCGACACGAGGAGCTTCTATAGAGCGGTTAACAGAATCAGAAACCAGACCGTGATAGTTCTTGCCATGTGTGATGACAGGGAGGGGAAACTGATCACCCTTGTGCCAGACAAGGAAGAACTCATATGCCCTATCGAGACATAGCCTCCCTCAATTTCTCAAAAAAAAAAAAAATACTCTCGTATTTTTTCCATAGACTGAGGCCGTTTCAGGAAGCTCTTGTTGGTGAATACCAGTGAAGTATTCGAGCGGGACGCTTTTTGAGAAAGATTTTTGACAAGATAACTTGAGGCACAACTTGCAGGCACATAATCTGCTTATAGACTTCACAGCGTTCAGTGGAACGCAACGAATTCTGGCTGATTTCCCGACAAAACTAATTAAGCTGATACGTACGAATCTTGATGGTTTCACATCAAGCGTCAGAACCGGGAACGAATTTTCGGACGCGTTACTGATGTAGGATGATCCGAAGCAAGAGGATGGGATCTCGTGGACAACATCGATACCTTTGGTGTTAACTGTAGAGATGTAAAAAAGACCCCGTAAAGAGGTCTCAGAACGGAAGATACTAAAATTGGATCAATGATATGCTCATTTTGTTTATCTTGGTACACTCGTAGCGTGTGATAACGAGGTGAAACACGGGGTGAATAAAAGGATTGCGATAGCGAACAAGAGCTGAGGAACTGTAAGGCAGCTGGGAAGCACGGCATTTCCGCCGAGCTTTTCAAAGGCGGAAGCAAATAGCTGTGTCATCCATCGTATCATGTTGAAAGTGTGGGCTGATGAAGAATTGCCCTCGGACTGATTGGAGGGTCTACAAAACAGGCCACCACTGCAGTAATTGTCGGGGTATGTCTATACCGTGTACAACACTCTTTCCCGGATTCTGTTCCACAGAATGTGGCCGTTGCGGGAAACCTTTGTTGGCGAATACCACAATGACAAATCCTCGATAAATTTCGAGAATTTAATTTGCATAGATTTAAGGGTAGCGTACGACTCAGTTAAGGGGTTATATCTATCAAGTGCTTAAAAAAGAAAGGCTTTTTTCATGATTTTTTTACAGGACATTTGAGATGTAAGGTATATAAATAATATATCATTGGATTGAGCAACTCTTGCAGAATAGAACAAATATTTTTATTGCTATTTTTGTTACAAAATGGCGGCTGTGCAGCGATTGCCGTGAACTCCTTTTTTAAAAGTTGTTCCGCGGTGAGCAGTAGAAGTCGTGCCCAACTCCACCTATAACCAAAACAAAATTTTTGAAGTAGAATACTTCTCTCAGGTAGTTCAGCTACATAGAGATGTGAAATGAAAATCTAAAACTGAAAAAAGTGAGAAATATGTCCAATTTGCTGCTAATGCTAATAAATCGGTTAGTTTTCGATGGATTTCCTTCGTTTTTTGCAGCAATCGATTAGAAAATCTTCTAAGATTCCTACCAAATGCATGAAATTGCAATTTTATTATTCGAACTATTGTACTATTGAAAATTCTTAAGCCTTGTCAAAACATAAAATTCGACTTCTGATTGGTCGTTATACGATTGCTTTCCCAAGCACGGTCGGCAGAGTTATGGACCTAGTAAATTGGGAATGCATCATTTGGCCTATATAAGAGCTTCATCAGATAATAAACAGACATTTCATCGGATATTAAATTGAACAACTGAAATTTGAAGAACATAAATGAATATTTGAAGAGTTGATATTTTCTCGTTTTGCGCTATAATCCAAAGTTTATTACCTCTACATGCATTCTCTGACTATTATTGTTTATTTAATAGAAAAAATGACTGACACGCAAGCATCCGGGTTATCTTTCTTGTAAAAGTATTCTACTTCAATCTTGCGGTCGTGGCTTTGCATACAACCTTCCTGTGATTTTTTCATTATCTACAGAGGTGTCGCTAGTGAAGTACACATGATTATATTTTTAGAATTTTTCTTCGCAAAATGGAAACGGTTTAAAAAAAAGTACTGTTTCGACAAAAAAAATCGACTTTGATTGTTCATAACTTTAGTTGTTGTTAATCAATCGCTTAAATCGTGTGTACTTCACTAGATAATATAATGAAGAAGCTACGGTTAAAAATTCAAGTCAATCGGATGTAATCTTTTTCAGTTCTACTGCTCGCCGATTTTGAAACATGGGTTTAAGAAAAACGCGTTTAAAGTTTCAAAATGCTATAAATCTTAAGAATCGCAATAACGAAGCCCCTAATAATTTTTTTACTTCTGTCAGCTATCCCTGCGCCATAAAATTGTCCTTCCTGGGTTTTATTTTCCATTTCTTCCTTTTTGTCATCTGATGTATGGCTGCGCCTAGCCTCTTTCGCGATGTCGGACATGCGATGCTTAGCGACTTTGACACAGTTGGCGCCCGATCCCACGCAAAACACAAACTTGTCACTCATATTTAAGTACTTTTGAATATAACTCACAGTTAAAAAGTATAGAAAAACTCAAACAAAAAATGTACACAACGAGAACGGCTGATCGACTAAACAAAGGGAAATTGTGAGTAAACACGTTCTGTAGAGACGCTATAACGGTCGAAATTTGATGCAGCGACCTCTATACTTCAAATATGAAACACGATAACGATCGTAGGTAACTTCTGCTAGTTTACAAAGCCTCGAAATAAAAAGAAAAGCGAGCATCGCCAAATTAAACGAAAAATGTGATTTCGGAGTATAAAAGTTGTTTGGTAAAAATTGATTTAAACGAACTTTGAGTTTAGATCTGTACTTGGGCATTGTAGATTTTGATTCTTGGATAGTTTTAGCATGATTTAGGCCAACAAAAATAAATGGCGAAAAAAAATTTTTTTTGGTACATATAACCCCTTAAGAGAAATGAGTTAATGAGTGTGCGTTGCGAATAGACGTCATTTTTTTTAGTCCGCGTTTTTTCAGAGGCATTTAATCCGCTTAAAGTATTATTCAACTTGCATTGTTTGCCCGATTCATCCTGCATTGTTTGTCCTGAATGTTGAATAGTGATATAACCTGTGCTGAAGGCCTTTGATTCCCTGTGTTGCTGTTAATTACTGCCCGCTGCTACGTTAAATGCTGTGCTTTAAAAAAGATGGGCTGCCGGAGGAAGAACTAAAAAAAGGAGGCACCTGTTCTTTGTCCTCCGTGATAGTGCTTTAATTTAAGCTCAATACATGTAGATCCTCTCCCAGCTGGTCTCGAGGTACGATGCTGGCTTAACAAGACAGTCGTCGTATGTTCGAGTCTTGGCTCGGGAGAGACTGTTAGTGTCAGTAGGATCGTAGCGCTAGCCCCGTAATTGTCGTGTACACTCAACAGTTGGCTGCGAAGTCTGTGTATAATAAACAGAAGGTCGAGTTCCGATACGGAATGTAGCACCAAGGCTTTGCTTTGCTTTGCTTTTTAGATGTAGATCCTCTCCCTCCCCATCCTATGTCGCTAAACCGTTCCGAGTCAGTCTCTTTTGCTCATTCCTCTCCTGTCCTCGCATTAGTCTACCCTCCTGCTAGGCTCCTTTTTACTCGTACGGATCAGCGGGTCCACTGGTTGTTTATTTTCGGCCCGATGTAAGACCAAAATCAAAATCTTGAAAATTCCGCAAACTTTAAAAGACTCACCATTTACTGCAGAGTATCGGTAATTTATTGCCGAGAGCGATAACATCGAGTGCTCGATTACAAAAAAAGACAGCTGCCATATTTTTTTTCGTAAATCTTGGTTCAACCTAACTGAAATTCCGGCACAAAATATTACCGAGATTTCGGATATATTACCGAGACTCGGCAGTAAATTTTAGGTGTGTTTTTTTCAAGTGTGACCGTTCAAGGCCGTGACGGAAATTACAAAAGTCAAACCGAACAAGCTTCGTGTCGTGGTGAATAATCTGAAACAGGTTAACGATATAGTTTGCTCCAAGTTAACTGCGTGTATGCACCCGCACGAGACGTGGAGATCGACGGTGTCATAACCGATTCGAGTCTGTCTGTTGAGTGTATTTTAGAAAGCGATTTCAGCTGCTTCCAAAATTCTTCGTGACCCGATATAAAGATAAAGATATACCATGGAACGGGGTTAAATTGATCAATTTTTATAATAATTTCCAATTAACTAGCTTCATGTACATTTTTCCCGCAATAGTATAATTTTAAAACAAGTACTGGTATGTGCTCCAGTAAACCTCTATGGCTATTGTTGAAATTTCTATCGTCTACTTCATGAAATAAATTCGATAATTCTATAAGGTACTATGAGGTAAATTGGGGTGAAATTGATCACCATTAAAATCCATACATTCTTTTGGAAATGTGCTTTTTTTCGAGATGCTAAAGATAAATGATAATTTCTGTACTGAAAAATATTTTTTTCAGCTTGTTTGGAAACGAAAATAACGATATCTCAGGTTGAAATTTGTTTATTTTGGTTCACGAGCTGCTTGTTGCTAAATTAGCTCTTATTTGATCGTCGTTAGACCGATTTTAATTCGGTTTGTTGCAAAAACTCAAAAACTAGCTCTGAAATTGAAATCTTTGTGGTTTTCTGTGAATTCATCAGTATTTCTTTAATGGTATGGAATGATCATTGTTGAAAATTACATTTTTTGAGCTTTTATCAAACTTTACTCACTTCTCAAAATTTATCGTAATTAACCTTCAACTAAGATTACTTTGAGTAAATTCAATTCTTTTTTTTATTATTTGGGAACTTGTTTGATCAAATTCGATTGAGTTTTGACTAAGTTAGAAGAATTTTTCGAAAATATGAAAAATTGCACCGGGCATGCAAGGGTTAACTTTGATGGGTATGTGAATCACGCAAAAGTTGCGTTTAGGGACACGTTAACATTGCCTAGTGTTGTAAGAGCAATATCTTTTGATTAGTATTTTTTATCACGAATTTTCAGATGATCAATTTCACCCCACTGAGCAATTTCACCCCATTCCACGGTAAGTGTAATCAATTGCGATCTGACAATACATGACAATACAAGGAAAACCCCTTTGTATTTCCCCCAGAGCACAGGTTGGGCAACGGCTGCACTTTGATATAACAAAACTTTTTCCACCGCCACATTTGATTTTGGGATATTTCAACTCTTATGGTGTGGCCTCGGGTTCCCCTTATAATGATTACCACTCCTCTTTGATCTATAGCCTTTGCGACGACTTCAACACAGCAATTTGAAACAACGGTGAAATGGCACGTGTCCCGAAACCTCCAGCGCATCCAAGCGCTTCGGATCTATCTTTATGTTCGATGTTGCTACGTTTGGATTGCACAAGGAAGGTAATCTTCAATCCCCGCGGTAGTGACCATTTGCCTATTCTAATTTCGATTGCTAATGGATAAACTCGCACGCGATCAGTCGATGTCTTGTATGACTTCACACGAGATATCGATTGTAAATTATACGAGAGGATAGTCATAGAAGCTGCTGGGTAGATTCAAGATCTTCTACCACTTGAAGAATGCAACCTCTTCGCGGGCTTGATTATCGACGCCGCGGTTCAAGCCGTTCAACGGACGACCTTTCACTCCGTGGTCCGTGGCCGGCGGTTTTAAACGGTATTAGGAGCTTGACATTGGTGGAAGAGGCCTTTGGACCTCTTAAAGGGGAAACTGCGAGAATAGGTCTTGTCATAAACTCTGCCACGACGAACCACCATTGTAGGTTTGTAGAGAACGTGGTAACCCGCCGGAAATTGGTGTAGTGGTAGGAAATCATTTGAAGTAAGTAGTCGACGAATTTGTTTTCCTGGGACCGTCTGCCGGGGTGAGATCAAGCCACGGGGGTAAGGTTGGATGTCGTCTCCAATGTGTTGAGGAAATATTATGCATTTAACCTGTGCCGGCTCAGAAAATAATGTTTCTCCAAACTGTACACTTTTCGAGCCCTTTTGGGGTGAGATTGTGCCAAGCTATATTGAACGGCACAGTGTGCGGAATTCACATTCACGACAAAATTTTATCAGTATACACCAAAACACTTGCATTGTTTACATAGGGTATGTTTTTTTCCCCACAGCATAAAGTATGTTGTCTAGCTGTGGTATTCTTTGAAATAATGACTAAAAGCTTGCGAAGCTTACTGTTCTGAATTTTTAGATGGAAATATTCAATGATTGATATTACTTTTGGAATGTAATAAAATTTTGTACACCAATTCTATAGAAACTGATGACTTTTAAAGAGAAGAAGGAGGGTTGTGGGTACGTTTCCAGAGGTTTTGAGATTTCCAATGGAATATACAGTTGTCAATGACACATAATAATTGAAACGAAAAGTCTTCTCAAACTTCATGTCCTAACGTTTTCCCTT
This sequence comes from Wyeomyia smithii, assembly GCF_029784165.1. Taxonomy (NCBI): domain Eukaryota; kingdom Metazoa; phylum Arthropoda; class Insecta; order Diptera; family Culicidae; genus Wyeomyia; species Wyeomyia smithii. Next base: position 227,987,204 of record NC_073695.1, on the reverse strand, counting down.
TTTAGGCTACCTGGAGACGCCACAATGTGTTTAGAGACTCTATGCATCAATTCGATCCACCCATACATTTTTCTATGATTCATATGAAACATAGTTTCTGATCAACCCCCTAAAGCCCCTTAATAGTCCACGTTGTTCATGGTCGTCCCTATACTTACTGTTTTATCATGTTAGTCATGTGGATTATTCGTAGACACACTACTGTTCATTTAAAAGGTATTATATTCAACTTTTTGTTTTTGGCACAATCTCACCCCATGATGGGGTGAGATTGAGCCAAAGTTCATGTATTTTTAGCAAAATTATAGTTTATTGTAACTCAACCATATTTGTTGTAGTAGTTAACAAAACATTCTAGAATGCATTGGTGTATTTTGGATCGAATTCTCTGCTTGAATGTGTGCGTTACAAGCTTGAGAACAAAAAAGCACCATTTTTTGGCACAATCTCACCCCGGATGACAGTACCTTGATAACGTGCAATAATGAAGCCTAGTTATGAGATGAATAAGTGGATAGCGGGTATGCGTAATCAGCTGAGGTTCCGCAACCTGCAAACCCGTACAAAGGTAGCACTCAATGAAGCACTAATTCTCCCGGTGACTCTCTACGGCCATGAATCATGGACACTGAAAAAGGTTTATCAGCGAGGTCTTGGTGTTTTCAGCGTAGAATCTTGCGTTCAATTCTTGGCGGCAAACTGGAAAATGGTGTTTGGCGCAGACGCATGAACCATGAAGCGTACCAGACGTATACATCGACCGATATTTTTTTTAATAGACTTTCTCACTGCGACCAGAATCGTTGATCTATTGTAAGATATGCCCGAGTGCCGACCGATATATTCAAACGGATAAACCACTTGCAGGCTTCAGTGGGCTGGGCATTTAGCTAGAATGCCGGAGCAACGACTAGCAAAAATATATTTAGCAGGATCGGAGTCGATCGGCTAGCTGTCTCAAACGATGATGGTCCCGCCTCTAACCCCTACAAAGATTTGAGGTAGACGATTTATTTATTAAATTTATTAGATAATTAGTTATTACTTCAATTAAACCAGAAAGCAAAAAAACGGACTGGTTTTGTCAATACAGATATAAAATCCTCCATAATATTCCAATGCTTAAACGGCAGTATTACTGAATAAAAAAAATTTAAACACAAATTTATAAGCCGTTCTACGACCAAGATTACCAAGTTCTAATTATTTTACTTCTTTTAATCAATTGGACATTATTCGCATCTGAATTAAGCCAACACCCAATCTAGCCCACAGCTAAATTGCTACAGTCTCAACAAGGCCATTCCCACCGAACTCAGCAAGCAAAGCACAGGTAAACCGTGAACTTAACATGAGACTCATGAGGATGTCCCCACCTAGGGAAGTCTAGAAAATTTCCAACCCGAAAAAGTCCTAGAATAGCTAGGAATTTCAACGTCCAAAGACAATCAGAAGTGCCATAATTTTCCCGAGTAATCCGACGTATGTTCAAAACTACTTAAAAGTTTATTGTGTCACAAAAACTCAATTTTCATAACATACATCAGCATAATACATCTGTATATATGTAGATAATAAAAATACTTTATTTTTCAAAATGACATATATCAATTTAAGAAAGGTAGTCAATTATATCTATGTACCGCGCGCGATTCTCAAACCTTTGTAGACTTCTAATTTTTTTTACTACTACATTAAATACAAAATCCATCATTATCATCGGGACGAACATAACAGTTTTTACAACTAAAAAGCTATTACAGCAAAAGTCCACATAAAATCATCCGATTATGATATCGGGTTCGATTCCCGATCTGGTCGAGGATCTTTTTGAGCTGGAAATTTTCTCGACTCAGCACTGGGGCACGGTTTATCGTTGTACTTATCCAACACATGCAAAATGTGCCAAAAACAATATCGATAACGATATATGATGCTGATGCTGATATATGTGAACAGTAGCCGTATTCGACAGAATCGATCACCGTATATTATAAACCGGTGCCTCTGACAGCTTAGTTGCATGATTTAGTTCATGACTGTCTAACCGATCCCTTTGTACCTCTTGTTAACTTTAGTAATGTACCTCAAGGAGGTAACTTGCTTTGTTTACTTTTTACAACATGGATGTAAACTTATATACACGAATGACCTAAAACTTTCGTCGTAAAGTGCATAGAATATTACTATCGTTTGCAGCAGTTACTGGATATGTTTGTAGAATGGTGCCATTGTAATACATTGATTATTTGTATTCCCAAATGCTCTGTAATGACTTTTCATCGGAACTCGCAGCCAATAATGTTTAACTATCACATCGATGGTGGTCCCCGTGGTTCTGTGGTTAGCGATGTCGGTCGGCTAGCTCTCCCTCACGGTTGTAATAACGGGTTTGATTCCCGATCGAGTCGAGGATCTTTCCGAGCTGGAAATTTTCTCGACTTAGCACTGGGGCACGGTGTATCGTTGTACTTATCCTACGCATGCAAAATGTGCCAAAAACAATATCGATAACGAATTCTCTCAACTAATCTAGTTGATCGAGACCGCTATTAGCTCCAAGGCTAAGCGAGAGATATTGTACCACATCGATGGAGTCATGCTCAACAAGGTTGAAAAGATTAATAACGAGGGTGTGTATATACCATATAAAACCATCCAACCGTTAGTTGGGGTTTATAACCAGAATAGTGCTCATTTTAGAGAAAGCTTCAATAGCTTGGCTTCCACATCAACTGACCTGGAGTTAACGAATCAAACTAATTCAGAAACGATTTATCCGAATAGTTTTAAGAAAGTTACCATGACGTGGCCCACAGAACTCACCTCCTTATGGTGATCGTTGCAAGCTTATCAGCTTATGTCCCGCAGATTACAGATCCACACAAAATTTACGCTTTCACAACGCTGATACTCCCGGTGGCGCTATACGGATATGAATCGTGGACGTGGAAGCAGGCTGATCGGTGAGCGCTTGGGGTCTTCGAGGATTCTATCCCCTAATCAATGCTTGGTAGAAACAAGAAAATGGGGTGTGGCGCACGAGCATGAATCACGAGCTGTAAGAAGTATACAAACTGTCTTGCTTACTTTATATTACTTACTTTTGCGGCGACAGACCGATTATGGAATTGTTACTAATTGTTCAGAAACTTAGCGGCAAATGTTACCTGCTGTATCTTCCGTCAAGATTGATAAGCTTGCAACGATCATCATATGGAGGTGAATTTTGAGGGCCACGCCATGGTAACTTTCTTGAAACTATTCGGAAAAATCGTTTCTGAATTATTTTGATTCGTAAACTCCAGGTCAGTTGAAAAGAGTTAAGAGTAAAGAGCAATAAAGGGCTTTTAATCAATACGAGTCACAGAAATCTTTGATTATTCTGGTTATAAACCCCAACTAACGGGTGGATAGTTGTCAAGCTAATGAATCACGACAGGTTACAGTGGGCTGGCCCACCGGTAAAGATAATATTCAGCAGAGACCCGGATAGAGGCTGACGACTACGTGGCAGACTTGCATGCGTTGCGTTGAATGTGTGCTGTCGATGTGGATGCAAGAGGAGCGGGTTTAAGGGGCAACTGGAGAGGAGCATCCCAGACCGAGTTTTGTGGAGACGTATCTTGGATTCGGCATAGAATTTCCACGATATGTTGATATAAAAGTAAAGTAAAATGTAAGTAAGTATTTGACACTACTATTGCACCCAATAATTTTATTTTGAACTCAACTTTGCTTCTGGAACTAGAATTCGTTTGGAGCATTCAGTTCCAGAATGAGCAGTTCAACGCCAAACGACTACGATACTTAAACGGCAGTGGAAATCTAATATAAACCCGAAGATGTCATTTTTTCATACTTTCAAACTTACCTTATCGAAATATTTATAACTGGTACACGAAGCTGATAGTGAAAAAAACAACATTAGAAAAATATAGCCAATGTGAAACAATTTTTATACATTTCCAGATTATTTTAATGCTTAATTCTGTTAATCTGCTAAAACCCCTGCCCAAATGAAATACTGAGGATGACTATCATTCTGTGGCAAGTTAAAAGAAACGGACTTGGCTTTGTAAAAAATATGCAACGCATGAAAATTGTACCTTTAATTTGATCGTAACTATGCAAGTATTACCATAATACAGTGATCACCCGATTATTTTTTTTTTCTTCATCTATTTCACCCGATTGTATCACCCCCCTGATGATGTTTGGGATTCTAAAATAGGAAAGTGATAAAATCAAGATTTTTTTTATTAAAATTTTATTATAGAGAATGTTAAACCAATAATTTAATAGTAAAATCACCGATTTAAGTTAATAAAAAATTTCTAATCATATAAAAAAGCCGTTTTATCTGTTTGTCTGTCTCTCTGATCCTTATAGATATGTAAACTAATGCACCGATTGCCAATGGTACGAGAGTTAAAAAACGTGAACTTAATTCATTTGCTCTCCAAATAATGGTTTTATTGACATACTATCTTCCAAAGATATTTAGTGCTTCAAGAGGCTCAAATCATGATAAAAAAATTTGATTCGAAACTCAACCGCCAGTGGCGCTGCAAAGTCTAACTTTTTAGCCTTACACTTTAGAGAAATGGTGTTTTCAGCAAAGTTATAGATAAAGTTCTTATAAAAAACTTTGTCGAAGACATTTTTCTTCTAACTCTTCTCGTTTCGGATATATAACGTTTCTTATTAGACTTGTCTTTAAAATTAGTTTTTTTCGAATATACAAAAAACTGTTACATTTAGAAGGTTATAATGTTAAACATATATTTGTATATCATTAAAACACACAACTTTGTAGGAGACACGAAATAGATAGCTTCCACACAAATCGAGGTATTGCCTAAGAATATTAAACAAGCATCATTTTTTGTACACACCAAGAGCACAAAATAGCAAAAACTAGCAGACGAAACTTGCATAGAGTGAAATATTATCATATTCACTCTACAAAATCATATTAAACGTTTGTCCAAATGCAAATATATGCCGAACATTAATACCTTCTAAATGTAACAGTTTTTTGTTTATTTGAAAAAAACTAATTTTGAAAACAAGTCTGATAAGAAACGATATACATATATCCAAAACTATAAGAATTAGAAGAAAAGTGTTTTCGACAAAGTTTTTTGTAAGAACTTTATCTACAACTTTACTAAAGACACCATTTCTCTAAAAAGTAAGGCTAAAAAGTTAGATTTTGCAGCGCCACTAGCGGTTGAGTTTCGCACTAAAATTTTTTGTCATGATTTGAGCCTTTTTATATACCACATATCTTCGGAAGGTAGTATGTCCACAAAACCATTATTTGGAGAGCAAATGAATTAGGTTCACGTTTTTGAGCTCTCGTACCATTGTAGATTGGTGTGAAAATTTGCATGTAGCGGTTTTTGGGGCCGAATAAGGTGATTAGAACGGTTAGAACAAAAATTCGGATTTTCAGTACCTTTTCAAAGAAAACTTAATATGCCTCATAAGTCATAATATGCAAGAGATAGAAACACGAGCTCTTCGGCAAAGTTTCTTGTTTTGAGATCACCTCAAACTTTGCTGAAGACACTATGCGTTCATCTCAATCTAAGAAAAAAGTTAATTTTCTACTTCTTAGATTGATTCTATTCTATTTAACTTTTAGGTGGATGGATCACTAATTTATCAATATCATAAGATGCGTTGTTTAATAGCTTAAAAATTCTCCGAATATACATTATGGCTAAATCATCATTTGAATAATCGAATGAAAACGGCAATATAAAACGCTGTGCAATGGTTGAATTTTCAACTTAAACTATATCCATCCAGAATAATGTTATTTTACACAGAGTTGTGCAAAAGTAATGCAATATTAAATCTAAATAAGAAATCAGTTCACATTTTTTTAAATGAAATGTTATATGATGGTAAAATCGGGTGAAAAAGGTGATATAATCGAGGGCAGATAAAATCGGGGGGCAGACAAAATCGAGGAGTGATATAATCGGGTGATTATTGCATTGTATAACTCTAGTGATTGCTCGAAATCATAAAGTATTCATTTTTCTAGAAATCACAACTTCAGTTGCATTGTTGTTTTATTTGGTTATTTTTATTCAATATAGGTAAGTTAACACAATAAATACCTGCTTTCTATACAAATTAGTCCACAATAAGTAACGGGGTAAAAACTTGCACGAAATGTGTAGCTAGCAACACATTAGCCTATACACATTAAAAATACCAATCCCATCCCACTTGAGACGAGTCAAATTGGAGTCGAAACTGTACCTTTCCGTGCTCAGCTCAGCCCGAAAAACCAAAGCCTACAAAAAACAACACCAACAGAATCAATGTGCAAAACTTAAAAGTCATAAAAGCCACACCCCACCTTTCCGCCTTCTCCCCGCCGTCGCATGCCGCATACTCGAAAGCATTGTCCCTCATGTTGATCCTATTCCATGCTCGCTCATCACCAGAAAAATTCTCTATTCTCGAGTACATTTCCCAGTGCACTCTTTTGTTTTTCCATCCCCCTTCGGTAACTTTTACGCAGCGTTCAGTTCCTTCGTTGTTCGTTCGTTGGTTCCAGCCGCGCATGCCTACAGGACTTTCGGGGGCGCTCGGGCAATCTGCCTGCTGCAGGCACATTCCGGATAAAACAAAACTCTGAACTTTTGAAAAGGATGTTTAGACCGAGAGCGGTAAGACTCCATAAAACGAAGGCAAAGCAGTACTTGAGGATTTCAACAATGGATGCCTTCGCACCATGGCTTGTAGCATTCTTCTGTCCAGTGGTGCGCCCGACTTTTACAGTGTGGCGTCAAGGACGAGCCTAAGGCCGAGGGCTGCAGGGCTAATTCTTCTAGAAAAATTGGCCAACAGTTTCATGTGCTATAAAATGTAATGTGACTGAGGTTGTTGAAAAATCTGTTTGCAATATGTTGTAAGCAAAAATTAAGTCTTAGATCATTCGAATGCAGTGTAGAGTGCATACTGATTTTGCAGCACAGTAATTGCTCGATTTTGCAAAATAAATCCGCTGTGAGAATTTTTACAGGCGGACATAACAAATAAATTTATTATTTTTTCGCTCGTGTCAACCAGTGTAATTCATAAAAAAAATATAATAGATTCAACACTAAACTTCATTTCCTTCATATTGTTCATGTTTCTTCAGTTATTTCGGTTCAGCTGTAGACATTCGTTTTCACAAATCGTAAATTTAATTCTATTTCAGAGAGAAAGAGAGAAAGAGAAAAGTAAAACAGTATATTTATATATTTAAAATATCTGAGAAAAGTGAATACAGGAAAATAGAGAATTATAACAAAAAACGCTAAAATATAATTAAAATAACAAATCAGGCAATCAAATCTGAACTCATGCAAGGTGAAAATGATATTCAAGATGATAAATTAGTAATTTATAGCATATAAGTTTTTGGCAACATTTGATCTAGAGATATGATATAATATAAAACTAAAATATACTTCAATCACCCAAATATATTTTACTTTTAATCATACCCTGTAGGACAATTAAAACATAGGAAAATACATTAATCTGTTATTTATGTCCTGCTCACAATTCACATTGCTTAAGTTTCCCATACCGTTTACAGCAAATTACGCCTAATGACGTGCAAGGACATTCAACATTTTTCACGTCAAGAACACCTCAAAAACCGAAACGACATTTCCCATATGTTCTCATGAGCTATTCCGTTGAATTGGCTTCTGATTAGCCATCACACAAAAAGTACTACACATTTTACCTTCCATCGTCGTCGTCGTTTTGCCATGGTTCGAGCATACCGTTGCCCCTGCCGTAAACACTAGGAAGTAATTTAAACTATAACGAAAGAAACCAGATTTTCGAACACGTAAAATTGTTCAATCTCATCACCCCACCGTCGTCGTCTTCGTCGTCGATGCCGTTGGAAATTCATATCTCATTGTTTTCTTCCGGAAAGTCTTTCAAGACCCTACCCGATAAGAAGCAAAATTAATTCCTTCCTACTATAAGCTTTCCCTGTCCGCTGGGCTGAGCTGGTCTGCCGTTCCACAGCCTGTGGCATTTCCCTAAACGAGTGCAACGGTTCCATATCGGAATTGGTGCGGCCCAACTTTCCTTCCCCCTGTCTGACTCGGGAGGTCTGATTCCGAAGCAGTTCCGATTTTCCTTGCGTGCTTTTCATAAATTTCTTCCTGAATGCGATGATGATTGTCATAACTTTCGACGTCAAACGAGGCTCGACTGTGTGCTTCACTGCCGGGTGCATCCGATGGGACGACGATGGGACACGATTCCCGGTGCGGTGCGGGATGATGGACGGGTAAAATCGAAAGTAAATAAAAACACTATCACAGAGCATCGAAAGGAGATGATGCTGAAGGAAAGGTCCCCTACATTCCAGGTGTGCACCCGTCTGATCTAATTCTTGGGTTAGTTATGAGATGTTGTACATTACCCACAATTTTTTTTCTAGCTTTCTTTTTTTCCTGTGCAACTCACCTGGGATACGAATGCAAAAAAAAACATCATTCTCTCCTCTCTAATTAGAAAAGTATAGACATCTAATGTTTTTTTGCTGCTTGCTCCGTTCATGATCCTTCGACTTTTTTGTTGGACAAAGCAAAAAAACACGTCATTCACTATTTCTAAGCCAAAGAAAGGTCCTTGCAGGATTTTCTTTTTTTTTGCAGTTGCTCTTTGCTGCACCCAAATGGTCGTTGGCGTTCTCGCAAGATCCATAATTTCCCTGTGTGCACTCAGCATCTTCTGCTGCAGCTGCAAGGAATTACAATTTATCTTTAGAACTAGCAATTGCTCTGATTTTGACCGAACGGCTGCTGCAACTGGATGTGACGGTGACGAAGCGGGGATGCAATCCTTCGCAAACACCTTGGCGCAGCAGAAGAGCCACGTGGGTTGCGTGAGCCGTACCTCAAGACGACTGCAGCTGGATTTTCGTTGCAGTCGAAAGATTAGAGGGCTTTTGGCAATTTAACTGACAATAGAAGGTGATATACAGTTAAGCACGGAATTCATTATGCTATGCAAGCATCTTGATGTGAGGCTTTCACAGTATTGTGCTACTTCAAATAGATGAGGAAATATAAAAAAAGTTAAGGTAGATGCAAAAGATGTCATGAGAAGTTATCAGTCTGAAGATATAATGAAGCTAAGCATGCTTGTCACATTAAGTTTGAAAACACAAAATGTTACAGATTAAATGAAAGGCAATAAACAAAGCCGTATACTTTTATTTTTAGATTATCAAAGAATTGATATAGTTTTTTTTATTTCGAATAAGTGTGTGTGAATCGGAAAACTGTTATTAAATAACTCTGGTTTTGCAAAGTACTAATAAAAACAAGCATAATAAAATAAATATGAAAAAGATAAACAAAATAGGCAGAAGTTGAAAGCAAAACTCGATTATTTTTTCAAGTTGCGGATAATCAAATAAGATCGTAAATATATTAACAGAATACAATCAATATTACGTATAATGGAGTGAGGATTAGAAAGAAATAATTTAAATATGGACTTGGACTGGACTTGGACTGGACTTGGACTGGACTTGGACTGAGCTTGGACTGGACTTGGACTGGACTTGGACTGGACTTGGACTGGACTTGGACTGGACTTGGACTGGACTTGGACTGGACTTGGACTGGACTTGGACTGGACTTGGACTGGACTTGGACTGACTTGGACTGGACTTGGACTGGACTTGGACTGGACTTGGACTGGACTTGGACTGGACTTGGACTGGACTTGGACTTGGACTTGGACTGGACTTGGGCTAGACTTGGACTGGACTTGGACTGGACTTGGACTGGACTTGGACTGGACTTGGACTGGACTTGGACTTTGACTGGACTTGGACTTGGACTTAGACTTGGACTTGGACTTGGACTGGACTTGGACTGGACTTGGACTGGACTTGGACTGGACTTGGACTAGACTTGGACTGGACTTGGACTGGACTTGGACTGGACTTGGACTGGACTTGGACTGGACTTGGACTGGACTTGGACTGGACTTGGACTGGACTTGGACTGGACTTGGACTGGACTTGGACTGGACTTGGACTGGACTTGGACTGCACTTGGACTGGACTTGGACAGGACTTGGACTGGACTGGACTTGGACTTGGACTTGGACTTTGACTGGACTTGGACTGGACTTGGACTGGACTTGGACTGGACTTGGACTGGACATGGACTGGACTTGGACTGGACTTGGACTGGACTTGGACTGGACTTGGACCGGACTTGGACTGGACTTGGACTGGACTTGGACTGGACTTGGACTAGACTTGGACTGGACTTGGACTGGACTTGGATTGGACTTGGACTGGACTTGGACTGGACTTGGACTGGACTTGGACTGGACTTGGACTGGACTTGGACTGGACTTGGACTAGACTTGGACTGGACTTGGACTTGGACTGGACTTGGACTGGACTTGGACTGGACTTGGACTGGACTTGGACTGGACTTGGACTGGACTTGGACTGGACTTGGACTGGACTTGGACTGGACTTGGACTGGACTTGGACTGGACTTGGACTGGACTTGGACTGGACTTGGACTGGACTTGGACTGGACTTGGACTGGACTTGGACTGGACTTGGACTGGACTTGGACTGGACTTGGACTGGACTTGGACTGGACTTGGACTGGACTTGGACTGGACTTGGACTGGACTTGGACTGGACTTGGACTGGACTTGGACTGGACTTGGACTGGACTTGGACTGGACTTGGACTGGACTTGGACTGGACTTGGACTGGACTTGGACTGGACTTGGACTGGACTTGGACTGGACTTGGACTGGACTTGGACTGGACTTGGACTGGACTTGGACTGGACTTGGACTGAACTTGGACTGGACTTGAACTGGACTTGGACTGGACTTGGACTGGACTTGGACTGGACTTGGACTGGACTTGGACTGGACTTGGACTTGGACTGGACTTGGACTGGACTTGGACTGGACATGGACTGGACTTGGACTGGACTTGGACTGGACTTGGACTGGACTTGGACTGGACTTGGACTGGACTTGGACTGGACTTGGACTAGACTTGGACTGGACTTGGACTGGACTTGGACTGGACTTGGACTGGACTTGGACTGGACTTGGACTGGACTTGGACTGGACTTGGACTGGACTTGGACTGGACTTGGACTGGACTTGGACTGGACTTGGACTGGACTTGGACTGGACTTGGACTGGACTTGGACTGGACTTGGACTGGACTTGGACTGGACTTGGACTGGACTTGGACTGGACTTGGACTGGACTTGGACTGGACTTGGACTGGACTTGGACTGGACTTGGACTGGACTTGGACTGGACTTGGACTGGACTTGGACTGGACTTGGACTGGACTTGGACTGGACTTGGACTGGACTTGGACTGGACTTGGACTGGACTTGGACTGGACTTGGACTGGACTTGAACAGGACTTGGACTGGACTGGTCTTGGACTTGGACTTGGACTTTGACTGGACTTGGACTTGGACTTGGACAGGACTTGGACTGAACTTGGACTGGACTTGGACTGGACTTGGACTGGACTTGGACTGGACTTGGACTGGACTTGGACTGGACTTGGACTGGACTTGGACTGGACTTGGACTGGACTTGGACTGGTCTTGGACTGGACTTGGACTGGACTTGGACTGGACTTGGACTGGACTTGGACTGGACTTGGACTGGACTTGGACTGGACTTGGACTGGACTTGGACTGGACTTGGACTGGACTTGGACTGGACTTGGACTGGACTTGGACTGGACTTGAACAGGACTTGGACTGGACTGGTCTTGGACTTGGACTGGACTTGGACTTGGACTGGACTTGGACTGAACTTGGTCTGGACTTGGACTGGACTTGGACTGGACTTGGACTGGACTTGGACTGGACTTGGACTGGACTTGGACTGGACTTGGACTGGACTTGGACTGGACTTGGACTGGACTTGGACTGGACTTGGACTGGACTTGGACTGGACTTGGACTGGACTTGGACTAGACTTGGACTTGGACTGGACTTGGACTGGACTTGGACTGGACTTGGACTAGACTTGGACTGGACTTGGACTGGACTTGGACTGGACTTGGACTGGACTTGGACTGGACTTGGACTGGACTTGGACTGGACTTGGACTGGACTTGGACTGGACTTGGACTGGACTTGGACAGGACTTGGACTGGACTTGGACTGGACTTGGACTGGACTTGGACTGGACTTGGACTGGACTTGGACTGGACTTGGACTGGACTTGGACTGGACTTGGACTGGACTTGGACTGGACTTGGACTGGACTTGGACTGGACTTGGACTGGACTTGGACTGGACTTGGACTGGACTTGGACAGGACTTGGACTGGACTTGGACTGGACTTGGACTGGACTTGGACTGGACTTGGACTGGACTTGGACTGGACTTGGACTGGACTTGGACTGGACTTGGACTGGACTTGGACTGGACTTGGACTGGACTTGGACTGGACTTGGACTGGACTTGGACTGGACTTGGACTGGACTTGGACTGGACTTGGACTGGACTTGGACTGGACTTGGACTGGACTTGGACTGGACTTGGACTGGACTTGGACTGGACTTGGACTGGACTTGGACTGGACTTGGACTGGACTTGGACTGGACTTGGACTGGACTTGGACTGGACTTGGACTGGACTTGGACTGGACTTGGACTGGACTTGGACTGGACTTGGACTGGACTTGGACTGGACTTGGACTGGACTTGGACTGGACTTGGACTGGACTTGGACTGGACTTGGACTGGACTTGGACTGGACTTGGACTGGACTTGGACTGGACTTGGACTGGACTTGGACTTGGACTTGGACTGGACTTGGACTTGGACTTGGACTGGACTTGGACTGGACTTGGACTGGACTTGGACTGGACTTGGACTGGACTTGGACTGGACTTGGACTGGACTTGGACTTTGACTGGACTTGGACTTGGACTTGGACTTGGACTTAGACTTGGACTTGGACTTGGACTGGACTTGGACTGGACTTGGACTGGACTTGGACTAGACTTGGACTGGACTTGGACTGGACTTGGACTGGACTTGGACTGGACTTGGACTGGACTTGGACTGGACTTGGACTGGACTTGGACTGGACTTGGACTGGACTTGGACTGCACTTGGACTGGACTTGGACAGGACTTGGACTGGACTGGACTTGGACTTGGACTTGGACTTTGACTGGACTTGGACTGGACTTGGACTGGACTTGGACTGGACTTGGACTGGACATGGACTGGACTTGGACTGGACTTGGACTGGACTTGGACTGGACTTGACCGGACTTGGACTGGACTTGGACTGGACTTGGACTGGACTTGGACTAGACTTGGACTGGACTTGGACTGGACTTGGACTGGACTTGGACTGGACTTGGACTGGACTTGGACTGGACTTGGACTGGACTTGGACTGGACTTGGACTGGACTTGGACTAGACTTGGACTGGACTTGGACTTGGACTGGACTTGGACTGGACTTGGACTGGACTTGGACTGGACTTGGACTGGACTTGGACTGGACTTGGACTGGACTTGGACTGGACTTGGACTGGACTTGGATTGGACTTGGACTGGACTTGGACTGGACTTGGACTGGACTTGGACTGGACTTGGACTGGACTTGGACTGGACTTGGACTGGACTTGGACTGGACTTGGACTTGGACTTGGACTGGACTTGGGCTAGACTTGGACTGGACTTGGACTGGACTTGGACTGGACTTGGACTGGACTTGGACTGGACTTGGACTGGACTTGGACTTTGACTGGACTTGGACTTGGACTTAGACTTGGACTTGGACTTGGACTGGACTTGGACTGGACTTGGACTGGACTTGGACTAGACTTGGACTGGACTTGGACTGGACTTGGACTGGACTTGGACTGGACTTGGACTGGACTTGGACTGGACTTGGACTGGACTTGGACTGGACTTGGACTGGACTTGGACTGGACTTGGACTGGACTTGGACTGGACTTGGACTGGACTTGGACTGCACTTGGACTGGACTTGGACAGGACTTGGACTGGACTGGACTTGAACTTGGACTTTGACTGGACTTGGACTGGACTTGGACTGGACTTGGACTGGACTTGGACTGGACATGGACTGGACTTGGACTGGACTTGGACTGGACTTGGACTGGACTTGGACCGGACTTGGACTGGACTTGGACTGGACTTGGACTGGACTTGGACTAGACTTGGACTGGACTTGGACTGGACTTGGACTGGACTTGGACTGGACTTGGACTGGACTTGGACTGGACTTGGACTGGACTTGGACTAGACTTGGACTGGACTTGGACTTGGACTGGACTTGGACTGGACTTGGACTGGACTTGGACTGGACTTGGACTGGACTTGGACTGGACTTGGACTGGACTTGGACTGGACTTGGACTGGACTTGGACTGGACTTGGACTGGACTTGGACTGGACTTGGACTGGACTTGGACTGGACTTGGACTGGACTTGGACTGGACTTGGACTGGACTTGGACTGGACTTGGACTGGACTTGGACTGGACTTGGACTGGACTTGGACTGGACTTGGACTGGACTTGGACTGGACTTGGACTGGACATGGACTGGACTTGGACTGGACTTGGACTGGACTTGGACTGGACTTGGACTGGACTTGGACTGGACTTGGACTGGACTTGGACTGGACTTGGACTGGACTTGGACTGGACTTGGACTGGACTTGGACTGGACTTGGACTGGACTTGGACTGGACTTGGACTGGACTTGGACTGGACTTGGACTGGACTTGGACTGGACTTGGACTGGACTTGGACTGGACTTGGACTGGACTTGGACTGGACTTGGACTGGACTTGGACTGGACTTGGACTGGACTTGGACTGGACTTGGACTGAACTTGGACTGGACTTGAACTGGACTTGGACTGGACTTGGACTGGACTTGGACTGGACTTGGACTGGACTTGGACTGGACTTGGACTGGACTTGGACTTGGACTGGACTTGGACTGGACTTGGACTGGACATGGACTGGACTTGGACTGGACTTGGACTGGACTTGGACTGGACTTGGACTGGACTTGGACTGGACTTGGACTAGACTTGGACTGGACTTGGACTGGACTTGGACTGGACTTGGACTGGACTTGGACTGGACTTGGACTGGACTTGGACTGGACTTGGACTGGACTTGGACTGGACTTGGACTGGACTTGGACTGGACTTGGACTGGACTTGGACTGGACTTGGACTGGACTTGGACTGGACTTGGACTGGACTTGGACTGGACTTGGACTGGACTTGGACTGGACTTGGACTGGACTTGGACTGGACTTGGACTGGACTTGGACTGGACTTGGACTGGACTTGAACAGGACTTGGACTGGACTGGTCTTGGACTTGGACTTGGACTTTGACTGGACTTGGACTGGACTTGGACTGGACTTGGACTAGACTTGGACTGGACTTGGACTGGACTTGGACTGGACTTGGACTGGACTTGGACTGGACTTGGACTGGACTTGGACTGGACTTGGACTGGACTTGGACTGGACTTGGACTGGACTTGGACTGGACTTGGACTGGACTTGGACTGGACTTGGACTGGACTTGGACTGGACTTGGACTGGACTTGGACTGGACTTGGACTGGACTTGGACTGGACTTGAACAGGACTTGGACTGGACTGGTCTTGGACTTCGACTTGGACTTTGACTGGACTTGGACTTGGACTGGACTTGGACTGAACTTGGTCTGGACTTGGACTGGACTTGGACTGGACTTGGACTGGACTTGGACTGGACTTGGACTGGACTTGGACTGGACTTGGACTGGACTTGGACTGGACTTGGACTGGACTTGGACTGGACTTGGACTGGACTTGGACTAGACTTGGACTGGACTTGGACTTGGACTGGACTTGGACTGGACTTGGACTGGACTTGGACTGGACTTGGACTAGACTTGGACTGGACTTGGACTGGACTTGGACTGGACTTGGACTGGACTTGGACTGGACTTGGACTGGACTTGGACTGGACTTGGACTGGACTTGGACTGGACTTGGACTGGACTTGGACTGGACTTGGACTGGACTTGGACTGGACTTGGACAGGACTTGGACTGTACTTGGACTGGACTTGGACTGGACTTGGACTGGACTTGGACTGGACTTGGACTGGACTTGGACTGGACTTGGACTGGACTTGGACTGGACTTGGACTGGACTTGGACTGGACTTGGACTGGACTTGGACTGGACTTGGACTGGACTTGGACTGGACTTGGACTGGACTTGGACTGGACTTGGACTGGACTTGGACTGGACTTGGACTGGACTTGGACTGGACTTGGACTGGACTTGGACTGGACTTGGACTGGACTTGGACTGGACTTGGACTGGACTTGGACTGGACTTGGACTGGACTTGGACTGGACTTGGACTGGACTTGGACTGGACTTGGACTGGACTTGGACTGGACTTGGACTGGACTTGGACTGGACTTGGACTGGACTTGGACTGGACTTGGACTGGACTTGGACTGGACTTGGACTGGACTTGGACTGGACTTGGACTGGACTTGGACTGGACTTGGACTGGACTTGGACTGGACTTGGACTGGACTTGGACTGGACTTGGACTGGACTTGGACTGGACTTGGACTGGACTTGGACTGGACTTGGACTGGACTTGGACTGGACTTGGACTGGACTTGGACTGGACTTGGACTGGACTTGGACTGGACTTGGACTGGACTTGGACTGGACTTGGACTGGACTTGGACTGGACTTGGACTGGACTTGGACTGGACTTGGACTGGACTTGAACAGGACTTGGACTGGACTGGTCTTGGACTTGGACTTGGACTTTGACTGGACTTGGACTTGGACTGGACTTGGACTGAACTTGGACTGGACTTGGACTGGACTTGGACTGGACTTGGACTGGACTTGGACTGGACTTGGACTGGACTTGGACTGGACTTGGACTGGACTTGGACTGGACTTGGACTGGACTTGGACTGGACTTGAACAGGACTTGGACTGGACTGGTCTTGGACTTGGACTTGGACTTGGACTTTGACTGGACTTGGACTTGGACTGGACTTGGACTGAACTTGGACTGGACTTGGACTGGACTTGGACTGGACTTGGACTGGACTTGGACTGGACTTGGACTGGACTTGGACTGGACTTGGACTGGACTTGGACTGGACTTGGACTTGGACTGGACTTGGACTGGACTTAGACTGGACATGGACTGGACTTGGACTGGACTTGGACTGGACTTGGACTGGACTTGGACTGGACTTGGACTAGACTTGGACTGGACTTGGACTGGACTTGGACTGGACTTGGACTGGACTTGGACTGGACTTGGACTGGACTTGGACTGGACTTGGACAGGACTTGGACTGGACTTGGACTGGACTTGGACTGGACTTGGACTGGACTTGGACTGGACTTGGACTGGACTTGGACTGGACTTGGACTGGACTTGGACTGGACTTGGACTGGACTTGGACTGGACTTGGACTGGACTTGGACTGGACTTGGACTGGACTTGGACTGGACTTGGACTGGACTTGGACTGGACTTGGACTGGACTTGGACTGGACTTGGACTGGACTTGGACTGGACTTGGACTGGACTTGGACTGGACTTGGACTGGACTTGGACTGGACTTGGACTGGACTTGGACTGGACTTGGACTGGACTTGGACTGGACTTGGACTGGACTTGGACTGGACTTGGACTGGACTTGGACTGGACTTGGACTGGACTTGGACTGGACTTGGACTGGACTTGGACTGGACTTGGACTGGACTTGGACTGGACTTGGACTGGACTTGGACTGGACTTGGACTGGACTTGGACTGGACTTGGACTGGACTTGGACTGGACTTGGACTGGACTTGGACTGGACTTGGACTGGACTTGGACTGGATTTGGACTGGACTTGGACTGGACTTGGACTGGACTTGGACTGGACTTGGACTGGACTTGGACTGGACTTGGACTGTACTTGAACTGGTTTCCCGATCAGTCAAAAATATCAGAATTATAACAAATGTTATGTGTGGTCCCCGTGGTTCTGTGGTTAGCTATGTCGGTCGGCTAGCTCTCCCACACGGTTGTGATACCGGGCTCGATTCCCGATCAGGTCGAGCAATTTTTCGAGCTGGAAATTTTCTCGACTCAGCACTGGGGCACGGTGTATCGTTGTACTTATCCTACAACATGCAAAATGTGCCGAAAACAATATCGATAACGAATTCACTCAACTAATCTAGTTGATCGAGACCGCATTAGCCCCCAGGCTAGCGTGCGATATTGTTGTTGTTGATAACAAATCTTGATATTTTGTCTCGTTAATAGTTTAAATATCAAAAATTTTATCAAAATTACTTACTGATTATTACAAGTTGTAGCAAGTTTTGTAAGTTTTTTTTGCAGGAAAAGATCATACTTAGTTAGAATGTACAATATTGTCCTTGTCAATTAAATAACAAATTCTGTTATAAATATGCTTCAAAAAAAAAACACTTTTGAACATTCAAGTGTATGATAACAGAACTCGATATAATTCTGTACTATTTATCATTCTGACATTTCAAGAATATTACAGGCTTCGTTATTTCTATCAAGTTCAGCCATATTTGTGTTACTTGTTTGTTATAATCGTTTGATCTGGTTTCGAGTGAGATTAGATTGTACTTACATAGATTGGACTTAGACAGGATTTAAACTGGACTTTCCGTGACCTTAGACTGGACTTAAATCGACCAAAATTACATCCAAAAATCATATATGGAAGCCAAAGCAGAAAAGAGATGAAATTTTGTTGCACTGTGTAATCGGTCTGTTTCCACAAAAACAAGGAAAGTTAAATAAGTAAGTCAGTTCAGGTCCCGCAACTAACAGACCCGAACGAAATATGCAATCTACAAAACGCTGGTGGTCCCGGTGGCACTCTATGGACTAAAACTGATATTGTGAGAAGGGGCCGACTACATTCCTATTACGGGACTGACGTGAAACATCGCAAAGTGATATCTGCCGTGAAAACTGGGTTATTATGAGTGTCATAGATAGGAATAAAGGATGTCTCGCGTGGAATTATTTCACGACCGTTTTAGACTATGAAATGATTTGTAGTGCTATTTGAGCTGTTAACACAGCCCTCGTGTCGATGCCCGTCCTCCGGATCACACCCTAAAGGGCGATGTTAAACAGCAAACAGGAAAGTCCATCACCTTGTCTCAACCCTCTGCGCGATTCAAAGGGACTCGAGAGTATCCCCGAAACACGCTCGAAGCACATCACTTGCGCCATGGTAGCTCTGATCAATCGAGTCAGTTTATCCGAAAATCCGTTGTCGTGCATGATCTGCCATAGCTGTTCTCGATCGACTGTATCATAGGCCGCCGTGAAGTAAATGAAGATGTGATGTGCGGGCACGTTGTACTCGCGACATTTCTGTAAGATCTGTCGGATTGAGATGATCTGGTCCGTGGTGGCACGGGCTCCCATGAAACCCGCTTGGTACTGACCCACGATCCTCCTGGTTAAAGGTGATAGACGACGGAACAGGATCTGTGAGAGTATTTTGTAAGCGAGATACCGCGGTAGTTGCGGCACTCCAGCTTGTCGCTCTTCTTGTTGATGGGACAGATGACTTCCTCCATCCACTCGTCTGGCAGTTTTTCCTCCTCCCAAATCCTGGAAATGACCCAGTGCTGCGCTCTAGCCAGCGCCTCTCTTCCATGTTTCAAGAGCTCGCTCGGCAGTTCGTCTTTGCCTGCGGCTTTATTATTTTTCAGATTCCCGATCTCACAAAGAACTTCGTGAATATCGGGGGCTGGTACTCGGTCATCCGCTGCTGGTGCTCCTAGGTCAATTCCTACTCCGCTTCTGTTTACTGTTTCGCCTTTCAGGTGTCCATCGAAGTACTCCTTCCACCTGTCGACCACCTCGCTGGCATCCGTGAGAAGGTTCCCATCCGCGTCGTTGCACATGTCGGCTTGGTTGCCCCAGAAAATAGCTTCAATGAAAAGAGAACATAAAACTATACACATTCAAAGACACAAGACACGAGTGAAAAGGATGTTTTCAATAGGCTTTCTACAACGGGAAGTACATTATTCTTGATTTAATTTTTTTTTTGAAAAAGCGTGACAAAAACGAAAAAAAGCGTGAGAAAATCGAGCGTGAATTTGGCGAGTAGTGATATAAACGACTGTTGATAAAATCGAAAAAGCACTATACTTAACAAGCTGTTTTGTACAGTTTCACCACAGCACCAAAAAAACTATACCTTTACACAGGACGATTATTTTTTAGTTTTGCTCTTTATGATAATTGTTACATACTTATTGCATTATTATTATTACTTAATAAGAAAGGTAAGTCTGTGCAACATTTGTTTTAGAATTATGAGATAGAATTTAATTCACGTAAATAATAAAACTGTAAAAAGCATGGAATCTATACATCAATCAACCGAATGCATTTTTTTAAATGTACAGCACTCGTTCGCTAATTGCACGCGATTTAGTTGCACTGCGTTTTAACTGCACGTCCGTTAGTTGCACGAAAGTGCAATTAAAAAGCAGTTTTGCGTCAAACTACACGTGGTTTTTGAAGCTAATGTCTCTCTGTCAAGTTTTGCGAGGGGATACTGAATGCGCGAAATATTTAATTAACTGAAAATAAATTCAATATTTTTAATTTTGTTATTTTAGATTCCGGTTGTATGTACTAAATAACAAATATACATAATCACATTGCACGTTTGCCCAATTTGTTTTCAATTATAGTCGATCTAATTAATTTCAATTTGATCACTTGTGTCGAATCCTCACTGAAATGTCGCATTAAGCTGTCCACACACTGAACAGCTTCTGAAAACGTGGGATTCTCTGAAATACAGTAATGTTCGTTACACTCCAACTAAGTTGCAATGCATGAAAAAATCTGACTGGTTCGAAATTGGTTCGTAAACGGATACACGAAAACCAAACATTAGCGCACCCCCTAAAAATTTTTGACAGTTTTGAGTTCATGCAATTAAAAAGCCCATCCGCTAGTTGCACTGCAACTTTCGTGCAATTAGCGCACGAGTGCTCTATTTTGATTATAATCATATTTTGCAGGACGATCATAACTATTAAGATACATAAATAACATAAATATTCAAAGCGCAACAAAGTTCACGTTATGTGGTGCTAATTTTGGGACAAATAATTGTCATTTGCGGGAAGTGGTACGCTAGCACTTCCAGTTTCTTCTTTTTAAAGACGGAAATTTCGATGTTGACGACTATCCGTGTGAAGGAATGCCAAAAATCTTCAAACACATTGAATTGCTCGATAAGAATCCATGCCAAACGCAGGAACAGCTTGCTTCGGTATTTGAAGTTACCCATCAAGCCATTTCCAAGCGAATGCATACTTTGATTCAAAAATAAGAAACTTGTGTTCCTTTTGGTTTGAAGCCAAGGGACATTGAGCGTCGTTTTTTCACCTTTTCTAGTGGCCTTCAAATGGTGAGTTGACAACCTGGAAGGACTTTAAACTTAGCTCCTGCCCTCATAAGCTCCTATCTAATGCCTCCATGAGTCATATGATTACAATAGAAGTCTGCAAAAATCTGCACACATTTTAAGAAGGTAATATAAGGGAACTTTGACAAAAAACTGCAAATATCTGTCACAGCATGTTTTCGCATACGAATTTTTATTCAAATTTGAAATGCAATGCACCAAGCGGAGACACAACAAATCGACTTCCAATTAATTGAGGATTGTTTGGGGCCACAAATAGAACAAAAATACTACAAGGTATATAGCCCTAGGGGTTGTATGAAATGGCGGACTAAATGTATATATTATATGCTGCGATAAACTGTTCATAGGTATATAGCCCTAGGGGTTGTATGAAATGGCGGTCTAAATGTATATATTATATGCTGCGATAAACTGTTCAAAGGCAACACTACCGTTTATATTTGATGGTCGTTATTGTAAAACTAACGATGCATGAATACATGAAAATTTCACAGTTTTAATTTCACAAAATGTAATCTAGTATAGAAAACAAAGACGTAGTCCTACGTCAAAAAACTTGGTTCTGGGTTTGTGCTATAAAGTTTCTTTTTTTCATGTAACGACGCCCCACTTTAATGGCGCTAACGTTGATTCTGACCACTATCTCCTGATGGTCAAAATGCGACAAAGAATTTCGGTTGTCAACAACGCTCGCTGCCGTTGCCCGCCACAGTATGATCTGGAGCGACTTAAACTCCCCGAAGCCGTTTCGTCCCTTGTTCCGTTTTTGGGTTTTTATTTTTGCGCCCCTGCATCGGATCCTTCTTAAAGATGTAGCTCTACGTCAAAAACAGCGAGAGCTTAGTTACGCACCAAAACCATGTATAAACCGTGAATAACTTGAGTTTACCATATTGTTTGACTGTTCAAATACCGTTGAATTGTGTGGATGCTCTGAGTTGTTTTTTATTTTCAAGGTGGAACGGGACGGAAATCTTGCATGGGAGGACCGATGAGTTTCTTATGTTTACTTACGCATCCCGGGAAGCGTTGTACGGCCTTCATGGTGATTTTTCCAATGCATTTCTTGATTTTACCAATCAGCTGTTTGCAATTCGTTTATCTCCAGTTATTTTTGTACGTCAGGAAATTGCGTATATAGGGTATGTATAAGATCGAACAGTTTTTCAGAAACGTTTGTGTTTTTTGCTGGAATGTGATAAAGCTTTAACTGGTCAAAACACATAGGCATGGTACTTTTGAAGACACGGAATCAAGATTTTTTTCAAACATTAGTTTTCATACGCACCTTGATTGACAGCCAAATCACTGGATTTGAACCATGATTTTGACAAGAAGAACGAATTCCTTTTTTGTCCATTACTTTGGTCAGTCTTTCACTACCTCCCTGGCGAATTGTTATTAAAGTTTTCAGGAAATTATACACAGTCGAAAGTGGAAGATTTTCACTTTTAAAATAGTTTATCGTGATCTTTTTGACAAAATTTTTGTGCAGTTTAGTTGAAAGTCTATGCGCTTTCACAAGGCTTCTTGTTTCGACGCCATTATGAACAGAACTGAGCATGCATAAGAAAATACTGGCATAAAAAGAACAGAGATAGAGAGAGGGAGAGCTTACATTTGCGTACTCTCATTTCTCAAATCATTTTGTTGTTGAGTAAGAAGGCCTAAAAAAATTCAAAATTTTAGTTGTCACCCGTTTTGCTCCATGATGTTGTTAAATTTTATCCAGACAGACGTAAACATTGTGTCAAAGAGTTGTTTGAATCTCTTAGCAGTAATGAAAATGAGAAACGAGGGAAAAATTCCATTTTTCTCACAGTACTGTTTCGATGATCTCTAAACTGTGACTAGTAGCGAATAATGAAGTCTCAGAGCAGAAACCTCCTGATCGCACGAGCTATAGAAGGTCTGTTTGGATCCTGCTGATTTTTGTAAGTCAGATCCGAGAGAACAATATTTCCTTAGTTATCAGGAGGAATGTTATACTCTAATATCAATTCGCTCTATTTCTTTGGAAACGATTACATCTTCTAGCTACTTCATAGTTTATGCCAGCGGTTCTCAATCTGGGGTACGCGTACCCCTAGGGGAACGCTAGAGCTTTTAGGGGGTACGCGAAAGAAAAATCAGTAATGGCGGACATAGCAATTTTAAAATACTTTATTTGTTGTTCAAACTTGCTCTTAAAACATGACTGTAGCAATCAAACAAATCACAGTTCAATTTAAAACTTGAACTAGACTACCACAACATGATCTACCACTACTGTCTCCTACTCTGCGAGAACATTCCAAGGTACAATTGACTCAAAAAATATCGCCAAGGGGTACGCGGACAAAAAAAGGTTGAGAACCGCTGGTTTATGCTTTTTTCAGTAGGAATAAGTCTGAATAATATATACTTTCGCTGCTCATATAAAAAATAGTTTGTATACCTTTCGCAATACATTTTTTCCAGAACTGACATCATCAAAATCTTGAGCCAACTGTTAATAACATATCATATTTGGACTATCAAACTTTCCAAACTACACAAAACTGGCTCGACAAATTGAACCTTTCAAAGCCGATTATTGCACGCACGTTCGCACTTTCTCCGCCCTCTTCTCACGCTGTGGCGTACCCCCCGGTATACCGTGCCGTACCGAAACCGTGCGAGAACCCATAGAGCGAAGTGTTTAGAAAATTACTACCCTGCTTAGCGACTCTGCCACGACAATCACCATCCAACCGGAGAGCAAATGAAAGGGTTCCATGTCACATCACAGCCCCGGAAAGGTCACACTATGTGCGATTTAATAACGAGCTCGTTAAAGGGATCCTGTCGGATGCGAAGAGAAACTTCTTACCATTCAGGAAAGCAGGAAGAGTGACGCAAGATTTTCTCACGTTCATTTCCCATGTGAAACACAATCCTTTTCGTGACCAAGAGTACTTTTCCGTGTCTAGAGCAAATTTTCGAGAATATTTATGTTGGGAATTTTTGAAAATCGTACCTTTTTCGCCGGCAGGCAACTTTCCCAAGCGCCGAAAACCGAGTAATTGAAGCCGAAGTCGTAAATAATGCTCGAAACATTTCAATCAATTCCGGCTGTCAATAAAAACAACATAATTTTCTAGCCGGGCTGCCTGCGAAAGGTCAGCTAACCGAAATGACCCGCATTGGAGTGCGAAAAAAAGCAGAAAAACTATCTTCTTTCACTCTAAAAGCAATAAAACAATTATATTCTCAAATAGTTGGCCCAGTTCTGGTTTCGACCGCTGGTTAGAGCGGTGCAGGAGAAAGCATGGTGGACGGTAATCAACCGGGTAGCAAAATGTTCAACCGTTTCGTTGTTGATCCTTGTTACTGATCATGTACGGCGAGGGAGATAAAGAAGAACCAGAGATGATGACCCACTTTCCCTTTTGTTCGCCCTATCTAATCGGAGTGTCTTTCTCTCGAAGTGTCGATAAACGGCTCGTTAAAACAATAAAAGGGATCGTTTGGTTTAATTTGGGAGGAGTGTTGTTTCAACTGGCGTTCGGTTGGTCCTGGCGTGATGGTAATTTAATACTTTCGCTAGAACCGGGTCCAGAACTGGACCAAGACTGATACAGGGTGTTTCCGGGTAGTAATGAAGATTGCTTTCTGTTGACAATTTGGCAACAATAAACCGAACCGAATAAAAGATTTTTATTGGGAAAGGGGTGTTTACCTAGATATATTTTGAAACCTCCAGAATGCTGATTGGAGAGACTAATTTCTTCGCGATGTTTACCACGATTGCGACATTTCATATGAACTACCGGACAGACAAGAAATTTGTATAACTGGTAGAAAACTCCTATTCTTAACAATCTTCTCAAATTCATACTATAGATATACTATAGATACATACTATATGATATACTATAGATAGACATACTATAGATAAAAAATACTCAGTTTTCTGAGCCTGACTGAAATCCAGTTTCGGTTTTTTTATTTAACGGAATGTTTTAATAAAATCCAGATACAGTCATCAGTAATATCACGCTTCCTAACTCCCCAACATTTATCCAGGTTGTTGATTGCCTGCTCCCGATGAAATAATGTTTATCCTGTTTTTGTGCATATTACTGTTTTATCTGTTCTGATATTAATTTTCGATCTTAGTCTATATTTTCGGTCAAAGTCCACCGAATGAATTAAACCACCGTTTTAAGAAAAATTTTTCCAGGCCTACAGTAACTTGCTGTGGGTGTCCTCTTCAAAAGACCCACCAAACTCGCAGGAAAATAACAATTTCAAACAGTTCTCTATTTGCCGAACAAATATTTTAGAAAACCACATCCGCGCGCATTCACTCCCTTCTGATTATCGTTCCGAAAGCAGGACTAGCCGCTAATGATTGAGAAATAAATCAACTCACCGGCATTAGATACAAGAGGTAACAAAAATTCCGCCACTCACCTAACGATGCGCAACCCAACGCAACGCAAGGATCCTCCCGGCTTCTTCTTTTCGGGTCTCGCACTCAGCAAAGGATGAAAGCAAATTTGGGACAAAACCGACCATTCATCGTTCCTGGAAGCACTCTTCAGGCTCTCCTGGACCGGCTTTGCGATCCTGTGGATCCCTAGAGCTGTCCTCATTGCTCGCTCATTTGCTCGGGCCACCCCCAGTGTGAGGTACTTCAGAAAACAATCCTACCTTCAGTGTTTAGTTGTTCTCCGCACCCAGGCAGGAAACCCCGGTATGGGCAAACACCATCATTTATGGCACTAACCTGGAGTCCGAAAAAATAGGTGTCAATTTAAAATCGTGATACTCACTTTCGGGTGCCGATTAAAGGACCTGTGTTGGCGGGAGGGACCAGATTCCGCTGATGCTCGTAAAATGCATGGGTAAATAAATAAACAGTGAGCGGGTATCAACACAAATCAGATGCCAGAAAATGGGTATCTTGTTTTCGGAAGGTCAAATAAAACGGAAAAATTCCGATGCACGGAGAAAACATATCTTAACTCTGTATGCTCCTCATCATTTTCGTTCAGGAATATTAATCTTACAAGTTTTTCCGTGTTATAATTTGACGAAAGCGGTTAGCAACGTCACTTTCCTAGCTGGAAATGTCGAGCCGAAAGTCTGAAAGCATTCCGGCCGTGTAATAAGAAGTACCCTTGCTTACTCGGCAGTAGAAAAAAATAACCAACGGTTTGCCTGACAGAGAGTAAATGTTCTTGTTATTGCCCTGGATTGAAGTCTGGTCAAAACTATGAAGCATAAAGACAAGGAGATGGAATATCCACCATCACCTTAACGAATTAAGTGCGTCCAATTGGAGGCGATTTTTTTGCCTGCGCTTCGGTAAAATTGATTTTCTCAGGAAGAAATATCTAATCTTTGCGGAGTATCTAGAGAGACGGCGAACGTAAGGACAGGTAATTGTTGGAAACGCTTTCTCGGAGCCATCCTGCGTGGTAAAGAGGATGTGGCTTTAAAGTGTCTATTCTTCATTCAACGATTTTTCTTGTCGAGAGATTGTTGTTTTTTGCACGTTGTAAAGATTACTAGGTAGGCGTTTGAAGCGGCTACGTCGTTATAAGTGTTTCTTGGGGCGTTGAAAATGGCGCATTCGTTATGTATTCTTCATGTTCTAGATAAAGCATTTTCTGAAGATATGGAGCAGTAAGAGTAACTACTATAAGAGCTGCTGGGATTACCTGAGTTTGCGGACTACTGTTAACAAATTGCCAACAATTTATATATTTTAATTTATTATTGAAATTTATGCATCGTAAAGAAAAACAAAGCAAAGCTAGAGTATAAAGCATACTCTATTATTATTAATTTTAAATATTAAAATTAAAAATTGATAAAAAAAAAATAAACAAGTGTCTATCCGCGTATTCTAGAAGAGATTTTTGCAGAATACTAAAGAAAACATAAGTTACCGAGCAACAGTAAATGTTTAATATATAGTTACTAGGAAACGTTCAATCATTCACCAGAACGCTAATTGTTAAATTTGGCTGTAGTTTTAAATTAAGAACTTATGACAATATGACAAAAAAATAATTTTGGAAATATATTCTCTTTACAATTATAAAAGTATAGCAGATTTTAAAACAAAATAACATACAAAAAATATGAAACATGAAGAAAAACTACATAAAACATCCGAGTGCAGACAGCTGAAAAAATAAAAAAGTACAAAAATGTGTTCAATGTGTGAGGTGTATTACGGTGTCTATGGGCTAGTTGAGTTGTAAAGCATTACTTTTAGGATGTTAAAATGATATGCACAATATTAAAAACTGACAATATTTTACTCAAAAAAATAGTTTTAAGGCAGAGAAATATTTCTAACATATCTCATAAGAACAACTTTGGTAATATATTTTAGAATTTGAGACTTTCAAGTTTTTTTTTCAATAATTCAGTTCAAAGTTACATATGTTTGTCTATATAATAACAATGATTTGCATAATCTCAGATTTTTTGAAAAGGGTCAGGTGGGGTAAAAAGCCCGTCAAAAATTGCTGTCCAAAAACTGCTAAAAATGTAAAATTGCTAAAACTTTGGGTAAACTAAACGGATTTTTCTGAAAATTGACATGTTTGTTCTACTTTATAAAGGGTACATAATGACGGTTTTTGGGAGTTGCTGACTCAACGAGTTTAGTTAATAATTTAAATAGAAAGAAAAATGTGGAGTTCTTACCAATTCTTCAAAAAGATTGATGCTATGGTGCAGTTCGTAGAGATCCTGTTCCGAATCCAGAATACGCTTCCATAAAACTCTTATATCATCATATTATTATCCTTCGATTTTTAAATGAAGAATTAAAATTCGCTCAAAATCGCCACAATCAACTGCCATTGTATAGGGCGGGGCCTAGCGTGGTTAGTAACGTCTCCGCCAACCACGTTCGACGCCTGGGTTCGAATCCCAACGCTGACATAGGTGTCGATTGTTGTGGGGTGGCGTGATCCACTGACAACCAACCCAACTGGTCTAGATTCAATCCTAGGCGAAAAATCTCTGGGATCACGCCTTCCATCGCATGAGGAAGTAGAGCCGTTGGCGCCGCACTGTGGTCCAGAAATGAAAAAAGGTGGTCAAAAGTAATTTTCTCATAAACGTTTCATTTTAGAGCAATACTGTCTTCAGGAAAGTTTTAGAGTAGAAAAAGGTCCTTTTTTGGACATTAACAGAACCGTGAATAATCCCGCTACAAGTGAGATAAAAAGAATTTTTTCTCTGAAAATCAATATTTTTATCGCCGTCTTTAGCAAAGTTTTCCAAAATAACATAACAAAAAACTTTGCTAAAGACACTAGGTAGCTATTTCTCAATCTCACTGAGTTATCTGATTATGTGCAATGATGTGTTAAAAAAAAGTTTTCGCCGTTAAAATTCATATTTTATACTACTATACCTCTGATATTCTCACTGAACTTATAAAACAACATCAGACCTTTATTTTTTAAATGTTACAGCAGACTTTATTTTATGATAATTAGGTTTCTATTAATTTTTCCTGCCAATAAATTTACTTTTTACAAGTAATTTTCGATTTTCTGCCGTTTCCCAACACCTCCCACGGCAAGATTACCACCAATTGAATTGTCCATGTGCTCTGCACACACGGCAGTTAAAATTTCTTGCAGAAATTTGCAGAAACTTATAAAATAATGGAACAAAACAACTTTAACGTGAGTTCATTTATGTCATGTTGATCAAAAGCGGATCATTGTTGCGAAAAACATAGCAAGCTCTGCATTTTTACGTTTTGATGCATCTTTTGAAGCATAATCGATGCATGTAAACACGTGGTTTTTGATGATTCAAATTTCAGCTCAAATATTCCCGAATACGTGCATCGCTCATATAATTCATCTTTAGTAGGCAACAATAATAATTAGTTATTGTTTACGTGCATTGATAATACTTTTAAAGATGCATCAAAACATAAAAATGCAAAGCTTGCTATGTTTTTCGCAACAAAGATCCGCTTTTGATCAACATGACATAAATGAACTTACGTTAAAGTTGTTTTGTTCCATGATTGTATAAGTTTCTGCAAAATTCTGCAAGAAATTTTAACTGCCGTGTGTGCAGAGCACATGGACAATTCAAAAACAATTCAAATTCAAAAATTACTTGTCAAAAGTAAATTTTTTGGCAGGAAAAATTGATAGAAACCTAATTATCATAAAATAAAGTCTGCTGTAACATATAAAAAATAAAGGTCTGATGTTGTTTCAAAAGTTCAGTGAGAATATCAGAGGTATAGTAGTATAAAATATGAATTTTAACGGCAAAAACTTTTTTAAACACTTCATTGAACATAATCAGATAGCTCAGTAAGATTGAGAAATAGCTACCTAGTGTTTTCAGCAAAGATTTTTGTTATGTTATATCAGAAAACTTTGCCAAAGACGGCGATAAAAAATATTGATTTTTAGAGAAAATATTCTTTTTATCTCACTTGTATGGGGATAAATCACTGATCTGTTAATGTCCAAAGAAGGATCTTTATTTTATTCAAAACTTTCCCGAAGACAGTATTGCTCTAAAATGTAATGTTTACGAGAAAATTACTTTGGCCACCTTTTTCCATTTCTGGACCACAGTGCGCCGGTCCGTTAATTCACGGGTCCTGAGTTAGGGTCCTGGGTGGAGTCGCCTCCCTGGGCGTCGGTGATTGGCACAACAACAGTGGCGGAACTAGACCGACGGAAAATAAGCGAGAATAAAAAATAAACTGTCATTGTATATTGGCGAACTGTCATTGTAGCGATTTCAAGCAGATTTCGAGCAGTTTTAAATCGTGATTTAAAAAGCGAAGGACAACGATAGAAAAATATTTTAAATCACGTTTTACTTAGAAAATGCAGATCTTTCAGCTGATATAAAAAACTGATATAGCTAAACAACCCGATTGCACTGCTCGAATATCCTCGTCGACAGCAACGTGTGCAGGGTATGCCTCGAAGTCGTCAACCTCTATTGTACTAGGCCAAACATGCAAGTGAAGACCATTTGTGCTCGTCATCAATTTGCAATTATCACACCCCTAAATGTTGGTCCCCACGAAAATATCACGTGGCTAAGAATCATGCTCCTGCACCACACCCAGGGTCGGGTTTGGGTGTTGGGGCCCGGGACAGATATTTTCGTGAGGCCCAACATTTAGAGGTAAGATAATTGCAAATTGGTGACGAGCAAAAAAGGTTTTCATTCGCATATCTGGCCTAGCACTAAGGGGCCCCACGAGACAGGATGCTATGGTTCGTCTACTGTTCGTGTTCGTATAACGCCACCGGGGAGATCAGCGTTTTGCAGAGCGTCTTGTAGAGCGCAAATATCCCAAAAACGGATGCGTTTAGAGATAGCTTCTATAGCTATAGAAGAGCTTCATGATTTGAAATTATTATTATTATTAATTGGAGTTTATTTATTCTCTAATTAAAATTTGGAAAATCGTGTAAAACTCAATTTTCAAGGTAAAATTTTGTTTTTCATTTCTCCATCCAGATCTTCTTATAAACAGTTTTGAATTTATGTCAAGTTGTAATAAAAAATTCAACCCTTTTTGGATTTTGTTTATAATTTAATGTTTATTCTGCAATTGTCCCAGCTTAAAAGCATAATTACTTAAAAACAAATTGAATTTTTTATGATGCAAATCCTCATGAGCTTTTTGATTTAGCATATCTTTTAATCACTTAACATTTTTTGAATATAATTATTTCGAAAATGACGAAGTTTATATTTTTTAATTTTATTTCCAGTTTCCCATTCTGGACAGTTTACCATTTACTAGTTTATAACTTCAGGTTTCTTAAAAAAATGTTATGGAGGGTTGGTTTTCTTGTTAATCAAAATTTGGTGTTCTTTTAGAAATTTTCGCACTGAAAGAAATTTTTTTTCACCGTATATTCTTTTTTTACAAGTTTACATTTGTTCCCTAAAATTTTCTTTTTGGCGACATCCATAAATTACGTAACATAAAAAACCCAATTTTTGGACCCCCACCCCCCATATGTAACGAAACGTAACGCCAACACCTACCCCCCCATAAAAATTACGTAACGCTGTAGAAGGATTTGCTTGAAAAAAAGGTCGTTTTTGGAGAGTTTCTCCAAAGATTTCTTGTTACGTAAGGCTGAATTCACCCCTCCTCTGTATAACAAACTGCAGCGCTCAAGGATACCCCCTCCCTCCTAAGAGCGTTACGTTATTTATGGATGCCGCCGTAGAAGTTTTTCTGTAAAATCCAAGGTTTCAGAGCTAAATGCTTTGAACGCTTTAAAATGGTAACCTGTGCCAAAACGCATACGTCCTTTAAGGTATTCATCTTGAATCTTAAAAATTCCTCCATCCGTGAAAAATACGCAGCTTGCTAAGCCAAATAAGTGTGCAAAGTTTCATTCAGATCAAAAACAGGTCATTTAGCATGGAAACGCTCTAATGTGAAACCGTCAAGATGAGCACGTATCAGCTTAATCAGTTATGTTGGGAAACTATGTTCGAGCATTATCTGCCACAGCTCGTAGCGTTTCACTGAATACGCCGCCTTGAAGTCTATAAACAGATGATGTTTTTGTAAATTGTATTCTCGATGATTTGTCTCAAGGTGTACATCTAATCCGTTTTGGATCGTCCCGTTCGCAAATCGCACTGGAATTAACCAACAAAGGTTTCCCGCAACGCCCTCAATCTATGGAACAGGATGCGTGAAATAATTTTATAAGCGGTATTGAGGAGAGTTATGTCTTGTTAGCTGCTACCGTCAATTCTATATCCTTTCCTATAGTTAGGGCATTAACAGAGAAGATCGGCGAAACATAAGAATTTATCGAGGCATAACCAGTCTTTCTACTACGTCTAAATTGAAAAAAAGTGTAGTAAGCTTCAGAATCCTCTCGTATACGAAAAACTACATTTCTAACGATCAACACGGATTTATGCGCCCAGGCAGCTGTTACCACAAACCTTTTGGATTTTACAACGACTTGTATATCACATTTGGAGCAGGAGGCACAGTTGAAGTAATCTATACGGATTTGCAACTTTTGTTCGGTATCCGGATTGATCATCGAATACTTTTACGCAAGCTCCTCCAGTTGGTACGACGCAACAATTCATTCACTAGCTACGATCCTACTTATGTTGTCGAACACTACGTGTAAAGTTCTTGATTATCCCCCACATTTTCTAACACTGCTGGAGTACCACAAGGCAGTAATGTAGGGCCGCTTCTTTTTCTGTTTTATTTAAACGACGTGGCATTGCTATTGGGAGCTGGATGTAAGCTGGTGTATGCCGATGACTCAAAATTGTATTTGGCTGTGCGGTCGGTTGTAACTGTCGTGACTTACAGAGACTGCTGAATGTTTTTATGAATTGGTGTCGCAGAAATTGACTCATAGTGAGTAATGCAAAATGCCAGATCATGACGTTCCATCGCACTGCGAAACCTATTCAGTTTGATATGAAATTGTTAGTCATGTTGGACTCAAAAGAGTCGATCATGTAAACGACCTCGGTGTTTTACACGTCACTAAAATTTAACCAGAACCGTTCAGGCAACGTGACAGCTCGGTTTTATAAGTAAAATAGAACGTGAATTTAAGGATCCGAAGTCGACTCTCCGAGAATTCTCTTTTTACTGAATTTTCGTGCTTCGCAACGGTCACTTTGATTCTTTGTTTAGATATAACGCACCTGTCACTGCATGTGTTCGAGCTTTTGGCTCCAGCAGAGGAAATCTTCGAGCTCAGCGAACCGTCACACAAATTCCTTTAAAAAGTGTCTATGTCGAATATTTCATAATTGACCAGAAGTTGAACCCAATGTAATATTAATTGGATTTGATGCTAGATTTGTACAGTTGGGAGTTTTGTGAATGACTTATTGTGAAGTAAAATTTCATATTTGTGTAACAAAAGATGATGGGGTTTTTATGCCTACATTAGGACGGTCTCAAGCAGGCTTTTCCCCATCCACTAACTTTCATGGAGACCTACACTGCCCATAATCGCATAATTGTAACATTTGCAAAATTGGTTGTTCGAGAAAATGACACTTTTATATTTGGACCTTAAATGCATTGTTCCCAATATATTCTTGCAAATCGACGCTTCAAATAAACTTAGTATTATGAAGAAAGCACTGCCTTACACTATGTATACATTGAACATTACTTTTGAAGTCAAATTAGTTGAAATTTTTGCAATGATACTTTTATGCCGTCACTTTCAAGGTACTTTTGGAATATATCACAAGGGAAATGAAGTTTTTCTTGTTTTCAACAAGCATGAGCTGAACATCAGAAACAGATCACTGGTGGTTGGCTACCGGACCAGAATAACCTCCGAGTTTTAAAGGATTCAGATGTGGATTTGGATGGAAACTTTTTTGATAAAAAAATTGAAAAAGTTAAGTAGTGTGACAATTATGCGGTTATTTACTTTATGTGACAAAACAACTTGGTATTTTTTACGACTTTTTTCAAACAAACATAAGTATATTTTTTCAGATGTAAAAAATACATACTATTTCAAGCATTTCCCAATAAAAAACACGAAATCCATAAAATGTCGAATGTTACAATTATGCGATTACAGGCAGTACAAGTTAAGATGGAAAGAGATTAATAATAAGTACTTAGTCTCACCTCAAACCATACTTTGAGGAGGTTCTGACAATTTTTTCTCATTCTAGCGATAAACATAACTTGTTTATGTGTTTTCAGAGAGTACACGTAATGTGAAGTTTTTGTTGGTTAAAGTAATGAAAAATGGGATTTATTTATGTTATTTTTTTGAAATCTTAACAAAATTTGAAGTCATTTCATAAGTGGTAAAAAGTACCAGTTGTTGAGGTTTATAAAGGTTTTATTAGAGCAGCAGAGCACTACCTGTGCATACAGGAAACATTATGGGTTTTATGGTTCCTTCGACTATTTTCGTAAAATCAGGTCTGACGACTTTATGAAGGACTGCATTCACAAAATAAGCAGCTATGTATAACTGTCTCCATTATTGTCTGTTGAACATGATCAACCTAAAAGACTTCTTTTGTTTAATAGTGTGACCCTGAGATAGTTTTATTGTAGCAACTAGAATTGTTCCTCTAACCTAAAAGCAATGCATCATTTCTTGTTTGTGTTTGATTTGTATGATTTTACGAAATCCACTGTTTCGTTAGATTTGCAGGGAAGTTTTTTTGCCGTGATAAAATCGAAACAGCATTGTATCTGGACTGCGAATATCATTTTCAATGTCAGGCTGCTACAACTGAATCCAGTTGAATGTAACCTATACTGCCGCGCATAGCATGTCAGTCCCATTTGCATTTTCAGCAAGCCGAGAAAAACGTGTTTTTATATGATTTCATACCATTGCTTCTTATGAGATGGGACAATATGTTTGAATGTTTTCCCGAAGTTTTTCAGAACAAAGTTGTTGAGTCCATCTATTGTTACGAGACTGTGCATAGCTAGGCACCATTTCCGCGTATTAACTCAATTTTGGTGAAAATGCAAATGGGACAGACTTGCTATGCGCGGCAGTATAGTCCTACATCAAAAATACATTAAATTGTGATTAACCAGCTTTTTACAGCAGTTGTAAACAAGGAAAGTTCACTACCACTAGCTTAAATGGTAGCTAGCATTTTTCCTTACTGTATGTATCCATCACTTCGACCAGAATTGAAATTTAGCCAGCTCAGCAGTGCATCCAAGGATCGCAGAGTAATTGTCGTCGGGTTTGTCGCTTCTACGTTTGCTTGCTTACGTTTAGGGGTAAGCGGGGCAAGACCGCCCCCTTAAGCAATTCTGTTTATAGAAAAAAAGTTGCGGCTGCAATTTCATTTTTTCTTTGCTAAGGGGCTCTTCTATTCAATGCCCACAACTAAAAAATAAGAACTGAAATATTTTTGTTTATTTGCCAGCTCTATTTTCAATTATAAAAATGCATTGAAAATTTGCAGATCTTTTTCATGCGGGGTAAGTCCGCCCACCATCTGTTAAGGATAACAAATATTTTCATGGCCAAAACAGTTGATTTTATCCTTATAGTGGCAAAATTGTAGATATATTTTTCTTTAAAAAAAAGTACACTGTAAAAAATCGGAAACAATTTTTTTTAAGCTTTTCATTTTCATTTTTTAACCATACAAGCTCAAATCAATGTTCAGGTAACGTTTTATGGTTTTCATAATAAATAGATTTTTCAGAATTGGGGGTTTCCAAGATATTTTATTTATAATATACCTGCCTTTAAGCTAAAGATGAATACTCATTAAACCTATGATTTTTTCGAAGAATTATTATATATAGAGTAACAATAATAATTATTAATTTTTTTATTCATATTTGATTTTTTTTTTTTTGAAGAACTAAATTACTACCTGAGACTTTATCAACGACTCTATACTAATAAAACAAAGCAGCCAAAAAAATTTTTTTTTTACAAAATTTGAGCTAATAAAATTTTTATTACTCCATGATCCAACAACCATCAAAGTTTAGCTAACCTAATGTAAATTCTGCAGGCAAGGACATGATTATTTTGAAACAAATTAAAAAAATTTTATTTTAATTCTATTTTTTATCTTTTCCTTAATTTTTTTTTACAGTGTATACTTTTTTCGGAAGGACAAAACCACTGTTTTTAACTCTGCCGAAGACGTCATACCGATCAAACAAACCGTCCTGGATCTAAAATTATTTTTGTTCATTAATACCATTTTTACACAAGTTATTTTTTTTCTCAAAAAATAGTCTTGTAAAAAAATATTATTAGAAAAGCTTTAACCAAATCGAAAATGGTCGTTTAACATGGTTGTCTCATGTGGCTTGAAATTGCTTTACTGATCCTGTCAATATTCCCCTTGTAGTGTCAAGGCATTTGGATCTTGAAGTAAAACAACAAACAGTTGTATAGTGGGCGGCTTTACCCCCAGTGGAACATTTTCATATTCCACCGAAAAAGTAGTCAAAATGTCAAGATTACTCACGGCTTTCGATATTTCCGAAAGAAGACAGATTCAGGCAAGCGATTAAACGTATATTCACAAACGAAACAATAGATTTTTAGACAGAAAAACCTTAAGTCCCGTTGCCGCAAAACAATAGCGCATTGACCGGTTGCCAGCTGAAAGGTTGTATTTGTTTATTTCTGTGACCGTTCGCGCACTATCAAAGCAGAAAGAGGTGCAAAATTTTATGTAGTTATATTGTAACATGTCTATTTAGGAAATTTTTCAATTATTATATAACTTGGCACTGAAACTACGGTGGGCGGTCTTACCCTGTTTACTCCTACTTAATTTAGGACTCTTGAAACTCTACGCCTTTTCGACTTAGTTAAGAGCTCCAACATTTACAGGAATGATTAAAAATCTTATAATTTTTTTTTTACAGTTTGAACTGTAGCGCGATTATTTTTGCTGCTTTCTCAATTAGTGCTATCAATCAATTATTATGTGTGGTCAATCACAAAAGGCGTCTAGTAACGTGGAAGCAGAGTAATTTCTCGCAGGGTTCGTCGCTTCTACGTTTACCAGTTTAATTTAAATTTTACAACAAACCTAATTGTTTACACATTGACTATAAATGATATTTTTTTTTATTTCCATGTTTCTAATTTTTCTACTCCAGTTACTATATGTAATTCGAGTGACATTCATTAAAGCTGAACAGAGTTGTTGCATGCTAGAAAACTGAATAGGTTAACCTGGAGTACCACCGCAAACCTTCTAGCCTAAGGACAAATTTGTACCGCGATTCCGTAGGTGCACATGTGTAATCATACCTCATTTTGTTAAAGTACGGAGGGTGTGCGCGGAAAAATGTCAGAGGGTAAAAGTCAACGTAAAACGTTAAATAAAAAAGGGGGTTAAAAACGCTAAACACACACTAGGTGTAATTTCAAAACACTACACTAATGGGGCCAATTTTACAATGAATAATACATGTATATTAATTGTGTGCACAGGATACGACCCGCGATCAGCAGGACCTCTTCTATCGAGTCACAACACAATCGTACGGGCAACATCATTTTGCACAATATTCCCACGGACATTATTGAAAAATGGAAAAATGGTTTTGAGTCAAATCGTACTCAACGTGTTTTGCACAATTGCTGGGAAATTATTTTTCCAACGGCAAGTTTCTGTGTCTTTTTACTCTAGACGAGCAAGAGGTTGTATCGTGCTTCGAAATGCGATAACTACCGTACAAAGACACCTGTTAATTTGTTAGATCGTTTTATGTATCATTTTATTCTGTTTTTTAGAGTTCAATGGACTTTAGTTAATAAAATTTCCCCAGTTTTCAAAGTTCGCCTTCAATGAGTGATTTTGAGTAACTTTATACCAAGTATCGCATCTAAATTCCACCTTCGCGCAATCCATACCGGCTGGATGGAAAGGCGATCCTCGTGAAAAAAATTCCGACGATCACCCTGCTGGAGGTACCGTTCGTCAAAGTGATGCGATCGAAGAGTCGCCATTGCAGTGATACCATACTATGAGAAATTCTAATGTCACTGACGACGACAAAAAAGTTGAACTTTGCAACTACTGATGCGCCGTTGCTGCTGCTGCTGCTGGCGATGGGAAAGTATCAGATTTCACCGAACATCACTGTCCCATTCGATCCGTGACAAAGTGCGAGCTGGCCCAAGGATACGTGTAAACATTGCTGCTGTTGCCGCAGGAAAAGTTCGCCAATGTCAACAAGTCACATGTGGTGGGTTTTAAACTCGAGCGCATCACCGGAGATGAGGGCGGATGGCACAGTTTCAAGTGCATCACTTAAAATAATCTTTACTGGTTTATGCGCACACACAGGGTGTATGGCTTCACCAAGAGAAGCTCTGCCAAGTTAACTCCTCACCAAAGCCAAACCCACTAGCGGGCAGTGATTTACTGACGTGTGTGTGTAAATGAGGCTTTGGTTTTTGTAATTAGAAGCGGTTTGGATGCAGTGCTTTAAAAATTGCCATACCCTGGAATGCATTTTTCTTGTGCGAAGACTTTAAAGGGATGCCGTTTTCATTCATGAAAACCACAAGCCGCCGCCGTTCGGTCGGTCGGTCGGCCTTCGTTGGAGGTCTGGCAGATTATCGATTTGGCCACAAAAACACTTGTTAGACGCAGCGTATCAATGTTGTGTTTTTTTTTCGTGGGTCATTTGATAGCCGAAAGAAATATCTGGAATTCGGTATAAAATAAAATAGTAAGGCGTTTCTTAAACTGTGACGCATAATTGGGGTGTTTCGAATTGCGTGCGAGCATATTTTTGGAGATTTTTTTTGCGTGATACAGGTGTTTTCTTTATTCTTTATTTGCATTTCAAGTTAAAAGCGCACTGTTTAGCACCATTCCGTACTGTTGTGTAGGATGGCCTCTTCCTGCTGACCCTTAAAAGCTTTATATGACTTATAGCCAGAACGTATTTGCTCCACCATTTGTTACCACACGTTTGTGCAAATAGGCACAAACCCTTCTTTTTTTTTAAATTTGGAATCTAAAATTTTATATGTTTCTGATATAATACATCTGTTATTTGTTTGATTTCAACTCAAAGCTGCTTATATTACAGTTGATACAATAGATTTATTATTGAAGTGGAATTTTTACCCTAAATTATGATCGAATTTCTGGACTCTATTTTGTATGCTGCCGCATCTTCGTTCATAATACTGTCAGTTTGGTGCAGATTCTATCATTTTAAGATACTTCATTTCAAATAGCGAACAACTTTTACAATAGTTTGTATAATAGATAGTCACCATCAACTCTCAAAGCGGTTTCACAAAGAAAAACCTCGCTAGCTTGGCTGCAGTGAAAGACTCGAATCTTGCTGCCTTGTGGATCTTCCGATGATTGATGGGAAAATGTTCCCGACACACACACCGTGCGCCGGTTGCCGAAATCTCCTGCTGGTGATCCTTGTGGTGCGGATGCGAATGCGACGAGCCTTGTGAGCATTCCGACATGTACGAGTAAATAAACTCAACCAGAGTGTGAAGGTCTTGCCGAAAAATGCTAATGTTCACAAGTTGTTGCTCGTTTATCTAAAGATGACGACGATCAGTCAAAGCCAGTCAGTGGCACCAGTAGTGACGTTCATAAGCCTGGATGCAAGGTAAATCTCTTCCTCATTTCAATATTCGGAAGATCAATACATAATATGCCAGCAGAAGGGTTCTTGACTGGTGGTAAAACTGGCTGCAATTTTAATCTGTAATATAGGTGCAGTGCGATTCAAGGCAGAGAATCCAATAAGCCTCGGACTGCCATCTGTCGATTTGCATAAAGTGTACGTAGCGATGGTTGTTGAGGTCTTTGGCTTGCCTGGCCAGAGTTGGGGTCACCCCTTTCCCCGTGCAATCGTCGTCGTCGTCGTCATCACACAAGTGCTCGAGTGTAAGGGCCTGACGGCACAGTGGAAGTTTCATTCCGTTTTGCCACACAAGTAACCCTGCACGAATAGGGGCGAATAAACTCAAGAAATACTGTTGCGTGAGTCAAAACATTTTGTACTGCTATTCAGGCATCGCACATGTGAAATTTTTCTTGACCACATGGACGAAGAAAACCAGCACAACTTACGGGTTGGTTAGTTAGTTGTGTGTCCCTTTACGCTCTGTTTGCCGCTTCGATCCTCGTGTTTGGTTTTCCGAGCTTCCTTAAAAAACCCAAGCGAAAAAGAACATCAGGGCGCTTTACAGAACTCATCACCATTGGTGATGCATTTGTTGCTGTTTCCTTGTTGTGGCATTCAGTCTGTTCGGCCCATCCGGGAGACTTTAAAAAAATGGTACGCGATGCAGCAACTGTACTTTTCCTGTTTTCGCTTCCTTCAGTGAACAACGAGGACATGTGTATTAGACATACAATTTGTTGTGGAGTGATAAATAGGTACCGAGGCATAGTTGAATTCACTGGGCAACTTGTGACTGATTATTTATTAGTATTTTTTATAGCATAGAAATATTTGTAAAAATACGTGCAAATTTAATAAAGATGTGAGATAAGCACCAATTTAACTGCACAGCGTCATAAAGAAAATGTTTTGTAATTTTCCTTCAACAAATCAAAAATCAGTTCTAATATAAATTAAATCCTTGGCATGATGGCACTTCTCCACATTCAATTTGGAATAGTACACATTGGTATAGTATAATTAAGTCGCATGGGTATAGTGCAATAAATGCATTGTTATTCATTTCATCAGTTCGAAAAGTTCAGCCCGGACTCTTTTCAATATTGAATTACAAATATATAAAAGAACACTAATTGATTGGCTTATACTCTATTGAAGATGTGTATCGCTTTTTCGTCTCTAAAAAAAACAGAAAAACTAATCTTGAATTCCTTAACAGTAAAACAGTGAATGTGCGTCGAAAGTATAAAATCCAACGTTAAATAAGTCAAAACATTAAAAATTCAGCATGTCAACATGTCTACAGGCTAACATTTCAATATGGCAAAACTGCCCAAAAGTTAAAATTGGTAAGAAGTCAAACTATCAAAACGTTAAAACTGTCAAAAAAAAAATCCCAAATATGCGTTAACATAGAAGAGATTAAAAAAAAAGTAATGTTCAAATGTTCCAATCTCAACATGTAAAATTGTTAAAATGTCAAAAAATCAAAACAGTAAAACAAAGCATCAAAATATAAAAATGTCAATGGGTCAAACTGTAAAAATGTTAAACTCTCAAAACGTCAAAATGGTAAAAAATCAAGCTGTAAGAATGTTAAAATATTTAAATGTCGAAATGTCTAAGATTGTCTAAAGGTTTAACTGTCTAAATGTCTAAATATCTGTATGTCTTAATGTCTAAATAACTTCAGATCTAAATGTCAAAAGACTTATTGTCTGTATGTCACAATGTCTACATGACATGTCAAATGTCTAAATGTCTAAAAAAAAATCAAAAATCAAAACATCAATATGCCAAAATGTATAAATTTTACAATTGAAACCCGAAATAATCAACCTAGCGGTGAAACCCAGCCTTTCTCATTCGAACCTTTTTTTTGTTTGAATAGATTTACTCGATCACTTCAATTTATAGAAAAAAATTTACCTTGAAAATTTCGGCTGGATTTATTTTTCACTCTAAATAACGAATTTCACAACTATACCGAACATTTAAAACCTAACATTCCCACATATACATATGACCCGTTGCGCACCAGAGTGGTCTATGTGTCATCGAGCAGATTGTTCAAGAGAAGCAATTTTCGAAAAATCTCTGAATAAAATTCTGTTCAACGGATTCTTTCAAACAAAATGTTTTAATATAAAGGTTATGAAGTGGTTTAACATTGGGATACATAAAATGAACATTTTCTTTGCGAAATCGGTGATTTTATCTCACCAATGTACATAGAGTATATGATACATATAGCATGTCACATGTAAGTTGTCACGTGTTACATTACATTTAACACAAGATATTACATATTACATAATATTTTACATGTTACATTTTTCGTGTTACATTACGTGTTTAATGTTACATATCACGTGTGACATGTACAAAACAAGTGGCATGTTCCTTATCACATGTAATATGCTACATTTTACGTGTTACATGATAGTATTACATCGATTTATGTACATAGACCACTCTGTTCCGAAACAAAACGGCCATTCTGTTTCGGACGAATTTTCAACACGGAATAAATCAGCTTTTAAATTCGATTTTTCTAAATTTTCTTAATCTCCCAACTTCAGCTTCTTGAGTAGATGCGGTTTATGCAAAAAACTTATTTTCGAAAAAAATGGTCTTTAGACCACTCTGTTCCGCAACGGCTCATATGAACATACATTAACACATACGCATGCAAATAACATGAAACAAATATGTTTTAAATATATGTCGCGAAATTCGTTTTTGATCGTGGTATAAACGAAACGTCACTGTACTCATATATAGGTCGGACTGGATTGAATATCATTTTAGATTCCACTATTTATAGTAGGAAAATTTTGTTTCTAAACAACTAACTAAAAAGACCAAATATCATTCAATATGAGTATTTGTGGAACAGTATTATACCAAGAGGCCAAAAATCACCTTCAGAGGCCATTTGGCCATCTTTTCTAATAGGTTTCTGGAAACAGCATAGAAAGGAAAAACATTACCCAATGTGAGTTTCCCAGGAACCGGGATAAGGCTCAGAGGCCGGAAGTCAACTCCATACTTCATTTTGATACCCGATTTTGAGATTTCCGGTTTCTGGAATGTTTTCCATTGCCTGAAATTTCCAAATACAATCCAACGAAGGTATATT
The DNA here is from genome assembly GCF_029784165.1 of Wyeomyia smithii. NCBI lineage: Eukaryota > Metazoa > Arthropoda > Insecta > Diptera > Culicidae > Wyeomyia > Wyeomyia smithii. The sequence continues at coordinate 227,944,279 of NC_073695.1, read as the reverse complement.
AACTTTTTGGGTTTCGATTGAAATAAAAAATTGTGAAATTTGACCTAATATTAGTGCTAAGGAAATTGCGAAATAAAAAATGACTCCTAATTTCAAACACTTCAATCACGAGCAATACCGAGAACGTTCAAATAGTACAATGTAAATTTGAATAATGTTGATACCACATATTTTGATCAATCCATTTGTTTTTTTTTTTTCATAACTTGCGAACCCCGTATCAAATTGTTACGAAATTTGTTACTTGTTGTACGTCTAAGAGACAGCCCGTAGTTATGTTCAAATGAGTTGTGTAATCTTTGAGATAATAGGCTTTTGTTGTTTTTACAATTCAATACATAACGATTGAGATAAAAGTCCGATTTCAATCAAATGAAATGGCAACCAAACCTTTCATTTGAGATTGTTGAAATTAGTCCAGACATCTTTGGGAAAACGAGTGAATTCGAAAAGTCATCGGAAGTTGTTTCTTTTCATAACTTTTGAACTACATGTTCAATTATCATAAAATTCATTAGTGAACCATTAACTAACCCGTTCATTTGTTACCAATATTGTCCAAATCGGTTGTGTAGTTTCTGAGATAAAGAAGTTTCGTGAGTTACAATCCGATTACATTAAAAATTTAATAGGGTGTTATGAGGCTACCAGACCTTTCATTTGACAATAATTTTCTGGAAATCGGTTCAGCTGTCTCTGAGAAAAGTGAATGAGTTTAAGTTGTCTTCGGAATATGTTTCTTTTCTTAGCTGGACTTCATATTTTTAAACACAACACGCAAAATAATAAACTGATTGCAAAAATAATCAATAGGGTCTCATGAGGCAACTAGACCATCCATATGACACTGATTCGATGAAAATCGGTTCATCCATCTCTGAGAAACAAACATGATTGATATTAAACAGTCTTCATAACACGTATCTTTCCATAATTTTTGAACCACATGTTCAATCTCTAGAAAATTCAAAAGTCAAGGGTTTGTTAGGTAGCCCGTTCATTTAAAACCAGTTTTGTTGAAATCGGTTGTGTAGTTTCTGAGATAATGATGTTTCGTGATTTTTACATTTCGATGCATAACCACTAAACTAAAAATCCGATTACAAAATAAAATCAATAGGGTCCTATAGGACAACTAGACCTTTCATTTGCAATTAATTTCATGAAAATCTGTACAGCCATCTCTGAGAAAAGTAAGTGAGAATTAATACACACTAGGGTGGGGGAAAGTGATCGATTTTCCAGAACCAAGTTTTTTTAGTTCCTTTTGGGGTCCCAAGCAACCCTAAACTTACCTGAAGTCGATTGGTTTTATCTCCGCTTGGCGCATTTCAAATTTGTATGAAAATTTATATGGGAAAACCTACTTTTTTGCATTTACCTTTCTCAATATAGCTCAAAAATGCACTACATTATGTTAAAGTATAGTATTTTTGATGCCCAACAACTTTGCAGAAGACACTGAAGAGCTGGAATGTCCATAAGAAGAGCTATAGCTGTTCAAAGTTGAGTATGACGATTTAAATTCTAGTGGGACTTTGAGCATTTCCACGAATGGTTTAACGAGACCGAGCGTTGTCATGCAGCAGAATCACTTTTTTGTATCTCTGGTTTTATTGTGACCGTTTTTCGTGCAGTGTTCGGTTAAATCCCATCAGTAGAAGTTGAAAACGTTCCTCAGCGATGGTTTCGCTCAATTTCAGCAGCTCATAATAAATAATACCGACTTGGTCCCATCAAAAACACAGAATAACCTTCGCGCGGAAAAGTTGTGTAAGAAACTATTGGGTTCCTAGGAGGTTTCTTTCTAGCTTTAATTGAAAACTTTTCAATTTCAGAATTTTTAATTTAATATCTAAGGTGTGTGCGTGTGGGTGTGTGTGTGAGGTGGGCGCTAGCGAAACAATTCCTGCTCTCGGTACGTACCGGCTACTTCGATGCGATGCTGCGTGGCTGCTGCTGCGATGCTGCGCTGCTGGTTGCGGGGGAGGGGGAAAACTTGTGCTGTTCTGCGCTGCTCTAGTTGCGACCAAAGTCGCAATGCCAGATGCGTGGTTTGGCGGGGAAGCGGGATCTTCAGCGTCTTCCTTCTTTGACTCAATCGATGGGCCACGGACGAGACCGTATTGACGCCACCGAGAAGGGTCCTCCTTTACTATCAGGGCCAGTTGCCCGAGGATTCCGCGGGCTCGTCGCTGCCCGAAACTCCTTTACGGTTAGACGTAGGTGGATTTCACCACCTAGGCCGACTCGTGTGAAGTGAGAGAACGACGTTTCGTTCGGTGAAAAAAATCAGAAAGAAAAAGGTTTTAGATGCACTCTTTCTTTGGCTAATATTCGGCACTCACTTAGCTACTTTATATTTTTTCTAAATCTCTACTCACTTGCTTCCCACACGAACGCTGCGGTACTTCTGACCGTTTGGCGGTTTTTCAACTCTTGATTTCCCCTCCTTTTACCACCCACCATTTTCTTCCCTTCTCCTGCATTTGATTATGCCCACCCCCTCAGGGTTATATTTTGCTGATTGTGTATAACAGTTCCGCGTTAAGCTTGGCCCATTTTAACATAACAATTTTTTTGTGTTTATGTAACATACTAACCTAACTAATAACATTATTTTTATTTTTATTTACTAATCCTACTAACAAACTACATGAAAATAAATTAGAAACACAGTAGTTCTAATATACATACAGCACATTTTAAAAAATACTAAAGACGATTTGTAACAACGGTTACATAACTTTGTGCTGTAATGACATGATTTTTCATTATCCGTCACTATGGGATGAACAAACCCCTTCTTTTTTTGTTTCTGGAGTAGTTGCAAATGTCCCATACATTTTCATACAAGCAAAAGGACACAAATATTTTCATCATTTTTTCAACATTTTGGGTATTTTTTCTACTCGCTATGATCAAAACAAGTTGTTCAAGATCATTTGTGACTGAATTACGGTCAAATTTGGATAGGAGCGCTTTTTTCTTGTATGAAAAGCGGAAATTATACATAGACTTGCTCGGAATTCATCCCTTCCCCCCCTTTCAGAGTTTGCCTCTGTGTACCTCTAATATGTAAGGAACATGTATGTCAAGTTTGGTGAATACCGGCTAAGGCGTTCCAGAGATATGGTAGAATGTGTATACACAGCGATTCTAGGACAAAAATGTTTTTTTCAAGTGCTTCAATTTTGCTCAAAATTGAAAAAAATTGTCACCCGCAAAGAAATTAAGGTTTGGAACGCTTGGTGATCGCAGGTGATCACAGGAAAACTCTACAGAAATTGTTAGTAGACACTAGGGTGGGGAATCGTTATATGGAAAAAACGAAACTTTATAGCAGTAAGCCAGAACCAAGTTTTTTTTTGTTCTATTTGGGGCCCCAAACAATCCTGAATTTATTGGAAGTCGATTGGTTTTGACTCCGCTTGGGGCATTGCATTTTAAATTTATATGGAGATTTGTATGGAAAAACCAACTTTTTTGCATTTTCCATTCTAAAGAGCTCACAATGGCTCATACCATAGGTTCCATGACTTCAAATGGTAGGTTTTTTGATACCTAATAACTTGGCCGAAGACACTAAAGAGCTAGGATGTGCCAGAAAAATACTAGAGCTGTTCAAAGTTGAGTATGTCGAAATTTATGTTGCAAATCTTTTTTTCTGCCAACACTGTCAGTGTACCGGCGTCAGTCAAATTTCCATCAGAAGTAACCTCTGAAACGCGTTGTAAATTCTATTTACACCTAGAATATTGACCTGAATTTGTTTACTTGATCCAGCTGAGTGTATAAACTCGTTTCGACAGGTTACTTCTGATGGAAATCCTACTAAGGCCGGTACATTGGTAATGTTGGCAGAAAACAAGATTTTCTGCATTTAAATCGACATACTCAACTTTGAACAGCCATAGCTCTTCTTAGGGACATTATAGCTCTTCAGTGTCTTCTGCAAAGTTGTTAGGCATCTAAAATACTATACTTTAACATAATGTAGTGCATTATTAGAGCATCATTTAGCTCTCTAGAAAGGAAAATACAAAAAAGTTGGTTTTCCCATATGAGTTTTCATACAAATTTGAAATGCAATGCGCCAAGCGGGGACAAAACCAATCGACCTCAGGTAAGTTTAGGGTTGTTTGGGACCCCAAAAAGAACCAAAAAAACTTGGTTCTGGAAAATCGATCAATTTTCCCCACCCTAGTAGATACCCAAACCTTGAAAATAAACAAGGATTCTGCCCAGGAGCACTCTGAAAATGATGTTTTTTTTAATTTTTTATTATTCTTATGCTTTATCTTCTTATATTCTACATACAAAATCACATAACTATACACTTTTGGGAAAGCCTTATCAATATCATCGATATCAATAGTTATTCTGTTGAAATGAAAAAAAAAAATTGTTTAGAATTTATATATTTCCAATAAAAACCAAAAAATTTCAAAACGATTTTAAACGCTTGGTCGCATGTAATCGCAGCTAGACTCTTTTGTAATTGTTAGTTAGTAAAGTAAATTTGAAAAAAAAAACGGATCTAGCCCAGGAACTCCTGGGACTAGAAAGATGCCGCCCAATAAAGTTCGCAATTTTGATTTATTCTCATTTTTCTTTTTTTTGTTATGCTTTCTTCTTTTTCTTTCCAAAAAGCCACATAATCACACGTCTTTTTGAAAGCCTATTCAAGAAAAAGCATGCATGATAAAAAAATGAAATTGTTTATTCCCTATGAAAACTAGAAATTTTAAAAACGGTTTCAAACGCTTGGTCGCAGATGGTCGCAGTTGAAATTTTGAGTAGACCCCTGAACCTTAAAAACAACAGGGATACAGCCCTGAAGCTTCTGGGAGTATAAAGATGCCGACAAACACAGTTGAAAATAATGATTTTTTTCTCATTTTATTGTTTTTGTTATGGTCTACTTACTTACTTTTTTGGCTAACGGACCGTTCACCGGTCTAAGGCCGAACGATTTAGAGATGTCCAGCTTCTTCTGTTCTGGGCAGTCGTTCTCCAGTCTCCTCGTACACCAGCAGGTCGTGCATCTTCTTCCACCGCGTGCGAGGCCTACCACGAAATCGACGGCCTCTTCCTGGTTCTCTACTGAAGATAGTTTTGGCGGTTCCGTCGTCATGCATTCTGGCTACATGTCCAGCCCACTGCAGCCTGCCCCGCTGTATTACCTTCACTATATCAGCATGTTTGTGTACCTGGTACAACATGCGTCTGCGCTACACTCCATCTTCCAATTCAGCACCAAGTATTGATCGCAGAACTTTACGCTCAAAAACTCCGAGCACGCGTTGATCAGCTTCCTTCAGCGTCCATGCTTCATGTCCGTAAAGGGCCACCGGGAGTATCAGCGTCCTATACAGCGTTAGTTCTGTGCGAGTTTGCAAACTACGGGACCTTAGCTGGTTACGTAGTCCGTAGAAGGCCCTGTTCGCAGCTGCAACTCGTCGTTTCACTTCACGGTTCATATCGTTGTCACATGTCACAAGGGTACCAAGATAAACGAATTCGTCAACCACTTCAAATCGTTCTCCATATATCTCCACCTCAGCACCAACACCACGGGAACTCCCTACCAGCTACCATGTACTTCGTTTTGGCAGAGTTAATGACAAATTCGAATCTCGCTGCTTCCCTCTTAAAAGGTACGAAGGCCTCCTCCACGGCCTTACGGTTGATACCGATGATATCGATGTCGTCCGCAAAACCAAGAAGCATGTGAGATTTCGTGACTTGTTATGCTTTATTGTCTTTTTTCGTCCATAATACCACATAACCAAACATTTTCTGAAAGCCCAGTCAATGACGTTCAGACAGAGATAAAGATAGAGAACAGATTAACGTACTTCTGTTTGAATTTCACCCAACATATTTCGAGTATTTCGTCTCAATACACAGGCGGTTCCTAAAGCTGCTTAGAATATGTTTCCCTATTGGGTTGTTACCATGACCGACTTTTTTAGGTTTTTCATTTTCTCGAAAAAAGCGCATTTTTTAACTTTATACCTCGATTTCTCAGGTAAAGTACCTGCTACAGCCGTGGAATCTGTAACTTTTCTTAGTTGAAGTGTCTACTTTCTATAAAAAATATGGAGAAGTAGATCGGCGGCAGTCACTTCTCTGATCTTTGTCCGCCTGAAATCTTATAATAGTTCACATGCCAAAAAACAACGCTCAACGTTATTTGGCTTTATATTATAAGAAATACATGTTCCTTGTTTTTGAATCATTCTCAAAGCATTAAATCGCTTGGAAATGACTTGACTCTGAGAACCCGAAGCAAGCTGTTCCTGTGTTTGGCATGGATCCTCGTCGAGCGATTCATTTAATTAAGTGGCATCGAAGATTCATGGCTTTCCTTCACGTGAACAGTCGTCAACATCTAAATTACCGTCTTTGAAACCATGAATCAATCACGACACGTTGATTCAAGTTTTTTTACTCTCGATGAGCTTCATCCGCCGATTTCTTTGAATAAAATGAGAGAAGTAACACTACCAGCAAATGGCGATTATTTGGTTCAAAATGTTACCGATAACTCGAAGAAAATGTAATCTTTACCCGAGAAATTTATACCACATTTTCGGAAGAAGAATTTCTTACAAACATTGGAAAGTTCATTGTTACAGCGAATTTCAAAAACTGGGCGGAATAGATAAGGGACCATCCACATAGGGTAACCGCTCCTATATTCATCTCAGTACCTATATTCATCTCATCACACCTTTTTGATCAATTTATCGTCAAATTTTACCATATTTTCAACGTAAAACTTTCAGCCACTTGAGAAAATCGAGAAGCAAATAGATTTACTTTGAAAAATTTGCAGAAATTTGACGGTAAACTGGACAAATGAGAAAAATAAGATGAATATAGGTGCACCAAGCTGTTGAGATGAATAATGGAGCGATTACCACGTGGACAGTTTTTTAACGATTTTAGAATAGAATCAATCCCAAGGCAATTTTTCTAGGCCCCTCGTAAGCTGGACTGGGCTCACATCGTTACATCATATGAAGCTCGTGGCATGTTGATTGACATTCAAACAATAATAGAACGGCGAGAGTATGCAATGGCTTCATTCGTAAATGATAACGTTTCGCAATGGCCTTACTAAGCAGAACTACTTTCCATATTGAACACTTATGCACCAATTCAACGACTTCGAAACCGTTGTTCATTTGCTCTAAACCATCATCAATAGCCTGATGAATTCCTATAATCAATACTGCGAAGCCATTGACTTTACTTTGTCCCGATATAAATTGAAATATTATTTTAAACTTCAGATGTTATGGTAGAGTATAGAAAAATAATGAAGCTAGTCTACATATAGTTGACGAAATAATTGAATAAATATATGATATCTAGATTTCGTTGAGCTCAATTGATGATTGTTTACCTCTTTGTGTCTTCATAAAAACCATCGTGCTCAAATTTGCAGAAAGATAGATAACAAGTTTTGTTATTTAAAGCGATCCAAAACAATATTTATAGCGTTACCCAGTTTTCACACGCCTCCTCGCCGTTCCATCGTTCCTTCTGTGCCTATATGGGAAACAAAGAACATTATTCAAACGAATCCATTAGACAGAACACAGACCCACACCTCGCACGTTTTAGGTAAAGATCCTTTCCGTGTTGTTTTCCCAGCGCAAGGTTCCGTGCGAAAGTTAGCCCTATCCCAGCGTATGTGAGAAAGTTTAAAATCCACATGAATATTTTTTGAGAAATTTAAATATTTATCTTTTGTGTTTGCTGGAGGAAAGCAGAAACCCCGACTTAGCCGTTTCGATTCGCGCATGTGAGTGTGAGCGTTGCTCGTCAACACAATCATTCAAATAGGATATCCCATGTGACCACGTGGCTTTCCTATCCAACAGGACAACGAAAAACGTCGGTGGTCACGAGGCAGCTGGCAGCTGCTCGGTTTCTTATTTTGCTCAATTTTCCATTCACTTCCGTAAGAATTATGATTACTCTGTTTGCTGCTTGCTGCATCTTCGGGACCGGGTCGAAGAAATGGGGGAAAGGTCATCCCACAGGAGATTTATTTCCTTTCTCGTTCGATATTGGGAAGGATTTGGCGAGCCCTTCGATTGCGCTGCGCGTAAAATAAATCAGCCATTCACAAGGAAGCATTAATCTTCTCCGCTTCAGGTAAAGATGCAATAGGTATCATTGAAAAGGAAAGAAAAATGACACGCTCATCTTTGCCATTAGAATTTCTTGGTCCACGCGGGAGTCTAGAGATAGTGTTTGCTTTCTCTTTTTTTCAGGTAGGACACGGTGCGTACCTCGAAGGTCACATAGCGAAAATCTAACTGTCAAAGAATGTACGAACTAAAATTTTAAAAATGTTTCATTCAATGAGAACGTCGTCTTCAATGTGCAGTATAGAAATGAAGCAGTTTTGCTGAAGGCAGATCGAGTGTGCCTTACCGAAAAATGACGATCCGAGTCGAAACAGTATAGCAAGGGAAGGACGAGAAAAGGGTCCTCTTTTTTGCCTGTGCATTGTGTCGAATTTGTCACAAAATCTTCGCAAGACATGCCAGCCTGTAGAGTCTGTCTGTGGCTAAAGGGAGTCGCTTCTGTGTAGATACCTTGCTTCGAAGGGGAGATATTGAACAATCTTCAAGATCACTCGCGCTTGTCTTCTTGTTCTTCTCTGGAACGATCATCAGTCGCATGCTGCAGCACATTGCAGCCGACTGCCCGTTGACGTTAGATTAGTTAAGGTCCTATTGTTGGTGGCAATTGTTGCCAAAACGGCGATGAGACAGCAGCTGTCGCTGAACCTGGGTTCAAAGAAATGGTCAACTGGAACTTCTAAGGAGCACGTGGTTCGCCTTACCTTCCGAAGACGTCACCATCGGCGATGCGCTTTACGGTGATTTCTTATAGTTTTGTTATTCGAATGGCCACATCTGAATGGCGAACTAATGCAGACTTAGCAATTTGTCGAAGAGAAGATTGATCATCATTTGACCATTGATTATTTGGTTAAAAATTACGCTAAGGTAAAAACTGGATAAGACGAAATAGCAAAATCGCTAGGGAAAACTAAACTCCCAACAGCTTCAACAATTTTTACAACCGTTAGCGCACATTAACCGACAATCGTTTAAAGGTGAATTTTACTCTGCATAGAGAGAGTGTCAAACATAATTTTACGCTCATAAATAACCGATTTGCTTTACCTGAGCAAATAAATCCTTTCTCGTCAGGACCACCATGACAGATCCAGTGAAAACTGTAACAATCCTTTGCTGTCAGCAAAGAGGAAAAACACAACAAGAAAGGCAATTCGGAAGCCCGAGCAGACAAAACCGAAAAAACTGATTAGTTCACTTTTTTTCTATAAGTTGTGTTTTTGGTCAGCGAAGGGAAAGAATTGTGATGATCCCTTTTTTTGAATATGAAAAAACCTAGCTAATATTCGGTATTAATGAAAAATATAACTGATCCAATCGAAGGACGAAACAAGGTTCGTCATTCCATTTAAAACGACTTACCAGCGACTTAGTGTGGTCAGTTTTTCATCCCTTCCTACCGGTCACCGTCTATGGTCTCTGAATGAGCGCAACGATATGGGAGAAGTTGCTCTAATTTGAATAGATAGGGAAAGAGTCCATAAAAATTTGTGCGGTGCATGTCAACGCTTCCGGCATTCCAGTCCTTCCGCAACCGAACCAACAAGCAGCGGAAGGGTTGAGGAAAACCTAAAATTAATATCTCTCCGATTCGTGTAGTTGCACTCATCAGTGGAATTAGAGCAACGAATCGACCCGGAATGGGTGCAACGAGAATTGAAATATGTGAGAAGAAAAGGGTTGCAATTGGGGTGCGGCACAACAATGACCCCTTATTTTTTTGCTTTTACTGATGACCATATAATTGCTAGGAACCACCAATTGAAGTTTCTCCTTGCTGGTATTTACAATTGGTCACTTTTAAATTTGATTGTGTGTCAACTATATGGATTGTTTTAATTCGTAACAATGAATTGAAATAACCTAATAATTAGGTTCGGCTTAATGGATGCTGGGAGATGTCTAAGTTTCTTTAGAAATATAATTTGATTTATGAGAACAGAAAATAACAAGTAAATTACGCGAATAGTAATTTTTATAACGGTTTCAATGAATTTCTTAGCTGCAAGGAGAAATTTCTGTCAATTTAAATCTGACTTTTGATTTTATTCAGACAATAGCACTCTTAATATCATCCTACAATGATCATGAAGGAAACATCAAACTGTGAAATGATTTGGAATGGATTTTCTTTTTGATGCGCATTTAGTACCGACTGTTGGAAGTTTGTATATTCTCTTTATCGGGAATAGATTAAAGTTGAATACAAAATCAAACTCGTGTAATTTCTGAAACAAAACATTTCCAAAGAATAAAAAACAAAGGCATAAATTGAAAACTTGTAATCAATCAAATTCCGCAATTGGGTCTACTTTAACTGTGTTGTCCTAGAAATTATTCGACTACGTCTAAGTTTCGACTGCAAAACAAACTTGAGCTTGAGCTTAAACGGCACATTTTTCAGATGCCCCTATGTGATGGATCTGAGTTATTTAAAAAAGATACACGAAAAACATCGTGAGATAGATTATTTTCCATTTTCAATGTTTGTGTTTTGTATAGATCGATAACGACGACGGCTACCTTCTTACGGTTAGGAAAGAAAAAAAAAACCGTTTGTTGCCAGAGGCCGAGTTTACCTCTGCATCTCCAACGACTATAACGGAAAGAATGGTTACTTTGTCACCGTGGTGAATGGCGGATTTTTATACTTTTTTCCTTACTTCCACGAGCTCGTATATAGACTCTGCTACTCTTTTTTGACGTAGAACTACGTTTTACTTTAGCATGCCACACAGGGATGCAAACTGAAAAACTGGGACGAAATTTGTCCCTTTTCAAATGCTTATAGGTCGGTTGGTTTTCAACCGATTTCCTTCATTTTTGTAGCAATCAGTTAGAAAATTATACACGCATCTGCCCAAATGGAGAAAAATGTTGTTTGAATCTGCGAACTATTGCACTATTACAAATTGTGAAGCCTTTTCAAAATAAAAATAACGACCTCTGATTGGTCGCTTGCTGGCTTTTCCTAAAAAGGTCGGCATACCTAGTTAGCCGTAGTGTAGCAGTTTGCGCTAGTATCAGCTAGTTTGCCGAATTTGCTTTCGGCTTGAAAAAATCATTTGCCGGTTGGTCACATATCATAGCAGAAGCGCGGTAGCAACAAACGTTTCGGATTGCCGGTTGAGGGCTTGGGCCTTCTTCCCCACGATGAAGCTTGGTCTTATTTTGGCAAACAACAGCATGCTGTGCTATCGAGCTAGCCTAGCAATCTAAATTCTAGAGAAACATTTCAAAAGGTCCTATCTGACATCGATGCTTGTCTGAGAAAAATGAACTTGGAGATTCGCAGATCTTTTTCTAATGCCAATTTCTACAGAAATAAAATTTAATCTCTTTTATGATCTTGAGTGTAAAGAAAGAATGTTGTCTTTACCTTCAATGCTTTTTATAACGTTTAAACTCTTTTCTACAGGTTTCATTGATGGTTTTGTTACATAGGACCTATGTTGTTTTCCTTGTCACATAGGACCTATCTGATTGGTCTCTTAGTAAATATTAGCGACACAATAAACCTTTGATTTAATGGCTCCAAAGGCTTAATTCAAACTAATATATTTTTATGATTAACGTATGATATTCGAATTCGAAATTCATTTCCATAAAATCATTACTTACCTTTTTTATTATTTTTTTTATTTGACAAATCTAGAGAAACATTTCAAAAGGTCCTATCTGACATTGATGCTAATCAGAGAAAAATGAACTTGAAGTTTTGTAAATCTTTTTTAATTTCCAATTCTAACAGAAACAAAATTTAATTACGTATATGATCTTTATTGTAGTGAAGGACCGTCATCTTCACCTCCAGTGCCTTTTTTTACGTTTTTAAGCTTTTTTTCAGGTTTAATTGATGTTTCTGTTACATAGGACCTATGTTGTTTTCATTATCTCGTTGCACGAAAATATGAAAATATTACACTTCATTCAAATGTTAGAGCGCCTTAACAAAGGCGATTGGTTCGACTTCACAGTAATAATTTAAACTGGATTCAGAATTTTCAGAGTTCCAACACGATATGCAACACGCATTAGCGAGCAAAAATATCGCTTGACGTTCCCAGCTGCAACACGATACGGGTTAAATCGTTGCGTGTGCGAGAGCACCATCGGTGTTTTTCCGCCGGATCCAAAAATTAAATGCGAATTGTGGAATCTCGCCTGAAGAAGATTAGACAATGGTAAAACTCAACAAAAAGGCGGGGCCTATGTCAGAGAATTCTTTGGATATAAAAGGGTGTTTTTGGTCGAGTTAGTTACATTCTTTTGGCAAACGGTGAGACGGACGGACTGTCCATAGGATTATAGCGGCAGTGGATTGCAGCATCGGATTAGGCCGATGCCATGGTTCACGCGAGTGGCGTCGGCTTGCCGTCCCCCCGGCGGTGGTAGCGGCAGTAACAGCGGCGGAGGAACCGTTGGTAGCAGCCACGGTGGCAACGGCGTTGGCAGTGGGTAGCTGCAGTTCCTCGTTTAGTTCGGCTACCCTTCGATCTGAGTTGGACCCCACCAGTGGTGATCCAATTCAGATATCGTTGGGTGAATACAGCCAGAAATTTTACGAGACCAGCACCTCCAAGTAGTCTAGGAAACTAACGCGATCCAGCGTGTATGTATATATATAGCGTATGTGCATATCGTCGGTTTCGTGCAACACTGGCTCAACTCAAAAATCATAGTTTCGAGAAAAACGCATTTGAAAATTTAAGTCGAAAATTTATTTTTCAATTTTCAAGCAAACTTTAAGGTTTAAGACTTCCAATCCTTATCTAACACTTCTTACACTTAGGCGTCATCCATAAATCATGTAAGGACTTTTCTCGAAATTTTCGACCCCCCCTCCCTTAGTAAGATTTTGCATTACCCCCCTCCCCCCATGAATCTTACGCAAGATTTTTTCTTCAAGGAAAAAAATATTTTCGAAGATGAAACATTTGTTTTACATAAAGCGTATTCGTAGAGGAGAAAAACAAAACAAGTTAATTCAGTTAATATCATGTTAAAGTAAATAAAATTTGAAATCAAGTAGAAATGAAGTAAAGTACAAAATTATTCAGCGACGGTGAATTCATTGCTTTGTCAAGGTTCAGCTGTTAGAATCACAGCGAGAAATAATTTACATAATTTTGATTTTTTCTAGTTTTGGTAATTTTTTTAGTTTTTTTAAATTTTTCAATCTTACGTAAGATTCTCTTGAGTCCCCCTCTCCGCCTTCGTAAGCATTCGTAAGAATTTTAGATACCCCCCTTCCCACCTAAACCGTTACGTAATTTGTGAATGACCCCTTAGGTCTATTATGCACATATTATGAACACGTTGGACAAGTTAAAATCTCATTTTCACTAACTTTATAGAGAAATTAAGATTTGTGCAGCAAAGGCACATCTACTCATAACTCTGGAATTTTTGTGAATTTTGAAACGGGTTTCCGTGGGAAGCAAATTTACAGTATTTGGCATCGTTTGCCATCAAAAGTTCAAAAATGCAAAATTTTGAGTTGTGCCAGTGTTGCACGAAGCCGACGATCTCTATAGCGTGTGCGGAAAGCTTTAAGCGCTATGCACACTGCTTCAGTTCCGGGACCGTCGGATTTCAGGCGGTTCAAACACAGAGGCAGTGTGAATGCATTAAAATCCCGGAGAGATCACGGACCCCGCCCGGAAGCAGTGTAAGGAGCGCTTTAGCATGTGTTAATAGCTGTAGCATGTGTGATATTTGATTTGTGAGATGTGTGTGTATGATATGGTATGAAGTGTGTTTGTGTGTGTATGATATATGTGTGTTTGATAAGTTTTTTTTTGTTCTATTTGGGGCCTCAAACAGTCCTGAATTTATTGGAAGTCGATTGGTTTTGTCTCCGCTTGGCGCATTGCATTTTAATTTTATATGGAGATTTGTATGGAAAAACCAACTTTTTTGCATTTTCCATTCTAAAGAGCTTAAAATGGCTCAAACTATAGGTTTCATGACTCCAATTGGTAGGTTTTTTGATGCCCAACAACTTGGCCGAAGACACTAAAGAGCAAGGGTGTGCCAAAAAAATATTAGAGCTGTTCAAATTTGACTATGTCGAAATTTATGTTTCAAATCATTTTTCTGCCAACACTGTCAGTGTACCGGCGTCAGTCAGATTTCCATCAGAAGTAACCTCTGAAACACGTTGTAGATTCTATTTACGCCTAGAATATTGACCTAAATTTGTTTACTTGGTCCAGCTGAGTGTATAAATTCGTTTCGACAGGTTACTTCTGAAGGGAACCCTACTTACGCCGGTACATTGGTAATGATGGCAGAAAACAAGATTTTCTGCATTTGAATCGACATACTCAAATTTAAACAACTATAGCTCTTCTTAGGGACATTCTAGCACTTCAGTGTCTTCTGCAAAGTTATTCGGCATTTAAAATACTATACTTTAACATAATGTAGTGCATTATTAGAGCATTATTGAGCTCTCTAGAAAGGTAAATCCAAAAAAGTAGGTTTTCCCAAATGAATTTTCATACAAATTTCAAATGCAATGCGCCAAGTGGAGACAAAACCAATCGACTTTAGGTAAGTTTAGGGTTGTTTGGGACCCCAAAAGGAATTCAAAAAACTTGGTTCTGGAAAATCGATCACTTTTCCCCACCCTAGTGTGTATCTGTGTGTGTGTGTGTTTTTGTATAATATGGTATGATGTGTGTGTTTTTGTATGATATGGTATGATGTGTGTATGTGTGTCTGTATGATATGGTATGATGTGTGTGTGTCTGTATGATGTGTGTGAGTCTATGATATAGTATGATTTGTGCGTGTGTGCTGTGTATGGCTTTTAACTCGGCACGTTCTGCTAACTGCTGAATCCGGTTCACGAAGTTCACAACCCTTCATTAGTAGACATTATAACTCATTTCCCCAGTAAAAATATTGGTTTTATCAAAGTTTTATGGCGCTCAATACAACCAAAAAAGTGTTATCGAACTTTTATAAAAACAGTTGTGTTGCTAGGGTAATGAAACACTCAATGCATTTATTATTAGTGTACGTAGTTTTACGTCATTTATGCGGCCGTGTCTTGGATACCACCTCCAACTTTTTACCGAGCCTCGTGAGTTACCCTGTCAAACTTCGGCAATTATAACTGCCGCTTCAGGTATTAATTCAACTGTGTGTGTGACTTTTTCTGGAATACACTAAAGTCAAGTTCTAGTCACTCAATACTTTTTTAATGATCACTAACGGCGTCGGCCACGTCTTTGCAATCAGGTGGGAACAGAGGAGGGATATGTTAGTGTGACCAAAGATCCGCAAAGGTCACAGGAGGAAGATATTTTTTTGTTAGTTGGGACGGGTTAATGTTGGATAAGGATTCACCTTGATGCGATCATATAACTAGTGAGTGTATATATTGTGATTTTAATTCTTGTGATTGCGAGAGCGACGACATGCGTCCATCTCTATCCAACCCCCTAGGCTTACAAATGTTCACGCAAGTAATTTCATTACGAAGAAAACCGAGTTATGCGTGTATCGCGTTTCTATCGATGTGATAGCGATGTTGTCTAAGAAACATATGAATGTTTTTTACCCCATCGTGAGAAAGCAAACAGGTGATGGTAATGCGGAGAGCCTGGGAATGAACCCATGTCTAAGTCATTAGATATTACAAAATGGCCTGCTTCTATAACAATATTCAAACCATTATTGAAGCGGACTCTGTAACTTTGCGGCACATAATACCTAACTGGGACCATACATGAATCAAGGGCTGTGGGTTACTTCTTATAGTAATTCTTCACTCCGATCAGGCGATAATCAGGGGGAAAGCTACAATAGATCTAATAAAAGGTCTCGGGAGGAAAACCCAACAAAAATAAAACCATGCGGCGACCAGCTCCCCTTTTTATCACAATTCGATGAAACTGTACATAAACAGCGGTATATACAAAAAAAATCCGATTTCAAACAAATCTTCGGCGTGTTTTTTTCTGAAAATGCTGAACACGTTTCAGGAACTGCATTACACTTCATTCAAAATGTTGAAGTATCTTTAGGAAGATGCTAAATACGACTTCACAGCAGTATTCCGAACTTCACTCTCACATCTACCACCTGTCAACGTCAGCACGAACAAAATTTTGCTCTCCCCCAGCCGCACAGCTGCAGTATGCAACACGCAACAGCGTGTTATTTTGTTGCGTGGCTGTGAGCTTTATTGGTTCAGTTCTACTGTTTATCAACACAAAATGAGATTAATGTATTGTAAATTCGTATTACATACGGAATAAAATCTCTTTGCATTTTGCAAATGTGAGGAAAAGACATAACTTGAGAAAAGGCGGAGCCACTAACAACATTAATTCATATAATAAAAATGCAACGCTGTCTGCATGTCAGGTTTAAATTCAAGAATGGGTCAGCGGATCGGCGTGAAAATTTGTTTGTGGGGGTTTTCAGGGCCAGGGAAGGTTGGAATGGTGGTTTGAGTCCCCTCATCTCTTTGGAAAGGAGGGCTTCCATACAAATGAAACACAAATTTCTGCATAACACATGAACTAATCAAGCAAATGAAGCCAGATTTGGCAAATTGGGGTTTTTTAAATCATGGAAAAATATTTCTAGGATGATTTGACACCCTATTCTCTTCATGAAAGGAGGGCTCTCATACAAATGAAACACAAATGTCTGCATAACTCGAGAACTAATCAAGCAAATGGAACTAAATTTGGCAAATAGTGGTTTTAAGGTGCAAGACTTATCTTCATGGTAGTTTGATACCCGTACCTCCTCTGAAAGCGAGGGCTCCCATACGAATGAAACACAAATTTCAACCTCCCTTTGAACTGATCAATGGAACCAAATTTGGAATTTGGATTCCAGAGTACAAGAAATGTTTCTATGATGATTTGGCACCACTCCTTACTCTTGCAGGAGGGGGGGGGGGAGAAGTTTCAACACAAATGAAACATATGTTTAAACCATTTTTTTTTCGAAAAACATTTCAAAGCGATTGAGATGATGTACAGAAGCCAAAAATCAACCCAAGACACCATTTTGAATTTTTGGAAAACACCCTTCCTTACTCTGGAAGGAGGGGAGGGGGTGTCCCACAGAAATAAAATACATATTTTAACCACTTTTCTGTCACGTGCCCTTTTTGAATCCAAGATGGTGACTTATGCTCTCTGTAAAACAGCCCAAAATTGCCAAATTCTATCCAATATGGGTATTGGCGTATTTGAGAAGATGCGCGGGAGCCAAAATTGACCCCAGATGCCATTTCGAATCTTTTCAAGGCCGCCATATATTTTCAAAGTTATTTTTTTACTGTTAGTAAAAAGTCATTAACTAAACATATTGATCCAAAATAGTCTATCGTAATATTAAGGTCCATAATTCACAGAACTATTGAAGAGGAGTAGTTCTACGTCAATCTTTCGATGTGGCATACCCCCTTTGAAAAAAATAACTCAACTGTCAACGATATGTGGTCGGTGTAAAGTCTGACCAGACCAAGTCGCCAAATTGAAAAAAAAAAAAAAAGAATTAATGATAGCATTGGATCAAGATTTACTTCAGCTACATCACACAATAACCAGATTTGATTTAACGCTGAAATAGCAAAACTCACGACATATTTCTTTCTGAATGATCAAAGAAAAGCGATGCAGTGCAGTCAGAATGGAATCTTAAAAAATCGATATGGGACGAATATGCGAAGAACGGCTGAGTAGTTCTACGTCAATCTTTCGATGTGGCATACCTCTCTGATAAAAATAACTCAATTTTCAACGATGCGTGGTCGGTATAAAGCCTGACCAGACCAAATCGAAGCGCTACAATACAAATAGAATGATGCGTACTGAATTATGGTGTGTCATTTTACACGAATTCCGATTTAATACATTTAGACTCAGGATGAAAGCACCATAGGCATTCGATGACTTTGAAATTCTGTTGATAGAATAGATTATTGAATATTTTGTATTTTGTATCTGGATTTTTATTAATTCGAAAATTCTAACTTTTACAATTTTAAAGTAACGACTTCTTACAACTATGAGTCCCTAATTAAGTTTTGTTTGATGCTGTATATTCTCTACACATTTGAAGAAGAAATCGATATTTACCTTTAAAAAAAGGTTTAATGAAAAATTACTTTAGCCCAAAACATATTTCAACACTTTACTGCCTGTAATCGCATAATTGTAACATTCGACATTTTATGGATTTCGTGCTTTTTATTGAGAAATGCTTAGAATAGTATGTACTTTTTACATCTGGAAAAATATGCTTATGTTTGTTTGAAAAAAGTCGTAAAAAATACCAAGTTGTTTTGTCACATAGCGTAAATAACCGCATGATTGTCACACTACTTAACTTCTTCAACTTTTTTGTCAAAAAAGTTTCTATCCAAATCCACATCTGCATCCTTTGGAACTCGGAAGTTATTCTGGTCCGGTAACCAACCACCGGTGATCCGTTTCTGATGTTCAGCTCATGCTTGTTGAATATATGAAAAACTTCATTTTCCCTGTGATATATTCCAAAAGTGGTTTGAAAGTGACGGCATAAATGTATCATTGCAAAAATTTCAACCAATTTGACTTCAAGTATCAATGTATACATAGTGTAAAGAAGTGCTTTCTTCATGATACTAAGTTTAGTTAAAGTGTCTATTTGCAAGAATATATTAGGAACAATGCAATAAAGGTCAAAATATTAAAGTGCGATTTGCTCGAACAACCAATTTTGCAAATGTTACAAATATGCGATTATGGGCAGTTTATCTCTCGTAGCATCCAAAATCTCCTTGTTGCAACAGTAAATTAACAAAACAGCTTTCAAAATTTTGTAATATTTTTAACTTCAGATTGAAGCAATTTTAACACGAGCATAAACAAAAATATTAAACCACAACGTAAAATAACTGGAAAATCCCAGATAATGGAATGTCCAATTCGTTTTATTATCAATTAATCAAAGTCCTCGAATTTCATCCTAGGCAAGGGTGCAGTTTAGGTATACTGCTAACCGTTTTTAAAACCCATAAAACCCGAAACCGCGACCTCAAAACATGATCTTCAAGAGAATTACGACCACCGTTTGTAAAGGGAATCTCGCCTATCCCGCGAATGACCGCGCGTAATTCGACTGGACAGAGGTCAACTTTATGTGCTTATGTCGACTCTGTAACTGATTCCCTACTTTCACTGTAAGGCTGGGTTGCATTGCCTAACGGTTAATTCGATCCCTTGTTTCAGTTTGGCCGCGTCGCGAGCAGGTAAAAACACAGAAACCTATCCTTTGTTCAGACCTCGCTCAGATAAGCCCCCGGCGATAACCTTTCGCGGGACAATCAAGTTCAACCTTAACCGTCAACAACAAGCCAACAAGGATCCTTCGGCCCGCAGCCATTAATTTTCCACGGCGGTGACCTCGTCGCTTTCCCGAAGGCCGAAATTTGAATAAACGATTTTGTGCCATCATCATCATCATCCGCCGCGTCCGCGTGTGACCAATAATGGAGTGGACAGAATTTTATTGTTTGTTATTAATTATGTGCAGTATCAAAGCAGGAGCAGGACATTCCGTTACACGAGGGTTTCGCGTTATCGCTTGGCGGGGTTGGACGCCGCGAGTGATGGAACGAACGCGAAAGGTGATCGTCATTCCCATATGTCACACGGCGTGCCGCTGCAGGGATGTGACATGGGACAGTTGGCTCTACGTAGATAATTGTGTATGTGGCTGCAACGAATGAAAGTGCACTTTCCAGGACAATAATGGTGATTACACTAACCAAAGGGTCAACCGGGAGGAAATATGTGCGTGAACGAATGATGACATTTATTGTGCGTGCTCAGATGACCGTTCAATTGTTGTTATTAATTTTATTAGTTTAGAACCAGGTTTGACTTTGAGAGGCGTTACGAATGTCGTGAATAACAGTCATTTTCCATGTTAATTTAGACTTCATGAACATGAACGTGAATAACTGTTTATCAATCGAATCTGTCGCTGTGCGAATTTAACCGTTCACAAAACTCTAGCGCCACACTTTAGCAACCACGTGGAAATCCATTGCCAATTTTCCACCCTTTTTTGCTTTGCCTTACTTCTTCGAATGCACTCAATCCGCTGAAGACTGCCGAAAATCGTTACCTATGAATGCATAATTAAAAGGGCGCTTCTTCCGACGTTAGCCTTACGATTGAACGCAATTTATTAGCCGGGGGCTTGAGAGATGCATGCATCGACCTTCGTTCATCGGTTCTTATTTTTCCTGCCTCGCATAAATCACCATCTCAAAAAGAGGAATCAAACAAAACCACCATTAGAAGCGGCAGAAGAATGCGATCATATATACCTGATTTACCGTTAAATTTCCCATCGACGACGACGACGGCGACGCCAAGAAGGATAGAAAGATCCACGCTCGATTGGCTTCGATACGTGTGCATTGTTTGTCTTTTCTTCCGATCTCGGGGCGAGATCTGGATCTTACGATATTTGGTGCAAAATCACCACACCCTTCTTTCACACAGCCGCCACGGCTGTCGGATGCTTTTCTTCCCGTTTGTTTGCAGGAAAATGCATATTGTTTCGTTTCTGTGAGGTAGCGCGAAGTGCCCTCCCGTTTGGCACCTCCTGTCTTGGTTTGGTGTTCCACATCATGCTGGAAAAGTTGGCCGCGGCGTTTTGTCGTGAGTTTTTCAATCAGGATGAGAGAAAGCTTCGGAAATATTAAATGATATATTAGCGTTCCAATTTATCTTCCGAATTGTAAACCACCGAAATCTGCGGTGTCACCTTATGCACATTTATCTTTTGAGAAGAAGATTATTTCTTGTAACTTTCCCTAATCGTTTGTGTGCCATACCTGGCGCTTCTTTCGAAAGAATCTTTTGTTAGGTTGGTTCTTTGCCAGCCGCCTTTGAATCAACCGAAACAGTATGTGTTAATAATTTTAAAGCTACCTGAGCGGTGCAAACACAATTGGCGTAGGACCTCATCATCGATTGGATATCTTTTGAGCGAATGATATAGTATCCCAAAATCAAATAATCGTCAGGTGAAATCATGCATTCTCATATTACGACGCGATAATGTATCATGAGTGTATTTATGGTGCTTGCCTAAATAAATCTTATGTTTCTTGAATATTTAAGTTTGATAAAGCTAAGTTACAAATATCTCAATACCCAGTGCTTTTTAATGAATATCAATTATTGCTTACTTCGCATTGAGATGAAATAATTAAATACAATTTCAATGCAGAATTTGTTTAAAACTAGTTATATGAAAGTGCTCTAATCCTTGAGAATTTCCGACACAAGAATTGTTCAAAACAACATGAAGGTTTTGGGTTTTTAATTAAAACTCTTCTCTAAATGTACCTTTTTGATAAAAAGGTAGTTTATCGTGTACAATTTGGCTTTCCGTCAGTTTAGTTGAACTGAATCAAGCTTCTTGAACTACGGTTGATAATTGTTTGATTGTTCTTCAAACGTTAGTTGAATAGAAACAAATTATATGTTTCGAGGACCGCCCAAAGAATTCTGATAATAACTTAATTTGAATTCCGATAGGCATTGAAATGATTAAGAGTTACACACATTTTTTATCAAACACCTAATTGAAAAATTATGTTATAAATAGGAACAAGTCACTCTACTCTTATTTAATGACTCAGCCGGTTTGAACATTTGTAGTTGAACTTGGAAGGATTAACTAAGTCGATGATTGTTAAACAGTTTTCTGTATATAAAATTGTATTTTATATTTAGAATACGGCTGAGCCGATATAAACTGAAGGTATTTAGCTTCATTTTTTTATTAAATGCTTTGACAATGACGGACTTGTTTCGACCATTTGAAGATTTAGTAAAAATGCCTATCATTCACATGCGAATCAATCGCATTACTCGTTTTTCTTAACAACAGTTGAATTAATTCAAATAATTTGAATTGCATTCAAAGTTTTTCAAAGAGAAGATGATTTGACATTGTATATCATGTTTCATTAGAATATCAATAAAAACGTTATTCAGGGTAAGGAACAGCTTCTTTAGCAGCGCCCATTTTAATCAGTCGAAGAAAACGGCCTCAAACTCTTAAATTTGCATCTACCAAACCGTGTATGATTTGAAGAACGTGTATAATTCCTGCATGAATCTGATAATTTACTCGCTTCGGAATGCTTCATATCAAAGATTTCATAGAGGTAACGATTTATCATTAAATACTTTCATTAAACAGTACTTATATAATGTGTACGATTATGAAGTTTTATTGTGTGAATAACTGTTTAAAGAGTGAAACATCCAATTTGTCCTTTCCTATCAAAGCTTATATTTGTAATGTCTGTTTCATTCATTCTTTTTATCAAAGTTGTCCTCCTAGCTTAGTATGAGAACGTTCATGTTTATTGATACCAGGAAGCTTTAATGCCCAAACGCATAAAGTTCACTCAAAAAAATGCACAACTTATGTATAAGCTCATGGAGGTTATGCTTCAAGCATAATTCTTATAAGAAAATGTCATAGAATATCATTCTTTGTTCCTCGAGCTTTATTTCATTTTCCTTCTCCTTTCGCTAGTGCCATCTAGACGAAGCCCAGCATAACAGCGCAATAAAGCTTTATGCCAGCATAAATAAACTTCGTTTATGTTGTGTTGGGTATAGGCGGGAATCTAACGCGAACAGCTTGCTCTTTACTTCACAGTTTTATATAAAAATACATTTATTGCTGAAGCAGTAATTTTTAATATATGTTAAGTATCTGTTATAGGTATTTCCATGTGAATGAAAAGCACTTTTTTATTTTATTTTATTATTATTAACCAGAAGAAAATAATTGTCAGTATCGCTACTAGCCATAGATAACAACATTCTCGAAATTTGTACAATAAACTGATGGCAAAAAGATGCTATCAGTTTCCACGGTCTCAGCGTATTTTACAAGCTGATATTTAGAACACTTTATTTTAAAGCCCTCTGTATCTGAGTCATTAACAATTCCAATCATTAAAGGTCTGTAGAATTTAATCGGCCTCAAAAGTTTCTAAAAAGGTTCAACTCGGAAATATTTCAATAGGAATGTCCAATAAATTTTGTTGTTTTAACTAGTTTAACATTCTAAAAATAAAAGTATAATATTGTTTCAATTCTGCTCTACGTGTTAGCGCCGGCACAAATAAAAAGAACCCGGTATAAATAATATAACTCAAAATAATATAATATAATTTTGATATACACGGAAACGTAAAAAATAACAGTAATTTTGTCCTTCCAGATAGAATATACACAGAAAATAAAAATAAAAGAACAATATTATTATAACTGAAATTAGAAAAAAACCTAAATTAATCCACCTAGCGGTCAGACCCAGCCTTTCTCATTCAAACCTTTATTTGTAAAAATAGATTTACATGAACGCTTCAATCCAATATATGTATATTCACTCTTTGGGTTCTAAAATATTGATGTTGTAATCTATACATATAAAAATGCAGTCCGGTCTGTCTGTCTGTCTGATCCATATAGGCTCGAAAACTACCGAACCGATCGACGTGAAAATTTGTATGTAGGGGTATTTGGTGCCGATAAAGGTTCCTTTGATAGTTTGAGACCCCACTCTCTGCTAGAAGGGAGGGGTCTCATACAAATGAAACATAAATTTCTGCACAACTCAAGAACAAACCTAGCAAATGAAACCGAATTTGGCATGTGGATGTTTTAAGGGGTAACAAATATGTCCATAATAGTTGGACGAACCCTTCCTTTTCTGGAAGGGAGGGATTCCATACAAATGAAACACAAATTTCTGCACATCTCGAGAACTAATCAACTAAATGGAACTATATATGGCAGGTGAATGTTTTTAGTGGTAACAAATATGTTCCATAATCGACCTCAGGCAACATGGATTGTAAGATGGCAACTTCCAGTTTCTGGAAACAGCCAAATATGGCCGATTTCCACCCAATACAGGCAAACTTCGATATAAGGTACATTTCGAATTTTACTTTGTACTTTATATAGAATTGTACCTTATATCGAATCATGAAACATTTCCAACAATAGGGCTTCAAATAGGGTTTGCAATCCCGGGAATTGCCTTTTCCCGGGATTCCCGGATCCCGGGAATAGGAATATTGATTCCCGGGATCCCGGGATTCCCGAGCTCCTCGGAAAATTTGCCATACAATATTGCAATAAAACTAAATATCGTATCAAAACACGAAACTTACGTCGTAAAAGTGTAGAGCAGCTCAATAGTGTGCATTATACGAAGCAAATATTTGCTTGAAACGACGATAAATATTTGCTTGCCGTGTAATATCAAATTATTTGCCTCATTTATTTGTCAAAAATATATGCTGTCTTATTCAGTAAACGATAAATTAGGAAATATTTTCTTCGTCTCATGTCTTTTTTTTTTGCTAGTGAGTTTACTACTAAGCGGATAGTTGCTTGATTTTTTCTTTGTTTATTGACAAAAAATTTTGAAACCTGTAAATTGATAAAAAAAATTGAAACCCGTAAATCAATGCGACCAGAAATAAATAAATAAATAAAACTCAGTCAGTGTAACTTGGGTCGTGGCCGCGATTTCTCATTAATTACGAAGGCATTCAAATGCTCTAAAATCTGGCTGCCAAACACTCAGCTTTATCTTCAACAAACTAAAAGTATTGGACCCTTCAGTTGCTAATGAAATGTAGCAAGAGCTGGAATCCGTGATTTAGAAGTATTTTAGAAATCAGACACCAGCGGTGATTCAGCGGTCTTAAGCAAAGTTTTACAGAAAGGAACTACATTATTTGGGCCTAACGAAAAATTGTCAGCGGAACTAAGGCGATTGAAAGACGATTGTTCATGACTTTCTGGAGTGAACTTGAATAAATTTTGTCCTTCAATTTATAATTAAATTGTAAACGATTTTTGAAACTTTTTATTAATAAACTTTATTTGAAATCTCATTTTTGCTAAGGATTTTTCCCTTTCCCGGTTCCCGGGAAATGAGATTTTTCATTCCCGTTTCCCGGGAAATCTATTCTCGGGAATATTGCAAACCCTAGCTTCAAACATTTTATTTTGTTGTCTTTTGTCTACGTACAGTTTATTTTGGAAATAGAATCTATATAGGTGTGAACCAACTTGTTTTAAGTACAATTCAAATAACATAGTTTTTTTGCTTTTTAGGAGACTTTTAACCGCGTCTAAAAAAATAGATAGTCTAGAGCATTAAAAGGTGAAAAAATTTCAAGCTGTTATGTAATTATTACCTACTAGTTTTTATTTACCATTTATTTACAAACATACAATATTTTATCGAAACTACTTCTTTTTTTTTGCTTCTTGTTTTTTAATTTTTGGTTCGATGTCTAAGAACCATAAATATCTGCTTACGGATTGAGATTTTTCCAATTATTTCTTCGTCCTTTAAGATTTCGAAACTTGCATATTCCTCTTTGAATTTTTAAAATGACCGGTTGAACTAACTTTTCATTACACATAAAAGTGGCCCGGAAATGCACTTTGCATAGTGGTTTAAAACGTGATCGTCAACCTATTGAGTGTAAAAATGCCATTTAAATGCTATAGTGTATTTTACAATTTTTTTTTATTTCTTAAGAAGAAACTCTTGATGCAAATAGATTTTTGATTAATCTGCCTAAAAGTGAGATGGGAATTTTATTTATTTTATTACTTATCAAATTAAAGTGAAATCTTTAGCAAAGTTGTAGGTAATCTTATGTAGAAAAACTTTGCTGACGGCACTTTGGTTCTATCTCATGAAAATAGACCACATACAGGTAGTTTTATACACGCACATACTCAAAATGCCTAAAAAAACAATTAACTTTTTGGGGTGTGATTTCAAAGGCCTACTATGTTCTAGACATTTTTTTTATATTTAAAAAATACATTATTCTACCAAACATACTTTATATTTTCAATTTTTTCCCTAGGTTCTATGACGTTTTTGATAAGAATGCTCTTTTTTAAATCAAAACTTGTTTCAGCTGAGAGGATTTTCAAGTGCGGTTTATGATATTTTTGAGCATTGTATTTTAAATTTCAAACAGATTGTTCAGGGGTCAAGCTTCAAGTTATTTTTTTCTATCAGCTACCCCGTTCCCCGCATCCACACTATATCATGTTTGCTCGGCAAAATTAAATTTTTGTACGTATTTTCAAACTTCCGCAAAGTGTAACGTAATTTATGGACACTCTCTGAATAATCAATAGTAAGCTGAGATGTTGACAAGATAACCAATATGTTGTTTATAGAAGATTCCATACCAATTTCGGAGTTATTTGTAACATAATATAAATGTGTACCTTATATCGAGTGACGCTATATCGGAGGTACCTTATAACGAGGGTACCTTATATCGAAGTTTGCCTGTATAATAATATCCGGATCTAGAACGATACACAGGAGCTAAAATCGACCACAGATATCATTTTGAATTCTAAGATGGCGACTTCCGGGTTCTGAGAAACAGATGAAAATGACCAAATACCACCCAATGTGAGTGTTTCTTTAACCAGTATGACGTTCAAAATCCAGAAATTGTCCCCAAATGCCATTATGAAATCCAAAATGGCGACTTCCGGTTTCGGTAAAACCGCGCAAACGACCAATTATCACCCAATATGATTATTTCCGGAATCGTAATGATGCACTTCTTCCGCCCCGTAACTGGTAGGGAAAGCTTCCACTCTACTACGAACGACAATGGCCTGAGGCTTGTTAATTTCGCTACAGCTAGGGGGATGGCTGTAGCACTTATTTTGCACGCCGGAACATACGTAAGCACACCTAGATGCACCCGAATGGAGAGCTTTGCTCTCAAATTGACCACTTTCTGATTGATGAACGGCACTTTTCAGAAGTTACAGACGTGTGGTCGTTCAGAGGACCGAACGTTGACTCGGATCACTATCTCGTAGTAGCCGAAATCCGCGCCCGGCTGTCCAACGTGTTGAAATCCAAGGCAACGAGGAGAATGCAGTTGAACATCCAGCGGCTATCAACTGAAGGAGTGGCTGCACAGTACTCGCAGAAGGTTGATGAACGGATTGAGGAAAGAGTTGAAGGGAACCTGAATGAACAGTGGAGGCACATCCACAGTTCGATACAGCGCGAGAAGTGTTGGGTACAACTGCGGCAGCTGAGTGGTTTGACGCTGAGTGCCAGCGAGTGACGGAGGAGAAGAACCGCGCCAGGGGTCACATGTTGGTCACGGCTGTGACTCGTCAGAGCGTGGGTAGATATCGAGATGCTAGAGCCGCTGAAAAGATACTCCATCGCCGGAAGAAACGACAGCATTGGGAGCGTATTCTTGCGGAGGCGGAAGGTTGCTTCTCCAGGCACGATGCGAGGATCTTCTACAAGAAGGTCAACGGAATCAGGAATTGAAACGTGTCAGCCCCTGTCATGTGCAACGATAGGGAGGGAACCTGATAACCGATAAAACAGAGGTGGCCAGGCGTTGGAAGGAACACTTCAGTGTGCTGTTGAACGGTGAGGGAAACAGTGGAGTCGAAAGGAGCAGGATGACTATTGAGAATGATGGTCAAACTGTGGATCCACCATCCATGGACGAGGTGAAGAAAGCAGTGAAAGAGCTGAGAAACTGCAAGGCAGTCGGGAAGGACGGCATTCCCGCCGAACTCTTCAAAATCGGGAGCGAACAGCTGTATCGTGCCATCCATCGGATCATGCTGAGAGTGTGGTCTGATGAAGAACTGCCCTCGGACTGGTTGGAGGGTCTCATATGCCCGATCTACAAAAAAGGTCATCGCCTGGACTGTAGCAATTATCGGGGCATAACTCTTCTCAAAACCGTGTACAAAATTCTCTCCCGCATCCTGTTCCACAGACTGAGGCCGCTGCAGGAGACCTTTGTTGGCGAGTACCAATGCGGTTTTCGAGGGGGATGCTCCACGACGGACCAAATGTTTACCTTGCGACAAATCCTCGATAAATTTCGAGAATTCAACTTGCAGACGCACCATCTGTTCATAGACTTCAGGGCAGCGTACGATTCAGTTAAGAGAAATGAGTTATGGCAGATTATGCTCGAACATGGCTTCCCAATAAAGCTGATTAGGCTGATACGTGCCACCCTTGAAGGTTCTACATCAAGCGTCAGGATAGCCAGTGAGATATCGGACTCTTTCGTGACGTTAGATGGTTTGAAGCAGGGTGACGGGCTGTCGAACTTATTGTTCAACATCGCATTGGAAGGTGCTATACGGAGGGCTGGTGTGCAGAGAAGCGGCACCATCATTGCGAAGTTGCACATGCTTCTCGGTTCTGCGGACGATATCGACATCATTGGTATCAACCGTAGAGCTGTGGAAGAGGCCTTCGGACCTCTCAGGAGGGAAGCTGCGAGATTAGGGCTTGTCATAAACTCTGCCAAAACGAAATACATGGTGGCTGGCAGAGTGCGTGGTAGTCCGTCGGAGGTTGGTGCTGCGGTGGTGCTAGATGGAGAAACATTTGAAGTAGTCGACGAATTTATTCACCTGGGAACATTAGTGACATGTGACAACGAGGTTAGCTGTGAGATAAAGAGGCGGATAGCAGCCGCAAACAGGGCCTTTTACGGATTACGTAACCAGCTAAGGTTCCGCAGTCTGCAAATCTGTACTGAACTTGCACTCTATAAAACCAAAAACATCATATCAAGAAGACTGGCATCTCTGGATCGATCCCTTATAAATGACAAGCGTAAAATCAAACAACGCACTCCATCTGTTAATGGTGAAAGTATGCATCGCTGCGAAGATAGAGTGGGCGTATGTGGTGGTCCAACCTGTGCGTTCGGCTTGCATTCGCATCGCCAGCACACACACTAGCATGCGTCCGTTCCACTTTTACTCGAAAGACTGCGCTGTCAAAACTGTCGCTCAATCTCAGGCAGAGTTCCCAGTCTTCTTGATATGATGTTTTTGATAAAACACTGATTCTTCCGGTGGCTCTCTACGGCCATGAATCATGGACGCTGAAAGAGGCTGATGAGCGAGCTCTTGGTGTTTTTGAGCGTAGGATTTTGCGTTCAATCCTTGGCGGCAAACTTGAAAATGATGTTTGGCGCAGACGCATGAATCATGAAGTGTACCGGGCATACAAATCGGCGAAATAGGTGTTAGGGGCGATTGGAGGATAGCAGCCCAAGACCGAGGGACATGGCGACGTATTCTGGATTCGGCACTGGATCGATAATCGGTCTGTCGCCTTAAAAGTAAGTAAGTAAAGTAAGTAAGTAATGATGCACTGGAGCCACAAATCGACTTAGGACAACATTTTGAATTGGCAACTTCCGGGTTTTGGAAAACAGCCTGAAATGGACGATTCCCATTAAATATGAGTATTTCCGGAACCAGAAAGATGCACAGAAGCTAAAAATTGATTACAGACACAATCTTGACTTCCGGTGTCTGGCAAACAGTCGGAAATGACCAAATACCATTCAATATGAATGTTTTCGGAACCAGAATTACGCCCAGATGACAGAAAGTGACCAAATACCACCGATTGTGAGCATTTCCGGACCCAGAATGTTGTAAGAAGCAAAAAAATGACCTCAGATACCATTATGATTTATAGGATGGCAACTTCTGGTTTCTGGAAAACAGGCAAAAATGGCCGATTTCCGGCTAACATGAGTATCTCCGGATCTAGAATGATACACAGCAGCTGAAATCGACCACAGACCCCATTTCAGATTCTAAGTTGGCGACTTCCGGTTCCTGGGAAACAGCCGAAAACGATCGAATAACACCCAATATGGGTGTTTCTTCAACCAGAATGACGCTCAGAGGCCAGAAATTATCTTAAATACCATTTTGAAATCCAAGATGGCGACTTCCGGTTTGTGAAAAACAGCCTAAAATAACCAAATACCATCCAATATGAGTATCTCTGGAACCAGAATGAAGCAATGAGCTAACAATTGACCTCAGGCACCATTTTGAATTGCTAAATGGCAACTTCTAGGAAACAATCGAAAATGGCCGAATAATACTCAATATGGATATTTCCGTAATCGAGATGATGCATAGAAACCAAACATTGACCCAAACCCTTAACTAGCCCGCTCATCTGAAATAATATTGATCAAATCGGTTGTGTAGTTTTGGAGATAATGAAGTTTCGTGATTTGCACACTTCGGTACATTACAGACCAAGTTACCATCTCTGAGAAACATGAGTGAGATTAAATAGTTTTTAGAACACATTTCTTTTCATAACTTTCGAACCACAAGTTCAATCTTTATAAAATTTAAAAGTTAAGGCTTGTTCATTTGAAATCAATTTTGTTAAAATCGGTTCAGTAGTTTTTGAGATAATGATGTTTCATGATTTTTACATTTTGATACATAACCTCTAAACTATAAATCCGATTACAATGAAATTTAACAGGGTCTTCATTTGCAATTAATTTCATGAAAATCGGTTCAGCCATCTCTGAGAAAAGTGAGTGAGAATAAAAATCTGCACATACACACACACACATACACACACACACACATACAGAAAATGCTCAGCTCGTCGAGCTGAGTCGAGTGATATATGCCATTCGGCCCTTTGGAGCACTTTTATATCTTCGGTTTTGCAAGTGATTGTTATACCTTTCTAGGAGAAAGGCAAAAACCATTCTGTTTACTAGTGATACGGCCCTTTTTCTGCCGAAAAGTTTTGAAAATAGCTACCAAATAAGAAAATTTCCAAGTTTTAGAGAATTTTCCATTTTTCAAAGACAAATTGAATTAGTGTTCTAAAGGAACTGTAAGTTCTTCAGAAAAAATCTACAAGAACACGAGAGTAATTCCATTATATCTTGGCCTTTTTGATGCATCGAAGCTTTTCAGTGCTTTTAAAACTTCGTGCTGAAAAAAATTATTGGTAGATACAACAATGATTAGGAGGAATGCAATAAACTCGCTGTCTCCTTCTTTCGAGAATGAAGTATAAACTTTCCGAAAGTAATTTGGAAAAAGATTATATTACCATTCGGATGAGTTTTTATCTATTTCTCCATCAAAACGCATTTGTGGAGGAAAACATTTATATTAGGTGGTATTTGGTAATTTATGACTGTTTTCCACAAACCGAAAGTCACATCTTAAAAATTAAAAATGCCGTTTTAGGTTGACGTACGGTTATATTGGATAGTATCTGGCCTTGTCAACTCTTATTGATGGAAATCTGCGTTCAACAGTACGGTTTATATTTTTTAATAGTACAATAGTTAGCTTCATTAAAACACGGTTTTCCGCATTTTCGAGAACGTGTTAATGATTTTCCAAACGATTACCGCAAAAATGGAGGAAATCCGTTTGAAACTGACTGAGTTGTAATTTGTATTGAAATTGGACAATTTTCGTGACGCTTATCATAGAATATTGCCATAAGACTTTTTTTTTTAATTAGGAAAAAATTAGGAAATTTTTTAATTAGGAAAGTTTAACCTTGGTGGTTTTGAGTATCGTTAGCAGTGTTTTATGCTATAAACGTAACCACAAATTTAAATTATTATACCGCTTAGTTATTACCCAGTTATTTGTTTTTGTCTCGCGTATTTACTCCTTATTTACCGAAGACCTTTTTTTCCTCAGATGAATAAAAAAAATGATGCCGATGGCAGAACATTGTTGAAAGCAGCTTTTATGCGAATGAATCCCGTGCCTATACCAGTTCCATACCGATGATATATTTGACTAGAAGTAAATGATACGAAACGATAGACAATCGTTTGGTATTTTGTGCGTACGCTGTGCAAGTGTATTATAAAGGCACCTATAATCGATCGGTTTGCATCGCAAATCATCATTCCTTGTGCCAGATCGGCCGTTTTCCTAAAGAGGCGAAAGAGTTGCCAGAACTGAAAAACTCCGTCGAGGGAAGTAGGATAACGCCAGGCTAGTTTGCGCAAGGGGCGGAAAAATATTGTTTTTTCTTCACACCGCACACTCGGTGTCATAAAATATATTCTATATTCATATACCCACTCAGCTAATCAGACGAGTTGGCATAACACATAAACGTCACCATAGGAAATCCCATTCTGCCGCACTTCACTTGCGCACTCGATTTCCACTTTATGCTTCTATCGGCACAAGTGCAGAATATTGATGGCACTTGCTGCCGTTTACTCTCCCCTGAAACTGTGCTGCTCACGTTCGGACATAAACGCAAGTGTGCTAAACCCTTACATATTTGGCATCGACACTACTAGTGACACCACGTCGAAGATTCGACGCATTTTTTTGTCGGCTGGTCCTTCGGGACTATTCATGCAATTTATTCTTGATTTTTTCACGAACAACATCACAGCGTGGGGATGCTTCTGGCGGAAAATTCTCACGCTGTGAAAGGTCTTTTTTTGGGCCTGTCCAACAGCGTTTCAGTCGGCAGGCACTTGCTGCTGAAGATGGGGTGGAACTTGTTTGGTTCAATTTTTAAATTACCATATAAATCAGTGTCAGTATTGCCGCGCGAGGGTTAATCCAGAAGTCTCTTTCTGTCTTTATACAAGTAGAATAGTTTCGAATGAGATGATTAACGGAAGTAGTCAAATTAAGAATAGCGCTCATAAGTAAAAATTAAGTTAACACAGTGTAAACTTTATCAGAAATTTATATCAAAATTTAAATTTAGAAATTTATATCAAAAATTATCAAAAAACAAAAGTTAAACAAATAAAACTTATTTAGAATGTTATATTATATTCAATTCAATTCACATTTGAGCCTGTTTTGCGTTTAATCATCAGGCAGTAAAGTGTCGTAAAAAAACCATTTATATGCATACATCAGCTTATTCTACAAATCTAAACATTTCTTTGATTAAAAAATCCAAAACGAAAATTCTGCGTTTGGCTGTGTTTCACGTTCACTAAGCTTGTTTTCTACCGAATTTGATCAATTACCCAATATTAGGAAAGTGAGACATTTTTCTTCATCCCCATAATTCACTGTCAGGTTGGGTTGTCAATCAGCGCCGTCCAATGCTTTATCAATGCGTAGGCTCGGGCAAAGATAGAAACCTAAATCAACCATTCTTCCATACAAAAATAATGCCCACAGCTAACAAAATTTCGGAAAAAGGATCATCAACCAGCAATCTGTACCCCCGCTTCGGACCAGCCGCCAAATCTAATCCGTGCGACAATTAATGTCAATTAGAACCGATTCTAAATCATCCCAATCAACGGAGCAAAATCCCGTGAACATTGTCCCCAGATCCAGTCGAGCCAATGACTCACAATTGACGCCCGCGTTGGTTCAAATATTCGGCCGCACAAAATTGCGAAACGTACGAAAAAAAACGAGGTGAGATTTTCACAGCCTACAATCCACCTGAACGAGAGGCGTTATCTCAAATTGGCAATTTTTCCTACCGAACAGGCCCAAAGCAATTAGTCAAACCTGTCCGGATTCTTGTCCGTTTTTACGTAGAGCTCGTCCCAGGAATGTGTTTGTTCGAGCAATCACACGCGGAACCGGATGCTTTGTCGAGATTCTCCTCAACGCAAGCCTATATTTTCGGTGCAATCAGATTCGGTAGGTAGGTACCTACAATGCAATTCCGTTGAACAATCGGTGCCAACAAACGACGGTGCGATTTGTCTGCGCTTGCTTTTTTTGCTGTTATCTCGGTACAGATTTTCGCAACTCCGTTGAGAAATTAACAGGAGACATTGAAAAATGTCTGCGTGGATGCAATTTTTCCTACATACTCGTAACATCATTCATGTTCATGTGAACGAACGAGAGTTGGCACAGATTTGTGAGCGAGTGGTGCCATTTTTTAGCTGTTATTTGCTGCTGAAGGCTCAATTGGGACGTAGATATGAGCAAGATTTTTTTTGTGGATATGCCAATTTGGAAACATAATCGATGCAGCGTTTAACTAGCACTTTGGCAACACAAACTGCATTTCTAACGATAAACGAAGTTTCAGTATTGTGCTTGCTTCGTACATAAATAAGCGATGTATAAAATTTCAGACACATTTCAAGTTATTGTCCGAGTACAAGCAAAGCCTTTATAAGACAACAATCCTAACTCTATTCATTTGAACATATACGGAGTTCAGTTCAATAAAAAAATCCTCGAATTATATTTTGAAGTGATTATTGAAATTTACTCAGAAAAATACATAGTTTTTAAGGATTAAAATTTTTGAAGTAGAATACTTCTTTCAGGAAGTTCGGCTACATAGGGATGTGAAATGAAAATCTAAAACCGAAAAAAGTGAAGAATATGTCCAATTTCAAATGTTAATAAATCGGTTAGTATTCGATGGATTTCCTTCGTTCCTACAGCAATAGATTGGAAAATCTTCTAAGATTCTTTCCAAAAGAAGATAATTGTAATTTTATTATTGACACTATTGT
This sequence comes from Wyeomyia smithii, assembly GCF_029784165.1. Taxonomy (NCBI): domain Eukaryota; kingdom Metazoa; phylum Arthropoda; class Insecta; order Diptera; family Culicidae; genus Wyeomyia; species Wyeomyia smithii. Next base: position 227,909,689 of record NC_073695.1, on the reverse strand, counting down.
ACTATTTAAAATAGTCAAGCCTTGTCAAAACGAAAAATTCGACCTCTGATTGGTCGTTATATGATTGCTTCCCAAGCACGGTCGACAGAATCATATACCTTGCAATTTAAAACATGCTATCTGGCCTATATAAAAGCCTGTTTCAGTCGAAGCCTCTCATAATAGTTCTAGACAGCGACAACAGCAGTCGTCCTCCCTTAGTAGCAGCACTAACAGTGCAGTAGATACCAGCGATGGCGGAAAGTGGCCACAGCTGTGGCGTAGCAATGGGTAGCGCACTAGTTGAAGCGGATTCCAGCAACGATAGCAGCTGGGCCAGCTGATGCAGGGACAGCGGATACCAATGGCAGCGTATAGCGGCCACAACTGTGGCATAGCTATGGATAGCGCACTAGTTGCAGCGGATCTCAGCATCGATAGCGGCTGATGCAGTGAGGCACTTTAGTGAAATGCAGTCTCTGTGCGATATTCGCACTGTCAGTGATAACGCAAAGATGTGATCGGCATCTTATCCGATACTGAAATGAACAACAAATTGTCCTTTTCAGGATGAAATAAAAACTTGATTGAAGAGGTAATATTTTCTGATGAGGTAATTCACATTTCTAAATTTGTAAAAGTTATAAATTTTACTTTATCTCCGTGTCTCAGAACGTACTGAATTATCTTTTCGTTCAGTCATGAACACGACAGCCGAAACTTTCATTATCTGCATAAAAATAAATTTTTCGCAAAATCAAAATTTAAAAACAAGCTCCAATCATGACAAGCAACTCACTATATTATTGAAAATGGTCAATCCTTGTTGAAGCGCAAAATTCGATTGATCCGATTGGTTGTTAACATGATTGCTTCCCAAGCACAGTCGACAGAAACATAGATCTTGCAATTTGAAATGTGCTCTTTGTCAGTATAAGAGTAAGGATGGGAAATGTCGACCGAATCCAGATATCGTACGCGATCTGACCAAGACTTAGCATAGACGTTCCTATGGGCAGAAGTTTTCGTTTGGTGCTATTGGTTAAATTTTTTGGAACACGACTCATTTTTGAGAAGCTATTGAAATATTGTCAGAGCCAAAACGGTTTGTTTGATCGGTGTGACATCTTCGGCAGAGCTGTAGACAATAATTTTTTCTCTCCAAAAAAAATATACGCTCTAAAAGAAATTTTTTTTCTCAAAGGTAAAATAAAAATAAAAATTAATCACATATTCGAAAAAGTTCATTTGTTAAAAATCTGACTTTTTTTATAAACACTACAAAAGATTACCCAAACAATGAAGATTGTCCGATCATGGAGAAATCAAGAGAAAAAAAGTGAAAATATTTAAAAAAAATTGCAGTGTTATTTTTGGAAGGAGAGAGTCATCTTTTAGAAATTAAAAACATTTTTACAGCCAGAACGGTTTGTTTGACTGGCATAGTGTCTTTGGCAAAGTTGTAGAAAATAATTTTGTCCTTCCAAAAAAATGCCATTCAAAAAAAATTTTCTCAAAAATCCATAACTTTCTCCGATTTCTCCATGATCGGACAGTTCTCAATGTTTAGGTAATCTTTTGTAGTTTTTATTAAAAAATTATTTTTGAAAAATTAGCTTTTTTGGATAATTAATTTTTAATGTTTCTCTTAACTGTTTTTCAAAAAAAAAATTTAATCGTATATTTTTTTTTTCGGAGAGACAAAACTATTATCTACAACTTTTCCAAAGACGTCACACCGATCAAACAAACCGCTTTGGAAATATTTGATATCATCACTTACCTTAGCAATCAGACGGAAGCCGTAGTGGCTCGTGCTGTATCAAGAATTTGTCGCCATGTTGCTCGGTTTTGGGCTGTGTTTCGCCAGTTTCCCAGGCGTCTCATCACCCGCAAGTCTCCTTCGATCTGATCGAGCCATCGTGCACGCTGCGCCTCTCTATTTCTGGTGCCGGTAGGGTTACTGAAGAGAAGTGATTTTACAGGGTTGTCGTCCGGACTCCTTACGACGTGACCGGCCCACCGCAACCTATTGACTTTCGCCAAGTTTGCAATGGGATTCTCTCCAAACTGCGCGTGCAGTTCGTAGTTCATGCGCCGTCCCCATTCTCCGTCGTCCGTCTGTACTCCACCGTAGATAGTCCGCAGCATCTTCCGTTCGAAAACTCCAAGAGCGTCAAGGTCCTCCGCGAGAAGCGTTGTTGTCTCGATCCCGTAGAGGACTACCGGTCTTATCAGGGTTTTGTACAGCGTCAACTTCGTGCGTCATTGCACGCGATTCGATCGAAGTGCCTTCCGAAGTGAAAAGTAGGCACGATTTCCTGCCTGGATGCGTCTCTGGATCTCTTTGCTGGTGTTATTGTCGGCGGTCACCAAATACACGAACTCATCGACCACCTCAAGCTCTTCACCGTCTTCAGAGACTTGAGTTGGGAGGCTGATATTGTTCTCATTGGAGCCTCTCGCTCGCATGTATTTTGATTTCGACACATTTATTCGCAGTCCAATCCGTCCAGCTTCGGCTTCCAGTCGGGCGTAAGTTTCCTCCGCCGTCGCAAAGTTACGTGATATGCTGTCGAAGTCATCCGCGAAGCCCAGAAGCTGAACAGACCTCGTGAAAATTGTGCCCCTCGTGTCGATGCCCGCCCTCCGGATCACACCCTCAAGGGCGATGTTAAACAGCAAACAGGAAAGTCCATCACGGAGCACATGACTTGCGCCATGGTGGCTCTGATCATTCGAGTCAGTTTATCCGGGAATCCGTTGACGTGCATGATCTGCCATAGCTGTTCTCGATCGACTGTATCATAGGCCGCCGTGAAGTCAATGAAGATGTGATGTGTGGGCACGTTGTACTCGCGACATTTCTGTAAGATCTGTCGGATTGAGAAGATCTGGTCCGTGGTGGCACGGGATCCCATGAAACCCGCTTGGTACTGACCCACGAACCTCTTGGTTAAAGGTTATAGACGACGGAACAGGATCTGCGAGAGTATTTTGTAGGCGGCATTGATAAGCGAGATACCGCGGTAGTTGCGGCACTCCAGCTTGCCTGCGGTTTTATTGTTTTTCAGCTTCCCGATCTCACAAAGAACTTCATAAATATCGGGGGCTGGTACTCGGTCATCCGCTGCTGATGCTCCTAGGTCAGTTCCTGCTCCGCTTCTGTTTACTTTTTCGCCATTCAGGTGTCCATCGAAGTACTCCTTCCACCTGTCGACCACCTCGCTGGCATCCGTGAGAAGGTTCCCATCCGCGTCGTTGCACATGTCGGCTTGCTGCACATAGCCTCTGCGGGACTGGTTTACCTTCTCATGGAATTTTCGCGTTTCACTGGCACGGTACAGCTGCTCCAGCTCCTCATGTTCACGATCCTCTCGCTGGCTCTCCTTTCGTCTGAGATTCGTGGTCATGTCGTTCCGTGCCCGTTTGTAATTGGCCTTGTTCTCTCTCGTGACCTGCTCAGATATATCGTCCAGGTCCGGTTCTTCTCATTCTCCGCTACCTCGCACTCCCCGTCATACCCGTCGTTTCTGCCACTCGGTGCTTCCACTCCTAGTGTCGCCGATGCGGTCTCCCCGATAACTGTGCGAATGCTGCACCAGCCGTCTTCAAAAGGCAATGCGCCCAGCCCCTACGCTGTGGGTAGCACCGCTTCAAACTGTTGCGCGTATCCTCCGCAGCCTGGGAGTTCCGGAGCTGCTTAATGTTGAGCCGCGAGATTCGACGTCGTCGCGCGTGGTATACGGTCGACAGTTTTGAGCGCAATGATACCGCAACTAGGTAGTGGTCCGAGCCAATATCCGCACCGCGATAGGTACGTACGTTTGTAATGTTTGAGAGGAAGTGGCCGTCGATGAGAACGTGGTCAATTTGATTTGCTGTACGTTGGTAGGGTGATCTCCAGGTGGTTTTGTGGATGTCCTTACGGGGAAAGAAGGTACTTCGGACTGCAGTCCTCGAGAAGCTGCGAAGTTTACGCATCGCTGGCCGTTGTCGTTCGTCACGGTGTGCAGGCTGTGCGGGCCGATCACCGGCTTGTACATTTCTTCCCTACCGATCTGCGCGTTAATGTCCCCGATGACGATCTTGATGTCTCCACGCGAGCAGCTATCGTAGAGTTTCTCCAGCTGTGCGTAGAACTCTTCTTTCTCTACATCGGGTCTTCCTTCGTGAGAGCTGTACATATTGAGGATAGTGTAGTTGTAGAACCGGCCTTTTATTGTCAACAAACACAACCTGTCGCTGATCGCCTGCTACTTGATCACACGACTCTGCATCCTGCCCAGCACTATAAAGCCGGTACCCAGCTCATTGGTCGTGCCGCCGCTCTGGTAGTACTGTGCCCTGCGGCCACAAATCCTCCGTACCCTCTCTCCTTTCTGGCAAAGCTCCTGGAGCGCAACGATGTCGAAGTGGCGGGGTTCTAGCTGATCCAGCAGAATCCGGTCGCCACCCGGGGCGCCCAGCGATCTACAGTTCCATGTACCGAGCTTCCAATCGTCGTCCTTATTTCGTCGCCCAGGTCGTTGCCAATTGTTCCGGTCCGTATTCAATTCTTGATTGTTCGTAGTTTTTTAATGTTTCGACATGCTGCCTCACTAGGGCTGCGGATGCCTAGTCTCGCGACGGGGCTGACGTCTCGGGTGTAGCTGGCGAGACGCCGCACTTCATAATTCAGCCGTTCAGCTCCGGATCAGACGCTGTTTGAGCCACCCCTAACATGGGAAACAGACGCTCGGAAAAACTGCCCTCCTAGGAGAGCAGCTCTCCCTTCCCTGTCAGCATACGACCAAGTTCCCACCGGTTCACCGATCTTCACTTGGTCGGTACCACGTGGAGGTAGGGATAGCAGTTGCTGGGCATTATGCTTTGGATCACACTGGGGTCTATTTTATGCCAACTGGTACGGGTGTACTGCTGATACGCACTGCCCAGTTGTTTACCAAATCATCACTACCTTTCCAAAATAGCTTCTCAAAAATAAGTCGTGCTCCAAAAAATTTAATTAACAGCACAAAATGGCATATTTTACCCATAGAAACATCTATGCAAAGTTTCAGCCAAATCCAAAATGGACGAATAGGTTGCCTGTTTTTTTTTTGTGTGGAATTGCTCCATAATAAATGGTTACAATTAAATTGCAACTGTGGTTTAAAGTCGCTGCAAATGAGTATTAGTGTAATGTTCAGCTCAATTCGATGATTTTTTTTTTGAACTGTGCATAACCAGCGGTATATACGCAACTAATCCGATTTCAAACAGAAAAGGTCGGCACGCTCTGCTAACAATGTTGAATCCGTTTTAGAAAATTCCAAACACATCATTGAAAATGATGTAAAGTTTTCAAAAAGACGGTTACATTTTGTCGTCAGAGCAAAATTTTGAACTTTATACTCATTTCTGCCACCAGTTAACGCTAGCACGAACAGAATTTTTTCTCAGTCGCACGTTGGAAATATGCAATACGCAACAGTCTGCTTCCATCCGAAACGAAAACAATTTCACTGTCTTCCTTCCAAATAAACACGGAAATGTTGTTCAATTTCTCGTCATTGCAATTGCCACTGGCATGACGTGCGGGATGATTCGCATTTTGTTGTTATCTCGGCAGCTTTTTCCATCATTTTCAGAACTTTATTAGCTACCAAGTATTTCATAACAGTACAAGTTCTAGTTCTCTTTTTTTTTCAACGGGATCAACATAAAAACTTATCGATCGTATTCCTAAATCTAATGTAAGAATTATGTATTTTTGATATGAGAGAGGCTGTCGTAGTTCTACGTTAACTTGCGGTCGTGTTTTATATACATCCTATTCAACTATTTTTTATCTTTGTTGGTACCCTTGTAACGTATGATAACGAGGAGAGCTGAATTGTGAATAGGGCCTTTTTACGGATTTCGTAGTTCCCGTAGCTTAATGATTCGCGCGCTCTAGGCTCTACAGATCGCCGATACACCCGGTGGCGCTCTACGGACATGAATCGGGGAAGGAGGCCACTTGGTGAACCTATCGGATCTTCAAGCGTATAATTTTGCAATATGATGTGCCCAAACGTTTCCAAAAACGGATGATCGTGACCCGGAACAGATGAGAGTAAGCGTCGTAGTGGAACATACGATCGATAGCTAAACTGGAAGGCATTGAGGGCAACCAAGGTAAACCCAAGACTCCCGGATCAAGGTATCGCCAAAAAATATAGAGCTCTGGTCCGTCTACGAGGTGACTATTGGTCTTTCCGTGTCTGTAAGCAACCCAACACAGCAATGCTTGCTTATGGACAACGAACGTGGATTTTGAACAGCTGCCTGGAACGAAATTTTATTCCACCTCAGCACGGATGGATAGAAATTGCGGCTGTGAACGAAAAAGCAAGGTTTTTATCACGAACAAGAAGATGGACTTAACGGTATACAAGCAAAGTGCCTCGAGAACCATTTATTGATGCACACCCTGTAATTTTTTTCCGAATTTGGCAACCTGCCACTACATCCGGCAGGTAGTTTAGTCGGTCGATATGGCTATCGATAGTTATCGATGATTTTTTTCTCCTATGGTTAACTATCGATAGGTTTTTCATACCTATATAAGAGCCTGTTTCAGTCGATGCCGCTCATAATAGTTCTAGACAGCGACAACAGCAGTCTTCCTCCCTTAGCAGCAGCACTAGCAGTGCAGTATATACCAGCGATGGCGGAAAGCGACGATTGATCTGATTAGTCAACGTTTATTTACTAGAAAAAAGACTGACACGCAAGCAGCCGGGTTATCTTTCTTGTAAAAGTATTCTACTTCAACCTTGCGGTCGTGGCTTTGCACACAACCTTCCTGTGATTTTTTTATTTGATGGGTTATTCTTAGATACCCTTTGTGATGAAATCCATTTTGTTATCACGGCACCACTAAACTACCTGCCGGATGTAGTGGCAGGTTGCCAAATTCGGAAAAAAATTACAGGGTGTGCCCTAATAAATGGTTCTCGAGGCACTTTGCTTGTATACCGTTAAGTCCATCTTCTTGTTCGTGATAAAAACCTTGCTTTTTCGTTCACAGCCGCAATGTCTATCCATCCGTGCTGAGGTGGAATAAAATTTCGTTCCAGGCAGCTGTTCAAAATCCACGTTCGTTGTCCATAAGCAAGCATTGCTGTGTTGGGTTGCTTACAGACACGGAAAGACCAATAGTCACCTCGTAGACGGACCAGAGCTCTATATTTTTTGGCGATACCTTGATCCGGGAGTCTTGGGTTTACCTTGGTTGCCCTCAATGCCTTCCAGTTTAGCTATCGATCGTATGTTCCACTACGACGCTTACTCTCATCTGTTCCGGGTCACGATCATCCGTTTTTGGAAACGTTTGGGCACATCATATTGCAAATTTATACGCTTGAAGATCCGATAGGTTCACCAAGTGGCCTCCTTCCCCGATTCATGTCCGTAGAGCGCCACCGGGTGTATCGGCGATCTGTAGAGCCTAGAGCGCGCGAATCATTAAGCTACGGGAACTACGAAATCCGTAAAAAGGCCCTATTCACAATTCAGCTCTCCTCGTTATCATACGTTACAAGGGTACCAACAAAGATAAAAAATAGTTGAAGAGGATGTATATAAAACACGACCGCAAGTTAACGTAGAACTACGACAGCCTCTCTCATATCAAAAATACATAATTCTTACATTAGATTTAGGAATACGATCGATAAGTTTTTATGTTGATCCCGTTGAAAAAAAAAGAGAACTAGAACTTGTGCTGTTATGAAATACTTAGTAGCTAATAAAGTTCTGAAAATTATGGAAAAAGCTGCCGAGATAACAACAAAATGCGAATCATCCCGCACGTCATGCCAGTGACAATATGCAATGACGAGAAATTGAACAACATTTCCGTGTTTATTTGGAAGGAAGACAGTAAAATTGTTTTCGTGTCGGATGGAAGCAGACTGTTGCGTATTGCATATTTCCAACGTGCGACTGAGAAAAAATTCTGTTCATGCTAGCGTTAACTGGTGGCAGAAATGAGTATAAGGTTCAAAATTTTGCTCTGACGACAAAATGTAACCGTCTTTTTGAAAACTTTACATCATTTTCAATGATGTGTTTGGAATTTTCTAAAACGGATTCAACATTGTTAGCAGAGCGTGCCGACCTTTTCTGTTTGAAATCGGATTAGTTGCGTATATACCGCTGGTTATGCACAGTTCAAAAAAAAAAAATCATCGAATTGAGCTGACATTACACTAATACTCATTTGCAGCGACTTTAAACCACAGTTGCAATTTAATTGTAACCATTTATTATGGAGCAATTCCACAAAAAAAAAAAAAAACAGGCAACCTATTCGACCATTTTGGATTTGGCTGAAACTTTGCATAGATGTTTCTATGGGTAAAATATGCCATTTTGTGCTGTTAATTAAATTTTTTGGAGCACGACTTATTTTTGAGAAGCTATTTTGGAAAGGTAGTGATGATTTGGTAAACAACTGGGCAGTGCGTATCAGCAGTACACCCGTACCAGTTGGCATAAAATAGACCCCAGTGTGATCCAAAGCATAATGCCTAGCAACTGCTATCCCTACCTCCACGTGGTACCGACCAAGTGAAGATCGGTGAACCGGTGGGAACTTGGTCGTATGCTGACAGGGAAGGGAGAGCTGCTCTCCTAGGAGGGCAGTTTTTCCGAGCGTCTGTTCCCCATGTTAGGGGTGGCTCAAACAGCGTCTGATTCGGAGCTGAACGGCTGAATTATGAAGTGCGGCGTCTCGCCAGCTACACCCAAGACGGCAGCCCCGTCGCGAGACTAGGCATCCGCAGCCCTAGTAAGGCAGCATGTCGAAACATTAAAAAACTACGAACAATCAAGAATTGAATACGGACCGGAACAATTGGCAACGACCTGGGCGACGAAATAAGGACGACGATTGGAAGCTCGGTACATGGAACTGTAGATCGCTGGGCGCCCCGGGTGGCGACCGGATTCTGCTGGATCAGCTAGAACCCCGCCACTTCGACATCGTTGCGCTCCAGGAGCTTTGCCAGAAAGGAGAGAGGGTACGGAGGATTTGTGGCCGCAGGGCACAGTACTACCAGAGTGGCGGCACGACCAATGAGCTGGGTACCGGCTTTATAGTGCTGGGCAGGATGCAGAGTCGTGTGATCAAGTAGCAGGCGATCAGCGACAGGTTGTGTTTGTTGACAATAAAAGGCCGGTTCTACAACTACACTATCCTCAATATGTACAGCTCTCACGAAGGAAGACCCGATGTAGAGAAAGAAGAGTTCTACGCACAGCTGGAGAAACTCTACGATAGCTGCTCGCGTGGAGACATCAAGATCGTCATCGGGGACATTAACGCGCAGATCGGTAGGGAAGAAATGTACAAGCCGGTGATCGGCCCGCACAGCCTGCACACCGTGACGAACGACAACGGCCAGCGATGCGTAAACTTCGCAGCTTCTCGAGGACTGCAGTCCGAAGTACCTTCTTTCCCCGTAAGGACATCCACAAAACCACCTGGAGATCACCCTACCAACGTACAGCAAATCAAATTGACCACGTTCTCATCGACGGCCACTTCTCTCAGACATTACAAACGTACGTACCTATCGCGGTGCGGATATTGGCTCGGACCACTACCTAGTTGCGGTATCATTGCGCTCAAAACTGTCGACCGTATACCACGCGCGACGACGTCGAATCTCGCGGCTCAACATTAAGCAGCTCCGGAACTCCCAGGCTGCGGAGGATACGCGCAACAGTTTGAAGCGGTGCTACCCACAGCGTAGGGGCTGGGCGCATTGCCTTTTGAAGACGGCTGGTGCAGCATTCGCACAGCTATCGGGGAGACCGCATCGGCGACACTAGGAGTGGAAGCACCGAGTGGCAGAAACGACGGGTATGACGGGGAGTGCGAGGCAGCGGAGAATGAGAAGAACCGGACCTGGACGATATATCTGAGCAGGTCACGAGAGAGAACAAGGCCAATTACAAACGGGCACGGAACGACATGACCACGAATCTCAGACGAAAGGAGAGCCAGCGAGAGGATCGTGAACATGAGGAGCTGGAGCAGCTGTACCGTGCCAGTGAAACGCGAAAATTCCATGAGAAGGTAAACCAGTCCCGCAGAGGCTATGTGCAGCAAGCCGACATGTGCAACGACGCGGATGGGAACCTTCTCACGGATGCCAGCGAGGTGGTCGACAGGTGGAAGGAGTACTTCGATGGACACCTGAATGGCGAAAAAGTAAACAGAAGCGGAGCAGGAACTGACCTAGGAGCATCAGCAGCGGATGACCGAGTACCAGCCCCCGATATTTATGAAGTTCTTTGTGAGATCGGGAAGCTGAAAAACAATAAAACCGCAGGCAAGCTGGAGTGCCGCAACTACCGCGGTATCTCGCTTATCAATGCCGCCTACAAAATACTCTCGCAGATCCTGTTCCGTCGTCTATAACCTTTAACCAAGAGGTTCGTGGGTCAGTACCAAGCGGGTTTCATGGGATCCCGTGTCACCACGGACCAGATCTTCTCAATCCGACAGATCTTACAGAAATGTCGCGAGTACAACGTGCCCACACATCACATCTTCATTGACTTCACGGCGGCCTATGATACAGTCGATCGAGAACAGCTATGGCAGATCATGCACGTCAACGGATTCCCGGATAAACTGACTCGAATGATCAGAGCCACCATGGCGCAAGTCATGTGCTCCGTGATGGACTTTCCTGTTTGCTGTTTAACATCGCCCTTGAGGGTGTGATCCGGAGGGCGGGCATCGACACGAGGGGCACAATTTTCACGAGGTCTGTTCAGCTTCTGGGCTTCGCGGATGACTTCGACAGCATATCACGTAACTTTGCGACGGCGGAGGAAACTTACGCCCGGAAGCCGAAGCTGGACGGATTGGACTGCGAATAAATGTGTCGAAATCAAAATACATGCGAGCGAGAGGCTCCAATGAGAACAATATCAGCCTCCCAACTCAAGTCTCTGTAGACGGTGAAGAGCTTGAGGTGGTCGATGAGTTCGTGTATTTGGTGACCGCCGACAATAACACCAGCAAAGAGATCCAGAGACGCATCCAGGCAGGAAATCGTGCCTACTTTTCACTTCGGAAGGCACTTCGATCGAATCGCGTGCAATGACGCACGAAGTTGACGCTGTACAAAACCCTGATAAGACCGGTAGTCCTCTACGGGATCGAGACAACAACGCTTCTCGCGGAGGACCTTGACGCTCTTGGAGTTTTCGAACGGAAGATGCTGCGGACTATCTACGGTGGAGTACAGACGGACGACGGAGAATGGGGACGGCGCATGAACTACGAACTGCACGCGCAGTTTGGAGAGAATCCCATTGCAAACTTGGCGAAAGTCAATAGGTTGCGGCGGGCCGGTCACGTCGTAAGGAGTCCGGACGACAACCCTGTAAAATCACTTCTCTTCAGTAACCCTACCGGCACCAGAAATAGAGGGGCGCAGCGTGCACGATGGCTCGATCAGATCGAAGGAGACTTGCGGGTGATGAGACGCCTGGGAAACTGGCGAAACACAGCCCAAAACCGAGCAACATGGCGACAAATTCTTGATACAGCACGAGCCACTACGGCTTCCGTCTGATTGCTAAGGTAAGTGATGATATCAAATATTTCCAAAGCGGTTTGTTTGATCGGTGTGACGTCTTTGGAAAAGTTGTAGATAATAGTTTTGTCTCTCCGAAAAAAAAATATACGATTAAATTTTTTTTTTGAAAAACAGTTAAGAGAAACATTAAAAATAATTATCCAAAAAAGCTAATTTTTCAAAAATAATTTTTTAATAAAAACTACAAAAGATTACCTAAACATTGAGAACTGTCCGATCATGGAGAAATCGGAGAAAGTTATGGATTTTTGAGAAAATTTTTTTTGAATGGCATTTTTTTGGAAGGACAAAATTATTTTCTACAACTTTGCCAAAGACACTATGCCAGTCAAACAAACCGTTCTGGCTGTAAAAATGTTTTTAATTTCTAAAAGATGACTCTCTCCTTCCAAAAATAACACTGCAATTTTTTTTAAATATTTTCACTTTTTTTTCTCTTGATTTCTCCATGATCGGACAATCTTCATTGTTTGGGTAATCTTTTGTAGTGTTTATAAAAAAAGTCAGATTTTTAACAAATGAACTTTTTCGAATATGTGATTAATTTTTATTTTTATTTTGCCTTTGAGAAAAAAAATTTTTTTAGAGCGTATATTTTTTTTGGAGAGAAAAAATTATTGTCTACAGCTCTGCCGAAGATGTCACACCGATCAAACAAACCGTTTGGCTCTGACAATATTTCAATAGCTTCTCAAAAATGAGTCGTGTTCCAAAAAATTTAACCAATAGCACCAAACGAAAACTTCTGCCCATAGGAACGTCTATGCTAAGTCTTGGTCAGATCGCGTAAGATATCTGGATTGACATTATGAAATAGGCACCACCTTTGTTTCATGTTCTCTCATTTCCTTACCTGCGCAAAGATTTTATTTCGTATGCAGAGATACCAGTGTATGAAAAATAAATCTCTTTTCAATCTGTTCTTGATGCTTATTTCAGAGCTATCTTCTAACTTGCTCCGCCTTTATTCCGAGTGCTCACAATTTGTCCTAGTTTGGTAATACGAATGTACGAAAAATAAATCTCACGTTGGCCACTAGTGAAACCGGAGCGCTGGAGTCCCCACAAACGCAACAATATAACACTATAGACACTATATGTATAGACCTGCGTAGTGAATGACAGCAGCACTGGAATCGCTGGTTTTTTATATTCTTGTTATTTGTTTAGTACAAATTTTCCGTTATGTTCATTTTGGCTCGCACGATTGACAGTTATTTTGGCTCGCTGCGATTCAGTCCGCAGGTCTATATATATAGTGTCTATATATAACACGTGTCGTGGTTTGGCAAGAAGACAATTAAACTGTGTTCCAGTCGAATGGAATCAGATACAGAGAGTTGACCATGTTGCGTGTTGCATATTGCCGATGTGCGACTGGGGAAAAATTCTGTTCGGTTTGACGCTAGCTGGTGGCAGACATGAGCAATTTGTTTAAAAATACACTCGATTGGGGTCAATCAATTCGATGATGTGGGGCAGTGAATTTCAGTAGTATTTCTTTTTCAACTCTCTCTTGTAACAATTGATTGGTACATTTGAAGAAAAGCGTTGTTTAATTGACTTTAAGTCATTCGAAAATAATGATGAAAGTTGTTGAAACACAGTTGTCATTGGAGTACCCACTTCATCGTCAAAACAAAACAGCATGGGTTGAACTGAATCACGCTCGATAAAAATATTATGTTAAATTTAAAATTTTAATTGAAGGCAAAAAATATTTTTTACTGCTTCAATTAAAAATATGTGGTCGATTGGCTTTAGGTTTTATAAAGCTTAGACATATACATATTGCCTATTCGAGTTATGCCTTCTTTCCTGTTTTCTTTTGGAGGAGAACAGCTTGGATATTGGGCAGAATACCTCCCTGGGTAATAGTGACTATTACGCACCTACCGGGAGTTGAAGCAAAGCACGAGATGAACGGGACTTTGCTTTTCCCTTGACTTTGCCTCAACCAGACATTGTAACTTGTGAATTTGATTCAACTTTAATTTGAATAGCGATGTTACTATGAACAAACAGAATAATGATGAAACACTAGCGATGGAAAAGTTATCGATATTTATCGTTAATATCGATGATCGCTTCTTATCGAAAATAAGGCTAAGCGCCGGAGCTAAAGATAATTATCGATATGTCACAGGCGGCAAAAATCATGCGAATTATTTCTTGCACTTGGAAAATATCATATAGGGGTTATCGGGGTTATCCTCAATGACCAATTACTGATTTTCTAATAACCTTTAATAATTCTTACAAGTAAAAATAAATTTCTCTGGTGTGAACGCGCACTCCCTTGCCAAAGCCAGATAGGTTTCAAAGAAAACGTCAAAACTCATCAATAAATTATCTATTATTATTCAGCTAATTATAATTATAATCAATATTATCGCGATTTTGCTCGATATTTCCCATCACTAGAAAAAAGAACTTATATGATGGTCTTAAATACCTACGAAGAGAACTAACGGAAATGCAAAGGCAGCGCGATGTAGGGGGGAGAATGCAATAATTCGAAAAAGGGGACGGACTGCGTTGCAGACCGTTTGTAGGTATACATACAAAAATAATTTCAAATGATGTTGCAATTTTTTTATTAAAAAATGTGCTGAAATGTTGGTCTTATATTGATTGTTGCTAAAAATTCATTACTACTCTTCAAGCAAAATAATTCAAAAACTTGCAATACCTTTATAGTCCAGAAGAAAACAAAAAAAAAATAATCACAAGTTTCACTAAAAATAAGAAGTTTTCAGGAAAACAGGAAAATCCAAAAAATGAGCATCAGGAAAAGGCCGAACGCAACAGTCAAAAATATATCCCAAATTAACCTCAACAAATTTTCAAGCGTCTCTTAAAGGTAGAAAGAGGCGGAGTCAGCTTTGCGATTGTGGGGGCCCAAGACCCAGTCTGGTGTGGGGGGCCCCTAATAATGTTCTTATCTGCAAAAACTAATGAAAAATTTGTCACAAATTTTGAGAACATCTTTTATGAGGTTTCTCTGCTGAAAACTTATCTATTAAAAAATCAACACTCAATTTTATCAGAATATCGTATTTGCAACTTCACAATAATTAAAATTGATTCCTGTACTTCGAAACGTTTTTCTAACGCGTCAGGAATCCCTCAGGGAAGCAACCTGGGTCCACTGCTCTTCATATTATTTTTAAACGATGCCGCCCTTCTACTACAGAATAACTGCAAACTAGTTCATGCGGACGACCTAAAACTTTATTTCGTTGTGCGTACAGTTGAGGATTGTGAACGTCTGCAATCATTACTTGATATTTTTGCCAATTGGTGTCATAGGAGTAAGCTCCCTAGTAACAATATTGGTTTTATCAAAGTTTTATAGCGCTTAATACAGTCAAAACAGCGCTATTAACCTTCGATAAAACCAGTTTTGTTACTTGGGCTGTGTCTTAGTATTGACAAATGTGTAGTAATTACGTTTCATCGCATCCCCAAGCCTATTACTTTTGCGTATGTAATTGATTGCGTAACACTCAGGAGAGTAGATCAGATGAATAACCTTGGCATCCTGTTGGATACAAAAATGTCGTTTGACCTTCATCGTTCGGCGATTGTTTCTAAAGCGAGTCGTCAACTGGGATTCATTTCGAAAATAACTAAAGACTTTTCTGATCCCCACTGTTTCAAGGCTTTATACTGTGCGCTAGTTCGTCCTCTTCTGAAAACTGCTGCTGTAGTATGGTGCCCATATCAAACATCGTGGAGTTCAAGAATTGAGCGCATCCAGAAACGTTTTCTTAGACTGGCCCTAAAGAATTTACCATGGCGCAATCCATCAGAACTACCACCGTATCCTAACCGATGTTGACTCCTGGGTTTGGACACACTGCAACGACGACGAACAATTCAACAAGCGTTATTAATTGGAAGGCTTCTTAACGAAGAAATCGACTCACCTTGGTTGCTTTCGATTCTAAATTTGCGTGCACCGCAGAGAACGTTGCGCAACGGTGCGTTCCTTGTGCCTAGGTTCCATCGAACATCTTTTGGTTATAACGAACCAGTCACTGCGTGCATTCGTACCTTTTCAATAGTAGAAAACTTATTCGTATTCAACGAACCCAGCCATAGATTTAAAAATAGGCTATTTAGATCGAATTTGTTGTAAATTAGGTTTCGATTCATTAAGACTAAGTGTCAGATAAGTTTTAAGTACAAATACAAATACAAATACAATGATGATCAGTTTCATTTTCGAAAAAGAAAGTTCACCCAGCTGCGTCCGAAACCATTAGGCTTAAATAAATACGCAATGCTATACTTAGTGAGCGAATTTTCTTGTTGGGGATCAAAAACTTTTAATATTCGTGTTTATTTGGGAAATGTGTATAAATTTGTGCGAATTTTATTTGACATGGAAACCCTCTAATAGAAAAAAAAATATTTTCATTTTGCATTGCTTGATGGTACCTTCACATTATTTTTCGTTTCCAAACATGGTTTGATTTTTAAGAAACCAAGCTTTTATAACAGCGTCTGCATCATCCTGTAATTAATATTGTTAAATTTTAATTCAATTCGTACTGGAATGTTTACCTGGTATACCCGGATCAGCATAATCCTCCGGTTACTTGTTTAAGTCCATTTATTGCTATTTGAATACTTATTCGCTACTCACCCAATTGCTATTGTATCACATTTTTAGAATATCATTAAAATCCTACCAGCTCACAATACAGTGTCATCATCCTCCCCTAGACCGTCGTTCTAGTTTGTCATCCAAAGTGCCGATAAATATCTCGCTCTCCTAGTAATGCGACTCGGATCAGAAATCAAGTGCTGCATAATGGATGAATGCTGCACATATGAACCCCGTTGGTTTAGTCGGCACGGGAACCCCTCAACCGAACTATGTAATACGCCGTATCTATCGGGTGGGAAAATCATTCCCCTTGCATTGAGCGGGCTCTCCGTTCTCTCCCCGGGGGTTAACAAAATTCACTTGCTCTTTCCGCTGTTGATGATAACGAAATTGAAATAGTCCCACGATTGAATTAAATGTAGCGCAAATCCGAGCGATGGTTTGCATTTTTCAGGCTCTCGAACAGGGCCGGCCAGAATTTACGGTTTAATTACGGTAAGGACCACTCTTGGCGTCATTGTCGTTGCCGGCATTTCGCGGGTGGACCGCCGAATCGTCAAGATATGCGGGTTTCGTGTTTTGTTCCTTGCACACGGAATCGCCAACCAGAATGCGAAGCAAAACGGAAGACAATAACGGCCCGGCAGAGAAGTCCTTTTATATACGCTCCGAATTGGCGTTGATGGAACCGGGAGGGGCGAAATCTAATTTCCTAAATATACATTTAATAACAAAAGTATTATCTAATTTAGTAAATTGAATGGTTCTTGTTTTGTTTGAAACACTTACCTCTGACAATTTGGAGCAAAGTGAATTCGAAATGATATGGTATTACGATTATGGAGGTTGTAGCGAGATTCCGTTGTCGTCTTACGATACTTTTCGATGGTTTAATTAGATTCTTTTTCACTGGTTCAGTTCTAAATGTAGCAAGTTTTGTTAAAGTCTGTGAGCCGCTTTTTTCATCTTAAAAAAATAGCTGAGAATAAATAGTGTTCCAAAAAATAACAACACGATGATCTCCAATGGCAACAAACAATGCCACAATCATCCCGATCAGTGTCACCATGAATCTAGGAACGGAGTAGGCGTATACATCAGTGACACCAGACGGCATGTCACGTGGCCAGAAGGGAACACGTGCCTCAACAGTTGCACAGACACTTGAGAATTCGCCTCGTATGAATGTGAGCCTACCGCGTTCCTGCCGGGGGAAAATGATTGTTTTTCTCTGACCTTATCCACTTGTTATCCCATTATTACTCACTCTAGCAAGTACGGCAAGCTGAGGCATGGCTAAATGTTTAGTAGGCAAGATGGGACCTGCGATTTGCTTGCCTGCTGCGGGAACAAACAACAGGATCCTATAGTGACACGTGGATGCTTTTGTACCAACAACCAGTGAAAAGGACGACAAAAATCCCGTTCGATCATCCGATGGATTACATGAATAATTTATCATCACAGCCGAAAGCAGCCGGCACTGTGAGCAATTGTACGAAATTTCATAACCAAAAAACATGCCGGGAACTATGAAATTATTAAATGACAAAATCAAAAAAATTGTTGATTCTGAAATAAATGATAAAATTGTCAGAATTGACAAAATTGACAATCGAAAATATAGATCAAGTTGACAAAATTATAATAATGATAGGAAGTGTTTTTATGGAGCAAAATGCTCACAATTTTTCCCACTGTCCAACATATCCGCGGAAGGCAGGCTGATTGGTGCTCTTTGCGTACTTTCATTTTCAGCAGCAAGGAGGATTTTGGTCGTTCGCTGTCGTAGCCATTCTCGTTCCGCAAAAATCCTGCGACTGGTTGCTAGTATTGTTATAAAGGGAATTGTGGCTAATAGCTTCCTATTCAAGTGCACCGGTTTGTGGCTTACAACAGGCCTGTTTTTTCCGGTAGCAACGGCGGCGGCAACACTAGAGGGATGAGCTGCGAATTGAGGGTGAATTAAAAGGGAAGCAGCAGGATGACAATCGTGAAATAATAATAATCAATCAGGGAGAAATGCGGCGCACTTGTCTTGTCTTTGCTGCCGCTCTGGTTCGGTTGGTAGCACAAGAAACAAAACGATGACAGGGCGCGTGTTATGCATTTCCCAGGCGCACATGTCACTGGCACTTGCTCTTACCATGGCGTTGCGTCGGGTGAAGCTGAAGGGAGCGAACGGGATCAGTTTATGGCGATCGTAAAACGCTGTTTAAGGACTTTTCGAAACAAGGCTAAGGAAAATGGTGATTAAAAAGTTTTCTCCTTCGATGAATTTACATCACTAACCTTTTGACGGTCTGGCATTTCCTTACAACCAGCACTGTAGCTGCGCTGGCGAGCTCACAAAGTCAGGGCCAGGATTTAATTAAATTTCAATGACTTTTGGATGCTCATTCACCTGAATTTGTCACAACTTTTATACTTGATTAGAGCAAAGGTGACAAAACGGTCATTAAACTATGGTCCCTCGTTTGCAGGGTTTAAACGTTGAAGTTTTATCCGCTAAAAACTCTTTAAAATTTCCCCTGATTACAGCAACAGTAACATGCGGGGAAACTTCACAAGCAGAAACAGTCGACCGATGACCACACGATAGATGCTTCGTTTTCCACTTTACCTTTCGATGAGCACACATCTGGAATGTGTCCCTAAATACATATTTGAAGAGCTAATGAGTGTGCCTCCCACTTTCAAAAATCCATCCTGCCAGGTGAAAGACCATTCTAGTAGTAGCATAGCACACAGATGCTCGGCATAGAGCGGAATGTTCATCACGATTTCTTGCTGATGTCCATGTACCGACCTAGCAGTAAATCCACTGCGTTCGCTGGAACGATGAAGGGAACAGATTCCAATTTTTGTTCAACGATTCCATCTCATCCCTTCGGATAAAATCAAACCGGAAAACGACAGATTCTGGATTTCATGGTATTTGCTAATACACACCTACCGATGGACGAAAAAAAAAAAACAAGGAAGCAGCCAAGCATCGATATAATAGAAGAAGGACCACGTGACGGTGGCTTCTGACATACGTAGAATGATGAAACGACAAACTACACAGCCGTCTTTTGGACAGAACGCAAAACTCATCATCAAGACTGTACGCCGGAAGTTTATGAGAGGATTGATCAAAGCAACAGAAAATCCGTACGGAATTTTTGACGAATGTCAGATGTCAACTTCAAAAACTATCTTTTAGTAGGGAGCATGGAATGCAATCGTGTCATGCTTGCAAATCACCTGCCGAGATTCCCAACCATTCCTCCACACACTAAAAGACGACTATAACCACTACCATAGCATCCTCGAGTATGCTTCATCTGCCTTTGCCTGTCTGCCCCTGGAAAACTTCGGTTAGTGTCGAACAACATTTTTACGATTGGATCCAGCGGAGGCGATGGTGATAAATAGAAAATGAAGATTGAATAATAAAATGGTGCTTGCCGGGATGAATAATTTGTGGGTCAATGAATTCATCCATCCAGCAGAGGGGTTCGCTGAATCGGAGATCGATTCACAAGCAGAGTAGGTATGTTTTTCGCAAGCCAGGGCCGCGTCCATCGAAGCCCTAATTGATAACAAACACGCCATTTGCAATGCGATCTCGTAAATATCGTAAAAGTAACCGTGGCACCTTTTCCCCGGTAAGATTGAGTGATTTAATGGATTGCTATTTATTGCGCAGCGTATGGGAACGATTAACTGAAATTATTTCTCAGCGGGGCTCGAATCGGCGAGAAAGTGTTAGGAAGATGATTTTATTGGTTGAACTGATTAGGATTTTTGGTGGTTAAATGTTAATATTCACTCGTAGGATGTTAGCAACTTCAAGCTATAGCTACTTTATTTCAAAGTTCTCATTCACAAGCAAAAAAACATTCAAATGAACTCTCTAGAGACAAAATGCATATAGTATTGTTCTAAAATTACATTTAAATGACCTTAATTTTTTCTCGTATTTTATTTAGCATTTTTGTTTGAAATTTTATTTATTTTAACTCAACATTTGTGTTCGTATGAACATGTACATTGCATACGTAAGTTTGGATATGGAGTATGATTGTCAAAACAATAAATTTTACAATGTCTGAGCTAGTGAAGTTGCACAGAGAACCATATAGATAGTTTTTGTGATGTTATACCATCTTCAATGTACAACAATTCAGTAACTCTCACTTTAAAAAGATCAATAACGGCGCCTGCCACGTGCTTACAATCGTTGAGGAAAACTAGTTAGTTCGACAAACGAATTTTTTTTTGTTATTTTAGAATCAATAAAGTTGATATATTTACTAATAAAAAACAATACTGTGAACATTCAATATATATCGTGATAACGTTGTTTGAAGCGGCCATTATACGGTATCCAATTGCTATCTTCATCACATTTGACATGTGCCTTATATTCGAATGCAAGTTGTGAAAAGTGAATCTCAAACGTGGGTATAGTCGCATCCATGATATCAATCGTTAACGCAAAAACTACCTTATGAAAGATAAAAAGATAAATTTAGAAAAAAAGGGGACACACACACCTAAACCAAAACGTTCTAAATTAATTTTGTTGCGTCTATAAATACATAGCAAAAATTTAGCTTGGAGCTAAATATAATCATACAAAAGCTAGAGAAGTAATGAACAACAAAGGAAAAAACAATGAATATCAAAATTAAGTACTCGATCAAATTTTAATTTCAAAATCTCAAAACATTTTAAAAATTCAAAAATATCGCGAAACTGACAAACAAGTTGTGCGATACGCGGTTTTTCTCAGGTAAGGAATATGAATATCAACAATGAGCAAATATCTACAAACGCTGCGCTTTGCACCGCACAGTGTGTCCAAATCGAGAAACGCACGGCAAAACTATTTTTTCAAGTCCTATGGTATCCATTTATTCTAGAAAGTTGCTTCGTTTACTGCTGTCCTTCATATGCTTTAATGGAATCAGTTACAAATTTCGCCGTATAGAAGGCGCCATACCTAACTTTTAAACGTGACTCGCTAGACGAATAGTTTCGCCTGCAAAGTTGTGTAGAATTTCATTACAAAACTGTTTGATGAATACTTTAAACCTCTAGAAATTGAGATTCAAGAGCTACAAGACGTTTTCTAAAAAGGCTTTTTAAAAACAGTTTTTCATCCATATCTAAATATTGAGGTTTGTTTTTAATTATTTTTTTTGTTAAAGGTGCTGTATCTCTAAAATCTCAATTCCTAGATGTTCAAGTTACTCGGCAAACAGTTTTGTAATAAAAATCTGCAAAACTTTGCAGAAGAAACTTTTCGTCTAGCAAGTCACGTTCAAAAGTTAGGTGTAGCGCCCTCTATATGGTGAAAATTGAAGCGGGTTGCATTGAAGCATATAAAGGACAATAGTAAACGAAACAACTTTCTAGAAGAAACTGATAACATTGGACTTCAAAATTTCCTATTTCCGTTCGTTTCTAGATTTAGCCCCATTGTGGTGTCTGTTCGTTGGGCATAGAAACAGAAACGTAGAGTACGCGCCGGCCTTTGTGCTATGAAGAGCGCACAAATGCATGTAAAAATCGGTAACTTCAGTTGGCCATATATTCAAAACTACAAATAACCCACTGTAGTTTTGTGTTTTTCTGTTAGTCAGAAAGGTACTCTATCGAATGGCTTAATAGAAGCTTGGATTCGTTTGCGCCTTTTCGAGTTTCAACTCAAATAAAAAAAGCCTTTAAAAACACTTTTTTCCAGTTTTTATCCATGAATACTGTATATAATAACCAATATATCACTAGAAATTGTTCATCTTGGTTTACCACGTCACTCTCAATTTTATGCAGTCATGTTTTAGGCCTTAGAGTTGAACATATGGAAGAAAAACTGTTTTTAATAAGCCTTTTTAGAAAACGTCTTGTAGCTCTTAAATCTCAATTTCTAGAGGTTTAAGGTATTCATCAAACAGTTTTGTAATGAAATTCTACACAACTTTGCAGAAGAAACTATTCGTCTGGCAAGTCACGTTTAAAAGTTAGGTATGGCGCCCTCTATACGGCGAAATTTGTAACTGATTCCATTAAAGCATATGAAGGACAGCAGTAAACGAAGCAACTTTATAGAATATATGGATAACATAGGACATAGGACAAATAGTTTTGCCGTCCGTTTCTCGATTTGGACACACTGTGCGCCGTCTAGCCTCAGCACACAATCAGCCCAAGAAATCATGGGATAAAACACACACACGCAAATACTAAAAAATAAGTATTTGATTCATGTCGGTGAAAGCCACCAGCAGTTTAAATAAACATGTCTGTAAATGTATGCACTTATCTTAGACACCGAAGCAGCATTCAGTGAATAAAGCACGCCGCCGCGCTCGCACCCGAGCACAAACAAACCGTTTCCATGATTACAGTTGCCTCTCTCTCGGCTTCTGGCTCTCATCAGAACTTGCCATCGCACAAAGGAGTATTTCAGTCAAAAACCTGGCCAAAATACGAAAAAAAAATTTAAGTGTTCCTCGTTCTATTGATCCTTTTTGCATTCTCTGATACTTACTACATTGTATGCAGGCCAGCTTAAAATTATCTGAGTTGTTTACTAACGACAGTAACTATCATTACCTTCGTATTAGTTAGAGCCCATGAATAAGTCACAAATTGTTCTACGAAAAATATAAATTTCCACTCATGTTTATATAACTTGAAAGTGATTCTTGGGCGTAAATTTAATATGGGCAGTAAAAACAAAGGCATATTAAGTATATTTAGGTCAAAAATGTGTTGTATAGGTTGAAAAAACTTCTTCAAAACAAGGTCTTGCCATACCCGTGTCTTTCAGTTTCTTTTGATTAACAATTTTTTTACAAAAAAGGATTTTTGTTTGGGTTCCCAGTAAGTCCCAGCAAAAATTCACTCACCATTGGAAAGCTTATGTGTTTCTGAGTAAGTACCAGAAAGAAAATCTGCCCCATGCTCACCCATTCGTGATTGCGATCAATGCGAAGTTGGAACGTCCAGATTTTCTGATAATATTTTTTTATTGAATGAGCGCATTTATGATGCTTTCGATTGTAAAAATTTGATTAGTTTCTTAAGATTGTGTGATGACTTGCCGAGAAATGCCCTATTCAAGTTGATTGCGCAATGCTACGAACATTCAAGTTATAAAAGAACAAAACAATGATCGAGTGGTCCAAATCTTACGAAAAAAAAAACAAATGTCCTTCAAGAAGCAATCGAATCGATCTTAAGATATCAACGAAGTCGTCTCAAAAGTTAGTTTAAATTAAATTGATAGTTTCGAAATATGGCAAAATTGGTATAGCTTAACCATAAAATTGTAATGTTGGTCGGAAGCTTCACGTTCATTTCGTCCAAACAAAGGATTGATTACAGTGATCGAAGCAAGAGACGCAAAACGCAAATGCTGAGAGAAAATCTGGAGTGATTTGCGATAAGGGCGCAACTGGCAAAAGATAAACATTGGGAAATATCAGTTTGGAAATTAGGAATTACATTTACAAATCGTAAGTTCAAAGGAAGTGACTCACATTAACATCAATACCAAAAATCGACGTAAAATAAACTTGTCTTATAGTTTCCTAACAATACTACAATTTTTTACCGTCGCCTGTTTACGAAATATTTCGCAAATAAGCCCGTTGATTCAAAACAATGTAAAGGGCCTAGTTCCAAAGTATCTTTTGTTTTGGATAATCTTTCGTTTGGAATTTTTTGGGAAAAACGTGCCTGTTTGCACTGAAAACAAAATACTCATAAAAACGATCGTTCAAGGACCCGGCACACTACTAAACTAATGAATTAATATGAGTTTTTTTGATTTCGGTTGATCCGCTGAGTCTCTATCAGGATCACCGCAAGCTTCTGCAAAAAAATAGCGTTTCGGGGAAACGGCCATTACTCCAGTAATAATTGGTATATTTCAAAATCAAACGTATTTTCTTCTTGTTGATAAACTGTACTTTCAGCAAAATACAACTTTGATGCAATGAAAATTATGCAATGCACTTAAAAATAAATTCAAACTCCCCTCATTTTTTTCGACTAAAAAGGTATATAACCCCTTAAGACACATTTGCTGTCTGAAAACTATTTTTTTTAATTTTGGCCAAGTGTTTGTTCTACGTACTCCTATGTGCATCGACGACAAGCATATGTACAGCGTAACACTGGAGAAGAGGTTCACTGCGATAAACTTTAGACACAATACACTCTCCGCATGAACACGAACGCGTTTAATAAATGTCACCAACACAACACTGCGCTATTAAGACAGCCATTTTCAGAGCGATAAACTGTACAAGAAAACTGTATTGAAATTCTAATTCCTGAATTCCCTTCACTCGTAATTCACTTCAAACATACTGTATTCAACAAGAGATATCCTCAACTACAACTATCACTCGAATTTCACAATTTTTTGCACTATGCACCACAATTAAACGTGATTATTAAAGACGCGATAAATGCAGCGTCTACACGGCGGGCTTCTTTTTTCACTCTCTATGATTGTCAAAACAATAAATTTTACAAAATCTTGAGAGAAACTCAGTTAAATGAATAAAATCTTAGGACATTTCGCTTTGTTTTGACCATTACAGACAAAATTATAGACAAAAAACTGATTTTAAGGAGGGGTGTTCCACAAAAAACTCTATTTTGTCGTGTCCCACGTACAGATAGGACATCGCAGTATTCAGCAATTGTTAATCTTTTATAATTTTCCACAACTTTGCTGGAGGAAGCTATCTGGTATATTGAAAATTAGGAAAAATATTTTTTAAAAATATTTTAGGTGGATTGATCGAAAAACTAAAAACGCCAAAAGTAAGGCCTTGTTCTATGAAACAATTTTGCTGAAATATAACCCTTGGAATGAGTATAAACTATTTTGGAAATTATTTCATGAAATGGTAGTTGAAATACGTGCTTTACAATAAGTATTTCGTCGTTCTTATATCACTTTTTTGTATTTAACGACCTTCAAAAGGGCATTACTCAAAAATGTACCGTACGATGATTTTGAAATTTTGACCAGAGATTCTGGACGTCATAACGAATCGAATGGTGTACTAAGATTCTTTGGTGCATTTATTCTTATAATAACGGTCTGTGGGAGCACCGTGATTCAAATGCCAAATTTGGTTGTATTTGGCGAAATTTGTGTTTCATTTGTATGGAACCCCTCCCTTATAGAAGAGGGAGGAGTGTCAAACCATCATGGATATATTTGTTACCCCTAAAAACATCCATCTGCCAAATTTGGTTCCATTTACTTGGTTAGTTTTCGAAATGTGCAGAAATTTGTGTTTCATTTGTCTGGGACCCCTCCTTTCCAGAAGAATGAGGGGTCTCGAATTGTCTTAGTAACCTTTCTCGGCCCCTAAAACCCCTATATACAAAATTTCACGCCGATCCACAGTGGTTCGCCCATAGGCCAAAAATAGAAAAAAAACCTAAATTAATCCACCTAGCGGTCATACCCAGCCTTTCTCATTCAAACTTATTATTTTTAAAAATAGATTTACATGAACGCTTCAATCCAATAAATGTGTATTCTCTTTTTGGGTTCTAAAATAATGATGTTGTAATAGAAGTATAAAATATGAAATTTGACGTAATATAAATGCTCAATAAATAGCGAAATAAAAGAAATGACTCTTAATTTCGAACAATTCAATCACGAGCGATGCCGGGAACATTCAAATGGTACGATACCACATTTAAATTATATTGTGGCCGCATCTATTGATCAAAGCAGGTATAGTTTCAAATAGCCTTTGAATTTCTTTTCTTTCCATAACTTTTGAACCACATATCAAATTGTTATGAAATTTGTTATTTGTAAGTTTGAGAGATGACTCGTTCGTATAAAACTAGTAATGTTCAAACAAGTCGTGTAATCTTTGAGATAATAGAAGTTCGTTGTTTTATTAACAATTTGATACATAACGGTTGGAATAAAAATACGATTACAGTCAAAAAAAATGGGAACCTATAGGAAAGCCAAGCTTTTCATTTGACACTAAGATTGTTGAATTTAGTCCAGCCATTTTTGGGAAAACGAGTGAATTTGAAAAGTCACCGGAACATGTTTCTTTTCACAATTTTTAAACCACGTGCTTAATCACTATAAAATTCATCAATTAACCTTTAACTAGCCCGTTCATTTGATACCAATATTGTTCAAATCGGTTGTGTACTTTCTGAGATAATGAAGTTTCGTGATTTTCACATTTCGATACATTACAGACGAAGTTACCGTCCGATTACAGCAAAATTCAATAGGGTGTTATGAGGTAGCTAGACCTTTCATTTGACACTAATTTCGTAGAAATCGGTTCAACCATCTCTGAGAAAAGTGAGTGAGTTTATGTAGTCTGCGGAATATGTTTCGTTTCATAGCTGGATTTCACATTTTTTAACATAACAGGCAAAGTAATAGTCCGATTGCAAAAAAAAATCATAAAGGTCTTATGGGGTAATTAGACCTTCCAAATGACACTGATTTTGTGGAAATCGGTTCAGCCATCTCTGAGAAACATGAGTGAGATTAAACTCTCTCCAGAACACGTTTCTTTAAATAACTATTGAACCACACGTTCAATCTTCATGAAACTCGAAAATTAAGGGTTTTTTAAGTAGTTCGTTCATTTAAAACCAATTTTGTTGAAATCGGTTTAGTAGTTTCTGAGATAATGATGTTTCGTGATTTTCACATTTTTAAACATAACCTCTAAACTAAAAATCCGATTGCAATGAAATTAAATAGGGTCTTATGGGGCAACTAGACCTCTTATTTGCAATAAATTTCATGAAGATCGGTCCAGCCATCTCTGAGAAAATCGAGTGAGATTGGGAGAGCGTTACATACACACACACATACACACATACACACACAACCACATACACACACACACACACACACACACACACACATACACACACATACAGAAAATGCTCAGCTCGTCAAACTAAGTCGATTGATATACGAGATTCGAACCTTTGAAGCACTTTTATACTTTTGGTTTTTCCAGTGATTGCTATACCTTTCTAGGAGAAAGGCAAAAAGGTTTTGGCGACATCCATAAATTACGTAACGCAAAAAAGCCAATTTTTGGACCCCCATCCCCCCGTACGTAACGAAACGTAACGCCAACACCTAACCCCCCATAAAAATTACGTAACGCTGTAGAAGGATTTGCTCGATAAAAATACTCGTTTTTGGAGAGTCTCTCCAGAGAATTTTTGTTACGTAACGCTGAACTCGCCTTCCTCCCTCCCCTGTGTAACAAACCGTTACGCTCTGGGATATCCCCCCTCCCACCTATGTGCGTTACGTGATTTATGGATGCCGCCTTTTTGTTTTTTGGTTATTATTAACTTAATGGATCGGATATGAACCTGAGAATGCAGAAGAGCTGTTTTTGTTGGCCTATTTTATGAACAGTTTACTTTTAAGCACGAGATGAGTGAAGATGTTTGACACTTGCAAAATCAACTTGAACAGACGTGTTTTTTTACATTGTGTGCATATACGCTGTAAAACAAATTCAACTGCTTCATCTAATTATTTTCATCATGAGCCTTCAGAAAACTGGTTTGTTTTCTTATTGCGGTTTCGTTTGGATAGGTATGTGCTAGATTGTAATCATAATTAGTCGTAAGAGCGAACGTAGTAATAAAGTCAAAGAGCACCACTCATACTTAAATTCCTGTGAACTTTTGAATGTGTTCCGCGCGAAATACCATCTTCAGTTCACCACCAAATGAAAGATTTAGGACCTAAAAAAGAGTTGCTAAAGGTTCCATCTGAAAATATTTGCATCTAAGTAGATGGCAAGCGGCTAAAGATGGTTGCTTTTTCGTATGAATTTCACAGTTTTTTACATAGTTTTTTAGAAGGGTTATGATACATTCAGCTCGAATTTACAAATTTGTTCTTAAACATTTGTCTATATTCGAATTTAAATATTTGGTGTTGAAATACGGAAAATTTCTTAGAAAATATCAAATTTGTTTGAAGTTATTTCAGGAAAATAACTCAAAAGAAAAAAAATCAAACTTTGATCGCTTTGAGGGTTCACTTAACGGAACCAGATTGTGATTTAATTTTCATGAGGACTTATTTAAAAAAGGCAAAACTTTTGAAAGGTGCCGTATTTTGAAAGTAAATGGTCAAACTTTTCCCTATATTAGATTGGCACCCTATTATGCATGCATAATAATGGCAATGAAAATTGAAACAAGTTGGATGATGGCAGTCCCCGAAAAGTTAGTTATAGTCGAAAAACACCTAATTCTGTCGATTTCAGTAGTTTTCAAGAGCAATACTGTACAAAAATGATTTATGACTGCCCTTGTCATACAATTTGATCCACTGTGCGTTCTATCCTTTGATACCAAACCAAATCATGCTGCAGTTTCCGAGTAGTGGTCGTACTAGTGACCAGTACAGTGCTTTTGGGCAGTGAGGATCTCTGAAATCTCGGTCAATTTTTATAATAAATCCCACTAGTCAATTCGCTTTCGATATCAAGCTGAAATGGTGCAAATAAAAAGTAAAATATCAAGGTCTTGCGACACGGTTATTTATTTTAGACTCAAGTCCATAATGAACATAATTGGGTAAAGTACGGTGAAATATCATAACCTCGCATTTTGCTATGCTATTTTTTAAATTATGGATTCTTATTCGGTTTTGGATTCGGATTTAGTTGTTGGTTCGTTTCAGGATTATGATTTTGGTATTGATTTCGATTTTGAATTTGTTATAGATTTAAATTAATGAAAAATGAATCTTTAGCTTGGTATATATCCAGAATCGAATTTGATTTTGAATTAAAAATCACTTTTTGTAATAAAATAAATGTCTAGATTCTCATGTTTCCTTAATTAATTATAAACCTATTAATACATTTATTTTATATTTTTTATTAGTCGTCGATCCTATCTCATTAAGTTCAACGTATAAACTACTGAAAAAATGAAACACATAGGTTACGTTGGAATGATTATAATCAGCACTTGAGTTATAATTAAAATGAAACAGAATGTGATTTTTCTTGTGTAAAGCTTACTTTAACAAATTCAACAGTAAAAATGCTACTCAAATTATATTTTTCAACACCTGTACATAAGATACCGAATGTGGAAAACAACGTTTCAGTATTAGAAAACCATTACACCAAAAGTACTCCTCATTTTGTCTCCCTGTCTCTAACTGCACATTCATAGGCTGACAGTCGGCAGTGTTATTGTGCACGTGCAATTTAATTACTTAAGTGTTTTCGCATGGCCACAATTCCGATCGACCATTGGCTAGCGCGCTACACTGCCACATTCCTGCCGTTCAAACTGCGTGCCTATAAGTAATGGTTTCGATAGACCCCTTGACTTGTAATGGAATATATATATTTTGAAACAGTATTTATAGTTGCACATCGCATCTTGCAGTGGCCACTAGCAAACAATGCGACGCGCTACTGGCTAAGGGGTAAAAGAGAGAAGTGAACTGCAAAATAATGGATTACAACCGAGCCACTTTGGTGATAAAATAGAACTAGGGATGTTCAATGCTATAGAGAAATATTTCTTAACGATATGAGAGCAAACCCTTACAGACTATTGAAACTAGTTAATAACACCAATAAAGCGAGAACAGAAAATATCTACTAAAATTTGAGCACCTCCAGCTACCCTGGTCCTGTGGATATCACCACAGTAGCTTTACCACCACCACCGCAGAGTTAATCCCGAAGCTCAGATCACCGTATCATTCTCACCTCGACACCCACCAACCCACCCTCCCTCACTAGTAGACTGCGCTAAAACTTAATTTGATTAACTTGCAAGCTTTAAATCTCGCTTTTTGCCGCGTGTATTGGATGGAAATGTGTATGGTGTAAAGATCGGTATGCAAGCCGGAGAATAGAAGGAAAAAATATTGCAACAACGAACCAGCAAAACTAACGACTGGAAATCACGTCCGCAAATTAGCTCGATAAATTTCCATTAATACAGCGCTTATCCGCGCACCCACATACACCCACACACACATTCACCGGATGCGAATCTTGGAAAACTCCCCAACCACATCGGCGCAGCATTCGGTTGTTTTTCCCTATTGCGGAATTTAGCAGCAGCAGCAGCAGCAGCCCACGGTTTTCCGTCGCGATACTGGCATCCAAGTGCATCCTGTTGTCATCTTAAGGGCCTTTGGGGCGGAAAATTATGGTCGCCGTAAAAATCTTACCACCGCTCATTATAATGCATAATTACTGCTGTTTAACCTGGGAGTTGAGGTCAATTGGGAAAAACCGCAACAAGTTTGTTAAAATATTTACAGAGGGATATGAGAATGTTGTATTTATGTATGCATTCAATTGATATAGTTGGCAATCCAATGGAAGAGCTTAAGAAAGGTAATTTCCTAAGCATGATGCTTTACCATGATTCGTCATATAGCATTCCGAAAAGTTCAGGTTTTTGCAAATCATCTTGGGTTTTAAGTCTTACAGTTGATCTTAGGATTGAGATTATTGATTTTGAACTTGTGACTACTGATTTTTGACTTCTAATTTTCAAGTTTTTAACCTTTTTCCGTTTTCGTATATGATCTTCCGATTTTTCGATTTCTTTTGAACTGTTACTGTTTTGACTTTCGGATTTTATGATTTCATAACATTTTTGTTTCTTAACTTTTTCACTTCTGAATTTGTGGACTACTCGCATTCTTGATCTTTGCTTCTTCACTTCTTGATTTCTTGTTCTTTTGACTAGCTGACCTCTTTACTTTTTCAAATTTTATCAACTTCCTAACTTCTTGAACTCTTGTTTTTTTTTTATTTCTTCACTTTATGACTTCTTGATTACTGGATTTTTTTGACTTTTTGAACTTTTGACTGGCTGACTTCTTGACTTTTTGACTTTCCGACTTCTTGATTTCTTATATTATTAACGTCTTGTCTTCATTGTTTAACTACTTAAACTCTGCACTTATTCACTCCTTCACATCTTGCCTTCTTTGATTCTTCACTTCCTCATTTCTTAACATCTTCACTAGTTCTGCACATCTTCTTTGCTGCAGCACTTGATTATTTCGTCATTTCTTCATTTTTTCACTTCTTAACATTCTCACTTCTTCACTTCTTAACTTCTTAACTTCTTCACTTCTTCCCTTCTTCACTACTTCACTTCTTCACTTCTTCACTTCTTCACTTCTTCCCTTCTTCCCTTCTTCCCGTTTTCACTTCTTCACTTCTTCACTTTATCATTTCTTCACTTCTTCACTTTATCATTTCTTCACTTCTTCTCTTTATCAGTTCTTCACTTCTTCACTCCTTAACTTCTTCACTTCTTCACTTCTTCACTTTTCACTTCTTCACTTCATCACTTCTTCACTTCTTAACTTCTTCACTACTTCATATCTTCACTACTTCATATCTTCACTTCTTCAATTCTTCACTTCTCCACTACTTCACTTCTTCACTTCTTCACTACTTCACTTCTTCACTTCTTCACTTCTTCACTTCTTCACTTCTTCACTTCTTCACTTCTTCACTTCTTCACTTCTTCACTTCTTCACTTCTTCACTTCTTCACTTCTTCACTTCTTCACTTCTTCCGTTCTTCACTTCTTCACTTCTTCACTTCTTCACTTCTCCACTTCTTCACTTCTTCACTTCTCCACTTCTTCACTTCTTCACTTCTTCACTTCTTCACTTCTTCACTTCTTCACTTCTTCACTTCTTCACTTCTTCACTTCTTCACTTCTTCACTTCTTCACTTCTTCACTTCTTCACTTCTTCACTTCTTCACTTCTTCACTTCTTCACTTTTTCACTTCTTCACTTCTTCACTTACTGATTGGCGGTTTCTTGATTTATTGGTCTGTCTGTCTGTCTGTCTGTCTGTCTGTCAAATCAAATTTCTAACACTTAAGCTACCGTCAATCGGGGTGAGATTGTGCCAGTGGTGGTGAAATTGAGCCATCCAACCCAACTCGGGACTTGTCAGCCATCTCTTCCGGGTCAGAAGACTAGTCTTTCTTAGTCAAGAGGAAACTGATTCAAGAATGATTAGTCTTGTGATCGTCATGGGATGATTGACAAACAATGGCTTTGTATGGCACAATCTCACCCTGGCTTACGGTATGTGGAATCAATTGAAAATGTTTGAAATTTTTTAAATAAAGAAAAAATGGCGAAGTAAAACATCTGAAAGCAGAAATAATTTCGATTAGACATCCGTCAAAAGTCGTTATTTTGTTAGCACTAAAGGTTAAGGTTATGAAATCATTAGTTGAAATTCGATTGAAGCGAAATATTAAAAGTCAAAACGTTGAAAAAAATCTAAAAGAACAAAAATCGAAGTGCCTAGAAAATTTATATTTATGTTTTTTGTTTGTTTCCTAATTGCCCAACAGCTCTGTATAAAAAGCAATTATATAAATGTGTACCAAGAATCAATTATAGCAAAAAAAAAATCAATCGACTTGATTAGCTTACAGTTTTTTTCAAACTGAGTTACACCAGGTAAGCTCACTCCAAGCTGGTAAACCCGCATTTAATCTGCAAATTATGCATTATAATATGACGTCCATTGATTGATTGATAGATAAAATTATACCCAATTGA
Organism: Wyeomyia smithii; assembly: GCF_029784165.1. Lineage (NCBI taxonomy): Eukaryota > Metazoa > Arthropoda > Insecta > Diptera > Culicidae > Wyeomyia > Wyeomyia smithii. Next base: position 227,876,797 of record NC_073695.1, on the reverse strand, counting down.
TACTCGATAGCAGGTGTTTAGGCGTGTTTTCAATTTAAACAAACTCCAAAAAGCGATGATTAATTACCGTCGGCAATTGTTATCATCTCCGGATACCTAACCGAATTAACCCACCCGGCAGATACCGTCATACCTACGAGACCGGTTTGGGGATCTGTCCGAAACTGTGCTGAGTGTGCTGCCCCATTTCTCTGTCGCCATAATGTGCCGATGCTAACGATAATAGAGTCGCTCAGATCGACATTGACAGCTCAGTTGAAGCGGCTGGGAGCAAGCGATAAAACTTCAAATATCTTAAGATTTTCTATCGTCGTTTCCGTACAGTGAACTTGCGATTTTGCAGTCGTAGGAACGTAGTAGTGACCATCTTGTGCCACGGGATAAACAGAAAGATGTCACAGATCATGAGCCATAATCGTAAAGCTTGCGGCGAAACGAGCGGAATCAAGATGTGCTATTTATGGGGAAGAAAATACGGTTGGGTCAGTCTGGTCGTGTTTACAGCTCGAACCGTCTGGATGGGAGGAGGTCTGGAGGGTTCAGGATAATACTTTTTTACCATACATGACTCAGCTTGGGAGAGAGTTTGTGTTTAAAGGTTTTACAATTTTCCTTGTCTCACGAATGCAGAAAGACGACGACGACGACGACGGTTTGCTAGCTTTTCTTGTGCTCCACACCGAAGTCAGTGCATAGGAAGGACTGTAAATTGTTTTGCCTTTATCCGTAGCCGTGCGCAGGATTCACATTCGAGGGTGGTCGATTTTACTTTTCAACTATTAGAGGGGATATATTCTAGACAACTGATTTTGTAGAATTTTCTTACTGTTCAAAGTTATTTAGGATGCTGCAGTTTTTGGTCTTTTCACTTATATTTAAAGTTTACCTTTCAAAAAAATTATCAGCAACTTTTTCTAAGTTTAGAAATAATTTTGTTTATGAGATCTAATCGTGAGCACTTATAGAATTTTCTACCGCACAGTTTAAATAACATTTTTCCAGCACCATGATTTCCCACGTACGTACGCCTAGGATCTGTATCATCGAGTCGAATTCGTCGTCTATTCCCTATACGAGCTTCGGGAAGACAAAACTACACAGAGCCCTTCTTGATGCTCCACGGTGAAAGACATCGACTTTTCTGCATGGCGAATTGTGTGTCGCTTTTCGGCACTGATGCGCTTCTCCTACAACTGCGAAAATCCACGTCACATGCTGGGGAAAAAAAACTTTCCCCATCCCACTCCGGCTCCCAAGAATGCACGGTAAAGATGTGCTTTTCTGCACTGACTTATTCGCCTGTGGACCTCTTCGAATCTCAGTAGAATGGGAGGTTTTATGTGTTGTGATAGTGGTTATGGTGTTTGCTGCTCGTATTCAGGAAAATGGTTGTAACGCTGCTGCTGCGGATGCATTCCCTGTCTCGCTTACACCCGAACGAGGATGTAATGAAATGGAAATGACGATAATGATAATGGTGATTTCACTTATGGTGCTTGACGGAGATGTGTTGCTCGCTGTTTATATGTTGTTCAAGTAGTTTGGCATGCATTTTGTATACTTGTTTACAGCGGGTGAGGATAATGATGATGTCGGTTTGCATTAAACGACGCACCATCAATCGACGCCGTTTGTTTGGCTCTGGAGAACGCGTAGAACAGCAATGATTCATTCATTCGCTCGGCCATTTCGCTTAGTTGCCACTCGGCAAAACGGATCCATTTCCCTAAATGCACTCCATATTTCATTGCGAGCATCTTATAAATCGTCTGGCCACGTTCTGTACGGAAGTTTCGGCCGCCGGTGACACATTCTGTATGCACCAGCGGTGACAGTTGGTCCGGCTTGCAGGTTGACGCCTGCAGAGTGCATGGAAAACAAATAAATTCATTTAATTTTCTTAATTATTTTCCCGTCATTCACGCTAGAACAGTGCCCGAGACCACAGTCCTGTACCTTCGACGGTGGCTGTCAGTATCAATCAGCAGTGCGTCGCGACGTCGTATCTATCTCTGGTGGTTAGTTGGTTAGTTGGCTAGCTCGATTTGGCCTGGGGGCCTAACGGCGAATGCAATTTACCAAAATGCACCCTGAAATTGACAGATTTTGCTGGTAGATGGAAAAGTGACGGAAGCGACTTGACTTTTTAGTCATTTTTTTAAAGATTACAGTCAAAATTTAATAGTGAAAAGTTGATACTGTATTCTTTGTATTTTCTAAGCCACCCTTTTTTTAAGGAAAACATACACCATGTTATTCGTTTGGCCTTATTAGTTTTGTTGTGTGAAAATGTCAGAATTCAAGTCGAAAAATTGTCAATTACGGTAAGTTTGGATTTTCGTTTTTAACTCAAAATCAAAAACAATCTGCAGTCGAGGCATGTCGAATGATTGTTGTAACAAGTGGTGAAGACTGCATAAGTGAAAGAACTTATATGAACTAAATATGCTTTCGGTACTAACCATTACGCTGTCGGAATTTGACCTTTCTGCTTATTGGATCACATACCTTACAGCCTACTATTTGTTCAGAGACAATGGGGGCTAGCGCTACGATTCTGTGATTCCCTAGCCATAACATAAGACGACTGGCTTGTTAGACCATGATCATTTATTTATTTTTTCATAGCGTCATCTGACATTTGTCCTAATGAATAGTTAAAAGGAAGTCTAACAATTTTCTGTTTGAAAATGAGTGTGGTTTCACAATAGCTAGAAAGCGAAAATTCTAATCATGTGAGCTGTGGGCTCGTAGCAACCATCGACCGTACGGTGGAATGTATTTAGTAGCATCAATGATGATTTCAGCATGCGTTGTGATGCGCTCAAACGTATCGAGTCCCAACAAACGACAGCGATCCGGATAAGGTGGAAGAATAACTGAATTATGCCAGGGTAAGGCCAGGGTAAGTCCCTCGGTATTACCGACTTTTCGAAAAACCGGTATTTCGGTATTCATAAAAATAAAAACCGGTAAAACCGGAGAAAAACCGGTATTTTTGTTTGGATTAATACAAACTAGGGGCAACTCGTAGTCTTTGAACCTGTTCAACTGAACTTGTTCAACTAAAAAATTCTGAAAATCATAGTTTGGGGAAGTAATGACAATCATGTCGGCGAAAAAACGCAAGTGCAAAAACGTAAATCTGAAAAATAATCTAATGTATATATAAATTTGGATTTGAAATTTATTTTTTGCTTAGCGTCTCGAGTTGCATCTATGGACGTGTCGCTGCCTAATTATGTTTTGCATTTACCTATGCTTCATTACGATCCAGATTTTTTTTTGTAAGATTCGGACACTGCGACCATTGTTTTGATCTCTTGTGCTATATGATCTAGTTACACAACACTGGATAAATTTAACAGTGTTTGGAAAACTTCAATGAAGGAATCCAGAAATATGATTACTAAGAACATAATTTCTAAACTCATATTGAAAAAACACCATGCAGATTTTTATATCAATTTTCTTTTACATCGCAAAACTTAGTTTTACTTACTTTACTTTACTTTTTTGGCTAACTGACCGTTCACCGGTCCAGGGCCGAACGAATTAGAGATGTCCAGCTTCTTCTGTCTTGGGCAGCCGTTCTCCAGTCTCCCCGTACACCAGCAGATTGTGCATCTTCTTCCACCGCGCACATCCACCGCGTGTGAGGCCTACCACGGAGTAGACGGCCTCTTCCTGGTTCTCTACTGAAGATAGTTTTGACAGCTCTCTCGTCAGGCATTCTGGCTACATGTCCAGCCCTCTGACGCCTGCCTCACTGTACCTTCACTATAACAACATGTTTGTATACCTGGTACAACTGATTCATGCGTCTGCGCCACACTCCATCTTCTAGTTTACCGCCAAGTATCGATCGCAGAACTTTACGCTCAAAAAACTCCGAGCATTCGAGTATCAGCGTCCTATACAGCGTTAGTTTTGTGCGAGTTTGCAAACTACGGGACCTTAGCTGGTTACGCAGTCCGTAGAAAGCCCTGTTCGCAGCTGCAACTCGTCGTTTCACTTCACGGCTCATATCGTTGTCACATGTCACAAGCGTACCAAGATAAACGAATTCGTCAACCACTTCAAATCGTTCCCCATCTACCTCCACCTCAGCACCAACACCACGAGGACTCCAACGCTCTCTGCCAGTTACCATGTACTTCGTTTTGGCAGAGTTAATGACAAGTCCCAATCTCGCTGCTTCTCTCTTAAAAGGTACGAAGACCTCCTCCACGGCCTTACGGTTGATACCGATGATATCGATGTCGTCCGCAAAACCAAGAAGCATGTGAGATTTCGTGATGATCGTACCGTTTCTTTCGACGCTTGCTCTTCGTACTGCACCCTCAAAAGCGTGGTCTCGCCAGCTATCTGCACGCACGATTTTGATCCCTCCAGTGTCGTACGACTCAGCTTTATTAGTTTCGTAGGGAAACCGTGTTCCAGCATGATCTGCCACAGCTCGTTTCTTTTCACTGAGTCGTATGCCGCCCTAAAGTCCACAAACAGATGGTGAGTCAATAAGTTGTACTCCCGGAACTTATCGAGGATCTGTCGCAGGGTGAAGATTTGATCCGTCGTGGAACCCCCTTGTCGAAAACCAGCCTGGTATTCGCCAACAAAGGATTCCGTTAACGGTCTCAATCTGAAGAACAGGATACGGGCGAGCACTTTATATGCGGAGTTGAGCAACGTTATCCCTCGATAGTTGCCACAATCCAATCGATGGCCCTTCTTATAGATAGGGCATATGAGGCCTTCCAACCAGTCGTTCGGCATTTGTTCGTCCGCCCAGATTCTTAGTATTATCTGGTGGATCGCATAGTACAGCCGCTCGCTTCCCGCTTTTAGAAGTTCGGCCGGGATACCGTCCTTCCCAGCGGCCTTGCCGTTTTTCAGCTCACTGATCGCCTTTTTCACCTTCTCCTGTGGCTCCACAGCTTGTTCGTCACCCATAATCGTCATCCTGTTCCTGCTCTGCTCATCCGGCTCCTCACCGTTCAAGAGCGTCTGGAAATGCTCCTTCCACCTGGCTGCAACCGTTGGTTTATCAGTAAGCAAATTGCCGTCCTTGTCTTTACACATGACCGGCACAGGGAAATTCCTGCTTCTGACTCTGTTGACAGTTCTATAGAATCTCCGCACGTCGTTTTGTTCGCCTCTGCGCTGGCGAGCAACTGCTCCTCGTACTCGCGCTTCTTCCGACGGTGGGTTCTATTTTCGGCAGCTCTTGCCACCTTGCACCTCTCTCTGTTCTGACGCGTAGCATGCGGATCCTGGCATGGTTCTTCTCATCTGTCGCTCTATGGCACTTGGCATCGAACCAGCCATTAGGCTGTTTTCCACGCGTCGTACCTACCACCTCTCTCGCAGTCGTTTCGAAGGCGCCGTGGATACTGTTTCACAGCCCATTTATGTCTTCCACTCCTTCCTCCTGCTGTTCTGCGATCCGTTGATCCAGCTCTCTGGCGTGTTCTGCTGCCACGCCATCAGCTTTCCACCGCTGAATGTTAAAACGCGTCGTCCTCTGTGCGAGACTTCAGCACGTTCGACAACCGTGCGCGGATCTTACAAACGACGATATAATGGTCAGAGCAAATGTTTGGTCCCCGAAAAGACTTAACATCAGTATCATCCGAAAAGTGCCGACCGTCAATCAGTACGTGATCGATCTGGGAGCAGGCTTCTCCATTTGGATGCCTCCAGGTGTGCTTCCGAATATTCAAACGTGGAAAATAGGAGCTACATATGGCGGCGGCAAAGTTTATAAGCCTCAGGCCGTTTTCATTGGTTGACGGAAGAATTCCTCCTTCCCAACCTGTGCGTTTACGTCTCCGATGACGACTTTTACGTCGTGTTTTGGGCACTCGTCATAGATTCGCTCAAGCTTGTCATAGAACTTATCTTTGACTTCATCGGATTTGTCATTTATCGGTGCGTAGGTGTTGATTAAACTGTAGTTAAAGAATTCGCCCTTAATCCTCAACACGCATATACGGTCATCTACGGGCCTCGGCCGGATAGCTCTTGTTTTCTTATTTCCCAGCACTACGAAACCGACGCCCCGTTCCGCTGCTTTGCCGCCACTGTAGTAGATGTGGTACTTGAAAGAAGTGCGTGCAATAGGGTCTACTGCACGGAATTCCCTTTCTCCGGAATTTGGCCACCGGACCTCCTGAATCGCTGCGATTTCAACTCCCTGCCGCTGTAGCCAGCTCGCGCCGGTTCATTGAGAGATCGGACGTTCCAAGTACCCAATTTCCAATCGTTTACCTTAATCTTTTTCCGTGTTCGTAGCCTAGGTCTTTGCCGATTGATCCGTTCCGTATTTCTAAATTCGTTGTTCGTGGTTGATAAAAGGCTTCGGTATGCTACCTTACCAGGGTCGCGATACCTTCATCCTGCTGATGGGGCTGCCATCTTAGGTGTAGCTGGCGGGATACAGCATTCCATAGTTCAGCCGCCCGCTCCGGGTCAGACGCTGTTGTACGCCGCCCCTATGGGGATACAGCCGCGTACGACCCCCTTCCCAGTCAGCATACGACCATAGTTTCCACCGGGGTTGGTTACCCGATCTCCGTTAAGGTTACTCGTATTCCGGTCGGCACCACGTGGAGGTTGGGGTAGGAGTTGCTGGACAGAGGTGAATGGCCACATTAGGGTCTCAAGTTACACGTGTCCAGTCATTTGCCAACCAACATTATACATTATACAACATTGATAGAATGGACACGTAAACGGAACCAGCATCGGGTCTTGTCCTATAGATAAGCAAGATAATACTCAAAACTAATCGACTTCAAAAGGTGAATTTCAAAATTTAATCTTCATATTAAGTAAAAGCAATAAGCGTTGTTATCTGTTCCCGTTTACGAGTCCGTTCTATCAGTGTGGTATTGTGAAGCTCTTAGGTTAGCACTACCTTGTAATTACTAGTGCAACATTATATCCTACTCGAGAAAATACATTAATCATGATTTCTGTTTCACTTTAGGAAATCACTTGATTCAAAGGAGTTACATGTTGAGGGATCTAGACGTAATATTTGACTCAAAACTTACTTTTGTGGAGCACTATAATACAATGATTAATGAAGCCTTCAGTATGTTAGGATTCATAAGAATGTTCAGCTACAATTTCGCAGACCCCTATACCATTACGATACTTTATGTATGGTCATAGGCGTAGCCAGAGGGGCGCAGGGGGGGCCGTTGCCCCCCCCCCAAAGTGTTGACATTGGTGCAGAATTTCGTTTACAATAATTCTAATAGCACAAAACGACATCTTTAGCCCATAGAAACATCTGTGTAAAGTAACAGCCAGATCAAAAATAATTGATTGAAATGCTTGCGCTACGTTGCGTGGTGCATAGGTTTTTCAGTTGATCCACCAAGGATATTGCAGCGGCAAAAGTACCGGGCAAATCCGCCTGCATCAACTAGCTTGGAGTATTGGAACCGAGCTGTGACAATTCCTTACCTTGATTCTCTTGTAACCTCACTGGAAACACGGTTCGATGAAGATAGTGCACCTGCCTACGCGTTGTCATTGCTGCATCCCGCTAACGTAATACGCATGTCGTTGGAAGAGTTCATGCGCAAAACCAAAAATTTCGTAATTTTTTATGAAGTTGACAATTTTGTTGGAGAGGTGGAAGTTTTTTATTAACATTGCAGCAGTATGAGAGCAGACCGTAAGAACTTGGAAGAGTTGGATCTTATAGACCTGCTAGCTAAAGCCCGTTCTTTCTTCCCTGCGACTGAGAAAGCAGTTAAAATTGCACTTGCTCTACCATGAAAACATGCACGATTGAACGCTCGTTCAGCACATTACGTCGGGTGAAAACCTGGCTGAGGTCAACAATATTTGAACAGCGGTTGAGTGCTTTCTGCTTGCTGAGTGTTCATCGGCAGATGGTCAACAACAATCGTGAAAAGACACATGAACCGCTTCCGGAACGTTTGACGTTTGATGCCCGAAGATTTCATTGAGAATCTTGACTGTATCTTCAATCTTCACGTTCTTGGGAAGCTTTGACAGGATGTAGTTGAAATAGCGGCTGTGAGAATGGGTGTCCAACTTTGCTGGACCGCTATTCGCTGTAAAATTTGGGCCATCTTGTGAATCATATCTTGAATTCCCGGTTGCGGCTGCTGATCAACTCTATCTTCTGCCGTGTTCGTGGATTCTTGAGATCCTCGTCGCCAAAATAATATGTCCAAAGGTTTAAGGTTTAAAAACAACTATTTATATTCGAGGTTGGACAAAAAATAATCAAATTTTCCAATCTGATGTCAAGGACAACTTTTCACTGGTTGCCTAGATGCAACAATCACTAAAGACTAGGATTTATTTCTATTTTTCAAAGCACACATAAGTCGCTTTTTACGCGGGGGATACGTGCCGCGTAAAAAAACGCGTAAATTCCGGAATCCGCGTAAATTTCGAAATCCGCGTAAAAAAACCGCGTAAATTCCGGAATCCACGTAAAAAAAGCCGCGTGAAAAAAAAACCGCGTAAAAACAACCGCGTAAAAAGCGATCTTAGTGTACCATTTTTTTACTTCTAAAATTTTGAAGAGCTTGCCCTCCCTATTTGAAATTCTGGCTACGCCCATGTGTATGGTATGGTATATATTGTACACGCAAAATTTTTCCTTATTAGTTTAAAAGCAATAAAGCAAAATGCTCCTTTGGTTACAAATCTGTTACATAAATTTATTACGTAACGCTAAAAACCTAGATTTCAGACCCCCTCCCCCCTATGTAACGATAAGTAACGTTCGATATGACTCCTCCCCCTAAAATTACGTAACGCTGGACAACCTGTCCCCCCCCTCCAAATTTGCAGTTTTTTTTACTTTTTGTATTTCTCGTGGGATCTGATTTCGGCGCTGCAGCTGGAGGAAGTCGACAAAAGAATCACCGAATATCTGCTTTACTGTTCTCATTCTTTTTCATTCCTGGGAAATATTTATTTGTGGTGATATGAACCGAAGTCCATAGTGGAAATCACTCACCGGAATCGGCGATTCCTTCAATTGCAATCAGAAAAACAAAATTTCTAACGATTCGGAAAAGTGCCCGCTTTTAGATTTTGACAGCTGTTTGTTGATGAAATCAAAAGGCGCGTCAATGAAGGCAAAGGGCGAAAAAGAGTATTATTTTTATTGAATTGTTGCTCTGTTGAAGTGGATTCTAAACTATTTTGGTAAGGTCGATGAAAGAAATTATTATTATTTAGAAATTTGCAGTCCCCTAGTGCCAACTGTACAATTTTGAAAAGTAAAATTAGTAATGGTGTGATCAACTCTAGGAAAGGCTACAGAAATCCTAAAGGGGGTTTTAGCCCCCTATAGCGCTTTTGTAGTTACACCAAAGCTTCTATCTACAATTCATCCGTGAGGGTGTATTAGTTTTTTCGTTGTAGACCCATCTAGAACAATTCGTTTTCGGCAACTCTGGTCACACAGTTTCACATATTTCCATTTCAAGTAAACACCGGGGAACAGTGGTGTTTCTAATTAGACATTTGAGGGTGACCGGTGACATCCTGCTTATGTGTGAATAGAGGAGACAGAAATGGATCTGATCGTTGCATCAATACAAGTACAGCGAGTGAAGTCTTGCTAACTTGTCAGTGCAGTGCTTGGTTGTATGTTCTCCTGCAGAAACACATAAAAGCATGTGGCCGTCATATATTTTGTTACTTTTTGTGTCTCATGCGCGGTCATAAGACATAAAAAGTAATAAAGTGTTGCTCAAAAGTAACAAAAGCTTCCACGTTTGTGTTGGGTGTAGTGCAGGTTGGAGCCCATCTATACCCACATATGTAACAAGAATAGAGCTAGCATCGAGTGCTACGTTTGTTAGTATGTGGTTTTTTCATCTAAGTAGTTTCCATTTTTGCTAGAACAACTCAATCAGCATAATCGAACTGGAATTACTTGACAAAGGCCACATTAATATAAAATAGTCGATCGGAGGTAAATCTGGCGAATACGGAGGGTAGGAAACCAGTCCGTAGTAATTTCTTTTACTTATTGATCGTATCGCGAGTAGAATGCACTGGAGTATTGTCTTGGTGAAGAAGCTCGTTTTTTTCATCGACGACAGATGCGACAGGTTCGCCATGACTTCAAAGTCCAATAGATCCAATAATGACTATATATCTCCAATAATAAAAATCTTTGGGATTCGGAGGACATAATACTCATCATTATGTCTTCCGAATCCCAAAGGGGTCGTCCACATTCCCAGGTCGGGTTTGGGTATGAAAACCCGAAACCGGACTAAAAAATCTATGAAATCTCGGGTTCGGGTCGGGTTCGGGTTCCACAATTTCGGGTTCGTGTTTCATGGAAATAAAATTTTCGGGTTCGGGTCGGGTTCAGGTTTGAACGAATAAAAAAAATCCGGGTTCGGGTCGGGCTCGGGTTTTGACCGAAAAAAAAATTGGGGTTCGGGTCGGGTACGGGTTTGAAAAACATCATACCCGACCATCTCTAGTGGACAGCCCTGGGGAGGTGGGGCGGGGGGTCTGTGTAATATCCACGGTCCATACAAAATTTTTAGAATTTATATGGGCAGTTGTCCACGAAGGGGGAGGGGGAGTTAAAATCTGTAAAAATCTGTGCACGTGGAATGTGGATGGCCCCAATGACTACTGGCCAATACTTGACCAGTTTATTGTTGCATTTTTGGGCGCTTCAGAGAACTAAGTAAAAGTCACTCTACCGGCTACCGATTAGACTCAGGAGTGTAGTGGTAGATCCATGTGCCATCCTTAATACGAATAATCGTAAAAATCTCCAGGTTCTCCGTCAAAAGTTTTAAAAGTTGGTCTTTTTGATTAATTGTTTAGAAGCGCAGATCCAATCGCCTGCACAGCTTTTTCACACGTATATGATCAACGCGTTCTTCTTATGCTCCTAGCAAGCTCAGTAGCAACCTCAGAAATTTTTGATTTGCAACGCCAAACTTGTGAGTCACATAGTAGAGATCGGTATTTTTAGTTTTTCAAAGAAACTTCCAGAAGAGTGTATTCGCCATTCTTACCTACGCATAATGCATAATGCATTGTTACGCGGTACGAATCCTGAACGATAATAAATCTTACCGTGACAGCCGTGGTTGAAACTGTTTGCAGCGATTTGTACCACCTTTCAGGCTGAACTATCACTTGCTCATAATTCGAGTCAAATATTGTATAACAACTAGCATTTGATTTGGTAAACATCAGCTAGCAGTGAAATTAGGTTCATTGCTTTGCAATAACTATTTAAGCATGAGATGGGTAAATATCCCACCCATGTTTACAAGTCAACCGACTACAATTTCATTAAATTATCCACATGTTCAGTGGCGTCTCTTAGATTTTCTTAAAGCATTACGATCGCGCCACTTTTCAACGTGGCATTGACTGCCTTCTAGATCACGTCCCCTTGCATGACTTGGTGTAAACATACTCGCATCCAAGGCAGCAACTGCATTCGGAAACTTCCGGACCGTTCATAAAATATAATGCAAATTGTAATTGACATTAATCGAATTTTTGCACGACAGCATTTCCCACACGGTTAGAGAATCTCAATCCGTACGCAAATCGGAAAACGCATCGGTCACAGGAGTTGCGAACCAAACGAATAGAGTGAGGCGATGTTACAGATTACGGATAGTCCACATCCACAGCGGTGGGGAAAATGCAACGGAAATCAAGTGGATCGCCCTATTATTGTTCGCATCATCACCCGGAATGGTCAACAACACAGTGCAGCACATGCACAATGGGAAGCACCTAGCAGCACGCGCGCAGATTTGCTCAATATTTACCGTAGGATTTCAACCGGAAGTGTGCGATACTGTCGCCGCTTTCGGAGTAGCAAGTGCTAATTACTTTAGCAACGGCAACGTCGACCGGAGTCGAGCACCAGCCAATTTGTTCGCCATCTGTACCTACGCGCTCGACTGGGCAAAATTTCGCATGGCTGGAGGAGTAATTTTGTTAATTTCACCTGCAAGCAAAACGCTTGCGTTGCGTTGCGTTGGGCTGGTAGGCCCTGGTAGGCCCCAAACAGGACAAAGTATAGGCTTTTCGACCGGTCGGGGTGTGAAATGATGATAATATAGAACAACACAACAGAACGGCTAAGTATTAACGAATGGGACAACATCGGATGACTGGTGGCATTTGAATAGCAATAAATCAGTTTGCACTCATTGACGCGTGACAGTAGCGCAAATATTGGAACACCTAAACTACAGCAGGGGTATTTTTGAATTTCACTCGACAGCACGTAGACTTTCGTTGTTAGCATTACTTTAGAGTTGAAAAAATATTATTATTTGTGTTTTTTTTTTCTTACACAAACCTGCCGAAAAAAACCGCTGCTGAAGTAGTACTTCATCTGTAGAAAATTAGTGTTTTTGCGCAACGTAAATCAGAGGGAAAATCAATGACCATCGACCAAAAATCGAAAACTGGAATTACCCGTCAATCGTATTCTTCCTAATATTGGATAATATTGAAGTGTGAAACTTCAATATTTCAGCAATGTGACAAAATTTGTTTGTTATATGGTCTGTGAGCAGCCAAATCGAACCAAGCATCATTCTGTACAAATAATCTCGAAAGATGGATTATTGAACAAAATCGCGCAAAATAACCTATGGTCGAATATCTAGCATTTTTGATTTGAGTGAAACTTAGCATACGTGTTTGGCTTAGCAAACTGAGCGAATATAAACAGTAAATTTCAATTGAAAAAAAGAGTTGATAAATTCAACTTCTTTTTTAATTTTTTTTAAGAAACTTGAAGTAATTACGCAATATCATTTGAAACATATCACTCTTTTCTTGAGAACAGTTCGTTCAATCGTCTTGTTGTCACAGAATAAATTGTATAATATTTTTTTTTTTTATTTATTTATTGGACATCACCGTCTTCGACAAAAATATCGCACAGACTGTAAACTCATTCTATAATATTCTAACTAGTTTACTAGTTTAATTAGTCTACTAGTGCGGTTTTTGAAAACACTTCTAGCCATGTTAAAATAGAATTTGTCGTACCTACACATCGTTGAACAAGCGAACACATTTCTCCAAAGGGTTATTGTATCCATAATTGGTTCTGTGGTAGCGGGTAGCCAGTAAAGTATAGTTCGAGAAACGACGAGAAAGGACATTTATCTGCATTTGCTCGAGCAACGCAGGGCAGTCAATTACCCCTTGAAGCACATGAAACACGAAAAGGCACTGCTATTAATCATTCATTTCAATGAACGTGTCGGTTTTGCGGAAGAACTACGGACAAATTAATAAAAGCGTGTATTTTCCTTAATATGTATCATAAATTTTGCGAACTTAAATTTAAAACAACTCGAAAACCTATGCATTTCAAATGTTAGCTTTTAGATTTAAAATGACTATTTGAATCTTTGAAAATGATTGGAGTACAACTATTTTCAAAAATGTTGAGATGAGATATTTTGTAAAAGCAATCTTTAATAAAAAAAAATTCAGCCAAATACGTATGCAAAATTTCATTCAAATCACCAAAATGAAATCGAAGAAATTTCGGCGTATTTCCTGTTAATTTGGCTCGATTTTGCTCAATTAGTTTTCACAGCCCATGGTGCAAACAACTCGATTAAAAACAAGCTCGCCTGGACTTTTTTTTAAAAGTTGCGTATTAACGTCAAATTTGTTTAAAAAAAATGAGAAAAAAAATCAACTCTTTTTTTTTAAATTGAAATTTAATGTTTATTTTTAATTTTTTTTGGTCAAAATAATTTTTTTTTGTACAGTGTATATTATTTTATGGTGCATTTTTAATTCCCTACAACTCATTATCAGACAGTTTTTCTATACAACCAACGGTTTCTGGTCTACAATGCTTCGAATAAAACCTATGCCAAAAGGCATACGCCCTTTCAGAATGTAACTCATGGCTGTTAAAAATCTCTCCACCTGTGAAAAATGCTCAGTTTGCTAAGCCAAATACGTGTGCAAAATTTCATTAAAATCAAAAATGGTCGATATTCGACCATAGGTCATTTGGCGCGATCTTGCTCTGTATCTTAGTTCATTGAGGTAGATAAAATTATGTTAACCTCAGAGTCCGGAGGCAGGCATAAATTTTACCGCATTGTACAGTCCATTCGAGGTTGTCTTGAAAATAAGCTCAAAGTTATCATACTCACTGCTGAGCTTAATATGGTAACCTTCGACGGTAACTACTGGAAGTGACGATACAGGCACACACCTTGGACCGATATTTCTCGCTCATTCAACGACGATCCTGATTGATCAGTCCGAACAACTCTTCTAGTGTGACGTCGGGATTAATGCAGATTAGCTGGGTATCTCCCAGATGGTCTCGAGGTACGATGCTGGCCTAACAAACGTCGTCGTTGGTTCGAGTCTCGACTCGGGAGAGACTGTTAGTGTCACAGAGTTGATATTTGTTGACACTCTTGAGTGAAAGTGAAAAAAAGCATCCATAAACGTTATTTTTTTACAATCCTTTCAGAGTTCTCTCTTCCCACTGTTTGCATGGAACATGGAAAACACCTCATTATATTTCATGCCATGGAAGCAAGACAATAAAATCAGTTTATCAGTTAACGAAGATTGTCAAGGCATCGGTCAGTGTCAGTGAAAAATTGTTTCGGTGAGGTTCATTTTGGTTGAGAGGACTGTTTGTTTTTCTTTTTCGCTTTGGAGTGAAGATCATTTGGTTGGATTTGTCGTCAAATTTGATTCCGTAACCATGAACGATGCGCGCGATCTATTTCATCTGAGTATAACAGCACGTTACTAGGACGAAAATCTAGTGTATCTGAAAGAATGCTGCGATCATTGGAAGTGAAAATTGAAAATGATTGGTTGTAATTTTCGAAGAATTTTGCTGGGGAAATTGACTTTTATCAGCATTGGTCAGTAGGATCGTAGCACTAGCCCCGCAATTGTTCTGTACACTAAACAGTCGGCTGCGAAGTCTGTGTATAAAAAAACAGAAGGTCAAGTTCCGAATCGGAATGTAGCACCAAGGCTTTGATTTTCAGCTGGACATTATCCGCGAACATCTGAATACCGCATAGCCTTAGAACGTTGGATAAATCGTTGATGTAGGGTAAAGAGGTATAAAACGCCCCCCCTGGGCGAAACGCCCCAGTCCTTTTTTTCGGGAATATGCAAATATTAAAATACGAAAATATTGAGAATCCCTAGTGTTTCATGTAACTAGTATACTATGTAAGTTTATCTGTTGTCACTAGCAACCAAACAGAAAGAAAAAACAACTTTGGTTTGAAGTGCCTCGTCTCTAATTTTCAGCATCATTTAAGTAAGGTTTTTTTGTTAATTAATATAGTTTAGCTAGCGTTATTTGCGCTTAATCCTGTTAAGTGAACCAATAAGCAGCTGTATCAAGTGGAGAAACGGTAAGATTTGCCTAAATTGCTAAAATATTTAATAATTTCGGCAACGCTACTACTACGGGTAATATGCCCTGCTCCCAGTCGGGGTAATATGCCCTGTTGCTGGTGCAACCTAACCGTGCATTCTTGTTTCGTAGATGGCACGTACACCTATTCGTAAACCGACAAAAAGACGGTCGTGGAACATTGAGAATCTGTCCCGAGCCATGAAAGCCGTACACCTCGGTTTGTCTAAAACTCAAGCAGCAATCCAATACGGCATTCCCAAACGTACTTTGAGGCGGTATTTAGATTCAACGGTACATCCAGAGAATGTAAAGTTAGCTCGACTGGGAAGTTTTGCCACAGTATGCTCACCCCAGCAGGAGGAGCAGCTGGCCGCGTACGCGATCGAAATGTGTCAATGCTTCTACGGATTAACGACTCGGAACATGCGAAGCTTAGCGTAACAGATGGCTGAAAAAAATGGGATTCCGCATTTATTTGACAAGGAACTCAAGCTAGCTGGGCCAGATTGGCTAAAAGGTTTTCTTCAGCGTCATCCAAACATTTCCCTTCGAAGACCGGAAAACACTCCTATCGCACGGGCAAGAGGCTTCAATCGGAAAAGTGTTGCGCAGTTTTTCGATCTGCTGGAACGGGTCTTTGATGAGCATCCTTACCCACCCAGTAGGGTTATCAACGTTGACGAAACGAGTGTCGGCACTGTATATAGAGTGATGTTATGCTTTTGGATGTTATTTTTCACTTTTTTAAATTGTTCACTTCAGGTCCAGGGGCGAAAGACGAAGGTACTGGCAAACAAAGGGCAACATCAAGTTGGCAGACTAGTTTCGGCAGAAAGAGGTGAAAATACGACTGTAACGATGGCCATGTCAGCTTCCGGTACGTTCATGGATCCGTTCTTCATCTTCCCGCGACAACGGATGCATGACGCACTGATGGTTGGAGCTCCACCGAAGTCCAAATTCGCTTGCAACTCCAGTGGATGGAGTACTCTGGAGACGTTCTCTCAATGGTTCGATAGCTTTTTGAGGTGCTATCGTCCTACGAAAGAAGATCCGGTTTTACTAATTCTAGATGGCCATTCAAGCCTAACTAGAAACCTGGAGGTTCTGGAGAAGGCAAGAGTCAACCACACCCGAATTTTATCAATTCCGCCTCACATCTCATAAGCTACAGCCACTTGATGTGGCATTTATGGGTCCTTTTAAAAGAGCCTATTCTGATGCATTAAGGCTTCTTAAACGGAATGGTGGAAAAGCAGTAACAATATACAACGTTGCTGCTTTGGTTAACGAGGCATTCAAACAAACTGCCAAGAAGACCGTGGCTCATAATGGTTATAAAACAACCGCTATAATGCCATTTGACCGAAATGTATTTTCTGACGCTGATTTTGCGGCTTCTGATTCACTCGGGCGACCCTTTAAAACCATTGATTCCTCACCGAAAGTTGTACAGAATGAACAGCAACTCACTGTTGAACTTGGCGACGTTGTACCAGATAATAATCTGATATTGGACATCAACACATTTTATTTCGTGGATGAAAACGGAAATCTTACATCGCTTGTCGTGCAAGACACCGATGCCAGCTCAGCCGTTGTGATGGATCAAGAACCGGAGTTGTTGATACCGGAGTATCAGAACCGACCGCCATTGACAAATGAGAATAGAAATTCGCCGTCTCTCTGTACCGTCAAAATAGAGTCAAATCAGACACCATCAGTTTCTGAACAGAGAACATTGGCAAAACGACGTAGGTGGGATTGGCCGAATGCCGCAGTTCGGTCCGCTAAACACGATCTTCCGTTGGTGCTCGATAGAGATTCTGAGCTGGAAGCTGCAGTGCAGAAAATAAGTAAGCGGAAGGTTAACAGAAAAAAAAATCATTGCAAGGAACTCACGTCGTCGCCATACCGGAAGAAGCTGAAGCAGGAGCAGGTAGCAAAGGATATAAAAAATATTCGAAAAAGACCTACGCGAAAGCCAAAGGCTAAACTAGACAGGAAGGAGGATATTATTTGTCATACATGTGGATATCTGTTTAGCGTTTCAGAACACGGAGATGGCTGGCAGAAATGCATCACATGTAGTGAATGGTTTCACATTGAATGCCAGCGCTCTGACAATGAGCCGTTGAAGTGTTTTCTCTGCAGTTAAACTGCGTTTGTTATATTTCTCTTTTCACAAAGCTTGATTAACTTGTTATTACAAGAATTTAATTTCTTTGTTTTTTTTTCCTGTAAAATTTTTTTTTACAACAAAAAAAAAGAATAACAAGCAGATTCAAGCTGCAACAGAAACAAAATGGTTGTGTTTTAAAATGAATCGATTAGAAAATAAAAAACGTTGATTTAAAAACAAGATTTGTCATTAATTAGGTTAGTTGTTGATTGTTCAATTGGTTGACGCCCGAGTAACACACGTTGGTATAGAATAGTTGACGTTACCTATTCCATGCCATCTCTATCACCAGAAAAGCGCAAAACATGAAGGCTAATAGAACAAGTACCGATAACAGCATCGAAGCAAGCCAACTTGATAGAATTAAGTGGCAAAATACATCTCGAGTACCACCAATACGGCAATGCGCAAATCTGTTGCTATGACAACTGTTAACCAGCGCATGCGCAAATGTGTTGTGTCGGCGCAGTGCAACTAGATCGACAGTAGCTTTTATCAGTGGCAGTTTTAATTGATTATAAATTGATGACAAAAAATAATTTTCAACCTTTCAAAAAGAGTTGTTTCTTTTGCTTGAATATTAAAATTGTTTTCGCATAGTTTCAACGTTATCTGGATATAAAATCTAACAAAACTAGAAAACGTTGTTAGATAAACAATAACAAAAAACTGAATTGGTATTGGTTACACTGCAAGCGTTTTGTTTATCTTTTGATGGCACGTTTTGACCCGCTTCGAATAAATATAAACTTCGTTCATATAATTTAAATATTAATTAGATCAAGTATTTTTAAGTTGAGTGTTGAATGCTACGACTGTTGTACTAAGTAAAAGCATTTTACAGGTACGTAATGTTGTTATTAGATAGTGTAATGTCTTTTCGAAAAGACCAAGTGATAGTGATTGTTATTCTTAAACTCATGTTATTAAAAATCATCTCCAAAACCAGAAAAAATGAGCTTGTTTTCGAAATGCGGTTGTATTACTGATGAAAAACAACTTCAAACACAATATAATAACACAAGTTTTTAATTGCGCTTGTGGTACACTTATATGACTACTTTCGTTGTAATCTATTTTCTAACATGTTTTGTGTGTTACTTGGGCGCTCACAGCCACAATTGGTAAAAATCAATTATATATATTTTAGTTAATTCAAACACTTGTAGCTACAGCTATTTTTAAGGCAGCGGCATAAAAATGTTCTGTTTATTATATGGGGGGCATATTGTCCTTCTGCATCAGGGCATATTATACTGAATCAGGGGCGTTTTGCCCCGGCAGATTTAATAGTCTGCGATTTGAATGAATTTTTTTTTTTAATGTAGCGATTTCGTATAATATTTTTTACAAAGTAAAATATTTGCAGTGCATTACCAACTAAATGGTGTATTCAACCGTATAAAAGATTCGTTGTTTGTGACAAGCATAACTGTAATATCGACGTTCTTGCTTAGGGGGGGGGGGGGGCGTTTTATACCTCTTTACCCTACATTGAGAAGAGTAATGGACCAAGAACAGATTCTTGTGGAACTCCTTATGTTACCGCTAATTTAATCGAGTGGGCATTACCGCAAAACACAGATTGAGTCCTTTCTGTGAGTTAGTATCGAATAAGTTCAACGGCGCCAATGCGACATCGTGTCGAAAGCTTTGAAAAAGTCCAGTAATAAAGGAACCGTATTCTGTTTTTATTAACTACAGTGCGTTCAACAGTGTGGTGATAACTTCTTGTTCTTTTCTGAAATACGATTGTCTAAAAGTAAGTTAATTTGTTTCAGGTAAGCACACATTTGACCCTTCAACAGTTTCTCGAATGCTTCCGATAATCGGGACTAATCGGTCGAAGATTGTCTATAGAGTACACACTTTTTTTTACAGTGGTATAATTTTGATCATCCTTCCAAGGAGTTGGAACGGCCGACGAGGAAATAGCTTGAACATTTGTTGAAAACTTCGCCGAGCTCGATCAGCTGTTGGGAAGTTTGCCGAGATAAATTGAGTGTGTAGAGATGTCCAGCTTCTACTGGCGGTCGTTCTCCCTTCACCTTGTACACAAGCAGATCGTGCATCTTTTTTCACCGCGCACATCCACCGAGTGCGAGGCCTACCATGGAGTCGACCTCTTCTTCCTGGTACCATGCTGAAGATAGTTTTGGCGGCTCTTTCATTAGGCAGCATGTTCGTATAGCTGGTACAACTCGTGATTTATGCGTCTGCGCCACATTCCATCTTCCAATTCCAGAACTAGGAAGAGACCGATCGCAGGACTTTACGCTCAAAAACTCCGAACACTTATCGATCAGCTTCTTCGGTAGGGCCACTGGAAGGATCAGCGTCCTATACAGCACTAATTAGTTGTTGCATAAAACACAAACATAAATTTACTTAGAATGATCACACAACACAATACAATAAACAGCACAATAGACTCTAAAATCCACTCTCAAATGACTTTTAGCGAAACAAATTTAGAAACCGAATAGAAAAGAGCCAAAACGTATGTCAAAAAGAGCTTTTGAAAATCAATTTTTTTATAATTGAAGAAAGTTCGAAGAAATCAAATAAGAGACTCAAATTAAAAAGGGTTCAAAAGATAGCTCAATATGGCTGGAAGCTTCTGTAGATACTGGAAAGATAAAATCTGTCCTGTGAGTTCAAACTTGCAGAATAAAAAAAAACAAATACACCAAATTCAACTCGAAATGCATACATTTTTAGCAAAGAGTGAAAAAACAAATCAGTTTCAGTTTCCTGGAAAGCAGGAAAATTAAAAAAAATAGCTTAAATTTACCTTTCGTCGGAAAGATCAGGAAGCTACTATCAATATCTATCTTAAAATAAGCTCAATAAATTTGAAGAGAAAATAATCCTGAATGTAATTTTAAGTTTTCCGCAAAATGGAAAAAATGGATTAAAATTTAGTCCAAAAATGAATATTACTTTTGAAGACTGTTTAGAGTGAAAATGAAAAAAAAAATTATATAATTGGATATCACACACAGGTTCGAAATCTTCAACGTCAGAAACATCGGAGCATTTACATTTATTTTTATTAATAAATGTAAAAAAAAACAAGTTGAAATGAAAATGTCCAAAAGCGTTGAACAAAATAACTGAAAAATATTACTAAAGGAAAAAGAAAATAAATCAGAAATCGACTAAACCAAGATAACCTGAAATTCGTGAAAGTTTTTAACATAAGCTTAACATGTCTGAAAATCCCTTCCAAAAATCGAATATCTGTACAATTTCATTATGGGCCAACTTTTTTTGAGTGTCCGCTTAAACCTTACCCGATCAGTCAATAATATCAGGATTATAACAAATCTTAATATTTAGTTATGAACTTTTTGTATCAACTTGTGTTCTGAATTTAGTCTCGTTAACAATTAAAATACCAACATTCCTATCAAAATTACTTACTGATTATTACGAGTTAAAGCAAGTTTTTTAAGGTTTTTGGCAGAAAAAGATCAGAAGTAGTTATAATGTTACAAATTTGGTTATAAATATGCTTAAAAAGCACACTTCTAAACATTCAAGTGCATGATAATAGAATTTGATATAATTCTGTACTTTTCATCATTATATCAAGAATATCACAGGTTTGTTATTTCTATAAAGTTCAAATGCATTTATGTTACCTGTTTGTTATAGTCGTTTGATCGGGAAGATTGACCTGTGGTTTAAAGTTCGGGAACGAGTTGAAGGCAGCTAGTTATGCTTTGCAAAAAGTTATACATTCAGTAGAATTGTTTTCAAATTTTTTTCAAAGAAAACAAAATTAAAAATCAACACCAAATTCAATTGAAGGAAAGAGTTGGATTGTTATCACATGAGGAGTTGGAGTCATCGCCCTGGGATCATTATTACACATCTCAGAAATAATTCAGAAGTTATTTCTGTTAAATTGTATTGAAAACGAACACACAAATAACTGATTCCGATTAAGAAAAAAGTGGAAGAGGTTGTTTATACGAAACGACCGCAAGGTTAACGTAGAATTACGACAGCCTGTCTTATGTCAATAATTTTTTGCAATAGCTTTGGAAATACACTCGATTAGGGTTAATCATTTTAATGGTGTGAAGCGATATATTTTTCCGCATTTGTTTCGTATATTATTTTTGCTTTAAAAATAGACGGAATCCGTTGGAAACTAGCTGAGTTCAGAACTTTTGAAAGTGGGCAATATTCGTGACGCTCTCGATGCTTTCGGTTTTACAGTTTGTACCACTATATATGTTGCCGTAAGACATAATTCTACGTCGAAAACGCACTAATCGATGTGCTCAAGTCGACTCTGTTGAAAGAAACATAAAAAAAATCGTATAATCAATTCATGAATGTTTGATATTAGTTGTATTTACCAGACAATTGAACTGTGCAGTAACAGTTAATAATTTCAGCCTTGTTAAATGTGTAAAATAAACAAAGCAGAAAGAATTATAATTTTCCGAAGGTATCGTCGGAATCCATGGTCAAGTATATGAATATGAAGATTGTTTGTATTTCATGATACTGTAAGAAGACGGAGTTTAACCAGAGAAAGGCCGGAATCCTCAATCGGCAAAGATGCCCCTTCTGTAAATTGTTATGAACCATGAGTATGATCGAGATGCTGTAAGAAGTGACTGGTTTGTAATGATGAAAACTTAGTAAATCGACATTTACGGATTTGTTTCGCATATACCGCTTGTGATGCACAGTGTTCATGAATCGTAATATACATCACACTGCTGCGCAATTGCAGCAGCATCAAACTGCAATCAAAGTTGCAATTTAGTAACAACCATTCATTATGCTCTTCCAAATATATTTAGCAGCCTTGAAAAAGACTGGTTGCTGCAGTCGCAAATTTCATTTAATTATCGCATAAACGCTTCATGGTCCAGATAGCGCGCGATATCCGCTCTGACAAAGATTTTCTACGCACGTTGTGGAATGAGATAACTGGAAGAATTATTTCCAGTTGTATCATTCTACTACGTTCGTAAAAAAGAGGATGGGTTACGCTAAACACAGTTTGTCGGTATATAAGCGAAATTTGAGCGTGAAAGCGCATTATTTTATCGTCAACTGTGTACCTGGCAACAAATGCATCATCATTGAGATGGCACCAGAGGCAAGCGACAAAGGAGCCAGGAAATTTGTCACAACAGGTCGTACCTCGTTGTAAGGAGAAACATTTTCGGTTGCTTCCCGGTTGGCGGATTACAACAAACGTTCTACTATTGCACTTGCCGCAAGGTTCAGACCGCCGTACGTTTGCTGCTCCAAGTAAATTGTTACATTCCTCTTGTCAACCTATTGTTGCCTTATAAAGGCAACAGTAGGTTGACACATGTATCGTGTGTTGCACGGCTTGAAGGAAGATGTTCCCGTTCTCGTATCGGATATAAGGGTCGTAATTATGCTGTGATGTCAAGCAACAACCGTCTTCTTAAAGACGTTACATATTTGTTAATGAAGTGTTATGAATTTTCTAAAACGGACTCAGCGCCGTGAGCAGAACTTGCTGAACTTTTCTGTTTGGAATCGGATTTGTTTCGCATATACCGCTTGTGATGCACAGTGTTCATGAATCGTAATATACATCACACTGCTGCGCAATTGCAGCAGCATCAAACTGCAATCAAATCGATGAAAGATGTTAAGCACTCTCCGTATTTCCTGGGGAAAATACGGGAACATCTGAGTGCTTTATCCGAAAAATCTTCTCAGATTACCTTAGTGTGGGTCCCTTCTCACTGCTCGATACCGGGCAATGAGAAAGCGGACTCTTTGGCTAAGGTGGGCGCAACAAACGGTGAAATTTATGAAAGACCAATTGCTTTTAATGAATTTTTCGCATTTGTACGTCAGAATACGATCATCAGTTGGCAAAATTCTTGGACCAGAGGGGAACTGGGAAGGTGGTTACATTCCATTATACCCAAGGTATCGACGAATCCGTGGTTCAAGGGGTTGGATGTAGGTCGAGATTTCATTTGCGTGATGTCTCGGCTTATGTCCAATCACTATAGATTTGATGCGCATCTCCGTCGTATTGGGCTCGGGGAAAGTGGTATCTGTGCCTGTGGTGAAGGTTATCACGACATAGAGCACGTTGTTTGGTCATGCCCTGTCCACCGTGACGCCAGGTCTAAATGAGTAGCTTCCCTTGAGGCCGGAGGTAGACGGCCAGCTGTACCTGTTCGTGATGTCTTGGCGAGCCGTGACATACCCTACATGACCCTTATATACGTTTTCTTAAAATCCATCCATGCCCCAGTCTAGTCCCGTTCCCCTCCGTCTACACCCAACAAAACGACAAGAACACGTTTGAACCTTAAGCACAGATTTTGGAATCAGCAACTGCACCCCACTCGAATTCGCCACCCGAGGCCTTCAGTGATATCTTGGCTCAGCGGCACATACCATATGGCCACTTGAACACTAGCGAACAACAACAACGAACCATAACCAGCAACTAGACCCCGCACAATACCTCCAGGACCCGAGGATACAAGCCCCTGCCCCAGCTCATGACATCGGCCATTCGAAGAGCACCAGACGACCATTCAACAACAAAACACTGATTGAAAAATTCATGCTAGTTTTAAGTTAGACTTAATTTCAGCTCGTAGTCGGCAGCGAGGATAAAAAATTTGCTTTTAGTTTTTAGGCCACCAGATATAATTGGCGCCGTTAAACATTAAATTGTATTTGTGCCGTGTCAAATAAATGATATATGAGGAAAAAAAAAACTGCAATCAAAGTTGCAATTTAATAATAACCATTCATTATGCTCTTCAAAATATATTTAGTAGCCTTGAAAAAGACTGGTTGCTGCAGTTGTAAATTTCATTGAATTATCGCATAAATGCTTCATGGGCCAGATAGCGCGCGACATCCGCCCTGACAAAGATTGAAACCCGGCTTTTCTTTCTTCTTCACGATCAGCAACCAACGTCCGTGTGGTATCGGCACAATCATGGAATGAATTATACATAAAACACAAAGCGCACATTCTTAGTCAACTAGGTATATTCTGTCGACCTTGTTAGGGAAAGAAGCATTGTGCGACCAATCAGAGGTCGACATTTGCGTTTCGACAAGGCTTGACAATTTTCAATAGTACAATCGTTCGAACAATCAGATTACAACTTTCTGCATTTGGACGGGTGCTTGGTTGATTTTCCTATCGATTACTGCAAAAATGACGAAAATCGGTTGGAAACTGACTGAGCTTAAAACGGTTGAAAATGGACAATTTTTGTGACGCTGCCGATGTTTTTGGTTTTTGAAATTGGATCCCTGTAATGAAACTGGTCCCCTGTATATGTTGCCGAAAGACGTAATTCTACGTCAAAAAAAGAAAGAAGAGAGAGAAAAAAATGTAAAAATTGAAAGCGGGATGAAATAGTAAAAAGTGAAAAAAGACATGCGGGAAAACTTTTACCGTTAAAATAATTTTCAATGTTGAATTTGACAGAAATGACCCTAGAGCCTAACCGAAAAAAACTGAAACATTATAACTTTTTAACCATTCCGGGGAGTTTTGATACCCGTAGAACAGATGACATTCTCAGAGTCTTAAATGATTTTTTTCTTAGGCGTCGTACACAAATTACGTTACGCATGAAAAGGGGGAGTCTGCGTTACTTATTGTTACGAAGGAGGAGGAGAGGTAGTAGAGACAGTTACGTAACTGTGATGTTTGCTCGAAATTGAAAATTTCGGAGGGGGGTCAGGCTGATTAGCGTTAAGTAATTTTAGGGGGGGGGAGTCATGTCGAACGTTACCTATACTCACATAGGGGGGGAGGGGGAAGGGAATCGAAATCTAGATTTTTAGCGTTACTTAATTTGTATACGACGCCCTAAGCATAGCGTTGGAGCGACGAATTCGGTGAGCAATTACTATGCGACATTCTGACGCACTTCTGCATATGCTAGGGACTCCAAATTTCATAAAAATAGTTAAAAAGCTATAATCTTTCTAGGGCAACTATTTTGAGCTTTTGGGCCGCTATTTTATCAGAGACTATTATTGAATTGGTTATCACTTGCGTTAACTAGTAGTGTTATGGAGCTATTCTCTTATGCTGTCCTTACTTACTTTGAAATCTTATGTAGGACGACTAAGCATGTTTTTCAAATAATTCGTATTCAAATGAAAATGACTGAATCCCGTTATGCTGCTAGGTAGTCATATGACTTTCGGGTACCCACCCTTCTGTTGTAAGCAATGCTATTATTCTTTGCAACTGTTGCATTACAACACACTTAGTATCAAACCTGCCTGGTGAGCTGTTCTAAAACAAACAATGAACCAAAATTCGGTTATTCGTTCTTCGCGACTGCAACAACAACAACGACAGCAAAGAAACCCAAATTTTTTATTTCCCTATTCCAGAACTCAAAACATGCCCCGTGCGCAACACTTCGCTCCCATCCAAAATGCGAGGTAATACAACCCCCCTAGCTAGACGGAATGAAGTACGACACCAAAACCAGTGCAGCGACGAACCGACATGCAAAATCCGGGCCGGAAAGATAAACCATAAAATCTGGAAACGTGTCGAAAAATAAAACTGCAAATAAAATGTTGCACTTTTTCCCGTAATGTGCGAAATCGTCTCACTTTTCCACAACTGCCGCTGTTGCTGTTGCGTTTGTTGCTCAAGTTACCGAACAAGGTTGCTTTCGTCATCGTTTCCAGGCGAAGGAAAACATAGGCAGGCGCAAGGGCCACACTTTATGCACTGACTAGCGGGTTTGGTTGTGTGTGTGAGTGTGAACATGAACGACTGCAAGGACGACTGAGAAACCTATACGAAAGTGTAAAACAGTGACGTCATCAATTGGATTTTCTTTTGTGCTGGTTGTGGATTGGTTCGCGCATCCTAACGGGCGTGGCTTGCCACCCCACGAGGATAACGGCTAGGGATGCTGTGTTGCTTTCGCTGCCAAACTGTAGCCAAAACTGGGGGTGGAAAACAACCCCGGTTATCATGAACGGGCTGCTGCTGGTGCTTCGCTGGTTTTGCCAGAAGCAGCAGGTTTTGAGTTCACGTTATTGAATTAGGCTTATCATTTGATTTTGGCTACGGGAAGCAACCGGTCGCGTGCTGCTCTAGGGTGCGCGTTTTTGTCACCAGGACTCGTACAAAGCAAGCTCCGGAAGTCTCGGCAGTTGGAAAAGTTTTGCGGTTTTGCCAAACCTATTGGGAGCGTTTTTCTTTGCCTTCCGCCGAAGTGTTTGTTTCGTGACAGGTGCTCGGGAAGAATTTCATCTTCAATCAAATTTAATTAGGAAAGCTCCAGATTAGTGAACAAGAAAAACAATCCACGGTGTAGGGGTGAGTGTTTGCGGGCGGTGTGACTTTCGCGCATAACGCAATTTTCACCTTGAGACTCCGCAAAAGAGACGGAAAGATAGCGGATAATCTAATTTGAATTCGCAGAAATCTAATAATCTATTCCTGATTCGATAACAGTAACAATGATTTCGATCTGATTGAAGCGACGATCGACGGTGGTAAATTCGGGACGGAGAGAAAACGTTCAAAAATAATTTTGCTTATGAAACTCGAATCGCGTGAAAAGGTGAGTGTTGATAGCTATAAAAAAAACACGCGCCGCAAGTGTTGTGATACATAATCTCATGAAAAAGGCATGAATCCCTGTCCGGGAGGTGTTGAGCGGTAAACTCAGGGATAATATAAATAAATATTCCAAAACAAAACAGTGTGAGTCGGCGAACTCGAAACCGAACGGGAACACAAGTGAAAATTAATATTTAATTTCATTTTTCGGCGCCTTCCTGTGCCGTTCTGTCCTGCTGGCTGTGCATTTTTGCAGAATAAAGCTACCGGTCGGAGCAAATAGCAGGCAGCCATTGCCAATCAACATTATCGTAATCGAACTCCCACAGCAACTACGGTGAACCGTTAGCCCCTGACTTTGTCCGCCAATTTCGGAGAGCCGAAAAAAAAAAGCCGCCAAAATTTATCCCCACGAGATGGACTACTCCTACCTGAACCAGGCGGCGGCTGGATTCGATTCCAGCTGCCTCCAGGGCGGTATGGATCCAACCGGTCTCGGCAATATGCCCTGCTCGTACGGTGATCTGACCTCGTGCAGCCAGATGTCCCAGGCGGCCTACCGATACACAGCCGCCGCCGCTTCTATGGCACGCTCGTACAACCCCGTCGGGACGGCCGTCGGGCCGGGAAACGTCAGCATGAGTGCCCTGCACCATGCGGCAGCTGCCGCCGGACCGGGCAGCCAGTGCTCGGTGATGGGTGGCCGGACCCACCAGGATGTGCAGCGGGCTTCCATGTTCCACACGTCGATGAACTTGCAGTGTGAGTAAATTAAGTTGTAACTTAACAGGAATTGTTTTGGTATATTTGATACTTTTCAGTTATGCTAAAATTTTAAATATCGACGAAATATTTGTTATATAAAGAGAAATCTGATGAATAATCGACTATTATTTGCTTTCTATATTTGCATCAGTGCAGTGCCATACTGAAAATTAAATAAGAATCAAATAATTTAACCATTAATGCTGGTTTTGGGAAAATTTCCCCCATGACAAATTGTCGGTCGTTTGCTTTGTCCACTTTCACGTCTGTTTTTCTTTTTTTTTTTTTTTTTTCAACAAACTCAGGGCTAATAGCAGTACCTAAAGTATCATTTTATTTTTCTTTGTTGAATATTCCAACAATATTATGTCACATCCATGTCACATAAAAACAATGAATCAATTAAAACACTCGCTGGTATTTGAAAATATATCTACCACGATACGTCATATCGTTAGAGATCAGTTAGAGATCAGTTAAATCAGTTTGATGTTTTTTAATCATTGTCATTACAAAATATACCATGAGATTGTTTTACTATTACAAAAGTCATCATCAAACCGCTCGGTTTTAACCAAGAGCCAATTACATCTTCCAATGTAATTTTCTTTATTTTGTCAGTTTATGCCTTTTTTATAAATATATATATTTGAGAGCATACTTTTCTCTCAAATTCTGATCAATGCACAGGTCGGAAGAATATAAGAGAAATAAAATAAATAAAGCCGAGTACGAATTATCATCGTGATGGAATATGATTTTGTTTCTAAATGATTTAATCTGGCATATTAAATAGGTTTACAACTATAGACATTATTCAGATAACATGGATAAATACATGAAACTTATATGAATGAAGCGTTTCCATCTGAATTTATTCTGATTCCACCTATGAAAATCAGTTAGTTGAAATTTGTTATGAATAAATGGAATTTATCGGCTCCTGTGTTTCCTGAGTTAAGCGTCTAAAGTTAGTGGTTCTCAACTGCGCCCATATTTTTCAAAGTGTTTCAAATGCTTTTAAATTCATTTTTATTCTTGAAGTTCCTTGAAAATATACGCTTTAGAACTTGATAGAGAGTGGGCCAACAAGTCAGATTCTATTTTTCATGAGGTATGGTGATAGATTAATAGAAACTCGAAAAGCTTCTTAACACACCCTGTTCATCAGATTCAGATCCCTTGTGTTTTTATGTTCCAAAATTTGAAAAAAAAGCGTCTAAATTTGAGGCTGTTTTAAGGAGCCATCGAATATTGGTGGAAAAATGGTTGTATGCAAAGCCAATGCCGCAAGCTTAACGCAGAACTACATAAGGTCACATTATTTGCGTTTTCGAGAATGATCAATCACAATAACACAATAACTTATTCAACACTAAAACAAAACGTGCGGACTACAAAAACGTTCGGGTAATGCCACCAAAATCAAAAACTACTGGTCGCAGTGGGGTAAATACAAAAAAAAACAACCCAATTGCCGTGCCGGAATCATCTTTTCAAGGCCACCACATTATTTCTAGTGATAGAAGTTACTGAGGTTGGGAAGATTGTTTATTGTAATCTTAGCGTATATTATTCAAAGAATTCGCAGTGTTGCAATGAACAGCTTTATGTAGTTCTACGTCAGCCTTGCGGTCGTGGCGTCTGGTGTCAATGCGTTCCGACATTATAAAGGAAGTGTAATGATGAACGAGGAAATAATACCTAAGGCATTTAATTTGTCCTCAAAAGAACAATTTATTGTTTAATTTAATTACTGAAATGATGCTGATCGCATAACTGTGCTATCCCGGGCACTATTCTGATAACACGAGGGAAAGCTGTTTTCACCCTGAAAATTTGACGATCGATAGATTTTGATTGCCAACAGCGCGTGTGTGACCAATGTGCGGCAGAGCTTTTCACTGGAGGAAGTGTTGGCCAATGCACATACCGCTGATGCTGACGCTATCACACAAAGACATCTTTTTACTAAAGGAAGAAGTAGTGTCGCTGCACCTACCGCTGACGCTGCCACCACTACCGCTGCTGATACCCACTAAAGCTGCTATCCGCTGCTGCTTAGTTACCACTGTCCTAGTGGCTATTCACTAGTAAACTGACTGGTTTGAGCAGAGGCACGCTCTTATACAGCCTAAAAAGAGCATTCCCGATTTACCTTGCTGGTAATTCTGGTGACAGTGCTTAGGAAAGCAAGCATTAAGCGACAAATCAGAGGTTGAAATCTGTGTTTAAACGACGCTCGATAATTATTTATAGTACAATAGTTCGGATAGTCAAAGTTCAATAGTTCGGATAATCAAATGATGCTTGATGAGGTCCTTTTCTAAGCGATTGCATCCTATGGTAAAAATTTAAAAACAATAATCTTGGGTTCTGAATCTTTCTCAAAGCATTTTTGAAATCAAGGGACGCTTAGCGTCATTTGTTCACCTCTGAAATACTACTCTTGCGACAAAAAGTATGAGGGTAGTATCCAAGACACGACCGCATAGTTGACGTAGGACTACAATAGTTTTATATTTCCTTTTGAGGCTCTGTTTGATTCGAGCTCGTTTTACTTTTGGCACAATTCAATTTCGGCACACATGTGCCAAAAACGAGCGATTATGTTTAATAACACTATTCTAATTTTCTTGATTTTTTTAACCAATTTAAGCTTGACATGCTCCAAACGAAAGGTATTTTGGTTCTTTATGTAGCCTAATAAAAACGGTTCCTGAGAAATGACCGGGACATGTTCCGGTAATATAATGATCATGATCAAAGCTGTCTCTAATTCCTCGGATGTTAATATCAGTATCTCGGTCGTTAGCCTAATTTCATCAAGCGATACCTTTAACGACTTGGAACTAAAACTAGTTTTTACTATATTTATTATTGATGTTGTCTTTGGCCGTTAAAAAACTAAAAAAGTCATAAAAAGAGAACCGTTCATTTTTGGCATGGTTAAATTTTGGCAACAGAAAAAATTCTGGCGTGTTTCCAAAATCGAACAGGGTCTGTATTTTTATTATTAATTTGCAGTACTCTATTTTCGAAAAAAAAATTACTTTAATATTGATGAATACCTTTCATTATAATACATATCGAATTTTATAAACATGTTAACATTCAATTCAGGTCAATTTGAACAGTTTATCAGTAAACAAAATCAGAAAAAATGAATCAGTTTCAAGATATCAAAGAACAACGAAGATATGTCTGTTATCGTCAAAAATAAACCGGGCTAGAATGATAAACAGCATCAGCCTCAGCAATTAATGTTCGCATAGTGTTATTCAATTACAAGCAAGGTTATGGAAAGTAATATTATCTTGAAGACAGGCCTGGATTTGAGGGGGGGGCAAAGGGGACAAATGCCCCGGGCCTCCCGATTGAAGGGGCCCCCTAGTCCTAGGGCGACCTTTTTTTTGCTCGTAACCTTCCAGAACGTTACCTCTAAATGTTTTAAGAAAAGGGGGCCTCACAAACAAATTTGCCCCGGGCTCCCCAGCGTCTAAATCCGGCCCTGCTTGAAGATGTTAATGTAAAATGGTTTTAATTGAGAAATAGAAATACAAATGTGGGAACTGTAATATCAAAATGAAATGAATTTGGTTTTTCTTCTATACCGCCACCGCGGGATGCAAATGGGATTGTCTAAATTCATTTAGCTAGCAAAATATAAACATCAGTACAGCTCGTTTAATTACTTTTTGAAAGATCTGTACGGAGCATTTTGGTACTATACGAAACAAGAAGAAGAAGACAACTTAAACGGCAATCGATTGTGTTCCAGATCGCAAAACGACACCTACGCGTTAACCCAACATGCCTCACTGTGCGTCGAGAGCAGGTGATTATTAACTTTCCGAAAAAGCTTCACCTTCAAGACATCAAAATAGTCTAGGCTCATAGAAGCAATCATTAGTTGACCTATTGGGACGGGATGATTCTATCAAAACAAATTCCACTGCTTTATAGGATATCACATCAGGCAGTTGGTGTATACTCATGATAACTGTGCCAGGCGTGCTTGCATGTGATTGGTACACTGTTCGTGAAAATTCGCCCTTGAAACTTTTATTAGATTTTCACTATTTAACAATGAAGTGATAATGATAACTGCGGAATTACAAAAATATCCATCATTTTATCAATCCAACGATAATATTGATTATTGTGATTCATAATGTGGTTAAATCATTATTACCGTTTGAAATCTTTCATTCCAACGTTACACCTTGGTTTAAGTTTCCGCAGAATGTATCTCGATATAGTGCGGTTAGACGTAGTCCTACGTCAAAAGAACGTGCTTATTTTGTTCATCGCATCGTGATGGGATATTGGACTCACTACAGTAATCCTTAGAAAAGATAGTCAAAGGGACTGTTACTTGCTTTCACGTCGTTGGTTCGGCCGAATGTACATGCTACAATAGTTATTCTGTGTATTTAGTGTGACCAAGCCGGCGTTATTGATTATGAACTATTGAAACCGAACGAAATCATCACTGGGATACAGTATCGACTTCAACTGATGTAAATAAGCCGAAAACTGCACGAAAAACGGCCACATTACGAGCAGAGGCACTAAAGAGTGATTTTACTGCATGACAACCCTCGGCCGCATACTGATAAAGTCGTTTAAACTTACATTGAAACGCTCAAATAGGAAGTCTTACCTCACCTGCTGTCCGATAATTATTTGTATAGTTAGTAGGTGCCTACTAACTATACAAATAACTATCGAACAGCAGGTGAGGTGGTCTGGCTGATCAGCAGTTCTGCTTACATGTAGACGAAAAATGACTTGATTCGCGGCTAGACTCAAAACTTTAACACGTTTATCGTAATGGTATTCGAGTTCTGCTCCAATTGGACAAAATTGTAGCCTACGATGCGCAATACTGGGAAGGACTAATTGGTAACTGTTTTTTAATTAAAGAGGCGTGTTGACGTAGAACTACGTCTCTCAGGAAGTTCGGCTACATACTCGGCTACATAGGGATGTAAAATGAAAATCTAAAACCGGAAAAAGTGAAAGATATTTCAAATTTCAAATGCCAATAAATCAGTTAGTTTCCGATAAATTTGCTTTCATTTTTTCAGCAATAGATTGGAAAATCTACTAAGATTCTTCCCAAATGCAGAAAATTGTAATTTTATTGTTCAAATTATTGTACTATTGAAAATTGTGAAGCCTTGTCAAAACAAAAAATTCGACTTTGATTGGTCGTTATATGATTGCTTCCCAAGCACGGTCGACAGAATATTATACCTAGTAATTTGGAATGTGCTATTTGGCCTATATAAGAGCCTGTTTCAGCCGAAGACGTTCATAAAAGTTCTAGACAGCGACAACAGCAGTCCTGCCTTAGCAGCAGCAGCAGCAGTAGCAATGTAGCGAATACCAATGGCGGATAGCGGCCACAGCTGTGGCATGGCAACGGATAGCGCAGCGATTGCAGCGGCTCTCAACATCGATATTAGCAGGGCCAGCTGATGTAGGAGCACGGATGCAGGGGCAGCGGATAACTGTGATAACGGATAGCGGCAGCAGTTGCAGCGGGTATATCAGCATCGATAGAAACTGGG
This sequence comes from Wyeomyia smithii, assembly GCF_029784165.1. NCBI lineage: Eukaryota > Metazoa > Arthropoda > Insecta > Diptera > Culicidae > Wyeomyia > Wyeomyia smithii. The sequence goes on along the minus strand of NC_073695.1, from coordinate 227,843,228 downwards.
CCACCTGATGCAGTGGGGCACTTTCTTTAGTGAAATGCTATCTCTGTGCGCATCCAATAAAAGGTTGCCTCATTTTGACAACACACCAATGTTCTGGAAAGCTGGCGTTCAAATACACGAGCCGTCTAGTTTTGAGTGTAACAGCTTTTCCCTGTGTTATCTATCACAAGGAATACCTCTTTCGCGATGTCTAAAAATTAGGCTATTGCATAATCAAACATTAAAAATTGTCAAGCCTAATATGACAAGCAACTATATTATTGAAAATTGTTAATCCTTGTTGAAACACAAATTTCGATTGATCTGATTGGCCGTTAAATGATTGCTAGACCTAGACCTAGTAATTCAGAATGTAGTATTTGGCCTATATAAGAGCCTGTTTCAGCCGAAATTGCTCATATTAGTTCTACACAGCAACTACAACAATCTTTACTTACGCAGCTGTGGCAGCGGATCAGCAGTGAAATTGGGGCCAGCTGGTGCAGCGGCAATTCCTCTAGTAAAAGCTGCCTTTGTGCAGTAGCGAGCAGCATCAGTAGCAAGTACATTAGCCGGCACTTTCTCTAATGAAAAATTGCCGTATTTTGACAACACACAAACGTTTTGGAATGCTGGCTTTTTATGTATATTGGCCGGCAAATTTTCAGTGTGAAAACAGCTTTCAACTGTGTTATGCCGTAATCCCCTCTGTAGGGGTAGCATACAGATGCGATCAACATTATATCCGATATGAAATTGAACAACAACAGTCCTTATAAGGACAACAAACAAATTATTGAACATTTAATATTTTCTCGTTCGTCAGATATTCAATCAGTCTGGGGTGAATATCTTTTTTCACAAGCAAGGTAGCGCCTTACGGACTTCAGAAGAGTTTCTCCCAGGAGAATTGCCTACAAATATCATGTATTGATATTTTTTTAAGAGCCAACTTGACATCTCCGATCTTTCACCGATCGATTTGAAAAGTCACATAGTTGTTATGGGACCCATAAGAAACACGTAAAGTGCATGGGAGCTTACATTCATTTTTTGTCCCACCCTAATGTACAACCTTTCAAAATGGATTGTTTCTGTACGGTAACAAAAAATGAAGTGATTTTGGTTGCACTGCAAGCGTTTTGTTTATCTTTTCATGGCACATTTTTACCCACCTCGAATAGTTTTATTGAAATCGTTCAAATATTTTAATAACAATTTGATCAAATCATTTTGCGTTGGCTGTTGAATACTAAGATCAATCAAAAGAAAAGCACTTTGTAGGTACGTATTATTAGGCGTGTAATGCAGTAATTGAACAGGCGCGGCTGCCCCGGCATTTTATACTCAGTTTTTATAATTGTGCAAACATCTGGAAGACAATTTGAAAACAAGTGTCATTCATGAAGAGTTATTGTTCGTTTAACCCTGCTGCTATTGCTATTCGTCTTCAACCTGGAAAAAACGAGGTTGTTTTCGAAATGTAGTTGAATCACTGGTAAAAAAACAACTTCTCGCAAATGATGTATTTTAAGTTGTTTTCTGTGCAGTTTTGATATCATAAACACAAGTTACAGACAAGCAGCGGCAGTTTATATTCAATAATCTATGAGACACAATTATGCTATAAAAGAACATCTCGAAAACAAGAATATAACAACACAAGTTTGCAATTGCGCTTATAGTACTCTTATATGGCTACTGTCATTGTTAATTCTTTTCTAACATGTTTAGTTTGTTACTTGGGAAAGGATCTTATGTAGTTCTACGTCAACCTTGCGGTCGTGGCTTTGCATACAACCCTTGTGATTTTTATTTTAAACAAGGCGAGAACTTAGTTGTGCTCCCAATACCTATGTTTGAAGCAAATCATAGAAAGTAAAGCAGCTTGGAACATTACTGAAAGTAGTCTGTACAAGAAGTACTTATAAGCGTATAAAGAAATTATTATATGATTCAAAAAATTAATATCTTTTAGCCCTACTCAAACTCAATCGAGTTTGAATGTGAGAAACTCTTCAAATCTTTAACCGTCAGCAAGTTCGGGAACAAAATTATACATTAATTATATGAACACCCCAAAATAATCCCTCCAATGACAAAAAATCAATTTTTTGGTACCTTTTCCCGGCCATTTTTCCCACTCACAACGCAAACTGCTCAAACTAAAACACTTTATGCTCACACAATGTGTCACAAAGTGTAGCACAATGTGTTGTTCACATTATCTCTTTCTAGAAGTTTTTCTCACTTGTTGATATCTTTCATACTCGTTCCGTTTTCGCTCTCACTCTACCCTTCTCGTTTTGACGTGACGAAAAATTAACACACTGAGCACAAAGTGCATGCAAACAACAGACCTGTTTATAATTACTATGTACGATTTGACCGTTTCCTTCAATTTTCTTTTAAAAGATCCAATAATTGTTTTATTAATGCAAATTGGATAAAAATAACAGAGAAGTGAAACCACATGGAACGTAAAGTCGCAACTCGTGAAGTTGATTTTCATAGCACCAAAATAATGTGTTAAAATGGTATTCGATTCAATGATTAGTAACAGCAAACTGACGTCTCATTTACTTTGTTTCAAGTGATAAAAACAGGTTTTAGTGGTTATCGGACCCTACATAAAGCAACTCTAGTCTAAGAATAATCTCAAAAATGTTAGAGAGAAAGAGAGAGAGAGATGCTGATTTTAAACGTAGTGCAGGATGCTTGAAAACACTCTAGTAAAATTAATTGAGCGCTGTTTCATGTGTTCACGCATGATACGAAGCATGGAACACAACTTACTTACTATACGTAGGTAAGTATCTGAAGAGTAGCCTCAAGCCGACTTAAGCTTCCAAAGTTCCCGAATGCCAACGAGCATTGGCGAAACCCATTGTTTTATCCATTTTACCGGAAATTTGTCACATTTCTATTCACTTTATTGATTTTCACAAGCACTTTGTTGCTATTTGGGTTGTTGTGTGTGTTTTTCTGCTGTGAATTTATTTAAGATACAGTTATTGGTTCTTGCTAAGCTTTTTCCGGAAAATTTCTCCTTCGATTTATTATTACCTATCACTGAAAATCATTGCTGGGAACAAGAGGATTGTAGCATAAATGTGAAAAGAATTTGAAATTGGAGGGGTATCAGAGACTCCTATTATTTTTATATATTTTGATTAAAGCTATTTTTTCAGTATTTTTCCTTTAAAACTGGCTGAGAGTGATTGCTTAAAACGTTAAAAATTTTCGCAGTTTTCAGTATAACAAAATGTTATTTTAAGGTGAACAACTGTATTATTTCAGAAAAATGGTTATCATATACCGCAAGTGTCCCAGATGTCTTTTGCAAAGGAAGGATGCATTTAGAAAGCTGATCACTATCAGTTTTGACGAAGGACTACGTCTTTGTTTTCTATACTAGATTACACTTTGTGAAAATGAAAATGAAACTGGCAAATGTTGCAACAGATTTCAAACGGTTATAGCAAGCGAACGACTTAATGCATCTTAGTCATTTATATTTCGGTGGATAGATAAAATGTGTAACAATTTTTTGATATTATGTTCAACATTGTTGCTTTACTGCTTAGTGGTGGAAAAAGGTGAAAAGTTCCAAGGTCAAGCTTTCCCATACATTTCCCTTGTTCTTGGCTTGCTTCCCAAGCACAGATAACAATAACATGGACGAAATAAATTCCACTGCCTACATATTTTGACTCAGTGTTTTGGTTTGTTTGTCTTTGTCTAAGCTGCGTGGCCACGCCTTAATGGTAAAAATCTACGCTGAACTCGATACAAAAGACTGCGTGTGGAAAATTCAGCTTCAGTTTAGTTTGTTTCACAATAGCGAGTGCGGTGCAGCCGTTAAAGCTTTGCGACATTGAGAAACGAGAGCTGCATACGAGTCAACTTCCTGGCACCGCGGAGCATGTTACCTGTATTCTGCACACGGCAGCAATAATAACCATTGTACGCTGCAGGATATTTTGCTGGCACAGCTGCTGGAAGGCACAGCGGAGAGCAAATTTTATATTTTATCGTTGCTACCGGTGGTAGTGTGATTATCAGCATTCTGTAGCATACATTTCGAGCTGAAGGTTATCGAATCGGTTTTTTTTAGAACTATAAATGCTTGAAGATAAGAGTTACGAGAATTTTCACAACTACTCCTAGTGTGAAATGTCCATCTATTTCTCAATAATCAGTTTTACAAGAACGACCAGGGCGCACCAAAGATAAACGGTAGTGTTGCCTATGAATAGTTTATCACAACAAGACATAACCCTCATTTCAAGAATTTTCACTGCTAAATTGAGTGATTTTCCGGTTTAATTGTTTGTTTGTGTTCACTCGAACACCGTTATCAGTCAAATGTTAGAAACGAAAATTAGTTAATCTAAGAACCAGAGTGATTTGCGCATCGGGAAAGCAAAACCTTTCTTTTGATGCTTATGAAAATCACTCAGTAGTATCGGAGGTGTTTTGGTTTGTTCCTCTTTCTCGAAGCTACGTAGCCACGCCTTAATTGCAAAAACCTGCTCTGAGCTCGATACAAATGACTGCGTGTAGAAAATTCAGCTTCAGTTTAGTTTGTTACACATAAGCGAGAGCAGTGCAGCTGTTAAAGGTACGCGACATTGAGAAACGAGAGCTGCATACGAGTCAACTCAAAATATTCATGGTGCGATTATCAGCGTTCTGTAGCACGAATTTTTAACTGAATATTATGGAACCGGTTCTTTTCAGAACTATAAACGTTGAAGATAAGAGTTATGAGAATTTTCGCAACTACTACTAGTGTAAAATTTTCATGTATTCATGCATCGTTAGTTTTAAAATAACGACTATCAAAAATAAACGGTAGTGTTACCTATGAACAGTTAAGCGCAGCATATAATAATATTTAGTTTAGCATATATTAAATATTTAGTCCTACGTCACCATTCCATACAACCCCTAGGGCTGTATACCTTGTAGTATTATGATTTGGAATGAACCTTAGAAACGGTTAACGTCATTCAAGAAACAAATTATGTGGCATTTTTTAATCCTTGGCTTTTATAACAATTTCTGTTTTAGTTGCAAGTTTTCACACAGTCAAAATGTTTAATTTTTTATACATATTTGTTGTTCTTTTCGGTTATTTTAGTTCAGAAACAAATTGACTGTGTGCATATTTTCATAATGCATTTTCAGTTTCCTACAACTTCTTCTTAAACAGTTTACATACACGGATTTTTGCAACAGTTTCTGAGTTATAATTCATTTGATGAAGTGTATGCCAAAAATCACACACTTTTCTAGCAAATTATTCTGAGTCTATTTTCAGCGCGAACAATCTTGTGATGAAGGTTATGAGTGATACTTTGATTCATTTTGCGAATAAACAAAGTACCTGCAAGCAGTTCGATTCGATTCCTGCTTTACTCCGAACAGCGTTATTCCCATCATGCACCTCAAACGAACCAAATTGAAAATCCATTATTCAAATTAATTGACCGTGAAATCAAACTGCGGAGAACCTTGTCTTAAACCACTGCAGTAAAACTCGATAATTATGCCTCCTCCTTCCAGTCTATACTGTGCATGCCTGGGGGTAATTTCCCACCAGAAAGATTTACCGGAGAGGAGTAGCAGTAGCCCAAAAGTTTACTACACCGAACACCTTCAGCGGACCGTCGTGATTCACGCCGATTGAAATCGAAACCCAAAGAACCTTCCGAAAGTAGTTTTGCCTGGCAGCTCCAGCAGTGGGACGGCCAAGACCGCGTGAACCAAAACTTCCGCAATTAGGCCGCATTAGCTTTCTAAAACGACGCCTAATTGCGTTAATAACACCAAGCACTAAATTTCGTACCCGGGCACACACACACTGACGCGTTAGAAGGAACATGTGTATAGGCAAGTAGAAAACAACAGAACCGTCTTGACAGTCACACTTGTGCTGGAACCAGAGAACCAGGGAGCTCACTGATAGTTTCAGGCATTCCAAGGAACAAAGCTCCCGCATAGATATGGTTCCCGCAATTGGCCGCACATTCCGGGCGCAAATGTTTATCCATGCTGGTCAGGTTCATGGTTTGAGGCTGTTTTGCTCTTCCAAGGGACGATAATTGGAGGTCCTGAGGGAGTGGTAATGAAGACACCGGTGCTGCCGTTGCTGCTGTTCTACCGAGAAGCAAGTGCGAATGAAATAGTCACTCATAAATAATTCCTCGAGGTGGTTCTTGGAAAACTGTGCGGTTCAGGCTGTGCGACAGCTTTCGATGGCAAAACCGGGCCAACAGGCAACATATATGTACGGATGTACGTGTGCATAACACATGTACGGTGGGGTGAGGAGACTGCTAGCGGCGGTGTGTGTTTGTGAAGAGAGAATTGTTTCAGTTGAGTTGCTTTGTTGTCTCGTACCAGAAAAGGGACAAAAAGGGATGGTTCACTGTTGACGCTATTTATGTTTGGTGGTACACTTTTTGTTTGTCATAAAATATTGAAGTCGCATTCGCCTGCGGTATGACTGGCCAACGGTTGAAATCTGGTCAAAGTAAATTGTTTGCAGTCCCTATGCTACTGAGGCCTAAACTATGGTGCGCCCTTGTACTCGGAGTAGTGACGAAGATTATCACTGACACCATAATTGCTAGTGTAATAATAAATTAACAGCTCAGACCGTAATTTTATACTACATAAGCCACCTCAAATCCCTGGTTTATGTGGTGACGCTTTTCTTGCCCCATTTCCGCCTTTCGTCTAGAGTTGGTGCATGCACTGCACAGCTGCATGCTGCCAGCAGAAAGGACATGATCTTTGGGATTTGATGCAGACTCCGAATCCTACGGTGGCTACGGTGGAGCCCAACAGACCACAGCAGAGACAGAAACAGAACATTTACCACCAACAGTAGTGCGCAAACTATCTCCAACATTCCACCTCCCGTATCCGCTTTTACTACGACGTCTATCATGAAGATTCTTCCCGACCTCGGGGCTCTCTGCCATGTCAAGTCATAATAAATTCAACAGCTCCCGTACATAGGCTCCACACAAAAACACACACACACACACACACACACACACACACACACACACAAACCCGCAGCCGCAACCGGAGCGGGCTGAACACTTCGGATTTTCAAGATTCAAATCTGGTTTTAATTCGATTGCCTCTGGCGGTAATTGTTGATAATTGAGAATGATTTCCGAAATTGGATTACCCGGCAATTAGTAGCCACTAAATTGGATATCATATTTCATTATCCCCACTAGGATTCGATGTCCCGCCAGCTTGCCCGCGTTCCGGAATCGTTTTCTTCGCGCCACCGCCGGCGTCGCGCGTTTCCCATCCCACTGCGGTACACGGGATTTTGAATCGAGTTCGGTTCACCAGCTGCACGCGTTAGTGCATTTGTCTACTTCGATGTGAAGTTATTGGCGTGCCGTGCGGTTGTTCAGTAGAATGATTCTTTTTGTCATTGGAATCTGTAGGAGACATTGAGTTTTGTCACATTTCAAATTTGTCAGACGTGAAAATTTAATAAAAAACTCTTTTTATACTGGCGATGAAGAAAATTGTGAAAGGAAACCGTCGAGTCAAGTTTAAAACGTAGGATTTAATGCTGAAGTGACATGAATTACAGTGAATTACATGTTCCTTTCAATACTGCTCCGACGATCTTAAAAGCTTTGAAAGAAGCAAGGTCTGTGATAAAGTATACAATTGCAAGCTACGAACTATTAATGGTAGAATAAAGTGTTTTGGCTATGGATAATAATTCATACATAATTTGAGCTTACTCTATCATTTGTAATTTTATAGCTCAATTGGATAATGCCAACTGCTAAGGTTCACACGATGATGCTTTTTTTACATCATCGAATTTCGCGTCATGATACCATCACAAATTGACTTTTCAGTACTCACGATAACAAAAAAAAGTCTATTGCAAAGACCGTACACAACCGTACGGGTCAGCCAGTAGACGCCAACTATCGAAGATTTGTGCAAATATGTTAGTTCTTAGCTGCGTCACCGATATTTTTGCTATAGGTTTTACTAGAATGGCATGACATTTGATTGGCATTGTGTATACTTATGCGTATGCGTATGTAGCGGTGTTAGAGAAAGCGTCTCTTCTCACGGAATGTACCCTAGTATGACAAAGAAAGACGTATGGTAGCCGCACGTTAAAATGGTTAATAAAAAAGTCTTAGAACGGTAACGTCCAGAATAGAAGAGCGATGACAGACTACCTCATGCTCTGCTTATTTTTGTAAGTCAGGTAAGACCAAGGAGCCAAGCGCCTTCACTCGCTTTAACTATTACAATTGGAACTTGAGAACTAACACCAGTCCTAGCATTAGTTGCTAGCTTATGGTTCTAGCTCCATTACTCGCTTTCTGAAAATATGAAATTAAGGAATAAATTAAGGAAATATGAATTAGAATGAATATTAGGGTGGGGAAAAGTGATCGATTTTCCAGAACCGAGTTTTTTTGGTTCTTTCGGAGCCCCAAACAACCCTAAACTTACCGGAAGTCGATTGGTTTTGTCTCCGCTTGGCGCATTGCAATTTAAATTTGTATGAAAATTTATATGGGAAAACCTACTTTTTTGCATTTTCCTTTCTAGAGAGCTCAATAATAATCTAATAATGCACTACATTATGTAAAAGTATAGTATTTTAGATTCCTAACAACTTTGCAGAAGACACTGAAGAGCTGGGATGTCCCTAAGAAGAGCTATAGCTGTTCAAAGTTGAGTATGTCGATTTAAATGCAGAAAATCTTGTTTTCTGCTAACATTACCAATGTACCGGCGTCAGTAGGATCCCATCAGAAGTAACATGTCGTAACGAGTTTATACACTCAGCTGGATCAAGCAAACAAATTTAGGTCAATATTCTAGGCGTAAACAGAATCTACAATTTGTTTCAGAGGTTACTTCTGATGGAAATCTGACTGACGCCGGTACACTAGCAGTGTTGGCAGAAAAAATGATTTGCAACATAAATTTCGACATAATCAACTTGAACAGCTCTAGTATTTTTTGGCACACCCTAGCTCTTTAGTGTCTTCGGCCAAGTTGTTAGGCATCAAAATACCTACCATTTGAAGTCATGAAACCTATGGTTTGAGTCATTTTGAGCTCTTTAGAATGGAAAATGCAAAAAGTTGGTTTTTCCATACAAATCTCCATATAAATTTGAAATGCAATGCGCCAAGCGGAGACGAAACCAATCGACTTCCGATAAATTTGGGATTGTTTGGGGCTCCGAATAGAACAAAAAAAAAACTAGGTTCTGGCTTTGAGTAAAATTATAAACGAACTTTTTTGTAACTATAAACAAAAAAATCTTAATTTCACTACTATTTTCTTACTAATCTATTTGGTATATCGCCTACAAATTGAGTGTTTTGGACCAGCCGAGTCCCATTCGCCGCTTCTGATCCTGTGATTTTCTTCCTATTTCGGGAGTGTGTGGGGTAAAACTTGTGGCATTCTCAGAATTTGTGGCTTAACCTTGACCTGTGGTTTGAATAAACTGTACTTTTAACCCGCTGTTCTTAGGTAAGCGAGGTGGCAGCCGCTGGGGATATATTTTCTGACGCCCTAACTAAACATCCGCTAGTCAAACACAGATCGGCAATCTGAGATACGAACTTTTGCGTATTTCGTGCCTGTTGAACTTTTAGCCTGACACAGCCATTTGAAAACCATCGTCAACGGAAGTGTCATCAATGAGTAACTCGCCGCTCGCCTCATCTTCTCTAATAGGTCCCATAATGGTTGATACTCGGCAAGGTAACGATGCTCGGTAAAGAGAAGCAGAGGGTGTTTATACAAAAGCATGTAAAAAAGTACAATGAAGGTATAAAAATCCGTAACTTACCACGGTAACAGAGTAACCTTACTTTCCGTTATAGTCGTTAGAGATGCAGAGGCAAACTCGGTATATGGCAACAATGTTTTTAACACTCCCTTTTGTCCGTCGCCAACCGACCATAGGGATGTAGCCGGCCGGAATAAGAAGACAATTTTCACGTGTTGTGGCGTGCTGAAGTACATTCAACAACAGAAGAAGAATAAGGGATTCAGAAGTTTTAATTTCAGTAAGTTTTATCAACCAACGGTCAATCCGGCAACAACGAGGATTGCAACTTTTCAATGTATCCAAGAGAAAATAACCACAAATCTTTCAACGCATTGTTTGGTTCTCTTGAGAAGGATGTTTGTTGTTTCATATAAAATCGAATACGTTGGAGCGAAATTACTGCTAAAATGTTACCGTTTGCTAGGAGAATGATGTTTGAGCCGAAAGTACTCTCCAAGTGTTCGCCGTCACTGAGAGTAACGGTAAGTCACCTGATACTGCGTCCCACCCGTCTGGTCTGCCCGTCTCATAATCGTTGTTTTTTTTTGTTTGAGCCGAAAGCAGATTCGGAAAGTCATCTGTACGTGACGTTTTTGTCAGAACCATGGTGTAACGAGCTCCGTCTTTTTTACAAGTTACGCCATTTTCTCAGTTTCGTACGACGCAGGTCGATGTTCTTGCTACATTGCTCATTTATCCCGGTTAGGCAACGCACTCCGTATGAAGTTTATTATCACACCGGAACTTCTCCTTCAAATATCAACGGGCCTTTATCGAAGATACGCAATATGCGTTGCATTAATACTCGGCATTCGCAGAGTAGGTGTTCCGATGTTTCACTTTCGGTGCCACAAAGGCGACATTTATCATCATCAAGCTTGCGTAGCTCTCTGAGATGATACTCGCTCGACAGAGGCCTGTGATTAGACCTTTGAACGTTTTCAGGTCTTTCTTATTAAGCCTAAGAAAAAAGAAACTCTTCTCGTGATTTGGCTTTATGATTTTTTCGATTGTCGTAACCCGCTTGTGATATTCCAGTTTACTTCTGGGTTCTGGGTTCAAGGGTCATCCACTAACTTTGTTCTGGGCCTTTGTCTGGATTGTAAGTCGGCCGTCTCATTTCCTTCGATTCAAGGAACCCAGTAAAAGTTACCCTGGTTTTTCTTAGCCAGCTGTCGGAGCGATGAGATGCATCTTACACAAGTTAAGAGTGGCAAATAGGAGAATTCAGAGCTTTAAGTGTTGCCTGACTATCCAACAAATGCAGATACCAACTTGCGTGTCAGTAATTTCTTTCGCGCATTCTGTTATCGCGTATATTTCCGCCTGGAATACTGTCGGCCAATGTCACATGGGAAAAAACTATCAATTCCTGGTTCTGTGAATTACACTCCTGCGGAATCGTTCATTTCAGAACTGGGTCCGGGTAGAAGCAAAGTGAGCCGTCACGAATTCTGGGCCCATCTTGTTCCAAACTTTTCCGATTGATTTCTCGTAGTCTGTAGGTAATTTCGAAATTTGGTTACTTTTCCATCCAATCCTTGTTGCTTTTTATTAGATTATTTATTCGAAAATCTTTCAGTATTCTTAGGTGTCCTGTAAGATATTTTTCTTTTAGATTGGCCTGCCGATTCAGCCTTAGAGCGCTTTTTCAGCTTCGACTCAAGCCACCGGATGAGATGGTAGAAGGTGTACTTCTCATAGCTCCGCAAATCGATGCGCAGGCCAATTTGTGCCACCAAATTAATGAGGCGCCCATAATTGAAAAAGTGGATAAAATGTAATTTTTACCAGAATCGAGCAAACAGTTTCTAGTGATAGTGAACACCCCAATCAAAATCCCTGCGGAAGCCGATTGTCAAAAAATGCATTTGTAGAGGCAGCAAATGGGAAACAATTCTGTCTAATATCCAAAATAATTGAGAAATTGTCCGATATCCAAGATGTTTCCAACCCGCATGTAACGGGTGACAACTAAAAATTTGGAATTTTTTTCTACAGCTGTCAACAAAAGGTGGAGATCTTAAAGAAAAACTGCTTCATTTCTCATGAAGATACATTCATTGTGAACTAATAAAAAATATTGAATATTTGAGAAAGGTCCGTTACCGATCTCCCGATGAATTTTTCTTATGATGGCCTTCATGTCCGCTTTTCGAATGCATCTCTTGTTCTTGTTGGGTTGTTCAGAAACATTTGTGTTTTCTGGACGTGCTGTGATGATATTTTCTCTGGCCAAAACACATAAGGTAAAAGCACCGGTTTTGGCCATGGTATGTCATTAATGAGAGATGTTTGGCCTTCTTCCTTTGAAAAACATGTAACTGAATAAGTTCAATGGGAAATTTAGATTATATTTTTCACTAATAACGAGTTGTAATAATTAAATTATGTTATTTTGTTAACAAATTTTCCAACCAAAAAAATTTCTCCAGGCTCTTATTTTGGCCACAGGATTTCTTAATTGGCCAGTGGGGGCTCCTTTTTTGGCCAATTCGCGGAAAAGTTTAATTCACACGAATTTATATTATAATTTGACTTTACCATGTAGATATATTTTATTATTGAACTAACTAAAAGGCCTAATAATATTATATTCACACATAGCCAGCAGTGCAAAGTACTTCGAGGTAGATTTTTTTTCTTTTTGAGTAGTATGTTTAATAACACTGACATCACATCGTTGATCTATGTTATTTTTTCGTCTGTCATTGATCTATAAGCTTCCCCTTTTTCCTTTTTCACATAGAAACTCATTCGTATTATTTACCTACTTCTAGGAGACTTGAGTGCCATTTACTATAGTCGCCAGGTTAAGAGTCCTAAGCGTTAGTTTCGTAGAATAGCGTAGAAATAACAGTTTTGTGAATAATCTGAACAAATGAAGAACTGATATATTATAAGGAACGGATATATTATATCGAATAGCGGTGCTGTAGTAGTACAATCTTTCTTATCCGAATGGAATCATAATGTTGTTCAAAGATTTATTCTGGTATATATTTTGATTGATAGCTAAAGCACTTGGCTTGAACCATGATTTGACAAAAAGAAAAAAGTCCTTCTCTGTCCACTACTCTGGCCGGTCTTCCACTACCTTCCTGTCGAATTATGGTTGAGGTTTGCAGGAAGCCATACATAATAAAAACCGGAAGATTTTCGGTTTCAAAATGGTTTACTAAGAACTTTTTACCAAAATTGCACTTGCGGAATGCTCGTTATTTGAACTCCATTTTGAACCGAACTGAGCATGCATAAACAAAACAAAAAATACTGGCATAAAGAAGAAAGATAGAGCTTTCATATACATTTTCTCATTCCTGTCTGAGCGTGTTTGTTGTGAAATAAAAGAGTTCCTAAAAAAATCCAGACTTTTAATTGCTACCCGTTGCAACCAGTGTGTTTTTACTGCATATTGTTTTAGCACGCTTTCGGGATGGTCTTGTAGCCTGGAGTTTTCTGCCAATATTCGTAGTTGATTCGGTATCGTGTTTCTTTTTCTATTTAAAATATACAAACAAGGTGGTTGGATTCACAGCTTCCCTGAATTACCGTGTGGTGAAGCTGCTTCTTTTAAGAACTTCAGCCTCACACTTCCGCAATATGGTTTGATCGGGGTGCACGAAACATCTGTCCCGTCGTCCTTCTCGTTCACACTTCTTGTTTTCACTTGTACTACCGTACTTTTTCAAATAATTTAAAGTCATTTTTTCACAAATACAAACACGACATAATTCTCAAAATATGCACATTAGCTGAAATGCACAGGAGTTTGTCAACATTCTTTGCGTTTCTTATTCAAATACGGGCTACTGCGTTAAAAATGCTTGACGGATGGAATTTGTCTACAGTCTTTTCTGTTTGATCTCTGTGGCAAGGTTTTAGCATATATGAAGAGCAAAAAGTTATCTTGGACGTTCAAAACTTGTTGAACCGACAAAATATTTAAAACGCGTTCTTCTCGATTTCATGTCTATGGTATATTAGACCATTTTTTAATCATGGGCAGCGTAGCTTATCCTTGGTCTGATTATTGTTATAAACATACAATGTGTTATTCTCGATTTGATTCTACACCTTTTTGCAAATCCATATATTATACGAATGTACGAACCTCATTTCGTATCAGTAAGATAGTAGATAGTAGATATCAGATCAGTATCAGATAGTAGATATCAGATAGTAGATATCAGATAGTAGATATCAGAGAGTAGAAGAGGCAGCGCACTCCCGGCCACGCAACAGCTGCCAAATGCTGTATGGACAAAATGACAAAATGACAGCTGAATGGATTGTCGTTTGAGTCCGGGACCGTGTAGTACCATCGCGAAAACGAACTCGACATAAACTGTTGAGCAAGTCCACGCTACTTCGCAAATCGATTCTGATCGACCATTTACGATTTCGCTGAAACTTTGCACAGTTGTTTCCAGTTGATAAAGAGGTCATTCTATACTATCAGTTCTTCATGTAGACTCACGACTGCTGTTTCAAAAGGGCCTATCCAAAAATGTAACGTCTCCGCCAACCACGCTCGACGCCTGGGTTCGAATCCCACCGCCGACATAGGTGTCGATGGTTGTGAGGTGGCGTGATCCACTCACAACCAACCCAACTGGTCTAGATTCAATCCTAGCCGACACCGGGAGATTTTCTGAGGCGAAAAATCTCTGGGATCACGCCTTCCATCGCATGAGGAAGTAAAGCCGTTGGCGCCGGTCCGTTGATAAACGGGTCGTGAGTTAGGGTCCTGGGTGTGGAGTCGCCTCCCTGGGCGTCGGTGATTGGCCACAAAAGTGGCGGAACTAGACCGACGGAAAATAAGCGAGAATAAAAAAAAGGGCCTATCCAAAAATGTGACTGTTGAATGAAATAATTTGTATCAGAAAAATGACTTGTTTGATTGAAATGGTGTCTTCAGCAAAAGCGAAAAATAAGCGAACTGGAATAAATAGTTAATTATACCACAAAAACAGCGCGTTGGATATGTATCATGCTTTATAACAACAACAGAAATAAATCCTCAAAAATAAGTTCGGAGTGAACATGATAAAATATGCAAACGTTCATACCTTTTTTGTTTTTTATTTTACCATCATCAAATTTTGACAGATAGTGGTACATATTGTGTCCTTCAATGCGTAGAAAAATAGATTTTTAAAAAGGTACTTTTTACGATATTTTATATTTTACGATAATTTAGAATGTTTGACCCAAAAAAAAAAATATTTTTACGGTGTATATATTTTTTTTTAGAGTCGCAATTTTATTACCTACAACATTGCCGAAGACACCATTTCAATCAAGCAAGTCGTTTTTTGATACAAAATATTTTATTCGTCAGTCACATTTTTGGATAGTCCCGTCTGAAACAGCAGTCGTGAGTCAACATGAACAACTGATAGTGTAGAATGACCTATTTATCAACTGGGAACAACTGTGCAAAGTTTCAGCGAAATCGGAAAGGACATCCTAGAAAAAATATTTATTTTTATTTATTTTCCATGGAATGCCTCTGTTGCGTGTTGCATATTGCAGCTGTGCGACTTGGGGACAACAAAACGGGATGACAGATATGAAAATGAAGTTCAAAATGCTGCTGCAAAGTCGAATTAACTGTCTTTATTTAGGCGTTCCAAGTGTAATAAATTTTCTGAAACGACTTCAGAACTAGCTGAAATTTTTATTGAAATCGGATAAGTTTTTTGTGCATGATATGAGTGGATTATATAAGTTTACCCGACAAATAAAATTAATCGATTGGAGATGGAGATTGGAAAAGCTGTGGTTAACCAATGACGAAGTCACTTGCTGTTTCCGATGGTTGTTTTAGACGCATGTTGTAAGAGGCCCTACCCTTTCTTGTAAGTGGCTTTATTTTTTTTCTTATTCTGTCTTCTCCTCAGTTTTGCAAGACGTGAAGAAATTTTATTCCGTATGTAATAAAAATGAATCTTTTTCCGTGTTGGAAGCCAGCGAAAAAGGACCGATGGAGACAATATAACCCGTATTCCTGCACAATTCCTCAGTAGATAGATAGAGTACAATTTATAACTTGTATCGTGTTGCGGCTTGGAACACCAAGCGTTTTCTTTTTTTCTTGTCAGATTGAAGTAGATAACAGAAAGTGCAGCACTCTCAGCCATGCTCACTGCGCTGTTGCGTGTTGCATATTGTACTTGTGCGGCTGGGGAAGAAATTGTTTTTTTCGTGTCGGAGAAAAGTAAAGATGAGGAGGAATCCATGTTCAATGTGACATTCGTCAAAGCCGAAAGTAGGCTTTTATATTGCCTAAAGAGTGAATTTCTGGTTGAGTGGGTATAATATTCTGTCGACCGTGCTAGGGAAACCAGCTATGCTTTGGTTAGTTATTATTAATCCATAAATTTACAGTTCTTGATTTTAATTCTCAGTATGTACTTTTGGTTCTCGAATTACGATCGAAAAACCAACCACAGTCACGAGTCTTTGTATAGCAAATACCAAAATCTTCTTTTCTTAGTTCGTTCTGATTACAAAAAAATCTGATTTCCATTTTGGAAAAATATTATTTAGGAAACAATTACCGCATGAATATCTGTAATGTTAGTGAATAAGAGACAGTAGTATGAACAACGAGAGTTATTTGTTATGCATTCTTGATTTATTCAGTGTCTTAAGAGTCCTGGACCAATTTGCATTTAAATTCACCCTTCATAAACATTGATATTCTCCTACTTAGACCGTGGCATAAATTGAACTTGATATTTGATATTTGATTATAATAGTTGCTAGCTCTGATTAACGTTTTTTTTTGTTTTTAATATAATTTATATGTTTTCTATCCTAATTAGATTAGCAAATATTTTTCCAGTACCTTATATTTGTTTTATATTACACCTTTTACATTGTTATATCAGGGAAAGTATTCTGAATATTTTCTCATTACCATGATTTTTGATCCGATTTATGGCACTCTAAAAATTTATTACACTGTAAATCCTGTTAACCTACGGTTTTCTTTTATTTTTGTGACTTCCTATTATTTCCATATTGGGTTGTAGGTACGCAGCTTACAAATTTTCGATTGTTTGTTGTTGTTTTTTTTCTGCATTCTATGAAAAAAAACTATGTTTCTTTTATAGTCACTGAAGTTTCTGTGTTATTTTCTGATCCTTAAACCAGTCAAGATTTCAACATAAAATACCTAAAAATATACTTTAACCAATGGTACAAAAAACGACATATTACGCGCTAAAAGCGTTCGAGACAGATCTTGCAAATTCAGCTGACAGCAGCTTTATTTGTTTTTTTTCTCAAAGGAATTCAGAGCATGGTGAAATGTTCGTTTGTTACGTTTTCCACTTGGAAAAATTACTCTTTCTTGGAAGCTCGTAGCTTGAAACCTCTCAACGTTCATGTTTTGTATATTTACTTTCTTGATGCATGACAGCTTCGTAGCATCTCTCTTCATCAACTGCATACCTTTTGCAGCTGCCTAGAGTTTAAACGTGTTTTTCTTCACTCCTGGTATCAAGCAAAGATGTTAGAATAGCCTAATAAATCTCAACACGTACAGGGTTCCAGTACACTGGACTATTTGCCAAAACAAACTATTGCCAAAACAAAGCCTATTCGAATTGTTTTTGATTTTTTTTTCTTGTTTCATGTACCTTCACAGGACAAAAACCTTCATCCAAAAATACCTCTTCTATCATCCTCGCATCATATTTCATTCAGAATGCATGAACGATTGCCATCAAAATTGAGCCTGACAGACGTCCCCAGTTCTATTCCAACGAGCGATCAGTTCTTTCGCCATTTTTTTCTTTGCCCTCTTGCTAGATGATGGTTATTTCCTTTCTAAAATAATCCCAAACTTCACCGAGGGTGAGTGAAATCGTCTTTTTTGTCCCTCTTTTCTTTCGTATCACGCGGCCATTTGTGAGGCAGCAAGAAAAGCAAAAGTCATGCGCGCCGAGAGCGCCGGGCGGCCGGAAAATGCCAACTTCCATCCAATATCAATCAATGACTGACCGTTTCCGTCGGATCCTCCATAACCCACCGCACCGGACGTTGGCTGGCTTAGCTGGAGCGCTGTAGCACGTAAATGCCGTATGCCTTGGGCCGGAATCTCACCAGGCTTTTGGACACAAATTCCAAACAGCCGTCATAAACTTCTTCCAAGTCTGGTAATAACCTCCAAGAAGAAAAAGTAATGCTCAGCTTGGAAGACGAAAAAAGAAAGTCCGAAAGAGAAAGGATTCGACTGGTCGCTTCGTTGAGCTTACTGGGAACGGTAATCGGGTGGGTGGCACAGCATCAAGCAGAATAAACATGACACGAGTCCGTAAAATAAAGCGACAGTTTGTCCCTTCCATTTTCACTTCGGTCGATGTACGAGGCAGCAGCGCACGATAGTTTGGGCAAATCCGAGTGGAAGAAAAATGCCGTACACTTAATAATACAGACAATAATACTTTGTAAATAATTCATGAAATAAAGTGGAGCTTCTTTCGAGTGCCAAACGCGGAGACCGAAGGACCTAAGCAAGTGGGACCAAGATTGGGTGAATAAAAAATGAAATGCTCAAACTCATTCGCCGGGCAATTTATGTAGCGTGAAAAATTCCAAACGGGACCAGAATGTTCTGATTCGGAGTTTGTCCTGTTTGTGTTGCCCGAGCGGAAAATTGTACGAAATTTAAATCTTGCTCATTTTTACTATTACGTAACGTTCCGATGACTTTTCAACTGGCCCTGGTTAAACTGAGATACTGTAGAGCTAATTTGTGAATCAAGTATGGTATCTGTGAAAAAGTTTCTGGTTTGCAGACGGGGAAAACTTTTGCTCTGTGAATTAATTTTCAAACTTGGTCCCCGCCAATTGCCGTCCCAAAAACGGACGGAGTCAAGGTCAATTATTATACAGCGAGGGGGAAGCGTGCGTAACGGTGCGTGATAATAAAGCTGATGGATTTTTTTATGGATGGCCCTACAGCTTGGCGAGCCGAACAAACCATTGATTAAATTTTAGCACTGCTCTAATTAAAATTACCATCACTGGCTTCAGCTTTCTTTTGCCTCGCCCGTACTGAGCTGTGCTGTTTTTGGCGTTTTCCACAAGAAATGGGTCATATACGTTTATGGGTACTTTTCTCTTATTTGCTGTTTACATCTGGTACTTCCGAGACGTTTACGCGCTTTGCGTTGTTGCTATGAGCGTTTTGCGGATGGTGTTGTTTATTTAATTGGAATAATTTCCTAATCAGGATAATTTCATCCGTAATTGCTATAATTTTAGAAATAGGTAATAATATTTTATGCAACGATCTTAGAGGTTACGGAAAAAGAATCACGTGATACAGCGGAAAACACGAGAGCATTATGGCACTGGAATATTATAACTTCAAACACATTTTTTCGATGTTTCTCGCACCGCAAATCCTAAACAGCGGAGACAAAAGAATAATATAAACTGAATCAATAATCAAACATTGAAAGCATAGCATAACATATTTGTTTACCTGTGCACAGCTCGCAATCGATTACAATCAGTTGGAATAGTCCAAGGAAGTGTCAAAATCTCATCAAACCATTCTAAGTGCGGAGTGAAATGAAGAAATGACTAGTAAAAAGTAAAATATGTAAACACGAGAAGCAATAAATAAAAAGCTAGTAAAGAACGAAAAGTCATTAAAAACATTACAAAAATAAGCAAATTCCGTTAAGGCCGGTCCACTATTTACATGAAGTTGTTGAAAACGATTCAAGGTTTGTTCGTTTAGAAGTCCACGTGGATTAAGTAAAGAAACAGCATTGATCTAATTTATAAACCACTTGTTTACTGGGAATTATTGATTTTTTGTTGGACCTTTTGTTTTCATCAAAGATTGGCTCACAAAAATTGCCTCCTGCCTCGGTCGCCATGTGGTGGATAGAATGTGCACAAAATAATGCTGCAACGTTTGGCGTAATTTACAGCATAACATGTATTTGAGATTTCATTTTTGTTATTTTCAATCATCATCAATTAGGATTACTCAATTACAAAAATAGAAAACAGCAAAAAAGGATGCAGGAAATACTTATTACAAATTCATATTTTTCGTCAATCCGTTTTAAAATTAGAAAAGCACTTAGAAAATAAAACTAATCAAGAACTATTTCTATGACGAAGCATTGTTTTTAATAAATTGAAACCGAAGATAGTATGTATATGAAAATTAAGAAAAATCGAATACTTAAGGGAATTAATTTAAATTAAAATCAATCTACTAGTTTTCAAATAGTTATGCACATAAAAAAATTGATTAGGTCAATCCCAGCCGTATAGCACTTCCTTTGGAAAGCGAAGACTAAATAGTAAAAATGTTAATCAATAAAAATTTACAACATTTTGAAACACTTCAAATAATTTTAATGTTACAGTTCGTAATATTACCCACACACGAATATTTTTCTTATAAATTAGCAATGGTTTAAGCACTGCTAACAGGTGCTTAAATCAAAAGGCCCATCGAGAAACGTTTAAAACTATTGTGTGTAATTTATAGTGGAAAAATTTGCGCTACTACATTATTTCTTCCAAAGGGGGAAGGTGTGGTATTTTAATTTTTTTTAAATTTTTACTGTAAATAACGCCAAACGTTGCAATATTGTGTGAGCGTTATCAGGTTGCAACAATATTCGTGTCAGCAAAATACGTTCTCGACGGGTCTTGTCTATAATAATCAATAAATAGAGTACAGCCGATTGACAACAGTAAACTGTCACAGTTCATTACAGTAACACTTCGGGCTAGGGTTGGGATCAGCCAGGACTTTTTATTCATCACAGACAATCCAAAAACGCCAACATAATATGAAAACTCTCATAAAGCAGTAAGAGCCAAACCTGTAAAAAAGGCCATGAGAGGACAAACAAATAATAAAAAACGAAAGACTTGTCAGAGGAATTGAAAAGCTTGAAGTTCAATAAAATTTAAAAATAAAGCTAAACCACACTCAAAAGAAAAGTTAGAGAAGTATAAAAAGTCATAAAAGGTAAAAAGATTAGTTAAAAAAGTGAAAAGTAACAAAAAAGACGCGAAAAAAAACAAAATAGTTAAAAGTCAAGAGCGTTTAAAACGTTGTCAATAAATTCCAAAAAAACGTTAAGATTTCATGACAATCAAATATATAATATAAAAATTAAGGTAAAGAAAATTAAATTCAAAATAAAAAAAAAGGCAGATATAATTCAAAAGACCATCCATATATTCACATACAGAACATAAAACAAGTAAAATTAACTTCTGCAATGAAGTAAGAGTGAAAGTAAAAAATTAAAGTAAGAGAGTCTCATAAGTAAAAATCAAATCTACTGATCAAAATACAAAAAAAAATAGAAGAAATTAAAAGCAATTAATAATAATGAAGTCAATTCATTATAGTAAGCCAAATAAGCAACATAAAAAATGAATAAATTAAAAAAAAAACAAAACAAAATCAAATAGGCAACCTAAAACAAAACGTCAGAGAAATCAAATAAAAGAGAAGAAATCAAATAGTAGACAATTTTAAGTCACAAATTCATATATGTATAAATAAAATTAAAAAAAAATACCATGAAGGTCAAATCAGTCAAAAAGTTGAAATGTTTATAAAAAATCGAAAACATAACGATTATAGAAAACAAAATGAAAATAAAAAAAAAACAAAAACTCGACAAATAGGCAAGAGAGGCCAGAAGTGGAATAAAAACATATATATTGAGAATCAAGAAAGGGAAACTTTTCAACTAAATTCAAAAAGCCGAAAGCGTCAGAGATATAGAAAAAAAATCAAACTCAAAAATAGTCATTTCAATCTTAAAAAGCCAATATAGTTAAAATCGTTGATAAAGTCGAAAAATAAAAAAAAACGAAAATAATTTGAAGGCTCACATCATATGAAAATAGAAAAATTCAAAATAGTTAATGAAGAAACAAATTGTAAAAAAGGAAAAACGATAAAAAAAACAACTAAAAACGGGACATAAATCAGAAACAAATTAAAAACTCACAAAGTTATAAAAATGAAAAAAGTCTAAAGTATAAAAGACCAAAAAGACGAAAAAGAACGAAATAGTAAAAAAGTTTAAAATATCAACAGATCAACACAAAGTCAAAAATATAATAACAGTCATAAATAAGGGAAAAAAGTACACACATATAAAAAAAATAAATAAAACAACGCATGGATCAAGAGTATATTGAAGTAAATATTTAAAAACTATTTAAAATACAAAATAATTTGAAAAAAGGTTATAAGTCAACCACAAACATGAAATGGACTCTGGTTCTAAAGTACGAAACACATACGGCAATAAAAAAAAAAATAAAAACATGAAAAGTGGAAATGAAAAATCTAAAAAAAAGTTAAAATTTAATAAAAGTGATAGATAAATAAAATAAAGAAAGCCAACAAAGTCAATACTGTAAAAATAAATTCAATCAGTTATTTAAATAAACAAAATTATAAAAGAATAAACTCAAAACAGTACGACAAAGCCAAAAAAATCAATTAAAAATAAGACTCTATAGAAATGGGGGATGAAACAAGCAAAATAAAAGGGGTAAAGCGACAGATAAGGCAAAAACATGAAAAAGTGAGAAGTTTGAAGATTTTGCAAAACATAAACAAAAAAAAGCTCAAAAACTTAAAAAACCACGAATTTGAAATAAAAAGAGAAGGCCAAAACGTGAAAAATAGAAGAGTTTCGAAAAAATTAACAGTAAAGATGTCGATAACCTTAAAAAAAAATATGGTAAGTTGTTCAAGCAATACAACCGATGACAAAACTAAAAAAATATATTAAGCCAGAAAGTCGATTGAAAATGAAACGTCAAATAAATCTAGACAATATCTAATCTACAATCTAATAATTTTTTAGTCACAAAACAAAAAAAAAGTCCAACGATTGAAAATAACAGAAATACCTATATAATTCGGCAAAAAAGCGCAAAAACGTAAAATAATAAATAAGTCAAACAGTTTAAAAAATCAGGAATGTAAAAGAGTTAAACTGTTTTCAGAAGGTCGAAGGAGTCAAAAGTGAACGAAAAGCGAAACTCAAAAATATTTATTACGGTCTCAGAAAGGTAATAGGGACAAAACAGTTTGAAAATAAAAAGTCTAAAACAACCAAATTCGTACATGAATTTCAAACAAAAAATCAGAATAGTTGATGAAGACAAAAAAAAAAATAGAAATCTTACATACAAGAAAGATTAAAATGTTTTCAATGCGGCAAAGAGGCAAAAAACCTATATATGTAAAAATAAAATCAAAGCCCAGTAAACCAAAACAATTGAATAAAAATAATATGGTAAAAAAGTCTAAGAGTGTAAAACAAGTTGAAAATGTCTGAAAAGTTTGCAAACACACAAAAGTTACAAAAGAAGTCAACGAATTGAAATATATAAAAAAGAAAAAGTACAAAATACTAAAAAAGATTGAAATATCGACAAGGTAATACAAAGTTAAAACTGTCATAATAATCAGATAAAATAAAATAAAAAAAAACAAAGAAAATCATGAAGAAGATATCGAAAAATATTGTAGTTGTAGTTAAAAATAAAAAACTGTATCAAACACTGTAAATAGTTGAAAAAATAATAAAGTTTTAAGTCAAGCAGAGAAGAAAAATAAATTTAGGTGATGAAATATTGTACTTCACGTGCACAATTGGAAACAATGAAAACACAAGAAGTAACACTAGGGCGGGGGCCTAGCGTGGTTGGTAACGTCTCCGCCAACCACGCTCGACGCTTGGGTTCGAATCCCAACGCCGACATAGGTGTCGATGGTTGTGGGGTGGCGTGATCCACTCAAAACCAACCCAACAGGTCTAGATTCAATTCTAGCCGACACCGGGAGATTTCCTGAGGCGAAAAATCTCTGGGGTCACGCCTTCCATCGCATGAGGTAGTAAAGCCGTTGGCGCCGGTCCCTTAATCAACGGGTCGTAAGTTAGGGTCCTGGGTGGAGTCGCCTCCCTGGGCGTCGGTAATTGGCACAACAAAAGTGGCGGAAATAGACTGACGGAAAATAAGCAAGAATAAAAAAAACAAGAAGTAACAAAAAAAAGTAAAAAAAGGTGAAAAGTTAGAGAACTACTCAACACTAAATACTGAATACTAAATACTAAATACTAAGTACTAAGTACTAAATACTGAATACTAAATACTAAATACTAAATACTAAATACTAAATACTAAATACTAAATACTAAATACTAAATACTAAATACTAAATACTAAATACTAAATACTAAATACTAAATACTAAATACTAAATACTGAATACTAAATACTAAATACTAAATACTAAATACTAAATACTAAATACTAAATACTAAATACTAAATACTAAATACTAAATACTAAATACTAAATACTAAATACTAAATACTAAATACTAAATACTAAATACTAAATACTAAATACTAAATACTAAATACTAAATACTAAATACTAAATACTAAATACTAAATACTAAATACTAAATACTAAATACTAAATACTAAATACTAAATACTAAATACTAAATACTAAATACTAAATACTAAATACTAAATACTAAATACTAAATACTAAATACTGAATACTTAATACTAAATACTAAATACTAAATACTAAATACTAAATACTAAATACTAAATACTAAATACTAAATACTAAATACTAAATACTAAATACTAAATTCTAAATACTAAATACTAAATATTAAATACTAAATACTAAATACTAAATACTAAATACTAAATACCAAATACTAAATACTAAATACTAAATACTAAATACTAAATACTAAATACTAAATACTAAATACTAAATACTAAATACTAAATACTAAATACTAAATACTAAATACTAAATACTAAATACTTAATACTAAATACTAAATACTAAATACTAAATACTAAATACTAAATACTAAATACTAAATACTAAATACTAAATACTAAATACTAAATACTAAATTCTAAATACTAAATACTAAATACTAAATACTGAATACTCTTAGTTGACGACTGGGAGCATACAAATTTAGTTGCGATAATAATTAAGAAGATTGCACGCGTTGAGAAATGATGTCATTGATAAAATAAAGCATTGAAAGTTCGCGGCGTTCTTTAAGTGCTTGTATGTCTATAAGCATGCAGCGTGCTTCGTATGATGGTAAGGGAAATGCTGTCCAATTTAGCTTACGGAGCGCATACAAAAGAAATTGTTTTTGGACAGATTCAATGCGTTCTTCATGTGTTACAATATAGGGATTCCATACAATGCTACAGTATTCCAGAATTGGTCGGACGTATGTAATACATAATAGTTTGATTTTATATGAGTCTTGAAAATTGTGGCCGAAGCGTTTTATAAAACCCAGCATACTATTTGCTTTGTTGATAATTGTATTATAATGTTCTATGAATGTAAGTTTGGAGTCTAAGATTACGCCTAGGTCCCTTACGATTTTGCAAGGAATTTTGAAGCGGACTATTTGTGTTCGCTTTGTTAAGTATGACTGCAGCCATTCCAAGAATTTTGTTTCCATTCCGTATTTTTTGAGCTTGAAGAGCAATAAAGGTATGTCGATTCTGTCAAATGCCTTGCTAAAGTCCTTATAAAGAGCTTCTACGTGGTTGCCGTTGTCCATTACAGTTAAAGTGAAAGTTATGAATTCCAAAAGATTTGTGGTAAATGATCGGCCTTTGTAAAAGCCGTGCTGTTGAGTTGTGATTTGGTTTTTTACTTGCTGAAAGATTTTTTCATTAATTATTCATTCAAATAATTTTGGAATGCATGAAATAATGGCAATTCCACGATAATTACGAATGTCAGATTTAGCGCCAGATTTGAAAATTGGCACTAAATATAAGGTTTTCCAGAGTTCTGGAAAAATTTCATTCTTCAGAGACATATTAAAGAGGTATAGTAAAGGTGTAGATAATTCTTCTGCCAAGTTTCTGAGAAAAATTGGAGCTATTCTGTCAGGTCCAGGACCTTTCGTAGCGTCTAAGTTGTTAAGTGCGTTCTGAATTTCGAATTCGGATATTTGATTGACAGATAAAGAATTCGAAAATTCAGGAAAATACGAGAAATATTCGCTGTCGCGATCTGTTTCTTCAAATGTGGTGTATATTTCTTGAAAAAAGTGGCAAAAAGATTACATATTTCATTATTAGTTTGTCCTAATTTACTGTCAAGATGCATTCGTGATGGAAAGTTGCTACTTTTTAGTTTGGTTTTAACGTAATTGAAGAAGTTCTTTGGGCAGGACTTGATTTGATGTTCGATTTTACGGTTATGTTCTTCATGCGTAATTTTAATGGCTGCGTCAACTTGACGGCAAATTTCTTGGTAATTTTGAAGATTTTCGCTATTGTTGTCTTTTTTGTATATTTAATGTGCTTTTTGTTTTCTATTTTTTAGGTTCTTCAATTGTGGATTAAACCACACTGGATATTTGTTGGTGTTCGTTCGTCTTCTTTTTATTAGTGGTACATTTTCTGATATAATTTGATTAATTATATCATGAAATTTTAATATTTCTTCGTTGAAATTTCCTTCTTTACAAATAATACTACGCCAATTTATTATGCGTAGTCTACAATTGACTCGTTCGAAGTCAGTTTTGTGGTATTCCGGTACATCCTCGTACTTGCAGTCGCTAGGGTACGAAGTGTTATTCATTACTATTGAATATTCAATTGCTGTGTGAAATACTTCATTTTTCCAGATGGGAGTCAATGATGCATCTACACAGAAGTATTCAGTGCAGCTTGTGAACAATAGGTCTAAATATGCATTTTGTTTGTTTTTGACATGATTGATTTGATATAGACCGAGTTCTGAGGATTTGCCAAAAAGATACTGCAGTGTTTCGTTTTCGCCTACGACTGGTAAGATAGATTCATTTTCAATGTCTACGATAAAGTCTGCATTACGTTGGTTGAAGTCGCCATAGACATGCAGTTTTACTTCTGGTTTCATGTTAGACATAATAGATTCTAGAGTTTTGAAAAATAATCCATATGAATGTTTATGAGCTTGTTCCGGTGGAAAGTACCCGGAACAGAAGATATGTTCTTCGCCAGCAATAAATGCTTTGGCCCATACGTGTTCAAATTTTTTATATTTGTCGGATATTATACTAATACTGAATACTAAATTATAAACAAATTATATTAGCTAAGTAAATAAGCAAAATTAAAGATTAACCAACTTAAAAAATTAAATTACGCCAAAAAAGTCGATTGAAAATTAACATTATGGAAATGAAAACGAAAAAAAGTCAAAACTGTCAAGAAGTTCACATAAGTAAAACAAACCCCAGAAAACACAGAAATATATTGCAGAATATTCAAGAAATTTAAAAATGTATACCAGAATATCATGGCGTGATTTGATGAGCGAGTTTGAAAAGAATTTGAATTATTCTTCATCAACTACCTTTAACCGTAAGTCCGCGTTAGGTTTAAAGCGTTCCCATATTATTATTTTTTTTAGTTGATTTTCCAAGAACAAATTGATTAGTTCTTGGAAGGAACTATTGAGGAAAAATCGAGTTCGATAAAAAATACCATTTGTGATAACCATTCTGTTGGCTTCCATAACGAAACCCTCGTCGCCAACCTTTTTTCTATTAGCAAAAAAAACGATCCAACCGAACCCTGCAGCACCGTTCGATTCGCCTAACCGCATCGTCCTGAATCGATTGAACAATTCAAATATTTCACCTTTTGGCTGCCGTTTGCTCACTTAAACGATAAAAGCAAACATTAGCTTGGCTGCTGGCTGATCGAAAGAACAAACCTGTTGAAAAATCAATACCGAAAAGACGAAACCGCTTGCCATCAGCCTGCGTTGCGTTGCAAATCCCGAGAGCTGTGCAGCTTTGCTCTCGCTGCTTCAGGCAATGAAAATGGAATGATGGCAAGCTTTGCTCTGAGGGGCAGAAAAAAAAGAAAACCACAGACGAACAAACTGAAATGCGGAGGCGAATCATCATCAGCAGAGCAAAGTTGCATCGACACAAACCGACACCTAATTTCTCCTCGCCGGCATCGTCGTCGTCGTTGGTGTTTTTCCTCCTCAATGCACCCGAGGAATTTGCTTCAGTTTGCTCACTTTTTTCATGCGCTTGCATAGAAAGCTGATTTTTAGTGTTTATATTCGCTCTGTTAGTGGAAAACTTTCATTCGTTTCGTACAGGAAAGTTCGTGAAGAAAAAAAAACGTATTTCGCAACACTTTAATTCGTTCATAATGCTCAACTTTGTTTTCTCTGTCACGCGTTTTCAAGACTAAAATATGCTCCCAATGCTAGTCATGACTAAGTGCCGTTTTGCCGAAAATTTTCAATGTAAACACAAACCAATTTTAGCCTTCCATCCCGAAGCTAGCCGTCAGTGAGGGGTATTCATATTTTATGAGATATGCTTCATGGCTGGGGCGATGGACTTAAATAAAATAAAACAGTTTAAATTTCAATTCTATGAGTCGTACTTTTCGCTTTGCAAGACCCAGTTTCATTTCCCAAATCAATTTCCCACTCAAAATGGCAGTCAGTGTCGCCACCGACTTATTGATTTAAAGAGTAAAAAAACAACGAGCAAAAATTCGATCACCCAGAAATGGAGTTATCGTTGCGAAGAACATGCGCGAGAAGTCATAAAGTATAATGGGCGAACGAGTCGCCCGGTATGGCAGACACTAACACACCGACCGAACAGCGACGGGTAAAACTCAGCTGGTGCTTCGTAGATACGTAGTAGCATAAGGCGCCGCAAATTGGAGTGGAAAATGAAAATGAGGAAAAATCTTCACCAACACTCCCAAATCGCCTCCTCGCGTCCGATTTGCTCCCTTTTCTGGCGGACTAGCAAGCAAGCGCTCAGTAGCGCTTCTAAAGAGCCAACAAAAGTTGCGTGGGGAAAAGAGTGGAAGAGAAACGATGTCGTCATTTATCTTATGCTCAAATGAATAATGGCCGAGCTTGGAGGGAAAACAAAGAACGCAGGGAGACAGCGAGTAGGAGTGAAAAAAAAAAACAACAAATTCAAAGGGGACGAAATACGCGGAAAATTATGCCAGAGCGTGCGTGTGTGCGCTGAGCTTTTCCATTGAGGTGTTCACTGGGGTACGATACATCTCGCTAACCAGGGTGAGGGATTTTCAGCAAGCGGATAAAAATGTCTGCACGTGCTTAAGGACTGAAGTTTATTGGGAGGATTCCTGCGGCTTACCGGTGGCAGGATGAATGCTGCTGTTGACTGACGAACTTTAATGTTGCGAAACAGAGATGAATTAATTTCCTGCTAGAGTTTTTGCTGTACACTTGAAAACACTTGTTTGATGTTGTCGTAATTGTAATCCGGTGTTAAATTATGTCGCTATGAATGGATGAAGGTTGAAGTTAGTAATATTCTTGTGTACGTCATAATTTGTATCTTCATTACTCTAACAAGAGTAAACTATTTTTAGGATGATAAGGTACTCAATAACACTTTGTTTCAATTTTTAACAGCTTTAGTTCAATTTTCTTTCATTTGATTTGTGTCGAAACTTCTAGCTTCTAACTGTTTTAAGATTTACTTAGACTTTCTACGAATATATTTTTTTTTTCTACTGTATTTTTAGTTCTACCCAGGATTTTCGAATTTTAGCTTTCGTTTCTCGGTTTTGGAGCTCAGCATTCGACTTTTGACAATTGATACAAACTCAGGATTAATCAAAAGAGTTATATAATTTATTTAATTTTTAGCCTTTCCAGCTTAAAAATAAGTCTTCAACTCGAATTTATAATTTATTTGTGGAGTTTCAATTTCCGATCTCATGTTTATTTTTTCTTTTTTTTAAATTTCAGTTTTGTATCTTCTTTCTGAAATAGTGACGCATGATCAATGTTTTTATTAAGGTATGACAAGAAAAACACTCCTTGTTCGTCTTCGCAATGAGTTTACTTCGCGCGCAATACTGTCTGACTCAGTCAGTTACCACAGTGACACAACCCCTCCTTCCCGTCGCAATCGTGGAGATTCCGAGGTAAACTTGGTTCTTCCGGGTCGAAAGATTTGTGTTTCTTGGTTAAGTATTCAAAAACTCATTCAAGAAAGATTGGTCCTGTGATCGCCATGGGATGGCACAATCTCACCCCGGCTTACGATACATGGATTCATGAGCAACTTCACTAGCTCAGATCGATCACAGAGGAGCAACTACAAAATGTGCGGTTGTCAAGCTAAAGCTGAAGCTCTAGTAGTTCTTTTACTTTTTTTTTCTTCTGTATTCATTTTTGAAGTAGGACTATGGGTCCATCCGCAAGGGTCCATTTTCAGATTTCTCTCGCATCTTGTGAAACGTTTTATATGTAACATTCCTATCATTTGAAGCGATGTAAAGCTCGACACATATGTTTAGGGTTTATACATAATTTGAATCCTGTATTCCAAGATTTGTTATGAGCTTCAATAGTACGACATAATATGTTAAAAAAGTTATTTTAAAAAACAAACATCAAGTCCAAATTAAATTCACAATCAATATCATTCAACCAATCACGTGCACGCTTTCGATACACAGATATCGCAAAATGTACCAAACATTGTCTTCACACCTCGCATCTTCATCGCTACCACGTGATTGGTCGTATCACCAATCATTTAACTGTTCCCGTAAAAAGATGATCTCATTTTCATGCATGAAAGCAGCACTGGTATGCGGCTAGCGATCATTTCCAATCTGGCTTCTGAAACAGGAGCATCAGCAGCAAATCTTAAATATCTTCCGAGGCATGATGCACATGAAGCACATACAACTATAGGACTTTTTTAAGTTCCGTCTTTCTCGCTTCTACGTTTTCGAACCTGGTAGTTTTTTCTCTAAGACAACAAAAACGGATCGTAAACACAGATGCGAGAATGACGAAACTTGAAAAATTTGTATGTGCTTCATATGCATCATCTCTTGAAAGATATTTAAGAACTGCTGCTGGTGCTTCTGCTTCAAAAACGAGATTAGAAATGAACGCGCGCCGCATGTCAGTGCTGCTTTTATGCATAAAAAGAATCTTGAGACTATGTTCCCCCACCAACATCTCAATTTGGAAAAGAAACAGTGAGCGTCAGATTTCAATTGAAATGTTGGTGTAGGACCGTGGTGTTTAAGGCAGGAGAAGCGAAAGGCAACCTGATTGGATTTTGCCTGTTTTTTCCGGTTCAATTCTAGTGCGGCAGAAGACATTTGGCAACTATAGAATAGACAAAGTAGATGGTGGCTGCTGTGAATTCAGAAGAAAAAGTGCTCATTAACTATTAACCGAAACGAAATTAGTTTTTGGTTAATGATTGGGGTAATTGTTCCAATACAAACACTGTCCTTCTCAGGACAAACAAGTCTATAAATGAAAAGATAAGAAATTTTCTCTTTTCATTATACACATAGTGGTTAGTAGAGACCAAATTCACACGAGCTTGAAAAAATATTCTTTCTTTTGTAGTGATCACAGCTCAAGCACTGGTACAGTGTCTTTTACAGGACAAATAGGATTGAAAATTGACGAGTCGATTCTCTCCTTTCTATAATATATACCATTATAGCCAAAATGCAGAAATAATTACAAGCTTGAAGAAAAGTGCTCTAATATGTGATAGTGATAGCTCGAGTATTGTCACACTGTCTGTCCTCTACTCTACAGGATATAGCTCAATTTATGACATAACGAGACATGAACGATGCCACTATTTCCGTCCGCCGCGAGACGTTAGGGGAAGGCTTGTAAACGGTCAGCATTTTATTTGATTTCGATACCATAGCGTGTGCCACAGTAGGCTTTACTCGTATATGTAAAACAATGTATTTGAACTGTTTTCCAATTTTGTTTCGTTTTTTTGTTCTCACTGTCTTGATGTTTATGATTTTTCACAAATTTTTGATTTCGATTTTTTTTACTATTTTTTGTCATTTTTCACTTTATTTGCTCCAACACTATTACTTTGCTCTACACTTTGCTCGATACTTAGACTATGCAGTCGTCGTTGTCAAATATCATCTAGGATTTAAAAAAATAAACTGTTTTTCCCATTGGTGGTGAAGCAAAGTTGAAATAAATACTATTTCAGACTATGCAACGGAAGGTTGTAATTGTTATTGTTTATTGGACTTAGGCTGCCAGCCTGATCTTCTACTCAAATCTAGATACTTACTCTAGATCAGTGGTTCACAACCGGGGGTCCGTGACCGGCAAGGGGGTCGCGAGGCTCATCTAAGGGGGGAGGGGGGCGCAAAGCTCTTGGTAAATTTGACGGGTAACTAAAATTTGTTTCCTGATATCTCTGTGAAAGCAGATTTTTAACTCTTCTGCTTATTAGGAACAAGACGATTAACAAATTAGTTTTGGAGTATTTTGCTGATTTCTTACATATAATTTTAGTCTTCCTCGGACCACTTCTGGAGTCATATTTTTATTGGAAATACGTCCTGCAGTTCGTTGAGCTCGTTCAGCGTGTTATGGGCAAAAATTGATCAATTTCAATTTGCCGTATTATTTTTATCGTGCATCAAAAAAAATCTGAACACCACTCATTTTAAAGATGTGTGTGTGTATGTTATCATACCTTACGTTTGATTTTGACATTTGCTCTTCAGTTGTGAAAATGGCGTCGAAGAAAAAGAAGCAACGCATCAAAACTTTGCTCGCGCATCGCGAAAACCCGAACTAACGTGACGATAAGCAAAATGAGTCGATCAGACAACGATCGCGAAAGCTGTACGTGAAGCTTACGTCAAGGCAGACTTTAAACAGCTTCCTAGATAGGCATATTATACGGCTACTGCAAGAGAAAATGTGGCAGAGACTTTCAAACACATTAAGCTGTCGAAGTTTGCAAAAAAATATCTCGTGTGACAGGCCATCTGTTTCTGTGGTTTGAAGAGCAACATTTTCACCGCGAAAGGAGTGCCTGTTGTTCCGTTCAGTTTTGGCCGGATTTGGCATCTTGTCATTAAGGAAAAAAAGGTCGTGGAGTGGTATGCTTCGAACAACATTCACGTGGTGTCAAAGGACAGGAACCCTCCCAACACACCAGAGCTCCATCAAGCGGGACCTCAAGAAGCTACGAAAGACAATAATCAACGAGGTGTAGTTCAAGGCTAACGAAGATGGCTGTACAAAACTTGATGGAAGGAATCAAGAGGAAGGTCCGGACACTCGCATTCGCTAAAAAGGAAGATTAAGTTGATATTTTTCCTTTATTCTGTACGAATTGAAGCAACGAAAAATGATTCGATTGTGTAATGGAAAAAAACGATTTAGAAGGAAGAAATCGTCAGTTGAATTCAATACTGGCACAACTCAACATTTTGCAGTTTTGAGTTATTGATGGCAAACGATGCCAAATACTATACAGTTTTATCTCACAAAGACCCGTTGCAAAATTCACAATATTTCCAGAAATATAAGTAAATGTGCCTTTATTGCCCAAATCTAAAATATCCCTAAAAAGGCAGAAAAATGAGGTTATATACAATTATTATAACATGCTTATTACATGCACATGATAGACCCAAACAAGTTCAATAAAAATGGGAAGTCTCAAAATTGGAATTTTTCACGAAAATGAAAAAAGGAATTTTTGACGCAAATTTTCAACAGCGTTTTTCTCGAAACTATGAATTTTGAGTTGTGCCAGTATTGAATCCAACTGACGAAATGCCTTATTTTTTATTATTAGGCCGTTGACAAATGGACTTAAAAGAATTCATAAGGGGGTCAAAAACGCTGTGATCATAACACTTAGAGTTACAAAACTCTGGAATTTATTAGAATACCAAAAACAAATTTAACATAACTTTAAAAAAAATGCATTAGCTTAAAGTACAACGGCTTGGAAACATTTTCACAAATTTTTATAGAGATTCGAGTAAAAGGAGTTTTTGAAACGATTTGAAGTCTACCTCGTCACCGCATAAGCTAAATTTATTTTTATCTCGGAATGGTGTTTTGCAAAAAATGACTGCCGTGTTCACGATTGCCGCAAAACTATTGAATCGATTTTCTCCATTTTTAAATGTTAGTTATTAACGTCGTCGGTCGTTGAACGATCACTTTTCGAAACACAAAGTTCACTTAGCCGAAAAAAAATCTTGAAATTTGAGGCGCTCCGAACACCGATTTTTCAGGATAAACGTTTCTAGTTGCAGTAAAAACAAATTACTTATGAAAATGATCGTACGAACTCGGTATAACTATAATCTAATGAAATATTATGAGTTTTATGATATCAGTTGACCGGGATATAGCGCCAAGGCTTTGCTTTGCTTTGCTTTGATATCAGTTGACCTGCTGAGTCTCCATCGTGAACACCGCAAGCCTCTTAAAAAGACTTGTGGAGAAACGGCCAGAACTTCAGTCATAAATGATATTTTTTATAAACAAATACCACAGACTAACAGACGTAACACTGGAACCAAGCTCCATCGCCTTAAAATATGATCATTTCAAAATTTCATTCGAATAACCTTCGTCGCGCGACAACGCTGTCTGAGGCACTGTCATGCAATCTCCTACATTTTTCATAGTTCCCAATTTAAGGGGTTATATACCTTTTTGGTCGAGAAAAATGAGGGAAGTTTGAATCTATTTTAAAGTGCATAACACCATTTTCATTGCATCAAAGGGGTATTTTTCTGAAAGTACAGTTTATCAACAACAAAAAAATACGTTTAATTTTGAGATATACCAATTATTACTGGAGTAATGGCCGTTTCCCCGAAACGCTATTTTTTTGCAGAGGCTTGCGGTGATCCTGATAGAGACTCAGCGGGTCAACCGAAATCAAAAAACTCATATTATTTCATTAGTTTAGGAGTGTGCCGGGTCCTTGAACGATCGCTTTTATGAGTATTTTGTTTTCAGTGCAAACGGGAACGTTTTTCCCGAAAAATGCACGTTTTGAGTGCTAAAAATTGCGTTAAAAAATTTTTTGCGGCAAAATGTAACTGTATGTTTCAAAAAGCGATCGTTCAAGGACCGGCGAATTTAATAACGAAAATTTAAACAAAAAAAGGGGAAGTAAATCGGTTCAGTAGTTTTTCCGCAATCAGGATCACGGCAAAGTCATTTTTCGGAAAACACTATTCCGAGATAATCGCGTGTAAAGTTTCAAGTTTAGCTTATGCGGCCGTGGCGAGGCGCGCTGCAAATCGCTCTAACTTTCTTCCTATTGCCCAGATCTTTATGAAAATTCGTGGAAATGTTCTCAAGATGTTGTATTTGAAGATAATAGAATAAAAAAAAAATCGGTTTTTTGAAAACTAAAAAGGTATATAACCCCTTAACACAAGCACGTACGCTAGCGCTGTTGTCGGAATACAGGACGCAGCACGAACACGGCAGCAGGTGGTGCTATTTTTATAGCTTACGAAAAACTACTGTTATCATCTGAACGATGGATTGATTGATAATTAGTTCAAACTGTTATCTCTGTTAGTTTGTGCAAATACCTTCTGTGTTGCTGAGAAACTGTGCTATAAGAAAATTTTGAGTTCAATATAATGCTGCATGCTTTTAAAAAATTTGAACTTTTCCTATTTTTTTCGAGAAAAACGGTGTATAACCCCTTAGGGTTAAATCCGTGCTTGAATTTTGTCCCAATTTTTGGAAATAATTTTCTCGAAAAGCATTGAAAGTACGTGTGTGAAAATTAATCGATTGTTTGCACCGCTGACGCATGCATAGAGTAGCATGCAATTCGAGCGCTATTAATTGGTCGGAAGCTGAGATTTTAACGCTCAAAATTGTCAAGTGAAAAGAAACCTAACCTCGAAATCGATAGAAAAAACGCCGTCTAGTTTTACCATAAAGTGGAATAAGTAGTCAGTCTGTCGAATTTTTCGGGAAAATAAAAGTTCAGCTCGTAACAGTGCATAAAAACCTAAATTATAGTATCATTGATTTTTTTAAGTCCCCGTACGATGCTTCAAGGAGTTTTTGTCTGTGTTTCTAGCATATTACATAGTTAATTGATATCTCAACGCTGCCTGAATATCTTATCACAGTTTTTTCCATCCCCTCTCCAGCTGGTCTCCCGTACAAGGTCTACTCCGGTCACGATTCGGTCTTGGCGGAAAAACGGAAACAGCGCCGGATACGAACCACTTTCACGTCAGCCCAGCTGAAGGAACTAGAGCGGGCCTTCCAGGAGACGCACTATCCAGACATCTACACCCGCGAGGAAATTGCCATGAAGATCGATCTTACCGAAGCGAGGGTACAGGTAAGTTCTCCCTAAAGCTAGTAGTAAAGCCGAGCCCCAAGCCTTCCTAATGGATTATAGCTAGTTCTTCACCCAAATGGAAGATCAATCATGTAATCCGTTGGCCATTTTTCCACTATCTTCGCAGTGCCGCTGCCTTCTGGAGGCAACCTTGATTGATTAAATTCATTTTACCAGCTGTTGGCCTCCGGCTGACAGCAGCGGTAGGGTCACTGAGAGTATATTTTATCTCCACGATTTTCCCCCTGTCATACCGTCGTTTTGCGCATAGAAGTGAACGGTTAACCGGAAAGCGTTGGAAATAAAAAAGACTACAACCTGGCTCCCATTCCTAGAGAGGTCGGCTGGAACACGCATACTCTAGTAGCAGCAACAGCAGCGACTGCCTACGAAACCAATCTGCTTCCGTCGGCTGTACTCCTTGGGGCATCGAGAAGAACTGACGAGTGACGGGAAAAACGACCTGTTAGGAACGGGAGTGGGAAGGAATAAAAATTTATTATTTACGACGCGTGCCCTATTCTATATTTCACAGCCATGGCACCTCGTTTACAGGTTGTTTTTTCCGCAACAGGAGTATGACCGTATGAGTTAAGTGTATGTCCTTCGTCAGCGGTGTCGAATCGGAAGCCAAAACTGGCACATCTAGTCGATTGCCGCCTCCACCGATGATGGCAAGCAGAATCTGTGGTTCTGTGCGTTATGGCAACGATGCAATAAATCCTGAAGGGTTGTGAATTTATCACCTATCTGCTGCTTGTCGCATGTTTAGTGTGACAATTTTGAACACAATCCGTGTTTATTTTATATCTACCAAAGAATGATGAAAATCGCTTTCTTTAAAAACACATTTTTAATCCAAAATTGTTGTTTTCTCAATCCAACAACTTTAGCAAAACATTTATTAAACACTAAGGAAGACTCGAGTAGTTTCGTAGGTAGCAATCAATCTTCAATTTTTTCTTCTCAACATTCTGTGTCTCCGTCAAACATCGGCTCCGTAAAGAAGGCAGTTTAATCCCCGAAGATCAGCCGCAATGTGCGCACATTTTATACAACATAAAGTACGTAGCAACAAAAGGATCCGCAGACAAGTCTCGCTTTCCGCCGGGTCCCCTAACCAAACCCCGCCAGCGAATGTCAGTACATTGAAACAATTTAATTCATCATGGAAAACCTTCCAAACGGGGTGACGCGTTGCTTTGCTCGTTTTTCTTTTCCTATACCAGCCTCATTCAGTGTTCGTGGTCGGAAAAGAAAACCCCTCCGCTGCGCTTTTCGGGGTATTAAAGCAGAAATCTTGAAGCGGCCATTTTTACAGCACAGTTGATAGTGAGCCGAAATAAATGACTGCCACATACTCGACTCGAAAGACAAAACAACCGAAAATAACAGAACAAAGCCAGCTGGAATCAAAATTCATTTCCTAATGAAATGAATAATTGATTGAACTGTAAGGGAATCGAACCGGTCGTGTCCCGTTCGTCTCTGCAGACCAACAACGACCATCGTAAGGCGACATTCCCGAGGCAATTGGTTCAATAACGGTAAGCTGGAAAAGCAAAACCCGACGGTGATTGGCCCTAGGTGGGTATGATGGAGTCATCGATTAGCTCCTACTAGGTGGTGCCTTTGCTCGTTGTAGACCGGACACTGACCGTGAACACTAAGTCTTCACGAAGAGGAACAAAAACTGGAACTGGGCATTTGATTGCAAACCTCTGCAGACTACACGACCCAATAAGTTAATTTGGTAGCCTCTATGGATCAAATGATGGTTGTAAACCTTAAGGCGAAGATTTCAACCAATTTTTTTTTATTCTGAATGATTAATTGCTATGATAAATTTGCTAAATTATTTCTCAAGTTAGTTTACTTCCAATGACTCACGATACAAAAAACTTGGTGTCATACTTAAAAAAACTAGAATTTAAACAAATCTGACTCAATCCTTCTATAAGCTTTCTTTAACATAGATTTTTGTATTAATGGTTCCTTTATTGAAATTTTGACACTCGAAAAGGGCTTCCACATGTTACTTGGCCCCTGGGCCCCCACAAGCCCTAATTTGACCCTTGGTATAGCCCAAGCCATGCGTTTGAGAACCAGAGCCGATTTCCTTCGTCGTCCGCTAGCAAGACCCGAGTATTTCAAAACTTATTTATTTATTCGATGTGTGCAATCACCGATCGCCATTCGTTCTTTTGAATAACCATGTACTCGTACGGCAGGAAAAATATCGTATCGTGTTATTTTTCTAGGAGAAAAACAGAAAAATATTTCTTCACCTCATTTATTTGATAACTTTAGTAATCATTTCGCGTAGTAACATGAATTAGCAATATCAATTTTCGCAATGGTTTAAAATGTTATAACTCCGTATGAAGTATTAAACCGCCCCTCTTTTGATAATAGTGTAATTTTTCGTCAAAAACCTCTATTTTCTTCGAATTATGGCTACGAAAAACATAACGGCAAGAAATAAACTCATACATTATTTGAAGCAAATTTGTAAAGAATTTAAAAAAACATATCAATTTTAGGCGGTCAATATTTTTTTCCAAAAATTAAATTGCGTTTTTCGCCAAATGAGTACATTCTGATTTCAAATTTGACAATTTTATCGTATTTGGTTGAAAATTACACTAGGGTATTTTTTACGCCAGTTATTTTAACGCGTTTTGTAAACGCGATTTTTTACAATAACGGGGATGAACACGAGTGGCACGATATTCCAAAAGTCGGTTTGGTTTCGCCGACGATATTGACATTGTGGCTCGGACCTTTGTGAAGATGGCGGATACGTACATCGGACTAAAGGCTGAAGCCAAACGGATTGGACTGGTCATCAATGCATCGAAGACAAAGTACATGAAAGGAAGGGGTTCACGAGAGGACAGTGCTAACCTCCCACCTCGAGTTCAAATTGGTGGTGATGAAATCGAGGTGGTTGATGAGTTCGTGTATCTGGGCTCACTGATAACTGCCGACAACGATACCAGCAGAGAAATTCAACGGCGCATTATGGCAGGAAATCGTGCATACTTTGGTCTCCGGAGGACGCTGCGATCGAGTAGAATTCGTCGCCGCACCAAGTTAACCATCTACAAGACGCTGATCAGACCGGTAGTCCTCTACGGGCATGAGACATGGACTATGCTTGTGGAGGACCAACGCGCCCTTGCGGTCTTCGAGCGGAAGGTGTTGCGTACCATCTTCGGTGGACTGCAGATGGAAAACGGAGTGTGGAGAAGGCGAATGAACCACGAACTGCAGGAGCTGCTTGGGGAGCCATCTATCGTTCACACCGCTAAGATAGGCAGGTTGCGGTGGGCTGGGCATGTTGTAAGGATGTCAGACGACAGCCCGGTAAAGATGGTTCTTGAAACCAATCCGTCAGGGACGAGACGGAGAGGTGCACAGCGGGCAAGGTGGATCGATCAGGTGGAAGACGTCCTGCGGACCCTACGCAGACTGCAGAGCTGGCGAACTGCAGCCATGGACCGAGTGGAATGGAGACGACTCTTACGTACAGCAAAGGCCACACCACGGCTTGGGACTGTTTGGTAAGGTAAGGTAAGGGGATTTTTTTACGCGATTTAAAAGGGTTAATTGTTCGCGGTATAAAACAAGTTTAACATAAGAAAATCTTCTCTAATCTTTTAAACGCGGTACAACCAACTGGGAAAAAATAGACCCCAGTGTATTTGAACAAATTCAGTATTTGTAGATAATGAAGTCAAATTTATTCGGAAATACTTATAATTTGTATTCTTATTTTGTACTATCAAAATTGATTTTATTTTAAATTTTTTGACAATTTTTTTTTAATGCAATTCCTATAATTTCGATCGATATAAAATACCAAGCATTTACAAAAAAGAAGATTGCTGAAGACCAAGTCTATAGGAAAGGGGTTCACTGTTGGTTAATCTACCTTTTTTTGCAAATGCAATCCTCAATAATAAAGTATCAGTTAATTTCTAGACCAGGGATGTAATTTTTAAAACATCTGCAGATGCGGAGATAAGTTTGCGTGTTCGGTTGTGGATATTTAAATCGGAATACAGAAAATTATATCGTGATTGGGACAAAATGCAATTGGAATGATCGCAATGCCGATAAGGTAGAACTACCTCGAATGGATCACTTCCTTCAGTGGACCAGCCTGACGAAAAATTGTTTATTCTCTAGATATAAATTAGAATTTACAAATGTTTCTCCGATTCTGGTGTCAGATTAGCTGAAAAAGATGTTTCCTGATGGAACTTCTCTGGAAACCCCTCGCATTTGCTCATGAATTGAGTTAATCTGATCAGGACGACAAGCTAACTCAAATTCTCTTAACATTAATGAAAATTTTATAAACGTTTCTCGTGATTCTGATACAGATTGGTTGGATAAGATGTTTCCCGCGGGGAATTTTCTGAAAATCCCCCAAGTTCACTATAGGTTAATTCATCCTCCTTGCTGGAGGTGAAGACAAATAGCGTAAAATAACCTATAGTAGACCCTTTTGCTTTAATAACTTATAGTGGACCACACGTCAGATTAAGTCTCTTTCCTATAGTGGACCACTCGCCAGATTAACTCAATTTATGCACAAACTTTCAAATAACTTTCATTTGGAAACATCTGATCCAGTCAATTCGAATCATTATCTTGAGAAACATTTATAAAATTCCGATTTATGTTCAGCGAATTCGAGTTAACCTGACGAGTGGTCCACTATAGGAATGTTACGGATTTTCGCATCCGCATCCGCTGATATGGAACATCCGCATGAAAATTGACATCCGCATCATACCATGCAGATATTGAAAAAAAAAAAAAATTACGCTTCACAAAATTTTGTAGAAAATTTTTCCTTGGTATATTTACTGCTCGCTTAAATAACTTGTGCACTGGGGAGGGTCATGGTCATGTGAAATAAGCAATACAAAACACAAGGGATGCTTGAAATATCCGCATCCGCGAATGCGGAACATCCGCATGAAAATGGACTGCAATCATGAAAATGGACTGCATCTGCATCCGTAATCACATATCCGCATCTGCATCCGCATCTACAGATGTATGAAAAATCACATTCGTAACATCCCTGGTCCACTATTAGGAAGAGGTCCACTGTAAGTTATTTTACCCTATTCCTTCATTTTCTGCTGATGATATAGGGTTTTTTCACCCTAGGTAGATTCCTTTCCTTTAGTGGACCACTCGCTAGATTGCCTCAATGGGACACCTGAAAAAATATCCAATGCACAATGGTCGGAAAATTAAAATTTCCGGCCAAAATTAATTTGTTTGTGCCAAATTGTTGGTTTTTATTGCAGATGATTATGACATATAAGAAAAGTTTTGTACTGACAAGGGGCTGTTTATAGAAAACCACGTAAACTGAGGCAAATGTCTTGTGTTTTAGAATAAACGTAAATAACTCGTTAGTGGAACGAGATAAACGATTACTGTTTTCAGCATAGATGCACATAATAGTAAAACGCTTCTTATCCCTTTCCGACCGGGCTTATATAATTGCGTAGGTAGAAGGTGACTTAAACAAAACCTTCTCTCTCGCTTTTTGGACGTCCTATTCGTTGTTTTATTTTTCACACCGCTAGTGTCAACATCGCAGCTGCTACGAAAAATAAAAAAAAGGAGCAAGCAAGTGTTTTTAAAAAGGACTTGCTTCGATTTAGGTTTTGTTATTAGTCATTTTTTACCTACACAATTCCCTATCAGAAAGAAAAAACAAAAATGTAACAGAAGTTGTTAGTTTGCTACGGGAAAAACCTTTCAGGCTGGGTTTTCAATTTGGTCCCGTTAGGTGTTAAAATAACAGAAATTATAACAGAAATGATTCTACTAGTATCAAACACATATCAAAATTTGTTACTTATATATCAGCTTTCTAACAAAATAAGATAGTATATAGAACAATATAATAACAAACATTGTTAGAAACAACAGGTTTTGATAAAAACGAAAAATTAGTTAGACTTGTTTCAGAACTACTTCATTTCACGTTTTGTTATTCTAACTCATTCAGATTCAATTTTGTTTTGAAAATTATATGGAAAAATACAAAATTGTATCAAAATATGATATTTGTATCTCACGTTGATAGAATTTTGTAATTTTTTAGTTATGCTCTTCTGATCGGGTTGTGTGGGCTCGGTCGGAAAGGGTTATGGCTTTGAGAGTTAGTTCGCGATTTGTCCGCAGAGATGGCGCACGAATCTAACTTTTAGTAGGAACATCCAAGAGATATGGTTTCTTCAGCAAAGTTGTAAAGCTATTCTATTCAAACAAAACTACTGAAGACTAAACGGTTTAGTAAATCTCGATTGTAGAGCCACCAAATGTTGATACAGTTTTCTATGGTCTTGTTTGTATAAAACTGTTTAAAAACGGTGCTTGATCAATTCAATGCAATCATTTATAATATTTTCTGTTCTAGGTTGTATGAACAAACTCACTCAATCGATCTTATTAATTTCCTCGTAAGACATTGCTCGCTTCTTCGTAAAACACTTGAATAAAACTTCAAAACTGTAAAGCACACATAAAACTTTGTTTCCTCCACATACACAAGCAATCAGACCGGCTCAAAGGAATGAACTAGAATCAGTCAGTAATAAAGGACACATGAGCCGCATGATTCAAGAGCATAACAGTATGTGTGAGATTGCGGGTTTACGCGTGGGAGTAGTTGTGAGATTGACGGTTAACTCAATGAAATTTTTTGTATCAGAAACCTGACTGCAATGTTGGAAAGTTCGACCATGAGAACCTCCATTTGTTAATGCTGTATGCCGACATATCCGGTACACAGCTTCTACTCCGGCTGTAACTGTAACAAGCTCGAACCATTTGTTTAACTCTGGCAGTGATATTTGTGTTTGGTGAGAGAAGTTTGCGTGGCCGTGTTTTCATAAAACAAACACTGGGAATTATTTTTGGGATAATAATTAATTTTTTATCCGGTTTAGTAAGGTTTCACATGAATAATCGCTAAATCTCAGGAAAAAACTTTGGGTTGATAAAAAACACTTCGGTTTGAAATAATAAAGATACACACGAAAATCAATTTATTGCTAATATTAACCTTTTTTTCCAAACCAAATGAAAAAAATATGTTTTTACAAAAGTGTGTACAACTAAATAATCATACTAATTCTAAGTTTTTCCAGTATGTTTTAGAACCTAATTGCTATGACATACGTTGATAAGTCTCCATAAAACTCCAAAAAATCACCTAAAAAATTAAAAATTTTAAATTATCTTTTTCTACAAAAACGCAAATTTTACTCAAACTTTTAACATATGTTTTAAACAACGTATGTTCTAATAAACCAAATATTCTAATAATTTCACGTTTTTTAGTGTGTTTTGGACCAAATTGCTATAATATTCGAAAAGCTTTGTTGATTAATCACCCAAAAATTGGAAAATTGCAAAAACATGGAAAATTTTTGCGCATCTTTTTCTACAAAAACGCAAATTTTCCGCAAATTTTACACACATATTCTTGAAGGGCACAAGTAGGGCTCTCAGACACACTATCAGGTGCTGTGCTTACACGTGCTTACATTTAATGTTTTTGGTGTTCAAAAATAGGAAAATTAGGCATATTTTCAATGTGGCCTGCGACTGACTCAGTACGGTTGAAATCCATTACCCATCCTGTTTCAGGAAACTAATTTAATAAGCTTTCATTCATATGTGAACATATCATGATAGCTTCAGTAGGTTTTTTTTTCTTTATTAGAGAGGCTTTTAGCCTTTGGTGGAAGGTTTTTATATATTCCAAAATATCCAGAAAAACTATTTTTCTCCGTTTCTGAAATAGGTAACTTTGAAGGGATTTTTCAACATGAAACGTTTTTTGTATCAAGATTTCATTCAAAAATAATGAAAATACCCTAAGGTCGCTTTTTACGCGGGTTTTTTACGCGGATCCCGGAATTTAAGTGGTTTTTTTACGCGGATTCTGGAATTTACGCGGTTTTTTTTACGCGGATTCCGGAATTTACGCGGATTTTTTTTACGCGACATGTATCCCCCGCGTAAAAAGCGACTTTAGTGTATCGATGACATACTACAAAATCATGTGCTCGAAACATCCTGAATATGAAATTCGCATTTTGGTAATTTTGGCCACTCTTTTACATAGGGACCGTCTTGTGTGCAATAACAAGATTCGTCGTAATCATAATCGTAAAACATTCAAAAATCAAAAATCAAAAACATTCTAACTTTCTAGTACTAAATTTCACTAAGCGCAATCTATTTTCATTAAAA
This sequence comes from Wyeomyia smithii, assembly GCF_029784165.1. Lineage (NCBI taxonomy): Eukaryota > Metazoa > Arthropoda > Insecta > Diptera > Culicidae > Wyeomyia > Wyeomyia smithii. The sequence continues at coordinate 227,798,799 of NC_073695.1, read as the reverse complement.
AAACATGTTTTTCCTATGTAATCCATTGTATCTCACTATCATTCGTTCATGAGCCCGTGATGTTGATTTTTACAACAGCTCAAAATTACGGCGAGAGCCGTGTGGTCAAACGCGGAAGCGCACAATACTCATAAGGGTGGATATAGGTTGCAAAAACTAAGTTATTTCAAAAAAATTTCATACAAATTTAGACTGCAATACGTCAAGCGTAGCCACTAGTAATTGATTTCCGATAAGTTTAGGATTTTTGAGGACTCAAATGAAATCAATAATTTTTTTTTGGTGTCTGCTATCAAGTTTTAACATTTTCATATCACTTGTTATGAGTATAGCCAAGCAACGATATCTAGTTCTGATTTGAGTGTAAAAATCGATAGTTAATACAATTCGTTAATAGATGGGTTGCGCTCACTGATTTTATGTGATTTATTAGCAGAAATTAGCTGCACTGTCCCATTCATGCGAAAGGGATTTTCAGGAAACTTCCATCGGGAATCTTATCCAGCCAATCTGCATCAGAATCACGAAAACCAATTTAATTTACGCTATAAAGCCATGTCGCAGACAGACGTCTAAGCTGTGTTCCAAACTTGTGTAAAGTTTTCAGTGCTAGCAATTCATAACCCGATAGCGATACCATTGACGCCAGCTTCGCACACCAGCGAAAAAAAATTCATTGTAGCGATAAGGTCACCATGCGGCGCTAGTGTACAAATGCTATATAACGTAATTACCTTCCAAAATTTACACGGAATTTGCGATCAATGTTGATATGGCTTGAACGTCTGTTTGTGGCCATGTATTGCTGGAAGCTCGATCTGCTGCTTGGATTTTCTCTAGTTGAAAAACTTCAAGAGTGGTCTCGTATGCACAATTACAATCCAAAATTTCATTAAGCGATATTTTTGTAAATTTCCGCATTGGTTTTATCCGCATGCTCCCAGCTAGTCTCGAGGTACGATGCTGGCCTAACAAGCTAGTCGTCGTATGTTCGAGTCCCGACTCGGGAGAGACTGTTAGTGTCAGTAGGATCGTAGCGTTAGCCCCGCAATTGTCCTGTAAACTAAACAGTCGGCTGTATAGTAAAACAGAAGGTCGAATTCCGATACGGAATATAGCACCAAGGCTTTGCTTTGCTTTTATCCGTATGATGCATGATGCGGATGTAGCTGTCAATATTCATGCGAATGCTCCGCGTTTACGGATGCAGAAGCGTGTTTTTTGCATAGTGACTTTATGTGAACAATTCCCCAAACTCTGAGTCAAATCTATAGGGAACATTGGGTACAAATTGAAAAATCGAAAACATCGAGAGCTTCACAAATACTCCACTACCAAATGATTGAATTTCAAGCAGAGCAGCGGCTGATCTCAGTGCAACAGGGCTGAGCAGGTGATGATTGCAAAACCATGTTTGTATGGTTTTTGTACCCGCTCATTTGATCGCAGCCTTTCATGCCAGACCAAGCAACAGAGGATACTGGCAGACCGCATTGCACAGCATTGCTGAATATGTCTGGACATGTTAGTGATTCTGTCCGGATCTCGCGCGTTCGCTTTCAGTCGTTTGGCCACTGTTTATAGTTGTGTGTGCTAATAGCGTGTATGTATGATCCAGCAGATCACCTTCCCTAGCGCTAGATTTTGGATCTTCCATCTATGTGGATAGCATCGCCATACAGTCATGTCCCTAGTCTTGTAAAAACCAAAACCAATCTTCCTTTTGGGGACGACCTTATATTATCAATTATTACAGTAATCTTGAGTTTATCACCAAGAAGCGAGGTGCTTTTTACTTTTAGTTATTGTAGAAAAATACAGCATCCGTGATTGGTTTAGTTTAGCGTTTAGCGAGTGGTGGAAATATTTTAACTACTTCACAATCAAAAGCTTAGAAGCGCTATTGGTGTGTCGCACTCGCAATAGTGACATCCATCAATTTTGTTCAATTTCTCGTCATTGCAAATTGCCATTTGCATATGACGTGGGTTGATTCTCGTTCTGTTGTTATTTCGGCAGCATTTCTCATCATTTTCAAAACATTATCAGCTACTAAGTATTCCATAACTGCCATCGGATATACGATTCTACGGCCTACGGAGAATTGGAGCCCACGACCAGACCTTTCCACCTGTATGGTACTGTCCTGTAGAGATTGTGAAAATTTTTGAAAGTGTCGGGTACAGGTCGGCTTCGAATTTGGTGGGAAAAAAAAAATAATTCGAGTTCAGGTTTGAAAATGTCGGGTGTTTGATCGAAAAAAAAGTTTCGAGTTCGGGTTTCAACCGAAAAAAAATTCGGGTACGGGTCGGGTACGGGTTTGAAAAATGCCGAACCCGACCATCTCTAACTGTCCTGGGAGTAGAAATGAAGTTAAAATTTCTGTTTGTTAGCTTTTGTCAAAAAACTTTTAGAGAAGTAAAAGTCTTATTGGTTTGACGTTTTTGATAGCTATAGCTGTATTTTAACTACTTCACCAACATATCATTTCGAGGCGCTAGGAAGCTTATTTTACTTTCATTAGGGGGAATAGGCGCATAGTGAGCACCCTAACTTGGTTGCTGATTTAAGCATGGAAAACGACAAAAATTTTAAGCTGTCTTCAGTGCAAAATTTGAAATAACTATCTATAATTAAAGGTACACTATTCACAAATTGAAAAGTTTATCGTATAATGGTGAAAAACACAAATTAGATTCATGCATCAAAAACCAGCAATCAGTCGATGTGTGGGGCACAATGAGCACCCCACTGGGGCATAATGAGCACCCATGGGGTATAATGACCACTCTTTTAGAACATATCTTAAAACTGTGTATAAGTACAACTAATGGGCCAACGTTTGTCGCGGGATGCCGTGATACTTGGCGGCTTGTTTCGTGAATGTCCCTTCGCGCCTTATGGTGGCCAGTTCTGCCTCCAGTCCCTTTTTCTGACCGATTCGGTCTCAAAGATTTCCTAATATATGTTCGCACCATCACTGTAAACAAACACTGACTATGGAAACAGACAAACTCACAAGTCTACTGAGATAAATTTCAGGTAGGTTTATGTGACAAGGTGTGCTCATTTCGCCCAACCTAAAGGTGACCATTTCGCCCCTATCGAATTAGTTAAAGTTAACATGAGATTTTAATACTAATTATAGCTTAAAATCAAAACTTCAATAATGGTGAAATTTGGGGTACGACCCATTTGTCATATTGATGTGTCTGCATTCTTGATCAAACCATTTAAATGACCGTAGAAGCTCGTTTTGTAGTGCGCAAAAATAATAATTTTTCCAACTTTCGGGAACCAAGTTGATTGTTTCAATATATTTTAATGTTTTAAACAGACGAATCACTTTTGTTCTTCATAAAGAGATACTGTAGTAACTATGGAAGAGTTCCACATACCATGTTGTATTAAAAAATGCGAAGTTTCGCATAAAAGAGGGGTGCCCATTTCGCCCCGTGTGCTCATTATGCTCCTAATCCCCCTACAGATTGCCATTTGCATGACGTGGGATGATTTTTGTTTGATTGTTATCTCAGTAGCATTTTCTACCATTTTCAGAGCTTTATCAGCTACTAAAGGCCCAATTACGCACGCGGTGTAATGACGCCTTCTTTATACAAAATAAAAGGCGTGATGGCGATCACGCCTTCTATTTTGTGTGGTGAAGGCGCCATTACATCGTGTGTGTAACTGGGCCTTAAGTTGTCTATAGCAGCAAACAGACAGATAAAAGAGTACGCGCGAGAGAGAAAATTGAACTGCTACCTGAAACCTATTTGAAAATTTGAACTAAAACCCATTTCAAGAAATACATTGACATAACACAGGCTGTCGTGATTCTACGTGTCATTTGCGGCCGTGTATTATGAACAACGTCTACAACTATTTAAGCATACTTGAATTGGAACGACCTTTTAGAATAATTATCAAATAGAATTGGAATATTTTCTAGAAAAATGGCAATCAAATATCGCAATTATCCGAAATGTGTGTTGTGCAAGCTTTCCTCGTAATCTAAAAATTTAAAATATGAGTGAATCGGAGTAAGAATGCAATCAAGGTTGAAAAGAAAACAATGTTGAGGTTCTGCTACATTTAGGCGAACCGAAAAGCATCAAGACTTAACAAAAGAAAAACTTTTTCTGTTTTCAGACTTTAGTCTCCAGATTGATTCGTACAAGAGGTGGAGATTCTATGTGACCAATAGTTGCTATGATGCTTCAGGAGACATCAACATGTATTAATAACCACTGACCCATATTAAGAAAGAAAAAGATTTTGCGTCGTATTTATTCACGATCTTCTGGTAAAAAGTGGCATTAAATAATTTTTGGACTTTAAAATTCACGCGGAAAAAGTTCAAAAGATGTCAAGAAGAACAGCACTAGTAAATCTCCACACGCAAGACTCCAGCACGTGAGGCCAAACTCAACTAGACAACAGTAGAAGTAATCTCTAAACCATACATCATCCAAACCAAATACGTCTAGCTTAAAGTATCTAGTATTTTTTCACCATCCAATAGAAACTATCTTCCTTTCGAAGGCACTCTATCCACTCTCTACTCCTTCAGAAGACAAATCCAGGTTCGAAATATTGCTACATGAAGGAGAAAATCCCACAGTTGGCTTCGGTCTACGCACCGCCGAACCATTCCAGCCGTACGAAGGGAAAATGATTGATTACGCCCAACTTTCCAGCCTCTTTACAAAGCAATATTTCACCGCAACAAATTGCAAGTGTTCTGTTTCCGGCCTCCGCACCATGCCTGACACACTTCACTTTGATGTGCTGAATCGAGAGAAGGCAATTGAGTGAACAAAAAAAACACAATATCGAGATATGCCGAATACTTTTCCTACGTTTCCCATGAAGGACTCGAATTCGAATTTGTCCAGAGCATGATTATACAGATCCGATCTAAGCATCAGCGCTGCTGACTTGTCCTTGTGAATCGTTGTAATCCCTCTCTTTTTGGACTAACGGAACGATTATTATGATGTCAATGTGTCACGGGTTCTACTGCTCGTAAGTGGCACGACAACAAGTGTATCTAATTTCAATTTAATGCTAAGCGGCAGAAGATTTTGTGCTCCGGTGTGAGAACGCAGGAGGGTTTTGGGCGTGCAATGTGTGTAACAAGTGTTACGAATCGATTTGAGATGATGAGCCAGTACTTGACGCACCCATCCGTGTTGATAGATGACACCCGTGCGAACAACGCGTGGACTATTATCCCACTATTGTTCGTGAGAGAGAGGGTGTTTTTTAATATGAATTGGGGTTAGGCTTCAACGCTTTTGAAACTGACGATACACCGGAAACTTGCTAACTATTTTTGAAGTCTAATATACTCGTCACTTTGTGCTACTAGACTGAATTATTGTTGAAGATAACAAATTCTAATATGAAATAAGTACCTGCAAAACATTCTAAATCGATCGAGTACTTCTGCCGAATGCTACATCAAATCTTCGAAAACAAACTCATATTTCACCGCAACCATCCGCCCGCTATTGGTACCCGGTTCCAGCCAGCAAGCTTCATCCCACGTGCCACTTCGCCGAAACATCAGCCGAAAATTGAATTGAAATTTCAATTCAATTATGCCACATTATATCAGAGCTCGAATTCGCCCACTCTGGCGGCCCAGGTAAGGACTGAGAGTCGCACAAATAGACTACCCGTGTGAGCACCATTCATCAATACGCATTATTGTTTGTCAACAACCCGGGCTGAACCCGGCTGAAAGGCTCTCGTGAGTGGGTGGTAAAAGCTTCCACTCCCCAATTCGGGAATCGCCGTTCGCACCAACGAACAGTACAAAACGATGCGGATGAATTATGATTCGCTGGTGCGAATCGATTATTGATATTAAAATTTTTGGTGCACTGTTCCGGTGTATTTTGCACCGATGCTTCCGCTGGCTGCCAATCGGCCCGCGGCACCTGATCCCATATTTTTTCCATTTATAAAATGAAATTGGAATTTTGGGAAAACAATTCGGCAGCTATTTTGCTTCGATCATGGCGGGATTGGTGTTGGTGCTGGAATGGGAAGCCAAAAGTGCATCGGGTTATTCGGTGGTGCCGAATGGGGCTATCAATCACCAGTTGCTATATCGGGTGCAATACAGGAGAGGGAAAATCGGTGGCTCGATTAGATTCCGGCTTTGATAAAAAATAATAATAATTTTCTTCCAGAATTCCAGCACCACTTAACCTAAAATATTCTACCTACTTGTTAAAATTATTATCTCAAGTACCATCGCATGTTTTCGCTGGTGGTGTAAAACAGCATTTGAGAGCGATAAGCCAATTGACCCTCCCGAAAGCATCCACTTTCGCCGCGCGCAAACATTACAACAACGAAATCTACCACCCAAATGGCCTTTATGTCGATACCCTCGCCTCGGCTTCAAGCCATAATCGCGAATAATATTGTTCTAATGTAATTAAAAACAACATTACGATAATTCAACCAAAACAGAGGATTCACAATAGGACGCAGCAAGTCCAAAGACGGTGATAGCTTGTTCACAAAAGCACCTTGTGACAGATAACATAGCTTGCAAAAATACATATCTGCACACAACATCCCGCGTGGAATCCACTGAATTGATATCGTAAGCTCGACCGTGCATGATGTCTACTTCGTCCTTTGCCATCCCATGCCTGCGAATCCGCGTAACTTCAAATGAAAGTCACGTCGCGTGTCAAAGTTTTGCCAATCGTCCATGAACGTTGATGGCGAAAAACCCGTCACAATGTGTGAATCGAAATCGATAGTTGGAGTTGGTGCCAACAGAGGGATTGACTCGTGAAGCAGATTGACTGTCAGTTGTCTGATATGGTACGTTCGATATCAGCCATGAATAGGGTAAACTTTAGTGCGCTATGTTGTCATTGATTTTACAATATTCTATTAGCATCTTCTTTTCAGAGACACCTATGTTAATCACTCGAGGAAATCCGGGTTTAAACTCTTGAATTTTGATTAATACCGACATTTTCAACGACGAAAACGAGAACTCTGATTAACTAGCTGTCTTACGAATACATAAAATACCGTTCATCACAGAGAAACCTTTGAATAAACATCAATCTAAAAAATCAGCCTAAATTTTTGTCATTCAGGCGCCATTTGGGCAACGAAAATCCACAGCAAAATATATGCAAACTGCTTAAAATAAGTTCGGGGTGATTACAATAGTGTCCCTCGATTGGGAACTTCAATTGATTGATTGATGGTCGACAAAATGAAAAAAGTGCATTCCAAAAATTCAAACCGGAAAAAATGAAAGATTATAGCTATTCAACCATTTCTATGAATTTTGGTGCCCCTAGCCATAACCAAAACGCGTCAACGTGAGAATTTCGTATCAAATTTGATAGCCGGGTTCGTCGCTTTAACGTTATGTTTACGAGGAAACTCATTTAAGTCTCTGAAAAAAAAACGGTAATGGCTAGGGATACCAAAATTTCCAGGAATGGTTGAATAGCTATAATCTTTCATTTTTTTCCGGTTTGAGCTTTTGGAGTGTACCTGTGTTGACCAGTGATTGTTAAGAAATTGCTCGTATTTTCTTTGCGAACCTCTTACCTCTTACGGTAACATATATAGGGGTACAAATCGAGATACTAAAAACAAGGAGAGCGTCACGAAAATTGTCCCCTTTCAAATTCTTAAAACTGAGTCAGTTTCCAACGGATTTCCTTAATTCTTACAGCAATCGATTGCAAAACCTCCAAGATGCGGGAAATTGTGCTAACTATTGTACTAATGAAAAATGTAGAGCCTTCTGGGAGGAACGCTGAACTATACAAACGATTCCACTTTATAAGCGATTTGTTGTTACTGTAAAACACTCTAGTTCGCAAAGATACGCCTGCTGGAAGTTTAACTCTCAGTAGTCACGTATAAAATCTAGCATGTAGGAATTAAGTTTACGGTTGACTCTTATTGGAAACTGGCTAGACCCGCAATTGGCAGAGCAACAGCTTATTTTAGCACAGCTCGACTTAGCAAACGACTTATTCGATCGCAGCGTTCTACAGCAGATGGACCAACCGGCGAACCGCAGCACTGCACAGTATTGAAGACCATGTCCGGACAAGTTAGTAGTTTTGCCGGTCACGTTTGCTTTAAGCCATTTGACCACTGTTAACAGGTGTGAGGGCCGGTAGAATTTATGTATGACCGTTATGTATTGTTTGCTTGCTTGCAGTGCACAGTGGTACAGAACGACAATTTAGGCGGAAATGGAATTCTCGATTTGTCCTTGTGGTTTTAGAGCCATACTTTATTGGAAAAAGTGGCTTCTTATGAATAGGTCTATATTTCAATTAAAGTTAAAATTAAAGTGGTATTAGAAACAGCGAAATGAAACAACTAAATTTATTGTTTGCAGAAAAATGTCATGTTATTTTCGGTGAGGTTGTAGATCACGTTATTAAATCAATAATACTTTTTGGTTGATTTAGAGCAATTTTGTATTCCCAAATCTATTGCAAAACGTACCTTGTCATAAAACGGGTTGTCGTAATTATACGTTAACCTTGAGGCCGTGTCTTATGAACAGCCTCTTTAACTATTTTTAGTTTTTTTTTCTGCAGAAATAGATGGGACGATCGAAAACTAAATATCGAGAAATATAGAGGTGGATCTGCTAACAGTAAAACTTAAATGGCAAAGTTTAATAATTAACCTTCAATTCTCATTCGAAGAGATTCGATTTATAATTAAAGAATGGTAGCAATTTAAACGGAACAACTGCTTAGATTATCCAAAACTGATCCTCGAATTTTACTACGTAACATTTCGTAGCTTAACGTCACTTTTATTTAACCTGTCCGCAATTGCTAAGCTCGCTACACTTTTTCGAAAAGCCTGCAAAAATATGAGCTGACTTGAATACAAAATACTGCAGATATCTACATTTTCATAGAAATATTCACATAAACTTATGCAAATAATAAAAATCACGCACACGTGGTATCACTGATTATCGTACACGAACACGCAAATTTTTTTATTGTTGCTCTACAACAATAACGTGAAATTCTCCCTTACATAACAAATTTGTTACTTTAAATGCAATAAGATTGTAGTAAAGTAGGCAATGTATGTAATGTTACGAAGATGCGAAAAATGAATAAGACAAGAACAAAATAACCTCATTCAAACGGGACTCGAACCCGCAATCTTTATTTATTTATTTATTTCGTCAAGCAAATGTAGACTACAGTTATAATAATACAATGTTTCCTTATATTCTATACATTATTTCCAGTAGTTAGTCGTTTTTTTATTTGATTTCTGCCCATGGTGATGTCGATATTTTCGCAGTGCTGATTATAGTTACGCATCATGCGATTTACTGGGCCATTTTTTGAGTAGTTAGTTCTGTGAGAGTTTTTCGAAAATATTTTACGATTTCTTAATTGACAAACGCTACTAAAATAATTTAGTAGATTGCACGCGTTGAGAAATAATGTCATTGATAAAATAAAGCATTGAAAGTTCGCGGCGTTCTTTAAGTGCTTGTATGTCTATAAGCATGCAGCGTGCTTCATATGATGGTAAGGGAAATGCTGTCCAATTTAGCTTACGAAGCGCGTACAAAAGAAATTGTTTTTGGACAGATTCAATGCGTTCTTCATGTGTGACAATATATGGATTCCATACAATGCTACAATATTCCAGAATTTGACGTATGTAATATACAATAGTTTGATTGTGTATGGGTCTTGAAAATTGTGGCCGAAGCGTTTTATAAAGCCCAGCATACTATTTGCTTTGTTTATTATTGTGTTATAATGTTCTATGAATGTAAGTTTGGAGTCTAGTCATTGGAGTTTTGGAGTCTCCGATGTCTCCGGCATGGTGTCAGTGTTAACGGATTGGTCTCAAGAACCATCTTTACCGGATTGTCGTCCGACATCCTTACGACATGTCCAGCCCACTGAAACCAGCCAATCTTAGCAGTTCGTGGTTCCTTCGCCTTCTCCACGGTCCGTTCTCCATCTACAGCCATTGCAATGCATACAATTGTCTTCGGCTGGTTGTGTCGCGAGTAGGGGAGTACACGCGAGTAAAAGAGTGGGCGCGAGTGTGTGCATATGATCTCGGGAGCGAATGCGAGCAAGGAAGACAGCGAGAAAGAACAAGAAATAGCTTGAATGGAGAATACTCCAGTGTGTGATATCGGTAGCAACGAGAACCTCACTTGAAGTGTTGCATGCTGTTTATGCATGAGACTATCAACACTGCTGTGTTTTGGCCAATAAACTACTGGGAAGGTAATTTCCCCAAAGAATAATATCGATCACCCCCTACTATTGTGTACTATTTCCAGCACGCCTTGATAAACCACACACACTGCCTTATGGATGTTATTTTTGTAACTGAAAGATTGTGTCTCTCACCTGCTTTGTATAGCGACTTACTATATTTACGAGACGCTTAGTTGGTGGCGAAACTTCCACTGAAACGCTGATATTATTTTACTAACGAATTCCATTTCTTGTCTTATGACTACATTTTTAAGTTTAGTAAAATGGACAATGTATGTAATATTACGAGGATAAAACTAAAACAAGTTCTGACAGAGAAAACGATAAAGAACAGATTGATAAACTACTGTTCGAATTTCACCCAATACATTTCGAGTATTTCGTCTGAATACACAGGCGGTTCCTAAAGCTGCTTAGTACAAACCTGTATATACTTCGGAAGTTCTATCTTTCCCCTTTGCAAAACTGCTTAAATATTCAAAATCGGTTGAGAAATGACCGAAGTGGAGAAATTTGATGCGCTGAGGTCCAAAAAAGTATTTGGTGTTTGCGAGATCTCTACTATCAACGAATGTTACACTCAACAAGACCTTACTACAATCTTCCAAAAGAAAACAAAGTGACACCTCTGGTATTACGCAAACCATTGCAACTGCTCGGAAAGTGTTTTTTTTTCAGCTGCAAAGTGTATTCCGGGACGGTATATGTAGTCCTGCCGTAAAAACGAATTCGACATTATATTTTATACTACAGTTGATTATTGACAGCTCATCTTACAACAACTCTGTTATTGAAAAAGTGTATTCGAAAATTCTAGCCTCACATCTAAACCTGAACCTTAATAACAATCCAAGAATTATTTCCCAGGTACTTACAACATATGCTCACCTCTGCCATTAAACATAAACCGAGAAACCGTTCCCCACACTTTAGGCACCGTTCCTTAATTTTCGACAATTGGGAAATGAAAAATCATTGGCGTGGCATTTGTCAAATTGAGGCGGAAGTATGTGTACTCTCCTCCTCGGGATCTCCCGCTCGGCTTATCACCTTTCCAGCTAATCGCAATTATACTTGCCACTCGTATAGACCCAGCATCCCATTCCCGGCAGAAGGAGCCGGTAATAAATAGACAGCAGCACTTTGTTGCCATGACATCCCGAGAATCGTTCCGTTCGTTCATTGTTGTTTGCGCTGTGAAAATAAAACAAAGTCAAACAACACTCCGCTCCCGTCATACCATCGCGTTTATCGTCTAGCCTCACCGGAGCAAGCGTTCTCTGTTGGTGGCTCCGTCAGTCATTCAGTCAGTCATCCAGTTGATGTCGTGTGTTTGTTGACATTTTAAAGCTACTGTCATTTTGGATTTGTTTGTGCTCCTAAATGAAGCTGCCTGCTGAGGTGCGAGTGGGTGTGGGCGCAGCCTTTGTTATCGTTGATTTGAGCAATTATTGATTTGCTGTACACTTTTTTTTCTCGTCCGCTATTTAAAAGTTCTAGGATTAAACGAAGGGGACCTGAAAATCCCAGCCGCAAACCAAAAACTTGACCCGAATCCTACTGAATTTTAATGCAATTAGTCGACAACCGTCCGTCGTCTTGGCAAACGATCCCACGGCAAGTGTCCACTGGACGGTTCTTGGAGTTTTCTTTCTGCTTCTCCACCTACCCCAGCGCGAGACGCAATTTTCTCTCGGTCGGTTACGAAAGGAAAACTTTTTCTTTTTCTCCTTTCTGAGATGTCTTCGTTCAGATCAAGAGGGGGGAATGAAAACGAGTTTTGCTCTGGTTGCTACGATTGCTCTTATTCAGCTGCCGGGCCAAGATGGGGCGTGTTAGGAGCTGAGCAAGAGATGGCGATTTAAACAACTGTCAACTGTCACATATGAAACCGAAACAAAAATGGAACCCTCGTTCGTTCGTACGAATGTGGTCGCTTTCCTCCGGTAATACATGACGGGCGAAGGAGCACAGAGAAAAAAGACAATCTCTTAGAGACAGCGGAGGAGTTCTTTTCTATTTAACTTTCTTAATTTATTATTTGATTACGAATGATTAAAATAAACAATTCATTTAAAGATCGAGCTCAGAATTGGGAAACGAGTCAACGAAGTACTTTCGTCCGGAATGGATGAACAGTGGCGAACAGTGACCATTCCCGGTACGGTACGGTCCGGTCGTTCTTGGAAGTGAGCTGCTTGTTTGACCATGTCGGTTGACCATGTCTTCTTCTCCTGAAGCACAGCATGTTTGTCTTTTCAATCCGACTAGCTAAAGGATATTTATGAGCGGTACTCGGAAAGAGACGGTGAAGAATAGGACTAGGTGTAATTAGAATTTGTTAGATGTATTGATTGCAGCAGCAAAAACGATTTGGATTTTTTTACTAATAAGAAAGTTTTGGCGCAGCTTACGTGAACTTTTGATCCTGTCAAGTTATGTGTCCTTCGTAAAATTGATGTTTAGTTTAAGGGGAAAAACAAACAAGCTGTATAAATGAAGAAAAATTGGCAACATTGTAGACTCATAAAACCTGTACACACATCTAGGTGAACGTGTGAAAAGGGCATAAGTGACGAAATGTATTCCCAGAAGAAAAATTTTATCAAATCCTATGTTGTTGATAATCATAGAAATTTGAAATTTCATCTTCGTTAATATTATTATGATTGGTTATTTTAAAGTGAATCATTTTGGATGATTCATGATTATTGAACAAACTTTTCTCTTCTTAATTTGAGTAACATTTAATGTGGGTGTTTTTTATTTTTTGGCTTTTTCAGTTTTAAAGTACACGTAAATAAGAATTACCCGACGTTTCGGAAATTTTTGGTGGCCTTCTCCAAAGGAAATTCAATTTTAGTCGTATTTGTCGAAAAAAATGCTTCGTTGACAGTCGGCCATTTTAAGTACAGTTAAAAATGGCAGAATGGATTAAAGAATTAAAAATTGAAGAATACTGGTTACCGAAATTAAATGACTTTAACTTTGAAAGTAGATATAATCATAAAATATCAACTGAGGAAAAAAACCTTCACATGCACACCATAAATTCCCTGAAAGGCTGACCCAAATGCATTTGAAGAAAAACATCTTCATTTGTAATAACTCAATAGCTCTATAACTGTGCCAATTTTTTTATTCTTTCTCTTTCAAACCTCTAGACGGTAATCTAGCATCATAACAATTTGTTTCCCAACTCTATGCAAATCGATCAATGCAGCCAAACTGTGTTACCCAGAAGAGAAAAAAAACAGAAATCAACCTCGTCACTGCTCTAGGGCCGAGGCGAGATGCCTCTGGAGAAAATTTTTTCGGTCGGAAAACGTTTATCCGCAGCCCGAATAAATAATTGATACCGAACCCTCTCTCTCCTCCTTTGGAAAACAACTCCAGCGAAAGAATCGAACTCTCTGGCAATCGCACTAATTCGATCGTAATTCGATTTGCATTCGACAGGAATGGGCTTCAGATTAACAAAAAACCGGAACGAAGAATCTTCAGCAAGCAAAATTCGGTTCGTCGTGTTGCGGGTTGGGTTGATGGATGGACCAGCAGTCGTAAAGAAACCACCGATTTTTATAGTTTACTGCCACGCTTTCTTCTCTTTCGTTCCGGTGCGAACCGTTTGATTGAATTATTGGGTTCAGCCAGAGAAAAAAAGCTTTATTTGCCTTACCAAAAAACCTCAAAACTTGCTGCTAAATGTTTAAAATGTTTTGCACCATAAATCCAGAACCAGAGCAGTGATAAATATTTTTACGACCATTAAAACTCGCACGTACGCACAGTAATAAAATGCGATCCGTTTCGGCCTAAAAGTATCGATTTTGTTTGATTATTTAAAAAGACCGAATCGCTTTCCAGGCGTCCTGAATCAGCCCGAGCAGGCTGCCGAAAAGTTAACAGATGTTAACAAGCGCAACCGAGCAAACACATTGCATTGGCCCGTAGGTGAACACAGTGGCAACGATAACTGTCACTTTCTCGGTCATGACCAGGGTGTGTCGCACCCTCGTTTACCGCTTCGCGGACAACATCCTAATCAGAAGCGGAAACAAAGTAGCAGAGCGACGACATGAACAGGAGGGAAAGGCTATAAACTAAATAGAGAAGTTAGCAGAGCAATGTTTATCCTCTTGGCGGGAATAACGAAGCACTTGTGCCAATATTTTTGCTTCATCATCCCTTGTTTGGTAGGGCCAGTTGAGCTGAGGGGTGCTGGAATAGGGGTGGTGGTTACCAACTAGCGCAGATTCCCAAATAATCGAAGTATTGAATAGATATCTATGCACTTGTTTTGGAATAGAATAAAAATGAAACATTTTTAGTGGCTCCAATATTTTTATTTGTAGAGAAGGTTGTTTGCAAGGATACATTTGCCATTAATAATGTTTTTCTTACAGAAGTCTCTTTCTAAACATATTCAAAAATGTGGCTATTTATTGCTGAACAAAAAAATTATTTTCTCCAGTAAAATTATATCAAATCTCCGAACATTGTTCTTGTCAATACTAAAACTCGAAATTTTGTCAAAAAAATATGACCACATGGTTGACGTAGGACTACAACAGTTTTATATCAGAATCAGTGCCAGAACAAGTGATGAGATATAGTTTTGGTGCTTCTATCCTGTATGGATCACTTACTGCGACCAGATACATTGATCTTTTGTTATATCGGGTTATTACGCACTTCTATTATTAGCGATGTCACTATTACGAGTTATCTGTGCTTATGTGGGGCATAAATCATGAAATTAAGTCATATTTGGGTCAGCTACTACAGATGATCGAAGTCTTACATAAAAAACGTTTCATGAGTTGAGAAAAAAAAACTTATGGTTAAACACAGTCCTAGTTTTCAAATTTTGGTAGAAAAGCTATGGGAAATAATACTGAATAAATCTGTTGAAAGGGAACCTGAAATATTTTCAAATAGTGTTTTTGACCAATTGTCGATTGAAATAAAACATCACTGCAATTTATCACTACCAATATAATGGCAAAGTGTGAACAATGTTGAACATCCGACCTCGACAGATTTACCGCTGCTGTCTAGTGCATTAAAGCAAATGATTACAAAAGAAACATCCCATATGTGTCATACCGCGCCGCACAGTGGTGTCAGATGTCAAATGAAAACACTAAAAAGTCCCTGTCAGCACCTTCTTCCCGTACCATCATTAATCGTCTGGAAATCTGCTTGTAAACACAACCGACAATGAATAAAAAACACACTTTTAATGATTCTTTACACTTGCTCCGAGCCAAAGCTTTATTTTTTATAGATTTAGCACCCTAATAAATCGTTTATCCTTCAGCCCTGCAAAGCGACGACAACGACGACCACGACGTCGGTCGTAGGCTCCTTTGGTACTAGCGTGTACAGAGTTAATTGAATAAACATCGGAAACCATCAGCACGGAAAGTGATTTTCCACCCTCCCGGCTTCCGTGGCGCACACCGGTTGAAGAAAATTGGCAACGCTCGTAACCAACCGTAATGCATAGCCTGCCTTTTGCCTGACCGTAACAACGACGGGAAGGGTGCGGAACTGTATTATTTGACGATTAACAGTGAACGATGTACATCTCATCAGAAAGGTCGAGTAGCGACACTCCGTTCAATTCACTTTGCCACACTAGTGCTGTTTGTCCCGAGTGGTAGGACATACCAAATTTATGTTGGAAATTTCAACACAATTCGATCACTTTCTTCATCGCTGTGAAACGAGTTTTTTTTTTTGATATTTTAAATAAAGTGTACAAAAAACCTTTATTTTCAATCGAGACTCTACGGGACAACATTTTTAACATAGTGCAGTTTACCAAATTCCGTTCATATGTTGTTTATTGTTCAGCTTCTACGGCAGCTAATCAGCAGGGATCGGCATGCCTTGGGCGTACCTCGCCCCTTGCGGCACTTTGTCACAGAGGAGTAGGCAAGTGTGGCATTCACTGCCACTCTGCTGCTGGTGGCATGAACTGGTTTTGTGTGTGTGTATGATGTGGTGTTTTGGCAGCGAAAATCATTTATCCTCCCCTTGCAATTGTACAGTAGCGCTCGGAATAGGGTCGCTCACTAAAGAAAAGGTAATGCTTGGTTTAATGAAGTTGTCGTTAAAAACTGTTCATATTCGATGTTGTTTAGCTATTTATCGGGAAGATATTTCGAACTAACCCCAGTACAAATTTAAATTATCACCCACTTATCTTGACAATTTGATAAATCTATAATCAAAGCACCTTAAATTTTTTAAGAATTGTTAGTCACATCAAATTTATGGATTTTTGAATTCACTAGTTTTTTTTTTGGATTTCAAAATTACGTTAAGCAAAGAATTTTTTTAAAAATTTCCTTTTTTTCATGCGTTTAAGTTACTATCAGGTATGAGTCAAGGTCGGAATGTGACAAGATGTTAGCTTAAATTACACTGGTCAACACAGCTGCACTCCAAAAGCTCAAAACGGAAAAAATGATATGCGATTATTTTGCATTACAGCGTGTGAAATAATCGCCTTACAATCCCAGTCTTTATGACCTCTGAGAATGAATCAGTTTGTTGCTGTTTATAGTTATAAAACTTGTTAATTTTGCTTGAAGAGAATCATTCTTAAAGTGTGAAAATACTGTTTAATCTCGGGCAAAATATCTTCGTCAGATCTGATCCGTGCTGGTTACACATATGAAGATAGCTTTGTTTGAAGATTGTCTCAGTTTGGATCTGGCTCTTTTTGATGACCTTTTTTTATTTTTTCGTGTAATTTTACTCAACATTTACAAGAAAGAAAAGAATGCTGTGGAAAAAAGCATTCGAACTTTGAATATAAGCGTTATTTTTTATAATATTCACTGTGGGACTGGTATGCGATTACTTTTAACATGAGACAAACTGACCTGATATTTTTTGAAAACTTTTTAGAACAAACTATGCTATTTTTCACATTTATTTTGTAAAGCATTGCCGATTCTAATCTCTGATGGTCATAACTCAAAATCGACGAAAATTCAGATGGGACTGATATGCGTTTCACGGCAGTATAGATATTCATCCAGTCCTATGAATTTTGGTGTCCAGTGCACTTTTTTTTTATTTTGTCGACCAGTGTTATTCTACCAGAACTTTATAATGCCACAAAATTTTGTATTCTCATTTTCTTACCCCTCACACAGTTACATATTTATTTTCTAAGTTTTTCTTCACCTATTTTGCGAACAGAAAAAATCTGATCCTTCACGCACTTCTCTCCAATAGCCTGAAAATCCATTATGAATCATTAGTAAAACACAACACTTTTTTTGCGAATAGTCGAACGTACCAGGCATTGCTCGGGTTGAAGGGTTCCAAATCAATTCTTTTATCTCACAGCTCATTTAACCATTTTGGTTTAAGAATGGCATCTGAGGTTGATTTCTAGCTTGCGCATCACTCCGATTCCAGACATATTTGGCCGTTTAGACTGTTTTCCAATAATCTTTTATTACTATCTTGAATTTCAAAATGGTCTCTGGAGTCGATTTCCGAACTCTTTGAATCATACCAATTCCCGAAATACAATTCTACGGTCAAATACATCTCTAAAACGAGGGAAACATTACAGAATTTCCACTGATATTGTATGTTTCTGTTAGTATTTTGTCGCATGATGTAGAACAATTTTTAGCAAACAAATAACGTACAACAGGGAAGGTCGACAAATTATGTTTTTTTTTCAATAAAATTTAGGGGAAAAATACATTAAAATTATCCGTCAGCCATTTGGATGAATCTTGGAACTTTTTATTTTCTGCTTAGTAATGCTGGTAACCTCATTTGCAACTTGTTCCGTCACTTTTTCATTTGAGCTGGGTTTTGTTGGTTCTGCCATATTTGGTAACTGCTTAATATCTCTCGATGAGTAAAAGATCCAGATAATTCGAATGGATAATTTTTCTAATGAAGTCGTATGCTTTGCTTGTACCACTTGACAAAGATTTTCGCGTGATCAAATGCAGGACACTTCTCTTTTTAAACTTGTTTTGTTAATTCAGTGATGAAAACCTTTGTTTTCTTTCCGCAGATACAGATTCCTTAATCCTCAGCTTACGCGCAAATTTGTTTGCGTAAATAAACTCGAACCTATCCGTAATATCCCCTATACCATGCTTTAGCGAGCTAAAATTTGTTAGCATAGATTTGTCCGAAACCCCTTTTTTAACGTGAATCTAATCGTCCATCGATCACATCGTTTGTCTTTGCTCAACATGTGTTTGTACAGTTTCCTTGCACGGATTTTGACAACCAGATTTTGTTTTAGCTTCCTTGTTGGGATGTTTACTGACATGATACGACCGCAAGCCTCTTCGGATACAAATTCTCCGAACTGTACTTCGCCATGCAAATTTTTACCAAATCACGTCCAGAGATCCCAGGATTCGTGTAGATTATTTATAGATTCCGATCATATGATTCTCCTCTATGCTTAATTTGTTTTGCTCAATCCAAAACAAGTGTCTCCTGGTAATGTTTAAGTACGGTTTTTGCAGTCGGATTTGGAAACTTTAGACGTTTTGCGATCTTCTCTCTTGCCCAGGATTTTTTCCGTCCTTTCGATTTTTATTATAGATAATCCATGAAGCAAAGCAAAGCAAAGCAAAGCCTTGGTGCTACATTCCGATTCGGAACTTGACCTTCTGTTTTACTATACACAGACTTCGCAGCCAACCGTTAAGTGTACAGGACAGTTGCGGAGCTAGCGCTACGATCCTACTGACACTAACAGTCTCTCCCGAGTCAGGACTCGAACCTACGACGACTGGCTTGTTAGACCAGCATCGTACCTCGAGACCAGCTGGGGAGACTCCACTGGGGAGATAATCCATGAATGTGTGCATAAAAGCAAATTGTGCCAGATTTTTTCAAAGAAATTACACCACTCGACTAAAAACTAAAAAACTTATATTTTTCGACTTAATAAGTTTTACAATCCTTCGAACGGATTCCTCATAGCTTTTTCTAGGTTACTCATAAAGTCGAAACTTCATAGACTAACTTGAAAGCTCTAAACTGGATAGATTTTTCGGACGTTAACATTCAAAACTTCATTCTATTCCAATCAACTGTCTCAGAATACAAATTTGTCACACTGCTTCACGCAGTTACTACGAGATTCTTTCGGCAACCGATCAAAGTTTTTCGTTCAATAACGAACCAGTTTCTACTTTTATTATTTAACGACACAATTCACTACACAAACAATACTTCAATCTTTGAAATACACATTTCAAATGCTCGAAAACTTCAAATGGTGAGTATATGAGACGAATTTTCCGAAACTGCAACTCACTGTATTCTCGTCAAATTAGTTTTTATCAATATGAGAAAAATCAGGTTGAAAATAATGATTTATTTAAACATAAATTGAAACGCTGGTAAATGAAGACGCTCGTATAAAGCACTACTCTAGTCATCAAGGTTACCGATATTGTAAGGGTGTTCAATGAGTTCGAATACACATGTGTTAAAAATCAAAATACAAGATATTCCTTTCTGAATCAATTTTTTTTTTTTTGAGTAATGTTGATTGAGAACCTTCACGACATATTATCTGGGAGCACTTCCCATTTGTGCTATACGACGAACTTGAGACGATTCTCAAAAGAATCGCATCTCGTCCTAGATCTTCGAAATGAGCTTCTCAAATTGGTTCATAGTGCTCATTTTATTTTCGCTCTACTGGTCCAGCACGTACGACCAGTGCTGAGGGTATTCACTGTCATGATATTCAAAAGCAGCGATTTTCAGCCGTCTTTATATTGATAATCATGCTACCCATGCGACCGTTGATATTCATGATACCAAACAACCGGTGAACATCGACAAGATAAACTTTAACACTCGTGTTGATATTTTGATCGTCAAAAATAAAAATCATTTCAAAATAGTGAAAATCAAAATTAACCTTATTCGACCATTTATACTGTACTGGGCAGTGTACAGCTTCTGAACAGATTTGCACTACTTGGATTGATTATCACCGAAGCTTCATTGAATATCATTACGAGGCCTTTGATATTCATTCCACTGTTCTGTCATTGAATATGAGAAACGATATTCATGCATCGTCGCAATGAACATAGGTTACTGAGTTGCACCAGAGAATAAATGTGCTGACACTGAGATAAATTCAATTCATCAACTCATGAATAAACATTGATATTCAAAGGCACTGCGTACGACCATACATAAGAGTTTAGAGGATCCGGGAAGCTAGGAGGCTATAAAGTTTTATCGAGATAACCAGTCAAATTCTTCCGACATCACACTAAAACGATATTCGCCGTATGGGAAGGTGCACCGTCCTGTTGAAAGATGTAATGATCCTTCCCGTAGAGGACCCAAAGTGCCGGGGTCAACACCTTCTCCAGAACCTCGGTCTTGTAGTACGCGGCGTTGATTTTCATACACCATTTTAAACACTAATGGGAGCTTCATACGCCTGGATATGGTTCCTAACCATCACCGACGGGGCACTCTGGAACCGCGGGATGTTTATGTGGGACAGGGGTATGCCGACCATCGTCGGCGCCCACAGCAATCATTTTGGACATTGTGCGGCTGTTGGAAGACAAAAAGTTTCTCATCAGAAAACACTAACTCCTGACCTGCGTGCCGTGAAAGTATCAGTTTTGTAAAGCCTCTTTTTCATTGTAGTATAGCCTCTTTTCCCTTGTAGCCTCCGTCACCTTCATCCCGTGGGATTTCTACCGCCGAAATATATCATCCACCTCTCGCAAACAGCTTCACTATAACGCCGCGGTCGGTTAGCCTATATATGAGGCTAAAGCTGACACCAATACTAATACACAGAATGCACATGGTGCGCATCTACACAACGATGAAAAGTTGTATTGGGACTTCTTCAACACCCTGTACGTTGGCATCAAAATCGGTAATCTAGGTACCTAACTTTCGACGACGTTTTGTGTAAGTTGTTGTATGTATGTGTGTGTATGTGTGTGTATGTGTGTGTATGTATGTATATGTGTCTGTCTGTGTGTATGTGTGTTTGTGTGTCTGTATGTATGAATGTATGTACGAACAACTTTTCAAACTCACTCACTTTTCTCAGAGATGACTGGACTGATTCTCACTATCCTAATGTCAAATAACAGACTTATTGCCCCATAAACGACGAGACTACGAAATCTATTCGGTCAACATTAGTGTCTGAAAAATTCACGAAGATCACACTTATGGTATAAAAGTTACAGATAAATCCGTAGTAAAAAGTGTTTTTGAGCATTTTTTTTTTGAAATATATAAATTATCTTACAAGTAACAGCGTACTCTCTGCTATCATTAAAAATGTACCAAAAAAAACCTTCCAAATGCAACCAGAACTATCAAAATTGGACGTTCCTATCGAACGTTATCTACGCTTAAGTGTATGGCAATAAATGGAAAATCGTCGAAAAGCGAAAACAAATTTCAATTCTAATATTTGTATGGATTTACATGCATGTTAGTGAATTTGCGTGTATGTATATGTATGTTTCATTTTTGATTGGAAGTGTGCACATATGCATCACCGTATGTATCGCCGATCACGTTTAAACTTATGAACTATTTTAACGTGCTCGTTGCTCGTTGCTCCGAATAGAAGATTTTATAATGTCGTTTTCGTTTTCGCGGTGTAGCTACCCTTTTTCCGTGCTATACTTTGCAGCTTCAAATAAAACATATTCAGTGTCATTGCATTGGTATGCGTAAAAATGGGATAGCTGTCAATTCGTTTTGTTTTGGTCATTATCGCATTCGTCATTTTGTCTCGTTTCCATTTCATTTGTCCATCTCGCAAAGGTGCTGAGAAAAAAATTACCTGACACTTTACCACGTGGAAAGAAAAACAACAAACCAGTTTTGATACATACGTGTGGATGTGTTGGTAACTTCCTACATTACACTCTGCTTTTTTCAGGTGTCATCAGTGACAGAAAAAGTGTAGGGAGAGACAGAAAAAGGGTAGCACGAAAAATCAAATAAAACATTTTCGGTGTCAAAAGTGTCGTTTGAGTGTAGCTACACCGCGAAAACGAAAACGACATAACATAGAACCATTCCTTTCATCCACTGCTTATTAAGCACAATCGACCTCTCAAATGTTTCACATCTTATAGCTAAATCATCCCTTCAAATATTCAAAGCCTTACAACAACAATATTCTTGAAATGCAAAGGGAGGAGGAAATTCTCATATTGGGTGGAATTTGGTCATTTTGAACTATTTGCCAGAAACCCCAATAAAAGCGATTGATTTCCCACTTCCAAACATCGTTTCTGTTACGGAAATATTATATGAGTTTCAATAAAATCAATTACGTTGCGAAATTTCACGTTTCTTTTTGCATATTTGGTGCAATTACGCTGTCGATTACCAAAGAATTATTATTTTGAGCAGAAAAGCGTAGATATTACCGTCTGTTATGTTTTTTTTGTTCTGAGAATTGAAGTTTATATGCTATCAATTTTAACAAATAATATTTTTTCGTGAGAAAGGCCAGGTCACACCGCTAGGTAAATCAATTCGTGCTTTTTTTTTCAATGACTTATTAATAAATTGCAAGGATTAAAAATTAAGTAGTTTATTTGACCTGAAATTAGTGTAATAAATGAAGCAATGTTGATGTAGTTTGATTACTTTTATTTGAAAAGATGTTACGAATACTTCTTGAGCAGGTTGAAATTCTTTGCTTTTTTGACGTAGAAGACTTCGTACTTCACTAGAAGGGTGGGTCTGGAGTGAAGATGAAAAGTGTTTATTAGGAGAAAAGTTTTCAAACACACAAAAGTTTTTTACGCCGGTTGCTTTCCTTTCTCTCTCAAAGACGGTACAAGTTGTTCTCATCCCAATCAGTCAAAAATATCAGGATTACAAATTTTAGAATTTTGTTACGAACTTTTTGTATCAACTTGTGTTCTCTTGGTCTCGTTAATAGTTAAAATATCAAAATTCCTATCAAAATTACTTACTGATTATAACAATTTTTAGCAAGTTTTGTGAGGTTTTTGGTAGAGAAAGATCGGAATTAGTTAGAATGTACATTATTCGTTCAAATTTTCCATTTTAAACCAAAATTTATCATACACAGTAAAATATCTGAATATGACAAGTCACGTAAATATTTTCTCATTTAAATTTCAGTTGCTTCTGATGTAAAGCCAGATTTTATTTGAAAATTATGCGCAATATCATTCAAATTTCAGTTACTTGGATGAGATTAGATGGAAAACTATACTAAAACTTTTTTCGTCTTAAGACCTTGTGCAAATAGTGGGGTTGTTTTCAGCGAGAATTGCCTGAAAAAAAATGTTGGAATCAATTGTTTTTGAACAAACAATGTACGGTAAAAAGGTACTACTATCTATAAAGTATTCAAATAGAAACTCGAATAGCAACCATAAAGTCATGTAAAAATTTGAGGAACTTTCATAAAAAAAACAGTAAAATTCTTTTTTACTACAAAGTGCATTCTACTATTTCTCATAATTGGAGAAACAAGCTTTGCATACCGATACTACTTATGAGGCAATTTGGTTCAATTTGAATAAATGCTACGTTCACAAATTTATGATATTGATGATACTGGCGAAAGTAGGATTTTTTGGAAATAGTAGTAGTAGAAATGAATTTTCGTATGAATACTCAAGCTCTACGCTGGAAAAAATACTATTGGAGCCTTACTATAATCAAAATTGGCTATTATCAAACATTGCGAATATTAAAAATAGCTTCGTTTTTTTCGTTACAATTTTTTTTTCAAGCGAACAATTCAAGATAAATGAATGTAGATTGTTTGACTATAGAGAATATATATTGTAAAAACGAATACGAGACTTCCATACAAATTATGTCTTTTCAATGGCGTCGAATAAATAATCGTTAACTGCTTTGCTTGGCTATTAAACAATTTTATTTCTACTGGTTAAAAAAAAACCGCTATACTGAAGAACACCAATAAACGCACTACACGCGCCCACAATTCAGCAAAAACACACAGATTGATGACCAAACGAACTTAACCATTGTTTGCGGCAGGTAGCAGATCACTCGAATTTCGAATTAGACAACATCCCATGTAATCAAATTACGCAAACCGAACTGCAGCGCCAGTATTTTTTTGTAAAATACAACCGCAAGTCAATTACGCTAGCAATTTAAAAATCTCTCACCTCAGCTGCAGCTCAGCTCAGCTCCAGGCTAACACGGGCAACTGGACCACACATGGAACCATTCCGACATTCTGATTATTAAAATTTATCTTCGCTAGTCCACCGGAAACCACTGGTGGAAAATTATAATTTTTGGAAAAGCTGCTACTGTTGCAGGCACTTATGGAAATTTTTTGTTTTTCCGCTCCATACTGTACGTTCGCATCTGCTGCTGAACAATCCGCGGACGGGACCAAATAATCGTAACTTTTGGAGCATATGTGCAAAAACAGTGACCTCGCCGAGCGGATGGAACGGATGTTCACCGGATACGTGCAAGTGTAAGTAATGAGAGTAATTTTACGGCAATAATGCTTCTACTCCTGCTGCTGTTGGGATAGAAAACCGACCGACCATAAACTTTAATGTGGCCGTGCAAATTGACCGTTGAGCGAGCGAATAATTTGACGAAACCCGGTGGGTGTGTGTGTCGGGAAGGTGAGGTGAGTCACCAATTGAGCTTTTCTCTAAAACTCATACTCAATTATTTATCGACAAGCAATGCTAACCGCTCGCTGTGGAAATGGCTGATCCAAAAGGGGTGGACAAAAATGGCGACCATTGCTGCAGTGTGTGGGTTTGCGTGTGAAATCATCCCCACAACAAAACCGCATAATCCCAATCCCCAGAACCGATAAATTATGAAACCACAAGTCGGACAGATAAACACAGACACGGTCGCAAAAACCCGATACTCAATGTCCAATTCTAAGCAACGGACCGTTGCACGGAATTCGACCGGAAAACATTGACATCAAATAATCTCTGAAACAATTTAAATAATTAGTTGATCCACTGGGAGCTGAAAGTTTGTATAGAAAATGACGCACGTCTAGGAGAACTGTCGTATCACCCAGAACCCCGGCCTCAGGTCGGACGCCGTCCGGTTTGTGGCATGAGAGGTGTTAGAAATGAAGTGCGGTGTCGGATTATGAGGTGTTCAGGATGGGCAATAAATTTGCAATCCGGCAAACTGCTGCAAGGGCCGAGTCGAGTCACGAGATGAGGCGTGATTCTGACTAGACAGGACCGCAGCAGCATCCCACAGACAGTCACTGTAGGTGGAAAACTGGGCGGTGATATGGCAAGCTGGCTACCGTGGGTTGACTGGGTTGGCAGGGAATAGAAAAATTTGCTACTGAATAAACGATGAATTGGTGTCGACTCCAATAGAGGGTATCCTATGGGTTGGACATTTTGTGCAGTGTTTTACCGTTCAATACCGTGTTACGGATAGTGATCGACATTGGAACGAAAAGTTAGATTTGGATTCCAAAAGTAAACCGGACCGAACCTTTTACATTCATTCAGTTCCGGGTCCGTTTCGAAGTCTAATTCAGTCCAGAGTATGGGAATATACAAAATCAAACATGAAAAATTCTGCCGATACAATTTATCTACCTAAAGATAAAATTCAGGTATTTGATAGTTACTTTGCAAATTATTTAAACTCTAGATTTTGATTACGGATTAAAAGTTGGACTCTTTGGGTAGGGTTTTAAATTTGTATTACGTTTAGAATTTGGATATGATATACCGAAATTTGGCATTTTACAAATAAAAGTTCAAGTTCTACTCTCGGTATTTCAGATTTGTTCCGGCGTCGGTTACTAGTTATGGAAGTTTACTGGATTAATATTCATTTTAGCACTTAAACTTTATTTCTTTCTTGAATATTCCAGGTATGGTTTCAAAACCGAAGGGCAAAGTTTCGAAAACAGGAACGGATTGCACAGCAGAAAGTGTCCAGCAATAACAACAACAACAATAGTAGTACCAGCAATAACAACAACAATCCAGATTCATCGTCAGTGAAAAGCGAACAGAAGTCCAATGCCGGTAACACGACTCCTAAGGACATTAAACCCGGATCGCCACTGTCTACAGTTTCCACCACGCCCAACTCTAGTACTTCCTCTCATCAGTCTAATGGAGACATCAAACCTCTCAATGGTAAGTTGGAATTCTCCAAGCAATAAAATCATTCTATTTTAATTATCCCAATCATTGCACGGATAAGTTTCGTACATTCGATGCTTTTAAAATCATCACTTCAAGTAGTACGAGGCGGCAGTCAACTGTTCAACATTCTCCACCAAAAATAACATCAAACAACCACCATTTCACCCAGCGCGGCATAATGCATTAGATTGTTTAATCAAGAAAATTGCCTGTTACACCGTTCATTTATACGAATTAGCGTCACATTATTTCGGAAAATGTCGCGCCTTGAACCGTCACACTGCTGCTGTGAGGCTCCAGGCCTTCGCTTGTGGCGCTTGTGATGTGCCACTCGCAGGCAACTCGCACTAGAAGAGGCACATTTCCTCTCGATTCTCAAACTGCTGTAGTCCCCCTTTCCCAAAAACAGACACTTCTGTACCGTTCGGAGGAAAGTAAAAGACTAGGCGGCAAGTGCCCTATCATATTAAAGTGCCTCCAGTGAGTGTAAGTCTGCACTTTTAAGACACTAGGAGGGGAAAAAATAACGACAACGAGATGAGCGAAAAAACAACAACAAGTACGCGCGACTAAATTGGAACACAAGAACTTTCCTCCTGATTTGTTCGGCTCGCAATGATGTCTCGTTGCTTTGGCCAGCCCCGGCTCTTTTTTTCTTCTCGATTGCGACGTTCGCAAGTGGCGTGAAATCGTTGCAGAGTTTGGCCAATGAAGACAAAACGAAAAATGCAGAGCTCTTACGCTCCTGTTTTTGAGTTGAGCTCAAGTATTTTTTAAAATGAAAAATTTATAACCTTGCTATCATCAGCTTAGATCGTTGCGTTCGTTGGTGCGAAGCTATTTGTTTCATTAGGAAAAATATTCTTAAGTTTAAAGATGCTAACATGACGAACCTTCTCACAAGTGAGAATGTTTAAAGCACTAACAGCCGAAGCAGAAGTACACGCTCTGGGCTGATTCATTTTTGGTGTTGTGCTTAGCTTTTGTCAATAAAGTTTTTAAAGCACCAGAATTAGCAAAAAAGGCATAATAATTGTCTCAATTTGGGTATCACACAAAACTTCGTTAGTGATTTGAAAATGCCAGCAGGGTGCTTCCATTCTTTAGAAACAAGAGAGGATAATTTAACAAATTCAAGTGTTACGATTCTGTAAAATTTTCTTCTCTGATACTCCGAAGCTTGAGAGGGAATTTTTCATAATAAATTTTCCTAAGGTTTTTTAATGTTACACTGTTCTCATGCGTTGATTTCAAGATATTTTTTTTTGACTTCGACATTTTTAAAATTTGTTTCTCTGTTGCAAGTGCAATCAATTTTTGTTTTCAAAATCTGTTTTTTTTTCAGGCCAAAATCTTTAATCAATGCTTTTCAATATTCTTAAATATAAATTCAAACGATTTTCCAAAAGCCATCATCTGACTTTTTTTTTTCTAATTCTTTCTTTTAACTTTTTTACTTCTAACTTCTAACTTTCTTTTGGAACGGTGGGGGAGTTTATAAAATAAAAGTGGATTTTGAGAAAATTAAAGAGAGAAGTGTTTTGAGAGAGAGTAACAAAACTCAATGACTATAATAATTATAAATGAACTAATGATTATATGTCATTTCAAATAAATGCAGTATCCAGTCAAACTTTGGCTGCGTTCTGTTGTTTACATTCAAATGTAAACAAATTGCGTGGCCTTTCTTCCGACCAAAGAAAACGGATGGTGCACAAATCACAAATCACAAAATCAACCATAAAGTATAAGATTTTAGTTGTATGCAATTGAGTTTAGTTAATACAGATGTTTATTAAGCGAAATAGAGTGATTTACCTACCTGCATACCGCGTTATTCATTTGAAACCTGAGACGGAAAAAGTGATTGGACTTACCTGCATTAGTGCTGTGAGTGAAGCGGTGCTTTCTAGTCTTTAGCTGCTGTTGGGGAATGTTAGGTACAAAAAAAACCTACCGAGTACCTCTCTCCTCCGATTCCGTAAGTAGGGGAGCGTTTCGCGCATATGTGTTCAAAAACACAAAATTCGTTAATAGTTTTAAAGCTTAAAAACAATAGAAACTATTGATAATAATATATTCTAGAAGCTAACAGGTAACATTGTTTTTGTATCATTTATAAATGTTCTGCGAAAAAAATTTCACGCTTGGGCGCACTTTTGTAAACTATAGTGTAAAAACTCGGTTGTGGAAAGTCGAAAAAAAAAAACTTTTCATCATTTTTATCTGCATTAGAACAATACAAACCCGCATCATGAAAATCACGTTGGAGTAAAATCGGGATCTAGGTCTGGTCCATAATGGATTCATAATCATCACGAACAGAAACCGAGCTTGTGTATGGTTAGCCACTTATTTTACAATTGATTTTTAGTTCATTTTTTCAATGCAAAGTAGTACGAGAGCTCATAATTGTGAATTTTTTTTTTCATTTACTCTCCAAATAGTTATTTTATTGATATACTATCTCCAGAAGATATTTAGTAAACAAACAGCCTCAAAAAATGACAAGTTTAAGTTTAAATCTCCGCCGCTAGTTGCGCTGTGAAATCTATCTATTCAGTATTACACTCTACAGGGTGACGAAAAGGTCCGGTCACACAGGAAAATCTCAATATTTCAAAGAATAAGAAGAAAATCTGATTCTGGCTTTCATAGCTTTATTCAGTAACTCATAAAGATACTTCACAGACGATATCAGACGATATAGATTTTCGTGAAACTCGCTTGAATTGCTCCAAATTTGTTATTTTATAGTCGTTCAGCTTCGACATCATGTATAATCCAGTGGATTCAGATCCGGAGACGACGGAGGCCATTCATTCTTCGAAATGAAATCGGTCAAGTTTTCCTCACACCACACCTGAACAACCTTTGCGGTGTGGGATGGGGCGCCATCTTGCTGGAAGCAGTAGTAATCGTCTTCAAACAATAGTTCAGCTTGAGGCAGAACATTTATATTCAAAACCGTGTCCAGGTAGTACGCTGCGTTGATTTTGACCCCTTTATCGATAAAAATAAGAGGCAGTTTACCTCTCTTGAAAATGGCTCCCCAAACCATCACTGACGTCTTATATTGGAACCAAGAAACGTTCAGCTTGTCCGCAGGAGCTTGCTGGAGGCTCACACTACAAACTCGATCATTTTGGCGATTGACTGTTTGCTCCAAAACGAACAGCTTCTCGTCCGAAAAAATAATCTCGTCATCTGCGCGCCAACCGAGCAACTGCCACGACCGTTGGTATCACTTGTCCTTTGTAGCTTTGGTAAGCTCATGAGCCACCTGTTTTTCGTACGGTGTAAGTTTTGAATCCTTGCGCAGAAGCAGGCGGATTGATTTTTGGTTCATTTTAAGGTTCCTGGCCAGCTTCCGTGCAGATCCGGTCTCGTATAATCTTTTTCAGCCTTGGAGTTCTCACAGACCTTGGTCGTCCAGATCGTGCCTTGTCCTCGGTGCCTCCGGTCTCTAGGTACTGATTTATGGTCCGATACACGAATTTCCGGTTGATTCCGTGCGGTTTTAGGTGTTTGAATATGTGTCCGGGTTTGTACCCTTTCACATATTCAGCGATAACAGCTGCTCTTAACTCTGCCATGGCTCACAACTCAATGTAAACAATTTGCACAGAAACGAAACTCTGCCACTTTGGGCAGCAAAGTTAACCGTTTCATTCGACATATATACAAGGTGTAGGCTACAGGCGACCCCAAAAAATCTGACCGGACTTTTTTGTCACCGTGTAGAGAAATGGAGTCTGCAGCAAAGTTGTAGATAATGTTATAGCAAAAAACTTTCCTGAAGATTTTTTCCTTAAAATTTGTCTTGTTTTGGAGATGCACCGTTTCGTATCAGAAAAGTCCTTAAAATTCGATTTTTTAAATATCTAAGAATTTGTAACAATTGGAAGGCAACAATGTTCAGCATGTATTTTTACATCATCGAAAAACACAACTTTGAAGAAGACATAAAAAAGATAGTTTTCATAAAGACCGAGTTATTGCCAAAAAAGTTGAAAAAATATCATTTTCTGTACATCCCCACATTGCATTCTTGCGAAAACTAGCAGACGGAACCTGCATAGGTTGAATTACTATTAAAATCTCATTTCCAAATTAATTGAAAAGTTTGTGCCTTCCAGTAACTTCGTTGTCTGATATGCAATTCACAAAGACATATATTTTATATTTTTTGGCAATAACTTGATCTGTGTAGAAGCTTTCTTTAGTGTCTCTTCTACAAAATTGTGTGTTTGGATGATATAAAAATATATGCTGACAATTGTTGCTATCTAAATACTACAGTTTTTTAGATATTAAATAACATCGAATTCTAAGGACTAGTTTAATATAAAACGTTATATCTTCAAAACAAATAAAAGTTAAAAAGAAAAATTATTTATTTTTTGAATTAAGATTATCTACAACTTTTTTGCAGGCTCTATTTCTCTAAAATGCAAAAAAAGAAAAGTGAAATTTAAGAGCGCCACTATTGTTGTCTAGGGTTTGCAATCCCGGGAACGATTTCCCAGGAATTGCCTTTTCCCGGGATTCCCGGATCCCGGGAATAGGAATATTGATTCCCGGGATCCCGGGATTCCCGAGCTCCTCGGAAAATTTTCCATACAATTTTGCAATAAAACTAAATATCGTATCAAAACACGAAACTTACGTCGTAGAAGTGTAGAACAGCTTCATACTGTGCATTATACGAAGCAAATATTTGCTTGAAACGACGATCAATATTTGCTTGCCGTGTAATATCAA
This sequence comes from Wyeomyia smithii, assembly GCF_029784165.1. Lineage (NCBI taxonomy): Eukaryota > Metazoa > Arthropoda > Insecta > Diptera > Culicidae > Wyeomyia > Wyeomyia smithii. The sequence goes on along the minus strand of NC_073695.1, from coordinate 227,767,526 downwards.
ATTATTTGCTAAATTTATTTGTCAATAATATATAATAGTAAACGATAAATTAAGAAATATTTTCTTCGTTTCATGTCTTTTTTTGCTAGTGAGTTTACTACTAAGCGGATAGTTGCTTGATTTTTTCTTTGTTTATTGACAAAAAATTTTGAAACCTGTAAATTGATAAATTGAAACCCGTAAATCAATGCGACCAGAAATAAATAAATAAATAAAACTCAGTTAGTGTAACTTGGGTCGTGGCCGCAATTTCACATTAATTACGAAGGCATTCAAATGTTCCAAAATCTGGCTGCCAAACACTCAGTTTTATCTTCAACAAACTAAAAGTATTGGACTCTTCAGTTTCTAATGAAATGTAGCAAGAGCTGAAATCGGCGATTTAGAAGTATTTTAGAAATCAGACACCAGCGGTGATTCAGCGATCTTAAGCAAAGTTTTACAGAAGGGAACTACATTATTTGGGCCTAACGAAAAATTGTCAGCGGAACTGAGGCGATTGATAGACGATTGTTCATGAATTTTTGGAGTGAACTTGAATAAATTTTGTTCTTCAATTCATAATTAAATTGTAAACGATTGTTCGAAACTTTTTATTAATATACTTTATTTGAAATCTCATTTTTGCTAAGGATTTTTTCCTTTCCCGGTTCCCGGGAATTTCCGGGAAATGAGATTTTTCATTCCCGTTTCCCGGGAAATCTATTCTCGGAAATATTGCAAACCCTAGTGTTGTCATTCTTTGAGGCTTTTTATATATTAAATATCTTTTGAAGATAGTATGACAAAAAAAAACAATATTTGGAGAGTAAATGAAAAAAGTTTACGCTTTTGAGCACTGTGCACTAGTTTGCAATTGAAAAGTAGCCTATCTTTAAGCGATTCCATGTAAAATAGATGTACCGTAAACTGGGGTGACTTTGATCACTGTACCTCTTTTTTGAAAATGTGGTAAAAAAGCGCTCGTAGTGCTTGGGACTTGTCGTAATCTTCACTGAATGCGTGGATATATGTTTGCATTGCTACTACTCATGCATTTCCTGCTATTTCAAGAATGTTTTCATGCTAAAATATTAATTGAAAATAAAGTGTATTTTTGGCGATTTTTGTTGCATACAAACAATCGGTTCAAGCAGATTCAAAACAACAAGTTGCAATACGTAAAGTTTTTTTATTTTGTTCCCAGATTAGTTCTTAAGATGAACAAATATTATAACAATACATTTTATTGTTATTTTTGCAAGTTTTTCCTCAAAGGCAATGTTGAGTCCCAATATTCTCCACAGCGTATTACATATTTCTTTTTAACAAAAACCCTAGACGTTAAGTAACATGCAAATTTGGCCAATTTCATAAGTCATATTCCTCGTGGACTAGTTTTTGATGATTTTAGACCACCTTCTCTCTCAGTGGATAACAATTCATATATATTCTAAAAATTTTGTATGAATCTTGTACATTCGCCATTATAAACTGTTCACGTAGAATGTGAATGGCCCCCAAATTGCTTTCCATATTTATAAACTCGTTTAAGCCGTTTAGGGCTGTTCAATTTAGTGAAAGTAGCAAATTGTTACACCAAATTCATCAAAATAATGAAGTGATCAAAGTCACCCCGGAATGATGATTGGTGTAAAATTTTTAGAGCATATTTAAAAACAGCAAAAATGTTGTTAAACTTTTGAAGTAGTGACTGAATCTTTCTCAATGCTTGCCAGTACTTATTTTAAAAATATCGAATAATATTGTTTTCAGTATATTCTGAAAATATTTGAGATACAATCAAAAAAGTGATCAAAGTCACCCCAGTTTACGGTATCCGAAAACTTGTTTGCTCCGATCATTTTGAAAATCGCTGCTGTTGTTCTTTAGCAAAAAAAAAAATTAGACCTTTTTTTTTGTTCCGGCATAGGGTTGCCCGAAAAATGGACTTGTGAGCTGTTCAGCCGATTTTCGGTATCGAATCAAAGGTAATTGATGGACCTTTCAAATTGCACTTTAAATAAGAATAACCATGTAAAAATTATTATACAAACCGATTTTTGTCGTTTTGGAGGGTTGGGAGACCCAGGAAACCCTATTGTTAGATTCAGTTTTGGACTCCTTGAAAAGTTTATATATTTTCAATAAAAATTATTTAATTTTCACGAAATAAAAAACAATATCGCACGCTTAGCCTTGGGGCTAATAGCGGTCTCGATCAACTACATTAGTTGAGAGAATTCGTTATCGATATTGTTTTTGGCACATTTTGTATGTGTAGGATAAGTACAACGATACACCGTGCCCCAGTGCTGAGTCGAGAAAATTTCCAGCTCGAAAAGATCCTCGGACTCGATCGGGAATCGAACCCGATATCACAACCGTGTGGGAGAGCCAGCCGACCGACATCGCTAACCACAGAACCACGGGGACCACACGAAGCTTTTGTTTATTTTGTTTCACGAAGCTTTTGTTTATTTTGTAGATTGAATTTTGAGGCCGTTTCTAGCCACGTGATCATATTTTGGTCACTTTTTATACCCCCCGTACCCTCCGTGGTCTTTAAGGGTCTTTTGGTCAGCCCCCTGCCCCCCCCTCGGACTTAAACCACATGGTCTTCTCATTTGTCTGCAACTGGTAGACTGGTGCTACCGATAATTGTGTTTTTCATCATATCAAACGATTTTATAATTAGTTTTTTTATAATTTACAAAGTTTTTTAAAGTTGAACAAAATATTACTTTTTTCTGCGTTTTAAGCTGAAAATATTTCAATTACTTGAAGAGCAGTTTCAAGTAGCGATAATAGAGTGATTGAATGACGTGAGATGGGCAAAAAGTACGATCAAATTTCTAGTTTAGCAGTGCTTCGGAACTCTAGAACACACATTGAAAAAAATATTATTTACATTACCATCACAAGCAGGCATGTCAATGGTACAGTCTTTTTTTACTGTCTTCTAATGATGTGTTCGCGATACCCATTCGCGCTGGCAGTCCGAGAGTCACGTTGAGAACGTATTGGCAACAGAGCATCACAAAAGGAAACGAGAAATTTAATCCGTGTGTCGAATCGGCATTTGAGGATGTCTTCGGGGTTGCGAATGTAGAAAGGAGAAGAAGCTGTTTTTATACAGACGTTCATGTCCGCACTACACAAACAGCGCGTTTCGGTAACAGCCCGAATCCATCGGAAACATTTTCCCTTTCTTTTTTCATTTACCTATGATGTCAGTGACGGGTGCTAAAAAAGGCTGTGGGAAGAAGGAGCGTAAGGACTGTTCGGCAACTCACCGACAGCCTTCGTGCAAAGAAAAGCTAACTCGGCAATAGAGCGGCTGTGCACTGAAGGATGTGTGTATCGCATACCGAATGTTACATGCAACCATACATGCTATCGTCGACATGGGAATAAGGTGAACAGCGAAGAAAAAAAAAACATTCCCGTTCGGGAAATTAGACGGCAACGTTATAATCGCAGTATATTTTATCTGTCGGCTGTCTTTATTTTGCCAATACCAACTAACACTGTCATAGAGGGACGCTCTCGGATGTCATCAAAAAACTGTCATCGCTCGGTACATTTTGTCCCCTGATTACAAGGTTCGCTTTATCCTACTTTCAACAGCTATTAAGATAAAGGCTATGATATTTTATTATTTTTTAATATACTTCCAGGAACAATGTTACAAGTCTCGACATTGACAATCTCGACAATTATCAATCCTTAGAAGCAAATATCAAACAAAGTCTTTTCAAACCCGAAAAAAAAATTGTTTTCTTTGTTCTAATAAATTTGAATAATAGTATTGAAATAGTAAGTAAAAAAATTGATTACATAAAACTTTCTGTAACACCTAAAAATTATCAAGCCGTATTCTTGACTTGGTGGCAATAATAAATTATAAGTCAGTGAAAAGTCCTCTTGGTCATATCGCTAACCCCCCTGCGTGGTCTTTTGACAACGCCCCCCACCCTCCCAACTCTTCATGACCACGTGGTTTAGGAGCGGCCCCTTTTTTAATCTTTTATGTCCACCATAACCACCATGCGTCTTCATTGATAGCTTTTTCCAACGGAGCTGCATGGTGGTTATAAAAGTCTATCTTCAAAATAAAATAAAATTTACACGTAAAAGTTCAAGTCTAAATCAACCAATGTGTCTCCTCGTTACGCACAATTATTGCTCTAATCTTAGTTAATGAAAGTGTAAACAGAGCAACAGTTGCACAATGAATTTTCTCCCCTTGTAGGAGCTTATGACCACTGCTACCATTAGTTAGATATATTGTGGTATACTCCGCATTAATGCACAATGAATACATTGACAAAGGTTAAAATTGGAATATATATCATATACACAAAAGTCATGATGTTTAGGTAAGCTTCGGCTTCGGGCGAACAATTAGTTTTGGTGCGCTCAAAAACCGTAGTTTATTTTCGTAAACCAGTTCATATGAACTGTTCGCCCATTCCTAACGATGCTTCAACGGTAGCAGCATTATAAAATACATTACCGATACCAGTACTATCCCTCCCAGCTGGTCTCGAGGTACGATGCTGGCCTAACAAGCCAGTCGTCGTAGGTTCGAGTCTCGACTCGGAAGAGACTGTTAGTGTCAGTAGGATCGTAGCGCTATCCCCGCAATTTTCTTGAACACTTACCAGTTGGCTGCGAAGTCTATCGGAATGTAGCACCCAGTCTTTGCTTTGCTTTGCTTTTTCCAGTCTAACATGTCGACAATGGTTGAGATTTCAGAAGTGTAATGATTTGCAGCCACCTAAAACATTGAAAATACGCTGCGCTAGGGACATCACATATTCGTTTTCCAGGATTCAATATTATTCATAAGTTGCGCTCATTTCGCACAATATTATTGTGGCTTCGCCCCATCCAACTTTTGCGTGTATCCTCGAGAAAACTCAATTTTAAAGTGAAATTTCCTGAGGCATCCAAAGAAACAAACAATGGGGTTTTGAACCATCCAAAACGGCAAAAAAACGGTTTGTACTATAGTTTTCGCATGGTTATTGTTATTAAAGGGGCTAATAGCGGTCTCGACTATCTAAATCAGTTTAGCGAATTCGTTTTTGGGACATTTTGTAGTTGTAGGATATGTACAACGTTACACCGTGCCCCAGTACTAAGTCGAGAAAATTTCCAGCTCGGGAGGATCCTCGACCTGATCGAACCCGATATCACAACCATGTGAGAGAGCTAGCCAATCGACAACGCTAACCACAGAGCCACGGGGACCACCATTGTAATGCATTCCTCAAATTTCTGTCCCAACAAATATAAATCTACGTTTCGATTATTCACCCGCTCCAGCTCATATAAACTTCAGCACTATGAAGTCGCCCACAACTCAATAAATTATGAATTATTATGTTTCCTGGCACACACGCACACATGACTACCGCTGTCACTACCGGTCGCTAATATCATCTATTTATGTCGCATCATTTTTCCGACTCCACTAATATTCGTTTCTATAACATTTTTTTTCTTCTCCGCTTCATTGTAGGCAAACTGTCCGATTCCGACATGAACGGTGGCGGTGGCGTTGGCGGAGGTCTACTCGGTAGCCATGGAGCGAACGTGACGGGAAGCCTGTCGACGCTGCACAACAGCAGCAATAACAATAACAACAATACCAACAAGTGGAGCACGTCCTGCAACTCGCTGCTGCAGAACCACCAGAAGTCGGCCGCAAATCATTTGAGCATGAATCACAACTTGCAGAATCACCATCACCACGCGGTGGCCGCCCTTTCGTCACCCTTTTCGTCACTACTGGGGGCCGGTGGGGGCGCCGCCGGATACTTACTGGATCCGCTCGGAGGATTGAACAAAACTACCGCCGCCAATCATTTATTCTAAGAGTTTTTCGGGGGTGGTGATTTGGAAATTTCCTGCATTCTGACTATACTAAGCTTGTAGAGCGCGCTAGTGGAACGACAGCTTAGATTTTAAATGACGACGAAAAAAGTGACATTAGGATTTTGCTTTCGTTGCAATCTGTACCGCTTGAGAGAGAAAGTGTATTACACTTAAATAAAACGGATCCTGTCAAGTCCACTAGTTTATTTAATTTAAAGTGGCGTTAATTAGCGTTGATTTACGTGGTATTCTTATTCCGTTACAAAGCGTGTGAACCACATGCGCGAAGGATGCTGAGAAAGCCAATTAAAAATCATCCAGATATTTACCACGCTGCGTACCAAAACTAAAAGAATCCAATCCAATTAATCAGAAAAAAGTCTGTCATTCTTCCTGTCAAGAAAAAAAATGCAAACGTCCATCAACAACAACTGACGTAACGGTAACGTATGATGATTCACGTAGACGCTGCACTTTTCTCTAACGTGGTGTCAGATACGCTAATTAACCATGGAAAAGTGCCCCGCTTTGCATCCATCCACTTCGCCAGAGTCGCAACAGAAGTTGCAAAAAAAGCCGCGCGTTGATGCAACGCTTTACAAATAGTCGTTACGATGATCAATGGCTTGAATAAGGTTCTATTTCAATACAAACATTCAACGCATTCTTGTATACGGATCGATTCCTGTGTCCAGAAAATAATTTTCTGCCAATCAGTATCCAACACACAACGGTTTAGTGAGAGTGGAAGGCAAAAAAACATCCGAAGTCGTATATAAAGGCAAACCTAATGCATTATATCTTGATATTTAAAAAAATTATCGTGACAAAGCTATCTAAGAGAAAAAATCGCTAATTGTACGAATATAGGGAGAATCGGTATGTCGCAATGTTCGTGAGCTGTAAATATAAGTATTATGAGTAACAAAACAAAAAAAAAGAAATGTTTAGGTCATGTATATATAAAAAAAATCAATAAAATTTTCGTATAATGGCACGCTATGTTTTACTTTAAAATGCATAATAGAGGGATTTCATGCCAGATGTAGTAGATTTTCGGCTGCACTGCAATTGAAGGCTTTCGAAGAATTCATAAGACTTGCTTAACTTCAAGAATGTCAGCGTCACATGGTTCTTTTCCATGTGTTGTGATAAAAAACACTATTAAATTGCTAAATTGTGCATATTATGTTGTAACTACAAAAGGTGGTGAAAATTTCATTTATTCCGTTCTCTGACTAAAATTTTATAGAAAGAAACAAATTGGCGTGGAATCTCTCCATAAGAAGAAAAGAATTATTGGAGACTTGATTCTAGTCATCTTTTATTAGGGCCATCAATTAAAACAAATTTAATTAAAAACACATAAAATCACTCAAGTTTCAACCGTTCCGATCGTGCTCATAGCGATCGTAAAGAATACTGGCAAACATGACATACTTAAGTGCAGTGTTATTGCATTATTGCTGCACTATTTCAGCCGGTATGATGTAAGCCAAAAATAATTTTCACACCGAGAGGAAAAGTGTGATTTCCCGAGGAATTTGTATAGTCAAGGTGAAACGAAAACTTTGCTGTGCTAGCCAACAAACAACAAAGTTCATAATGACTATTAAAACAGCGTCCGTCAAGCGGTGCGCCGGATTGTTTTCACGTGGTTTTTGTTTGCGATGGATGGATGGAATGATGGAGGAAGGACGCTCGTCGTCGTGATCGTCGTCATCTATTTTTCGCGCGTGCTCCATTCGAGTGGACTTTATTTTGAGCAGCGCTGATTTATTGGCGAGTAAATTGGAATTTTGAGCGAATCTAGTTCTTAAGTTGGTTAGCAAGCCGACTGCGCTACCCGTCGCGTCAGCGTCCGTACCAGCGTCCCGGCGTGGATGAGTTTGGCTTTGGGTGGGAGACATTTTCTTCTCTCGAGGACAGCGACGCAGTCAGCAGACCAGTAGCGGTCTGAGTGTGGTTGTCAGGTTGATCCGTTTATTTTCGACATGCTGACTACCTGTGCGATCACGATGTGTTATGAGGCTATTAATAGGCGGGCGGTTTCTGCAATCAATGCTTCGACCGAAAGTGGATGGCAGCTCTGGTTTATTTTTAGCACTTGGAGAACATTCTTGTTGGTATGACAGCAGGCAATGCGTTCGCACAGTTATGGCCTGCTTTGTCCTGTTGATACAGCAGCGTTTGTTTTGGACGCAATGAGTCATCATTCGTTTTATGACATTTGCGAAAGTGAAACTGTTGAAAACATCGTTTCTGTTGAAGGTCAATGTATTGCACGTGGTATCTCAATATTCATAACGCTAAAAATAAATATATTAGCTGATATAAAAATAAAATAAAATATTAGGAATGTAAGAAAATTCAGATTACATAGACAACTTAGTCACCTAAAACTCTTCTGAACATTTCAAAATGTACTATGTACTGTCTGGAGACGAAAGTGTTTCTGACAACTAGCAGTCCATGTCCATGAAAAATTTCCTATGTGGAACAGTGTTGGACATGAAAAAGAATTTGTTAAATGACTCTTTTTCTCAATAGTGTCGATTTTAAAATTTTCAGAAGAATTTTTGGTGATAATATCGTCAAAAATAATGTGGATTTTCTGCTCTCCTCTGTTGCAGGCTGGAATCTCAACCACGGCAGAGAACATTACAAATAAAAAGGTAAAGGGTATGTGCTTGAGTGCACAAACGTAGGCTTGACGTGGGACTATTGTGGGTGTAAAGATTTAGTTCTGCCATAGCCAGAGTATATAACACACACCAATCGTACAAATACCAAACACAACAATCCATGAACACTTCACAAAAAAAAACACATACAAAGCATACAAACTAATAGGAAAAATAATTAACTTGTTGCCTATAAAAGTATTCTGTCATGAATAAATTCACCTCGGATGAATGCATTTTTGCACACACATACACGTTATACACACACGCTATGTACACACACTACTCACAAGCACACGCTCCTCAGACACACCCACGCTACTTACACACACACACATACACACACCGCTTACATACACACGCCACTTACATACACACGCCAATTACACATACACACACGTCACTCACACACACACACATTCACACACACGTCACTCACAACACTCATTCACACACACACACACACACACACACAGACACACGCACAAACATTGACACACACACACATTGACACACACACATTGACACACACACATTAACACACACACACATTAACACACACAGATTCACACACACACACACACACACACACATTCACACACACACATTCACACACACATTCATACACACATTCATACACACACATTCACACACACACATTCACACACACACACATTCACACACACACACATTCACACACACACACATTCACACACACACACATTCACACACACACATTCACACACACACACATTCACACACACACATTCACACACACACACATTCACACACACACACACACATTCACACACACACACACACACACACACACACACACACATTCACACACACGCATTCACACACACACACCCATTCACACACACATACACACGGTAACGCTACTCACACACACATACACACGCTAACGCTACTCACACACACATACACACGCTAACGCTACTCAGACACACACACTTGGTATACGACACACTATACCTACACAAATTACTATCGGCAGCATCCAAACGGCTTACAAGTCTTCCAATGGTCCCTTCCAACGGCTTCCAATAATCCCCAGTGCCGAGCACGTCCAGTTTCGGACTGTATTCCAACAACGATATCTGAATTAGATTACCACTGGTGGGGTCCAACTCAGATCGAAGGAAAACCTAACTGTTCGCTTAGACGGTCGACCAGGGAATGAGCTTCTCTTAACACCAGCGTTGCCAGGTCATTTTTTTGAAAATCTGGAAAAGGCAAAATAAAAATCTGGCAGTCATTTCGTGGGGTGAAAGGTTAATTTTTCGGATAAAAGTCTTGGGGTACGCAAAATTTGAGGTGACAAAATTGCAAAATTTCGTGCCAAAATTGAAGTGATGACCTTTTTGCGGGACATAGAAAATAAAATCTGGATAAAATCTGAATCATCCATGAAAAATCTGGATAATTGAACATCAAAGCTGTTTACCTGGATACATGTTCAAAAATCTTGATAATCCAGCTAAATCTGGATACCTGGCAACGCTGCTCAACACGAAATGTCCTTTTATAGTGTCACTCAGTGTGGGAAACCTGGATGATTGGGGGAAGAACCAATCACGTGGAAGCATCTCTGCTTTTTTTCTTCGTCGTTTACGTTGGGTGATGAATACGATGCCAATTTGCTGGCATTGCTAGCCATCGACTGAATGGGTGAAATCAATTCGTCTATGTTTTTGAAGTCTGTGTTACAGAAATATACCAATCGTATGGAAAATGTATGTGGATATTCGACCTTCAAACTTTCCCGCAATTTTCACGGAGTAATAAGAAAATGGTAACCGAAATTATCATGTTATACAAATCTTGTATGTTTTAGCTTTCCAACGGTATATTAACTATTGAAATCGGATTAGTTGTTTGAGCGCTATTAGCATCTAAAATCTTCCATTCCGCCAACCAAAAACGTTAAATGTTCAATCCAGTTTTCCCAGAATGCATCTTAGTATAGTGAAGAAAGACGTAGTCCCACGTCAAAATTGGCACAACTGTGTCCCATAAAATGGTTACCTATTCCTGTGTGCCTCAAGGTAGCAACCTAGGGTCTTTCCTGTTTATTTTTTTTTTTGCGATAATACGCACCTATTCACTGGAAATTGCAAGCTGTTTAATGCTGATGGCTGCAAAATCTATACCAAAGTAACTTGACCTATTTTACTATCTAGAATAATGTCAACCAAATGGCCGTAAGAATCGAAAATTGTGTAACCATCTTGTTTTATCGTAAATCAAACCACGAAGCCTGCCGCTTTATTTACCCGATCGTTGGTCATACGTTTATGCGTGTGAAAATTGCGAGAAATCAAGGTGTTAATCTGAGTTCGAAGCTATCTTTTCGGCAGTATCAGCAGTTTTTTATCGATAATGCAAACCTACGCTCGAATTTTTGTTTGATATTGTCTAGAAGTTTGACGACCCTTCATAGCTGCGGCCACTCTATTTTGAGTTTGTACGGTCTCATTTAGTTACCGTATCACGCAACTTAGATTCTAAGAAGTGAAAGCATTCAACAGATGTTTGTTCAGCAGGCTCTCAAGAATTTACGAAGGCTTCATCCTACTCTTGTGTGGAAAACCACACAAACGAACTTTGTTTCGATTGTTTTTCGAAAACTTCTCGATCGATTTTGACGAAATTTCTTGACAATTCCTTAACCATCAATTTGATACAAAATACGTTTTTTCCAAGGGAAAAATATTTTTGGTTGATGAGATATTTAAAAACTTACGCTGTTTACCCTGGTGTGTGGTTTTCCACACATACAACATTTAAATTTATTTTTGACAAGCATGTTGTATGTGTGGAAAACCACACACCAGGGTAGACAACCTTAGTTTTTTTGAGGATGCGATGAAGATCAAGATTGGCTTCTATATGAAACCTGTTTTCAACTGCTGAGTACCATGACCCGGGCACCACATTTTCAAAGCATCAAAATTTCGCGCAGGCATTTCGATTTGAGCTGTTCAAGCTACTGCCATCAAATACCGATTTATATTTTTGCTGTCAAACGCGTTTGATTTTGTGTTTCTTTCCCGTCTTGTGTTCATTGGTTCATTCAAATGCAACTGATTAATGTTTTTATTGATGGAATGATTGACGCAAATTATGACTCGTTCTCTTCTTTCAGCGTATCATTTGAAATTAAACTTCGTACACCAATTACGCAATGCTAAAAATCCAGATTTCAGTCGACCAACCTTTCTTCCTGCCCTTCTATGTAACAAAAAAAAAGTTGGATATGACACCCCCTCAAATTACGTGATACTAAACAACCTACCCCGTCACTGGTCAAAAGTTCCAATTTCAAGATGATAATATCACAGTTATATAACCATCTCAACTAACCCCCCCTGACATATGTAACAATAAGTAACGCAAATTCAACCCTGCACCGAACGCAATAGCGTTGGCGAGTTCTTATCCGCAGAAAAGTATTAAACAAAAGAGTTGCGAACAATAAATAATGTTCCGCGTATTTTTTTAAACATATTTCACACAATTTTTAAGTTCCCCCACTCCAATGTCGATTTTTGACCTGATTATCCCAATTTTTTCTTACCTCTATATGCGTGAAGTACTGTAGCCTCCTGTCTCCGTCAACGCTCAATCATTTTTAATTGACAATCATTAGGCGTGTGACGTTATCTACTTTCGCTTTCAGTTCGGGACTACGAAGGCAATGGAATCTAAATAGACACGGTAGATGGTTTAAATCTCAAAAACAATGTGAAAAAAAAATGTTTGGCAGTTTTTTCAAAATTTTTCCACAAGTTTTGACAGTTTTCGGCTGCCATTAAACAATGCGTACGTATTCTGGGTTCGGCACTGGATCGATAATCGGTCTGTAGCCTTAAAAGTAAAGTAAGTAAGGTGGTTGAAAAACGTGCTTTACAGTAAGTATTTCAATGTTTTTATATCACTTTTTTGTACTTCACGACCTTCAAAAGGGCATTACTCAAAAATGTACTGTACGTTAATTCTGAAATTTCGACCAGAGATTCTGAACGTCATAACAAATCGAGTGGTGTACTCAGATTCATTGGTACATTTTTATAATAATAACGGTCTGTGTGGGAGCATCGTGACCCTATAAAAAATGTTCACCTACGCAAAAAAAAACCATTACAAAATTCCAGCTCAACCGGACTTGTTTTTTAATAGGGGGGGGGGGGGGGGGGGAGTAGTTTGTAATGATTTATTTATGTACTAAAATATCTATTCAGAATTAATATTGTGTGTTCTGCCACAAATGGTGATATTTTAACACTATTATATATATATATATATATATATATATATATATATATATATATATATATATATATATATATATATATATATATATATATATATATATATATTTGAACGCTTTTTTTATATTATTGAATGTTATTAGCTTTCGCAGTTAAGTTAATGTAATTGTAGGAAAAATATTAAACCTACTTGTCAAGGAGAAAAAAAAGGAATAAAACAAAACTTAAAATAAACTTAAAACTATCTTACTGACTATAAAGTGAGCTAATCGTTGCAATTGAGGATTGCAACGATTTTTGTCGGAATTTGTTAATAATTTGGCTTGACATATTTTCTAATGTTTCTACATTAGTGAGCCTATGTAGCTCGTTCGTGCTAAACCAGGGAAGACGCTTCAAAATCATTTTTAAAAGTTTATTCTGAATCCTTTGAAGTGTCTTCTTCCTGGTTGCACAACAACTTGTCCAGATGGGAACTGCATATAACATTGCTGTCCCAAAAATTTGTTTATAAATTAACAGTTTATTCTTGAGACAAAGTCTAGAATTCCTGTTGATAAGAGGATATAAACATTTGATATACTTATTGCACTTTGACTGGATATTTTCAATGTGCTCCTTGAAAGTAAGATTCTTATCATGAATTAGCCCTAAGTATTTAACTTGATCAGACCAATTTAAGACCACACCGTTCATCTTAATAACGTGGTTATTGGTAGGTTTGATAAATGGAACTCTTGGCTTATGAGGAAAAATAATTAACTGTGTTTTAGAAGCATTAGGGGAAATCTTCCATTTTTGTAAGTATGAAGAAAATATATCTAAACTTTTTTGAAGCCGACTGCATATAACACGAAGGCTTTTTCCTTTTGCGGAAATGCTTGTATCGTCACAAAACAGAGATTTCTCACAACCTGGTGGTAAATCAGGGAGATCAGAAGTAAAAATGTTATATAAGATTGTGCCCAAGATATTCCACTGGGGCACACCAGCTCTAACAGGCAATCTATTAGATTTACCATTTAGATAGTTAACCTGGAGAGTGCGGTCAGTTAAATAACTTTGTATCATTTTTGTGAGGTAAAGCGGAAAACTGAGATTTGACATTTTAGCTATTAAACCTTTATGCCAAACACTGTCGAATGCTTTTTCTATATCTAGAAGAGCAGCTCCAGTCGAATAGCCTTCAGATTTATAAGTTCGAATCATATTTGTTACTCTAAGTAACTGATGAGTAGTGGAATGCCCATGGCGAAAACCAAACTGCTCATTTGCAAAAATTGAGTTCTCATTAATAAGTGTTATCATTCTATTAAGAATTATTCTTTCAAAAAGTTTGCTAATAGAGGAAAGTAAACTAATTAGTCTATAGCTTGATGCCTCAGCTGGACACTTTTCAGGTTTTAAAATTGGAGTGACTTTGGCATTTTTCATTTCGTGCTAGTGCAAAGCATCTGTTAAAAGTTTTTACCAAGAAATTTAAAGAGTTTTCGGGAAGTCTTTTGATGAGGATATAAAAAATCCCATCATCTCCTGGTGCTTTCATGTTTTTGAATTTTTTGAGAATAGTTCGCACCTCATTCAAGTTTGTTTCCAATAACTCTTCAGAAAGAAATTCTTGGGTGGAGATCTGATCACTCTCAAACTGCTGAGCAAGTTTTTGAGATTTTTGTTCATTCGTTAGAAAAATGCAATCACCATCTTTAAGGACTGGAATGGGCTTCTAAGGTTTCTTAAGAACCTTCGGAAGCTTCCAGAAAAGTTTTGAATAAGGTTTTAGTTGTTCAACTTTTCTCATGAAATTCTCATTTCGCAAGAGAGTGAATCTATGTTTAATTTCCTTTTGTAATTCTTGAAAAATAATTTTCAAAGCAGGATCACGAGATCTTTGGTATTGACGTCTCCGTATGTTCTTCAAACGTATAAGAAGTTGAAGTTCACTGTCAATAATTGGTGCATTAAATTTCACTCGAGCCTTAGGAACTGATAAATTCCGGGCATTGAGAATTAAGCTGCTAAAATTATCTAATGCTCTGTCAATGTCAGCACTATTTTGTAAAATAATATCATCATTCAAATTTTCTTCGATCGTGAAACGATATTTATCCCAATTAGTCTTGTGATAATTTTACACAGATCTAGTGGGATTTAAAATAGTTTCATGGGAAATAGAAAATGTTATGGGAAAATGATCAGAATCAAAGTCAGCATGAGTTAATAAATCACTGCATGAATGACCTTGATTTGTTAGTACCAAATCAATTGTAGGTGCATTCCTAACAGAAGAATAACATGTAGGACCATTTGGAAATAAAACTGAATAAAATCCAGCCGAGCAATCATTAAACAATATTTTTCCATTGGAATTGCTTTGAGCATTGTTCCAAGATCGGTGTTTCGCATTAAAATCACCGATGATTAAAAATTTAGATTTATTTCTTGTGAGTTTTTGCAAATCTCCCTTGAAATAATTTTTTCGGTCATCAGTGCATTGAAAAGACAAATACACTGCGGCTATGAATAAAATGCCAATACTTGTTTCAATTTCAATTCCCAAACTCTCGATAACTTTGGTTTCAAGATGGGGTAAAACACGATGTTTTATTCTACGGTGGATAACTATTGCAACTCCACCACCGACAACATCAATTCTATCAAACCTATGAACTATAAAATTTGTGTTCTTTTTTAGTTTGATATTTGGCTTTAAAAGCGTTTCAGTCACAACTGCAATATGCACATCGTGGACTGTTAAAAAATTGAAAAATTCAACCTCTTTCGCTTTTAAAGAGCGAGCATTCCAATTTAGAAAATTTACAACATTATTTGAAATCAATATTAGTTGTAAATTTTATACCTTCTTGAACAGTTCAACAAAACGGACATTAGCTGCAGCATGGATTGTTGTAGGTATTCAATCTACTCGGGAGTTGGACAACCTAAATCAATACTGCCTGACTTTTCAGCACCAAACACGAATGGTTTGTTACTGTTTGAATTTGAAATATTACCTAAAAGGACACTGGCATATGAACAGCCTGGTGTTGCCTGAACAGGATTATTTGTCTGAAATTTGTTATCTGAATTTAAATTATTACCGACACACCTGCTAATGAAAGTGCTGGTGATGCCTGAACAGTATTGAAAGTCTTTTGTATACCCACATTGACAACAGGTTGTTTAGAATTCCTACGTTGTCTGGAAGCAATAATTTTTGACCTTACAGGACAATTAAAGAAATTAGATTTGTGATTTCCCCCACAATTTACACACTTGAAACTATTAGTGGTCTCTTTCACGGGGCAGATATCTTTCGTGTGACTAGTGTCACCACAAATCATACATTTTGCTGCCATATGGCAGTTTCGAGTTCCATGACCATAGGCTTGACGATTCCGACATTGCGTAAGGTTATGGATTCCTCCATGTCTCTTGAAATTTTCCCATTTTATCTGCACGTTAAAAAACACGTGCTTTTTCCAAACATTTCAAATTATGTACTTTTGTACGATCAAAATGTACTAAGTAATTTTCCTGGTGTATTCCAGTTTGATTAATTTTGGCATTTGCCGTTCGTTTTATCAAAATTACTTGGTTGGGGGCAAAACCAAGTGATTCTGTCAAACAATCTTTAATTTCATCAATAGATTGATCATTTGAAAGACCTTTCAAAACAGCTTTAAACGGTCTCTAGTTTTTGGCATCAAAAGAATAAAATTTATACATCTTTTCAGTCAAATACTGTAAAAGATGTTTATGGCCATCAAAAGATTCAGCCAAAATACGAATTTCACTATGGCGGCCAATTTGAAAATTAACTTTCACATCCGACAGAAATGATGAAAGTTCTGATCGAAATGCTTTTAAATTTGCTACAAATACCACAATAGGTGGAACTTTTACCTTCTTCATAACGGCTTCAAGCTCAGTATGAGAAGTTTGAACTTATTGATCCCCAACGGAAGAAATAATAGCATTCCTGTTAGTCGAAATTTCAGTGTCACTTGGAGGAGATGCCCCACGTTTCCTCGAAGCCGCATCAAAGCGAGCTTTTTTATTTCTTCCAGGCATAACTGGAAAACTTCACTTCACTTTCACTTCACTTTAGAATTTAAGTAGAAATATCTCAAACCAAATTTACTCACTGAACTCTCGTTAACGTTGAAAACAAATTTATTACTTTGCGTTTCAACAGGTAGTCTTTTAAAACGATTGCCTGTTGAAAGCGAAAAACAAAATTTCAATATCTCTCGGTAGTCTAAGACTTAGCCTCGAGCTGTTGGTAAAATGCGACCGTACTGTAGGACAGTTCAAGTCGATCTCGCTCAACCGGACTTAAAATGGGGTGGCACAAGGATATTGAAGTTTGGCCTTTGAAAATCAAAAAAAATTCAACCCAAGTGGTGCATGAAGTTTTTGATTTTTTTTTGTGCCAGGTGGCTTAAAACTGCATGAAACGTCAAGATCTGGTATCATCTGAAAAAATATCATGATTTTTCGGATTTCTCAAGATCAATCTTCAGTCGCTTTGCGCCAACTCATTTTCAGTCCGATTGAGCTGTCATTTTGCACAGGGTGTTTTTTCGAGCAGGTGAACGTTTTGTAAATGTTTTTTTTTAATTTTCTGGTTACTTTGTTTCCCATACAAGTGATTGGTACCCTAACCGGCATACCCACTGCTATTAGCAGTGGCCAAATGACTGACTCGACACTACAAATCCAGAAAAAAAATTCCCGGACATGTTCAGCCATGCTATGCAGTGCTCCGGTCTGCCGGCTGATCCGTCTGCTATGGAACGCTGCAATCGATAAGTCGCCTGCTCAGCCTCGCTGCGCTAAAATCAGCTGCTGCCTCTCCTGGTTGCGAGTCGAGCCTGTTTCCAGTAAGCGTCAATTGTCCTCTTGCTGTAACAATCAGTTATACAACAAATACTAAATTTCTGCTTGGTTTTACGTGACTACTGAGAATTAAATTCCCGGTAAGCGTATCTTTGTAGAGTGAGTAAGCAACAACAATAAATACAAATCATATCGTTTGTATACCTTAGCGTATACAAACTTTTAAGCTATACAGAAGAAAAAGGCCACGTTTCAGCTCTGATTGTTTGAAACATGCGTTAAAAAAGTCTCTACATTTTTCAATAGTATAGAAAAAGCATCACAAAAACACAATTTTCCACGTTTAGTGGATGCATAGCTAATTTTTCAATCAACTGCTGTAAGAATGAAAGAAATTCGTTGGAAACTGACTGAGTTTTAAGCATTTGAAAGTTGAAAATTTTCGTGACGCTCTCTATGGTTTCGGTTTTTCAATTTGTTACTGTGAGACGAGATTATACGTCTACGTGTTTTCTGTTTTCTGTTTTCTTATTTCTGTTTTCTGTTTTCCGTTCTCTGTCTTCTGTTCTCTGTTTTCTGTTTAAAAATTACTTGAAAAAGGATGAATTTATTAAGTAAATTATCAAAAGTCTTTTTGAATTAAAATGACCATTTGAATGGTTTAAAATCACTGAAAATTGATTTTTGCGTAGAGTTTCGGGATCTGATTTTTGGGTCACGAGTTTTATTTTGTTGACTTTTGATTTGTAGTTCTAGGTTTTCAATTTTGGTTTCTGGTTTAAAGTGTTAGGTGATTGGTTGTAGGTTTTCTGCGCTCTGCAGCGCAGGAATTTATCCTACACACAGAGGAAATCACGGACAATCAACGCAGTCACTGGTTTGTTGTTTCAACCTCAGCGGTTCTTGATTACGCATTTGTTTTCTCTAGACTAAAGCCAAATTAATCGACGCCAAACAGAGCTATAATTACATTTCTCTGATCAGACCGAAAAAAGTTATTAACACATACTAGCAAATCTTAAGCTCCGGTATTTTTAGTGTGTTTTAAATATTCGCTGTTCTGGTATGAGAAAAAATTTAAATTATGAACTGGAAAACCTAGGCAGATATTTCGAGAAATAAGGAGAAAGTAAATTTATCGTCTAAAAAGAAATTTATGAGCCGCACGGCTGTTTTTCTGCATTTTGTGGTCAAATTGGGAACGGCTAGCTAACAATAAACATAAACTATTTGTATAAATTTTGGAAGATAATTTATTCGTTTGCTAGCATCGGCCATCAGTAAATCTGTTTTACGATGTCAAAGCGAACGGAGCGAAATATGACGCCATTCGAGAGGTAAATAATACATTCTACTTTGGAGTAAACCAAACATATTTCGCATGCCACCAAACTGGTCAGACAACGCCCAGGCCTGAGCAAACAAGTTTTCAGCTGTTGTTGTAGCAATCAACGATCGTTACTAATCCCAGACGGACCAACCAGGCGTGATTCGGCTGAAGAAAAATAACAAAATTTCGCCTTCCGATTAACATGCGAATTTGGAACTTTCCCGAATTTTCCCCTCTTTCATTATAAACATTCCTTCTCGTATTAGGCGGAATTCCTTGTTACCCACCCGCACCGTATCTTGAATGATCAAGGCAAAACGGCAGAAATGATCCAAGATCGTTAACGTAAATGACACGAAGCTATCATCCCATATTCAGACAGTCAGGAGCCATGCCAGAGTGTCCCAAATGTAATGAGAGTTGAACTAGGTTAAAATAGGCCTATAAATAAAAAGTTTCTTCATGTTGCGAACTTCGAGCAAAAATCAATTTGAACATACACATAAAAATTTTGTTTGAGAAAACCAATCTACTTTTAAGAGATTGATGGAATAAGCTTGATGTTGATAGGAAATAGAAGTAATTATAGAGCAATTATCCAAAAAATATAACTTTTATATAAACCATGGTCAAGGCTGGACTGCCTTTCCCTCTTCATTAGTTACATCCGTGTAATGTGCCACTTTTGCGAACAGGGAAACGGAAATAAAACATTGCGCATAATTTCCTCTCCCCCACGGTAAATTTCGTGAAAAACAAAGCCCGCCGCTGTGTTCTCGTGCATCCCATGCAGCAGCAGCAGCGTCTCACAGAACCACAGCACTGACCAGAAACAGAAAAAAGGGCTGCGTGCGCACTTCGTTTTCTCCATGAAGGCGTACGGCGCATGAGCGACGAAAGGATTTCCGCTAGTTCGCTCCAAGTCCGCCTCCATTCGCGGTGACCAAACCGATCATCGCCGTCATCGGCCTGTCAAGTCGGCTAATGTTTAAAAGCGATTCGCTGCATCCCCATGGACATCAGTTCCGAACAGTGATTCGACGAAGAAAGTTCCTCGCGAGCTCAGTGCGCACATTATCCAGGTGCCGTGATCCCAACCAATTAGTGTGATATTTTTGTTGTCTGTGAAATAACTCAAGCGTAACAGAATGGCTTTGGAGCGTCAAGTTCGCGCTAAGGTAAGTGTTTCGTGTGGTGATTGAAACAAGTGATTTGGTTCTGCGAGAAGTGCGAGACATTGGAAACGTTTTTTTTTGTTTGGTATCATCCTTTCCGTAGATCGCTGGCAAGCGTGACTTGGAAAAGGACAAAGAAGCACAGTACTGGATCGAGGAGGTCCTACAGGAGAAATTCCCGGCTGGTGTGCTGTACGAGGATGCCCTCCGGGATGGTCTGGTGCTGTGCAAACTGATCAACAAACTGGCTCCCGGTTCGGTAGCCAAAATCAACACCTCCGGTACGCAGTTCAAAATGATGGAGAACATCAACCTGTTCCAGCAGGCCATCAAAAAGTATGGCGTTCCCGATCTGGACGTCTTCCAGACGGTGGACTTGTACGAGAAAAAGGACATTGCACAGGTCACTAGTACGATATTTGCACTGGGACGAGCGGTAAGTTCAATGAGATTTTGTGTACTGAGATTTGGTGCACTATGGGTCAAGGTGTAACTATTTGTGGTTATTATTGAAAAGTTTCTTCTCCTGCTTAGACATTCAATAGAGAAAAATTTTTGTTTGCATTTTTTGACAAGTTCTTTTCGAATTTTCATACTTATTCAAAGTTTCCAAATTTGTAGCATGCTTTCCCAAAAAATAATTGATAAAAAAAAAAACAATTATCTTGGGTTGGAAATAATGTTAAAACTTTTGTGAGTACCACGACATCAAATCTCAAAACAAAGTAAAAAACATAACGGATAACTCGTGGCAGTTTTCGCAATTTTGAAAAATCAATCAGAATTTTGCATATAAAATAATTGAAAAAAAAAATCGCGGAACTATTTTCAAACATGTTAATCGTTTGATTCAGGTCACATCGGAAGATGTTCTACAATATAAGCGTATAAAAAATTCATTACAATTTGATGTTTTGATGATGATGATTTTTCATAATTTTTTAAAATTTTGTAGGCGATATAATCTTATTTAACTTAGAAAACTGCTGAATCAGCAAAAGAATCATCTCTTCAAAGCATAGTTTTTCTGTATAAAAATCCCAAGAATAATTATGTGCAACTTCTGGAAACATTAATTTCGGAAAAACTGGTTACAGTTTAAAGATTTTAAAATATATTTGATGTCGTTTGAAGGAATAAAACAAATGCTAGTTTGAAATCATGTTTTTCTCGAGAGCTCATTTCAAAAGTCTAATGCGAGTTACAATACTTACCGAAATACAAATTATCAAGGATTCTACCCACTTTTAATTGACGAAATACGTGTTATCTGCGATGGAAAGAAACATTAATTTCAGCTTCATCGCGCCTCAAAAATGTTGAACCATAAGAGATTGTTTGGATAATAATTCCGCGTTATTTTGAATTCCACTTTCTTGAGTCATTACATAAATTCCTAGCTTAAAATACAACCGGCCGACCAAAAGCATGGCCAAACAACAAGATAAGAATTACCTCTCAAAACGATAAATATTCCGCGGCATAAGCGTCGAGAGCGTCGGGCATTAAAAAAACCTGATACTTATTTATAACACTTCGCCTTTGAAACCCTCAAAAAATAAAAACAATAGACACCAACAAAACAAATCATGTAAACAAATACATCACCTGCCCTCCCTTCTTTTCCTTCCATTCCCAGTGCTACAAACACCCGGAATTCAAAGGACCCTTCCTCGGACCGAAACCGGCGGATGAGTGCAAACGTAACTTCACCGAGGAACAGCTGAACGCTGGCCAGAGCATCATCGGACTGCAAGCCGGAACGAACAAGGGAGCCACCCAGGCCGGCCAGAACATGGGCGCCGGACGTAAAATCATTCTCGGAAAGTAAACACAACTTGACTAGGCTTAGCGTTTGCTTTTGTTTATTTTTTTTCTGGGATCGTCGTCGGTTGATCGCCGATTTTGCAATTTTGTTTTTTGTTTACTATATCTGGCCAATCATTACTTGCGAACTATGCAAACAAAAAATGAGAAAACCAAAAGGATTGTAATGAAGAGACTCCGCTCATATGTGTTAACGATAATGATAATCGGTTTGAAAAGTTGTCTCGAATAATCCAGTACGATCATTGTACCTATACGTATTGTAAGCTAAAAGGTGTTTTTCATTTTACACAGAGTATGAGAACTATTTATATAAAACAAACAAATAGATACATCTACACGTGCCCCATTTGGT
Source organism: Wyeomyia smithii (assembly GCF_029784165.1). NCBI lineage: Eukaryota > Metazoa > Arthropoda > Insecta > Diptera > Culicidae > Wyeomyia > Wyeomyia smithii. Next base: position 227,745,156 of record NC_073695.1, on the reverse strand, counting down.
CACTGATCCGAAACTAGCCCTCACTGTGTGAGACACCGATTACCTCATCCTCGTTCCGTTTTCTGACTTGTTATAACATTTCACAATGTCCTCTCTCTCTCTCGCTATATGCTGCGCACGTTTTCCAGCTCATTTGGCAGCGGAATTTTCCACCGCGCAATTTTGACAGTCTATTTTGAACGCATGACTAATAACGGCCGGCAACGGCAAATCACAATTTCACGTTTACCACACACCAAAACGTCGACGGCGGCGGCGAGATGACTATGGCGATACGTGTCGGAGGCCACCCTTGAGAGGGAGCGGAGGCCATGGAAAATCCTTCAATCACAATTAACTTGCGCAAGACGCCTACGGTCCCTAGCGGGATGCCGGTTACCGGTTAGAAACAGAATTTAATCCGTACAAACATGTCCACAGTGAAACGGCTCAGGCTGGCAAATTTTCTGTTTATTTACCCGAACGACCTGGCTGACCTTTTGCCAATGATGATCGTTAATTTGTTGTGAGAGTGATTTTATGGTTATTTAACTGCTGGTTGCGGTTTTTTTTGGTTGTTTTCAGGGATGCAACTATTAAAGGTGAGAGCATAAATCATACTATGATAAAGATGTTAACTATTATGGTCATCATAATATTCATGGTCACTTCCTTATTTTAAAACAAATCATTTAAAAGTATGCTTATTACCGCTACTTAATTCATTCTTATTATAGATCTGTTTTCAAAAATTAGCCCTATCTTGAATTTCCAATGAAGTGCTTTTTCTTTAAATTGAGTTGAAAATGTAATAGATTTTGCAGAAATTTGAGCGACAATTTTGACTGGACTGGTTTATAAATCTAACTAGTATGATAGGGAAAGTTCAGGTTATACTACTGAATAAATGCTGAGTAATTGGGATCATTATCTGTAAATGACCGTGCGACTCCATCAGCATAATATTCAATGGAGGTGCCTTACACTACAACACAGTATGTAATAAAATAAATTGTGCACAATTCGGAATTTGACGCTAAGGGTAACAACTGTTGAAAAAAACATGGATGTAACCAATTTTGTTTCAAAATCCAGTTTTTCTAACTTCGGTTATGCTTCAATAGAAATAACGACCTTCTAGAATTCCCCCTCGACTTCTAAGTGACAAGCTTTGATACTTTATTCCTGTTTATTTCAGATTGCTGCAAAGGGAAGCAAAAGTGTTGAGCTGTATATCAATTTTGATCTGGCATTCTGGTTTATTCTACAACGAATTATTTCTATAAACGATTTTTTTGCATTTTTACCCGATTTTTTCTCCAACAAACTATTTCTGATGGAACTTCCCGATCACTCTTCGCACGGTTTAGTTTCTCAAATCTTACATATATCTAACTTGTGTTTGGAAAAAATAAATCATAATTTTAAAAAGGCCTAAAACTGTAAATCCAATCAGAAAAACTCCAAAAACAGTGTTGTATATAATTAAATATTACTATCACCAACGAATACATCATGAACAAATTGAAGAAACGTTCCTTTTAAGCATCTTTGGATTTTACCTCAATTACCTACCTTCAGCCAAATGACTCTGAAAGTAAATTCTATAAATTATTTTCAATAAATTTATAAATACTGGTTTTTACAAGACATAGGTTTCAGGTTAATGGAAATATAAATGCTGTTAAAGATCATGACAAATTAATATTTATACTTTCTTGTGACTATATTTTTAAAACAGACTACAAAAAATAATGTAATATAACTGTTATGATGTTATGGTAATTTTTTCTTTGTTCTAAAATGTAAACTATACATATATTTATGAAATAACAGCCGAATATTCAACTGAACATGATGATTGGATGAGCAAAGTTAAATACCAAATTATTCTTGAATAAGTGAATTTAGTGAAGCTCAAATTCAAATCATCATTCGGTAAACCGAAAATTCGGTACTTTCCAAAAAAACTGCAACTCTAGAAATAACTTTTCTCCGTCACTTTTGTAACTAATATATAGACACTTGTTATGTTATTGAGAACTATATAAATTTTCTAGAAAATACTAGAAAATACTCTAGAAAAATTATTGATAACTTTCTGATCTATCCCCAAATATTTGAACTTACTTGTTGATCCTACTATAAATTCAAAGAATACTCCCTAATTTGTCGCTTATTATAAATTACAGTTGTTCTGAAAATATATTTTGTGTGAATCAAACTATTATCAACTGGGAGGTGATATCTAAGACACGATTGCATGGTTGACGTAGGACTACGATAGTTTTATTTTATTTTGAGACTATTTATTCATTTTACAACACCATGTTTCAGAACAAAAGTTATTCCATTTGCATTGACGAATACTTTCCTGTCCGAATATGGTTCGAGCATCTGTACACATTAGAGTGGCCATTTTTGTAATATAATGCGATTTCGATGAGCGCCGGGCGGAAAAATTTTCCTTTTTACTTCAAAAACAAGCCATGAAAATTTTGAAGTAGATCGGATTTCATTCGATGGACCGACGAAACCCTTTTATTGAAAAAAAAAAATGGATTCTCATAAGAACTGTTGTTTTTATGTCTTTTTGAAGTTTTTTGCCTTAGTTTCTTAAAATAGTTGTATATTTGCGTCAAAATGCGCTTTAATTATAAAATCATATCATTAGAGACATTTACATATTACGTAACGCTAAATTATAGCAATTTTGAACACCTCCCACCCTTAAATAAAGCAATTTTGCATGGGGGCCTTGCGCAATGGAACTTTTCGTTGAATATCCCCTTCTTCGAAGTACGTTACGTAATAAATGAATGACCTCTCATATTCGTTAGAGGTTTTGAAACTGCCATTCAGTGATTATAGCCTTAATCGTACTTCATCGCAGAAACTGCGTGAAATGAACCGACACAATCGGATTGGTGAAGAAAAATTATTAAAATTATCAAGAACTTTTTGTATGGATTTAATGTTATTTTTAGTATTATTATTATTATTATTATTATTTTCTATGAAACAGTTCAGCACTAGTGATCTAAATGCACTAAGAAGGTGACTTTTATCAAATACGGTCGGTAGATCTCCTGTTGATCGAATAGCAATTCTCTTGAGTTTCGATGAAAGTGCAAAGTTCTTGGGCGCGCTTAAAATTGATTCAAGCTACGGTAAAAATATCGCCCAAGAAGCTCATAATACGCTAGTGGATTGAAATATTTCGGAAAAGTTTTGAAAACTAACCAATATTAATTGTCCTCTTCATTGCAAACTTGAATGCAAAATATATTACAAGGCAAAAGCATCGGACCTGAAACACTTTTCTTTAACCGTTTTACAAGAGCATCAAACAAAATCAACTCACTAACAGCTTCAATCCAATAGTTCTGATTATTGACCATAAATTGCATTCAAGACATGTCCCTGTTGGTAGTCAAACTTCACATTCAGGTGTTTTTCGGATGTACGAGTGCTGTCTAATGTATTAATCAAGTTATGAATTTTCTACGTGATTCTTTCACTTGTGCCGAAAATGATACTCGTCTCAGACTGAAAAGATGAAATATCGCTTGTGGTATTTAAGCCCAGAATAAGTTGGATTGGCTTGATATCCCGTGTGAAATTAAACAAAATATTATCAGGCGATTAAAAGCGAATGGTCCTTAAGGTAAAACGGTATTGAAACCACAAACAGCCAATTTAGAATCACCATCTCGAATTTTTAGAAGCACAAGACTCGGAAATAGATAATGCATTCCCTTTGAAAACGCTATTTTATGTTTGCTTCACCGCAGCAAACATGAAATAGCGTTTTCACAGGTGACGCATTAACTGTTGCCGAGTCTTGTGCCTTTTAAATTTCAAAATGGTAGCTGGAAGTCGGCCATTTTTGGCTTCAATACCTAATGTTAAATTTATGAAAAATTCTAACTATGGTTCAACACATAATTGAGACGAATTTCAGTTTATATTGCATGTTGTTGATTTATACCGAAAAAATACACACCACATTCAAAATACAAACTTTTTAACAAACACCAAAAGTTTTAGAGTTTTGTAAGCTTATATCATATCACTGTTTTATGAAAATACAAGTGTATTTGAATACGTTTATCGAGAGATATATTTTAAAAAAAGAAAAAACTCCGTACAATTTTCATGTAAATCGATTTCTCAAATATAAGCACTTTGTGGGTCCATTAAATATGGCCACTCTAGTACACATCCTAAAAAATAATATTTGGTAGAAACTAAATTTTATCCTACATTTAATTGCCTTGAAAATTTGGTCATCGATTCCAAAGCAGCAGCATTGCTAGCTCTTTGTGTGGAGCTATCTCTATTTTACAGCTGCCTAGTAAAAATGTCATATATAAATATTTTTCTTCTTTTATAGGTTTTCGAAAATAGTGAAAAAATATGGAAATAACGTTTGCAATAAAAAAAAATGAACAAAAATTGTCAATTTTTTATTGGTTTCACATGCATTGACGAAGCAACCTATGCAGCATCAATCATAGTAACCCGTGAGTAGGGACAGTGGAAAATCGCGATTTCGCGGAAGCCGAGAATTCCGCGAAATCCAGCATCGGCCGCGAAATTATCAAAAATCCGCGAAATGCCGCGAAAACCAACAATACGGACAAATCTAAAGATCAATAGGCACCTCGATGGCAACGGGAGACCTTTTCCTACGCAACCAATAAGATGTAATAGTACTACTGCTCTCTTACAACGAGATTTTGTCAGCCTGGGTTGAATTGTTTTCGGACGGTTCAGTTACTAGATCCTCTTTGAGCAAAGATTTTGGCGATGAACCTGCATGATAAAATTTCCGAGTGTGCAAAATCGAAGTTGCAAGATATACCTACTTAGTTCAAGTAGCAAGCATTTTTGCATTTTAATAATTTTGGTAAGTATTCGAAACGCGGACGGTTATTTATCGATTCTTAGAAATTCGATAGATACGGAATGCAGCGTGAGTCAGAATAACTTGAATAAAACGTGCCTGCCAAATATGATTGAAGACAATTTGACACAGTTGTCCGTACTGCAAAGAAATCATGAATCGTACTGTTAAGTTACCGTATATTAAATTAAATGAAACGGCTTTTTTCATTGTTTTTACCAAAAATGCACTTTATTTGGTGTTTTCTAAAGAACGGGTTGCCGCGAAATTACCGCGAATTTTGAATATTTTCTATTTTGCCACCCGCGAATTTTCAACTTTTTTGCCGCGAATTACCACTGTCTCTACCCATGAATCAGTAGAAAAAAAATGACAGCTCTATCAGTCAGTCAGACTCTAACCGTGATGGCAAAAACGGTGAAGCTACCCCGTTCAGAAGTGGGCGCGTTCAGAGAACGGTACCCCACCACGTCGGAAACGAACATCGTGCGGAACTTAGTGGACGCCGGATACCCCCATTCCAGCATCTACAACATCTTGGCACTCATTCCGAGTTGTGCTCTCGTCGTGTTCGGTCGCAATTTCATTTCGATCTCGATAGTGCCGACCAGTTAATCGCCTTCAAGGTCACCGTGCATTGTATTGCGTGTGCACTGCTGCTTGTTGCCGTCGTCTATTGAAGACAAAGGAACGCATCATCGCCTATTGCTACCGTACGCCACAGACTGTACGTTGTATCGCTACTGCGAGAGATCCAGTACCCGGCGTACTGCTGTTTGGCTGTACTGGTGTTGCTGTGTGGCTGGAGCGGCTGCAGCTTTTGCTAGCGGACTCTTGTGTGAAGGACTGGAGATTGGCATCGCCCGTGCGCTGATTGCGGTGGAGAGCGGCTGCAGAAGATAAGTAGTTTTTTTTTTCTTGGTTTTTTCTACAGTATTATTTGTTGATTGGCATTTTGCGTGTGTGGCTCACGCGTCCAACATGGACGAGGAACACGGGGATGAAAACCCGCTCGTTCTACCGCCTAGCCCTCCCGGATACAAAGTTCCAAGGGTTAAGAATGGAACCCCGCAGGAAGCCACCCATCGGCTTAAGCAGTATCTGGAGGGCAAAGTTGGTATTGGGGCTGTATTTTTCCGGCCGAAAGTGAAAGCATTGAACAATATGCAAATATGTAAAGATCTGGCACGGTTTACAGCCGTGACTGAAATTACCAAAGTACGCCCGAAAAAGCTGCGTGTTTTGGTGTCCGACCTCAAGCAAGCAAACGAGATTGCTGCTTGTGAGCTCTTCACGCGGGAGTACCACGTGTACATTCCAGCTCGCGTAGTTGAGATTGACGGTGTGGTTAGCGAATCGAGTCTGACTGTCGAGGACCTGTTGAAGGCTGGAAAAGGCCTTTTCAAGGATTCTAGCCTTGAACCTGCCAAGATACTTGAATGTAAGCAATTACATTCAGTATCGCTCGACAAGGGTGTAGAAAACTTACACCCCTTCAGACTCTTTTCGCGTGACTTTCGCCGGGTCTGCTCTGCCAAGCTATGTGCTCGTGGACAAGGTGCGTCTGCCCGTGCACTTGTTTGTACCGCGGGTAATGAATTGCCTCAAGTGCAAACAGTTGGGCCATACGGCCTCCCACTGTGGCAATAAAGCACGTTGTGGCCAGTGCGGAGAGCAACATGCGGATGACGCCTGTAATAAGGGTGCTGAAAAGTGCCTTTATTGTGGGCAGACTCCGCATGAGCTGTCTGCATGTCCCGCGTAAAATCAGCGCCAAGACAAGATCAAGCGGTCTCTGAAAGAGCGCTCTAAGCGCACTTTCGAAGAAATGCTCAAAGAGGCCGCTGCCACCAAACTGGTTTCCCCGAATCTCTTCGAGGTCTTGCCATCCGATGAGTTTGATTCTGACGATTCAGTTGGGAAATCTAGGAAGAGGAAAAACCTTTCTTCTCCTAGGCTTCCTAGGAAAGGACAGAGAAGGTCTCCATCTGAAGTGACTGATACTAAGAAACAAAAAAGTGCTGTAGAAAATCCGAAGCAAACTCCTCCGGGATTGGCAAAACTGAATTCAAGTAAGGAGTTTCCGGCACTTCCAGGAACATCAAAAAACCCAACTGTTCCTTCTTTTTCGTCCAAGATTCAGCCAGAATCTGGACTGCTTAAGTTTTCAGATATTGTGGACTGGATATTTTAAAATTTCAACATAACTGATCCTCTTAAAAGTCTTCTGCTGGCATTTCTACCAACAGTTAAAACGTTTTTGGAGCAGTTGACTGCTAAATGGCCCCTCCTTGCAGCGATCGTATCCTTCGATGGCTAATTCATCGGCTGAGATGAAGGATTCTATCTCTATTTTACAGTGGAATTGTAGAAGTATCATCCCCAAAATTGATTCATTTAAAGTTTTGATTAATAAGCATAAATGCGATGCACTTTCCCTCTGTGAAACTTGGCTCACTTCAAATGTAGATCTTAGCTTCCATGATTTTAATATAATTCGCCTCGACCGAGACACCCCTTACGGAGGAGTACTTCTAGGGATTAAGAAGTGCTATTCCTTCTATCGTATTAACCTCCCCACGGTCCCAGGCGTCGAAGCTGTCGCATGTCAAATGACAATACAAGGTAAAGAGCTTTGTATTGCCTCAATATATATTCCTCCCAGAGCACAGGTTGGGCAACGGCTGCTCTTTGATTTAATAGAACTTCTTCCCTCGCCACGTTTGATTTTGGGAGATTTTAACTCTCACGGTGTGGCTTGGGGTTCCCCTTCTAATGATAACCGTTCCTCTTTGATCTATAACCTCTGCGACGACTTCGACATGACTATTTTAAACAACGGGGATATGACACGCGTTCCGAAACCTCCAGCGCGTCCCAGTGCTTTAGATTTATCTTTATGTTCAACATCGCTACGGTTGGATTGCATATGGAAGGTAGTCCTTGATCCCCACGGTAGCAATCATTTGCCTATTCAAATTGCAATTGATAATGGTTCAACTCGCACGCGATCAGTTGATACTCCGTATGACCTCACACGGAATATCGATTGGAAATTATACGAGGAAATGATATCAGAAGCTGTCGAGTCGATTCAACATCACCCACCACTTGAAGAATACAACCTCCTCGCGGGCTTGATTCTCGACGCCGCGTTGCAAGCCCAAACGAAGAAATATCCCGGCGTGACGATCAAAGAACGGCCTCCCACTACGTGGTGGGACAAAGAGTGCTCCGATGCCTACACGGAAAAATCCGACGCGTTTAAGGCCTTCTTTTGGGTGAAAGGTCAACCCGACGACTTTAAGCGGTATTTGGAGCTTGAGACCAAGTTCAAAAGCTTTGTTCGAGCAAAGAAACGTGGATATTGGATATTGCCAAGAGGCGCTTGTTGAACTTGTTCAATAAGTTCTTGGAGCAAAACATTGTACCGCAGGATTGGAGGCAAGTGAAGGTGATCGCCATCCAAAAACCGGGAAAACCAGCTTCTGATCACAACTCTTATAGGCCGATTGCAATGCTATCCTGTATCCGGAAATTGATGGAGAAAATGATACTCCGTCGTTTAGACCATTGGGTCGAATCAAACGGTCTACTATCAGATACCCAATTTGGCTTCCGCCGTGCCAAAGGAACGAATGACTGTCTTGCGTTGCTTTCTACAGATATTCAGCTGGCCTATGCTCGCAAAGAACAAATGGCATCTGTGTTCTTGGACATTAAGGGGGCTTTTGATTCCGTTTCTATTGAAATTCTTTCGGGCAAACTTCACCGACAAGGATTTTCACTAATTTTGAACAATTTTTTGCATAATTTTTTGTCCGAAAAGCATATGCATTTTACGCACGGCGATTTGGCAACTTTTCGTATTAGCTACATGGGTCTTCCCCAGGGCTCATGCTTAAGCCCCCTTCTTTACAGTTTTTATGTGAATGACATTGACGCATGTCTGGCAAATTTATGCACGATAAGACAACTTGCAGACGACAGCGTGGTCTCTGTTACAGGAGCCAAAGCTGCCGATTTGCAAGGACCATTGCAAGATACCTTGGACAATTTGTCTGCTTGGGCTTTACAGCTAGGTATCGAATTCTCTCCGGAGAAAACTGAGACAGTAGTTTTTTCTAGAAAGCGTGAGCCTGCTCAGCTCCACTTACAGTTAATGGGTAAAACGATTTCTCAGGTTTTGGTATCTAAATATCTTGGTGTCTGGTTCGATTCGAAAGGCACCTGGGGATGTCACGTTCGGTAATTGATGAAAAAAATGTCAACAGAGAGTAAATTTTCTCCGAACAATTACTGGATCATGGTGGGGCGCCTACCCAGGAGACCTAATGAGGCTTTACCAAACAACGATATTGTCGGTGCTTGAGTACGGGTGTTTCTGCTTCCGCTCCGCTGCAAACACCCATTTAATCAAGCTGGAACGATTGCAGTATCGTTGTTTGCGTATTGCCTTAGGTTGCATGCATTCGACCCATACGATGAGTTTGGAAGTTTTGGCGGGCGTTCTCCCATTAAAAGACCGCTTTTGGGATCTGACTACTCGTATTCTCATCAAATGTGAGGTTTTGAACCCCTTGGTAATTGAAAATTTCGATAGGCTAGTTGAACTTAATTCTCAAACCCGTTTCATGACTGTGTATTTCAATCACATGTCTCAAAGTATAAATCCTTCCTCATACACCTCCAATCGTGTCAACTTATTAGATACTTCTGTTTCTACTGTGTTTTTCGATACATCCATGATGGAAGAAACTCGTGGAATCCCGGATCATTTACGCGTGCAGCAGATCCCTAAAATATTTTATAACAAATATAAAAACATCAACTGCGACAATGCGTTTTATACTGATGGATCACTTCTCAACGGGTCCACTGGCTTCGGTGTCTTCAACAATAATTTTACCGCCTCCTACAAGCTCGATAATCCTGCTTCTGTTTACGTCGCCGAATTGGCTGCAATTCAGTATACCTTAGGGATTATTGAAACAATGCCCACGGACCAATTCTTCATCTTTACGGACAGTCTCAGTTCTATTGAGGCTCTCCGATCGATGAAGGATGTAAGGCACTCTCCGTATTTCCTGGGAAATATACGGGATCATTTGAGTGCTTTATCCGAAAAATATTCTCAGATTACCTTAGTGTGGGTCCCTTCTCATTGTTCCATTCCGGGCAATGAGAAAGCGGACACTTTGGCTAAGGTGGGCGCAACAAACGGTGATATTTATAACATACCAATTGCCTACAATGAATTTTTAAAATTTTCACGTCAGAGTACACTTGTCAACTGGCAGGCCTCGTGGGATAAGGGAGAGCTGGGGAGGTGGCTACACAGCATCATCCCCAAGGTTTCCACCAAACCTTGGTTTCGGGGGCTGGATGTAGGACGAGATTTCATCCGCATGATGTCTCGGATTATGTCCAACCACTACGGGCTAGATGCACATCTCTTGCGTATTGGGCTGGCGAGCAGTAATCATTGCGTTTGTGGATTGGGGTATCAAGACATTGAACACGTGGTTTGGGTGTGTGCTGAATTCTGCGGCGCCAGATCTCTACTTTTGGATACCCTCAGGGCCCGAGGAATACAGCCCAATGTGCCAGTTCGTGGTATTCTCGCTCAGTGAAACTTGCCATACATGCTACATGTTTATAGCTACTTGAAGAGCATCAAGGTGCCAATTTAACAGCGAAACAAAAAAAAAACATGTTAGTTTTAGTATTAGATTTAGTTTCAGCTCGTAGTCGGTAGCGAGGGTAAAGAATTTGCCTTTAGATTATAAGATATTCTAGACCATAAGGCATTAGATTTAATTGGCTCCGTAAAACACTAATTTGTATTGTGCCGTGTCAAATAAACAATCAGAGCATCGGGAAAATCCCGGTTTCGGACGACCGACAAGAAGCTCCAAAGAATGCTGAAGATGGAGGGCAAAGGAAAAAGTGGCTACTTCGCTGCGTGCGTTTGGCCGGCCGTGGAACATGGACATAAGGGTGACAATGTTTAAATGAAAAAAAAAAAAATCATCGAATTTCAAAAACCGAGCATGTGCATTTTGTTCATTGGCCCAAAAAATGATCTGTGCAAAATTTCAGCTCAATCAGACATGATTTGTTTGGGGTGCCGCAAAGCGCTCTTAGTTGTGAGTTTTCGACCTTCGAAAAACTACCAAGGGGGGAATACAGTAATTTGGGAAAATCGAAATTATTTTTTGATGCCAAATGTCTTACAAATAAAACGTCGAGAACTGGTGTTATCTCGAAAATAAAATTTTGACCAAAAATCAACGTTCTGGGACTTAGCCGTTTTTTAAGCTACCAACGGCTTAATATGCAATATTAGTTCCAAACCAGATGTAAATTATTTTAATGTTCATTTGGTTTTTCAAACTTGATTTTCATTAGGGTGGTTCATTCATTTTTCTACTAAAATGGTTCCAAACACAATTAAAATTTAATTTGAAAGGATTCAGTAGAAAAAATGCTCATATTTTTCCTACTAAGTTGTGATTTTTCGAAGGTCTGAATCACAACTTTGAGCGCTCTGAGGTACCCCTAAATCATGTCCGACTGAGCTGAAATTTTGCACAGGTCATTTTTTGGGCCAATGAACAAAATGTACATGATCGGTTTTGAAAATATGACATGACCCTATTTCGCTGCCACCCTAATTACATATCAGTAAGCGGCAGTTCCGTCCACTGGTCTCACAGTTGCAGACGATGACACAGCGCCAGCGGCTGAATAAGATGATTAAGTCGATTTTCCCAGCGAATCGCAACGTGGCGGTGATGATGGACCTATCTCACCCTGGATGGCAACGACTGGCAGGGCACTTCGTATTTTACTTTCCCCACGAACGCAATAAGCTGCGAGGTGAAGTTCATTTCACACAGTTTCCCAAGAAAGTGCTGCTTTGGCTGACAATCAGTGAGAAGGGGATATCAAAGCCGCTCTTCTTTCGCTTCGAACTGGTCGTTAATGGGGAAAATTATAGTACGAAGTGCCTGCCGAAAGTTGCGTCGTTCATCAAGAAATGCCATGGTGGTGACGACGCGGTGTTCTGACCGGATCTGGTGTCAGCCTTTTACTCGAAGCGATCGGTAGGGAGATGGAGCGGCTGAATATCGATGTGGTGCTCAAGTCGGCTGCGTCCTATCGAGAATTTCTGAGCAAACCTAAAGGTTAAGATATACTCCAACAATTTTGTAGCCAAAACTGAGGAGGAATTGAAAAATAAAACGAAGAAAGAACTCAAAAATATGCCTTCACGCATGTATAATTTAAATCAGTCATGAGATACTAAAAAATGCTGGATTTGTTGATGAAAATCTATCACATTATCATTTATTATAATTATCACAACTGCATACTGCAGTTAGTTCATCCGACAACAAATGTCAAAATGATCAAAAACCGTTTGAGGTTTGAGCATCACCTTTGGAGATATTTCGGAACAATTCCCTTTCTATTGGAAGTTTTTTCGATACTGAAGATTTTCCGGATAGATCGACGAAGAAATGAACCAAGAAAAAATTAACTTGAATTCGTATTAGCAGGAAAATGCTGCACATAAATTCATCACCAATTCAAACTACAAAATATTCTCAATAATTGATAATTGTTACTAGATGACCTATTACTAGATAACTTATTTTCATATAAACCGTCATATAAAACTTCTCTTCTCCTCTCCCCATCCATTTCATTGTATTATGCATGTTTTTTTTAATCGGAACTGCTTTCGATTATTTTTCATCTGGGACTGACTTGCAGTTACCGTTCATAATGGGACAATTCGACTTGGTATTGAATTCCACTTTTGTTGAACCAACCACTATTTTTTATCGGTACATCTGAAAATACACTCAAAGATAGGCCAAAATCCGATGCTAACTCAAAATAGACAAAATTACAGATGGGACTGACTTGCGGTTACCGGCAATTTATGGAAACCGAACAGATTTGCAGATCCGCATGTAATATTTTTTCATTTTTTTTGGAGTTACTTCTCTCTAAACTTCATGGTGTTAAAACAACTCATTTGCACAGGTCTAGAGCGCTACGGGAGAGATTCTGCATATGTATGAGAAAAGGGGACCGAAATGAATCTGAACATTGCATCAGAACGGCTGTAATTTCTCCTGCAGAAGCATACAGTCTCACTAACACATGGTTTTATGTACTCCTGCAGGAAAATACAAGCGCGTAGCCATCATTTGTTTTGTTACAAAAATTAATAAAATCTTGCTATAAAGTTAAAGGATCTTTTCCGTCGAGTCGAGGATCTTTTCGAGCTGGAAATTTTCTCGGCTCAGCACTGGGGCACGGTGTATCGTTGTACTTATCCTACACATACGAAATGTGCCAGAAACAATATCGATAACGAATTCTCTCAACTAATCTAGTTGATCGAGACCGCTATTAGCTGTTAGCTATTAGCTGTTCGAGTTGATCGAGACCGCTATTAGTTGAGTGAAATTTGTATTTGTATTTGTATCAGCCTTGTGTAAGGTTACATATATTCGGAGGACGTTAATGAATGATTTTTATCAAAATGATATCAAAATCCGCATCCGATGTGAATCAAAACTGGCGTGCTCTACTAAAATGCTGAATTTGTTTGAGTTAATTCATTGCACTTCTTTTACAATATTAAAACTCTCAGGAAATGATGATGATGGTAGCTCGACAATACACTGTTCTAAATTCGAGCATTTTCGAACTCAGAGCAGAATATTGCTCTTCATCAGCCGTAGCTGCAGAATGCAATACGCAACAGCGTAATATACTGCCACGTGGCTGAAAGTGCTGCTATCTGCTTCTATCTGGCACGAAAAGAATTTGGTTGTCTTCCTTTCAAACCCAACACGATACAACATGTTATTTTGTTGCGTGGCTGAGAGCTCAATCGATCCGGTTCCACTATTTTCCAACACGAAATGGGATCCATATTTCGTACATTCAAATTACATATGGGTTATTCCATACGAAGTGTACATGCCACTTGGACACGACCATCACAGATTTTGTTCAAAGTTGGGGGAATTGTTCATCTGCTGTCTCTTTGAAAAAATCCCAATTTTGGTGTCGATTGGAATAACCCCCGCTCTCTAGGACCCCCCTCTTTATAGCAAAGTCGCGCAATTTTTGTCAAAAATCTCTCTCTTTTCTTTTTCTTACAATTCATAGATGTAAGATGTCCGAAAAACACCGATAGATGATTTTTGAAGGAAATAGACCAAGGAATCCAGAAAAAAATATAAGTTTTGACCGGAAGTGTTGCCAGATAAATTATTTTTGTATTTGAAAACTAAATTTACATTTTTCGGCAAATGCAGCTATTTTTATTTTGAATTTGATAATTTAATCGTGTTCCTTGGAAAATTTCACATAAGAAACAACTATCATCCCGAGGTAGTATGAGCCAATCTCGAGATATAAAATTTTTACGAAAAAAGTTGTAAACTTCGTGATTATTTTATTTTATAATTTATAGACGTAAGACACCCGAAAAATAGTGATAGGTGAATTTCGAAGCAAATAAACCAAGGAATCCAGAAAAAATGTTGTTTTTGCCCGGAAGTGTTGCCAGATAGAATATTTTTGTATTTTAAAATTAGATTTGCATTTTTCGGCCAATGCAGCTAATTTTATTTTAAATTTGATGGTTTCATCGTGTTTCTCAGAAAATTTTACGTAAGAAGCACTTACCACCTCAAGGTAATATGAGCTAATCTTGAGATATAACATTTTTACGAAAAATTAATTACGAAATTCAGAACTATTTTCGTAAAAATGCTATATCTCGAGATTGGCTCATCTTACCACGGGGTGATAAGTGTTTCTTACGTAAAATTTTCCAAGAAATACGATGAAACCTTCAAATTTAAAATAAAATTAGCTGCATTTGCCGAAAAATGCAAATTTAGTTTTAAAATACAAAAAGAATCTATCTGGCAACACTTCCGGTCAAAAATAATATTTTTTTCTGGATTCCTTGGTTTATTTTCTTCGAAACTATTCCAATCGACACCAAATTTGGGATTTTTCTAAAGTGACAGTAGATGAATAGTTCTCCCAATTTTGAGCAAAATCTGTGATGGTCGTGTCCAAGTTTGTGCTTTTGCGTGGTCACTTCGTATGGAATGACCCAAATATTTTTTTTACGTCTTCCCAAGCTGGGGTAATGACGTAACTTGAAAAAAGGTGGGACTACTTATAACATAAGTCTAAAATAGGCATCACAAACAGAGAGCGAACTCGTGTATGATTAGCCGCTAACTATATATATATATAATATTTTAATATATTGTACGTAAATGAAGAAAAACTTTATGTCAAGACATTAGAATTATGGATATGAAGCGAACACAAATGTTCAACTAGGAGAATTGTAAGATTCGAAATCGTAACTTAGTTCATAGTGTATAATAACTAAATCATCCTTTTATTTATTTCTACAAATATTAATTTATTACAATGATTTAACATTACCAAGGAGATTTAACTTTATCGAAACACCTATACATTAAGGTTACAATAAAGTTATACGTTATTGGTTCATTCTCAAACATATCTTTAATAAGTACGTGAAGAAAAAAAGTCCCTAATAAAAACAGATGACTTCAATAGTATTAAGAATGTCAGTACTATCAAAAATGCATAAAGTAAAAGATTGATTTGGTAAAAGAAATATCGGATACTGGTAATGAAACACACCATTATAAATAACTTTTCCCAATTGAAAATTTTTTGATTGAAATTGAAACCTTGAAAGCAGAGACTAAACAACTAAAAAGAAACACCCCTTCTACACCAGAGTTCTCCAGAATCATCCCAAACTGAAACTCGAGGTCAAACACTTTCAATCTCACGCAAATTAATGCAATTTCATAATGCCAGACCACGTTCCCTACATTTGTCTATTGCAGAAAGTAACATTTTTTGTTGCTCATTCAGAAAATTTCCAAACACTCAGCCCGAGCGACGCAACGGCGTAGATCACAGCGCATCTATGAATAGACTATCAAAAATCCAAAACGCCGCCACCGCTACCGCTCAGCACGGAAAAATGCGTAGCCGCCACTAAATTGCAATTTGCGCAAACAAGTAGCCATAACGATTGGTATTTTCTTTGCCGCAAGCCAAAGGGTAAAAGAGCATGAGTTATTTAAGCTGCAGCTTCCGTTCGAGTCGAGCATGCCTTTGAAGTTCGTTTTTGTTTATGTCTAGATTAAACACCGCTTTCCGAAATATGGTCAATTTTTAGTGATGCAACAGTCGAACAGTTGTCCGGCAATTGGGTAACTGAAGAAGGCGCCAAAAATGGCGCATGCGTTTACTGGGGAGCTTTTCTCTAAAACATGCCGAAAGTTGTCTGAATAGCCAGAGCTTGGCTGAATTCGAGCTTAGTGTCGCTTTTTATGGTAGAGCACGGTGCTTTAAAGAAAATGTGCCAGACAAGCTTGGCTTGTGGATTCGACCGGACAAATGGAGACGCATAGTAGTTTGATTTTTTTTTCGTTTGTGTGATGTCTTATAGCGAATAATTAATTAATGTTTCCAGTTTTATTCGTTTTATATTTAGTATCAACTAAACTTAAGCAATATCTAATCAGTGAAAATTAATTATTAACATATGTTCAATCAGCATACCAGCAAATTATCCAAAGCCATGAAACATTCTAATTTTCGATATAGGAAACAGATCCCGGCGTCCTCGCATTCAACGGGTTAACATTAGCACTTAATTAACATTACACCAATTGACAGGTGCTTTACTGGAGTGCAAAGTGCTCCTCCGGATGGAAAAGTGTATTTTTAACCATCGTTTATCCACATTTCTGAACGGAGCAAGCCTGTAAAGTGTCCATCAGCAAAACATCGCCGGCTCGCTCGCACGCTCGGTCGGTTGGTGGAAGAGCACGGATGGATTTGTGTATGATCCGAAAATAGCGAAAGAGTACCGTGCTCTCATCGGTTATTATTAGAAAGTTCAACTTGGAGTACCCGTCCGAACACACATAAACTGCACTCACCTGTCCCTCAGTTCGGTTTGCGTTGAAGTGAATATTAAATCATTTTTTTGTTTCATACACAGTTCTCTTAACATTTCCATGGGAATTCTGCACTTTTACAGTTTAACTGGTTCAATTAATAAATCTTACATATGCTTGCAACAATCTTTCCTAATTTGGCATACTTATTTATATTCATTTGTAATTACCCCGGCTCAAAAAATCTGTTCAAGTGAGTAAAACAAATGAAAACTTTCAGCCTAATTGGCGTGAACAGGAGATCGGTTTGATTTTACAGATATATAATTGATTCAGAAATAATTCTGTTCTTTAAAACTAGGTGCATGAAAAATTCAAATTTTCTAAATAATAAACAGATTTAATAAGATACAATATTGAAAAAAATACAAGATTGCGTCATATTGCAAAAATGAAACATCAATCAAATTTAATGAGTTTTTTTTTTGAAATCCAATGTGTTAAGATTTTAAAGTTAATTGACGTCTTTATAAAAAATTCCAATGATTGTTCCAAGGAGAAATTGTTTTCTATATATTTTTCAACTGCTTCTGCAAAAAAGTTTTTTTAAGGAGCTTTCGCAATCCCAGACCAAATATTATAGCATAGGAAGCATGTAACCATCCATTTTCTATTATGTTGATCTAGTACAAAGTACTGAAACTGAGATATTGAATTTTATAGAAATCTATACAAATTCGGGCTTATAATTTCACACCGTTAGTAATGCACAATACAAAATCGTTTTAAACCATATAAAATTGTACGTTAAGTGATATAAACTTAAAGCTTTGAATATAAATATGCATCAAATTAACAATATATTCATTTACATTGCATGTAAATATAATGCCACACGGAATATTACATGGTTTCCAATGCTCCATTTATGTGCATTTAAAGAAATGTAAATGTTTTTACTGTGCATATAACATATTTACGGTCTACTGGCACCAGAATCTCTTACATGAAAGTGGCATTTGATAATACACCGGAATGGTTACATAATATATCAAATTGTAATTTAGATGGAATGTCTATTTTTAAGTACCCCAATAACGAACTGCGTATTAATAGTATTATGTATTATAGATTACAACGAAGTAAAATAAATACAAATTAGCGGTGTCATCTGGTCTTTTAATTAATCATATAATTTGTTGAAAATAACCGTAGAAAACTTTGTGGCAACGAAGTAAAATAAATATAAATTAACGGTTTCATCTTTATTAGTCAAAACCCAATAATATCAACAATACGGATATTCATAAGACAAGACACAACACTCCAATTTTTCCAATTTCCAATTTTTAACATTTCGGAAAAAGGGAGGTGATATAAAATGAAAATTATGATGCTTTTGATCTCAAAAGTGGGTTTTATTGAATTTCGATTTTTGGCTTCAACATCATATTCTATTCTAACAAACACCCGAGCAATATCATAACAAATCAAAAGTATTGAATCCAGGGATTGGTCCCTACAGCTAAAAAAGGTCAATGAATTCACAATTTCGACGATTTTTATTAATCGATAACATGATTATAAAGTATAAATGTGGTCCCCGTGCTCTGTGGTTAGCGATGTTGGTCAGCTAGCTCTCCCACACGGTTGTGATATCGGGTTCTATTCCCGATCGAGTCGAGAATCCTTTCGAGCTGGAAATTTTCTCGACTCTGCACTGGGGCACGGTGTATCGTTGTACTTATCCTACACATACAAAATGTGCCAAAAACAATATCGATAACGAATTCTCTCAACTAATCTAGTTGATTGAGACCACTATTAGCCCCAAGGCTAAGCGTGCGATGTTGTTGTATGATTATAAGTAAGAATAAATGAAAATCAAATTAGTTATAATTTTCAGTTCATAATTCCTTGGCAAAACCGATTAGACTAACACTCTAAAACGTTAATTCTAAAACATTTGTTGTACAGTAACCTGGGATGAGATTGTACCATCCAGCCCGTGACTCATCAGCCATCTTTTCCGGGTCAGTAGACTAGTCTTTTTTGGTTAAGTACTCGAGGAATCTTATTCAAGAATGATTGGGCTTGTGATCGACATGAGATGACTAAAAACAATGGGTTTGTATGGCACAATCTCACCTCAGGTTACGGAACCTCGAAAAATGTTGATGGAAAATAAATTTTTTTTCATCAAATGTTTTTGCATCAAATAGAAGATTAATTTATTCCATTTTATTTTTAGAAGGCAGTATGAACTAAAACCAGTTACAGAGCATACTTTTTCATTTGATTTTTCTAAGTTTGATGTTGAGATTTGGGCCCGAGTCTGAGTGAGGCCATATTTTCAGTTTATTTTTTCGGCTATCAATCATTGATGCATTATTTCGCAATTGTTGCAACGCTTGTGATAGATGATTTGAAGTTTTCGTTCAAAAATTTAATTTGATGGCTTTTCTCAAAGCGAGTGAGTGGCAAAACCGTTCTCCTCCTTTCTATTTGAAAACGATACATATGCTACGCTTTTCAAGTCCTTTGCACACACGCTTTCAAGATACTCTTTATTCTTCACGTACTCGCCGAAGCAGAATAATCTACGAAAAATAATGAAATAGTTTTGGCATCTCTGACCGGCACGCAAAAACATTTATGTCTTCTACTCAGCGAATTCAAAATGGTATGCAATGTCCTACTTGCGAGTAGAACTACTCTAATAGGAATGCTTGAAAAAATGTACTCAAAAACGAAAATGCTTTCTTCAGCTGACAACCGAGAGTGGGGTGGAGAACCTATAAAGCATACTGGAACGTGTAGGGTTCCAGACTGCTTTGGCCAGTTTTTTACAGCAGTCTAATACAAAACCAGCCGGAGAAAACCGTCGCCGAAGTAATCCGATACCTTATTCGAAATATTTTTTGTCTCTCCGCAATCATTACAATGCGACTTGAAACAGTTGTCCTCGGCTGGTCGTGCGAGTAGGGGAATAGATGCGAGTGAGTGCATATGATTTCGAGAGCGAATGCGAGTTTGCGTTCGTCCGAGAAAACCCGTGTGTTAACACTCATTGTTGAGCAAGGGAGAAAGCGAAAAAGAACGCGAAATAGCTTCAATGGAGAATACTCCTGTGTGTGATATCGGTAGCAACGAGAACCTCACTTGAGGTGTTTCATGATGTTTATGAGCAACATTAACAACACTGTCACTAACTGCGATCAGAAGCTTTGATCTTTTGTGATATCGACCGGGTGTCAGCTGTAACTCTTCGCACTTCTAAGTTCTGGCATCTCTGAGCGGCACTTAAAAACTCTTTTGTCTTTCTACTCAGCGACCGTTAAAGTGTACGCGAGTTTCTACTTGCGAGTAGGAGTACTCGACCAAAAATGCTCGACTAGAAGTGCTTGAAAATATGTGCTTGCTAACGACAATGCTTTCTTAAACCTACAGACGAGAGTGGGGCGGAGAACCTGTATAGTCTCACATACTGGAACGTTCTGGGTATCGGACTGCTTTGGCTTGTTTTTCCCAGCAGTCTAATGCAAAACTAGCCGAAGAAAACCGCCGCCGAAGTAGTCCGATATCCTATTCAAAATATTTTTTTGTCTCTCCGCAGTCAATGCGTCTTGAAATAGTTGTTTTCGGCTGGTCGTGCTCGCGAATAGGGGAGTAGACGAGAGTGTGTGCATATGATTTCGGAAGCGGATGCGAGTTTGCGTTCGTCAGTAAAATTCGTGTGAATTAACACTTATTGTTGAGCAAGGAAGAAAGCGAAGAAGAACCAGAAATAGCTTCAATGGAGAATACTCCAGTGCAGTGCTGATAAAAGTCATTTTCCCCAGCAAAATTCTTCGAAAATAACAGCCAATCATTTTCAATTTTCACTTCCAATGATCGCAGCACTCTTTCAGATACACTAGATTTTCGTCCTAGTAACGTGCTGTTATACTCAGATGAAATAGATCGCGCGCATCGTTCACGGTTACGGAATAAAATTTGACGACGAATCCAACCAAATGATCTTCACTTCAAAGCGAAAAAGAAAAACAAACAGTCCACTCAACCAAAATGAACCTCACCTCACTGACACTGACCGATGCCTTGACAATCTTCGTTAACTGATTAACTGATTTTGTTGTCTTGCTTTCATCGCATGAAATATAATGAGGTGTTTTAACAGTTCACTTCCATGCAAAAAGCGGGAAGGGAGAACTCTGAAAGGATTGTAAAAAAATAACGTTTACGAATGCTTTTTTTCACTTTCACTCAAGAGTGTCAACAAATATCAACCCTGCTCCAGTGTGTGATATCGGTAGCAACGAGAACATGCTGTTTATGAGCAAGATTAACAACACTGCCAATCGCTGCGATCAGATACATCGATCTTTTGTGTTATCGACCGGGTGTCTGCTGTATCCGGCACTTTTTTTAGTAGCGATTTTCATTGAGAGTAGGTGATATGCTTATTGCTTATATTATCAGGGGTTCCTGGGCTAAAACGCACCAGTTAACGAAAGTAGAGTTTATTCTTGTTGAGTCTAAAAGATAAAACCAATGTTATATACTAGAGCGGCAATGAAGTGTACAAAAAATATTTGACCCTCGTATATCGCTTAGAAGTAATGCTCATAAGTTTCGTGCATTTCTAGGATATTTGGCATCAAAAAAAAAATTCAATATCGACAATTGCAAGAACTGCTACCTGTGCTTTTTTATAGATATTTCTCGTGAATTTTGACCGCGTTGGGGCACGTGTTCCCAAAGCTGAAATTTTGCATGGAGTTTTGTTTAAGAAGACGAAACTTTTAAGCTCTACATCTGAGCGAAAATCGAAGATTCAATTTTTATTGCCACCCCCTAAATACTGATCAAAATATTAAAACCCTTCTTTATTCGTTCAAACTGGCACCAGATGCTAAAACAATATAGACAATGCATAACTCACATTTTTTTACGTGAGTTCAATAATTTAAAAAGGTACCAATTGAGGGAAAATGCACCCCATCAAAGGGGCAGAATGCACTACAACATTGAGGAAGTACGGCTCATTGTGCCAAATGAGCGAGCGGCATGGTTTTTGTAAAAACTGTTTTTATACCTCTAACACCGGTCGTAGCTGTTCAACGGTCAATGACCGCTGACTGCACATCCGGACATTGCTGGAAGCGAGATAAAATGTGTGCAAAAATTTGTTTACAAAGAGTCCTTTTGCCCAATTATGCATTATGCTCCGAACGTAACGAGGAACATGGAGAGGTTACAACTAAATCTACCTTTGTCCAGTTTTACGCAACTGAAATTTTGAATTTTTTTCGACGTTCTCTTACTTAGCAACCAACACATTCAGAGAATAATGAGGATATGTATATTAGACTGGGACACAGTTGTATGGGAAAAAAGCGTTGGTGTAATTTTTTCGCTCCCATGCACTTTTCGTGTTCCTTATGGGTCCTGTAACAACTGTGTAACTTTTCAGATCGATCGGTGGAACGCCTGATTTGCGCCCGATTTTTAAAGTTTCCATACGATTCTATATGGGAAAATCCACTTTTTCAAAACTTATCCTCTAGAAATTTCCAGTTGGCTTCTAAAAATATACCAATACATGATATTTGTAGGAAATTTTCCTGGGGATAATTCTTCTGAAGACTGTACTGCCCATAATCGCATATTTGTAACATTTGCAAACTGGTTGTTCGAGCAAATCGCACTTTTATATTTTGACCTTAAATGCATTGTTCCTGATATATTCTTGCAAATAGACACTTTAACTAAACTTAGTATCATGAAGAAAGCACTAATTTACACTATGTATACATTGAATATTACTTTTGAAGTCAAATTGGTTGAAATTTTTGCAATGATACATTTATGCCGTCACTTTCAAACCACTTTTGGAATATATCACAGGGAAAATGAAGTTTTTCATGTATTCAACAAGCATGAGCTGAACATCAGAAACGGATCACCGGTGGTTGGTTACCGGACCAGAATAACTTCCGAGTTCCAAAGGATGCAGATGTGGATTTGGATGGAAACTTTTTTGACAAAAAAGTTGAAAAAGTTAAGTAGTGTGACAATCATGCGGTTATTTACGCTATGTGACAAAACAACTTGGTATTTTTTACGACTTTTTTCAAACAAACATAAGCATATTTTTCCAGATGTAAAAAGTACATACTATTCTAAGCATTTCTCAATAAAAAGCACGAAATCCATAAAATGTCGAATGTTACAATTATGCGATTACAGGCAGTGTAAGGCGCTACAAAATTTGTAGAAAAAGTTATTCACATTAAACTGATCGAATGTCTGACGAACGGCTCAACATTGAATTTTTCCAGCAACACTGCTGCAGCATGCTGCTGTTGCAAACTCAACAACGTGATGAGAAACAGTTTCGCGTAGAATTAAGCTTAAAAGCGTGATTTTTTGCTCATTGTATCTTCGGAGAAAATGCTTAGAATATCAATCCCTATATTTTGATAGTACTCGTTGTGTGATTTATACCCCTAAAAGTGAGAAATCAGCTTTCTAAACACCCCTACGTAGTGAAAAACATTTCCGTGTAGGATTAAGCTTAAAGGTATGATATTTTGCTCACGTTATCTTCATTATCGGAGAGCTTGCTGAAAAAAAAAAATAACTATCAAGTTTTAATGTAGATTGATTACTCCCCCTGAAAGAGGGAAATAAGCTTTCTAAACACCCACGTCGGATGACAATTTGGGTTCTGGTGCCAATTTAATAGATCATACCCTGGTATCTTTCAGAAAGGAGTTTGGTTGATACATAGCTACAATTTGTGCAGATACATGGCCAGCAGGTCACTACGAACCACCGTAAATGAAGTCTATTGATAAAGAGAAAAAGAGAGTATTGATCTTTGGAAGGGATGTTGGTTGAGCGGGCATCAAGGTGGGCCGCTGAAAGATCCGGAACAACTGAAAACGGTAGGTTGTCGAAGTTTTTCTTTAGCTCCCCGTGTTGATTGCAAACCGCTGTCTGTTGAAAATATAAACATCGTTGGCTCAAACTTAATTTTTTATTTTTAACTTAACTTTTTTAACTTTTTTAACTTCGGCACATGAAGCAATCGAGGGCTTGTAGTTTCGGGGAACACACAAGCATTGGTCGCCACGACGAGATCGACAATGATATAATGATGGATAGCTTGACGGTAGTCATCGCATACAACCACCTGCAATATTTTTTTCATATTTACTTTTGTAAAAATGAAGCGTTTGAAAAAACACGTGTCAGCAAGCGGGCTCCCGCGGGCTTACGAAGTCGGGAACACTCGGGCCTGTGTTAGCCGAAGCTTCTAAAGGGCTGTTTTATTTAGAACACTGTGGGTTTTCCTTTTGTATAAGCACTGAAGGGCAATGAAAATACCCTCTGTGGCATCGCTTAAAACACACACGCAGTGGTGTGGTGGGTTTGGACATGCCTGGTTTCAAATGGCACTTGCTTGTTAACCGAGATCTACGTCACAATCCAAACACCTGCTTCTGTTTACCTTTTTTCGCTACTAGAACAGACGAATGTCTTCTTCTTCCTCACCTGTGTATACCTAATTGGTTCGGAGTGACCTGCTGGCCATGTATCTGCGCAAATTGTAGCTATGTATCTACCAAACTCCTTTCTGAAAGACACCTGGGTATGATCTATTAAATTGGCAAGTTGTCATAAGACGTGGGTGTTTAGTATTTTAAGGAAGCTCTCCGATAATGAAGATAATGTGAGCAAAATATCATACCTTTTAGCTTAATCCTACACGGAAATGTTTTTCACTACGTAGGGGTGTTTAGAAAGCTGATCTTTCACTTTTAGGGGTATAAATCACACAACGAATACTATCGAAATATAGGGATTGATATTCTAAGCATTTTCTCCGAAGAGACGATGAGTAAAAAATCACGCTTTTAAGCTTAATTCTACGCGAAACTGTTTCTCATCACGTTGTTGAGTTTGCAACAGCAGCATGCTGCAGCAGTGTTGCTGGAAAAATTCAATGTTGAGCCGTTCGTCAGACATTCGATCAGTTTGAGGTGAATAACTTTTTCTACAAATTTTGTAGCGCCTTACAGTCTTCAGAAGAATTATCCCCAGGAAAATTTCCTACAAATATCATGTATTGGTATATTTCAAAGAGCCAGCTGGAAATTTCTAGAGGATAAGTTTTGAAAAAGTGGATTTTCCCATATAAAATCGTATGGAAACTTCAAAAATCGGGCGCAAATCAGGCGTTCCACCGATCGATCTGAAAAGTTACACAGTTGTTACAGGACCCATAAGGAACACGAAAAGTGCATGGGAGCTTAAATTTATTTTTTGTCCCACCCTAATGTATATGCAATAGGGTGTCCCAAAAAAATCGATGTTGAAAAAGTCAAGGTGCTCAGCTCTAAATTGAAAGATAATGTTATTTATAGCATTTTTGTAGAACATTTCGAATTTCTAAAAAATTGTTTTCAGGTTGCCCAAACGTGATTTATGAAAAAATGGCTTTTTCAAGCTACAAACCCACTCTTTGGCACATTTTTCAATTCTGTTCTATTCCTACATTTTTCCATATATTTTTTTATTTTTGTGGAGTTGTTTTTGAATATTTTGCATGGTTCAGTTCAGCATTGCATTTAGTTTTTTGACTCCCAGAGCCCATTAAACATCACAGAAAAATTAATTTTTCTAATAAATTTTGGATAAAACCCTTCAAAACAAAAATAAAAAAAACTTGATCAAGAACTGAAATATTTATTGTAAAGCGGGATTTACGACAAAAATTTATATGAAAAAAAGATTCTTGATATCTTATCGGGGAGCTGAGATATTGGCATTTTTATATATGATGGAAAACTATGCATTTTAACAAATATGTCAAAAACTGTTTTATTTTGGGAAATAGAAAATAACAATGTTCAGAAAACAAATGCGTTTTTGGATGGCTGATAACTTAGTAGAAGGTTTCAAAATTAGGAAAAATCTGCGAAAAAAGTTAGAACGAAAATTATGATTTTTAGTGCCTTCTCATAGAAAACTCAATGTTGCTCGTAATATGTAAGAGATAGAAACATAATGTCTGCAGTAAAGTTTCGTGTTTTAAGATAACCTAAAACTTTGTTGAAGACACCTTGCGTCTATCTCATTCTGATTAAAAAGTAAATTTTTTATCCCACTCATTGGTGGATTGATCATCCATCTTTCTACATTTAAAGATGCATTTTTGAATTTCCTGAAACTTCTCTGAACATACCTTATGGCTATACACTGGGGTCTTTTTTTACGCGGGTTATTTTTATGCATTTTTCTAAACGCGAATGTTTTACAATAACGCAGATTGTTTTTACGCGATTTAGAAGGTTATTTGTACGCGGTATCAAATAAGTTTGGTATAGGTAAATCTAATCTAATCATTTAAACGCGGTACAATCAACCGCGTAGAAAGAACCCCAGTGTAATCAACATTTGAGTCACTATTTAGGAAATTATACGCAAAAACGGCAAAATAAAACACTGTGCAAAGGAGATATTGAGCATTTGTGGCATTTTTGACATTTTTGACAAAATGCATAGTTTTCCATCACATGTAAAAACGCCAATATCTCAGACCCCCGATAAGATATCAAGGATCTTTTTTCATGTAAATTTTCGTCTTGAATCCCGCTTAGCAGTAAAGATTTCAGTTCATGATCAAAAAAATTTTTTATATGTGTTTTGAAGGGATTTATCTAAAAATTATGGGAAAAATTCACTTTTTTTGTGATGTTCAATGGGTTCTGCGAGTCAAATAATTGAATGCGATGCTGAACCAAACCATGCAAAATATTCAAAAACAACCCCACAAAAATAAAAAGAATGTAGGAATCGAACAGATTTGAAAAAAGAGCAAAAGGGTGGTTTTGTAGCTTGAAAGAGTCATTTTTTCATAAATCACGTTTGGGCAACCTGAAAACAATTTTTTAGAAAGTCGAAATGTTCTACAAAAATGCTATAAATAACAATATCTTTCAATATAGGGCTGAGCACCTTGACTTTTTCAACATCGATTTTTTTTGGGACACCCAGCTCTCTCTCCTCTTTATGCCAGTGGTATTAGTTTTGTTCATTTGACCGTTATTATCAGAAAACTGCGCCAAAGAATCTGAATACATTATTCGATTCGTTATGACGTCCAGAATCTCTGGTCAAAATTTCAAAATCATCGTACGGTACATTTTTGAGTAATGCCCTTTTGAAGGTCGCAAGGTACAAAAAAGGGATATTAAAGCGAAGAACGTTTTTAGCCACAATTTTATGAAACAACTTCCAAAATAGTTTCTACACATTCCAAGTATTATATTTCAAGACATTTACAGTTGGTGGAAAAATTTATTTAAAAATCCCACAGTGCACAGTGCACAATGGTCCAGAAACCGAATTTAGGGGGAAATTTGGGTCTAGAGCTCTATAGCAACATTTTAGAGAAAAACTTTCTTCTACAAAGTTGTTACATATGATAAAGCGCTTATTGCAAAATTATCAAAAATTAGGGTGACCAACATTTTCGATGCAATCAAGTATCTAACTTTTTTATCTTTGTAGATAGAAGAAAAATTTGTTCTACAATGTTATAGCTCCATTAATTTTAAGTAACTTTATGAAATAAAGTTTTTCTCTATCTTTAAAAACAACCGATTTATATTGAAAAAACATATTTTAAGCTCTAACTTTTTTATTTCAAGTTTTATCTAAAAACTGTCTTTGAACGACTTTTAGAGCTTTTCAAGAGAAACAATTGGCAATGCTGACATCGTAAATATCTCAATTTTACTCAAAGTTATTAATATTTTTCATCCGAAAATATGCGTTTTTCATTTGTATGTCATTCTTTTTGGGGCAAACATAAAAAATATCTCCTGGTCTCATTTTGAAGGGCAACACTCTTGACTCTATAAATGGAGGAACGTTTAGAGATATGTTATTTTTTAAATTTGAGTAAATTCAATTTAAAAACAAGACGTAAATTTCAATAATTTTATACATTATGCATATAAAAGCACCCAGATTTATTTTTTGGTATTTTTTCTTATAACTAGACGTAATTACCTTTAATTTGACCCAAAAAGATCGAAAATCGATCAACTGGTTCAAAAGTTATGAATTTTTTTAAATAAAATACATCGAATATAGCCGTTTTTTATGGTCACCCTATTTCGGAGCTGGTCCCCTTAACAACCCAACGAAACAATACGGGTTTGATTATTTTCAACATAGATGCATCCCTGCGATTTTGAGCACAATTGAAGCACTTTGCGTGACCAACTTCGAAATAGGGTGACCATAAAAAACGGCTATATTCGATGTATTTTATTTAAAAAAAAATCGTAACTTTTGAACCAGTTGATCGATTTTCGATCTTTTTGGGTCAAAAACAATATTATTTGTAGAACAAATTTTTCTTCTATCTACAAAGATAAAAAAGTTAGATACTTGCTTGCATCGAAAATGTTGGTCACCCCAATTTTTGATGATTTTCAAATAGCGCTTCATCATATGTAACAACTTTGTATAAGAAAGTTTTTCTCTAAAATGTTGCTATAGAGCTCTAGACCCAAATTTCCCCCTAAATTCGGTTTCTGGACCATTGTGCAGTGGTCTAAATTCGAAAAATCGTGATCGTTCTAGATTTGACTACGAAAAATTTATTTTATGTACTCAATGTCTTCAGCAAAATTGTTTCATAGAATAAAGCCTTACTTTTGGCGTTTTTAGTTTTTCGATCAATCCACCTAACAATTAGATAAAAAAAATATTTTTACCAATCTTCACTATACCGGATTGCTTCCTTTAGCAAAGTTGTGGAAAATTTTAAAAGAAAAACTATTGCTGAATACTGCGATGTCCTATCTGTACGTTGAACACGACAAAATAGGGTTTTTTGTGAAACTCCCTTATATGTATAATCCTTAAAATCAGTTTTATCTCTATATTTCTTGATGGAATCAAAACGCATCAATGAAGACAGTGGAAGAGATAGAGAGGTAGGGCAAAACAGAGTAAACGCGTAACCAACGACGTCATTATATTATTAAATTGTTGCCTTGTTGAAGTAGATTCTTACTATTTTGGTGTGGTCGATGAAAGGAATTATTATTATTTAGGAATTCCCAGTCCGCTTGTGCTAACTGTACAATTTTGGGGAGCAAAATTAGTAATGGTATGATCAACTCTAGGAAGGGCTACAGAAATCCTAAAGGGGGCTACAGCCCCCCTCCCTCCTTAGATCCCCCGCCCCCGGCAGTTACGCCAATGATGAAGTGTACGTTAAACCATTCAAAAGCGGCAATCTTCTGGTGTCGACTCTGAATAATTTCCTGCAAAAGTCAACAATAATTAGTAAAAAAGGTAGTGATGGCCGTCCAAAGTAATAGACAAAAAAAAGCCCTCGTTTTTTTTTTTGTCTAAATTATGGTTCAAAGCACTGGTTTTAATCAAAATGTGTACCAGAACGAATGTTTGAGGAAAATTTTGATTCCATTTCTTCAAAAAACACTGTGCCGATGGAATGTTTATTTCGACCAAAGGAAGTATCATCTCATTGCTCAAAAAAAAAACAAAACTTGCTTACTCAAAATACGTAAGAAACAAACAAATAAATAGAAAAAAAGTTCATAACATTTTTCTCAATAGCATTTTCAGGAACTTTTTCAATCTACCTATTTTTTAGCATACTTAAGCAAATCTAATACTCGTTTATATGAAACCATAAACCCCTAGATATTATCATTTTCAAATCGACGCTCTGTGAGTACCAAACTGTGGCGCAATTTGAGCTTTTAATAGCTCTTCTTTCTTCAACGAAATACATCTTTTTCAAAAAATTATAATATTTATAAAACTTTTTTGCCCTATCTGTAGGAATGAGCCATTGAATTATGTTCATATAGGAAGGACACAAGGCTCATTTGTGGTCATTTATATTTTCTATGCACTTTCTGCAACCGAGATAAAAACGAATGTTGATTAAATCGACACAACACTGTACAAACTTTAAAAAATAAGCTCTCAATTGATGTTATTCGTTCGCAAAGACATGTCTTGAAAAAGCGAAAAGTATCTATTTCTACACGCAGAGAATAATCATAATATATATTATCCCATCTAATATGTTTCTTGAGGACCTGGTGTCTGCTAATACTCAAACTACCTGTGACATGTTCGCGAAACACTTTGCTAGTGTTTTCAGTCCTACCGTTGCTTCTGATTCACAAATTGACGACGCCATGCGTAATATTCCCGAAAATGTTTTCGAGTTAAACTCAATTCACTTCAGCGAAGCTGATATCAAAGCCGGTCTCCTAAAGCTTAAGACGTCTAATAAAGCGGGGCCGGACGGAATACCGTCAATTGTATTCAAAAAATGTGCTGAAGTGTTATGCAAGCCACTACAAAAAAATTGTAATATGTCACTTTTACAGAATAAGTTTCCTGAATCTTGGAAAAAATCATATATCTTCCCAGTCTATAAAAAAGGAGATAAATGCAACATTACGAATTACCGCGGAATCACATCTCTGTGTGCCGGGTCGAAACTG
This sequence comes from Wyeomyia smithii, assembly GCF_029784165.1. Taxonomy (NCBI): domain Eukaryota; kingdom Metazoa; phylum Arthropoda; class Insecta; order Diptera; family Culicidae; genus Wyeomyia; species Wyeomyia smithii. The sequence continues at coordinate 227,714,686 of NC_073695.1, read as the reverse complement.
TTGAAGATTCTCGTTGGTGAGCTTTTATTTAGTAAAGTAAAATCGTACATCACAATAGAACAACACAGTTTTTTTCCAAACCCGCTACAATTCTGCTCGTTTTGCATTAAGAAAATAGAGGAAAAGGCTCAAGTTGACACAGTGTACACAGATCTTAAGGCGGCTTTTGACCGCATTGACCACCACATATTGTTACGGAAACTAAGCCGACTCGGTGCTTCCGACGGTTTTGTTAGTTGGCTACATACTTACCTGACAAACCGCAGCCTTTCAGTGAAGATTGGACCCACTGAATCTCGTACCTTTTGCAACCAGTCTTCCACAGGGTAGCAAGTTAGGACCGTTACTCTTCCTGATATTTTTAACGATGTTTGTTTTATAATTCCATCTGGATGTAAACTACTATATGCTGACGATTTAAAGATATTTCTTGCTGTACGGTGTTTAGAAGACTGCAAGCAATTACTAAACGTTATTAACCAGTTTGCAGAATGGTGCCGCTTGAACAACCTTACGATTAGTGTTTCCAAATGCTCCATTATTAGCTTCACTCGACGTAAAACTCCTATATTGTTCTATTATAAAATCGACGATGCTCCTCTTGGAAGAGTTGACGTAGTAAAAGATTTGGGAGTGGAACTGGATTCCAAGCTCACATTCCAGAACCACTACTCTAGCATCATTACGAAAGCTAACCGCAACCTAGGTTTCATTATGCATATGGCCAAGGACTTTCGCGACCCGTACTGCTTGCGAGCTCTCTACTTCTCGCTAGTACGCTCCATTCTTGACACAGCCTCTGTTGTATGGAGCCCGCATTTACAAATTTTGAAATCCAGAATAGAAGCTGTACAACACAGATTCATCAGATTCGCCCTAAGACATTTTCCTTGGTCTAACACAGTAAACCTTCCACCATATGAAGACAGATGCAACCTGTTGAATATCGACACTTTAAACAAACGGAGGAATGCTTCAAGAGCTGTTTTCGTCGTTAAACTGCTAATGGGTGAAATTGATGCTCTTGAGCTCCTGTCGCTGTTGAATTTAAACGTCGGTTCCAGGCCTCTAAGATCTCGAGACTTCCTTCGACCTGCGTTTCATCGAACCGACTATGGGAAACATGAACCAGTTCAAGCGATGTGTTGTATTTTCAATAGTGTATATCGTTTGTTTGACTTTTCTTCAACTCTAGAGCATTTTAAAAACCGAATCCTTCGAAGTGATAAGTTAGATTAATCGTAAAAAATGTGTTATAGTGTTATTACTTTTTTTAATTCTTCACTGATTTTTGTATGTGATCTGTAATTGTAAACTCTGTACACCTCATTTAAAAATGGGTTTTTATGCCGATTTGAGAATGTTAATGATGTTATCAGCTCAAGTCGGCTTTTCCCATTGCACACTTCATTTTGACTTTGTCAGTTGAATTTAAATAAATAAATAAATAAATATTTATATTTTTTATTTTATTTATTTAACTTCGTCTTCAGCTCTAGCTGTACAGACTGACCTTAACTAGTAATTATATCTTATACTAATTTTCAAACATTGTCTAGTTATATTAAAGTCAAAAACGTCACTATTATTTAGTAAATTGAAGCATTTCTCCAGCGGGTGGTTTTGTCCGAATACTGTTCAATGTATAGTTGTCCAGAACAGTGAGCGTGGGCGTGATCGATGCGCTGGCACGTAGATGTTTTTATATTATTATAAATATTATAATTTAAGTGTTTGCGGAAAATACCGTTTTTTTACCACTGAAAAAAAATCGCCTCCACACACGCCGGAAATACATTTCTTTGAGCAATTCCACCTCCAAGTCGCTCATGAAAGCCTCAGCCAAGAGTGGTGATATTCTATTGCCCATGCTGAGCCCAAATGTTTGCCTGTAAAACCTTTCCCTAAAGAAAAATGATTTTTTTCCGGTCGTTCATTGCCACTTAAAATCAATGGATATTGAACAAAAATAATGCGAAAAAAAATCGTCATAAAGTAGTGCGAACAGATGAGCGAGGATTCTACACGAGCGAGGAAAAGAGATGATCGTAATGCCCGTTCGTTTTATTTTGCAATCGAAAAACGAAATTGAACGCAATAGCTCGAAGAGACGAACGATACAAAGTTTCGCGCAAAACGGATAAGATGATATTGGATGACTAGTATGCTGCCGTAATCTCGCAGACTGACGTAAGCGCCAAAGTGGCCGATTTGTGTTTTTTGAGATTATACGATAAAACACACCAAACCGGACCTATAGGCACCGAAATTTTATAAAAAGTGCAAAAAATAGCGTCATTAATTCACGAAAACGCAATGACGTAACCGACATTTCTACTCAACGTGACGTAAATCCAACCCAACTCAATATGGATATTTTTTTAAACGGGATGATGAACAGAAGCCTACAATTGACCCCAGAGAAGACCGTGTTAATCTCCGACCACGAATTAGCTTGGCGGGGATGAAATAGAGGTAGTTGGCAAGTGGAAATTTTCCTGCGAAAAACTCTTCTGAAGACCGTAAGGTGCTACGATGCTTGTAGAAAAAGTTATTCATCCCAAACTGACTGAATGTCTGACGAACGGCCCACCATTAATTTTTTCCAGTAACACTGCTACAGCATGCTGCTATTGCAAACTTGCTTAAGAATGAAAAATAATTTCGCGTGGAATTAGGCTTGAAAATGTGATTTTTGCTCTTAGCTCCCTTCCAGATAAATTACACGCGATATCGTTTCTAATCACATGGTTGAATTTGCAACAGCAGCATGCTGCAGCAGTATTGCTAGAGATGGTCGGGTTTCGGGTTTTCAAACCCGAAACCCGAACCCGACCCGTACCCGACGGGTTCGGGTCAGGTTCGGGTTTGAAAATTTTTGCAAGTGTCGGGTACGGGTCGGGTTCGGGTTTGGTGAAAAAAAAATTTCGGGTTCGGGTCGGGTTCGGGTTTGAAAACTTCGGGTTCAGGTCGGGTATGGGTATGAAAACCCGAAACCCGACTATAAAATCTATGAAATCTCGGGTTCGGGTCGGGTTCGGGTTCCACAATTTCGGGTTCGGGTTTCATAGAAATAAAATTCTCGGGTTCGGGTCGGGTTCGGGTTTGAACGAATAAAAAAAGTTCGGGTTCGGGTCGGGCTCGGGTTTCGACAGAAAAAAAAATTCGGGTTCGGGTCGGGTACGGGTTTGAAAAACATCAAACCCGACCATCTCTAAGTATTGCTAGACAAATTCAATGGTGAGCCGTTCGTCAGATATTCAATCAGTTTAAGGGAAACAACTATTTCTACAAGCATTGTAGCGCCTTACGGTCTTCAGAAGAGTTTTTCCCAGGAAAATTTCTAACAAATATCATGTATCTAAATATTTTTAGGAGCCAACTGCACATCTCTAGAAAATAAGTTTTGAAAAAGTGGACTTTCTCATATAAAATCGTATGGAAACTTTAAAAATCGGGCGCAAATATATAGTTCCACCGATCGATCTGAAAATTTACCCAGTGGTTGTAGAACCCATAAGGAACACGAAAAGTGCATGCTCGGTGCAGTAGTTTTCCAGACAATATGGATCAGACAGACAGACATACAGGACTGCGTTTTCATATGCTTAGAAGATTACGGTAACCTTAAAGGCGATGCACCTATCTCGACAATCTCAGTGTCAAATAAACGGTCTATATATTACCTTGTAGGTCACTATCATTATATTATAATTGAGAATTTCAGTCTAACCACATCACGAAACTTTATTATTTAAGATTACGGACTGATTGAAACGAACTTGTCAATTTCAAATAAACGGGCTGTCTCTGAAACCCTTAACGTTTTAAATTTAGAATGATTAAGTGTTTGCTTTGAAAGAAAAAAATGTATCTGAAAGATACGAGAAAACATCGTATCTTCCGTCGTAAGAACTTGTATACTTGAGCCACACGCCCGAGCAGACTCAGCAAATGTTGATATTTTAAATTGGTGAATGAACAGGTGAATTTCACATTATCATCATCTCAACTTGGTAGTATCTTTGCATCCCAGTTTCACCAGTGCCTTCAAGCAGCACATTTTTGCAGGCGGATATATTTCTTTATTATATTAAAATCTCTATTCATTTTAGTTTAACTTGAACCCTCCATTATACATTGGTCAATTGTGAACCTATATTCTCACTAAATTGAAGTCGCTGATTAATAGCACAAAAAAAGTCTCAAAATGCTCAAGAAATCGTACATGTTTGTAAAGATCGAGTGAGTGTGTCAAAAAAATAAAAGTTTAATAACACAAGTACGTAATATTATAATTTAAAAACTTAAATGTCAACCAACGGTGTGACTTCAACACACACAAAAATCAAAATGGAGAAAGCAAGGCAAATGATTATTCCACACACAGGTAGGCATGCGTGACACAAAACCCATCACACTGTCGCGTACTCTCGCACACTAACGTAAATCACCGCCCCTCCGCGGCGGCAGTCCGAGGCATGCGTTCTACCTAACGGTCAATCCTGAAAAAAAATGCTCTGGCTGAATCATCATAATAGCGTCACGCTCTGTCTCTAATTACTGCCGTGTCCTCTAGAGAAACGAATTGAATTACGTACGTACGCGAATAACGGTGAAATTATTCAACCGATTGCGCTTTCCTACTGCGGGCCACAACAGCTGTGCTGACTGCTGACCATCCGTCCCAGCAGCAGGAAACACATGCTATACACCATGTCTACAACTTTATCTGTCGTGGTCTGAAGAGGCAGGGAAGGGTGTTGGGTGTGGAAACAGATTATGGCGGGTTGTGTTTACCGTCAAACACTAGCTTTGTTCAGAAAATGGCAGCGAAACTAGAGCAGATTTGGTCGATATGATTCATTTCTTTATTTCGCCCCGCGGGTTGCGATACTGTCAAAAGAGATTTCTATGTAGGTGTCCTCATTGTATATCGTAATGTCAATTTATGTTGAAGTTATTGAGTCCATCGCAGACTGTCAACTGATATTATGTTACAGAGCATTAATTTCCACTAATATCTGTAAGCATCACGTATATTTCTTCTAGGATCTATTCCAGTAAAACATCCTTTATTAGTTTATACAAGTAAGGATGTCAAGGTTCACATCGTTACCTTTGAGGAATTTCACGACAATTCAGCATGCCATTGGTAGTACCCTTTCAGATTTTAATGAAAAGTGTGAACTTTGTATAAAGTTCTAGAAGAAACCGAGATCCTCGCAAAAAAATACCGCGTAAATTCCGGAATCCGCGTAAAAAAACCGCGTAAAAGCGACCTTAGTGAACAATTCACCCAAAAGCATATATTTTTAATTTTACATAATATTCTAAGAATGGCACTTTTACAGTAAAAACAAGATTCCACAGTGTTTAGGCAACAGATTTGCAAAAAAAACTAGGACCAATTTAGGGTGAAATCGCTGATGTTCGAGTATCGCTGGCTACCACCTTCGCAAACAATTCATGCCTAAGCAAATCAACCAACCGACCGAGAGCAAGCTAATCTCTTAATCTCGGGTGGGTGAAAAGTATTCTATAATGATGATGTTTTTCAAAAAGTGGCACACTCAGACTTGAACACCTTCGGTTCGTCATCCATTTGTCCTCCCACATCGTAGACAAATCCGAAAGGAGCGGTGGATTTAGAGGGAGAAAGCGAGGGGGACGACATATCAACCAGTCAGCACTATTGAAGTGTCGTGTGCTATTTTCGGACAGTAGAAAAATGACGATATGATACAGAAATAGAATTCCCCATTTAAAGAGAGCGATGAGTGGAAATGTTTCTTGTTTATTTTGAAAATATTCCTCCGACCGACCGAAAGGTGGGTAATTTTATTCGCGATGAATAATTTTTTCAAACGGCTTTTGATGCGTTGCTCGTCTCGGTTAAAAGCTGCATGCTCGACACAAGGAAAAACGGTTCTGGTAGATTACGTAAAGTTAATTTAAATGAGTAAACCATCTACCGGGCCCGAACGTTTGGCAAAATATCACTTCATCGGTCAAGTGATGGCCGAATCGAGAACACTCATCGGTAGGGTGCGAACAGGTTGATGAGGATGTCGATTCCTGGTCAGTTTGTCGTTTTGCAAGGTTTACACAAGGAGCATTCAATGTGTTTTATAAATATGAAATATGTATATTACCTGTGATGTGTTAATGCTTTTACTTTTGGAACGCACATATTTTAAGGTACAATTCAATCCAATCAAGACCTTCCATATGACACTGATTTCATGAAAATCGGTCCAGCCATCTCTGAGAAACATGAGTGAGATTAAATAGTCTCCAGAACACGTTTCTTTCCATAACTTCTGAACCACAAGTTCAATCTTCATAAAATTCAAAAGTTGAGGGTTTTTTAGATAGCCCGTTCATTTGAAACCAACTTTGTTCAAATCGGTTGTGTAGTTTCTGCGATATTGATGTTTCGTGATTCATTTTGATGCATAACCTCTAAATTAGAGATCAGATTACAATAAAATTCAATAGGGTTTTATACGGCAACTAGACCTTTCATTTGCAATTAATTTCATTGAAATCGGTTCAGCTATCTCTAAGAAAATCGAGTGAGATTGGGAGAGCGTTACACACTCACACACATATATACAGAAAATGCTCAGCTTGTCGAACTGAGTCGAGTGATATACGACATTCAGCCCTTTTGAGCACTTTTATACCTTTCGTTTTTGCAGTGATTGCTATACCAAAACTAAAGAGGAAACTTTTTCCTAATATTTGTTTTTTAATGACGCGAACCTTCTTTAAAATTATTCGAATATTCCATCCGCCAAATAATTCTATCATTTTTGTTGTTATTTACCCTGCTAGACGAAAATAGACCGCACGGAATATTCCAGCTCAATGCAGTCCAACCCGGGTTCGGCTGATGGTTGTTCGTACATACCTACATATACAGAACAATTTTGTTCGATTCGCGGTGATGCGTTGCAGAAATCTCGATCAGCTAGCAAAAACTCCCACACGATCAGCCAATCTGGAAAATTTTATCTAGGGGCTAGCCTTCTGTGAAAAAAACAGGGTACACCCTGCATCTGCACGGTAGTAAACATGCTCTCCGCTAGCTGCAGTTTGGAAATTACCTGCCCGAAGGAATCTCGATGATGAATTAAATCTAACAGAAAATTCACTAATGAGCTGGCGTACAAAAGGGCAAGCGTGGAACTAATGGATGGTGCTGTTTAATGAACGAATGATTTGAAATTCGCAATACTGCTTTTTTTTCTAAAAATAAAGATGACAATGTGGGATGACTTGTTAACGAGGTTAGTTAATTAATTACCCACAGTGACAGCTGTCTATATGATTTGTTAGAGTGGTGTGATTCAGTGATGGATGACAAATTTTGGATGCCGGAACTTTTTTTATTATTAGTGACGCAAGCAGGGAGAACAGTTCTATTTTATGTTAGTTTGGAACAGTATCATTTTTAGGTAATTTGGTTTGGGTAACCGAATTGTTAAAAATTTTTGCTTTTTATTTTCAACTCAGACACCGCCACTGAAGCATCGAATGAAGAAATTCAAAAGCGCCGAATAAAGAGGGGAACCTACGATGGAAGATCGAAAAATGATATAGTGCTCGGGTTTTTTGGCTATTGATTAAGGTGTATTTAAAGTTCTAAATTGTCACATAGCCATTTTTGAAAATTCTAAGAATTGCCAAAATGGAAAATTAGTTTTTGTTTCATAAAAAATCATTATTTAAAAAATCATAAAACATTGAAAAAATCAGATATCGAAAAACGGCTATGGAACAAGTTAGATACCACATTTTTACAGTCTATAAAAAACAGTTAAATCGGTTCAGTGGATGATGAGAAAAATTTACCTAACAGTGTTTTGGTTTTACAAATAGGTTTCCATCTATTTTGGTGGTTAAAAAACGCCTGGTATTTGAAAACTTCTTCATACGAATGTGCATAATATTCTAGCTAAAAGTTTTAAACATTATACAGATCAAACTAATCTTCCCTCTGCACATACTTACAATTTTGCAGAAAAAACAATATCTCAGTACAAATTGCATATTCACAAAACCTCTCTCCTTGCACTTTTCCATGAGAAAGCAAAAAAACTTTGAAAATAAACCTGCTACTGTAGAAACTCTATCTATATCTCTAAATGCGAATGAATCAGATTTAGATTTTAAAACAAAACCATAAAATTATAGAAACACTCAAATTCTTCGCAGATTGATTTACATTGTGATCGGAAATGAAGATTTCAGGTTTTTCAATAGAAACAACGCTAATGAAATAAAGCGACACTGATATTTTAGAAACATTTTCAAAACTAGAAAACGCCTGTATACAAATTTCCACGATGAACTTTTCAATAGTCACAAATAATGAAGTTTAATATACCCTCTCAACGGTTTCAAAATCATTAGAGGCTAATATTACTGACTGCCCTTTCCATCCTTACTAGTTACTACACCAATTCTCAAATGACACAATAACGGCACAAAAATACGCCTGATACCAGGAGCCCTATCTCGAAACATCTGCCATGCAGCTGTGGTGCATTATACATGAGCAGAATCAAATTTCTTAGCTGCTTGCAACCGAGTGAGATTTGGTCTGCTAATCCTGGAAAGGTAGTTGGCTGTTTAAAGCACATTCTACCTGAGTGGGAGCGTGCCAAGGCAACGGGCTATTCACTCGATCAATAGTGGGTGACTGGTTTTCCCACGTGATACGTATAGTAATAGGGATATACTACAATAGCTCTAATTAATGGATGCAGTAGTCTAGTTCACTACAAAAAAGAGCCCTGTGTCTTGTACAGTTGTCAGAGAAGAAGTTATCAAGTTTGCAGAGTACAAATTGACCAAGGGAGGCCCACGCTTATGAGAAAGAGTTAAATTAATATATCTGTGGCACTCCGGTTCAATAGCTTTTGAGTCTTTAGATAACAGACAGACAGACAGACAGACATTCGCATTTATATATAGACGAAGAGTTACTGTAAAACGAGGCGAATAGAAACAAAACTTCTTACTATCCCTACGTTTTTTCTGAAGCATGATTGTATAAACTGTCTTACTAATTTTTTTTTTTGTCTGGCAATCAGGTAGCACAATACCATTAAGATGGCAACGCTACTGTCATTCAATTCTCAATTTTTCAAAGTTTTTTTTGTTGTCAAAAACTTCGTACAAGGAGGGCAAAATCCATGCAAATTTGCTTTAAGCTTATACTGATCTTGCGAGATTGGGATGTAATTCGATTGGTCGTGGTGGAACTTTCAATTTATAATAGGTGTTTAGAAAAAAAAACACGAGTTAAACAATTAGCGTCAATAAAAACAATTTTCTTGAATATGAAACTTGTATTTTCACTCAGGGCTTTCATTTCGATACTTTTTTATTGTAATTTAGGCAAAAAAATGGTACGAAATTATAGGTCGACTGAATTGAAGGATTTAACTGATGAATAACCAGGAGATACCTGACGTTGAGCCGTATAATTTCGTATGATATTTCTTGGGAAAATGACAAAAAAATGTGCTTTGTAATGAATTTTAGTAAAATAATGTTTGAATTTGAAAAAAAAACTGGCAATCTTTAACATAAACGCTGTTTACACTGCGTTTTCGCGATTTTGTTTTGATTTTCCGTAATTGTAATTGGAAATCTTAGTTTATAAGATGCTGTCGTTCCAAAGAGGGATAAATTGACAAAAATTGACTTTTTTTCGGATGGTGGTAGAAAAAATCCTTGATGAGACTCAAGCCACAGAAACACCTTCTTGGGGAATACGGTGTGTGAAATGAACTTCACCTCGGAGCTCGCTTCCTTTGCGGGGGAAGGAAATACGAAGTGCCTTGCCAGTCGTTGCCACGAGATAGGTCTCGTCTTCCATGACCACTACCACATCGCGAATCGCCGGAAATATTGACTTGACCATCTCATTCAGCCGCTGCCGCTACGTCATTGCCTGCAGCTCCGAGAAAAGTGGACTGGACTGCCACTTCCTGAAATGCATGTTTGCCAGATACTTTTTCACTGTTTGGGACCTCCCGGCAAAGCGCAACGGTGTAGCCACTTTTCGCTCAGTCTTGCTCTTCAGTATCCTTTGGAGCTTTTTTCCGCTCAGAGTCATCGGCCGTCCGGAACGGGGCGTTTTTTCGATATACTGATTGTTGTCCAATAGCGCCAAGATGTTGTAGATGCCGTAACAAGTGTGTCCGGGGTTCACAAAGTGTCGCATGATGTCAGTTTTCGACGCGGCGACATACCGTTCTTTGAATGCGCAAACTTTTGAACAGAGTAGCTTCACTGTTTCCGCCATCACGGCTAGAGTTCGACTGATAGAACTGTCATTTTTTTCTGCTGTATCACTGACTCTATCGTCGTGAGTGCGTGTGAAGGTAAACCAATGAAAAATCGGCATTTTTTGTGCATTTTTTAAGTGCAAACGTTACGCCGCCGTCGGAAAACTAGCAATAATAACGTACAGCTTCAATTGTTTTACTTACCCTTTCAAACCTAAAATTTTTGAAAAGCGACATGAAATAAAAATCGAATTTGTTACAGCCTAATGATACAAATACCAATTAATATATATTTGTTTCTCTTTCATATCAGTTTCCGTAACTGGACTTTCAGTTTCACCCTAATAGTCTCTCATCTTTCCAAGCAAAGGTATTTTCAAGTTATTTTAGACTAATTTGAAATCTTTTTTACAAACTTTGTTTTTCATAAACTTTTTTTTTCATTCAGGTGCGTTCTTCGATCTGAATTCTTTTTAGAATTACCTTATTTATTATTACCTTATTATATTTTTCTCAAGCATTTTTTATTAATTGGGAACCATGTTTGCTCTATCCGTTTTTTTTTTTCAGAGAAATCATTATATATGGGTCATTCCATAAGAAGTGGCCACGAGAGAGCACAAACTTGGACACTCATTTTTGGTGTCGATTGGAACACCCCCCGCTCTGTGGGATCCCCATATTTGTTGCAAGATAACGAATTCTTGACGTAGAACTACATCTCTCAGGAAGTTCGGCTACATACTTGGCTTAATAGAGATGTAAAATGAAAATCTAAGACCGGAAAGAGTGAAAAATATGTCCAATTTCAAATGATACTAAATCGGTCAGTTTGCGACGGATTTCCTTCGTTCTTGCAGCAATAAATTGGAAAATCTTCTAAGATTCCTCCCAAATGCAGAAAACTGTAATTTTGTTATTCGGACTATTGTACTATTGAGAATTGTCAAACCTTGTCAAAACGAAAAATTCGAACTCTGATTGGTCGTTATATAATTGCTTCCCAAGCACAGTCGACAAAATTATAGACCTAGTAATTTGAAATGTGCTATTTGGCCTATATTAGAGCCAGTTTCAGCCGAAACCGCACATATAAGTTCTAGACAGCGACCACAGCAGTCCTCCCTTAGCAGCAGTAGCAGTGCAGCGAATAGCAATGGCAGCGGTTAGCGGCCACAGCTGTGGCATGACAACGAATAGCGCAGCAGTTGCAGCGGGTCTCTGTCTCAGCACCGATAGTAGCAAGGCCAGTTAGAAGCAGGCCACTTGTAACTATCAAAGAACTTAAGCATGGTTTTTACTCAAGCTCCTCATCATAATTTTCAAATAGAAATGTGTACTACAGAACGCTGATGATCGCACCACCGGTAGCACCGAATATTTTGCTTGACCGCACTTAATAAATTTTCTCTCCGGTAATTGTACCAGCAAAATATCCTGCTGTTGCTGTTGTATGCAAAATAAAGGCAAGGTGTTCCGTAGTGCCAAAAAGTTGACTCGTACGCAGCTCTCGTTTCCTAACGCCGCGTACCTCAAACAGCCATACTCCACTGACTACCGTGTGACGAATAAAAATGAAGCTGAATTTCTAAACGCAGTCTTTTGTATCAAGTTGAGCGTAGATTTTTGCGTTGAAGGCGTGGCCACGCAGTCTCGAGAGAGAGAGAGAAACGAAACAAAACACTTTGTTGAGTCAGGATATGCAGCCAGTGGAATTTGTTCCGTCCATGTTATTGTTATCCGTGCTCGGGAAGCAAGGCAATAGCGAGGGAAATGTATGGGAAAGCTTGACCTTGGAAATTTTCACCTATTTTCACCATTAAGCAGTAAAGCAACAATGTTGAACATTATTTCAGACAATTGTTACACATTTTATCTATCCACCGACTCAAAAATGACTAGGATGCATTAAGTCGTTTTCTTGCTATAATCGTTTGAAATCTGACGCAAATTTGCCAGTTTCATTTTCAATTTTACAAAATGTATTCTAGCATAGAAAACAAAGACGTAGTCCTACGTCAAAACATCGCTCTCGCATCGATAGAACCGCGTTACACATATCCTTCGCTCGGTTTTTGTAAAAAATGTACGTCTCTGGGGTTGGGTAGACGGACGCGCGCTCTCGCAATCGATGGAATTAGAATCTACATACGAAGAAATTCTGAAAAGAAACGTGACAAATAACACAAATCTCTCCCCCATACCCCCGTGATACTTGTGGAGTGTGCAAGAGTATATCCAACCTCTAGTAGCAACAAGTATCGAACTAACTTTCCTTTTCTTCCTCTCTTTGATCTATGTCCTGGACCGGCAGGCGTCGTTACTGATCAACATGCAGGGATCATTGGATATGCACATCGAATAGCTAAATCCCAATTGATAAATTCGATTTGCAATTCTGGTCGATCCTGGTTAGTAACGAAGTGGCAACCGGTGGTGATCAATCAAGCTCAAGTAATAAACCGAACAGCTTTTATTATCTGCATAAACAATAGGTTATCGCATAATTAAACCTTAAAAATTGTCAGGCCTAAGGCCTTTACTATGCTGAACGCCAACGCGAGCGATCAGGTGAGAGCTTTGCCGTAGGTTAATGAACAGCTCTTTTTACGGCTGTTCATTAACCTATGGCAAAGCTCTCGCCCGATCGCACGCGTTGGCGTTCAGCATGGCAAAGGCCTAATATGACAAGCAACTATATTATTGAAAATGGTCAATCCTTGTTGAAACGCAAATTTCGATTGATCTTATTGGCCGTTATATGATTGCTTTCCCAAGCACGGTTGACAGAATTATAGACCTAGTAATTTGAAATGTACTATTTGGCCTATATAAGAGCCTGTTTCAGCCGAAATCGCTCAAATTAGTTCTAGACAGCGACTACAACAATCCTTACTTAACAGCAGCAGCTGTGGCAGCGGATAGCAGCAGCGATATTTGGGCCAGCTGGTGCAGCGGCACTTCCTCTAGTAAAAGCTGCCTTTGTTCAGTAGCGAGCAGCATCAGTAGTAGGTACTTTAGCCGGCACTTCCTCTAATGAAAAGTTGCCGTATTTTGACAACACACAAAAGTTTTGGAATGCTGGCTTTCAAAATATATGTGCTATCAATTTTTCAGTGTATAAACAGCTTTCAATTGTGTTGTCAGAATGCCTTAATCTTCTCTGTCGGGGTAGCACACAGATGCGATCAACATTATATCCGATATGAAAATGAACAACAACAGTCCTTGTAAGGACAACAAACGAATTATTGAAGATTTAATACTTTCTCGTTTCGCACTGGGATCAAAAGTAAAATGTTATTTCAATCTGCATGCACTTTGACTGTTGAAACTTGTTTGCGTTGTATAATGGTTGTTACATTTCTATTCAGTGATGTATGTGCAAACTAAAATTCAGTAGCACGATAACTCCTCTTTTGCACAAAATTTTAAATATATTCAATACAAGTGATGCAACATACAACCTTATATAGTTCAACGTCAACTTTGCGGTCGACAAGGTTTGCATACAACCCTTGTGATTTTTTGTTTAAACCACTTTTGTCTATTTCCTACAATTGTCAAACATAAGACGCCCGAAGAATACTGATAGGAGATTTTTGAAGAAAACAAGGAGCAAGCGAATCCAAGAAAAATATTATATTACCCGGGAAGTGTTGCTAGATAAGTTATTTTTGTATTTAAAGACTAAACTTGCAATATTCGGTAAATGTAGCCAATTTTATTTCAAATTTGATAGTTTCGTTGTGTTTCTCGGAGAATTTTACTTGAGAAACACTTATCACCCCGAAGAAATATGAGCTAATCTCGAGATATAATATTTTTACGAAAATATTTGTAAACTTCATAATTTTTTCTTTCTTACAATTTATAGACGTAGCAAGCCGGAAAAATACTGATAGGTGATATTTAAAGAAAACAAACCAAGGAATCCAGAAAAAATATCATTTTTGACCGGAAGTGATAGATTATAATGGCATTTAAAAACTGATTTTGCATTTCCGACAAATGCAGCTGATTTCACGTAAGAAACACTCATCATCCCGTGGTAGTCCCGCAGATATATCATCTTTACGAAAATAGTTTTAAATTTCGTAAATAATTTTTCGTAAAAATGTTATATCTTGAGATCGGCTCATATTACCACGAGATCACTGAAAATTTTCCGAGAAACACGATGCAACTATCAAGCCTAACATAAAATCAGCTGCATTTGCCGAAAAATACAAATTTAGTTTTCAAATACCAATGAAATCTATCGGGCAACACTTCCGATCAAAAATGATATTTCTCTGTATTCCTAGCCTTGGGTTCTTCAAAAATAACCTATCAGTATTTTTTGGGCGTCTTAGAACTAAAAATTGCAGGAAATAGAAAAAACTGGTTTTAACAAAAAAAAATGCGTTATCTTGCAACGAAGAGGACGGTCCCATAGAGCGCGGGGTTTTCCAATCGACACCAAAATTGGGATTTTTCTATTGTTCTATTAAGCATTTCTGTTATGGCCTTCGCGTTTTTTAGGTAGCATGGAATGGGGTGAGATTGATCAATTTTTATAACAATTTCCAATAAACTAACATGTTCATTTTTTTCCGAAGTAATCAATACTCAACTAAGACTTTACTTTAAGTAAATTCAATGCTTTTTTTTGGTTACTTGGAAACTTGTTTGATCAAATTTGATTGAGTTCTGACTGAATTAGAAGAATTTTTCGAAAATATGACATGCACCGGGCATGCAAGGGTTAACTTCGACAGGTATGAGAATCATGCGAAAGTTGCGTTTAAGGACACGTTAACATTGCCTAGTGTTGTAAGAGCAATATCTTTTGATTAGTATTTTTTATCACGAATTTTCAGGTGATCAATTTCACCCCACTGATCAATTTCACCCCATTCTACGGTATTTGGCTAAATTTTGATTGAAGATATGTTTCGGATTATTTTATGCTTATGCTTTTTAAACCGCGTTAGTAACCATATTCTTTTTCCATTTATTTCCTCGAACTTTCAAGGTGTTTCCAGTTATTTCCGAATGCATTTTTAATTATTTCTAGTTTATCATGCTTTCAGGAAAAAATAATTAAAGGATAGATTTAGTCCTTTTCTGCTTTGGTTTATTATTTTTTCTTCAGTAATATTTTCCAGATATTTTAGGCTGAATTCTTTAGGTTTTGTTGTTGTGTTATTTTCGATGCTTCTGGTCATTTTCGGCTAAACATGAAATCATGCACTTATATTTTTGTTCATCATGTTACCTTTTACATATAATATTAATTTTTGAAAAATTCATCAAGTCTAGCACGAGCAGTGCCCTTCTTGTGATTTGGACGTTTTTGGACATATCATCTTTATTGGCTGTTTTACCCAAAAAAAAATGAAATTTTTCATGAATAAACAAAAATATGTTGAAAATTTTGGCCAAATCGGAGAAAATCAAAATAACATGCGGTTGCACCTCTCACGAACTGGCTCTTAAGTTAAACAGGAAAAGCTGGAACGATAAAAACATTTTAGTTTTTTTCAATGATTTTTCTAGTATCCGTGTTTAAGCATATTTATCAGATATTATGACGAACTAACAAAAAACTGGGAGCCTAGACTTTTGGGAATCCATTGATTGTTGCATTCATTGGGAAATAATAGAGATATACCGATAATGAATAAAAATTAATCATACATTTGATTTCTTCTTTTTTTTCTCACTTCGAAGCTAGAAAATAAACAAATTAATTAGCATCCAACCCACAGCAATTTCGAAAATTCCGGAGCCCATGAATCATTCCGCAGGAATGTACTTTGTAGTCGCGATCTAGAAAACCGAAATGGCAAATCCAACAAATCAGTGGATATCTAGAAAAACACCTTTCGCAGCGCGGTGCTAAAACGCTCATCACCAACAGGCAGCATCAGCAGCATTACCGTCGTCGCTCGTGTGCACACCGTTATGAAGCTATTTTTAGTCTGAACACCTCCCAACAACATCAGAATTTTCCGAATAATATGTATGTATGATCCATCCGAATCGTCACCTATGCCCTATATCGGAGGCAAGGTGTTATTTTCTTCTTCTTTCTTCTTCGTCGCCATCATCATCATTATCATCATCATCGTCGTCGTCTCCACCAGCGTTTTCCTACTCAAGTTCGTGCATTCGTGTTTCTCACTAGCCACTAAAAGTGGTATGCATTTGGCGAAACACAGCACCGCATTCCAAAATCTGGTTGGAAAGCACGGATTTTCTGCACGGCAAATGGATAGCAGAAGCTAGAAGCAGAAGTAATTTACATTCCACGAAATTTATCGATACAGGGCCGCGTGAAGCCGTCGTCATTTCGAGAAAATTTTGGATCCAAAACAGCCCAACAGGTTTACGATTAGCCGAATCTATTTTATTAACCAAGATATTTTCTGTAAGACTGCTTTTAAAACAAATTCAGACGCCTTTTTTAACCCATTCGATCACCATTTTCCTAAACCCAAAACGTATGGGCTGCAGGTTTTGTTTGTTTTCAGCAGCGCTTTGAACGATGTGATTCATCAATCTCCGAAAAAATGCTATAATTTTCCTTTCAATTTGTAATCAATCTTTTCAGCAGTTTTCAACCTAATCTGCGCTACACGGTGTGCAGTTGCTGCTAAGCGAAACGACCGACCGCGGAGTTATTCATCCGACGTTTCCAAACCGGGTGCAACCGTGCGAGAGCACAGTTTGGCATCCATCACGGTGTGGGCGTCAAAATTCCCGACTCAGAGAGCGAAGAAGAACGATTTCGTCCGCTCGTCACAGCGACGAAGGGAATTTCCACTCAGCGGTGGCTGGGGTGGTGTTTAGGTGGAGAGTATTTGGAAGGGAGGGGACGACGCGGGTCAGATAGGGGGGTGAAGATGGAGGGTCCGCTTGTTTGGTTCAGTTTAACGCGCCCACTCATGTTTATCGTACATCATAAAAAAGCGGCCAATCGTCGCCGGCCGGGATTACAGCGAGGATAGCGGGAGATAAAGTTTGGAGCGCGCTTTTGCATGGGATTTTATTTTAATTTAAAATTGCGATCACTTTTCACTGATTGATGCCGGCGGTGGTTTGGGGTTGCGTGGTGACGAACAAGGAAGAGCTTCGAGTGCTTGCCGAAGGAAAACAGTCACTAAAAATAGTCGTCCGGACTCTGGTTGATATTTTCCACCCAAAATTCGGCTACGGTAGTCGCGGTACTCTCCTTGAAGCGTGCTAAAAGATGCCTCCCCGGTCGCTAGGTTTGCTGCTGGCGTCGTGACTCATTGTTTTTTTGCGGACGATCTCAGCTGCAATAGACGGGAAGATTATTTTTGCATGATAATGACTATATTTGTGGAACTGACACTTTAAGGTTAGTGGAGGCTACTTAGCTGCCAAGGGTAGCATTTCTTTTACTTTGTTGTACAATGTAACAGTTAATAAGCCGTATATATCAGCGAAAACATTAGCAAATCAATTACCTCAGAATGATGGATGTAGCAAGTAAATTTTATTAGTTTCAGCATAGTATCGCAACGAAACACCTAAAAAATTAATGAAGAAAACTAAGATCTTTGACATAATATGCACTGTCAAAAAATAACTCATAAATTAAGTTTAATAGAAATATATTTGTATCAAATTTAAATAATAGTTTACATAATTATCTCCCTTTAAAATACAGAACTTTTGCTCAGAGAGCATCCAACACGCCTGATATTAGAAATTTTTAACTGATGTTCCTGTGCATTTGTAAACTAATTTTTTTTAGTCATTTGGAGAAAAAACTGGTTTCCAAAATTTTCAGAACAATAACGGTTTGGTTAGGGGAAATTAAGTCATTTCCTTCAGCAAATGCAATCAATAATAAATGTATATAAAGATGCCTTGAAGGAACTGAAAATATGATTCTGGAAGTGATAAATATCTTTTTAGATATTTTTATTTTTACATAGACACTTTAAAGCTTTCTTGTTTTTTCGTTTCTTCGTCTCCGGCTACTTCTAATAGAAAAAAAAGATCGGACTTGTCGTTTGGAAAAACACGTTTTTTGTCTATACATAAAGCCTCCCTACTGGCCCCGAGGTACCTCGCTGGTGGTGATCTGTTCATCTGCTTCACTAGACAGTTTCCAACCTAGGAAATGTCACATCATACCTCTAGGTAGAATAAATAATGTTTTTTTTGTTGAATATCATCGCGAGAAAGACCATAAGGAAAATCTTATTTCCCACACGGCATTTTAGCGCATCGTAAAATTTCCTTTCCCTTCCTTAGTTTTCAATAAGTGACTAATTTCAAATTTTTGATGTGTCAAACCAGTTTGTCAACCTAGTACAACACCGTTAAAAAGTGAGTGTTTGTCAATTTGCACATTATAACATTACGTTAGTTACGAAATAGTTTGTCTCTCCAGGCTCATTAATAGTTTAGCGTATAATATTCTCACACTCATCAATCAATCAGCCAACTGCGGGCAATTCGATACTTTTCACGAACGGTTTATCCCACTCAAATCGAGAGACGACTTGCATCATTTCATCGTGCCCGAAAATAGCCCCAACTGGGCCACGTATCACGGATACAATTTACCTGTATAGTTGCTAAAATTAGAACAACTGCTCACTTGGGTGTCCAAGAGCGAGAGCGAGAAAGAATATGTATGTGATGGAAATGGCAAATCAGCACCCCCAAAATGGTACATTTCCTGAACAAATCACTGGAAAGTGAAATCTTCACAGCGAAACAGCCGTCATGGTTTGCCTTTCAGCAGGTGATACACAGACAAGCTCAGAAAGGTGTTTTCCTAGCTCTCCGTGGGTGGCCACGAAACTGATGATGGTGTGCTGTTACGGTTACGTTACGGGTGAACATCGGATTAATCCGACAAATTTTTCACCCGGTTCGGAAAATTGAACAATCATTCAAACCGATAAAATATTTCATGTGTTTCCAGAAAGTATTCTAACCGTCACCCATTACATGTTTAACTAGAACTACATGACGATGTTTTCCCGAGCATCATTTGTATACACATATCAGCGTGTGTTAATTTTAGGCAATTTCCAGTATTGCGCTCTGATGTTTATTGAAGGCGTGGAATTACCACACCGTTTTGTACACCCATGCATTCGTCTTTTCACCCGAAGATTTATCGGAAAAGAGAAACTGCTCTTCCTCTGATTTTGACAAACAGATTAACCGTCTTCAAAAAATAAACCAGAAATGCGATATGTGTCTATCACACAGTCCGAGTCGATCAGGTTCAACACCAATGCCCCCGCTTGCGCCGCTGAGGTGGAGCGAAAGTGAAAGATAGACACAAAGAGGGAGCGTGCACGAAAAAGCAACATATTCGGAAAGATTTTCACGATTTTCGTACCTTCCTGCGTCACCTTTCCTCGGCATCCGCCCGGACCAAAGTCACGAAGTTGTGGAACGAGCTGTTTATACTAACACTAAGCTACGAACGCTTGTTTACCTCAGTGATCGTGATTGCACTCACCGGCGAACGACGATATTGGCGGGCTCAGTCACATTTTGTGGCCGATGCTTTTGGTACTTGGTATGAATTTTCAATGGTCCATTTTTTTCCAAATATCTTATAGTTGAAAAAATATATAGCATGCATACGCATACATACAATTGTTGAAGTGTTGATTGCTTTTTGATAACAATTAAAAGAATCTTGATATTATTTTAAAATACGTGTTGTGTGGTTTACAGCATGAATCACTTTCTCTATTACTATTGGGGAATATTACCAACTTCTAAAGATCCAACTTCTTGAATTATAATTTTCCGGTATTCAAAACCCGAATCTACCCGGAGAAAAGATACTATAAAAATAATGGTTGAATGATGAAAAAAATGGTTTTTATTCAATTTTCTATGTTTTTTCAGTGTTTGGTATAAACCCAGGCTGGTATCAACTTGTTTTTGTAGCATAGTAATACCGTATCGTTATACTATACATTCATTTCAAGTCAACAATCGAATAAACGCATAAAATAAACAAATTTGTAGTGCATTTAAAACCATAAAAATTTAAATTAGTGCGAATAATTATTTTTTTCTTAGTTCCCCTCAAACTAAACACAAGTTTTGTCTGTAATTTTGATCTTCGAAATTTGTTTCTTCTTGTCGTAATGCAACGAAGTTGAGCAGAACTAACATTTCATAAAAATGGGTGATTTAAAATCAAAATAAAACATAATTGAAGCAAGAAGAATCCTAATTTTGTTTCAATTTTAACTTGATTTCGCAACAATTTTTCATTATCTAAGAACTTTGTAATTATTTTCAACAATCAGAGTTTACGAACCTGTAAATGAAGTTAAAATTCTAATAAATCTGGATCGCCAATTTCTCAAAAAAAAATTAATTCTTGCCGCGCAAAGGCGCCACTATCGCAATACTATCGCAGGTGCTATTCGTTGTTTTGTTTTGATCTTATGTAGATTTTATAAGAATGAAAAATACTACAAGGTATACAGCTCTAGGGTTGTATGAAATGGTGACGTGGGACTAAACACTGTAATTAGAAGGAGTTTTAGTTACAAAGGTTACAGAATCTGCAGACAGCAACAATGCGTTAGTTCTGTGGTTTAAGTATTTTTTTATACGCAGCCTCCCCATAAATTTTCTTTTTAGAAATACAGAGTGTTAGGTAGCTCACTTAAAATCCTCTAAGGGGTGATGGAGGACCCTATTTGATGAAAAAAATCCTTCTACGCATATGGTCAAAATTCAACTACTGCAGAGTTTCTCCCTTTTTCCAGTTTTCGGTTATGTTTGCCTTCAACGAGATCCAGCACAAGAAGTATGATCAATTCTATTGGCTTTTTTGGGAAGCTGAGAAAATTTCGTAATCAATGGTGTCTCAAAAACGTCAAATTAGAGAAAAAAAGGAAGCACTTAGGAATTAGCAAATGTGAAATCGGATGTTTTTTGAAAACAGAAATGCAATTTTCTCTCTAAAATGTGTGATAAACATGGGTTTTGTTGTTAACCAAATTAAACATTGAAGTCTACTCTACAAGTTGTTCTTTGACACCAAGCACTCTTTTAGTTTAGCTGCTATTCTGCCGCGCATAGCAAGTCAGTCCCATTTGCATTTTCACTAAAATTGAGTTAATACCCGGAAATGGTAGCTAACTATGCATAGTCTCGTAACAATAGATGGACTCAACAACTTTGTTCTGAAAAACTTCGGGAAAACATCCAAACATATTGTCCCATCTCATAAGATGCAATGGTATGAAATCATATAAAAACGCGTTTTTCTCGGCTTGCTAAAAAAGCAAATGGGACTGACATGCTATGCGCGGCAGTATTTCACTTTAAAAGCAATAAGTTGCGCCTTCATGCAACGACGCATCTAAGTAAACACAGTGAAGCAGAAAGTTGTGATCCTTACAACACTAAATAAAGGCGCGTTTTATTGCTTTTAAAGTGAAATAGCAGCTAAACTAATAAAGCTAGTTGCTTGATGTCAAAAAACAACTTGTAGAGTTGATTTCAATGTTTAATTTAGTTAACAACAAAATCCATGTTTATCACACATTTCAGAGAGAAATTGCAGTTTAGTTCTCAAAAAACATTTGTTTTCATGTTTGTTCCTTTCTAAGTGCTTCTTATTTTCTCTAGTTGGACATTTTTAAATTTTCTCAGCTTTACAACGGAATCAACAGAAATGAGCTAGCTATCACACTTCTTGTGTCAGACCTCGTTGAAGGCAAACATAACCGAAAACTGAAAAAGTGAATTACTCTGCAGTAGTTGAATTCTGACCATATGCGTAGAAGGATTTTTGAAGTAGAATACTTTTCTCAGGAAGTTCGGCTACATAGGGATGTGAAATGAAAATCTAAGCCGAAAAAAGTGAAAAATATGTCCAATTTCAAATGCTAATAAATCGGTTAGTATTCGATGGATTTCCTTCGTTCTTGCAGCAATAGATTGGAAAATCTTCTAAGATTCTTCCCAAAATAAGATCATTGTAATTTTATTATTCGAACTATTGTACTATTGAAAATAGTCAAGCCTTGTCAAAACGAAAAATTCGACCTCTGATTGGTCGTTATATGCTTGCTTCCCAAGCACGGTCGACAGGATCATATACCTTGCAATTGAAAACATGCTATTTGGCCTATATAAGAGCCTGTTTCAGCCGGAGCCGCTCATAATAGTTCTAGACAGCGACAACAGCAGTCGTCCTTCCTTAGCAGCAGCACTAGCCCTGTGCTTGGTCACCACGTCTCGGTTTTTCTCAGCGTGTGTCGCCAGACAGCCATTATTCCCCCGTGTTGGGGCAGCATGAAGATTGCCATCAGGAAATCCAATTTTGGAAATCAAAATGCCTTTTTGAAGGCAAATAAACATGTCATTGAAAGTTAATAATTTTTGTCAACGCAAGCAAGTATTCTGTGTTGCATCCTAGCAATTTAAATTTGTCGCACCCGTCAAATTTACTGAATGTGAAATAGCTTCCACAGTGCATGTTGTCCGTGTATCTTAATTCCCCCAATGTTAGGGCAGCTCAAAGGTTGTAATTAGCAACCGATTTTGAGCAGCAAAATGCTTTTTTGAAGGCAAATAAAAAAATAATTGAAGGGTTATAATTTTCTGGCATCAACACAAGCAGACATTCTGTGCAGGATGCAACCAAATTCTGTTGTAGTTGTCTAATTTTTACTTTATTTAGTAAACTCCCCACTGTAGGGGCAGCGCAAACGCTGCGATCAGCATAACCGACATTGAATAATAAACTGCCCTGTTAGAACGCATTCACAAAAGCAGTTAGTTCGACTATGCAGAGCTAATATGAAGACGATTCAATCAATCAGCATAAACAGAATTTCGTCGTCTCCCAGCTGCCAAGTTGCAACATGATGCAACACGCAACAGCGAGCAAACGAAATCGCTTGATGTTACAAACCGCAATAAGATACGGGTTAAAACCGTTGCGTGTGTGAGAGCACCATCGGTGTTTATTCGCTGGATACACTATCTACTGTCTGCTGAACGCAATAATCTGCTTACATGCGACACGGGGACGGGAACATTTTCTTCAACGAAGCTGCACAACACGACACAAAACATGTTATGTTGTTGCTTCAATGAGAGTGCTATCGGTCCGGCTCGACAAGAAATCATTTTTGTGCATCCGTGCTACGAAACTGAGGAAAAACTTTAGAAACTGAAAAAAAAGGTGGAGCTTATCAAATGATCGCCCTGAGCCGGAATGAAGTCACACATATTTTTCAAGTTATATCATTCCACCACGTACGTAAAATAATTCATTCCTATTTTCATCCTTATATAAGAGCCTGTTTCAGCCGGAGCCGCTCATAATAGTTCTAGACAGCGACAACAGTAGTCGTCCTTCCTTAGCAGAAGCACTAGCCCTGTGGTTGGTCACCACGTCTCAGGAGCAGCGCGGTTTTGAAGTAGAATACTTCTCTCAGGAAGTTCGGCTATATAGGGATGTGAAATGAAAATCTAAAACAGAAAAAAGTGAGAAATATGTCCAATTTCCAATGCTAATAAATCGGTTAATTTACGATGGATTTCCTTCGTTTTTGCAGCAATCGATTAGAAAATCTTCTAAGATTCCTACCAAATGCATGGAATTGCAATTTTATTATTCGAACTATTGTACTATTGAAAATTCTCAAGCCTTGTCAAAACACAAATTTCGACCTCTGATTGGTCGTTATACGATTGCTTTACCAAGCACGGTCGGCAGAGTTATGGACCTAGTAAATTGGGAATGCATCATTTGGCCTATATAAGTGCTTCATCAGTTAATAAACAGACATTTCATCGGATATTGAATTGAACTACTGAAATTTGAAGAACACAAATAAATATTTGAAGAGTTAATATTTTCTCGTTTTGCGCTATAATCCAAAGTTAATTATCTTCATCTACATGCATACTCTGACTATTATTACGTGTTTGCGTCGCTTAGTGTTTGGCTACGGTTATGCAGTACGCAAATAACGGCGCGATGCGATTCGGCAAGACGAAATGTGTCGAAATGTATAGCTCTACTTCGCCTTAAAAAGAGCTGTACATTTCACCACGGTAAGGCGAATCGCATCGCGCCGTTATTTCTCATTTGCACAAAATTTAAAAATATTCAATGAACTTCATTCAAAATATCAAACAAAAAGAAATTACAATACTGCCCATGCACGGTCAACGTTTATTTACTAGAAAAAATGACTGACACGCAAGCAAATTCTGTTGTAGTTGTCTAATTTTTACTTTATTTAGTAAACTCCCCACTGTAGGGGCAGCGCAAACGCTGCGATCAGCATAACCGACATTGAATAATAAACTGCCCTGTTAGAACGCATTCACAAAAGCAGTTAGTTCGACTATGCAGAGCTAATATGAAGACGATTCAATCAATCAGCATAAACAGAATTTCGTCGTCTCCCAGCTGCCAAGTTGCAACATGATGCAACACGCAACAGCGAGCAAACGAAATCGCTTGATGTTACAAACCGCAATAAGATACGGGTTAAAACCGTTGCGTGTGTGAGAGCACCATCGGTGTTTATTCGCTGGATACACTATCTACTGTCTGCTGAACGCAATAATCTGCTTACATGCGACACGGGGACGGGAACATTTTCTTCAACGAAGCTGCACAACACGACACAAAACATGTTATGTTGTTGCTTCAATGAGAGTGCTATCGGTCCGGCTCGACAAGAAATCATTTTTGTGCATCCGTGCTACGAAACTGAGGAAAAACTTTAGAAACTGAAAAAAAAGGTGGAGCTTATCAAATGATCGCCCTGAGCCGGAATGAAGTCACACATATTTTTCAAGTTATATCATTCCACCACGTACGTAAAATAATTCATTCCTATTTTCATCCTTATATAAGAGCCTGTTTCAGCCGGAGCCGCTCATAATAGTTCTAGACAGCGACAACAGTAGTCGTCCTTCCTTAGCAGAAGCACTAGCCCTGTGGTTGGTCACCACGTCTCAGGAGCAGCGCGGTTTTGAAGTAGAATACTTCTCTCAGGAAGTTCGGCTATATAGGGATGTGAAATGAAAATCTAAAACAGAAAAAAGTGAGAAATATGTCCAATTTCCAATGCTAATAAATCGGTTAATTTACGATGGATTTCCTTCGTTTTTGCAGCAATCGATTAGAAAATCTTCTAAGATTCCTACCAAATGCATGGAATTGCAATTTTATTATTCGAACTATTGTACTATTGAAAATTCTCAAGCCTTGTCAAAACACAAATTTCGACCTCTGATTGGTCGTTATACGATTGCTTTACCAAGCACGGTCGGCAGAGTTATGGACCTAGTAAATTGGGAATGCATCATTTGGCCTATATAAGTGCTTCATCAGTTAATAAACAGACATTTCATCGGATATTGAATTGAACTACTGAAATTTGAAGAACACAAATAAATATTTGAAGAGTTAATATTTTCTCGTTTTGCGCTATAATCCAAAGTTAATTATCTTCATCTACATGCATACTCTGACTATTATTACGTGTTTGCGTCGCTTAGTGTTTGGCTACGGTTATGCAGTACGCAAATAACGGCGCGATGCGATTCGGCAAGACGAAATGTGTCGAAATGTATAGCTCTACTTCGCCTTAAAAAGAGCTGTACATTTCACCACGGTAAGGCGAATCGCATCGCGCCGTTATTTCTCATTTGCACAAAATTTAAAAATATTCAATGAACTTCATTCAAAATATCAAACAAAAAGAAATTACAATACTGCCCATGCACGGTCAACGTTTATTTACTAGAAAAAATGACTGACACGCAAGCAGCCGGGTTATCTTTCTTGTAAAAGTATTCTACTTCAACCTTGCGGTCGTGGCTTTGCATACAACCTTCCTGTGATTTTTCCATCAAATAGGGTGCTCTATCACCCCTTAAACGATTTTAAGTGAGCTACCTAACACCCTGTATATTGAACAACAATCGAAAGAACTTCGACTACACTTAACGATATTGTGTAGTGTTTTTTGTGCGAACAACATTGCTTCTACAATAACAAGCGTGTCGTTGTTATTGTAGAAGCACCAAGAATTTCTCGTAATGCGTCTGAATCAGAATTAACTCTATTTCCTCATAAACAAAATCCAACAATACCTACGTTATCATAATACATTGTTTGTTTTATTTAACTCTGATCAAATTAAATTTATAACATAAATCTTATTTTTTCGAACTGAATTTCTATTTTTAACAACGGCTTTTTCCCGTTAACACGCAAGTTCATTAAGCAGACAGTATGTGAGTAGAGGAAGAACGAAAACTAAGCGAACTGGAAATATGATACAGATTTGGAAAAATATACCGCATCCCGACGGGACGTGAACCCGCAATCTCCCTGTCTCCGGCATGGTGTTTTGACCAATTAAACTACGGGGGACGGTGGTACTGTTCCTTATTATGGAAATAATTTCGAAGCCGTTACATAGGTTCACTCATAGGGAAACATAAGAAAATATGTTGAACAAAATAATCAATAAGTTCCAGCGAAAAATCATAACAATCAACAATTATAAGGAAGTTAAAGTTTGAAATGATTAATTTCTGTTTTTTGTTTGACAGATTTTTTTCATTTGCCAACAATTACATTCATTGTATTACTAAGACAGCCAACATACGTAAGAATATTATTTGTTAAGTTGAAAACAAAAATATATCATCGAACAATGTTGAAATGTGAACAAGATTTCTGAAAAAATCCTAGTGAACAAAATATTCAGAAGCATTCGCTGGCTCTTAAGCTTCTATAAATTTGTATTTTCAGAAATCTACTCTTTCGATCACGATCATTTAGTGAATATCAAAGATAAAATGCAAAAAAAAAGTAAGAGGTTGTTTCCAAGACACGACCACATAAATGACGTAGAACTACGTACACTATTTACAAATGCATTGAGTGTTTCATTACCCTAGTAACACAACTGTTTTTATCAAAGTTTTATAGCGCTTTTTTGGCTGTATTGAGCGCTATAAAACTTTGATAAAACCAATATTTTTACTTAAGTAATGAGTTATAATGTCTACTAATGAAGGATTGTGAATTTCGTGAACCGGTTTCAGCAGTTAGCAGATCGTGCCGAGTTAAAAACCATACACAGCACACACACACACAAATCATACCATATCATTATACCATACACACATCATACCATATCATACACACATACACACATACACACATGATACCATATCATGCACACACAGCAAGCAAGTGACCAATCAGAGGACGTTATTTTTATTTCAACAAGGCTTGACAATTTTCAATAGTTCAATAGTTCGTAGATTCAAACAACATTTTTCTGCATTTGGGCAGATGCGTGTATAATTTTCCAATCGATTGCTGCAAGAATGAAGAAAATCGGTTGAAAACCAACCGACCTATAAGCATTTGAAAAGGGACAAATTTCGTCCCAGTTTTTCAGTTTACATCCCTGTGTGGTATGCTAGAGTAAAACGTAGTTCTACGCCAAAAAGGCATTTTGTTGTTCAAAATCGGTTGCTGATCGCAACCTTTGTGCTGCCCCAACAATGGGGGAGTTAAAATACACGGACAACATGCACTGTGGAAGCTATTTCACCTTCTGTAAATTAGACGGCCGCGACAGATGTAACTGCTAGAATCCGCACAGAATGCTTGCTTACGTTGTCAAAAATTATTAACTTTCAATGACTTATAAATTTGCCTTGAAAAATGGCATTTTGCTGTTCAAAATTGGATTTGGTGATGACGATCTTCATGCTGCCCTAACACGGGGGAATAATGGCAGTCTGGCGAGGCACGCTGAGAAGAACCGCGCTGCTCGTGAGACGTGGTGACCAACCACAGGGCTAGTGTTGCTGCTAAGGAAGGACGACTGCTGTTGACAACTTGTCGCTGTCCAGAACTATTATGAGCGGCTCCGGCTGAAACAGGACAAATTGCATGTTTTCAATTGCAAGGTATATGATTCTGTCGACCGTGCTTGGGCAGCAATCATATAACGACCAATCAGAGGACGTAATTTTCGTTTAAACAAGGCTTGACAATTATCAATAGTACAATAGTTTGCATGATCAATCAACAATTTTCTACATTTGGGTGGAGGCGTGTATAATTTTCCAAACAATTGCTGCAAAAATGAAGGAAATCGGTTGAAAACAAACCGATTTATAAGCATTTAAAAAGGGACATATTTCGTCCCCTTTTCGTTAATAGTTTTCCTATTTACATCCCTATGTGGTAGGCTAAAGAAAAACGTAGTTCTACGTCAAAATTTTATGACCGTTGTAAAAACGCTCAATTCTTGTTGAGTAGTTTTTTTCTAAGGTAACACCTCATGAGATAAACTTTTAATCACTATCAATGCAGCAGCATTGCAGTTTTTCCTTGATTTTACGGAAAAAGAAGTCGTGTACCACTGCAATGATAGACGACCGACGATAGAGACCAGTGGCGCTCTGCTCCACATAAAATGTATATTATACTGTACGATATTGTTGCTATTACCAGCATGTTTTCTTTCAAGACATCAGTTTTTATAATGCTCTGACAGCAGGTTTAGAAATAGTTCAAGCGAAAAGCTTGTTATAAAACTTTTCGAAAGATCTTTACCTTCGAGACTTCATATTAGTCTAAGTTAATGGAACATGGAAGCAAACTTAAATTGACCTGTTGGGACAGGGAAACCCTTTTTTTTCTTTTCCTTTTTAATGGCTTTTTTCGGTGAGAAAATTAAAAAACAGCTATCATTTGCGTAACGCGTTTCGGTCCACTTTGCTTCGACCATCATCAGACGCCTAAAACATTTATTATTTAGTCAAATTATAATTTTATACTCCAACATTCTACACCTACTAATTGCTGTGTGCAACCTGTCGGTCAAGTCTGAAAAACTATACTAACATATATTTTTTACCTAGCCCCCTACAGCGCCCACTTCGTCATCGGCAGTGTTCGGCCGCATTCGGGGTTTCGACTTTCTGCAGAGCCGAGCCAATAGTCCGTTGTAGGTGGTGTTAAAGTTTCCACACTAACGCTGCAGGTTCACCGTTCGACTTTCCCCTTGTATTTTGATGTGGAATACCTCCGCTATCATCCTGGTCGCCGGGTTATCTATGCTTTCCAGTATTGCGGTGTTTTCAAAATTGAAGACATGTCCTTCTTCCATTACGTGTACTGCTAGTCCTGATCTCGGGTTTCTATTTCTGCAATCGTTTTTATGTTCCGCTACCCTTACTTCCAGCATACGTTTCGTTTGGCCCACGTACGATTTTCCTTCGTTTGTTCCACACGGTATGGAATATATCACGTTCTTCTTCTTCCCTGGAGGCACTGGGTCCTTCATTTTACTGAATAATTTATGTTTAATCTTGTTTTGTGGTCGTGAGGCTAGAGTCATATTATTTCGTTGCAGTATCTTCCTAAGTTTTTCACTTAGGCCCGGTACGTAAGGGGCCGATATAAATTTTTTTGGTTGTGTTGTTCTGTTTCTAGTGTGTTATAGTGTTTGTGTACTCTGTCTTTTCTTATTTTGTAGATAAACCATGACGGGTAGTTGTTTTTGGTCAAAATCTGTGTTGCTTGGTTGAGCGCTTCCTCACGTTTTCCCATACAAGACAGTTTGATCGCCCGAACAAAAAGAGCGATCGCTGTATTTTGTTTGAAATGGGCTTTTGGATGTGTAGTCCAAATATCTTCCATTCAGCTGTCTAGGCAACCAAGCTATGGTGATTTGGTTATTTGCCCGTTCTAGCATCATGTCCAGGAATTTGATTTTGCCTCCTACTTCCATTTCCACCGTGAACTGTAAACGATCGTGAAATTCATTAAATGTGTCTACGATCGTTTGAATATGTTCCACTCTCGCTATACACATGCAGTCGTCCACGTACCGTTTGTACATATATTTGTTTGGCCTCTATTGTTTTCATGCACTCCTGTTCCAGCTTCTCCAAGACTAAATTAGCAATCACTGGTGATATAGGCGCTCCCATTGGTACACCGAAAGGCTGCTGGTACATCGTTCCCTGGTATACGAAGACGGTGGACTCCAGTACTATCTTCACGGTTTCGATGAAGCTCTCTTTGTTGATATCCGTGTTTTGCTCCACTTCCTCCCATCTCTCCTCTAAGCACCTCAACGCGTAGTGTTTTTTAATTTTCTCACCGAAAAAAGCCAATAGGAAAGGAAAAGAAAATACTCACGGTGATCAACCCAACCAATACAGATAAGTTGGCAAAGTAAAATGTTACTAATAAATGAAATTGTGAACAAATATGGTGGAGAAAGCAGACGATTAGTGTGGTCGCATTACGATCGACGGCGATGAGTTCGAGGTAGTCGACGAATTTGTCTATCTTGGCTCACTGTTAACCGAGGCAATGATACCAGCCGTGAGATCCGGAGGCGTATTATCAGCGGAAGTCGTGCCTACTATGAGCTCCACAACCAATTGCGGTCGAACAGACTGATCCCCCGTACGAAGTGTAACCTGTACAAAACGCTCATAAGACCGGTTATTCTTTACGGGCATAAAACGTGGACAATGCTCGAGGAGGACCTGCGAGTACTCAGAGTTTTCGAACGACGGCGTGCAGGAGAACGGAATATGGAGGCGAAGGATGAACCATGAGCTCGCGCAACTGTACGGCGAACTCAGTATTCAAAAGATGGCCAAAGCTGGACGGATACGCAGGGCAGGGCACGTTGCAAGAATGCCGGACAACTACCCTGCGAAGATGGTGTTTGCCTCGAACCCGGCAGGAAAAAGACGACCAGGGACACAGCGAGCAAGATAGGTAGACCAGGTGGAGCAAGATCTAGCGGAGAGTACACGGTGGCCCAGGGATTGGAGAGCAGCAGCTAATATCCGAGTGAATTGAAGAAACTTTGTTTATCAGGCCATGTCATGACGGATTGCCAAATAAATAAATAATGGGGGATTAGATAGGATTCGCATCCAGCAAGCGATTGTTGAATCTATTTAGCGTTACCAAGCTGCACCACGGTGAAGCGGACTCTTTTGCAAGCCTACCGCTGAAGCCTCGGAGTTACGTACTAAAAGTCTTCACTGACCTTCCTCTTTAGTTTCGTCGTAGTAATCTTTTTAGCCTTGTAGACTGCGAGCTGAACATACCTAAATTCCAATTGCGGTGGACGTCCCTTGAAGTTCCACCTTCGGTTGTTGATTTCCGGTCTTGATATGATTCTGTATGTGAAGTTTTCGCAGCCCAATTTGCAACCTTGTTTGTAATAGAGGTGGGCAATCCGCTCGCAAACTGATCTTAAGAGCTAATTCTTCAAGATTAGTGGCACAGCAAAAGTAGAACCAAAAAAGAGCGAGTGAAAGGTTCACTAGGGTGGGGCTTATTTTCAAAAATGTTCGCGGGACCTGTTTTCCCAGGCAAAAAGACCTCCTTGGGGCTCAATAAGCAACATATAAAAAATTGGTTGTATTTCATTAAGGTCTAAAGGTGACGCAGAGGGCCTAAAGGTCAAATTTGACACGAAAGTAAATTATAAACAAAACATAAACCTGTATAGGTAAACAAGTGATTTTATGACCCGTTTGGGCGTAACTTTTGTACGTTTTGCGTTAAATCCAACCATTTTCGAGATATTCGCAATTTCAGTGTACATTCTTGTAATTTCGGGGTATGTTATTATAAGGAAATGCACAAGGAGCCTGTATAAGTGAACACGTCATGTTCTTGAAAATATTCTTACAAAAGACATAATTGTTCTTCCGAAAAGAGAGCAAAAATAATTGATAGAGAATGGGAAAAGGGAAAATATGAAACGTCAAATGCTTGAAATTTACTAGCTTCTTAAAATTAAATACAGGCAACACAAGCGTTTGACGTTTCTTAGTTTCTCTTTTCCCATTCTCTTTCTTTCTCTTCTGCTTTTTGTCGGAAGGAACGATGATGTTTATTGTAAGAATATATTCGAGAACATGACGTGTTCACTTATGCAGGCATTTACCCCCGAATGGGTCACAAAATCACGTGTTTACCTACAGTCAGGTTTTTTTTTACGCGGGAGATACGTACCTCGTAAAAAAACCGCGTAAAAAACCGCGTTAATTCGAAAATCCGCGTAGAAAAAACCGCGTTAATTAAAAAATCTGCGTTAAAAAATACCACGTAAATTTGGAAATCCGTGTAAAGTGGCCTAGCAAGAAGGGCTTTAGAAAAAACCCGAGACACTCTAGAACCAGTTTTCAAAATTGTCCTCTTTGACTGTCATTCCGGATCTTTCGGAGGGCGGAGGGTATTTTTTTAACTAAGTCTTATACTAGACAAACACTTCAACGTTTCTGGTTCCAAACCCACGTTAATTCGAAAATTCGCCAATTTTTTTTTCAAATTAGCGCGGTATCGCGTAAAAAAAACTGCGTTAATTCAGCAATCCGCGTAAAAGACGGTGTTAGTTCAAAAATCCGCGTAAAAAACCTCGTGAAAAATCCGCGTAAAAAAAGCCTGACTGAATAAGGGTATATGTTATGTTTATAAATTGCTCTCGTGTTTTGTCTTAGATTTGTTTTGTCTAAGAGCGCTGTAGTGCGCTCTATTTTAGAATTTTGCTCCGTGGTTTGATATCCATTGTACAACTCCTGGATCGCTAGAATTGAATCCGTGCAACGTAAATTTGTACGATTTGCGCTTAGATTGCGCCAGCTTACACTTAACACTGTCAGCTTTAAGGAATGCAAACTCTTGAGCAGAGACGATTCGAGGCGCAAGCTGCATTCATTGGCAAAGTGCTTCTAGATTAAATCGATGTTTCGGAAATCCTCGAACACCTGGATATAAAACCCACAAACGTTCTCTTAGACCAATATCCTTGTTGAACCTGAGTCAACGCAATGCCCAATATGGTCAATAGGGTGAGACAAAAAATAAATGTTAGCTCCCATGCACTTTTCTTGTTCCTAATGGATCCGATTTCTAAAGTTTCCATACGGTTTTATAGGAGAAAATTCACTTTAAAAAAAACTTATTCTCTAGAGATGTCCAGTTGGTTCTTAAAAATATATAAATACATGATATTTGTAGGAATACTAACAATTTTTTGTCACGCCCTATTGACCATATTGTGCATTGCGTTGAGTCAGGTTCAACAAGGATCTTGGTCTAAGAGAACGTTTGGGGGTTATATATCCAGGTGTTCGAGGATTTCCAAGTCATCGATTTAATCTAGTATCACTTTGCCAACGAATGCATCTGAATGGTGCAGCTTCTAAAGATTTCTATTCGAGTTAGATAGCCTTTTTGTGATAATTTATTGGCATTATTCTAGTATATTAGTATATACTATATATTCATTAAGAAACACACTCTGTCAGATGAATTTAAATAAATTATAACAATTATAAACGAAAATGGCTTGACGGGTAACTCCTGATACCGAAGCAAGCTGTTCCTGACTTTAGCATGGATCCTCAACAAATAATACCTCTAATTGAGCATCTAAAAAAAACGATAGCAACAAGCAAAAGAATATTTGAGAGTCCCATGAATGATGGTTGGATTGCATCTCGGATCGCAGTGACGCAGCAGCAATAATGTGGTGCGGTTATGACGGGAGATAAAGAAAAAGGCAGTTTGTAATATTAATCACTTTTGGCCGATAGCTGCACCGGAAATTTCCATTCTCCGCCACAAACATTTGCCGAACTTTTTCGGATACATTATTTTTCTTTTGCTTATTGTCCATCTTGGCGCACGCCTTATACCGGCAAAATCTTCTAACAAACTAGCAACTTGTACCTACCAGCTACCACCAGAACAATCCCGTTGAGTTGAATGAGAGTAGGAAAACACTAACTCTCTTTTTTATCTTCTAGAAAAAAGTCCCGATGAAAATTCCTTCGTTCCCAGATCCAAGTATAGTCATAAAATTCGGTTCCCACTGACAGGCATTCGAAGCTTCCTTCTGTTACGTAGTCTTAAATAGTATATTTTCTCGATATTCCTTTACCGGAATAAAGTTCTGATACTAGACACCTTGTTTTTGGTGGTAGAAACAATGACGGCCGCATGGCGGTGAAATAAGAAGGCGATAAAAAAGTAGTGATAACAAAGGCCAAAAATCAAAAAGCTAGGAAAAAATCGGAAAAAAATATTGTTTCTCACCGTGAAACCCCGGTTAGGAAGGTTAGGTATAAGTAAAATTTATTGAATAAAATCAATCTAGCAACAGACTTGATTCCGGGCAGTCGTTATTTTCCCCACACGTACGAGGACTTATGCACTGCAAGTCTTTTCTACAAGTCAAGGGTCTAGAAAGTTCGTATAGCTTTTGTAATCAGACTTCCGGAGTTCGTGCCCCAAAGGATAACTTTTTCCGCCGATCAAATAATGCATGAAAGTTTCGATATCGATTTTTTAATGCAAATTGTCTTAAGAATGCATAAATTGACGAAATCTGGTGTTTTCTCTAAAAAAATTTTTTTTCTTTGGGCAATACCAGGTCTCGATGTGTTATGCATTTTCATGAAAAATGCATACTAATGTTTACACTATGGGCAAGCCTACCCTAGCACTTCATAGAAAACCGCACAGAGCCGAAAAAAACTGTCATATATGAGGAAAATTGCTCCCGAAAGGTGCTGGGATCTCGATAGTGTTGGTGCCACCAACTCCACCACCTTGCAAGGCGGTTGGACGGGTGCGGGTGGTTTAGTGCGAGTTGTTTTAGCCGTAAAAAGAAATAGCGTGCCGTGTGCAGCCCGATACATAGACTACCGAGTGCACGCTACCCCATTGAATCATTCGAAATACGACGGTTGCTAGTCAGAGTTATTCCGTGGTAGCGAGTAAGTTTCGACCCCAAACACCGACCAATCAGTTACGAGGTCCCGCCGGACGATAGTGGAAACTTAAGTGTTCGCTAAATAGCGTTATAGTGTAAGCGTTCGGGGGGTTTTGTTTAGTGGGATTTTTAGCGGTTATTTTGGCACGCGCCGAAGGGCCCAGTCAGTCTGCCAGGATCTCTCGTGTCGAAATCATCTTCTTCTGCTGGTGCCGCTGAAAAACTGCATTCACTAAGAACCTTTTGAAGTGACACCTGTGGTATTGAACAAAGAAAAAAGAAGGTTAACTTCGTACCGAAGGACTGTGGTATACTGAACTGTGCAGCAGAAAACCCTGGAAGTGAAAACTATCTTCTGGAAAAAATAAAACTGTGACAAAGTGTCGGAGCGAGTTCGTGATTTTTATTGCGAAACACTTGTGGCCTAGAAAAGAGAACAGAGTGTTCAAAAATACGACGATGTGAAATTCTATTTTTGAAAGCGCGTGTGTAACCCTCTAGGCTAATTTATGGACCGAAAGGTCAAATGTCGGAGTGCACCGGAGGGGTAGCTGATTGGTGGATGATTTATCTCTACGAGACGATGTGAGAGAGCACTCTGAACAGTGTAGGACGACGGTTGGAGGCGAAAACAGTTCCAATTTTTCCAGAGAAGCTAACTTATGCAACCGCACTCGCCAAGCAGTGGGGTTAAATTTTCCTCCGTCAAAAACCGGCTAACGCACGACGCAGCAAACCGTGCCATAGTTGAACGGTCCGCTCCAACCGGAGGCGAGTTATTTTTAGCAGCGTGAGGTGTAAATTTTTTCGCGACCGCATATTAACGGGTGAAAATTCTGAACGAAATCGAAATTAATTGAAGGGGTGAAAGTGGAACGGAAAACAGGTACCCTGTGCGGTTGTACATTATGCGGGACATTTTTATGAATGATTTGTGATAATTTTAATAAAGGAATAATAAAGATTGTTAATATACGATTGTTATCACAGAAAAAAAACCTTGGGTAAACGAGAGACAATTTTATGCACAAAAGTTAAGTCATTTTAACAATTTACTTTCCCTCCAACATTATGTATCGGTAGATTTTTTTTTTTTTTTTTTGAAACAGTGAAATATTATTATATAACTCATGCTCGATCTATGAAACGGGTTATATGAAATTTTAAACTTACAAAACTTATCTTCAAAGAGAAATTTTTGAAAATCAAGTTCAAGACAAATCATTACTGTCCTTTTATGCACAAAAACCGAACTGGAAATAGAGCAATTGGCCAAAGACCACAAAACATTCGCGTAATATTAACATTGTTATCTAGCAGAGATCTATAAAAATTAACGCCCAAATCATAAAAGAAACAATCAACAAAATTCCGGATTAACGTAGCAAGCGTTCATTTATTTAAATTCTCAAAAACCTTTCGTTAACGCCTGTTTCCTGTGTTTTTTGATACTTTCTCAGTGCATTCTGCGAACTTTAATATTTAACTTTGATAATTCTAATTACTTCGCTAACTTCAAATGTCATCAATTTAAAAAAATGTCTCAGCACCACCTTAATGAACTTACATATTTCTGACTGTGTGCGGCCTTCCTAGCCCTCTGTTGCAGTAACTTAAGATACTATTGCCTTTCTAAGCATTACTAATGAAGTATAAACGAATATGTTTCATTTAAAAAAAAAACCTTTTTGGTTTGCACTCTAGTGAGCATTACTAGAATCAATGTAGCCAGAACAGTAGAAAATGTGAGTTGACGTTAGGTACAAGAAAAAATATGTTCAGAATCTAGGCCACAAAAAAATTAGCACCAAAAAGCGCAGACTTCTTAACTGAAGTATTGTTTATATCAAAATGAATCGTCTCAAGAAGTACTTGAACTTTAAAAAATAGTTTACCTAATAAGCTAAACCATCCTAATCCTCACGAAGATCTCATTCGTTGGCCCAAACCATTGAAATTAAGATTGATTCTATTTTAAATGTTTCTATTTTAAATTAATCTCAGTATTTCTGGAATTGGTACATCCAACATAATATCACTTCATTATTCTTAAAAAACAAATACCCAGCATCGAAACGATCGACCCAATGCGTGGGACAGCACACTAAGCCGGCTTCTTGCTGTTTGAATTTGGGCAGCTGCCAGCAAATCAGTTTAAATCCATGGCACAAGAGAAACCAACAGTCGCCTTTTGGAATGATCTGTTTTTTTTTTTTTGCTCACTGCACCACAGTTTCGGTGACCGTCCGCAACAATCTCAGACCTCGTATCGTTCCATTCGACGCTGTTGCCGTCTGTACGCGTGGAGAGACGAAGGAAAAATCTTTAAAATTTTCCTCCCACCTTCTACTTCCAACAAACGGCATCGTGGGCGGATAGAATCTCGTGAACGAAAAGTTCAAAGTACAGTGCGAAAAGTAAGAAATCGCTCGAGGCACGTGCAAATATTTGTTTTTTTTTTCTCTGAATTTATTGTTGACAGATAATTACTTGAAAATCGTTTAGTGTCTAGTACAACAAATATAACCTGTCAACAACGTATGTAGCTGCAATTAATATTATTATGGGGGGGACAATGATGCTCAAAGACGTTTACAGATGTACGTTGTACTCTGGTAATTAATTATTTGAAAACATGAATCCTCTGAATGACCAAATTTATTTATCAGAAAAAATAATAAGATCTACTATGGGTTCGGTATATTTCAGCCACAACATTGTAGCTAAGTAACGCGTGACTTACATTCACTCCTCTGCAGGCTATTCTGTCTGAGCATTTGCAAGATGTGCCGGCCAGCAATTTGGTTTATTTTTATCTTACAGCAGCATGTAACCTGCGTGTGACAATCCATTGTTGACATGTACCGATAGTACATATGGATGCGCATGCCCGCCAAAATCGCACATAACTCGAAGGGTTGCTTCCTAGGGAGTACACCTAAACCAAAAAAGTACACAATTTCCCTGGCAAGACTTCATCCATGCCTGCAAGGCAGCTGGTCAAAACCGAACTGCCATGTTATCTAACCGCTCGTTTAAACCACTCGGAAACATTCGTCTCCACTGCAACTGCACTCCGGTAAGCCGATCGTGAGCAATCCTCAGTACTTACTTCGCGGTGCTCTCCGACAGTTGTGCAATGTGAAAAGTGCACTCGAACGTTCCGCCGGCTCACTTTCTGTCACGCCTCGACGTCGTACAACTTCATGTGAAAAAATTAAGCCACGAACCTCCACGCAAAAAGATTAGTTCTTCCAGAAGAATAGTTTTTGCCATCAGGATCGAACCGGAAAATCCAAACTCCGGAAGTGTAACGGTTTAAAGTGTTTCATGTACTTAAAATTTTCTCATCCTTTTTCACCGAACCCGCTGTCGACTACGTAATCGATTGATACGTGTGTGATTGTACGGATATTGAAACCCGAAAAAAAAACTACACCCACAATCTAGGTCAAAGTGCAACGAGCTCCCGAAAGAGCGCGCGTGTGAGTGAAATTTCGACGATCAATTTGCCCCATCCTTAGAAGCAACCAACCGACCAGAACCAGCACGATGCCTTTCAAGCCAGCGGAAAACCCAAAGTGCCCCAAGTGCAACAAATCGGTGTACGCCGCCGAGGAGCGAGTCGCCGGTGGACACAAATGGCACAAGGGATGCTTCAAATGCGGTAAGTAAACCACACCACACGTAAATCATTTATCCGCCGATGCTTTTTGAATGACGTTACGCAATGCCGTTTCGTTCTGTTCTGCCTAACGGGGCCGGGGCAGCCAGCGGCTCCGCGAGTTACAGTTAGTCTAATTTTGTAAACTCGCTCACCCAACGGTCGTTTAACGATCGCGAGCGGTCGAGATCATACGTTTAACGCCGTCAACAGCCGTACGACGAACGCGTGAATTTATTGTTTACACCACGCTGCAGACAGTGCGTCCAAAACGGCGTAATGTTTGTCGCAATGGGGGAACCAAAAATAGCCGGTTGTGACGTCGGTGGTTACACTCGACACTTGTAACAACAAACAAGCAAGAAACATTTAGTTTCGTGAATCGATTTTCATCACAACTTTTTCTTCTACTCTATATTTGCGAACACTGAGATAATTTTTTATAAGTTTTACTCTAAAAAATCATTAGCGCCTTCTCTTTCATAAAAAAACTGACAATGTATTAGAAGTTGTTCTTATTAGTATTTATGCGGGTATTTTAATTTTTTTTTTTTGTCTTGTATCATTTATGGAATCGTCATTATTCAAATAAATATTTTAAGCGGTTATTACAACCGATGCAGAGAACGGTGAAAGAAAGAAATAAAAATCAGTTAGAGGAAAGATAAAGCTGACTTAAACAAAAAAGTTAAAAAAAGGAGACCAGCCATATAGACATCTAATCGTTACATATAATGCCTCTCTTCACGAGACTGTGAGCTGTCCGAAGTACAAATTGAGATAATATCTAGCCAATTAATCGATTCGAGTCCGGAATAGAACTGGTTACACAACGTCAGTAAATTGTATAGGCCACATGGTTAACCTTTCACTGTTTCTCCTTTTCGCAATCTTGTTCTTCCCTAAAACACTATCATGTTATGTCAAAATCACTGCTCAGAACATATACTTCAAGGAACTTCAACCGGTGCATTACACCCGTTCTTCACGTTTATTGGCGATTGAGCCGCAGTTATGGTCGCCATGTAGAATACCAATCAGAGTCGCTTTATTCATCTCAACACCCATATTCATCTCATCGTCCTTATTCGTCCAATTACCCGTCGATTTTTGATTGATGATGATGATGAATAGTGAGCATGCAAAAAACACTTTTTCACTATCCAATAAAACAATTTTTAATATTTTCAACAATATAATATGCAATACCTACATGACAATTTTTGCATTGAATATTTGAAAAAAAAATAACCAAGCGGTTTGAAAATAATGTCGTGCTACTGTTTCTTAGTTGATGAAGTCCTACATCACCAAATTTCATAACTAAGTCGCTTCACAGTATCTTAGATACATCTCACGAACACTATGACAGAATTTTACATTACACTAAACAACACTAAACTGCTTTTGTTGCATTTATATAAACCCTTAACTGAAGTCGTCCCCCTGGGCGTGGTTCGGCGATTTTCACAAAAGGTGTACGGAATTTTTGGACTGACGGAAAATAAACAAAATAATAAATATGAATGCGACAAATTTTAAACTCATTTAAAACTCATGATTGTCATCATGCCGTTGATGACAGCAGTTAAACTGGTGATCTCACCAATACATTCCAAGTCAGCAAACCTAATGTGCGAGAAAAACAAAACGCAATTCAAATCCCTTTATCCATTATCAATTTTTAACATTGGTAACTGTTTCAATCATTTTTTAATTGAATATTCTTCGAAGAATTCATTGAGTTTAACCCCGATAGAATTGATAAACGTTGCAGTCGGAGAAACTTCATTCACTCTGCAATCTTTGTTTTTATGTACTGGTGATGAAAAAGAGCACAGTTTTCGAAGCCCCTTGCAGACGTAAACTGTAGTTTTTGCTGTTCGCAGTGGGTCTTTTTATGGAATCGAATCATCGCTCCGTTGAATATGTTGAGTGCCAGTTTACTGAAATTCCTTTACGGAGATCCTTGAAGCACTTTCTATTTAGGGGTACCTGGGGTAATAAGCACCGTTGAGGCAAGATGCACCCCAAAATGTCAGGAAATGTGAATAATTACAAAAAAAAAGTTTTCGTTGCATACGGTCTTATTTTTTCCTCAGCTAAATTAAGTGTTTTAGCTCTTAAATTGATATTTTCCACCAGCGAAAAGTGTTATTGCATCGAATATATGTCGAGCAACATATTTCTGATGAAATATCGATAAGTTCAATAAGTGAGAATTACCGTTATGTAGCCAGAAACATTTTTTTGTTACGTTCGGGGCATAACGCTTCCCTTAGCTCGGGGCAAAAGGACTCTTTGTAAACAAATTTTTGCTCGCATTTCATCTCGTTTCCAGCATTGTACGGAAGTCCAATCGGCGGTCATGGATCGTTGAACAGCTACGATCGGTGCTAGAGGCAATCGAAAACGGTGTATCCCAAAACCATTCCGCTCGACTGTATGGAATTCCGTAGAAAACCTTTTTGCCTTTATTTATTAGATGACAAAATGAGTCGTACTGCCCCAATATTGTATTGCGTTCTGCCCCGTAGACGGGGTGCATTTTACCTCATTTGCATGGTGCTTCTCGCCCCTTTGTTGCGGTGCATTTTACCCCAGGAAGAGTGCATTTTGCCTCGATTGACGACTTTTATGAAATTATTACACTCTCTTAAAAAATGTGTATTATGCATTTTCTATAATGTTTTAGCATCAGATGCGAGTTTGAACGGATAAAAAAGGGTGTTTACATATTGATCAGTATATAACATTGGTTTTATCTGTCAGCTTTAACAAGAATATACTCTGCTTTCGTTAACTGGTGCGTTTTACCCCAGAAACCCCTAACTATCATAAAAGCTGGCCAAGTGTATTATGTCGTTTTTTTTTCGCGGTATTTCGATATATTCACTGATGCACAAAAGATTGAAGAGTTCTGCTATGTGCTTTTGTAAAAATGCACCAGAAGAACGAACATCATTGTGAATTAGAATTTTTCGATATTATTATGTGAACTCTGCTACTGCACTGATAACTGATTGCCACACAATCTTACCATGAAAACTGCGGAACAGTGCAAAACACAGAACCACTGCTACCAACTGTACAGATTTATCTGGAAACTTACAAATTTTCTCGGATCTTTCGGTACAGATT
Organism: Wyeomyia smithii; assembly: GCF_029784165.1. Lineage (NCBI taxonomy): Eukaryota > Metazoa > Arthropoda > Insecta > Diptera > Culicidae > Wyeomyia > Wyeomyia smithii. The sequence continues at coordinate 227,672,729 of NC_073695.1, read as the reverse complement.
ACAGATTTTGTAAAAAACTACAGATAAGTACAGATTTTCTTAAATGGCTAAAAAAGACAACACTTTGTACCAGACTGTGCAACGACACAACGAATGTGATTTTGCAATCCAAAAGTTTCATTGACGTTTGAGATAATAGTTGAAAACTTATCATTGCAGTCACAGTTTCTCAAAACAATGAACACAGGTTGTTGAAGTTGTTTTTTCGAAGATCTAGAAAATTAAAAAAAACTATGTTGAATGGTACAGATTTTTTTTTCGGAAATACTACAGATGAAAACGGTGTAACAGGTTATTCTCAGGTTCTCTCAGATCTTTAACAGTTCTGTATGTTATTTTTAGGTTCTCGTCCCCGTGATATCATCATGACGATATGAACAATGATTGAAACTTTTTTAGTGTAGTACTTTGGAGCTGCCAAACACCTTCAAAATACGCTAGAGCATCAGTTATTTTTTCCCAACACAACGAATATGTGTTGGTTTCAAACTAAATTAACAGTTGCGTTTGGATAGAAAAACAGGAAACAAAATTTAAATTGCCTAATTTCTTCTGTGTTATTTAAAATTTTGAAGTTCTTGCTGTATTTAGCAACTCATCGGTGAATTCAGCAACTTTCCAAGTAGTTGGATCCCAAAATAAATTCAGTTCATCACATCCATAGCTAAACGCACACTAGCGCTATGTAGTGGTCTTAATTTCAACCAAACTGGCTATAAATCAAAAGTCCATCAGATACTTCTTAATGGCGTGTTAGTTCGGTTAGCCCTTTTTTCCGCCTCAAGTTGAACCTGGTACAACCAGTAAATCATACTTGGCCTTAATGCATCGAATCCATGGTTCCTCATTGCGTTTAGCACAGAGTGATGGGGATGGGATACATTATCAAAAGCTCCCCCTATGTCTAAGAACGCAATCATTGCGATTTTTTTTTGCTTCTGAAGATTTCGATGTTTTTGTAGTAGTCTTGTTGACATGGTAATTGCTTAGTGGAAAGCGTTTCAAGTACTTTGATTTGACGTGGTAATCAATGAGTAGTATTTCCATGATTTTTCACATAATAAAGGCTAGACTAAATGGTCTAAAGGCTTCGGTTTGTCGCGCTTACCAGCCTTTGGTATGAAGATCACTCTCGTTTTTCTTCACTTAGTGGGTATGTAATCTAACACTCAACTAGCCCTAAATATCTCGGATATGCATGGAATTATTATCCTCCAACAGTATAATGGTAATGGAATTATTATCCTCAACAGTGTTGAAGCATTACTGGGAATATTTCATCCAGTCCCGGGGACTTATACTGCCCTTCCAAGCATAGTTGTCCCAGTTTGCATAAGGTTTGTGTAGAACATGGGACTACTATGATTGGAATGGCAGTATAGGGCTCAAAAGAGATGCTCATTTCACTTTTCAGTAAAGATATCGCAGGCCCTTTGATACGCATTTGTCCTACCGATAACACATGATACAAATAAAAAAATGCAAGAACTTCTGAAGTGACCTAGTGTAGGTTGTAGGTCTTGTTGAGTGTAACATTCGCTCATACTAGAAATTTTCCAAACACCCCCAAAATCTGAAGTTAGGGTCAAAATACTGTTTTTTAGACCTCAGCGCATATAACATTTTTTTAACTCAGTCATTCATCAACCGATTTTCAATATTTAAGCAGTTTTATAAAGAGGACAAATAGAGCTTTCAAAATATATACAGGTTTGTTCTAATATCAATAAAACATGTTAGGTTATTCGAGTTTATATCTAATTTTTTAGACTTTTTCACGCATTTTTTCAATTTAATTTAAAATTTGCCGTCTAATTTTACAAGAAACATACCACAAATGCACTATCATTTTAAAAGTATATCCAATTCCGAATCAAATGCAAGTAGTTTTGTAGAAATCGGTTGATATTTGGCTAAGTTATATATTTTTTAAGAAAACCAGAATTTTTGGCTTCTATCGCACAATTATTTCACGGTGCTACAAATGATTAAAAAATGCAAGAACTTTTGATGTGACTTAGTATAGGTTGTAGCTCTAGTCAAGTGTTACTTGCGCGTTTACTTGAAGTTTTTCAAATACCCCGAAAATTATAAGTAATGTTCAAAAATCTGTTTTTTATCATAGCTCACATTTTTATGCCTAATACGGTTATTTTTCAACCGATTTTTTTATATTTTGGCTGTTTTGGAAAGGCGACAAATAGAGCATTTGAAACATATAAATATGTCTAACAAGTTTACGCGAACCAGCACACGCATTTGATTCCTGAGTTCCCTTTTCGTGAATAGATCGTGATCCTGGGAAACGTGTCTCCATCATAACATTGAGTGTTTCAAGACGACGTCCTTCTTTATTTTGCCTAAACCATTTGTGTGAGAAAAGTTCCCTTTCAAGGGTTCCTATAAGCTTCGGTTGCTAGGTTTCCTGCATTATAGTCGAACAGAATGTGCTTGTGGTCTGATAGAAATGTCTCTTCAGATATATGCCAGTTGACAATTTTTTTCAATTGTTTTTAGCTCGTTAGAGTTAGATCGACTTCTTGTCGAATCACATGTACTAAAGTTGGATTAAAACATCAAACACATATATATTGTTAGACAGTGTGCATACACGCAAAATTGTTGTTTATTACTTTAAAAGCAATGACGCAAAACGCTTCTTTTGGTAACAAATCTGTTACTTAAAAAGCAAAAAAGTTTTTCTCCAGTCAAGTAACAACACATACTTTCATATATTTTGCACATGTTACGGGAGTACGAGTACCAAATAATTGTCGTTACAACCACACGCAAAATTTTCGATTGTCGAAAAATGCGTGTATAAGTTATTTCGTTGAACGCATACGCATACGGAAAAAATATGACAAGAACTGCCAAGCATATTTTTTCCGGTATTCAGTATGCAAACATTGATGATTTGCATCTCGAAGTCACATCAAGATCTGTAAACTGCGTTAGGGTCTTTTTAGCGGATGCAACAATGTTGAAAACACACACTCATCGTTCCACGAAATTCATTTGGACCTATTTGAAAATACAAAACTCGTGCCTCTCTACAACTTCATTCGTATCTCCGGCAACTCTGGCCACACAATATTACATATTTCCATTTCAAGTAAACACTGGGGAACGAAACAGTGGTGTTTCTAATTAGACGTTTGAGGCTGACCGGTGAAATTTTGCTTATGTGTGAATAAAGGGGACAGAAATAAACTTGATCGTTGCATCAATACAAATGCAGCGAATGAAGTCTTGCTAACACATAATTTGCGGTTCTTGGTTGTATGTTCTCCTGCAGCGTGTGGCCTTCATATATTTTGTGGCATTTTGATTATTACTTTTTGTGTTTAATACGCGGTCATAAGACACAAAAAAGTAACAAAATGTTGCTTAAAAGTAACAAAAATCCTCCCCGTTTGTGTTCAGTGTATAAATTGTTAGATAGAATGTATTCAAAAAAGCACTCACCTCTTTTGTTCATGTCTGTTCTTCTCCATATTGGCTGATGGACGTTTGCGTCATATCCAACAACAATTTGCTTATTTTGTCACTTGCAGTGCGCTATGAACCCATGTACCATGGAACGGGGTGAAATTGATCAATTTTTTTAACAATTTCCAATTAACTAGCTTCATGTACATTTTTCCCGAAATAGTATAATTTTAAAACAAGTACTGGTATGTGCTCCAGTAAACCTCTATGGCTATTGGTGAAATTTATACCGTCTACATCATGAAATAAATTCGATAATTCTATAAGGTACTATGAGGTAAATTGGGGTGAAATTGATCACCATTGAAATCCATACACTCTTTTGGCAATATGCTTTTTTTCGATATGCTAAAGATAAATGATGATTTCTGTACTGAAAAATATCATTTACAGCTAGTTTGGAAACGAAAATAACGATATTTCAGGTTGCACTTTGTTTGTTTTGGTTCACGAGCTGCTTGATGCTAAATTTGCTCTTATTTGATCGTCGTCAGACCGATTTCAATTCGGTTTGTTGCTAAAGCTCAAAAACTAGCTCTAAAATTATAATCTTTGTGGTTTCCTGCAAATTCATCAATATTTCTTTAATGATATGGAATGATCATTGTTGAAAATTACATTTTTTGAGCTTTTATTAAACTTTCCTCACTTCTACAAATTTAACGTAATTAACCCTCAACTAAAATTACTTTAAGTAAATTCAATACATTTTTTTGTTATTTGGAAACTTGTTTGATCAAATTTGATTAAGTTTTGACTGAGTAAGAAGAATTTTTTGGAAATATGAAAAATTGCACCGGGCATGCAAGGGTTAACTTTGACAGGTATGCAGGAATCATGCAAAAGTTGCGTTTAAGGACACGTTAACCTTGCCTAGTGTTGTAAGAGCAATATCTTTTGATTAGTATTTTTATCACGAATTTTCAGGTGATCAATTTCACCCCATTCCACGGTACTTCCCTAGAAGGGGCTTCTTGTAGCTCCCCTGGAAAAATGGCGGAGGCCATCATTATTTCCGCTTTATCACTTGTAGTTGGCAGTTCCTCTTGTACAGCAATTGTATCACGTCTAATGAATTCTGTTTGGTGTAAACATAGTACTACTACTCACCAAAATGGCCGCCCTTCGTGCGAGCGCAGAATCATCATGAAAGAGCTTACCCGTATTCGTTGAAAGTCTTTATTTTTGTTCACCCATAGCTCTTGGAGAATAGCCGCATTGATGTTTTCTTTGGTGAACTTGCGGCAACGGATTCCGCTAACCCCTTTTACATGATGCAGGTTCACCTGGATGAAGTTAAGGGGTAATATCCACCAAAAAAAAAATTTTTAATTTATTTTTTTCTTCGGCTTGAATCAGGCTAAAACTATCCTAGAATCGAAATCTACATCGCCCAAGTAATGATCTAAAATCAAAATTCGTTGAAATCATTTTTTACCGAACAACTTTATGCTCCAAAATCACATTTTTCGTTTATTATGGCGATGCTTGTTTTTTTTTTTTTTTTAATTTCGAGGCTTTGTAAACTAGTAGAAGTTACCTATGATCGATACCGTGTTTCAAATTTGAAGTTTAGAGGGCGCTTCATCAAGTTTCGACCGTTACAGCGTCTCTACAGCACGTGTTTTGCACAATTTCCCTTTGTTTAGTCGATCAGCCGTTCTCGTTGTATACGTTCTTTATTTGAGTTTTTCCATACTTTTTAACTGTGAGTTATATGCAAAAGTACGGAAATATGAGTGACGGGGTGTACAATGGCCATAAAGGCAGTAAAGGAAGAAGTACCAGAACAATCCGGAGTAAAACTAGTAACCGACACTCGCTAACCGCCATGCATTCGAAGGCGATTTATACATTTTTTCGCTGCACACTTATAATTTATTGCCGGGTCTCGGTTATTTTTGCCGAGAACGGCTCCATTGAGTGCTCGGTTAAAAAATTAATGACAGCTATCACATTTTTTCGTAAATCTCGGTTCAGCCCAACTGGAATTTTGGCACAAAATATTACCGAGCTATCTCTACCGAGATTACGGCTATTTTGTGCCGAAATTTCAGTTCGGTGAATTTACGAAAAAAAGTGACAGCTGTCATTAATTTTAAACCGAGCACTCAGTGGTGCCGTTCTCGGAAAAAATTACCGACACCCGGCAAGAAATTATAAGTGTGTGTATTTACTGCTCTTTCTGAATTCATTGGCAATTGCTCCAAAAACGATTTCTAGCGGTAAGCCTATAGTTGATATTGCGGCTGATGTAGCCATTATTACCTTCAATAGCACCCTCCAATCATCAGAAGCAATATCTTTCTGGCCCTCAACCAGATCCGGTATGGTTGCATTGAAGGCAACCAAAACTTCTATTCTTGAGATAGATTCACTATCAACAACCATCATATCAGTTGTTTCCCATGGCCTAATTAGAAACTTCAACCATTCCACAGTGTCCTGGTTTTGGCACTATGTTACCATAAACCCGGACTTGAAGCTGCAGTTGGTAAATTTGGGCTTGAACTGTTCCTTTCTAGGATCAACGACTTTGGCTAAGATAGACTTTTCTACTAGTTTTATCATAGTCGTCGAGAGCCCAGACTTTTTGGGTATTAGTCCAACTTTAAACTGATTAAGGACTTCATTGTAGGTGGGAAGTGCTTCGGGTTTACCGACCGGGCGATTTTCAGTCCCAGTGGAATTACCTTTGATCACCTCCATCCGCCTATTTACTGACTCTTTTCGAAAGGCAGCATAGGAGTCTGGCATTCCTCCGTCCTTTTTTGACGAGGATTGGCTTCACTGCAATGTCAATTTGCCTCGGTCTCTTGACTGTCTGATTTGGGTTCGTCTTTGAAGGGTTAATAGCGAGAAGGCCGGCCTCTCCTACACAAATCTGCACAGATGATGCTAAATTTTTCGGGGTGCTGCAATATTCAAACTGTGTGTTGTGATACAGAATGAAACGATTCCAAAATTATGGTAGAATATGCATTTTTTTGGTTTTAGTTTTTCATGAAAATCCAAAACCCTTTTTACGATTAAATATTTCATCCTCACATATTTCAAGCTTTTGAAGTATTCTTATAATTATTTTTTTTATTTTTTGTAAGCTCAAATTCGATGAATATGAATACTGATCACATTTAGCTTCTGTCGCACTCAGCATTACTCGACGAATCGCCTAACTGTCCGTGCCGAAAATAGACTTACACAGAATACTGGTGGCGCGTAGGTGTTTACCACTGTATGTAGCACAAATATCGGCTAACGGGTTCAAATTTACATGTTTACATCATGCCGTGTGCCCACGTTTTCCGTACCACGTGATGACGTTGCCCACCGCGGTGTAAACAGTGTAATACAAAGTCCTGCAATTGCAATTCGTTTCAAAGGTGGTATCCCCGAACAAACCCTCCCGTTATTAATTTACTATTTTACAGTGCGGTGTCAAGAAGGTGCTGGGAGGTTTGAAAATCATTTCACTTTGGTGATGAATTATAGTAACTGTCAAAATTTCGGCAGGACATCAACTTACCAGACTACTCGTAAATTTGTATCGGACGAAAGGCACGGCACGGTGACGCCTGTCTATTGGAGCCGTGTGACGGTGCGAAATAAATGTCTCTAATTGAAAAATTCTTGGCAGCAAACCGTATCAAGTCAAAGCGACGCAACGCCGGCAGGCAGACGATGGTCTGACCCCAATGCTCGAGCAAAATGTTGATTAAAACTGTTATTTTCTCATCGCATTCGGTTTTCCCAGCCCCTAACCCATGCTGCAGCTTGGCTCATTAATCCAACCCGCCAACCTTTCCCCTACTGCTGCTAATCGCCAAGTGCCAAGTCCAAAGTTTGGCCAAACTTCAATTTTTCCCATAGTAAATAATCTGTTGCTGCGTGCTTGCACATGACCGGTTGAAGAATTTTATTTTTAAAACTCGTTTTCTTTCTCTCTCACTTTTTGTTTCTGCTTTAGGAATGTGCGGAAAGATGCTCGACTCCACCAACTGTGCAGAGCACGAGAACGAGCTCTACTGCAAAAATTGCCACGGACGCAAGTACGGACCGAAGGGATACGGATTCGGTGGAGGCGCCGGCTGCCTATCGATGGACACCGGTGCCCAATTCCAGGAAGCGGGCGATGGGTAAGTAAGAACGGCAACCCCAATCCTGCCTTCCGTCGGATTTTTTTCTTATTCTGCAATTTCAGTTAAAGTCAGCAACAGCCCATCAAAACAAACAGTTGGGCGAGCAAACCAGTCCCGTTTTCTATTTCGTTCAACCCTTTTCCTCGAAATACGATTCTTAAGTTACCAATGTTTTGAGAATTTATGGTATCTGCGCCTATCGATCCATTGGATGTTTTTTGTTGTCTTAATTCGATTCATTCGGGGCCTTTCCTTAGACCTTTCTAGCCGAAACACCAGCACGTTGCTTTAAAGTTGGTGATATTTTCACTTTCACTGGGCCGCCTTCTCATGGAATGATCCCAATTCGTTACACTAGTTATCACCGGACAGAACATGAGAGCCACAGCCGTATTATTTTTGCGTTTTGTTCAAAGTTGATTTGTTGGTCATTTTCCTGCGGTGTTTTGTTTACTTTTTTAGACAAAATCTAGTGAACAGAAATAAGGCAATCCACGAGACAGTTGCGATCAGCTGATTTCAGTCTGTTTTCAACTTATGACAGCTTTCTGTATGTTCGATCGGTCTCAACTTGGATGCAATCCGGATCCAGAAGCGTGAAAAACAAATGTTATCCGATGTAGCTCTAGTATCGCGAGTGCCAATCCTAAATACAACAATATAAAACCACTTTTGATATTATTGCCGACATTAAAAGATTTCGGTTTTGGTCGTGTTTTGATTTTGCAGCTTGAAAAACAGCAACAATAATAAACGTACAAGCAAAAAAACGTCACCCGTGGATTGCCTTATTGAAATCCTGTTTGTGTTTCAGCTGCATTTCGTGCTTTGGTAAAAAAGAGATTCTCGTTGTTTTTTTTTTCCTAGAAGAAGAGTCATGTGTTGTAAATTATGTGAAGTAACTGAAGTTTAACCACGATTCGTCCATGCATTTTGACAAAGCAAAAACGCTTGAAGCTTAATCTGTATTCGTTTTCTAGCATACGAGGGTAGTCCCAAAAGTATATTGTCTGACAAATAAATTCCTAAAATTTAGAATGATGTGTTTTGAGCTCCTAAAAAATAATCAGTAACCGCCCGAAATACTTCATAGCAACCAACGATATCTATCAGTCACACAGAAGTCTTTTGGATCTCACCTAAAGCTCAAGCCACATCATTCTGGATTTTGAATGAAAACAAATATAATAATAATTTACAAATATTTTTCGTCGATAGTGGTTACTCTCATCTACATCGTAAAAAAAAAAATAAATCAACAGTTACTTCACATTTTTCCGGCTGTAAACCCAAACGATAAATATTATAAATGTTTCCCAGAAACCAATGCTCTCAAACTATATAAATAAAAATATATATGTAAACTCTTCGTTGCATGCTGATTCTCCATTTTTTTCTGTTTTCCATTTCTCTTGTTTCATAAAAAATGCGATACCTACAACTACCACCACCACAACCACAACCACCACCGCAAAATGCTACTATAATTTTAACATCCACTGACCATCACCAACCACCAACAAACAAAAATAAATTACTATGAAAAAAATACAAATCGAAACGTTGCCATTCCAGCAAGTAAAACCAAATAGCAGTTACTGCCAGTTTGTAAAAACCCAAATCGTCACTCCGAAAGTAAGAATTCTAATTTTACAAAAAAAAACGTGTAAGAGTCCAAGCGTAACCTTATTTTTCTACAATCATGAACCCAATTGCGCGAAAGAAGTGATCAACTCTAGCCGATCGGGAAGAAAGCATCCCTTCTTGTTCTCTACGTAGCTCTTTATATGTTGTATATTCAGAAAAGTCATTATCGCAGCACACACACGCAAACAGGAACAATTTAACTACAAAGAAAACAAAAACAGTGTCGTTACCGGAAATAAGTTTTTACCAAAAAAAGCATTGTTATATGTTGTTCAACCTTTTGAACTTCCGCCCTGCTATCATCCCTCCTTCGAACCATTTCTATACTAATTCTTTTATATGTGCACCTAAGCAAACCTAAGTGTTACCAAAGGCAAGTTGAGTAAAAAGAGAGGCAAATTTCATTTTCCTAAAATGATTGTAGTGTTCAAACGAAGCAAAAAAAGTATTGTCTTTCCTTGATTGTTATTGAAAAGTGTGTTCTCTGGTAAGCAGCCGACAAGAATAATTTTGATTTTTATGTTTCTGAAGGAAAACAAAAAAACTGTAAGAGGCAGTAAAATCTAGCGTATAGGAAGCTTTCTGATTTGCCCAAATATACTTTATTTTTTGACGAATATGTAAAAACAAAACAAAAATTACAATAAATAAAATCGATTTTTAGTAAATCAGCTGTGACTAACTTCATTTGTCTGTACAGTAAACGTAGGCAGAAGGATTTTGAATATTTTCGCTGTTTTTGCTAATGTGAAGAAAAAAGTTGGTTCGGAAGAAAAAAAAAATATACGCAACCCTTAATCACTGATTTTTACGAAGCCCCGGAAGGCACCCATATGTATCTCAAAGTCACCTCAAACAGCTTCTGCAGCATCAAAAACCAAAACTGAACACCGCTTGACAGCATATAAACAAAAAAAATAAACCGCTTTTTTACAACAAAAACACAGAAACATTCAAGAACCTCTCTCGCCATTTTGTTTGACTCCACATCCAAGATACCTCGTTGCTCGTGTGGTTCGCGGGGTAAGGGGACACAAAATCCCCTCCCTTCGGCTATGTCCTGTGTTCCGAAATTGGAAGCTTAGAAATTGAAGTGTACGAATCCAAGTACGAGTACACTGGACCAGGTCTTTTCGTGTGTCATTGAACGTAGCAAAAACCAAAACATTTAGAGAAATGTTATCAAAGCAAGCCACTAGCTGAAACATCTGGCGTTTCGTCACTTGTGTACGTGTAATTTGACGTTTGATCGGTGAGATATTATGTTCCTAGATGTTTTGTCGTGTTATTGAATTGTTGTGATGTCTAGTGTTTCTACCCAACCTTCGTTTTGTTTTTGTTGTTTTCTGTTTTTTCTTTAAGTTTTGAAAAAAAATTGCTTAACTTTATCTTAATTTCTGTGGCAAAACGTAGCGCTGACAGATGTGTACCAGAGTATCGAGTTTGTGTTTTTGTTTGTTTTTGTGTCTCACCACCGCCATGAGTTTGAACTTGAGCTTACGCGTCATCAATGTACAAAATTCCCCCAATCACACCGCATGCAAATCATTCACCATCATTATCACTAATCTGCCAACACAGAGCACACCTCTCCACACCTTCCGCCTAATAACGAACCACCACTTCCTCTGAATCACTTCAGTCTGACATACGACGAAGTTGGAAAAGTTTCTTTTCATCATTTCTATCTTTTTCTCTCATTTCTTCTATGAATTCGTAATCCAATTTGAAAACAAAGGGATAAGGAAAGTGCCCTGGAGTCGATGATTGCACAGTTTATAAAAAATTGAGATTTAGATTGAGTTCGTACATGAACCAAACAAGCAAGCGTAGTTTGTAGAGAATTGACGGAACGGAAAGCAAAACGGGGGACTTGACCTTGTCCCGAGACCAAATTAAGTACCGAAAACCCATCACAGCAAACTAAGGCTTGCGCAACAGTTTGACATTGGATCTGTTGTACTTAATTTCTTTTCTCTTCTTCTCTTGTTTTATTAATTCGATTCGTTGTAAACACTGATCCGTAGATTAAGTCGAAACAGATGAGAAAAGTCCACTAATTCTTTTTCTCTTTTTTTCGTTTATTTTTCTCACACTTTCGCCACATGTCGCATTCGATCCCACTTTCCTGTTCCAAACCACTCAACGCATCACCATCACTCATGATCATCACCACGCACACCAACACCAATGTGCGGTCTCATCTCACATCTAAATTCGCATCGACTCCTGCCTCCCCTATCATTCGTCACACATCCGTCCGCGACCTCTACGATCATCGCCCTCTCTCTCCTTCTGGTATCATGCACTCATACGCGCAGAACTAACGGACACATTGAGCCGAAACCGATACCGAAAGCACCCGAAGGAGAAGGTTGCCCTCGTTGCGGTGGATATGTTTACATGGCCGAGCAAATGTTGGCACGTGGAAGAGTGAGTTGATGATTTTTAGTTTCTTTCCCTACTAGATGTTCTAGATTCTAGGTTGAACATCGCCGCCCTCTTCCCCGACCCCTTCCAACCAAAAAAAACGGCACGCCCTTCTGCATGACGCTGACCCAGTTACCAACCTAGGAGCGCACCAAGAGTAACATTTAGTCGTATTTGCTTCTCTGCCTTTTTCTCTGCTTTTAGATTTTAACCCATTTCCGGCGGATGATGCCGTATGGCATCATCTGACACCTTAACTAGACTGATGACTTAAAGATTTTTTACTCACAAGGCGTTTTGTAACATTCGATTATTATATTGAATTGAAAAGAGCTTCTGTTAAGGACTAAACACAATGGATACGTTGCGGCTGCGTATGTGGCAGTTTGACAGTTAGCCCGTACATTTTCTGTCAAATTAACGTCCATTGTGTTTGGGCCTTTACAATATTGTACCAAAATTTCATGCTAAAAGCATAAACAAACAAACGTAGCGCTCCATACAAAGTTCTAAAAAAATGTGACTCCGATAACTGGGGAGGCACTTATACTGAACATATTGCGCAAAAAATAGACCTTTACTGCCTATAATCGCATACCAGTCCCACCTGCATTTTTGTCGTTTCTATAGAGAAGTTATGGTAAATCCCTATCTCATTATATTATGTCGAAAATATGGGATTAAACCACGCTCAACAACTGAAATAACTTAAGCAAGAAAAATAGCTTTACGCGTTGTTTTCTCAACATGATGAAAAAGAAAATGGGACTGATATGAGATTACAAGCAGTTTAGTATTTCCAGCAAGCACACCTCTAATCTACTGGTAGCACGGTCAGCGTTGCCAGGTACCCAGATTTAGCTGGATTACCCAGATTTTTTAACAAGTATCCAGGTAGAAAGATTTGATGTCACATTATCCAGATTTTTCATAAATGATCCCGATTTAATCCAGATTTTATTTTCTCTGTTTCACAAAAAGGTCATCCCTTCAAATTTGACGCGAAATTTTGCAATTTTGTCACTTCAAATGTTGCGTACCCCAATAAAAAGAAAAAAAAAATTAAAAAGTTGACCTGGCAACGCTGAGCACGGTGCACGACAGAATTAGGTTCAAAGGGAAAAAGTACACCAGCGCCACCACCGCTGCGGGTGGCCCTATTCTGCTTAGCTGAAACTCATTTCAATTGTCCGTTATTTTGATTCACGTAGAGAAATTTTGGACACATCTGTTCGCTGTGATAAAAGCACCCTAATTTTTTTCGAAATATTGGGTACAATTTATTAATTATTAAATATATCAAAACAATTTCCGAGGTGACTACCTGAATTACTCTTTTTCTCTGCCGGCACCTCAAGGTCACGAATCCACGAACGTCCACCTGTTTGACTGCCAGTAGCACTTTGTTTACTGCCTGTAAGTTGATTACGTTAATAGCAGGCCTATAATAAGCCGACATTTTTTCGTGACCTTTCCCGTTGTTGACCTTATTTTTGTTTTGTTTTGTTGTTTTATTTTTTTAAATTTATCACGAAAAATACTGAGCACCAAGCCGAATTCCACACAGGTCTCGTAATGAAGTGCTTCACGAAGTTACACCAGTTGGGCCAAACTTTTCAGAAGAACAGACTGCTAAAGGAATCGCCTGTTATGGAGATATTTCTTTTATTTTCTCTACAACATGTCAAAATAATCACATTTTGGTCTACAAGCTGCAATCAGAAGACTGAGAACTCTGCCTAAGATTGAGCGACAGTTTTGGCAGCGAAGTCTTTTGAGTAAAAGTGGAACTGACGCATGCTAGTGTGTGTGCTGGCGATGCGAATGCAAGTCGAACGCACAGGCCACCACATACGCACACTCTGTCTTCGCAGCGATGTGATTACCAGCAGTTTCATAGCAAACTTCCACCCTGAATAGATGGAGTGCGCTGTTTGATTTGATGCTTGTCATTTGTATGGGATCGATCCAGAGATGCCAGTCTTCTTGATATGATGTTTTTGCCTAAACTGAGTTACATTTGCTCTGTTTCGGGTATCTATGCTAAATGTCAAAAACTTCTTCAGCGTGCATTAGTTTGCAAGACATTCATCGATGTCTTATAAGAATGGGCTTAAACATTAGCCCAGGGGAAGACCTATGTAGCTACTTCGGGAAGTTGTCTAATCACCATGCGAGAAATACATTTTTCTGATAACAAATTGAGCAAAGAATTATTCAAATTCGGTAAAAGTCCCTGCAAATGAAGTTTCTCAGTAAATATTTCTACAGAGACAGAGTCAAAAGTGCCATAATGTCCAATGTCAGAATGCAGAAACCATTTGCTCTTTTCGACCAAAGGCGAGTTGAATGTCAGTAGAAAACAACGCTAGGCAAACAACGCATTCGTTCCTTTGCCCGGCGGAAGCTAAATTGAGTACCTACCTGAGAGTAAACTATTTGTTTCGACCCATTTGTCTAACCGTAAGAGTATTATTTTCTCCATTAATTTCCGGAGACAAGAGAGCATCGCAATCGGCGTATAAATGAATTGTGATTAGAGGCAGGTTTCCCAGATTTCCGGATGACAATACTCTTTTCTGTGTGGACTCATCCTTGCGACAAGAGCTTAGATCTATTGTGATATTGCCCAGGTGGTTTCTGTACTCCGCACTTCATATTATTAGCAGTAACACTATTGAAGTAAGTGATACGCTTATCATTCATATCAGTGCTTGTGTGTAAATTTTTTTACCTTTCCGTTTCAAGCTTACTGATCTACTATACCGGGCCTCTGTCCATCCTAACAATATCGCCTAGTTACAATTTCCTGGAGAGAACTTTCATGTTACTCACACCAGTTTTATTATAATAGGGACTTATTTTTGTTAGGAGGAGAGCCAACAGGGGTACTGTAGAATCCAGATTGAAGGAAGGGTATGTGGTGGGGAGCCTGAGAATTAGCCCATGCTAAAAGTCCTTTGACAACCAAAAGGCCTGATTGTACTAAAATTCGAACTCACGACCACCCACTTATCAAAGCGGACGCTGTAACCTTGCAGCTACGAAGCTCCCCCAATGGCAATAACTTTTACCTCCTTCCAGTCGTGCGAAACAATATTTAGCTCGAAAAAGTTGTAAAACAAATTCAACAAGCGTCTTTTTGCAGAATCGGGTAGATTCTTCAACAGGTTAAATTTGATTCTAACAATAGGTAAATAATGTTTGAATTGAGAAAAGTCTCACAGAACGCAAACGCATCACAATTGAATGTGTTCATCAAATGTGAGAAAAGTTCTGCAATTCCACTGTACAACAGTGACAAAATTCCTAACCTATTTCGACGTATCAGTCATCAAAAGATGATGATCATCAAAACATGATAGCTGGAATGCCCAAAGCTCATGCCGATTTCCCCCTCAATAGAGACACTTTTCAGTGTCTCCACTGCAAGTGGTCAGAGCATTACTATCCCCCCTCCCCCCAATTGCTGCAGCGTGCCTTGTTGCAGTAGTAAGTGGATGACTCGTAGTACAAACAGGCATACATGCTGACGAACCCTGTCCAAAAGGACATGTTTCGGCAGTGCTGATCCGGCGAGTTTTTCCCTGAAGAAATCCGAAAGGAAGAATTTCTTCTTCCCTTCTTCGAATGCAATTGCTTGCAATCCAGTATCTTTACATTTTGCATCATGGGACTCTTAAAACAGTCCACCCCATAACACAAAAAGTCATCGACCCTCGGTAACCACACCGATGATTTCTACATCCTTGGCAGGGATGTACACGCGATACTCTCTCGTGAAGTGCTCGTAACTAGTAAGTGCGTTCGGTTGCTTCAAGCTACTCACGACAACTCACAATTTGTTTGGTCTAGCCTTTGTGATTTCGGTTACGTTCAAAACCTGTTTTGCCAGGTTCTTGCCGATTTGTTTAATGTTCAATGGCTTTTTTATGGGTAGAAAAAAAAACAAAACATGGACCTTTTGCGGCATCTCGCAGCTTTCACGCGTATTTCCGGGACCGTCGTTGCTGAACTAGGTTCATGGGAAGGTAGAAAGGGGCTGATGGGGTCAATTTTTTGAGGAAGCGTTTTGCTTCACCGCACGCAAGCGATAAATCTGCGTAGATCTGGGATCAGGTAATAAACAAATTTTAAAACAATTTTTCAAACTAAGATAGATGAAATATAAAAAAGGCAATGGTATTTGAAGGAAAATAATATTAATTAAAAGAATACTTCATCAGACTGTTTTAATCTTTTGGATTAATCCGGTGAGCAGCTTGGCATGAATCGCACTCAGGCTGAAACAGCCCTGCGGCGCGGGAATTTGTTCCGTCTGCTGGACGGTTTTGTATTACAAAACTAGTACCGAAATCACCAAAAAAACACACGTACCATCTGCACACAATACACAGTCTTCTACACCGCTAGGGGCTAACCAGCGCCCGGTGGTGCGAGGAATTTGCTCTGGTTGCTGGATGACTTTTGTAGTCAAAACACCGACAGCAAATACACAAGCAACACGCACGTACCGTCTGCACACAATGTAATATTGTTCTGATTCGCATGGGTTAATCTATAACGGAGCGATACTCGTTTGCTACTTATCGCAGCGAAAGCAAAGAAGCCATTGAATAAAAAAACTGCTCGAAATGTGTTAAACAACAGTTCGCCCAGGTACCGTATATGGGCAAACTGTCATTTAACACATTTCGAGCAGCTTTTTATTCTTCATTCAAAAATCGAAGTTTAACGGTAACCATATTTTAGAAATCACGTTTTTTTTTTTCAGAAAACGCATTTCAAATGACATGTAAAAACTGGTATAGCTTTAATACCCAATCGTATAGATACTCTATTTAGAATACGTCCACTTTTAAGAAACAGGGTCAAGTTTTACAAAAGTTTGTAAAGGAACTATGTTCCATTTTCTATTCGGTAAGCCCCGCCTCAAAATAGTTTTAGATTTCTCTAAATTTTATTATTATTTTCGGATTTTCTTTTTTTTTTCGATATAAACTTATACAAAATGACCCGTACTTGATGATTTTATTGTGTTTTATTCTTTAAATATATGAGAGTGGCCATATGTGAAGAAAGCTAGGAAGACAGTTAAATTAAAATGATGATAATAAATCAAAATACAAAAAAAATATCGACATTCTAAGCCAAATTTAACCCTTTAGTGCCCAGTGCCGCCTTTAAACGGTCTTCAGTGAAACCTCTAAATGCTTCAATCAATACTTGAAAAATGTTTATAAAGTTTTATAGTGATTTTTTCGAAGTTCGTCTGAAAATTACCTTTGGCACTATAGGGTTAACATTAAGAAAAAAATTGATATTTGATGCCATTGCATTTGCACTCTTTACGATTGAAACAGCAGCGATGTTTGTCCACTCAGCGATGCATACAAGTTTTTATGCAAGCCTTCATGTGGTACAAGTGTGGTAAATGAACCTCTTTTTCAACCACTTGACTCTAGTTTGCCACTTTCACTTATGTATGTAGTACGATTTTGAAAGTAACAAAAAGGTCGCTTTGCATCCTGCCTGTGTACAATATGTACTTATTTTTAACAGCAGGTTTAATGTTCACTTGTACTATCACACGTAACATTATAGTTTTTTTTATACCACTAAGATGTGCACACCAAAAAGCAGTGTTGCCGATCCCATTCAAAATCATAGATAAATTCCAGATATTGGTCAGAATTTATTGTCTGATTCTTTTAAAACAAAATGCGCCAAATTTGTTGCAGAAATCATCGTCATACAGTTCGTGGCGCGTTTTGTTTTAAAAGAAACAGACAATATTTATTGAAAATGAAAACAACTCATAAAAGCCTATTACAGAAGACGCCTGATCAATTTTGGTTTTACAGATGGCGAGTCAGCTGGATTTTGAACGAGTAGTTCGTCTGTGAAACTGCTCGACTCGTTCGTGACTCAGCTGTCACCAGCCAAGTTTTACTCGCGTTCTCTAATACAACATTTGCTCGCCTCGTCAGTAAGCAAGGCGAGTTGCTTCCTCGTCTTCTGTAATAGGCCCTATATAGTCAAACATTTGAGTAGGCACAAAACACCATACGAGCTAATATTGTAAAAGAAAAAATGAGTAACTACTGCTTAAATCGCCTCAACTAGCCCAGACTAACCGCTTTTCTTTCCGCTCACTAACCCCTCACAAATTCGACAGGGCTACCACCGACGCTGCTTCAAATGCTTAGTCTGCAACCGCACCCTTGACTCCACAATCCACTGCGATGGTCCGGATAAAGAAATCTATTGCCGAGGTAGCTATACTGTGCATACACCGTACTTCCTCTGGATCAGATCCAGTGAAAATAAAACGGAAATCACTGATCATGTTGATGTAGTTATATATAAGCTTACTGAAAAGCGTTTGTACGTTGGATGATAACTAAAAAAAACAAAAAGTGTGTTTCCGTAGAGGTCACTAACAGTTCAGCATCCCGGATGTGTAATATCTGTACACGTGTGTTTCGATTTCGTTATGATTGCAGGCCTACCATAAAGGATGTTTCAAGTGTGGAGATTGCAAGAAGGGTCTCGATTCGGTGAACTGCTGCGAGGGTCCGGATCGGGAAATCTACTGTCGAGGTTGGTTGCACTTTCCCTCATTTTCCCCCCATCTAGTGAGCTTTGTAATCCTCTGTATGTTTTATGTTCAACGTTGCAGTATGCTACGGTAAGAGGTTCGGTCCCAAGGGCTACGGCTACGGTCAAGGTGGTGGAGCCTTGCAAACCGATAGCTCCGATCTGATTGGGTGAGTGTCGACTGTATTCTATCCTGCTAAGTGGTACCGTCACTAACTAGTTTCGAACGTAAATGTGCTTCGTTGCCTGTGTTGTCTGACAAGATCGATTAAACCTTTTGACTATCCTCTACAGGATGCTATGCCAGTCGGTTCGGTTCTCGAGGGTACGGCCACTCGGGTATTTCTTTCCTTGGTCTTATGTGCGATGCTCGGGATCTAGAGCTGCAGAGGTACAAACTAGCTATGTTTTCGTTTAGTTAGTGACTACCACCGCTTTATGTCATGTCAGTACTTGATATTCTATGATGCTAATCTTTTTCGTTTCTATGCGTTACAAACAGCGAATTTACGCCGAAGCCATCGACAGCGGATACAACGGCCATTAAGGCCTCACCCGGACAAGGCTGTCCCCGTTGTGGTGGTGTGGTATTTGCGGCTGAGATGGTACTCTCGAAGGGACGCGAGTGGCATCGCAAGTGCTACAAGTGCCGTGACTGCACCAAAACTCTGGACTCGATCATCGCCTGCGATGGTCCGGATCACGATGTATACTGCAAGACTTGCTACGGCAAAAAGTGGGGACCACACGGATATGGTTTTGCCTGTGGATCCGGTTTTCTACAGACGGACTGCATGACGTGAGTGAATTCTACCTATGAATATAATCCATGAGTTTTCATCCGCAAATATTTTCTCAGCGAGGATCAGATTGCAGCGCAGAAGCCGTCCGTTCCAATTGATACAACCTCGATCAAAGCTCCTGAGGGACAAGGTTGTCCACGTTGCGGTGGAATGGTGTTCGCAGCCGAACAGCAGCTGGCGAAGGGTACGATGTGGCACAAGAAATGCTTCAATTGTGCCGAATGCCATCGGCCACTCGATTCGATGATTGCCTGCGATGGACCGGACAGAGAAATCCATTGCCGCGCCTGCTACGGAAAACTGTTTGGACCGAAGGGTTTCGGTTTCGGACACACCCCGACTCTGGTATCTACCGATGTTCAAACCGCTCCAGTGTAGTAAGTATTTCAAGTGTTTATAAGAGGAGGGATTTTACCCGAACTCATTTATGAAATAAGCAACATTGCATAGTTGAAATCTCAAAAAAGCTAACCTGAAAATTGTATTTAAAAAAAAAGTCACCGTGTTATCTTAAGCCGATCTATTCCCATAATTTCATAATTACCCAAGATTATACCAAATAATAAATTTTTTTCCTTAGCACCAACTTCAAACCAATGAACGGACCGAAAGCTCCCGAGGGCAAGGGATGCCGTCGCTGTGGTTACACCGTGTACGAGGCGGAGAAGATGCTCAGCAAGAACCTCATCTGGCACAAGCGGTGCTTCAGCTGCTTCGATTGCCACAAATCGCTCGATTCGACGAATCTGAACGATGCACCGAACGGAGAGATCTACTGCAGAGGCTGCTACGGACGCAACTATGGACCCCGTGGCGTCGGTTTTGGCATAGGCGCCGGAGCGCTAACGATGACGTAAATTTCCTTTCATTCAATTCGAAGATTTATTTATTTTCGCTTATTTAGTTTAACTATTAACAACTGTAAAAGTAAAATATAATGTATTTTCAATGCTTTCCGCGAGAAAGCAAACGGACTTCAAACAGTACTACTGATACCCTATATGCGCTAGTCGTGTTTTTAGCTAACACCCGTTTCGCGTACGGCAAACTCTGACAAATCAACCAGTGTGTAAGATGTAACAAATAGACGGAGCTTCGCTGCTCTTAGAAAAAGAAGAAAAACAAAAACAAATTAAAAAAGCACATAAAAATCTAGTTCAAACCATAAAAACGAAGCTAAAGCACAGTGTTCAAATTAAACTCAAGCTGCAACTGCAAACAAACATGCGAACGACCAGGCTTCGAGCCTGTGATCATCTACCAGAAGAAAAGAGAAGTTAGGAAACGCAGATTAACTCATCCACCCGGCGCACAAGACAGGCACAATTTTTGTAAATGCGCCAATTCGTAGAACATATAACAAATAGGGGAAACCATTTTTACCTGGTATGAAACGAAAACTGTCTGAATGTTGAATTTTTTGTGCGATACCGACCGACATTGAAATGCTGAGCGCTTGAAATGAAGCGAATGCTTGCTGAAATCACCCAGAACCTTACAACAGTAATCTTAGACCTTAGTTTATCATTTGAAAACGCTTAACTTACCAACAATTTCTTTCGTTAGCTTTGATACGTTAATCACTGTGCAACCGATGCAGGAAAATAATGGGGCTCTTGACAAACAGTTGAACGATTATCGTCCCGAATTTTTTATATTTAGTCCCAAATTTCACTTTGATTGAGCATGATCTAATACAAGGAGTCTCGTTACTTTGGTTATTATAGGTAGTAGAAAAAACAACGGACGGGAAATTTTTTATGAACGCGAATTTTTTTATGGAATTTTTGCTCTCAAGTGAAGTGAGTTAGTTTATTTTTTAACTTATTTACTAGCGTTTAGGTGGAAGAATGAAGAAAGAAATACGAAGAGACCAAGCAACTCTTCTTGTCACATTTGATTATCATCATTGCTGTAATTCTGCAAATTAATAAACCTTATACAAATCGCTAAGTTAGTTGGTAATAACGTGAAAGTATGTAAACTATATAAAAATATTTATTCAATAAAAATGCTAAAATTCGGTAAAACCCACTCTTTTTTCAAATCCTGGTCCTTTTTGAAGACCTTTCATGTTTTTCGGAGCCCTTTACCCAGATATTTTCTATTGAATGAAGTTCCGGTGAGTTTGGCGGATTAGTCTCCTTCAGCACAAAAACTACATCGTTGGCTTCGTACCAATCAGCGATCGAGGGACCGGAGGAAGGGCAGTAGATGCTTCTGAAGACATTCTTCTCTATATATTTGATCGCCAATACGGTTGTGATATCGGATTCGAATCCCGATCGAGTCGAGGGACTTTTCGAGCTGGAAATTTTCTCGACTCAGCACTGGGGCACGATGTATTCCTGCACTTATCCTACACATGCAAAATGTGCTTCGCTTAGCTACAAAGGGGAGAATAAGCTTGATCGGCTTACCTTTTTTAGCTAAAGTGGCGAGCGAATCAGGGATCTCTAACACTTCGGTCGGGGAAATACAGGATTACAGGATATATCGGCGATCCTACATTCTACTGTCTCAATTCACATTCACGAACTCACGGGTCGAGGTTTTTCTACATACCGAGCTTCACCCCGTCGAACGGTTTTCCTATTGAGGCACGCACGCTACGAAAACGGCACTCTTAGCTTCGCACTCAACTTTTTCTAAGTCCAAAAAAACGCATCCGAATATCCCCGTGGTTTGCAACTTTCCTTTTTGCATGAAAGCTTATCCCAGTTCGATGTTCACCCAAACAATCACACCCACAAACATCAGCGTTCTGCAACCACGCTCGAATGTTCGCCATTAATGTTGTCGCGTTTTTTGCAGCGGGAGAAGAAACGGGACCTACTTTTATACCACACACGATACAATTCGTAATGATAATTTTCAAACTATATTCTAACACCTCACATAAAAACTGAAATAACATATAACGCGAAAACTACAAATTAAAACTTAATTCATAACATGCAGTGGCGAGTATGTTGCTTGTCACAACGAAATAAAATCAAAACAACTCCCACATGCAACTGACAAGCAACATATATATACACACTCGGCTTTACCTATACAAATTTGGCTTAATTGTAACCTCGAGGGTTTCAAACAAAACGTGATTTAAAAAATTATTCATATTTTTGTCCTCGGGGTTTTAAATCACGAACTAAAACTGCTCAAAATCTGCTTGCCCAAAATGATCGGCTGTGAGCCACGACATTGGCCAGTATTCCCCCGTCCCGCATAATCATCTCACGGTTCCAGAGTGCCGCATCGGTGATGGTTTGTAGCGTGATTTTTATCGAGAAAAACGTGAAAATCAACTCCTCGTACTACAAGACCGAGGTTCTGGAGAAGGTTGTGCCCCAATACTTCGGGACCTTTACGGGAAAGATCATTACGTCTTTCAACAGGACGGTGCACCGGCCCACACACTTAATTTATCTCGGCAAACTTCCCAACAGCTGAGCGAGCTCGGCGAAGTTTTTAACAAATGACAGCAATATATTTCGACGAACATTCAGCAAATATATCGATCTACCGTGAGCCAGCAAGTATTGACATCTCGTTTGCCGAAGTTCTTGAAAATTCTGCCGGAAACTTGTAGAATATTTTGCTGAATTTATCAGCTGTTGAGTTCTCGGCAACAAAATCTAAGTGTGCACACGACGAATTTCACATATTTTTTCGATAAGACTTTTTGGCCTTCCAGCTCGTCTAACCTTAAGCCCTTGCGCTTTCATGTATGATCGTACATGCTGGCGAACATAAAGATAGGAATATGGGCCAGTTTGAGAAGCTCATTTCCACACACTTACACACTTAATTTATCTCGGCAAACTTCTGAATAGCTGATCGAGCTTGGCGAAGTTTTTAACAAAGGTCAGCAATATATTTCAACGAACATTCAGCAAATATATCGATTTACTGTAAACCAGCGAATTTCGTTTGCCGAAGCTCTTGAAAACTCTGCCGAAAACAGAACATTTCACTGAATTTATCAGCTGTTGGATTCTCGGCAATAAAATATAAATGTGTAAAACTGGATCTCAAGCTCGGCTAAAAAAACTCCGAGTTCACTCGGCAACTTGGGATTCAGACGATATTTTAGCATAAAAACGCCAGTTGCCGTCGAATTGTTTTGTCGGGACTTCGCCAAATGTTTATTTGGCTTGACGAATCTCGTCTCTATTTTTTGCCGAATTTATCGTTAGACACAGATGATGCCGAGGTCAGCAAAAACATTACTGGGATCTCGGCACGAATTTTGTGCAAATTTGTGCGTGTTACGGGCCTATAATTGATCTTTTTAAAGAAAACTACCGAATTCTAAGCGAAATTATTCTCTGCGATTGGACTCCACTGAAAAAACGGCTCTTTACTGTGCCGAGCATTCAGCTTATATAACTGAAAGGTCGTTAGACTGGTTTGCCGCCTCTTGGCTGGATTTGCCGAGAGCACAGTCAAATGCGTACCGTGATTCTCGGCATAAAATGACATCTGTCAAATATTGGATTCCCGAGATTCTCGGCAAAAGAGATTCAGCCGAGATGGTTGCCAAGCACTCGGCTGTCCGAATCTCGGCACAAACAGAGAAATTTTCTAAGTGTGCAAGACCTGGGACGAGATGCCGATGGACCAAATGTGTGCCGCGTGCGATTCTTAAGGCCCAAACACACTGGAAACGTTTACGTTGCATTGACGTTAATTTGACAGAAAATGTATGAAATAACTGTCAAATTGCCGCAAACGCAGCCGCATCGTATCCATTGTGTTTGGGCATTTACGACAGACTTCTCAAACTTGTCATACAGGGCAAAAGATGGGTGCTCCCAGCTAATATGCCGTGAAAGTTCTCGATAAATATTGCCCCAATTAAAATTGACTCAGAAAAGAATATGTTGTACAGTCGAACTTCGCCAATTGGGCTTCGAATACATGGACCGCTCTCTAGTAGGGACTACGCTGGTTGGGTCATTACTCAATTGAAAATCAACAAACCGTCACAGGGTCGCTCGTCTCCACTTTTCTTCCTCTGCCAGCTCGCCGTTGAGTCGACTTCTCAACTGTTTCTCGGGGGACTGTGGGACTGGCCTGGATTTTTGTCAGCCACGCCCATAATTTTCTGTCGGAAACTTCTTATCGGAAGCCATATCGATAACCACTTGACACATTGTGACTAAATTTGGTTCATGTAAACATTACACTCTAAACGAGATTTCAAAAGTTATACGCAAATGATAGTGTTACCTCTCTTCCATAACAATTTTTGTAGGTTTTGATCCATATTTCTATAATTTCTAAATGAAATCTTCGAACACTCTCAATATAATACACAAAGTACGTTTTGACCTCCTGTACTCACTTGGATTTTATTGCCGAGAGCTAAACAGCCAGAAAAAAACGGCTTCCAGCGAAATGTATGGGGATGACGTTCGTGACAGGGATGTGGTCAACTCGCTCTTCATATTTATGGTCACTCTAATCAATGACGTCCCGAAAAAAATAACATTAAAAAAACCTTAAAAGTTGCTGTTATTGTACATAGTTATATCATGATTTAACTATGTTTTTCATTGTAAATACATCAGTTTTACATTAAATATCATTGTCCAGAACAATAAAAAACATCGTTTTTGCCATTTTTACCATGAAAAAGGGGGGTCGTTATGTATCTTAACAGCATTTTATCAGGCATTTTTCCCATACATTTAGAAGTCACTGACAATGTTTTTCATGGTAAAATTATTGTCGGTGGTAGTTCAACAACAAAAAACGTTGATGAAACATGGTAATGACAACAATCGTTTGCAAGCTTACAGTAAAAATACCGTGTTTCACCTTTGTTATACTAAACAAAGGTTATAAAATCGGTCGAAAAACGCAAAATAGATCCAAGGCCCGGAGGGCCGAACCGTATATACCATTCGACTCAGCTCGACGAACTGAGCAATGTCTGTTCGTGTGTATGTGTGTGTGTATGTGTGTGTGTGTGTGTGTGTGTGTGTATGTATGTTGTCTGTATGTATGTGCCGCAAAATACTAACGCACCTTTCTTACAGAACGCAATATCCGATTTTAATGATCTTATACGCAAACGAAAGCCTCTGTGCTCCCCCAGAATGCTACCGAGTGGATTTTTGATTAGTGGCTTAGATTTTAAAATATTGATCAAAGAGTATTTTTTATATAAGAAATTCAACTTTTAAGGCAAAATTAATGGCACGGAGAGCCATGTGTTGTATACTAATTTACTCAGATCGACGAATTGAACAATTTATGTATGTTTGTGTATGTGTGCCTGTACGTATGTATGTGTAAATATGTTGTTTAGATGTGTAGTATATCAAAATCGACCCAAAAAAGAAAATTAACAAAAAAAACTCTCTTTACAGAACGCTCATTCTGATTTTGATGTTCGCATGCTCAAATGAAAGCCCCAGAGATCTTTGAAAATCATACTGAGTGCGATCTTTTGTTGGTTGCTTGAACTGTAGAGTTTTGACTAAAGCATATTTTAGACATGGGATATTTTACTTTCTGGATAATTTTTCTCTCTCACTGCTCTTTCCTCTTCTCTATCTTTCTTTTTTCGTATCGCTATTTATTTCTCAAAGGAAATCAACAATCATGGACAACTTTTCATAATCTTTACACTCTTCGTAGTGCGTCTTAACTACTGTAAATAAATTACCCTCAAGCTTTTTCTTGGAAATCTGAGCCCGTTTTTAGAAGAAACTGCAATGCTTACTTAGCTCCTTTTCTTCCGGAGCTCCCGTCCTCACTTCTTATGAAATATATACTAAATTGTACGTTGAACCTAGATTTGCGAAGAGAAACATTTACAGCTTTCGGGAGCCAAGCATTGTAGCAAAATCTGATCCCACAGTGTGCACATGTAACACAATTAGCGATGCAGATATTTTGAAAAGCTTTACCAAATAGACCTATTTACGTAAAATAGACCTATTTACGTACGAATGTGTTAGTGCCACCCGTTGAGAAAAACACAAATAAATCGCTGTTTTTTTTTTTTTTATTTTTTTTTTAAACTCTAATATTTTTTTAGGCCCAACCGCGAAGCATAACGGGGCCGAATATCTTTTGGAGTAGGGAAAAGCCAGCTTGAGTTGAGCCTGTATCCCGACTGCTCCTCCTCAAACAGGCATAAAAACCCTCTCATCTTTTCTCTTTCAAAAATACAATTTAAAAATACATGTCATTTAAGCCTACGACTAACATTAACATCAAAGTTTTTCTCTTTATAACTAAATACTAATCCTTACTACTATTCGTTGAGGGTGATGGTTCCTTATCTCTTTGAAATCAAAACTTATATCTAAGTTCGGTGGATCATGTCTCTCAAAAAGAAGCGATGATTCATGTTTCTATAAAAAAGATGAACGAAAGAAAGAAGAAAAAAAAAACAGAATTAGTGTGAAACTTTTTAAGATTGTTGTGTTGGGAGAAATTAGGAGAGAAAGCATAGAGATAATCAAATTCGATACTTGATATCTCTTAAAAAGTCGTAAATGGGTATTACAAGCGCGGAGTTGCGGCTAGCAAGCACATCCCGTACTTGCATTGTAAACGTCACTTTCTGTTTCCGGAGAGAATCTATAAGCTTGGCCCTTGCTCTGTGGTACTTAGGGCATACGAAGACTATGTGGTCAATATCTTCGTACCCTCCACATTCGCACAGATTACTATCGACTAAGTTTATTCGATAGAGGTGTGCGTTTGCAACATAGTGATTGGACATTAGGCGCGAAATAACTCGAATGAAATCACGAGTTAAATCTAACCCTTTGAACCAAGCTTTTGTAGACACTTTGGGCGAGATCGAGTGCATCCATCGCCCAAGGTCGTCTTTATCCCACTTTTCCTGCCAGTTTTCCAGAGCCAGTTGTCGGGGCAGATGAAAATACTCGGTATAGGTGATCGGTCTATCAAATATATCTCCTTCTATGGCACCCCTTTTTGCTAATAAATCAGCTTCTTCATTGCCTGGGATTGAGCAATGAGAGGGGACCCACACAAAGCAGATAATGAAAGACCGATCAACCAGCACTTCTAATACCCGTCTAATTTCCGGAAGGAAATAGGACGGGTGCTTGACCGGTTTAATCGATCGGAGAGCTTCGATAGAACTGAGGCTGTCCGAGAAGATGAAGTAATTGTCTGGTGTCTTGAGCTCGATAATTCGCAGCGAATTGTGTATGGCAGCTAATTCAGCTACGTATATGGAGCAGGGCTGTGCCAGTTTGCGAGATATGCGATGATCTGTGTTGAAAACGCCATATCCGGATTGTCCATCCATCACAGATCCGTCCGTGAAAAAGGAATTCTGTTTTGGGAGGTGGCCAAATTTTGCCGAAAATATTGATGGCACAACTGTTGGTTTGAGGTGATCGGGAATTCCATGGATTTCTTGTTTCATCGTCAAATCAAATACAACAGAAAAATTGTTGAGCGATGTTGAAATCTCATGGGATGGAGCAACAACCGAAGGGTTTATCTCCATGGACATGAACCGCTGGTATACTGACATACAGGGTTTCTGAACAACTTCCAAACATTTCTCATAGTTCGCAATAAGCATTGGATTTGCTACTTCCGATCTAATGAGGAAACGAAAAGCCAACTCAAACAGCCTCTCTTTGAGTGGTAGTATTCCAGCTATGACCTCTAGGGACATGGTATGTGTCGACTGCATGCAGCCTAGAGCGATACGCAAACAACGGTATTGTATCCTCTCGAGTTTCAGCATGTGTGAAGCTGCGACACCTCTGAAGCATATGCTGCCGTATTCTATTACGGGCAGAATCGTGGTTTGATATAGTCGTATCAAATCCTCTGGATGGGCTCCCCATGATGTTCCTGTTACCATTCGAAGGAAATTGATCCTTGGTTGGCATCTTTGCTTCAGGTAATTGACATGTTTTTCCCATGTGCACTTAGAGTCATACCATACTCCGAGATATTTGAAGCTAGGTGACTGAGTGATGGGTCTTCCGGACAGAACTAGCTCAAAACGAGGTGGTGGTCGCTTTTTTGAAAAGACTACCATCTCCGTTTTTTCAAGCGAGAACTCGATTCCAAGACAACTGGCCCAAACGGTCAGATTGTCGAGCGTGTTTTGCAGGCTGTTCTTCATGTCTGCGGCTAGAGACGCCGTGACTGAAACTACACAGTCGTCAGCTAACTGGCGCATCGTGCAGCCGTCCGTCAAGCATGTGTCGATGTCACTGATGTAGAAGTTGTACAACAGCGGACTCAGACAAGAGCCTTGGGGAGACCCATGTAGCTTGTTCGTGTTATTGTTGAAGAACCGTGGTTGAAAAGTAAATGCTTTTCAGACAGCAGGTTGATCAAAAAATTTATCAATATAGGGGAGAATCCTCTTTGATGCAGTTTCTCGGAGAGAATTTCGATTGAAACTGAATCAAATGCGCCTGTGATATCCAGGAAAACCGAGGTCATTTGTTGTTTGCTACCAAGAGCCATTTCCGCTTCTGTGGCTAGCAATGCCAGGCAATCGTTAGGGCCCTTGCCCCTACGAAAGCCGAACTGGGTCTCTGATAGTTGGTTAGTTGACTCTGCCCAGTTGTCAAGTCTACGAAGGATCATTTTTTCAAGCAATTTGCGTATGCATGAGAGCATCGCAATCGGCCTATACGAGCGGTGATCTGCGGCAGGTTTATCTGGCTTTATGATTGCGATAATCTTAACCTGTCTCCAAGCTTTCGGGATCATATTGTTCCTGATAAGCTTATTAAACAGTTTAAGAAATCGTATCTTGGCCTAAATCGCTGTTTTGTTTGCAATGCTACGTTTTGAACAGCTGGAAAATTTTTCAGTTGAATACTTATTTTATTTTATGTATTAAATTTGTGACCAGGAATCTAAAGTAGCTGATGAATGTAATCGGCAAAATTAGAAAAAAGTGTTGAAGCAACTCTACACGGCTATACACGTTTACTAGTGTGCGCAGGTGAAAAGTCACTGATCTCTATGAATGATACAATATGCTCATGTAAGATATAAATATTACTTTCTAATTTAAGACTAAGTGCAAACAGAGTATCCATGTTGTTCCACTTCCCGTTATCGCAGCAAGATTTAAAAAGTCTTTATTTCGGATTTTTTCATACAGCCTAGGCCTTCAAAAACAATAATGTTCTCGCCTACACTCTGAAAATCCAAAATTCTCAAAGATCGTGAAGAACCTTCATTTTAAGATAACGCATTGGAGATAGAATTAAATTGACAACTTTCATAAATAGCTATATTTTTTTCCTATATAATTCTAAACTATATTTCGAGAGCAGGTTTGTAGAAGTTCGCTTCAATTCGTAAAAAAAACTTGATGCTGATTCATAAATCCAGGTCCTGCGATTTCTGAAAATAAAGCGAATAAGTAGAATTGTATTAAACTAACATACATGTTTGCTATTCTAGTGTGAAATCAGCATCATTGTTATCTATTACTGTTTCCCCACTTTCGATTATCTCAACAAAAAAAAATCAATTACTTCTAGCCAGCATTTGAAAATTGGTTTGTGATCGAAAAAATAAGACTCATGTGCTCCAGTGATAACATTCATATAATTATTAAAATTGGACTTATGATGGTATACGATTTTTAAGTGACTGGCCAAATATGTATAAGTAATAGTTAGTATAACAAAGGTTTCTGCACCACTAGGTGGATTAATTTAGGTTTTTACGGTTACAATAAAAAACATTGTCCGTTTACTGTTCTCACCGCAAAACACATCGTAATTTTTTTTTCGGGGTTCCGAACAAATGCAAGCAAACTTTTGAGCAACAAATGACCTGTATCGTATTTACTTTGAGACGTGGAGTGAAAACTGACAGCATCAGCAAATGCAGCTGCTGTCAAATAAAGATTTGGACGCAGCCAAATTGTTTGTGTGAACATTTCGTTTAAACTAGTACTTCTTTGAGAAAGTCAAATAAACCAGCTCGTCAAAATAAACATTCGATAGCGGATTTCTGTATATGATTTCAAATTAAAACACGATAACGCAAGTATAAACGTTATTTTTGCGTTTATTTCAATTAATAATGTCGGAACGAAAAGTACTCAACGTAAGTATATAATTGGCCATCAAATAAGCTTGAACAAAACTATTAAATATTCTTATTCCAGAAATACTATCCACCGGATTTCGATCCGTCGAAAATCCCTCGCGTTAAGCTTCCCAAGAATCGACAGTATACGGTTCGGCTGATGGCACCGTTCAACATGCGTTGCGTTACTTGTGGGGAATATATATACAAGGGCAAAAAGTTTAACGCCCGCAAGGAGGATGTAGAGAACGAAGATTATCTAGGCATTCGGATCTATCGCTTCTACATAAAGTGCACCCGCTGTTTGCAGGAAATTTCGTTCAAAACCGACCCTCGGAATACTGACTACGAAATCGAAGCTGGTGCAACGAGAAATTTCATGGCTCTTAAGCTAGCCGAAGAGCAAGCCCGTCGTGAAGAAGAGGAAGCCCGTGAAGAAGAAGCTACAAACCCAATGAAGCTGCTGGAGAACCGAACGCAACAATCGAGAAACGAAATCGAACTACTGGAATCGCTCGAAGAGCTGAGAGACCTGAATCGGCGCCAACAGGAGGTCGACTACGACCAGATGCTGCAGCAGTACGATCCTACGGAATCGATACGAGAACGCGAAGAACGGCTCGAGCGACAGGATGAGGAATATATCAAGTAAGTTATGATTTATTTATGATGATTGGTCAAATATTTTACCAAAAGTAATTATTGTTACAAGTTGCATTACTCCTTTTATTTCATACCAGTTATAGCAATGTTTTGCAACAAGTCCTGATAAAATTGGTCTGTCGGTATAGTAGAGTGTATGCAGAATATTTCTACTAACTGCTCGATTTTACTTTTTACTTTAATGTGAATAGCCTCTAAATTGAATCGGATTGGCAAGGTTTAACAAATTAAAGCATTTAAAAATTCGGAAAGTTACAGAAAATTTCAATCTAATGCTTTATTATTATTATTTTTTTTTTTCATTTCTATAGGATACAAAAATAATAAATGAAGAAGCATTCTTCCAAAAAATTATACAATAATTGACCAGATATATATTTGAAATTTTTCGTGATTGGCATAATACATTCGGTTTAATATTTGTTTAGCCCAACATAATGCTTTTATATTACTTAACTGGTTATATAAAGTAATGAACTAAAGTACCAGATAAATTAAAAGTCGTGCTCGGTAGAGCATTTATACAACCAGTCCTCATATAAAATTATATCATCATCACTCAGCACGTTGAAAAAACATTGCACCTCCAGCATTAACCCGGTCAATATTATCTACATGTTACTTATGGCTTGCATTTTCGCAATAACAAACCATTCCTCTCTCACCCTTCCATTTCTAGATCGATTAAATTCCGTTCTCACACCGCCACAGGCAGTGGCCTTAAGCGTGTTGCTACCGAGGAAATAATCGAAGATATTAAACAAGAGCCATCAGGAGCGGAGACGAACAAGAGTCTGCTAACGGAGTCGGGACCTGTAACCAGTTTTTCTACGCCAACGTTTGCTATTCCTGCCAAAGCGAAAAAACTGGACAACACCAGCATAAGCATTGGTGTGAGAAAAAGTTCGCTGAGTAACTTGGTGGTGAAGAAGAAATCGACAGCAACACCAGTTGTGTCTTCCGCCAACACTTCAATCAGTGCCACGGTGGGTGGAGCTGTTGGGCAAACGTTGCCAGAGACGAGCACCACATGCGGTGATACGAACACAGCAACGAGTGAAGCTTCAACAGTGGTATCCGCAACGACATCGATGACAGACGGTGTCCCGGCAGTCAGCGGTTTAGGCCTCCTGGGAACCTATTCCGACAGTGACAATTCATCGGATGGTAGTAACGAGTGAACAGCTTTGCGTTGTGGCGTAACGGATGATGAAAGAGATAGATTATCTTCGTTTTAATTTGTAATAAACTTTACACTTGATATATCCGATGTTATTTCTCGAAAGCAATGAGCAAAGCAGAATGTAACTTTCTGATGACTCATGCATGTGGAGATGCCAACAAATTACAGAGTCATACGTCCCCTTTATTCTCCACCCAGCCAAGAATAAACCAAAATTAATTACCAAGAGAAAGATAAATAATCATCTAATTAGCTGCCACTAATCAGATCAGTATCGCATGATCCTAGAGCGAATGCAATGGGAAATGGAAACAGTTTATTGCGTACATGATTTAGTATAGTGTATAGATAAGGGATTATTTGGAGCTCATCGTGATGATAGAGCGTGCTTTCCTTCCGGTTCGAGCACAGATACCGACAGGAGGTCTGCATGACTAGCTAAATATTATTTAGCTCTATTTGTTCGTCGACGATGGCTTAGCATGTAGCGGGATTGGGAGCACGGAAAGTTGATTATCTTTGGGTAATTTATTGTAGCGTACGGTAATGCCAGTTATAAAACAATCGGCGATACATTCGGTGCGCTTCGACACGAATAAACCACAGCAAGCCAATAGGATTAGCACTATTAGCTTTTTATCTTGCGAACTAACCACAGTTGGCAGAGCGATTAGAAATTATACGGTAGGGTAATTAAATGTTTTTCGCTGAAAGTTTTGTATTAGACTGTTAAATTTAATTTTTGGGATTTTTGCGGCAAACGATTTTTTTTCTCCTAAACTTGTCCTTTAACTGGGACTTAACTTTAAAATAGGATCGACCAGCCATATAAAAGCCAGAAATAGTTAGATTCAATGAGCAAAACAAACAACCTGGAAGCTTTTCCTTACTTTTTTTATCGTCGCCGTCCCATGTTTTACTGTACAGGAAGATTTACTGCAGTCCTAGCAATCGACAAACATAACGAAACCACTGCGAAATGAAAGTTTCTGCTATGCATTACGATGTTAATAATTGATGCTTCAATCCAGGCCCGGATTTAAGGGGGGGGGGGGGGCAAATGCCCCGGGCCTCCCGATTCTAGGGGCCCCCCTAGTTCTGGGGCGACCTTTTTTTTTGCTCGTCACTTTCCAGAACGTTACCTCTAAATGTTTCAAGAAAAGAGGGCCTCACAAAAAAATTTGCCCCGGGCCCCCACCGTCTAAATCCGGCCCTGCTTCAATCAGCGAAAAAATATGACTTTATTTCGCGACTCAAAAACACAGTTCTGAGAGAAACTCGTGTAAGTTTGCAAGTGCAATTGTTTATTTCACGCTGCTTTTTCATGTGCTGATGCTGCTTCACTTGTGAGTATTTATTTTGTATAATTCAGATACAATCTTTGTGCCTTCATTTTTCCACTGTGCCATGTTGAAAGCTGTTCGACCGCAATAAAAGCAAGTTTTTGCGATTGTAAAATATGGCTCCATCTTTTCACTCCAGAGCCTAAAAAACATCAATCATCAGGAAAGATATGGCATCTGTATTTCGGGATGTACACGGAATATTCTGAGATTATTCATTATGTCGGTCCAATTACAGGTTCGTCAAGAGAATGTCACATTTCAATGAAAGTAACACAAAAATTGCATGGATTAAGATTCAAAAATTCTAGTCGCTAACTAGTGACAGCAATTTGGTGGTAACTACAATGGTTATAAACAAATTAGTCCTACCTCATTCCGATTCAACAACGCTATAATATGTTACCTACGAGATCAAATGGAACCATTTCTCCCTAGCAACATGCCAATTGTTGAGTTTGTACCAAAAACTGCAGCAAACCACGAACCACACCTCGCTCACGAACATTAAAAATGCAATTTTCAGGCAGCGCTGGGCGACTCTAAAAAGCAGCTTGGCCGGCAGATTATAAATGTTGTATATTGTACAATTTATTTCCCAGCCCTTTACAAAGAGTAGGGGTAGAGCAACAGGCAGCTGTGTGCAGCCACCGCATGTACAGTACGTACCAGAACAAGAGCCTCTGTTCCGGTAAGCCGCGAATATTTTTTCGTCAATTAATAATTTTATTTTTCGGCATTGTTTTGGATGGGAACGATTTAGTTTGCTGGAAAATTATAGCCAACGTACGCGATCCTTTGCGTGGTCGTAGGTGCAAAATAGTACAAGCGCGAAATAAATTATTTAATGAAAGCAATGCAGGTAGGAACCTTTCGATTCCATCGGTTGATGAAATGGCATTGTAGCTTCCAACGAATCAACACAGCACACAAGTTTGCTTCATAAAATTCAAATCAATAGTTTAAATCATCTGGGAGATTGTGAGCAGGTTTTGAAATTTCACTAAATACTAACAGACATAGTACAATGCAAATTATGCAATTATTTAGCGCTGGTGCGCGCTCATCTGAGGTTTCAAAGATACACAATTGTTCCTGGCAGCATCTATAATGCAACCACAGACAAACAGACATAACACTTTGAACAAATTTTCAATTAAATCATCATTAAATCAGGTTCCTGTGTTACGTCTGTTAGTCTGTGATGCAACTATGGAGTGTGAAAATAAGCCAATAGAAGCTTTGGCGGATACTGCAGGTTTCTGAATAATATTTGCATTAAAAAAAAATGGGCTTTTTCCGGATGATGATAAAAAAAAACTAAGACAGATAAATGAGTTTGACAAATTTCCCATGAAAGGTCATTACTTTAACTTACTTGCAAAAAAATTCTACGCCCTGGAGAGCGGCCTGTGGCAGTTAGCCGGAAAATCCGCCATTGCGGACGAAAATATGAGTGTAGACATGTTTTTGAGTTCTTTATTCGTTTTATTTATCAATTCCTCCCCAATTTTCGCGACAAAATAGTTGGAACAGATTTCATTAGCCCAGAAATTCTCGATGGGATGCAACTCGCCGACTTGGGTACCACATCGATATTCAGCCGCTCCATCTCCTCCAACGATCGCTTCGAGTAGTGTGCCGACGCCAGATCCGGCCAGAACACTACGTCTTTGCCCTTATGATATTTCTTGATGAACGACGCAACTTCCGGCAGACACTTCATACTATAAATTTCCCCGTTCAAGGCCAGTCCAGAGCGAAAGACATCCCTTTTTCGCTTGTCAGCCACCAGCACCTTCTTGGGGAACTTGGTGGGTAAAATAAACTTTACCTCAGAGCTTACTTCCTTTCTTTAGATGCTTTGATTGTTGTCCAACAGTACCAAGATGTAGATGCCGGAACGAACGTATCCGGCGTCCACAAAGTGCCGCACGATGTCCGTCTTTGAACGCGTACACTTTTAACTACTCCGTTCAAAACTTTACTCTTTTCGTCATCACATTTAGAGTTCGACCGATAGAGCTACCATTTTTTTTTCTGCTGACTCATGGGTTACTATGATCGATGCTGCATGGATAGTTCGCCAGCCGTGAAGGTGAACCCATGGAAAATCGGCAATTTTCGTCCATTCTTGTATTGCAAACGTTAATCCTTTGAACAAGAACATCAATCGGCAGAGTGCCCTAAAAAACTTCAAGCCAAATTTAAAAAAAAGTAGAAGGTTATATCTGACACACAACCGCATTATTGACGTAGGACAACGAGGAGCTGTTATTCATTAACCCACAACACAGTGAGCAAGAGGGTAGAAAACTAATATTACCACGACCTTGACTGTTACTTTCCAAACTCATTGGTTTCAATTTCATCGCCACTTTATTAAAGATTGTATTCGAAAAAAAAGAGACACACAAAAATGATCACCGAAAATCCAGTTTAAATCGAATATTGCTCAAATTTTCAGGAAATTAAAAAATAAATATGACATAATTTATTTATTCAATGTCCTCCTCCAAGCTGAATGCTCGTACTTTCTCTTGACACTGCTCATAAGATCTGGGGCGAGGTTTTCCCATCTTCCTTACACAATTTCTCCCAGTTTTTCTTCAAAGCTTCATCGGTTTTGAATGTTTTCCGCTTTTCTTTAGTTTCTTCTTCATTATCGCCCAAAACTTTTCGATCGGACAAAGTTTTGGTGAATTTGGCGTGAATTTCGCCTCCTTCGGGACCACATTAACCCCCTTTGTTTCGTACCAATCCATTACATGCTTAGCGTAACGGCACGATGCGAGATCCGGCCAGAATAGCGTGGGACCACGGTGAGAGCGGAGAAAGGACAGCAAGCAAGCATTCCTCTCTGTGAATCTGCCCGTTTATGGTACAGCGTAAAAGTCAGGCCAAGCTTGTAAAACCGGAAGAGCTGCACTTATGGTACTTACGAAAATATATCAAGTCAGACTATGGAAATATAGCGATTTCAACATTACAATGTTCAGACAAATTGTAGAGATAGAGTGTCTCTACAAGTGCTTCATATATGACTTGTTCGAATTCTACCTCCTTGACAAAATATAGCCTAATGTGTAATTCAAAGAGCAAAATAGCGAAACCAAGCATGCTTTCGTGCACGCCATTTAGCCACCGTGTATTGCTTGTCAGTTCGGTTTGATGCCTTTCTGACCTTAAAAACACGTTGCCCGCCTTATTGTCTTCTGGACGAACCACTTCAACGAATTGACCTTTTCGGCCATGTCTCGTGTGAAGAGGTTTGAGTTCATTATAAAGTACTGCCT
The DNA here is from genome assembly GCF_029784165.1 of Wyeomyia smithii. Lineage (NCBI taxonomy): Eukaryota > Metazoa > Arthropoda > Insecta > Diptera > Culicidae > Wyeomyia > Wyeomyia smithii. The sequence goes on along the minus strand of NC_073695.1, from coordinate 227,636,051 downwards.
TATCTTCCGCGTCTTTTCTGGGTATTCCGTTTTCGGTTTTCGGCCGCTTCCAGTGCGCCACTCGATGGTCTCGGTCTCCCGGAACATCTTCAAAACGCGGGACACGGTGGAATGGTGGATTCCAAGCCTTTTGTCGATCCATCTATGCGACTGACCAGCATTATCGGTCACCGCGCCCAAGATTTGCTGGCGTAGCTCTTCTTGTTTCTAATGCATCTCGAAAACTACTTAACAGATCGCGATAAAATTTTGCACACTAAACATAACACTCTAAACTAGTATTACCGAAAATTTCTTTAATTTTTGCCCACGCGATAAAAAATTACACCCAAAACAAAGTGTCGCTTACTTTCCGAGTCCAATCTTTATCTTATTCTCATTGTAATAACATATTCAGGACATAGTTTTCCCCTACCCCCTCATGGTGAACGAAAATGTTGGCATCGTTCATGTCTCGTTATGTCATAAATTAAATTTTTATCTAACAGAGTAGAGGACAGACAGTGTGCCAGTGCTACGAGCTATTACCACCACAAAAGAATATTTTTTCAAGCTCGTGGCAATTGTCACTCTGTGTATAACCAAAAGCGAAAATTTACTAACATTTCAATTGTAGATTTGTTTGCCATGAGAAGGACAGTGTTTGTATTGGAACATATGTCCCCAATTATTAAACAAGAAGTAAATCTTGTTTCGGTTAGTAGTCATGAGCTCTTTCGCTGCTGCTTTCACAGCAGCCAGTATCAACTTTGTCTATTCTACAGTCCATCTCCACAGAGCCATAGCTACTCCGTTTTGCGTGGTGGGGCACAGAAATTTCACTGGCGTTTTTGTGTTAAAAAAGTAATTTGAAAGTACTACATTTAGCTTAAATATACAAAAGCTAATCTAGAATATGTGAATAGGTAAAGTGTTCGCTTTATTTATACGAATTAGAAAAATTTCGCTAGGGGCAATGCAAACCATGAGAGGGCTAAGCCCTCCCTAGCCCATATGGTAGCCTGCATTCCCATCTCCATCTCGAATGGATGCCCGTTGAAGACAAAAATACACTTGACGGGAGACTTATATAACCAATCCGAACAGTCCGATGCCCACCGAACTAAAAAGAAAATTCAATTCAACTCTTCGTCATCCAGTTTGCTACTAGGTGAAGTTACTTCTTTCGTATCAGATTGATGAACGACGAGAATGCACTTGGCAGAATGAAGCAAAGCTGGTCGTTTTCATTTCGTTATACAAAAAAAACTGCTAGCTTCGTAAACCTAGATGCATAAATGACGGAACTTGAAAAAGTTGTATGTGCTCAACATGCATCATCTCTCGGACAATATTTAAGAACTACTGCTGATGCTTCTGTTTCAAAAACCAGACTGGAAAATTGTGAACAGTGAATACCTTTTTAATTATATGAATAATATAAATGAGATATTCTAAATCTCAAAAAGGACTTTTGTTTTTTTTTTTAACCTAATATATTTTGCAATATCATTCAATATTGTAACGTATCGAACGTCTTCGGTAGAGTGGTTTTCTTCGGCAGGCTTTTGCAAAAGAATGCTGCAGAAAACCTGGCGAACAGAACCACTGCGTATAGTCCTATTGGAAATTCATCATTCCAGTGATTGTTCCCACCATAGCTTGAAAGTAAAGTATAATCATCCACAAAATTAAACAAGCAGACGTTTTCCAACAAGAAAAAAATAGGAGGGTGGTATCAAAAACTTGACCGCATGACGTAGGACTACGGTATTTTTCTATATTTTTTATCTAAAAGTGTATTTGTATTTGCTAAGACATTAGAGCGCTTTGAACAATAATTAATATAAATAAAATATATTAATGAAACCTTATTTATATTGGTATCTCCACTTCGCAGATATTCGAACTATAAAAACATTTGTTCGTAGCTTGTAATGACAAGACAAACATTTGAATTAGCAAATTCGGTAGATTCTCCCTTTCTCAGTAAACAGCAAATGCGAACCTATTCGGTGTTTGAGACCAAAACGACTCACTGCACGGGCTACTGTCGAAAAATGAACACCAAGAATAATATGCTTATTTGCAAGTCTTTACCCGCTCTCAGCGACGTTTTGTGAAAGAGAAAAATCAACTAGTCACTTCAATTACAACACTTCGAGGCACCAAAAGATGCCAGTGGCCGATGATTCTTGTTCTCTGGTTATTCCGGCCAGAATTCCAGCCATTTTAATACTTTGCAGTAGCCATGTACTACTAACAGCCGCCAGCATTACGGATGAAACCGACACGAGATGACCGGTACTATTTTGTCTTTCCTCCTTTCAACGACTAGCACCTAGCGTTCGTACGTCACTGGTACGGTTTTAGAATGAAAATGATGGGGTGAAATGTTCGAATGTATCTTTATATCAAGGTTTCGTCAGGAGGAGTTAAGAAGAGAAGCGGATGGCAAGGGAAGTGAAAAAGCATTGGAAACAGAAAGTGACAACAACAACAAAAAATCGTTTACAAAGTCAGAATGGTTGTATCCGTTAGTGTCGGCTGTACTTGGGAAGAGAGGTATGATTTAGACAATCGATGATATTTACCAATTTTTCAATAGTGTATCTCAAACAATAGGTTGTTTTTGTTACTTAAGTTTAACCGTAAAAGAATTTCTGATCGATTGATGCCAGAACCTCGATAACCTGATTATAAATATAATGAAATATAAGCGCTCAAAACCTGACCACTTTTCCCTGGTTTTCCCTGGTTGAATTACTAGATTTTCAAATTCAGGTACATAACTTCCAGATAGACGTAGTCCTACGTCAAAACTGCTCACCATTTGATTCGGAAATTCGGTGCAATGGTATCAATAACACGACGCTTCAATTTATGGAACCTGATATCAAAGTTTGACAAGCAAACATAAAAATGTCTCGTAAAGTTGTCGAAAATGTTTTGTACCGAAACGGGAGCTCTACCCTGCAGCCAAAATGCAAAAGTTTTCTGAAAAACTTTAATAGAAATTTATATCTCACGGAGTTCCGGATAGGACCAGTGTGGCCGATTGGTTTGCTCGCGGCGTCTATTGTACTGTGCTAGCATGTGCTAGCTGGCTGTTGTCGATAGTTATTGTACGGAGCTATTTTCTCGAATTGCGTTCAATTCCGCGACAAATTGCTACTCCTTACTCTGTGATGTTACATTTTAGGTCGTTTTGTGTGCATATATTTTTCCTGACACCACCTTCAAGGTGGCCAAGAAGTAGCGAGCGAAAAACAAACGAAAGCTGCTCCGTATCGCAGTTTGTTATCCTGCATCGTATATATCATACTGACATTTGCCTTGAGCTTTGTTTTTAGTTTATAGACATTAGAAACAGGTAAGTGCTTGCTTTTGACTAAAATGCTTTCAAAGTGGGATTTTATTTTATCTAAAACAACAGTTCAATTTGTACCCAACAATCAAAACAGCCTGGTTTGTTACTGGGATACACTGTTTAAAAAACAGAACAAATAATAACGAAATTCTTTTTAATGAATATTGAAAATAATGTTCTGAGCGAACTTGCAATTTATAAGCGATCGGTTTACACTTTACCCAGCTTGCTCTTTGGGGTGCTTTCTCAGGGCTGTGACTCATGCAATCCGCCGACTCACCGTTAACAATGCGGAACTATCAGACGTTTAGGAAAGCGTTACTGGCTGTTGATGAAAAGATAGAAAACACATGCAATTAACTATCTATTACTGGATCATCGATACAACGCTGGACGGCGAACATTGTAGCTCACTGACGGACGATGCACAGAAGCAGAGAAGTGGGACATACCTTGATGAGTATCCCAGCTTAAACAGAACATCTACCGCAGCGTGGAAAATTGTTTCAGAGCCAGGCCCAGGGGCCCAGGGGTTCGACCAGCTTCACGGATGTAAGCGCGGGCAAGTTGCTTCCGGCCAATCAGGGCCTAGTATCGAATTTTACGGGGAAGGGAATGAATTTTCCGTTGGACGCTTTCCAATGATCGTCAATTCTCGTTTCTTCCGACCCCGGGGGATGCGACGTGCCACCTGTCGCACAACCACCAACTTGGGCTCACAAGACTTGGTTCTCGACCTGCCCTTGCTATCATTTTCCCGTTTTTAATTGCTTGGTTGCAAAATTTGTGGGTCAGTACTTGTAAGCATTGTTAACAAAAATACAATTATAACTCAGACGCGAATGCCATGGTAAAGCGTTTTAAATAAATAATAATAATAAAATAACAATAATAATTCATTTGTCAAACAAAAATAAACAAAAAAAGTCAAATATTAATCAAGAAAATTACATTACTTAATCTAACTTACAAACTAGAATTGTACATCCAGCATTTAGAATTTACAAAATGTTCGGTAGCAAATTTCAAGTAAAAACTTCTACTTTTTCCTGTCCAGTGTTGATTTTTCGTCCTCAAAACAGAACACGACAGACAAGCATAGCGCAGTTGCTTTGCTTTTTTACTAGTAGGTATGTGAGTTACAGAAGAATGTTGATTATTTTGAAATATTTGAACTTCTCTGCAATGCTGGCTTCAAAGGTTCCGAGAAGTCAGAGTTAATCAACATCAGTAGCTGATGGTATAACCCAGACCCCACTAGCGAAAGTAAAGTAGAATATGAAATTTTCCACTACATGGAACTTCTGCATTCCAAGTGTTCTGCAATGGTTAACAAATATCATATGACACAAAACTCATGAACCGAGTTGCAACTTGGCATAGAAAATAATTAAAACTAAAAATAAAGAATGTTTCATTCGCCATCCTTTTGAGCATGATTTCAGTAGACGTGTTTTGCGTGAGCACGTCTCTGTTGAATAACTGGCATCTAATGAAAAAGGCACGTGTTTATGCTCCTGTGCTTCTTTTCATGATAATCAACAAGAAGTGATTAGACGTAATAATCTTGTTATGCACACTATACTATGGAATAATAAAAGTAAAATGATCTTCTAGTGAATTATTTTTATAGTGGAGATGCAGTTGTTCTGAAATAGGTGTGAATTTAAGGTATTGAAAGACCAATATTTTGATTTTTACACTAAACAAAGTAAAAAAGATTTTCCCCCAAATTTTTTTTTAAATCCAAGTCTGTTTTATTCTGCTCAAGTAAGGAAGGAAACTCAAACACATTCTTTTGATGAATTGGTAGCAGAAAAGCGTTGCTTTACAGTTGCTTGCCCGCTAAACGAGACACTTTTCGGAAAACTTCAACATCTTTTGTTTATTTTCAAGTCTTCCGGAACATTTTTCCGGACGAACATAAACAGACATAAAATTCTTGTCCAGGAACTTGCCCGAAAACAGCCTCTCACGCAATCACATGTTGTCAGTCAATTCTCGTAAAACTTTCTTGAGAATTTCTTTCGCTCTTGACATTGCTTAGCGTTACGGTCTGATGCAACTTGTGCCTTGAAACTTCTTAAAACAACTTTCTTTCTCCTGCCATTTTCACTGTGTGCGATTCGCGACGCATTCTTTCTATTCATAACTCAATCATTGACTTAGGCAATTTTTCCCCACCAAATACTACACCTACAATTCGTTGATGGCTATGGCGCTATTTTTCAAAATTTATTTACACCGATGAATGTGAAAATTCACAATCTGTTTTCCATAGAAAAAAAATTCATTTGAACAGTTTTTAATGGTACACGCAAAAGTTGGAGTGTGCGTAACCAGATCATTTATGAGCGAAATTAGCGCATTTACTGATTAAAATTGGAACCAATACAACGCATGTGCGTTGGGCATAACGCATTTGATGCTCTAGCGTATTTTGAATGTAATGCGCAGCTCCAAACCACTACACTTATAAAGCATCAGCCGATGTTCAGAAGGTTGGCATCGTTAAAACAGTGCAACCAGCAATCAATACTGATAAGTTGGGTACTGACTCCATTAAAGAAGTTATTGTCTGATCGATTCACTTTCATGAATCAGGTCATTTGAAAACATCATTCAATCATTAACAATAAACAAAAACATGAGATTAGTCTAAAACATTTTGCATTTAATTATGACTCTGGTTTCATTCACATGCATTCGGTTCTGCGTTACTGGCACCAGCGTCCATAACTTCCGCGGCAACAAGGCATTGGCTGTTTCGGTTGCTGACGATTTTTAGGGATGCACGAGCCGTTGATACGCACCGGCTCGCGAAAGTAATGAACGGTTTTTTGAGCGCCTCGAAACTGATCGTTCGCCCGATGCCAAAGTTTACCGAGACAGTACGTTTTGTGTGTATATGATACATATTCTGATTCTGATCTCTGTGAGCAAATTCTGTGCGAATTGAAAGGACACATTGGATGATTTAAGCTTGAACTGTTGCATGTATTAGAACAAAATTTTCTACGACAGGATGCAGCAAATTAACAGATAATTCGAGAATAGTTCAGCTAAAAACTACTAAAAATAATGTTTTTAGCGCCTGTTTCGATTTGGTCACTCTTACACTAAATATGAAAGACGATCCGTTAAAGTATAATGAACATTTCTCAATACTGAGCAAACAAGCAGCACATCTTTACGGCGTCGCCCCTTTTCCCTTGGGATGAAAACCTACTATAAATTGGATATAACCCAACCAAATCAGTACATTGATTTTACTGCCAAAGGATGTGTAACAGTGTGCCGAATTTTCTCTTAACGCCAATCTTTAACGGAGTGGAAAATTGAATTTCACTCACCTCGCTTCAGAGAAAGAGATTGTGACGAAAACCAGTGTCATAATTTTGTCGCGAATTAAAGTTTGAAAAATCATAAATAAAAAAAGTGAATGATTAAGATTGAATTGAGAAATTCGAACATTGATAGTTGTGGATACAAGATATTCCATAAATTAATAACTTCTTGAAAAACAAATTTTTACATGGTTAAACATATATACACACTTCCGATCTCAAGGGATTGAAAATTTGCATCCCGTCGTTTCATTCTAAGTCTACAGGGAATTTTACTGATAACATGTCCTGTACACTTTTGTGACCACAGACCAAAGCAGTAACAACCATCAATCCAATCTACTAGCAATAACGTTTACTTTCTGCTGCGATAGTGCCGACGTTGTGTGTTGCAGCCGTATCTTTCCTTCTATCCTAACGAAAACCAAGCCTAAATTGCCTATGTTGGTTGGCTGCCGGTTCGTTATATCAACTCTCGTTACCTCTGCCGCAGGGGGAGTTCACTGGGTCAGCTCGACGTCGCTGGTCGTTCATCTTTCCTACGGTTCACATGTTGCATTTTCATCTCCCACTGGGCAAAAGGCAGGCAACGGGCGACACTGAAAGCGAAAAACGTTATTAGGTATGAAAATCCACAACCGATGCGGTGTCGGGCACAAGCCCATATTTTGCAATCTGGCAAACCAGTGGTATGATGGCTGGCCAAAATAATAACCACTTTCGATGGATGCAACGACACGATTTGTTATCAGGGTGTAGGAAGATAAAATTGTCGTTCTGTCCGCATTGTAACTGAAATTGATTTCAGAAATTACAGTCGAAGTTAGTCTTCATTTTGTTGAAATAATCTAGTGGGAGCAGTGAGACAGCGCTAAGTTAGGCGAAAGTTCACATGAAAGATCAGCAATAATCAGGCGATAGTTTCTTTCTGCCGGATTTCTACATTTCATCAGTACTCAAGCAGAGTTTCTTTATCTTCGCCTCACAAAATTATTCTCCTCAAAGGGGTTGCCAGTGTTTTTTTTTTCTAGAAAAAAACTTTTTCAATGAACAAAGTTGCCGAGTAGGAAATATTCGACGTCGCAGATTCGTTGGATACTGGAAAATATAATGAACTTTTTGTCAAAAACATAACTAGATTAGAATTAATTTTTTGTTGTGGTTCAGAACGAGAATAAATCAAACTTACAATAAAAAATGCAGTTCGTTACCGTTTCTCAGAGACTTCAAAAAGTCTCCTCGTAAACATAACGTTAAAGCGACGAACTCGGCAAGAAATTTCTATATGACACTCTCACTTTAGTTGGCGCGTATTTGTTATGGCTAGTGGCCCCAAAATTCATAGGATGGTTGAATAGCTATAATCTTGCATATTTTTCCTGTTTAAGCTTTTGGAATGCACTTTTTTTTCATTTTATCGACCAGTTTTATGATTCACCAAACTTTAAAGTTATATATGTCATGGTCGTAGCCAGAATTTCAAATAGGGACGGGGGGGGAGCGAGTTCTTCAAAATTTTAGAAGTAAAAAATGGTATTTTGAAAAATAGAAATAAATATTTACACTAAACCTTTTTTGGAAAGATCACAATAACAATGTCCTCAATAAAAACCATCTTCCTTTCAACCAGATATCTTCCGTTCTCTTGATTTTTGCTCAAATTTCCTTCTCTACCTGCCAAACCCCTTGGAGAACTAGACCTTCTCTCACATAGAGTGAGTCCACATTTAGGCGTAGAGTATTTCAGTCGCAGAGTTCCTTTTCACTCTTAATCATCGCGTGTTAGGGATAAACATTTGTTTGCTCTCTCAGTTTAAGAGGGAGTAGTTTTCGTTAGCTTCTCCTTTACTAAAAGAGAAGTTGGCCAAATATCAAAACATTTAGGTTCACATTGAAGCCACATCCTAACCGTTTTCGAATTTAATATTATAGGAAGATTCACAACTCACCATGGGTGCGTATTCTGCAGAAAGTTCGATTTTATACTGTTTTTGCCGCATCCAAGAGCGATGAGAACGGTAACGCAATGCTCAGTTGATCGCCGAGCAATTTATTTCACTTTTCTTGCGTGCGCGGATGAGCAATTTACAAGAGTTTCACTGGGTTTTTGCTCTGTCAAATTTAGAGCGTTTTTTCGTCAGAGAAACTATTACTCTGCGCTCTTTCTACAGCAGATGGTGTGATGCACATTGAATGTAAGCTCACAGTTGTTAAGAGAGAAGAAAACTGTTTTCTCTTTAAGATGAAGATGAGCAAAACAAAGCCTGCTTTTATCCTCCGCAAATCGCTCCAGCGCTAATTCAGTAAATTTTTCACGATTATTGTTAACCATCTCTGCCGTGGGCTGGCATTTTAACGTGAGCGCCACATTTTCGAATTTCATTTTTTTACGTATTACTATAGTATGGGCTTGTTGCCGTTTTCATATCGAAAATTAGCAGAGAAATATCAAAAATAAGAAGGGACGTTAGCGCCATTTTGCATAGTATAGTGACGTTAAGGTATGCATAGAATAGTGTACCATGCTTGTGGAGTGCGGCGCATGCTTGGTTTCGCTCTTTTGCGCTTTGAATGCTCATTAGACCATATTTTGTCAAGGAGGCAGAATTCGAACAAGCCTAAAAGCCTATAAAGCACTTGTAGAGAAAACCGGAAAAGTTGCTCTGTTGGTACCTACGAAAATAGTACACCTCTGGCTATGGAACTATAGCAATTTTAACATTGCAATGTTCAGACGAATTATAAAGATAGAGCGTCACTACAAGTGCTTCATATATGACTTGTTCGAATTCTGTCTCCTTGACAAAATATAGCCTAATGAGCATTCAAAGAGCGAAACCAAGCATGGTGCTGCGATGCCAACTTCTTGCTGCTGACTACAGATCAGTGCGCATGGCAAACTAGACTATTCAGCATGCTTGTCATTCTCCTCAGTATGTGAAAAGAGCGGAGAAAAAATTCGCACTTCCCTTTCAGTATGTGCCTGCGTGTAGCAATGCTTTTAACACACTGCTTCTTTCTCCATTCCAAAGTGACTTACAGAGAGACAAGCAGACATCCAGCCCACCACACATCTTATAGAAACAAGAGGGGTGAATCACTCTACAGAGAATACACAGAAGTACACAACAGTGTTCACTGGCACCGGAAAGTAAAAAAAAACCTACCGGGCAAAAGTGTAGTCCTCGTGTAGCTACACCGCGGAAACGAATTCGACATAAGTTAACTCGACTGGAACGAGCAACGAAGTCTATTTTTTTCTTCCAATCTCTTTTCCTCTTCTGCCATGCTCAAGAAACAAATTGTAAAAAGCACCGATAACTCTGCTGTGTAATAAACGCGTGCGTAATGTCCATACGTGTGAGAAAGTACACCATAGTTCCTTGTCTCGCAAGAGAGAGATTTCAGATTTCACCGCGGTGCTTTCTGGAAGCTCACCTGATAAAAATCGTCCGTCGTTCTCTCCTAGCATGTGCGTTGATTTGCTCTTTAGTGTGAGAGCAATAGTTTCCGCTGTGCAAGTATGTTCTCCTACACTCTAGTGATTTTCTGAGGAGAAAAGACAAGCATGCTATTCAGGCGTACCAACGTCACTTTTCGCGCAAAACGTTGAAATGGGTTTGCAGAAGAAGTAACGTTGGCGTTAGAACTCAATGCATTTACATAAATAAACGTGTTAAAGCAATGGGATACGTTTTTCAACATATTTACTCAGATTCTATCAGATCAGATTGCGTAATGAAGCGCTTCTGTTCATTTGGGAACGACTTAAAACAAATTGCTTCTGGAGAGGTTTTGTGCTTCTGACGCTTACGTCAAAATCTCAGCCCACGGCAGATCTGCCGTTGAACACTTAGCAAGCAGGGAGCACTCAACCGCGGTTCAACCATTGTTGACCTCAGCCAGGTCATCACCCGAGATAATGTGCTGAACGAGCGTGTAAACGTGCATGTTGTACATGGTAGAGAAAGTGCAATTTTAATTGCTTTCTTAGTCGCAGGGAAGAAAGAACGGGCTTCAGCAAGCAAGTCTATAAGATCCAGCTCTTCCAAGTTCTTGCTGCAACAATGTTGATACCACCTCTCCAACAAAATTGTCAACTTTGTAAAAAATTACGAAAGCTCCGGTTTTGCGCTTGAACTCTTCCAACGACATACGTATTACGTTAGCGGGATGCAGCAAGGACAACGCGTAGCCAGGTGCACTATCTTCACCGAACCGTGTTTTCAGTGAGGTTACAAGAGAATCGAGGTAAGGAATTGTCTCAGCTCGGTTCCAATACTCCAAGCTAGTTGATGCAGGCGGATTTGCCCGGTACTTTTGCCGCTGCAATGTCCTTGGTGGATGAACTGAAAAACCTGTGCAATTCATACGCAACATAGGGCAAGCATTTCAATCAATAATTTTTGATCTGGCTGATACTTTACACAGATGTTACTATGGGCTAAAGATGTCGTTTCGTGCTATTGGAGTTATTGAAAACAAAATTCTACAGCAATGTCAACAACTAGCGGGGGGGACAACGCCCCCATCCCCCTGGCTACGCCCATGATATATGTCACATTAAACAAAAATGTTATGTAACGACTGCCACCAAAAGTAATGGTCACTCACTATAAAAATGCAATTTTGTTTTGGAAATTCATTACTTAGCATACAAAATATTGGAAAGATTTAAGAACGACGCATTTCGAACTCAGATCGCAGTTTTGTTATCCCCTAGACGTTATTAAGAGTGCTGCGTTCTCGGTGTCTACTTCCGGCACAAAAACCACAACACGATTCAACGTTTTATTTTGTAATGTAGCTGAAAGCTCCATCCAGTTTCATTGTGGCAACATTGCTTCGTATATTCGCGTTTCCAACGTATTCCAAATATGTGTGATAACCTTAAAAAGGCCAATTGATGCAATTTCAAAGTTGTGATCAGACTGCACTGACCTGATATCATCCTTTGTCTAGTCTGGTTTTCGATTCATAGGGATTTTTACCATAATATCATCTCACTTCGTGATGTTTATTTCAGATCCATGTTGTAAGTGGCTCCGCCTTTTTTCAAGTTCTGTCATTTGCCAAGTTTCACAAGACGCAAGAAATTTGATTCTCACCATAACTCGATAATACTGTGCATAAACAGCGATATATACAAAAAAATCCGATTTGAATCGGAAGTTCGGCGTGCTCTGCTGAAATCAATGAGTTCGTTTCAGGGAATTTATTACACTTAATTCAGAATGTTGGAACGTCTTTAAGAAAACGGTTGATTTGACTTCTCTGCAGCATTTGAAACTCCATTTACATATCTGCCACTACTCAACGTTAGCACGAAATGGATTTGGTTGACTCTCAACCGCACAGTTGGAATTTACAACACTTGACAGTGTGATAAACTGTTGCGTGGCTGAGAATGTGGCAGCTTTTAATATCCGCTTACATTTGACACAAACCGATTTTTTCTCCAGCCGCACAAGCGCAATAGGCAACACGTAACAGCGTAAAGAACTGTGGCATGGCTGAGAGTGCTGCACCCTAAATATCTGCGTCCATCAAAACACAGGGAGAATTTGATTGTCTTCCTTCCGAACCAAAACACGATACAATGTATTAGATTGAGTCTTAAGTTATTTCGGTTCCAATAATAATTTTATTCAGTAATGTATTTTTGTCGATGACTTTTGCCAATATGATGATCCCATGTTAAAACATGTCTAGATTTTCTCACCAAAAAACTGAAGAAAGTGTTTTTTCACACCTTTGTCGGAATTTACCATTAAGGTGTTATTATTCATCAAACTTTTCAGTTATAAATGTCACATTAAACGATAATGGTATGTAACGAGTGCTTCCAAAAGTGATGGTCCCTCACTATAAAAAATGCTAACTTCTTTTTGAAAAATTCATTACATAGCATACAAAATATTGAAAAGATTCGAGAACGACGCATTTCGAACTCAGAACGAAGTTTTGTTATCCCCTAGCCGTGATTGAGAGTGCTACGCTAACATTTATTTTGTAATGTAGCTGAAAGCTCCATCCAGTTTCATTGTTGGCAACACTGCATTATTGGCAACATTGTTTCGTATATTCGCGTTTCATACGGAATAAAATTTTCTTGCGGCTTGTGAAACTGGGCAAATGACAGAACTTGAAAAAAGGCGGAGCCACTTACAACATGGATCTGAAATAAACATCACGAAGCGAGTTGATATTATGGGGAAATTCCTATGAATCAAAAACCAGACTAGACAAAGGATGATATCAGGTCAGTGCAGTCTGATCACAACACATTTTAGCGATAACCGAATTTGAAATTGCATCAATAGGCCTTTTCAAAGTTATCACACATATTTGGAAAACGTTAGTGGTATATGATTTTTACCAAATTGCAACTATGACCAAAATCCGCTACAGACACAAAGTAGTTTGATTCTCACCATAACTCGATAATACTGTGCATAAACAGCAATATATACAAAACTAATCCGATTTGAATCAGAAGTTCGGCGTGTTCTGCTGAAATAAATGAGTTCGTTTCAGGGAATTTATTACACTTAATTCAGAATGTTGGAACGTCTTTAAGAAAACGGTTAATTTGACTTCCCAGCAGCATTTGAAACTCCATTTACATATCTGCCACTACTCAACGTTAGCACGAAATGGATTTGGTTGACTCTCAACCGCACAATTGGAATTTACAACACTTGACAGCGTAATCTTTTAATATCCGTTTACATTTGACACAAACCGATTTTTTCTCCAACCGCACAAGCGCAATATGCAACATGCAACAGCGTAAAATACTGTGGCACGGCTGAGAGTGCAGCACCCTTAATATCTGCGTCCATCAAAACACAGGGAGAATTTGATTGTCTTCCTTCCAAACCAAAACACGATACAATGTATTAGATTGAATCTTAAGTTATTTTGGTTTTAATAATAGTTTTATTAAGTAATGTGTTTTTGTCGATAACTTTTGCCAATATGATGATCCCATGTTAAAACATATGTAGATTTTATCAGTAAAAAACTGAAGAAAGTGTTTTTCACACCTTCGTCTGAATTTACCATCAAGGAGTTCTATGAATATCCAAACAAATAGTAATCGAAAGGTGTAAAGTGTCGTGAATTTGGTTGATGATCCAATAAATCCCATCCAAGCTCCAGTAATTTTTGGCTGGTCACTAAACTTGTGTGTAGTCTCGCGTTGTCGTGATGAAACACATTAGCCTTATGATTCACCAGTTTTGGCCGCTTCTTTTTGATGGCTCCATTAAAATTGTCTTATTTTTGACAATACATAGCCGTATTAATGGTTTGATATTGCGCTTAAAATACACCACGCCTGTTAGTTCCACCAAATTGAGAACATAACTTTTTTTGGTAAATATTTGCTTTCGAAGTGGTTGTAGTTTGTTCCCCTGGCATGCGTGCACCATGATCGTTTTTGCACGACATCATGGTAAACTATCCATTTTTCATCGCCAACTGGTGACACTCACTGGTGACAATGCGTTTGATCAATTTCATTTTTATCAAGAGCTTGTCATAAACATTTACGCATGTTAAATAAATTTCTTTCTTTCAGTTCATAGGGAACCCAAATATTGAGCTCAGTAACCTGCTTGTGTAAATATATTTCCACGATTGATTGAGAAATGTTAATTATTTTTGCACGTGCGTCGTGAAGTTGACGGTTTGCCTCGATCATTGTCTTTATTTTGTCGTCCTCAGCTAAAACTGGTCTTCTTGAACGGTGTGCATCTTTTACATTAAAATTACCGAAACGAAATTTGGAAAATCAATTCTGGCATTGGCGTGGAAGTGAAAGTAAGGCGTAGTCCTACGTCAAAAAGTTAAAACAAAAATTATCCTTAGCATGGCGAATAAAAACTCACAAAAGACTTAAAACTCAAAAACGCTCAAAACGACTCACAAGCGCTTTTAAAGGTCAAAAATGAAGCGCCCTAATTCCGTGCGGCTCCTAAACGCGTGCACTTCGTACAGCCCCTCTACAATTATGGGTCAGTCTACGTGTTGCCTAAATGTTCAAAAATGAATATAAAATCAGAAAAGTTATCAACTACGCATGTTTTACTGGTGCTTATTACGGGAGTCACTTCACGGTGAAATCAGAGTGAAGTGAATGAAGTCCTATTACGCGACTCACGTAAGTGAGAAAAACGTCGCAAGGTGACATCTGCCATGAAATCTGGGTTATTGTGAGTGTCATATGAGTGAAGTGGAAACGGAAAAAGCGACGTTTCGCGTGGAATTATTTCACGACCATTAGGAACGGTGAAATGATTTCACGAAGATAGGGAAGTTCAAAAATCGATTGATTTGTAATCTAGTGATAATATATATATATGGGATTTACTTTCCAGTAACAAAGCAAATCTTTTTTTTTTCCTTGAAAAAATCGACTTTCTAGGACTTACAATTTTTTGAGCTGCGGCCGGTGGAACATAAGGGAAAAATTTACCTTCGGATTTCGTTCAGTGGTAGGGCTCAACAGTTTTCTCTTGTCGAATAATGTCCTCATACAAAATTTCAGCTCAATCGACTTTCCGGGACTTGAAATTTTTGAGCTAGGAAACTCGCTCATTTCACTTGTCCTATTCTCATTTTCACTTCACTGCCAATCTCACTCCACGGAGGTGATTTTTGTCACCTCACTTGAGGTGGAATCGGGAATAGGTCTCAAAAAGTGAAGTGAGCGTGGAAGTGAAATATATTCCACCGTGAAGTGACTCCCGTAATAAGCACCACTATCTATTTCTGTGTTCTGATGTATACTTTCGATCGACAATTAGTTTCACTGCAGTTGATGTGTGTTAATCGGTTTAGAAGAAAAATAGTACTTGCATAGCAAAAGACACAATTATGGGTCACTTTTGGCCTCCAAGATCATTTATTTTATAAAACCATCAAAATCCATCACAAAAGTTATTTTATTGTTGTAAAAGCTTGATAATTAGTTGTTTTATTAGGTCGTGATGTTTTGCATGTAAAGGTAATAATAATAGCCAAAATATGAACTGACCCACAATTGTGCACCGCAAAACGTAACATTACTACAATTATGGGTCACTTCACTTATTGCATCGTGCAGAATTATTGTTTTGACGTAGGACTACGTCTAACCGCACTATATAGAGATACATTCTGCGGAACTATAACCAAGGTGTAACGTTGGAATGAAAGATTTCAAACGGTACTACTGATGTAACCACATGATGGATTACAATAATCAATATGTCGTTGGATAGATAAAATGATGGACAATTTTGTGATTCCTCAGTTATCGTTATCATTTCATTGTTAAACAGTGAAAACTTCATAAAAGTTTCAAGTTATAATTTTCACGAACAATGTACCAATCACATACCAGCACGCCTGGCACAGACTTCATGAGTAGACACCAACTGCCTGCCCAAGCAGCAAAATATGTTTCGATTATGAACTTTGTGCATCACAGCAACAAATTCTTATGCGAAACTAAGTTGCAGCTACATCTCAGTTTCTTATACAATGACAAAAAAAGCGCAGGAGGTGGAGCCAATTACAACATTTTCGTTGTTTCAAAAGATTGTCTGTATAGCGATTTATCTTTGATCATTCCCAGAAATTTCATGAGGATTCAACTCCAGTTATCAACTTCTATTCAATTTTCTTGTTTTTACAATTTACGTCATTTGCTGTAGAAACATTTGCAAGTTCATGACTCAGTTTCAAATTTTGCTTCCCTTATCATGCCAATGGTCATTATATCAGTTTGTAATTTCGCTTTTTCAATTCATCAGCACCCCAGCGTGGTAATGAAATTTAAAGCAATATATCTCATTTCGTTTTAGAGACCCACACTTTTTGGACGACTTCTAGTCCAAGTACGCAAAAGTTACAACGCAGTAAATAACATCATCTCCAAAACAAATATAAGGCTAACGATCGAGCAAAAGTTGCTGTTACATGGCTTCAGAACATGACAGCAACTTTTAGAAGTATTTTTGTGTGTTTGTTTTGTGTATCTCGCAAGCATCACGTTGGAAACCTACATGCTCCACCCACTAGATCTATTCAGTGAAGGTTGGGTTTTCAAATGCCGTTTACACGTTTCAACAACAAATACAACCACGCGAATGACGTTGTTGGTGTAAAGTTTTTTGAAGCAGCGATGCAACTTTAGTTGTTGCTTGTTTCATTACAATTTCATCGTAGTAACAAAAAATGTTTCTTGAAACCTCGGAATTTCATTAGTGCAACAAATGATCACAATTTATTTTTCTATTATGTTTCAGTTGTTGCTTGGGTGCTGTGATATCCTGTATAGCAGTGGCAAAAAAATTTGACAGAATCTCCCAGTCCCAATAGGTCCACTAATGTTCGCTTTTATGAGCCTAGACTCTTTCGATGTCTTGAAGGTGAAGCTTTTTGGAAAGTTCGTAACCACCTCCACTATCATACAGTTTTACGTTCTGCTGTTAGAATGTTATTAAAACTGATGTCTTGAAGGAAAACATGCTGGCACAGGCAACAGTACTGCACCGAGCAATGTATGATTAGAGCGCTGGTCACTTCTCGTGTATCGTGGTATCGTTTTGCAATCTGGAACACAATCAAATTGGCGTTAAAATTGTCTTCTTCTTCTTCTTGTTTCGTATGGTAGCAAATATCAGAATTCAATATCATTGAACGGGAATTCAATATAATATGAATGGGTGCCGCCAAATACGCTGCGCCACCTGGGACAACAAATTTCTGTGCGTGTCGGTAGAGGCAGATAGCAGGGTATATAAATTAGGTTCATTGTACAGATAAAATGCGTTGTTCATTTTTGAACTCTACACTGTGTTTTTTCTCATGTCCATTGTAAATTTTCTGTGTAAATACATTTTTGTTTAAAAACTGTAATTCTTTATCGTTATTTTTTCCATGTACTTGTAACTGCAGGAAAATTTTATTTTGTGACATCTTCGCCGCTTGGTGATCGGAGAGTGAGCCATCGTTCATAAGACAAATAAATATCGTTCAATTTCTACTAAATCGTACTCAATTTGGGTCTGTATAGAAGCTTGCCTTTTCGCGTATTGAAGAAAATTGACTGTATCAGAATGAATGGTATTCATCAATGTTAAAGAGAATATTTTTTCTTCTAAAATAGAGTGCTACAAATAAATAATCAAAATACAGACCCCGTTCGATTTTGCAAAACACGACACGGCAGAATTTTCCTGTTGCCAAGATTGAACCATGCCAAAAATGAACGGCTCAAGACTTTCTCATAGATAATTCCACCAATGAACTAGTTTTAGTTCCAAGTCATTTGAGGTGTCGCTTTATGAATTAAGGCTGACGAACTAGATACTTGATATTACTACCCGAGTAATTAGAGGCTTAGTACTGCTTAGATCATGATCATTATATTACCGGTACATGTTCCGGTCATATTCCAGAAACCGTTTTACAGATTCCGGTCATCCGCTTTGACAACATAAAGAACCAAATACCCTTCTTTTGGAGGATGTTGAGCTTGAATTGGTTGAAATAATCAATAAAACTAAGAAATGTGATTAGACAGAATCGCTTGTTTTTGGCACATCCCAAGTAACAATCTAAATGCTTCAAAGACTTAGGATTGTTTTGTTTTTGTTTTATATCGACTTGAATTAAAGTCATTAATTATATGTTGGTTTTATTTGATAGCCATGAAATATGATCCCCAAGTATCATTTACAGCCATACTATGCCAACCGTTATATACATGAAGTTGTATGATAGTCCCTCTGATGACAAAATAAAAATAAAAGCCCGCAGACTATAACTGTGGATAAAATATAACTTGATGATCGTAACTTAGGCAAATTAATACCATAATAGGCTTGCTTGGTTTTATATACGCTATATTTTGATCAAATTAAGAGAATGAGTTATGATCAAGAATTTAGAGTGCGTTCGAGGGTTTATTTGAAAACAATATGTCGCCTTGAATGAAATAATGCAAAATTATGAAATTCAATCCTTTATCAGCATGTTATTTTACAATTTCACCGATACCACAAAGCAGTTTTGAAATTAACATGATAAATAAAGTCATATATTTACCAAAATATGACAAATCATGGCATTTATTTACTTATCACCTTAGTTCAGAGGAATTAAATTTTGAATAAATATTTATTTTCTACAAAATTACGGCGGCGCGCAGTAATTTTGATAAAGTTTGTGGCTGGTTTTATCATAAATATTTCACGGCATGTGTTTTCACATGCACGAAAACAATTTGAATGATTTTAATATTTAATCATTATAGAGAGATAACTCACACATTTCTGTTCTCACGACACTGTCGGAATTTAAAGTTGTCATTGAGAAAAGAACCAAGATAAAATTTATTGCTTGACACTAAATCTGGAGAATATATCTTAGTTAAAATTTCGAGGTCATTCTATGGCGAACAAATCGGCCTGTTGAAAACATCTGGTCCTATGGTAGAGCGCATATGAAGTTTTGATAACTTCAATAAAGCTGAGCCAACTAGCCATGACACATGTTTATAGCTGTTGTTAGTGGGTTGTTATAACTGCGTGGTCGGCATTGAAGGTTTTATGTTTTGGTTGTATCTAGCGCTAGAAAACTGAGATATAACCTATTTTGTTACTTGGGATGTGTGCCAAAATCTAACCGTGCCAAAAGTAAAACGAGCTCAAATCAAACAGAGCCTCAAAGGGAAATATAGAACTATTGTACTGCCCCTGTTTACATAGTTGACGTAACAACCAACACCATCATTACGAGAAAAAGGCGTTTTTGTTATTTTAACCCAAATAATTATATTGAGATACAATTACAACAAAATAGTCTGTCAATTTTATAAAGATTGTTGTTTGAATAGAGGCCCCATGGATTATACGAGTCTGCCCATGGTAATTAATCCAGAAAAACCACTACGCCAGTTTATGCGAATAAACATGCATTTTTCTCGCAGATTGTTCGCATAGCTTGGCGTAAAAACTCGACTACTTCCTACAGGCAGACCTCGCAGTTGAATTAGTTTTAACAATCGTGTTTCGGTCAAACGTCAGTTATTGTCCATCGGCAGTTTCAATTAGACAAATACGCACAAACACACATACAAACCCACACACATACACACACAAGCACATGCACAAAAACTTACATTTACGCTAAGGTGGGTAATCGTTACAAGGAAAAATGCAAACTTGACAGCACAGAGCCAGAACAAACAGTTTTTTTTGTTCAATTTAGGCCCCCAGGCAATGGTAAACCTGCCGAATATGGATTACTCGTGCCTCTGATTAGTGCATTACATATGCATGTACATCTACATAAATGAGTATAGAAAAACTTTTTCGCATATTTGTTCTTAGAGAGCTATCGATCAATTCACTTTAGGTAGTGTCAGGATTGTTTGGGGCCCCAGATAGAACCATAAAAACGTTCAGGCAAATCGATAAAATTTACCCACCGTAATATACACACACGTTTTAATCATTTAATCTGATGCAAATATCCACTAGTAGGGGGAAAGGATACGGTGACTTTTGACCTTCCTGAGGCTGAGTGTTTGTAAAAATATTAATATACAATACAAGAATTAGATCCCCTTTTTCCCTTTCCCCCTTTTCATGGAATATTTGTCGAATTAAACGACTTAACTTAGACAAACAGACAGTAGTTAGACAGTCGAGTAAAACGACTTAACATAGACAATTGCATCTTGTATGGAGTGACGCCAGTTTTTGCAACCAATTGGCAGTTACGCCAAAACGTTTTTCCCATATTTCTCAAAAGTTTTAGAACAAAATAGTTTTCTTTTCATTTGTAGTGTATGTATCTTAGGGAAAGGAAGCTGAATCAACGAAAAAGTGCATTTTGGTCATTTTGGCTCTTACGTCAACTATGTGAACAGGGGCAGTGTAGTCCTACGTCAACTATGCGGTCGTGTCTTGGATACCACCCTCTTACTATTTAGTAACATTTTCAACAATGAATCATTTCAATCGTATGAATAGGGTTACAATTGAGTTATAAAAAATGCCACTGACAATGAAAATTGTTCAGTTTTGTGAGAATAAACGTATTTGCGTAAATTTGACCCATAATTGTAGCTGACCCATAATTGTGGAGGCACTGTATCAAAATGTAAAAAAATATCAAATATAAGAAGATTTATCAAAATAGGGGAACTGCTCCATTATTCATCTCAACCCATATATTCATCTCATACAACATGAAAACACAATTGAAACCAGGAAAAAACGCATATTTTTTAACTAAACCAATCTGCTAATCCATGGAATGGATACTTCTTAGTTAAATTTAAATTTCTCATAAAGTAGAATCCTCAAAAACTCACTTAGAAGCTCTAAATTTGATAATATAGTCGGGCACTCGGGCTCGAAAACTCATCTAATTCAATCACCTACCTCAGAAAACAAAATCCTCGCATTGTTCTATATGGCTACAACGGGACTCGTTTAGCAGCCAACCAAAGTTTTTTCATCACTAGCGGACCACTTTTTATTTTAATCACTAAACAAAATCACTAAGTACACTAAGAATACTTTGATCTTTTAAACTTTCACCTCAAATTTCCAAAAACAAGCCTGAATTAGCAGAAATATATGAGATGAATTTCCAAAATTCCTAAATTTCAACTGTATGTATTTTCATCTGTTTTCACTTCGTTGAGGAAAATCAAAAGTTGCCAAATCAGTTTCTGTTAATACGAAAAAATCATACTAAAAATGTTGAATTATTCCGACATAATTGACATAAATGGACAACAATGCAGTGGTTACCAATTTTGCACGTACACAACTAGAGCAAATATCTAGGTAACCTACTACGACGGGCTGCGGCTACGTTTATTCATGATAATATGATTCATTCATGGTTAACAGTGTGATGAATATGAGGGCGTCGTGAGATGATTAATTGAGCAGTGATTTAAGTTTTGAGATGGATATGGAAGCACACATTGAAAAATGGTTTGTTTTGCAAAATTCAGGATAAATCTAACTGAATTTACTAAATATACAATGCTGAACGATTCCATAAGAGCACGTAAGCGTATTTTGTTTATTCGTTCAATGATTTCGTGATAATTTAGTGTTTAATCCGTGCATTCTTCGTGAATATCGGCTAAATGAGATGAATAATGTAACAGTTCTCCTATATGTTTGATGATGATTTTCTGTATAAAGAAATACATCCTAAAACGCTCTTTTTGAAATTTATACATATTATTTTCACATTTTGATACGAAGTGCATGGGATAAAAAGCCGCACGGAATTTGGACACCTCACGGTAAACGAATAAAATAAGTTGGAAAAAGTCAAAAAAGAACATGATCTCAAGTTCGCGAAAATTAAACATTTGTATTATTTTATTTTTTATCTAGTATTGTATATCTCAATTGATCAATTGAAGACATTCATAATTTTTAAGTTTATGTTAAAAATCACAGGAGGGTTGTGTGCAAAGCCACGACCGCAAGGATGAAGTAGAATACTTTCACAAGAAAACCCGGCTGCTTGCGTGTCAGTCATTTTTTAATTTGTTGTTCAATTCAATATCAGATAAGATACCGATCACATCTTGGCGTTATCACTGACAATGCGAATAAAGTATTCCTTGTGATAAAATAAACAGTGAAAAGCTGATTCAACACTCAAAACTAGACGGCTCATGTGTTGTCAAAATGAGTCAACTTTTCATTGAATGCATTTATAGTGCCCGCTATCGCACAAAGACTGCATTTCACTAAAGTGCCTCACTGCATCAGCTGCTATCGATGCTAAACCCGCTGCAACTGCTACGCTATCCGTGGCCATGCTAATGTTTTGTTCCATCTATGCTGAGATCCGCTGCAACTAGTGCACTATCCATTGCCATGCCACAGCTGTGGCCGCTATCCGCCTGGTATCCACTTGTCGCTGTCTAGAAATATTATGAGAGGCTTCGACTGAACAGGCTCTTATATAGGGATGAAAAACCTATCGATAGTAGTAGGAAATCATCGCTAACTATCGATAGCCATTTCAGTCGATAATTCCCATCCTTAGGCCTCTGTCATAGTGAACGCAAACGCGAGCGATGGGGCGAGAAACTTGCCGTAGGTAATTAAACAGCTCTCTTTACGGCTGTTCATTTACCTACGGCAAGTTTCTTGCTCCATCGTTCGCGTTCGCGTTCACTATAACAGAGGCCTTACTCTTACACAGACAAATAGCAAATTTGAAATGGCAAGGTCTATGATTCTGTCGACCGTGCTTGGGAAGCAATCATATTAACGACTAATCAGATCAGTCAAATTTCGCGCTTTAACAAGAATTGACCAATCTTAATAATATAGTTGCTTGTCATGATTTAAACTTGATAATTTTTGAATTTTGATTATGCGAAAAATTAATTTTTTTGCTGATAATGAAAACTTTTCGGATGTTGTGCTCATGACTAAAGGAAAAGATAATTCAGTACGCTCTGAGACACGGAGATGAAACCAAATACATATATATCTGTTCCAAATTTCTTGAAAGTGTAAATTGATTTAAGAGAAAAGATTAACTCTTCAATTAGGTTTTAATTTCATCCTGAAAAGGACAATTTGTTGTTTAATTCAATGTTTGATAAGATGCCGATCACATCTTTGCGTTATCACTGGCAGTGGAATAAAGTATTCCTTGGGGGAAAATAAACACTGAAAAGCTTTCCAGAACGTTCTGTTCATTGGATGCATTTGCTAGTGTGCCTGCTATCGCTCAGAGACAGCATTTCACTAAAATGCCACACTGCATCAGCTGGCCCTGCTTATATTGATGCTGACACCAACGTCAACCGCTGCGCTATCCCCGTTGCCACAGTAGTGGACGCTTCCGTTGCCATTGGTATCCGCTGCCCTGCACCACCTGGTCCTGCTATCGATGCTGAGACGCGCTCCGCTATCCGTTGCCATATCACAGCTGTGGCCGTTGTCCGCTGCACTGCTACTGCTGCTGTATCCACTGTTGCTGCTAAGGGAGGACTGCTGTTGTTGCAGTCTAGAATTATAATGAGCAGCTTCGGGTGAAACAGGCTCTTATATAGGCCAAATAGCACATTTCAAATGGCAAGGTCTATGATTCTGTCGACCGTGCTTGGGAAGCAATCATATAACAACCAATCAGAGGCCAAAGTTTTCGTTTTGACAAGGCTTGACTATTTTCAATAGTACAATAGATTGAAAAATAAAATTACAATTATCTGCATTTGGGAAGAATCTTAGAAGATTTTCCAATCTATTGCTGCAAGAACGAAGGAAGTCCATCGAATACTAACCGATTTATTAGCATTTGAAATTGGACATATTTTTCACTTTTTTCGGTTTTAGATTTTCATTTCACATCCCTATGTAGCCGAAATTCCTGAGAGAAGTATTCTACTTCAAAATATCACCTGTTAGTATTTGTAATCAAACTGATTCCTTTTTTTTTGCTGCAAAAGTCCATCCTTTCCATTACAATGTTTCGAGGCGATTCTTCCGAAATAAGTCTTTAAAACTATACGTTTCGAACGTCTATTTATTTTATTGCAACAGCATTATTTTCACTTATTATTGTTGTTACTATCATTGTTTCACTTATGCTGCTCTCCAACGAATTTCTTGCCGGATAGTTATTACAAAGTTTTTCTCCGGTGTTATCATAACTTTTCATTAAATGGAGTATTCAACCAAACATCGATTATAAAGAGCCATTCTTCGGTTACGATCCGTTACATCACAAACAGTTTCGTTTCAGAACAGCCCATCTTGCTTATGCTTAAAATGACTGAGTTAAAAGTCAACATACTAAACTAAACTGTTGCATTAATAGCATGCAAAACAAATAAAAACCAGAAGTGTAATATAATACAGTCGTTAAACAGTTATAGTGACGATCCAAAGCCAAATAAGAGTGATGATCCATTCACGCAGTTCGGTCCCTCACTTGCCTAGCAAGCAAGGCATTATATCACACTTCCGCTCCTCCAGCCTGTGCGGACAGTGTCGAGCATTCTCCGGATTCAGTACGTAGCGGGTGCGCTGTTGGACGGCAAAATCACCGCAGGTTTTACTACATGGCGACCATGCCGACCAAGCCGAGTACTCGCACTCGATCGGTTCGGGTGAATAGCGCGTGCTGGGACCCCACGACGGATTCGTATCGTGCCGCGAGGAATCACAGTGGACGAAGCAACGTTCCACCTTGCGCAGCTTGCGCGGACAACGTTGACCACCGTTGATGGGTTGAGACTGGAAGAGAGATTGGTAAAGGCTTCAAGTTGTAAGCATGCGAAAGTTACTTACCAAAATAGTCCGCGATTTCAAACGGAATCCCTCGCCACAGGTTGCATTACAAGGACCGTGTCTCCAGTGAGAAGTTTTGCAATCTCGCTTAAAGTCTGAGTCCGAATTGGTACTGATCTGATCCCGAATAGGTATGTTGGTAAACTTGCGGTCTATGACAGGTAGAGAATATATTTAACAAAAAATCCGGTTGGTTAACGCACACAAGAATACCTTTACTGCAGGTATCCAGACAGTCCTCCCGAGACATGAAATTGTTATTATTGCCACCACATCCGGTGAAGAAAAGCATCGAGCAGTCATTCTTTTCATTGTCAAAGTACCAGCGTGGCTGCGAATCCCGACAGTTGCCCGGTTTTGGTTCTAGATAGCACAGTTCTTGGGAAAAGAATGCTGAGATTAATTTCCAATGAATTTTAAAAACAATAACGTAATCTTTACCTGGTACACCGTACAAACTTTCACAAGGTGGAAGATCGTGACCACAGGTAACTTCCTCGACGGTCTCTACCCCGTAGCATGGATCATTCGGGTCGGTTATTTGCATGCTGTTATCAGGGTCATCTTCTTCCTCCTCTTCCTCGTCCTCGTCGTTAGCAACGGGACGTCGTTTCGTTAAATAATAATTTACGAACCGTTTATGATGCAGTCTCGTGTTCAGTGACAGGCTGATCGGCATTCTCGTTCGCATCATTCGACCAAGACCACACGTTACACTGCAGGGTCCCCACTCGGACCATTGTGTCATCCTACATTTGGGGTTGATCTGCAACATGGACAAAAAAAGTCCTCAAATGTAATTTTATGAGAAAAATTATTTATTTCTTACATCGGCACTGATCACCGGTTGAGAGATATCCCCAGCGCACTCTTTGCTACAAGGCATGGTCTGCTGCAGCACCGGGGGACTCGGTAATCGCTCACACTTCTTTCTAGCTCCCTTTTTCTTATACTTGCGCGATCGAGTTTTGTTGCCTTTGCCGCAAGGGGTGCTGCACTCACTCCAAGGGCCCCACTCAGTGACCTCGCATTCTCCCTCGCTCGGATAGTTTTCATCCATCTCCTGGCTGGGAACGAAATCGCAGTCTCGTTCTTGTCCTACACAAGGCCGCCGATCGGTAAGCTTCCTCTTGCAATTGGCATTCGTAGCCTTCAGTGGATGCTTGTAGATCCGACGACGGAACTGCTTGCCCTTGTTACAACGCGAACTACATTCCGTCCATTCGCCCCATGGTTCCGTTTCACAAGCTTGTTTTTCGTTACTGTCTTCTTCGTTATCTACGTCGCAGTTTTTCTCGTATAATCTTTGCCTGGAAAGGTAAATTCTTGCCAAAGGTTTCATCTCAGCTCCAGTGGGATCGTAGAACGGTGACCGGGGATCGTTCGGATGGTTCGCTTTAATTCTGCGAATTACATCCGGAGGATTATTCGGTTGGTCCGGTGAAATATAGGTTGGTCCACCGTCCGTTCCGGCATCCCACGGATAGAGATTCAGAATTTTATTCTCAATCCAGGTACAGTTTGAGAGGCACAATTCTAAGCCCGACACTCCAACAATCCAGTCAGGTGATGGATCAATCATTGATACTATCGAAACCAGATGATGATTGGAATCCACCCGAAACACCGCAAAAGTCTTTCCGGTTACGTTTGGATACGATATACCACGAGCTTTGATGATGGTGCGGATTTTGGCACTCTAATAAAACGTTCAAGTTCATTAAACATCTATAGACCTTGCTATCAAAAAAACCATACCTCATTCTTCAGCTCGCTCTCCAACGTCCTTGTCGATCCGTGTTCCGCAACCTGCTTCAAGCCCTCACTCGCGATCTGACCGTACTCCCAAAAACGGTAGTCGACCGTGTGGGAAGCTCCAATAACATCACTGAACCTCGTTAGCCACCCATTTGAAGGAAAGTCCTTCGGATGTGTATGCCTAGACCAGAGTCCCTCGAAGGTCAGTTCATACTTGGCTTCATCGCACGCACAGCACTCTTTCAGTACTGCCGGCTGCGTATCCACCGAATCAGCTTCATCTTCGCAGAGAATCTTACTTAACGGTCCATCGTCCATGTACCAGACGTCCCGATGTTCGACTACCGTCGCCCGAATCGCTATGCAGCCACTCCTGGCCGGGGGAGCTACCCAGTTGACCTGAATTTCGCTCTTCGGAATCGAACTCGTCTGGGTGACGGCATTCGGACAGCGTTCGCTAAATTTGGTCTGTCCGTCACCGAGCAGATGAAACGTGCCAACCGTGTGCGGATCTCCGTTGAGCGACTGGTCAGGACGAATCAGCGACATTTCTTTCTCGGCTGCCAGGAAAAATCCCGAGAATTTGTGCGGTACCTGCATCGAGCGGATCCCAACGAGGCTTACTAATGGAGGGAATAGAGAACAGAAAATGTGTATTAATTGATAAGGACTAAAATGATACATTGTCAATGTTATTCAAAAAACAACTTTTTAAGAGTTGGGTAAAAAATAGGGTATTTTATTTGTTTTCGGTATGCCAATAGTCAAATTATATCAATTTTCATAATACTTTCCTTCTCGGAATCGCTTTAACTTCATCAGGAACTAAAGAGTTAAATCGAGCTTTTGAACTAAATTGTCAAAAGTTGCATCCAGATGCGTGGTTGTCATTGTAAACTGAAGAGCGCAGCAACGCGGGCTGAATATCGGCTACTATTACTAATCATATCTGAAATACAGTTTTAAGTTTTTCTAGTATATCCATATTTTTTTCCAAAATTGTGGCTCATTGGTTTGTAACAAACTTTTTTTCATTAGGAGAAATGGTCGGTGTTAAGTCAGACCGGACCAAGTGACATTTTGATCATTTCGAGAAAAACGAGTTTGAAGTTTGTTGCTCTGGGAATTTTGAAGTTTTCAATATTTTTGCGCAGTTTTGATGTCATAAGTTGGAGTAACTCTCTAACTGTATCATGCAATGTGACAATTGAAAAAAAAGAGTGCCGTGAGCTCAAAAAGGACAGGTTTGTAACTGATTAAATGTGCTTGATCCACTCTGATTGAATCAAAGAAGAATCATTAATGACTTGGTCCATTATGACTGAACAATTGAACAAATAATTGTAGTCCATTGATCATCGAACAGTCAAAAATCAACATTAATCTACATGGTTAGCTTCTGCGACATCAACAATTATTGAAAATAGTTTGAATAAACTTTAAACTGTGTTTGTTTCAACAAATCAATGGTAGGAGCGAAATGTTTCAATGGAAAAAAATATGGTTATTTCACTCAATTAAGTTATTCGTAATCATCCACTTTCTCTGCAACTTTGGCTAAAATTGCCGTAGAATTGATAATGGACTGGATGGTTTCCTCGTGTTTTGGTTCTGGAATTTCTGTCACGTTTGGATGTAGTGACTCAAGGACAGCTTCATGAAAAGTTGGCACAGGTTCTCCATTATTGATTAGAAAATAATATTGAATAGATATTGACAACATGCTTTACACACTTAAATGTCAATCGAGTCAGCTTTTTCTTGTATTAATATGAAAGGTCTTCTCCAAACAATCGCTTGTGTTGCCTTTAGCTTCGTAATTTCATTACGGGCATAAATCTAATTAGCTTGCATAAAACAGTAACAAACATAAACTTACTACTTATTTCAACCTCCTGAGGATATAATTCATTGGTAAAATCATCAAGTTTTAAGTCAGTATTACTACTGTAACTTGAACTTCTTTCTGAAATTGTGGAATGTTGTGTCACCCACACAAATGATTAACGTTTCTCATTTACGTGTTCAATCAGAGTGGACCATGTACATTTTCCTCATTTACTGGTAAAGTATACTTTTTTGACTAACGGGCAAAGAAGCGTTCCGATAAGTTGTCTGATAGTGTTCAAATTCATTTATGTTGACTTCAAACCGATGCTGTAAATTCCGATAATTTCAACTTTTTTCTGCTTAACACATGGTTCACTTTGTCTGCACACTATAAGGCTGATATCAAGTCATGTTAGTGACAGCAATAAACGGTCCAAAAACACATTCAAAACCACGGCAGTGCGTGAAACTTTATAGATTCCAATGGGGGGTGAGTGAAAGAGTTCTCTGATGCAAAGAAATCCGGAAAACGCTTGAAAATTCTTCCGTTCGTTCGCTTTTATTAATAGCTGACCGAAGGCAGTCTCATTGAAAATAAACACTTGGTCCATTCTGACTAAACACTGTTATCGGTTGTCATTGGTCTTGCAGACAAAAATCATGCTGTTATTTCTGCTGTTTTAGAGATAAATAAAATCTGATTGTTGTGTGATGTAGCTTAAGAAAATCTTTATCCAATACTATCGTTAACTCGTTTTTTCCAATTTTGCGACTTGGTCTGCTCTGACTTAACACCGACCAAATGCATCTTGCTTTCAGGTCACCACAAAACACCACGCGCCTCCATATATTAGAGTTCCGAAGCAAGTGCATGGTATGTCAGTTCTAATTAAGAGTTTTTGCAGCGATATAAAAAAAAAATCAAACCACAACTGTTCTTCACCACAAAGCAGAAGTTAACTTGAATGCGATTTAGTTTCATCATTAACACCAAACCAGCGTACCAGCGTATGCATCAAAACCAACAACTGCACTCAGCTGTCGCTCCCCGCTGGAGGGGATCATCTGTTTCTGTTGTCCTATCCGGGTTTTTTGTGGCCAACATGGACACACGCAGCAGCTTCAACATATGTTTGCTCACTGCATAAATCGGAATTGCAAATATTGGGAGCTTAGATTATGCTTTTGACGTTGACTAACGTCTATATCGAAGTTAGGCCCCTGAATTTAAAAATCTAGTAATTCAACCAGGGAAAACCAGAGAAAAGTGGTCAGGTTTTGAGCGCTTATTTTGCAGTCATCTATAATCAGGTTTTCGAGGTTTTGGCATCAATCGATCAGAAATTCTTTTACGGTTAAATTTATGTAACAAAAACAAACTATTGTTTGAGATACACTATTGAAAAATTGGTAATTAATATCGATTGTCTAAATCATACCGCGCAGCCAATCACTACCTCTCTTCCCAAGCACAGTCGACACTAACGGATACAATCGATCTGACTTTGTTGTTATTGTTGTTGTCACTTTCTGTTTCCGATGTTTATGCTGCTGCTAGCGGAAAAAACCTTGCAAATATGCATCTTTTTGTTGGTGTTAATTTTACGACAGCGGCCGGCACCCCATCATTCTGATTCCAAAACCGCACCAGTGACATGCGGACGCTAGGTGATAGCAGCTGAAAGGAGGAAATACAAAATAGTACCGGTCATCTCGTGCCGGTTTCACCCGTAATGCTGGTGGCTTTAGTAGTAAATGGCTACTGCAAAACACTTAAATGGCTGGAATTCTGGACGGACTAACCAGGAAACTATAATCGGCAACTGGCACCTTTTGGTGCCTCGAAATTTTGGTACAGAAGCGGCTAATTGAATTTTCTGTTTTACCAAATGCTGCTGCTAGCGGAAAAAAACCTTGCAAAAATGCATGTTTGTGTTGGTGTTAATATTACGACAGCGGCCGGCGCAGCTTTCAAGAAACATTTGTCTCTGCCATTTCATCATCTATGTAGCCCATCCCTCTTTCTATTTATCTGACGAAGCCTTGGTATAAAACGTATCGTTCGAACATTTCACCCCATCAGTTTCATTATTAAACCGTACCGGATACATACGGACGCTCGGTGTTAGCAGCTAAAAGGAGGAAAAACAAAATAGTACCGGTCATCTCGTGCCGGTTTGATCCGTGATGCTGGTGGCTACTGCAAAGTACTAAAATGGCTGGAATTCTGGACGGAAACCAGTAAACAAGAAATCGGCAACTGGCACCTTTTGGTGCCTCGCAGTTTTATAATAGAAGCGGTTAGTTGAATTTTATGTTTTACAATTGCTGTTGCTAGCGGAAAAAAAACCTTGCAAAAATGCATGTTCATGTTGATGTTAATTTCACGACAGCGCTAGGTGTTAGCAGCTGAAAGGAGGAAATACAAAATAGTACCGGTCATCTCGTGCCGGTTTCACCCGTTATGCTGGTGGCTTTTAGTAGATTAACCAGAAAACAACAATGTAATCGGCAACTGGCACCTTTTGGTGCCTCTAAATTTTGTTACAGAAGCGGCAAATTGAATTTTCTGTTTTACCAAATGATGCTGCTAGCGGAAAAAACCTTGCAAAAATGCATGTTTGTGTTGGTGTTAATATTATGACAGCGGCCGGCGCAGCTTTCAAGAAACATTTGTCTCTTCCATTTCATAATTTGCGTAGCCCATCCCTCTTTTAATTTATCTGACGAAGCCTTGGTATAAAACGTACCGTTCGAACATTTCACCCCATCAGTTTCATTATTAAACCGTACCGGATACATACGGACGCTCGGAGGAAAAACAAAATAGTACCGGTCATCTCGTGCCGGTTTGATCCGTGATGCTGGTGGCTACTGCAAAGTACTAAAATGGCTGGAATTCTGGACGGAAACCAGTAAACAAGAAATCGGCAACTGGCACCTTTTGGTGCCTCGCAGTTTTATAATAGAAGCAGTTAGTTGAATTTTATGTTTTACAATTGCTGTTGCTAGCGGAAAAAAAACCTTGCAAAAATGCATGTTCATGTTGATGTAAATTTCACGACAGCGCTAGGTGTTAGCAACTGAAAGGAGGAAATACAAAATAGTACCGGTCATCTCGTGCCGGTTTCACCCGTTATGCTGGTGGCTTTTAGTAGATTAACCAGAAAACAACAATGTAATCGGCAACTGGCACCTTTTGGTGCCTCTAAATTTTGTTACAGAAGCGGCAAATTGAATTTTCTGTTTTACCAAATGATGCTGCTAGCGGAAAAAACCTTGCAAAAATGCATGTTTGTGTTGGTGTTAATATTATGACAGCGGCCGGCGCAGCTTTCAAGAAACATTTGTCTCTTCCATTCCATAATTTGCGTAGCCCATCCCTCTTTTAATTTATCTGACGAAGCCTTGGTATAAAACGTACCGTTCGAACATTTCACCCCATCAGTTTCATTACTAAACCGTACCGGCTACATACGGACGCTATCTTGAAAGAATTCTGGACGGACTGACCAAAAGCATGGATATATTCGGCACCTGGCCCCTTTTGGTGCCTCGAAATTTTGTTACAGAAGCGGCTAATTGAATTTTCTGTTTTATTACAAAATGCTGCTGCTAGCGGAAAAAACCTTGCAAATATGCATCTTTTTGTTGGTGTTAATTTTACGACAGCGGCCGGCACCCCATCATTCTGATTCCAAAACCGCACCAGTGACATGCGGACGCTAGGTGATAGCAGCTGAAAGGAGGAAATACAAAATAGTACCGGTCATCTCGTGCCGGTTTCACCCGTAATGCTGGTGGCTTTAGTAGTAAATGGCTACTGCAAAACACTTAAATGGCTGGAATTCTGGACGGACTAACCAGGAAACTATAATCGGCAACTGGCACCTTTTGGTGCCTCGAAATTTTGGTACAGAAGCGGCTAATTGAATTTTCTGTTTTACCAAATGCTGCTGCTAGCGGAAAAAAACCTTGCAAAAATGCATGTTTGTGTTGGTGTTAATATTACGACAGCGGCCGGCGCAGCTTTCAAGAAACATTTGTCTCTGCCATTTCATCATCTATGTAGCCCATCCCTCTTTCTATTTATCTGACGAAGCCTTGGTATAAAACGTATCGTTCGAACATTTCACCCCATCAGTTTCATTATTAAACCGTACCGGATACATACGGACGCTCGGAGGAAAAACAAAATAGTACCGGTCATCTCGTGCCGGTTTGATCCGTGATGCTGGTGGCTACTGCAAAGTACTAAAATGGCTGGAATTCTGGACGGAAACCAGTAAACAAGAAATCGGCAACTGGCACCTTTTGGTGCCTCGCAGTTTTATAATAGAAGCGGTTAGTTGAATTTTATGTTTTACAATTGCTGTTGCTAGCGGAAAAAAAAACCTTGCAAAAATGCATGTTCATGTTGATGTTAATTTCACGACAGCGCTAGGTGTTAGCAGCTGAAAGGAGGAAAGACAAAATAGTACCGGTCATCTCGTGCCGGTTTCACCCGTTATGCTGGTGGCTGTTAGTAATAAATGGCTACTGCAAAATACTCAAATGGCTGGAATTCTGGACGAAAATAATCGGAAACTGGTACCTTTTGGAGCCTCGAAATTTTGTTACAGAAGTTTTGTAAAAGAAGCGTTGCAATTCCCTATACTATTTGCTTCAATGGAATATTTTTTTTTTTTTAAGAATACGGTAGTCAACGTCATGCGGTCGTGTCTTGAATACCACCCTCCTACTTTTTTAAAATATGAGCACAGGATTTCGGGCTCTCGTTTCAACAAAAATGCGTTTCATAAGGGAATGGTGCAACTTTAGCTTGTGGTGATAGTTTTCGAACTGTATTTTTCATGGCGCTTTTTGTATCGTATGTCTGGCAGAAAATACACCGGTGAGAGATTCAATTTGCAACACCATTTATCAACTATATTTTAACTGGCAAACTGGCAGCTGGTACCGTGTACTGGTAGATACTAGCAACTTTTCAATGTCGGAAAAAAAACCTAGCTCAAATTTCAGCATTGTGAAAAATGTTACATCCATTACGGATGCCACTGCACATTTAGCATCATCATGGGGGTTTTAAAATCGCTAACTCAGCAAAAAAACCACATATTCTAGCAATTTGAAAATACCACCGTCAGTGCAATTGGCAACGCAAATCGATAGTGCTTCAGGATGAACGCACAAAATCGCGAACACCTAATAGGTCCCACTGATGGAGCGGATTTGTAACACAAATAAACGTTGTCCTGTGGTCGCTGAAGGCAGTGACCAGAAAAG
Source organism: Wyeomyia smithii (assembly GCF_029784165.1). Lineage (NCBI taxonomy): Eukaryota > Metazoa > Arthropoda > Insecta > Diptera > Culicidae > Wyeomyia > Wyeomyia smithii. The sequence goes on along the minus strand of NC_073695.1, from coordinate 227,602,131 downwards.
CTGCAATGATAATGGTTATTGGAAACCGTTCCTTTTTTTTTTGTTCCAGCTACCGTCCATTACCTCGCACTGCATGGTGTGGCAATTGGATTCAATAGATTGGGTAACGTTCAACTGGTGGACTTTTCCTAAATGGAAAATCTCCGCCTGTGTTACTCGTTCATCGGAATCCGTGCTTGGCATAAAATTACATATTTAGAGCCCAGTTGGCTGCAATAATGGGATTAACTTTAATGGAATTTGCTCAGTCGTTAAAACACACGGAATTGTTTGTTCCTGCTTGCTATGAGGTATTAAGTGAGAACAACTTGGTCTACACTAGGCTGTCCCAAAATTGCATGATGTCTGGAAACCTGGGAGCTCACCCTTAAAATGAAAGTTTAGGGTGTCAGAAAAAATCTTTATAAGGGCGAAAACTTTAGGCAATGATGTTTAAGGGGTGCACAAGCGGGATATTTGAAAAAAGTCAGGTTTTTGAACATGTTTTTTTAAAAACAATCTAACACTTCAAATTTTAATAAATCGTTATGTCTTATTATTTCTAATGGATTCTTTAGGGTTCAAACTATAAGCCAGATTTTTGTTCAGAGCTGTTCAGGGTCCCAAGCATGCATTATGTATTTTTAAATTATCGAAAAAGTTGATTTTTTTTTTAAATTCCAGCATTCAATCGTTTGAAGTGGGTACCGTACATTGAGCCATATAAAGTTCAATACCGTCAAAAGATGGTAAATTTAGTGGGGAATAACTTTGCCGAAGACACAATATGGCTATCTTTAACCCCAACAAAGTTATTCGTGATTTACTGCGAAGAAAAAATATACACTTTTTTCTATATTTACAATGTTTATTTATAATAGCCAATAATACGAGTCAAAAAAATTAATCAATTATTATGAATTTAAGTAATCAATTACTGACTTTTTCGATGAATTGTTTTGTTTTTTACGGTTATTTGCAATCATCAGTAGTGTATTCCCCTTCTCTTCGTCGGACTTTGGACCAGAATCATTGTAGTCTCCTGCTGTCCCGAGAGCTCGTTCCGCTGGATCGTTTATCACCGTTAAAGAGCTACATTTCCTCTTCGCTTCAATGTAATCAGTTCGTGAGTTCCAGTTGGTAGGATCTTCATTCAAGAAACCGCTCTCTAGCCCCAAAATTTAAAAAAAGATCATGGATCTTTCGGTTACATAATCGGTCAGACCTTTTTTGGCCGAGTACTTTCTAACTCTGGTTAAAGAGCTTCCATTACTCCGCTTTTTCAAATTTTCTACCATCTTCCGTTTTGTTTCCTCATCTACTCGATCACTAAATAAAGAGAGACTTACATTGAGCTCTGTTAAGTACCAAAGGTGCTTCTCGAACTTTCTGGAAGTGCTTTGGCTTAGCTATTTATCCTCAAAATTTTGCAAGGACTCAAGTCGTTCACTGGTGCATCTGTTGCCACTGGACATTCATACCACCCTTTCACGTAAATTTTCACAACAAACAGCACAAATCTTCAACATATTGCTTTATGAGAGAATTTGAGGTGACATTTTGACGACAACTTATAAACATTTAAGCATCTGATAGGGACAGCTTTTACTACATTTACACAGTTTACCTAACTATAATCGATCCGCTGCATCACGCCATGCCATTCCGATGCGTCTTGAAACAATAATTTTTGGCTGATCGTGCTCGCGAGTAGGGGAGTGCACGCGAATAAGACCGTAAATAGGAGTGTGTGTCCATGGTTTCGGGAGCGAAGAAAACTTGCAAGCGTAAACACTCGGTGGTGTGAAATGAAGGAAGTGTGAAAGAACGAGAGACAGTTCGAATGGTGGAGGTACGTCATTGTGTGTGTGATTTCGGTAGCGGTGAGAACACTACTTGGAGTATCGCATGCTTGTTTAGAGCAAGTTTAGCAACACTGGAGCATACAACCATAAACCATTTGTAGTTGAAAAAAACTTTAAAACAAGTTGTTTTCCTTGTTTTGTGTTGCAAAATAGTTTTTTTTTGTGTATACTTTTATCGGTAAGATAAATCTGTTATCTGCAACTTTTCTGAAGAAGTCACAACGATTAAACAAACCGTTCTGTCTCTAAAAAAATGTTTTTACCATCCATAAGGCAATCCACGGGTAACGTTTCACTGCTTGTACGTTTGTAATTGTTTTTTCAAGTTGCAAAACTAAAACACAACCAAACACAAAATCTTTTAATGCCGGAAAAAGAAATCTGAAGTGATATTTTATAATTGGGTAAAGAATTGTCACTAACCATACTGGAGCAACCGATCGTTTGTTTTTCGTGCTTTTCGATCCGGGTTGCATCCAAGTTGCGACCGAACATACCTAAGGCTGTCAAAAGTTGAACATACCTAAGGCTGTCAAAAGATGAAAACTAACTGAAATCAGCTGACCGCACCTGTCTCGTCAATTGCCTTAGCAACATCCATAAATTACGTAACGCTAAAAACCCAATTTTTGGACCCCCACCCTCCCATATGTAACGAAAAGTAACGCCAAAACCTACCCCCCATAAAATTACGTAACGCTGTAGAAGAATACGCCAAATAAAAATGCTCATATTTGGAAAGTCTCCCCATGAATTTTTTGTTACGTAACGCTGATCTTACCTCCCCCTCCCCTATATAACAAATCGTAATGCCAAAAAATATACCCCCCCCTCCCTCCTATAGGTATTACGTAATTTATGGATGCCGCCAAATTATTCGTGACCAAAAACAAAAAAATAATAATAGCACAAAATGACATCTTCAGCCCATAAGAACATCTATACAAAGTGCAAATGCAATGCTATGCAAATGACATTTAATAAAAATAGATGAGAAACATTTTGTGTTCTCTAATGTCATCGATAAAAATTGACAGTACTTTCTTCAGAAAAAATAAAATCCGTTAGGAAAAACGATCAAAAATGATTGAAATGTTATTGTTATTCGCGTCACGCGGCCTCCCCGGGCGAAGGTACGGGTTAACAAGGCTTTGTCACCGAACGACAGTTAAATACGCGAGCGGAATCGATAATCAAGGCGGACCAAGACTCCTGTTAGCAACGACTACCTGGCCTTTCCCGTTTCCTGCTAGTTGCCTTACTACAGCGAAGGCCTATGCGTCTGGAAGGGGGAAATAGGTTACGTTCTAAAGGATTTTCTGTATACCAGTAAGGATCACTCTGGCCTGATTAAGTCTTCTAGCTAGTGTCCTCGCTAATGTGGAGGTCTATGCTTCTTGAAGAGAAATCAAAGAGTAATCACTTATTAATATAGGAAGGTTCGGTCCGTCCAATGAAACGACCAAATTCAGACTAACCATAAACTTCTATTTTATTCAATCAAAATTTCCTTATATACTAAATTTACGCTTACAATTCAATATTTACAATCAATGTATAATACAGTCTTTAAAGTACGGCAGCGCGAGCCACCTGCCTCAAAACGCTGACCCTACGTAATTACTATTTTGTTGCCAATCGTTCTACCTGTGAGTGCATGGCTACTACATGCTACCTGCGGGAGCATTCGATTGAAATTTGATCTTCTGTTTATTTACGTTTTGAGTTTATTGGCGCTGCTCGCGCGGGTTATGGAATTTAATTTTATCGCGGCAGTAACAGTTATTATAAATTGATTAGGGTATCGAACGTCTTTGGCAGGTTTTTGCATATTACTGCTGCAGAAAAGTTGCCAAAGAAAACTTATTAATTTATGTTTTACTTTGTTTTGCCGTGCAAATCATAAATAATACTGACTGTCGAACTTGTTACTACAAACGCAAATCCTCAAACCCGTAACGGTTTGGCATCTAAGACCGTGAACAAAATCTGATCTTTTACGATTTTTAGTTTTAAGTTGAAAAATTATAATTTCAATAATTCATAATCATGAATCAAATTCAAACTTAGCAGAGTGTTGAATCCAATTCAAAGTTTATGAACTTTATCCTAAGTTTAATGAATTTTTATTGTAGTTTCATGAAATAAATTACTGACTTCATAAACCAAAACACGAATTCAAATATAATGTCTAATTTCATTCGTGGAACGCTAGATCACATGAATGAGAAACGGTTGGTTGCGCTACTCTCACGGGAGTACACACCAACCGGTTCAAGGTCCGCCGCGGAAACGGCACAAGTGGAGGCTACAGGCAACCCTTGGACTACGGTAGAGGGTAGGAGGCGTCGGGAAGGTGCGACGCGCCAAGACGGCGGAGTGGCCAGAGGACCGAAAAAGGTCAAAAAGGCGCGGAGTAGGGGTGATGCCCTCATACTCAAGACGGACGGGTCGAAATACTCAGAAGTCTTGAAGAAGATGAGGGGGGAAACCCAGCTCAAGGATCTGGGGGCGGATGTGCGGAGTATCCGCCGATCTCGCACTGGCGAGATGATACTTGAGCTACGGAAGGACGCCAAGAACAAGGGGGCTACCTATAAAACGGTAGCTGAAAAGGTCCTAGGGAACGAGGTGCAAGTGCGGGCACTCACCTCAGAGGTGACTCTCCAGCTTAAAAACCTGGACGAAATCACCGAGGGGTGCGACATTGCACAAGCCCTCAAAGCGAAGTGCGGGGTGGAGGTGGCTAAGGAGTCAATCCGCATCCGCAAAGGACTACCGTCGGCGGATGCTAACCTGGCCCTGAAAGAAGGCAAGTTGAAGGTCGGCTGGTCTGTATGTCCTCTGGGCATACTACAGCAACCAGACATTTGCTTCCGGTGCTTCGAGGGTGGACATAAGTCCTGGACCTGCAAGGGGCCCGATAGGAGCCAGTTGTGCAGGCGATGTGGAGGTGCAGGCCATAAAGCGAAGGACTGTGGGGAGTCTCCCAAGTGTATGGTATGTTCCGGGAAACGGGACGCCAAACACTTTATGGGAGGCCCCAGGTGCCAAGCCGGTAAGCCGGCTGTGAAACCACGGGCGTAAGGGTGACGCAACTGAACCTGAACCATTGCTTCGCGGCTCAGCAGCTGCTACACCAAGCAGCCACTGAGTCGCTGTCGGACATCGCCATCATATCGGAACCCTACCGCATCCCTCCCGGAAACGGTAACTGGGTTGCGGATGAGTCCAGTATGGCGGCAATATGTACGACGGGCAAGTTCCCGGTTCAGGAGGTTGTCTCAACCTCAGAAGAAGGGTACGTAGTTGCTAAGGTGAACGGAGTGTTCTACTGCAGTTGCTATGCTCCGCCACGTTGGTCAACCGAAAGGTTCACCCTCATGGTCGATCTCCTATCCATGGAGCTAACGGGCCTAACGCCGTTGGTGGTGGCGGGCGACTTCAACGCTTGGGCTGTTGAGTGGGGAAATCGCTTCACGAACCACAGGGGCCAGATCTTGTTGGAGGCTTTGGCAAAGCTCAACCTAGATCTGGCCAACGTTGGGAACAAAAGTACAATTAGCAGAAATGGCGCGGAGTCGATCATCGACGTGACGTTCTCCAGCCCAGGACTGATCAAGAACTGGAGGGTAGACGATGGCTACACTAATAGCGACCACCAGGCGGTCTGTTATAGTGTAGACAGCAACGAGAGGCGGCAAGCGACGAGTAGGGCCAACACTCCGTTCGCCCGCGGGTGGAAGACATCGCATTTTGATGCCGAGGTATTTGAAGAGGCAATTAGACGAGAGCGCGAGGGGGGCAGTCGGCTTCGCCCGACGCCTGACCAACTAGTTGCTATGCTATCTCGGGCGTGCGACGCCACCATGCCTAGGACTCGCCAACCTAGGAATGGGAAGCCACCGGTCTACTGGTGGACTGACGAGATAGCGGACCTTCACAGTGCGTGCCTCCGTGCGAGACGGAGGATGCAGCGAGCGCGAACAGACGAACAGAGGACAGAGCACCACGCAGCATTCAGTTCTGCCAGATCGACGCTGAAGAATGCGATTAAGGCCAGCAAGAGGGCCTGTTTCGATAGGCTATGCGCGAGTGCCAATACGAACCCGTGGGGTGACGCCTACAGGATCGTAATGGCCAAGACCAAAGGCGCGCTGGCGCCTGCAGAGCGATCACCAGCGATGTTGGAGCGAATCATCGAGGGACTCTTTCCGCGCCACGAGCCAAGTCCTTGGCCTCCGGAGGTCGAGTCCCACGTCCGACGTTCCAGTATCTCAGACACAGACCAGGGATGGTCGGCCAACCTGCCGAGCATCCAATCCGTGGGCGACGACAGCCGTGTCGAGGTCCAGGAGGAGGCAAGGGTTACGAATGAGGAACTCATCGTGATCGCCAACTCTCTAAAGGTGAGCAAGGCACCGGGACCGGATGGCATCCCTAACCTGGCAATCAGGCTGGCGATAAAAACGGCCCCCGGGCTGTTTCGAGTAGTCATGCAGAGGTGCCAGGATGACTGCCTCTTTCCGGATAGGTGGAAGCGGCAGAAATTGGTCCTACTGCCGAAGGCTGGGAAACCCCCAGGTGACCCATCGGCATATAGACCTATCTGCCTGCTAGACACGACGGGCAAGGTACTTGAGAGGATTATCCTCAACAGACTGGTGAGGTACACAGAGGGTGTAAACGGTCTGGCAAGCAACCAGTTCGGCTTCCGGAAGGGAAGGTCCACGCTGGATGCCATCGCCTCCGTCACCAAGACGGCGGAGATAGCACTCCAGCGCAAGAGAAGGGGAATACGCTATTGCGCAATCGTCACGCTTGACGTGAAGAACGCGTTCAATAGCGCCAGTTGGGACTCCATAGCGCTCGCGCTCAGAAGCATCCACGTACCGGTGTCGCTGTACAAGATTCTGGAAAACTACTTCCAGAATCGAGTACTGGTTTACAACACAGAGGAGGGTCAGAAGTGCGTCCCAATCACCGCCGGGGTTCCGCAAGGTTCAATCCTGGGTCCGGTGTTGTGGAACGTCATGTATGACGGGGTGTTGAAACTAAAGTTTCCTGTAGGGGTTGTGATCGTCGGCTTTGCAGACGACATAACGCTAGAGGTTTACGGCGAGTCGATCGAAGAGGTCGAGTTGACGGCTGCGCATTGCATAAGGAAGGTCGAGGACTGGATGCGCTTCAGGAAACTGGAGCTCGCGCACCATAAGACGGAGGTCACGGTTGTGAACAACCGTAAATCAGAGCAATAGGCGGTGGTCAGAGTCGGAGACTGCACCATCACCTCAAAGCGATCGTTGAAGCTCTTGGGGGTTATGGTCGACGACAAGCTCACGTTCGGGAGCCACGTCGACTATGCCTGTAAGAGGGCCTCATCGGCTATTGCAGCACTATCTCGTATGATGTCCAATAGCTCAGCGGTCTATGGCAGCAAGCGAAGACTTCTTACCAGCGTGGTTTCGTCCATACTAAGGTATGGTGGGCCAGTATGGTCCAGAGCGCTAGGTACTAACAGTTACCGCGGTAAACTGGAAAGTACCTACAGGCTCATGTGCCTGAGAGTTGTGAGTGCGTATCGTACGGTGTCATACGATGCAATCTGTGTCTTGTCCGGCATGATGCCTATCAGCATCGTCATCAAGGAGGACAGAGAGTGCTTCGACCACCGTGACACAAGGGGTATACGAGGCACCAGAAGGTCATTCTCGATGCTCCGTTGGCAGAGGGAATGGTCTAATTCCACAAAGGGCAGATGGACGCACCGACTTATACCGGAGATATCCGGCTGGGTCGGGAGGCGACATGGCGAGATGAACTTCCACCTGACACAGATCCTGTCAGGCCATGGTTGCTTCAGGCAATATCTGCACAGGTTCGGGCACGCGGGGTCCCCCATGTGTCCCGAGTGCGTGGAAGAGGAGGAGACTGCAGAGCATGTCTTCTTCGTATGCCCCCGTTTCGTAAGAGCGAGGAGCAACATGATGGCTGTGAGCGGGCCTGGCACTACTCCGGACAATCTTGTCCGGAGGATGTGCGACGACCCGGACATCTGGAACGCGGCCTGTGCGGCCGCCTCCCAGATTGTCCTGGAGCTACAACGTGTGTGGCGGGTCAATCACCAACACGCCAGTGGTAGCTAACTACCAGTCTCCAGGTAGTTAGCTAGGAGGTTATAAGAGTAAAGAGGGTGCATCACGCACAAAAGCCACTTCCCGACGTAATACTTAACCGTCGTTCCGGGAAGACCAGGGCCGGAGACTGGAGGGGTCTTAGTGGGTCGGGACAGGGATCAGTAGGGGTCTGGGGGAGGGTAACTACCCCAGCATCTCTCCCCTAGTCTCATCCCCACACCCTGAGTTCTCTTCTCAGGTGTCTGTTTGCAGATTTCCCCGCCACCTTTGAAAAAAAAAAGGCTTGACAATTTTCAATAGTATTTTCCAATCGATTACTGCAAAATTGACGAAAATCGGTTGGAAACTGACTGAGCTAAAAACGGTTGAAAATGGACAATTTTTGTGACGCTATCGATGGTTTTGGTTTTTGAAATTGGATCCCTGTAATGAAACTGGTCCCCTGTATATGTTGCCGTAAGACGTAATTCTACGTCAAAAAATATAGCGGCACCAAAAAACTTCAAAATCTTTTTTCTTATTTTGGCCAGCTTTTTGTTCTAGGTACTCCTCTGTGCGTCGTGAGATGAATAATTGAGCAGTGATTTAAATATGAGATGGATATGGAAGCGTTGTGAAAAATGGTTTGTTTTACGAAATTCAGGATAAATCTAGCTAATTTTACTAAATATACAATGCTTAACGATTCCATAAGAGAACGTAAGCATAATTAGTTTATTTGTTCAATGATTTCGTGAAAATTTGGTGTTTAATCCGTGCATTCTTCGTGAATATCGGCTTCATGAGATGAATAATGGAGCAGTTCTCCTATTTTTGTTCTAAACCTTTTTTTCTGTCTGAAACTGACGGATGATTTCAAAGAAAATAAACAAAGTAATCCAGAAAAATAGAGGTACCGCAAACTGGGGTGACTTTGATTACTCTACCCTTTTTTGAATTTGTTATAAAAAACGCTCGTAGAGCTTTAGATTCGTCGTAATAGTAACTGATTGTGTTTGGATATGTCAATAAGTGTTCCTCATGCTGAAATATGAACTGAAAATAAAGCGGATTTTGAGCGATTTTCATTGCATACAAACAATCGGTTCAAGCAGAGACAAAACAACAAGCTGCGATACGTAAAGTTTGTTTATTTGGTTCCCAGATTAGTTTTCAAGATAAGAAAATATTAATACAACGATTTTTATAATAATTTTTGCAATTTTTTCCTCAAAGACAATGTTGAGTCCCAATAATCTCAACAGTGTATCAAATGTTTTCTTCTTAACGACAACCCAAGACATCATAAATGATCTAAAAATTGTATATGAATCTTGGACGTGCGCTAACAAAAACTGTTTACGTGGAATGTGAATAGCCCTCAAATTGCTTTTCATATTTTCGAACTCATCTAAGTCGTTTAGATTGTTCAAACTTGTTAAAGCAGCAAAGCTTCACGCCAATTTCATCTAAACAAGCAGAATTCTTGCTAAACTTTTCAAGTAGTGACTATATCTTACTCAATGTATTGAGCATATATTGTATTCAGTATATTCTGAAAATATTTAAGATATATTCAAAAAATTGATCAAAGTCACCCCAGTATACAGTACCCAATTGGTGGTAGCACTAACTTCAATTATTTGTTTTTAAACTCTCAAGATTTGACGGTAATTTTCTGTGTGCGGATTTTAACCTGTATGGTCTCTATGTTTAATCAAGATCTTCAACGAAACGTTTCAACTGAACATTCCATTTTGACAGGCTTGAAGAACATTCAATCGAAGTAATAAAGGCGACTTAGTAATGGAATAGCGTATTTTTATACGAGTGCTTTGAAAAGATTTGTGAACACTTTCTAGGGCCGACTTAACGATAACGCTAATAATGTCATTATTTATAAAAAACATATTTTCTCGATGCTTTGTGCATTTTAAAGCCATTTCACACGAATCACAACTTTATGTACTTCTTTATTTTATATCTGCTCAGGGCCAAAAATTCAAGATAATAATTTTATTGGTTTCCTAATGATTGTGTAAAAAAGTCATTCGGCAATGCTGCGCTTCCCAATTGATTCCTTTAAATATTTACCATGATATACCGTATCTAATGTGATATTAATATTTTGATATCTGTTTATAATTTTATATTAATATTTTAATATCGTACTTACAAACGGATGTCATAAAATGTGCTAACTCAGAAAAGTCAAAATTTTTCAAACAGCGAAGCGAACATCCGCTAGCCATACTCACTTGTGTATGATGCCCCGGGGACGTACTTTTCTGGGTTACCGGAGATACGCAACCGGAAGCGACCATCGGCGGGTGATTTGCTAGCTCCTGCGCCCTCCGGTGTCCGGTCACATCTTATAGCATCCGTCACGTGTTGTCCCACCAAGCCAATGAGCAGGATGAGCAGTCCGAAAACCAGCGACGCCCGGAAGGCCCGGAAAACGCTCGCCGTTGCTGTTGTGTGTGAATTCATTGCACGACAAGTGATAGCGGACGCGTGAACTACATTCGCCTAGCAAATGCACAGCGGCTGTGCGATGCTGCTTGTTTGAACCATCTGATCCTACCCGTGCTTCACTCCTAAACCAGCCGAGTAGTTATTCTGCGAAAGAGAGAATGAGAACGGTGACCAATCAATAATGTATTTATCTCAAAAGCGTGAACTAAGTGTGAAAGTATTACAAAGTACTGCCATGATAGTTTGTCATCTTTTTGAACTGCAAAACGATTGAAATTCATAACAATAGCATCGTCAATGTAGTGCATCGCATCGTACAAGGAGCTTCAGCGTTCCGTCTGTGGAAACAAAATGTTTTACAGAATGCCACCACTCATTCGATAATAAAGCAGAAAACAAGAAAGATTTTTATTTATATGGGATATTTTATACCCACTCTTGCCGTTTCGTCGTTCGCCGTATGCCGCTATCAAAAATCTAGAATGAATGGGTATTTTTGGGAACAGAAACTAACAGATATCACTATCAGCATAAGACTAAGTTCTTCTGTTCACAAAAGCATGGGCTGCATAACTTTGTCGTGTTTAAATTTCAAGAAGATAGTCTTTTCTCAGTCTTTCCCAATCGTGGAACATCCCCCACCGAAATATATTATAACGTAACGATGTGTAAAGAAAGACCGAAAAATAATTAAATGTTTATCTAGGTGGAATTTGATTCAAATCCAATTGAAGATTCGTGTGAAACGTTCGCGAGCTGCTTTGTTTCTGATTTTGTCAATTATACTGCCTCCGAACTCCCTACATCGAAATTAAAAGCGGTAAAAATGATGATTTTTTTTTTTGATCCGACTCCCCTTGAGAATATTGAATTCCGAAAGTAAATATAGCAGTACCTCCACTCTCGCCTTTTTTAAAATAGTTGAAATTCGAAGAACAAAAAATATTTCTATTCTCCAATTGTTAATTGAATAATTATTGAAAATATAAAAAAAATAAAAAGCTAATTTATTCCACATTCGAGGCTACGTCTAAAGTATCGACATTCATAGTATTAGCACCGAGAATTTCTACTGTAGCACTGACAGATGCAATTTGCTTCCATCTTTCATCTTATCGATCTCATTCACATACTCATGTTATTAACAACCGTCTATAATCACATGCTATACTCAAAAAGCGGAAGCAATGCCCCAGCATTCTTCCAATAAGGGTATACTTGTCATATCCTTTCATCCACTTCCATTATGAAATGTCGAGAATATTGGTCCTCTTGCAAATCCCTTAGGGGTAAACAGGGTAAGACCGCCCACCGTAGTTTTACTACCAAGTTATAAAATAATTGGAAAAATTATTTAACGTGTCTATTACAGTATAATTACATAACATTTTGCACGTTTTTCTGTTTTGATAGTGCACGTTGTTTTGTTCGTGAATAAACGTTTAATCGCTTGCCTGAATCTATCTTTTTTCGGAAATATCGATAGCCGTGAATAATCTTGTAATTTTGACTACTTTTTCAGTCAAATATGAAAATGTTCCACTGGGGGTAAAGTCGCCCACAATACAAGGGGTAAAACCGCCACGAATCCAACTGCTTGTTGTTTTACTTCAAGACCCAAATGCCTCGACACTACAAAGGGAATATTTACAGGATCAGTAAAGCAACTTCAAGCCACATAAGACATCAATGTTAATCGACCATTTTCGATTTGGTTTAAGCTTTTCTAGTAATATATTTTAATAAGACTTATTTTTGAAAAAAGTAAACCCGTGTGAAAATGGTGTTAATGAACCAAAATAATTTTAGAGCCAGGACGGTGTGTTTGATAGGTATGACGTCTCCGGCAGAATTGAAAATAGTAGTTTTTTAAAAAATTAAAAAAATTAAAGAAAAAATATAGAAATAGAATTAAAAATACATTTTTTTTTCAAATTTTTTTGAAAAAAACATGTTTTTGCCTGTAAAATCTACAAAAGGTAAGCTAAAATTTTATGGTTGTTGGATCATGGAGTAATAGAAATATTAATAGCTCAATTTTTGTGAAGAATTTTTTTTTTTTTTTTGGTGTATAGAGTCGTTGGTAATTTTGTTCTTCAAAAAAAAAACATAGAAAATTGAAAATATAAATAAAAGAAATAATAATTATTAGTATTTTTCTATACATAATAAGTCTTCAAAAGAATCACACAGATAGGTTTAATGAGTTTTAATTTTTAGCTTAAAGATAGGTATATTATAAATTCAATATCTTGAAAAAACCCAATTCTGAAAAATCTATTTATTTTGAAAACCAAAAAAGTTACCTAAACATTGATTTGAACTTGAATAATCAGAAAACAAAATAAGTTAAAGCTTAGAAAAAAAAATTTTGTTCAGATTTTTCACAGTGTTTATTTTATTTAAAAAGAAAAAAAATACCATCTACAACTTTGTCAGAGACACTATACCGATAGAATCAACCGTTTCGGCCCTAAAAATATTGTTTATCCTCAAAAAATGGTGGGCGATCTTACCCCGCTAGTGGGCGGGCTTACCCCGCATGAAAAAGATCTGCACATTTTCAATGAATTTTTAAAATTTAAAAAAAAGCTGGAAAATAAACAAAAATATTTCAGTTCTTATTTTTTAAATGCGGGTATTGAATAGAAGAACCTCTTAGCGAAGAAAAAATGAAATTGCAGCCGCAACTTTTTTTTCTATAAACAGAATTGCTTAAGGGGGCGGTCTTACCCCGCTTACCCCTACCACTGTTAGCTTTCACCGCCTTGCACTGAGTGCTACCGCATCGACGCCGCGTGAATATACACAGACGATATTCCCACGTCAGGCAGCCAACGGCTCAGAAAGTGCCGAACCTTCGAATTAGAGCATGACGACTCGAAATGATGATGATGCCACTGCTGTATGGTTCATATATTCCGTAGCGATGTGCACTTCTTCGCTTGGAGTTCTCATTTTACGACTCACTTCCCATTCGTTAGCTGACGACGTCGGTGGCGTCTTCTCAGAATTCAGAAGCCGTCTAGGCCTTGTCATTAAAACCACTGCAATTCAGTCCAACTTCAGTCGCTCATCCAACACACGGTCGCGAAGAGCTCAAGGTTGCCCAAGTGCGGCGGTCCTTAAGTGGGAAATTTCTCTTTCGAGTCATCCGGACTCCAAAATAGATCCTTCTCTGATAGCGAACAATTTGCGCACAAGAAGCGCACTTGTAGTGCAACCAACCGTTCACATTTTCCTTGCCATTTCGAATTTGCATTCTTGTTCCTTCCGCTTTTTTCCCGACAAACGGATCGCTTCTTTTTTTTTCCTATATCAAGCTGCTACAATCTGCGTTAAAAAGGACTTAGTGCTCCGGGACGACACAGCATCAGTGCCATCACACTTCGAAGGCAAAAATATTCAATTTATTTGCGTGAATACTGTATAATTAAGAACCTTCGGGCAGGGCTTTTTTCTGCGGATTTTGATGAAGAATCTACAGCTTTGTAATGCTAAAACTAATACTGACGGGAATAACACATAAATTTTGCTCTAGAAGACTCGCAAGGTTAACAAACCCGCAATATTCTGTACTGTAGGTGATAATTTTTCTGCCCCAAGCGGTTCGTTTCTTATTCTCCTAGGTAAATGATGCAGCAAAAAATGCGGATGCGTCAGCAGAAACTCTTGAAAATAATGACAGCGGATGTTAAAGCTTTCCCAAGCATTGAGCGTATGGGTTCAGATCGGAAAGAGACTACCATTTTAACTTTGCCTGCTTGGTAGCTACAAACCATTTATCTTTCCACAGAGTAATATGATATTTGAAATCTGCAGAAGTTAGTTTCCTGTGCCGTGTGTAGAGTTACGAAATTTCCGAATTGACATCAAACGCGTATTTCAAAGTTGATGGTAAAATTCGATGTACAATGCACAAAAGCTGAACCTGACTCTAAATTACACTGAAGTTTTCCGTATAGCAGCAGATGAGCTAGTATAATTTGATTCTACTTCAGATACCATTAATCTTCATACACTGTTCCTGGTGGTGAAGTTTGAATGGCACTCTCTTTAAAATAATCTCGAAAGCTCTGTGTTTTATCGATGAAAGTTAACAAGCTGCTTTTTTTCTATTTCGCCGGCGCTTGTCCTTTTCTCAGTACGATGCTGTACCCGATTTAATACGATTATCAGCATTATGTGTATTCATGCAGATTCTGCCTTCGGCGTGGCTCAAATTAAAAAACGGGCCGATGCTCTTTTAGTGGCTTTTGTATCGCAATGACGAACGTTTTAAACCAGAATAATGAATGGAAATGAAATAAAACGTTTGTTAATTTTCAGCATTTAAAGTGAATGGTGTCGAAGTTCTATCATGACAGTAACGTATAAATTTTCGAAGTAATTTTCTGGCCCAAAACGGAGAAATCAAAGCTTATTAGGGGGGAGCCAATGTCCTGAAATGCAGCAATTATAACAGTGTAGCATTTTATGACATTGCGCTCAAAGTCAAATACTACAAGGTATAGGGTAACGACCCCATAATTCGCCCACTTTATTTGAGTACCCAAAATTCGCCCACCTATTTTTTTTTTTCATTGTTCGCAATATAGTGTCAACTCTTAGAACCGTGTTCAAACATAAAAAAGAAACAGCTCAGATTGAAAATAAATTATTATTTGGCATAATTCAATGACAAACCCCGTAAACAATTCGTTGATTAGTGGGTGGGCGAATTATGGGGTCAGGGCGAATTATGGGTCCCTTACCCTACAGCCCTAGGGATTGTATGAAATGGTAACGTAGCACAAATATAAATATAGATTTTAACTCTTATTTAACATATTTCACTACGCCTGTTATACATTGTGTGTGTAACACAGGTATAAGGGCTCCACTTGCTATCGTGTTAAGAACAAGAATGATGTTGAATTTTCTACACGCAGTCTTTTGTATCGAGTTGAGCGTAGATTTTTGCAATGAAGGTGGAGCGACGCAGATTCAAGAAAGACAAACGAAACAAAACAACTTCTATACTACTGAATTATTGTCATGAGCACCAAAAGAAAATTTGTGCTTTACTGATGCGAAACTTACCCTGGCTCTGGATTAACTAATCTGCGTTATCGATATTGGACCGATAACGGTGTTCGTCTAGGTACAAACGAACAGTTGAATCGGAAAATCACCCAATTTGAACGATAAACTGTTCATAGGCAACACTACCTTTTATCTATGGTGCCCTGGTCGTTATTGTAAAAATGACTATTGAGAAATACATGAAAATTTCCCGCTAGTAGTAGTTGCGAAAATTGTCATAACCCTTATCTTCAAGCATTCATAGTTCTGAAAAGAACTGATTCCATAATTTTCAAATAGAAATGTGTGCTACAGAACGCTTATGATCCCACCACCGGTAGCATCTAGTATTTTGCTTGTGTTCCGTGTGACGAACAAGAATGAAGCTGAAAATTCTTCACGCAGTCTTTTGTATCGAGTTGAGGGTGGATTTTTGAGTTGAAGGCGTGGCCACGCAGTCTCGAGAAAGAGAAACGAAACAAAAGCAGTAGAATTTATTCCGTCCATGTTATTGCTCAGGAAGCAAGGCAATAGCGAGGGAACTGTATGGGAAAGCTTGACCTTGGAAATTTTCCCCCTTTTTCACCATTAAGCAGTAAAGCAACAGTGTTAAACATTATATTAAACAATTGTCACACATTTTACCTATCCACCGACATATAAATGACTAAAATGCATTAAGCCTTGGTATAATCGTTTGAAATCTGACGCCAGTTTTTAAGTAGAATACTTCTCTCAGGAAGTTCGGCTAGTTATATGATTGCTTCCCAAGCACGGCCGACAGTATCATATACCTTGCAATTTAAAACATGCTATTTGGCCTAAATAAGAGCCTGTTTCAGCCGAAGCCGCCCATAATAGTTTTAGACAGCGACAACAGCAGTCGTCCTCGCTTGGCAGCAGCACTAGCAGTGCAGTGGATACCAGCGATGGCGGAAAGCGGCCACAGCTGTGGCGTAGCAATGGATAGCGCACTAGTTGCAGCGGATCTCAGCATCGATAGCGGCTGATGCAGTGAGGCACTTTAGTGAAATACAGTCTCTGTGCGATAGTGGGCACTAGTAAATGCATTCAATGAAAAGTTGACTCATTTTGACAACACGTGAGCCGTCTAGTTTTGAGTGTTAAATCAGCCTTCCACTGTTTATTTTATAACAAGGAATACTTTGTTCGCACTGTCAGTGATAACGCAAAGATGTGATCGGCATCTTATCCGATACTAAAATAAACAACAAATTGTCCTTTTCAGAATAAAATAAAAACTTGATTGAAGAGGTATTATTTTCCAATGAGGTAATTCACATTTTTAAACTTGTAAAAGTTATAAATTTTACTTTATCTCCGTGTCTCAGAACGTACTGAATTATCTTTTCGTTCAGTCATGAGTACGACATCCGAAAAAATTTCATCACAAAATTTAAAAATTGTCAAGCCCCAACCATGACAAGCAACTTACTATATTATTGAAAATGTTCAATCCTTGTTGAAGCGCAAAATCCATTGATCTGATTAGTCAACGTTTATTTACTAGAAAAAATGACTGACACGCAAGCAGCCAGGTTATCTTTCTTGTAAAAGTGTTTTACTTCAACCTTGCGGTCGTGGCTTTGCACACAACCCTCCTGTTATTTTTTTCTAGGGGGGAATGTTTGTAATGATTTCTTTATGTACTAATATCTATTCAGAATTGAATTGTGTGTTCTGCCACAAATGGTGACATATCCGACACCGGGAGATTTTCTGAGGCGAAAAATCTCTGGGATCACGCCTTCCATCGCATGAGGAAGTAAAGTCCGTTAATTACCGAGTCGTGAGTTAGGGTCCTGGGTGGAGTCGCCTCCCTGGGCGTCGGTGAACAGTGGCGGAACTAGACCGACGGAAAATAAGCGAGAATAAAAAAAATATATTTATATTATTGAATGTTATTAGCTTTCGCAGTTAAGGCAATGTAATTGTAGGAAAATTATTAAACCAACTTGTCAAGGAAAAAAAGGAATAAAACAAAACTTAAAATAAACTTAAAACTATCTTACTGACTATAAAGTGAGCTAATCGTTGCAATTGAGGATTGCAACGATTTTTGTCGGAATTTGTTGATAATTTGGCTTGACATATTTTCTAATGTTTCTACATTAGTGAGCCTATGTAGCTCGTTCGTGCTAAACCAGGGAGGACGCTTCAGAATCATTTTCAAAAGTTTATTCTGAATCCTTTGAAGTGTCTTCTTCCTGGTTGCACAACAGCTTGTCCAGATGGGAGCCGCATATAACATTGCTGGCCTAAAAATTTGTTTGTAAATTAACAGTTTATTCTTGAGACAAAGTCTAGAATTCCTGTTGATAAGAAGATATAAACATTTGATATACTTATTGCACTTTGATTGGATATTTTCAATGTGCTCCTTGAAAGTAAGATTCTTATCATGAATTAGCCCTAAGTATTTAACTTGATCAGACCAATTTAAGACCACACCGTTCATCTTAATAACGTGGTTATGGGTGTGTTAGAGAAATGAAACTCTTGGTTTATGAGGAAAAATAATTAACTGTGTTTTAGAAGCATTAGGGAAAATCTTCCATTTTTGTAGGTATGAAGAAAATATACCCAAACGTTTTTGAAGCCGACTGCATATAACACGAAGGCTTTTTCCTTTTGCGGGAATGCTTGTATCGTCACCAAACAGAGATTTCTCACAACCTGGTGGTAAATCAGGAAGATCAGAAGTAAAAATGTTATATAAGATTGGGCCCAAGATACTCCCCTGAGGCACACCAGCTCTAACAAGCAATCTATTAGATTTACCATTTAGATAGTTAACCTGAAGAGTGCGGTCAGTTAAATAACTTTGTATCATTTATGTGAGGTAAAGCGGAAAACTGAAATTTGACATTTTAGCTATTAAACCTTTATGCCAAACACTGTCGAATGCCTTTTCTATATCTAGAAGAGCAGCTCCAGTCGAATAGCCTTCAGATTTATAAGTTCGAATCATATTTGTTACTCTAAGTAACTGATGAGTCGTGGAATGCCCATGGGGAAAACCAAACTGCTCATTTGCAAAAATTGAGTTCTCATTAATATGTGTTATCATTCTATTAAGAATTATTCTTTCAAAAAGTTTGCTAATTGAAAGTAAACTAATTGGTCGATAACTTGATGCCTCAGCTGGATTCTTTTCGGGTTTTAAAATTGGAGTGACTTTGGCATTTTTCCATTTCGTAGGAAAATGTGCTAGTGCAAAGCATCTATTAAAAATTTTTACCAAGAAATTTAAAGAGTTTTCGGGAAGTCTTTTGATGAGGATATAGAAAATCCCATCATCTCCTGGTGCTTTCATGTTTTTGAATTTTTTGAGAATAGTTCGCACCTCATTCAAGGTTGTTTCCAATACCTCTTCAGAAAAAAATTCTTGGGTGGTGATCTGATCATACTTTTGGTTTACTTCATTTTCAATAGGACCTACTACGTTCAAATTGGAGTTATGAACACTCTCAAACTGCTGAGCAAGTTTTTGAGATTTTTGTTCATTCGTTAGAAAAATGCAATCACCATCTTTAAGGACTGGAATGGGCTTCGAAGGTTTCTTAAGAACCTTCGAAAGTTTCCAGAAAGGTTTTGAATAAGGTTTTAGTTGTTCAACTTCTCTCATGAAATTCTCATTTCGCAAGAGAGTGAATATATGTTTAATTTCCTTTTGTAATTCTTGAAAACTAATTTTCAAAGCAGGATCACGAGATCTTTGGTATTGACGAAGTTGAAGTTCACTGTCAATAATTGGTGCATTAAATTTCACTCGAGCCTTAGGAACTGATAAATTCCGGGCATTGAGTATTAAGCTGCTAAAATTTTCTAATGCTTTCTTCGATCGTAGAACGATATCTATCCCAATTAGTCTTGTGATAATTTAACACAGATCTAGCGGGATTTAAAATAGTTTCATGGGAAATAGAAAATCTTATGGGAAGATGATCAGAATCAAAGTCAGCATGAGTTAATAAATCACTGCATGAATGACTTTGATTTGTTAGTACCAAATCAATTGTAGATGGATTCCTAATAGAAGAATAACATGTAGGACCATTTGGAAATAAAACTGATTAAAATCCAGCCGAGCAATCATTAAATAATATTTTTCCATTGGAATTGCTTTGAGCATTATTCCAAAATCGATGTTTCGCATTAAAATCACCGATGATTAAAAATTTAGACTTATTTCTCGTGAGTTTTTGCAAATCTCCCTTGAAATAATTTTTTTGCTCACCAGTGCATTGAAAAGGCAAATACACTGCGGCTATAAATAAAATGCCAATACTTGTTTCAATTTCAATTCCCAAACTCTCGATAACTTTGGTTTCAAGATGGGGTAAAACACGATGTTTTATTCGACGGTGGATAACTATTGCAACTCCACCACCGGCAACATAAATTCTATCAAACCTATGAACCATATAATTTGGGTTCTTTTTAGTTTAATTTAGTTTAGTTTAATATTTGGCGTTTCAGTCACAACTGCAATATGCACATCGTGGACTGTTAAAAAGTTGAAAAATTCATCCTCTTTCGCTTTTAAAGAGCGAGCATTCTAATTCAGAAAATTTACAGCATTATTTAAAATCATTGCTGAATTTCAATTACATTTGCCAGTTTCATTTTTTTTTACAAAATGTAATCTAGTATAGAAAACAAAGACGTAGTCATACGTCAAAAATTTAAGAAAAATAAGGTCATAGCGTCGAGGTTAGGAAAACTTAAACTTGAGCTTGACGACCGCACATTGCCTAGTTGCTCCTCCGCAAGGTGGTCGGAAAGGACTGAAATCAGAGTGAAATTATAACTTTTGAGTGATGCCTCCCAGATGAACGATGTCTTCTCGAATGTTGATCCTGAAACTATTGACCATCTTTTGGTAATGGCTGTGTATTTCGAAACGTCTTGCTTAGGTGGCGCTGTCGCTAATTTCTTACGAAAGCAAAATAGAAGGATAATGTCTAAAGGTAGTCTGTAGTATTTTTCTCTTGCTTGGATTCTTAAAACCATTGTATACGGCTACTTATAGTATTTCGAAGCAAAAAAACGCCAAAAATCTCTAATTTCACGAGACAAATATTTAGGTATGCGCAACGGTAATTAAAATTTGAGTAGTTCGAATTTAATTATATGAGTTGTGCTCTAAGCTTACATTGCTTGCTAAAAAATGGCCGCTTGCTCGTCGCACGCTCGTTCTTGTTTTTGATATTGGATAGAAAACTTTTATGCCTCTGTCTCTATGAACACAAGGGAACATTAATAGTCCTTGAAAGAGCGCGGATATCGGCGGAGATACTATTAAAAATTCTACTTAAACAAGTTCTAAACCACTCTAAAAAGGATAAAATAAAGGATAAAAAGTAAGATGTTAGAATGCTAGAGTAAGGCCGAACCATGAATTCTAAACCAGTGTATTACTATTTCTGCTTCCTGTAATAAATCACTTGAGCAAACAACATGAAAAGAGAGTGTACAAAAGAAACCCACTTTTTCAACTAAGTGAATTGTATGACAACATTATTAACACAGCGCAACAAAAAATTTACGTTTTCTTTTGCCTTGGCTTCTATGTATGATTTTTCATGTAGTTTGTTGCAAAAATAAATTTCCCCGAGTTTCATAAAATCATACATAAGAGCCAAGGAAAAAACATTGTTGCACTTTGTAATCTGAACATTATGATGCATTTTCACATAGTTCAAACCTTGCAGAAATGATTCCCGACGAGTGCCTGCTGGATGCATCGCGTTTAAAAATTGACGGAATCTAACAGTGTTGCGCAGGAGGCTCACTGATTTCGGAAACGAACCCCAAGTAGTTGTTTTGTCAAACGATGTAGCTTATATTCAATGTGGATCATACCATCTGCTGTTGAGAAAGTGAAGAATATTAGTTTCTCTGGCGATTTCCTAATTTGACAGAGCATAGGCTCGCAAGATAAGTGAAATGAATTGCTTAGTTACTCACTCTATGAGAGACAAAATCTAGTTCTTCCAGGCGTTTGATAGTTAGAGGAGGAAATGTGAGCAAAAATCTAGAGAATGGATAAAGCCTGATTCTATGCCAACAACGCGCACGAAAGTCATCTACCTTCCGAAGCAAGTCCCCAAAAGTAATTTACACCAAAAAAATTTGGCAATAAGGTTATGCTGTGACAAGCCATTAGCGAATGTGGAACAATGTCCCGTCTAAACATTACCACTGACATTAGGAATGGCAGGATCCACATGAATGAATGTTTGCTAAAAAGGTTTTTTTTTTTTTTTTCTTCACATAACATTTATTTGACACGGCACAAATACAATTTAATGTTTAACGGCGCCAATTATATCTGTTGACTTAAAAACTAAAGCAAATTTTTTATCCTCGCTGCCGACTACGAGCTGAAATTAAGTCTAACTTAAAACTAGCATGGGATTTCCAATCAGTGTTTTGTTGTTCAATGGTCGTCTGATAATCGTCGAATGGCATGTATGGATTCGTTCTGCTGAGCCACGATGTCGTGAGTTGGGACAGAGGCTCGTAGTCCTTGGGTCCTGGTTCTGTTGTGCGGGGTCTGGTTGCTGGTTTTGTGCTTAAGGTTCAAACGTGTTCTTGTCGTTTTGTTGGGTGTAGACGGAGGGGAACGGGACTAGACTGGGGCGTGGATGGATTTCAGGAAAACGTATATAAGGGACATGTAGGATAGGTCACGGCTCGCCAAGACATCACGAACAGGAACAGCCGGCTGTCTACCCTCGGCCTGCAGGGAAGCTATTAATTTAGACCTGGCGTCACGGTGTACAGGGCATGACCAAACCACATGCTCTATGTCGTGATAACCTTCACCACAGGCACAGATACCACTTTCCCCGAGCCCAACACGACGGAGGAGCGCGTCAAATCTATAGTGATTGGACATAAGCCGGGACATCACGCAAATGAAATCCCGACCTACATCCAACCCCTTGAACCACGGGTTCGTCGATACTTTGGGGATTATGGAATGTAACCACCTTCCCAATTCCCCTCTGGTCCAAGCATTTTGCCAACTGATGATCGTATTCTGACGTACAAGTGCGAAAAATTCATTAAAGGCAATTGGTCTTTCATAAATATCACCGTTTGTTGCGCCCACCTTAGCCAAAGAGTCCGCTTTCTCATTACCCGGTATCGAGCAGTGAGAAGGGACCCACGCTAAGGTAATCTGAGTAGATTTTTCGGATAAAGCACTCAGATGTTCCCGTATTTTCCCCAGGAAATACGGAGAGTGCTTAACATCTTTCATCGATCGGAGAGCCTCAATGGAACTGAGACTGTCCGTAAAGATGAAATAATGGTCCGTGGGCATTTTTTCGATAATCCCTAGGGTGTACTGAATTGCAGCTAATTCTGCGACGTAAACAGAAACAGGATTATCGAGCTTATGGGAGACGGTTAAATTGTTATTGAAGATACCGAAGCCAGTGGACCCATCAAGAAGTGATCCGTCAGTGTAGTACATATTGTCGCAGTTGATGTTTCGATATTTATTGGAAAAAATTTTAGGGATCTGCTGCACGCGTAAATGATCCGGGATTCCACGAGTTTCTTCTATCATGGATGTATCGAAAAACACAGTAGAATCAGAAGTATTTGATAAGTCGACACGATTTGGAATATTCGAAGAAGGGTTAATATTTTGGGACATGTGATTGAAATACAATGTCATAAAACGGGTTTGAGAATTAAGTTCGATTAACCTTTCAAAATTTTCAATCACGGGACGGTTCAAGACCTCACATTTGATTAGAATACGAGAAGACAGGCTCCAGAAGCGGTTTTTCAATGGTAGTACTCCAGCTAAAACCTCCAAACTCATCGTATGGGTCGACTGCATGCAACCTAAGGCGATACGCAAACAACGATATTGTATTCGCTCCAGTTTGATCAAATGTGTGTTTGCTGCGGAGCGGAAGCAGAAACACCCGTATTCAATAACAGACAATATCGTTGTTTGGTAAAGCCTTATAAGGTCTCCTGGATGGGCTCCCCACCATTGTCCGGTTATTGTACGAAGAAAATTCACTCTTTGTTGACATTTTTTCATCAGATACCTCACGTGACAACCCCAGGTGCCTTTAGAGTCGAACCAGACACCAAGATATTTGTGTACCAAAACCTGAGAAATCGTTTTACCCATTAATTGTGTTTGAAGCTGAGCAGGTTCATGCTTCCTAGAAAAAACTACTATCTCAGTCTTCTCCGGAGAGAATTCGATACCTAGCTGTGAAGCCCAAGCAGACAAATTGTCCAAGGTATCTTGCAATGGTCCTTGCAAATCGGCAGCTTTGGCTCCTGTAACAGAGATTACACTGTCGTCTGCAAGTTGTCTTATCGTGCATGAATTTGCCAGACATTCGTCGATGTCATTTACATAAAAGTTGTAAAGAAGGGGGCTTAAACATGAGCCCTGGGGAAGACCCATGTAGCTAATGCGAAAAGTTGCCAAATCGCCATGCGTAAAATGCATGTGCTTTTCGGACAACAAATTGTGCAAAAAATTGTTCAAAATTGGAGAAAATCCTTGTCGGTGAAGTTTACCCGAAAGAATGTCAATAGAAACGGAATCAAAAGCCCCCTTAATGTCCAAGAACGCAGACGCCATTTGTTCTTTACGAGCATACGCCAGCTGAATATCTGTTGAAAGCAACGCAAGACAATCATTCGTCCCTTTGGCACGGCGGAAGCCAAATTGAGTTTCTGATAGTAGACCATTTGATTCGACCCAGTGGTCTAAACGACGGAGTATCATTTTTTCCATCAATTTCCGGATACAGGATAGCATTGCAATCGGCCTATAAGAGTTGTGATTAGAAGCTGGTTTCCCTGGTTTTTGGATGGCGATCACCTTCACTTGCCTCCAATCCTGCGGTACAATGTTTTGCTCCAGGAACTTATTGAACAAGTTCAACAAGCGCCTCTTGGCATTGCCGGGTAGATTCTTCAACAAGTTGAATTTGATTCTATCTAATCCAGGCGCGTTATTGTTACAGGACAGGAGGGCAACTGAAAGTTCTGCCATCGTAAAAGGTGATTCTATCGCGTCGTGGCCCGGAGACGCATCGCGAACAATATTTTGCTCAGGAACAGAGTCCGGACATACTTTCCTGGCAAAATCAAATATCCACCTACTTGAAGACTCCTCGCTTTCGTTGACCGTTACGCGATTCCGCATTCTTCGGGCTGTGTTCCAAAGAGTGCTCATCGATGTCTCCCTCGACGTCTCGTTCACGAACCGACGCCAATATCCACGTTTCTTTGCTTTAGCCAAGCTTTTAAGCTTGGTATCAAGCTCCGAATACCGTAAATAGTCGCCAGGTATACCTCCCGTCTGGTAGGCCTTAAACGCGTCGGATCTTTGCGTGTAGACATCGGAGCACTCTTGGTCCCACCACGGAGTGGGAGGCCGTTCTTTGATCGTTACGCCGGGATATTTCTTCGTTTGGGCTTGCAACGCGGCGTCGAGAATCAAGCCCGCGAGGAGGTTGTATTCTTCAAGTGGTGAATGATGTTGAATCGACTCGACCGCTTTTGAAATCATTTCCTCGTATAACTTCCAATCGACATTTCGTGTGAGGTCATACGGAATGTCAATTGGTCGCATGCGAGTTGACCCGTTAGTAATTGAAATAAGAATAGGCAGATGGTCGCTACCGTGAGGATCGAGGATTACCTTCCATGTGCAATCCAACCGTAGCGACGTCGAACATAAGGATAGATCCAAAGCGCTTGGGCGCGCTGGAGGTTTCGGGATACGTGTCATTTCACCGTTGTTTAAAATAGTCATGTCGAAGTCATCGCAAAGGTTATAGATTAAAGAGGAGCGGTTATCATTGTATGGGGAACCCCAAGCCACGCCATGAGAGTTGAAGTCTCCCAAAATCAAACGTGGCGAGGGAAGAAGTTCTATTAAATCAAAGAGCAGCCGTTGCCCAACCTGTGCTCTGGGAGGAATATATATTGAGGCAATACAAAGCTCTTTACCTTGTATTGTCATTTGACATGCGACAACTTCGATGCCTGGAATCGAGGGGAGGTTAATACGATAGAAAGAATAGCACTTTTTAATCCCTAAAAGTACTCCTCCATATGGGGTGTCTCGATCAAGGCGAATAATATTAAAATCATGGAAGTTGAGATCAATATTTGAAGTAAGCCAAGTTTCACAAAGGGAAAATGCATCGCATTTGTTTTTATTTATCAAAACTTTAAACGAATCAATTTTTGGTAAAATACTTCTACAATTCCACTGTAAGACAGAGATAGAATCCTTCATATACGCAGTTGAATTAGGCATCGAAGGATACAATCGCTGCAAGGAGAGGCCATTGGGCAGTCAACTGCTTCAAAAATGATCTAACTGTTGGGAGGAATGCTGTAAGAAAAATTTTAATTGGATCGGGTACATTGAAAGTTTCAAAAATCCAGTCCACAATGTCAGAAAATTTCACTAATCCAGAGTTTGTTTCATCAACTGGGAGTGTAAAAGGAGCAACTGGGGTTTTAGATGTTCCTGGCAGTGCTGGGAACTCCTTCTGGGACTTTAAATTTGCCAGCCCAGGAGGAGTTTGCTTCGGTTTTTCCGCAGCACTGTTTGGTTTGTTTGTATCTTTCATTTCACTTTGAGAAATCTTAGGACCTTTTCTGGGAAGTTTAGGAGAGGAAATATTTTTCCTCTTTCTAGACTCCCCAGGATTGGCGTAAGATGCTCCCGCTGGTGAATCGTCAGAATCGGTTTCTTCAGAGGGCAACAGATCGAAGGGGTTCGAAGTAACGGGAGAAGTGGTAACGGTCTTCTTCAGCATGTCAGCGTAGGAACGCTTTGAACGCTCTTTGAGAGACCGTTTTATTTTATCCCTGCGCTGCATGTACACCGCACATGTCGAGAGCTCATGCAGATTTTCTCCGCAGTGAATACACTTTTCAGCGTTAACACTGCAAGAATCTTCCGCATGAGACTCCCCACACTTGCCACAACGTGCCTTATTGCAGCAGTAGGCGGCTGTATGGCCTAACTGCTTGCAATTCAGGCAGTTCATGACGCGGGGCACGTAGAGCCTCACAGGGAGACGAACCCGGTGGATCGAGACGTGGCTTGGTAGTGCAGACCCGGCGAACGTAACTCGAAACGAGTCTGACGGAGTGTATACTGTTTTGCCACCGATGATCGATGCTGACCGCAATTGCTTGCAGTCGAGCACCTTTACTTCGGGACACGTTTTGTTCTTAAAGCACCCTTTGGCACTTTGCAGTATACACTCGACGGACAGACTCGAATCGGTTATGACACCGTCGATCTCCACGTCTCGTGCGGGTATGTAAACGCGATACTCGCGTGTGAAGAGCTCAGAGCAAGCTATATCGTTGGCCTCTTTCAGGTTACCGACCACGACACGGAGCTTGTTAGGCCGGACCTTGGAAATTTCGGTCACGCCCTTGTACTCCTTCGTCAGGTCTTTGGAAATCTGCAAGAGGTTCAACTGTTTCGATTTCGGTCCCGCCTTTGGCCGAAAATAGACAGTATAGCTGCCCTGGGCTCCGTCTGGGTAAAGCCTGGGGCGAGGGGGGACTGAAGAATGAACAGGGGAGGGGGTAACAGAAGGGTCAGGGTCAGAGGGGTTCGGGGATGGTGGCGCGGGAGGCGAGGGATCTACATCCATCGCGCTATGTTTAGCGCACTAGCGCTGACAAGAACACGTACCTTTTTATTTCTCCCTTCCAGTAAGGTTGGTTGTCCGATCGTTCGAAGTAGCAGCCGTTACAGCCAGCAGCACCAATACAGCAGCACCAAACAGCCACCAGCAGCGAGCCAGGTGTGAGATCACTCCACACAGCGATACGACTCGCTGACACTGATGGCTTCTTCTTTTTCCTCGTTTGTGTCTCGTCCACTGCTGTAGCACAATCCAGCCAGCAGCCAAATCGGCTTACGCACCAGCTGGCAGTCACGATGCGAAACAGTTGCACAAAGGAACGACCTTGAACCCGGATTTATTTCACTCGACCAGGCAAACGATGCCAACACTTGTTCACACGTCTTTTGTTTTATACTCTATCGGACCGATCACCAAACACGTCCAGTACTGATGCGTGTTCGGCACAGAATGACATGAATGTTTGCTAAAAAGGTTGTTAGCCATGAATAAACAGCACAACAACTTATAAAATTAGCGCAAAATGTTGAAAGATTCAAGAAAGATTGCGCATGCGAAACTGGTCGAAAAATGCACCGGGCAGAGGCTTATGAATGGTGTTAAGAAAAAAGTTAGAGAATTCGCATACCCCACCAAAAATAATACAAATTGAATTAAACACGCAAAAGTTGGAGTGTGCGTAACCAGATCATTTATGAGCGAAATTAGAGCATTTACTGATTAAAATTGGAACCAGTACAACGCATGTGCGTTGGGCATAACGCATTTGATGCTCTAGCGTATTTTGAATGTATTGTGCAGCTCCAAACCACTACACTTATAAAGCATCAGCCGATGTACAGAAGGTTGGCATCGTTAAAACAGTGCAACCAGCAACCAATACTGATAAGTTGGGTACTGACTCCATTGAAGAAATTATTGTCTGATCGATTCACTTTCATGAATCAGGTCATTTGAAAACATCATTCAATCATTAACAATAAACAAAAACATGAGGTTAGTCCAAAACATTTTGCATTTAATTCTGACTCTGGTTTCATTCACATGCATTCGGTTCTGCGTTACTGGCACCAGCGTCAATAACTTCCGCGGCAACAAGGCTCGCTATTGGCTGTTTCGGTTGCTGACGATTCTTAGGGATGCACGAGCCGTTGATGCGCACCGGCTCGCGAAAGTAAAGAACGGTTTTTTGAGCGCCTCGAAACTGATCGTTCGCCCGAAGCCGAAGTTTACCGTGACATTACGATTTTTGTGTATATGATACATATTCTGATTTTGATCTCTGTCAATGTATTCCTTGTACAACTTTAGCGTTATGCGTATCACGCATTGGTTGTGCGAAGTCAGAGCAAATTCTGTGCGAATTGAAAGGACACATTGGATGGTTAAAGCTTGAACTTTTGCGTGAAATTGAAGAGAAACAATTGATAGTCGCATACCTCAGAATACAATTATCAAAAGACTCCTGTATATTTTGTATTATGGAAGAATAAAAGTGTATTTATCATTTTCAGAACAGTCTATAACATTCATGCATCCAAAGCCTTAAAACTTTGATATTTCAGCATTGATATCCGAGTTTCAACACGGATTTGTAAAGAACAAGACGTTCACTAGTTTCCTTTTAACTGAAATCGTGACCTAGCTGATTCCATATATTTTGACCAGGCTTTGTTTTGCTCATCTTCATCTTAAAGAGAAAACAGTTTTCTACCCTCTTAACAACTGTGAGCTTACGTTCAATGTGCATCACACCATCCGCTGTAGAGAGAGCGCAGAGTAATAGTTTCTCTGACGAAAAAACGCTCCTAATTTGACAGAGACAAAAACCCAGTGAAACTCTTGTAAATTGCTCATCCGCGCACGCAAGAAAAGTGAAATAAATTGGTCGGCGATCAACTGAGCATTGCGTTGCCATTCGCATAGCTCTGGGGTGCGGCAAAAACAGTATTATAGACCGTTCCGATAATTATAAATACACTTACGATCAACCGTCATTTCAAATAACGTGCAGTATTCAACCAAACGTTGGCTGCGTCCTGTTGTTTACATCCAAAAGAAACAGATGCTGTCATTTTTTCTAACATTTAGTGCGAAATTTTGAAAATGCGTGGCCTTTCTTCCGAGCAAAGAAAGCGAATTGTGCACAAATGGGGCACCGTGAGTGGTCTTTCTATAAGAAAATTAGCCAGAGAAGAAGGTATAAGTGTCGGAGCAGTTCAAACCGCATTGCGGAAGTATTGTGAAGAGTGCACATTTACTGATGCCCCAAGACGTGGTAGAGAACCCGGGCCTGTTGATCCCACAATGGACAAAAAGGTTAAGGAATACTATAGCGGCATTGACACCGAAAAATTCGGCAAGAAGGTAATGGTTTGGCAGGCCATTTGTGAATGTGGGAAAATACCTCGTCCATTCATTACGAATGACACAATGAATGGAAAAATTTACGTGAAATAGTGTTTGCAGAAAAGGTTGTTACCCATGGTTAAGCAGCATAACAATCCACCAATCTTTTGGCCCGATCTTGCTTCCAAAACAAATAATGTCACATGTGTCCCAAAGGAGATGAATCCACCAAACTGCCCTGAAATTCGCCCTATTGAAACTTTTTGGGCTTTGACCAAGGCAAAGCTGAGGAAATATGTCAAACCAGCGGACAATGTTGAAAAATTTTAAAAAGATTGGAATCAAGTGGTAAAAATGGTCGGGGAACACACTGTGAAAAAGCTTATGAGAAGTGTTAAGAGAAAAGTTAGAGAACTCGCGTATCCTACGAAAAATAATCCCAACTTGAATTGAAACTGGAAAGAAAACACTTATTATCTATATTTCAGAATAAAATGACCCGAAAAATCCTGTATTTTTTGTTTTATTCAAGAAAGAAGATGTATTTATAATTTTCGGAACAGTCTATAAACTATGGAGTTGTAGACTTTACGCGACATTTTCAACATTTTTATATTACAAACTTTTTTTACTTAGCAAGTGTAGTATATTGAGTGTGAACAAATGATATCTTCCATAAAATATTAAGTGCGCAACTAAGTTCTCACTGTTTGTCAATAGGTGGGTTTACGAAGCTGAGACATACGGTAAACAAATCGCTTTGACACGTTAATAGTGATTTTATTGTGGCGTCAAATACTTTTAGTTGCATGAAAATATCTGATTTTGTGCCAAATAATCGTCATTTGCGGGAAGTGAGCAAGTGATTTTATTCACAAAAAAAGCGGCTGAAGCGCATTGAGTGTTAAAATAACTTTACTGAAACGCAACTCTGAGTGAAACCCGTGATTCGTTTCGCCGCTTTTAACACAGCAATTCCAATTTTGACAATTGTCCACGTGAGGAGGGCCACTGAATTGGAGGAATCGCTCGATGAGGATCCATTTCAAGCGCAGAAACAGCTTGTTTCGGTATTAGGAGTCCAGCCATTTTCAAGCGATTGTATGCTTTTTATACTTAAGTTGCATTTTTATTTAAGAAAAACAACGAGAGTTAGCTGCACACCCAAAACATATTTGAATAATAATTGGTGACATTTTGATATCTGAATTGAGGTTACTAAATATGCAAATTCAAAGGGCATGGACCGTAGAATTTTAAACATAATCTACATTTCCTCCACAAAAACTTCTCACCCACGGCCATACACTTCCATTTGAAAAATACACTGAAGTCACTTATCACGCGGGAGACGCAAATTCTATAAAAAAAAAACATTTTTATGACACCTGCTGTACAAAAACCGCATAGATTCTGAAATCCGAACAAAAAAAGGAAAAGTCCGAACTATGCGTGAAAAACGCTGCATGAAAAACGCTACGTGAATTGAAAACTCCGCGCAAACAAGCTTCATCTGTGAAAATTGTGATGTGAAAATGATTGTGATCACTAAGGAGCTCAGTTAATTTGCGGCCAACTCTGTTAAAAAAAATAAAATAAAATTCATTCGATTCAAATAAACTGGAGATAACATCTACGGAGCTAAGGAAAGAAACACAACTATCCAACTGATAACCTTAGGGTGCTGATAAGGTATGTCATGGTCAGATCTTTTTTATCCTATTCCGCTAATAACGCGAACACACAGTACAAAAAATGGGACCACATGTTCGCTGAAGACCTAATGTTCTTTTGCAGTTATACCATCTTCTCAGTGTGATAGACACACCACAAGCTATCAACGGACAACTCGCACTTGTGATATGTTCCGTCTGTCTGGAAGCAACGTTATTCAGTCCGTGTCACCTGTGTAAGGATCGACCATCATCATAACACCGCCTCTAGTGACTAACGTGTGTAGCACAACCACCAAAAGATGGGTGGGTGTTGTCAGGCACCAGAAAAAAACGTTGACAAATGGAAAAGGCAAAATATTCACAAATGCCCTTTTTTGCCTTTGTCTTCTGATGGTGACGAAAACAGAAAAGGACTGCGGAAACAAACAAACGGGAGGCTTCTTTTTTAATTAAATATGCGACAGCTGTGAGCATGGTATTAACTAGAAGTGAAAACTATTTACGATAGGATGGTGCAATTCGGAAGGCGCAATGCGGCGTTTTTCTACAAGCTTAGGAGCAAGAGTACTCGAATGGTTAGTAATCCATTGAAGTGATAAAGCAGTAAAAAAATAAATTTTTGAAAATAAGTTCTGATATAATTACTAAAATCTCTCTGTTATTCCCAAGCTTGTTTTGCTGCCTTCAATCCAACGGAGACCAACCTACACCTGCTAGTACGGAAATCCTGGTATCCAACAGCCGCAGGATGAGAACCCGTCATGTAGATATTTTCCTCGTATCCATCTTGACATACATGAGCAAATCCATGCAGAATGATATGAAAATACACGAGAATTACGCAAATATGCACACAAATTTGACATAGCAAACTAAATACTCGTCACATGTTCTAGACTGAAAAGTAAAAGTATGAATGAATAATTCAGAAGTTATGGTATTGTTTTCATTCACGGAGTGTTATGTCCATCACTTCTGATTCTGAAATAATCATCCAATCTTCTTTCTCAGACAGTTTTTCTGTACAACCAAAGGTTTCTTAGCTACAATAATTTGAAAAAAGCTTTAACCAAAATGCTTACGCATTTTAGAATAAAAAGATCTCCAACTGAGAAAAACACTCAGTTTACTAAGCCGAATACTTGTGCAAAGTTTCATTTATATCAAAAATGGTCAAAATTGGATGATACGTCATATGGCGTGGATTTGCTCACATGCATTCCTTTACATCCATCTTCCGCATTTCACCATAATCGCGCTCGCCCCGAAACATATACTTGCATCTCGTTGAAACCCCCAAAAAGACTACTCGGGTAGCAGCAATGGCGGAGGTAGCGTACTGTTTGAAACTGGTAGAAGAGGTTCGCGTAGGTTCAAAATAATGACTTTCAACTTATGAAAATATGTGATAATAAAAACCAAATCAATAAATAAAAACGACTATTTAAAGTTTTAACCAAATAAGTAAAACAAAATTAGTATGTTGAAATTGCACATCCCACGCTGGACCATAGTGTTTACCGAAGGAAAAAATCACAGGAGGGTTGTGTGCAAAGCCACGACCGCAAGGTTGAAGTAGAACACTTTTACACAGCTCTACTTACGCTGTACATTAACCTACGGCCGGGCGAATCGGTTCGCGCCGCTTTTCGCGTTTAGCCTGGCAGAGGCCTTATGCGCACGGCCAACACAATAGAAAGGTGTTTTTCATATTGAAAATTAGACACGGCTTTACTAGAGTAAGCGTTGGCAAATGCATCAACCGCTAATACCGCCGCTATCGTGCGAAAGTCAGCCTGGTAGAGGCCTGAGACGTGGTGACCAACCACAGGGCAAGTGATTTGTTTGTTTTAAAGGCAGCCACAGGCGCAACCCGCTGCTATCCTCTGTTACTGCTGAGTGCTGATATCTGCTGTCAACGTTGTGGACGGTCCATCCAGCTCACCTTCCGACTAATGAATGTAGCTAGTTTTCCCAGAAACACTCTTTTATAGTCGAAGGGTGCTACGAAATAGGCCACGCCTTTCTGTTCAGTTTTACCGTTTTGTAATGTTCTTCAGACGGATTATACCACAATTCGCATTTGATTTTTGTGTCCAGCGAATAAACACCGATGGTGCTCTCACACACGCAACGATTTATCCCTAACCGTATTGCGGCTTGTAACATCAAGCGATTACGTTTGCTCGCTGTTGCGTATTGCATCATGTTGCAACTTGGCAGCTGGGTGACGACGAAATTCTGTTCATGCTGATTGATTGAATCGACTTCATATTAACTCTGAATAGTCGAACTAACTGCTTTTGTGAATGCGTTCTAGCACGGCAGTTTGTTATTCAAAATCGGTTATGCTGATCACAGCCTTTGCGCTGCCCCAACAGTGAGGGGTTAGCTCAATAAAGTAAAAATTTGACAACTACAATCGAATTTGATTGCATCCCGCACAGAATGTCTGCTTGTGTTGATGCCAGAAAATTATTAACCTTCAATTATTTTTCTATTTGCCAGGAAAAAAGCATTTTGCGGTTCAAAATCGGTTGCTAATTACAACCTTTGAGCTGTCCTAACATTGGGGGAATTAAGATACACGGACAACATGCACTGTGGAAGCTATTTCACATTCAGTAAATTAGACGGGTGCGACAGATTTAAATTGCTAGGATGCAACACAGAATGCTTGCTTGCGTTGACAAAAATTATTAACTTTCAATGACTTGTTTATTTGCCTTGAAAAAGGCATTTTGATTTCCAAAATTGGATTTCCTGATGGCAATCTTCATGCTGCCCCAACACGGAGGAATAATGGCTGTCTGGCGACACACGCTGAGAAAAACCGCGCTGCTCCTGAGACGTGGTGACCAACCACAGGGCTAGTGCTGCTGCTAAGGAAGGACGACTGCTGCTGTCGCTGTCTAGAACTATTATGAGCGGCTCCGGCTGAAACAGGCTCTTATATAGGCCAAATAGCCTGTTTTCAATTGCAAGGTATATGATCCTGTCGATCGTGCTTGGGAAGCAAGCATATAACGACCAATCAGAGGTCGAATTTTTCGTTTTGACAAGGCTTGACTATTTTCAATAGTGCAATAGTGTGAATAATAAAATTACAATTATCTTATTTTGGGAAGAATCTTAGAAGATTTTCCAATCTATTGCTGCAAGAACGAAGGAAATCCATCGAATACTAAACGATTTATTAGCATTTGAAATTGGACATATTTTTCACTTTTTTCGGTTTTAGATTTTCATTTCACATCCCTATGTAGCCGAACTTCCTGAGAGAAGTATTCTACTTCAAAAACGAGGAGGAAGGGAAGAAATATCCCAGCTCAGTACCCTTTTGGTTTGTTGTGACTTGACGGTGGTCAGGCGGTGTAATAATCGTCATCACCGTCATCCATCACATCAGTGCGTCTTGAACTGTCCTACAGATCAGACGTTTTTTCGGTTGCTTGTGGACTGGTCTTTGACTGCCTATAACTTCAAAGTTTGTGTTTTGTCAGTGTGTCTTTTAAAGATTACCTGAAAGTTATTTCCCATCAGTCTTTCTCAAGACTACCTACTTTTGAATTTAACATTTGTTTTAACTTTTTTCGTATCACCTGAAATGGCTGGACGGAAAAAGAAACCTCGCATCGCTGCGGGGAGGAAAAGAGAGGCATCTCTTTCTGACACATCGAGTGTCTGTAGTGACAATCCTTTTGATATTTTGCCTGAGCAAGAAGCTGGTGAAATGGAAGTTATTAATAATGAAACTATACAAAATATAAAATCTTTAAAAAAGGAGAAAGTTCCACCTATTGTGGTAACTATTTCTTCTGAATTTAATATATTCAAAAAGGAACTTTCAACGTTTGTTTCTGACGTTAAAGTTACATATCAAATTGGCCGTAGAGGTGAATGCCGCTTATTAGCCGACTCAGTAAAGGGTCGTGATCGTCTTGTTCAGTATTTAACAAAAATCACGAGGCGAAAACAGTCAGAGAACTGGAATTTCCCTTGTTAATTATTTAATTCATTTTAACCGCAATGAGTTTAACAACTTAAAATTTTTTGAAAAAGCACATGCTTTGTATAATGTGCGTGTAAAGTGGGAAATTTATAGGAAGTATGGCGGAGGTGAAAAGCATATCACCCAATGCCGTACTTGCCAACGTTATGGCCATGGTTCCAAATTCTGTAACATGGACCAAAAATGTCTTAATTGTGGAGACTCTTCTCACAAAAAGGACACATGTCCTGTGAAAGAGAGTAAAAATTTTCGCTGTGCGAATTGTAACGGCAACCATATGTCAAATTTTTATCAATGCCCAGTCCGTTTAGCAATTGTTAAGGCAAGGCAAGGTAAACAAAATTCAATTTCTCAATTAAAACCAACTTCAAAACAAAATTCTCCAAGCGTACCAGTGACGCATAGTTTACCTACTCCTTTGCATACCCGTTTAACTTATGCACAGGTTACAGGTAGTTCGAACATTATACCGCCTAGTGTTGGTAGTTCGAAAATGACCGTTAATATGGGTAAGCAATACAGGCTAGAAAATAATTGTACACCTATCACTCCAGCTAATATTGCTGCCGAAAATATTTTTTCTAATGTCAACTGCCTGGGGCCTATTACGGCAGGTAAACTTTTTTTTTTTGCAACAGGCAATGTTCGATCTTATGAACGCCATGTTGCAGGCAAAATCAATGTTTGAAGCCATTCAAATAGGCACAAATTTTACTATTAAAATTGTTTCTAATTTAAAATTTAGCAATGATTTTAAATAAAACAATTAAAATATTAAATTGGAATGCTCGCTCATTGAAGGCCAATGAGAATGAGCTTTTTAACTTTTTAACAGTAAATAATGTGCATATTGCAATTATTACTGAAACATTTTTGAAACCTAACATAAAATTAAAATATGATCCCAATTACGTGGTTCATAGATATGATAGGATTCAGGGTTCCGGCGGTGGAGTTGCAATTGTTATTCATCGCCGAATCAAACATCGTGCTCTTCCCCATCTTGAGACGAAAGTTATTGAAACTTTGGGAATTGAAGTTCAAACTGAACTTGGGATTTTATTTATTGCCGCAGCATATTTACCATTTCAATGCACACGCGAGCTCAAAAATTATTTTAAAGGTGATTTACAAAAACTCACCAGAAATCGTTCGAAATTTTTCATAATCGGCGATTCTAACGCTAAACATCGTTCATGGAATAATTCTCAAAGTAATTCCAATGGCAAAATTTTATTCAACGATTGTTCTTCAGGATACTATTCTATTTTGTCTCCGAATAGTCCTACATGCTTTTCTTCTGTAAGAAACCCTTCAACAATTGATTTGGTGCTTACAAATCAAAGTCATGTATGTAGTGATTTGATCACACATGCTGACTTTGATTCTGATCATCTTCCAATAACTTTTTCTTTATCACATGAATCAGTTTTAAACCCTATGAGCTATGTTTTTAATTATAACAAGGCTAATTGGGAAAGATACAAAATTCATATTGAGAGAAATTTCAATAATGAGCTTGATTTGCAAAACGAAGTGAATATTGATTCCGCTTTGGACGCATTAAAATGTGCAATTGTTGATGCCAGGAATTATTCTGTTCCAAAGGCTCAAGTGAAATTTGATTCACCAATAATTGACGAAAATCTTCAACTTCTAATTCGTTTGAAAAATGTCCGCAGACGTCAATATCAACGTTCTCGTGACCCTGTTTTTAAAACTATTTATAAAGATTTACAAAAAGAGATTAAACATAGATTTACTCTTCTGAGAAATCAAAATTTTGAGACTAAAGTTGAAAAATTGAAACCATATTCAAAACCATTTTGGAAGCTGTCGAAGATTCTTAAGAAACCTTCAAAGCCTATTCCAGTTTTAAAAGATGGTGAACGTTTTCTTGTATCCAATGAACAAAAGGCTCAAAGACTTGCTCAGCAGTTTGAGAGTGTTCATAACTCAAATTTGAATTTTGTGAGTCCAATTGAAAATGAAGTCACACGTCAATTTGATTTAATTTCTTCCCAGAATTTTTTACCTGCAGAAATAATTGAAACTAACTTGAATGAGATTAAATCAATTATTAAAAATTTCAAAAATATGAAAGCACCTGGTGACGATGGAATCTTTAATATACTAATCAAACATCTCCCTGAGAGCACAATGGAATTTTTAGTAAAAATTTTCAATTGCTGCTTCAAAATTGCATATTTTCCCAAATTATGGAAAAATGAAAAAAATACTCCCATTTTAAAGCCGGATAAGAACCCAGCTGAAGTTTCAAGTTATCGACCAATCAGTTTGCTTTCTTCAATAAGTAAACTGTTTGAGAGAATTATTCTTAACAGAATGATGTCACACATCAACGAAAATTCAATTTTTGCAAATGAACAGTTTGGATTTCGCCATGGGCATTCCACAACTCATCAATTGCTCAGAGTTACTAATATGATACGAGCTAACAAATCTGAAGGTTATTCCACTGGAGCTGCTCTTTTAGACATAGAAAAAGCATTCGACAGTGTTTGGCATAAAGGTTTGATTGCGAAATTGCAAACTTTTAATTGTCCAATTTTTCTAATCAAAATTTTAAAAAATTATCTTACTGATCAAACTCTGCAGGTTGTCTATCAGAATTCAAAATCTGATAGATTTCCTGTCAGAGCAGGTGTACCTCAAGGTTCAGTCTTGGGTCCAGTCCTGTACAACATATTCACTTCAGATCTCCCTGATTTGCCTCCAGGATGCACAAAGTCATTGTTCTGCGATGACACAAGCATTTCCGTAAAAGGAAAAAGTCTTCGTGTCATATGCAGTCGATTGCAGAAAAGTTTAGATATTTTTACTTCCTACTTGCAAAAGTGGAAAATCTCTCCCAATGCTTCTAAAACTCAAATGTTAATTTTTCCGCATAAGCCTAGGGCTTCTTTCCTCAAGCCAAACAATAATCACGTTGTCAAGATGAATGGGGTTATTTTAAGTTGGTCTGACAAGGTTAAGTACTTGGGACTAATTTATGATAAAAAACTTATTTTCAAAGAGCACATTGAGAGTATACAAGCCAAGTGCATCAAATATACGAGATGTTTATATCCTCTCATTAACAGAAATTCTAAACTTTGTTTAAAGAACAAACTTTTGATTTACAAACAAATTTTTAGACCAGCAATGCTTTATGCTGTACCGATCTGGTCAAGTTGCTGTTCAACAAGGAAGAAAACGCTTCAAAGGATTCAGAATAAAATTCTGAAAATGATTTTGAAGCGTCCTCCTTGGTTTGGTACACTCGAATTACATAGACTTACTGGTGTTGAACCATTAGAAGCTATGTCAAATAAAATTATTAACAATTTTCGACAAAAATCGTTGCAATCCTCAATTGCTACGATAAGCTCTCTTTATAGCCAATAAGTTAGCAATTAAGTTAGTTGTAAGTTTACTTCCCCTTTTCTGACAAGTAGGTTTAAATCCCTACGAATGATAAGTCCTAATTGCGAAAGCAAACAAATCCTAACAATTAAAATTACAAATTTCTAACAGTGTTGAGAAGTCACCATTTGTGATTGGACACACATACTCATTATTTACTAATATTTATCATAAATACTTAAGCTACTAACAAATCCCCCCTTTAAAAAAAAAAAAAAAAAAAAAAAAACCGTCATCCATCAACTGGTATTACATTGATGGTGCCGGGATTATTATGCGAACCGGCAACGGCGGTTTCCGTTGGCGTTTTATTTAGCTGTTACTATAAACGTCTAATGCAGAAGGTGAATTTTCAACAAAATGATCACTGGAAAAAATGCACTGGCAATATTTGTAATTTCTATTATAAATCAAAATTCTAAATTTTAACAATCAGTTTATAATGCATAATCAGCAGAAACTTTAAACTTAAGTAAAACAACGTGATGTCTGCAGGACCATTCTGAGAAAACCTATGTTGGCGAATATACACAAACGCACAACCAAACATACGGAAGGCACATGAGCATGTCGGTCGACCGGAACCTTGACATTTTGAATCTTCAACATGTTCGGGTGGAACGGTTTTCCCACTGCACTGTTGTTTTTTTCCCCATTTTTTATTCTTTTTCTGTGCTTTCCCACATAACAGACTTCGTTTCGGTTGATTGAGCAGGATGATCGAACAACAAACACCCTTCTGGAAATTAGATTCGAATCGGTGATTTATTGCGCGTCCTGCACAGGGCAGATGTCAGACCTGGTATTGGATGAGTAAAAACGTGATTTCAAAGTGGAATAACATACCGAAACTCCATTCAACCAGAAAACGGTTAGGTTGAAGAGATTTGGTCACGGAATATAATTAGTTCGATTATCAGACCAGTTAGATATTGGTTTTCTCTATTTTCATTTGCCGAGTCGGGAATTCACTCATGAAAGTAGAGAAAACCAATCTCTAAATGGTCTGATATACATTTATCTACATGTGTATGTTATCTTATGTATTGGATAAATATAAATGAAAAAAAAAAAACCAACAAAGCTAGAGCAAACATTTTTAATACATTACCAACTGCGCAATCAACGTTAATCAGGAAAATAATTACTCAATTCCAAGAATTTACAATGTAATTTAACCAAACTCAGTTCAATTTTGTGGCAGAGCAGCAACGTGTGTCGTGCTTACTTCCTCCTCTCCAGACCCACCCATTTACAATCATATGAAACAGGAAAATCCCGCCGCTGCGGTCAAGCGGGGTAGAATATGGTATTTAATTGAAATTAGGGGAGAACCGTACAAGACGCACCAGTTGGGTAAGATGGCCCACGCTATTAATTCCCCAAAATACTTACACATGTGGCTTTTTATGACGAAATTCATCGCTTTTCTCATAAAAACCCAGCTTCTCTACAGTTCTTAATGAAAAAGTGTGCCATAATGACTAAAATACTCGAAAAACTGTGCAATTGGCTGTGGCTCTGTCCAACATGTAACTATTCATGAATTTTATTTAAGCTTTTATGATTAACTGACTAGTAAATAATACAAAAAACTATGGTTCCCCTAGCCTTTACACTTTTGGAGTTTATAATGCTATGAGTATTTCAAATTATTTCACTAACTTTCATCAACTTTTACCTAAAAACAAACAAAATTAAAATTGGGGCAGAATGCACTATGAAGAGCTTGCAGGAGATTGCTTGACAACTGAGAGCATGTTCCATTATTTATGATTTTACTTTCGAGACTTCAAGTGCTTCTCGCTTCGCGTGCTGATATCTGCTAGTGGCATATTAGCCTACTGCTTTGGAGCATACTGACCTTTGTTGTGGTGCGTTTTGGTCACGGGCTTGTTTGGCGGCAGTGGTAATTTTTACCAAAAAAAGACAATGAAATCGAGTATTTTAAAGTAAACTTCGTCATGAACATGCAATAAATAGATCCTACAATCTTCCTACTCGTACAATGTCGCTTTGGAATGATTTGAAGCGCGGTAATTCGCGCAAATGCTTAACTGGTGCGTTTTGTACAATCCTCCCCTACTGTG
The DNA here is from genome assembly GCF_029784165.1 of Wyeomyia smithii. NCBI lineage: Eukaryota > Metazoa > Arthropoda > Insecta > Diptera > Culicidae > Wyeomyia > Wyeomyia smithii. The sequence goes on along the minus strand of NC_073695.1, from coordinate 227,561,377 downwards.
TCGCGTCCCCCGCCTCACAACTCAACGTATCCTGGTGGAGCCTTCCTCTTGGCCCGAAGGCTAAACGGAAGCCGATTGGTGGTGCGTCGTTGTCGGCGTCGTCTATCGCAAACACGCTCGGTTGGCACTATGAAAATTTATTGCGAAACGGTTTGACCTAGCCATGAGATTCTTCGTTCCGATTTATACCCACATATGCCGCTAGAATCAACAGAGCAAACGGTGGTGGAAACCTCACCGAACGGAAAAGCGATGTGCGACTCGGTAATATGTAAACAAATTGGAATTTTCGCAAGACTTTCTTGTTTACATGCTTTAATGTACATAAATTCCTCACCATCTTTTATGAAGAAAATGTTCGTCTGTTACGAATGTCGCAATGAAGGTGCGCGGTTAGTAGACATGCCTGACTGTAAAATTACCTGAGTAAATTCATTTTCTCCATCCTTGGGAGGCGATAAAACAAATTAAATTGTCTTCTGAAGAACGAGAACAATGTGTACTTAACTCGAGCTTAGGGCGAATCAAGTTCACCTATTCGGTTATCATCGTAACGAGGCGAAGGAAGCATAGAGAACCAAAAGCATCAATCTCTGTTGTGATAAATATTTCAACCCATTCATGGTGAGATAGCACAGAAACAAAAGCATAAACACTGTACCTGGAGTCCGCTCTGCAGGCTATATTTTCCGCCTGATGGGTCCACTGCCAGATCAAGTTGATAATTTCCCGTACGACTTCCGCTCGGTCTCTGTCACTCTCGGCAGTTGATATCCCGCCGAGTAATCCAATCTCTTTCGCTGTTAGAGGGGTTTGTGTAGTAATCCTGGTATAACTGCTTTCACTTCACAACGCCTCCACCTCACGGATGCACGGACGCTTTGCACACTTTTACACGCTTTTGTCACAACGATATCGGAATGTTATTCGAAGCACCTCACTTTTTTCTTCTCGATGCTATGTTATTATTACCGTTTTTTTTTTGTTTATCTCACTTGCTGCGATCTGCGGATAGCTAGCCGTAAAATATTCCAATCTCGGTTTTATTTTTCTACAGTGAAAACATTTTAACCTTATCGTTCCGGCGGTATTGCAGCTTTCAGCTGGAGAAAAATAACGGGGAGCATCACCAGCTGTTTTTATTGAGTTACATTTTTTTTATTTTATGGATCAGCAGATGTTCGATTTTTGCAGTTTTATTTTCTCTTTTGATTTTTATCGAATTTACTCGTTTTTGGTGCGATTAACGAGATTGTATATTTACACAACTGTGTGCAAAAGAAGGATTATGGAAGTTTGGACTCCTTCGAAAGATAAAAGATTCATACTCGAAAAATAATATATCAAAAATTCATATATTCGAAGTGAAATCTGCTTACAATATCAAACAGTTTTCTTGACGGTTCTGCTTGTTAGTTGTTTCAAACTTCTTAATGATTTGAATAATCACACTCGTCAGTCTAAGCACACAAAAGTACCTCCAATTAGTTTAATTTTTCATTATTGTACAAAATAGTAAGGGGCATGACTATTAACTCAAATTGACCTAAAATCAGTTCCAAAAACCAGAGCAGCAAACAGACACTAAGTCCCTAGTTAAGTTGAAAATAGTAACGCTATAAGCAACAGAAAAACGAAAAACAAACAATCCGAAAAACGCTTTCAAAACATAGAAATTTTAAATTCATTCTAAGCTGGTAACAAGTTTGAAGACAATGGAAATAAACCAATTGTAAATTTAACTCAAAATGGTTTCACTGTACGACAGAAAAAACGGACGAAAAAGGAACTAAATTAAGTCGAAAAAATAAAGAGTGTTTACAAAGACCATCAAAGAATGATTTCAAAAGTCTAAGTTCTCGAAAAGACTACTGGGAGAAAAAAAACTTCTAGTTTCATTTAAAAAAGTTGAAGAGATTAATAAAAAAAGGACGAAACATTTCAAGATAAAAAAATCCTTTTAATGCACCGAAAAAAATACGGAATAATGAACTATAAGCATATTTCATATTAATCTGAAATGGCAAAAAATCTTTTCTAAAATATCAAAAATGTGAATAAAAAATTGCAGTGTTCAGCATTTCGTCCCAAATCTTCACCAAACGTTTTTTCAATGTGTCCAAACTCAAATGCCCAACGTCGTCCAAGACTAGTGGGTTCAGAACCTGTGACGATGCAGGTCATTTAGATGAACTGATGAAGCAAGGCAATTTCTGCTAACACCATTTCTGAACGATCAATGCCTTATGCGTCAAGCGACTGAATCCTGTTGAAAGCAAAAACTGTCTTTTCCAAAAATCATTTTAGCGCAAGGATGCAAATGGTCTTTGATAACGTATTGCAAGTAGTTCTCCTTGCTTATTTTTACGCCCCTATCAATGAATAGCTATGATAATTTCCCTTTTTGTCGATATACCTTCCCAAACCATCACAGCTGACGCATTTTGATATCTCTCGACTGCTCTTTCATTGGCTGGTATGTCACAAACACACGCTCCAAAGACACGGTCATTTTGCTTGTTCAAAGTTGCCTCTAGAGTAAACAACTTTCGTCCGAAAAAATAATGTTGTGATCAGCAGCAACCAAGATCTCGCAACCCTGCCGGTAATATTTTTACGAAATAATCCGTGAATTTTCTGCTTCTTAAAAGCTGAATATCCAAGGTCTTTTTTGATAACATTTTGCATGGAAGTATGGAAGTATGGCTCATGTTCATTTCACAAGCCATTTTTCTTTTCGAACAGGCTGGATTTCGCTGGAAACGTTCCTTCCGGTTTCTGAAAAACAGCTGAAAATGACCAAATATGGGTGTTTCTTTAACCAGTATGACGTTCAAAGTCCAGAAATTGTCTCCAAATGCCATTATGAAATCCAAAATGGCGACTTCCGGTTTCGGAAAAACTGCGGAAAACGACCAAATACCACCCAATATGGGTATTTCCATCATCGTAATGATGCACTGAAGCCACAAACCGACTTCAGACAACATATTGAATTATAAGATGACAACTTCCGGTTTCTGGAAAACAGTCTGAAATGGACGATTCCCATTAAATATGAGTATCTCCGGAACCAGAAAGATGCACAGAAGCTGAAAATTGATCATAGATACAACCTTGAATTTTAAGATGGTGACTTCCGGTGTCTAGTAAACAGCCGGAAATGACCAAATACCATTCAATGTGAATGTTTTCGGAACCATAATTACGCCCAGATGACAGAAAGTGACCAAATACCACACAATATGAGTATCTCCGGAGCCAGAATGTTGCAAGAAGCTAAAAATTGACCTCAGACACCACTATGAACTGTGGGATGGCAACTTCTGGTTTCTGGAAAACAGCCAAAAATGGCCGATTTCCGTCTAACATGAGTATCTCCGGTTCTAGAACGATACACAGCAGCTGAAATCGACCACAGACCCCATTTTGGATTCTAGGTTGGCGACTTCCGGTTCCTAACACACAATATGGGTGTTTTTTCAATCAGAATGACGCTCAGAGGCCAGAAATTATCTTAAATACCATTTTGAAATCCAAGATGGCGATTTCCTGTTTGTGAAAAACAGTCTAAAATAACCAAATACCATCCATTATGAGTATCTCTGGAACAAGAATGATGCAATGAGCTGACAATTGACCTCAGGCACCATTTTGAATTGCTAAATGGCAATTTCTAGGAAATAGTCGAAAATGACCGAATAATACTCAATATGGATATTTCCGTAATCGGGATGATGCACAGAAACCAAACTTTGGCCCTGGACACCATTTTGAATTTAAAGACGACCACTTTCAGTTTCTGGAAAACAACTAAAATAACTAAATATCTCCCAATATGCGTATTTCTGGTGTCAGATTGATGCCAGAAAATCCGCTGAAAATGACCGAATATCACCCAATATGAATATATTCAGAATTAGGGCGATGCACAGAAGCCAAAAGTCGAGGATGTTGTCATTTCGGTAAAACCAATCATTTCAAACGATTTGTCTTTTGACTTTAATCATATCCTATGGCCGATTCATCGTCCATTTACAGACTTTAAACACATCGCAAGGAATCAATTAATTTAGAACGTTCAAATAGTACGACACCACATTTAAATTATGTTGAGACCACAAATATCGATCAAAGCAGGTATAGTTTTAAATAGTCTTTGAATTTCTTTTCTTTTTTTTTTTTGAGCCACATATCAAATTGTTATGAAGTTTGTTATTTGTAAGTTTATATGACACTAGTTATGTTCAAATAAGTCGTGTAATCTTTGAGATAATAGACTTTTGTTGTTTTATTAACAATTTAATACATAACGGTTGCTTAAGTTCGATTATAATCAAATGAAATGGGAACGTATAGGGCAGCCAAACTTTGAAACCACGTGTTCAATCATTGTTCATCAGTTAGCGCTTAACTAGCCCGTTCATCAGATACAAATATTGTTCAAATTGGTTGGGTAGTTTCTGAGATAATGAAGTTTCGTGATTTTCACATTTCAGTACATTACAGACGAAGTTACAGTCCGATTACAGTAAAATTCAATAGGGTGTTATGAGGCAGCTAGACTTTTCATTTGACACTAATTTTGTGGAAATCGGGTCAACCATCTCTGAGAAAAGTGAGTAAGTCCAAGGAATATGATCCTTTTTATAGCTGGATTTCACATTTTTAAACATAACAAGCAAAGAAATAGTCCGATTGCAAAACAAATCAATAGGATTTTATGGGGCAACTAGACCTTCCATTGACACTGATTTTATGAAAATCGGTTCATCCATCTCTGAGAATATGAGTGAGATTTAGCAGTCTCCAGAACACGTTTCTTTCCATCATTTTTGAATCACATTTTGAGGTAGCCCGTTGATTTAAAATCAATTTTGTTCAAATCGGTTGCTTAGTTTCTGGGATAATGATGTTTCGTGATTTTTACATCTTGATACATAACATCTAAACTAAAAATCCGATTACAATGAAATTTGATAGGGTCTTATGGGGCAATTAGAACTTTCATTTGCAATTAATTGCATGAAAATCGGCTCTGAGAAAAGTGAGTGAAAATAAAAATCTGCACACACACTCACACACACACATACAGAAAATGCTCAGCTCGTCGAACAGAGTTGAGTGATATATGCCATTCGGTCCTTTGGAGCATTTTTATATCTTCGGTTTTGCAAGTGATTGCTATACCTTTCTAGGAGAAAAGCAAAATGAGAATGATGAGATGTTAGTGGAATAGAATTAAGTGGTCCAACGATGTGAACTTTTGTAATAAATGATTCCAATACCTCCAGTGAAAAAAGTAAAGAGTGTGAATTTTTTCACACCGCGAGAATGGTTCTCTAGGTTTCCTAGAAATGGGCTACTCGTTTATTAACGCTCGGATGCTGTCAGTTTGATCAAAGATGGCGTCGAAAAACAAACACTCCGCGAGTGCGTTGTACGGTTTTTCGAAAGGCGAAGCAGAGCAAAGCCTTGGTGCCACATTCTGATTAGGAATTCGACCTTCTGTTCATTATACACAGACTTCGCAGCCAACTGTTTTTTTTTTCTCTGTGTGGACTCATCACTGCGACCAGAGACATTTTGATCTATGTGATATTGCCCAGGTGTTTTCTGTACTCCGCACTTCATATTATTGGCAGTATCACTATTGAAGTGAATGATACGCTTTTTTTTTATTTATATCCGTGCTTGTGTGTGAGAGTTTACCCTCACATTTCAAGCTTACTGCTCTACTATACCGAGCCTCTTTTCTATCCTACCAATATCGCCAAATTACAATTGCCCGAGCTGAGGCTACACCTAACGTTCCTCTCTGACCAGGTTTATTCTAAGAGGGACTTATTATGTCAAGAGGAACGAGTCTTATCGAAACCTCGTTCCTCCAGCCAAGACCGCGTAATAATTACAATTCCCTGAAGAGAACTATTATACGTTACTCAGAACAGTTTTATTATAAGAGGGACTTTTTTGTTAGGATGAAAGTCAGCAAGGTTACTATAAAGAATTCAGCTTGAAGGAAGGGTATGTAGTAGAGAGCCTGAGAATTAACCCATGTTAAAGTCCTTTGACAACCAAATGACCTGATTCTACTAAGATTCGAACCCACGACCACTCGCTTATCAAAGCGGACTCTGTAACCTTGCGGCTACGAAGCTCTCTTACAGCCAACTGTTAAGTGTTACAGGACAAGTTCGGAGCTAGCGCTACGGTCCTACTGACACCAACAGTCTCTTCCGAGCCGAGAGTCGAACCTACGACGACTGGCTTGTTAGGCCAGTATCGTACCTCGAGACAAGCTGGGCATGAAAATCAAAAAGAAAGTTCACAGTATACCACAATTAGGACGAAAATATGCCCGTGAGCCCTGTTTACCGAATCCTGGCATCCCGGAATGTCGAGCGGAAGACTCGGTAGTGGCCGTTCGGCGAGTATCATGACGAAAAAAAAGAAGGAATCTCTGAGAACTGTGTAGTCATCAACCAGAAGATGTACCAGAAGGAGTGCTTGAAGAAGTTAATATTTGACGGGCCACGGACACCAAGCAGCTGACCATGAGAAACCGGTATTTCATCCAGAAGATGGATATAAATGCCGTCCAGCGCTCTTGTGAGATCGTCTCCACCAAGTTGCGCCGTACAGCTGACCAGGACCCCTTCACGAATGCCACGTCATTTATTGATGTTCCCCAACATGTGCTTAATATGTTAAATAAAATAAAGAATTTTCAAGAATTTCGGCAAACAAAATGTCAATACATGCTGGTTTACGGTAGATCGATATATTTGCTGAATGTTCGTCGAAATATAGCTCAATCAGCTGTTGGGAAGTTTGCCGAGATAAATTAAGTGTGAGTGTCAAAAACTTCAAATGTAAGCACGTGTGAGCATAGTTCCTAATAGTGAACGTTATCGTTATGTGTTACCTAAAAATAAGCATCCCTATCATTCAAGGCAGTGTGAACGATTATTTACCGTCAGTTACTGAAATTCTATCGTTATTTTGTCTATGTTGAAAGAACCGTAACTTGTTGCAAAGATTTTCCTCGCCGATAGACAGATTAGAAAACTTGTTGAAAAGTTTGTTGTGTGTAATAAAAAGTGGATTTGTGCTGTCTTTCACCCCAGCCATTAAATCCTGACAAACCTTTTTTTGCTTTGATACCCACCATCGGTAATAGCTAATCCGTGGTATCACTTTTCCTTTTTAGAAAAGACCGGAAAAGTCAGACTGGAAAAACTTGACGATACAAACTTCCGCTTTCAAATGCAAGTTGCTTCAGGGTGCGCTGGGTGTGATGAAACTTTTTTTTCTGCCAATCAAAGTTCGTGAAGGTTTTTTTTGGTTTATTTCTAACAATCCATGTTTACACAGTTTACGATGACATTAGCCAAAACTGAGGAACTAAATTGATAATGGGGGTACCCATCTGAAAAGCCACTGGTAAAGACGATTTGGAAACCCAACTATAAAAACGCAATTGCTAGAATGCGCAAATAAGTAATTCGAGTGATATGAATGCTTGTTGAAAAATTACGGTCACACCCAATTGTTATCAATATTATTTTTATTAGTCGCCCTAATCACGTTGTTCCGCTTCTTGAAAACAATACTCGCGAGACTTTTATATTTTAAACATCGCATGTTTCCTGCACTCAACGCGAGCCAGACACACACACTTATCATAACGACCAGCGAAGTATCAAATAGTATGATTAACAGTGACATTGAAATACAAATTGGAAGTGCGCGGCCGATTACACTCATGGAGTCTACTTTTCCAAACCAAACGGAAAAAAACGTTAAGCTAAACAACAAATGAACTGATGAGGTCAGCTAGAGCTACGTATGCTAGAGGATCCCGGCTTTGGCGATTAAGCGAAATCGCAGCCGCTGCCGGCTATCTAATTCCTCTACTAAGCTCACATGTCCGCCAGAGGAAAGTCTAGCAAAACATGATGTTCAGGAACTTTCCCATTATCACCCAGCGTGCGGCTGCCAGGTCGTTGAATGATACTGCACATTTTGTGGAGTGAAGTACTTTTTGAAATGTATCAAATTTCACAAACACGAACCATAGTCAAATGGATTGTAATTTGATTTCATTAACGAATAAAAGCCAACGTTATAGAACATTCGAAACTTGGAATAATAGAAAGCTTAGCACTATCTTGTTGTTGCAACAGCCTGCACGCTGATGCGCACTTTTTGTGGTCGATCGTTATATCTGTATTTCGTAAACATCAGCTCCAATTCTAGTGCATAAATACTACTGAAAGTGCAGGAACCGGTCAATGATCAATATCATGGCGGCAGTATTGTTTACATTGTAGCAAATTGAAAATGCACTCTCCACTAAGCTTGCAAATATGCCTGATGTATATCAAATATTTGCTAGGCATAATAAAAATATGAAGTTTAGTCGATTGTAACAAGTAAACAGTTTAATTGAGTTTGCGGTTTGTTTTTACGGTATTTGTTTCCGTATAGAAAATTATTTTGAAGTGGCTTCAATCTTTCATTACACTGTATGTAATCACGTGATTATATTTTTCACAAATTTTTAGATGCTAACAACAGCCAGCATTACATATATCTTTTACTTGCACAACAAATATGTTATTGAAGTAAGTTTGAGGCAAGCTTCAATTGTAACGTTATTGAAAACCAAGTTTAATTTTTGGTAAAAATAATATAAAATTTTTAATTCTGCCATTTACCCTCTTCAGTTGTTTTTTTTTTTTTTGTAATCTCTATACTAATTCTAATATTTAGTCAGTTGATCTAATTTTTAAACTATGTTTAACCTCATAATAGAAGATGTGCTTTTATTTATTACTTTATTTCTCATTCATTTTAGTGCTGGTTGCTCAAAACTCAACTTTCTATATATATTGATCTCATTTTTTTTGTTCTTGCAGAAATTTTCAACCAACCTGAGCTGATTTTGACTATTTCATACCAATTTAAAGAAAGATCAGATTATATACTGCTTGTTTGAAAATAAGTCTCAGGACTTTCGAAAGAGCTGCAACGGCTTTCAGTGGAGATGAGTAAACATAAAAATTTCATCTTTTTGAAACCGCCCAAAAAAGAATAAAGCGAATGACCGAGAAACTTTTCAATGAAGAAAAATTTATAATGATCATCATTTAAACCAGGCTCAAGTCAAACTTTCTGTGCAATAGCAAGAACCCGAATGAAAGAACATACTCAGCTTGAATTAAAGAATTCAAAAATGGGATGATTTAATTTTCTGTTTCTTGCCTTCACGAATTGAACGAAAGTAAAATATCTTTTACTCTAATTAAAATCTCTATCGATGTATTCACTCATTTATCTAGACAACGACTCGTTGCTTCATTCAATTATTGAGCTAACAGGCTGTCGCTTACTCCAGCTTTACACAAAGTTTTCCTGAAGGATGGCATGATTATAGAGAGATGAATGTTTGCCAGGCCAAAAAAGTTTAAGCGTCAACCATAATAAATAAATGGTGATAGCAAAAGTTGGCACTTTTTGTCCACAATCTCGTACTCGTCATCTCGTCAATGTTAATTATAGCTTCCGAGGGAAAGACTTCATAAACGGCTATGATAGAGTGGCGCCCCATATTTGATCTCCGGAACGTGTTCATCAAAACAATTCCCGTTAATAGGATAATGTACGCGTGGGAGCCCTACTGGAAGTTTTCAATTTTAATTTTCTCTGGCTTGTTATGTTTTGTTTGTTATGTTTTTTCCGTCCGAGACTATGTTAAGCAGCTTACAAGATCAGAAAAAATGTTTTCTATTTCGTTCTACAGAAGCGCAAAATGTGACTGCCCTGAATGATAATGTTGAAAACACATCAACTTACAGTGAATTAAAACCTCTAAGCTGTCGTTAGAATGATTAAAAGAGATGTGTAACCTAGTACCAGAGTCCCAACGCGCTTTATTTGTCTCGATTGAAATCTGCGAATAAATTCGAATCACGTGCAGCCGATCCAGTTTCGACAGTTGGGGGCAATGCTGACCAGTTACTCGTACTCAATCAACCAGCCGTTTATTTGCACTATAATAGTCTTGCCCGGCATCTCGCGACTGACCTCGTCAATCACTTCTCGCCAGCAAACGACCTACGCTAAATGGCAGAGCTGCAATCAACTTTGGCTGACAACGAACGGCCGTCTTAGTACAATAGTTATCAGTAATACGTAGTACGGCACAAGATATGAGTCTGACTGACAAACCAGTGAGCTTTTTCTGACCCCTGTTGGGGTGTCCCTTATACCGGATATTTTTTTTTTCGAGCTTAAACTAGTTACACTTCATCGCTGCTGGGATTTACTACATGTTCTATTTTTCTAGTTGATGCTAGGACATATCCATAGATAATAAGTCACAATAGGTCCGACAGATTTAAAAGAATACAATAAATTTGCAACCAGCATTAGTTCACTAATAGTTTCACTTTCATTCGAATCACGAATGGTTAATCATCTATTTCCGTCCGCTCATCAGATTCCCATTTGCTTACAAACCGCGCCAGAAACCACAGGGAAATTAATTTCATTGGTTTTCTCATAACTGGTGCCATTACCGCGGCTTAACCATCGTGCGGCGTAACCAATAAAATAAAATCACGATCATTTTTCTTCTCCTTTTCATCACTAATTCATCAATCGCTCGCGTTGCATTCGATTCACACCAATCACTTTCCAAATCCCCTTTAAGCTCATCCAATTACTGCCGGTTCTTTGCAAACATCGCAAACAAATAAATTATTTCACCATTCAAGTTCAGTTTGCCACCCTTTCTAAAGTATACCCCCACACCGAAAGATCTTCCGACGTAGTTTAAATAAAAGCCCAACTAACGACAAGGACTCCACCAACCACCTAAAATCACCAACTTTTCCGCTGCCTCTAGATTCTGCTGAGTTTCGCGTCCGAACGGCTCGACAGTCAAAAATAAACTGAATAATGCGAACGGCTAGTGGCGAAATAATATTGCGAATCTTGCTACACCAGACAGAATTCCGCGGGTCGCACGATGAAATCTCTCTGTCCAACGATGATGCACGGATGCTGAGCGTGAAACGAGAGAGCAGAGCATTACGACGATAAGGGAGCGAATGCAAACCCGGTCTGTCTCTCTGTTTTGATTACAACCGACCGGTTGGGTGGTGGGGAGTTGATTTTTTGACCAACTACCCAAGTACAAACCGAAAGCGAATGTTTTCCTCCGACAGTGGGCCAAGAAAAAAAGGTGACGCTGTGGTAATTGCGATTGGGTGTCTATATATTTTTCTGGCCTGTTTTTTAATCAATGTAATTGTCACTACCTATTAAACAATTGTTTATTTTACTTAAATTAATCTTTTCGCTGATGCACTCTTTTGAATTTTGTTTCACTTAACGTTTCCAACAATATTTTTACGTTTCTATGTTTTTAATTTTTATCGGGGTTTTTTCTTCGGCTCAGCGGTCTTGTAATTTGAAAACAGCTATTCAATTTTGTCCTACGTTTCGACACCGATTGGTATCTTCCTCGGGGAAACTATATTTAAATAAGTCAACTATTTTAACAATTTTCATTTGTACGTACATTGCCTACTTACAAGTTCTAGTTTTGTTTCGCGTCCTACGGTTTTTTAAAACATATAACTGTGTGTTCTGTATCGTTCGATAGTGACATTGGTGGATTGGCTAAATTCGGAAAATTATTATTTTAAATGTGTCATTTTTAGCTTAGGTTTAAAGTTTCTTACTATTTCGGTGTTTAAATTTAAAAAAAAAAAACTGTGATTGTGGCGTTTGCGTACTCTATGGTGGATTTATGCTACTATGGAATGGTATCTTGGTTATTGAAAGTTTGGCTATTGCTATTCGAGCTAATTTTAGAGGGAGATGGGCTATTGTTTGTTATACCAGTCAAAAGAGAGGCATAGGCTGTATTTAGTCCGGCAATGTCTGTTCTCTTATTGACGGCTTGTTGTGTGGTGTATATATGGCACATCTCAAGGAATGGAAGTGTGTTGGGGGTTCTACTACGGTCAAGGATGGTAGTGTTGTCTAGGTTGAATCTGTGTCCGAAATCAACACAGTGCTGTATGAGAGCTGTTTTCTCTCTCATCTCGTCTATTGTTGTTGTTGTGTGGGTACCAGCGATAATCTCGTCTATGCGTTTGATATTAGATTTGTGACTCAATAGCCTTGTGTTCAGTTTGTTGTTCGTCATGCCAATGTAGCAACTGCTACAGTCACTACAGGGTATTTTGTAAACTACACTATGGTTGTCTGTTTTTCTGAGTGGATCTTTGAGTTTCGAGAGAAATTGGTTGACTGTGTGTGTTTGTCTGCATGCTATGTGGTATTGTGGATAGTCATGTTTGAGCATTTTAGCCAGTCGTTCTGTTAGCAATGGGACGTACGGGACCGAACGGTACAGCTTTACCTGTTGTGTGCAACTGGAATGATCTTGAGGCTGTTGCTGGATATGCTGTTTGGTTGCTGATGGCTGCATGATGTTCTCGCTGGTTTGTTCTTGCCTTGGACTGGATTGCGGGATTCCGTTTTTGGCTGGCTGCGATGTTGGTGTTTCATGTTGGCTGTTGGTTTGTGGATTCTGCTGCACCGGAGGTGGTGATGGTACTATAAGTGGTGGTGGCGAAGGTGAAATGTGTGCTGGCGTGTAGTTGACATTGGATCCCCATCTGCTATTCGTCTTCGAAATTTGTTTCTGGATAAGTCTGTTTATTAATGTTTTCGGGTAGTTGTTGTTATGTAAGTGCTGATGTATCGTTTTTGTTTGATGTTGTATGCTGCTATGCCGTGAGAGCGCCATGACCCGGTAAATGAAGTTCGCCGCAACGTTAACTTTTTGCTGCATTTTGTGGCATGAATGGTAGTTTAGCATTCTTCCTGACGCGATTGGTTTGGTATACCATTCCGTCGTAAGGTGCTGATTTTCTTGTCTAATCACGATCATGTCTAAAAAGGGTAGCTTTCCTTCTTTTTCCACCTCAACCGTGAACTGTAACCTCGGTTCCTGTCTGTTAAACACATCCAACACCTTAGGTACCATGTCTTTTGGCACCGCCAGGAAAAGATCGTCCACATATTTACGGATTATGGGGACGGTGAATGGCAGTTCAGTTAGTGCCCTGTCTATAACCGAATCTAGCGCTATGTCCGCCAATATTGGTGAAAGAGGGCTTCCCATTGTGGTACCGTAAATCTGTTTGAACTGTTGATTTTTGTACTGGAAGTAACTGGATTCCATACAGAAACTAATAGCCTCCAGAAACAAATCTAGGTTGATTTTTGTGTCAACTTCTCTCCACCGCTCAATTATCATCCTGGTGACCAATTCCCTCGGAACATTCGTAAACAGTGATACCACATCCAGAGAAAGTATAATATGGTCCTCTGGCAAGATCACCTTGTTTATCTCGTCACAGAATTCAAACGAGCTGTGGGTGCTGTACGTGCTTTTGATCGAGCCTGCTAAAATGTTCGCAAAGAATTTTGACAGTCTGTAAGTGGGGGCGGTTATGTTGGGGATTACTGGGCGTAGGGGGAGATTTTCTTTATGAGCTTTTGGTTGACCATAGATGCGTGGACATACGGAATTATTAACAGTGAGGTGTTTGGCAGTTGTGTAGTCGATCAGCTTTAAATTTTTTAATCTGTTTACCAGGTTATTGTTCGTTTTTTGAATTCCACTCGTTGGATCCCTGGTTAGTTTTGCGTACGTTCCTTCGTCGCCCACCAATGCTAGCATTTTCTCTTCATACATTTTCTTTTCCATAATAACCGTCCGTTTTCCTTTATCCGACGAAAGAATGCATAAGTCTGGGTGTGACCGAAGGAAATTTTTCGTCTCTCTGATGGAAGAATTGCAAAAGGCCACCGTAGGGTCACGTGTATCGATCTGCGAGTGGAAGCCATGGACATAGTTTTGTATTATGTTGATGGCTCTGCAACGATTCTCGTCTTGAGTTCGTTTGTCGGCGTGTGTTCTAATAATTTCTTCTATATCGGCCAGTACATGAAACATCGGAATTTGGTTGACATTTGTCGGCGTTAATGCAAATTTTGGACCGAGACTCAGCAGGGTTAGAGTCTGCGCTGGGACTTGAACCTTTGTAGCGTTGAAAATCGCTTTATCGTTGGTTGTTAACGCTCCTGGTGCCGTTAGTGTTCGGGCTAGTATATCGCTCAGCTTTTTATGTGCGGTTTTGGTTCGTTTCGTCATTTTAGTTCGGAACGACATAGCTTGCGTTTGCAAAAAGTTTCGACTGATGTTTTCGTTTGTTATGCTCGATAGTGATGGACCCACTTGTTCCATTATCCCTTTTAACTTCTTGATTTTGTTGAAAGCTTGCTTTATCTCAATATTCAGTATCGCTTTCTTGAATTTTTTAACACATCTGTCTAGCTTTGCTAGGCATGTTTCATTTTTTGCGATCATCTCATGCAGGCATTTCAGGGACTGTACTATGTGCTGGGGAAACATACCTCGTCTTCTGCAGTTGATTAGGAACGACTTTCGGCTTTGCATGTTTGCTAGCTTAGAATTCGCAATGGCGTAGCTTTTGAACTTATTGAGCACAGATTCACCATAGCATTCGGTTATGTATTTGTAAAAACTACCATCGGCCATGTTCATTGATATGTATTTGGAGTCGACCGTGTATTGATATCGGGGTTTTTTCTTCGGCTCAGCGGTCTTGTAATTTGAAAACAGCTATTCAATTTTGTCCTACGTTTCGACACCGATTGGTATCTTCCTCGGGGAAACTATATTTAAATAAGTCAACTATTTTAACAATTTTCATTTGTACGTACATTGCCTACTTACAAGTTCTAGTTTTGTTTCGCGTCCTACGGTTTTTTAAAACATATAACTGTGTGTTCTGTATCGTTCGATAGTGACATTGGTGGATTGGCTAAATTCGGAAAATTATTATTTTAAATGTGTCATTTTTAGCTTAGGTTTAAAGTTTCTTACTATTTCGGTGTTTAAATTTAAAAAAAAAAACTGTGATTGTGGCGTTTGCGTACTCTATGGTGGATTTATGCTACTATGGAATGGTATCTTGGTTATTGAAAGTTTGGCTATTGCTATTCGAGCTAATTTTAGAGGGAGATGGGCTATTGTTTGTTATACCAGTCAAAAGAGAGGCATAGGCTGTATTTAGTCCGGCAATGTCTGTTCTCTTATTGACGGCTTGTTGTGTGGTGTATATATGGCACATCTCAAGGAATGGAAGTGTGTTGGGGGTTCTACTACGGTCAAGGATGGTAGTGTTGTCTAGGTTGAATCTGTGTCCGAAATCAACACAGTGCTGTATGAGAGCTGTTTTCTCTCTCATCTCGTCTATTGTTGTTGTTGTGTGGGTACCAGCGATAATCTCGTCTATGCGTTTGATATTAGATTTGTGACTCAATAGCCTTGTGTTCAGTTTGTTGTTCGTCATGCCAATGTAGCAACTGCTACAGTCACTACAGGGTATTTTGTAAACTACACTATGGTTGTCTGTTTTTCTGAGTGGATCTTTGAGTTTCGAGAGAAATTGGTTGACTGTGTGTGTTTGTCTGCATGCTATGTGGTATTGTGGATAGTCATGTTTGAGCATTTTAGCCAGTCGTTCTGTTAGCAATGGGACGTACGGGACCGAACGGTACAGCTTTACCTGTTGTGTGCTACTGGAATGATCTTGAGGCTGTTGCTGGATATGCTGTTTGGTTGCTGATGGCTGCATGATGTTCTCGCTGGTTTGTTCTTGCCTTGGACTGGATTGCGGGATTCCGTTTTTGGCTGGCTGCGATGTTGGTGTTTCATGTTGGCTGTTGGTTTGTGGATTCTGCTGCACCGGAGGTGGTGATGGTACTATAAGTGGTGGTGGCGAAGGTGAAATGTGTGCTGGCGTGTAGTTGACATTGGATCCCCATCTGCTATTCGTCTTCGAAATTTGTTTCTGGATAAGTCTGTTTATTAATGTTTTCGGGTAGTTGTTGTTATGTAAGTGCTGATGTATCGTTTTTGTTTGATGTTGTATGCTGCTATGCCGTGAGAGCGCCATGACCCGGTAAATGAAGTTCGCCGCAACGTTAACTTTTTGCTGCATTTTGTGGCATGAATGGTAGTTTAGCATTCTTCCTGACGCGATTGGTTTGGTATACCATTCCGTCGTAAGGTGCTGATTTTCTTGTCTAATCACGATCATGTCTAAAAAGGGTAGCTTTCCTTCTTTTTCCACCTCAACCGTGAACTGTAACCTCGGTTCCTGTCTGTTAAACACATCCAACACCTTAGGTACCATGTCTTTTGGCACCGCCTTCCACCGGCTTCCACTCGCAGATCGATACACGTGACCCTACGGTGGCCTTTTGCAATTCTTCCATCAGAGAGACGAAAAATTTCCTTCGGTCACACCCAGACTTATGCATTCTTTCGTCGGATAAAGGAAAACGGACGGTTATTATGGAAAAGAAAATGTATGAAGAGAAAATGCTAGCATTGGTGGGCGACGAAGGAACGTACGCAAAACTAACCAGGGATCCAACGAGTGGAATTCAAAAAACGAACAATAACCTGGTAAACAGATTAAAAAATTTAAAGCTGATCGACTACACAACTGCCAAACACCTCACTGTTAATAATTCCGTATGTCCACGCATCTATGGTCAACCAAAAGCTCATAAAGAAAATCTCCCCCTACGCCCAGTAATCCCCAACATAACCGCCCCCACTTACAGACTGTCAAAATTCTTTGCGAACATTTTAGCAGGCTCGATCAAAAGCACGTACAGCACCCACAGCTCGTTTGAATTCTGTGACGAGATAAACAAGGTGATCTTGCCAGAGGACCATATTATACTTTCTCTGGATGTGGTATCACTGTTTACGAATGTTCCGAGGGAATTGGTCACCAGGATGATAATTGAGCGGTGGAGAGAAGTTGACACAAAAATCAACCTAGATTTGTTTCTGGAGGCTATTAGTTTCTGTATGGAATCCAGTTACTTCCAGTACAAAAATCAACAGTTCAAACAGATTTACGGTACCACAATGGGAAGCCCTCTTTCACCAATATTGGCGGACATAGCGCTAGATTCGGTTATAGACAGGGCACTAACTGAACTGCCATTCACCGTCCCCATAATCCGTAAATATGTGGACGATCTTTTCCTGGAGGTGCCAAAAGACATGGTACCTAAGGTGTTGGATGTGTTTAACAGACAGGAACCGAGGTTACAGTTCACGGTTGAGGTGGAAAAAGAAGGAAAGCTACCCTTTTTAGACATGATCGTGATTAGACAAGAAAATCAGCACCTTACGACGGAATGGTATACCAAACCAATCGCGTCAGGAAGAATGCTAAACTACCATTCATGCCACAAAATGCAGCAAAAAGTTAACGTTGCGGCGAACTTCATTTACCGGGTCATGGCGCTCTCACGGCATAGCAGCATACAACATCAAACAAAAACGATACATCAGCACTTACATAACAACAACTACCCGAAAACATTAATAAACAGACTTATCCAGAAACAAATTTCGAAGACGAATAGCAGATGGGGATCCAATGTCAACTACACGCCAGCACACATTTCACCTTCGCCACCACCACTTATAGTACCATCACCACCTCCGGTGCAGCAGAATCCACAAACCAACAGCCAACATGAAACACCAACATCGCAGCCAGCCAAAAACGGAATCCCGCAATCCAGTCCAAGGCAAGAACAAACCAGCGAGAACATCATGCAGCCATCAGCAACCAAACAGCATATCCAGCAACAGCCTCAAGATCATTCCAGTAGCACACAACAGGTAAAGCTGTACCGTTCGGTCCCGTACGTCCCATTGCTAACAGAACGACTGGCTAAAATGCTCAAACATGACTATCCACAATACCACATAGCATGCAGACAAACACACACAGTCAACCAATTTCTCTCGAAACTCAAAGATCCACTCAGAAAAACAGACAACCATAGTGTAGTTTACAAAATACCCTGTAGTGACTGTAGCAGTTGCTACATTGGCATGACGAACAACAAACTGAACACAAGGCTATTGAGTCACAAATCTAATATCAAACGCATAGACGAGATTATCGCTGGTACCCACACAACAACAACAATAGACGAGATGAGAGAGAAAACAGCTCTCATACAGCACTGTGTTGATTTCGGACACAGATTCAACCTAGACAACACTACCATCCTTGACCGTAGTAGAACCCCCAACACACTTCCATTCCTTGAGATGTGCCATATATACACCACACAACAAGCCGTCAATAAGAGAACAGACATTGCCGGACTAAATACAGCCTATGCCTCTCTTTTGACTGGTATAACAAACAATAGCCCATCTCCCTCTAAAATTAGCTCGAATAACAATAGCCAAACTTTCAATAACCAAGATACCATTCCATAGTAGCATAAATCCACCATAGAGTACGCAAACGCCACAATCACAGTTTTTTTTTAAATTTAAACACCGAAATAGTAAGAAACTTTAAACCTAAGCTAAAAATGACACATTTAAAATAATAATTTTCCGAATTTAGCCAATCCACCAATGTCACTATCGAACGATACAGAACACACAGTTATATGTTTTAAAAAACCGTAGGACGCGAAACAAAACTAGAACTTGTAAGTAGGCAATGTACGTACAAATGAAAATTGTTAAAATAGTTGACTTATTTAAATATAGTTTCCCCGAGGAAGATACCAATCGGTGTCGAAACGTAGGACAAAATTGAATAGCTGTTTTCAAATTACAAGACCGCTGAGCCGAAGAAAAAACCCCGATATCAATACACGGTCGACTCCAAATACATATCAATGAACATGGCCGATGGTAGTTTTTACAAATACATAACCGAATGCTATGGTGAATCTGTGCTCAATAAGTTCAAAAGCTACGCCATTGCGAATTCTAAGCTAGCAAACATGCAAAGCCGAAAGTCGTTCCTAATCAACTGCAGAAGACGAGGTATGTTTCCCCAGCACATAGTACAGTCCCTGAAATGCCTGCATGAGATGATCGCAAAAAATGAAACATGCCTAGCAAAGCTAGACAGATGTGTTAAAAAATTCAAGAAAGCGATACTGAATATTGAGATAAAGCAAGTTTTCAACAAAATCAAGAAGTTAAAAGGGATAATGGAACAAGTGGGTCCATCACTATCGAGCATAACAAACGAAAACATCAGTCGAAACTTTTTGCAAACGCAAGCTATGTCGTTCCGAACTAAAATGACGAAACGAACCAAAACCGCACATAAAAAGCTGAGCGATATACTAGCCCGAACACTAACGGCACCAGGAGCGTTAACAACCAACGATAAAGCGATTTTCAACGCTACAAAGGTTCAAGTCCCAGCGCAGACTCTAACCCTGCTGAGTCTCGGTCCAAAATTTGCATTAACGCCGACAAATGTCAACCAAATTCCGATGTTTCATGTACTGGCCGATATAGAAGAAATTATTAGAACACACGCCGACAAACGAACTCAAGACGAGAATCGTTGCAGAGCCATCAACATAATACAAAACTATGTCCATGGCTTCCACTCGCAGATCGATACACGTGACCCTACGGTGGCCTTTTGCAATTCTTCCATCAGAGAGACGAAAAATTTCCTTCGGTCACACCCAGACTTATGCATTCTTTCGTCGGATAAAGGAAAACGGACGGTTATTATGGAAAAGAAAATGTATGAAGAGAAAATGCTAGCATTGGTGGGCGACGAAGGAACGTACGCAAAACTAACCAGGGATCCAACGAGTGGAATTCAAAAAACGAACAATAACCTGGTAAACAGATTAAAAAATTTAAAGCTGATCGACTACACAACTGCCAAACACCTCACTGTTAATAATTCCGTATGTCCACGCATCTATGGTCAACCAAAAGCTCATAAAGAAAATCTCCCCCTACGCCCAGTAATCCCCAACATAACCGCCCCCACTTACAGACTGTCAAAATTCTTTGCGAACATTTTAGCAGGCTCGATCAAAAGCACGTACAGCACCCACAGCTCGTTTGAATTCTGTGACGAGATAAACAAGGTGATCTTGCCAGAGGACCATATTATACTTTCTCTGGATGTGGTATCACTGTTTACGAATGTTCCGAGGGAATTGGTCACCAGGATGATAATTGAGCGGTGGAGAGAAGTTGACACAAAAATCAACCTAGATTTGTTTCTGGGAGCTATTAGTTTCTGTATGGAATCCAGTTACTTCCAGTACAAAAATCAACAGTTCAAACAGATTTACGGTACCACAATGGGAAGCCCTCTTTCACCAATATTGGCGGACATAGCGCTAGATTCGGTTATAGACAGGGCACTAACTGAACTGCCATTCACCGTCTCCATAATCCGTAAATATGTGGACGATCTTTTCCTGGCGGTGCCAAAAGACATGGTACCTAAGGTGTTGGATGTGTTTAACAGACAGGAACCGAGGTTACAGTTCACGGTTGAGGTGGAAAAAGAAGGAAAGCTACCCTTTTTAGACATGATCGTGATTAGACAAGAAAATCAGCACCTTACGACGGAATGGTATACCAAACCAATCGCGTCAGGAAGAATGCTAAACTACCATTCATGCCACAAAATGCAGCAAAAAGTTAACGTTGCGGCGAACTTCATTTACCGGGTCATGGCGCTCTCACGGCATAGCAGCATACAACATCAAACAAAAACGATACATCAGCACTTACATAACAACAACTACCCGAAAACATTAATAAACAGACTTATCCAGAAACAAATTTCGAAGACGAATAGCAGATGGGGATCCAATGTCAACTACACGCCAGCACACATTTCACCTTCGCCACCACCACTTATAGTACCATCACCACCTCCGGTGCAGCAGAATCCACAAACCAACAGCCAACATGAAACACCAACATCGCAGCCAGCCAAAAACGGAATCCCGCAATCCAGTCCGAGGCAAGAACAAACCAGCGAGAACATCATGCAGCCATCAGCAACCAAACAGCATATCCAGCAACAGCCTCAAGATCATTCCAGTAGCACACAACAGGTAAAGCTGTACCGTTCGGTCCCGTACGTCCCATTGCTAACAGAACGACTGGCTAAAATGCTCAAACATGACTATCCACAATACCACATAGCATGCAGACAAACACACACAGTCAACCAATTTCTCTCGAAACTCAAAGATCCACTCAGAAAAACAGACAACCATAGTGTAGTTTACAAAATACCCTGTAGTGACTGTAGCAGTTGCTACATTGGCATGACGAACAACAAACTGAACACAAGGCTATTGAGTCACAAATCTAATATCAAACGCATAGACGAGATTATCGCTGGTACCCACACAACAACAACAATAGACGAGATGAGAGAGAAAACAGCTCTCATACAGCACTGTGTTGATTTCGGACACAGATTCAACCTAGACAACACTACCATCCTTGACCGTAGTAGAACCCCCAACACACTTCCATTCCTTGAGATGTGCCATATATACACCACACAACAAGCCGTCAATAAGAGAACAGACATTGCCGGACTAAATACAGCCTATGCCTCTCTTTTGACTGGTATAACAAACAATAGCCCATCTCCCTCTAAAATTAGCTCGAATAGCAATAGCCAAACTTTCAATAACCAAGATACCATTCCATAGTAGCATAAATCCACCATAGAGTACGCAAACGCCACAATCACAGTTTTTTTTTTTAAATTTAAACACCGAAATAGTAAGAAACTTTAAACCTAAGCTAAAAATGACACATTTAAAATAATAATTTTCCGAATTTAGCCAATCCACCAATGTCACTATCGAACGATACAGAACACACAGTTATATGTTTTAAAAAACCGTAGGACGCGAAACAAAACTAGAACTTGTAAGTAGGCAATGTACGTACAAATGAAAATTGTTAAAATAGTTGACTTATTTAAATATAGTTTCCCCGAGGAAGATACCAATCGGTGTCGAAACGTAGGACAAAATTGAATAGCTGTTTTCAAATTACAAGACCGCTGAGCCGAAGAAAAAACCCCGATATCAATACACGGTCGACTCCAAATACATATTTAATTTTTATGTTTATCATAAACGGTGTTTGTTTGTTGTAAATATCAATACGCGATATCACTTTTTTTACATTACCTCAATTTTGTTTTACGTTTCCACTGTTTCACTCTTCTGTAATTGTTTTTCTCTATTTTGTATTTTCCTTTCAATTTCTTTTACTTATATCTTGTTTTTTTTTTGTGTTACGATTTTAAAATTTTCCTATATTTTTCTCTTTCTTCGCTAAGGGAAAGAAAAATATAGGGTTGAGTTTAATTGCTTTTCCTTTCCATACTTTTCACCTACTTGCCATTTCGCGTCAACTCGACTGTTTGGCTAACAGCACCCTCTTTGAATTCAATGAAGCTTTGTGGTGTGTAGAACTTACCTATATAAGCTAAGCAACTTGGCAAACTTTTTTTTTAAATATCGGGACTAACATTTGAAAGTTCTTATGTTTTCAAACCTATGGTTTTTTGTAAATTGATATATCTGAATAATAACCAGCGTTGCAAAGCGAACGAGAAGCAAAACATTTCTCCTCCTTTCTGCTCGAGAACCAGACATATGCTACGCTTCTCAAGTCTTTTGCTCACACGCTTTCGAAATACTCTTTCTTCTTCATGCATGAGTTGCAGCAAGCGCGCACCGTCACGCAAAAACTCTTTTGTATTGCTACTCAGCAGCTGTAAAAGAGTACGCGAGTTCCTGCTAGCAAGTAGGAGTACTCGCCTAAAATTGCTCGACTAGGAAGAGTGCTTGAAAAACTGTGCTCGAAAACGAAAATGTATACTTCATCTACCCAATTTTGCTTCGTGCACCGACAGCCGAACGTGGGGGAAGAATCTGTAAAGTACCGCATACTGGAACGTGTGGGGTATCGGACTGCTTCGGAAAGTTTTTAATAGCGGTCTAATGCAAAACCAACTGGAGCAAACCACTACCGAAGTAGTCCGTTACCCTATTTGAAATATTTTTTGTCCCTCCGCAACTATCGTTATACAACATATATGAAAAAAAAAACTATCGTTCTGCATCTTGAAACAATTATACTCGGCTGGTTGTGCTCTCGAGAAGGGAACTAAACGCGAGTAAAAGAGTAGGTGTGCGTGTGTGCATATGATCTCGGGAGCCAATGCGAGCAAAGAAGACAGTGAGAAAAATCGAAAAATAGCTTGAATGGAGAATACTCCAGTGTGTGATATCGGCAGCTACGAGAACCTCACTTGAGGTGTTGCATGCTGTTTATAATTGAGACTAACAACACTGGTAATGACAAGTACGAAAATTGAAAAAAAAACTCTGAAAAAAATATTTTTAAACACAAGATGGTTTAAAATGAAACAGTCATCTCCGATTTTTTCCCAAATTAGGTTTTTTAGATAGACAATAAAATGGAAGCTCTTAAGAAAAGAGAGGTATTTCTGAAGAGAAAAAAGAAATAGTTGATGTTCAGTTATTCATACTTTTTGTTTCTGAACTAACATGCATCTTATCGACGTACAATAGTGACAAGAGTTAGAAAAAAGTTTTCAAGAGATTACTTTAAAAAAATGTACGAACTTTTATTTAAACACTATAAAAAAAATAAAGTTCACATACTACACTGAAAAAATATGTTTTAAAAACATATTTTCCATAATTTTCCTTTCCAATTTTAATTTGTTCTTAAGACTTTTAGGCAAGGGGCCATCCACATTTCACGTGGAGAGATTTTTTACGAATACCCCCCCCCCCCTTTCATGGACAACTGCCCATATAAATTGTCAAAATTTTGTATGACCGGGGACATTACACGTGGAATGTGGATGCCCCCCAACTAAATTGTCTATCCAAAAACCAGATTTGCAGAAAATTTGAGATCTGAGCGTCTATTTCGAATCACTTTGTGTTTCTAAAATCGTTTTTTATGTAGCCAAATTTATTTTATTAATATTTCATAACGAAAATTCAAACAATTTACGAGAATTTATGCCTTCACAATTATCGTCTATCTCCGTCTATCTCTTGTCATTGTTCAGATATATCGCCAAATAAAAACTAAAAATGAAAACAAAGAAACAATACTCCTTTTTAAAATGTTAGTCTGGATGAATTTTTGAAAAACTCGGCATGCAGAGTTCCTTAGTTAGATAAAGCCTACACAGCCACACAGCGTCATTGGATTCTGAGAGGGTGCTGCCAACATCTAATCGTGTTGGCGCGAAATTTTTCTCGATTCAATTTTGAGAAACTTTCAAACTAAATTTACTTTTTTGTCTTCTTTGGTTTGTTTAAAACTTTTTAAATTGTGATTTCCTTTCTTTTTAAATGATTTTATTTTTTTTTGTATTACATTACAATATTTTCTACTTTCATTTTGTTGAGCTTTTTTATTATTTTTGTAAAAAAATAGCTTATGAATTCAAGTTTCTGTAAATCATCAGTATTATAGTGATGTGATTGAACTGTCTGCCTGTCTGTCTGTTTGTCTGTCTGTCTGTTTGTCTGTCTGTCTGTCTGTCTGTCTGTCTGTCTGTCTGTCTGTCTGTCTGTCTGTCTGTCTGTCTGTCTGTCTGTCTGTCTGTCTGTCTGTCTGTCTGTCTGTCTGTCTGTCTGTCTGTCTGTCTGTCTGTCTGTCTGTCTGTCTGTCTGTCTGTCTGTCTGTCTGTCTGTCTGTCTGTCTGTCTGTCTGTCTGTCTGTCTGTCTGTCTGTCTGTCTGTCTGTCTGTCTGTCTGTCTGTCTGTCTGTCTGTCTGTCTGTCTGTCTGTCTGTCTGTCTGTCTGTCTGTCTGTCTGTCTGTCTGTCTGTCTGTCTGTCTGTCTGTCTGTCTGTCTGTCTGTCTGTCTGTCTGTCTGTCTGTCTGTCTGTCTGTCTGTCTGTCTGTCTGTCTGTCTGTCTGTCTGTCTGTCTGTCTGTCTGTCTGTCTGTCTGTCTGTCTGTCTGTCTGTCTGTCTGTCTGTCTGTCTGTCTGTCTGTCTGTCTGTCTGTCTGTCTGTCTGTCTGTCTGTCTGTCTGTCTGTCTGTCTGTCTGTCTGTCTGTCTGTCTGTCTGTCTGTCTGTCTGTCTGTCTGTCTGTCTGTCTGTCTGTCTGTCTGTCTGTCTGTCTGTCTGTCTGTCTGTCTGTCTGTCTGTCTGTCTGTCTGTCTGTCTGTCTGTCTGTCTGTCTGTCTGTCTGTCTGTCTGTCTGTCTGTCTGTCTGTCTGTCTGTCTGTCTGTCTGTCTGTCTGTCTGTCTGTCTGTCTGTCTGTCTGTCTGTCTGTCTGTCTGTCTGTCTGTCTGTCTGTCTGTCTGTCTGTCTGTCTGTCTGTCTGTCTGTCTGTCTGTCTGTCTGTCTGTCTGTCTGTCTGTCTGTCTGTCTGTCTGTCTGTCTGTCTGTCTGTCTGTCTGTCTGTCTGTCTGTCTGTCTGTCTGTCTGTCTGTCTGTCTGTCTGTCTGTCTGTCTGTCTGTCTGTCTGTCTGTCTGTCTGTCTGTCTGTCTGTCTGTCTGTCTGTCTGTCTGTCTGTCTGTCTGTCTGTCTGTCTGTCTGTCTGTCTGTCTGTCTGTCTGTCTGTCTGTCTGTCTGTCTGTCTGTCTGTCTGTCTGTCTGTCTGTCTGTCTGTCTGTCTGTCTGTCTGTCTGTCTGTCTGTCTGTCTGTCTGTCTGTCTGTCTGTCTGTCTGTCTGTCTGTCTGTCTGTCTGTCTGTCTGTCTGTCTGTCTGTCTGTCTGTCTGTCTGTCTGTCTGTCTGTCTGTCTGTCTGTCTGTCTGTCTGTCTGTCTGTCTGTCTGTCTGTCTGTCTGTCTGTCTGTCTGTCTGTCTGTCTGTCTGTCTGTCTGTCTGTCTGTCTGTCTGTCTGTCTGTCTGTCTGTCTGTCTGTCTGTCTGTCTGTCTGTCTGTCTGTCTGTCTGTCTGTCTGTCTGTCTGTCTGTCTGTCTGTCTGTCTGTCTGTCTGTCTGTCTGTCTGTCTGTCTGTCTGTCTGTCTGTCTGTCTGTCTGTCTGTCTGTCTGTCTGTCTGTCTGTCTGTCTGTCTGTCTGTCTGTCTGTCTGTCTGTCTGTCTGTCTGTCTGTCTGTCTGTCTGTCTGTCTGTCTGTCTGTCTGTCTGTCTGTCTGTCTGTCTGTCTGTCTGTCTGTCTGTCTGTCTGTCTGTCTGTCTGTCTGTCTGTCTGTCTGTCTGTCTGTCTGTCTGTCTGTCTGTCTGTCTGTCTGTCTGTCTGTCTGTCTGTCTGTCTGTCTGTCTGTCTGTCTGTCTGTCTGTCTGTCTGTCTGTCTGTCTGTCTGTCTGTCTGTCTGTCTGTCTGTCTGTCTGTCTGTCTGTCTGTCTGTCTGTCTGTCTGTCTGTCTGTCTGTCTGTCTGTCTGTCTGTCTGTCTGTCTGTCTGTCTGTCTGTCTGTCTGTCTGTCTGTCTGTCTGTCTGTCTGTCTGTCTGTCTGTCTGTCTGTCTGTCTGTCTGTCTGTCTGTCTGTCTGTCTGTCTGTCTGTCTGTCTGTCTGTCTGTCTGTCTGTCTGTCTGTCTGTCTGTCTGTCTGTCTGTCTGTCTGTCTGTCTGTCTGTCTGTCTGTCTGTCTGTCTGTCTGTCTGTCTGTCTGTCTGTCTGTCTGTCTGTCTGTCTGTCTGTCTGTCTGTCTGTCTGTCTGTCTGTCTGTCTGTCTGTCTGTCTGTCTGTCTGTCTGTCTGTCTGTCTGTCTGTCTGTCTGTCTGTCTGTCTGTCTGTCTGTCTGTCTGTCTGTCTGTCTGTCTGTCTGTCTGTCTGTCTGTCTGTCTGTCTGTCTGTCTGTCTGTCTGTCTGTCTGTCTGTCTGTCTGTCTGTCTGTCTGTCTGTCTGTCTGTCTGTCTGTCTGTCTGTCTGTCTGTCTGTCTGTCTGTCTGTCTGTCTGTCTGTCTGTCTGTCTGTCTGTCTGTCTGTCTGTCTGTCTGTCTGTCTGTCTGTCTGTCTGTCTGTCTGTCTGTCTGTCTGTCTGTCTGTCTGTCTGTCTGTCTGTCTGTCTGTCTGTCTGGCTGTGTAATCCATATAGACTTGAAAACAACTGAACCGGTCAACGTGAAAATTTGTATGTAGGGGTTTTTGGGGCCGGAAAAGGTTTTTATGATGGTTTAATACCCCTCCCTCCTCTAGAAGCGAGGGGTCTCATACGAATGAAAAAAAATTCTGCCTAACTCAACTAATCAAGCGAATGGAACCAAATTTGGAATGTGGAGGTTTTCGGGAGCAGGGAATGCGTTTATGCAGGCCCGGATTTGAGTGGGGGCAAAGGGGGAAAATGCCCCGGGCCTCCCGATTCAAGAGGCCCCCCTAACCCTGGGGCGACCTTTTTTTTTTGCTCGTCACCTTCCAGAACGTTACCTCTAAATATTTTAAGAAAAGAGGGCCTCACAGACAAATTTGCCCCGGGCCTCCCAGCGTCTAAATCCGGCCCTGCGTTTATGATAGTTTGACACACCTCCATAGTTTGTAAAGGGAAGAAAGAGAGGAGGGGGTAAAAATGCATTTTCACTTATTGGAAGGCAGTGAACCGATAATCAAACCCCTAAAACGATTTTTCTTTGATCGGTAAATGCGTTGGGTGAGTTGGGTTAAATAATCGAGAAATATAGTGCTAATGGAAAAGATGTCAATTTCAATGTTTTCAACACCTTCACGTAGTTTTTAATTGACATTGCCAAGGTTAGTTGTAAAAATAATTTAATTTGATAAACTGTGTTGAATCGGGGGCTGTATAGGAATGAATCGGCTAAGAGTGTGGATTCCATTTACGCTACCAAACTTGTATTCTGAACCGTGCGTCCTTAAAGATTTTGACTAATTATTTTCAATTTCTCGACTTTTTATATTCATTTACTTGAATGATTTGCATTTTCTTAACTAATATTATCTTATATTAACGATACCAAAAGGATCACCGTAAGTTGAAATTCAATCATACATATTCCAAATTTTAAGTCACGCACACTGGATGTTCCTACTGCCGATGCAATTTCCCGCTTTCACGAAAACATGAATTCACTCGAGAACCACTTTGTTGAGCATTCGCTGCGGTTTGTGAAACGATGAAATGTCGTTTCCAAATTCCCTGATCGAGTTCCGATGCTACAACAGTACCTACTCTGTACCTAAATATAACAGACCCATAGCCACAATTTTGAAGCAGACGTGCTTCCATACTTTTACCATGCACGAGTAACACCATTTGCCATCATTACAGGATGCTGTGCATAAACAAAGAAAATAGGGTCATATTGCAAACTAGCGCCCGACTGCTGCCGTGAGCAAGTGGTGTAAATTCCGCCGGTTGAACAAAACTTGCTTTGCGAAGTATTATTTTCTTACTAAGAACCTAAGTAAGATGTTACATAGTACTACCCTATGTATGTTAGAAGTACCACTTGGCATTCCAGAGATACAGTGCGATTGAAGATTATTTCCTACCAACCATTGACTCTCTCTCTTCAGCTCTCTGTTGTGCTTTGTCGTGTGTAGGAAGAATCCCTCTTTAAAGATTTACTTACTTGCTGCTGCTGTTGCTGCTTCAGCAGCAGCAATAGAACAAGAATGTACGTACCAATGCATCGTCAAACCACGCATTAGCATAAATCTCGGCTCCAGCTCTCAAAGCGATGCACTCGTATGATTACAGTTTAGAATCAAACCGCAACCACAAAGTCCTTCAAAGTGCAAGTTAATGCAGTGAGAATATATGGGTTCTTCACATTTTGTTATTGTCTTAGAGCTTCTTAGTATAAAAATTACCAAAATTGTCTTCGAAGATCAAGGAACATTATAGTGAACCTGGTAAATGCTCTTCAAAAATTCATAGGTAACTTTGTTTGCTAAGAGTTATCAAAACGAAACCAAAATTTGAAGTTGTTTTTCCGAGTCGTGAAATCGAAAGCTTATTTACAATTTTTCATTAGTGACCTGAAATTAGCAAACAATTTCGTTCATGCAAGTGACACTTACCTATATGAGCCACAGCGAAGATATTTTTAAGCATCAAGAATTGTATTTTCGAGAAGCAGTGAAAACAGTTTATTTGAAATTAAGGACATGACCGTATAGCGTAATTTTTTAGCAAAGCAAAATAAATCGATTTTCTTTTTTTTAACAGTCGTATTTTTTCTAACGTTGCGGAGGCCAGCAACAAAGACTCTTGTTGTATCTCTTGCGCGTTCCCCAGCTGCTTTGTTAAGCTTTTAATTACACTCATATATTACCGGAAAAGTGCATTTTTCCGTTTGCTTTAGCAAACCACATGTGCTGAATGCAAAAAAGCACACATGGGAGCTTAATTGGTAACTAATTGCACTAACTTGCAGCTTCCGCCTCCGGAGCGCGCGTTGATAAAGGTAAAAAGTCGAGCGCCCAAAAAAAGGGACTCCTATGCTGTTCACATGGCTGCGTCAAAAGAATTCATATTCCAGCACCAGGCAATGACAATGTGCGACAACTGGCTGCCTGATATGTCAACGCAAAGCTCAAGGAAAAACAGCAAAAACGGTTTACCACTATTGGAAGAGAACTGTTCTTTCTTTTCCCGTTTGCCATGGTGAAAATTCACGCCAGCTCAGGTCGGCTTGGGAGCAAGACGAAAGAACCGTGACGCGCTACGATAGATCGTTAGAAAAGGTGAAAGGAAGTCAGTTTGGCTGGAATTTTCTTTCACATTTTTCAACGTGAACCGAACATTGGAAGTGGAAAATTGACAACATCATGCGGCAGACGCGGTCGAGGACTTTTTATTCTGCCAAAATCTTTTATCAAGTGAAAACTGATAGATGAGTGACAATCAGCTCCGCTGCGTTAGCGGAACTTCATGCGTTCACAACACGGTCCAATACAACTCGCAATGCAATGTCCTCTGCTCTGCTTACTGGTTTTACGTTAGAGCTCGGACTTCATTGCTCAAGTATGCATGGAATTTTTGCATACTCTTGAAACAGGTGGAAAAGTTCTTTATTCATGTTGACGGGGTTGGGTAAGTAAACTAACAATAACCGGAAGTGGGAAACACTTCCGTCACATTATAGTTTATAAAGAGGATAAGATATTTCGACATAAAAAAAAGAATTTTTATAGCACCTAAAAAGAATGAAAAGTTCTCAAACTTGAACTTAAAGTGTGAATGTTCCTAAAAATCATTAGTCGAAAATTCAATGAATCAATCAGGAGTTTGAGAGATGTCAATAAAATTCTGAAAAATCAAGAGGTGTGCGAAATCCAGAGAATAATTAATGTATTTAAAAGATTAATTTAAATCAATTTTGTTTATTACAATATACTTACTAAAATTTTTATTTTTTTTTTTTTTTTTGTTTTATAAGTAGACATATTTTTTGATGCAAATTCTCAGAATATTATTTACGTCAGCACGTCAGCAGCGGAGCTCAAAGATTCCATCCTCATGCTCAGCCACAATTTGAATAATGATTGAAAATTAAAAGTTTTTTTTTCTTGCTTATATACATTCACCAACTGCAAACACCACCACCGGTTGTTGCTCCTTTCGTGCGAACATACCGGCACTAATTAAGTGAGACATACCACGTTGTGGCACGGGCGCGAGGTTATCATGATATGAATAACAAAATTTTCTGCTCCATGCGGGCTACGTACGGAAGAGCTACGTGAATAAATCGGTGACGCGTTGGTGGGAAAACTTTCCACACTTCTCGAAAACCGCAAATTAATTTCCACGAACATTTCGGTGTCATTTGCATGCGAAAACTTAAAATTCTTCCTCTTGTGCGGCAGGATAGGGAAACAAGATTTTTCAGCTTAAATCATATGAAAATTCCACAGACAGAGCTCAAAAAGTGCTTGCTGTGGTGAAGCAATTCATTTAAATAGGATTAGGTATAACGGACGATTGAGTTGTTCTGAACATTATGTATGTCCAAATTATTAGAATTCCTTTCTGCAAAATTTATTTCGACAAGCTCGTAGTGGTACGGACGATAGTCTATTCAATTCGAACAATATAACTCTTCTCCACACTCCCAGCTGCGTATGTTAACATTCTTTATGCCAAAGTCAAATACCATTAATCAATGTAACTTCCTGGCTACCATCACTATTGCTACCAATGAATTATTCCCTGTACTTTCACTTCAGTAACTAGCGTTTCAAAGCACTCCCGATTAAATTTGGGTGAAGTGCAATATAAATAGCTTAGGTTTGATCATTGAAACCGCATTTGCACTGGAGAAAGCAACAGAAGGCATTGTCACGTTCCTTCATCCGAAAGTACGATTTATAGCAGTGACAGTCAGCAGTCGATGTGAGCTATCAATTTGAACAGCTTTTAGCATAGTCTCGCATTTCTCATCCACAACCTTCGGGTGGCATGAAGACGATTAACGAAAATGCGTGTGAGTGCTTAATTACTGGCACAAGGACAGATTGGACAACGACGGATGTCGCTGGAGAGAAGCGAATTGACACTCATATTAATGTGCTCGACCCCGATATACATTTCTAGTCATCCGATTATTGACACTTGACATTAAAAATAATAGATTGCCCTATAAAAAACTGGAATAAGCCATTATATATTACTCTCATTTTTTGAGTCATTTTTTTCATGGCATAAATTTGAGAACACTGTACGGTGAAACTAGAAAATAACCGTGCGTCCCCTTTTACGTAAAGTCAATGGAAACGCCGTATTTTAAAATTCAAAAAATTTACACTTTTTTCACTTCGAGGTCTAGTACAAAACCCTTGTTAACTAGTAATATCTGTTTAACTATTAATGTTTTTTTTTATTGTTTCAACAATTGAAACAAATATTTTTGAAGCGATTTACAAAAAAGTTACTTTTATAATCTTTTTATTCATTCTGTTTGCTCAATGCCCTGCCATCTCATTTATAGTTGGTAATCCGATGAATTTTATTAATAATGGTCTTCTCTCACACTCTGCTTGGTCAATTATGCTCACTGCGCAGTGTCAAAAAATAGTAATGCCGTATAAAATGATATAATTTCATTAACTCCCATTGAAGTAATTTGACAAAAACTGTTTAATTATACCAACACAATAATGTAAAGTTCTCTGCCATCTCTGTGCTATGTACATATTTTTTTATTTTATTTTTTAACTTTGGCAATTTTGGTAATCCACTGAAAATCGTTGAATTTAACTACTGATGACACGACCTTGAAGGGTCCAATCGAATCTTCTCGGAATGTTCGATTTAGATAATTTACGACTCTGATAACATTTGCTGGCTTATTTGCAACGACTCAATTCATATACAATTTGTAAAAGCACTTTGAACTTCCACCTAATAAGACGTAACGGGTAATTAGTACCTTTTCATGGCACCTCTTCGACTTCCAGCAGTCTCTGCCCTCACTCCCATTTACGCATTCACGCAAGGAAATAACATTTCACAGCTTGACGCAAGTGGCACTGCCAATGAAGTCCAATAAATTACGTTTAATTAGCATATAATTTCACCTCCGTAAAGAGCCCATTGTGAGTCACGGAAATGATATTTCCGCTAACTAACGGCGACTTAGCCGATGCGAACGAGTGCTTCGCTGAGATTAACATTCATCGTCGGGTTGCTTGTTCACGCGTTCCTACTGCCAACTGCGGGCCTGTACTGCAGATACGAATTGATGTTTTAATTTTAAATGAGCTGCTGCTGCTACTGCTGGAAACGATATTTTCCTTCTACTTTCCGGTCGTCTTCTAGTGCAAGGATGTGGGCTTACCACCGGATAAACGGATGTGGCACTGCGGCTTGAAACATCTTCTGTTTGTCTGTCGGTCTACACCACTGCATTCTGCCGAGCCCCACTCTCACTCGCTCGATAGTGAATTGATTGTTTGCTTTCCAGAAAACGGGGCCCCTTTTGTTTTGCCCAGGGTATTGGAATAAACTTTGTATGTTATGTTGACATCGTGACTCGTGAGTTTTATTCATTCCTAGGAAAAACCTTACACAGAAAAGACACCTCATCGATGGCGACTCATCTTATCTCTATCTATGTATGTCACTGAAACATCTGATATTCACAAGTCACTTTTATACGTTGAAACCCTTTGTAACCCAACTTTACGACAGGTAAAGGCATTAAAGCCGTGAATAAACTGTTTTTATAATAGGTTTCTTAACCACGTGACTATTAAAAGGAAACGGCGAGATTTATCAACAGACGACGAAACACCTCGTAGGGTTGGGATAGAGTATAAAAGCGACCCACGTGGTCATGTTTTATAACTTTAACATTTTTTTATTTCTTCAAACTTCAACAAGTAAAGAATCTTTATGTTTATTGCTGAAGAATAATGCAAACATATTCATTATAGGGTAGTGAACATACCCTAAGCAGCTTTAGGAACCGCCTGTGTATTCAGACGAAATACTCGAAATGGGTTGGGTGAAACTCAAACAGTAGTAAATCAATCTGTTCTCTATCGTTTTGTCTGTCAGAACTTGTTTTCAGATTGTAAAACTAAGTTAGCAAACTTTAACAATCATCAATCAAAGTTACCAATCGAGGGACACTATTCCAATCACCCCGAACCTATTTTAAGCAGTTTCCATCTGTTTTGCAGGCGTTTTTTTCAGCACCCGAAGTGGCTCCTAAATGGCTGCAATATAGGTCGATTTGTTTCAATTGCAATTGTTCACTTTTCTTTGTGATTAGCGGTATTTCTTATATTCGTAAGACAGCTAGACAATCAAAGTTTTCGTTTCCATCATTGAAATTGATATTGATCAAAATGCAGGAGTTTGAGGCCTGTTTTCTTCGACTGATTAAAATAGGCGCTACTGCTTAAGCCGTTCCCTACCCTATTAAAAGCTATCAATCGAAATTTGTGACTTTTCTGACGCTAGTCACTAACTTGAACTTCAAAACTGAGTCTGGAGTTTATTTTCGATTTCTGCGCATCATTTTGATTCCGTAAATACCAATATTAGATGGTATTTGACCTTGTGTTCATCTCTGGATGACAGGCTCTACATTTTTCAATAGCACAATAGTTAGCATCATAAAATCAGAGTTTTTCGCATTTTGGTGGAGGCTCAGCTAATTTCAAGGCGGCCAGTGAATTTCCAATTTCGGATATCCGTTTTTCCCGGTTTTCTCGGTTAACAATTAATGTTTTTCCCGGTTTCATGATGCAAAAATAAATAAATTCAACAATGTTTATTCATTGATAAAACAACTTTGTAGAATTTTAATGTGATTATTATTATTTTATTTTGAAACTGGGAAAGCGGCAAATTAGTTTAGCCAGTACCTTTTTTCTGCTGATGATTTTTTGAACTTTATGGCCAATAATTGCAACTAGGCCCGTCGTGTAAATCTTGAACGACGTATAACACCAGACACAAAGAGCACACTCAGGGCTTTTCGGAACCGCTGAAGACCATGGAAAGTATTACATATAACGTGCAGATAATGTTATAGTCATTTTCTCAAACTTTTCACTAATTCACTCAACTAAACTGCCCATAAACGCATAAGAGTTACACTGCCAAAAACATACAACTGAGTAAAACGCATGTAAACCACTGCGCTTTTTACTTTCAATCAAAATTCAAATCAAAAAACAAAAATTTAAGACATGCCTTCATCCGAGGTAAATACATGTGCCAGAATACTTTCATAGGTAATAAGTTAATGGTTGTTCCGATTAGTACATACATTTTCTTGTGAGTTTTCGGAAGCACATGTAATGTGAAGAAGTTTCTAAGGTTTATCTCAAAAATGATGAAAAATCACATGGGACTGTTATGCATTTATGAGCAGTAAACTATAGATATAATTTATAGCCGTCGTGTGCTTCATGTTTTCAGTAATTTTTTACATCAATTTTATGTTCGGAATAATTTTTTGTCATCTCAGACTTTCAGAAATCAACAACGGGTTAACTTAACTTTTACCTAAAGCGATTTATTAATTGTGAATTTCTGTTCTTTCTGGTCAAGGTTTTCGGCATTTTGTAGAGTCAGTTTCTACCTTTTCGAGCCTTAAGATAATGTTTTCATAAATTTCGAGTTTAAATCAGTATTCTCGTTGCTTTTGAGCTTCGAAAACGGCAACACATAGAAATTCGCTATCATTTCGAGTCTTGAGGAATTTTGATAATTGGTTTTAGGCTCTATTACGGATTCTAAGAATATTTAGCGATTCTTTAAAAAAAAAAAAATTCAAAATTATTTACACCATTGAATTTGAACCACTTGAAGTTGAATTATATAATATATAATATACTGTTTTGACTCAAACTTCGATCAGTTACAAACTTCGAACACTTCGGAAGAAAAATCACATTATTTAAGTAGGGTAATCAAAAGTATGATTATTTTATGCCATTTCGTTCCTCGGAATGTCCTTTACTCAGTGATGTATAGCTCTTTACCGTAGGACCACTTCCAGGGAACCAGTAGGCGTTGAAAAAACTAACTTAGTGACTACATGGAAGTGTTCGGAATTTGAATCGAAGCCGAGTTCTGAATTCTCGTTAATTCCATGAACAAAACATGTTTGAATCTATATAAATAGTACCTTATTGCAACAAAAATAAAATAACCAATATGTTTAACTCTTTAAGATCGACGAGAAAATTAATTTTTCGTTGACTTATTAACAAGCCCAGATTTGAGGAGGGGGGGGTGCAAAGGGGGCAAATGCCTCGGGCCTCCCGATTCAAGGGGCCCCCTAGTCCTGAGGCGACCTTTCGTTTGCTCGTCACCTTTCAGAACGTTACCTCTTAATGTTTTAAGAAAAGAGAGCCTCACAAAAAAATTTGCAACCGCCCCCCCCCCCCCCCCAACGACTAAATCCGGCCCTGCTTATTAGTGCAAGAAGTTACATCATAGCTTAACCCTCTAGTGCCCAGTGCCGCCTCTAGACGGTCTTCAGTTGAACCTCTGAAAAGCTTCAATCAATACTTAAAAAATGTTTATAAAATTTTATAGTGATTTTTCGAAGTACGTCAGAAAACTGACTTGGGCATTAGAGTGTTCGAAATTTGATGCAGTACGGTATGTGGATATTTTAGAATTAAATTTGGAATCTTTTTCAGCATTTCTTTTTCTGATTTATCGGCTGACTACCAATCAGCAATTTTTTTTTTTTTTTTTTCATTTTTTGATTATATTTTCCTCTCGCTAATTTCAAACTAAGTTTTTTTTTAATTTGACTTCAAAATGTCTGAGAGTACCAGCGCGGTTTCCAGGAAGGGCGATCTACTCTGCTTTAGACCAAATGTTCATCTTGCGTCAAATCCTCGACAAGTTCAGAGAAGTAAACTTGCAGACTTATATATAGACTTCAAGGCGGCATACGATTCAGTCAAGCACAACGAGCTATGGCAGATTATGCTTGAACACGGTTTCCCAACAAAGCTGATTAAGCTGATTCGTGCTACCCTTGGCGATTTTTCATCATGCGCCTGGATAGTGGGCGTAATTTTGGACACGTTCATGATGTTAGACGGTCTTGAGCAGGATGGCGGGCTCACGAATCTGTTGTTCAATATTGCCTTGGAAGGTGCAGTACGAAGAGCAGGCATGCAAAGAAGCGGTACTATTATCTCAAAGTCTCATATGCTCCTTGGCTTTGCGGATGATATTGATATCGTCGGTTGGCAAGGCCTACTCCAATGATGAGAAATGGCAGAGTTGCTACAAGAATGGAGGAAATTCGTCGAAAATTTTTTGAGTTACTAGCATTTGAAAGTGGACAGTTTTCGCTCTCGATGTTTTCGGTATTTCAATTTGCCCCACTATTCATTTTTTCAAAAGTAAAGCAAAGCCTTGGTTGCTACATTCCAATTCGGAACTCTACCTATTGTTTATTCATACACAGATTTCACAGCCAACTGTGTTGTGTACAACAGGATAGTTGCGTAGTAATAGTAGCGCTATACAATCTTATCTTACTGACCCTAACACAGTCTCTCCCAAGCCTCGAACGACTCGAACCTACGACGACTGGCTTGTTAGGCCAGCATCGTACCTCGAGATCATCATCAATCATCAACTTCCAGTAAATCGTGCTATGCGCGTTGCTACTGAAGTTCCC
The DNA here is from genome assembly GCF_029784165.1 of Wyeomyia smithii. Lineage (NCBI taxonomy): Eukaryota > Metazoa > Arthropoda > Insecta > Diptera > Culicidae > Wyeomyia > Wyeomyia smithii. Next base: position 227,524,288 of record NC_073695.1, on the reverse strand, counting down.
GTCTATCTGGCGTCTTTCATGAAATACTTGGTAGCTGCAAGAGCGCTGGAAATAGCAGAAGATGCTGCCAAAGACAACAAAACAAAAATCATCCCATGTAAACGGCCAATGGCAATACATAATGACGGTTAGACAAACTTGCCTGTTTCATTATTATGACTTTTTAGTGCCTCAAAATCATTAAATTGAAGTAGTTATTATCGCCAAAACATTGCTTATAATGAGAAAAACTACGCAACTGGCGTATATTTGAAAACCCCGCTTTTCTTCTTAGTGCTCGTTCTTCCATCGCAGCCAGTAAAGCTATCGAGAAGGACGTGCTGGGCTCCAATTCCTGGTAGACGCGTTGGGGCTGGAGCACCCGTCTTTCTGCTAGTTTCCATTGAATACTTAGTAGTTGCTAAAGTGCTGAAAATGACAGAAAATGCTGCCGAAATAACAAGAGAACGAGAATCATCCCACGTCATGTGTAAATGGCAGTTTGCAATAGTGAGCAATTAAACAAACTTTCCGGGTGTCACTCACTGCCATGACACACCAATGGCTCTTTTTAGCGCCTCAAAATCATTTGATTGTGAAGTGATTTTTATTTATTCTGTCACTCACCAAAACATTGTGTATTGTTGTATTCTCGCTATTAAATAAATATTTTATTCGTACCCAGAAAGTAGCAGTTTTTGTATGTTGGATAGCAAGAAGCAGTTTGATTAATTGGAAAATTATTTTCGTCTATATCCAGCTTCTCAATCATACTAACACAAAATCAAATTTATTGTATTGTGCTAATTTGTTTTTCATTAGAGCCTTCCTCAAACTATACTTTCATGACGATAATCCGTTAGAAACCTTGTTTCGATCGATCGATCAGACTCGAGCAGCACGCATGTACTTAAATTTATGCTTAAATCCTCTGGTTACCAAGCTCGCTTTTTGACCGACTTTGCAATGAAATTCCTTGAAATATTTGATAATTGATTTTTTTTTTTGCTAATACTCATACCCATCCAGTTAGGTACTTCGGTCATTAGAATCTTTTAAAAAACTTTCTTATCATGTAAATTTGTTACACTGTGTTTCGGCATTATAGAGAATGCTTAAGGGGTTATATACCTTTAGAGTTTTCAAAAAACCAAAAAAAAAATTATTGCATTATCTTCAAATACAACATCTTGAGAACATTTTCACAAATTTTCATAAAGATCTGAGCAATAGGAAGAAAGTTGGAGCGATTTACAGCGCGCCTCGCCACGGCCGCATAAGCTAAACTTGAAACTTTACACGCGATTATCTCGGAATAGTGTTTCCCGAAAAATGATTTTGCCGTGATCCTGATTGCGGGAAAACTACTGAACCGATTTCCTTCATCTTTTTTTTTTAATTTTCGTTATTAAATTCGCCGGTCCTTAAACGATCGCTTTTTGCAACATACAGTTACATTCTACACAAAAAAAAAAATTTTAATGCAATTTTTAGCGTTCAAAACCTGCATTTTTTGGGAAAAACGTTCCCGTTTGCACTGAAAACAAAATACTCATAAAAGCGATCGTTCAAGGACACTGCACACTTCTAAACCAATGAAATAATATGAGTTTTTTTTATTTCGGTTGACCCGCTGAGTCTCTATCATGATCACCGCAAGCCTCTGCAAAAAAAATAGCGTTTCGGGAAAACGGCCATTAGTCCAGTAATAATTGGTATATCTCAAAATCAAACTATTTTTTTGTTGTTGATAAACTGTACTTTCAGAAAATACCAGTTTGATGCAATGAAAATGGTGCTATGCACTTTAAAATAAATTCAAATTTCCCTCATTTTTCTCGACCAAAAAGGTATATAACCCCTTAAACGCCACATTGAATTGCAAAAAGAGGGCTTTTGTGAATCCTTCTTACTCCGTCGGATTCGGGGTTTTTTTTTTTGTAAGATTTGGACCACTGCGACCATTATTTTGATCTTTTGTGGTATGTCGGATTCGGGTTTGTTTTTTTTTTAAGTGTCGGGTACGGGTCGGGTTCCCATTTGGTGCAAAAAAACTCTTCGAGCTCGGATTTAAAAATGTTGGTTGGGTTCAAACCAAAAAAATGGGGTTCGGGTCGGGTATGGGTTTGAAAAAAGTAACGACGACTTCTTCCGACGTTATCCTTTTAACTCCATATTAGGTATGGAATTCCAATCCCAAAAACGTCTCTTTGGATGTGTGATACCAAATTGGGGCACAGCATAACTACCAACCAACCATGATCCATTAATGAGTACGGGTATCTCCTAATCTATCTACAACAATCAAGGCCAGCCACAAAAGATAATCAACAAGACGGTCGCAATGGCTTTCTTAGTCTCAACACCCAAGCAGGCACATAAAAAGAAGCACAGGGCGAAAAAGTTGAACCTCTCCATCTCATTGGGGAAAGATGTCAAATTTTGGAATCTTCTAAGTGCTCCAAAATACACGTTAATTTTACGAATCACACGTATTTCAAAACTAGCGAAATAGTATCGACGAGAGATCTTGAATACTGAATGTAATAAACACTGGTTCATGATTTGGGGGATTTCTGTTGTTTTTTATTACAGTCAATTCTTTTCTTACCAAAAATTTCTAAATACGAATCAGATTACAATACGTTTAAATTTTGACATTTGTGCAGCCGTTTCTGTGTTTAAGGCAGCTAACATCATTCTCATGTCAGTTAAAAGATGTGAAATTTCCGTAAACAGTCACAGCCAGGCTTGAAGATAAGAAGTGAATTTTACTGTCACTGTGCATCTATGACTTTCCCACTGACTAGTTTCTGAATCCTTCGCAATGTAAAACAGAGAAAAATCTAATTCGTCAAAAATACGATTGATGAGCATATAGCGGCACTACCGCTCTCAATAGGTTGTTTGTTGATAACCAAAGCCCACGACGCACAGTGGGGCGATTTCATACAATTGCTAGTCAAGCAAAAATATGATTTCAAAATAAAAAAATGCGTGCCTTTCACGTTATTGCAGTAGATGCACTTCCTGGATACGCTCATGGCGGTGGATGGAATGTCGAGTTCGGGCGATGGATGTTCATGCTTCATAAGCAAAATTATATAAAACAAAAATTTGAGAAAAGCTGTAAAAAGTAGGAAATAGGTTCTATCGCAAGCGATTCCCTACTGTGCGGTGTCTGTCAATCTTGAAATAATATAAACGAACTACATTATCAGTTCACTGTGCTAGCTCGGGCTGATCCCTTGATCAGTTTAAAGCGAACCATTAAACAACTAACAACATGTGTTCGACGGCAAACTCAAACACGGAAGAGCGAATGTTCACTTTGCTCGAGGAAACCGGGTCAATAGGTCAGGTTATAGAGGAAATCCTTAAAGCACCCGCTGCGGAAGATCCGTTTCATGTACTCAATCTGGACGATATTGTTTGGAAACACCTGAACTGGCTACACCAGTTACCACGTGTCAAACCGTTCTACGCGGTCAAGTGTAACGATGATCGAGCGATTCTAGAAACGTTAGCTGCGCTGGGAACTGGATTCGATTGTGCTTCCAAGGGTGAAATCGACCGTGTGCTGAAAATGGGAGTTGATCCTCAGTCAAGAATTATCTACGCCCATCCGATCAAGTCGAAGAAGTCTCTTCGATACGCACGAGCCAAAGCGGTTAGTATGATGACGTTCGATAACGAGCTGGAACTCATAAAAATTGCGGAGGTCTATCCGGATGCTCGGTTGGTTCTCCGGATTCGACATGACTCGGACAAAGCTTTGGTGCCACTGGGGAAGAAGTTCGGCTGCGATGCTGAGATGGATGGACCGGAACTGATCCGGAAAGCAAAGGAGTTGAACCTCTCGGTGGTTGGTGTTAGTTTTCATGTCGGTTGTGGAAGCTTAGATGCAGAAAGTTTTTTTAGGGCCATCAGCGCAGCTAAGGTCTTGTTCGATTATGCCAAAACAGTTGGATTCTGTTTAACGCTTCTGGACCTTGGTGGAGGGTTTCCTGGAGATGCCGAAAAGCCAATAGATGAATTTGCGACGGCAGTGAACAACGCACTGGATGAGTTTTTCCCCGATTTAGATGGAATCGAGGTGATTGCTGAACCGGGAAGATACTACGTGGCATCCGCGGTTCGGTTGCTCACGGTGGTTCAGGGCATGAAGATTATCAGGGATCCAACCGATAAGACTAGAATCTGCCACATAATGTACTATCTGAACGATGGAGTTTATGGAACACTGTTCGATTGGGTTAGTCTACGAGCGATTTGCGATCTGCAACGTGTTATGCCGATAATAACCGCGCAGAAGCAAGGCCTACCTCGCTTCAAATCAACGGTATGGGGGCCAACTTGCGATGCCACAGACATCATTTGTGAAAATGTAGATTTTCCAGAGCACAGTGTAGGAGAGTATGTGCTGTTTGAGAACATTGGAGCCTATGGTATGACATTTGCGACTAATTTCAACGGTTTCCCGAAGCCTGGCATGAGGGTTTATGTTCGACGCAATACATGGTAACAAAATTGATCGATATTACTATTACTTTTAATGAAGTATCGTTTTGTGATTTTAGGTGTGCTTTGAAAGCCTTGAAAACTATCGATTGGAAGCTAAAGACTGTCGAATATTTGCAAAAGCATCTGCAGATAAACAATTAACTTCATCTCCTTCTTCGTAGCCGTTAGTGTTGCAAGATAGCGATAGTGAACCGTAAACTGCCCGGATACGCATTAATCTTTACACAATAATCTCAATAATCTTTTTTTTTTTTTTTATTACAAGCTTCTCGGCAATTTATTGGTTTAGTTAGCCCTAATAGACTTCTTTTATCAATAATGCATGTTCGAATTAAAAGACAAAAAAAGAGTATCAAATACCATCCGTCCCTGAATTTATTTTTTTTTATTCTCGCTTATTTTTCCGTCGGTCTATTTCCGCCACTGCACAGTGGGGAATCGCTGGCCATCAACCCAAAAATGAAAATGCGAATTTCATTTCAATTATATTTTTCCTATAGTTGTATACTATTGAAGTGTCAGAATACAAATTTTTAGAGCAATACGACAAAATTTGAATTTTCTATGATTTTTCAAAGTGTAGTGAGTCAGCGTTTTTCGTCGTTTTTCTTGAAAAAAAATGCAATGTTGCGAAATTTGCTGGAGCCTCAGGGGTAACTTGTATCTTGATGACGTCTAAGGAAAAGTTGTCTGTAAAATAGTGGAAAATAAATCCTCATCATTGGATAATGTATAATCTCATTGTAATACTCAAAAAAATTAGTCGGAATCAAAAAATTTCGTATTTTTTGCATAAAACAGCGTTTTAAGTTTAGACGGCAGGGTTTGGCACTATTGGCACTAGTTTTAAACGATTGCTTAGAAAAAATGCTTTCAAAAGCATCTAGTCCGATCCTGCGCAGAGTTGCGCAGAGTACCCTTCTTTCGAAGCGAAACAACAAGTGTTCGGCACATATCGGATTTTAAAAATGTAAATTTGAATTGCACACTGCAAACAGTCAACAGAATAATAAATGGCTCGTATTAGTCTGATAACAACAACGTTTTCAAACATGTTTCAGTATGATTAATCACACTGTTTTCATATTAACAAGTTTAACCCATCGATATTCCGATGTTTAACGCAGTATCAAAAACTAATCATTGTTTATGTTTCGTATCACCAGCACTGAGTACCAAAATCATAACTTAAGTTTGTATCATACCAGTCACAAGTAGAAACAATCGTTTAAACACAAACTATGACATAATAAATCGCCTGATAATTTCTACAGAACAAATAGTGAATTATTATTTTGACGTTAGAAACTGCATTATGAAAACTCTCCTTGAAGATATCAAAACCGTATTGAAAATGAACACAAAAATGAAGATGAAGGTGGAAGTGAATAAAAAGAAGAATGTTATCGCAATTTAATATAGTCACCTTGAAAAAACTAAGCCAAAGTAATTTTCATTACGAAGCATATTTTTTAATTGTTTTTTTTTTATTTTCCTAATAACTAAATAATAAATTTGTGTTTTTTTTATGGCATATGAAAGTCTTTCAAGCATCATGCATTGTGTTCTCCAAAAAATTGAATCCGACGAAAAATTTTCCTCATATGATATATATGAAAAACATGAAAATTCCCCTGGCGTCAAAAATACACATTTTCATGCAAAAATAACATCAAATTCGGACTCAGCGTCCCTAAATTATAAATAAAACATGTGTTTTCCATTATTTGAAGACATTTTTTTGCTTGGCCAGCATTTGTATGGAGTCGCCCCACTGTGCACTGTTGTGGCCAATCACCGACGCCCAGGGAGGCGACTCCACACACCCAGGACCCTAACTCACGACCCGTTTATTAACGGACCGGCGCCAACGGCTTTACTACCTCATGCGATGGAAGGCGTGATATCCCAGAGATTTTTCGCCTCAGAAAATCTCCCGGTGTCGGCTAGGATTGAATCTAGACCAGTTGGGTTGGTTGTGAGTGGATCACGCCAGCTCACAACCATCGACACCTATGTCGGCGGTGGGATTCGAACCCAGGCGTCGAGCGTGGTTGGCGGAGACAGTACCAACCACACTAGGCCCCCGCTCATCCGTCCCTAAATTAACGTCGAAACAAGAAACATTGCGCAAATGCATTTTATAGTTCTAGCCGAGCGGCACAAAAGTCTCGGTAAAAAGTTGAAGGTGAACCATTTCAAAAGCGAAAATCTTTCGGTTTCACCTGTATTCGACTATGATTTTAAGTAATTTTACAGGTCACTCTCAATGGCTCCATTTAAAACACTTTATTGCAGTTTGTATGACTTATAGGAATGAACGACGTTGGCGGCCATTTTAGTAAAAAAGAATGTGTTTCAAAATCAATTCAAAATCAGTATTTGAAAAATATAAAAGTTTTAAATTATAGAATTATAAAAATTTAGAAACCGAAAAACGGTTACCAGCCCACGCGAAACAGACCCACACCATAACACTTTCCCCTCCGAGCTTAATCGTTGCCATGGATATGGCACCCCTACAGCTCTCCGCCGGATTTGCGCCACGATTTCGAACTTCGATTCGTCCGTCCGGAGACTCGTTTTCCAATACTACATTGATTTGTCTGCGTGTTCCTCGGCAAATTTCAACCGCTTCGCCTTATATGTCTTGCTGATGAATGGCCGCTTCCGTGCAATCTTGCTTTTTCATTAGATTGTTCACCTTCCAAGCTAGGGAAAAAATCTTAGGGGGCTGGATCCGCTGAACAGGATACGTGAGGAAGCAATACAAAATTCAATTAATTGAGATTTGCCGATGCAATAACGCATGGGTAAACTAGTCAGCCTATACACCAGAGAGACGCTGAGACACTCACCGTTAAGGCAACTGTCAACATCAAAACGGGCGAGCTATATAATTTTGCATTGCCGTTATCCGTTTTGATGTTGACAGTTGCCTTAACGGTGAGTGTCTTGTCATTTCTCTAATATACAGGTACAGGTAGGGTAAACTAGTGCATTAACGTTTACAATATTAAATGGACAAAAAATGTTGATTTTTTGGGGTTGCCTTCACACGCACTGACGAGACTTCCTAAGCAGCATCAATCATAGTAATCCATAAGTTAGCAGAAAAAAATTGACAGCTTTTTCAGTCGAACCCTAATTGTGATTTGTGATAATTCGTTAAGAAGTGTGCGCCGCTTCGAAAACGTTCATTATCCGGCACTTTGTGGACGCGGGATTCGTCTGTTCCGGTCTGATCTACAACATCTTGGCACCATTAGACAACAATCAGAGCATCGAAAGAAAGCCTGGTTCCGGAGAGTCGACAAGACAACAAAAATCTCTTAGGAGAAAAACCGAAGAAGTGGCTACATCGCTGCGTGCGCTTGGCCGGGAGGTCGGTGCTACCGGTCAAACAGTGAAAAAGTACCTGGCGCACATGGATATACATGTCAGGAAGCAGGCAATGAAGGAGCGGCAGCGGCTGAATGAGATGATCAAGTCAATTTTCCCGGCGAATCGCGACGTGGCGGTGGTGATGGACGACGAGACCTGTCTTACCCTGGATGGCAACAACTGGCAGGGCACTTCATATTTTACTTCCCCTACGAAGGAAGTGACCTTCGAGGTGAAGTTCATTTCACACACTATGCTTCCCAAGAGCGTGCTACTGTGGCTAACAATCAACGAGAAGAGGGATGTCAAAGCCGTGGACGGGGAAATTCATAGTACGGAGTACCTGCCGGAACAAGCCAGTCGTCGTAGGTTCGAGGCTCGGCTTGGGAGAGCCTGTTAGTGTCAGTAGGATCGTAGCGCTAGCCCCGCAATTGTCCTGTACACTTAACAGTTGGCCGCGAAGTCTGTGTATGATAAACAGAGAGTTGAGTTCCGAATCGGAATGTAGCACCAAGGCTTTTACCTGCCGGAAGTTGTGTTGTTCATTTGAATTGACCGTTATTTTGATCCACGAAAATAAATTTCGTGTTACGTCTGTTTGTCTGTGCCATAAGGGAGTTGACGAGGTATTCTGGTCGTATCTGGCGTTGGCCCACTATTCGAAGCGGTCGTTGGAGGTGAAGATGGAGCGGCTGAATATCAATGTGATACCCATATCGGCGAACCCGCCCAACACTCCCCGCCCGCGTCTCATTCAGAATTTCACGGTTATCTTGAAGCGTAACATCTATTCCAACGATTTTAACGCGAAAACTGAATAGGAATTGATAAATTGATAAATAGAAAGAAGAAAGAGCCTACACGCATGTTTTCCCCGGCAATGGCGAATGTTGTGGTTAACTACCAGAAGACTGCTCTTAAGGGCGTAGATTTTTTTTGCAAGTAAACTAATATAATTACCTGCTATGGGAAATTTATCAAACTCAATTATCTGTCTTAGTTTCCCATCAATATCCGAAAAAACCCAAAAGTCTCTCCGGAAGACCTTTCCGAATATGAAAATATTTTTATGATGTGGCACAAGTGAAAAGGACGGCCATAACTGTGCACGCCGTTTGAGTTGTTAGCGACGAACCGCCCTGCGAAATTGTTCATAAGTCCTCAGAAGTACCTGCAGCGCCATTTTTGGACTTGGTGTTACCAATTTGTTCAGTGATATTTCCAACAAGATACGTACCAATGATAAAAAAGTGTGTTTCGATGCCCTGTTACAGAGCGTGCATGCAATGGAAACCTCTTTGTAGACTGAGCTCGACAGTTGAAAAGCTCGGGATTGAGGTGAAAATAACATGAAAAATCATAAGCACCGTAACGAAGCTTGAATAATGAATTCACTATCATGTTATTGAACATTATTATAAATTAGTGAGAAACATTAATATAAAAATCAAAGTTTAGAAGATAACACACCAAGCATAAAATTACATATAAGTTCAGCAAGTACTGTATTTCTCTATCGCTGAAGATACAAGGTTTCGAATAATTATCATCCTATTACAAGGGCTACAAGTTAAATCAGGTGATGCGTATGCCAGCTGTTAAAATTTTACCAAAATATTCTACACAGCTTCGGCGGCAGATTTCCGAGTTATTTGTGACTAATTTGCACGAATTTGTCAACGCCACAAACGTCACACTACCGCGTGTACCTACAACCAGAACGACAGTCCGCTGCAAATCAGACCGGGAAAGCCTCACACTGTTGTGGGAGTGTGCGCTGCTTGGGCGCATGTTGTGACTTTGCTACCATTATCGGCAGGTTATTCGTACCGTAGGAAACTAGCTCCATTGCAACTTTCATAAATTTCAGCTTCCAAAACTTTCCATAATAATTTTATTAGGATTCAATACCGAAACTGTAAATGGGTTAACCAAGTTGAAAACTCGACGAAACAAATAAACGTACGTCACTTTAATTTTGGTTTGAGTTATTCTGGTAGTACTCTCCTTTATAGACCGACAATAAATTGTTTTCGGTTTGGACTAATTTCATCAACTATATTCAGGCAACTGAGAAACAGAATTTTTAAACATTATGGAATGTGTGCAACCAACATTCTCAGTTTTTCTACATCGAACTAAGGAATGTTGATTTATGTACAGTATGAAAGCCTCCTGCTAACCACTAGACACTGTACATTGTAATAGCAATCCCCTATTTACAGCTGGGAGTAGGTTACGCCTTCACATTAATCTTACAGACTATCTCCATTTACATAATTAATTAGTTTTGTCTCGGTAAGGCATAAGCCAACAGGGTTGCAGCGGGCTAAAAATCTCCAACATTTATTATGTGGATAGCTGTACCACCTATTAATCCATCAAGAATGCTTTGTGGTTTTCTTGTTCAAGAACGGTAGTTACTTGAAGGTTAATGATGGACATTGAAAGAAGTTCCACAATTTCCATTTTAAAAGACAGTTTTTTTAAAGAAATTACTGAAAGTTAAATCGCTTAGTATCCCAACCCTCTCCACATTTTATCACACAGAATAAATACTGCTATCGACAACATAATGTTTCACGAACAATTAGATTCACACTACATTCTGAACATAATTAACCGCATCAACGATACAAAATTACACCAAACAAGTGCATCACAATGTGTACAGTCTTGTTCCGATTTGAGCAGTTCCCTATTTGATCTGTCCCAAGTTGTTCATGATATTTTTTTATCTTGAGCACAGAGAAATTACTCAAAAGTTAAAGCGTCGGTTTCATGCAACACTGGCACAACTCAAAACTCAAAAAACTCAAAATGCATTTTTGGTTTTATGATAGCAAACGATGCCAAATAATAAAAAAATTGTTTCACACAAAACCCCGTTTCGAAATTCACAAAAACTCCAAAGTTATCTGTAGAAGTTTTGCTGCACAAATCGAAATTTCCCTATGACGTTAGTAAAAATAAGGTTTGAACTTGTACAACGTGCTTGTAATATGTGCATGATAGTTCCAAAAGTGTTGGCTAAAAATTGGAAATCCTAAAATTTTAAATTTTCTTGAAAATTAAAAAATAAATTTTCGACGCAAATTTTCAAACGCGTTTTTCTCGAAACTATGATTTTTGAGTTGTGCCAGTGTTGCACGAAACCGACGAAAGGATTAAGGTCGTAAATGATTATCGATATTTTCGAATATTCTGTTCCATTCTTTTTTCCGTAAATTTTAATAGTATTTTTGTGAAATTATGATTCAAAAAAATACCAAACCAGTGATTTCAAATAGGAAAACAAATAGAATAGAATATTACTTATTCTACAGAACAGTAGAATATTGGAACAGAATGCTAACTTTTGTTTTTTTTTTTTTATTCTCGCTTATTTTCCGTCGGTCTAGTTCCGCCACTGTTGTGGCCAATCACCGACGCCCAGGGAGGCGACTCCACACCCAGGACCCTAACTCACGACCCGTTTATCAACGGACCGGCGCCAACGGCTTTACTTCCTCATGCGATGGAAGGCGTGATCCCAGAGATTTTTCGCCTCAGAAAATCTTCCGGTGTCGGCTAGGATTGAATCTAGACCAGTTGGGTTGGCTGTGAGTGGATCACGCCACCTCACAACCATCGACACCTATGTCGGCGGTGGGATTCGAGAACCCAGGCGTCGAGCGTGGTTGGCGGAGACGTTACCAACCACACTAGGCCCCCGCTCTACTGCTAACTTTTGTTGACTCATGGTTAATTTTCCAGGTTTTTTTTAATTCTGGTGATAGTTTTCTCGGCATATCTCGGGAAAGTTGGCAACCCAGATTTGTTGACTTCAATTTCCTTGCTCAAACTCTATTTTGTCAGTCTAGAGCTCAACAAGAGGCTGCTAAAATCGGACACACACTGTATTCAAAAGCACCGAGCTTTTCCCCGCAAAAAATTATAAGCGGTAATTCGCATTAAACTGGCCTCGAGAACCATACATGCATATAAATAAATGCACAACATCAAATGTACTTGCGAAGTCAGTGAAAATTTTAGCTGGTTACTTCGATTCATAATATGCATAACATGAGCAGATGCGCTTATGTTAACAGTTTTGAGATGTTTATTCCCTGACGGTGGCAACATTGAAAATGCACATTTTCATCCCAAAATAATGCACGCGCGCTGCACATACATGGTTGAACATTCAGATAAAATGCTGGGCAATTACGACAGCATGTTGCCAATTTAATTTGAATAAGCAAGCAAGAATAAAGGGTTGTTGGAAAGAATAAAAAAATGTGGACATGGTCGGAATTTTAATGCATTGCTTTGACCACTGCAAAACAACTACAAGTTTAATCTAGATTGCTACTCTGAATTCTGAAGAAACACAGAGAAGCTTTGCTGCATTTAGCAAAAAAAATGGCTATCAACTAAAAAAACTCCAATAATCGGATCGGTAACCTTATCGGAAAGACAAACTATCTTGAAACAAAACAAAGAAAAAATCTTTTAATTTACTTTCTCGAACTTTCTTTTTCCTTGATAAAGTTGTAATTAATCTTCCTTAAGTTCTCCTCCCCTGCCCTGCGTGTCATGACTCTTTTTTATTATCCATTCACCAGCTGGATTGCAACTGAACTTGCAATAAAAAAGCATTCAGCTCAAGCGACGCCTAGCACCAGGGATACCAAATGTGCAGATTTGTCTGCAATACGCAGATTTTTGGAGTCCGTGTGCAGATTTTTATTGATTTGCAGATATTTGCAGTTTTTCCACGGTTTCTGCAGATTTTTGTCAGAGTCTTCTTATATTTGCGCAGATTTTCTTAAAATGTGTGCAGATTTTCACAGACTTTTGCCTGCGCGAGCGAATTTTTTTCGAGATTTTTTTTAGATTTCGAGCACATTTTTCCGGTTTTTCGAGCAGTTGCAGACATTTTTCAAAAACGTGTGGCATCTCTGCCTAGCACTGTGAATTCCAAGAGTCAGTGATAGATAATAAAAGACGAAACTAGTTTTCAGCATTGCGTTTACACGACCTTTCGGTGGTACTGCAATACTATTTTACTAAAAACTTTGATGTAAAGCAGGCCAAAGCTTTGCATAGCTTAAGCGTTTTGTACCAGACTTTTAAATTACAGTTACCATCAACGAACGCAGCCAACTGATTGAAACTGCTCGATTTTGTATCTTTGGATTGTTTTTAAAATTTTAAGTATTTGAAACCTAAACACTTCTGAACTTCTGAATTTTTCATAAAATTTAAATAATGCTGCTACAGGCGAAAGTGTTAGTTTTGTCATACATTCATGTACTCTATCATTTAAAGAAAAAAAGATTACTGTTTCCGCCCGGGATCGAACCGGGGGCCTTCCGCGTGTTAGGCGGATGTGATAACCACTACACCACGGAAACACATAGATAGCGAACTAGTATTGGCTGCTAATATTCTACAGTTTCACGATTGTATTAAAAACTATGATCTAATTTTCAATAAGCATAACATTCCAACAATTCATATTACATTTCGATCAATCAAGAAAACATATTTATTTAAAAACTCGAGACAAATATCGTCATCTCTTACGTGTCGAATCCCGCAAAATGTACGTCCAGATAGCATACTTTAGCAGCAGCAGTGTCCCAATGAAAGCTACCGGTTTCAAGACCTTCACCTTATCGCGGCAATGCCTTGCGTGTGGCAGTTCATCGTTCTCAGGCTTTAATTGTCATGCCAGCATCCGTTTGGTGTGAAATGCTCTTACTGAATGCGATTTATCGTGACCCACAGTTTGCGAGGAATTTTGCTTTGTATCTAGCAGTTCCGTTTTCTGGGAAGACTTCGTAGGAGGTGATTTTTCAACCTTACCACTCTCACCAGTACTGCTGCCGCTGCTAGTAACGCTAGCTGGTAAAATCTGAAATCTCACATTATTATCTTTCAGACGTTTTTGTGCGACATTTCCGACTTCCTTGGTGCTTTGTTCGATGCGAGTAGCAATTGACTCCTGTTTGGATTTTTCTCCATCCGGCGATATAACAACTCGAACCTCGTAGCTTTTTTTCAACCATTTTATAACGTGCTGTATCTTCGAGTTCAAGTCGTGCTCTGAAATGCGAGCGCTAATCGATAGTAATTTGTCTCCTTTGATAGCTGCTGCTTCTCTGTTCCGTTTCTTTTCTTCCCGACGCTTCAAATCTTCTGTCAAATATTCTGCACTAGTCATTAATCTGAAATAAGAAGACGTTGAATTTTTATAACAAAATCTTACCTAAACATAGGTACTTGTAAACCGGTCTTTGGGTCTTCAGTTCCAAATCCACCATTTTCACCAATTTGAGGTCTCTTCGCTTGGAGATTTTTTCAGCCTCTTCCAAACTCACTATCGACACGGATTGATCGGTACTGACTAGGGTCACTTTTGGCGATGTTTTGGGTTTTTTAGCCTTACCCGCTACCCCATCAGAGGCTCCAGCCGAAGGTGCTTTAGTGGAATACTGTGAATGCGTTGCCGGCAAGTGAGAACCGATAGAGCTAGCAAATGCAGGCCTAATTTGTACAGCAGTGCGAATCAACCTCCCCACAATGTTCATTATGATAGGATAATTTTCAATTCAAGCTAAAATTAAAAAAAAAAAACTTTTCATCTGTATATTCTAAAACGCAAAAGAATTCGTAAACTTATTTACAATTCACTTTCACTGGAGGAAGAAAATAACCGTGCTGTAAGATTTGACATTTCTATCAGTGCTTTGGAATAGTTGTACTAGATTGCAAGGAAGCACGCAGCCGCTGCTAGCAGCGGTAACGGAAGCAATGCCTGGAACTACAGGGTATTCCAGCATTTCTTTCCGAAAACTAATGAACTAATGATTTATTCCTATCGACAGTGCAGGACGAAAAACGACTTTAAAAGTACCATAGCGTGAAACTTCGATTAAAATGTATTTATTTTCATTATATACAACACACAATTTTGTTGTTCAACAGTTTGTTAAGGATTAGTTCAACCGAAATCCGCTTAATATATAAACATGAAAGCCGGTTTCCCCGTTAAAATCATTAGGATCATGCACATAGCACTCGTATACAAACCCCAGTACACACTTAGATGTTATCGCTGAGAACTCAACAGCTGATAAACTCAGCGAAATATTCTATAAATTCTCTACAATATCGGCAAATGAAAAAGTAATGCTTGCTGGTTTACGATAGATCGATATATTTGCCGAATGTTCGCCGAAATATATTGCTGACATCCGCAAAAAAAATCGCCGAATTCAGTCAGCTGTTTGGAAGTTTGCCAAGATAAAACAAGTGTGTAGTAGGACTGTTACCAAATACCATATACCAATACCAATAATACCAAATTACTGGTTATACCTTTTGTTGCTTTTGTTTATTATGTCAAATGATGCCATATGACAACATTGGGTTGATTCGGGTTGAGAGTACAGCTTCAATATTGAATAATTCTAGCTATTAACCTAAACAACTGTCACACTTAACTTATTTCGAACTTGTTGAACGAATCCGTTGACATTTTCAACGTGAAACGATGTTACATAATACTGTTAAAACTTTTCTATCACTAGTGAGATTGAATACTGTATTCACATATCTTTTCTCATTTGTTAAAATATTAATGATGCTGCAATTGGCTTATAAATATACTAATTATCATTATCGAAAACCATTGGAGAAACAAATAAAGGCTCATAAAATATCAAATATACAATGCATTCGATTAATCTTAGTTTTCGAAAACATTCTGGTTAGTAACATTGTTGTTATTACACTAAAAGTTTGCAACTTTTGTTTACGTAACATGAAGCACTTGAGCCAATTATCACATGGTTGCTTTGATATTAGATAAATCTAGATTTGACTAAAATTCCATATTTATAGGTAACTAACTGACGCGCTAACAAAGGCTTCACACGATAACAATCGTTCGCTCCAGTTACCGGGCGCAAATAGTCATTATCCAACACAGGTAGACATTCGGTGATGCTACTGTACACATCGTTTCAACGGTTTTAAGCCTGTACGAACACACTTATCCAGCTTCAGCTGTTCCCAGGCAGTCCTGCTGATATAAACAAAAACTCGAGGCTTTGCGAAGCCATTGAAGTTGGTCGCTAACGTCATACCGTAAGCTCCCATGTCATCGAAAACCAGGAAGTCTCCTATCTGTAGTTCTTCTAGCATCATACCTGAACAGATAATGTCCGTCGAATCACATGTTGGTCCCCAAAGCGTTGAAGGAAAGCGTTCAGTTTGTGACCTAACAAGTTGTCTATTTCCAGGAATTATAACGGGAGGATTTTGCCGTGGAAAGTACCAATCGAACGAACCAAACAGTCCATCGTTCAAGTAGTACATAAAGTCCGTTATAGATCCCTGCGAATTTCGGATGATTCTCTTCGACTGAACATTAGCAATTAAGGTCACAGCAGACGATACGTAATATCGGCCAGGCTCTGCAATCACCCGAACATTTGACTTCATCGGGAAAAAGCGCTGAAGTGCAAGGTTTATTGTTTTTGCATACGCATCAATAGGTTTATCATGTTCGCCGGGAAAACCTCCGCCAATATCCAGCAAACGCAGATCGTAGCCAATATCGCTAGCGTATTCAAACAATTTCCTCACGCATTTAATCGCACCATAGAAACAACCACTGTCATTGTTTCCGGAACCAATATGAAAGCTAATGCCAACCACAGACAAACCGAGCGATTTTGCGTATCCTAGCAATTGAGGCGCTTCATGCTCCGGGTCACAACCGAACTTTTTCCCCAGAGAGATTTGTGCATCTGGAGAGTCATATCGGATTCGCAAAACCAACGAGGAATCAGCATGCATTTGTTTGATCTTCTCCAACTCGACCTCCCCATCGAACGTCATCAAATCAACACCACAGCGTTTGGCATATGCAATCGAATCCATTGATTTTGCTGTATGAGCAAAAATAATCCTGCTAGGATCAGCACCTAGCTTCAGCATTCTCTCGATCTCCCCCTTGGATGCACAATCGAACCCTGCACCCAAAGCTACCAATGTCCGCAGTATAGCTGGATCATCATTGCACTTTACAGCATAGAATGGGTCCACACGTGGCAACTGCTGGCGCCAATTGCGATGTTTCCTGACGACGTCATCTAGATCGAGTATATGTATAGGATCGTCCAACGGACCACGCGCAACTACGGAATCGATCACGTCCTGCACCGACGTCCCGTCCTCGAGTAAATTATACCGAATCTTACGCATATCGAGGTCTACAACTGACGAACCGATCAAAACAACTAAGCCCTTGAACCCCGACGGTGTTCTTTATATAAGAAAAACCTCGTGAACTTTTCCGTGAGGGAAAATACCGATCTATTTATGAATGAACAGAGCACGCTTCACGAACCGCGATTATCCCTTGTTAACAGATTTCATAACATTCGGAAATTATTCGAGTCGCTTGTTGACAGCTTATCCATGATCAGCATCTCCCGTACCGGTAACAACGGAGTAGCAAAGCGATGCTGACCAGGTATTCCCACGCTACCGCAAACTCTCCCTTTCGCGAGATGATTCGTTTTGCCTACGACGCTGGCTGAGTCGACCGCGACCATAGAATGCAATTATTGGCAACAGGTCGTACCCTAGAGTCTGCGATCGATCGAGAGTGTACGCATAATCATTAGATAACACGAGCAGGCTAATTAAGCAATTATGAAATAGACTACAGATTTGTACCGGACGACGCATGATTAGTAATAATCGGTTCTGTTGCTATAAATATTAGGGTGGTTTACCGGTGCAACAAAAACCGGTAAAACCGGTAAAACCGATATTTTTTTCAATACCGACATACCGGTATTGAAGAGGCGATAGAACCGGTATTTTCGGTATTTTTTTCTTAAAATTCAAAAAAAATTAACACAATATTCCTAAATCATTGTAAAGCTAATGAATGCTACCTACTTAGGTAGGCTTCACAAATCACATGACGGTGTATATAATAAATACATTTAGACAGAAGCAACATTGAAAATTAATTTGTTCTTACCTATTCATCAAGGGGAATGGGAGCTCCGTAGCCGCAAGGTTACAGAGTCCGCTTTGGTGAGCGAGTGGTCGTGGGTTTGAATCTTAGTATAATCAGGCCAGTAGGTTGTCAGAGGACTTTTACCATGGGTTTATTCTCAGGCTCTCCATTACGTACCCTTCCTTCAATCTGAATTCTAAAGTTACCCCTGTTGACTCTCCTCCTAACAAAAATAAGTCCCTATTATAATAGAACTGGTGTGAGTAACATATGAAAGTTCTCTCCAGGGAATTGTAACTAGGCGATATTGTAAGGATGGACAGTGGTTCGGTATAGTAGAGCATTAAGTTTGAAACGAAAAGGTAATTACACACAAGCACTGATATGCATGATAAGCGTATCACTTACTTCAATAGTGTTACTACTAATAACATGAAGTGCGGAGTACAGAAAACACCTGGGCAATATCACAATAGATCTGAACTCTGGTCGCAGTGATGAGTCCACACAGCAAAAAAATCATCAATTTTATGTTTCCTTCTTGTTTGTTCTGCTTGGAATTAGACGATGAGTTTGTGTGTATTGATAATATGTCAAAAAACTTCATATCAATCAAGCAGAACTTTTATTTTCTAATAGAACAGCTAATCACTCTGTACACACTCATACATACAAAGACAACTCGTGGGTTTTGAACGTACCAGCTCAACTACAAATTCTGAAAATCATAGTTTGGGGCAATAATCACAATCATGTCCGCGAAAAAAACGCGAGTCATTATTCGTTTTGTGCTGTTTAAAAGTGAAACTAAAAAAATAATAAATAAATATAAATTTGGATTAAAAATTTATTTCCTGTTTAGCGCCTCCGTATACCACAGGTTACACCAAGTTATGGACAAATTTCTCCTGATACAAAGTGTTTATAGGATGAAATAATCAATCAATAAAGAATTCCATCCTTAAAAATTACTGCTCCTTATTTTGAAAAAGTGAAATTTAAATAGCTTCAGCATGGTCGAAGCTTCGTCGCCCAAACCGCAGCGGATTTTATTAGCAATAATTTTAGCTAAGAAACTCAAGTTCAACTGGTTCAACTGAATTTGGACGAACTGCCCAAAGAGCATCGAACACAATAGAGAAGTATCTGTCTTCGATTCCTTCGGATTCATTAAATGTAAATTCTTGTCTGATCGTCATTTAATTTTCTTCTTCATTCATTTACTCTGCTCAACAGTTTCTAATATTGTTTCTCTAAGAATTTTAAAGTTATTCAATAATTTAAAACTAGTTATGCGATGTGAAGGAAAATTAAAACAAAAATCTGCATGTTTTTTGTTAATATGAGTTTAGAACTTATGTTCTTCGTAATCATATCATTGGATCCATCCATTGAAGTTTTTTAAACACTGTTAAATTTAAACTGTGGTGTATGTGGATTGTATACCACAAGAGATCAAAACAATGGTCGCAGTGACCCATAAATGCAAAAACATAATTATACAGCGACACGTCCATAGATGCAACCTGGGACGTTCGGTAAAAAATGAAATTTCAAATCCAAATTTATGTATATATTTAATTGTTTTTCAGTTTTATTTTTAAATATTACAGAGAGAATGACGTGCGTTAATTCCGCGAACATGATTATTATTACTTCCCCAAACTATGATTTTCAGAATTTTGTAGTTGGACAGGTAGGTTCAAAGACCACGAGTCGCCCCTGGTTTGTATTAATCTGAAAAAATAAAAATACCGGTTTTTTACCGGTTTTACCGGTTTTTATTTTTATGAATACCGAAATACCGGTTTTTCGAAAAGTCGGTAATACCGACCACCCTAATAAATATTAACTACTTTGCTAAATGTTCACACCGAGCCAATTAAGTGGATTACAGTAGCATCGAAACGTTGATCTTCGCGACAGTCAGAAGTCACGCGTAAAACCACATTTTCCTCCTGCAATTAGAACGCACGTGTGTTGGTGGGAAACTTCTGACTTGCTTCGAAGAAAAACCCCAATCGAACGTGAGGCTGTTGATTCTTGATGGTAGCCCACAAAGCGGCTGGAGTCAGGGAGTTATTTATTGTTATTATTTATTCTTGTTCTGATCTTGGGGTGTGTTTTTTTTGGTCATGAAACGACCCTGATTATTGCATCAGAAAACGGCCAAGTAGACCATAATTGAATGAAACTTATCAATTATTTTATCTTATCTCTTTATCGACACTCCGTAGCGAAACATGAATGCCAATTCAAATCTAACACGGATCATAAAACGAACTTTCCGTCAAGATTTTCCTGGCATTTGTGAAACATCCATTCTGCTACACTACATAATTATCACTGTTATTAACAAAAACAAGTGAGACCTTGAAACATCTGCTGTACAGCTAAGGTGCTTTATTAAACGCAGACCAAGGCTTCTTGACTCCTACTGTTCACAGCTCAGAGAGATTTGGTCTTTGAATCCCGGAAAGGTGATTGGCTCCATAAACTGGGAGCGTGTCGATGATAATGCCATGCCTTTTCACTTAAATCTGATTAGTCCGAAAAAATCTGAGCAAATTTTCAGATTTGCTCGGACATTTTTTTATTACTAAAATAGATAAATAAGGAATATTCCACAGAAATTAGTGCAATTAATTCAACAAATGAAAAGTTGTATCAATCAGTTGTGTGGTTTTCTTAAAATGTTAATCGAAAGAAAACAACAGCTGGGATTTTGAAGACAACAATAAGTAATATATTTTAGTCGAAGCGATTATTAAAAAAGTCTTGGAAAAAGTATGCGCCATTTGTTGCCTCAATCAGAAAAGCGGGAGTTTTTTTTAAATTATGCGGGTTGCGATGAAGAAAACTCCCCTCGACATCAAATAAATGTATTTCTTATATTCTCATTATTCACCCTAAGGAATTTCTGCAATTTTCATCCGTGTACAAGCGCGTTTGGGGAATTTTGAAATCTTAAGAAAAAGAAAAAAATGTATTTAGTGAGCAGATAGAGCTATAATGGCTTATACAGTCATACCTCGATATAAGGCAACTTTATTTTTATTTTCGTTGCGTTATATCGAGTTACGTTATATCGAAGCAAAAAAAAACTTTTTTTTAATTTATGCAAGAATGTTAATGGTTACTCAAAGATGCGCGAAACCTATTTCCCATCATTTTTTTAAACCTTTTTTATGCCCATTTAGGAATATTTTCAGAAGCAAAAAAAAAATATTTTTTCAATTGATACAAGAGGTCACTCAAAATGCGTGAAAACCTATTTCCCATCACCTATCAGTATTTTTAAACCATTCTCATGCCCAGCCTTAGAAAATGTACAGCCGTTGGACGACAGGAGGGCTTCTTCCTCAGCAACAGTAGTATCACCGGCAAAAACGTAACAGTCCATGGAAACAAAATTGTGCGACTTGCAGCGTTGCCGTTGCATTCGCCATGGACTTCAGTGATTATACTACTGTTATGCTACTTGCCGGTGCGCTATGCAAAGCATGCTGTTTTGTAGTGTTCCATTTGAACTTAGATACATGCATCGTAATACAGCGAATTTGTCAATGATTTTTCTTTTCATCATAGCATGCCTGTCGTTCATTGCTTATTCGGCAGCCGAACAGATAAGTCGAGATTTCTGTTTGCTCTGCAGTTTACCGTATTAAATTCCCGCTTTATTTTAGCGTTCGCGTCGCAGTGCAGTGTTGTGGTGGTGATACGCTGTGGGTGCTAACGAGTGCGCTACGATCAGCGTTTGTGTTAATTTTCCCCCTAGCAGCTGAGGAGTGCTGTAGTGGTGCTACGCGTGTGCTGGTACGTGTCGTGCCGGTCCGAGTGTGGATATTCCGTCTCGCAGCAGTGAAGGTCAACTCGATTGGTGGTGGATCCCCACAGGGGAAAAAGCAAGCGGTTTCGCTGCTTTGCTGTTGGAGCGACAGCGTAACCGGTGCTGGTTCACATCTACATATAAAAGATAAGTGTCAACCATTCTTTTCTCTGTTCCTTTCCTATATATATATATATATATATATATATATATATATATATATATATATATATATATATATATATATATATATATATATATATATATATATATATATATATATATATATATATATATATACATACATATTTCGGTTTTGGATTCGCTTAGTCATTTTTTTTTTCTTATATATAGTCGCTTTCTTTACATTTAGGAATATAAGTATTCAACTGCATATATCTTATAACTCTTAACGACAGATAGTTCACAGCCGCTCCATGGCGGCGGGTGGATTGTCTATCCCTCCGGACCTCTCATCCGGTTCAGGGGGTGAAGAGTCCGAAATGGATTTCTCTGACATCCCGAAAAACGATGTAGATGGCTTCTTTGACGTTATAAAAAAACGAAAAAGAGCGCGCAAAACTGTCTCGCCTGTGCCACCCACTAATGATGTAACAGTTCGGGTGAAGAAATATAAGGAAGACCAACTTGGACTTCGTTGGGTAGTTTTCTTCCGGCCCAGAAACAAACCCCTAAAGGTCGTTCAGATTTGTAAACTTCTGCGAAAAAGATATACCAGCTTGGTAGAGGTTTGTAAAGTTAAAGCCGATAAACTGAAGGCCACATTTTCTGATCTTCAACATGCAAATGCAGTTGTTGAAGATCAAAACTTTACGATCGAGTACCGGGTGTATATTCCGGCTCGAGCAACTGAGATCGAGGGCGTCATAACGGAACCCGATCTCACAGAGAAAGAAGTTATGGAAGGAGCGGGTCGTTTCAAAAACCCGAACCTCCCAGAAATTAAAGTCTTAGAGTGCCGGAGAATGTACTCTAAGGACAACATGGGCAGCTACTCTCCGAACGATTCGTTTCGAGTCACCTTCGAAGGGAAAGTGCTCCCAGATTTCTTCGAGCTGTACAAGCTCAGACTACCGGTACGACTTTTTATCCCAAAAGTCATGTCGTGTACAAATTGTCTGCAGCTAGGGCACACGAAAACCTACTGCAGCAATAAAACCAAATGCTGCAAGTGTGGGGAAATCATGGAGAGTAACCATGCTTGTAGTGAACAGGAAGCAAAATGCTTCCTATGTGGCGGTAGCCCACACAAAGTCGAGACGTGCGAAAAATATAAGCTACGGTTTGACGCACTGAAAAAATCGACAAAACAACGTAGTAAGCAGTCTTTCGCACAGATGCTAAAGACTGCCCTACAGCAGGAAGAAAATCGTTACTCCAGTTTGGAGAACGATGATTCGAATGATGTTGAGGAGGATTATCAACCACTCCCGTCAACCGGAGCTGTGCGAAAACGGCCAAGTGCATCTTCTCCTAAACTCCCCAGAAAGGAGCAGAAGAAGACGCTAACTGATACTCCACAAGGTTCCGCTCCAAAGCAAAATCCTAAAGCGACTCCTCCTGGTTTCAGAGTTAACTACGATCAGGAGTTTCCTAAACCTCCAGGGAAACAATCTGCTACCACCCCTAAACTGTCAACGGAGTCTGAAATACCGTCTACTGATGGGCGTATTTCATTCAAAATGATCGTTGAATGGATATTCACCACTTTTGGTTTATCCGATGCTCTTAAAAGTATGATTTCGGCTTGGCTTCCAACAATTTGCATGTTGGGTAAGCAACTAAGCACCAAATGGCCCCTCCTCGCGTTCGTATCCTTCGATGTCTAAATCAGACAGCCGAAGTGACGAATCGACAACAAGGATCATACAATGGAACTGTAGAAGCCTGATCCCCAAATTAGATAAATTTAAACTCCTGCTTCACGATAGCAAATGCGATATTTTCGCGCTATCTGAAACATGGTTATCAACTGATACGACACTAGCCGTTCAAGACTTCAATATCATCCGTTTAGACCGAGGAAACTCTTATGGCGGAGTGCTCCTTGGTATAAAAAAATGCTACCCATTCTTCCGAATTCCTCTCCCAGCAATTGATGGCATAGAAATTGTTGCTTGCCATATAACAGTTGCTAGTGAGAGCCTTACGGTCGCATCAGTCTACATTCCACCTAGAGCTATTATAAACCGGTTGCAGCTAACACAAATAACGGAACTGCTGCCGACTCCACGCCTTATCCTGGGAGATTTCAATTCTCACGGTATAGCGTGGGGAGCACCTGGAGATGATAACCGGGCTATTCTTATTGAAAGCTTACTAGACGAGTTCGATATGACCCTATTGAACATACCTGGGTTAGCTACAAGAATAGCAAGGCCTCCAGTACGAGAGAGCACTTTAGATTTATCTATGTGTTCCTCCTCAATAGCTTTGGATTGTAAATGGGAGATTATTCAAGATCCCCATGGTAGTGATCATTTGCCAATAAGTATTTCGATTATGAGCAGGCTCCAGTCTGTTACCACAGTCGAAGTAGAGTATGATCTCACCCGGAATATTGATTGGGAAAAATTCTCGAACATGATATCCCAGGAGCTCGAAACAACCGACGAGCTTTCTCCATCAGACGAATACAACTTCCTTGCGACATTAGTTTTAGATAGCGCGTTGCAATCTCAGACGAGGCCCGCCCCTGAGAACAAGTTGAAAATTCGCCCTAACAAACAATGGTGGGACAAAGAATGCACCGAGATGAAAAAAACTCTGAAAAAAGCATACCTAGCATCCAGGAAAGATCATTCCATTCAACTTTTTGATCAGTTTAGAGAGCTGGAACTGGAACAGGCTAAACTGCACAAACTGAAAAAAAGATCATACTGGCAAAATTTCATAAGCACGTTACCCAGAGATGCTTCTATGAGCTATCTCTGGAATACGGCTCGAAAAATGCGCAATAGGTCCGACAGTAATGAGGCTAATGAATACTCTGAACGTTGGATCTATGATTTCGCGAAAAAGGTATGCCCAGACGCTGTCCCATCACAGCAAAAATTCAGCGATACAACGGCTATTGAAGAACCAGAATTTACCATGTTGGAGTTTTCAATTGCCCTCGCGTCTTGCAAGAATAAGGCTCCAGGACCGGACAGGATCAAATTTAATTTGATGAAAAACCTGCCGGACTCGGCCAAGCTACGATTTCTTAAACTGTTTAATAAGCTAATCAGGAACAATATGATTCCGGAAGCTTGGAGACAGGTTAAGATTATCGCAATCAAAAAGCCAGACAAACCTGCCGCAGATCACCGCTCGTACAGGCCGATTGCGATGCTCTCATGCATACGCAAATTGCTTGAAAAAATGATCCTGCGTAGACTTGACAACTGGGCAGAAACAACTAACCAACTATCAGAGACCCAGTTCGGCTTTCGTAGGGGCAAGGGCCCTAACGATTGCCTGGCATTGCTAGCCACAGAAGCGGAAATGGCTCTTGGCAGCAAACAACAAATGACCTCGGTTTTCCTGGATATCACAGGCGCATTTGACTCAGTTTCAATCGAAATTCTTTCCGAGAAACTGCATCAGAGAGGATTCTCCCCTATATTAACAAACTTTTTGATCAACCTGCTGTCTGAAAAGCATTTACTTTTCAACCACGGTTCTTCAACAATAACACGAACAAGCTACATGGGTCTCCCCCAAGGCTCTTGTCTGAGTCCGCTGTTGTACAACTTCTACATCAGTGACATCGACACATGCTTGACGGACGGCTGTACAATGCGCCAGTTAGCTGACGACTGCGTTGTATCAGTCACGGCGACTCTAGCTGTAGACATGAAAAACAGCCTGCAAAATACGCTAGATTATCTGACCGGTTGGGCCAGTTGTCTTGGAATCGAATTCTCGCTTGAAAAAACGGAGATGGTAGTCTTTTCAAAAAAGCGACCACCACCTCGCTTCGAGCTAGTTCTGTCCGGAATACCCATCACTCAGTCACCTAGCTTCAAGTATCTAGGAGTATGGTATGACTCTAAGTGCACATGGGAAAAACATATCAATTACCTGAAGCAAAGATGCCAACCGAGAATTAATTTTCTTCGGATGGTAACAGGAACATCATGGGGAGCGCATCCAGAGGATTTAATACGACTCTACCAAACCACTATTCTGCCCGTAATAGAATACGGCAGCATATGCTTCAGAGGAGTCGCAGCCTCACACATGCTGAAGCTAGAGAGGATACAATACCGTTGTTTGCGTATCGCTCTAGGCTGCATGCAATCGACACATACCATGTCTCTAGAGGTCATTGCGGGAGTACTACCACTCAAAGAGAGGCTATTCGAGTTGGCTCTTCGTTTCCTCATCAGATCGGAGATAGCAAACCCAATGATAATCGAGAACTATGAGAGGTGTTTGGAAGTTGTTCAGAAACCCTGTATGTCAGTATACCAGCGGTTCATGACCATGGAGATAAACCCTTCGGTTGTTGCTCCATCCCGTGAGATTTCAACATCGCTCAACAATTCTTCTGTTGTATTTGATTTGACGATGAAACTAGAAATCCATGGAATTCCCGAACACCTTAAACCAACAGTTGTGCCATTAATATTTTCGGCAAAATTCGGCCACCTCCCAGAACAGAACTCCTTTTTCACGGACGGATCTGTGATGGATGGACAATCCGGATATGGCGTTTTTAACACAGATCATCACATATCCCGTAAACTGGCACAGCCTTGCTCCATATATGTAGCTGAATTAGCTGCCATACACAATTCGCTGCGAATTATCGAGCTCAAGACACCAGGCAATTATTTCATCTTCTCGGACAGCCTCAGTTCAATCGAAGCTCTCCGATCGATTAAACCGGTCAAGCACCCGTCCTATTTCCTTCCGGAAATTAGACGGGTATTAGAAGTGCTGGTTGATCGGTCTTTCATTATCCGCTTTGTGTGGGTCCCCTCTCATTGCTCAATCCCAGGCAATGAAGAAGCTGATTTATTAGCGAAAAGGGGTGCCATAGAAGGAGATATATTTGATAGACCGATCATCTATACCGAGTATTTTCACTTGCCTCGACAACTGGCCCTGGCAAACTGGCAGGAAAAATGGGATAAAGACGATCTTGGGCGATGGATGCACTCGATTTCGCCCAAAGTGTCTACAAAAGCTTGGTTCAAAGGGTTAGATTTAACTCGAGATTTCATTCGAGTTATTTCGCGCCTAATGTCCAATCACTATGTTGCAAACGCACACCTCTATCGAATAAACTTAGTCGATAGTAATCTGTGCGAATGTGGAGGGTACGAAGATATTGACCACATAGTCTTCGTATGCCCTAAGTACCACAGAGCAAGGGCCAAACTTATAGATTCTCTCCGGAAACAGAAAGTGACGTTTACAATGCAAGTACGGGATGTGCTTGCTAGCCGCAACCCCGCGCTTGTAATACCCATTTACGACTTTTTAAGAGATAACAAGTATCGAATTTGATTATCTCTATGCTTTCTCTCCTAATTTCTCCCAACACAACAATCTTAAAAAGTTTCACACTAATTCTGTTTTTTTTTTTTCTTCTTTCTTTCGTTCATCTTTTTTATAGAAACATGAATCATCGCTTCTTTTTGAGAGACATGATCCACCGAACTTAGATATAAGTTTTGATTTCAAAGAGATAAGGAACCATCACCCTCAACGAATAGTAGTAAGGATTAGTATTTAGTTATAAAGAGAAAAACTTTGATGTTAATGTTAGTCGTAGGCTTAAATGACATGTATTTTTAAATTGTATTTTTGAAAGAGAAAAGATGAGAGGGTTTTTATGCCTGTTTGAGGAGGAGCAGTCGGGATACAGGCTCTACTCAAGCTGGCTTTTCCCTACTCCAAAAGATATTCGGCCCCGTTATGCTTCGCGGTTGGGCCTTAATAAATATTAGAGTTTAAAAAAAAAAATGCCTGTCGTTATCATTTAGCGTTGTAAAAGCTTATGTTAGCGATGGGTAAGATGAATCAATTGTCCGCGGGTGTGTGTCGGTCTCCGGGGTTTCGGGGGAAAGCGAATTTTCTCCACACCAGCGAAATTATTTTCAACCTGCTCTGGAAACGGCATAAACCAAAACGTGAACCAAAAACAGCAACCTATTTGGACGATTCGTTTCTAACGAACCTAATTTTCTAGACTCTCATAATTTAAAAATTTAGCGTAACAGCTTAGGAAAAGTTTTCGGCGGTCGTTTTTAGAATTTGTTTGGCCTAGGAAGATTTTAAGGCTTTTGGGTTGACGGCAATTCTGTACAACTTATCAATTTTAAAAGCAATAATTTGCTAATATTGCCACAAGAATCGGTGAACTCGTTCGGATGCTGTGAATTGCACAAACAAAATAAATAAATCATTGAAATGTTGTGGAACAACTTAATGTTTTTTGTGGTTACGGTGAAGAAATATACTAGGTTTTTTGAGTAATTTCTATATTATATTAGCTGAAGTGAAAGTGGTGTTTGATAAATATTTTAATTCATTAGTTTATTTTATATTTTGCAAGTCAATGCAAGCCTTCCCGTTATCCTTGTGAATTGGCCACCGTACCTCTCAATTACAACTTGACACGGCGAGAAAATGAAAATGAAACAACAATAATTACGGTAATTTCCTTATACCTTGGTTTAGAGGATGTGTCAGATTGTTTTATGATCAAGAATCCACAATCTGCAACTATTCAATCAATATAAATTAAACACATGACAGTTCATAACAGCCGCTCATGACAGTCGTCTATCGACAACCGAAGGATGTTATAATCAAAGTCTATATGTTTATAATAAGAGTCCCGCAAAGATGAAACCAAAGGAACCAAATCAGTGTCAAACGAGGGTACCAATCGAGCAATGTAAATAAACAAGGTGATAATGTTAGGAGTGGATGAAAAGTGTTGTAATTGAGCGTAATAAAGAATGTGTTTTTCCGAAGTTTTACTTACACATTTCAATCCAACATTAAACCTGTACACTTGTTTTACTCAAATTTAACAAAACATTACCGGTGTAATCTTTCAAAAATGTGTACCTTGTGAAGAATTTCGAAAAAATGATATTCGCTTATGCATGGTAAAAAACAGAACTGTATAGTTCTTGGCAACAAACGGCACAAAAACTGTGTTGCCGAAACGATAGCTTTTCTCTTCGCGCGACTCTATATACACATAGACTCTGGTTATAATAGCAAAACGGCTGTTACCGCTACATACTGATTATGGAAGAAGACATACAGAATTTAGAACGGAACAGTAGCAAAGGGTTTACTACGATCGGTGTACAGAAACGCAGAACAGTGTCAGCATGTTTTTCAATTTCTATAATGCCAATACGCTCTGCACAGTTTCGTAACAGCTAACTTTGATGGATGTAGAGTTTAGTCACCAGCAGTTAATACCTACTCGTTTGGAACGACAGTAGAAAAAGCAGTACTTTTTCGTAGGCTGCTCATTCCCGTTTAGGACAATTTTCAACAAGCCAAAAAAATTTTTTAATTGGTGCAAGACTGTTGGTGGTTACTCACAGATGCGCGAAAACCTATTTCCCATCACCTATCAGTATTTTTAAACCTTTTTTATGTCCATTTAGAGAAAATTTCAACAACCAAAAAAAAATTTTTTTTTAAATTGATGCATGACTGTGAATTGTTACTGAAGGATGCGTGAAAACCTATTTCCCATCACCTAATAGTATTTTTAAACCTTCCTAATGCCCATTTAGGACAATTTTTGCATTGGTTTCATTGGTTTCAAAACTTACTACAAACATTTTTTGAAACAATTTATAGCCCAAAAACAGTTGCTGGATCATTTATTTTGAATTTCAATACATTTAAAAAAGTTACGTTATATCGAGGTAAAAGTTACGTTATATCGAGTTACGTTATATCGAGGTTGCCTTATATCGAGGTATGACTGTATAATTATATTTGGATCATTCCATCTCAAAGGCACTCACCTCATGTCGACGACCTTATCAGATCTAGCACAAAATTTGGGAAATTGTTCGCATAAGGTCACTATGGAAAAATCCCAACTTTGGTGATGACCCGACCCGTCGTCGTTCCGTGTGACCCTCCCCTTTTTTGATAAAAGCACGATTTTTCATCAAAAATCCTCATTTTGTTTTGAATATGTCTACAAAAAAATAATTTCTATAAATAAAATGATGCATTATTTTTGTAGAAAGAATAAAAAGAATTGAATAACCATTTTGAGTGGCATTTTTGCCAAAAACCAAATATCGTTTCTCGCAAATATAATTATTTTGATTTAAAATTTGACAATATTATCGTTCTGAGAAAAATTTTACACGAAAAACACTTATCACTCGGAGCTATTATGAGCAAAACTCGAGTTACAGCATTTTAGAATAAAAAAGTTTAATTTTCTCTGATTTGATTATATTTTTTATTCTTATTTTCTTAATATCTCTGGTACTGTTGAAAGTTGATTACACGGTGCAGATTTTTTTTGCCCTGGCTTCTATGTACGATTTTATGATGTATTTTGATGCAAAAACACATATCCCCGAGATTGAATCCCTTTCACCTTAAGAACAACAATAGTGTCATTTGGATGTTTTTTCGACGCCATTTTGTTTTGAAGCAAAATATTAATAATCTAAGGGTTATTAGTTATTCTCACGCCAAGATAAACCTATTTCAGTATTGTAGGGGAATCAGACACCTATCGATCAATATCTGAGACTTTTTTCTTTAATATAGGATATAATTTGACTACGACATTTAGATATTAGCGGATCTAAAAATGTGGTGTGGTCCCCGTGGTTCTGTGGTTAGTGATGTTGGTCGGCTAGCTCTCTCCCACACGGTTGTGATATCGGGTTCGATTCCCGATCAGGTCGAGGATCTTTTCGAGCTAGAAATTTTCTCGACTCAGCACTGGGGCACGATGTATCGTTGTACTTATCCTACAACATGCAAAATGTGCCGAAAACAATATCGATAACGAATTCTCTCAACTAATCTAATCTAGTTGATAGAGACTGCATTTAGCCCCCCAGGCTAGCGTGCGATATTGTTGGATCCAAAAATGTTCTAGGTATTGTTTTGCTTTGTGCAATATATTAAAACCATGCCAAAACAGCTTATTAAATACGTACAGAAAATATAATTAAAAGCAATTAAACACTATAATTTCTTTCAGCTTTTGTTTTTAGATTTTGCAAGCTTTTGGTTAATTGTTGCAGCTAAATAGTTTTAATAATTATAAATAAACTTTGTGGCAGCGTGACATGAGTTCACGAAAACTGTACTATGATAAGTTTGGCGGTTTGATATCAAATTTAGGAATATGGTTGGCTCAGGTGCGTGTTTGCATGTTTTTAAATTCTTAAGGCTTTAGATGCACGGAATTTTGCCAATTTTTCAATTTTAATAGATAGTTTTTTGCGTCAACAAGTTCCCGCCTAATCCCCTCAATTCAACTCCGTAGTACTTACGGGAGTGTCACTGAGTCGTTGACCTCTCATTAAGTAAGTATCACATCTTGAATATCCTTTCTTATACCCCCAAGCTACGGTAAAGATGGGCGTGGCCAGCAATGATGACTATCGGCCCTACTTCATCTCAGATTGGTTTAAATGATACTCCCAAACATTGTACCTCACACAATCCGAGTGAAAGCGTTAGTCACCAGTCTGCAATCAACGAAATATACCGTGCTTACGCTACGCTATATTAAAACCATGCCGTTTCGCAGAACCACCGCTTGTGGTCAGGTTTTGGCCGGTTAAAAATCTGTTTTTATCTGTTATGTGGACAAACTCTCAGAATTTTCATAATTGGTTTCAAAACAAAATGGCGTCGGAAAAACATCGAAAATTTTCGATTTTTCAAAAATTTAAAATGGTGCCATTGTTGCCCCTTAAGGGAAAATAGGTCCAACCTCGAGGAAATTTGTTTTTGCATCAAAATACTTCAAAAATCACACATAGAAGCCAGGGCAGAAGAAAAAAAATCTCCTGCTCTGGCAGGAAATTTATCAGATTTCGAATTCCGGTAGACAGCCGGCAGGAAAATTAGAAATTTTGGAATCAAACCAAACACTGTCGAATGCCTTTTTTATGTACAAAGAACAACTCCAGTAGAAAAACCTTCACGTTTGTTAGCTCGTATCATATTAGTAACTCTGAGCAGCTGATGAGTAGTGTAATGCCTATGACGAAATCCAAATTGTTCATCCGCAAAAATTGAGTTTTCATTGATGTGTGACATCTTGCTATTAAGAATAATTTTCTCAAATACAGGGTGGCGAAAACCTGGAAAATCAGGGAATTCATTTTTCGATCATGGCAATCAGGGAATATCAGTTTTCCGTGACTGACAGGGAAAAATTTTTAACCGTGACACAATTCTTTTTCTAACAGCCCTTTAGCGCCAAAACGGATTTTTTAGCGTAAAAAGCTAAAGTCGAACCATTACCGTTTGGTTTCATACCCGATCGAACACTTTTTTCACTGGGATTTCGAAGTTGCGTTCATTTACGTTGCACTTTTTGGTGCTGAATGCTGAAAAATATCAGGGAAGTAAATTTTACAATTCAGGGAATATCAGGGAAAATCAGGAGATTTGCCTTAAATTTTTATTGCTCTAAAGAGTAAATCTATGTCAAGAAAGAAGAATAATTCTGTAAATCTTTATAAATAGTTTTAAAACAGGATCACGAGAACGTTGATATTGACGTCTAGGAACCTTTTTCTTATGAATAAGAAGTTGAAGAAGTCAATTATTGGTGTATGAAAATTCTCTTCAGCCTTCTTTTCCAATTAGCCTTGTGATAAGTAAAAACAGAGCTCATAGGGTTTACAACTGATTCATGTGATATGGAAAAAGTTATTGGAAGATGGTCAGAACCGAAATCAGTATACATGACTTTGATTTGTTAGTACCAAATCGATCGTTGATGGATTTCTTACAGAAGGAAAACATGTAGGACTATTCGGAGATAAAATAGAGTAATGTCCTGAAAAACAATCATTAAATTAAATTTTGCCATTGGAATTTTATTGAGAATTAGTCCATGATCAATGTTTAGCGTTGAAATCGCCGATTACAAAAAATTTTGAATGATTTCTGGTAAGTTTTTGTAAATCACCTTTGAAATAATTTTAGCTCTCGCGTGTGCATTATTGTAATGGTAAATACGCCGGACAATAAATAATATCCCAAGTTCAGTTTGAACTTCAATTTCCAACAACAAGTTTCAATAACTTTCGCCTCAAAATGAGGAAGAGCACGATGTTTGATTCGGCGATGAATAACAATTGCAACTCCACCGCCAGAACCCTGAATTCTGTCATAACTATGAGCCACGTAATTGGGATCACATTTTAATTTAATGTTAGGCTTCAAAAAACTAATAGTTTCAGTAATGATTTCAATGTGCACATTATTTGCTGTTGAAAAATTAAAAAACTCATTCTCACTGGCTTTTTCAATGAGCGAGCATTCCAATTTAAAATTTTGATTAGATTATTTACAATCATTGTTGAGTTTTAAATTTGAAACGATGGTAAGCGTAAAATTTGTTACAATTTGAATTACTTTAAACGAAGAATTTGCGTGCATCATGGCGTTGATAAGTTTGAACATTGTCTGTTGCAGAAAGGAAAGTTAACCTGCCGTATTGGGTCCCAGGAACTTGATATTTGAAAATATATCCCCGTTAGCAATGCTATCTGGGTTAACCAATGCATTTTTGTTTTCCACCGTTTTTCGTTACCCACATTAACGGTCATTTTCGAACTACCAGAATATGCCGACATTACGCTCGAACTACCTACAATCTTTGTATATGATAGACGATCCTGTACAGGAGTAGAAAAATTGGAAAGTACAATTAGTGCAATTGGAGAATCGAAAATATGTTTCGAAGTTTGTTTTGTTTGAGAAATAGAATTTTGTAATTAAAAAAAATGTTAGGTTAGCACTCAAGTGAGAATTATTTATTGTTATTTTTAAAGATTCATAGTTTTTCGTGAACAAAAATAGACATTAATCGATAACGAAGATTAAATGCGTTACAGTAGGTCACAATCAAAGGCTTTTTTTCACAAGACAATGAGACTCACCTAACAACCAAGTTTAGGGTATTTCAATCCTCTTATCATGACGATATACATGGCGGTAGTCCTTGAATATAAAAAGAGAACAATTGATTACAAATCATTATCTACACTTACGTATTCGCTCACAGACACCTCCTGATGCAATATTCGCATATTCGCACACACTACTTGAGCTCGCACCATTCATAGATCAGTTCGAAAAGCTCAGCGTGTTACTCGTTCGTATAGTAACTAACAGCTGCTTGGGGGTGCAGGATGGACAACGCCGAGACCAACATAATCGCCGACAACATCTCGATACAGGATGTGATTGGTCAAATCCTGGAGGATGGTCTTGCCGAGGATCCGATACATGTGCTAAATTTAGATGATGTCGTGAAGAAGCACACCGTCTGGATGCAGCAGTTTCCCCGCGTGAAGCCATTCTACGCAATTAAGTGCAACGATACGCGGGCACTCGTTGAGACGCTGGAAGCGCTCGGAACTGGATTCGACTGTGCCAGTAAGGGGGAAATCGATAAGGTGCTCGCGCTCGGGGTGAGTCCAAACAGAATTATCTTTGCACAACCAGCGAAACCAATTGCGGCGCTTCTGCATGCGAAAAAGCGCGGGATCAAACTTATGACGTTCGATGGGAAGCATGAGCTGGACAAAATAAAAAATCACTATCCAGAGGCAGATCTAGTGTTACGTTTCCGGTATGATTCCGATCAGGTTTTCGCGCAACTAGGAAGAAAATTTGGCTGTGACCCTGGCCCGGAAGCTTTGGCATTGTTAAAGTATGCAAAAGAGTTACAACTGAATGTGGTGGGATTGTGCTTTCATATCGGTTCAGGTGGCAACGACTGGGGCAGTTTTGAAGGTGCCATAAAGGTTTCCAGAGATCTATTTGATGCGGCTAAGGTTATCGGTTACGATCTCACGTTGCTGGACATTGGGGGAGGATTCCCTGGAGCGAAGCCTATTCCAATAGATCCGTATGCAGAGCATATCAACCGTGCAATCGAAAAATACTTTAGCCATCACGAACATGTGAAATTCATCGCTGAACCCGGGCGGTACTATGCAACCTCCGCTGTTACAGTGATTACTCACGTACAATCTAAACGGATGTTGAGCGAAGAAAAGGGAAAGGAACTAATATACTATTATATTAACGACGGTATTTTCGGCTCCTTCTACTCCGCTGGTCATGAGAATCAACCAGTATATCCAGTTCTTTGGAAACCCAACAAAAACTCCAAACTACTGTCCTGGATATGGGGTCCGTCATGCGATGGCTTGGACGTGTTCTGCAAGGATATTAATCTTCCAGAGCTAGACATCGGGGACGTTATTTTATTTGAAAATGCCGGTGCGTATTCGATAGTTATAGCGAATCAGTTCAACGGTTTCCCATTACCAAGAGTTAAAGTATATGTCACTCAGAGTACGTGGTAAGTAGCGAATAATTGTTCTTTGCTCGATGTTTCTAACATTTTACATTTATAGGAAAGCATTGAAAAAAGCTCCCGAAGGCATCAGTCGCTGACACTGGCTTAAAATTACCGAGTATAGACGAGTCACTGAAACTTATACAAGTAAAAATGAATTTAATAGACGTATGATGACATTTCTGCAAGGATTTGAAAGGATAAGCTTAAAGCTGTTTTTAAATTTTCACAAAAGCTTTTGTCTTCCGTTGGAAAATAACAGTAAGGCAGCAAAAATATCAAATGCATAGCGGAAGATAGTGGGGTGCTCCCGTTTTACTTTATTATACGTTGAAAATCTTTAATTCATCTTGCTATACATAAAGCATAAACAAATTACAAATAAGCGAAAATTGATATTTTTATAGTGAAAATTGATATTGGCAGTAAATTTGGATAACTGTTTTTTTTTTCTTTTTTTCACATTGATCGACTGTCAGTCGGCAAAATATGTTTAATTTTAATATAGATAGGTACAGTGTCTGACTACAGTGTAGTTTTGATAGTTCAAGGCAGCAAAATTGTGTTTTCGGATTTATAATAATCCATGGTCAACTTAGCATATCGTCGATATCCGACCGAAACAAACCACCATGTTTACAAACATATGGAAAAATGGAAAAATTCGCACATTTTGTTCATACAAACTAACAATACATATTTTCATTAATTTTGCTAATATTCAGCACATTCACAATTATGATAGAATTTCTAAAAAATAAGTCTGTACATTGAAAAGTGAAACATGGTTCTTCGATAATAAGAAACCGAAATTCAAAATTAACTTCAAAGCTAATATGACATGAAAATACGTCAAATATTAGGACACTGCGCATGTATTTGGCATGGAAAATTGCGTATTTTTTCCACGAGGCAAGAAAAGTTAGGGGCCGTTCCTAAACCACGTGGTCATAAAGAGGGGGATGGGGGGTTTGTCAAAAGACCACGAAAAACCACGCACGGGGGCGAGGGGGGGGGGAGGGGGTGAACGAAATGACAACGTGGTCTTTTTTCCTGACTTATATGTTATTGTTGGCACCAAGTCAAGCCAAGTCAAGAATGAAGCTTTCGCATTTTATAAATATAGAATGTATTGAAAGTTTAATAATAACTAGAAGAAAGGCAAAAATGTAAAAAATAAGCGAATTTTTGGCACTTGACAAATGAAAAGACCACGTGGTTAAAGTCGCTAGGGGGGGGTTGGCCAAAAGACCACGAAAGACCACGGGGGGGGGGGGGGGGTACGCTGCCTATAATCGCATACCAGTCCCATATGGATTATTATCGTTTTTGAGTTTAATATCAGATTCCATCTATTTCTTGGTTTACTATTGATTAAGGAAACAAAAGAGTATGTTTTATTTGAAAAAAGTCAGAAAAAAATGTGAGGTCAAATTGTCCCATCTTAAAAATAATCGCAAATCAGTCCCACCAAATGTTTTTTTCTGAGTATGGCTATATTCTTTCTTCAATCCATATAACATATACTTGGTGCTGTTTTTTAAGCTTTTAACTGTTGAAAAAATCATCAAATAATTGGTAAATCCCAGGTTGCTTCAAATTAATTCCACACAAAAGTTAATTTTAAATAAACACTGAAACTGCAACATTTTCTGAAGTTCGTCCCCAAAAGGTTATTGGGTTCGTGAATCAGAGGGATAATAACCACGAGCAATGCTTCTTTTTGTGAAGTGTTAATTTTCTGTGGATGATCTGCTCATTTCAAATGATCATTCAAGTTGAAATTGTCAGAACTCAGAAGAAATTGTTTTTAGTTGCTGCAACTTGTATCTCTTTTCATCGCCGTCGTCTTCCGTCAAGTCACTGTTGTACTGAAATTGGAAACTTCCCTTTCTCAATAACACTTTTCCAATATGCACGGGCCAATGCAGAATAATTTTATTCAGCACGTATTGCGAAACACTGAAGACATAAGAAAGGAAATTATTTTTCATTGTAATTTTCACGAAAAAGGCAATTTTTTAATGAAGAAGTTATGGTTAAGGTCTATTTCATTATATTATGTCGAAAAAATAAGAATAACCCACCCCAAACGGGTGAAATGCCCAAAACAAGAAAAATATCTTCAAGCGCTGTTTTCTCAACTAGTTGATTTTCCAGATGGGACTGATATGCGATTATAGGCATTACGGGGGGGTATAAAGAGTGATCAAAATATGCCCACGTGGTTTAGGAACGGCCCTTTATAGACTTAAAGCCATTTGTTTTTAAAGGGTGCATGCCTACTACACCTTACACCTTATTCAAAGCTTCGTGAATCAAAAACTTTTGAATTATTTGGAAAACCAGCTTTCAAAAATCGTACATTGTAAAAACTATAGTGAGATTTTTTTTAATATATGAAAACGAAATACTACGATGATGTAATAAAAGTTTAGTGGCCATTTCATATCATAAAGCTTAAATGTGCCAGTTTTCGATATATTTTAAACTGAAATATTTCTATCAAATTATTAGAATTATACACAAAAATACGCCTTTTCCTTAAGTTACCTTTCCTTAAGTACAACCATAGGTTGATCGGAATCAATATTCCAGAATGATTAGCGATTATTAACTTTATTTTGCAATGTTTACTTTATAGTTATTCTCCCAATCTGCAACAAAACAGCCATAAACCTCTCATAAAGTCATGGAAGCCCTTGCCACAGAAGGTGCTCAAGAACAGTTTCCAAGATTCGCTTAAAACTTCCTTTTTTATCAATATGAACTCGGATTTTTTTATTATTTATTCAAAGCAATTTATGAAACAAAACACATCGATTTACTCGTTCATTAAAATGAATGTCACCGCAGTTCGTTGAATATCTAGGTAGTGTAGGGAACCTATTGTAAGCAGCTTATACAGTCTTATGTGTTTTAAGACGAAAAACTAAAAATGTAAAGGCCGAAATAGGGTAAGGAACGGCTTAAGCAGTAGCGCCTATTTTAATCAGTCGAAGAAAACAGGCCCTCACACACTTTATGTTCGCCACACTTTATGTTTATGTTCGGACAGGTCCTTCATTTGCATCATGCTCTTCGAGACCATATAAAAGCTCAAAAAGAGGAATTCTAACTCAGATATGTGCCCAATGGCCCAATAAGCACTTGGCCCTGGTTAGGAAATTGGTCCAGATCGAAACATCTGTTCCGGACAAGAAATGGGAGAAAATGAACTGCGTCAAAAAGAGGGGCGTGCAAGAGCTGATGTGGGAGACTTACCGGTACCGTCCCCAAAAAAGTGCATGTTACAAGAATCCACAAACAAAAATTATGTATCAAAGGACTTCAGTAACGTTTTCGGTAATAATGACGAAACCGGAAGGATAGCTCATAAAAGTCAATGCAAAATCAAAATCTGTGGTGAGAAGAGATGGTTCTCAAACCCAAAACGTGTTCCTGTTCCTGTTTGAAAAATCTTTGAGTGTCGGGTACGGGTCGGATACGGGTTTGAAAAACTTCAGACCCGACCATCTCTACGTAAGGAGGAACCTACTCTGGAGGGTCAAAAAACGAAGAATTTTCGTGATTTTTTTCGGATGTTTCAAGTAAAGTGAACTGTTCGGGTTATTTGGCTATTGATAAAGGTATTTTTGAAGATGTATTTTGTAGAGATTGTCGGGTTTGATGTTTTTCAAACCCATACCCGACCCGAACCCGAATTTTTTTTTCGGTCAAAACCCGAACCCGAATTTTTTTTTCGGTCAAAACCCGAACCCGACCCGAACCCGAAACTTTTTTATTCGTTCAAACCCGAACCCGAAAATTTTATTTCATTAAAACCCGAACCCGACCATCTCTAGTATTTTTCACGTCGTGGATGCAAGTATAGTGAGTATTACGGCAGCTGGGAACGTGAATGCTCTCTCATTTTTCTCAGCTTTCAGTAGACCGATCTGGCATAATTTTTTTTTTATAGAGAAATATTATATCTAAATTGTTACATAGCCGTTTCTGAAAATTCAAGAAACTGCTAAAATGGTGGTCATTTTAATAAAAAAAATATTTTTTCACTTTTTAAAACTTTTTAAACCACTTTTTAAAAATCATAAACATTGAAAAATTCGAAAATTGGAAAACGATCATGTAACAAATTAGATAATCAATTTTTAAATTTGAGATACTCAGGCCCGTATTTAAGGGAGAGCAAATGACCCGGACCTTTCGATACGAAGGGCCCCCCTAGTCGTGGGCCAGACGTGAAGACAAAGTGGGGACCTTTTTTTTGCTCGTCACCTTCCAGCAGAGCGTTAAGTCATTTCAAAATTTAAAATTTACTAACCTCTAAATTTATCAAGAAAAGAGGGCCCCACGAAAATATCTACCCCGGGCCCC
The DNA here is from genome assembly GCF_029784165.1 of Wyeomyia smithii. Classification (NCBI taxonomy): domain Eukaryota; kingdom Metazoa; phylum Arthropoda; class Insecta; order Diptera; family Culicidae; genus Wyeomyia; species Wyeomyia smithii. The sequence continues at coordinate 227,484,580 of NC_073695.1, read as the reverse complement.
CCAGCACCTTAATCCGGCCCTGAAGATACTACACAGGGGAAAAAATCTGATCTCAGGGTTTTTCAAAATATTTTTTTGTTTAAATAAACAAGCTAAACCTAAAATTCTTCCGAACAATTAAAAGTGGGCACTCTTAGGCGGCATCCAAAAAGTACGTCACGCACATAGGGGGTAAGAGGGGTTGACAAAATCGTGACGATTCGTGACATAGGAGGGAGGGTACATAGTTGTGTGACGTCACATGGAAAAAGCATATGAAATAAAAAAAATAAAGGAAAAATTGTTTTGTTCCTACCTTCTTTTTATTCTAAACTTCTTGTTTAATAATCCAACTTAAACTAATTAGATAAAAACAAAAACAGAGAGAGAGAGTTCTTCTGAAGCGAGTTGCTTCAAGACATCAGCAGAAAGTTTTACCTCCACAAATGAATCTGACGAGCTCGAGTGGATGCATAAAAATTACACGAAAAAAACTTTACTTGACATATGTATTTGATGCTACTGAAGCATATCCGATTAAAGCAATCGGAAACAATGTTCAGAATCCGAAGAATTCTACGACGAGTTAGATGTTCTTTTCTGTTTTTTTTTGTAAATTTTTTATCGGCATTAGACAAAGCATTCCGTTTCGGAATTTGACTCTCTGTTCAAGACAGATTCCGGAGTGAAGTGTGTTAGGGGCTAACGCTACGATGTTACTGGCCCTAACAGTCTCTCCCGGGCCGGGACTGGAACATCCTACATGTATCGAATCTCAAGAGTAACTGGGAGGCCTTTCCTGACATTAGGACAATCATCAAATAATAACACGGAATAAAAACGGTTCAAATTTTCTCAATGGAGGAGGGGAGTTGCGGTGACGTGACGTATTTCTCCTGGGGAGAGGGTTCGTCAATGTGAGACAAAACGTGACAAGGGGGGAGGGGGAGTAAAATTTGATCAGAATCAGCCTGACGTAGATGTCGCCTTTTCCCGGAAGCACAGTAGTGTCAACAACTTACTGTTGACTCAACAGTAAGGAAAAAGTTGTCAAAAGATAACTTTCAAGGAATTGTCTAACCTTACATTTAAAAATATTGAATTTCAACAGATCTCACACTGAAAAAATATTTTAGGATAAAAAGTAATTAAAAGTCATCTCAGTTTTTTTTTTTTTTTTAAATAAGCTGTTTACGCAGACAATTTGATAGCCAAGGTGGGCACTCTTACGGAAAAAGTGTTTCTCTGGAAAAAACTTTTTCAGACTAGATAAGTTTTTGGATTGACTATTTTGTTGCCTGAACAATCCAAAGTGAGCATTCATGAGGAAAAGAAGTTTTTCTGATAAAAACTTTTTCAAACGGTTTCATGCATGGAAATTTAGTAGACAGTTCCAAACCCAATTCTAATAGCAGCATAGCATTTACAGGAGTGCCATCGCCAGTTTCCTTTTGCATTGTGTTTGGACCCTGGGACCAAGATACAATAAAAGTTCTTCCAAAACATCCGTGTGCTGTTTTTAAAGAAACAATAACGTTTCTCGGCGAAAGTCCTGACGTCGAAGCATATGAACAGACCAACACATTTAAAGTATAGTGAATTCGGTACTGAGATTAGAGCAGATGTCAACCAGTATTTCAGATGTGAGAATCACCGGGTCACGCGAAGCTTCCAATAAATAGAGCCCGTGTGCTATATGCTATATGTTGAACGAGAATTACAAAATAGTTTTAAATAAATGTTCGGTGAAATTTTTTATATGGAGCCCTAGCACATCAATGAACAATCACAAGAATAAGTACCAAAAAAAATCTATCAAATTTTAAAGATGTTATTAAAGGGACATTATCAAGCCTGTTTTAAAACCGCTCACAGCAATAATAACATATCAGACTGTTCCCATTTCTTTGTGATACTAGGGTAGGGAACATATTCTAAGCAGCTTCAGGAACCGCCTGTGTATTGAGACGAAATACTCGAAATGTGTAGGGTGAAATTCAAACAAAAGTGTATCAATCTGTTCTCTATCTTTTTCTCTGTCAGAACTTGCTTTCAGATTGTGAAACTAAGTTAGCAAACTTTAACAATAATCAATTAAAGTTACCAATCGAGGAATACTATTCCAATCACCCCGAATCTATTTTGGGCGTTTTTTTTCAGCACCCGAAGTGGCTCCTGAATGGCTGCAATATAGGTCGATTTGTTTCGATTGTTGTCTGTGCACAGATTTTTTTGTGATAAACGGTATTTCTTATATTCGTGAGACAACTAGAGAATCAAAGTTTTCGTTTCCATCATTGAAATTGTCCATATTGATCAAAATTCAGGAGTGTGAGGCCTGTTTTCTTCGACTGATTAAAATAGGCGCCACTGCTTAAACCGTTCCTTACCCTATTATTTGTGTAGAAACTCGTTTTGAACTACTACAGTTCGAGATTAAAATGAGCATATATCATTGCTGCTCAAGATGAATTGAGCGTATTTTATCCCTTTCCGACCGGGCCCATATAATTACGTACGTAGAAGTAAAGCCCTAGAGTTAAAGTTTGGACGACTGTCACTGAAAAGTTCCAACCGAACTGTCAAAACTCTGGGAAGTATTGTGATTTAGCAATAGTAGAATGCGGAAACTCTAGAGATGGAACTCGATTGTAACAAAAAAACATTAAATTCTAAAAATCCTCACGATATTTTTTACAAAAATCATAACGCCATAGACCTTCTTTCTATTGTCTCTGGTCTTCTGTTTCTGATGAATTTTCAATTTTGTTTTTCCTTGATGTTAACAACTAGATAAGGTGAGACCACTTGAGCCACAAACTTATACACAGGTCCAGATAACTTTCGCCTTCAAAACGCCAACCTTAGGCTACAAAGACGTGTCGTCTCTGTTATTAAAAAATCATCTGGAACGTCACAACCCTAGTGTCAACATCGCATCTGCTACGAAAAATAGAAAACCGGAGCAAGCAAGTGTTTTTATATAGGAAATGTTCCGGTTTTGTTATCCGTCATTTTTTACCTACACAATTGTGTGGGCTCGGTCGGAAAGGGTTATAGCATCAAAGTGAAGCAAATTTCGACGACAGATAAAATTGTTTTTTAAAAGCGGCACCAAATTCCATCAAAAAACACCCACTGATTTTTCGACGACTAACAATCCGTCGAACGGTATTTGCATGGCACATTACATTCTTGATCACAGAAGCATTTTTCGTAAACATACTGCTGCGGACAAATCATGATTGACGGAAAAATGTGTCCTTAACACGGCTCAAAAGTTACGACGACTATATGCTTCACGACGTCAGAAAGCTTTCCATCGCATTGCGTACAGGATGTGAATTGTTGACATCACAGTATTATTTGTCGTCGTACGATCTAAAACTGGTCATAATGTGCTATTCCAATAGCATTCACAGCAACTATTCTAAATAATCGGTGTTGGATTCAATAATATCGAAAACCTGTATACTGAACATCTGTACTCCAGGTTAAGGACGAAAATACATCATCCCGTCAGTTGATTCGAAGATGCCAGACTCATGAGCGAAATCTAAGTATCTCGTCCGCTCGATGCAATTCAGTCGCACGATCTGTTGGCACAAAAGTGAAATTGATATACGAACACGCACAACTTCTCATGACGATTAATCGTATTATTTGTTTTGTGAATTTTTTTTTATCCTAAACATAAAGCAAAACTCCTTTTCTCAAGTACTAATATTCTAACTGAGATGAGTTGGACAATCCACATAGATTAATTTTTACGAGGTTCCAATTGGTTCTATAAATCAACAACTTTTTCGTACAAAAGATTTCGTAATAGATACTGTCTCTTAATGCGAAGTTAAGCATAGTTTAGAAATTTATATTTAGAATATATGAGCGAATTTTAGTAGTATAATTTTGTACGTAACTCTCGCCTGGAAACAAACCCGACTGTGTCTGTGTTCGCAAATTGGAAATAACATGTTTATCCTTATCATTGAATCAATTGCTAGCATCCTGAATGTGTTGTCTCGTAGGTCCGGCCTTTCCATCACTGTAACAATTCTTTAGTGAACAAATCGCAAAACAGCTTTCTCATACAAGAGAGAGACACATGGGAAAATTTACAGTCCAGAAACTGAAAGCAGACGCATGATGGGAAAATTTGATGATGAAGAAGATTCATAATTGGAATAATCTTATCGCAGTATCAAAATAATACTAAAAAATAACAATCACCAGAGGAAGATCCGGGAGAGATATCTTACTTGTTGCAGTTAACCGATAAATTTCCTGCTGACTAACAAACAATAAACTGATAACGAAATGTCTACAGAAATTTGAAACTAAATTTAGTATCGACCCTGAAATTATTTCCGATTTGGCCTACCGGTTCGTCAGTTATCCTGTTTGTAACTGTCAACAGCCATTCAGACAATGCGAGTCAACTATGATGTAAGCTGTGTTAAATGTGGTTGAAAATTTTAAAAATATCACTAATGTTAGTTTTCATCTCATTGAATTACATTACATGGAATCAATGAATTTACAACTGAGAAAATATCGTAAAAAGATCAATTAGATAAAAGTCCTATCCGTTATTTCGAAGTCAATAAAAAATATCTGATTTTGTCAACGAGTGTAATGCAAACAATATTGTCTCGATTATCCACTCTTTTTTCACAATCCAGGATCTTATCATTCAGCGAAAATATGGCCTCGCCGCCGTAAATAGTATGGTGACACTTTTACCCGGACAAGCTGGACAATTGAATTGTACCATACGTAACAGCGAGTCCGCCTGTCATAAGAAGCGAACAACAACGATAGGAGAACTTCAATTGTTCTTATTACCGGTACCTAATTGGACGGCAGCATCCTGAACCTGTATTCGAGTGTCACCGATGTCTGCTGATTACAGATAACTTGAATTATACCCATTTATCAACACTCAAGCCTTCCAATGTGACACTATCTGTTCATTGGGGATCTCAGTTGTCAGTAGTGAAATACAAAAAATTTAACTGTCTCGACTACTGTATTATAATCTATCATGATATCCAATTATTTCTAAAGACTTTATTGAAACTGTAAAAATTATTTACGAAAACCGCTGAAATGTTTCATAGAGCTCGTATTACATTCTCGTCACTCGTGTTTACTCCATTTTCACATAAACATCCATATTCCAGATTTGCAAGTCATGGGTACATAGTTCAATAACATTGTGAGTAGACGCAAGTGTTAGAATTTTCTCCAAGGAAACGCATTTTATTCATGACTCACTATTTTGTATCATTTTTTACAGCATAGCTTTCATACGGGGTCCTGAAACGGGACATAGTGTCTGTAATTTAATATCCATTCTACATGCAGAGTAGATCTAACCTTAGGAAAATGTGCAAACGTTCGAAACGTAAATCGATTCGACAAACAACCCCGGATGCACCGACTTGAACCGTCTGAATTGTGGTAAATAAGTCACAACTTCCTCGTCACTTGTTTACTCTTCAACTACTTCCTAGTGTTTAGGAAAACCCATCGCCAGACTCAAAACGCCTCAATTAGGACTGTTGAATTTGCGATAACCCTACCGGCTAAAACTGGTTTCAACTGAGCCAAAATGAACCCATGACATTCATCACACGAGCTCGTGTTTGGATGCAAAAATAAAGTGGCAGAATTGAGCTGAAATTATTAAGTTAAATAATGCGGATCGTTAACGATCGTTATGAAGAAATTTTTCTATCCAAAAAGATCCTCAGTATATAGTGAAGGTAGTTCACATACCGGAAATACTAAACACAGAACCACGAGGATCTTTGCCAAACCGACACACGAGTACTTATTGTGTTGTAGTTCAAAGTCTTGCTCTAATTTGTTGGAGGATCGTCACAGTCGGCCATCGCCTAAACATCCGATAGTGAATCCCGTGGGCGACCGTCTATGAGTGATAATGAATTACGAATCTGTCTAGTCATTTATCATGACTCATTCAAGTTTGCTGCACTAGTAATCCCACCGGGTGCCGATTAGTGAGCGAACGAATACAATCACTGAATAACTGTTGACCGAGGCATCGAATTGCCACGCAGGCAATCCAGGAGAGTTTGTTTTGCAAAAAAATTGCAATCATTAACTTTAAGTGTGATATCACATGTTGTAGTGTGCCTAATAAGTGGATGACAATAGATCATCCTAGGACAGGTAGCAATACTTGAAAAAAGAAATAGTTTATGAAAACACCAATGGATTATAGAATCTTTCAATGATTCTTGATTACGTCATGTTTTCTCAGCAATTTATTGTATACTATCTTGAATATATTCAACCTTCTTGTGCTGAAATTTGAGGCACTCAGAAACGTCGGCTAATCAATTAAAAACAGAAAAAAACTAATATAATATCAAAAAGTGGTATTACGCATGTACAGATTAATAATTTTTCAGCTTCAACACGATGATGATAATGAAATCAAAAAATATACATATTGGCATTTGAAATATGCCTTTTTAAACGAATTCAAACAATAGATATCTGCTCGATTTCAAAGGAGAGGCTATAAAAAAATACTTTAAAATACGAACGAATAGAAATTTAATTTAATCCCATGCACACCCATACTATACCATGTTCTATAAGTTTGGATAATCCTTCCCCCTAGTAAGCTTCACCAACTTCAAACGTTATTCAAGGCTTAATAAAAATGATGAGCCGTTTAAAAAAGAATCGCGTTTTGGGCAATTTTTTTCTTGATTGTTTTCCAGTTTTCCCCGATATTCTCTGATCAAAAAAAAAATCCCTCACATTCGTAATTTTTTAGGGTTTTCCAGGTTTTCGCCGCGCTGGGTAGGAAGTCAACAAAATTATTTGTTTGGTAGGTCTTAGCAGTAAACTTTTCAAAATATTTCATCTTTGCAGGAATTTTCTAGGCCATTAAAGGAGAACATAACCTAGAATCAGTCCTCCGTTAATCATGTTACTAGAATCTAGAAACTAGAATCTGTAACTAAAACCAGAAAAGCAAAGACCTTTTTCTTTTAATTTTACTATTTAAAATTTATTTTCAATAATTTGAATTAACCCAATTTTAAACGAACCCTTATTTTTCGGGAAAAAAATTATAAAAATCTGGGTTTTTCCACTTCTTGAATAATACAAAATTTAAGATCTTTGAAGCACCCTATTGGCATCCTAATCTGGCTATAGTTTTTATTTTATTTCTTTTTTCTCAACGACAGACATCAGGTCTGTGTGTGCTGATCCTACCATGTCCGTTTGTCATTGGCCTTCATCCATGTTCGCCCCTTTCTCTTTGAATTCTCTTGGAAACTACGAAACGATTACAATGGACGGATCGTCACTATCGTCAACAGCGCTTATTGGGACTTTAACGCTTCGCTATCAGCCCTCAAGAGTGTGTTTTCGAGCAGCTAGAGAAGCATTAAATGCATAGCATTTCCTACCCACCGCTTCCAGCTGTTCGCGTTGGGCAGTGTATCATGTGGCTGTTGGCCACACGACACGCTTAAGCTCAAAGTATTCCGCCGGTAAGCAGGTTGCCAGGCTCGTTCATGATTGTGAATCACATGCGTAGGTAAACAGGGATTTAAATTGGGCAGATAAAACACTATTTGGTAAGATTAGATGGAAATTAAATTAAGAATACACTAATTGTAGAATATGAAATGTTTTTCGACGATTTATTACAAGAGTTTGCTTAGAAATTCAATTTGTGCAATATTTGAAAATATTAGACATTTCACAAACCCAAGTGATGCGCTGAATTTACAACCACACTGACTTGTCTAAGCTGCACCTTAGCTGCCCAACATGCGTTACCTTAGTATATTCTATGGAATTAGTACTGACGTTTTTGCTTGTAAACAAGAATCAAACAAATCCAATTTAAACTAGCTTTCTGGAGGATTTCCAGATGAGCACACGAGAGAGCGGAGCGAGAGCCAAAATTTGTGGCTTAGTATGTCTAGACGAGGGTAATGGCTGTATTTCAAACCGAATTTCTGCACAAACATTTTTTGCTCTGGTAACTTTATCACTTCACAAATATTTTTCATGACCTGAGATAGGATAAAAATGACTTAATATACATTTTGATTGCAGCAATGTCTAGACAAGTTTGATTTGTTTGATCATCAATCTAGCCTAACATCAGCAGCCCGCCATTCAGCCGGGTAAGAGAATTGTGAGTGAGTATGAGTAGAATATATCGCGATCAAACGAAAGAGAGTGAGAGGAAAAGAGAGAAAGAATATCTCTATTGGTTTCGGCTGCGGCTATTTTGAAGTATAAAAGGACCGGCTCCGAAAGAGACCTGCATCAGTGTCGTTTCAGTTCGTGCAGTGACTCTACTCTAGCGGTTTTCCAGCTCAAGCGAAATCTATAGTTGGCAGAATAGTGAATACAATTTTAAAATAAAAAGTGACAGATCGTGCAAGTGCCAGCTTTTAGTGCTTTGATTAATTTTGTGAATAAAGAAAAAACTATTGTATGGTGACAAAAAGAAAGACCCCGGCAAATCCTCAATAGGCTACATTTTACCTCTCTTTGGAGTAAAAGTTTGAGAATTTCACTAAAGGTAAGTGTAAGTGTGAAATGATGAATATTAATCTAGAAAACAACTGATGATTCATCCAAATTTGAACCATTTCCATCGAAAGAAGACGCTATTATTCGCTTTTTTTCGTTTCAATTATGAATCGCGGAACAAAAGATTACAGGCTCTGCCAATCTAGCCCGAACTGGTTAGTGTCTAAAGTGAAGCAATCAAAAGTAGATGAACCCACAGAATAAGACAAAATGAATGTGATTTTTTTTTCTTAATTGTAGCTATTGCCAGATAACTCTTGGCGATAGCGGACTGTCTGGCCAAGCAGACGAAATGTGACATTCGAGACGATATGTGGAATGGATGCCAGCCAGACTGTTGGGTCGTGAATTTCACTCAGTTTTGCTTACATGAGATTTGATTTGAATTGTTCATGTTTTTCTAATCAATAAGCAAATGGCTGTATGCTCGAATGCTAGTTGCTAGGTCGATGTAAATCAAAGATTTTTTTTTTTCATTTATATTTTTTTGAAATGTGAAGCAACTATACAATCGTTAAAAATTGATTTCATCGGAGGAACCTGCGCACCAGTGGCCGACTCCGTACAGGATCGGGACATGTGACGAAATCTTCGCGGAGCCGAATGCTGCGAGATTCTCAAAAAGAATCGAACGCGAGCGTTGAACTCCTCTGACACGTGTTGCTGAGAGCAGCTATAGTATGACTGCAGAGGCGACTCCTGTTCACATGATAAGACTGAATTACTCAGAGGACGGTCAAATGTTTTGAATGCGTTGTACACATGATTATCAAGGTTTCCCAAACGTCATCACTAGTTGAGCCGGTTCAGAAAAACAAACCATTTAACGTAGCCGATTGTTCGGTGATAGCTAAAAAGCCCTGTACCCCTAAAATGCACTAGAGCTGATGACTTATGCGATGCGTTACTGCCTCGAATAACGCGTCAACGTAGGACACTCCTAAAATGATACTGCTAAACGCCTTGAACTAAGCTCAAACATAATATTAGGTTGAATTCATCAAAATTTTGAGACTGTTAACTATCTCAAAACTTTCTTAGTAGCCACAATTTAAACTTATCTTTCTTTTTCCAGGACATAATCGAAGGTCAGTTAGCCCTTCTCCCGGGCTCTGACCATAGCTCTAAGCCCGACTTCGGACTAATAAACTTCAACGGAGAACCACCCTGGTGACAAAAGCTATCTCTGGCTAATCGCCACCCAGACAGGCTGCCTCGTAAGTATACCACACTTTCAACTTCCGAATCTAACATAGTCGAACCAATACTAATTTCCGTTTGTTTTTTTACTTTCAGTTTGCGTTTATTGAAATATTTGAAAGACCTCGCACTGCTGTGACCCTCGCACCCTTTTCCGGATCAGTTGACGATTTTCGAACTACGTTTTACCCACGAAAGCATTCCGAATTATTCTTTAGTTTGATTTAGTTGTAACTATAATACAAAAAAAACAGCATCATGAAATTCTTCGAGCGCGACAACGAACGCATCCAAACTGTGGATGGTCAGGTTAACGTGCCATCGTTGATCAACGGACTCACTGGACATTTGTCCACCGAGGAACCATTCTACGTGTTGGACATCGGGAATATCGTTCGTAAGCATCAGAACTGGATTGAGAAAATGCCCCGAGTGGTGCCCCATTATGCCGTCAAGTGCAACGATAATGACATAGTTTGCGCGACACTTGCCGCACTCGGGGCAAGCTTCGATTGCGCATCGAAGGGAGAAATCACCAAGATCCTCAATTTGGGCGTTAGCCCAGATCGCATTATTTTCGCGAACCCGATGAAACCGGCGTCCCACCTGCGCTATGCCGACGCTAACAACGTCAAATGTATGACCTTCGATAGCGATGTGGAGCTGCACAAGATCAGAAAGATCTGTCCAGATGCCAAACTTGTGCTGCGTATCCGCTGTGAAGCGGAGAAAGCGCTTTGCCCACTTGGTAAAAAATTTGGCTGCGATCCAGTGGAGGAAGCTCCACGCCTGATTAAAATCGCACGCAGCCTGAATCTGGATTTGGTCGGCATAAGTTTCCACGTAGGGTCTGGATGTTCCGATTTCCCCATCTATTACAAAGCCATCTCGTTTGCACGCGATCTGTTTGATTATGCTCGCACTCATGGCTACGAAATGACATTGCTAGATATTGGTGGAGGATTCCCCGGTGAAAAGAATAGCTCGATCGATGAGGTTGCATCAATCGTTAATACCGCCTTGGAACAGTTCTTCCCAGACAAGTCAGTTCGGGTAATATCCGAACCCGGTCGTTACTATGTTTCCTCCGCCTTCACGCTAATAACCGCCATTCAGTCGAAGCGAATTTGCTTGAATTCACAAACTGGGGCAATTGATCGCATAATGTACTATCTAAACGATGGAGTCTACGCTTCTTTCAACTGCATCCTGTATGACCATCAAACACCGAAGCCTTTACTACTCGGCGATCATAAAGGCAAAAAATACAATAGCACCATCTGGGGACCAACATGCGACGCATTAGATCAGCTAGTAGAAACCATTCGCCTTCCGGAGCTGGAGATTGACGATTGGATGGTGTTTGAAAACATGGGAGCCTATACCATTCCAGTGGCAAGCCCATTCAACGGCTTTCCACTACCAAAGATCTACAGCTATATCAGCAAAGACACATGGTTAGTGACCCTTCTACTATGATTATTCCCAAAAACAGAAAAACCGATAGCCTAACACCTCATCTTGTTTCTTTTCAGGCTAATGCTTAACGACTTATGCCCGATAGCCGAAGACAATTGCTGCAATTCCGTCGGAAATGAACTCGTCGTTAGCTACGAGAACGCTATCTGTGCCTGAAGCCGGCTAATCAACCGAATTTCTCCCCTGTTTGCTATAATTTTTACTCCTAAATTGAACTCTATTCTATTCTCATCGAAAAACAAAACGTGCACGTATCCATCATTAAATCAAGCTAGTGTATTTCAAATAATTCAATAAACGAAGAGGCAGCCTGTTACTGTCCTCAATATTAGGTAATAAAGTATTATTAGGTATATATTTAAATCTGAAGCAAGTAGTTTTCTTACCACACGATTTTCGATTAGCCCTGATCTACCATTTTCTGCACCTTTTCATACAACAGCTCCATCCGGCCTTGCATAACCGGTTGTCCCTTGCGGGTTTTTGCCGTCATCAGTTTGTGGCGACGTTCCTTCTCGCTGCGTTGCTTCTGCCGGTCCTTGTCCCGTTCTTGCTGCTCGAAACGTTTCAAGGCACGACTCTGTGCCTCCAGCCGCTCTGGTGCCAAGCAGTAGTCCAATTTTGCAGGTTTAACTGTGAACAGCTGGTCCAGATTTGGTGCGGCTCGCTGCTGGTTTTGCTGTTGGGGTTTTTGCTGGTGTGAATTTGTTTGCGCACCTTGAGGTTTAGGTTTATTCAACTTGCCGGCGTTTTGACTGCGATCGTTGCGATGTTGTCCAAATGGTGGTCTATCATTATTATATTTTTGTTTTCCTTGAAACTTTATCCGTGGTGATTGAGACTGATTGTTTCCACGAGCAAAACCTTTTGACTGCTGGGTGCCTTTGTGAAAGAATTTATTTTTGTTCGAGCCTTTCTTATAATTGCTACCTTGTTTATTATGTTTCGGACCGGAGCCTCGCTGCTGGTTTGGGTTGGTTTTCATGCTTAGACTGAATTGTCAGAACACATGTATGGTTAACTGGACAGTGAATTGGACTTTTATCTTTATTTGTTCTTTTTGTTTAGCTGAAAACATAATCAAATCACTTACCGGTGCCTGTCCAGTAATACAAAAATTGTACGAACTGCCGTATGCAATAAACAACTTCGAAAATGCTTGATAACGAGTCGAACAAAAAAGTTTTGGTTTTTGGCGTTCTTGGCGTTTCTGACAAATAGCACAGAGCTGCCAGATTTTATTTTGAAAACTCTGTATGTACTCGTTAAAAAATAACTGATGATCGGATGAAATATTTGTTTGGCAGAGCTACCAGTGCTTTAGTACGAACATTTTGTGAAACATCACAGTGTCACACTGAAACTTAAAAAATTTCGATTGCTGAAATTCTGTACAAATCTGTATAAAAAATCAAAATTCTGTATGAATTCTGTATTCTGTATCATTTCTGTATCGTAATCAAAAAATCTGTATAATACAGAAAAATCTGTACACTTGGCAGCCCTGAATCAGCAAGCAAATTGATCAGAGCTGCCAGATTTTACTTTTACATTTACTTCTGAAATCATTACGATGTTGTCAACGTTTGGTCACTGAAATATATACAATGTTTAACCATTTCGACCAGAAAAATAACAAATATTTTAATATTTTGCTTAGTAGGGAATAATGACGCTAGTGTTGCTTTAAGCAAGCGTACACATTCATTATCAAAGACAAAAATTGTCAGTAATGCCGATGGTGTTGATTTAAGCAAGCGTGCCATTTTACGAAAATAGGTTAGTAGGCAATAAGCTCACATGGTGGCGCATGAGTGTAATGTTTCAGCAGCATCTAATAGACTGCTTACTGTCAAGAAAATAAATATGAAATTGCAAATATATGAGATCCGGTTTCGTCTCTAATTTGAGGTTATGTTTTTACAGGAGTGCATTTTCCTAGTTTAAATCTACCGTTTAGTGAAAAAAATCTAAATTTTTTAAGTTTCCCGCTACGTAAACTCATGGAAACTCACTGCAAATAAATAGAATCTTGATAGGTTAAAATGCTGCCTACAAATCATCATCATCAGCCATTTTAAGCGCCCATACAAGAACTCGTTTGAGTAGTTAATGGGGACGGTGTATCTGGCTAACCCTAATAATTTAAGCATACTTTTTCATGTACATTCGAAGAATGCTTTGTAAACAACTTTTTGACAGTAAACTACAATTCAGACTCTCAGGTCTAGACTAAAGTCTTTGTTTGTGCAGGGGATACGTAGCGGATAAAAAATCCGCATGAAAAATCGCGTAAGTTGCGAAAGCCCGGAAACCGCGTAAAAAAACTTCATTTGCCAAAGGTTTTAAATTATTTCTGCTAAATATCATTCTTCCAGTTGAAAATCAATATATCGACTCGCGAATTTCGATTTTTTTCACCTTATGCACAATGCGCATAGTGTCGCATCTAGTGCGTTGTATTGCGCGTCAGATGCGCTATACAGCGCACTAGATGCGACATTATGCGCATTGTGTATAAGGTTGAAAAATCGAAAGTCGCGAGTCATTATTTCGGTTTTCAACTGAAACAATAATACTTTCGAAAAAGAATCAATAGCAGTGTTATTTCCAGCTGCAAATTGAGATTAATATCAAGAAAAAATATAAAAAGATTAGGCCAAGTCAGTGAATATTGAGTAATTGATATATAACGTCGTCGGATACTATAAATAAGCGATTTTAACACGAAAAACCAATAAAACACACCGCGTAAAAACGACTTTTCTGAAATACCCGTGTAAATGCCAAAATCCACGTAAAAACGCGTAAATTCCGAAATCCGTGTAAAAATGGCACGTAAAAGACGCGAAGAAAAAACCTTAGTGTATCTTTTTCTTGAAGGATTTTGTTGAGCATCTAGTGGTGCCGAAATACACTAAATGAGATCCATAAAATATTAGTCGAGTAGTTTAAAAAGTAGAAGAACCAACTAGCATTACCCGTGAGTACCATAAAATAATCACCAGTGTTACGCTGCCGTTCCAAGCATGGTTGTCCCATGTTCTACACAAAACTTATGCACGCTGGGACAACTATGAAGTGAACGGCAATACGTATGTCTTTAGCATGTGGATATATTTGGTTCCAACAACAAAATGTATGTAAAATCTGGCTGCTCTGTCTTAGGAAAACAGTCGGGTCTCAGTAGTGATACCAAATGTGCAGATTTGTCTGCAAAACGCAGTTTTTAGGAGTCCGTGTGCAGATATTTATTGATTTGCAGATATTTGCAGTTTTTCCACGGTTTCTGCAGATTTTTCTCAGAGTCTCCTTATATTTGCGCAGATTTTCTTAAAATATGTGCAGATGTTTACAGACTTTTGCCTCCCGCATAATCAATAACCATAAACGGATGATAAACCATATGGTTTAACGATACCCCATGTAGTCGGAACTATATCCCTAACTAGTTGTTAGGCACGTTTTATAGTTATTGATTATGCGGGCTGCGCGAACGAATTTTCGGATCACTGATAGATTTTTTTCAGATTTCGAGCACATTTTTCCGGTTTTTCGAGCAGTTGCAGACATTTTTCAAAAACATCTGGCATCTCTGGGTATCAGAGCAGCTGACGGAAGGTCGCTGCTTCGAAAAACGAGCTAAAATTATAAACAAAACGGAAAGAGATGTCAGCGATGTCACTTTTCGCACTTGCCTTTTCTCATTATAACCGTAAACGTGTAAATTTGGCACTGCTTTGATTACCAAACGAGGATCGCGCAATCCAGTCGTGAGCTTAGGCTAAAATGTTTATAAAATCTTTCAAAATCAAAAGTAACATCCTTTTGACCGGATCAGAACGAAAGCGTCTGAAACTGCGCGTTCAAACTCAATTTAATGCTGCGGATTCACCATCGCTAGCGGAATTGTTTGGTAACAAGTGCAAAGTATGTGTGGTGAAAATCGTTACCTACAATGAAACCCCTGTCACCGTTTTTACAAGTGATAAGCGACCGGTGTTTTTTGAACTGGAGGAAAAATTGATTCCAACGGTGTATACACTGTGGAGTTGTGTTGATATCGTTCCTTATTTCACCACTCATCCGGCTGTTTTACCCAAGTTAGCCAATGGAGCGGATCTCATGATACCTGGGGTAGTACGTGGCGGGAGTGATATGAAATCATGGGGCAACTATCGGAAGAACGACGTGGTTGCTGTGAATCTAACTTCAAATCGGGCCGCAGTCGGTGTTGGCCTTTTGGCGCACTCAAGCGATGACCTATATATGTGCGGGGGTCATGGGATTTGCGTCCGGATGCTGCATGTGTTTGGCGATAAACTGTGGGGAATGGAACCGTCGGTGTGTTTACAAGTACCGCTGCAAGGTGCCACGCAAGCCGTTCCAAAAGCTGAAGACTTTCCCCCACTGGGAGCATCCGATGACCCAGTTCAAGAAAAGGAAATTCTCGGTATTGCGACCCACCTGGAGAGTACTGATATTTGCGAGGATCAAGAGAAAGAGGTAAGACGTTTTGTATGACCATCGAACGTATTTTAAAATTCATATTATAGGTGCCGGCACCAGAAGAGGAAACCCCACCGAATCCGGATGAGCTTATCAAGGGAGCATTTTTGAACGCTCTCAAGTTGCATGGTAAAAAGATTCCTCTGCCTATCTTAACGAGCACTTTCTACCCACATTATGTTCAACCGGAGATTCCTGAGGGCATTGAAATAAAGCGCAGCTCTTTCAAGAAGGTCGGTACTTTTTTAAAACAAATGGCCGATGACGGTCTAATACAAATTAAAGAAGAAAAGAAAGGTGTTGAAAAAATCACAGCAATTAGTTTAGACCACAATGACATTCTGACATTTAGGCCCTATAGAGCGGTAAAAGCTTGTGACACTGATGCTGGTTCTGCAGTGGATCAAGTTGCGTCTACGCCTCTACTGTTAACCAAAATGGTCGAGATGTACGCTGTTAACGAGTCAACTGAAAAGTTATATGCCTGTTTAGGTCTTCCAGTGGGTCGAGCTTTAGATGAGACCCAAGTGCGAAATCATATAAAAGATTACGTCGGAAGAAATAAGCTCATCGATCAGCCGACCAAATTGGTGACCTTGGATGAAACGCTTCAGCACGTTTGCTGTTCGGACCAGTCCCAGATATCGTTGGTTAATCTGACCGATATTGTCTTACAACAGATGACCAACACCTTTGAAATGCGCAGCCAAAAGGGTCCTGTGCAGAAGGGCGGTAAACGATCGATAATTCACTTAACGACTGCTACGCGTTCGGGCAACAAAAAGGTGACACTGGTTAGTAATCTGGAGGACTACGGTGTGAATTTAGCTGAGTTTGCGAAAGCAGTCAAGCTTGGAGCGGCCGCCAGCACCAGCATGACCGAAGTTCCTGGAACCAAAGGTGAACAGCTTTTAGTCCAAGGTAATCACGTTAAGTTTGTGTACGATTTGCTGACCGGAACCTATCAGATTCCCAAAGCTTGCATTACCGGTTTAGAGTTTGCTAAGGACCAGAAGAAGAAGAAGAAAAAGTAAGAAACGCGATTGAAGAATAAATTCGATATCGTACAAGACATTCAGAATATTAATGCAGTTCGGATGACGGCCTTCAAAGCTTAACATTTTTTCAACTGAAACTTTTTTTTTCGGTTTAGTGAAGCAAGTGGAACTTGGTTGCAATTCAGAAAATCGTGTTACAAAATTTTTAGGATAAAAAAAATTTTGGGTCCCCCATCTTCCAACTAGAATTAGGCTGTTTGTTGAATCAATCCACGTAGCAACGATTCCAGTTTCCGCCCATCAGCTGCAAACTTGCGAATACCGTCAGACAACTTATCAGTAGACATCTGATCCTCGTTCATCATCCAGCGGAATGTTGCCTCATCCATATGAATCTTTTGCAAATTAGAAGCTTTGGCAGCAGCCGGATCAAGATAGCGCTTGATTTTCTCATCGCTCTTTTCCAGCTCACCCAACAGTTTTGGACTGATGGTCAGCAAATCACATCCTGCTAAGGCACGAATTTCTCCTGTATTACGGAAAGATGCCCCCATAACTACGGTTTTGTAGCCAAACTTCTTGTAATAGTTGTAGATCTTAGTCACAGAGATCACCCCTGGATCCTGTTCCGGCTCGAACGCTTTTTTGTCCGTATTGGAAACGTACCAATCTAGAATTCTTCCTACAAACGGTGAAATCAATGTGACTCCAGCCTCTGCACAAGCAACAGCTTGTGCGAAGGAAAACAGCAGCGTGAGATTGCAGTGTATTCCATGATCCTTCTCCAGTACTCTAGCCGCCTGAATCCCCTCCCAAGTGGAAGCGAGCTTTATAAGTACCCGTTTGCGATCGACACCGTTTTCCTCATAGAGCTGAATTAGCTTCAAAGCCTTCGCCACCGATGCGTCTCTGTCGAACGATAGGCGGGCATCGATTTCAGTCGAAACACGACCAGGCACCAGTTTGAGTATTTCACATCCAAACAGTACAAACAGCATGTCCGCTGCCTCACCCACCTGTTCGTCTTCGGTTCTGCCAAAAAAAAAAACATTGTTTCAGATCGAGAATATTAATTTGAAATACAAACTACTTACGAGCCCTGCTTCAAACCATACTTGATAGCTTTCGTGATCAGGTGTTGGTACTGCTCCATACCGGCCGCCGACAAGATGAGTGATGGATTTGTTGTCGCATCCGTTGGCTTGTAGACTTTCATAGCTGGGACACGTAGCGATCGGTTAGTTAATTACAACTGCAGTTATCGCTCCATAAGGGAATGTATGAAGGTAAAAATTTTGAAATAATCTTTTTTGTAGGATACCAAAATGATTTTATCAAAAGATTTTTCCTAATTGATTTCACAGTCAGGTGAATGTAGGAATCAATTGTGGATTTATTACTAATAGATAGAAAATACGAGCCAATCTAATTTACCATTGCAACAAGAGTTATATTAATGTGGTTGCTTAATGCACTTTGCAAAAACTAACTCATTGCTGTAGCAGACCCACGCATACTGTTATGTATTGATACAAAAATCTAGATTGCAAGTCCTTGACCTTGAACAAATAGGCGCAGCTTCCTGAATATTCTCTCTAGCACTCTACATATAGTGAGCATGAAATATAAAGTATGTTCCAAACTCAGAAGAAACAATAAACTTAAATTTCTTCTCTTACTAATTAAATTCACAGATTACATATCATCTTTAGTATATCAAATATAAAAAACAATGAACTATCTCTCAGCATGTAAACAAGCGTTGGTCAAACATGATCTAGGTTTCTACTTGTTTTTATTATTCGCAAACCACTTACAACGATGATCAGACAACACGTAACACCGTACGAGGACTCTGTTATCTGTGTTGGTCTCACATCGCCGACTTATTGAAAGTTACTTGTTTTTTTTTTGCTATTATTCTACTAGCGCGATACG
The DNA here is from genome assembly GCF_029784165.1 of Wyeomyia smithii. Taxonomy (NCBI): domain Eukaryota; kingdom Metazoa; phylum Arthropoda; class Insecta; order Diptera; family Culicidae; genus Wyeomyia; species Wyeomyia smithii. Next base: position 227,465,876 of record NC_073695.1, on the reverse strand, counting down.
GTCACCTTCACGAAATATAGCAAACTCATTACTAGTACATGTTTCTTGTCATTGCTTTGAAATCTCGAATCATTTTGGCATGAAACTAGTTAATATCTTGAAGACCCTTTAACCCTATAGAGATCCCGTCGGGAAGGAAGGTACTCACCTTCGAAATCACCCGTATCTGCTACGATGGTGGTCAGCTGCTTTAACTGTTCCAAACTTGATGCCATTTTCGTTTTTTTACTCTGCGGTTCAACACTGCTCATGATAGACTGACAATTCGATTCTGCCTTAAGCGTTAATTCAGGTCAAAGTGGCAATGGCAACTTCGGTATAAGGTATAGCCAGTGAAGCGTGGAACGGATATTTCGCGACCGGTTAGAGTGCCGTGCGAAGTGAATGTGTGAGCCCTTTCTCGTGGATTAGTGAGGGTCACCTCACCGCTTTGCTGCGCTGAATTGTTACTAGCGACGATTGTCTTGTAGTTGTGATTGTGATCAACTTGCATACCCGCACGTTTACTGCTGGAAGTCAAGACAGTGAGCAAACAAAAACCGCTGATAAGCGAAAAGCGAATTTCTCGCATATATGATAGACTAGTTGAACGTTCCCGGCGATGCTCGGGATCAAAGGCTTCAAAATTAGGAATCATTTTTTATAATTCATTGCAATATTAGCACAACTCACTTCAAAAATATTTCACATCTTATACGTCCATCATCACTTTAAGTACTTTAATATTCTGAGAACGCACAGAACGGAAATACTCATATTGGATTGCATTTTGTGATTTTGGGCTGTTTTACAGAAACTGGAAGTCGCCATTTCGGATATCAAAATGTCGTACGGTGTTCCACTTTCGGAAGTATTGAAATGGTTGGCCAAATACCACTTCTGCCTATTTTCCTGAAACCAGAAGTCGCCATTCTGGAAAATGTTGTGTGGGGTCATCCCGGTTCCGAATATACCAAATTCGGGTGATTTCCGGATATTCGAAAATCGTTTACAGTGAAACCTCTTTTTATGTAACTTTTGAAAGAAAGAAATCGAAGTAATAAGAATTGAGAATGACCATTCATGCTTAGTTCTCCTCTATAATGACATCTAAAAAGATGACATGTGAATTTTCATAACGAAAATGTTTTCGGTGTCCAAAGAAACACGTCTGAGAGGAAGTTAATGCTTTAATCCACAAAACTACGTAGAAATTAAATAAAAATTAATGCATAAGTCACCTTCGATGTTTAAACCAATGAAATGTGGCCTTTTTTACAGCCAAGTTTCGGTAAACGTAAAAAGGAAATCGAATCCCGTCATGTGTTTACCATTCACAAAACTACGAAAACATCAAAAATGTATTTTTTTTTTTCTGCTCAACTCGCACATGATCAAAACATGGATTTTGCTGCAAGAAAATATTCGCAGATGTTGAAGGAACAACGAACTTTTTATTGAAAAAAAAAAAAATCACATGTCATCGCTTAGATTTTTTATTTAGAGGCGAATTAAGCTTATGCTCAAAAAGTTAAAATTTTGCATGCATTATATGCATTCAAATATTCAAAAAGAGTATTTTAATGTGTTTTTCTGTATGCACAAAATTATCTTCAAACATACTTCAAACATACTTCAAACATACTTCAAACATACTTCAAACATACGTAGTTTTTAAAGTAACATCTAACAGTAACAACTTTTAGCAATAAGATACCTATTATTATTTCCCAAATGTTGTTCCTGAACATTAACAAACATTTATATGAAAAACAATTACATATCATAGGTTTGAATTTTGATTTAGAGGCAAATTGAGCCCAACTATTCATGATTTTGCATGTTTTACATAGTGTTATTTTTACTCAAAAGTCATTCCTGAACATACACAAATATTTTAATGAAAAAATCATATATCATAGCTGCAGGACAAATTGAGCCTAAAATATCATGGTTTTGCATTTTCATGTGGTTTTGTGAAAAATATTTAAATTTTATATAATCAGATACCTATTAATTTTTCCTCAAATATCTTTCTTCAACATCAACGAATGATTTATTATAGAAAAAATCACAGATCACAGCTTTGGGTTTTGATTTAGAGGCAAATTCAGCTTAAAAAGTCATAATTTTGCATGTTTCACGTAGTTTTGTGAATAATATCTCGAGTTTTAGTAATCAGATACCTATTATTTTTCCTCAAATGTCTTTCTTATACATCAACGAACATTTTAGTGAAAAAAGAATCACATGTCATCGCTTTGAATTTTGATTTGGAGACGAATTAAGTATAAAATGTCATAATTTTGCATGTTTCACGCAGTTTTGTGAATAATATCTCAAGGTTTAGTGATCGGATACTAAATATTTTTCCTTAAATGTCTTTCCCGAACATTAACAAACATTTTAATGTGAAAAGAATCATATGTCATCGCTTTGAATTTGGATTTAGAGGCAAATTTAGCACAAAAAGTTATAGTTTTGCATGTTTTACGTAGTTTTGTGAAAGAATATCTCAAGTTTTAGTAATCAGATACTAATAGTTTTTCCTCAAATGTCTTTAATGAACATGACAAACATTTTAATTAAAAAAGAATCATATGTCATCGCTTTAAATTTTGATTTAAAGGCAAATTCAGCACAAAAAGTCATAATTTTGCATGTTTTACGTAGTTTTGTGAATAATATCTCAAATTTTAGTTATCAGACACCTATGATTTTTTCTCAAATGTCTTTCCTGAACATTGGCAAACATTTTTTTGAAAAAAACCTACATGTCACCTTTTATATTTTCGATTTAGAACGATTCAAAATAATAATAATTACTGTACACCTCAGAGACGGAGGGAATAATATCAATAAGATCAAACGTTACGGAATTCCATTTTTATATAGTAGATATGATACCGACGAATACGGGAAATAAAGGAAAGCTTCTTGTGCTCGCCAATAGGTTACTCGCTCGCTTCTTCATTTCGGTAACATTAGACAACTGAACTCAACGGATTCTGATTAGAATGTCTGTTCGGAATTCCATCAAGGCAGGTTGGATCCGAAGTCAAAATAAGATTTTTTTTAATGTAGAATCTAAATCTCGAGATGCCACAGATTTTTTTGGCACGGTTTTAAGAATAGAAATCTTGAGATGCCACTGGTTTTATATACGGTTTTGGGATCATTCAAATAATACATAACGCGCTCAGGGGTGGGGGGTATTCAGCGAAGCGTTATATTACATGTGGCAAACATGTAGAATTGCGTTACATGGGGGTGGGTGGGTATTGAAAATTGCCAAATTCCGCGTTATGTAATATTTGAATGGTTTCTTTAAATAGGTATGTATTTATTTATTTATTTGTACAGCCAACAGGTAGGAGCAACTAGGGTTGCCACCTGACGTGGATATCTTACCCGGAGATTTTGAAAGCCGTAGGTGCGGTGGGGAGGGGGGCTGGGTGTTATTTTTGCAAAAGTGAATATTTCTTTGCTCAGAAAGAAAAATTTATTTACACAAAATTGTTCTAAACTATTTTTATAGTCGGTTACTTATTCATCTTAGCAGTTGTCAACAGCCGATCGAACTCGATGATTTTTGTGACAATGTCAGCTGAATATGTGGACGGAATTCATTAAAATGATAAATTTTCGCCGTAAACTGAACAGTCATTGAATCTCCTTTGAATTAAATTCTCAAAAAAATCCGAGAACTTTTGAGATACTTATGTCGTTTTCGTTTTCGCGGTGTACTACACTCAAATGACACTTTTGACACCGAAAATGTTTTATTTGATTTCTCGTGTTACCCTTTTTCTGTCTCTCCCTAGCAATGGGCGATATTGTATCGGTATCGGAAATATCGATACTTTTGAGGCGATATTTCGATTTTTTGAATCGATACACAAGCGCCCGATACTCGACCGTATCGATACTGAAAACCGCGATATTTGTATCGATATTCTTTTATGCATACGGACCAGCTAGCTGACATCGCGCCATGTTACAAGGGCTAACATTTCAATGTGTACACGAGATCACCGCCACTTTTCATACGCTATGTTATGCTGTCTGTCAGTGTCAGTGGAGCCCACACATCGTAGAACCGCTGCGATGTTTGCTGCGATAAAGCAAAGCAAACCGGATAGAGATGCCAGCTAGTTGATACGAGCTGGAACCACTGAAAAGCTGCCATTGTCAGTATAAATATCGCACAAGTCTATTTGCACTAGCAAAACTTAGATGGAGAAATAGATAGAGAGAATGTTGTGAGCCAAACGAACTGTCTGAGCCAAGCGCTGCATAGGGCCAAATTCGAAATTTGTTTTACTTAAGCCACACATTCAAAGCCAAAAAGGAGTGCTCAATAATAACGTGTTCTCAAATACTTTCAAAAATAGGCATAGCTCTACGTTGCATTATCAAGCCACAAAACTTATATTGTTTTTTTTTGTTTGACAATTGATTAAAATATTGTTTGTTTACATTTATACTCAACTTCATTAGTTTTTATTTGAATTAATTCTACTTTCTGCGTTAAAATGCATCCACAAACCCCTCAAACGAAATTCAACGTTATCAGAAATGATGTTTGGCTTCGATTTAGTTGGGCTATAACTAAAGTGACCAGACAGTTAGGGCTTAAGCGCGGGACACCAATTCAATTCTTAGACGAGGGGGAGAGGGTTGTGTGGTTTGGTTTGAATACTTTTCTTCGAAATGATCATTGGTGGATTTTAATGTCACTCGATCCGAGTGAAATTTTGGGGGAGGAACGGTTATGGCATGGGGAGGTGATGACATTCAAAATCCAAATAGTTTTGAAAGAAAAATCTATGAAAAACATGGTGCGTCTAAACGAACGCATGTCACTGTAGTAGGGTGGCAATGACTTGACTTGTATGGGAAAAATTTGATGTTTGAATTTCGTTGTGCAGTAAGATTCAAAAGATTCGTATGAACAATTTTCTTGAACAATTTTCTCATACAACACAATTGGACTTCGAAAAGTTATGCCTCAAAGCGGCCCAAGTTTCCCTATTTTAACTGATAAAGTTCATAAAATGTTCATTTCGATATCAAACTGTAACTGGGACGGTTGTCGGTATCGAATTTTTTAATGTCAAATGTTTTAAAAATGCAAAAACAGTAGGAACTGATGTTATCTAAAAAATCGAAAAATTGACTTTCTGGGCTTTTTTCGAGGAAATTTTTGGGCTGGAAAACTCTCCGTTGGCCCAACTCGGGAATTTCTAAGTCCCATGAAGTCGTTTTATCAGGATAACACCAGATCCCGACGTTTCATGTATTTTTAAGACATTTGGCATTTAAAAGTTCGATACCGACAACCGTGCCACAGTGGAGCACTTTGAACATCAAACCTGGTCAGAATTATTTTGAAGGTTTTTCGGACTAAAAATGTATCATGAATCGAAAATACTGTATAATTAGTAGTTGTGACTGAAAATTTTCATGGAATAATTCATCTTTGATTAATTTGTTACTATTCAGATGATGTAGGGTAGGAAACGGCTTAAGCAGTAGCGCCTATTTTAATCAGTCGAAGAAAACAGGCCTCAAACTCTTGCATTTTGATCAATATCGACAATTTCAATTATGGAAACGAAAACTTTGATTGTCTAGCTGTCTTACGAATATAAGAAATACCGTTAATCACAAAGAAATCAGTGAACTATTGCAATTGAAACAAATCGACCTATATTGCAGCCATTCAGGAGCCACTCGGGTGCTGAAAAAAACGCCTGCAAAACAGATGAAAACTGCTTAAAATAGGTTCGGGGTGATTGGAATAGTGTCCCTCGAATGGTAACTTTGATTGATGATTGTTAAAGTTTGCTAACTTAGTTTTACAATCTGAAAACAAGTTCTGACAGAGAAAACGATAGAAAACAGATTGATATACTACTGTTTGAGTTTCACCCAACACATTTCGAGTATTTCGTCTGAATACACGGGCGGTTCCTAAAGCTGCTTAGAATATGTTCCCTACATAAACATAAAAAAAAAATAAACATACCCTAGTTCAGATTCAATGTAATTTTTTTGTCGACAATAAATGACTGAACCATTATGAATGAAACATAACTATTATTCGTATTATCTGAGTACTCAAAAGAGTCTGAAGAGTCCTTAGTTTGATCATCATTGTCCGTGTACGAACATTTCACTCGCAACATTTGCATTGCTTCAGACGAAAAAGAATGGCCGTTTTTTTTGGATTTTGGCCTAGAGCTCATAATCAAAGGATCCAAATCCATTAGCAACCTGTTGAAAATGTCTCAAAACACTCATTTATTACATAAAACATAAAACACTACGTTGCACTTGATTGTTTTGAAAAACAGTGAACAGTACGGGAGCATCGAATGCATCAACAGACAACTAAAATTTTATCGATTTCAACCAGCTGTAGCAAAGGTTAACAATACTTCTGGACGCTCATGACTTTTCAAAAGATTCAGTAGGTATCACACTTCATAATAAGACCATGCAGATCATGGTTAATAAACTTTTGCTTTTTTGACTTTTGATCAGGTTTTTACTTGAAGGACTCCTATATGCGTCTCATAGAAAATATGAGACATCTGGTGGTTCAATATTTTGAAACCGCGGAACTTTTCAAAGGCGCGTATTACACTTAAGATGAACGCGGGACATTTCGCGGGACGTTTTTCTACGCGGGACATTTTGTTAAAACGCGGGACTGTCCCGCGAAATGCGGGACGTCTGGTCACTTTAGCTATAACCCAACGAGCGGGAGCCCAACTTAAACGTAGCCCAACTAAACATAGCCCAACGAGCGAAATTTGACTGTATTTAAAAAATAAATATAAGTTTTCTGGTTACACTGTTCAGATCGAATATTGGCAAGTGGAAACTAACTCATGCTTTCCTTCGACACAAGTTCTCTAACTACAAGTGAAAAATAAAATTGCAATATTAATTAGTTAGAAAAAATCAGCGGTAGACTTCACTATCTTATTTTCGCTGACATATCTAACTTTTTATGTCATCAACTTCCTCATCAATTAATATGGAAGCGTGTCAATAATTTATACAAATAAGACGGGAGCTTCAGAGCCCATTGGGCCAGTGAATACAAATCTTGAAGATAAGTTGTTTAATTCATTTGTTTGCCAAAGCTCAGAATTTCTGCATTACCTGTATGTATTTGTTTGTAAAGTCATTTGATTCATGCTGCTCTAGAGAATGCGGATAGATACCAGAAAAACAACAAAAAGTCGGCACATCAAATTTTTATTGCTGGAAACCACCAAAATTTTGCTGATTTTTGGTTTGCTGTGCTTCCAGCAATCTGTTCAGCAAAATGAAATTTGCTAATTATTCAGTAATGCTCAATTGCTTAAAAGTGACAGGTCGTTTGCTGCATGTTCAGTAAAACAAAATACAACTTGCTGGTTGTCAGCTATGACGATTTGCTGTTCATTCAGCAAAGCATAAATCAATTTGCTGGTTAACCAGTTAGTTCAAGGGAACCATGTTTCCGTCAGGCACCAGAATCCATCCGCCCATCGGTTCATAGGCAAATTACTGTTGTGCTAGAGATGTATGATTATCATTTCAACTTATAAGTTCATCTAGCCCAACAAGGACTTAGCTATGGTCCCATATTCGCTATCAGGGGCTTAGCGATGATCCCGTACCAGCTGCACAGCGATTTGGCGCGTTTTACTAATGACAGCTTGACGTAAATTTTTTGCCATATCAATTCTTTTGCTGGATTCCAGCAAATATTCATTTACTGTTTTCTGTTCAGCAAATAGTCTGCTGTATTTTCGCGAATCACTGAATCGATTACTGGTTTTCAGTAAATGTAAGCATCAAAAATTCAAAAAATGATATCAGCTATTGTATCGATACTTCTGGTATCGATACTTTTTGACCGATATTTCGGGTATCTCGATACCTTTGGTTCTTCGGGTATCGATACTGAAGTATCGATACTCTCCGTCGTATCGCCCTCTCCCTACACTTTTTCTGTCACTGATGACACCCGAAAAAAGCAGAGTGTGCTGTAGGAAGTTCAACACATTCACACGTATGTGTCAAAACTGGTTTGTTTTGGTTTTCATTCCACGTGGTAAAGTGTCAGTTAAATTTTTTCTCAGCACATTTGCGAGATGGACATATGAAATGGAAACGAGACAAAATGACGAATGCGATTATGACCAAAACAAAACGAATTGACAGCTATCCCATTATTACGCATACCAATGCAATGACACTGAAAATGTTTTATTTGAAGCTGCAAAGTATAGCACGGAAAAAGTGTAGAACACCGCGAAAACGAAAACGATCCGTTTAAGTTATTAATTTATAAGTGAATTAAGTGGCCAAACTTGTTAAAAAGTGTCAAGTTGTGATCTGTGATGCTTTGTCTAAGTGAGAAAAGTGAAGGTTTTGTGAAAAACACAGTGTTCTTTGCGTGAAAATAATATTTTTTCCTCGAATTGCAATTGAAAATTGTAAGGCCAGCTAAGTTGCGTGAGTGTGAGTGCCTACTTTGTGCGTCGCGCTAACTAGCGGTTCGTTATCAACATGCGAAAATGGAATGCATGGCGGTGTGCCAAGTATGATGACAGTTCTACAAGGTATGCTACATTTTTGTCTATCCACGCACCCAAACAAATCTCGTTATGAAAAAACTCGCGTTTTGTATGGAATTCAGAACATTTTTGGAAATTTCTCGTTTTATGTTGTTTTATATCTAATTTTTTTGGTTGGAGAGTGAATCTCCAGTTGAAACACACTAGAAATTGATATTAATTTAGATTTAGTGTGAAAAATTGCGACAATATGTCGAAATAAAATATATAAAAATGCTATATTTCTAATAGTTGGAGCATAATCTTAGTCATTGTCATAGCTCATGACTTTTGTTACTGTATGAAACAAAAGCGACTCTATTTAGAAGCGCTATTAGAGTACAAGAAAAAAACGAAAAGTGCAAAAAGGTTACCGGCAAATTGATGAAAAACAGCATATTTCACCTAAACCGCAGCATGTTTATGTATGCCCCACAAATAAAACATGTTTCAACATCATTTCTATAACTTTTCAGGAAAGTATGTTTTATAAGTTTAGTTTAAAATGCAAAATCATTTCAAATTTCATACAAAATTGGAAAAAGTTCATAACGATCACTAATACTAATGCATCGACGTGAATAGCATACCTTGTAGAACTGTCATCATACTTGGGGCGGTGTGAGCGAAGAGAACAATAATATCTGGCGAGAGAGCGAAGAGAGTAGTGCTGCGCTGTGCTTGTCGGCGTTTGTTTCGCTGGCATAGGCATAACCAAAATAAAACAGATGAGTATAAGTTTTTGTATCAAACATTTCAAAAATGCATAGGCTCTATGTGTAGTGGTTTTTAGCGGGTTTAGGACTTTGCCAGAAGTGTAAATGTGTCATCTGTTGGGTGCACAAAGTGTGGTAGCTTTTCGGTTGCGGGTAGATTTTTTTTTTCATATTTACAAACCAGATTGTGCGGTGCACTCTCACAGGTCAAAATTGGCAGTTTTACAATATAGTTCCAAAATTTATCATTCGAGCATGACAATGCGGCATGCGATTGATGCATCGTCTACAATTGTGAGCCCTGGCAGGGCGGTGACATTTTATTCAGTTCTATGTTCTTGTTTTATGATTTTCCTAGCTTTTGGACAAATGTTGATATACATAAGTAACTTTTATTTAATTATGTTGAAATCGTTTTGGGCGTGAAAATAGTTCACGACAACTGAACTTTGATTGCAATTATTTTTGCATTTCAATTATAAACTTGGAACTCTGCTTTGTTTAATATGCTTATGTGACGTCACACCCGCGCAGAAAATACCTTATGCTCCGTCACGAGCCTTATAATTAAAGTTTAATTTTGTTCCTAGGAGGGCATAGCCTTCTGCTATGCTTTAGTCAGGCGAAACATTTGGTTCCCTTGACAGAGGACCGCGAACGTCTCTGTCAACACTCTATGTATCAACAGATTATGCCACAGGTGGCAAAGAACTTCGCGCAGCCTTCTGCTGTGCTACAGGCAAACAAACTCGAATAAAAATAAACAAGTTTTGTGTTATAAACAAAACAGAAGTCGCCGGTTCAACGGTGTTGATGCTCTCGCATGCGTTCTATCGTACATGCGGTACTAGATTATAGGTTAAGAGATTAGTAAGGTAAACAGAGAGTGGAGAAAGTCTCTCTCTCTGAGTTACCGGTAGGGTATATTTAAGTAGTGATGTACGAAAATAAAGTTAGTTAGTCCACCGTTATCTTGTGTATTAATTCCGCGCCAAAAGCGCGTACAGGGATATCTAGTAGAAGAATTCCCTGGTAGGTTATATCCAGGATATGGGTATAACCTACACATCTGGTGACAGCGCGTGGTCTTTTCCGCGCCATTGAATCTTTTCTTTAATCGGACGTATCTCGGAAGTCAGACGCGGTCGTAAACTCGGTCGTAGTAATCACGCTAAGGGAGCAAAAAGAAAAAGTAGTGGTTTAAATATCTGTGGTTCAGTGAAAAATGAAATAGTTTTTCGGAGTTTTAATCCAAGTAGTGCTCGCGGAGGAAAAAGAGTGTGTTATTTAAAAAAAAAAAAAAAAAAAAAAGGAAAAAAAAAAGAGAACTGAAGAAAAAGTACTTAACGATTTATCGAGGTCAGCAGCTTGGAAAGTAGTGCTGCTAGTGAAAGAGAAAAAAAAAAGAGAAACGAAAATCGAGAAAAGACGTTGACAAAAAGTGTTCTCTTTTCTCGCTTTTTGCATGGAAGTGAACTGAGTTGGTGGCAAACCCAAGCGAGTGACATTCGTATGCGGGGAAAAGGTGCTGTGTTTTGCTGCTGAAGACGACTTGTAAAGTGCGATCGTTTTTTTCATGTAAGTGTCAGTTTCGACGTTGGCAGATATTCGATATAGTGAACTGTCGTATTAAGAAGGTGCCGAAGTTACGTAGTGGAAATTGAAGTCAACAACGATGACCGGCCCTGTGTCAAGGATACTCGGGTGAGTGAGTCATTTCCTTTTTTATTATGCGGCATATTGCAAAAGCAGAATAGGTGTTAGACGGTTATGACCATAAATGTCAAGATTAAAAGAGCTTAAGGATTATGTCTACCAGGAGTACCATAATCTGAGCAATAACATAAACAGGCCGAGAACGCGGGCGGCAGTCGCTAATAGAAGAAAATTAGTAAGCGACGCCTTAAACGACTTTTCGGAAATTTTAAAAGAGTATGAAAATTCGAATTTAACGCCAGAACATTGGAATAGATTAACAGATCAGTACACACTCGTTCAATCGAAAGTGTGTCTGGCATTGAAAATCTTAAATAACTCGGCGATTGTTCCTGAGCCAAACAGAATTAGAAGATTATCAGAAAATTGTCTTGAGTTTGAGACATCAGATCTTGCAGAAGATCAGTTGGCGAACTTAGAGCGATCGGTGATTTTTGAAGATCCCCGCTTTCATCGACCCTTGTAGAAACTCAGGAATCAAGGGGTGAGAAGCACACAGTGAATTAACATCTATTGAATCTTTTTTTTAAAACTGATAGAACAAAAAATTACCAAATATAAAACCATTTAGGAGCTATTGACGATAGAAGAGAACGATGGAGAGATACACATTAGGAGACATAAATGACCTTGGAGACTACATTAGGCGAACTACAATCGTAACAATTCTTCAGTGGTTCGTAATAATAACGATTTACAGGTTATCACATCTACTTGGGTCGAGAGGCCAATTTGTATAAACAATCAATTCGCGCCGCTGCTGCGCGGTTGATTTTATTTCTGAAACGGCAAGCAATAAAACTCTCGGCACGACAAGTGCACGCAAGCGATTTTCGTTCATTTGCCCAACAAAATAATTAAAGTGGCAGAGCGGGAAGCACCGCGGTAACACCGCTAGCAAATCGAATTTAAGAACGCAAACAGATACTCGCAAAGTTGCGCACATGGAAATCACCTTAATTATTTTAAGAGAGAATTTTAGCACACGGGTGGCTACGCTATCGTTAGCAAATATAAAAAGGGTAAAGTCGCATTTCATTAATGTCCAATAAAGAGCGTGAGAGCGGTAACTACGAATTGCGCGCTCACACGTTGCATACAAAAGTTAGTCAGTTGTACTAATTGTCGGGTACGCTGTCTCTGTTTATGAATTTTGCAGTGTTATTGCGATTAGCTGTGCCAGCCACGGCCAAGGTCGTATTTTGTAAGCATCAATTTTAATGGCCAATGGTAAGATCGTTTTGCTACCATACATGGCTTACCAGTAGCGGTGAATTGCTAAGAGGGTAAAAAAAATGGATACATCTATAAGCGCAACGCGCGCAGCGATGGTGACATATCCACCGGAAGAGTAAATAGTAACTGACGGCAGAGATATATAATGTTGGAAGTTTACGTTAAAATATTATTTCATGAATAAGGAATGGCACCTTACGCCATCTAATGTAACCATTAACAATCTTTGATTAATTTAATTACACTAAATAGAAATGATTTTTTTTAAATAATCATTTAATTACTATGAAAACCTAAAGTTATTTATTTAATTAATGAAGATAAACGTTGAACCGTTGACACTAAATGGTTCGAAACTTGGTGTTCAGATTTTTTGATGGCGCGACGAAGAAATTAGAGTCGGTCACGCTACGTTATCACATCTGGTCAACAGAATCGTTAGTGACACCTAGAAAAAAAAGAAGAAGGCTACATAAGCCTTATATAGTCTTATAGTATTTAGTCCGCAGTACCTTTTATTGTTTTTATGAAATATATATAAAATTTTATATTTATAATGGAGTACACGTTCCCAAAAGCAGATGCCATGCAGTGCATCCCAGAATTTGATGGATCGCTAGACGAACTAGAAGCGTTCGTTTATCATATCGAGCATTTTGCTCGGGAGATACCAGAAGGAGTATCACACGCTCCACTGGTTTACATCATTCTATTAAAACTAAAAGGCAGAGCTGCTGCAGCAATACATAGAATTAACGCAAATGCTTGGCCACAGGTTAAGCAGAATTTATTAAAGGAATTTGGGGATATTATACGCATCGAGGCAGTTATAAATCAAGTAGAAACATTGAAACAGGAAGCGAATGAGACCTTTCCTGATTATAAAAAGAGGATATTGAAAATTAAGGAGCAAATCGACTCCTACGAAACTAATTGTACGAAGTCATGCATGATAGTTAGTCTTCGATTACACTTTATGGCGGGTTTGTGTGACACCGCATTGAAAGAAGCTGCTCAAGGTAAACGAGCATTTAAGTTAGAAGAGCTGCTAGACGACTTAGAGGATTACTACCATGAGCGTAATCATATCTCGGAAATAGAAAATAGAATTCAGGGCCTAGAATTGGTCGAAAGACAGCGCGATGCACTTAGACAATTTAATAGTAGCAGAAATATTTTTACAATTAATCACAAAGACGCTGATTATAGCAACAGCCGTCTTGGAAGAAATGAATATTATAATTACAAAAATAGAGATAGAATAATTTACACGCAAAACATTTATGACAATATATGTAGATCCAGCGACGGTAATCGATACAATTACAGTTATCGCACAGCGCGATCATACCGACGGAGCCAAGGGAACTACGCCCATGGTTGGAAATATAATTATTATGGTCAAAATGGACCAACTGATAGGAGGTACAGGAATTCGTATACCCGGATGCCTCAGAAAATGCTTATGGTAGCCAACATTAATGAAAGAAGTAATAATTCGCAAAAAGAAGGTATTTTGGATCCTGTTGCACAGGAATATTTTAACGAGGATTTAGCAGAAATTTGCGAAGATGTTGACTGGCGGAGATGTACCGATGAGCCCAGCAATATAGAAATAGCCGATTGGAGGACCGCATGCAATCACATAAGAGACAACAGTGCTTGTGTGGCTAAGCGAGTATATTACGATGTCAGAGGGCACTTAATGTTAACCCTACTGGCTAAGCAGAATGTCAAATTTACGTTGAACCTGATCTTAGATACAGGTGCATGTGCGAATATAATTAATGCACGCATTGTGAATCTTTTGAATGTACCGGTAAATACACAGGATGTAACCACTTTTGGAGGTATCGGCCAAGACATTGTGCGAACCTCAGGTACAATTATGTTGGATTTAATAGTCGGAGACTTTTTGATCCCAACGCAATTTCATATATTAGAAAATTTGCCAAGCGACGGATTAATCGGAGCAGAATTCTTAAAGAAGCATACGCTTCAAATAGGAAATAATTTTGATTACATAGTGTTCAAAAAACACGGAAACAGAAGTCCGGACGACTTGAGTCCGTGGAGTATGCCCAAAGACGAAGTCCTTAGTCGACATGTTTATGTGGCAGCCAGAAATAGAGTTATGGTGCAGAACGAGTTGCGAGATACTAGCAACACAGCCCGCAATGAGGCTGACGTAGACAAAAACGAAATAAATAGAGAGCACCAAACATATCGAAATGAAGAGCCGAAGAACAATTTTCTTGACTCGAAGAATACTATAATGACCGAGTTAGATCTTAACTCTAGGCTAGATTATGACCTATTAGAACATAAACTAACACCAGAGTCAAAAGGAAATGCAAGAATTGAAAAACTACGGCAAGTGCTGAACTTGGCGCACTTGCCTGATAGAGAATTCAGGACAGTGAAGAATATAGTTGAAAGCTATGCAGATATTTTCTTTTTCGAAGGCGACAGGTTAACCACTACTGACGCCGCCGTACACACGATAGAAACTTCATCGGAGGTGCCTATCAATAAGCGGCAATATAGATTTCCGGAGGCCACGAAACGGCACATTAATAAGGAAATCGATGAAATGAGGGCGCAGGGTATTATTAGACCCAGCACTAGTCCCTGGAATGCACCGGTGTTAGGTGTACCAAAAAAGCCGGATGCTGACGGAAATAAAAGATACAGAATTGTGGTAGACTTTAGATCATTGAACGAAGTTACCAAGCCGTTTGTATACCCAATACCTCTTATAAATGAGATATTGGATAATGTTGGAGGAGCAAAATATTTCTCCTCAATTGATTTAAAATCGGGGTTCTATCAAGTCCCGATAGACCGCCGAGATGCGGCTAAGACGGCGTTTTCCACTCCCAAAGGCCACTTCGAATTTACACGGATGCCGATGGGGCTGAAGAACAGCCCCTCAACATTCCAAAAACTTATGAATACTGTTCTCTTAGAGATAGGGGACGTGAAAGCTTTTGTCTACCTCGATGATATTATAGTTTTCGGTGACACTATCACTGACCATAATGATAGTTTGCGAAAAGTATTACAAGCTTTGCGTAAACATAACTTAAAAATAGAACCGTCTAAGTGTCAGTTTTTGAAAAAGGAACTGGAGTATTTGGGTCATGTCGTTAATGGAGAAGGCATAAAACCCACCAATGCAAATATTAGGGCCATTCAGAGCCTTAAACCACCCACAAACGTGAAAGGTATAAGATCATTTCTGGGAACAGTAAATTTTTACGGGAAGTTTATCCCCAACATCGCGGAGAAGCGCAAGCCGCTGAATGATTTGTTGAAGAAAGACGCTAAATTTGTGTGGGGAAAAGAATGTCAGGAAGCGTTCGAATTCCTTAGAAACGCGCTGATTACAGAGCCAGTTTTAGTCCGGCCAGATTATCAAGACACTTTCGTTATTACGACAGACGCTAGCAATTATGCTATTGGAGTCGTCCTGTCGAATGAAAAATCCATGCACCGGCCGATCGCGTTCGCGAGTCGTGCACTTGTAGGTGCAGAGACCAGATATCATATCATAGAAAAGGAACTTTTGGCGATTGTATGGGCCATAGAATATTTCAAACATTACATTTTTGGTCAAAGGTTTATCGTTTACACAGACCACAGACCACTTATAGCGATTTGGAGGCTCAAAGAGACATCTCCAACGCTGACAAGATTGAGACTAAAGTTGCAGGGTTTGGAATGCAGCATCAGGTATAAACAAGGTAGCGAAAATATAGTCGCCGATTTTTTGTCACGTTTATCAGATGGGACGTGTCAGGGGCAGGAAAGTTCACCCCACAGGCAGATAGCCATGATTACGCGCCAGCAGAAACGCCTGCTAGAGCAGCAGAAGAACGCTTCGGATGATTTGAACGGCACAATACAAGATTTGAGTGCAATAGACATTGCGGACATCGCTGAGGACGAGGATGAGCAACAACTCGTCAACATTTCATATGATGACTTTTCACAGGCATTATCAAATGACATGATACCAAGTGAGACGGTGGAAGTCTCGAAGAGAATATTGGACGAGAGGAATATCGAAGCTCGTCTTGTCATTTTGAACAGTCGGACGGCGTACAGAGAACTTCAGACACTGTATCAGCTGTCACAAGGATTGAAAGACTACGTAGAGGATGGTGTACTCAAATTTAAAGACAAGAAGGTGGGCGGTTTCATAGTAGACGGCAGCGAAAGTTCATTAATCGATTGCCGGAAATTTTTTTCACAATTTTTAGATAGCTTCAATAAGAGCCCCACGGCAGTAAAGGGAGCCGGGGTCATTCACCTAATATCATTCAGAAAAATCAAGCAACAGGAAGTTCTGCAAATGATTCAGTTCCTAGCGGGTAAGCTAGAAAAACAAATAGTATTATATAATGCCAATAGCGAGCGTACAGTAATTGCGCCAGATCAAGTGGAAACAATTTTAAAGGAGTTTCACGATGCACCCTTAGGAGGGCACGTAGGAGCGCGACGAATGCGCCAGAGAATTGGCACACTTTTTACATGGGCTACGATGAAACGGGATATCGAGAACTACGTTCGGCAGTGTGATTCCTGCCAAAAGAACAAAATTGGAAGATCAAACAAGATACCGATGCAGATCACCACAACCGCATCGGAGCCATTTGGAAAATTATACATGGATATAGTAGTATTACCCGAATCCGACTTAGGAAATCGTTATGGTCTGGTCATGCAGGACGACCTAACTAGATATTTAACTGTCGCACCTATGGAAAACCAAGAAAGCCAGACGGTAGCGAGGACTTTTGTAGAGAATTATATTTGCAAATTTGGCGTACCGTTGGAGTTAGTTACAGATAACGGTGCGAATTTTGTAAGCACACTCATGAAAGATGTGTGCAAAATTTTGAAAATTAAGAAAATAACGACGAGTCCGTACCACCCACAAGCAAATTTGGTGGAAAGATCTAATCGGGAGTTAAAAACTTACCTAAGGCAATTTATTGGCGGAAAACCGCACACGTGGGATAACTTACTCCCATTTTTTACGTTTCAGTATAATACTTCAGTAAACTCATCAACGGGGTACACCCCTTTCGAATTGTTGTATGGACGTACAGCACGCATTCCCACCTCCATTTACAAGCGGAATGGAGTGGACAATTTGACATATGAAACATATACACAAGAGATGAAAAAAATATTTTTTGACCTCCACGCGAACGCACAAGCCAACCTGAAAAGGAGTAAAGAGAACCGCAAACAAATTTACGACAGATCATCTAATGATTACAAACCCATGTGGGGTGAACAAGTATTAGTGAAGGCCGTAGCGACTGGTGCAGGCCAAAAGCTTCAGAACATATGGAGAGGACCATATGAAGTAGTGGACATTCCAAGCGAAATGACCACAGTAATTAGAAACGGAAATCGTTTAGAAAAAGTTCATAATAACCGGCTTAAGCGTTATTATGACTGAATATATGAACTTAAACTATGCTTTCAAGGTTAACGGACAGAATATATTTAATGAAATACGATATTGGAGGGCATGAGTTATAATAGCAAGCACCTAAAACTGTATGAAAAAGTAAGGTGGAAGTAAAATATAGGCGTGAAAAAATACGAAAAGTCGCCGAGAAAGATGAATGATTTTATTGAAGAAGCAGAACCAAACGAAAAAAATATACTGAAGTTAAGGCGTGAAGAAATAGAAAAAGTCGCCGAAAATATCAAGAGCCTTTCAATGACAGGAATCAAAAGGCGTAACAAGGTTTAAAAAAGGAATGACGTGAATAAATACGAAAAGTCGCCGATAGAGATATACAGCCTTTGAGGATACCGGTCAAATGGCATAACACAATTGAAAAAATTAAAATACGAATGGAGGCGTGAGGGACGAGTAACCCAGCCGATAACAGTTAAATAAATAAAAAACTTGGGGAATTTGAATGACTAGAATGACCTGGAATGTGGTGATGAAAAATTAAAGAGTTAATAGAAATTGAAACAGCATTTGTTTGTGTTTTGTAAAATGCAAATGTAAACATGGGAAAATTATATAGTGAACAAAGACCTCATGAAAACGAGGTTTGATTAATTTAAAATAGCTAATGGCCCAATAAGAAATAGAAGAAGAAAATCGATTGATGATGTATTGGGAAATTTTGTGTGATGGAGATAACTTAAATGACGGAAAACAATAGAACTAGGAGAGACTTTGGACAAGAAGGCAAAACCTACCGAACAAGGAGACTGCTGACTTTAGGAGATTCAGACTATTCTAATTTTAGTTAAGGACGAGCGAATGTAGACAACGGGGTGGTTACCCAGAATGATTGGCGGGAGTGCAAATTGGGTGAAAGAAAAACAAGGGAATAACCGGTCCAGGATGACTGAGTGTGCGAGTTTTCGTTTATTTCCTAACCTTCTTATCTTTCAGGAATCTCTAAAGCGGGCGGTCGCACCTTCGGACGGAAGGGGGAGAGGTATTATGCAGGCAACTGCATACTAAGGTGAAGTGTAAGTAAAGTAAGTATGACAGTATGACAGTAGCAAGAGACGAATCGAAACTAAATGATTACAGATTCAAAAGAGATGCAAAAGATTAAAGAATAAAGCAGATGAGAAAGTGACGGGACATTTTTAGTGCAAATAGAAGGTGATATGAGGTGTTGAGAACACGCCAGTTATTAGACGAACATTGTAAATCAAGACAGAAGAAAACGATAAATATTTAATCAACGCGGTTTGTACAATGAAAAGATTTATTTATGAATCAGACAGGAAATACTTGACAAAGGACAAGAAAAGATTGAACCAATGCGGTTTGTTCGATGAAAACATGATGAAACAAAAACAGAGAGATGAAAAAATAATACATTGTGCGGAAACAGATTTATTTTATTGAAAACTGTTATTAGAAGAAGGAGGAAAATATTTGGAAAGAACGCAAAATGAAGAAAATATGTAACCAAAGCAAAGCTACTTGATAAAATTGAAGAAAGTTATTTGAAGAACATAAGCACATTTGATGAGAAAAAAGCTAATAATGAGCCACAAGACAAGTTAAACTGATATTTTAACGCGGAATAAAGAATAAGAAAGCCTAATACAGATAAACGGAATTGATACGTGACGCAATGATTTGTAATGTCAAACAAAGAAAAAAAACATCGAATACCAAAGTTAGAGAATGTATGATAAAAAAAAAGTAAACAATGCACATTTGAAATGTTATGTTTGTAAAATTGAATACTAATAGAGATGAACAACTTAGTAGGGGAAGAGAAACCAGATTATGTCATCCGAAAAGAAGAATAATACGGGCCTAGATTATAAGCAGAAGCGTAGGGTAGAAAATAGAATGTAAGAAGCCCGTACGCGAGTGAACAGTAGTTTTAAACAGCAAGTGGAAAAAGTAACGAAACCAAAAAAGAATTGATAAAATAATGGCAAAAAATAATGCACCACTTGCTAAGTAGGGCAACTAGCATCTAAGAATTGACAACGAGACGAGTTCCTGATCATCGAAGACGACCGAGGTGATTACAACGGATGTCGAGATGGGGCATACCATGATGCCCAGTACAGCGCGAAAAAGAAAGCAGACGGTTGCGAGGGGAGTTGAACGGCGGGTGTCTATGGTCGAGATGGAGGTAAAGCCAAACTGTATTACCAAGAGGAGACGAGCAGTATCCAGTTTTTGAAGAGGCCAGATGTGCAACAGAATTCAGTTGCGAGGGGAGTTGAACGGCGGGTGTCTATGGTCGAGATGGAGGTAAAGCCAAACTGTATTACCAAGAGGAGACGAGCAGTATCCAGTTTTTGAAGAGGCCAGATGTGCAACAGAATTCAATCAATGCGGCTCATGGTCGAGCCAGAATCGAGACTTCAGCGCGAAGAAGAATACAGCAAACTACACAGCAAAGGGCGTAATAATTTGTTTCAAATATATATTACTCATTGAGTTATTGACTTCTACAAATGAGGATTCGAGGTCAAAGCCAAACAAGCAAAATGACGCTATAAAATTTTGCTCGTGTTTAATCAACTATGGTCTTTACGCACTACGCTATGAAAATGTGCACACATGCTAGCAGGTAATTGGACACCCCGCGCAGGCAGTTAAAGATAATAAACCAAGTGACTGCATTATGCAACAGAGCCAGTGGCAATCGCAAACCTTTTCGCCACACGGCGCGTAACAATACTATCAGCCAAACAAAAATACAGCCGATCTATGTCAAAGGGACACGGCTAACCCAACATTAAAGTTCAACAACACATTCTGAACAATCGTAAAACAACCAGCTGAACTGCAGCCTTAAATTAAAGTGCAATGATAACCATTGAACTATTGCAAATAACCCGATGAAGCCTTAAAGATGAGTTCGCGAGGATTACATCACAAACAACCGATGAGAACCTCTACTGCCAGACGCACCCTCCCGTTTCAAACCCCCTGTAACCCGTCGCTTGAATCCGACAGCCAAGCAGCGGATATCTACAAGGCGCAGCGCACCAGGCGAGCGAACATTTGTCAATTTGTTATGAAGAAAATCCATGTCTGAAAACGTTAATTTATGTAGAAATGATATGTATCACTATTGTAATTAATTGAATTTTACGTGCAAAGGAAAGAAGGAATATCATGAAAACGAATATGTATATAGTAGCATAAAAACGCGAAAAATAATTGTTATGAAAAACACACCTATCGGCCGTCAGAACGGACCATGTGACCATCATCTCTTCTAGATAATGGCCAACTAGGCGGGGTGGCAGATGTGACGTCACACCCGCGCAGAAAATACCTTATGCTCCGTCACGAGCCTTATAATTAAAGTTTAATTTTGTTCCTAGGAGGGCATAGCCTTCTGCTATGCTTTAGTCAGGCGAAACATTTGGTTCCCTTGACAGAGGACCGCGAACGTCTCTGTCAACACTCTATGTATCAACAGATTATGCCACAGGTGGCAAAGAACTTCGCTACAGGCAAACAAACTCGAATAAAAATAAACAAGTTTTGTGTTATAAACAAAACAGAAGTCGCCGGTTCAACGGTGTTGATGCTCTCGCATGCGTTCTATCGTACATGCGGTACTAGATTATAGGTTAAGAGATTAGTAAGGTAAACAGAGAGTGGAGAAAGTCTCTCTCTCTGAGTTACCGGTAGGGTATATTTAAGTAGTGATGTACGAAAATAAAGTTAGTTAGTCCACCGTTATCTTGTGTATTAATTCCGCGCCAAAAGCGCGTACAGGGATATCTAGTAGAAGAATTCCCTGGTAGGTTATAACCTACACACTTATTTGCATTTTTTCAAGTTTTTGGGCTATGAATGCATGGAACTTTGTCAGTTTTTATACTCAGTAGGTGTCTTTGGTGCGAAACGTCGTGTCGCGTATGCGTCGGTAGGAGAAAATGGAGCGGTCGTGCATAATGCCCCGGTGAAACGCATCATCGGCCCGGGTGAGTTTTGTTTATCTAGAGGTTTCCGGAGTGTAGTGGGCACGCTATTGTTTACTTCGGGAAGGCCAGCTCAGTTTCGCGCACGTTATTTTGACAGCGCTCAGTGTAACTATCTTAATACAGCGGTTTCGGAGTTCAATGACCATTAAATCGTATAATGCTCGGGTGTGCCTTGTAGGTTTTTTTACTCGCTCTAACGGTTCTTTGAGCTGGTACCAGTAGTTTGCGTTCGGTGTGCGGTGCGTTTTACGAAATTCATTCGTTTCGAGGTAAATTTTAATAGTTCACGGGATGAAACGCGAAGTTTGGTGTGATACAGACTGTTAACGATTGGTTGCCGATGATACCTAGAAACTTCGATTCTCCTGCGATCGATACAGCCGACACAGCGATCGTGATGCGGTTCTATTTATATCGTCTTCTGCTGGCCGGTTGCGCAGAGACCGAGAAATATCCATATCGGGCGCGAATTTGTGTAGAAAAGATCGCACCATCAACCTCGATGGATCCAGATCAATTCTTTTCCGCTAACACTAATTCCTTCCTTTGATACTTGTGGATGATGCAGAGGATTCCTCGGTCTCTAGTAGCAACAAGTATCAAACTAACACTCCCGATACCCCTTCCTCTATTTATCTGCATTGGGCGTGGCCAGCTACGTTATTGACCAGTGAAAAGAAAAATCACCAGGAATTGTACACTGAAAATGGCTTGCTACTCCTAGGCACCATTTTGACGGTTCTTTGTGCAATTTCAGCTGGTTCTGGTCAATCGCGGGCAACACACGGGCGATCAAATATGCTATGCTATGCTAATTAGGTGCGTATGACTTAGGGGCCATCCACATACTACATGGACAGCTTGGTGGGGGGGAAAAAGAAAAAAAAAGAATTTTTATGGGCATTTGTCCACGGGGGGGGGGGGGTAATAATCGTTAAAAATCTGTCCACGTGGTATGTGGATGGCCCCTTGAGCCGTTTCCAAAGCGATTTGAAAGTGATTTCGCTGGCTCAGAGAAATTTTTCTTTTACCCGAAGACCCGGAAACTACCTCGCAGGCCCGGAGAAATTCGCGTTCACCCGGAGACCCTAAGATCACTTCCCAAACCCGGAGACTTCGGGTGAGACCCGGAGAGGTGGCAACCCTAGGAGCAACCCCAATGACAAACTGAAACTTAGATTAACAAGTAACAACTAAATTAAACAGACAAGATTCACAACTCATTCAAAGTTATTTCTAATTAAACATGTTGTTCGTATATAAATAGGCTGACCAGATTTTCTCGGGATAAAAACGGGACAAATGGGTTCAAAAGACGGGACACATGATATAATTGATTTTTGAAAAATTTCACCAACCGAAGCATGCAAACAATTATTCATTGTTTTGATGAACCTACACGATCCTGTACAATACTTAGCGTTTGATAAAATTTAGCGTAGAAAAGTGTAAAATTTTTTTTGAGAGTTTCTGAAATTTGTCACATGGATGATCGAGAATTTGACTAACAATGAATCGCGACTTTTTTGTCAGTTCACGATAGGAGATATCCTTTCCCACCCCTTTGGCATCACGCCATGTTTCAAGGGCTCACATCTCAACATATGTGAAAATAAGATAGCATATCACCGCTTCTTTTCATACATCTTCATCTTACTGCAGACAGCGGGCACAAATTAATTTGAGCCCAGGACATGATTCATTGTCATTCACTGTTACTCGGTATAGAGATATCAAGAGCTTGTCTTTTCCCGTGGT